>NC_064631.1:583264620-585764620 GCF_023864275.1 Schistocerca cancellata | reverse complement strand
AATCATTTGCATATCACAGCATCTTCTTCCTGTCGCACTGAAGCGGGAATAGGTAGCAAAGAACATCCACCACCAGCGACTTTTATAGCTACAGATTATGCTGTCAAGACTTGCTCTTAACGTCAAGTTCAAGGTTCCTACGCCGGCCGGAGTGGCCGGGCGGTTCTAGGCGCCTCAGTCTGGAACCGCGCGACCGCTACGGTCGCAGGTTCGAATCCTGCCTCGGGCATGGATGTTTGTGATGTCCTTAGGTTAGTTAGGTTTAAGTAGTTCTAAGTTCTAGGGGACGGATGACCTCAGATGTTAAGTCCCATAGTGCTCGGAGCCATTTGAACAAGCTTCCTACTACGAAACTCTTTAATGGATAAAGGCTTTTTATTCGTTATATACAGCAAGTGATGTCGTGCCCGTGTATCGCCATGTCGTAGGCGTGCAATCATAGACTAACCAAGAAAAATAAGAACCCGCACTAATCATTTTACAATTAATTATCCTCTTATTAAAGCACCAGTTCTGCAATAGCAGATACTTTCTGCTAACAAGAAGCAGAACCAGGAATACCTGGGACGTAGAACTTCGAATTCCGTTTATGCAGAAAAAGTATGTAATGTTGTTCCTGCCTAAGAAATCTGCAATTTTGTGAAACAAACGAAGTCACAGTAAATCAATGTTCAGTCGGTTCATTAACCTCTGGTTGCAAGTCCTTCTTTCACGTACGTTTATAATGATAATTTTTCCAATAAACCTTTCCAGAGTACAGAATCTTTTAATAAACCATCTCCTTTAGCTTTCAAGCTACAAACTTCATTAATATAGGTAACTGATCAATGTTCAAACATAATGTGAAACTATGACGGATATCATGTCCACCAAGAATCGCATGTATGTAAAAAATTGAGCTTTAGTATTTGTCACTGAGGGACTAAATCGGCTGAAATAAACTTGTAGCATTCACGTTACGTTCCACAAACACTTATCCAAATTCAATGCTACGAATGGTTTACCCCCTGCGGGTCCAGGGGCTAGAATAGGCCCAAAGTATCCCTGCCTGTCGTAGGAGGCGACTAAAAGGAGTCTCACACTTTTCGGCCCTATAAGTTCAGGTCCCATTTTAAGGTTTGACCTGCCACTTTCCAAATTCTACAGAAGTGCGGGCCATATGGGGAGGATCCCTTACGTGGTGCATAAGTTATCCAAAGTGCCCTTATATTCGATCTCCTGAACCTCATGTCATGGCTTTGCATCTCTATCTGCAATTCAACTATGTGGGCGAGGACACTTTCTGGGGTATGTCGTCTTCTTCCATTGTCTCCTGTCCTTTTTCGGCCCTATGACAATGTTGGATTTCTCTGCACCCAATATCCCGCACGGTAGCCAGTCCGTTGAGGTGGGGCCGTCATGTACCAATTGGGTGGTAGCCCCCTGACAAAACAGGGATTGCGCTACTGATGCCTGAGTTGTAACTCCCCATGTATGCCAAGGAGTAGATGCCTGTCTTCCTGGGGCATCAGGACTCCCAGCAACGGCCATCATGCCAGGTGGCCTTTGCTGTGGATGGGTGGCGCCTGTGGGGAGAGCCCCTGATCAGAGTGGGTGGCATCAGGGAGGCTGACCCGCAATTAAGCGGACTACGTCATCTCTTGCTGGTGACGGTATGGCACCAACAGTCTCTAAGAAGGGAAAGCTCGAGTACAGTACTGACAGATATGACCCTAAATAGTTTCCCTCCCTCGCTACACCGTTGGAGGAAAGTAGAGCCACAGCGGGAAGGGAGCCATATTCGCCTCAGTATTTAATCTGTAGCAGAATGAACGGGGACCTATTTCTACCTATGAAGCCTCAATATTTTGTTGAACATCTTGAGGATAAGTCTGGGGAATTGATAGCACTGTCAAAGATGAAGCGGTGCAGTCTTCATTCAGACAAATTTCCCAGACCAATCCCAGGCATTACTCGATTGTGACTGGCCGTGTGGTATTCCTGCTTCCGTCACTCCCCATAAAAGCCTCAACATTGTCCAGGGGATTATCTTCCATCGCGACCTTCTCTTGTAGTCTGACGACGGGATCCGCGCCAATCTAGAACTGCGGGGTGTTCATCTCATCTGGCGCGTTTACAGGGGACCCAAAGACATCAGGGTTGCTACCGATGCCTTCATCTTGGCATTTGAGGCCTGAAAAAGTCAAGGTGATGGTTTACCGCTGTGATGTTAAACCATACGTCCCTCCCCCTATGCAGTGCATTAAGTGATGGAAATTCAGGCACACGTCTTCCAGCTGCACTTCCAGTGTCACATATCGAGACTGCGGACGTCCACTTCACCCAGATACTCCACGTGCGCCTCCTCCCACTTGTCTCAACTGTGGAAAGCAGCAATCGCCCTGCTCGCCAGACTGCACAGTACTACAAAAGGAGTGGAAAATCATGGAGTACAAAACCCTGGACCGGTTGACTTACCAAGAGGCTAAACGTAAATTTGAATGATTATACCCTGTTCAGTTGACTATTACCATCGCAGTCTCAAATACCAGTCGTACCACACGCCAGCCGGATTGGCCGTGCGGTTCTAGGCGTTACAGTCTGGAACCGGGCGACCGCTACAGTCGCAGGTTCGAATCCTGCCTCGGGCATGGATGTGTGTGAAGTCCTTAGGTTAGTTAGGTTTAATTAGTTCTAAGTTCTAGGCGTCTGATGACCTCAGAAGTTAAGTCGCATAGTGCTCAGATCCATTTGAACCATTCGTACCACACTCTGTGCCACGAACAGTAGGCCATCCATGCCTCCGGAATACATCCGCCCCGTTGGTGGTAGGGGGAAAATTTCCTTCAGTTGCTCCCAAAGTACCTACTTCAGGAGCAAGGCCCCCCAAATTCAGGGGACATCAATCCGCTCCGAGCCACTGGAGCAACAGCCTCCTCCGGCTCCTCTCGTGTGGAAGGGCTCCTTTGGGACCCTCCCTCCCAAGGTCTCCACTAATGCCACAGCAGACACTCGCCAGTGGTTAAAGGAGCCAAAAGCTGCTGGACAAAGAGCTTCACGGTCTTCCTCCATACCTGAAGCTACTTCGGAGAAGTCCTCCTAGCAAGCCTCCAAAGAGAAGCGAGAGGGTAAGCAAACGAAGAAGTATGCTAAGAAAAAGGACCCTCTGGTGGCCACAACACCACCACTTCCTACCAATTCTGCACCTGAGGACGAGGTGGAGACTGAGGACCTGGATGTCACTGATGCCTCATCCACAATAGGAATAGATCCAAATACCCAATCGTTGGCAGCAGGTGACACTGAGGCATAACCTGCCTCCATGTGTGCTTCTTGCCTTCTCAGACTCGCGATAACGTCATCCTGAGGTGGAATTGCTGCAGTTTGTTTCACCACCTGGCTGAGCTATGGCAACTGTTAAGCTTTACACTTGCTTTCTGCATTGCCCTCCGGGAAACCTGGTTCCTGGCAATGTGGACCCTGACCTCCGCGGCTATAGGGGATATTACAAGAAACGTAGCGACTGCAATAGTGTCAGACGGAATTTGTGTGGTATCGGTAGCAACGATGCCACGGCGTAAATACAAGTTCTAAAGTTTGCACTACGACAGAATCCGACGACAGCGCACTCTAGCCAGAGTTGGAGAGATCTGATCAAGAACAGACGGCCGGGACACTTTGCTTCAGCTTCGCACCTCAGGGCAAAGTTATGTATTACTCTTGTTGCGAAAGTAAAGGTGATTTTAATTCACACTGCAGTACCGAGAGATTTTCACCTTTTCCTGCTCCTACGCACGCACCGCCTTCAGGCGGGATACAAAAGTTTGTGTCTGTCCTGAACTCAGTATGCATTGAATCTGTGCCTCTTCAAACCCTCATGAAGCTGTGGCTGTCAGGATAAGGACGATGCAGGAAATAACTGACCTCAATGTATATCTTCCTCCAGACAGTGCACTACCCCTGAACACATTGGCTGCTGTGATTCATCAACTCCCTAAACCTTTCCTACTTCTGGGAGATTTTAACGTCCATAACCCCTTGTGGGGTGGCAACGTGCTTACTGGCCGAGGTAGAGATGTAGAAAGTTCCCTGTCTCAACTCGACCTCTGCCTCTTAAATACTGGGGCCACAACACATTTCAGTGTGGCTCATGGCACTTACTTGGCCATTGATTTATCTCTCTGCAGCCCAGGACTTCTCCCGTCTGTCCACTGGAGGGCCCACGATGACTTGTGTGGTAGCGACCACTTTCCCATCTTAATGTCAATCCCCCAGCGCCATTCCCCCGGACATATACCAAGATGGGCTTTAAATAAAGCAGACTGGGGAGCTTTCACATCTGCTGTCACAGTTGAATCTCCCTCACATAGTACCATCGATGTGGTAGTTAAGCGAGTCACTAGAACGATCGTTTCTGCAGCGGAAAACACGATCCCTTGTTCTTTAGGGTGCCCCCCGGCGAAAGTCAGTGCCTTGGTGGTGTCCGGAAATCTCTGAGGCCATTAAAGAGCGTCTTTGAGCACTACGACTCCGTGCCTGCGTTCGACAGCTTATAAAAAGACGGAAACAGGAATGTTGAGAGAGGTACGTCTCGACCATTGGGTGCCATACGTCACCTTCGCAAGTCTGGACGAAGATGAGACGTGTTTGTGAGTGCCAGACCACCACAGGTGTCACTGGCATTAACATCAATGGCGTGTTATCTACCGAGGCAAACGCAATTACCGAGCACTTTGCTGAGCACTGTGGAGCCTCTTTGTCTGAGAATTATCCTCCAGCATTTCGCACCCTCAAACGGCGGATGCAAAGGAAAGTCCTCTCATTCACTGAACGTCACAGTGAACCCTGTAATGCTCCATTTACAGAGTGGGAGATCCTGGGCCAGATCGGATCCACAGTGAGATGATTAATCACATCTCGTCCGACTACAAGCGACATTACCTCGTCATCCTCAACTGGATATGGTACGATGGCGTCTTTCCATCGCATTGGCGGGAAAGCACCATCGTTCCAGTGCTCAAACTCGGCAAAAACCCGCTTGATGTGGATGGTTATTGGCCCATCAGCGTCAGCGACTTTGTTTGTAAGCTGCTGGAATGTATGGTGTGTCGGTGGCTGGGCTAGGTCCTGGAGTCATGTGGCCTAATGGCTCCATGTCAGGGCAGCTTCCGCCAGAGGCGCTCTACCACTCATTATCTTGCCCCTCGAGTCTGACATCCGAACAGCCTTTTCTAGACGCCGACACCTTGTTTCCGTCCACAAAAAGCGTATGATACACCTGGGGACATCATATCCTTGCCGCATTATACAGGTGGGGTCTCAGAGGCCCGCTCGCGATTTTTATCCAGAATTTCCTGTCGCTCAGTACTTTCCGTGTCCAAGTTGCTGCTTCCCATAGTTCCATAATTTCCCCCCTCCCCCATATCCAGAAGAATGGGTCCCTCAGGGCTCTGTATTTAGGTTATTACTATTTTTAGTGGCCATTAACGGCCTAGCAGCAGCTGTAGGACTGTCCGTCTCACCCTCTCTGTATGGAGACGACTTCTACATTTCGTGCTGCTCCTCCAGTACTGGTGTTGCTGAGCGGCGCCAACAAGGAGCCATTCACAAGACGCAGACATGAGCTCTCGCCCACAGCTTCGTTTTCTGCCGCTAAATCGTGTGTCATGCAATTCTGTTGGCGTCGTACTGTTCTTTGAGAACCAGGACTTCACCTTCAGGACGATCCACTCACAGTTATGGAGACATATCGATTCTTAGGACTGGTTTTCGACGCCCGATTGACTTGGCTACCTCATCTTCATCAGCTTAAGTGGAAAAGCTCTCAGCATCTCAGTGCCCTCCACTGCCTGAACAACACCAACTGGGGTGCAGATCACTCTACTCTGATGTAGCTCTACAGAGCCCTTGTTCAACCGCTCCTTGACTATGGGAGTCTGATTTATGATCCGGCGGCGCCCTCAGCATTGCGTGTACTTGACCCAATGCACCACTGTGGCGTTCGCCTAGCGACAGGAGCTTTTAGGATGAGTCCGGAGACCAGTGTCCTTGTGGAGGCCAGAGTCCCTCCGTTGCAGATCTGACGTGCACAGCTGCTCGCCAGTTACGTTGCACACATTCGTAGTTCTCCTGAGCAACCAAATTACCGTCTCCTTTTTCCACCCATGGCAGTTCATCTCCCGTATCGGCGGCCCAGGTCAGGGCTAACGATTGTGGTTCGTGTGCGATCCCTTAAGTCTGAACTTGAGTCCTTCCTTTTACCACCTCCCATCCAGGTCCGTCCACATACACCTCCATGGTGTACACCTAGGCCACAGGCCGCAGATTCCTCTGGACCTTTCTCATGATCCTAAGGACTCAGTTACTCCTGCCGCTCTCCACTGTAACTTCCTCTCGATTCTTGACGTGTTCCAGGGCTCTGAAGTGGTTTACACCGACGTCTGGGTGGCTGATGGTCATGTTGACTTCGCCTACGTCCACAGAGGTCATTTTGAACAGCATTCCTTGTCCGATGGCTGCAGTGTATTCACTGCAGAGCTGGTGGCCATCTCTCGTGCACTTCAGTATATCCGTTCATGCCATGGGGAATCGTTTCTTCTGTGTACTGACTCCTTGAGCAGCCTACAAGTTATCGACCAGTGCTACCCTCACTATCCCTTGGTAGCAACCATCCAGTCGTTCAGTGGTGTTCTTCTGGGCCCCAGGTCACGTCAGAATCCCTGGCAACAAACTTGCCGACAGGCCGGCCAAACAGGCTATGCAGAAACCGCTTATGGAGTTCGTCTTCTCTGAAACTGATCTGCATTCACTATTACGCCGCAAAGTTTTGCGGCTTTGGTAGACAGAATGACATAGTCTCAGTACGCACAAGCTGCATGCCAGTAAGGAAACTACGAATGAGTGGAAGATCTACATGTGCGCCTCACGCAGGGACTCTGTGGTTCTCTGTTTGCTCTGCTTTGGCCATACGTGGCTGACGCATTGTTACCTCCTCTGTCCCGAGGACCCATCTCGGTGTTACTGTGGCTCACGAATGACTGTCATCCATCACTTGCTGGACTGCCCACTTTTAGCCGCTCTGTGGCGGACTTTTAACTTTCCTAGCCCCCACCTTCGGTGTTGGGCGACAGTGTCTCAACAGCAGGCCTAGGTTTACTTTTTATTTGTGAGGGTGAGTTTTGTCATTTGCTCTAAGTTTTAGCAAATGTCCTTTGTCCATGTTTGTCCTCCACCCTAGTGCTTTCAGGGTGGGGCTTTTAATGTGTTGCAGAGTGGCTGGCTTTTTCCTTTTTATCCTCATGGTCAACCAGCCATGGTCACCTGCTTTCTTGTTTTAACCTCTTCTACCAGTTTCTTGCGTCTTTGTGGTTTTCTTATTCCCCTTTGTCCATTTAAGTGTTTGTAGCCCTTCAGTCATTGTGGTTTTTCCTTTCATTCTGTTTTGTATTGTCTCATTATCTTATTGTCACCTTTGTGCCATTTCTTCCTTCAGAACAAGGGACCGATGTCCTCGTAGTTTGGTCCCTTCCCCCTCTTTTAAACCAACCAACCAGTCAGTCTCAAACAAGTGATGTCAGTCAATCATCATGTGGTAATCAACCGCATACCAGTGGATGGATGGAATGGAAAGGCACTGTAAATGTACTGTAATAATAAGCATCACAGTTGACAGTGTGAACAATTTCACACTAATTTCAACACTGACCAATGTTGCGACAACGTGCATTCCAATTTCAGTATCATCACTAAATCGCCCCTCCTCTACTTTCAGAGTACAACTGCGAATGTAGATAGATGACTGTGCAGCACGTCGATTCCTTGTTAATTCTCGTACATACACATAGTCAAAGTATACTAGACAGCGATCTACATATTTCTAGCAGGTCAAGCATAGTATGTAATATATGATCTTTCTCCATGTGGATGGGAGTCACAGGGCATTCTCGCATTCTTAGGATAAAGTTAGAGACTGAAAGACCCCCTCGCACAGACTTCACCAACCGGCCCTGCATCACCACTACCGATTTAATCTGCAGCTGACCGGGAGTATATTGTTACATTCCGCGTCTCGTGAATGAATTGAGCTTGATGAGTCCGCACCCATCCAAGTGGAAAATATTTCTCCAGATGTGTTCACGTCAAGGAGGTTAGCACCCGTTATTGGTGTATAGTAGTAGATGTCAAGAGTATTGTGATGTAATAGCAGACGGCTAAGAAGAAAACGAAAAGGATGACTTTTATGCATGAAGTTGCTCCAGACTGATGGAGTTCGAAGTATTTTACGTAAATCAATTACGCTATCAGTTCTAAAGTATTGTTCTAGTGCCTGGGATCAGTACCAGGAGGGTATTGGTAACAGAGAACATTAACACATGCACTCCTAAGGCTACATGTTTATGGACTTAAAACAGGCTGTAATGTTACCGCTTCAGTTTCTGACCTATCAGTCATGTGGAATGCAGCGCTGTTAATATTCCAATGTAAGAAATATATTTCCAGCACATGACATACATCTTTCTTGCAGGTTTCTTAAGATAAACTAGGGTAACGAACTGTAAAATGAAAAAACTACTTTCTTAAAACATCAATTCTATTTGATATATGCACAATATAGCTTTCCAAAGAAGTATAGCATCCACTGTTCACAACTGATGATGGTTCAGAAATTATATTACTCTCGCATCAATCTTACATCAAATGATCGTTAGTAATGGCGAACACATCTTACAAGGAAACAGATAAATGTATAGCAGCAGCGTTTGACATGTGAAATTACATGTCATGCCGCCACTAACTCTGTAAACAGCATATCTGTCAAGCGAATGTATACACGTGGATTGTAGTGCCTCACCAAAAACCTATCGCTATCTTAGAATCACCTTAGCTGTGAAACTGAAGTGTCTACTTTATATCCAAGATGTGATAGGAGGATGGAGTACATCGCATAAATCTTCGTTCGCTTAGAGGAATGTGTCTAAACACGATGGTCACGCTTCATCACACGTGAGATGTAAGTCCTCTCATTACCGAGAAGTTTACTGTTAATGTCGCGAATATTCAGTGCACTAAGACACACAGAACACGCGGTTGTATGAGTCGAACGCAGGCTATGTCACACAACTGATGAATATTGACAGAACATCGGAAAAATGGTCAACTGACCTACAGCAACACCTCCCTCTCTAGAATGTATCATCAGTCTACCATTAAATCGTACCTCGTTACGACTCCATCTCAACAGATCACTTCATCCACTCTGTCATTCTTTAACATAGATGATTTTATGTGAAAAGGTCTTCGCAGACGAAATAAGTTTCTGGTTACTCAGTGGTTTACATCACGCTCCGCCTCGCTAATGTTCTGGGTTTCTAGAGAAATATTTTCCAGTCTACATCTTCAGCTGCATACTGCATGTGCATTACTGCTATGCAAGCGATATTGATATGTGCTTGAGATCCAGATGTATAGCGAAAATGGTATGATATTCTGGTAAACCACGTGAAAATACGTATGTTCTTGTAATCCCAGTGTCTGGAGACGGGTGAACCAAGCAGGTCGGGACCAGAAACAGTAACGCCTTTGTGACGAGGGGACAACTGAGCCTTTGTACAACTGTTCGGAGAGTGACCTTGGTCCGGAGAGTATGCTCTGGTCATACGTCTTTCCAGTATGTTTGTGGGGTCAGATGACGTATGACTATCAGCTGTGGTGGATGACCTACCGAGGTTGTGCAGGATACGAATTGTGTGTTTACTACATCTGAAACATCCCCTTTGAAAAATTATACATGACTGTGCTTAAACTGACACACAATATTTTTATCGCAACGCAATCTGACTTTCAATAATCCCTACAAAACCTATACCTTTCACAAATCACTTACCTCACCAAAAATCTTCGTTACTCGCAATACAGCGAGCGCCACTACTGCCAGCTAAATAAAAGATTCAAACTACAGAAGGCACTAACTACTGATAGGTATAGTTAAGAAACGAAAGATTTTAATAGAGAACAAACAATGTATTTACCTTAATAGTCATAATATATATATAGCAGTTCATGACATCCATTCTGTACTCAAAAATCCGCCATCTCATTTCCCACATCCACCACTGCTGGCGGCTCACCTCCAACTGCGCAACGCTACGCGCTGTTCACGTCCAGCTGCCCAACACTACAATGGCAGACAACAATGCAAACTAGCCACAGACTGCACACAGCACAGCCAGTGATTTTCATACAGAGAGCGCTACGTGACGGCGGCGTTACCAATATAAGAACCTAAACAGCCTACTTACATAGCCCCCATGCTCCTCACAAAAAATTTTACAAAGTGTTTTGGGCAGTGGCCAATAATGATTTGATAAAATTTTTCATAAATACAATAACAAAGATATCAAATGCACACACTTATTGATACAATGTTGGTAAAAAGCTAAAATTTTCTCACAGTCCATAAAGACAGTCCTGATCATTCATCATAGTAAAATTGCAGTGTTTTTCTCAAAGTCTGAACAATAAAAGAAAATGCACACGGAAGTAGTAGATTTCCATGAAGTCTTAAAGAAGTAGTGTTGTCCTTCTAACAGAAAGACAGTGCTGACTCTCGACATGCAGACAGGTAATGGGCCACAACAGAGTAAACCCACAGCTGAGTCATTCGAAGTTTTGAAGAAGATTGGTAGGTAGGTCATCACAGAGCAGACCACTGTAGTCCTGGTAGAGATTACGGTATTGGTGGACCACCAGAGGTGCAGACCCACTGTAGTCCTGGTAGAGATTGTGGTATTGGTAGGCAATCAGAGGTGCAGACCCACTGCAGTCCTTGTAGAAATAATGGTATTGTTGGGTCATCAAAGATGCAGACCCACTGTAGTCCTTGTAGAGATGGCCAGCAGCCATCTGTTGTGACTGTGCAGGTGCACAATCACCATTGAAGAGTCTTGCGGATAATAGAGCAAGTCCATAACCACCACTTGTGCACTCACAAAGTTTTTGGAATTGTCCTTAGAACCAGCAATGCTGTTATCCAGTCCCTTGCTGAATTATTAACACACGTGCAAACACTAACAGTCCCTACTTCTCACATATTGTCCATATACTATGACCAACAGAAATGTGTGCAGTGAAATGTAGCTTACAAGTTACTTAATTTGATGAACTGGTGTCAATTACAAATTTATAACATAAGAATACAATAACAAAGGTACAAAATACATCATTAAAAACATAATAATACAGATAACATTTGTAGTAATACGAGCTTTACAAAAGAATCGAAATATCATATACATCAGTGTTACAGGAATTATGACATGAGTACATACATAAAAGATCAGAATAACTTTTGAAACTTCAACTTTACACATGAGCAACAAAACAGAACACATAAATAATGTCTAAACATCTTTACAAAGTAAATAACATATTATTAATGCCAATTATATTTGAGGATAACAGTATTCCTCATCAGAGTGAATGTAGCTTAGTATTAGAAGAAAAAAAAATCTATGAAATTACACAGAGACAGGAAGAAAACAAATACACAAGGGTACACAAACACATAGTGGAATAACACAAAAGGAAAGGACAGGGTTTGTTTTCAGTGTAACATTTGGTACTGCAGTCCAACCCAAAACTTCATTCCATAGATCTTTCGTCTTATTTCAACATTTATTTCCACCAAAAAAATCCTATTCAAGCATGCTTTCTGTATTTATATGTTCACATATTTCTTACCTCATTATTCATTTTCCATTATCTTACTTCATCATTTATTTCAAAGAAAATCCTACCTAAACCTGTTGTCCCTAAACCCTACTTTTTTGGTTCGTGTCCTCTTTCAAAATACTGTTTTGGCCAAACCATTTTCTTATAGCTTCTCAATGCATTTCTTCCAATCCATCATAGTTAGTTTCTTGTATAGTCTACCCCCTCTTAAGCTAACTTAAATCTACTGAGCTCAGATGCTAAACTAAGGGATGAGGCAATGCAGCAGCACAAAACAATTAACGCAAACAGCAATGAAAAAAATGCAGATTTGCGAAGCAAGCAGCATTATAGAAATTAGCAAAGCAATTGCAATATTACAACTAATATAAGGCAATGTGCAGCAAACAAGAAAAATAAATCAGTAGTAAACTGGCTTAGAAGAGTAACACAAAGTCAAATTCAGTAACACTATGCCTGGCAATCAGCAGCAGCAAATGAAATAACTTATATCTAAACATGACATAGCTCAATCAGAAAAAACATTACACTAAAGACAACAATACAGAGAAGGGAAATGTATATTCACATCTTAATGTCTATGTAATTAAAGTGGTGCACCACAAAAACTAATTCTATGAAATAAATACCAAGTACTTGAAAAGAAAATCATATATGCAGTTATTGTTATCAGTCCCTTCTTATTGTTATTTCCATTCCAAGAGCTCCTTTTTCGAAGAATGTGGATCATAAAATAATTATTTAATATATCTGTTGACAGAAAGTGTTCACTTTAGCAAATGTATCTAAGTTTATTTTATAAAACTAATGCTGCAACACAGCTGCAAACCAGATATTAAACAAAATGAGCAATCTCTCAACTAGAAAGACAACAGACGTAAAAATGTTTCTCATCATTTCATTAGGCATTTTAGTAAATATCATAAATTAAGAGCTCCACAGTGTAATCATTCGTTTTCAAGTTTGAGCGTGTCGTATAAACGGTATTTGGTGATATATAGCGTGGTTGTAGATCAGTTTCACCCTGAAATATTCAAACTTCCCTCGTCAGTGGCAGAGCAGTATAACTGAGGAAGTGTCTTTCCATATTTGACTATCTGTATACCACTTTTGCTAAGTTTGTCAGTGCAATATGGCGGTCTGTACAAAATAGTTTTGCCACTGAAAGTCTCGTCTGCAGAAAAAAAGGCGAACAGCGCTCCCACACAGGCAGCATCAGTAATTTGGAAGGTAAATTCAGTAAGAGCCAATCAGTATGCTCCATTCATTCCCAATACATCCTTCGTACTGGGACACAGGAACCTTTACATAGTGGAGACGTTTGTTGAAAGGGTGACGTCGTGGCTTCCAGGAAGGGTAACACATGATGGATGGGGTGTCTCGCTAGGACCATCAGGAAGAATGCATTCGGTGTTATTCTGTGATATTTTCGTAAACAGATACTTTAGGGACAAGAATTTCCATGCAGACAAGCTGAGACATCATGAAAGCTCCTACAACAACAAAAGCGACCGTTACCTATTTCTGCGGCACTTAACGGTTTTGGAGAGGTATTCTTGGCTCTTATTTACACAGACGTGTGACATTGGTATAACACTCACACCTCTTAGCTGTGCCTGTGAGGGTGAGTCGCTAGGTAAACATCTCACTAGACTCAAAGGACACAGCCTATGTATCAACACGCCAGCAATGATGATTAGGTAAACACGTGCATAGCTATACACATCTCTCATATGGGACCAGCAGGAGCGCATCATGCCGGCGTGCGCACCTTGGTGCCTTTGTAGGGAAGTTCATTGACATGTTGAGGTTGTATTTCCTTATGATAGTTCGAAAACGTTTTTACATGCAATGAGTATTTGTGCGCTGCATTATTTCTGGCTGTTTAAGCGTTGTGAGTGTGTTTGCAGTGTATTTTATTTTGACAATTTACGAGTTGTTTTCGTGTCTGCACATCAGTGTACTGCACTATTTCGGTGATTTATGAGTAGTTTGCAGTTCTGTGGGCTATTTACTGTGACCCCAAGCACGCCAGGGGCAGTAGTTTGTATCATTGTAATGAATAAACTACGTGAAATCTGTCCCTGAATACATTGTTCCAACTTCCCACGGAAAATAAATAAAGTATACTCCTTCCTCTCTCCAGCAGCTGGACACAGACTGAGTCCTTTTCCTACCATTTTGTCCCAAGCCACCATCTTGAATAATGCCACGGGAGGGATGACAGTGCCTTCTGGTGGTGATGCTGTGTACTAGATCATTTGGTCTTCAGAGATCATGGTGAACACATTGGATGGAGCTACTACCTATGACAACTCAAATTGTTTAAATAAACACTGCATGCAAAATAAAGACTTATGTCCATCCTATCCAGGAGCCCAGCACAGGCTGAGTCGCTTTTCGCCAGTTCCAGGGAAAAGGTGATGGTTGGATGACTTAGGTTACTAGAGGTAGCCCAAGTTATCCTTTCTCCCGCAAAATATTTCTGTCATTTTCTTAGGTTAGTGGAGGTAGCCCTAGTGACCTTTTTGCCACTAAAATTTGAACTTCCCACCATTTTCTTGGGGTGGGGAGGGGTGGGGAGGGAGTTGAGGGGCTTAGGTTAGTTGAGGTAGCCCAATTGCTCTATTTACCTGCCAAATTTGAACTTCCCATTATGACATCATTGCGACGTTGCCACATCTATTGTTGCCATCTTGAATCTGCTATACTGAATAAATTTGGCAACAATGCAATGTAGGGCCATATCCTTGTTTCCCTACTACTGATGTTGGAGTCTGGCCTTGTGTTGTGCATGAATAGCCAAAGCAGTTAAGGAAACTGCCTGTGTAAAGCGAGAAATCGTTCTTTGAGTCCTGGTCCAGCACAAATTTTCGTTGTTGTGATTCCTTTGTACAGCTGATGGTTGTTCATAATCGCAATTGCAAATGCTTTTCATGTATTTCATAATGGCTGCAGTTGCCACATTGCCTATTTGTTTAGTCATGCAGGAATGCCCGAAGGAACACTGCATCGTTCTTCTTAGTAACACAGGCAATATAACATAGTATCATAACTGCCAACACTTCAACACAATTTTTTCGTTTGTTTCAGAACAGAAGAGAAGAAAAGAACTGGACAACATTTCGTAATCCTCTGTGAACTTGACAGTTCTGGTCGTGTTCGAATCATCACGTGTTTTATTAGAAGTGACGAGAGAAAGGATATTGTGTTATGGTAGATTGCAATCTCTATACCCTTTCAGTGTTTCCTTTGGTGAATAGGTGTTTTCGAATCATGATAGATTTTTAAAGTACTGGGATTTTAGTGAAGTTCATTTTCCTTTGATGTTTTATGAATGCAGTGAAAAGCTGTAGAAATAAGAGAGAAGCGAAATGAGAAATTGTGTGTGTGATGTTGCTGTGGCGAAATGGCTGCCAGATCAGTAGCTATGTGTTGGAGTTCACAAGAGCAGTGAAGGTCCGAGAATGGTTTCTGTAAGTGAAGAGTTTACTAGGATACTAGGATGCACTTCTTCGATCGAATTATTGGGAACATGAGGGAGGTTTCCTGAAGTCAACATCGTGACAGACCTCTAAATTTTCTTAGACTTCAATTTGGCCAAAATCTGCCATCTTGGATGATGTCATGCACTGTTGCCAAGTCTACAGGCCGCCATCTTGAATAAATTTGGCGACAATGGAATGTGGGGTGGTACATACTTTCTCCTACTACCGACGCTTTGGGTACTGAATTGTATTAACTCCTAACCACAGCTTCTTATCTGTGTAAGGCAAGAAACTTGCTTACAAAAAGCCTCTGCTCCCGCACATCCTGTGGTCCCAAACAAAATTCTAAAAAAAAAAAGTTTCCAGATGTCCACAACATAGACCCATACATATACTTGACGTTTGACTTGATTACTTCTAACAATTTATTTTCTTTCTCAACATCACACAACTCTTCGTTCCATCTAATGATAATTAAACACGCCACCTCGTGGCAGATCGCCAGCAATGACTGTCTATCAGCTTGTGAGCTCTCAACGTACGTGATGAATGGGGCTTTATATGCTGACGCTGCGTTTGAACAGAGCACGTTACCTGGCCTTCATTAGATATGTGCCATCACATCTATTGCAGATTGCATGCCGAGTGATACGTCAGAGTACGTGGGATCATCGCGACGGCACACCATACCACACTGGTATTATTGTCTGAGAATAGCTGAACAACAGGTTTCCCCAACTTTGGATCTTAAGCGGTGACCCTGTCCCACGGCTAGGACGGCAAAATATGAAATGATCGTGTGGCACTGATGGCCGGGAGACTCCATTCAGGGAAGCTCGGTCGCCGGGTTCCAAGTCTTATTTCAGGTGACGCCACATTGGGCGACTTGGGCTAGTGCGGTGAGCACATCTCACTCTTGCAGAGATGTTCATCTGAGGTCATTAGGAGTTGTTAGTGTTTCGAACACCAATAGGAAATGATGAACATCCTGGCAAGGTTCTAGCTATGTGTTTCGTTGTAAAACAGCTAACAGGTATACTTCACAGAATACGAAAAAGGAACTGAGCCTTTAAAAATGCATGCTTGCAGAAGGCTGGCAGTTAGTTTTAACAGATTTAAACTTCAGTTGTTGCAATAATGTGTAAATTCCTTGTGTCAGTAAAAAACTAAGTAATGATTTCCGAACATTGGTTCCTCTTCTCGTAGTAGTGAATTTAGGATCCTCTGTCCTCTGTACCAATTGACACTAAATGTTTGGGACGCAGATAGTGTGCACCAAAAGACTGCTATATGTAGCTCCGGCGCACTGGCCTCAGATGGGCCAATCGGGATCGGCCGGCCTCCGTGTCATCCTCAGCCAGTGGCGTCATTGGATGCGGAATGAAGGAGTGTGGGGTCGACACCCCGCTCTCTCGGCCGTCGTCTCTTTTCGAGACCTAGAGCCGCTACTTTGTACTTAAGTAGCTCCTCAATTGGCATCACGAGGCTGACTGGACACTGTTTCAATCCTATCACGGACAAATCCAAGGACAAATCCGCATGGCTGTCAGCACACTGACCACTCAGCTATGGAGGCTGCGGCGGGGTGGGTTGCCGTCTCATATCCTTCAAACAATCTGTCCACCTGCCTGGATACGTTTCAGGTTGTCTGTCCCTTCACTCTGCGATGGTAGATACTGGTTTACCGATAAAAGCACTGTTGATAAAAAAAATCGGCTAAATACCTACCACGCAAAGGCCACATAACTCCAGTCCATGGGTAGCATCTAAGGGTTACTTACGCTATCGAGCGTTCGGGATTCTTGCATTAGTCGTTTGAAAAAATATCAAAAATTTCCTTTTAGTTGGTTTATTGTCTTCAAAAGGAGGAAAATGGCTATCAAGTCTGTATTTAATATCCTGACATCAATTATACAATACTGGACTGTGTCTGTAAAAAGTTCACACTGAAAGACGTATACATTGCCAGCGATGGGCGAGGCATGACAGAATCTCTGACCAGAGAGTAGTTTATCGTTAGCTGTGGCTAGTCTGCGCTTGACCGCGCGAGTCGACAGTAGTAGTCAGTCCAGTTGTAGTAGCGAGTGGGTAGCAGTAGGTAGTAGTCCGTGCTAGTCCGTGCTAGTCGGCGGGAGTCGGCATGCGTCGGCTGTGTGCTCTGGTCGCGACTCTGGTCAGGACTCTGGAGGATGAGTATTGTTGTAGAAGGTAAAGAAGCAGCCTTGCGCATAATTAATAATGTATGTTAATGGTAATTTAATTTGTTTAAAAAAATGCCCCAATAATATTTTTTTAATAAAGTAACTCTTTTAAAGAAAAACATTCATTTTAATTTAAAGAACATTTCCAATGGATCGTCACTCCTTTCAAGAATCCATTATATATATATATATATATATATATATATATATATATATATATATATATATATATATGCCATCTCTTTTTTAAGAAAAGTATTCATTTCAATTTAAAGAATTTTTCCAATGCATTGTCATTGCTTCCAAGAATCAAAAACAATATACGCCAGCATTGCACGAAGCTGTGTCGATAAATAAGAGCAGAAGGAGCTTGCAGTTTTTATTGAGGTAAGAATTTTTTGCTTTTGTTATTCAGAATACAGGGCCGAAGGTCAGCGCTGCTGTCCTTATAAAATTTATCAGGTTACAGAATTTTTTTTTATTATTTTGGTGATTAGGAATTTTTCTATTTCGAAGCTGACATCAAAATGAAAAAAGAATTTTTGTGGGAATATTAAGTGTGAATGCATTCTTTGCACAGCGACTATAAATCGAAGCCAATTTTTTTTTTTTTTTTTTTTTTTTTTGTGCAGGTTGGTTACACATGGCGACCCTGCCAGGATCGTATTCTTTTTTGTGAATCTTCTGAGAAGGAGTCAGATATCTGCTCTTATTTACTTAATGTAGTTGGCATCTGGCGCAACGCATTTACTAATTTGTCACTCCTTCTTTCACAGATCATCGGCAGTTTGTTGCTCTTTCTTGTGTTTGTGTTTATTGCATTTTGTATTGTCTTTATTTCATTTGTGCTTAATTTTGATTAGTGAAAATGCCGCGAAAAACTGTTAACAGTACATCGCGATGTGTAATGAGTGAAATAGCTGATTCGAATATTTTGACTGATAGTACTTGCGACACTCAGTGTAATGATGACAATCCTTCGTTTACTGACAATCAGTGCGTACCGATCACTAATAATGATTTTTATCTTAACGATGAACAAACGAATTCAATTGTGTCCTCTGTTAATTTGACGACAATTGATGACGTGGGACGTTCTGTAACAATGAACGCTGGCCAGATTGACACACCCGGTTTGCAAAATTTACGTAATGAACAGACAAATTTTTGTAACGAAAATGAACAGTGTACTCAGAATACGACAGATTTATTTGATTCCGAGGTAGTGACTAACAGTGCACATCCGATTAGCAAACCTTTTCAAGAATCACAGAATAACCAAATGGTTACCGGTACAGAAAACGTGACAAATGCACATACACCATTACACAACACAGAGAATACAGTAGCTAATATTGGCATGGATCAAATTATGGCATTGTTGCTACAAATGAATAAACAATTTAATGAAAAACAAGACAACCTTAATGAAAATTTCAAACAACAACTTAATGAAAATTCCAAACAACAGAATGAAAGACAACAATCACAAACAACTTAATGAAGATTTCAAACAACTTAATGAGAAACAGGACAACCTTAATGAAAATTTCAAACAACTTAGTGAACAGAACAAAGAGCTTAATGAAAAATTAGACAACAATTCCAGACAGCTTAGTGAACAGATTGCAGCCGTTGCCGCGCAATGTCATGATACTAAAGAACAATTACGTGACGAAATTGAGGCTTGTGCTAGGAAAAGTAGTGAAGAAATTAGATCTGTTGCTCAAGAATTAAGGGATATGAAAACAGCTACAACAGAATCGCTTAGAGGCGAAATTAGTGCAGTCGCCAAACAATGCTTTGAAAACACAACACAGTTACGCGAGGAGTTTAAATTAATGACAGCAGAACTTTCGCGCACACTGGATGCAAAAGTAGACGCGTAATTCGACCAACAGAACAGTCAAATTCACGAACGTTTTAATAATCACCTACAAAACAGTGATACGCGTTTCCGTAAATTTATACAGGAACAGAATAAAGTAAAGCGACAAGTAATGGAAACAATTATCGCACAGAGACAGGAAGATAAACGTAAATTGTTTGCGAAAGCAAAAACATACGTAGACAACAATATTTCTTCTGTATCAGACGAAATTAATACAATCAAATAGTTGAACACAGAATTGCGTGATGAAATTTCCGATCTAAAATCGAAAACAGATACACACACAGTAGACTTTCAGACAGTGACAGACAGACTCGAACAATTAGAGCTAACACAGGATTCCGATGTCATCAAAGCAGACGTTAAAAAATTGAGCGAAACCACACGTAAAATACAAAAACAAATTAATTCTTGTGACACTAAAACCGATGATCAGGTAAAAATACTGACTGAAAAATACACTCCTGGAAATTGAAATAAGAACACCGTGAATTCATTGTCCCAGGAAGGGGAAACTTTATTGACACATCCTGGGGTCAGATACATCACATGATCACACTGGCAGAACCACAGGCACATAGACACAGGCAACAGAGCATGCACAATGTCGGCACTAGTACAGTGTATATCCACCTTTCGCAGCAATGCAGGCTACTATTCTCCCATGGAGACGATCGTAGAGATACTGGATGTAGTCCTGTGGAACGGCTTGCCATGCCATTTCCACCTGGCGCCTCAGTTGGACCAGCGTTCGTGCTGGACGTGCAGACCGCGTGAGACGACGCTTCATCCAGTCCCAAACATGCTCAATGGGGGACAGATCCGGAGATCTTGCTGGCCAGGGTAGTTGACTTACACCTTCTAGAGCACGTTGGGTGGCACGGGATACATGCGGACGTGCATTGTCCTGTTGGAACAGCAAGTTCCCTTGCCGGTCTAGGAATGGTAGAACGATGGGTTCGATGACGGTATGGATGTACCGTGTACTATTCAGTGTCCCCTCGACGATCACCAGTGGTGTACGGCCAGTGTAGGAGATCGCTCCCCACACCATGATGCCGGGTGTTGGCCCTGTGTGCCTCGGTCGTATGCAGTCCTGATTGTGGCGCTCACCTGCACGGCGCCAAACACGCATACGACCATCATTGGCACCAAGGCAGAAGCGACTCTCATCGCTGAAGACGACACGTCTCCATTCGTCCCTCCATTCACGCCTGTCGCGACACCACTGGAGGCGGGCTGCACGATGTTGGGGCGTGAGCGGAAGACGGCCTAACGGTGTGCGGGACCGTAGCCCAGCTTCATGGAGACGGTTGCGAATGGTCCTCGCCGATACCCCAGGAGCAACAGTGTCCCTAATTTGCTGGGAAGTGGCGGTGCGGTCCCCTACGGCACTGCGTAGGATCCTACGGTCTTGGCGTGCATCCGTGCGTCGCTGCGGTCCGGTCCCAGGTCGACGGGCACGTGCACCTTCCGCCGACCACTGGCGACAACATCGATGTACTGTGGAGACCTCACGCCCCACGTGTTGAGCAATTCGGCGGTACGTCCACCCGGCCTCCCGCATGCCCACTATACGCCCTCGCTCAAAGTCCGTCAACTGCACATACGGTTCACGTCCACGCTGTCGCGGCATGCTACCAGTGTTAAAGACTGCGATGGAGCTCCGTATGCCACGGCAAACTGGCTGACACAGACGGCGGCGGTGCACAAATGCTGCGCAGCTAGCGCCATTCGACGGCCAACACCGCGGTTCCTGGTGTGTCCGCTGTGCCGTGCGTGTGATCATTGCTTGTACAGCCCTCTCTCAGTGTCCGGAGCAAGTATGGTGGGTCTGACACACCGGTGTCAATGTGTTCTTTTTTCCATTTCCAGGAGTGTATGATGAATTGGTCAGTCGTATTGACGTTATTGAAAGTAATAATGATAACAAATCAGGCGATACTTCACCGATTTCTTTTAACCAAACACCTGAATTCCAAAATCTACAGCAAACAATCAGTGAGATAGATTCGTCTAATAATACATTACGTAGAAAATTGTCAACTTTACAGCAAGAAGTGACAGAGATAAAAAATATTTCAGTTAATAACACGTCACAGCATACAGCACATTCCGAACATTTCTCACACTCGCACAGCCAGTATAATTTAGGTAATTTACAGAGAGTGCGTGACCTAGATTTCGAACAGTCACAGACAAATAGAGTCTCATACAATCGTGAACCTGTTCAGACGTACAGAGACGATAATTTTGATTACAAACGTTTTCTATCAGTGAGAAATTTAAAGTATTTAAAAATGACAGAACACAGATTCACCCCATTTGCTTTACCACCGACTTGGCCTGTAACGCACAAACTTGAATTTATTTGCAGTTTTTTGGAAGGCGAACCGGCAACTAGTATGAGTCCTGATTGTGGCGCTCACCTGCATGGCGCCAAACACGCATACGACCATCATTGGCACCAAGGCAGAAGCGACTCTCATCGCTGAAGATGACACGTCTCCATTTGTCCCTCCATTCACGCCTGTCGCGACACCACTGGAGGCGGGCTGCACGATGTTGGGGCGTGAGCGGAAGACGGCCTAACGGTGTGCGGGACCGTAGCCCAGCTTCATGGAGACGGTTGCGAATGGTCCTCGCCGATACCCCGGGAGCAACAGTGTCCCTAATTTGCTGGGAAGTGGCGGTGCGGTCCCCTACGGCACTGCGTAGGATCCTACGGTCTTGGCGTGCATCCGTGCGTCGCTGCGGTCCGGTCCCAGGTCGACGGGCACGTGCACCTTCCGCCGACCACTGGCGACAACATCGATGTACTGTGGAGACCTCACGCCCCACGTGTTGAGCAATTCGGCGGTACGTCCACCCGGCCTCCCGCATGCCCACTATACGCCCTCGCTCGAAGTCCGTCAACTGCACATACGGTTCACGTCCACGCTGTCGCGGCATGCTACCAGTGTTAAAGACTGCGATGGAGCTCCGTATGCCACGGCAAACTGGCTGACACTGACGGCGGCGGTGCACAAATGCTGCGCAGCTAGCGCCATTCGACGGCCAACACCGCGGTTCCTGGTGTGTCCGCTGTGCCGTGCGTGTGATCATTGCTTGTACAGCCCTCTCTCAGTGTCCGGAGCAAGTATGGTGGGTCTGACACACCGGTGTCAATGTGTTCTTTTTTCCATTTCCAGGAGTGTATGATGAATTGGTCAGTCGTATTGACGTTATTGAAAGTAATAATGATAACAAATCAGACGATACTTCACCGATTTCGTTTAACCAAACACCTGAATTCCAAAATCTACAGCAAACAATCAGTGAGATAGATTCGTCTAATAATACATTACGTAGAAAATTGTCAACTTTACAGCAAGAAGTGACAGAGATAAAAAATATTTCAGTTAATAACACGTCACAGCATACAGCACATTCCGAACATTTCTCACACTCGCACAGCCAGTATAATTTAGGTAATTTACAGAGAGTGCGTGACCTAGATTTCGAACAGTCACAGACCAATAGAGTCTCATACAATCGTGAACCTGTTCAGACGTACAGAGACGATAATTTTGATTACAAACGTTTTCTATCAGTGAGAAAATTTAAAGTATTTAAAAATGACAGAACACAGATTCACCCCATGGATTGGATACAACAATTTAGCTTTGCTTTTCCACCGACTTGGCCTGTAACGCACAAACTTGAATTTATTTGCAGTTTTTTGGAAGGCGAACCGGCAAGTAGTATGAGACCGATCGCGAGACAATGCTACTCGGTAGAAGAATTTCAGAATGCTTTTATGTCAGCGTATTGGTCGAAGACGACACAGCACGGAATTAAGGATCAATTAATTAGTTTACCAAATTATGAGAACTCAAATTTTCCACTGTCACGCAATTTTTTGAGCACATGGTCCAACAAAACCAGTACTTAAGTGAACCATATAGTGAATCTGCACTTATTCAATTATGTATTTCTAAATTACCACGGTCATTAAGAGTGTCACTTTTAACGGGTCAGCAGAAGGAAAATATTTCGGCATTCAGAGATGTGTTACAGCTTTTGGAAGTGCAGCAATCGGATTATTCCTTTGTAATCAAAAATTTTTCATATAATGACCACGGTCAACAAACACACAGCAATTACGATCAGCCACGCAATTTCAATAGCAAAGCTAATAGACGCTTCAGGAACGACAACCACCAGAATTTTAATAACAGGCAAAATTTTAATTATCAGTATCGTCAAAATTATCAGCAACAGGAACCACATTTTGGTAACAATAGAGGTTTTTCTCCGCAACAGCAACAAAACCAACCGGTTAGCATACCTAACCAACAATGTAATGCACAAGGTCAACCAAGCTTTAATGTTTCGCCTTGTACGCGTATAGCGTCGCCCCTAACAAATAGTAACGCACATCAACAAGGGAATCAGTATGTACAGAAAACGCACTATTTCAATTCCTATCGCAATGCACCGTATAGAAATGATTATCACGACAGACGTAAAAACAACGAGCACAATTTTCAGCGTACATTTAATAACAGTCGATCTTATCAGCAGCAAGAAGATCAGCAACAACATATTATCATGAATGAACCAGACAGTAGGTATCATCCAGAACGTAATACGTCAGGAAGAAATAATAGAACAGTTCAAATAGTCGAAATGCCACAGCATCCTCCTGAAAATAATAACACGTCAGACAGAATTTGACTAGATACAGGACAGGTCGCATCTTCCAGCAACGCAAGCACTACTTTTGACACGCAGAATGTTGTTCACGAAAATGTTATTACTTTTGACGACATCCGAGACACTCTTTTGCAGGAAAGACCAGTTATTCAAAAAACCATTTCACACCCTGTCATCGAAGTAAAAATTGGATCATCGAAATTTTCAGCAGTAATCGATTCTGGATCACCTATGTCAGTTATAAATGAAGAAACTTTCAACGAGTGTAACAAAGAGAATAGGTATCCTACGTTACCATTAGGCAAAACGAAAGTAAAAGGAGCAGTATCTGGTAAAGGAGTAGATGTTAAATTACAGACACATTTATCATTTTGTATTGCAAGTCATACATTTCACTCAAATTTTTGAATTGTTCCCTTATTGACAACAGACGTTATTTTAGGTACGAATTTTCTGGTAGAACACGACGCAACTATTGATTTTCAAAATTCCTATTTAATGTTGAAGGATGAAAATGTACAACTGGCTTTAGAATTTCAGCACTCTTTATCTGCAGAAGAACAAACAATTAATCGTACAGAGGTCATTTCCGCAACACACAACTTAGACAGTCATTCCACATTGTTCACAGATGCGTACGTACACAACTATAATACTCCAGACGAAGCTGACTATGACGTTATGCAGATAATTTCTGATAAAGTTAAACAGAGCAGTGCAAATACAGACGACGAACGCACGCAGCTACACAAAATTCTTTTACAGCAAGCCCCAGTTTTTGACAACATTCCTGGTACTATGTCCGGTTTCATGTATGAATTTCAAGTTAAACAGCACGACACATTTAAAGCCAAGCATTATCCCATTCCATATATTCACACAGAACAAGTTAAGAAAGAATTGCAAGCTATGCTTGACCAAGGAATTATTGAACCGGCAGTTAGTCCGTACATAAACCCGCTCCATATTGTTAAGATAACGGATGGTTCACTTCGGCTCGTACTTGATTCGCGTCACATCAATGACATTATTATTAATGAAACAGGTCGCCCACAGACACTAGAAGAACTACTACAGAAATTTCATGGTACTGCTATTTATTCCACATTAGATTTGAAATCGGGATTTTGGCAAATTCAACTTCATCCGAACTGTAGAAAATACACAGCATTTCTCTGTTTTGGTGACTATTACCAAGTTTGTAAATTAGCATTCGGTTTAACTATTTCTTCAGCAGCTTTTATTCGCGGTTTGAATACAATACTTCCGACAGAACTTAAAGACAGAATCACAACGTACTTAGACGACATTCTTATTGCAGAAGCTAACTGGTCTGAACACAATTTGATTCTTGAACGACTGTTGCAAACTTTTCGTGCACCAGGACTCACAGTTAATCTCAGTAAATCGCGTTTTGGCAAAACTTCTATAAAATTTCTTGGACATGTAATTTCAGCAGAAGGCATTGCGCCTGACCCGGAAAAACTTCAAACTTTACGTGACATTACTGTTCCTACGACGAAGAAACAACTACGCAGCTTTTTGGGTTTAATTAACTTTTTTCGTAAATTTATTCATTACTCTGCTTTAGACACCCCTAGATTATGTCAATTGACAGGTAAAAACACTATTTGGACCTGGGATAGGCAAGCACATTCTGAATTTGTGAACCTGAAAGAAGCCTTGTTGAATGCACCACTTTTATCTCATCCAGATCTTACTAGAAATTTTTCCATTACCACCGACAGTTCTAACACCGCTTTAGGCGTACATATTTTTCAGGAAATTGAAGAAATTGGTTGTACAGTAATTAAAAACATTGCTTTTGCAAGTCGCATTCTGTCACCTGCTGAACGAAATTATTGTTACAGAACTTTAAACATTATGTGTTGTATGGGCATTTACGAGATTTAGGCATTTTCTTTATGGAAGACACACTACCGTTTACACAGACCACAGAGCGATACAGTTTTTACTTTCGGCTAAATTTACACACGACAGATTAAGTGGATGGAAACTTTATTTGCAGGAATTTAATTTTACAATTGCTCACATTCCCGGCACTCAAAATATTGTAGCAGACGCACTATCCCGTTCTCTTAACAACAATCAGCAAGACATCGCAGCCAACTTCTGCAAAGCAAATTTCAGCGTCATGTACATTCAACAAGTTGCATTTGAAAACTTCATTTCGTCGTCATTACAAGACATAGCACAAGAGCAGAGTAAAGACAATGTATGGAAAGAGATTAAACACCTTTGGCAAGATAGGAATAATGTTACCATTAGAAACCATTACACTGTACGCAATGACATTCTGTTTCGCCGATCTCATCCTGACAGCAACAATTGGTTATTATGCATTCCTGATGAACTTATTAACAAATTAATCTGGTATACTCATTTAAGTTACGCACATTATGGAGCAAGAAAATGTTTTCTTATACTGAGACAGAACTGTTATTTTACCAACATGGAGAAACGTATACGACGAGTTTTAGCGTCATGCAAAATCTGCCAGAAAGCTAAGTCAGATACGACTTCACATATTCCTCCATTACATCCCATTGTACCTGTTCCGATATTTGAAACGTCCGAAACAGTCACTGACCCACGATTACTTGCGAGTTAACACATTCAGTCGTTCAGTAGGCTTCCTGTAAAGAAGTGCTCGCTATAATGTCTCACAGTCTGGACGAAACATGCCACGCGGAGTTTATGTAAGACATGAAATGTTCGCTCCCGAATATCTCCTAAAATGAACCACTCATAAAGCTCAAACTTCCACGAAATACTCAACACAATCCCTTTTCGTCAGCGACACGAAAATCGATCAAACGCGCGAATTCCTTCATTTTGGTACAAATATGATTAGCGCGATTTAACAGACGTGTTTACCAGAAGACCGCTCCCGAGCGACTATCGACTCATAAACCTGAGGCACAAATTTCTTCTCAAACGCGCGGGAAATGCCGAATTTCTATTGACTGGTATATTAAGCAACCAATCAGATCGCCTGGAGCATTTATACACATGCGGTATTTCTAATGTTAGCCAATCAGATTACCGAATGTAATTTAGGCTATAGATCTCTTAATTCCGAAACTAGATAAAATTTAATGAAAACTAAACACGATTCCTTTCCACAAAATAAATTACTAATACATTTAATACTCAACGCTCCGTCTGGCAGCCCTTTACAAAATCAAGCTCACTCAGACATACGTCACATATCCCTCAACGGCACAATAACTTTCTCAAGCTTACGTTTACATAGTTTTAATAAAATATCACATTCTCACTTTACGTATGTCCCCCATTCGCTGTGTCAGTCTCTCCAAAGCACTCACACAACCAAAACACAATGAAATAATAATTTACCATCGTACTGTTAATTACGTCAGAAATCTGTGGCAATGAAACTAAAGAAAATTCTATAAAATTAGATTATACGAACCTATTCTCTTGGTTGTAGTTTTAGTTGACACTACAGATGAATACATTGCAGTTCATACTCCGTTTCACAACGCCAGCACGATTATTATATGTGTTACATAAAAATTTATATCTCCAAAGGTACTGAAGTTATTAATTTGAAATTTTAGCAGTATGGTTCTTTTATCCGTAGAATTTGGTACACTAAGTATGAAAAAGCTCGATTAATATTTAATACTTCTTCAGATCCATAGAGAGTATGTGTAACGCATTGCACGCAGTCAAGTACATTTCTCGCCCTGCTCAACAGCCAGCGTCAGCTGTACGAATACTTGTTTTGCAAATCAAACTGCCTTTTCCTGCTGCTAGTTACTTTATTTATCCCATACGTGTTTCGCCTTCTCCTGTTCCAAGGCATCAGTGGGATCTATAACGATATAGTTTTGTTATAGATTATCAAACAGTTCACTTCGCGATTTTTTGTAAAAAAAGTAATTACTTAAGATTTGCTGACCTGCATTTCCTCAAATCTGGTCTGGAGGTGGTACTACCACTTTTATCACTGCCATATATTCACATCTTTGTGTTCTCGCCATCCACACACTGGTCACCGTGTTGCCCTCTTTTTTTGTGGTGGACTATTGTTCTTTTGTCACACGATACAACTATTTCGTTGTACACTTCTTTTCACAGCGTAAATATCGAGACTCCATTACGTGTTTCAACTTCTTCGGTATGTTTACCTATTTGTTGCCAACTTGACGAAGTATATGTTCGTTACTAACTTCTATTTATGATATTTCTACCGTGTTTGTCTGTATGAGTGAGAGAGTGTGGTGATAAAAGTGATAGGAGTGGTAGTGCGACCCCCAGACCAGATGTGAAGAAACGTTGATCAGCAAATCGTAAGTAATTACTTTTTACAAAAAATCGGAAAGTGAACTGTTTGATAATCTATAACTAACAAAACTGTATCGTTATAGATCCCAGTGATGATGCCTTAGAACAGGAGAAGGCGAAACGCGTATGGGGTAAATAAAGTAACAAGCAGCAGGAAAAGGCAGTTTGATTCGCAAAACAAGTATTTATATGCTTGCTGCGGAGGATGGCCACACAAACAAACTTGTCAGCTGTACGAGCTTGAGAACCAACATCCCCTCCCGTTCCGGCTCCACTGCAAGCTATGTTTTCAATGCAAGGTGACAACTCGTAATAATTTGCTACGTTTCAGGGCGGACTGGTAATTTTTAATAGAGTAGAATCCACCAACATAAAAGTGGGATCTGACCTTTAATCTCGTTTTTGGATAGCAATGAGATCTAATCAGTCTTCATGACAGTGATTTCCTTTTTGCTGTTAAAATTTCAGTAATTCGAAAAGAAATGAAATCCATTAGTGCCTCCTCATTGTAATACGTAGTCTCTCAGAGATCCGCTACGTGACATACACTTCTGGAAATGGAAAAAAGAACACATTGACACCGGTGTGTCAGACCCACCATACTTGCTCCGGACACTGCGAGAGGGCTGTACAAGCAATGATCACACGCACGGCACAGCGGACACACCAGGAACCGCGGTGTTGGCCGTCGAATGGCGCTAGCTGCGCAGCATTTGTGCACCGCCGCCGTCAGTGTCAGCCAGTTTGCCGTGGCATACGGAGCTCCATCGCAGTCTTTAACACTGGTAGCATGCCGCGACAGCGTGGACGTGAACCGTATGTGCAGTTGACGGACTTTGAGCGAGGGCGTATAGTGGGCATGCGGGAGGCCGGGTGGACGTACCGCCGAATTGCTCAACACGTGGGGCGTGAGGTCTCCACAGTACATCGATGTTGTCGCCAGTGGTCGGCGGAAGGTGCACGTGCCCGTCGACCTGGGACCGGACCGCAGCGACGCACGGATGCACGCCAAGACCGTAGGATCCTACGCAGTGCCGTAGGGGACCGCACCGCCACTTCCCAGCAAATTAGGGACACTGTTGCTCCTGGGGTATCGGCGAGGACCATTCGCAACCGTCTCCATGAAGCTGGGCTACGGTCCCGCACACCGTTAGGCCGTCTTCCGCTCACGCCCCAACATCGTGCAGCCCGCCTCCAGTGGTGTCGCGACAGGCGTGAATGGAGGGACGAATGGAGACGTGTCGTCTTCAGCGATGAGAGTCGCTTCTGCCTTGGTGCCAATGATGGTCGTATGCGTGTTTGGCGCCGTGCAGGTGAGCGCCACAATCAGGACTGCATACGACCGAGGCACACAGGGCCAACACCCGGCATCATGGTGTGGGGAGCGATCTCCTACACTGGCCGTACACCACTGGTGATCGTCGAGGGGACACTGAATAGTGCACGGTACATCCAAACCGTCATCGAACCCATCGTTCTACCATTCCTAGACCGGCAAGGGAACTTGCTGTTCCAACAGGACAATGCACGTCCGCATGTATCCCGTGCCACCCAGCGTGCTCTAGAAGGTGTATGTCAACTACCCTGGCCAGCAAGATCTCCGGATCTGTCCCCCATTGAGCATGTTTGGGACTGGATGAAGCGTCGTCTCACGCGGTCTGCACGTCCAGCACGAACGCTGGTCCAACTGAGGCGCCAGGTGGAAATGGCATGGCAAGCCGTTCCACAGGACTACATCCAGCATCTCTACGATCGTCTCCATGGGAGAATAGCAGCCTGCATTGCTGCGAAAGGTGGATATACACTGTACTAGTGCCGACATTGTGCATGCTCTGTTGCCTGTGTCTATGTGCCTGTGGTTCTGTCAGTGTGATCATGTGATGTATCTGACCCCAGGAATGTGTCAATAAAGTTTCCCCTTCCTGGGACAATGAATTCACGGTGTTCTTATTTCAATTTCCAGGAGTGTATTATGCACAGACAGGTGTGTGCAGCCTTGTTTTTGTTCGTGCACCTGCATCATATTCGTTCCTTTGGAAGCAGTTAAGTGTTGCATCACAGCCATTCCTTCGACAACAGTCACTAGTGGCGGCGTGCTGACCGAAGAGTCGTTACACTGCGGAAGCAGTGCCGTCGTTCCCACACGGATATTGTGACACACGTACAGCTCCAAGTGTGTTGTGTGTGATCTGGCATTTCTGTCCTGTATTCGCGTATTACGCAAATGTGTGACAAAAAGGGCTGATAAAACGACAAACGGCTCTCACTGTCTATACTGGGGAAGATATTTCGTCTTCGTCTATCTTTCGTGCAGTTTTAAAATAAAATAAATTAGTAAATCCATGCCTAATGTAATTAATGAGACAGACAAATAGTAACTATAGTGTAAATACGAGGTGCAGTCTACGTTAAATAACGGGTCACAGTTACAGTGTTTAAATTTTAACTAATAAAAATTTATTCTTCTTAAAATTCCACACATTAATTCGTAGGCTGGTGAAAGCTCATACGCGATTAAGTGATTTCAAAATAGCGCAATCTCCAATATAGTGGTTAGCGAACTCATTACATAATAAATAAATAAAATGAAAATAATTAGAAAAGACACAGTGTTCACAGCTAAAATGTGACAGAAGCTTAATCTCATACTAACGTCTAATCGGAGTCAAACCGACACACAAGTGTTGATTAGTAGTAGAAAATATTCTGAGTCCGTCACTGGCAAACTCAGAGTCCAAACTCAGTGCACGAAGCCAGAGTAACAAACAGCATCACATGCAAACATACAAGTTCTACTGAGCTGCTGGCAGAAACAAATCTCAGACCTGACTAGAGCAGAGCAACAAAATATTCAAAGTTTCACGACAGACGGCTTGGAAACTCACTAAAAACGTGCATGGCTGCTTCACCACTCAGACCAGCATTGAAGACCAATTCATACCGAACAGTGTCCCTTTGCAAGATTGCCTCTGCCCTTTTAATCCCTCTGACCGCCACCCTATTGAAATACCTACATCTACGTTACTTAATGACTTTGTCCTTCCCCAACTCAAGTTCCAACTTTTTATACATAAATAGTATCCAAAATCTGACCCCTCCATTAGCTGTGCCCTAAAATTCTAATCAACAGCAACACCTTACACTTAATTTCATGTGTAGCAGTTCACATAAAATATAAACAAATTCAAAGCTTTGTCCCAATGCTAAAAATCTGATCTGTTTGTGCCCTCACTTATCGCAATAAAGACGGATACCGCACCATTTTCTTGTTGGATTTTTTCCTCTTTCCAATGAAATACTAAGAATAATTAAGACTATAAAATCTATCAAGCTATGGGCGAAAATATGCAAATTTATAAACAATTAATCAAAAAACAGTAAAAAACATCAATGTTACGAATTAAATATTGAATGTGGCGTGTAATAACGTCTGCCAGTGCATATTGCCTTGCTGATTGTAAGTCTGTGTTTTGTATTAGATTTTATATTGTTTTTTAATTAAACTTCAACAACATTACAAAATGGTTAGAATGTCACTCACCATGAAGACGATCCATCAGGTTGCAGACAGGCACAACGAAAAGATTGTTACACATTATAGCTTTCCGTCAAAGTCTGTTTCAGTTCAGCAAAGAAAACGCGAACGCGAACGCGAACGCAAACGCAAACGCAAACGCAAACGCAAACGCAAACGCAAACGCGACACTCTTGACAACTACCACTGACAGCTCAAAATATATGGTCCATCATGTCACATCAACTACTGTAGGAAAGGGGGTGTGCAAATCTTAAAACCAGTTTTATCTGCAGTTGACTGTGGTTGTCAACAATGAATAAAAATCTTGTTACATGTGGGGATATATTTCTGTAAGATAAGAAAGGAGCAAATCTGCACAATGCGATATTTGTAGTCAAACATTCTGTTGCAAAACGACTGTACGTAAACTACTGTAAAATATGCTGTCACAGTTAAATGCGTTCTTTATTCTTTGACATCACGAATAGATGATTTCAACTGTAATAAGGAGTCCTCGTTCACCATTTACACACTTTTCATGTTCTGCTTACGGTGTCTCACAAATTTTAGTGCACTTTACGGCCTACGTGAATTAATAGGTTACCTTGCTGGTACTACGACGTTGTAACCTGTTACTCGTAATTAACACTTCATTCGTCATTAATTACAAGTAGGAGCATTATCTTAAGAACAATTTGAAGTTACCTTTCGAATAGCCCTCGTATTACTATAATGTCTACGCAGGAAGCTGTGACAGTTGTTAAATCTAGGTAAGCTGATAGTGAGAAAATCACTCAGAGGTACACGATGCAGTGAGTGTGGTGTGGTTAGGTATATAATACAAAGAAGATGCAAATGCACGCTTAACACAATAAATATCCAACTGAAGATGTAACTAAACACACTGGTGTCCAAAATTGAAGCAACAAGCCGCTATTTGCCCGTCTTATGTCTAATTCACGGTATAATCATACAAAGTGTCAACGCATGTCCGTACAATCGTGTTCCACCTGGAAGGTGGCATTCCAGTCAACGGACATCCACGCCGATGATGTCAGGGCACCTATCAAACGGTATACTGTGTACTGGGCGGTCCCACATCCACAATCGCTGTATATACAGCGATAGCCGGGGCGGTATAGCAAAAAGAAGACATTTACCAGTCTCTCTGCGATGCAGGGCCATAAGTAGAATGGGAGCACGACAGTTGCAAAGTGATGTGGCCCAATGGCTTAATGTGAATCGCTCTGTTGTTTCTCGGATGTGACGAAAATTTGTACACAGAAACAGTATCCCGAAGACCAGTATAGAGCCGACAGTGTGTGAGATCAGAAAGCGAGGGTTGTTGTTTGGTTGTAAGGGCACGATGGTGCCGCCGTAGTACTGCACGCCAGCTGGCATCTGAACTCGCAGCGTCCACTGGACGTTTTGTATCGAGGCAAACGGTGTTCAGAAGGCTTTGGCAGAATGGTCATTAGTGTCAGAGACCTACTGTATGTGTATCTCTAAAATGTCTTCATAGAAGGGAACGTCTAGAGTGGAGTCGTCAACATACCACCTGGAAGATCCAACAGTTGGCCAATGTTCTTTCCAGATTTGGTCTGAAGAGAGAGATTCGAAGCATTCGCATTTGGAGGAAATGTAGAACACGATTTTGGGACTCAAGCATTATGGAAAGATACCGATATCAAGAAGAATCTCTAATGTTGTGGGCAGGGATTACGTGGACCACTCGAACACGTTTTCATGAAATTGTACGGGTGAATCGGGAAGTTTTAACTGCTGTCAAGTATAGTGACGAGATATTGGGACCTTGACCCAGACCTCACACTGATGGACGATAATGCTCGGCCTCATAGAGAACGAGTGGTTGATGTTTTCTTGGAAACGGAAAATGTTGCATGCATGGCGTGGCCTGCTCGCTCCCCCGATTTCAATTCCATAGAGTATGACTGGGATACACTAGGGAGACAGGTTGCATCACGTCAGCATCCACCATCCACTCTCCAAAGCTTATGAGCAACTCTGCAGAAGCTCTCCTGCGAACCTTCACAACTAGCACTCCTGAAAGAAAGGATACTGCGGAGACATGGCTTAGCCGCAGCCTGGGGGATGCTTCCAGAATGAGATTTTCACTCTGCAGCGGAAATCTCATTCTGGAAACATCCACCAGGCTGTGGCTAAGCCATGTCTCCGCTATATCCTTTCTTTCAGGAGTGCTAGTTCTGCAAGGTTCGCAGGAGAGCTTCTGTAAAGTTTGGAAGGTAGGAGACGAGATACTGGCAGAAGTAAAGCTGTGAGTACCGGGCGTGAGTCGTGCTTCGGTAGCTCAGATGGTAGAGCACTTGCCCGCGAAAGGCAAAGGTCCCGAGTTCGAGTCTCGGTCGGGCACACAGTTTTAATCTGCCAGGAAGTTTCATATCAGCGCACACTCCGCTGCAGAGTGAAAATATCACTCTGGAAACATCCCTCAGGCTGTGGCTAAGCCATGTCTCAGCTATATCCTTTCTTTCAGGAGTGCTAGTTCTGCAAGGTTCGCAGGAGAGCTTCTGTAAAGTTTGGAATGTAGAAGACGAGATACTGGCAGAAGTAAAGCTGCGAGTACCGGGCGTGAGTCGTGCTTCGTTAGCTCAGATGGTAAAGCACTTGCCCGCGAAAGGCAAAGGTCCCGAGTTCGAGTCTCGGTCGGGCACACAGTTTTAATCTGCCAGGAAGTTTCATATCAGCACACACTCCGCTGCAGAGTGAAAATCTCATTCTTGAAACATCCTCCAGGCTGTGGCTAAGCCATGTCTCCGCAGTATGCTTTCTTTCAGGAGTGCTAGTTCTGCAAGGTTCGCAGGAGAGCTTCTGTAAAGTTTGGAAGGTAGGAGACGAGATACGAGGTGCATTCAAGTTCTAAGGCCTCCGATTTTTTTTCTCCGGACTGGAAAGAGATAGAAACATGTGCATTGTTTTAAAATGAGGCCGCGTTCATTTTCAATACGTCCCAGAGATGGCAGCACCGTATGGCAGATGGAATTTTACCGCCAGCGGCGAGAATGAGAACTGTTTTAAATACTTAAAATGGCGACGTTTTCCTTACTTGAACAGCGTGCAATCATTCGTTTTCTGAATTTCCGTGGTGTGAAACCAGTTGAAATTCATCGATAGTTGAAGGAGACATGTGGTGATGGAGTTATGGATGTGTCGAAAGTGCGTTCGTGGGTGCGACAGTTTAATGAAGGCAGAACATCGTGTGACAACAAACCGAAACAACCTCGGGATCGCACAAGCCGGTCTGACGACATGATCGAGAAAGTGGAGAGAATTGTTTTGGGGGATAGCCGAATGACTGTTGAACAGATCGCCTCCAGAGTTGGTATTTCTGTGGGTTCTGTGCACACAATCGTGCATGACGACCTGAAAATGCGAAAAGTGTCATCCAGGTGGGTGCCACGAATGCTGACGGACGACCACATGGCTGCCCGTGTGGCATGTTGCCAAAAAATGTTGACGCGCAACGACAGCATGAATGGGACTTTCTTTTCGTCGGTTGTGACAATGGATGAGACGTGGATGCCATTTTTCAATCCAGAAACAAAGCGCCAGTCAGCTCAATGGAAGCACACAGATTCACCGCCACCAAAAAAATTTCGGGTAACCGCCAGTGCTGAAAAAATGATGGTGTCCATGTTCTGGGACAGCGAGGGCGTAATCCTTACCCATTGCGTTCCAAAGGGCACTAAGGTAACAGGTGCATCCTACGAAAATGTTTTGAAGAACAAATTCCTTCCTGCACTGCAACAAAAACGTCCGGGAAGGGCTGCGCGTGTGCTGTTTCACCAAGACAACGCACCCGCACATCGAGCTAACGTTACGCAACAGTTTCTTCGTGATAACATCTTTGAAGTGATTCCTCATGCTCCCTACTCACCTGACCTGGCTCCTTGTGACTTTTGGCTTTTTCCATCAATGAAAGACACTCTCCGTGGCCGCACATTCACCAGCCGTGCTGCTATTGCCTCAGGGATTTTCCAGTGGTCAAAACAGACTCCTAAAGAAGCCTTCGCCGCTGCCATGGAATCATGGCGTCAGCGTTGTGAAAAATGTGTACGTCTGCAGGGCGATTACGTCGAGAAGTAACGCCAGTTTCATCGATTTCGGGTGAGTAGTTAATTAGAAAAAAAATCGGCGGCCTTAGAACTTGAATGCACCTCGTACTGGCAGAAGTAAAGCTGTGAGTACCGGACGTGAGTCGTGTTTCGGTAGCTCAGATGATAGAGCACTTGCCCGCGAAAGGTAAAGGTCCCGAGTTCGAGTCTCGGTCGGGCACACAGTTTTAATCTGCCAGGAAGTTTCATATCAGCGCACACTCGGCTGCAGAGTGAAAATCTCATTCTGATTCCGTATCTCTGTCACCAAACGCCTCGATTTCATCAGTGTTCTCCATCCTCTTCTATTCTTCTTTCTATCGCTTCTTAAATACGCCTCAGCCATCCTTTCCATCGTCTCCCTCTCCTCCCTCTCCTTTTTCTTCCTGGAGGTTGCCATGAGAGTGCTCCGTTCTTCCAGCTACCTTCTTCCATTCTGTTGACATGGCCTATCTAGCTGTCTTTCTTCTATTCTATCCGAAGTGGCTGTGAGTTTTTTCTTATTTCCTCATTCATTAGATGGCCTAGCCGGGAAATTCTGCTTCATTTTTCAAGTGGTCCATTTGTGTTTCTTTTCATTCTTTTCTGTAAATTTTCAAAGCTGACTCTGTAAGCTTTCCCCCATAATTTTATGATTTCTGGCTGTGTTTACAATGGTTGGCGATCGGAATATGAGTACAGTGACTTCAGCCACGATCACGTAAGACACTAAATTGCTGCCTGAATGTAAATGGCAAAACTGTAATTATTTACTACCGAATTAATCATGAAAGATGGTGAAGTTCCTCTGAAATAAAATATGGGATACCGCACTCATTGACCTTTATGGTACCGAAAAGTTTTGAAGTTCATATATTCCAAAAATGCCAAGGTCGATTTAACGTTCTTATTCCAGCAAAATATTTCTCTCAATGCGCTGTTACGCACTTTATAATCCAACTTCGTGTATTTGTGAGCTCTTTTACTACATGGTCACACGAGTTACGGCTAAGACTCGCCAGCTAGCTCCAGCTGCTAGGTAGTTCGTAGCAAGGATGTCGGTTACGTCTCTTTACAGCTCCCGTAAGTTGTTATTGGTCACATGATGGATATCGAATTTTGATCTTCAAACTCATTTTCGAAGTCCAAAGCAAGGGATTTAGTTTTTGAATAGTCGTCATTCCCTGCCCGATTCGTTCTTATTCTGTCACATCTTCCATCACATGGCAGGATACTACTCCGATACTCAAACTATTGGTGTCTGCCGATGTTCATTGAGCGAGCAGTAAATGAAACTGAGGAGTAATTTGGAAAGAGAATCAAAGTCCAGCTGAAAGAAATAAAAAGTTGGAGGCTCGTCGATAACATTTTAACTCTGTCAGACGGTAAAGGACTTGAAACTTAAGTTGAATGGAACTGATTGCGTCTTGAGAAAAGATTAGAAGTTGAACACAAACAAGCGTAAAACAAGGGCTGTAGTGTGGGGTTTGTGAGTATTGTTTGTTATGGTTCGTGTGAGTACACTGGTGTTCGGCAGTAGTGAGTGAAAACTACCTGCCGCTCTTTATAACTCATAACACGATTAACTCTTCAAGCTATTGTACGTCTTGTACGTTTACAAAACGTCGAAATGACATTGGCAATGATAACCACACACACTCCTCAGTGCAAATGCAGGTGAAGTTTAATTAACAAAAATAAATTCGTAAGAAACTATTAGCTGTCCTGATTAATCAAAAATGTTCCCAGTAATGGAACCTGTTTTCCATCGGGATGCCGACACAGCTATTGCACAGTTAACTCTTTTAGAATCGCCTGATGACATTTATTATGAGAAAGAAGGTTGCCTCGTCAAATAGCTGCCGGACTGAAAAATGATAATACTCCTTAAAATTTAATATTAAGTTATTGATCCTTGAATATGCTTCGCTGCTCGAGGCAAATTATAGTGAAAATTCACTATGTCATGGAATTACATACATAATTCATGCCTGTTTTCAAAGCACTGTGTAAATGCTGAAGGCGCCTGAATACGCTGTGGAAGGCTGCTTACTCCACAAGCAAGTGACTTTTCAGAAACAGAGCAGTTCCCAAATGCAGTCACACTGCAGAATATCGGCTCTCAATCAAACAACAATTTGCTATAAAAAGCAAGCTCACATTGTAGAACAAAACCGCAAACTGTGAACTGCGCAGAGGAGAAGCAGCACGAATGATGAACACGACTCTTGGACAAACAACAAGCGAAAGAAGCGCCAAGCTGGATCGGACACCTCTCGATACCTCCGCTACAAATGTTTTCCCTGCAATGCCAAACGGTGAACACGAAGCGTCTCCTCCTGCTCATCTTCCACACCACTCCTAAACGCCACTGGTCGGAGGGGACGATTCGCCAATTTTCCCACCACGACAACTGATAATTTCGGCGCACCTTCTAAAACTCAGAGGAAGCATGCAGAATTTTCTCCGCAAGTGCTTGTTGCATTTCTGTAAACTGATCAGAAGTTGGCACTGACGGACTCTCACGAAGCTCGTTTCTCACCCTGTGCACGGTAAAATGGCGGTGGCTTATTATCTGCGTGAGCGTGTACATGTACGTGGGTATTTCTGGCTACTCCCCAAGGCCTAAAGCTTGCAGCTGGCCTTTGTCACCATGTTCTAGCAATTGCGCTTAACAAGCTCATACTCCAAACTTCACAAGCCCTGTTCCTCCATTCAGAAAATTTAGGATAATACAACAGCAATGAATTTATTTATCGTCGTTCAGAGACTAAATAATTACGTCACAAGGTAAAGGAATTTAGACGAATTGAATCAGCTGATGCTTGGGAATTAGATTAGGAAATGAGATACTAAAAGTTGTAGATGAATTTTGCTACTTGGACAGGAAAACAACTCACGATGGCTTATGTAGAGAGCAATAGCAAGAACATCACGTATGATACGGAGAAATTTGTTAATGTTACATATAAATGTAAATATCAGGAATTCTGTTCTGAAGTTACCCTGTTTTTCTGGAGCGCAGATTTGTACGTTAGTGAAATGTAAATGATATAGAGTTAAGCAATCAGAAGAGTTCCAAATACGATGGTCCAGACTGTTCATGGTTGGATGGGTAGATCGCTTAATAAATGAGGAAATACTGAATCGAAATAAGGAGAAGAGGAATCTATGGCACAACTTGACTAAAAGAAGGTATCAGTTGGCGGGCCACATTCTGAGACATCAAAGAATAGTCAATCTGATCAAGCGAGGAGCCAGGGTTTATTTTTGGTGGTGGGTGGTGGTGGTGGGAGGGTGGGGGGTGAGGGATCAGAGTTGTTTTCACTGTTTCTACCCCGACCCCTCTCATCTCTCTCTGTTTCTCTCTCTCTCTCTTTTACCCCAGAAAATAATTTGTCGTCACCTTCATATTTAACGCCACTACGATTTTAAAAGTAATAGCAATAAGGTGTATAAAGTAGTTAATACGGTCACAATAATTTGTTTACATCAGTGGTTAATACAATACTTTGCGTTTTGGGGTTTGTATGGTCATAACCACCATGAACCACCACTTCTTTGCTTGTGCGGCTGAACTTCTTACTAATGGAGAGAAGCACGTGGAGTAACAAAAAAAATATGAAGAAAGGTCAAATGTTTTGTGAAATGGTTTGTCTGAAAATGAGAAACAAAACCGGTTTGAGATACATTTGAAGCACATTTGAATGACGCTCGAAATCATGTGCAGCAAATGAGGTGCGTCAGACGTTTCTTGCTCTTAGTGAAGAAATTTTTCATACAACATCCCATCGTTCTTTTTTCAGTTTTTTTGTTTTGTTTTCAAGTTTATTTCAGAAAGCATGAAATATAATACAGTCACGATGTTTGGGCCCCTCCCCCAAACCAACCAACATCTATTACGAACATCAGCGTACAACCATAAGATAACTAGATTCCTGGACGGAGAGTGCAGCTATATACTCCAGAAGGCTGGTATTTACACAAACATAGAATATTCCGGAATATGCAAGCATTTTAAACGTGAGATGTTCCATGAACCTTCCAGAAACGATAAATGCCAAGTAACTACTAACCATTGGTGGCCGGATACGAGCTGTCTGTCTGCTGTACGCCCTGCCGCGCGGGATTAGCCGAGCAGTGCAGGCGCTGCAGTCATGGACTGTGCGGCTGGTCCTGGCGGAGGTTCGAGTCCTCCCTCGGGCATGGGTGTGTGTGTTTGTCCTTAGGATAATTTAGGTTAAGTAGTGTGTAAGCTTAGGGACTGATGACCTTAGCAGTTAAGACCCATAAGATTTCAAACACATTTGAACACATTTCTTTGCTGTACGCCAGGTAGCGATGCTAACCACAACAACATACTGCGTGCATCACAGCTCGCGGCAACATCTTGGAATATCTGTAGGTATTCTACTAGTATCAAGCACAGGGTGTATTGACCAAGATAAAAGCGGAGAAGTTTCAGTTTATACTGTAGTTTGATTTTTTTTTCCAGTACGAAGGAAATAGTTTCACAATATCTAAAACAATGTAAATTTTTATTCGTAAAATAGCTAGGCCTAGAAGAAATGAACTTTTTGTCACTTCATTTACATATCTATCATCAGCTGTTAGTGAAATATTTCAGTTTTCTCTCAAATCACTTATTAAGTTTTTCTTAATTACTCTGATTACTTTCAAGCATTTAAATGTGTTACTCCAAAACTAGACCTGACGTAGGTCAGTTTGATATCCCATTTGTACATTTTCTCTCATTTTTAGGAAGCCTTGTTTTCGCTCTGCTCTTAAATGAAGTACGTATTGAGACCAAGGTCTGACTACAGTAAGTTGTTTCAAGGGGATGTAGGTTGTAGCAGTTAAGGTACGTTTACACTGGGATACATGTATCGCGACATGTATGAGCGACATGTCAATTGACATGTCGCGATACATCACCTCATACAAAAATTCACGGAACTTGTATGCGGACGCTCGAGCTCATACATGTCGCGTATACATTTTGTATATCGCTTTTTGGCCATATACGCGACATGTATGAGCGACATTTGAACTCGCACATGCGCAATACTATCATTTCCTGTCGTCTTGTCGCCTGCCGCTTATTTTGACGATTAGCGCATGCGTGGTACCAGGCTCTTTGGCGGCTGTTTGAGTTTTGGAGGTGCCGACTATCGTTTCGACGTTAATGTATCTGCATAGAACATCAAAAAGTGCCATATGCAACATTATTCTTCGTGTTTGCGAGGCCATTGTGCAAGTTTTATTACAAGAAGTGAAGGTAAAAGTTTTATATATATCAGAGTATGTAATACATTCTATAATTTTTTCATGCATCTGGCACGTATATCAATTTTTTGCTATTATTCCGGCGGCCTCGCGTGATAATGTTGACAACGGATGCCGACAATAGTGTGTGAGACGTTGGCATTAGCAATCGCGCGACGATGCAAATGTTTTGTAATGAAATCTTCGTTTCAAGAGGAATCCCCAGTGGCCAAAAAACGGAGTGTTACTGCCAACTGATCCTCTGGTGGAATCGCTTCCCGAAAGTTTGTGTTGCTTTTGCACACAAGAGGAGCCACAAGTGATAACAAACCGCGGAAATCCTCCATACTGATCCTAACATAATTTCTAAAATATGCGCCATCCTTTAGCGTTAATTCGCGAGAAACTCTCTCTGCCACCATCTACGCTTCCTCCGCCTTTTCTTCCTATCATCTTCCGAAAGAGCAAGTGTACCAGCACATAAAAATGTGAAATCTTCCAAATCGTCGTCGAAAGCTATCGCACAGTGATACATATCAACCAGTGTAAACGCACGCTCATACATGTATGAGGTTGATACTTGTCAACTCATACAAGTCGCGATATATGTCGCAAAGTCGCATATATATGTATCTCATACATGTGCCGATACAAATGGCAGTGTAAACGCACCTTTACGCAGACATGAAGTCGAGAGCTGCCTCACAGCGGTCTTCGGACTGAAAACCACATAAAAAACAAGTGCTACTGCTACTGCTGCTGCTATTACTACTACACTTCACTCTACACGAGTTTTGTTGTGGATCCACCGCTGCTCTGGACACAGAGCCGTCTTACACTGATATGAAAAGAGTTACCGGATACCTCCTAATATCGTTTCGGACATCCTTTTGTTCGGCGTAGTGCAGCTACTCGACATGGCATGGACGCAATAAGTCGTTGTACGTCCCCTACAGAAATACTGACCCACGCTGCCTCTATAGCCGTCCATAGTTACGAAAGTGTTGCCGGTGCAGTATTTTGTGCAGCAACTGACATCTTGATTACGTTCCATAAATATTCGATGGGATTCATACCGGGCGATCTAGGTGGCCAAATCGTTAGCTCGAATTGGGCAGAATATTCTTCAAACCAATCGTCAACAATTGTAGCCTGGTGACATGGGCGCGTTGTCATCCATAAAAGTTCTATCTTCGTTCGGGAACGTGAAAGTCCATGATTTGCTGTAAGTGGTCTCTAATTAGATGAACATAACCATTTACAGTCGATGATCGGTTCACTTGGACCAGAGGACCCATTCTGTTCCATGTAACATAGCGCACAACATAATGGTGCCACCACTAACTTGTACAGTCCCTTGTTGACATCTTGGGTCCTTGGCTTTGTGCGGTCTGCGCCATACGCGAACCCTACCAGCAGCTCTTACCTGCTGACGTCGGGACTCATCTGATCAGATCATGTTTTCCAGTTGTCTAGGTACCAGGCGATATGGTCACGAGACCAGGAGTGGCGCTGTAGGCGACGTAGTGCTGTTATCAATGGCACTCATGTCAGTCGTCTGCTGTCACAGCCCGTTAACGCCAAATTTCGCCCCACTGTACTATTCGATACGTTCGTCGTAAGTCTTACATTGATTTCTGCGGTTATTTGACGAAGTGTTGCTTGTCCTTTAGCACTGACAACTCAACGGAAACGCCGCTGCTCTCGGTCGTTAAGTGAAGGCCGTTGGCTATCGTGTTGTCAGTGGTGAGACGTAATACCTGAAATCTGTTCTCGGCACACTCTTCACACAGTGGATCTCGAAATATTGATTCCCCTAACGATTTCCGAAATGGAATGTCCCATGCCTTTAGTTCCAAGTACCATCCGCGTCCAAAGTCTGTTACTTCCCGTCGTGCGGCCATAATCACGTCGGACACCTTTTCACATGTATCACCTGTCTACAAGTGTCAGCTCCGCCGCTGCACTGCCTTTCACACCTTGTGTAGGCGATGCTACCGCCATCTGTATACGTGCATATCGTTACGCCACGACTTTTGTCACCTCAGTCTTTTCACTCCAGTAAAGTGTTTGTATTTGACTTCCTTGTCTCTTGTCCTTGAGGTACATGGAACATGATAAACGTAACGTAACAGGGAAGTTGGCAGCAGGTTGCCATCGCTGAGATTGCCAGCAAAGCGCCGCGCCGGTCGAGACGTCGTCAGTACGCCGAACACGCCTCTGGCGGCATCTGGAGAATGCCGGCCATTGTTCGCCCTTTTGTGGCAGTCGCGCGCGGCCGCGGCAGGAAGCCGCTGCCCGTTGACCCGTTGTCTGGTGGCGGAGGCGGGGCAGGGGTGGATGCGGGGGCGGGGCGACTCGTCGCTCGCTCGTTCGACGTGCGGGCGGCTGGAAGCAGATGACGCAACGGGACGGCGAAATGCGGGCGTCGCACCCGCCGCGCATCGGAGAGAGTTGTGCAACGGCGCCGGCACAGCGCCACTCCCCAGTAAACAAACCGCCCACACTGCCGCGGCTGTTTGGCGGGCGAAACTTACCGCCGGTGCGTCGGTGCTGTTTCTTCAGGTGGCCTACGCTAGAGCACGAAAGCTTGAGGACTGTCGCACGCCGTAAGAAAAGATCCTCTGCAGTCAGTCGTATTCGTACCTCGTCTTACAAAGAATGCCGGACATTTTCCACGCCGGACATTTGCCACGCCGGACATTTGCCACGCCGGACATTTGCCACACTTGCCCCTTCGCCAGATAGCTTGAGCAGCGATCCCTCAGGTAAAGGACGCCCTTCTCCGTACTACCTCTCTTCGCTTTCAAACCGCCGTCTCCACATCTTACTCGATACAACCAGTACGTAAGGGACCTTCTCCTTCGACATCTTGGCCAGATACAGAGCTTCTTTTCCGAAATCGAAATATTTATAACTTTTGGGAAACGGAAGCAATACCGACGATTATGTCAGTATGTAATCAGTTCTGCCAAGTATAAATATAGATTCCTCTGTCTGTATGGTAGCTTCCTTTCACGCTTACTGTTTGCGATAGAAACAGTCCATCTGCATGGGAGCAACAAGAAAGGAACGATGTAACGAGAATGCGAATGTACGCTAATCATTTCTTTTTGACCACTGCATTTGTGCCTACTTTAATTACTTCAACTGCATACCCAAAAGACAATCGGGAAAGAATAAATGGGTATGTGAATGTTTGAAAAGAAGAACGTCATACTCCATATTAATTTACTCTCTAAAAACATTAGTTAATAAAGTGTAGCGGGGCAATGTTCGAAACATAACTGAAAACACGTTCACTAAATAGAGATAAGAACATCTTTGACTGAAATGTCATCTAAAGTCGACTTACAATTTTAAAATGTTAGAAAAAAGGAAATGAAGTAATACAGAATGTTACGCTTGTAACGTACGTTGTTGTTCTACATTGTTTAGCTCTGGTATTTACATGGTCACAGAGAAAGCATCTTAGGTTCTGGAGGGAAAAGCCGTAATTGTAATTATCTGCACTACAACAGAAACAAGAAGGACAACTTAAGGAAAAATAATGTAAGCTCACAATCGACTTTGAAGCAGATAGTTCCTGTGACTTAGTATGGGCAGAGGTTATATTCGACAACCGGAATAAATTAATAACTGGCTCCTTTTACCGACCCCCTGTCTCAGATGAAACAGTTGCTGAACAATTCAAAGAAAACTTGAGTCTCATGATAAATAGGTACCATACTCATACAATTATAGTTGGCAGTTACTTCAGTCTACCTTCCGCATGTTGACAAAAATTCATTTTCATATACCCTATTGTAAATAGAAAACAACTTGTGTAATTGTTCTAAATGCTTTTTGTAAAATTATTTTTAACAATTAGTTGACGAGGCCATTCAAATTGTAAATAGTTACCAAAACACACTTGACATCTTAGCCACAAATAATCCTAAGCATCACGACGGATACAGGGATTAGTGAACACGCAGTCGTAGCGAGGCTCACTACCGTAAGAAAGAAATTCACTAAAACTAAACGCGAAATATATCTATTTATAAAAGCAGCTAAAAATTCTGTTGACGTCTTTCTAAGAGATAGTCTCCAATACTTTCAAACTATGTAAATGAAGACCATATGGGGATAAGTTCAAAGAAATAGTATCAACAGCACTCGAGGTATTCGGTACACAAAACATGACAGAAAGCTGTTGCAGGAGCACCGCAAAAGACACGTATAATTTAGACGAACGCAAGATCTCCAAGACTGGTGAAGTTTTACTGAGGCTTGAAATTTGGTGCGGATTTCAATGCGAGATGCATTTAATACACTCCTGGAAATGGAAAAAAGAACACATTGACACCGGTGTGTCAGACCCACCATACCTGCTCCGGACACTGCGAGAGGGCTGTACAAGCAATGATCACACGCACAGCACAGCGGACACACCAGGAACCGTGGTGTTGGCCGTCGAATGGCGCTAGCTGCGCAGCATTTGTGCACCGCCGCCGTCAGTGTCAGCCAGTTTGCCGTGGCATACGGAGCTCCATCGCAGTCTTTAACACTGGTAGCATGCCGCGACAGCGTGGACGTGAACCGTATGTGCAGTGGACGGACTTTGAGCGAGGGCGTATAGTGGGCATGCGGGAGGCCGGGTGGACGTACCGCCGAATTGCTCAACACGTGGGGCGTGAGGTCTCCACAGTACATCGATGTTGTCGCCAGTGGTCGGCGGAAGGTGCACGTGCCCGTCGACCTGGGACCGGACCGCAGCGACGCACGGATGCACGCCAAGACCGTAGGATCCTACGCAGTGCCGTAGGGGACCGCACCGCCACTTCCCAGCAAATTAGGGACACTGTTGCTCCTGGGGTATCGGCGAGGACCATTCGCAACCGTCTCCATGAAGCTGGGCTACGGTCCCGCACACCGTTAGGCCGTCTTCCGCTCACGCCCCAACATCGTGCAGCCCGCCTCCAGTGGTGTCGCGACAGGCGTGAATGGAGGGACGAATGGAGACGTGTCGTCTTCAGCGATGAGAGTCGCTTCTGCCTTGGTGCCAACGATGGTCGTATGCGTGTTTGGCGCCGTGCAGGTGAGCGCCACAATCAGGACTGCATACGACCGAGGCACACAGGGCCAACACCCGGCATCATGGTGTGGAGAGCGATCTCCTACACTGGCCGTACACCACTGGTGATCGTCGAGGGGACACTGAATAGTGCACGGTACATCCAAACCGTCATCGAACCCATCGTTCTACCATTTCTAGACCGGCAAGGGAACTTGCTGTTCCAACAGGACAATGCATGTCCGCATGTATCCCGTGCCACCCAACGTGCTCTAGAAGGTGTAAGTCAACTACCCTGGCCAGCAAGATGTCCGGATCTGTCCCCCATTGAGCATGTTTTGGACTGGATGAAGCGTCGTCTCACGCGGTCTGCACGTCCAGCACGAACGCTGGTCCAACTGAGGCGCCAGGTGGAAATGGCATGGCAAGCCGTTCCACAGGACTACATCCAGCATCTCTACGATCGTCTCCATGGGAGAATAGCAGCCTGCATTGCTGCGAAAGGTGGATATACACTGTACTAGTGCCGACATTGTGCATGCTCTGTTGCCTGTGTCTATGTGCCTGTGGTTCTGTCAGTGTGATCATGTGATGTATCTGACCCCAGGAATGTGTCAATAAAGTTTCCCCTTCCTGGGACAATGAATTCACGGTGTTCTTATTTCAATTTCCAGGAGTGTAGTTTCCACAACGAAACTCGCTCTAGAAATGTGGCGGAAAATCCAAAGAGATACTGGTCTCATGTGAAGTAAGCCAGAGGAAAGGCTCAGTAAGTACCTTTACTGCGCGACAGCGACGTTAATGTTACTGATTGAGTGGAGTTAGTAAAGGCATTTTCAGAAATTCCTTCACCAAACAAGACGAAGTAAATATTCCAGAATTAGAAATGAGAACAGCTGCAGACATAATTTAGAAGTATATATCCCTGGTGTTGCAAAGCAACTAAAATTACACTGTCAGTGACAGAGGAAATGATCAAGTACCTTTTCAAAAAGTCTCTAATGTATAAGAAAAGTAGGTTAATGCATTTGATTCTCATGTTCTTTAGTAACAATTAATTTTCAGTAGTAATCTCCTTGCTTTTACTGACCTGTGTAAAGATTATCAACAATTTAGTAAGAAATTTTAATTTTTAAAGGACTATATCTAAACCAGATGGCAGTTATAAGAGTCGAGGGACATGAAAGGGAAGCAGTGGTTGGGAAGGGAGTAAGACAGGGTTGTAGCCTCTCCCCGATGTTATTCAATCTGTATATTGAGCAAGCAGTAAAGGAAACAAAAGAAAAACTCAGAGTAGGTATTAAAATCCATGGAGAAGAAATAAAAACTTTGAGGTTCGCCGATGACATTGTAATTCTGTCAGAGACAGCAAAGGACTTGGAAGAGCAGTTGAACGGAATGGACAGTGTCTTGAAAGGAGGATATAAGATGAACATCAACAAAAGCAAAATGAGGATAATGGAATGTAGTCGGATTAAGTCAGGTAATGCTGAGGGAATTAGATTAGGAAATGAGACACTTAAAGTAGTGAAGGAGTTTTGCTATTTGGGGAGCAAAATAACTGATAATGGTCGAAGTAGAGAGGATATAAAATGTAGATTGGCAATGGCAAGGAAAGCGTTTCTGAAGAAGAGAAATTTGTTAACATCGAGTATAGATTTAAGTGTCAGGAAGTCATTTCTGAAAGTATTTGTATGGAGTGTAACCATGTGTGGAAGTGGAACATGGACGATAAATAGTTTGGACAAGAAGAGAATAGAAGTTTTCGAAATGTGGTGCTACAGAAGAATGCTGAAGATTAGATGGGTAGATCACATAACTAATGAGGAAGTATTGAATAGGATTGGGGAGAAGAGAAGTTTGTGGCACAACTTGACCAGAAGAAGGGATCGGTTGGTAGGACATGTTCTGAGGCATCAATGGATCACCAATTTAGTATTGGAGGGCAGCGTGGAGGGTAAAAAATCGTAGAGGGAGACCAAGAGATGAATACACTAACCAGATTCAGAAGGATGTAGGTTGCAGTAGGTACTGGGAGATGAAGAAGCTTGCACAGGATAGAGTAGCATGGAGAGCTGCATCAAACCAGTCTCAGGACTGAAGACCACAACAACAACAACATATCTAAATGTACTTAAGTAGATTTATATCTACTATAAATGTTCGCAGCTAAACTTACCTAAAAAATATTTGACGTGCCAAAATTGTCAGCCTTAGGATCAGATCAGTTTTGGGATGTCAATTTTAGGTGCAGTTCAAAGGTTCAGTTCCCATTTTCTTTTACAAAAGCGTATACTGTCAGTTTAACAAACCATGGTAATTTAGGTGATAGTTGCGATTCTGAAGCTTCAGAAAATTATTTTAGAACTCACAATTATTTAATAGTGTGGCCATAATATTGGAAGGTAGAAAGAAGTTGTCTTAACGTGACAACAATAAGGATACTTTTGTGAGGCTTGAAACGTTTTTTAACTTTTACAGTAAGGGCTGATTCGCAATACACTTTGCACAGGCTTTGGACCGACAAAATGATAAATGACCATTTACCGTTCTTGCGGGTGTAAAATCAGCCTAAACACGCTGAACTAATGTACCTTCTAATTATAGTGACAACTTAATATTAGTTCGGATAATGCTGCTTCAATGTTTTGATAATTTTATCTCAGTAATCTGCGAGGACTCAGTGGTCCTCATAATTTTTAATACATTATTTTCGACGTAATTTAGTCCAGTTTCTGAATATGGGCAATGGCTTTCAAGCAAGGCCTAATGTTGCCTGCCTCTTCATAATTCTTTACGATTCTCTCTATCCTGTCGTCCAGCTTCAAGTACTTCTTCTTCCTCTTCTTACCTTCAAGATTCATTTCCAATTTCATGTGCATGCAGTTTGTGAGCTCTGCTTTCTTTTTCAAGCACTCCGCCAAATAGTTTCCAACGGTTTCCAATAATACTATTTATTTTGTTGTGCCACCCTTCAACAGCATTCGTCGTTCGTTGCCTTTTTCCGTAACAGTCCCACATTTCTATTGCGATATCCTCATTCTCTAGCCAGTTATCCACAAAGTAGTCAAAAATTGAGAGAACCTCAAGGAGCTTCTGCATGAATCTGAATCCATCCATTGCTTACGCCCACCGGTTTTACAACTGCCAGCACTGCACACAAGCTGACGTGAAGTCTTAAATCCTCGTTCTAGCGGTACTCCTCAGTTAGACCGAGATCTCGAATTCTTCGCCATAAACTCTACTTCATATGGAAATAGAATCCATTTAGTCCAGTTGCGGGAAAAACTTGACGAATGGCCGATATCGCAGCTGCCTCAAAGTCCACCTTTACTTGTTTAGAACACCACTCAGAGACTGCCTTTTTTATCAAACGAAACATACGAATATATGTGTCTTTCATCTTATTAGGGAGCAGTGCAAATACAGTAGGAAGAATGTTTGTTTCTTTAATCAGGCCTCCTAAGTCTACATGTATGGTGTAGATCTGTGCAAACTGCTTGCTGCATCTCTTAAATGTTCCATCTATAAAAAAATGGGAACATGTTTTTAAACTTTCTTTTTCTTTGCTTCCACTAAAAATCATTATTATCATCTCTAATCTATCTTCTTCCAGAAGAAAACTACTGCCATCTCCCATTTTTAATAAATCTTCATGAAGATCAATTTCATAAGAGTTCTTAGGCTGTTGTTGGTTCCCCCCACTTTTGACTCTATCGACGACGCATGGCTCACTTCATAGATTCTGAATTAGGCATCACTGTAACAAAGTCATGTAGATTTCCCATTTCATTCGTGTATATCTCCGATAACTGTGTAGTTTCTTCTCGAGACCTTCTCTTCGCCCTTTCCACTTGCTTTCTCACTTTCAGAGCCGCATCGTCAGGTGGTCCACAGAGATGTTCTAGTATGTTCAACACTTCTCCGTTCCTCGAAAGCAGCTTTCCCTTGCAATGATCCACTTTTCGGCGTAAGCACATCCATGTAACACCTTCTTTAGATTCCCTCTGTTTAAGATAAGCGTAACCTTTGTAATGAGCAGGAGGCCTGCCCTTGTTCGTTGTAATAACTTCCATACTGATGGTCACGTTAGGAACTTCGAAAGCAAATTGGGCGGGCTAGCGAGGAAGAGGGGGGTGGGGGGGGAGAAGGGACCCGACCCTTCGGAGCAGGTAAAATCGTGGCAAATGTCCGGCGTGGCAACTGTCCGGACACCCTTACAAAGACCGGACTCTTCTAACAGAATGGCCAACAGGAGTTATGTCACCATAAAGGTGAATGGTCTTTTTAAGCGCAGGTGAGGGCCCTATATTCGAAAATGAAATCCGTTTCTGCTCACGGGGCCCAGTTTTCATGTGACTGGTTTGTTACCTTGAAATCCTTTAAAGCAATGGAGTTTTCTTATTCCGCGGACGCACAATTCAGTTATTATACAAGGGACGTTCAATACGTGATGCAACACTTTTTTTTCGGCCACTTTCGATTGAAAAAATGTGGAGTTCGTTGTGGGACGTCGTTAAATATTCAAAATTCAGCCCCTATAGTTTCATGAAGTTTCGATAGGTGGCGCCACTATACGTAGTCTTCAAAATGGTGTCTGTAACGGAGGTGCTTTCCAAGCAGAGAGCTGCCATTGCTCTTCTGGCGGAAAGCCAGAGCATTGCAGATGGTCATAGGCGCCTCCAGAAGATCTGTGAAGACCTGGCAGTAAACAAAAGCACGGTGAGTCGTTGGGCGGTGTTGTCTGTTATCATCGCAACAAGGTAGCGCAAACCTGTCCGATCTGCCACGAGCAGGCCGACCGCACACAGCTGTGACTCCTGCAGCATTGGAACGTGCGGACACTCTCACAGTCAAAAATCTCGCAGTACAACTGTACGTCTGTTGCTGACACACTCGTCCACCCGATGGGTTACTCCAAGCTGAGTGCCCGTTGGGTTCCGCGCCGCCTAACAGAAGATCATAAAGAGCAACGAAGGATCATCTCTGCTGAATCGCTTGCGCATTACGAGACTGATCATGACAACTTTTTATCGAGCATGATGTTCTGGCCATGAAACATGGGTTCATTGCTTCGAACCGGAAACAAAACGAAATCAATGGAGTGGCGCCACAACACCTCTCTTCCAAAGAAAACGTTCAAGCCACACCCTTGGTCGATATAGTAATGACGACGGTCTTCTGGGACCCTGAAGGGGTTATCTGTTTCATGTCCTCCCTCACGGTTCAACGATAAACTCTAAAATGTATTGTGCTACCCTCAGGAAATTTAAGAAACGACTTCAGAGTGTTCGTTGCCACGTAAATGCAAACGAACTTCTCCATGAGAACTCAAGGGCACACACAAGTCTGCGAACCCTAGAAGAACTCACAAAAGGTCACTGAACTGTTCTTCCTTATCTACCGTACAGCCTGGATCTCGCACCTTGCGACTTCCATCTGTTTGGCCCAGTGAAGGATATGGACTCTGCGGGAAGCAGTATGTAGATAATGAGGGGGTTACTGGTGCAAAAAGACTTTGACTCCGACGTCGACCAGTACAGTGGTACTATGCGGGCTTAAAAGGCCCTCCAGTAAGGCGTCGTAACGCTGTCCCGTTGATAGGAGATTTTGTTCAAAAATAGGGTTCTGTAGCCAAAATAGTGGGGAATAATTTGTGTGTTAGAATCCTGAATAAAACCAACGTGCTTTCAGAAAAAAGTGTTGTTTTTCATATTGAACGCTCCTCGTACAACTAAGCCTATGTGGACGATCCACTTCACATCCTATAAATTGTTACACCCAGGTACGCGCATGCCAGTTCAGGCTCATTAATATTGTAGTCGAAAGACACTATATTTCTTTTTAGTTTTGTGAAGTGCATAATTTTACATTTCTGAAAATTTTAAGAGAGTTGTGAATCTTCGCAGTTCTTTAAAATCTTACCAAGGTTTGACTGAAAATACGTGCAGCTTTCTTCAGACAATCTTTAGTGATAGATAACTGTATCATCTGCCGAATTGAGGTTATTATTTACATTGTCTGCAAGATCATTAGGACACAATATCAACACCAAGGGTCCCAACACACTGCTCTGGGACACAACTGAACTTACTTCATCGGTCGGCGACCCTCCATTTAAGATCGCATGTTGCATCCTCCCTGTCAAGAAGTCCTCAGTCCAGTTGCATGGTACGCTTGATGGCCCATACCATCTTACTTTCGTCAATAATCATACGTGTACTACTAAGATAAACTTTTTTTGGAAGTAAGAACTATTGCATCCACCTGACTGCCTTGGTCATTGGCTTTTAGGAAGTCATAAGTGAAAAGCGCGAGTTGGTGACCACTTGGTGGATGTTTTCGAAATCGGTGCTGGTTCACATGGAGGATGTCATGCTGTTAGAGATGCCCCATTATATATTTTGTGTTCAGAAAGTTCTCCAACAAATGAATGTCAAGGATATTGGACCGTTGTTTTGTGTATCACTTCCGCTGCCCTTCTTGCAGATGGGTGTGACCACCCGTAACGGTTTCTGTTTCACGGATCTGCTGTGTATTTTGGTTTTTTTAAAAGGGGCTAAATCAGCCATAAAATTGGGTATAGAATCTGATAGTGATTCCATCGGTCCTGGAGCTTTGTTTAATTTTAACGATTTCAGCTATTTCTCAGTGAAATTGACACTAATGTATGTTTCACTCATCTTTGCAATGGTACGAGAAAATAAAATGATCGTATGGCATTGTTGGCTGGGAGGCCCCATCCGGGGAAGTTCGGCGGCCGAGTGCAAGTCTTATTTCAGTCTACGGCAAATTGGGTTACATGCGTACCGGTGATGAGGATGAAATGATAAGGACAACACAACACCCAATTCACAAGCGGTGAAAATCTTCAATCCGGCTGGGAATCGAACCCGGGCTCGCTGCATGGATAGCAAGCACGTTAACACTCATCTTTTTTAAAAATTTTTTTTTTACATCTCATTTTATTCTATTGTTCGTTGACCTTGTTCGTAGCGGGCGTCCGATGACACTCGTTCACGTTGTTCGTTGATCCGTTCACTCAGTTTTTTATTACAGAGGGTAGCTAAACCCTCTGACCGAACACGCTGAGCTACCGTGCCGGCGACTCATCTAAGCAGGCGGACAGTGGTACGAGAATTAAGCTGGACCAGTACTTCTGGATTTTCATTTGAAACTTAACTTTGAAAATATAGTTCAGCATATCTGCTTTTGCTTGCAAACCTACTAGTAAAGTAAAGCAATCGTCTGACAAATGTTTGATTTGAACATACACTCCTGGAAATGGAAAAAAGAACACATTGACACAAGTGTCTCAGACCCACCATACTTGCTCCGGACACTGCGAGAGGGCTGTACAAGCAATGATCACACGCACGGCACAGCGGACACACCAGGAACCGCGGTGTTGGCCGTCGAATGGCGCTAGCTGAGCAGCATTTGTGCACCGCCACCGTCAGTGTCAGCCAGTTTGCCGTGGCATACGGAGCTCCATCGCAGTCTTTAACACTGGTAGCATGCCGCGACAGCGTGGACGTGAACCGTATGTACAGTTGACGGACTTTGAGCGAGGGCGTATAGTGGGCATGCGGGAGGCCGGGTGGACGTACCGCCGAATTGCTCAACACGTGGGGCGTGAGGTCTCCACAGTACATCGATGTTGTCGCCAGTGGTCGGCGGAAGGTGCACGTGCCCGTCGGCCTGGGACCGGACCGCAGCGACGCACGGATGCACGCCAAGACCGTAGGATCCTACGCAGTGCCGTAGGGGACCGCACCGCCACTTCCCAGCAAATTAGGGACACTGTTGCTCCTGGGGTATCGGCGAGGACCATTCGCAACCGTCTCCATGAAGCTGGGCTACGGTCCCGCACACCGTTAGGCCGTCTTCCGCTCACGCCCCAACATCGTGCAGCCCGCCTCCAGTGGTGTCGCGACAGGCGTGAATGGAGGGACGAATGGAGACGTGTCGTCTTCAGCGATGAGAGTCGCTTCTGCCTTGGTGCCAATGATGGTCGTATGCGTGTTTGGCGCCGTGCAGGTGAGCGCCACAATCAGGACTGCATACGACCGAGGCACACAGGGCCAACACCCGGCATCATGGTGTGGGGAGCGATCTCCTACACTGGCCGTACACCACTGGTGATCGTCGAGGGGACACTGAATAGTGCACGGTACATCCAAACCGTCATCGAACCCATCGTTCTAGCATTCCTAGACCGGCAAGGGAACTTGCTGTTCCAACAGGACAATGCACGTCCGCATGTATCCCGTGCCACCCAACGTGCTCTAGAAGGTGTAAGTCAACTACCCTGGCCAGCAAGATCTCCGGATCTGTCCCCCATTGACCATGTTTGGGACTGGATGAAGCGTCGTCTCACGCGGTCTGCACGTCCAGCACGAACGCTGGTCCAACTGAGGCGCCAGGTGGAAATGGCATGGCAAGCCGTTCCACAGGACTACATCCAGCATCTCTATGATCGTCTCCATGGGAGAATAGCAGCCTGCATTGCTGCGAAAGGTGGATATACACTGTACTAGTGCCGACATTGTGCATGCTCTGTTGCCTGTGTCTATGTGCCTGTGGTTCTGTCAGTGTGATCATGTGATGTATCTGACCCCAGGAATGTGTCAATAAAGTTTCCCCTTCCTGGGACAATGAATTCACGGTGTTCTTATTTCAATTTCCAGGAGTGTATTAATACATTGCGAGACGAGGTTCTACTTGAGCTGATGCGGCCTTACATTTCTCAGACTTGAGCAACGGGTAAGCTACTTTATCATGGGAGTGTTAATGTGAAACATGGAATGAAGGGATGATATAAAATATTTCAAGTACACAAAGTATTGATGTTACCAGACTCGAAAGATGTGCAGTTTACCAGAAGTCACACAACTACCTGGGAATCAAAACACAGACACTTACTTTGATCAGAAGTGGAATGGGCCTGTTCTAAATTAAAAAAAAAAATAAAGTAATAATTGTTGATACAACGAATAATCAAGAATGGCCAGAGAAAATAATAAATTCCGTTATTAACGGCTCCCAATGTCATCCTGTGAAAGTTACCCCATTCTCCAGTAAATGAATCGCACCAACAAGAAGTAATGAACGAAGGAGAAAGTTCTACGTTGGTGTGGGCATTGATAAAAGATATAGCGGACCTCCTAAAACGTTATGGTGTTATGCTTTTGCTAAAAGAACAATAGCCAACTTTGGAAACATAGAAATGAGTGAGTTAACGTATTTTGATCATTTTCACTTACTGGAAACATCTATGATAATATTTTGTGGTAATTTCTCATTTAATTAAAAGGTACTCCGTCGGGAGATGTAAGTCATTAGAATTATTTGCGAGACCCATAGAAGCACATTATCTAGCCATCTATTTAAGCTTATCGTAATATTGGCCGAACAGAGTGGCCGTGCGGTTCTAGGCGCTACAGTCTGGATCTGAGCGACCGCTACGGTCGCAGGTTCGAATCCTGCCTCGGGCGTGGATGTGTGTGATGTCCTTAGGTTAGTTAGGTTTAATTAGTTCTAAGTTCTAGGCGACTGATGGCCTCACAAGTTAAGTCGCATAGTGCTCAGAGCCATTTGAACCATTTTTCGGAATATTGACAATCACCTTAATATAAGTACATTTAGCCACTTATGAAATTTGTATTCAAAGGTCCATTAGAGTTCGAAAGCTACAAACTTACTCACAAACACTGTATTAAACGAACAAATGACTGCACTGCCCTCCAGTGAATTACGTTTGGTGCAGAAAAGAGTGGTGTAACTAAGCATAAACCTCCTTAATAAACACTCCTCGAAAATCTTTCAGAGAAGTGTTCTAAAACGCAGATTTATGTTGTTTCTGCTTAACAAGACCTTCTAAACTGTGAAAGAATTCCTGAATAACAATGCGACCCCATTAATGAACCTGCAGGTGATCAGCATGTTGGTGCATTGACATATACTCCTTCAGCAAATGTGCAACTCGGGCCTGCTGGTCTAGTGTTATAGTGCGTGCTTGGAAGCCGGAAGGTCACGGGATCGAATTCAGGATGGACACGGAATACTTCAGTCTGCCATTAAACTAGTCATCACCTCTTAATCACCTGAAGATTCCCTAGGAACTACACGTGCTTCGGATTCTGAGTTAAGCTGTAGGCCCCCTTTCACCAGTAGGATTTCTGGGTTAGGTTTGGGACTCGCAAATCGCCGAAGTGGTGACAAATTGAAAGACTTCCACATAGCCTTTTGCGCACACAAAGTTCTTATTGTTAGGAAACGTACGCAACTTTCTTCAAGTGACACATTCTGCATGATAGTTTATCGTCCTTATGACCTGAGGATATGTAACTGAATAACAATTTAGCCCAAAAAAGTTAGCTAAGTCACCAACTCGAGTCGTTTATACAGCATGTACCGAAAACAGTGTGGCATACGAATTCCTCCTGCAAAAGTGAAAATAAAATCAAACTTCTGTGTAACACTCTGTTACGTATCCTGCAACTCCGTATATACTGCACCTGTAACAGAGACGAGTCCCAATGGAGCTTCTGTATATCTGTAACAGATTTGTTCCGTCTACCCCTTCCAAGATTTTCTGTCCTACTAAATTATTTTATGGTTTCTGCTACATTGAAGCCGGCCTGGGTGGCCGAACGGTTCTAGGCACTACAGTCTGGAAACGCGCGACCGCTATGGGGTCGCAGGTTCGAATCCTGCCTCGGGCATGGATGTGTGTGGTGTCCTTGGGTTGGTTAGTTTTAAGTAGTTCTAAGTTCTAGAGGACCGATGACCTCAGAAATTAAGTCCCATAGTGCTCATAGCCATTTGAACCATCTGAGCTACATTGAATTCTTTTAAAATTAGTAATAGTGCAATTCTATAGAGAGACATACCTACTAAATGACCCTGATGTTGTAATTATATTTACAGTATCCACAGTATGAAACTGCAAAAAATAGAAAATACATCCAATAATCATCATTTTTGTGGGTCTTTGTCCCACTTCAACCCGGGGTCGGCCTTGTTACTATGGATTTGGCGATTTTAGTGTCGGAGGGTGGCCCTATGTCCTTCCTGTCGCTAAAAATACATCCAATAATCATCATTTTTGTGGGTCTTTGTCCCACTTCAACTCGGGGTCGGCCTTGTTACTATGGATTTGGCGATTTTAGTGTCGGAGGGTGGCCCTATGTCCTTCCTGTCGCTAAAAATACATCCAATAATCATCATTTTTGTGGGTCTTTGTCCCACTTCAACTCGGGGTCGGCCTTGTTACTGTGGATTTGGCGATTTTAGTGTCGGAGGGTGGCCCTATGTCCTTCCTGTCGCTAAAAATACATGCAATAATCATGATTTTTGTGGGTCTTTGTCCCACTTCAACCCGGGGTCGGCCTTGTTACTATGGATTTGGCGATTTTAGTGTCGGAGGGTGGCCCTATGTCCTTCCTGTCGCCACCCCAAACCCCTGCGACGTAATTAGTGTACCCCAGCTGTCTGTGGCTAGTGTAAGCCATGAAATAGCACGAACGTTATCAAGTGCCTGTGAGTCGTGGAAATGAGGCGGGACATGGGGGACAAGCCTGGTATTCACCTACTAGGAGGCGGAAAACCACCTAAAAACCGCATCCAGGCTGGCCGGCACACCGTGCCTCGTCGTTCATCCGTTGGGCGGATTCGGTCTGGGGCCGGCGCGCCTACCCGAGTCCAGAAAGCAGTGCACTAGCACTCTTGGCTAACCTGGAGGGTAGAAAATACATCCAAAAAACTAGGGAAATAAGTAGCTGTCACTAAGTTTTTTTGAGCAAGGGTAAAGACACAGACGAAAATGTTTGTGACTTAATGCCATTTTTTGGTAATTTTTACCATATTTGTGCCAACTAGTCCAACAAAGAAGCATTACGGAGAAGCGAACAACAACCATCCAGTCATTGAAACGAAGTTACATAAAAGTGATAAAAATAAATTAATTCTCCAACCTAGCAAATGTTATAATACTGCTCTTTGGAAGCACGAAGAGCAGGGAGCACATTTGACAAGAAATTAAGAAAAAATTGTGTCTAATGTCAAACATCGACCTAGAATCAACGAAGGAATTTCCGTGACTCAGCAGAAGCAAAGGGTGACAGGAAGTAAATACACTGAAGCGCCAAAGAAAGTGGCATAGGCAAGCTTCCTCCAATACAGAGATATGTAAACAGCAGAATACGGTTCTGCGGTCGGCAACTCCTATATGAGACAACAAGTGTCTGGCGCAGATGTTAGATCGGTTACTGCTGCTACAATGGCAGGTTATCAAGATTTAAGGGAGTTTGAACGTGGTGTTGTAGTCGGCGCACTAGCGATGGGATACAGCATCTCCGAGGTAGCGATGAAGTGGGGATTTTCCCATACAACAATTTCACGAGTGTAGCGTGAACACCAGGAATCCGGTAAAACATATCTCCGACACCGCTGCGGCCGGAAAAAAATCCTGCAAGGACGGGACCACCGACGACTGAAGAGAATCGTTCAAGCACAACCCTTCCGCAAATTCTGCAGATTTCAGTGCCGGGCCATCAACAAGTGTCAGCGTGCGAACCAGTCAACAAAACATCATCGATATGAGCTTTTGGAGCCGAAAGCGCACTCGTGTACCCTTGATGACAGCAGGACACAAACCTTTCCGCCTCCCATGCGCCCGTCAATACTGGAAGCATGTTGCCTGGTCGGACGAGCCTCGTTTCAAAGTGTATCGAGCGGATGGACGTGTACCGGTAGGGAGACAATCTCATGAATCCATGGACCCTGCATGTCATCAGGGGACTGTTCAAGCTGGTGGAGGCTCTGTAATGATGAGGGGCATGTGTAAATTGGAAATTTGTGGTAAGGTCATATGGGACCAAACTGCTGAGGTCATCGGACCCTAAGCTTACACGCTATTTAATCTATCTTAAACTAACACTTACACTAAGGACGAAACACACACACACACACACATACACACACACACACACACACACACACACACACACACACACGTAAGCATCCTGTCTGATTACCTGCATCCGTTCATGTCCACTGTGCATTCCGACAATTCGACACCCCCACACGTCCAGAATTGTTACAAAGTGGCTCCAGGAACACTATTCTGAGTTTAAACACTTCTGGTGGCCGCCAAACTCCCCAGACACGAACATTATTTAGCGTATCTGCGATGCCTTTCAAGATGTTGTTCAGAAGAGATCTCCACCCCAACGTATTCTACTCTTAAGGAGTTATGGACAGCCCTACAGGATTCATGGTGTCAGTTTCCTCTACTACTACTTCAGACATTAGTCGAGTCCATGCCACATCATGTTGCCGCAGTTCTGCGGGCTCGTAGGGGCCCTACACGATATTAGGCAGTCGTACCAGTTTCTTTGGCTCTTCGTTGTTACGTAGCAAAGAGCAGTCTTTTAAAATTTGATCCTGAAGAAGGATAAAAATTGACTCTATGAAGTGAGTGTAAAACAGGAAACTAATATGTATTTCGGTACAACGCCAACAGAAGTAGGCACTGGCTTGAGAAATGCTACACCGAAGACGAAAATTACACTTTCAGGTGAATAGCGGAAGAGATCAAAGCACAGGGTGGACACACATTGATAATGTACTCCAGAATCTTCTTTTCCTATCGTTACAGTGTAGATAAGCGCCTTGTTTCAGCCTGATAACTTGACTTTACGCCTTCTCTCACACTCCTTCATTCTTCACTTTATTCTTTACTTTCTTCTGTTGCCGATTTCTTCTGTCTTCAAGAAACTGTTGTCTTGGAAGCCTTACCACTACTTACGTTTGATTCTATGTTTTGTTATGTCTCTAAACCCTAATTATTTATGCCAGTTTGTTTTAGGTCTTTACACACTTTTCTATGCTATTTGTCTTTTTGTTTTAATTTTTCAAATTGCTTTAAAATTTATCTTTTCAGTCAGCGAGGAATCATATTTTGGATGTGTCCAAGCAAATTGGAATTATTTTCGTAATTCCGTCCGTAATTATTTCTACATGACTGTATACATCGTTACATCTCAATTGATACATTCCTGCTGTTCCTTTATTTCGTAATATCTCCCTCACAATCTCTCTCTCTGTTTTGCTGATTTCTTTGTATTCTTTTATTGATCCTAACTTCAGTTTTTCTTATGCGTATATGCATTTTGATCGAGTTGTTATCTTAAAATGATGGTTTTTTGCAATTACAGAAAATGATTTTTATAGCAAACATTTTTGCAATTTCGCTGTGATGGCTGCTTTCCCCCTCCATTAGGAGTCTCCTACATACATAAATTTGTCTATTTTTCTGATATTTCCATATTTTGTTCTTAATTTTGATGGTACTCTCTTGTTGTTCGCCATTACAATTGTTTTTTCGAAGGACATTTCTCGTCCTGGTTCTCCTGCTGTTTGTTTATGTATTTCTGCCTACTTTCGTGGTGCCTGTCAGAGTTGCTAAACCATCTGAAAATACTAAACAATTAATTCTAAGATTATCCCCTTTACAGCCAATTTGTTTTCGATTTTTGATGTTACCTACTGTCAATTTCTTCCTGTATTCTATGATCACAATTTCATGCACATAATTAAGCAAGACTGGAGATAGTCCTTCGCCTGTTCTAACTACTGTTTTAATCTCAAAATGTTCTGAAATTTCATCAATGAATTGTACTTCTAATTTTGTATTTGTTAGAGTTTCTGTTAAATGTTCCTGTATGTTCTTATCCATTCAAAATTCTTTTTACGGTTTTGAGTAAAATCAACCTGTCTACAGTGTCATAAGGCTTGTTAAAACCTACTAATGTACGCCAGTGTTTTTGCCTCTTTTAGTCCTTTCTCGAAATATGAGCTCCAGATTACAGATTTTTTGTGCACATGACGTACTTATCCTAAACCCTTCCTTACATTATCCTAATTCTGCTCTCAGAGGTTCTTCAGTTCTTCTGAGGACTGCTGTGCAAAACATTTTGTATGCCACAGGGAGTAAGTACATACCTCCAATGTAACTGACATCTGTTTTGTCACCTTTTTATGTATAGTGGGTGGCTTAGTACTTAGAGTCATTTGAAACTATTTCTTCTTCCCAGATTTTTTTCTATCAGGTTAAAGGGTGCCACAGGTGTTTAGAATATTTGCGCTATTATATTATCTTCTCTTGGCGCAGAATATTAAATACATTGGGTAGGCCTACATAAGATATGCGAAGAAGGTAAACGTTAGATTAAAAAATATACGCCACAGGAATCAAAATGTGCACTGTATGTAGATAAAAAGCAAATGTCTCGACACAGAAAAAAGGTTCTTGGAGTCAATTTGACGCAGGATTTTTTTTTAAGGGAAGATTCTCGTTTATAAGTTTTATATTCCACCTGATAATTCTGCGGTTTATTGCGTTCGGTTTATAACGCTTCCTTCTTTACCTTTTGTCTTCTAGTTCCGTGACTCTGAGAATTTCATCCACGGCGTAGCTGCACAATATGCAGCAGAGGTAGAAGCGCAATTTAAGCGCGAACCTAGCGAAGGAAATGTCGTTTCGGGTTCTGAGAAAGAAAGGCGGGCACAGAAACTTGGCACTGAGACCTAATTTAGAATGGCGGACGACCTTAAAAGTTGGCGGGGGTGATTTACGTCTACTAGCGCTCTGGGGATAGCGCCGCTCTACATGACGTATTTACGTCGTGCAAAGGCAATTTTCTGAGGCGCACCCTCTGACACTGCAGCGTGGTGCAATGTGGTGGAATATTGGATTATATGGCTGAAAAAGCGCCGTTTCTCTGTCGCTAAGGGGTAGTACAGAGATGAGGAACTCAACGGGAGTTTAAGGAATAGGGGTCCGCTGACGGACTGGCATATTAGGTGTATCTAAAGCCGCTAATCAACACCGTAATTGGTAGTTTACCTGTTATGTTACGTAGAAGTGCCTCCCCCTCCATTCTCTTGTCTCCAATGTATTTTTGAACCATTTTATTCGAAACGAATTTTATTACAGACAACCGATTCTTCATTTACATAATGATGGAAGTGCGGTTCTGCCTTGATTCTGGCCAGAAGATGGGTAGAATGACACTTCCCCCGAAACGTCGCGAGATATCAACGCTACCACCCGACTGGAGACCCGAGAAACCTTCATCAACAAATTCTTCTTGTTTAACACTCAAACATGTTCCGGTGAAATTTCACCAGCGTCATTTATTTTCTTACTATCACATACGGATGTTGATGTGGCTGTCTCACATTTGCAATACAGCTAATCTTCCGCTCCAGTTTGTCATTTGTTGTTGATTCTGCTTTTACACACGTCTTCAGCGTGTGTAAACTGAGCTTCTTAAAACGTACTGCCTCGCTTTTTCCAATGGCTGGATTCTATTCTTCGTAGCTACTTATTAAAATATTTCTTAAAGTGCTTTCAAGTAATTACGTTTATTCTGCTTCTCATATCTGTAGGAGCTCTTCATCCGTAGGAACACATGATTCCTACGGATTAAGAAGAAAAGGAAAGAAGGTTGAGACTGAACGCGCCGTCGACGACGAGTTCTTTAGAGCCAGACCACGAGCTCGGATTAAACAACGACGGGAAAGGACATCGGTCGTGGTACAGACAAAGAAACCATTCTGGGATTTGTCTTAATCTGTTTAAAGAAGTCACCGAAAACATAAATGAGAATGGCCGTGTGAGAATTTAAAGGTCCCTCGTACTGAATGAGAGCCCATAGTGATAACTATTGCTTAAAATCACTTGTTCGTTGCAACTCATGGCAACACATGGATTCAAATGAAAAGTGTATATCGACCTTGACAGATGATTTAGTAGTATCAAAAACAATTTTGAACCAACAGGGATAGTTTGTGACTCAGCTACAGCTCTTGGTCAACCAAACCGTGATATCATCACGCATAAGTTAAAATGTTGTTGAATAGTCACACCTGCAGATCCATAAATTTTATCTTCTGTATAATAGAAATGTGTTTCTATTAGTTATACAGCCACGCAATAGCCGCTCTAAGTTTGAAACTATCAGACAGTGCCCACCACACTGTTCTACTGCTTGTGCTTTGTTGTTTATAATGTAATCATCTTCTACGTGCACTTTCACGAAATGCAAGTTTTATCATTTTTGCCAATGATGCTACGGGGAAAAAGAGTACTATGTACTCGTATCTTATTGAAGACGTTTCGTACGAAATATCTGAAAAATCAACAGGCGTTTCAAGAGAATTAGATTGTTATTAAATTTTGACGACACTCAGCAGATACGATTAAACACATCTGACAATATGCCAGAACGTATTAAGGTAATCCATTCAACCAGTTAAATACAGAAAGGGTCATTGCTCAGTTTTTGGAACTTCTTTGTGTAATATGTGTGCATGGTAACATCTTGGCATGCTCAGAATCAGAATGTTCGTTATTCTACAGAGGTAACACCTTAGTTATCATCTCAAGTATGCGTACGGATCATTCTGGCCTATTTACATGTTTCACAATAAAGTAAATACATTTCCGTCTTTCAGTCACAATTACCCTATTCTGTTAACACATTAAATTTCTCCAGAACCCTTCTGATTCTCAAATACCTCATTCACGAATTGCGTTAAACTATACATACAGCTCAGTTACCCATTCGGAAGTAACTCCCTAGAATCTATCCATATAATGTTGTCATTAAGTAGTTTCCAAATTCAAATTTGTCGCCACCAACAAAAACTTTCCTACACCCTGGCTGGTTGTGGCTGGCCGACATAATAGCAGACACTACAGCTAATTTGAATGAGGACGTAAACAGCATAGTATCAGACAAACGCTCTCAGAAACACACATACTTTACATCAACCTCCATAAAAACTGGAAAAAATCATATAAAGAGGGCGGTAGCCTAAGATGTGCTCTTTTTTTTACATTACTTACATCTACGTGTGTGTGTTTTCCCTATTTCATTTTATGTTTAATTTAGTCAGTTATTATAAATATTTAAACTACAATACCAAGCAGGAATTGAAAATTTAATCGCGTTGAATACAATTTTCTGTAGCTCTGTGGAATTCCATACTAGATTCCAGGTGTTGGGTGTCCAGATTATAATAAATAATACATAAATAACTAAATTTCCAAGAAAGTGGTACGTTTCATGCTAATTTCACATGTGTTGCACACAGTTTTTATGGCGTTGAAATTTTAAGCTCCAACAGTGTACCACTGCCTATACTTAAATATGGATATTAATTAGTATTTTCTACTTACATCCATAAACATACATAGACACACTGCACGCTAACACAAGACAACCTCACTGGAATGTTCGCATACAATGCAACGATTTTTGAAGTGTTGTAGAGATTATATGTAATTGGTATATTACACCAAATGTAGAAACCTAAATTTACGTCATAGTTTAACTGGAATGTTTCCGTATTACAGCTGACTTATTCATAGCAAAAAGCCTTCTTGAACTGACAGGAATTTTAGTAAAAACTGTAAAGACTCTCTCACAAAATTTGCTTTTAATACTGCATTTTTATCTTGACTGGAATGTTTCCGTATTACAGCTGACTTATTCATAGCAAAAAGACTTCTTGAACTGACAGGAATTTTAGTAAAAACTGTAAAGGCTCTCTCACAAAATTTGCTTTTAATACTGCATTTTTATCTTGAGTAGTATTCATAAACATTTTCCTAAACACAATTTTATGCCCTTTGTTAAGCGAGAGTATATATACTTCATTCTCTAGGCTCATCGGTGTATAAAAATGATATAAACATTATGACCACCTGCTTGTTGTTGTTGAGGTCTTCAGTCCAGGGACTGGTTTGATGCAGCACTCCATGCTACTCTATCCTGTGCAAGGTTCTTCATCTCCCAGTACCTACTGCAACTTAACATCCTTCTGAATCTACACTCCTGGAAATGGAAAAAAGAACACATTGACACCGGTGTGTCAGACCCACCATACTTGCTCCGGACACTGCGAGAGGGCTGTACAAGCAATGATCACACGCACGGCACAGCGGACACACCAGGAACCGCCGTGTTGGCCGTCGAATGGCGCTAGCTGCGCAGCATTTGTGCACCGCCGCCGTCAGTGTCAGCCAGTTTGCCGTGGCATACGGAGCTCCATCGCAGTCTTTAACACTGGAAGCATGCCGCGACAGCGTGGACGTGAACCGTATGTGCAGTTGACGGACTTTGAGCGAGGGCGTATAGTGGGCATGCGGGAGGCCGGGTGGACGTACCGCCGAATTGCTCAACACGTGGGGCGTGAGGTCTCCACAGTACATCGATGTTGTCGCCAGTGGTCGGCGGAAGGTGCACGTGCCCGTCGACCTGGGACCGGACCGCAGCGACGCACGGATGCACGCCAAGACCGTAGGATCCTACGCAGTGCCGTAGGGGACCGCACCGCCACTTCCCAGCAAATTAGGGACACTGTTGCTCCTGGGGTATCGGCGAGGACCATTCGCAACCGTCTCCATGAAGCTGGGCTACGGTCCCGCACACCGTTAGGCCGTCTTCCGCTCACGCCCCAACATCGTGCAGCCCGCCTCCAGTGGTGTCGCGACAGGCGTGAATGGAGGGACGAATGGAGACGTGTCGTCTTCAGCGATGAGAGTCGCTTCTGCCTTGGTGCCAATGATGGTCGTATGCGTGTTTGGCGCCGTGCAGGTGAGCGCCACAATCAGGACTGCATACGACCGAGGCACACAGGGCCAACACCCGGCATCATGGTGTGGGGAGCGATCTCCTACACTGGCCGTACACCACTGGTGATCGTCGAGGGGACACTGAATAGTGCACGGTACATCCAAACCGTCATCGAACCCATCGTTCTACCATTCCTAGACCGGCAAGGGAACTTGCTGTTCCAACAGGACAATGCACGTCCGCATGTATCCCGTGCCACCCAACGTGCTCTAGAAGGTGTAAGTCAACTACCCTGGCCAGCAACATCTCCGGATCTGTCCCCCATTGAGCATGATTGGGACTGGATGAAGCGTCGTCTCACGCGGTCTGCACGTCCAGCACGAACGCTGGTCCAACTGAGGCGCCAGGTGGAAATGGCATGGCAAGCCGTTCCACAGGACTACATCCAGCATCTCTACGATCGTTTCCATGGGAGAATAGCAGCCTGCATTGCTGCGAAAGGTGGATATACACTGTACTAGTGCCGACATTGTGCATGCTCTGTTGCCTGTGTCTATGTGCCTGTGGTTCTGTCAGTGTGATCATGTGATGTATCTGACCCCAGGAATGTGTCAATAAAGTTTCCCCTTGTAACCTCCCCCTCACTTACCGACCTTAATGACAGTGAAAAATGAAACCGCGTGTACCTAATGGGAGTTTTGGAAAAGCAATCGTCACCGAAGTTAACCTGTCGGTAAAGAGGGAGGAAAGGGTTACATCTAAATGAAAGGAAATGTGCTAATGAAACTGGTGGAAATTAATTTTGAAAAAGGGTAAAGTTAATAAAGAAAGTACATGTGCAGCCGTTACGTTAACAATTAACTAGCGGTAATTAGGTATTTGAGATTTGGGGGAAATCACGGTCGCCAGTCCTAAGGACAATTACTATAGTAACTGAAAAAGAAAGGTTGTTACACATATAATTAGCACTAGAAGCGTGGCAACTGAATGTTGACACATGTAGTGTGAAAACTGAAAGTTTGTCAGAAGTAATAAATTTCGCTACACCCTGACTGAATTTAGCAAACGAATTAATAAAACCGGAAAATCGAAAGTTAATTTAGTGACTGAAGTTAATAGTGAGCTTTCTTTCTGAAGCACATCGAAATTCAGTAAAATACGGTTAGTCTTGGACTACCTCAACAATCATTTCAAAAACTACTTGAATCTACGCAATTTAGAAATAAGAGATTTAACTTTGAACTTGAATTAAATGATTCCGAACAATTAACAATAGTAAAATTTAGTACGTACCAAGCTGAGCTGCAGTCACAGGTAAGCTAAAATATGGTAACAAAACTCGCACTCTTAATTTGTGCTTGTGTAATCTAAATAGTGTAGCCAGCTATAAATACTTTAACCGAATTTTGAAATTAAAGCAGTGAAAACGAGTTAGCTATATTACTTTAATGCTGGCGTTTGAATTTCAACGACACTCGGGTTCATTTCGGAAAAGGAAGGGACTCTGCTTGGTAATGCAATTGGGACAATGAGCAACAAACGTTCATGCTAAGTTGCTGTAATTATAGTGACGAAAATGGAACAGTTTGAAAAGCTGAGGTCTGCCATACAGTTCTAAAACTTTACTTGCTTCCAGTCTTCCTTGTTGGTTGATTGAAGGTTTGAAGCCGTCGATCGAGGAGGTGGCGACAGTTACTCATTGTCGGCCGTCGCTGTTGCAGAAGCTGGATGTTGGCGCGCCTTCTTCTCGACACGGTCACCAGGCAAAACGGGCTCTTGATGTGCGCCAGCTAATGCTTCCCGTCCGCGACACCATGTCAGAAACTATCATCGCAAGTCGAGCGCAATTACATGCTGCCAAACCCCGAAAGCGCGGCAACTCGCGGGAGCTTTACACAACACACCTGCTCTACTCGCTACTCCAGCCAGACTCCTTCTGCTCAGCCCGCGCTCCACGCGGCAGAGTTAACACTACCAAAGATCCTACACACTTTGATTCTTCACACGACCTATCGATGTAATCGTTCGATAGAAGTTTTCTCTAGGCAAGACCCAGAGTAAAAATACAAATAATATTTACGAAACAAACCAATTATACATCGACATAAATGCATAAATATATATATACAAACAGTAAAACAATTACAATATACAAAGAGACAGAAATGTCATATCTTGAGGTAACAAAGCAAGGAAAAAAATAACAGTACAATAGATGGAAATAGGAGGATATGCATTTCCGGCGTTACACCCTTCCTGGGACAATGAATTCACGGTGTTCTTATTTCAATTTCCAGGAGTGTATTTAGTGTATTCATCTCTTGGTCTCCCTCAACAATTTTTACCCTCTACGCTGCCCTCCAATACTAAATTGGTGATCCCTTGATGCCTCAGAATATGCCCCACCAATCGATCCCTTCTTCTAGTCAAGTTGTGCCACAAATTTCTCTTCCCTCCAATTCTATTAAGTACCACCTCATTAGTTATGTTATCTACCCATCTAATCTTCAGAATCCTTCTGTAGCACCACACTTCGAGAGCTTCTATTCTCTTCTTGTCTAAACTATTTATCGTCCACGTTTCACTTCCATACATGGCTACACTCCATACAAATACTTTCAGAAACGATTTCCTGACACTTAAATCTATACTCGATTTTAACAAATTTCTCTTCTTCAGAAACACTTTCCTTGCCATTGACAGTCTACATTTTATATCCTGCCTACTTCGACCATCATCAGTTATTTTGCTCCCCAAATAGGAAAACTCGTTTACAACTTTAAGCGTCTCATTTCCTAATCTAATTCCCACAGCATCACCCGACTTAATTCGACTACATTCCATTATCCTCGATTTGCTTTTGTTGATGTTCATCTTATATCTTCCTTTCAAGACACTGTTCATTTCGTTCAGCTGTTCTTCCAGGTCCTTTGCTGTCTCTGACAGAATTACAATGTCATCGGCGAACCTCGAAGTTTTTATTTCATCTCCCTGGATTTTAATTCCAACTCCGAATTTTTCTTTTGTTTCCTTTACTGCTTGATTAATATACAGATTGAATAACATTGGGGATAGGCTACAACCCTGTCTCACCCCCTTCCCAACCACTGTTTCCCTTTCATGCCCCTCGACTCTTATAACTGCCATCTGGTTTCTGTACGACCTGCTTAACAGCCCGCAAGTTTACCTTTGGAACACAGCAGAGTAACGATTCTGTGAGATGCGAATTCGACAAGTCCTTGGTAGGTTTCTGGAGGTATGTGACACCAGACGCCTCCGCACATGTCAAGCCATTTCCGTAAATCATGGGTGGTGGTTTGTGGGCACGGAGATGGTGCCCAATGGCAGCCCAGGTGTGAACCATCGGATTCAGATCAGCAGTTTTGGTGACCAATACATTAACATAACTTCACTACCATATTCGTCAAAACACTGTGGCATGATTCTGACCTTGTGCCAATAGCTGTTATCCCACTGGAAGAGGTCGTCGCGCCAGGGTTGAGATGTGAAGTGTGAAGGGATGCAGATGTTCCATAAAGGATGTTCACATTATCCACAGCTGTCATTCTGCCTTCGATTCCTACCACAGGTCTCATGGAAGTTCACGTAAACGTCCCCCATAGCATAACACTACCCCACGTTGGACTGTGTCTGTAGCGCTCCGCTGCAGCCTACAGGATGTAGAGCCTGCAACAACTGACAGGTAGCCCGAATGATGTCACAAAGCCAGTACTGAGACAGAGCTAGTCTTAAGTGTGAAACCTCCCCTTAGAAAAATTTTTGAATTACTCTGCTGATAAACCTCTACGTTATTTGATTTTCAAACAGCTGAGCAAAACTGAACGTGCTCAGACATTTCTCTCATTACTTATTCTGATCATCACTAAACTGACACACAATATTTTAGCGCAACACAATCTGACTTTCAATAATCCCTACAAAACAATGGCCGTGACTAACAATAACCTATACCTTTCATGAATCACTTACCTCACAAAAATCTTCGTTACTCGAACTACGGCAATACAGCGAGCGCCAATACTACCAGCTAAATAAAAGTTTCTAACTCCTGAAGGCACTAACTACTGATAGGCATAGTTACCAAATGAAAGATTTTGATAGAGAACAAACAATATATTTACCTTAATAGTGTTCAAAAGTCATAATATATATATATATGACATCCAGTCTTACAAATTTCATTTTTCTGACGGATACACGTCCAGATCGTCCGCTCTCAAAACTCTGCCATCTCTCTTCCCACATCCACCACTGCTGCCGGCTCACCTCCAACTGCGCAACGCTACGCGCTGTTCACATCCAACTGCCCAACACTATAATAGCGTATATTCCAACAATGTCAACCAGCCATAGACTGCACACAGCACAGCCAGTGATTTTCATACAGAGCGCTACGTGACGTTGCCAACATAAAAACCTAAACAGCCTACTTACAAGCGGAATCTCTTAGGTTGCGGGTGAGTCCTAAACGTATAGACTGCACTTGTAGCCTCCGTTCTTTCAGTAAGCATTTAACGTTCGTACGAGGAACATCGGCTGCATTTGGGCTTTGTTAGATTTGAATTTGTTTCGAGACCTGTGTCCTCGTATCAGAAAAGTAATCACAAACTGACGTAAATAACAGCAGATATTAGTTAAAATTTACTATGGTGCAAATGTTTGTTTGGCACGTCTCAGACAGATCCTCTACACAGTAGGTTTGGTCGACACAGAAAATATATATATGGTGCGTGTTACCATGTATCAGCACTGCAGATCTTAGGCACTGAAAAGAAATTAAATCGACGAGTATCCTAAAAACAAAATCTATGTTGGTTGGGACTTGTGTAGAACAGACCAAACATGGAGTTCTGTAGAAATAGCTGGTCAATAAGTGTCTGTTACGCATTTAGAGCATGTTCACGTAAATGCAAGTAAAGTAGAAACCTCCTATAATGCCCTAAACATACTATTTGAAAGCTTACTGTTCCAAGATGCTACTCGAGGCAGGTGTAGAATGAATTTGCGCAGCGGAAAATACTGAACACTAAAATTAAGATTTGGTGCTGTCTGACGACCGCCTGAAGCAGATCTTATGATCTCTTAATGGTGATACCATTTCATCCCTCTTGCTCTTTAACATATAAATTACAACCTAAACATAAATGAATGATTAAGGGAACTACACTCCTGGAAATGGAAAAAAGAACACATTGACACCGGTGTGTCAGACCCACCATACTTGCTCCGGACACTGCGAGAGGGCTGTACAAGCAATGATCACACGCACGGCACAGCGGACACACCAGGAACCGCGGTGTTGGCCGTCGAATGGCGCTAGCTGCGCAGCATTTGTGCACCGCCGCCGTCAGTGTCAGCCAGTTTGCCGTGGCATACGGAGCTCCATCGCAGTCTTTAACACTGGTAGCATGCCGCGACAGCGTGGACGTGAACCGTATGTGCAGTTGACGGACTTTGAGCGAGGGCGTATAGAGGGCATGCGGGAGGCCGGGTGGACGTACCGCCGAATTGCTCAACACGTGGGGCGTGAGGTCTCCACAGTACATCGATGTTGTCGCCAGTGGTCGGCGGAAGGTACACGTGCCCGTCGACCTGGGACCGGACCGCAGCGACGCACGGATGCACGCCAAGACCGTAGGATCCAACGCAGTGCCGTAGGGGACCGCACCGCCACTTCCCAGCAAATTAGGGACACTGTTGCTTCTTGGGGTATCGGCGAGGACCATTCGCAACCGTCTCCATGAAGCTGGGCTACGGTCCCGCACACCGTTAGGCCGTCTTCCGCTCACGCCCCAACATCGTGCAGCCCGCCTCCAGTGGTGTCGCGACAGGCGTGAATGGAGGGACGAATGGAGACGTGTCGTCTTCAGCGATGAGAGTCGCTTCTGCCTTGGTGCCAATGATGGTCGTATGCGTGTTTGGCGCCGTGCAGGTGAGCGCCACAATCAGGACTGCATACGACCGAGGCACACAGGGCCAACACCCGGCATCATGGTGTGGGGAGCGATCTCCTACACTGGCCGTACACCACTGGTGATCGTCGAGGGGACACTGAATAGTGCACGGTACATCCAAACCGTCATCGAACCCATCGTTCTACCATTCCTAGACCGGCAAGGGAACTTGCTGTTCCAACAGGACAATGCACGTCCGCATGTATCCCGTGCCACCCAACGTGCTCTAGAAGGTGTAAGTCAACTACCCTGGCCAGCAAGATCTCCGGATCTGTCCCCCATTGAGCATGTTTGGGACTGGATGAAGCGTCGTCTCACGCGGTCTGCACGTCCAGCACGAACGCTGGTCCAAGTGAGGCGCCAGGTGGAAATGGCATGGCAAGCCGTTCCACAGGACTACATTCAGCATCTCTACGATCGTCTCCATGGGAGAATAGCAGCCTGCATTGCTGCGAAAGGTGGATATACACTGTACTAGTGCCGACATTGTGCATGCTCTGTTGCCTGTGTCTATGTGCCTGTGGTTCTGTCAGTGTGATCATGTGATGTATCTGACCCCAGGAATGTGTCAATAAAGTTTCCCCTTCCTGGGACAATGAATTCACGGTGTTCTTATTTCAATTTCCAGGAGTGGAGTACTAATAAATGATAAACGTTATTTCTGCTTACACATTTATTGTAGATTAAAAAAATCTTTTGTGTTACAAGTATTTATATTTCCTAACTAAAATTACAGATCAATTGCCCACAGTTGCCCTTTTTGTGGCTATGCGATCTAATATAAATAACGCGAAATGACTGACATCATCTACATACCAAACACCCAAGTTAGCAACAGTACAGTGCATAACCGTTCTAACTACAAAATCTCCTGAGAGCAAAGAAGGCAAGTCCGTCTGTACCAACAAAATCTGATACTGAGCCACCGTCAAACCCAGGCGATCAAAACAGAAGACCTCTTCTCTCCACCGCTGGCTTCCCAGCAAAACTCGACTCCCCTTCCTCGTAACTCAGAAGGTGCATCATATTCTCGAAACCACAGAATATTCTCCCTCTCTACAGATTCTTCCGAACGCCAACCAACCATATTTTAATATTTTGTCGTCCAGCGCCGAAAGTTTGCGAGGAAATAACCCAGCCCGCGATTTCCGAGGTAACGCTTCCTCATTCCTCTCTGCTGCGTCCAAGATTTTCAGAGTTTCCGAAATATTATGCGGTCATCCTTCCGGCCCCCGCTACAACGCCGGCCAGCCGCTGCTGCATTGTGCTTTCACGCTCAGGTGCCCCGACCATCCGTTTTGGCACTTTCTGTGTGAAGCAGGATCAACACACCTGTGTGTGCTTTTCCACCTGGGGCTTGAGTTACGCCTGCTGTGCCATTTCCACCGGCGTTCCGACCTCTACTAGTATAGGCAATCATTCATTACGCCGTTTTGATAATAAAGACACTCTGTCGCCATTCATGCAATATGCGTTAACAATTATTTACAAAGTGTACGTGACAATGTTAATCTTCTTTAAATATTCATATATACGATGTACAACCTATCAAATGATTCCGGTTGTAATTCACGGCAAAGTATGTAGATGAGTGCTTGTAAGGTGCGAAGTTATAGACACCTTACACTGTTATGTCTTTACTGCACATCCTGGTAGGGAAAACTAACTGTAACTATCGCTATCAATTATCTATGTGTATAAAAGAGCTTCTTGTGGGGAAGCCTAAATTAAATGTACACCTCCGCATTTCCCACTACGCCATTTTTCTTGCCTGCCACTTTAGAAGCTTGGATGAGCAATCACATCGTGGCCCACATAATAATCGTCGAACCTCATGCAATGGAAACAAATTCTAGCGAGGACATGATGGAAGGTGATCTGGAGGAGACTGGCGGTTTGCATGTGAAGGGAGCAGCGGTTCGTCTAACGTTTACATAGGTAAGGGTGCCGTGGATGGCAGGAAGGAGAGAAGATTAGGGCTTAATGTCCGATAGACATCGGAGTAATTAGTGACTGAACACAAGCTTTGGTTCTTTCAAGTATGGGAAAGGAAATCGGTCCTGCTCTTTCAAAGGAACTATCCTGGCATTCTCTGGTATGATTTAGGGAAATCACACAAAACATAAATCAGGGTGGTCGGACGCGGATTTGAACCGTCGTCCTCCTGAATGCAAGCCCAATGTGCTAAGCACTGCGCCTCCTCGCCCAGTGGCATTGATGGGGGATTCGTATGTGCAGATGGTAGCGGGATGAAGCTCTTGTATTAGGGTGCAATAGTGGTGCTGTTATATTATATTATATTATGAATTGCAGACAATTGTTAGAAGAATGCAAATATCAGACTGTTGCTGCATACAAAAAAATGTTCAAATGTGCGTGAAATCTTATTGGACTTAACTGCTAAGGTCATCAGTCCCTAAGCTCACACACTACTTAACCTAAATTATCCTAACGACAAACACACACACCCATGCCCGAGGGAGGATTCGAGGCCGGCCGCGGTGGTCTCGCGGTTCTAGGTGCTCAGTCCGGAACCGCGCGACTGCTACGGTCGCAGGTTCGAATCCTGCCTCGAGCATGGATGTGTGTGATGTCCTTAGGTTAGTTAGGTTTAAGTAGTTCTAAGTTCTAGGGGACTGATGACCACAGATGTTAAGTCCCATAGTGCTCAGAGCCATCTGAACCATTTGAGGACTCGAACCTCCGCCGGGACCAGCCGCACAGTCCATAACTGCAGCGCCTCAGACCGTTCGGCTAATCCCGTGCGTCGTTGCTGCATACAGACAGAACGTACGTTCATCACTGAAGACAACGGAATCCCATCCCATTCTATTCTCCCGCCGACTCTTTCACAACACCAGACTAGTCATGCTTGGTGGAATCGTTGTATCAGTGGTAGTCTAGCCAGAAGCAGACGTGATCGTAATCCTGCTGCAAGCAGATGGTTCCCATGGTACCTGATGACACGTCCCTGGATGATGTTCGATCGACCACCTCTGGTCGCACACTGTGTTCGCATACGCGGACGTCCAGAACCTTGTCTCCAGAAGTGAGAATGTTCCACAGCCCACTGTGATAGCAGCAACACACTGCCGATACATTGTACCGACATGTACAGCAATCCGTCGATACGTTCATCCAGCTTCCCGCTGGCCTACAACGCGACCCCGTTAAAATGGCCGAACTCAACAGGAGTACGTCCTTGTCGGTGGGGCATGGTTGTACCCTAGAACGAATTTCGCAAACACTCGACACCTCTAAACTGAGCACAGTTACAGCCTACAGAGTCAAAACAGGGGGTGCTCGACGGGCATCCTGAACGCAATTTGAGTACATTGATTACCATTGACAGTAACGAATCACTAGCAGTACAGCCCTTCAGTACGCACATAGCACACTTTCTTTCTCTGGCAGAGACTGTGTAGAAACTGGGCCAAAAACGGGTCACCAACAGACCACCTGGTGTTTCTCAGCGTTGATGAGGTATGGTGCAGTCGAATGCGCAGCCACTCTCTCTCTCGCTCTCTCTCTCTCTCTCTCTCTCTCTCCCCTCCCTCCCACCCTCCTAGTGTGTGTGTGTGTGTGTGTGTGTGTGCCAGAATGAGTGCCCTCGGCGCGTAACAATAGGGCGGCGGGCCAGTTTCCACGAGTTGTTAATTAGGCGTCCGCGGCTCTTGCCTTAAGCGGGCTTAAAGCTGCCTCTGGAGAGGACAGGCTAGCAGTCTGCGTGGCTCCCACGGGCAGAAGAGACACGCTTTCACTGCTCTCCACTCCGCCAAAAGAGGGGCGGACAATCCGGACTCAGGGCTGACTCACTTTCGCAACAGAATTCCGCCGAAACACAGTGGCATTTACATACGCCAGAGAGTAATCGATATACTTTGTCAGGTGAACGAATCCCAGCTGCATCTCCGTTTCTTTCGTGCAACAGTTGTGGGCTGAAGTTGCCGCCCTCTTCACACGGGAAATTAGTAGCGCATTTGGAGGATGTGTTAGCTTGCAATAAATTGCCTTATAGTCTTTTTTTTTTTTTGAGAAAGTTAGCTATCAATGCTCGTACAACAAATCTTATTATCTGACTACATCGCATATGTTCCTGATGGCAAGTTTCGGGTCCATTGAACTATCTTAAGGTCAGAGTAGGCCTATGTAGGCTACAAGAGTAGCCCATCAGTCCCTTCAAGTAACATAGTGCTGATAACCAGCAATATACAGGTGGTCAGAAACAATCTGGAAAGCTTGTAAGTGTCTTGCAGGGTAGGTTGTGCTTAGAAAAAATTAAGATAAAAAATTCGATATGTTGCGCCGCTTCCGACTTAATTAGCACTGAAATTTGCCTATCAAATCGTTGCACTCGCAAATTCAATTTGCTCACCAGTTACCATTAGTGACAGTTGTTCTCACAGCGTAGATGATAGGGCAAGAAACTGCTCAGCCTTTACCTCGGATTCGATCTTTACTACCGTCCCATGTCCAATTTTTGTGTTGCTCTCTTGCTCAGTTTTAGGAAACCAAACTAAGAGTTGCTTTGGGACACCATGTCTGCCGGGCCACTTGAGTTTGCGCGCGCAATGGCCTAACTGGCTGGAGCTAATTAACTCGGAAACGGCGCAACACATAGATTGTTTAATTATTATTTATCAGCACAACCTACCCTGCAACACTTTTACAAGCTATGCAGACCGTTTCTGACCTTGTACTGCTCGTAGAAATTGATGGGTTAGTCTTATAGCCGACGTATTAAAATCTGAAATTACCGTATTAATTGTTTTTTCCTCACTATTACCCTGAGCACTTCTGATAGAAATCATTCAGCGAAACACATCTTGAAACAAATAAATTCCTAATTAGCAGCTACAAATGCTTATTAGGTCAAAAACAAAATCTTTGTGGATTCAAGATCGAATATCAGACTCCCAATTCATTGCTGTGTAGCCATTAATTAGTTTGTCGACCAATAAAACATAATAGCTACATTTAAATTCTAATTGTAAAACTAAAGTTACCACTTGTATTTAGAAAAACAAGAAACTCGAGTAAGCGTTTACATAACTGCAATAACGGCTGCAGTTCAAGACATACCCTCATCTACGCTGCAGAACACTTGCCCCAGATTCTACTTTGCTAAGGGTACGAAGTTTAAATAACTTCTGACTTGAAAACCTTTTACACAACTATTTAAAATGCTCCAAACTCTCCTCAGGAGGCATCTAGCATTCACTTCAGTACTCCGATGTGTAATCATCCGACACGTTTTCGGTACTTCACTTTAAAAATATTTCTCGTTTACCTTTCATGCGAATTTCTTTTAATTTCATTTATCGAAAGGGTTACTGAGCTGCAACACGTAGCTTGCAATAGGAGCAAAGGAAAGAACATCAGGAAAATTAACTTACAAAATCCGCCGGAGTGTTAAATGAATCCAGCAAAGGCTCAAATCGCGAATACTTTTTTCTTTTTTTTATATCTTTTTTAGAACAAAGACGAAGCTGTAATTTTCTACAGGAACGAGTGTCGCGCCTTAATTAAAAACGCCCGTCTTTGAGCGGCGAGCCAATAGCTGTGCGCCACGTTTCTCCGCAGAAGTACCGTAGGGTCGCCGGTTCCATTCACAGGGAACACGTTTCAAACGTTATTAGTGACATCTAACACGAGTAAAAAGTCTGCTGACCTCATTTCCTTCACACTCTCGCAATTTATCATGATGTAACCGAGCATTCAGAAACGACGCAAAAGGGAAGATAGATTTAAAGACCAGTCGACGGCGGGATCAGTAGAGACAGAGCAGTTGCTCAGATGGATGAAGACAGAAGCGAGAATCGCCCGCAGCAAGCAGTCATCCCGGAATATATGTGAAGTGATTCAAGAGAAACCATATCTGAGTCAGAATATCCACCTCGATCCTCTCGAACAACAGTCCAGTATTCCAGTATGTTGGGCTTCTACGAAGACCTTTCATGTGGCTGATAGTGTCACGAAGAGTCTCAGTGACTGTAGGAAACCCCTTCACGAGGCTGGTCTCAGTGGGTGTTATTACTACATTCCCACCCATCAGATGTCGACACGATAAATAACATTTTCGTCGACACGATAAATAAAATTTTGGAAGAATTGAGCAAACACTAATTTTATATATTGGAATGTACACTGATGATTGTTGTAATTATTCTGTTACATGTATTCACGATGCCTCAATACCATGTGGCAGTAGTAGCACCAACTACCAGAGAGAATCGGGACCACCGATGCTGTTCGGCGCCAAAGCTATCGTGTCCGAAACCTCCCTCCGAAAAACGGCGACAGCGGCGTTACTTACAACGACCGTGAAGACTTCAAACACGCCTCTCTGTCCGTAGAAAAAGGTTCGTTGGTCTGTTTTGTTTTAGGGCGCAAAAACAACTAAGGTCAAACGGGCCCATGTCAGAATAGTGGTGCGAGTTTTTATCCTGAGTATGAAGTCAGAGCCAGACTTGGCAATTCGGGAATGTCCAAGATTGCGTCATACCACGTAAATATGTGAGAAGATATTAAAGTGAGCGTATTTTAATTCTCATCTTAGCCGTAGTGTGTGAGTACGATTAACGAAATCTTGAATAGCATCTTATTGGGGTAATTGGTATGATAGGTGGCATATATATATATATATATATATATATATATATATATATATATATATATATATATATATATAAAGTGTGTGTATGCGCCAAGGCCAAGCAGGACTAGTATGATTATTTTTACGAATAAGATTAGTGTCGAGATAGTAAAGAAGTAGACAATTAGACGATTTAGAGCCGACACCACGCCAATCGATGTGGAAATAAGTTTGCTAAATGAAGGTACAGTGTGCCAGCAGAAAGTACTTTGCAATTATAGGTAGAATAAGTTATACTTCTTGCCATTTTTTGCAATTTTAAAGTCAATGTACTTACCTCAAAGCAGCAGTACTATTTAAACACTAACAGGTAACGTAAATAACAATATAGTTAGAAGTGCATCAATTTAAAAATAGGTCTTGGCGTCAAAGTTTTCTTTTTATATTTTTGAAAAAAAAAATGAAATTTTTCCTTCCATTCAACAGCCTTTGAATAGACGTTTCTGAAGAAAAGATATGCTAGGGCAGCTCGCGGCGTGTTAAGGAACTATTGTTATTCGATGTCACTTATTAGCTCAACTAAAACAATATGTTTTAGTTGAGCTAAACAGAGTTTTAAAAAATGGATACGAGAACGCATTGCACTAAGCGTGTCATACTGAATCCCAAGCTTAAACGCAAGTGCCCTGCACTCAGTGTGCTTCGCAGTAAAAATAACAGTAAATATCTGACTACAATTATGAATGTCTCCACAGAGATATCGGATACCACTATCTTAAAATTGTACAGGGCCAAAAGTGTTATCAGCTCATGCGACATACAGTACTTACCTTTGTCGTCACGACTATTTTCAAGTAGTCGGAAATAAAAAAAAAAGATAAAAATTCAGTATCCGATATGGTCATAGAATGATCGTCGAAGAAGCAGAATGTGAATATGTCATGCCAGTAAATAAAGAAAATATTCCGTCCGAGAAACGTAAGATATAATCTTCCGGAGAAGCTGTCGCACATATGTGGGCTACCTAAGTTAAGGTGGTGTTTACAAGCCTTTTAGGCGATGTTGGATCTACCTTATGCTAACCTGGTTGGGATATTAATTTACGTTACCTGATGAGACCTGGTTAGACTACCTTACTACTTGTCATATAGCTAACCAATGAATACTTGTCCTTGTAGGTAAAAGAATTTTTAAGTTCTAGGATCTAGAGATTCGTTTAATTTGCAGAAAGTTTCGCTAATGAGATACATTTTTAATTGTCTTTTGAACTGATTTGGACTGCCAGTTTCTTGTTTTATGTTAGGTGAAAGCATTTCGAATACCTCCACATAAAAGTATATATCTCCAATCTGAATCGCAAAAAAATGTTCAAATGTGTGTGAAATCTTATGGGACTTAACTGCTAAGGTCATCAGTCCCTAAGCGTACGCACTACTTAACCTAAATTATCCTAAGGACAAACACACACACGCATACCCGAGGGAGGACTCGAACTTCCGCCGGGAACAGCCGCACAGTCCATGTCTGAATCGCACACAAGGAGGCACGTCGCAGTGCATTTCAAACAGATTTTTATTGTCAGCGGAAAAATCCATTAAGTCTTCGGAAGTAAATGTAAGAATTTCAAGATCCTTAAAGAGGCTTCTGCCAGATGTCCGGTTACGTACATCACACGATATTCTCACTTGTTGTGAAAAAACGCTTTGTTTACTTTAGATACACTGTCACAGAATATAATTTCATAAGACAACAAGGACTGATAAGTTAACGCTCCTTTTTTCAATTAAAACAAGGAAAGATGCTTGTAAGACCATTAATGTCTACTTATAATGGTAGCACGTCATTTTTTACCCCTGAAATCGCACAAAATGAGAGTACGAGGTTAAGACTTAAACTGCTAGCTGTGTGAAACTTGTAGGCCTCTTCACCTGTCATCTGAGCAGTTTCTCGTAATGCTGAGTGTGTCTACTTTTTGAACCGCGATTTAAAACCGTCGAGGAAGGAAAAGAGTGGGCCAAGTACTGATGCTTGTGGTATCACATATGTTATGTCTTCCCATTCTAAGATTAGTTTCATGTTTGCAATTGTACTGGACGTAATAATAGTCTCCCGTTAAGTGACGGGCCCTTAATTTGGTCCTGGAGGGGCCGAGATGATATTTTAACATATAAAATATCAGAACATATTTTTTTAGAACTTGAACAAGATGAAACAACTTTGTAACAATCCGAGTTCACAGGATGTGATGGGTATTTATTACTGACACTGAAGATTAATATATCACTTGATACAGACAAGATACTAGTCTCTTCTCACCATAAACTTTTATGGAGAGTTTTGACTGGCTCGGTAGAGAGACGATGCTGCCGTCTTTGGTGATGATTGCAGACTGGGCTGAGCGGCACTGTTATCAGATGTAAGTAAGGGAGCTGACGCAGTGACGCACGGAAACTTCTGGATGCATCTAAGACACCGTCTCTCATTCGTCGTTGTTTCTGGCAGTTGGTGGCGTAGTAGTCAGCATACTCGACTCGCATTCGAAAGGACGACGGTTCAAACAACTGTCCAGTCATCCAAACTTAGGTTTTCCGTGATTTCCCTAAACAGCTCCAGGCAAATACCAGGAGGTTCCTTCCTTCGACGAGGTACCAACCTTGCCTTAGCACCTCACTCTTCGGACGGCACCAGACCTATGACACAGTCTGTCAATGAGAGCCTGTCATTTCTGTGATGAAGGTAAGACTGTACCCGTGCATGATGTATGCCATTAATGCCACAACACTTTACTCTTCCAAGTAGAATTTTGTGATTCCCATAACCAAAGGCTTTACAGTAATCATTAATGTTAGGTTTTAAAATTTCTTTTATTAATCTCGGCCAGCTTCGGGCGATTTCACATCCACCTACAAAAGACGCAGATTTTGACTGACACTGCGTTAAGCCAACACCGACTGAAAGGAAGGCCTCGGCGCTTGGCGGTGACGTCACGTCAGCTAGGCACGGCTAACGCCAGGTCTGTTGCAGGCAGAAATGCCTGGGCGTGCTTACCACTAGAAATCTCTTATTTTTGGACAAACTGTTTGGTATTGTTTTGGATTCTGCAGTTTTATTTAGATGAATGATTTTCTTACTATCGTAAAGCTACAAATGAAGATCATACTTCTGTGTTACTGAATCCTGTCGAAACAAACGTAGATAAATATGAGAAGATGCTTTGCCCCGTTGCAAGCTTCGGAAATGTTACATTCAAGAAACTATATTTACTTGATCCATTTTGCTATCGAAACTTACCCCAACCCCCTTACAATGAACTAGTTTCTTTTATTTATTTATTTATTTATGTTTGTTTGACATCGCCACTGGAAATGTGAACTAATTTATATGTGTATATGTCCAACTGTTGCCAGTCATTATATTACAGTCGTTTTCAACGAAAGGAATTCTAAACAGGAAACAAAATAGCTTCATACATCGAAAGTACTGCTGAGCTTAAACTTTTTTAAACATGCATATTAGAAAAGATAAATATTCCCTTATTGCAACTGAAAGGAGAAACTTTATAAGATAAAAAAACTTTATTTGATAAAACAAGTATCTCTCTTTTGCCTCTTCTTCTGTCCCCCACCCCCTCCCCCAACGTGTACAATCGCAAGATATTTCATTAACATTCAGTGATCCTCACCCCACAGTCAACCAAGATACTAAAGAAGAGCACCAATATGTTCACAGTTTCTTGTAAAAGCAACCCAGTACAAGCGTAACTTCCTCAGCTTTAGAAATAAGGTAAATAAGCACGAATTCTGTTGCTGCTGGAACATGAAGTTGTTTTTGTATGTCGATCCTTCAAACAGGTGGAAATTTAAGTTCAGAAGTACACTATTTGTTAAGAAGTGTAATGAATTGCACAATTAATTGATTGCAGAAATCTCTCAGAACAATGTGTGTTGGTCACCTACCGCCAATCGTTTCACATTTTCCTGTGTCAGTGAGGGAGACACCACCATTATGAGTATGCCTGCAACAGACCTGGCGTTCGCCGTACCTAGCTGACGTGACGTCACGAACAAGTGCCGAGGCCTTCCTTTGAGTCGGTGTTGCTTAAGCACATAGGATCGCTGATGTTTAGTTTCCTTATTCATTTCTTCTTGTTAGCGTAAGCACCTAAATCTTAACAGAATGCATCGCAAACACGGTGTGTGTCATAGCTGTGAAGCTGCAGCAAAACTACATGCAGTGTTGAACGGGAAGCGGAAGTTGCAAACGATTTTTGTAGCGGACTTGTTGAAGCGCTTCCTGCGAGCAGCACCCTCTGGTTGCCTGGTGCCACCATGGCAGAGCCGCGTCGTGTTTCACTGAGAACACAGCTATCTGCCGGAGTTTGGCCACACTGCACAACTAGAGCAGGCCCTGACATGAGGCTGTGATGTTCACGTGATTTGACGCCCGTTGAATTCTATTGCTTTGGCGGCAAGTCAAAAGTGCAGTGTGCATTACTCTGATTGCCACGGGCATTTAACTGATTGCCCAAGCTGGTGATGTGTTTCGTACCATTAAAATGAATCTTGGCCTTCCTACGGGAGTAAACTGTCATTACTGTGAAGGCACTAAAGACTTAATGTAGCTCAGGACTGATTTTCTGATAAGTATCCGCCATAGGAACTGGCGCAACCTGTAAGGCACTGGATTTTCTTTCTTGGGCAACGGGACTTAGATCCCCATCTGGCCTTCCAGATTTAGCTTTTCCATGGTTTCCCTAACTCGATTAGGACACCTCCAATTTCTTTCACCATCCCTCACCTGATTGAACGATTTCTCCGTCTCTAACGACCGCATCGTCTGCGACACACAAAAACCTAGCCTCCCTTTATTTTTTGTTTGAACATCTATTGCAACTCGAATATGTCTTATATTATGAGAAAAATAGATGTTTGTGAAAATCAAATATGCAATCAAAGGCCGGCCGCTGTGGCCGAGTGGTTCTAGGCGCTTCAGTCCGGAACCGCGCTGCTGCTACGGTCACAGGTTCGAATCCTGCCTCGGACATGGATGTGTGTGATGTCCTTAGCTTAGTTAGGTTTAAGTAGTTCTAAGTCTAGGGGACTGACAACCTGAGATGTTAAGTCCCATAGTGCTCAGAGCCATTTGAACCATTTTTGAACTACGTTTCGAAGGCATCTACAAATTGTGTGGAAATGACGGATTGTGACCGCATGCATGTGCTTTGCAGAAACGACTTCAGTGAAGAACATATTACTTTAAACAACAGTTCTCGGCAATCTACTGAAAACTTCTACATCGCAAAATTTCTGCAGTTTACATTGTTACCATGTACATCAACTTCTGGTTCTTAAATCCTCAGCGCCCATTTCAGAGACTGAAGCGTTGAAAGTATAGAACTAGAAGTAATGGTGGAGCATTTCTCCAAGATCTTCCAGATTTTATGAATAAATGGGTGCCAGTGTAGCCACTGAGCTTCCCTTCTGCTATGAAAATTTGTGCTGTGGGTTCATATGGAAATGACATCAAAGAAATCGATAAGAAATCTTTTTGTGAATGTTCATATGTACAGCGTGGGTCTACAGCCCGGGTAAAATTGGGTTGTCATGTGACCAACCCATGTCAGGGATAAGCATAAATGCTAAAATCTCAGAACCGATAAATGAGTGCTTCAGGCCCTTATGGTTCTCAGCACCTCAACTGTTTGCCATTAATTCCTGAACCTTACATTTTCATCTATACTCTCCTAGACACCTCAGAGTGTAAAGTAGACATGTTATGAGCGTAATTCACAAAAGGCGTTTAAAAAAGTTGCAGTTCAATAAATAAGTATGCAGATTATTTTGCAGTTCTGGTACTCATTCTAGATGTAGCACAGAAGTAGCAAGAAGAAATGGACTACAGTCTCATTCGTGTAGAATAAAGTTGAACAAATTAAAAGTAGCAAGGCTGCAGTATCAAAATTAAGTACAAAATGCTGACATATAAGAGAAACAGACAAAGTGAAGCATCTAGAAGTCATGCAACCAAATGTAGGAGAAAAAGTAGCCGTAAGAGCAAGATCAAAAAAGATGGAAATAACATTTTACTTAACAAAAGATATTTCGACAGAAAAACGCCTGCCATTTTCAAGGCGTAGCCGCAGCGAATAAGTGCCGTGCAAGTCAATTTAAAACCTCGGTTCTCATATCTCCGGACAGATAACACTCAAACATACTGTAAACACTAGCGCCGTCACAAATCAAAGATGGCATTGTCTTGGCACCGGTCATTCTATGGAATATAACAACACGGAGGTTCTGGTATGCACCTTCAGCTATTAATATAGTGTCACTAAGGAAGCTGTTGAGACTAAATTAGCAAGTAACCTGAAAAATAGAGACAGTGGATTTTCTTTATATTATGCATGGAATTCTGCACTCTCCCTTCTCAAAAAATAGAGGGACAGAGTTAATGCAACTTCACTTGTTGATTATTAATTTCACTATCGATAAATTCTGATGTCGGTCATCTTTTATTTGTGATGGCGCTACTTTTTACAGTGTCTGTGAGTTTTATCTTTCTGGAATTTCCCTGAAAACTGAGATTTTAAATTCCCTTGCATAGCGCTTACTTGCTACTGTTATGCCTTAAAAATGGTTGGGTGTGCTCCTGTCGAAAAAACGTCGTCTGTCGACAAAGTCACTCGGCAGCATTCCCTTTAGATATTTGAACATAGTATATGCCGGAAAAATCTCAGTTTTAGCAAAAGATGGTCATAACGAAAAATCATTCTCCAGAAACGCAAATTATGTCGTGTGTGCCGGTATCATCTGGTGAAGGGCGATGGGTCGGGGTGGGTCAGAAGCCGTTCAGAAACTGTATCATCTCTTATTTTACTCAGTAACTTGTAGTACAATTCAGGTCCAGAACTGGAGAGGCTGAAAAGCGGTCCTAGACCAATGGACCCCGGCAGCGAGGTATCGTTGTAGGACTCCGGACGCTGCTGTGCTTAGCACAGCACATGCACGCACCCTCCTAGTCTACATCCCGTTTTATACGAGAGACTTTCTGGTTAAAATCGACTACTCGAAGTGCGTGCACCTTTCGTGCCTGCGTGTAAATTAGCAAGGAACCACGTAACGAGTGTTCCCTATGACTTCGATGACCTATAGATTACGCCGAGTACGGAGTTCTAAATTTCCGAGCATGCTGCGCACTGTGCGTGCCCAGAGACAAGGAACTATGGCGGCGTCTGCTAACATCGGAAATTATATTCTCATCGAGCTCACTCCTGGTATAGAAACTAATTTTGTGTTTTCGTGTATTCTTAATCTTTATTACACTGTTTGCTTTCTTTTCGTAGCAACTGAAATGTTACGCAAGGTCTTAGTATTTTTTTCCTAGTAGCTTTCTTCTGGTCTACAAGAGAGAAAATATCTCAAAGCAAAAAGTATTTACGTTTTACAGAGAAAAAAGTCTATACTGCTCATAAATACGAACGTAAATATGTCAACGCGTGTAATGAAAATTATTTCAGTAGTGAAAAAGTCAGAACTGTTGGACGAGAAGATGAATATTCTTTGTTACTTGGCTGTTAGGAAGAAAACAAGATACAGAGCATAAAGCAAAACGACGCTATGTACACCGTTCTACCGTCTAACGTGTTTGTAAGGACTTATTTTCTCTAGCAAATAAGTGTATATGTTCTGAAATATTTGGATGACACTTTTCCTATTCTTTTACCGGGTGATCAAAAAGTCAGTATAAATTTGAAAACTTAATAAACCACTGAATAATGTAGACAAAGAGGTAAAAATAGAGGTACAAATTGACACACATGCTTGGAATGACATGGAGTTTTATTAGAACAAAAAAAAAAGTATTGCTAGACGTGTGAAAGAGCTCTTGCGCACGTCGTTTGTTGGTGATCGTGTGCTCAGCCGCCATTTTCGTCATGCTTGGCCTCCCAGGTCCCCAGACCTCAGTCGGGGCGATTATTGGCTTTGGGGTTACCTGATGTAGCAAGTGTGTCGTGATCGACCGACATATCTAGGGCTGCTGAAAGACAACAATGCCTCCGGACATGCTTTACAGTGGCTGTTCAAAACATTATTCCTCGACTACAGCTATGGTTGAGGAACGATGGTTGACACGTTGAGCATTACCTGTAAAGAATAACATGTTTGCTTTGTCTTCCTTTGTTATGTTAATTATTGCTATTCTGATCAGATGAAGCGCCATCTGTCGGACATTTTTTGAACGTTTGTATTTTTTTGGTTCTAATAAAACCCCATGTCATTCCAAGCATGTGTGTCAATTTGTACCTCTCTATCTACATTATTCCGTGATTTATTCAGTTTACAAGTTTATACTGTCTTTTTGGTCACCCCATAGATTGTGCCGAGTACGGAGTTCTAAATTTCCGAGCATGCTGCACACTGCGCATGCCCAGAGACAAGGAACTATTGCGGCGTCTGCTAACATCGGAAATTATAACCTATTCTCATCGAGCTCACTCCTACTAGAGAAACTAATTTTGTGCTTTCGTGTATTCTTAATCTTTATTACATTGTTTGCTTTCTTTTCGTAGCAATTGAAATGTTACGCAAGGTATCAGTATTTTTTTCCTAGTAGCTTTCTTCTGGTCTACAAGAGAGACAAAATATCTCAAAGCAAAAAGTATTTACGTTCTTCAGAGAAAAGAAGTCTATACTGCACATAAATAAGAACGTAAATATGTCAACGCGTGTAATGAAAATTATTTCAGCAGTGAAAAAGTCAGAACTGTTGGACGAGAAGAGTAATATTCTTTGTTATTTGGCAGTTAGGAAGAAAACAAGATACAGAGCATAAAGCAAAACGACGCCATTTACACCGTTCTACCGTCTAACGTATTTGTAAGGACATACATACTCTAGTAAATAAGTGTATATGTTCTGAAATAGCCGGCCGGAGTGGCCGAGCGGTTAAAGGCGCTACAGTCTGGAACCGCACGACCGCTACGGTCGCAGGTTCGAATCCTGCCTCGGGCATGGATGTGTGTGATGTCCTTAGGTTAGTTAGGTTTAAGTAGTTCTAAGTTCTAGGGGACTTATGACCACAGCAGTTGAGTCCCATAGTGCTCAGAGCCATTTGAACCACTTTGTTCTGAAATATTTGGATGACACTTTTCCTATTCTTTTACTCATCACGGGAGTGAATAATTTATGACACGAAGTTTCACACGGCCATTAATAAACTGCATTGTCATTGCCCCTGCCTACATTTTGCTACTATATTTCGATTTTTCCGTAAAAGAGTAGTCCCTCATAACTGCACAGCAGACAGCTCTCGCGACACCGGCAATTTTGGCGCTGATGTGTAAACTAAAATGATCACTCAAAAGAGACAAGACATTCGGAAATGGAACGCTAGGGGCGCTGCAGTAAACACTTGTCTCGGTATGTCAGTTGAGACAAGAAAGTCGATGGCGTAAAAGAGGCTTACGTTCCCGTGCACGGCCGGGGGCTGCCTGGTGTGGCGAGCGCTGCACTGGCTCGCTGGCCAGGTGGCCCGCAGTTGGACCCTGGGCGCACCAGGCGATGGATGGGCCCCTTGGCGGACGGTCCTGTCAAGATGACAGCAGAGCGGCGGAAAAACCTTACGGCGGAGGCGGAGGCGGACGCCATGACGGCTGACGACTCGATGACTCGTTGCCCCGACGCCTGCCCAGACTGGCCGGACAGTCAGTATTTATTCGCACTGAAACGGGTTTTTTGTGATGCCGCGGCTGGAGAAGTCGAGTATGCCGCATGCCAAAGTGTCCCTGGGTACAACAAGCGTCCGGCCACTGACCGGGAAGCGGGCGTCGACGTCTGGGGAGCGCCGGGGTGCAACGGTTGGGTCATCGTATCGCCGTGAGTGGTCCTCTTTACGACGTGGAGTCCATCTGACTAGGCCCTTGTCGTTACTACTGCAACGCAGTATTTCGACCAGACCGCACTTACGCATAAGTAACACTAATTTTGTGATCAGTGAAGAGAAATAAGAAAGCAGGAAAAAACATACGAAAAATTGAGGCAGAGATAAGTAAATAGTGCCACAGCAGAAACATTTAAATTAAAAAGTAACACGTAAGTACAATACTGTAGAAAAAATACAGACTACATTAGGAATGGCCGGCTAATGTTGTATGGACTGTCCTAGCAGACTGACAAAAAAACTGTGAATTATTTTCAGAAATTAAAAGACAAACTCAACTTGGTTAGAAAACCGCTTGAAGACCTAGAATAAATTTGCACAAATGAGCAGGGAATTGAAGACGAAACAAGATTTAGAAACAAAACTGATAAGTGGGAAGATACCCTACACGAAACAGTTTAAAAAAAAGGAGGGACGAAAATGGACAACAGAGCACAGGAAAGAAAAAAGCGAACACATGGATGAGTATCGGTGAAATGGTGATCATTATTTAGTGTCTTCATGTAACCCTAAGCTGGCCCATAACTAAACAAGAACAAGAAGAATAACATTTGTATGTACGACAACGGCTTTCTAATGTCTTGCACGGCAGTACACTGAAAATTTGTGCAATACTCTCTTACACACTGGTTGAATCCATTACGACTCGAGCAGCACCCTGCCAACTTTTCCGGATTTTCCAGTCGTTACTATTAGCCAAAGGCCACAGAGTGACCCGCTAGAATAACGCATACGTCGACCGAGGGTCGCGTAAAACGCTCCTTTCACAGATAACCTGCGTTTTCTAATGATACTCACAGTGTTCTCACATTTGCCTTGAGAGCTTACCGTTCAATGCTGAACGCTGAAACTCTTCACGTCGGTCACTAGATGTACTCTTTTACACAAAGGCCTCCTGCAGACGCACTCTAGTGATACGCATCCACGCTGCTTCTCGATGTTTCCTAAGACCACCTATTCACTTTGCATTTCCTCGTTTCTCGGCATGCCGAACGCCGGGATAATCATATGTAGTGCCAACAGTGAAGTACGGAGGTGCAGGTAGCACGGTATGGGGATGTTTTTGTGGTCGGGATAAGGCCCCCATAATGCGCATAAGTAAATGCTAAATGCGCTAGGACGTGAACGCATTCTACAGAAATTCAGTAGGAGTAATCCACTAAATTCCAGGCCCATATCGATAACGTCGATATGTAGCAGAATTTTAGAACATAAATTGTGTTCGAAAATTATGAATTACCTCGAAGGAAACGGTCTATTGACACACAGTCAACATGGGTTTAGAAAACATCGTTCCTGTGAAACACAACTAGCTCTTTATTCACATGAAGTGTTGAGTGCTATTGACAGAGGATTTCAGATTGATTCCGTATTTCTGGATTTCCGGAAGGCTTTTGAAACTGTACCACACAAGCGGCTCGTATTGAAATTGCGTACTTGTGGAATATCGTCTCAGTTATGTGACTGGATTTGTGATTTCCTGTCAGAGAGGTCACAGTTCGTAGTAATTGACGGAAAGTCATCGAGTAAAACAGAAGTGATTTCAGACGTTCCCCAAGGTAGTGTTATAGGCACTTTGCTGTTCCTTATCTATATAAAAGATTTTGGAGACAATCTGAGCAGCCGTCTTAGGTTGTTTGCAGATGACGCTGTCGTTTATCGACTAATAAAGTCATCCGAAGACCAAAACAAACTGCAAGACGATTTAGAAATGGAAATTCCGTGTGGCTAAGGTCTCCCGTCGGGTAAACCGTTCGCCTGGTGCAAGTCTTTCAAGTTGACGCCACTTCGGCGACTTGCGTGTCGATGGGGATGAAATGATGATGATAAGGACAACACAATACCCAGTCCCTGAGCGGAGAAAATCTCCGACCCAGCCGGGATTCGAACCCGGGCCATTAGGTATGACATTCCGTCGCGCTGACCACTCAGCTACCAGGGGCGGACGATTTAGAAAAAATATCTGAATGGTGCAAAAAGTGGCAGTTGACCCTAAATAACGAAAAGTGTGTGGTCATTCACATGAGTGCTAAAAGGAACTCGTTAAACTTCGGTTACACTATAAACCAGTCTAATCTAAAAGCCGTAAATTCAACTAAATACCTAGGTATTACAATTACGGACAACGTAAATTGGAAAGAACACATAGAAAATGTTGCGGGGAAGGCTAACCAAAGGCTGAGTTTTATTGGCAGGACACATAGAAAATGTAAAAGACCTACTAAGGAGACTGCCTGCACTACGCTTGTCCGTCCTCTTTTAGAAAACTGCTGCGCGGCGTGGGATCCTTACCAGATAGGACTGACGGAGTACATCGAAAAAGTTCAAAGAAAGGTAGCACGTTTTGTATTATCGCGAAATATGGGAGCGACTGTCAAAGAAATGGTACAGGATTTGGGCTGGAAATCGTTAAAAGAAAGGCGTTTTTCGTTGTGACGGAATCTTCCCACGAAATTCCAATCACCAACTTTCTCCTCCGAATGCGAAAATGTTTTGTTGACACCGACCTACATAGGGAGGAACGATCACCACGACAAAATAAGGGAAATCATAGCACGTACGGAAAGATATAGGTGTTCATTCTTTCCGCGCGCTATACGAGATTTGAATAATAGACAATTGTGAAGGTGGTTCGATGAACCCTCTGTTAGGCACCTAAATGTGATTTGCAGAGTTGTTATTGTGGTCTTCAGTCCTGAGACTGGTTTGATGCAGCTCGCCATGCTACTCTATCCTGTGCTAGTTTCTTCATCTCCCAATACCTACTGCAACCTACATCCTTCTGAATCTGCTTAGTGTATTCATCTCTTGGTCTCCCTCTACGATTTTTACCCTCCACGCTTCCCTCCAATAATAAATTAGTGATCCCTTGATGCCTCAGAGCGTGTCCTACCAACGGATCCCTTCTTCTAGTCAGGTTGTGCCACAAACTTCTCTTCTCCCCAATCCTATTCAGTACTTCCTCATCAGTTATGTGATCTACCCATCTAATCTTCAGCATTCTTCTGCAGCAAGAGATTTCGGAAGCTTCTATTCTCTTCTTGTCCAAACTACATATCGTCCTTGTTTCACTTCCATACATGGCTACACTCCATACAAATACTTTCAGATACGACTTCCTGACACTTAAATCTATACTCGATGTTAACAAATTTTTCTTCTTCAGAAATGCTTTCCTTGCCATTCCCTGTATACATTTTATATCTTCTGTACTTCGACCATCATCAGTTATTTTGTTCCCCAAATAGCAAAACTCTTTTACTACTTTAAGTGTCTCATTTCCTAATCTAATTCCCTCAGCATCACCCGACTTAATTCGACTACATTCCATTATCCTCGTTTTGCTTTTGTTGATGTTCATCTTATATCCTCATCCGTGTTGACATAGATGTAGATTCTGTAGTGCGTACAGTAGAGAAAAGGTTTGGAGGTGCTGATGTTTCGTATCAGCATGACAACGCACCCTGTCATGAAACAGCATCTGTGAGACAATGGTTTATGGACAAGAACATGTCTGTAATGGTTCTGGCCTGCCCATAGCCCCGACCTGAATCTAGTGGAATACTTTCGGATGAGACAGAACGTCCATTTTGCTCCAGTTTCCAGCGTCCGACATCACTACCTTCTCTCATTTTGGCTCTGGAGGAGTAATAGATTGCCATTCCTCCACAGACATTCTGCCAACTCACTGAAAGTGTCGTCAGCAGAGTTCAAGCCGACATAAAGGCGAAGGGTGGACACAGCCCGTATTAATGTCCGCTAATAGGTGTTGATCAGATAGTGTATTTAAAACTGACATACAGAGTGATTCACGAAAATACGCAAATATTTTAATATGTTATTCTACAAGTGAAACTAAAGAAAAAAGTTCGTATAAACATAATTCCACAAACGTTTAGTTATGGAGTCATGGCTAGTAAAAGATCTTGCCAGAAATTTAGCAACTTCGCTAAAATGAAGAAATCGTAAAATTGTACAAGGTTAACGTTGAAAGTTAACGCTGTGTGGACTACATTAAATGAATGAGAATTAAGACAAATTTACTGGAGTTCTAACAAAATTTATTCTTCAAAAGAAAAACAAACACGCATAAATTATGCTCAACAATTTATGATTGAATACAGTATACAACTAACAGGTGGTATAAGAGGACAATGGACATGGATCCTAGGTGGCAGAAGTGAGTCACCTACTATGGCCCTAAAAATGGGGATAACGCAATCTGATCTGACGCTGAGCAGATTTTGATTGTTCAAGTCTACAGAAGTTTCTCTATATAGGTGCACCTGACAGCAAGTGGCGATTGAGATCTGAACGCCCTGAGTAGGCCGGAGCAGCAGTACGTTACCCCATTTGCTTCATGGGGCGATGTAACTTGCAGCAGGAGAGATGGGTGCTGCGGAGTCGAGATGTGAGGCGGCACCTGTGAATCGACCACGGCCATAAAAGAAATGCAAAAATCTCATGGTCTAGCGATCAGGCAGATGGATCACAATTTACTCTCTACCAGAGCCCTGAAATCACAGTGGATTTCAGTGTGTGACATACCTGTTTTCTGGTAGCACCGAAGACCAATTTGACTCACTTATATGACAGAGCGCATAAGGATACCAAACATCAATACTGGTAAACGAAAACCAAATTAGTGTGCCCTCGGCAAACGAGTAGACGTTTGAAGTCACACTGCCAGTACAGTAAGAACTTCGCCACAGGCTCCCAGTCTACTCGCAAGCGAAGTCAGTCTCAGTACAGGTCCCAAGCAAGCACCAACCACACATCCCAGAGCTTCAGCCAGAAGTCCTCTTACCAGACCGAAGTCCAGCAACCGAGTGATTCGCACCTCTTCAGAAAAAAAAAAGGTCCGTTTTCCCGCAAAGTGCATGAACGACACCGCCTTCACGGCATCTTCAGCCAATCGTAGGGCTCTAGAGGTGCTAAATCTCCCCTCTCACCCGACAGCACAAACTCATGGTAAACCAGGACAGCACAAACTCATGTTAAACCAGGGAAAGGGTTAGAAACCTGCATCTCTGGAGAAAAGGAAACCGCCAGTTACTGGTTTTCTTTAAGTTTTCATGGAGGGGGAAGATGTTTTTCTCTGAAGTTGTGTTGCATCCCATGGCAACAAGCAAACACATACAGTCTTATAGATCTTTATCTAAATCGCCTAGCTTGTTAGTCCTAGCTATGAGGTGTAATAAAGATTCTTTTTCTAAACTTTCTCAGACGCCGGAGTTTCTTATACAACCAAGGTGGCCAATGGGAGTGGGTCACAGGCCTATTTGCAGCATCGGCGAACATGATAACTTGTGAATTTTTATTACGGGTGGCTCTGCACACAATGCCCAGCTTACGACTGCACTGTGTTGATGTGTCCCTTCAGTCCATTGGCCCCAGCCCAGGCTTCGGCTGGTGCAAATGCAGGTATCGCAGCGTTGTTCTGCTGGAGATCTGACTCAGTGAGGGACTGCTCTGTCTGCCCTGTAGGGCTGTGGGCCTGTCCGGCAAGATTTACTGAGGGATGGGCTCGCCGCCAGTTGCTTTCAACTCCCAACATGCCGTTTCTACGAGCTAAGAACCATAAAAATACCTCAAGCTTTTAGCGCCCTACCAGGCTCCATCAATGTCCGCTCAGGCCGTTAACTTTCTAGAGTCTCATTCAAGGTGCGTCAGGTTGTAGTAAAATTTGTTAATAATTTTCCGTATAGGAAAAATAGTTGAGAGAGTAACTTGTCCTCTCTCAAAGTAAAGCACGATTTCCATTTATTTTGTTGTTGCTTGTCTGGTGGATCTAATAAAAAATGTCCCAGACATGCATCTGCAGTAGTTTTGAAGAACATCCAAAGATTACTATACAAGTAAATTTGTTTACTTCCCATTAAGAATGTAGAAACGTTTATTCATTATTGGTAACCGTTAATGAGATCCAGAATGAGATTTTCTCTCTGCAGCTGAGTGTGCGCTGATATGAAACTTCCTGGCAGATTAAAACTGTGTGCCGGACCGAGACTCGAACTCGGGACCTTCGCCTTTCGCGGGCAAGTGCTCTACCAACTGAGCACTTGCCCGCGGAAGGTAAAGGTCCCGAGTTCGAGTCTCGGTCCGGCACAGTTTTAATCTGCCAGGATGTTTCGTTAGTGAGATGTTGCAGTGGTTTCCTAACTATGAAACAAGTTAATTTTCTATATTGTTCAATGAAGGAACATAATAACAACAGTGTATTTAAGTGAAACCACTTAGTAACTGTTGTAGTTTGTAGATTATTTATGAAATAGGGATGCCTTTCAAATTTACGACAGAGGAATACGCCGGTTTAACACCAATGGATTTTTGTGTATAGGGATGGATGAAAGATGTAGTTTATGAGGACAAAGTCAATACACGTGAGGCATTACTTGCTCGCATTTCGAATGCAATAGACGAAATTAAGTAAAACCCCGTGAAACTGAAACGAACAACAAAATCTGTTCATACACCTGCAGCTAAATGCATTGAACTCGGTGGAGACATTTATCAACATTTATTGTAAATGTATTGTGAAATTGTATGTACTCTGTACAACATCCTTAACATTGACCTTTGTTTTTTCTGGTTTAACATGAACTGACGTGTGCTATGGTATTAATAAAAGCAGATTATCTGACACATTCATAGTGTTTGTTAAAGTTATTACCATCATTTTTCCAAAATTAAATTCCTTACGACGTCTGATGAAAGCTTTCCGCAGTTGTCTGGAATTTAAAAAGCAAATTGGGCCAAGTAGTTGATAAATTAAAAATTATACGAAATTACGTCTTTGCTTCTCTGGATGTTCTGGAAAACTACAGCAGATACACGACTGGAATACGTTTTATTAGATTCACCAGACCAGTAACAACAAAATAAATGGAAATCATGCTCTACTTTAACCTCGTACAGTTTTGCTGTGGCTTCATACACTATGTTTTTCATATTAGGTGCACTGTGCTGCCACCTACTACCAGGTGTGCCGTATCAGCGACCTCAGTAGTTATTACACATCGTGAAGGAACAGAATGGGGCGCTCCGCGGAACTCACGGACTTCGAACGTGGCTCTGAGCACTATGGGACTTAACATCTGAGGTCATCAGTCCCCTAGAACTTAGAACTACTTAAACCTAACTAACCTAAGGACATCACACACATCCATGCCCGAGGCAGGATTCGAACCTGCGACCGTAGCAGTCGCGCGGTTCCGGACTGAGCGACTAGAACCGCTAGACCACCGCGGCCGGCCCACTTCGAACGTGGTCAGGTGATTGGGTGTCACTTGTGTCATACATCTGTACGCGAGATTTTCCCACGCGCGAACATCCCTACGTCCAATTTTTTCCGATCTGATAGTGAAGTAGAAACGTGAACGGACACGTATACCACAAAAGCGTACAGGCAGACCTCGTCTGATGTCAGACAGAGACCGCCGACAGTTGAAGAGGGTCGTAATGTACAATAGGCAAACATCCATCGAGACCATCACACAGGAATTCAAAATTGAATCAGGATCCACTGCAAGTACTATGACAGTTAGATGGGAGGTGAGAAAACTTAGATTTCATGGTCGAGCGGCTGGTCATAAGCCACACATGACGCCAGTACATGCCAAACGATGCCTCGCTTGGTCTAAGGAGCGTAAACATTGGACGATTGAACAGTGGAAAAACGTTGTGTGGAGTGACGAATCACGGTACACACTGTGGCGATCCGATGGCGGGATGTGGGTGTGGCGAATGCCCGGTGAACGTCATCTGCCAGCGTGTGTAGTATCAACAGTGTTATGGTGTGTTCGTGTTTTTCATGGAGGGAGCTTACACCCCTTGTTGTTTTGCCTGACATTATTACAGCACAGGCCTACACTGATGTTTTAAGCACCTTCTTGCTTCTCGCTGAAGCCTTCGGGGATGGCGATTGCATCTTTCAATAAGGTCGAGCGCGTGTTCATAATGCACGGCCTATGATGGAGTGGTTACACGATAATAACATCCCTGTAATGAACTGGCCTCCACAGAGTTCTGACCTGAATCCTATAAACACCTTTGGGATGTTTCGGAACGCCGTCTTCGTGCCACACCTTACCGACCGACATCGATACCTCTCCTCAGTGCAGCGCCCCGTGAAGAATGGGCTGCCATTCCCCAAGAAACCTTCCAGCACCTGATTGAACATATGCCTGCGAGATTGGAAACTGTCATCAAGGCTAAGGGTGGACCAACAACATATTGAAGTCCATCATTACCGATGGAGGGCGCCACGAACTTGTAAGTCATTTTCAGCCAGGTGTCCGGATACTTCTGATCACATAGTGTATTAGCGAAGTTGCTAAATTTCAGGCAAAATCTTTTATTAGCTGTAACTGCGTAACCAAACATTTGCGGACCTATGTTTATATGAACTTTTTTCTTTAGTTTTAGTTGTAGAATAACATATTAAAATATTTGCATATCTTCGTGAATCACCCTGTACAGGTGTCAGTACCGTTCATTCTGTGGCAGTAATTGAGCCCCGCTTTTGACATAACTTACGGAGTAACTATCTTTAAAGGTGCTGTATTGTAAGATGTGCCTCAGTGAAGAAATCTCCAGCACCCAGCAGTATGCACTGATAATCATAATGTAGACCTTCACCGTATATTATCTGAAGATGAGACTGAAATGATGCCAAAGCAACAATGACAATAAACAAACGTTTCGTGAAGTGGCAGGTGGCAGCTCTTTGTAGCTGTAAATGGTGTAAGATGATCAGATTTTTAAATAATAAATACCGAGTGAGGTGGCGCGTGGTTAGCAGACTGGACGTGCATTCGGGAGGACGACTGTTCAAACCCGAGTCCCACCATCCCGATTTAGATTTTCCGTTATTTCCCTAAACCGCTTCAGACAAACGCTGGGATGGTTCCTTTGAAAGGGCACGGTCGACCTCCTTCCGCTTCCTTCGATAATCCGATGGGACCCATGACTTCGCTGTTTGGTCCCGTCCACCAATCAACAAACCAACCAAATAATAAACACATTCAGTAGGTAGTATATAATATCATATGAAAAGCATACGCCTAACCTGTGTCGAGAATCGAACCGTGGTGCTTGGGTTCTGCGGACGACGCTCTTAACAGTAGCCACCCCTCCTCGTACAAGAATCAACTCATTTCCAACAAAGTATGCAGAAGAGCTCTCATGGGCAGACGGAATTCTTCCCCTCTTTGTGCCGTATACATGACTGATTTACTGCGATAACTTCAAACCGAGTGTCGGAACGGGAGCCGAAAACTGTCATTTGGACCACATGAGTTCCGCTTATGGTTCGAACGAACCTTAATTTTCCTTGTAGTTCCTATCCTATCCTTCCAAATATGAACGTACTCAGCTGTGACGCGTTCAGAAGGGAAGGAAGAAACTAAAGGAAAATATGCACGAGCTCAAAGGGTACGTGATGTTATTGGCGTGATTACAAAAACGAGTCACATTAACAAAGAACGTGGCAGCATGAGCCCACTTTTTACGTCACAGCCCTCGTGGCCTGAATGAATGCACTCGTTGGGGAATGGTGTCCAAAAACCGCTGTGTCCTCTCCTGAGGCGAGCTGTCTCACAACTGGTCCTTAATACCCTGGACATTGGCAGTGGGATAGAGTTGACGTCCGAGTTGGTCCCACACACGTTTAATAGGGCGTCTGGGGCTCTGGCAGTCCACGGCAGTACCTCAGCACCTCGTAAAGACACGTGCCATGTGTAGACTACGAGCATTGTCCTGTTGAAAAATGGCACCACTGAATTTTCCTATGAAAGGTAATACATGAGGACGCAGCAATCCGTGACGTACCGTTGTGGCGTCAGAGCTTCCTCAGTCACTACCAGCCGTGACATGAAGTAGCACCCGATGCCTACTCATGCCAAGACACCACGAGTAACAAATCTGAGCCTCTGCAAAACATTGGGAGATAGGCTGCTCCCACCAGGTCCCCGACATACTCGCCACCGATGGCCATCTGGGGTAGTGTAGAACTACTGAACACAGTGCGGTGCCATTCATCAGCAGACTATGCTTGCTGATCACAGCGCCACTACAAACGCAGGAGCTTGTGTTGTGTTAACTACAGCCTAAGCATGAGACGGTACTTCCCCACACCGGCTGCTGCTAGTCTTCGACAATAGGGCGGAATGACACAGAATGCTTCAGGGAGTCCATTAATCGTTGTCGGATGGCAAAGACAGGTGTGAAGAGCTTTCAATGTGCTTGGTGCCGAATACGGTGAGCCACCTTGGTGGTGTTTAGTCGTGGTCGACAGTACTTTGCGATGAGTATGCCTGCTCTCTCGTTGCCATGCAGTCCAACATCGGGCTACTGTCTGACGCGAATGCCCCACAGATTTGTATATTGCACGATTCGACCAGCCGGCAAAATGGAGACCCATAATGACGTACTTTTGAAACTCTGTCATGTGCTGAAAACCCTGTCCCACACGAGTACGCCGCATTTCCATGCCCTTCACAATGACCGCTCAATATCCGAAGTTGTTCACGCCCCTTACATACTTTATCATAGCTGGTAACAACGCTAAACACAAACAACACTGATGGACTCTGGTAGCCGTTCTATCTTTCGCAGAGTATTTCAACTCTAATTATTTGTACAGCCGCTGATAGTGCTGCAAATACGAAGTTACATTGATGTCCTACAATATTGTCTGCATGTTTCACTTTTTTGTCTTGTAAGGCAGTGTATACAAGCACGTTAGAAGCGTCGAGTTATTCCACTGGTAACAGCGTTTGCCACGAGTGAGAAGATCTTACTTGTGTACCCTGTATGGTAGCATCAATTTTATCTCTCGTCGTAGGGATATTATCAGTTTTTTAACCGGCTGGGCACATGGGCTGCATTTCTTTGTTGCATTGCAGCATATTTTGGTGGACATTAAAAAGCTTCCCCCGTGTATCCGAATTTCGAGCATCGTCTGCATACAGACTTCGTAAATAATTAATCAGTTCTACAAATAATTAATCAGTTCTACAAATTATTTTTGTGTAGAAACGAGCAGTGGATGTGAAACACCTCGTTGAACCACAGCAGATATTACGTTATTTTGTGATGATTAGTTTCTGTCCAGGAGAAATGCTTGATTTTAGTTGACGGTTATGTCTTAAAAAAGTTATGTATGTTCTCAGATATTCAGTACTCGTGAATCTCACTTATTTAAAATGGAAAGTCTTGGACAGCTGTAGAAGTTGCTCCACGTGTCTTCCAGAGAAGTGTGTTGTTATTACTGACCTGGCAGACAATGCTAATCGCAACATCACGCTTTTTGCTGGCGTACTGTCTGAAAAAAAGCTGAATTAATATTCGGTCACATTTTGATAATTCACAGAGATGCAATGATTGGCAACTTCCTTTAAATGTTCAGAAATGTGTAACTGTGCACTTCATAAAACTCAAGACGATAGTTTCCCACAACTACGATAGTAATGAATTAAAACTGAAATTGGTCAACCCACACAAATACCTGGGTGTAACTATTTGTAGCGAAACGCAATGGAAAGATCACGTGGGTTCAGTCGCAGGTAAAGAATGTGGCAGACTTCCTTTCATTGGTAGGGTACTAAGGAAATACAATCAGTCTACAAAGGAGGTTGCTTACAAAACGCTCGACCGACATTTCTTAAGCCGGCCGGTGTGAACCAGCGGTTCTAAGCGCTACAGTCTGGAACCGCGCGACCGCTACGCTCGCAGGTTCGAATCCTGCCTCGGGCATGGGTGTAAGTGATGTCCTTAGGTTAGTTCGCTTTAAGTAGTTCTACGTTCTAGGGGACTGATGACCTTAGCAGTTAAGTCCCATAGTGCTTAGAGCCATTTGAACCATTTTTGAACATATCTTACAATATCGTTCAAGTGTATGGAAATCACGCCAAACAGGCATATTGAATGTATAGAAAGAATAGCAGCACAAATAGTCACAAGTTTGACACAAACTCCCAAGAGAATGTCTAGTTTGTGAAGTGTCAAAAATGGTTCAAATGGTTCTGAGCACTATGGAACTTAACTGCTGAGGTCATCAGTACCCTAGAACTTAGAACTACTTCAACCTAACTAACCTAAGGAGATCACACACATCCATGCCCGAAGCAGGATTCGAACCTGCGACCGTAGCGGTCGCGCGGTTCCAGACTGTAGCGCCTAGAACCGTTCGGCCACCCCGGCCCGTATTTAAGTCTCAGTAAATAATATTAAGTGTGGAATCTGGGAATATAACATAAGTATCGCCGCCTTAGGAATAGCAAACAGCAGTGGCAGTTGAGCAATTTTTCTGCCCTAGCTCCATACGCGAACGGAAAGGAAAGAATCCCTCATATGTGTGGTACAATGGGAAGCACCGGCCGCGCCGCAATGTAGTGGTCAGCAGAGTACGAGTTGTGAATCGCGCCTGGGTTGGGCAACATCAGCGCCAGGCCGCCGCTGTGAGTCAGCCGGTCTGGCTGACCACCTGCGGCTCCCTGTATATCGGCCGTGACTCACAGGTCTGGCCTTCTCGTTATCGGAACGGCCACACAATCATCGCCAGGACGGCATTCAGCAAAGGTGAAAACACACATACTGCGATTCAGGCCTCCAGTGGACTGAACAGCCTTCCTTTGAGTCAGCAAAAACTGACCTCGTTGTTCCTACCGGTGAGCTGTAGAAATGTACCGTAAATTTCGTGACTCTACACGCACAGATCAGTGAACAATTCTCAAATTAAAAAAGACGAACAGTCGCTTTAATCAAGGAAGTACAAGAAATTCATTTCCATTAAGAGACACATTAATCAGGGTTTTAAACTGATTTGTTCGGATACACATTAGACAGCGTCTGCAGGATGGGCTACGGCCCCAACAGTATGGTTAAACATTCTGTTATTGACAGTCTAATTGTAGAAGTGCCCTTGTCTCAGTCCAGTGAACACCTTAAATTTTTTAACTTCTCCTACATGTGTCTTTATGCGACACAGAGGTTCGTCTATACACATTTTAACTGATCTGATTAACTTTGAGGCGGTTAAAGGCGCTTCAGTCTGGAACCGCGTGACCGCTACGGTCGCAGGTTCGAATCCGGCCTCGGGCATGGATGTGTGTGATGTCCTTAGGTTAGTTAGGTTTAATTAGTTCTAAGTTCTAGGCGACTGATGACCTCAGAAGTTAAGTCGCATAGTGCTCAGAGCCATTTGAACCATTTTTTTTAACTTTGAGGGTATTTCAGATTCCGTTATTATATTTAGGAATGTCTGTCCATGTGTGCTGTTATAGAGCTTTTTGGAATCTAGAAATATGTGAACATCTACACTGAATTCCCAAGTCTTTTCAATTACTTGTCTTAGAGTGAGTAAAAGATCTAATGTGCATCTGTTTCTGCAGAATCCCCGTTGCTAATCCCCAATTAGTTCTTTAGTTATTGGGATAAGCCTGTTGAATAGGCAAATCGATAGGATTTCGTAAGTGGCATCCAGTAAAGCAGTTCTTCTTTAGTTACCTCACACACTGGAGGATCATACTTCTGAAATATTGGGCATATAATTGCTGTTTTCAAGTCTGCCGCTATGGTTCCTGTCTGATGAATTGTTTCTATTATAGACTATTACTCTCATTCCAATTGTGGTTCTCCATTTTCTAATAACTCATTGTACATCTGGTCTTAACTGCAAACCTTTGTATTCTTTAATTTCCTTATTGCCCGTGGGAGATGGCATGAGCCCCCTCTCATATTACTATCTTACTCCGAGTAATTCGATTTTCCTCTCTAATTGCATGCGGTGAAAAGTTGCTATTCCTTCACACGCGGACTTCCCACGCAGCGTCTCTCGTCACCTGGGTGGTCCAGTGACAGGTGGGTTCTGCTGATCTTGAAAGGGTTAAGCCGACGGGTGTGACAGAGTCGAGTGGATGCTGTGCAGACGCCGACTTTGTCATAAGAGTGGGGGCGACACGCCCACAGGAGCCTGAAGGAACGGCTGGGCCTAAAGATTCCGTTACTTCGCAGAAACTTAGTGAAAACACTTTTTGGCGGGCTACCAGCGAGGCGTGGGAATGACTTGTGTTCCCAGGCAGTCTTGGCGGGCAAATTCCCACGTTTTCTGCAAAATCATAGCTGTGATTGGCTTGCTCAGGGAATGGCTCCGTGACGTAGCAAAATCGGCTCAGAAATTGGCACCAAGTATCTCCACTGGTGGAATGGTAGTGCTTCGGCAATAGAGTGGAATTTTCCGCCGGTTTTCGAGTTGCTGATTGGAAAGTTTAACCTCGGCCACTGTCGTGGGGGCGGGTATGTTCTGTGTTCGGCTTGTATGGGTGCTCTTGAGCGGAGTCGGCTCTCGCCTTTTGGTCGGGGTACGTTACAAGACTGAGCTCTCGCTGCTCTGGACAGCCTGCCTTCTGTTGCCTGTCTAATATACTTTCATTTAATTGTAACTGTTTGACGAAGTTACTGAAGTTTCAACTTCAACGTAACTTTCCGAGTACAGTTGGCAATTGAGCGTTCTGCATACAAACGGCCTATATTGTCCATCTTGAGCAGTTTTGGCTAAAGTTGACTGTATCGGAGTTACTGTGTGACTTCGCTTGTTAAAATCAATCACCGTACCATCAGTGATTGTGTGGCGAGCCTTCTTCGTCTCCCTCAGAGGCGCATTTGTATTGCTAGGAAGTCTTTTAGTCTGGAACAACCAGACCAGGATAATTTGTTTCGGGCTATACTCGCGACATTGTCATCACCACGACGGGACGTCGAAGCAACCAGCCATCGCCTCCGGTACGCCAGAAGTTAAGTTAAGAAGACAGCTTGGTAATGTATGTACGCAGCACTGGCAGATTAGGGAATTTTGCTCTGTGATAATCAGAGCTCAGCAGAGCGCGCCTGTTCCTCTTTTCTAACTTTGTCCTGTCTTGGATGTCCATTGTCTGAGTTCTCACTACTGTAGCAGCAGTTAATGTTGAGTTGGCTGGGTGTTTCTCTTAAGATCAAAGTTGCAAGGAATTGGCTCCACATAGCACTTGGTCACAAACGTCACAATCTAGTTTATGGACAACTTCACCTTCACAGCATTTATTTGATTATCCAATTTGACATATTGTAAATGTTTCATGTGGTTTGTTCATTATTTTGAGTTTAGTTATAATAAATCAAATTATTTTGGACAGAACTTTCATTCTGTGGATCGGTAAAGCAACCCTTTCATTTCTCACTACATTAATGAAACTTTCGTTTATCAAATTAATTTCCATCAAATTAAGTTATTGCAGGTGCGTAACTCTTTTCTACTCCACTTGCAGGGTCGACTACAGTCAGTTCGCGTTTCTTCTTAACGCATGTGCAAAAGCAAAAGTCGGAGTTAGAAAAGGGGGGGCTTAGAGCATGATTTCCATATGAATATTCTAGAAGAATTTAGTGTTAAATACACTGCTAGCCCCTGCACCTCGCACCTGTTGTGTTTCATTTACTAAGGGGGCGGTGACCAGTACACCATCTATATCAGTTTCCAAATTAAAAGTAAATCTGTGGATCATTGCATTCGCGTAGTTGTGGAAAGTATATCTTCCACTTCAGCAAGGGCGTACGGAATGATTTTCTTTTACTTCAGCTTTGAGGACCAGCGCTGTTATCCACTGCCCAACACACTGGCCGCTGCCGTGTGGCCGCTCACCTCAGCGAGATGCGATGTCCCCGCCTGGACTGGCGACGGCAGCTGGCCGGGTAGGAGCATTGATCGAGAGTGACCTGTTGTCGGGAGGACGCTTTCATGTTCTATTCATAAAGGGCCCGGCCGCCATTTCGGCTTAGCGCGCACTCCGCTCGAAAAACTGGCTGGGCGCGACTCGCTGACCTGTCCCAGCTGAGGAGCCAACTCTAAGGCTGCAGGAGACAGCGCGCCACCACTTCCCAGCACGAGGTGTCGACCTCAGCACTCCGTCCTTAGTGGAGCAAAATCGATACATGTAAAGGTAGTTCCGGGAGTTCCCCAAGGCAGTGTTATAGGGCTACTACTACACTACTAGCCACCAAAATTGCTACACCAAGAAGAAATGCAGATGATAATCGGGTATTCATTGGACAAATATATTATACTACAACTGACATGTGATTACATTTTCACGCAATTTGGGTGCATAGATCCTGAGAAATCAGTACCCAGAACAACCACCTCTGGCCGTAATAACGGCCTTGATACGCCTGGGAATTGAGTCAAACAGAGCTTGGATGGCGTGTACAGGTACAGCTGCCCATGCAGCTTCAACACGATACTACAGTTCATCAAGAGTAGTGACTGGCGTATTGTGACGAGCCAGTTGCTCAGCCACCATTGACCAGACATTTTCAATTGGTGAGAGATCTGGAGAATGTGCTGGCCAGGGCAGCTGTCGAACATTTTCTGTATCCAGAAAGATTAGTAAAGGACCTGCAACATGCGGTCGTGCATTATCCTGCTGAAATGTAGGGTTTCGCAGGGATCGAATGAAGGGTAGAGCCGCGGGTCGTAACACATCTCAAATGTAACGTCCACTGTTCAAAGTGCCGTCAATGCGAACAAGAGGTGACCGAGACGTGTAACCCACGGCACACCATACCATCACGCCGGGTGATACGCCAGTATGGCGATGACGAATACAAGCTTCCAATGTGCGTTCACTGCGATGTCGCCAAACACGGATGCGAACATCATGATGCTGTAACCAGAACCTGGATTCATCCGTAAAAATGACGTTTTGCTATTCGTGCACCCAGGTTCGTCGTTGAGTACACCATCGCAGGCGCTCCTGTCTGTGGTGCACCCAGGCTCGTCGTTGAGTACACCATCGCAGGCGCTCCTGTCTGTGATGCAGCTTCAAAGGTAACCGCAGTCATGGTCTCCGAGCTGATAGTCCATGCTGCTGCAAACGTCGTCGAACTGTGCGTGCAGATGGTTGTTGAGGTGCCGCCACCGGCGCCAACCTCGTGTGAGTGCTCTGAAAAACTAATCATTTGCATATCACAGCATCATCTTCCTGTCGGTTAAATTTCATTTCTGTAGCACGTTATCTTCGTGGTGTAGCAATTTTAATGGCCAGTAGTGTGTATAAGCTGATGTTAATGATCTAGTGGATAACGTTGAAGGTTCCGTGATGCTATTCTTGGGAGATGGTTGTCTATAGGAAGGCTACAGTACCAGAAGACTGAAGCAAAATGCAGGAAGACCTGCAGAAGATCGATGATTTCTGAAGGGATTGACAACTGACCCTGAATCTAAATAAACGTGACAGACTGCACATAAATAGGCGACGAGGTGCACTACTGTTCGACTGTATTATCGGCGAAAAATTACTGGAAACATTTGCTACCGGAAAATACCTACGAGTAAACCATCCGGCCTGCATAAACTGGAATGAACACATAAAGCAAATAGTAGAAAACCACCTACATCTACAGCCACATCACTTTTATGCAGTTCACATTTAAATGCTTGGCAGAGGGTTCATCGAACTACCTTCACATTATTTCTCTACCGTTCCACTCTCGAAGAGTGCACGAGAAAAACGAATACTTAAATCTCTCTGTATGTCCTCTTGTTTTTCTTATTTTATTACGATGATCATTTCTCCATGTATAGGTCAGCATAGCAAAACATTTTAGCATTCGGAGGAGAAAGCTGGACATTGAAATTTCTTGAAAAGATCTCCCCGTACCGAAAAACGCCACCCCAATTTGCGTATCACATTCGTGACACTCTGTCCCCTGTACCGCGAGACCACAAAACGAACTGACCTTATCTGAACTTTTTCGAAGTCCTCCGTCAGCCTTATCTGGTAAGGATGTCATACTGCACAACACTAGCAGAGGACGGACAAGTGTAGTGTAGGCAGCCTCTTTAGTGCTTTTTTTCTGTTTTTCCCCTGACTATTCTGCCAATAAAACACAGTCTTCAGTTCGCCTTTCCCACAACATTATCTATCTGATAGTTCCAGCTTAAGTCGTTGGTAACTGTTATCATCATGTATTTAGTTGAATTGAGAGCCTTTACATTTGTGTGATTTACGGTTTAAACCCAAATTTAACGGATTCCTTTTATTACACATGCGGATGATGTCACACTTTTCATTAATTATAGTAAATTGCCACTGTCTGCAACACACAGGTATCTTCCCTAAATCATTTTGCCCTTGATTTTGATTTTTTGAAGACTTCACTACACGGTAAATGATACTGTGATCTGTAGACAATCTTAAAGGCATCTTCAGATTATCTCCTAAATCTTTCTTACAGACTAAAAACAGCGGAGGGCGTGCAATATGTTCCTGGGGAGGGCAACCGTTTTATTCTCTGACTTTCCGTCAGTTACTACGAAAGTGGCACATCTGAGCCGATGCTCCCTTTGCACGCACTTTGATCAGAAGCAGTTTGTGAGGAACGGTATCAAAAGCATTATGGAAATCCAGAAATATGAAATCAGTTTGAGATCCTCTTTCAATAACATCCATTACTTCATGAGAATAAAGATCCAGTTGTGATGCCAGATAGAGATCCACTGGAATAATCTTATCGAAATGTAATTCATTCACGAAAGAGGTGGATTATAAAACACTCTTTCATGACTATGATATCCTTACCAAGTACTATCAATAGAAGAGATAGGGAAGGTCCGATGAAGAGCAACGTGTTCCGACACGGAATCGTTTACTTGGCGTGTGAGCGTTACGGAGCTTGTCAACAAAATCCAGTGGCAGACGCCGCAAGTGGTTGGGCGGTGGGGGAGGGGGGGGGGGGGGGGGGAGTTGTGTGGCACAGGCAAGTTTGCTGTCGAAATTTCGAGATCGTAAGAGTAATCAGACAATATATCGTTTCCTACCACACTCGTCTAGCGAAATAATCAGTTGAGAAAGTTATAAAAATTTGGGTTCATCAGTCTAATGACTGGTTTGATGCCCGCCACGAATTCCTTTCCTGTGCTAACCTCTTCATCTCAGAGTTGGACTTGCAACCTACGTCCTCAATTATTTGCTTGACGTATTCCAATCTCTGTCTTCCTCTACAGTTTTTGCCCTCTACAGCTCCCTCTAGTACCATGGAAGTCATTCCCTTATGTCTTAGCAGATGTCCTATCATCCTGTCCCTTCTCCTTATCAGTGTTTTCCACATATTCCTTTCCTCTCCGATTCTGCGTAGAACCTCCTCATTCCTTACCTTATTAGTCCACCTAATTTTCAACATTCGTCTATAGCACCACATCTCAAATTCTTCGATTCTCTTCTGTTCCGGTTTTCCCACAGTCCATGTTTCACTACCATACAATGCTGTACTCCAGACGTACATCCTCAGAAATTTCTTCCTCAAATTAAGGCCGGTATTTGATATTAATAGACTTCTCTTGGCCAGAAATGCCTTTTTTGCCATAGCGAGTCTGCTTTTGACGTCCTCCTTGCTTCGTCCGTCATTGGTTATTTTACTGCCTGGGTAGCAGAATTCCTTAACTTCATTGACTTCGTGACCATCAATCCTGATGTTAAGTTTCTCGCTGTTCTCATTTCTACTACTTCTCATTACCTTCGTCTTTCTCCGATTTACTCTCAAACCATACTGTGTACTCATTAGACTGTTCATTCCGTTCAGCAGATCATTTAATTCTTCTTCACTTTCACTCAGGATAGCAATGTCATCAGCGAATCGTATCATTGATATCCTTTCACCTTGTGTCTTAGAGAGTTTTATCGACAATCATTCTTCATACGCGCCATTCGTGAATGAAACTAGAAAGGAGGTAAAGTTGGTGGAGCCACACACCTTAATACGGCTTACAGAATCTAGATGCAGTTGTTAACTGTAGCGCGGAAGGCGATCAAATCAAGTCCTGACGACATCGTCAAACAGTTACCTCTGAGGCTGCAACCACTGAGTTGGCATGAAACCGAGAAAGACGCAGAGGTAAATACTGCAGTCGCATTCGGGAGGACTGTCGTTCAAATTTCCGTCCCGGCGTCGGCATTCAGTTTTTCCGAGGTTCTCCTAAATCACTCTGGACGAGTTCCGGTATGGTTCCCTTAGAAACAGAGCTTCCTAGTCCCTTTTATCGTCTTCATCCGATATGTGTGCTCCGCCTCTAACGACCTTCTTCCAGACGGTTTAAACACGTCTATCTCTAAGATAACTGGTAGAGTTGGTGAGCTGAAATAACACCGAATACTTTAAAATACAGTAATACTCTTGCAGAGACATACGTACAAAATTGTGCACAGAATGGTGCGCTCGAAAACACTTGTGCCTTCACTAGTATCGTATTCTGTCTTAGACATGCCACAGATCATCGCCTATCCTAATTTAAAAAGTGGACAAGCGTCGGACGTACACAAATCTGCAATGCGGCATAGTCGCCAATAACCTTTTCGTCGCCCATAACCTTTTCGCCTACCCGTGGTTTCATCAGCCTCCAATCATATTCCATACACGCTCACCACGGCAGCATACGAGCAGCCGACCAGATTCTGTATTTCCGAGATGCTCGCATTCCCAGACGCCTGGCCATAAGAATCTGCTCCTTGTCAAAGTCGCTTATGTCACTATGTTTCCCGATCAGTGCTACCTGTCGTCGCCAGAATGATTCCCCATTCTGCTCTGCTCCAGTTACGTACCTTCCCAACCGCGTCACGTGATCGATAATGCCACCAGACGGCATTCGGTCCCGGGGAGGACAGTGGTCATAACGTTTTGGATTATCAGCCTATCGTCAAATTGACTCAGTTAAGCAGCATACTATTGACATTGTATTCGAAATTTACACGAATGTTTCTCCTACTCATCCGCCTTAACATTACATTTAACCATTTTTGTAGGATGCTACTATTCACCCTACCCAAGAGAAATACTGTCTTAAGTAATCCGGTATTCCTCTATAGTCTTTTCATCGACACCACTTTCCAGTACAGAACAGCAGTACAAGCAAACAGTCTGAAATCGCTCTCCACCCTATCCGACTGATTTTTGAAATTCGTGGAGAACTGGAGCGGTCCCACCATATTTCCATTGAGCGCTGTTGATACACACAATTTTCTCTATCTTTCTTCATTTACAACTATACCTACAACGATACTCTGAAAACTACTGTGAAGTTCATCGTAAAGTGTACTTCCCACTGTACCATTTATTAGGTTTTCTTCCCGTGCTATGCAAGCATGGAACTTGGGAAGGATGATTGTTTAAATGTCTCTGTAATTAGTCTGATCTTATACTCGCGAACAATACAAAAGTAATAAGTACAGAGTTGTAGTGTATTCCTAGATACATTACTTAAAGCTGGTTTCTGATCGTTGCAAGTAGGCTTTCTCGGGATAGTTTGCGTCTATCTTTAAGCTTCTACCGTTTACCATTCTCTCCCTGTGTTAAACATCTCTCGTCAATCCTATCTGGTATGAGTCCACAAGACTTGAGCTATATCCTATGATGGGTTCTGTAAGCAATCCCCTTTTTTACACTAAATGCATTTCTCCAGTATAACGATGAAACGAGGAATATCGGCTGCTTCATCTTCGTCTGAGCCCGTGTGATCGTCCCATTTCATGTTTCTGCAGATCGTTAGACCTGCGCATATGTATGAATTGAGTGACCCAATTGTGACTCGTTGATATTGCAGTCATGGGATACTACTCTGCCTGACAAAATAAGAAAATAAGTTGAAAAACGTTTACAAGATTATTGGCTTACTCGTTTCCTTTTTCTTACGATTAGATACCGTAAGCTTGGCTAAAAAGAGCAAAATGCAAGAAATAAAACTGGTCAAGTGCGATTAGGGCTCGCACACTGAGGGTACTGTGTAAACTTTTACACACACACACACACACACACACCAGATTTTTTGCTACTTGTATTGTCAAATCTTACTTATTGCCGAATTTTATGATACCATGTCAAAGGGAGGTACCCTATAGGTTTTGATGAGTGGTTTTGCGAGTATCGAAATATGTGTCATAAATGGCCGTATCTTTTGGCTGGATTCAAATAAAGCTTAAAATTTTTACGCTGCCAAGGGACCATAGACCTTAATATGTGACATAAATTTGATATTGAAACGTCTTCCCATTCCTTAGAAAAAGAGTTCTTAACAATCGGGAAAACAGACAGACGGACGGACTGACTGACAACAAAGCGATCCTACACACATAAAAAAAAGTTTTGCATCACGCCAGTTCCCAGAACTCCTGAAGACAGACGTTGACTGTGGGTATTGTATCACAGACACAGTCCCTTCGACTGTCACTAAACCCGCCAAAAGTAAACAACCATGCATGAGCAGCGCCTATTAGATGGAGGTCGTCCGACAGTCGATCATTCCACCAGGAAGGAGGTACACGGCTCGTGTTGTCTGTTGTTCAACCACGCCTAGACGGTCAATACCAGAGTTCGATCGCGTCCGCATTGTTACTTTGTACCAGGAAGGGCTCTAACATGGAGGAGTCAAAAGAGAGACAGGAGCTGTCAGTGACATCCTTCGATGAGGAAGCCCAAGGGCTACTACTGCAATGGATGACCGCTACCTACGGATTATGGTTCGGAGGAACCCTGACAGCAACGCCACGATGTTCAATAATGCTTTTCGTGTAGCTACAGGACGTCGTGTTACGGCTCGAACTGTGCGCAATAGGCTGCATGATACGCAACTTGGCGAGGTCAATCTTTGAAACCACGACACCATACAGCGCGGTACAGATGGGCCCAACAACTTGCCGAACGGACCACTCAGGATTGGCATCACGTTCTCTTCACCGATGAGTGTCGCATATGCCTTCAACCAGACAATCGTCGGAGACGTTTTTGGAGGCAACCCGATCAGGCTGAACGCCTTCGACACACTGTCCAGCGAGTGCAGAAAGATGGAGGTTCCCTGATGTTTTGGGGTGGCATTATGTGGGGCCGACCTACGCCGCTGGTGCTCATGGAAGTCGCCGTAACGGCCGTGCGATACGTGAATGCCATCCTCCGACAGATAGTGCAGCCATATCGGCAGCATATTGGTGAGGCATTCGTCTTCGTAGACGACAATTGGCGCCCCCATCGTGCACATCTTGTGAATGACTCCCTTCAGGATAATGACATCGCTCGACTAGAGTGGGCAGCATGTTCTCCAGACATGAACCCTATCGAACATGCCTGGGATGTATTCAAAAGGGCTGTTTATGGACGACGTTATCCACCAGCCACTTAGATGGATCTACGCCGAATCGCCGTTGAGGAGTAGGACAACCTGGATCAACAATCAACAGTATCTTGATGTGAATAGTATGCCACGACGAATACAGGCATTCATCAATGCAAGAGGACGTGCTACTGGGTATTAGAGATACCGGTGTGTACAGCAATCTAGACCACCACCACTGGAGGACTCGCTGTATAGGGGTACAACATGCAATGTGTGGTTTTCATGAACAATGAAAAGGGTGGAAATGATGTTTATGTTGATCTCTACACAAATTTTCTGTACAGGTTCCGGAACACTCGGAACCGAGGTGATGCAAAATTTTGTTTGATTTGTGTTTTAAGGATTCCGTTTTTATAGATCGATGCACGAAAACTAATAACAGAAACAACTCATATTTGATAGTAGTACCTCCATTCCGCCCCCCTTCTGTTCAGTTTGAAGCATCTGTAGTCAGTGGCAATAAATGAGCAGTTCCAAAGTTACGCCAGTTAGCAACGTTTTTAACAACATCCGAAGTCTACGGTTCAATTAGGCAGAGAGTTTCTCTGGTCAGAGCGATCATACGACTTTCTCTGATGTGCACAGGTTGGCTTGGGTCATGTTGGGTCAATAATTTACCACAACCTGTTAAATGAAAAATCAACACTTGGCCGGTGGCGAGGAGGGGGGTAGGGCGGGGGGACAGGGCTGTCGAACAGTCAAGATTTACACTTGGATTGCGCCAGAACAACTGGTTAAGCGTTGCTCCACTGCGAATGCTCATTTGAATTGAGGTTGGTTGGATGTGAACTCATTCATGTGCAGTAAGAGACACTGAAGTTTCTTTCGGTCCTATTTTTTTAAATCAGTATTTTCATAGTACTTTTTGGTGCTTCGCGATCTTATTTTTCATTAACTGTGAATGTTGTAACGTTGTTGCTTTATTTGTGGTGTAAGCGGTGGTGATAGACAATAAAAGCTGGTTAAAAGCTGTGAGCTGTCTGGGGAAGTTAATCTTGCACTACTGAGCAACTGTTTCACCAGGTATCCTGTCTAGCTTACCAAATTCCCAACCAGACGAACATTAATTACAATCTTTTAATAGTCATACGACAACCGGTGATATACATATACACATATATATATATATATATATATATATATATATATATATATATATATATATATATAAGAGAATTTAAATAAAAAGAAATAAATCAGTTTATATTTGGAAATTTATTTTAACATTGATCATTGAAATTTCAGCATATTAAACGTGACTCATAACTAAGCTGGTGCCTTATTTAGGACTGTGAAAATGTGAGTTTGTAATCTTACAGAACACATCAAATATGGAGCCAAGATTGGGAGACTGCATACAACACTGCATTCATAAAACAACACACAAAGAACGTTGAAACATATGCAAGAGAAAATTAGCCACTACCAACCGATTCAATTTTCACTCAAAGAAGTTACGTTCATAGCACAATCCTGTCCGTCATGTAATTACCACACACTGGTATACTAAATTCATATTAACTCTTTGTGAAATCTTCCCGAAAAGAATAGCTGAGGGCTACTTTGATGATTACACCACATGCTTCACGTGGTCAACTTGGTTTACACAAAGAGTGTAACTCCACAATAATTTTGATAATTAAAATAAATTAGATCGAAAAACAATTTACAAAAGAAAAACCTCGAACTGGTTACTATCGTCTTACTATTAACCTGATGGGTCAAACAATTGTATAAGCACGTGGTACTGGTTTCACAAAGTACACCCCACGTGGGTTGAACATAAAGAAAAGTTGCTATATTGAAAATTATTGTCAAGACGAGACATTATAATCTCACGCACATTCGCATTTGAGATTGATGAACTTAGTTAGAGTTACTGATCAACACGTGGTTCCACTTTACTCACAAAGTAGTGACAAAGCAACTACTGGAAAACATTCTGAACTTCACACCCGAAACACAGTGCGTCGCAATTTAAGATAACATTAGATATTTTAGAGCTAAACCTGAAATAAAGGTGATTAAATTTTCAGTTAGGCTGAACTTAAGAAATCCATTGTCCTACGGACTTAGCAGACACGCGCTTAGCCGGAGATCTTACCACTTCAGACGCTCGTCACGGACAGACAGACTTGGTCCCTTCCTGAGGGTGGCTCCCCACTACAAACGGAAGTGGCCAGAGGGGCAGCTTCCTATACCAACATGACAAGGGACGGACAGGACCATACTAAGGATAGAAACCTCTTTGCTTTTAGAAAGCGTAGATACCTGTTCCGACGTTGGTCCTACTGTTCTCTAGCAGACAGGCTTGTCTGCTACCCTCAAGCATGCAACTAGAAATACATTTGCTCATTCATCCTCTCACACAGAAGGGAAGGGGGATGACAGTATCTTATCATATACAGTATATAAAAGAAAGCGGATGTAGGTTCCCTATGAGACTGTCTGACATGAATTACATATAAACTGTATTTTAAAGTGTAGTAGTGTGATAGATCGTTCTTGTTTATGTGTAAAAGTAACACGTTCCACTACTCAGTCTCCTCCCAGATAGTCAGAAACGCCACAGTAAATTTAGAAGAGGAATTTATGCCGTAAATGACAACAGATTTAAGAAATTAACATGAAAGGAATCCAACAGAGACCTTTCAATGTGTCTTCCTATTTCCGAGCACATGCGATCATGTAGGTATTTGACATATTCCAATAAGTTGGTGGAGTCTCCTACACTCGAAGTTTCCGCAAAAATGTTCGGTTGTAGTTTCTGTTCTTTCTCGATCCAAATTTTTACTTTATAACACAGTTTTCATTGTGGTGAGAGCGCACGTATGCTACATAAGGTCTTGTATAGTTTCATGTCAGTTTAATTACACCATGTTTCTCTCCCATGTTACATCATTTGTATGGTACACACTGGTTCTCCGGATGATTTCTGTCGGTACATCCTTGAAACTAAGTGACACTTCTATGTAACGTGTTTTGCGTGGCACTGGATGGCAGTTTATGAAACTCAAGGCTCCATGCAGATCGTGCACTGGTTCGTAGCCTGTTTAAAGTAATGTGTATTCCACGTTAAGTGGTTTCTGCAGATCTTTTCGCGCTTTACTTATGAAACGTCCCCTTAGAAAAATTATACAAGACTGTGCTTAAACTGACACACAATATTTTTTTAGTGCAACGCAATCTGACTTTCAGTAATCCCTACAAGGGAATGGCCCTGACTAAATTAACCTATACGTTTCACAAATCACTTACCTCACAAAAATCTTCGTTACTCGAACTACTGCAATACAGCGAGCGTCACTACTGCCAGCTAAATAAGAGATTCAAACTACGGAAGGCACTAACTACTGATAGGCATAGTTGGCAAATGTAAGATTTTAATAGAGAACAAACAGTGTATTTACCTTAATAGTCATAATATATATAGCAGTTCATGACATCCGTTCTTACAAATGGACTGTTTCTGATGGACACACCTCCAGATTATCCATTCTCAAAAATCCGCCATCTCACTTCCCCACATCCACCACTGCTGACGGCTCGCCTCCAACTGCGCAACGGTACGCGCTGTTAACAGCCAACTCCCCAACACTACAATGGCAGACAACAATGCAAACTAGCCACAGACTGCACACAGCACAGCCAGTGATTTTCAAACAGAGCATTACGTGGTGTTACCAATAAGAAAACCTAAACAGCGTACTTACATGGTTTCTGCAGATCTTTTCGCGCTTTACTTTACATTTTTAATGAGATTCCTTTATCACACTGGCACACGTGATGTGAAGTGGATTTCTGAGTCTTATGGCTTACAGTTATCGAGTCATTAGCATTTGTTCATTTCCAAATTCAGCTGCGTTCGGGAGAGATCGCTTGAAAGAAATTAGAAATGAATTCGAGGAGCATTTCTTGGTTTGTTTTTGTGCAATCAACCAGAAGAGGGGCAGCAGAATTCTCAGTATTTGCAGGGGCAACAGTCTGGATGATTGACTGATCTGGCCTCGTAACACTAACCAAAACCGCCTTGCTGTTCTGGTACTGCGAACGGCTGAAAGCAAGAGGAAACTACAGCCGTAATTTTTCCTGAGGACACGCAGCTTTACTCTATGGTTAAATGATGATGGCGTCCTCTTCAGTAAAATATTCCGGAGGTAAAATAGTCCCCCATTCGGATCTCCGGGCGGGGACTACTCAAGAGGACGTCGTTATCAGAAAAAAGAAAACTGGCGTTCTACGGATCGGAGCGTGGAATGTCAGATCCCTTAATCGGGCAGGTAGGTTAGAAAATTTATAAAGGGAAATGGAGAGGTTAAAGTTAGACATAGTGGGAATTAGTGAAGTTCGGTGGCAGGAGGAACAAGACTTTTGGTCTGGTGAATACAGGGTTATAAATACAAAATCAAATAGAGGTAATGCAGGAGTAGGTTTAATAGTGAATAAATAAATAGGAGTGCGGGTAAGCTACTACAAACAGCATAGTGAACGCACTATTGTGGCCAAGATAGACACGAAACCCACACCTACTACACTAGTACAAGTTTATATGCCAACTAGCTCTGCAGATGATGAAGAAATTGATGAAATGTACGATGAGATAAAAGAAATTATTCAGGTAGTGAAGGGAGACAAAAATTTAATAGTCATAGGTGACTGGAATTAAGGATTAGGAAAAGGGAGAGAAGGAAACATAGCAGGGGAATATGGATTGGGGCTAAGAAATGAAAGAGGAAGCCCTCTGGTAGAATTTTGCACAGAGCATAACCTAGTCATAGTTAACACTTGGTTCAAGAATCATAAAAGAAGATTGTATACATGGAAGAATCCTGGAGATACTAGAAGGTATCAGATAGATTATATAATGGGAAGACAGAGATTTAGGAACCAGGTTTTAAACTGTAAGACATTTCCAGGGGCAGATGTGGATTCGGACAACAATCTATTGGTTATGACCTGTAGATTAAAACTGAAGAAACTGCAAAAAGGTGGGAATTTAAGGAGATGGGACCTGGATAAACTGAAAGAAGGTTGTACTGAGTTTCAGGGAGAGCATAAGGGAACAATTGACAGGAATGGGGGAAATAAATACAGTAGAAGAAGAAAGGGTAGCTTTGAGGGATGAAGTAGTGAAGGCAGCAGAGGATCAAGTAGGTAAAAAGACGAGGGGTAGTAGAAATCCTTGGGTGACAGAAGAAATACTGAATTTAATTGATGAAAGGAGAAAATATAAAAATGCAGTAAGTGAAGCAGGCAAAAAGGAATACAAACGTCTCAAAAATGAGATCGACAGTTAGTGCAAAATGGCTAATCAGGGACGGCTAGAGGACAAATGTAAGGATGTAGAGGCTTATCTCACGAGGTGTAAAATAGATAGTGCCAAGAGGAAAGAGACCTTTGGAGAAAAGAGAACCACTTGTATGAATATCAAGAGCTCAGATGAAAACCCAGTTCTAAGCAAAGAAGGGAAAGCAGAAAGGTGGAAGGAGTTTTTTTTTTTTTTTTGGTCATCAGTCCACTGACTGGTTTGATGCGGCCCGCCACGAATTCCTTTTCTGTGCTAACCTCTTCATCTCAGAGTAGCACTTGCAACACACGTCCTCAATTATTTGCCTGACGTATTCCAATCTCTGTCTTCCTCTAAAGTTTTTGCCCTCTACAGCTCCCTCTAGTACCATGGAAGTCATTCCCTCATGTCTTAGCAGATGTCCTATCATCCTGTCCCTTCTCCTTATCAGTGTTTTCCACATATTCCTTTCCTCTCCTATTCTGCGTAGAACCTCCTCATTCCTTACCTTATCAGTCCACCTAATTTTCAACATTCGTCTATAGCACCACATCTCAAGTGCTTCGATTCTCTTCTGTTCCGGTTTTCCCACAGTCCATGTTTCACTACCATACAATGCTGTACTCCAGACGTACATCCTCAGAAATTTCTTCCTCAAATTAAGGCCGGTATTTGATATTAGTAGACTTCTCTTGGCCAGAAATGCCTTTTTTGCCATAGCGAGTCTGCTTTTGATGTCCTCCTTGCTCCGTCCGTCATTGGTTATTTTACTGCCTAGGTAGCAGAATTCCTTAACTTCATGGACTTCGTGACCATCAATCCTGGTGTTAAGTTTCTCGCTGTTCTCATTTCTACTACTTCTCATTTCCTTCGTCTTTCTCCGATTTACTCTCAAACCATACTGTGTACTCATTAGACTGTTCATTCCGTTCAGCAGATCATTTAAGTCTTCTTCACTTTCACTCAGGATAGCAATGTCATCAGCGAATCGTATCATTGATATCCTTTCACCTTGTATTTTAATTCCACTCCTAAACCTTTCATTTATTTCCATCATTGCTTCCTCGATGTACAGATTGAGAGTAGGGGCGAAAGGCTACAGCCTTGTCTTACACACTTCTTAATACGAGCACTTCCTTCTTGATCGTCCACTCTTATTATTCCCTCTTGGTTGTTGTACATATTGTATATGACCCGTCTCTCCCTATAGCTTACCCCTACTTTTTTCAGAATATCGAACAGCTTGCACCATTTTATATTGTCGATCGCTTTTTCCAGGTCGACAAATCCTATGAAAGTGTCTTGATTTTTCTTTAGCCTTGCTTCCATTATTAGCCGTAACGTCAGAATTACCTATCTCGTCCCTTTACTTTTCTTGAAGCCAAACTAATCGTCATCTAGCGCATTCTCAATTTTCTTTTCCATTCTTCTGTGTATTATTCTTGTAAGCAGCTTTGATGAATGAGCTGTTAAGCTGATTGTGCGATAACTCTCGCACTTGTCAGCTCTTGCCGTCTTCGGAATTGTGTGGATGATGCTTTTCCGAAAGTCAGATGGTATATCGTCAGACTCATGTCTTCTACACACCAACGTGAATAGTCGTTTTGTTGCCACTTCCCCCAATGATTTTAGAAATTCTGATGGAATGTTATCTATCCCTTCTGTCTTATTTGACCGTAAGTCCTCCAAAGCTCTTTTAAATTCCGATTCTAATACTGGATCCCCTATCTCTTCTAAATCGACTCCTGTTTATTCTACTATCACATCAGACAAATCTTCACCCTCATAGAGGTTTTCAATGTATTCTTTCCACCTATCTGCTCTCTCCTCTGCATTTAACAGTGGAATTCCCGTTGCACTCTTAATGTTACCACCGTTGCTTTTAGTGTCACCAAAGGTTGTTTTGACTTTCCTGTATGCTGAGTCTGTCCTTCCGACAATCATATCTTTTTCGATGTCTTCACATTTTTCCTGCAGCAACTTCGTCTTAGCTTCCCTGCACTTCCTATTTATTTCATTCCTCAGCGACTTGTATTTCTGTATTCCTGATTTTCCCGGAACATATTTGTACTTCCTCCTTTCATCAATCAACTGAAGTATTTCTTCTGTTACGAGTGGTTTCTTCGCAGCTACCTTCTTTGTACCTACGTTTTCCTTCCCAACTTCTGTGATGGCTCTTTTTAGAGATGTCCATTCCTCTTCAACTGTACTGCTTACTGCGCTATTCCTTATTGCTGTATCTAGAGCGTTAGAGAACTTCAAACGTATCTCGTCATTCCTTAGTACTTCCGTATCCCACTTCTTTGCGTATTGATTCTTCCTGACTAATGTCTTGAACTTCAGCCTACTCTTCATCACTACTAAGGAGTAAAAATGGTTCAAATGGCTCTGAGCACTACGGGACTTAACATCTATGGTCATCAGTCCCCTAGAACTTAGAACTACTTAAACCTAACTAACCTAAGGACAGCACACAACACCCAGCCATCACGAAGCAGAGAAAATCCCTGACCCCGCCGGGAATCGAACCCGGGAACCCGGGTACTAAGGAGTATATAAAGGGCTATACACGGGCCAAGTACTTGAGGACAATATTATGGAAATGGGAGAGGATGTAGATGAAGATGAAATGGGAGATACGATACTGCGCCAAGAATTCGGCAGAGCACTGGAAGACCTGAGTCAGTCGAAACAAGGCCCCGGGAGTAGACAACATTCCATTAGAACTACTGACGGCCTTGGGAGAGCCAGTCCTGACGAAATTCTACCATCTGGTGAGCAAGATGTATGAAATAGGCGAAATACCCTCAGACTTCAAGAAGAATATAATAATTCCAATCCCAAGGAAAGCAGGTGTTGACAGATGTGTAAATTACCGAACTATCAGTTTAATAAGTCACGGCTGCAAAACACTAACGCGAATTCTTTACAGACGAATGGAAAAACTGGTAGAAGCCGACCTCGGGGAAGATCAGTTTGGATTCCGTAGAATTGTTGGAACACGTGAGGCAATACTAACGATACGACTTATCTTAGAAGAAAGATTAAGGAAAGGCAAACCTACGTTTCTAGCATTTGTAAACTTAGAGAAAGCTTTTGACAATGTTGATTGGAGTACCCTCTTTCAAATTCTGAAGGTGGCAGGGGTAAAATACAGAGAGCGAAAGGCTATTTACAATTTGTACAAAAAGCAGATGGCAGTTATAAGAGTCGAGGGGCATGAAAGAGAAGTAGTGGTTAGGAATGGAGTGAGACAGGGTTGTCGCCTATTCCCGATGTTATTCAATCTGTATATTGAGCAAGCAATAAAGGAAACAAAAGAAAAGTTCGGACTAGGTATTAAATTCCACACAGAAGAAATAAAAACGTTGAGGTTCGCCGATGACATTGTAACTCTTTCAGAAACAGCAAAGGAGTTGGAAGAGCAATTGAACGGAATGGACAGTGTCTTGGAAGGAGAGTATAAGATGAACATCAACAAAAGCAAAACAAGGATAATGGAATGTAGTCGAATTAAGTCGGGTGATGCTGAGGGAATTAGATTAGAAAATGAGACGCTTAAAGTAGTAAAGGAGTTTTGCTATTTGGGGAGCAAAATAACTGATGATTGTCGAAGTAGAGAGAATATAAAATGTAGACTGGCAATGGCAAGGAAAGCGTTTCTGAAGAAGAAAAATTTGTTATCAACGAGTATAGATTTAAATGTCAGGAAGTCTCTTCTGAAAGTATTTGTATGGAGTGTAGCCATGTATGGAAGTGAAACGTGGACGATAAATAGCTTAGACAAGAAAAGAATAGAAGCTTTCGAAATGTGGTGCTACAGAAAAATGCTGAAGATTAGATGGGTAGATCACATAACTAATGAGGAGGTATTGAATAGGATTGGGGAGAAGAGGAGCTTTTGGCACAACTTGACTGGAAGAAGGGATCGGTTGGTAGGACATGTTCTGAGGCATCAAGGGATCACCAATTTAGTATTGGAGGGCAGCGTGGATGTTAAAAATCGTAGAGGGAGACCAAGAGATGACTGCACTAAGCAGATTCAGAAGGATGTAGGCTGCAGTAGGTACTAGGAGATGAAGTAGCTTGCACAGGATAGAGTAGCATGGAGAGCTGCATCAGACCAGTCTCAGGACTGAAGACCACAACAGCAACAAATCAACAACACGGGAGTGAAGAAGGGTACCAGTCATTTGTCAGCGGTGTGCTCCTACTTTCTTCCGCACGCTCATCCTGTGGTAATAGTATGATCAATGCAGTTATTTCTATAGAAATATGTGAATAAGCAAGCCTTTTGCCATAAGGAATCCCGTATCCCCACATGTGAGTGGCTGATGTCTGTTTTTAGATTAAATTTGACGAATAATGTAACTTGCAAGAGAATTATTGGTAATTTGTCGCTATTCCTTTTTTTCATTAAATCTTAGATAGGCATACCATTTCTTTTGCTTCATAAGAAACTGATGTTGCATACAGGTATACCTGTTATTATTGGATGAGGTCCTAAAAAGGTGCAGAGTTTCATGATAATTACCCACTTGAATATCAGGAAACGATCTGGTTACTGTATTGTGCTATCGGTACCAAGCACAAAATGTGGCATTCCTATGGTTTGCACTGCCTCTTGCAAAGTGAAGCACCCAGAAGACGTGGTCGCATGTCAACGTAGCTTCGTACGTGTGCACACAATCAGCGGGTATGTAGGTGGTTAGAGCGGCAATTCTTTGTGACTGATACAGTGACCTCTGCAGAGCTTTTGAAAGGGCCTCATTGTGGGTCTCCATTTGACCAGCTGATCGAAACGTGCAATTTCCAGATTTTTGAGACATTCGGATTTGGGAGTGGCCCGCTATTGAACTGCATGGAAACGGGAGGGAGGCATACTTGTAGTCAGGGTTCTGGTCTACAACGTCAGACCACCACAATGGAGGATCGCAGTATTGAGCAGCACGCATCTCCTAACCCCATCACGCCTGTACCAGCCATCAGAGGACAAGTAATGCTCTCCCTTCAACATTGTCATTCCGCATCATTGGCCTTAAAGTATCAGCAGCCAGAGAAGAGAATTACCGACAAAAGCAAAGGTTGTCGTGAGCAGGGCAACACAAGCAGCTGCGTTTATAATGGTGCCGTGACCGGGAACCATGGACTTTGATGACGGGCATCGCACTGCATCCAGGAATCAGTCCTGTTCCTGCACTATCCTAAATGAGTATCGCCGGCGAGTATAGCAGCGGTCTGGGGAGAGGTTCCATTGTGCATTGATCATACTATTACAAGGGGATGAGCGTGGGGGAGAAAGTAGGAGCACACTGCTGACAATGAAATGACTGGTACCCTTCATGAGTCCTGTGTTGATGATCGCACAGAAACAAACCAAGAAAAGCTCCTCGAATCCATTTATAATTTTGGAGAGCCAGTACTTCTTGCGCCATGGTGTGACGAGTCATCGGATATGACTTCTGGTCATAGCTGGTAATAAGTGAGGGAACTCTGCTATTACAACGCTACTTCATGGACACCCTGCGTCCTCATGTGTTACTTTTCGTGGGACACTACCGTGGTGGCATTTTTCAACAGGACAATGCCCGTCTACACACAAGACGTGTCTCTATGAACTGCTAGCGTGATAGTGAGATACTCTAGTGGCTAGCGAGATCCCCAGATTTGTCCCAAATAGAACATGTTCGGGGCAAAGTCAACTGCGTTCCCCTGTGAGTGTCCAGGATGTGAAAGAACAGTTGCAACAGCTGCGGATGAGCTCGCTAGAGGAGAGGATAAATGGCTTTATTACACCCTTCCCGTCCGAATCAATGTAAAAATCCATGTCAGAGGTGGTGCAACACCATACTGCTAACTTTGCTCACATTGTCAAGTTCTTTGTATATCTGAGACGATTTTGTAATCACTGAAATAACATTACACGAGGATAAGTCAATTATTACCCCCAATTTAGTTATGTTTTTGTTTATTTCGGTAGAACTGTCGTTTTACGTTAATGACGCGCGCTTTGTTTATTTCTTGTTATATCTCTGCAATTTTCAAGTTGCTAGGTTAGTTTCGTTATTGCTGCCGTGCTGTCCGCTGTCCATTTTTACCAAAGAAGAGCAACGTTCAGTAATTTTTTGTGGTCGGAAGGCGTATCAAGGGCCGAAATTCATCGAAGACTTTCGGTACAGTACGGGAACAGTGTTTTGCCCAAACGGAGTGTCTACGAATGGATTGAAAAATTCCGAAATGGCTGCACAAATGTTATGCACGATGAAGGAGCCAGACGACCGTTTACCGCCGCAAATGAAGAAACCATTGAGCGTTCGCGTGAAATGATTCTCTTAGACGATTAACTATTGACGAAGTGACACATCGTCTGCAAATAAGTCACGCGCTTGGACATCTGAAAAAAAAAAACACATTTGGATCGCTATGGTAACGAAGGGGACAACTTCTTAGACAGGATCATTACTGGTGACGAAACATGGTTCCATCATTACAGTCCGGAGAGTAAACGGCAGAGTATGGAATGGAAACATCCAAATTCACCGTGCAAGAAAAAGTTAAAGATCCAACCATCTGCAGGAAAACTGATGCTTACGGTTTTTTGGGACGCACAAGGTCCAGTACAGGAACATTATGGGGAAAGGGGCACAACCTCCAATTCGAAGCAAACGCTGTCAAAAGGTGCTGTGTTGTTGCACGACAACGCCCGTCCACATACTGCTGCCCACACTGCTGAAACGCTCCAGAAACTCAAATTTGAAGTACTGGATCATCCTCCATATGGTCCCGATCTTGCCCCTTCTATCACTTGTCTGGTCCACTCGAACAGGCATTAATGGGCCGTCGATTTGCTCGGACGAAACAGTGAAAGAAGCGGTGCATTTCTGGCTCGCAGCTCAACCCAGAACCTTCTTTTATGAGGGCATCAGGAAGCTTGTACAACGATGGAACAAGTGCGTTGAAACGGAAAGAGACTATGTCGAAAAGTGATCTTGCAAGTTTGCTATTTGATTACAGTAAAATTTTATAACTACTTTGTGGATAATGATTGACTTACCCTCGTATATCCTCTCAGCCCGTGAAGATTCTTTCAGTGTCCTTTTCCCCTTTTGGGAACTCCACATTTTGGTCAGGCGGAGTAAGTTTTTTCGTTTTTTGTGAAGTGTACAACTGTAAATGTATGAATATTTAAAGCTAGTTTCAAGTCTTTGCACCACTTCGAACTCTTATTATGACTGATAATTTGTGCAGCTTCATTCGGACAAACTGTATAATCTTCAAAATGTCTGAAGTCCCTATTACTATTGTCTACAAGCTCATTAATACACAATATGAACATTAAGGGTCCCAATAAGCTTGCCTCGAACATCAGGTTATTTAGTCGGCTCTCCTGGCCCGTCACTCATTTCAAACTGCCAAATCCGTCGTGTCGGATCAGAGGAGAGCTCCAGGTCGTCGCTGGCAGTAGGGCATCAGGGTAGTAATAATACGCCGAACGACAGAGGGAGCTCTGAAGGCAGCGGCGGCCGCGTGTGAGCAGCCAGACGAACCCCTGGCGCCCCGCTACGCCCCCGCCCGCTCGCGGCTCGAGCGCTCTCGTGCCGGCAGCCCTGCCTCGCCTCGCTACTTTCATTAGCCGTGTAGGTGGGGGCGGAGTTCCTCCGTGATTAAAGCGCCGCCCGGCAGGCGGGGGCCAACAAGTGGCGCCCCACAGCGAGCGTTGTGCGGCGCCCCTGCCGTTCCCTCCCTCATCTGCATCCACATCTACGAGGGCTGTTCCGAAAGTAAGGTCCGATAGCTTGCGAAATGGAAACGACAGATAAAATCCGATGAAGCTTCGCACAGATGTGCAGGCAGTGTCTCTAGTACGCCTGTCGATCGTGTCACGTAGCTCTTTTCAGTTCTGCGAGCACGTAACGATGTCGAGAACAATAGCATCTGCACCAAGTGCGGGTACCTCGTAACGCCGGAAATGCATATCCTCCTATTTCCATCTATTGTACTATAATTTTTTTCCTTATTTTGTTACCTGAAGATATGACATTTCTGTGTCTTTATATATTGTAATTGTTTTACTATTTGTATATATATATATATATATATATATATATATATATATATATATATATATATATATGCATTTATGTCGATGTATAATTGGTTTGTTTTGTAAATATTATTTGTATTTTTACGCTGGGTCTTGCCTAGGGAAATCTATGCTATCGAAAGATTACATCGATAGGTCGTGTGGAGAACCAAAGTGTTTAGGACCTTTGGTAGTGTTAACTCGGCCGCGTGGAGCGCGGGCAGAGCGGAGTCTGGCTGGAGTAGGGCGGTGGAGAGGTGTGTTGAGCGACGCTCCCGCGAGTTGCCGCGCTTTCGGGGCAGCATGTAATTGCGCTCGACTTGCTATGATATATTGTGGCACGGCGTCGCGGACGGGAAACATTAACTCGCACACATCAAGAGCCCGTTTCGCCTGGTGACCGTGTCGAGAAGAAAGCGCGGCAACATCCAGCTTCTGCAACAGCGACGGCCGACAACAAGTGGCTGTCGCCACCTCCTCGATCGACGACTTCAAACCTTCAATCTACCAACAAGAAAGACTAAAAGCACGTAAAGTTTTAGAACTGTATGGCAGACCTCAGCTTTTCAAACTGTTGCATCAAAATTACAGCAACTTAGCATGAACCTTTGTTGCTCATTGTCCCAATTGCATTACCAAGCAGGGTCCCTTCCTTTTCCGAAATGAACTCGAGTGTCGATGAAATTGAAACGCCAGCATTAAAGTAATATCATTCGATTTAACTGCTTTAATTTCAAAGTTCAGTTAAGGTATTCATAGCTGACTACAATATTTAGATTACAGAAGCACAAATTAAGAGTGCGAGTTTTGTTACCGTATTTTAGCTTACCTGTGACTGCAGCTCAGCTTGGTACGTACTAAATTTTACTATTGTTAATTGTTCAGAATCATTTAATTCGAGTTCAAAGTTAAATCTCTTGTTTCTAAATTGTGTAGATTCAAGTAGCTTTTGAAATGATTGTTGAGGTAGCCCAAGACTAACCTTATTTCATTTAATTTCGTAGTGCTTCAGAAACAAAGTTCACTGTTAATTGAGTCACTAAATTAACTTTCAATTTTCCGGTTTTATTAATTATTTTGCTAAATTAAGTCAGAGTGTAGCGAAATTTATTTCTTCTGACAAACATTCAGTTTTCACACTACACTTGTCAACCTTCAGTTGCCACGCTTTTAGTGCTAATTATAAGTGCAATAACCTTTCTTTTTCAGTTATTATAGTAGTTGTCCATAGGACTGGCGACCGTAATTTTGCCCAAATCTCAAATATCTAATTAACGCCAGTTAACTGTTAATGTAACGACCGCACATTTACTTTCTTTATTAACTTTACCCCGTTTCAAAATTAGTTTCCAGCAGTTTCATTTGCATTTTTCCTTTCATTTAGATGTAACCCTTCCTCCCTCTTTACCGACAGATTAACTTCGGTGACGATTGCCTTTCCCAAATTTCCATTAGGTACACGCGGTTTAATTTTTCACTGTCATTAAGGTTGACAAGTGAGGGGGAGGTTACAACCCGCTGCGAGGTTTCGCCTGATTTCACGCAACCGCACGTAACGTACCTTCCATAAATTTCCTTCTTTTTGAGTTCTCGACTGCACACTGCAGGAGCGCTTAGGACACCACCTACAGCGTTTTCGATGGGAAATGTTTGATCATCCACCATGCAGCCGCACTTGACTCCCTCTGATGTTCATCTCTCCTCCATTACCCGTTGGGTATGAAGAAAACATTTAGGCACAGACAGGAACTGCAGACCATAGTAAAGAACTGACAAAGCACAGTCAGCTGCCTTCTGTGATGCACGCATTGGAAAGGAGGTACAACGCTACGAGAAGTGCGTTACTTGGAGCAGCGACTATTTAGAGAAGTAGCTGGAAGGTGGTCTCTCTCTCTCTCTCTCTCTCTCTCTCTCGTCTACATCTCAAACCCTGTATGCGTCTCAGACTGAACACAAATACTCAGAAATCTGTAGAACGAAGTCTTTTGTAAGCCACTTCTTTCGTAGTTCAATCATATTATTCCAGTGACATTCGGCCTGGCATCTTTTTGCTCAGTTAGTTTCCTCTGCCAATGATGTAATCGAACAGTAATGGATTTCTTCGCCTATTCAAGAGCAGTGCGTTACAGTTGCTATCGTACAGGATCAAGTGCCGTTCTCCGCACCAACCGTCGACCGTCTGCGGGTCTTCCTGCATTTTTCTGCAGTGCTGTGACGTTGCAAGTTTGCTATACACAACAGCATCGGCTGCAAACAGGCTCACGGATCTCCTGGCGTTGGCCATAGCTCGGCAGTATATACTGAAAACAGTAACGGGTTCTATGCTCCGGTGCGGTAATTCAGAAATAACATGTACACTGTCGATTTCGTCTCTTCAAGAACGTGTTGAGTTCTGTCCGATGGACAGATCTATGACTGGATTCAGAACTTCTTCCTTTCACTTACTGACGCATATAACAGCCTGGCATCCATCACACGTCAGACATTCTAACATTCCTCCTTTTATTTACTGTCCTGATATGTAGAACCAGACGTAATACCTGCGTGTATTTTGTATTCTCTGAATTGGTTTACAAAACATACTGTAATCCAAAGCCAACTGTAATATTCTTATACTATACTGTTAATAATAAGCAATGTAACAAACAGAAATACAGTTACCTATCCGGACAGCAAAACCATAAAAACAAGTGTAATAACCGTGTGTGTTAACCTAAAGAATAAGCATGAGACTTTAACTCGTTTCTTCAAACAAGTCATTCGTTCAGAGGTTTGGCAAATAACAGTAGTTAGACTACTATTCTGCATTGATAAAAATATATGTGGTTGGTGGTACACTATGATTCGCCAGTCTAATTAGGCACACGAAATGAAGCTGAGTTGTTGTTGTTGTGGTCTTCAGTCCTGGTACTGGTTTGATGCAGCTCTCCATGCTACTCTATCCTGTGCAAGCTTCTTCATCTCCCTGTACCTACTGCAACCTACATCCTTCTGAATCTGCTTAGCATATTCATCTCTTGGTCTCCCTCTACAATTTTACCCTCCACGCTGCCCTCCTTTCTTCTAGTCAAGTTGTGCCACAAACTTCTCTTCTCCCCAATCCTATTCAATACTTCCTCATTATTTATGTGATCTACCCATCTAATCTACAGCATTCTTCTGTAGCACCACATTTCAAAAGCTTCTATTCTCTTCTTGTCCAAGCTATTTATCGTCCATGTTTCACTTCCATACATGGCTACACTCCATACAAATACTTTCAGAAATGACTTCCTGACACTTAAATCTATACTCGATGTTAACAAACTTCTCTTCTTCAGAAACGCTTTCCTTGACATTGCCAGTCTACATTTTATATCCTCTCGACTTCGACCATCATCAGTTATTTTGCTCCCCAAATAGCAAAATTCATTTACTAGTTTAAGTGTCTCATTTCCTAATCTAATTCCTTCAGCATCACCCGATTTAATTCGACTACATTCCATTATCCTTGTTTTGCTTTTGTTGATGTTCATCTTATTCACTCCTTTCAAGACACTGTCCATTCTGTTCAACTGCTCTTCCAAGTCCTTTGCTGTCTCTGACAGAATTACAATGTCATCGGCGTACCTCAAAGTTTTTATTTCTTCTCCATGGATTTTAATACCTATTCCGAATTTTTCTTTTGTTTCCTTTACTGCTTGCTCAATATACAGATTGAATAACATCGGGGAGAGACTACAACCCTGTCTCACTCCCTTCCCAACCAATGCTTCCCTTTCATGTCCCTCGTGTCTTATAACTGCCACCTGGGTTCTGTTCAATTGTAAATAGCCTTTCGCTCCCTGTATTTTACCCCTGCCACCTTCAGAATTTGAAACAGCGTATTCCAGTCGACATTGTCAAAAGCTTTCTCTAAGTCTACAAATGCTAGACACGTAGGTTTGTCTTTCCTTAATCTAGCTTCTAAGATAAGTCGTAGGGTCAGTATTGCCTCACGTGTCCCAACATTTCTACGGAATCCAAACTGATGTTCCCCGAGGTCGGCTACTACTAGTTTTTCCATTCGTCTGTAAAGAATTGGCGTTTGTATTTTGCAGCCGTGACTTATTAAACTGATAGTTCGGTAATTTTCACATTTGTCAACACCTGCTTTCTTTGGGATTGGAATTATTATATTCTTCTTGAAGTCTGAGGGTATTTCGCCTGTTTCATACATCCTGCTCACCAGATGGTAGAGTTTCGTCAGGACTGGCTCTCCCAAGGCTGTCAGTAGTTCTAATAGAATGTTGTCTACTCCCGGGGCCTTGTTTCGACTCAGGTCTTTCAGTGCTCTGTCAAACTCTTCACACAGTATCGTATCTCCCATTTGATCTTCATCTACATTCTGTTCCATTTCTATAATATTGTCCTCAAGAACATCGCCCTTGTATAAACCCTCAATATACTCCTTCCACCTTTCTGCTTTCCCTTCTTTGCTTAGAACTGGTTTTCCATCTGAGCTCTTGATATTCATACAAGTGGTTCTCTGTTCTCGAAAGGTCTCTTTGATTTTCCTGTAGGCAGTGTCTATCTTACAGCTAGTGATATGTGCCTCGACATCCTTACATTTGTCCTGTAGCCATCCCTGCTTAGCCATTTTGTTCTCCCGTCGATCTCATTTTTGAGACGTTTGTTTTCCTTTTTTCCTGTTTCATTTACTGCACTTTTGTAGTTTCTCCTTTCATCAATTAAATTCAGTATCTCTTCTGTTACCCATGGATTTCTACTAGCCCTCGTCCTTTTACCTACTTGATCCTCTGCTGCCTTCACTATTTCATCCCTCAAAGCTACCCATTCTTCTTCCACTGTATTTCTTTCCCCCATTCCTGTCAATTGTTCCCTTATGCTCTCCCTGAAACTCAGTACAACCTCTGGTACTTTCAGTTTATCCAAGTCCCATCTCCTTAAATTCCCACCTTTTTGCAGTTTCTTCAGTTTTAATAGATTGTGGTCCGAATCCACATCTGCCCCTGGAAATGTCTTACAATTTAAAACCTGGTTCCTAAATCTCTGTCTTACCATTATATAATCTATCTGATACCTTCTAGTATCTCCAGGATTCTTCCATGTATACAACCTTCTTTTATGATTATTGAACCAAGTGTTAGCTATGCTTAAGTTATGCTCTGTGCAAAATTCTACCAGACGGCTTCCTCTTTCATTTCTCTCCCCCAATCCATATTCACCCACTACGTTTCCTTCTCTCCCTTTTCCTACTCTCGAATTCCAGTCACCCATGAGTATTAAATTTATTTCTCCCTTCACAATCTGAATAATTTCTTTTATTTCATCATACATTTCATCAATTTCTTCGTCATCTGCAGTTCTAGTTGGCATATAAACTTGTACTAGTGTAGTAGGCGTGGGCTTCGTATCTATCTTAGCCACAATAATGCGTTCACTATGCCGTTTGTAGTAGCTTACCCGCATTCCTATTTTCCTATTCATTATTAAACCTACTCCTGCATTACCCCTATTTGAGTTTGTATTTATAACCCTTTAGTCACCTGACCAGAAGTCTTGTTCAAATGGCTCTGAGCTCAATGGGACTTAACATCTTCGGTCATCAGTCCCCTAGAACTTGGAACTACTTAAACCTAACTAACCTAAGGACATCACACACATCCATGCCCGAGGCAGGATTCGAAGCTGCGACCGTAGTAGTCCCGCGGTTCCGGACTGCAGAGCCTAGAACCGCACGACCACCGCGGCCGGCAGAAGTCTTGTTCCTCCTTCCACCGAACTTCACTAATTCCCACTATATCTAACTTTAACCTATCCATTTCCCTTTTTAAATTTTCTAACCTACCTGCCCGATTAAGGGATCTGACATTCCACGCTCCGATCCGCAGAACGCCAGTTTTCTTTCTCCTGATAACGACATCCTCCTGAGTAGTCCCCGCCCGGAGATCCGAATGGGGGACTATTTTACCTCCGGAATATTTTACCCAAGAGGACGCCATCATCATTTAACCATACAGTATAGCTGCATGCTCTCGGGAAAAATTACGGCCGTAGTTTCCACTTGCTTTCAGCCGTTCGCAGTACCAGCACAGCAAGGCCGTTTTGGTTAGTGTTACAAGGTCAGATCAGTCAATCATCCAGACTGTTGTCCTTGCAACTACTGAAAAGGCTGCTGCCCCTCTTCAGGAACCACACATTCGTCTGGCCTCTCAACAGATACCCCTCCGTTGTGGTTGCACCTACGGTACGGCTATGTGTATCGCTGAGGCACACAAGCCTCCCCACCAACGGCAAGGTCCATGGTTCATGGAAGGAAGCTGAGTAGGAGAGCAGAAAAGATTGCAACTCCCTACTTACCTAACAGACTTCACTTTAGACTGAGATAAAAGATGGTTCAGCAATACAAGAAAAGTTTAGCCGCTCGAAATGAAACTAAAGTACCCATTTGCTTAAGCAAACAGACTTATTTCATGAAGGCAAAAGTAAATTTGGACAGCGGGGGTTTCTACATCAGCATATTTGGTACTCAACATTTCATTGATTCACTACAAACTGTTTAACGTTACTATTTATCACCATTAAGCATCAGCTTAGTATTTCCTTTCATTAATACGTAATATGAAAGCACAAACAATTTATCTAGTGTTGTCTCTGAATCTGGCATAAGCTTACGTAATCATTTTAACACAGAAAATAAAAGCAATGTTAATTATGAAATTCTCAGTTATTGTTTCCATCAATTATTTCATTGATTAATCACTGATTTGCCAACAATATACACAGTCTTGGCTGAATACAGGTCACTCGGAATTTTCATGTACCAGGTTAGGATCCTGCTTGGTTTATGAGCGGGATAAATTACCAGGTGGACACAGTTGTTAATGTGGATGATGGTTATTATTTTTAAAGCATATTTCAACTTCCTGGCACACACTACAATACATAGCTAAAATGTACGCTGTAAGCTGTGACCAGCGACGGTGGCGTTGGTGGCAACAACTGCATTAATATCAGAACGGCCAAGAGCAGTTATCCATGTCGGACTTATTTCCTCTTCATAGCGATGATCCATCTTATAATCAATAGCCCGTTTTTCTCCCCATACCAGGCCATGATAAATTGCAGTTTCCAACCGAGGCAAGATGCAACAACATAGCGCACTCCCCACTATGGTAGCGCTGTACGTGCTGCCTCTAAGATCACTGGCTACCGACTGACTTTGTTCGCGTCCGCCAAAGCGCGCCAAACGTTTCCGCTCCCACCTTTTCCTACGCCTACACAGCTTTCCGTTCCTGACGGAACTACTCCATCTTTTATACTACACATATCTCACACAGCCCTGAGTGAGTGCCAGTGACTATTACATACATAATTATATTATAGCATCTTTTTACATTTAATAATTATAACAAATAGATATCTTTACAATATTTAAAAGTAAATGTTACACCCTTTTTCTTAATATGTACATTTATTTTAATCTTATCAAGGAGTTTGAGTATCGATTTCGCTTCAAACAAGATGTCTCTACTTCTGCTTTAACAGTTTCAATAAAATATTTACAAAAAAAATTTTTTGAAAATATTAACAATAATGTCACAACACGAAAGCGAAGAATAGCAGCTACGAGAAACTGCTGGAAAGTAATGCCTACAAATTTTTATGTGAAAACCCTTCAGGCTTTTTGAACAACACAAACTTTAATAACATTCTGCAGCTTTATTTTTCGTATCTACATATTTATACACAAACCTCTCCCACTGAGTGAGGGACCAGCTTGTTGATACCGTCATTACAGAATGTTTGACTTTTCCGACAGAGCCACAACCTCACTTGTGCTTGCACCCCTTTATCACTATCAAATTGAAGTCCATGAAAGTGTTCTTTAAGCTTTGAAAAAAGATGAAAATCGGATGGGGCGAAGTGGAGACTGTACGGAGGATGATCGGTGGCGGTGAAGCCAAAGCGTCGGATTGTTGCAGATGTCGCAGCGCTCGTGTGTGGTCTGGCGCTGTCCTGCCGAAGGAGAAGGTGCTCCACGTGTGGACGAACTCTCCGAATTCGAAACTCTATTACAGTGTGTTGTTGTTGTTTTTGTGGAAGGAGACCAGACAGCGAGGTCATCGGTCTCATCGGATTAGGGAAGGATGCGGAAAGAAGTCGGCCGTGCCCTTTCAAAGGAACCATCCCGGCATTTGCCTGGAGCGATTTAGGGAAATCACGGAAAACCTAAATCAGGATGGCCGGACGCGGGATTGACTCGCCTGGAGCGATTTAGGGAAATCACGGAAAACCTAAATCAGGATGGCCGGACGCGGGATTGACTCGCCTGGAGCGATTTAGGGAAATCACGGAAAACCTAAATCAGGATGGCCGGACGCGGGATTGAACCGTCGTCCTCCCGAATGTGAGTCCAGTATCTAACCACTGCGCCACCTCGCTCGGTATATTACAGTGTGCTGTTTCTCAACAGTTACGTTGCATACTGCTATGTAACTCGCTACAATTTGGAGCCCTCTCTCTCTCACACACACACACACGCACACACAGAAATAACAGAAATAACCTCAACTAGCCTTCAATTGAAGCAAAAAGCTTCTACTATTGCCTAGGCGTGTTCGTCTGTCAGGTGAGGGTTTCAAGGATGTACGCAGACCGCCTTCTCGTAACTCGAAATGGATTTCTGGTTCACGACTTCAGTGAAACAGCGGACTGCTCCATGAAGCGGCGCTTATTACATCGGCGCTTCGCCTATCTCCCAGCGCAGCGGCGGCGGTAATTGGCCGATCACGGCAGCGGCAGGATGCCTTAATTACTGCCAGCCATTGTCATGCGGCGCCGTCCAAATGGAAACACGGAGCTCGCCTTGTGTGTGTGCGTACGAGCGTGTGCTCGCTGTGCCAGGCTCCAGCGCGCAAATTAAATTCCCGGCCGACAGAGGCGGCCGCCGCCCGTCTCGTATTACGGCGCACCTCTGACGTTCCGACGCTCGTCTGCGGAGCCGTTGCTGCCCGCATGCCCGCCCGGGCACTGTGATTACACCGCCGTATCTGCCAACATCGCGCCAGCGAACAGCTGCACCACTGGCGTAACGCACGTGTCGTAAGCCTAACTCTGCTGGGACCCTACACCTCTCCTCCTACTCCCATGCGCAGTGCTCACGAGTATTGCTGACAGTGAAATGAAATTTATTGCACACACTACCTGGTCAAAAATATCCGGACGCCCCTACGTAATTCGGAACTGACAATCAGATATCATAACAAATGAATCTGCCAGTATAAAAAGAGACAGGGAGTATAGTATGAATGCGTGGGGTCTGTTCTTTCGCCGGCCGGGGTGGCCGAGCGGTTCTAGGCGCTACAGTTTGGAACCGCGCGACCGCTACGGTCGCAGGTTCGAATCCTGCCTCGGGCATGGATGTGTGTGATGTCCTTAGGTTAGTTAGGTTTAAGTAGTTCTACGTTCTAGGGGCTGATGACCTCAGAAGTTAAGTCCCATAGTGATCAGAGCCATTTGAACCAATTTATGTTCTTTCGCAGCTGCGATACACACTCGTATTACCTAAATTAAAGTAGGAGAAGGGGGAGAGGAAAGGAAAAGGAGAGCAGTATGGATATCAGCTGTATCAGGCCTTCGTGTTGCATCAGTGGCGATGAGTGAAAATGTGTGCCAGACCGGGATTCAAACCCGGGATCAATAGTCCCGTCCCTTCCCTTTTCTTTCCTTTGTCCCCTCTTCTCCTTCAATGTACATAATATGTATCCTCTCCCTGGAGGCACCACCTTATCGTAGCACTGTCCGTGCGGGTGGGAGAGTTTACGTGTTCCTGTGATGCTGAGAGCTATACCGGTGGTAGCGTAGCTACTGGCAGGTTCAACCTAGCCGGTCAGGTCTCAGCAGAGGAGCCAGACGAAGTGTGCCTCACAACGACCTACCGTCCTTTCCTCCCTTTCCCTTCCAGTCCCTTCCCTTTCCTTCTTCCCTTCTGTCGGTCTCTTCATCGGTGTAGGAGGCGGGTAATATCGATAGGTAAACACTCACGGCTTCTGTACCGACGAAGCAAGGCACCTGTGATGTGCCTTAAGGGCGTATGTCAGGATACTTCCAGTAGCATATGGCCATTCACTGCATCCCCTGCCTCTTGCCAGTCGTATCGGCCCTACGATCCACTGCCAACCAGAGGCAGAGGACGAGAGAGTGGATCTGCATCTGCGCAACTGCTTGTCCACTTTAAATACCTTCACGCGCAGATGACTCCGGCAAAGTTTCAATGGACTATGAGCTTTGAAAGTCCTGCGGCGATGGAGTACTGATAGTGAGGCAAGGGTTTGGTGTACCGTTAGACGGTCAGACGGTGATGGTCGTTCTGCTACTCGTGAGAGACGGGAGGACTGGCTCGGCAGCTCGTCAGACGACAAAGGAGCCCTATTTAGGAACGCTCTACTTTCCCTAATCCAGGGAGGGGCCTAGAAAAGGTGGCCTAAACATAGCCCGTCTCAACCCAGCACAAGTGGCAAACTGCGGTCACTTGTTCACTAACATATGCGGTCAAAAAAATAATAATATAAACAGTTACCTTAAATATCTAATGATTGGAGTCTGGAACGTCCGTACTTTACAAGATAACGACCATAATCAGTGCCCAGAGAGAAAGACAGGACTTATCGCAACGGAATTGGCTAGATATAACATCGACATTACCGCCATAAGTGAAACACATCTTAGTGACTCTGGACAGTTATGTGAACCGATCGGAGGTTATACCTACTACTGGAGTGGAAAATCATCCACTGAAAGGGCGGAAAGTGGGGTAGGCTTTGCCATACGCAATAAATTGGCATGCTCACTAACAGAACTCCCAAAAGGTATCAGTGACAGAATAATAACACTCAGACTTCACCTGGCATCCAAGAAATATCTTCACTTGATCAATGTATACGCACCTGCATTGCCGTCTCCGGATGAAGAGAAGAACAAGTTCTACCAAGACCTCCGACATGTCCTTAGGGATATTCCTTCTGCAGATAAACTTCTGGTACTTGGTGATTTTAATGCTCGTGTTGGGAATGATTTCAGTGCTTGGAATGGAGTCCTCGGTCGCCATGGGATTGGAAAATGCAACTCGGATGGTTTGGATCTTCTAACTCTATGTGGCAAGTTTGAACTCTGTCTGACAAATACATATTTTCGTCTGCCTGTAAAATATAAAACGACATGGATGCATCCGCGATCTAAGCACTGGCACCTTCTGGATTATGTGATAGTGCGGAAAAAAGATCTTGATGACGTACTGGTCACACGTGCAATGAGAGGCGCTCAGGGATGGACAGACCATCGACTTGTGAGGTCCAAATTAAAGATAACTTTGAAGGCACCACGCCGAGCTTCACACAAAATACCAACAAAATTGTCCTGCAAAATCTTGGCCAGTGATCAGACTATGAGAGCAAAACTGGATGAAAAATTTGGTGTCGATGGCCTTTTGATATCTGAATCTGCCCCTGTGGATGAACAGTGGAGTGCATACGCTAGCAGACTGCGTGGCTGTGCTTCAGAAGTCTTGGGGAAGCCTCAGAAGAAGCACCAGGACTGGTTCGACGACTTAGATCCAGAGATCAGAAAGCTAATTAATGATTTCAGAACCTCTCTTCGCACCCGTGATGATAACAAGCGTAGAGCAGCGCATTACAATCTGAAAGTGAAGGTACGTGCTCTCAAAGACAGTTGGTGGGCAAATAAAGCAAATGAAATACAGTTATATGCAGACACACACCAAACGGGCAGATTCTTTGAGTCCCTGAAAACTATCTTTGGTCCAAGAGTTGGGAAGATAGCACCAGTCTATAACAAAGATATAAGTTGTCGGCTGATGCAACAGAGTGACATCCTGTCTCGGTGGGCGGAACATTTTAATGACGTTCTTAATCCCGACCATCAGACAACCGATATTCCATACATAGAAGCACTTGAAGACCTGCCAGTTGAGGAACAACTTGCGAATGCCCCTTCCTACGATGAATTCATTTCAGCACTGGCTAAGCTGAAAAATGACAAAACAGCAGGATTAGATAACTTGCCATCAGAGCTATATAAATATGGGGGGCCAAACATCAAGAAACCATTGTTTGCTCTGATCTTAAGGATTTGGGAGTATGAAATGATTCCACAAGACTGGAAAGATGCTTGTGTTTCCAAGATCTATAAAGGCAAGGGTGACATATCAGACTGCAGCTCCCACAGGGGCATTTCTCTTCTCTCAGCAGCGGGAAAAGTCCTTGCCCACATAATTAACACCCGGTTAACACACTTTGCAGAAAAACTGCTACCAGAGACCCAGTGTGGCTTTCGCCCAAATAGAGGCACAGTGGTTGCCATATTTGTTGTCAAACAAATGCAAGAGAAAAGCTTAGAGCAACATCGGCCTTTGTTCATGTGCTTTGCAGACCTGGAAAAAGCTTTTGATCGTGTCCCACGGAAAGCTCTCTGGGTCATACTAAAGAAAACTGGGTGCCCTGACAAAATTGTCAGTTTGATTCGGCAGTTTCATGAAAACATGACGGCAAAAATCCGCCATGAGGACAAGCTCTCAGAACAGTTTCCCGTGACATGTAGTGTAAAACAAGGCTGTGTTCTGGCTCCCACACTCTTCTCACTTTACTTCGCAGTTGTTATGAGAGACGCGACCAAAGCCTGTAGTAATCAAATTAGTCTCGACACAAGGACAGACAAAAGTGTCTTCAACATCTCTCGCCTCAGAACAAAAAGTCGCGTAACCAAACTATCCATCTTAGAGATTCTCTACGCGGATGATGTATGCATGATGGCTAATTCTTGCGAAAATCTTCAGACTTACATAAATCTGCTAAATGCCTCCTGCAGAAGATTTGGCTTAGCCATTAGCATCACTAAGACGCAAGTTCTCAAACAGCCACTTAGAGGTCTTAATGCAGATGACTCCAGTATTGAGATAAATAACAAACCCTTGCAAAATGTGTCAAATTTCAAATACCTGGGAAGCCAAATTAGAAGTGACAACAGCCTGACAACGGAAATCGCAGCGCGTATAGCCAGCGCAGCCTCAGCCTTCGGTAAGCTTAATGACCGAGTATGGAAATCACATGATCTCAAACTACAAACAAAAATTGCAGTCTACAAAGCAGTAGTATTATCCACCTTACTCTACGCCTCGGAAACCTGGTGCTGTTACAAAGCTGACATTAAGAAGCTAGATAAATTTCATCTTCGATGTCTGAGATCAATTCTGCGCATCAAATGGGAAGACCGTGTCCCAAACACGGAGATTTTCCGCCGCGTGAAACTGGCTGGTATTGAAGCTTTAATAATGAAACATCAACTGAGATGGAGTGGTCACATAGTACGCATGGATGACAGTAGGCTACCTAAAGCGGTGTTCTACTCGCAGCTTTCGTGCGGGAAGAGGAGGAAAAGTGGTCAACACCTGCGATATAAAGACACCATTAAACGCCACCTTGCAGCCTGTGGCATTCCAAGCAACCGTTGGGAGGAGCTAGCATTGCGCCGATCGGAGTGGCGATCAACTGTACATAAGAGCATCGAACAATTCGAGCAAAAGCGTCTAATGAACCTGGATGCTAAAAGAGAGCTCCGAAAATCTCAGCTCAAGCCTGTCTACACGTATACTTACAACTCTGCTGGTCAACTTCACTGTGCTTCATGCAACAGGATATTCAAAGCGAAATTCGGATTCGCGAGCCACATCCGAGCCTACCACAACAAGGACAGAGAAGACTGACGGAGTCGCTGTCGCCGGACTCGGCGAGGAGGACATCATCATCATCATCATCATCATCATCATCATCATGTATCACAGCTTCGGATTCCGCGTGGTATCTGTTCTTTCAGATACCACGTATTCATATACACTGCTGGCCATTAAAATAGCTACACCACGAAGATGACGTGCTACAGACGCGAAATTTAACCGACAGGAAGAAGATGCTGTGATACGCAAATGATTATCTTTCCAGAGCATTCACACAAGGTTGGCGCCGGTGGCGACACCTACAAAACGCTGACATGAGGACAGTTCAAACCGATTTCTCACACGCAAACAGCAGTTGACCAGCGTTGCCTAGTGAAACGTTGTTGTGATGCCTCGTGTAAGGAGGAGAAATGGGTACAATCACATTTCCGACTTTGATAAAGATCGGATTGTAGCCTATCGCGATTGCGGTTTATCGTATCGCGACATTGCCGCTCGAGTTGGTCGAGATCCAATGACTGTTAGCAGAATACGGAATCGGTGGGTTCAGGAGGGTAATACGGAACGCCGTGCTGGATCCCAACGGCCTCGTATCACTAGCAGTCGAGATGACAGGAATCTTATCTGCATGGCTGTAACGGATCGTGCAGCCAAGTCTCGATCTCTGAATCAACAGATGGGGACGTTTGCAAGACAACAACCATCTACACGAACAATTCGACGACGTCTACAGCAGCACGGACTATCAGCTCGGAGACCATGGCTGCGGTTACCCTTGACGCTGCATCACAGGCAGGAGCACCTGCGATGGTGTACTCAACGACGAACCTGGGTGCACGAATGGCAAAACGTCATTTTTTCGGATGAATCCAGGTTCTGTTTACAGCTTCATGATGGTCACATCCGTGTTTGACGACATCGCGGTGAACGCACATTAGAAGCGTGTATCCGTCATCGCCATCCTGGCGTATCACCCGGTGTGATGGTATGGGGTGCCATTGGTTACACGTCTCGGTCACCTCTTGTTCGGATTGATGGCACTTTGAACAGTGGACGTTACATTTCAGATGTGTTACGACCCCTGGCTCTACCCTTCATTCGATCCCTGCGAATCCCTACATATCAGCATGATAATGCACGATCGCATGTTGCAGGTCCTGTACGGGCCTTTCTGGATACAGAAAATGTTCGACTGCTGCCATGACCAGCAAATTCTCCAGATCTCTCACCAACTGAAAGCGTCTGGTCAATGGTGGCCGAGCAACTGGCTCGTCACAATACGCCAGTCACTACTCTTGATGAACTGTGGTATCGTGTTGAAGCTGCATGGGCAGCTGTACCTGTACACGCCATCCAAGCTCTGTTTGACTCAATGCCCAAGTGTATCAAGGCCGTTATTACGGCCAGAGGTGGTTGTTCTGCGTACTGATTTCTCAGTATCTATGCACCCAAACTGTGTGAAAATGGAATCACATGTCAGTTCTAGAGTAATATATTTGTCCAATGAATACCCGTTTATCACCTGCATTTCTTCTTGGTGTAGCAATTTTAATGGCCAGTAGTGTAATTCACTCGTTTTGCGATGGACAATGAATCCACGAAATTCAATGCGGATGCACAATTACGTCCGACCTCACGCAGGAATCTCCAAGCAGCGAGCATGGGGGACATGGACAGGGACTATGAGTAGGTAGCACTGGGTGGAAGTGTGGGTCGGCCGAGAGGCGTGCCGAGGTAGTCCGCGCAGTTGCCATAAGCACCGTGTCCGGGTGGCGCAATGGTTATCCCACCTGCCCAGTAAGCAGGAGATTCCAGTTTCGAGTCCAGCTCTGGCACACATTTTCATGCGTCGCCGCTAATGCCGCACAAATTTCTGATGCAGCTGATATCCATAGTCCCCTCCCTCTCGTTTTCTTTCTCCTCCCTCCCCCTTCAGATTACTTAATACGCGGAGTATTGTAAGTAGAGAAGTTGTAGCATCAGACTGGTTTGGTCGGGAGAGATCTCTGACTCCGAACGTGGACGAATCAATGGATGTCAAGTTATATAACACATCGTGTTACGAACCCCCCCAAGAACTCCATATGCAGTGATGAGCGCATGTGCAGCCGTGTAGGGTCGGAAACAAAGGAGGAGTCGAGAAGTAATTAAAGAATAAGTAATCAGGTGACAGATTTGGAACCATTTGATGGCGAACAAATCGCTGCTCTACCCATAATTTGCATATCAGTTTTATTTCGAATAAAACTGATATTTGAATTGAAAGTTTGCAAAGTAATATTTCAGAGCTAGATCAGAAATGTAAGGACTATGGTATGAAGATTAGCATCTCCAAAACGAAAGTAATGTCAGTGGGAAAGAAATATAAACGGATTGAGTGCCAAATAGGAGGAGCAAAGTTAGAACAGGTGGACGGTTTCAAGTACTTAGGATGCATATTCTCACAGGATGGCAACATAGTGAAAGAACTGGAAGCGAGGTGTAGCAAAGCTAATGCAGTGAGCGCTCAGTTACGATCTACTCTCTTCTGCAAGAAGGAAGTCAGTACCAAGACAAAGTTAACTGTGCACCGTTCAATCTTTCGACCAACTTTGTTGTATGGGAGCGAAAGCTGGGTGGATTCAGGTTACATTATCAACAAGGTTGAGGTTACGGATATGAAAGTAGCTAGGATGATTGCAGGTACTAGTAGATGGGAACAATGGCAGGAGGGTGTCCACAATGAGCAAATCAAAGAAAAACTGGGAATGAACTCTATAGATGTAGCAGTCAGGGCGAACAGGCTTAGATGGTGGGGTCATGTTACACGCATGGGAGAAGCAAGGTTACCCAAGAGACTCATGGATTCAGCAGTAGAGGGTAGGAGGAGTCGAGGCAGACCGAGGAGAAGGTACCTGGATTCGGTTAAGAATGATTTTGAAGTAATAGGTTTAACATCAGAAGAGGCACCAATGTTAGCACTGAATAGGGGATCATGGAGGAACTGTATACGGGGGCTATGCTCCAGACTGAACGCTGAAAGGCATAATCAGTCTTAAATGATGATGATGATGATGATGTTTTATTTCGAAGTATCTAGAGATTCAACTGCGAATTAAAGCTTCTAAATCACTACAGAAACAACAGAGACCTTCTAATAACAATTCCCTACAAATAGAGGAAGCACAATCTGTAAACAGATTTCAGCTGCCGTCATTGAGAGAGAAATTAATAAATTGGGCCATATAGCGACGGCTGTTAAAATGATTCAAGCTGAAACCGAGCATGTTCTTGGTCTTGAGCGCACAGGAACACAGAAAGACCGGCTGTCCCTACGGCAGAGGCTGCCCCAGGTTAGGAAACTTCTAGTGCAATAAAGGAAGCGGCCAGTTCTATGGCCCAGCAGGCGACAGCTAGCAATTTGACCACCCACCAAGTTGGCGCTGGAACTACCTTTTTTCAGCCGTAGGCACACTAGTGTGAGGGTTTGACCAGCTGACAAAATCCCTGAGCATCGCCAAGCAGGTCCATTCTGCAACGTCTTCCTGGAAGGTTCACCCGCTGCCGTCTCACCCATGGCCGTCTCTTGTCCATAGGTACGCTCCACCATGCTAAGCTATAGTTTAACAGTCGTCACTTCGGACACAGTCTAATAATGATGCTCGGATTCGACCGCCGTTTCGGTCGTTTGGCGATCGCGAGTATTCCGCGACCCTATGGGAGAGCAACAGTGCCAGCCATGCTGTAAGGTTTACCGGATTCTGCCATGCCCCCCCCCCTCTTTGTTGCCCATGATTCAGTATTCTCTATCCGAAGTGTTCCCAGTTAAACTTGTGTAGTTATAGGTGAGTGTGCTTTGTATATGCCGTGCTGTGAATGTGTCTATGTCAGTGAAGGCTGCCCTCGGTTAGAGTACGGTGGTTTGTGCTAATTTCAAAATATATCTCGTTGTGTTAGTTTACAAATCCATTGTTAGTGTTGAGATTTCCACCAGCTTGTCCACAGTACCCATTCAAATCAGTGGCTCCCTGCAAGAAGGGTGGTAGTCCATGCCTTCCCACGGTTTGTTACTGGGTAGAATACGAAACATGAGATCTCGATGGGTTATCAGTATTTATCTCGCTCGCTAACTGGGACAAGCTCCTTTCGTTCAGGCCGCCTGGGATACAAAACTGTGGCAGACAGATTTCGTGAGGCAGCGCAGCCTGAGAAAAAATCCGTGAGAGACATTGTGGAGTGGAAACGTGAAGGAAGAAACAAGACCAGGCAGGCCTTATGTAATGATGGACAGCAACCATCGAGCATTCCGAAAGGTATCTGTAAAAATGCGTGAAATAAGCAGAAGGAATGACTCGCGTGTTCCCCAGTTCAACCAGCAGTCAGCACAATAACTGTGCGTTGTTGTTGTTGTTGTTGTGGTCTTCAGTCCTGAGACTGGTTTGATGCAGATCTCCATGCTATAACTGTGCGTTGTTGTTGTTGTTGTTATTGTGGTCTTCAGTCCTGAGACTGGTTTGATGCAGATCTCCATGCTACTCTATCCTGTGCAAGCTTCATCATCTCCCAGTACGTACTGCAACTGCGTAGGGAGTTAAAAAGCAATGGGTACAGTGGTGAAGCAGCTCTCGCAAGCCACGCATTTCTGTGGTCAGTGGTGAGCGACGCTTGAGGTGGTGAAAAGAGCGACGCCCCTTGGCGTGAATGACTGTAAAAGAATGATATGATGAATTAAGTCACACTTGCAGCAGTCCGGAGGAGAAAGAGGGGGGAGATTGGTGTTTAACGTACTCCATCGACAACGAGGTCATTAGAGACTGATCCCACGCTTACATTACGGAAGGATGGATAAAGAAATCGAGCGTGCTCTTTCAAAGGAACCGTCCTGACACTTGCCTTAAGCGATTTAGGGAAATCATAGAAAACCTACATCAGGACGGCCGGACGCGGATTTGAACCGTCGTCCTCCCGAATGCGAGCCAAGTGTGCTAACCAGTGTAGTTTCTCGCTCGGTGTGTGGCAATCCGATGGAAGGGTTTCGGTTTGGCGAATGCCTAGAGAACATCAGCTGCCATCATCTGTAGTGTCTACAGAGGCGGTGTTACGGTATGGGAGTGTTTTCATCGTTACGATGTCGTCTTCTTATTGCGCTTAAGAAACTGTTAAATGCGGAAGGACATGAACACATGTTACAGCACTGTGTGCTGCTTATAGCAGAGAAACAATACTGAGACGATGATTGTTTGCATCAGCGTGACAATGTACCATGTCATAAAGCAGCATCTCTGAGCCAACTGTTATTTCCTGAAATGGACTGGCCTGTCCAGACTACCGAACTGAATCTGTCGGAACACCTTTGGGATGAGTTATGAAATCGACTTCGCTCCAACCCCAGAGTCCTACATCATTACCTTCACTGCTTTTGGCTCTTGAGGAAGAATGGGCTGCCTTTTCTCCACAAGCTTTCACACATCTCGTTGAAAGTGTCCTTGGCGAGAATGGAGCCGTTGCAAAGGCGCATGGTTGACACTCCCGACATTAATGCCCACTGATATGTATCCATACACTTTTGATCACGTAATGTATATTACCACAGATGGATTCCGTCATTTATTAAGAAGGCATCTTGAGTGGGAATTAGTTTTGCGACATTGCTTCTACAAGTAGGGTAACATGAGCTCTCACTCGAGTATAAATACTCGATGTGGGTAGCAGAGGCAATCAAAGCTTTCAGCACGAAAGTTTGCATCTTCAGTTCTCTTTTTTAAGACATTAATCGTGTCCAACTGAAAGATAGTAATTAATAAGAATAATACTGAACGCTAAAGATGGAATTAAAGAACCAATCATATACAAGGTGTCTGGGAAAAAATCGCAATATTTACAAAAAATGGTTCAAATGGCTAGAACAAATGGTTCAAATAGCTCTGAGCACTATGGGACTTAACATCTGATGTCATCAGTCCCCTAGAACTTAGAAATACTTAAACATAACTAGCCTAAGGACATCACACAGATCCATGCCCGAGGCAGGATTCGAACCTGCGACCGTACAGTCGCGCGGTTCCGGACTGAAGCGCTTAGAACCGTTCGGCCACCGCGGCCGGCCCAATATTTACAGAGGATGTAGTATGCATAAAGGGAAAAAATGTTCCTGCGAACATTTTCTCCCATGTGCACGAGGTGCGCAGCTTACACAACGGGTACTTTGGCAGGAGACAAATGACGAAACAGCATACTGAGTACACGTTTATACAGCACAATGTGTTTGAACTGGTATCAAGTATGTTTCCAGCATAAGAACACATACAGTATCCCACAGTGTACTGCTGTACGTAGTGTATCAGGCAGGTATGCTACTTTCATCTCGTGTACCGATGGTGTTCGTACGGCGCATGTTTGTTTTGACATAGCAATACAGTACTGTAATTTGTTTCCGGTGTTCGCCACTGGACGAACAGCTCCGAATGCATGCCTACTATCCAACACATGAGATGACTGGTATGGTCTTCTGGTACAGGCATGTAACCTCTATGTTGCCAAATATCCACGACGCAGTACACCACCTGTAAAGATGTTTAATACCCTGCTCCAGCGACTTTCGGATACGGGATCTTCTGCAGAACGAACATTGGATTGTGGCAGGTCTCGACAGCGAGAAAAGGCATTAGAACATGTGAAGAACTAGTCTGCGACAAGGTCAGCTGGAAAATGTGCCATTGCATGAACGACTGCATGTGTAGTAGATGCATGGTGGGGCACTGGCCCATTTTCAACTTCGTGTGAGGCGACACCTAACAAGAGTCTTTCAGAACCGATGAATTGCTAGGGAAGGGGCGGTACCTTGGCGTGCCTGCTCTCCTGGCCTTAACGCATTGAATTTTTGGCTTTGGGGACATCTAAGGACATTTGTGTATGCGGTCCCCACAAATAAAGTGAATGCGCAACAACGTGTCCTCTGTTCCTGCTACGCAATCCAGCAACAGCCAGTGGTGTTCCAACGAATGCCTGATTCCGTGAGACGTAGGGCGGATGGCTGCTTTGCAGGAATGGCGGTCACATCGACACATATTGTGGAGAGTAGTGCAGAGACATGGTGATCACTGACAGTAGTGGTGGTACTCTGTAAATATTGGAACCTCTTTTCCGGACACCCTGCATACAGAATGTGGTACTGAAGCAATGTATCTGGTGTGTGTGCCTTCCCATGCCAGGATCCTCTATAATGAGGAAGTTGACGTCTTATCGAAGCATCCACAGGGACTGTCCTGAATTTGAAATCTGAAGCAGAGGTTTTGGGTTAGTGGCGTTTGGCTGGTGGTTGTAAGAGCGTGAACTTATACTTGTAGTAAATATCTTCTTTATTAAATAGTAACGTACAACATGCGAGTGCCTAAGGAAATAAACACCTTTGGTGCTCAATAACACAAATAATGAATTCAGAAATCTGCCGATGTAAGAAATAAATCAATTTCGAACCAGACAGAAATATGAGTACAATAATTCTTAACTCACATGTGCAACAATAATATATTAACTTATTCTAAAACATATCTCTACATTACTTACATAAAATAATATTGCTTGGTCCAAATAAACAGAAGTGGATTGCGAACTAAAAATGAACTTTTTTGCCTTTAAAAGTGGGCACACTGAATAACTAAGACAAACAACCAACTCAGTCTGTAAGGTGCAGAATAAATAGTCAGATTCGCACCTTATATGAGGCCTTTACAAATCACAATGAGAAGGTGAAAATGACACCTAACGTAAATCGAAAATTATGATAACATTTGCCTGTCAATATGTAATGCAAAAAGGGATGACAGTCTATCGACGGTAATTAACACACCATTCCTATACAATGCACGTCTTTGAGTGGAAGTTAGAACAGGGAACACGAGTCGAGTCGCTTTTAGTTTTGAAAAGCCAGCTCCACAATGGCGTAGCAAACCTGCGCTGTGGGATTTACGCTGGCAGCCACTAAAGGGATGGCAGGAAGGAGGACAGCGACCCTGGGCCAGGTGATTCAAGTTGGAGGGCCGCCTGTAGCGAGGGCATCGGTACAAGAGCGTAGAAGAAGCTTTAGAAAACTGCATTTCGAAATTCCAATGGGATACGAACAAAAGGAAATGACACATTTTCATCCAGCGAGTGCAACACACGGAAAGGTCACTGTACTTTAGGCGTCTAGAGTGGGCACAAAACGTCCGATTGGTGGAAACGCACTAGGAGTGAGAAAAATACTGAAGTTTAGACACAGTTTGATAGAAGGGAAGTTGCGATTGGTAGAGAGTGTTTCTACAAAATAAGGGGAACGTTCCAATTGGTCGAAAAAAGCCGTGACGTGAAAAAGAAACCCAAGTGGAAGGAGGCAGTTCTGCCATGAGTAGGACAAGAGAGAAATTTTGTGTTGCACTCTTCTCTGAACTGTCGTCAAGTGCAGAACGGAATGCTTAACACTCCGTACGATGCAGAGAAGAAATAGGTGTGGACACTGTGTTCACAGTGGCTGTAGCAACTGTGTGGCCGTGCGGTTCTAGGCGCTTCAGTCTGGAACCACGTGACCGCTACGGTCGCAGGTTCGAATCCTGCCTCGGGCATGGATGTGTGTGATGTCCTTAGGTTAGTTCTAGGGGACTGATGACCGCAGATGTTAAGTTCCATAGTGCTCAGAGCCATTTGAACATTTTTTGCTGTAGCAACGTTTAGCTCCAACTGTGGAGAAACGAACCAGCCAAGTCAGTTAATTTGTTCTTGTGAGAACTGCGAGGGCACTATAATATGCACGCTGCTCCAACCATGCGCATGTATATCGCCACATAATAAGACTGGGGCTGAGTACATGTTTTCTCGCATAACGAGAAACATAGGGAAAGTTTCTGCTGGAAAGTTCTGCAAAAGCCAGATTAGCTTTGTAGGAATTTCAGTGGGAGAGAGCGGCCTTGCAGACAGCAGCACGTCGCAGCTTAAGGTAAATACCGCGTGCAGAGGCGTAAACTTTGTTGCTTCACCAGCTTGCATCCACTGTAAACTCGAGCGGCCTTGGGCACTCTTGTGCCCAGATTTATCACTTGACTAACCATCCACCCGTAGACTTGCTTGTCATCCTAATTAGTACCGAACTTTGAACCGTAATCGGACGATTTCGTAGTACTGACCAACATCGTAAGGTATGTGTAGGAGCAATTTTGTAAAGAAATGTCAAATTAAACTTTTATATTATTGTGCTTAAGATTAATGTTCTTTCTTCATTTTAACATTGTTGTGTATAAACTTATTTCACGTTTTGATGTTGGCGAGATACGTTATCCATTGCGCTGTTTTTATGTTGGCGAGTTGAAAACCGTGTGAAAAGCTGTAATTTGGTGAGAAATATTGCGAATTAAACTTTTCATTTCACCTCACACAGTTGTTCTCAATTCAAGAATAATAATAAAAAAACACCGCAACCTTACAGATCTAATCTCTATACCCTGTTATTATCAATCTTCACCATCTGCCAGCCCAGCCCCAAAAGGTAACACAATTACACTGAATTAACTACTACATAGGCCATAAGAAAATGCAGTACAGTACACAATTTACCACTAGAACACATGGAACCACAGTCTCGATGTGTGTACAATTTCACAATCAAAATATTACACTCTCTTATATACTACTGCCACGTCGTGCAGTTCTGCAGTTCGCTACACAACATTCTTCACTGCATCGCCGTGCCTCTATAGACCCACAACAGTTACAAGCCGAGTTCACCTCTCTAGGCGTATACAAAAAAAATGGTTCAAATGGCTCTGAGCACTATGGTACTTAACATCTGAGGTCATCAGTCCCCTAGAACTTAGAACTACTTAAACCTAACTAACCTAAGGACATCACACACATCCATGTCCGAGGCAGGATTCGAACCTGCGACCGTAGCAGGCGTATACAGCCACACAGTAAACTAATCGGCCAAACACTCTTAGTGCTTGCTCCTACAATCAGATATGGCTCACAAAAGCTCACAAAAGACAACAAAACGAAAGCTGAAATTTTAAATTTAGCATTTGAGAAATCTTTCACGCAGGAGGATCGTACAAACATACCGCCGTTTGAGGCTCGTACAGCTTCCCGTATGAAGGACATAGTGATAGACATCCCTAGGGTTGTGAAGCTGCTGAATGGGTTGAAAATAAATAAATCGCCAGGTCCTGATGGGATTCCAATTCGGTTTTGCACAGAGTACTGTACTGCATTGGCTCCTTACTTAGCTTGCATTTATCGCGAATCTCTTGCCCAACGTAAAGTCCCGAGCGACTGGAAAAAAGCTCAGGTGACGCCTGTATATAAGAAGGGTAGAAGGACGGATCCTCAAAATTACAGACCAATACCCTTAACATCGGTTTGTTGCAGGATTCTCGAACATATTCTCTGTTCGAATATAATTAATTTCCTTGAGACAGAGAAGTTGCTGTCCATGCATCAGCACGGCTTTAGAAAGCATCGCTCCTGCGAAACGCAACTCGCCATTTTTTCACACGATATCTTGCGAACCATGGATGAAGGGTATCAGACGGATGCCATATTCCTTGACTTCCGGAAAGCGTTTGACTCGGTGCCCCACTGCAGAATCCTAACTAACGTACGGCCATATGGGATTGGTTCCCAAGTATGTGGGTGGCTCGAAGACTTCTTAAGTAAGAGAACCCAGTACGTTGTCCTCGATGGTGAGTGTTCATCGGAGGTGAGGGTATCATCTGGAGTGCCCCAGGGAAGTGTGGTAGGTCCGCTGTTGTTTTCTGTCTACATAAATGATCTTCTGGATAGGGTGGATAGCAATGTGCGGTTGTTTCCTGATGATGCTGTGGTGTACGGGAAGGTGTCGTCGTTGAGTGACTGTAGGAGGATACAAGATGTCTTGGACACGATTTGTGATTGGTGTAAAGAATGGCAACTAACTCTAAATATAGATAAATGTAAATTAATGCAGATGAATAGGAAAAAGAATCCTGTAATGTTTCAATATTCCATTAGCTAGTGTAGAGCTTGACAGAGTCACTCGATTAAATGTTTGGGCGTAACATTGCAGAGCGATATGAAGTGGGACAAGCATGTAATGGCAGTTGTGGGGAAAGCGGATAGTCGTCTTCGGTTCATTGGTAGAATTTTGGGAAGATGTGGTTTATCTGTAAAGGAGACCGCTTATAAAACACTAATACGACCAATTCTTGAGTACTGCTCGAGCGTTTGGGATCCCTATCAGGTCGGTTTAAGGGAGGACATAGAGGCAATTCAGAGGCGGGCTGCTAGTTTTTTTACTGGTAGGCTTGATCATCACGTGAGTGTTACGGAAATGCTTCAGGAACTCGGGTGGGAGTCTCTAGAGGAAAGGAGGCGTTATTTCGTGAATCGCTACTGAGGAAATTTAGAGAACCAGCATTAGAGACTGACTGCAGTACAATTTTACTGCCGCCAACTTACATTTCGCGGAAAGACCAAAAAGATAAGATAAGAGAGATTAGGGCTCGCACAGAGGCATATAGGCAGTCATTTTTCCCTCGTTCTGTTTGGGAGTGGAACAGGGAGAGAAGATGCTAGTTGTGGTACGAGGTACCCTCCGCCACGCACCGTATGGTGGATTGCGGAGTATGTATGTAGATGTAGATGTAGACGCTAATTGGTGTTGTTCAGTGTGTCATCGTAACCAACTTCTCCGCCCTTCCTCCCTATCAAACTGTGAGCTGCCGTCTTCTCCTGGACACCGGCAAGAGGACACCGTCTGCTACCCGACACAACGATACAGCGTTGATAGTTGCAGACCGCTGCTGTATCACACCGCTTGGATCCACGGCGCCCTCCAGTCCAGTCTGTTTTGGTTAGTCGACGTCAACGAATTCACTTCTCGCTCTGGCACAGAAGGGCACTCGTATCAATGGCTGTGCATAACAAGTGCCCTCTCACAGAGAGAAAACCGCAGGTGGGAATTTAAAAAATCCCACAAAGCACGACACAAATTGTACTATTGAGATTGCTTAAGTGAGGTCAAGAGCCACAGAAATCATCAGTGGCAAGAGACCTGGAATGTGTCTCAGCAAAAGAAAAGTGGATACTATGCATCATTACAACCCCAAATTCCTACAAGGCCGTGGTTTGTGAGGACACATTCCGACCGATTAAAGATTTACACCACGATTCGACTCCCTTTAACCTCTACACCTACACATAATTACCATCTAAAGTTCTCCTGAATGTGAATGTCAATTTGAGTTAGAATTTGAAGTAAATTTCATGGTTTCGTGTCCCAAATTTTACTGTGAAAGATTGAAATTTTTGTAGACATTGATGAGAATGGAATGCCACCTCCCTCAGTCAGCTTCACCTACTTTGTTTACTAGAAAAACTGTTCACAATCGTGATATTCACAATTACGTGACAGAGTATAATTAATACAATACTCTCAGTTCCATATACACAAAAAATTATTCTAGACGACAAATTCCAGTGTATTATTAAAAAGTACTTCACTTTCAAATAAAACACAGTTCATTTATATGGCAATATACAAAAATTGAAAAAATTAGTTGGAGAGAGAAATACTCCGTCATTCTGGAGGAATGCCATGTTTCGGTAGGTGATATTGTTTCATAAAATATTTGGGTTATGTGCATTAAGAGGGGCACTTTTGAAACGTCCCCTTAGAACAATTTATACACAAGACTGTGCTTAAACTGACACACAATATTTTTAGCGCAACGCAATCTGACTATCAAAGATCCCTGCAAAAGAATGGCCCTGAGTAACATTAAACTATACCTTTCATAAATCACTTACCTCACAAAAATCTTCGTTACTCGAACTACTGCAATACAGCGAGCGCCACTACTGCCAGCTAAATAAAAGATTCAAACTACGGAAGGCACTAACTACTGATAGGGATAGTTAGCAAATGAAAGATATTAATAGAGAACAAACAATGTATTTACCTTAATAGTCATAATATATATAGCAGTTCATGACAAATTTCAAAACTCCACCATCTCTCTCCCCACATCCACCACTGCTGGCGGCTCACCTCCAACTGCGCAACGCTACGCGCTGTTCACATCCAGCTGCCGCTGCCCAACACTACAATGGCAGACAACAATGCAAACTAGCCACAGACTGCACACACCACAGCCAGTGATTTTCATACAGAGCGCTACGTAACGTTGCCAATAAGAAAACCTAAACAGCCTACTTACATAAAGAAAACATAAACAGCCTACTTACATAGCCCCCATGCTCCCCACAAAAATTTTACAAAATATTTTTGGGCAGTGGCCAATAATGATTTGATAAAATTTTTCATAATTACAATAACAAAGATATCAAATGCACACACTTATTGATACAATGTTGGTCAAATGCTAAAATTTTCTCACAGTCCATAAAGACAGTCCAGATTGTTCATCACAGTAAAATTTCAGTGTTTTTTTTCTATGTCTGAGCAGTAAAAGACAATGCACACGGAAGTAGTGGATTTCCATGCAGTCTTGAAGAAGTAGTGTTGTCCTTCCAACTGAAAGACAGTGCTGACTCTTCACATGCTGACAGGTAATGGGCCACAACAGAGCAAACCCACAGCAGAGTCAGTCGAAGTTGATGAATATTGGTAGGTAGGTCATCACAGAGCAGACCCACTGGAGTCCTGGTAGAGATTACGGTATTGGTGGGCCACCAGAGGTGTAGACCCACTGCAGTCCTTGTAGAAATAATGGTATTGGTGAGTCATCAAAGGTGTAGACCCACTGTAGTCCTTGTAGAGATGGCTAGCAGCCATCCGTTGCGACTGTGCAGGTGCACAATCACCATTGAAGAGTCTTGCGGATAATAGAGCAAGTCCATAACCACCACTTGTGCACTCACAAAGTTTTTTGGAAGTGTCCTTAGAACCAGCAATGCTGTTATCCAGTCCCTTGCTGAATTAGTAACACACGTGCAAACACTAACAGTCCCAACTTCTCACACTTTGTAGTATGAACAGGTGTGGTCCAAACCTCGGAATCTTACGATCCCCTGTCACAGTTTTTGCCTAGAAGGATAAGACATGTGTAAATAGGCTGTTTATGTTTTCTTATTGGTAACGCCACGTAGCGCTCTGTATGAAAATCACTGGCTGTGCTGTGTGCAGTCTGTGGTTAGTTTGCATTGTTGTCTGCCAGTGTAGTGTTGGGCAGCGGCAGCTGGATGTGAACAGCGTAGCGTAGCGTTGCGCAGTTGGAGGTGAGCCGCCAGCAGTGGTGGATGTGGGGAGAGAGATGGCGGAGTTTTGAAATTTGTAATACTGGATGGCATGAACTGCTATATATATTATGAGTATTAAGGTAAATACATTGTTTGTTCTCTATTAATATCTTTCATTTGCTAACTAAGCCTATCAGTAGTTAGTGCCTTCTGTAGTTTGAATCTTTTATTTAGCTGATCCGAAAGTTCAACTACTTTCTCTGATAATGAACTAATTTCCTCCATCTGTCTTTCTGAACCAAGTTTCAGAGTGTCCATTTGTGTTGAAATCGAATCTACTGTGTCCTTTAAGTTTTCCTGAGTTTTTGCAAGTTGCATAACCGAATTGGTAGATGCAACTGAGTCAATTTTAGCCCACAAGGTCTTATGATTTTCATGAACAATGGTTTACAGTTCTTTTATGGCTGCTTCGTGATTCTGTAATGTATTTTCATGCCGCGAAAAAATAGGTTGAAAATGCTCACAAATTTGTGTTTTTACGTCATTACAGACTTTTTGACATTTCGATTCAATGTTATGTAACTCAGTAGTTAAATCTTCACGTGTTTGTTCAAGTGTGGTGTCTAACTTCCGAAGATTTTGTTCCATTGTGTCTAACTGTTGCTGTGTTTGTCTCTGGTGTTGTTCCATTGTGTCTAACTTTTGAAGCTTTTGCTGTGTTTGTCTCTGATTTTGTTCCATTGTGTCTAACTTTTGAAGATTTTGTCCCATTTGTTGCATTAATTGCAATAATAATGTATTAGTGTCTGGAATCTGTTTCTCTATGCTTTTTGGCAGTGCATTTTCACCGGCAACATTCACATTTTGACAAGCAGAAAATGTGTCTTGACTCATTTGAGAAAATGGTGAGGACCCAAAATCTAAGTCTACAGTATTTGCAATATTGTGTTCTGCCATTTCGGATTCCTGAGGCGAGCTGTTGCCGACCGATCGATCGATAATGCTTCCTTGTTCACTACCTGTTTCACTGTCTACACCATTATTTGCCGCCCGCTCCATTTCCCTATGCACAATTACCAAATTACTACTTCGAATGTCTGTTAATTCACTACCCAGTGGTGCTGATAAGCTACGCTCGTCATCACTATTTTTTCTCAGTTTACTTTGAAGCCTAGTGTTACGTTTTTCACACGCCATTATTGTCACAATATTTCACATGATAACACAGAAAAGCACAACTTGAAGAGCAAAAATAAGAGAACACATTAACATAGCACAGAAAATAATATCTAGTTAATTGCAAGCGCAGCTGCGAAATACTTGGTGCAAATCTACATGCATGCCACAACTGTTTTACTGTACAACAATGAAAGACTGCAACTACAAAGGAGATTATCTCTACAATTACACACTAGCAATAAACAATAGCTACACTAATTACACAAACTACAAGAAAAAATCAGAAGATTCCAGTGAGGTATCCTCGGCTAAGGGTCGACATATGAAACGTCCCCTTAGAACAATTATACTTGACTGTGCTTAAACTGACACACAATATTTTTTAGCGCAACGCAATCTGACTTTCAGAAATCCCTACAAAGGAATGGCCCTGGCTAACATTAACCTGTACCTTTCACAAATCACTTACCTCACAAAAATCTTCGTTACTCAAGCTACTGCAATACAGCGAGCGCCACTACTGCCAGCTAAATAAAAGATTCAAACTACTGAAGGCACTAACTACTGATAGGCATAGTTAGCAAATGAAAGATTTTAATAGAGAACAAACAATGTATTTACCTTAATAATCATAATATATATAGCAGTTCATGCCATCCAGTATTACAAATTTAAAAACTCCGCCATCTCTCTCCCCACATCCACCACTGCTGGCGGCTCACCTCCAACTGCGCAACGCTATGCGCTGTTCACATCCAGCTGCCGCTGCCCAACACTACAATGGCAGACAACAATGCAAACTAACCACAGACTGCACACAGCACAGCCAGTGATTTTCATACAGAGCGCTACGTGGCGTTACCAATAAGAAAACATAAACAGCCTACTTAAACATAAAAACATGGTTGTGCGTAATATGTCGCTTTTCCGTGTCTTATTAGAAAGTGTATTTATCTATGGAGCCATTTGTTCTAGTGCTGTAGTTTTCTAAATTAACTGTGATTAGTAAACTTAAAGTAAGGTCAATGTTGACGTATCGTTAAAGCGTATTTTTACTTGTTACCAAGCGATTTGACGCAACTGTAAGACATTCGGAAGCTCAATGATTCATCCACATGCAGGCTTTCCAGGATTTCCCTAAAACCTATAAGCCAAAAGCTGAGATGGTTTCTTTGAAAAGAATAAGGGCAATTTCTTTTTCTATTCTTCCGTAATCCGAGCTTGTGCCCCATGTCTAAAGACACCGAAGACGACGGAACGTTAAGCCATAAACTTCCTTCTTTATGTTTGATTGTTGAACTTCTGGAAACCTTAATGTGACTCGCAGATATGCTCAACGGTTCTTATGCACGTGCACTACATTTTCAGTAAGAAATCAGATCTTCACTGTGATATTACTTTTTAAATTGATAAAAATTCGTACAGTTCGTAAGGTGGTATTGGAGTCAAAAAGATAAAATTTTGCATGTCTTGATAGCAAGAGTGAAGTGAAAATTTGGTCTGCCTAGGCCCTGTGGTGGTCGTTAGGGGTCAAAGAGCACAGATAGTGTCATTCTCTTGTTCCTCATGCCATACTGTTGTTGCTGAACCCTACACTAACGTTAACGGAACACATCGTCGTTGTCGACTTCGTCGTCGTCCTGTGCAGGTAGAAGCTGCTGGAGTACATCGATATAGAGCGGATGGAGGCGGAAAATTCACACACTCAATTGGTTAGATATGTCCACAATCATGCACACTGCACAGCGACTATCACACCACCTGACAGGGGACTTCCCGCCACGAATGGCAGCTGTGGGGAGTTTAATATGATTCTTGAGCTTGAATGAACGATGTACGTCTCGTCTGAAACGGCCCAAGGATTCGCTCGTTTGACAATTAACTGCGGTGGTATATTCAAACGTGTGAGACATGAATATATGTCTGCATCTCAATGACTTCTTCATAAGAAATCCAAAGAGCTTCAGTGCCACATTTATCACACTTGAAATGGTTGATGCGAAAAGTCGTGTGCCCTTGGCCCTCGAGGCTTCTAACTGGCATAAGCACTATGAGGAGCCTTCTTTAGATATTTCCGCTGCCCCTCTTCTTTTGGACTGATACCGACGACATTTCTTTCACTTCTTAGACCTCCTCTCTATAGGAACCACTTACGAACACACAGTTCTCCCAACAATTTATAAAGCTGTAAGACACCACGCTCGTAAATGTCCATAACTCGTTCCAAAATCCACGTTGTGAAATCGGAAATCAGGAGTCTCATCATTTGACAATAACTTCATCTAGATCTACACGATTTCTCTGCAAATTCACAATCAAGTGCATGGGAGAGGGTTCATTGAACCACCTCAAGCTATTTCTCTACCGTTCCACTCTTGAACAGCGCGCGAGCGAAACGAACACTTCAGTCTTTCGGTGTGAACTCTGATTTCTCTTACTTTATTAAGATTATCATTCCTCCCTATATAGATGGGGGTCAACAAAATATTTTCACACTCTCAGGAGAAAGTTGATGATCGAAATTTCATGAGAAGATCCTGCCACAACGAAAAACGCCTTTGTTTTAATGATTGCCACCCCAACTAGCGTATCATATCAGCGGCACTCTCTCCCCTACATCGCGACAGTACAAAACGAGCTGCCCTTCTTTAAACTTTTTCGATGTTCTCCATTGATCCAGTCTGATGTGTATCCCGCACTGCAGCAGCAATACTACAGAAGAGGGTGGGCTAGCGTAGTGTAAGTAGTCTCTTTAGTAGCCCTGTTGCGTTTTCCAAGTGTTCTGACAATAAATTACAGTCTTTGGTTTGTTTTACCCACAACATTATCAGTGTGATCATTCCAATTGAAGTTATTCATAATGTTAATCCCTAAGCACTCCCTTTGTCAATTTTTTTTGATTTCTGAGTTTGCAGTATTAAAAAGTAACAATGTTGCTTTTATGTTACCTGGTATCTGCGCGTCCATGAAATGATCTTGGCCATGTTTCCGCGCAAATTTACAAGGTGAGAGGGCTGTGCTTAGCAACGAACTTTTTGGGTCCTTGGCGCATTGGTTGCGGTGACACTATGGATGCTAATTGTGAGCAAAGAGTGAAATTTAAGTTCTGCGTTAAGCTCGGAAAAAGCCCTAGTGAAACGTGTACAACGGTTAAGCAAGCATATGCAGTCGAGGCACTTTCAAGAAGTCGTGTTTTGAGGGGGACGAAAGGTTTCGTGAAGGCAGAGATTCAGTGCAAGACAACCCCACAGCTGGTCGCCCATCTACAGGACATACCTATGCAAACGAGGATCGTGTAAGGCAGTTATTGCAAGAAGACCGTCGTGTACCTGCGCGTGCTATATCGAAAGAACTTAATTTGAATCGTGATGTGTGTCATAAAATTTTACGCGAAGAGCTAGGGAAACGGAAACTTAATGCAAAACACTTACCTCACACACTGACAGATGAACAGAAAGAGGAAGGAGAAGAATTTCTGCCGACCTACTAGATAGAGCCAGACGTGATCCAGCATTTCTGTCAAAGATTATTGCTGGGGATGAAAGTTGGTGCCACCAGTATGACTCTCACACGAAGCGTCACAGTGCTGAATGGTGGGCTCCTGGCTCACCAGCTCCGACAAGGTCAACCGACAATCTACAAGAACAAAGACAATGTTGGTCTCATTCTTTGATAGTAAAGGATTAGTTCACCATGAGTACGTTCCTCCAGATCAAACAGTGCACCAAACTATTTACATAGAAGTCTTGAAACGTTTGATACAAGCTATTCGACATTGCCGCCCTGATTTGTGGCATTCTCAGGACTGGTTCTTACTGCATGACAATGCAAAGACTCCAGAAAGCCTTATCTGTTACCGACTATCTGGCCAAAAGTTCTGATATTGCCATCCCAAATCCGCCATATTCACCCGACATCTCGTCTTTGGATGTTTTCTTGTTTCTGCCAGTGAAAAGGAGACTGAAAGGAAGGCTTTATCAAGATATCGCAGACATTCGAAAGGCTTACAAGCATTACAGTTGAAAATTGCCCTGTTTGCTTCTAAGACCTCCAGAAACGTTGGCAACTGTGTATAAATAGCCAAGAGGACTACTTTGATAGGAGCTAGGATCAATACTTGGTAGGCGCGATTTTCTATTTTTTTTTTAAATCTTGTCCTGGAACTTTTCTGACAAAGAGAGTATTTAGTTGAATTTACAGTGTAGATCTGTGTGATTTGTCGTGTAACCGAAATTTAGCGGGTTCCCTTTGAAAATTGCAGCTTCGAAAAGAGGAGGATATCCAACGGTGAGACGTCGTGTGAATGAGAGAGATTATTGCCGCAGGGTTACGCTGCCGCAGGGTTATGCGTCTATTTGTGAAACGTGTTGGCTGTGAACGGGGACACTGTCTTGGCAGAAAGTGGACGTTTTAATGAGCGTGCTTCTCGCAGCGGTGAAGCAGAGTATGCACAAGTAATCACGGTACACTTGGCAGGAAAACCATCAGAACAACAGTAATATCAGACATTGAGTCCGCCTTGATGCAAAACACCTTGTTATTCGTTTATTTCTTTATTATCCCAAACTAGTTTCGCCGACAAATACGACCATCATCAGTGTGGTTTTTTAATCTAAAACATACAGAAAATGGCATGGTTGTTCAAACACAGTAAAACATTATTACATTTTTACAATTCGTCTTTTGGAATATAGTTTTCTATTGATACTTTCATACTACCTTATTTATTATATGTTACAGTATGTTTTAAGCAATTATTGGCACTGTTTGCGAAATAAACGAATAACAAGGTGTTTTGCATCAAGGGGGCTCAATTTCTGATATTATTGTTTTTCTATGCAAACACGGACCAAATGGAAGAGTTCCAAGATAATATTATTGTCACCATCAGAATAGTTGCTCGCTGGTCTCAGAAAACAATATGCAGGACCTTGTCCTTTGGATGTCGGAATTTTTGCCTTCTTTGGAAGCAGTGGCTGTGGGCGTTCACATTACAACGAATGGACTAACTCTCTGGATCATAGTCTTGGGCCCGACTTACATCCTGAGTGATGAGCCCGTAGAAATTATCCTACTTTTTCTCATTACGCATTTTCAATTGAGCTTCAGAATATTCGGCAACGGCCTTGCCGCAGTGGATACACCGGTTCCCGTGAGATCACCGAAGTTAAGCGCTGTCGGGCGTGGCCGGCGCTTGGATGGGTGACCATCCAGCCGCCATGCGCTGTTGCCATTTTTCGGGGTGCACTCAGCCTCGTGATGCCAATTGAGGAGCTACTCGACCGAATAGTAGCGGCTCCGGTCACAGAAAACCATCATAACGACCGGGAGAGCGGTGCGCTGACCACACGCCCCTTCTATCCGCATCCTCAGCTCAGGATGACTCGGATGGTCCCGATGGGCCACTTGTGGCCTGAAGACGGAGTGCTTTTTTCTTTTTTTTTGAGAGTATTCAACTCGTTCCTGCTTCTGCAAAATACGAAGTAGTACAAAGCCCCCAATTCTTCACAGAAAGAGAGAGAGCGAGAGAGGAAGAGAGGGAGCGAGAGAGAGAGCGAGAGAGAGAGAGCTAGAGAGAGATAGATAGACAGAGAGAGAGAGAGAGAGAGCTAGAGAGAGATAGATAGACAGAGAGAGAGAGAGAGAGAGAGAGAGAGAGAGAGGAAGTTGTTATGCGAGGATGTGTTTTTGCCCTTCCCCACAATCTGGTGCTGGCTGCAACTTTCGATCGCTGAAGAGCTTGAACCCATTCGGCCCCTAAGCTAGCGGCTTTATTGCTACAATGTCATGACGGTCGCAAAATTTTTTAACGAACAAGAGAAGGACAGTAATTCTATAGTTTTCAAGGAAATTTGAATGATAAAGCAGGAGTGTTACCCTCCAATAACACTTGTTTTCTGAAAGCAAGCAAAATCTACCGGTAATTCTGATTCTTGTAGTTCGAAAAAAAATGGCTCTGAGCACTATGGGACTTAACTTCTGAGGTCACCGGTCCCCTAGAACTACTTAAACCTAACATCACACACATCCATGCCCGAGGCAGGATTCGAATCTGAGACCGTAGCGGTCGCGCGGTTCCGGACTGAAGCGCCTAGAACCGCTCGGTCACTCAGGCCGGCTCTTGTAGTTCGTTATGGATAATTAATTGGCACTTAGACCACCTGACGATAAAAGTGAAGCACCCAGAAAACACTTTCAAATGTCAATATAACTTCTTACATGTCCTCACCATCGACTGGTGCATAAACGTTTAGAGTTGCAATATACTGTGTCATATAGAACGACTTCCGAATGGATTAGCGTTTTTGGTGTTGTTACCAGGCCTGGTAGGGCATACGTGGCCTGTTCAGAAAATTCCGGGACTTTGTATACAAAATTTTTCTACGCTCACCTCTTACTTAACTGTGCGTAGTCTCCTTCGAAATACTCTCCTCCACAATTGATACGCCGTTCATAACGCCATTTAAACTTGCGGAAGCAGTCTTGGTACGCCTTTTACTAGACCGCGCGAAGCGCCGTTCTGCGAATTTTCTTAACGTGGTTTTCAACTTTGGAAATAAGAAAAAGTTCGCAGGGGCCAGATCTGGAGAGTATGGAGGATGAGGCAGCACAGTGATTTCGTCTTTTGTGCAGTAGTCTCGCACCAGCAGGGATAAATGTGAGGGTGCGTTATCGTTATGGAAGACCCCTGAACTGTCTCGCCACATTTCATGCTGTTTCCTTCTAACATTTCCTCTCGATGTCGCAATACGTCCGACAATACCATCGATGTTCAGCTTGTCTCTGTAGCACGAATGCACGATGAACTAATCCTACAAAGTCAATGTAATCTATTATCATGGCTTTGACATTTAACCTAACCCGACGAGCTTTTCTTTTGTCTTGGAGAGCCTTTCCCGACGCATTGAGAAGAGTAACCCTTGGTTTCAACATCATAACCGTAGGCCCACGTCTCATCACAACTTATGATTCTCTTAAGGAACATCTTGTTCTTATTTGCTTCACAAATTGCGATGTGAAGGTCTTTCTGGTCTTGACTAATTAGCCTGGGACGAGTTTGGTGGCAACACGATGCATTCCAAGATGCTGTGTCAGCATTTCATGACGTGATCCAACTGAAATGTTCCATTCTTCTGCAATCTCTGGAAGACTCACTCTTCGACTGGTAACGCACTGTTTCATTGACGTTCCTGACGTGAGTGTCGTCGGTAGACGTTTAAGGGTATCGTGAACGAGGGTCATATTTAGCTTACGTCTGGCGTTTTTAAACCGTATGAACCATTCGTAACACCGAGTACAGCTTAAGCACTCATCGCCATAGGCTTTCTGCATCATTTTCTGTGTCTCTGTAAAGGTTTTCTTGAGTTTCACACAAAAATTAATGCAGACACATTGCTCCTCTAAATCTGCCATCTCGAAATTCGCTAACTGTGTGACACAACGTTCTACTCAATACGGTAGCCGGCCGCGGTGGCCGAGCGGTTCTAGGCGATTCAGTCCCGAACCGAGCGACTGCTACGGCCGCAGGTTCGAATCCTGCCTCGGGCATGGATGTGTGTGATGTGCTTAGGTTAGTTAGGTTTAAGAAGTTCTATGTTCTAGGGGACTGATGACCTCAGATTTTAAGTCCCATAGTGCTCAGAGCCATTTTTTCAATACAGTACTAGACAATAACTAACAGATACAAAACACTGAAGCTTCCGGCAGATACACATTAAAACAATAATGAAACTTCCGACAGTTACACATTAAAAAGGTTGTGCAAGGATTCCAAGCGTATTTCGCTCCAACACACCGTTGGCTCGAAATTACGAATATTCCGGAATTTATTGAACAGACCTCGTATAAGGAGAGTGAGCAGCGTCAGAAGTTGAGCGATCACTGCGAAGGACATGAAGGTGCCGCGTACCCATGGGAGACAGCCTTATCAGCACCTCAAAGAGTGTGAAAGGGACGTCATTGTGGGTCTCGATTTGGCCGGTTGGCCGAATCGTGCAACATCCAGATTTGTGGGGCATTCGGATATGATAATGGTCCGATGTTGGACTATATGGGAATGTGAGGTTCAAATGGCTCTGAGCACTATGGGACTTAACATCTATGGTCATCAGTCCCCTAGAACTTAGAACTACTTAAACCTAACTAACCTAAGGACAGTACACAACACCCAGCCATCACGAGGCAGAGAAAATCCCTGACCCTGCCGGGAATCGAACCCGGGAACCCGTGCGTGGGAAGCGAGAACGCTACCGCACGACAACGAGATGCGGGCGGGACTGTGAGGGTGGGCGCATACTCCACAAGGAACAATCGTCATACTGTGCACCAAACATACCGTAGCCCCTACACATCTGCGTCTGGCTTCACAGACCAAGTAATGGACTCGTGCGACAATCTGTGTCATCTCGCACCATTGGTCGAAGACTAGCAGCAACCGTACTACGGAATTACCGTCTCATGCGCAGACTGCCGTCAGCAACAACAGAAACGGCAGCGTTTGGAGTGGTGACATGGTCGGAAAGCTTGGACTGCTGATTAGTGGCATCGCATGGTGTTCAACCATGTAGCGCATTTCTGCACCACCTCGGATGACAATTGTCAGTGAGTATGATGGCGAGATGGGGAGAGGTCCCATTCTTACAATGATTCGGAGGGGCACAGCAGTGTTACTCCCGGCCTAATGGTGTGCGGAGCCATCAGGTTTGACTTCAAGTCACGGCTGGTAGTGACTCAGGTAACTCTGTCGGCGAAACGGCTGAAACGTCCCCTTAGAAAAATTAATGAATTACTGTGCTGGTCAACTTCTTACGTTATTTGATTTTCAGACAGATGAGTAGAACTGAACGTACTCAGACATTTCGCTCTTTACTTATTCTGATCAACATTAAACTGACACACAATATTTTTTGCGCAACGCAATCTGACTTTCAATAATCTCTTTAAAAGAATGGCCCTGAAAACAATAACCTATGCCTTTCATGAATCACGTACCTCACAAAAATCTTCGTTATTCGAACTACTGCAATACAGCGAGCGCCAATACTGCCAGCTAAATAAAAGATTCTAACTACTCAAGGCATTAACTACTGATAGGCATAGTTAGCAAATGAAAGATTTTTATAGAGAACAAGCAATGTATTTACCTTAATACTGTTCAAAAGTGTTACAAAAAGGTATGGCCAAACTTTCAGGAAACATTCCTCACACACAAATAAAGAAAAGATGTTATGGGGATATGTGTCCGGAAACGCTTAATTTCCATGTTAGAACTCACTTTAGTGTCGTCAGTATGTACTGTACTTCCTCGATTCACCACCATTATTTCATACGGGATACTCTACCTGTGCTGCTAGAACATGTGCCTTTACGACACAACATGTGGTTCATGCACGATGGAGCTCCTGCACATTCCAGTCGAAGTGTTCGTACGCTTCTCAACAACAGATTCGGTGACTGATGGATTGGTAGAGGCGGACCAATTCCATGGCCTCCACGCTCTCCTGACCCCAACCCTCTTGACTTTCATTTATGGGGGCATTTGAAAGCTCTCGTCTACGCAACCCCGGTACCAAATGTAGACACTCTTCGTGCTCGTATTGTGGACGGCTGTGACACAATACGCCATTCTCCAGGGCTGCATCAGCGCATCAGGGATTCCATGCGACGGAGGGTGGATTCATGTATCCTCGCTAACGGAGGACATTTTGAACAATTCCAGTAACAAAGTGTTTGAAGTCACGCTGGTACGTTCTGTTGCTGTGTGTTTCCATTCCACGATTACACCCTATATATATATATATATATATATATATCAGTTCATGACATCCAATCTTACAAATTTACTCTCTCTGATGGACACACGTCCAGATCATCCGATCTCAAAACTCCGCCATCTCACTGCCCACATCCACCACTGCTGGGGCTCACCAACTGCGCAACGCTATGCGCTGTTCACATTCAACTACCCAACACTACAATAGCGAATATTTCAACATTGCCAACCAGTCACAGACTGCACACAGCACAGTCAGTGATTTGCATACAGAGCGCTACTTGGTGTTACCAACATAAAAACCTAAACAGCCTACTTACACGGTACGTCACAGGCATCGAGCGTCCGCGTTTGTTACTTCTCATGCGACGGTATCGTGGTATCATTTTTCAACAGGACAGTGCTCGTCCACACATGATACGTGAACTGTCTGCGTGATGCTGGGGTACTCACGTGGCCAGCAAGATCCCTAGATCTTTTCCCAATAGAACCTGTTTAGTACCAATTGGAAATCGACTCCACCTCAGTGCTATTACTCAGGATATGAAGGATCAGTCACAATAGTTGTGGTTCAGATTGCCTCAGAAGAATAGAAAAAGGCTTTATGACACCCTTCCCAACAGAATCTGTGCATGCATCCGGGATAGATTGGATGCAAGGCATACAGATAAGTGGGCTCTTACTGCCAATTTTTTTGCAAATTTTACTCGGTTCTGTAATCGTGCAATAACGTCACATAACCATCCAACCAGTGACATTTTATTTAGTTTCTTCCTCTCCTACTGGGTACCTTTAATTTTTTATCAGGTAGTGTATTTTATGCTCAAATTGCAGGCGTTGACAAATGTAACTTCTCCCTCATAACTACACCCTAAGAGAAAAGGAAGAAAAAACCAAGCACCACAAAGGTGTTATGTAAATTGGTCAAAAATTGATACTCATGCAAGTACCGACGAAGAATGCAAAACTGTAAACCTTAGCAGCCAATGGATGGATGTGTGACGCTATAGCGCAATTTCACCAGAGCAGCTGACAAGAACAGTAAACTGGAGACACGTCGATGCCACGGAATAAAGTCTTTGCGAATTTCATTCTGTGTACTCGTTGGACAAAAACTATATCTCGCAGCCAGGCACACGAACAATGTGCGCAGATATCTAGAGGTACCGTCTTTGATTCATAATCAAAACGTCTTTGGTCCCGGGTTCGATCCCCGCCACTGCCTAAATTTTGATAAATAATCAGCATTGGCGGCCGAAGACTTCCGGCATAAGAAGTCAGCCTCATTCTGCCAACGGCCTTGTCAAAGAGGGCGGAGGAGCGGATAGAGGTTCAGGGCACTCTCTTATCCTAGGGGTGGGAAATTGCCCCTAAAGGCGGAAGAATCAGCAATGATCAACGACATGAGGATGCAGAAGGCAATGGAAACCACTGCATTAAAGACACGTAACGTGTATCCACAGGACATGTGGCCTGTAATTGAAGAAGTGTCATGATGATCTCTCCATTGGCAAAAGATTCCGGAATAGTCCCCCATTCGGATCTCCGGGAGGGGACTGCCAAGGGGGAGGTTACCATGAGAAAAAGATTGAATAATCAACGAAAGGATAACGTTCTACGAGTCGGGGCGAGGAATGTAAGAAGCTTGAACGTGGTAGGGAAACTAGAAAATCTGAAAAGGGAAATGCAAAGGTTCAATCTAGATATAGTAGGGGTCAGTGAAGTGAAGTGGAAGGAAGACAAGGATTTCTGGTCAGATGAGTATCGGGTAATATCAACAGCAGCAGAAAATGGTATAACAGGTGTAGGATTCGTTATGAATAGGAAGGTAGGGCAGAGAGTGTGTTACTGTGAACAGTTCAGTGACCGGGTTGTTCTAATCAGAATCGACAGCAGACCAACACCGACAACGATAGTTCAGGTTATGAAACGTCCCCTTAGAACAATTTATACAAGACTGTGCTTAAACTGACACACAATGTTTTTAGCACAACGTAATCTGACTATCAAAAATCCCTGCAAAAGAATGGCAGGGATCTTACTCGAACTACTGCAATACAGCGAGCGCCACTACTGCCAGCTAAATAAAAGATTCAAACTACTGAAGGCACTAACTACTGATAGGGATAGTTAGCAAATGAAAGATATTAATAGAGAACAAACAATGTATTTACCTTAATAGTCATAATATATATAGCAGTTCATGACAAATTACAAAACTCCGCCATCTCTCTCCCCACGTCCACCACTGCTGGCGGCTCACCTCCAACTGCGCAACGCTACGCGCTGTTCACATCCAGCTGCTCCTCTACAATGGCAGACAACAATGCAAACTAGCCACAGACTGCACACAGCACAGCTAGTGATTTTCATATAGAGCGCTACGTAACGTTGCTAATAAGAAAACATAAACAGCCTACTTACAAGGTATACATGCCGACGTCGCAAGCTGAAGATGAACAGATAGAGAAAGTGTATGAGGATATTGAAAGGGTAATGCAGTATGTAAAGGGGGAGGAAAATCTAATAGTCATGGGCGACTGGAATGCAGTTGTAGGGGAAGGAGTAGAAGAAAAGGTTACAGGAGAATATGGGCTTGGGACAAGGAATGAAAGAGGAGAAAGACTAATTGAGGTCTGTAACAAGTTTCAGCTAGTAATAGCGAATACCCTGTTCAAGAATCACAAGAGGAGGAGGTATACTTGGAAAAGGTCGGGAGATACGGGAAGATTTCAATTAGATTACATCATGGTCAGACAGAGATTCCGAAATCAGATACTGGATTGTAAGGCGTACCCAGGAGCAGATATAGACTCAGATCACAATATAGTAGTGATGAAGAGTAGGCTGAAGTTCAAGACATTAGTCAGGAAAAATCAATAAGCAAAGAAGTGGGATACGGAAGTACTAAGGAATGACTAGATACGTTTGAAGTTATCTAACGCTATAGATACAGCAATAAGGAATAGCGCAGTAGGCAGTACAGTTGAAGAGGAATGGACATCTCTAAAAAGGGCCATCACAGAAGTTGGGAAGGAAAACATAGGTACAAAGAAGGTAGCTGCGAAGAAACCACGGGTAACAGCAGAAATACTTCAGTTGATTGATGAAAGGAGGAAGTACAAACATGTTCCGTGAAATTCAGGAATACAGAAATACAAGTCGCTGAGGAATGAAATAAATAAGAAGTGCAGGGAAGCTAAGACGAAATGGCTGCAAGAAAAATGTGAAGACATCGAAAAAGATATGATTGTCGGAAGGACAGACTCAGCATACAGGAAAGTCAAAACAACCTTTGGTGACATTAAAAGCAACGGTGGCAACATTAAGAGTGCAACGGGAATTCCACTGTTAAATGCAGAGGAGAGAGCAGATAGGTGGAAAGAATACATTGAAAGCCTCTATGAGGGTGAAGATTTGTCTGATGTGATAAAAGAAGAAACAGGAGTCGATTTAGAAGAGATAGGGGATCCAGTATTAGAATCGGAATTTAAAAGAGCTTTGGAGGACTTACGGTCAAATAAGGCTGAAGAGATCGATAACATTCCATCAGAATTTCTAAAATCATTGGGGGAAGTGGCAACAAAACGACTATTCACGTTGGTGTGTAGAATATATGAGTCTGGCGATATACCATCTGACTTTCGGAAATGCATCATCCACACAATTCCGAAGACGGCAAGAGCTGACAAGTGCGAGAATTATCGCACAATCAGCTTAACAGCTCATGCATCGAAGCTGCTTACAAGAATAATAAACAGAAGAATGGAAAAGAAAATTGAGAATGCGCCCTGTGACGATCAGTTTGGCTTTAGGAAAAGTAAAGGGACGAGAGAGGCAATTCTGACGTTACGGCTAATAACGGAAGCAAGGCTAAAGAAAAATCAAGACACTTTCATAGGATTTGTCGACCTGTAAAAAGCGTTCGACAATATAAAATGGTGCAAGCTGATCGAGATTCTGAAAAAAGTAGGGGTAAGCTATAGGGAGAGACGGGTCATATACAATATGTACAACAACCAAGAGGGAATAATAAGAGTGGACAATCAAGAACGAAGTGCTCGTATTAAGAAGGGTGTAAGACAAGGCTGTAGCCTTTCACCCCTACTCTTCAATCTGTACATCGAGGAAGCAATGATGGAAATAAAAGAAAGGTTCAGGAGTGGAATTAAAATACAAGGTGAAAGGATATCAATGATACGATTCGCTGATGACATTGCTATCCTGAGTGAAAGTGAAGAAGAATTAAATGATCTGCTGAACGGAATGAACAGTCTAATGAGTACACAGTATGGTTTGAGAGTAAATCGGAGAAAGACGAAGTTAAGGAATTCTGCTACCTAGGCAGTAAAATAACCAATGACGGACGGAGCAAGGAGGGCATCAAAAGCAGACTTGCTACGGCAAAAAAGGCATTTCTGGACAAGAGAAGTCTACTAATATCAAATACCGGCCTTAATTTGAGGAAGAAATTTCTGAGGATGTGCATCTGGAGTACAGCATTGTATGGTAGTGAAACATGGACTGTGGGAAAACCGGGGCAGAAGAGAATCGAAGCATTTGAGATGTGGTGCTATAGACGAATGTTGAAAATTAGGTGGACTGATAAGGTAAGGAATGAGGAGGTTCTACGCAGAATCGGAGAGGAAAGGAATATGTGGAAAACGCTGATAACGAGAAGGGACAGGATGATAGGACATCTGCTAAGACATAAGGGAATGACTTCCATGGTACTAGAGGGAGCTGTAGAGTGCAAAAACTGTAGAGGAAGACAGATATTGGAATACGTCAAGCAAATAATTGAGGACGTAGGTTGCAAGTGCTACTCTAAGATGAAGAGGTTAGCACAGGAAAGGAATTCGTGGCGGGCCGCATCAAACCAGTCAGTAGACTGATGACCAAAAAAAAAAATCAGCATTTGAGAGCATGTGTAGTTGGGCTCAAAGAAGTAAGCTGGAGTAACTGACGAATCACTTAACATTTGAATACGAGCGATGCCGCTATTCGACGATGTTGGCAGGAATGGATGAACCATGGCCGAACACATTGTCAAAAAGGAAGTAGTCGACCTAGAGAGATGACGTGACAAGAGGACCGAGAAATCGTTAGAGAGGCACTCATAGCGCCAGATTCATCATTATCATCGATCCGACGCGCAGTGCTAGTGACCACAAGCACGATAAACACGCGGCTCACAGAGGGGGCCGAGCTCACGGCGCCTCCTGACCCGACTGCTGTTGAACTGTGTACACCAGTAGCTCCGTTTGCAGTGGTGTCGGGCTCATTCGGCCCGGAATCTCGTTGAGTAGAGTAGAATTGCCTTCAACGATGAGTCCCGCCTCAAACTGAGCCCTGATGACCAGCGAAGTCCGGCTGCAGATGCTCTGACGGCAAGGGAACGCCCGCTACACGACCCGACAGCCAGGAGTCGCGGTCAGGATCCCTTCGTTTGCCACTCTCGGCACCCTCACAGCACAGCGGTACGTCGACAGTATTCTACGACACCGTTTTGTTGCCTGTCACGGCAAGCTATCCTGGTTATCCGTTTCAGCAAGATAATGTCAGCCCCCACATGTCGAGAGTTTCTACTGCTTGTTTTCGTGCTGTTTGGAGCACAATGGGCAGGGCCCTCCAACCATCAGGGGGTTTTGACGACCTAACGCGCCAGCTGGACTGAATTTGGCACGATTTGCCTCAGACGGAAGTCCAGCAAATCTGACAAACATGACCTAGCCGCATAACAGCTTCCGTAAATGCCAGAGAAGAACCAACACACTACTGACTTGCTCACTTAACGAAGCTCTTTCTCTTGGTAAAATCATCCAATTTTTTCTGAAATTGTGTTCATTTGTTTGTCTGTACATGTACATTACATCTACAGGTTTTAGTCAAATTCGAGAAATTTCATCGTAATGCATCGTCTTTTCCTCCTTTTCCCCTTACAGTGTATTGAGCATCGGGGAGTTACGCGGTATCGAATACAGGTGCATTACATTGAGCGCAATTTTTGGAAAGTGCCTGAGCAGTCCGAAAACGACTGTTCAGGTCTTCAGGGACGTATTGCGGTGTCATGATAAGTGTGGTGAGATGCGTCAGAAGTGTCCCTCCACTGGCGCATTCTTTAAAAATCGTACCAACAAGAAGAACGTGTATATTTTCTGCAGAAGCCTACAATCCTTTTGTTTGGATGTGGATACGAGGGTCAAGAAAACAAAGCACTTTTTCGTCAAAAAAAGTTTGTGCGTGTGATGTGAGTGCGCTCGCGCGTGAGAGAGAGAGAGAGAGAGAGAGATGACGCGACAGGTGTCAAACAAGGAAAAACGAAGAAAAAAAGCGAGGCGTGGTGAGGCGGAAAGGAGAGGCGAAAGAAAAGAAATGAGAAGACGAGCGGCCATATCCGGGTGGATGAGAGTCCTGTGGATCCTCCACCCCCCCCCCCTTCCCTCCAATTAGGCGGGCGTGCCGGCGCTAATTACGCGCGATTGTTGTGTTGACGTCGTCACCGAAGGCGGCCGGCCCATTGTCTGCCGCAGGCGCAGGCGGCTCCCACGTCCCACCTGAGCTTGTAATCCAGGCTGCGCCTCTCGCTCCAGGAGAAACGCTGTCCTCCCTAACGCTGGAGGTCCGCCCCGAAACGTTTCGTAGCGCGCCTGAGCGAGCAAACACACAAAACAGCGCAGGCGTTTCCCTCTGTCTGCCCTGTGCGTCAGACGCACCTGTGAGAATCTCACACTGCGCGCCACCGGTAAAAATTCGCGGCCGGTTTCTTGTACGGATACTCTAAGGCGCCCAACAAGGGAATGTTCCAGTCCGACATGTCAAAAAATGTTCTGAATTTTTTATAGAGGACGAATACGACGACAGAATACCCCTGTCAACAATTTACCTGCTAAGAAGCCCCGCAAGTACCTTAAAAAAAATGTTGAAAACTGCCAAATTCGTAACTGCGCCAGATGACTGGAGAATTGCGTACCCTTAACCGATCCGTAGCGCGCTGCGCACACACAACATGACAGATACGTATCCTTGTTTGACGGCTCATCAGTAAACGGATAACACAACCAAACGTGATCCCAATTTGTAAAACCAATTTCAGTTTTAGTTCATAGCCGGCCGGAGTGGCCGAGCGGTTCTAGGCGCTACAGTATGGAACCGCGCGGCCGCTACGGTCGCAGGTTCGAATCCTGTCTCGGGCATGGATGTGTGTGATGTCCTTAGATTAGTTAGGTTTAAGTAGTTCTAAGTTCTAGGGGACTGATGACCTCAGATGTTAAGTCCCATAGTGCTCAGAGCCATTTGTCCGCCGCTCGTGGTCTCGCGGTAGCGTTCTGGCTTCCCGAGCACGGGGTCCCGGGTTCGATTCCCGGCGGGGTCAGGGATTTTCACCTGCCTCGAGATGACTGGGTGTTTGTGTTGTCCTCATCATTTCATCATCATCCAGGAATGTGCCGAAATTGGACTGAGCAAAGATTGGGTAATTCTACGGGCGCTGATAACCACGCAGTTGAGCGCCCCACAAACCAATCATCATCATCATCATCATCAGAGCCATTTGAACCTTTTTTCTTCTTTCGTTCACAGTTTCCCTGAAACAATTGTCCGCAGTCAGCGTTCACTCATATTTGCAGCTCGTTTAATATCGAAATAATTACCAGTTGCTTTAGCAGTAGCGTATGTGTTAACAATGGAAATAACGCTGAATTAATATCCATTGTGTTTAGCGCTTAATTTCAAGCATGTGCAAACCCGCTTTTGGTTCGTAAAATTTAACTGTGAACTATATTGATGGAAGAAAGACTTACACGAAGTAATAAATACGCACCAAAACGAAACCAGCAAAAATGTGGAAAATAGCTATTCGAAAGATAGGGGTCGCAAGAAAGTCCAATTACCCTGCCCCCCGCCCCCACTAGCATCCCGTAAAATTGAACAAACAGCATGAACAATAGTTCTTTTGGAGGAGTTTTCTTAAGATATAAACCATGTAGAGCTACTCATGAAAAGCAATGCACCGTCAACTGATGGAGATCTACGAAACTGGGCTCTCAGAATCGCATTTTATATTAACATTGCTGATCTCAAGTCTTCTTCGAGCTGGTTAAGCAGATTCAAGAAACCGTACAGTATAGGAAGCTGAAAAAAAAAGGTTTATGTCAAGTAAAAGTGTATAGGACAGGCCATGAATTCATAGCTGACGTGAAGACGAAGCTCTTATCCTCACTTATGCTGTGCCTAACGACGGTTAAGTCAAGTTTAGTGAAAGAACTGCGAGAAAATCGCACTTTGTCATCTCAAGGCGAAAAAGACAGAGTTCGTTGTGCAATAGACCATTGCTTTGAGACATAAATATACAACAATGACAGTGTTAAGTATGAGCGTAACACTGTTCCGCAGCTTTATATCTAGCTTCAGAGACCTCAAGGCCAGGACCAGAAAAAAAAGGACTGTTTAGCGGGAAAAATCTTTTAACTAACCTATCAAACCCTGGAAAAATAGGAAACAGTAATTTTTAACATTTCATTTGAAACGGTATCTTACCAGTTGTGCAGAAATTATTTCATTTATTTTGCTGGAATCTTGTCTTGGACGTAACGACACCTCTGTCTTTCAGGAGGACTGCTGATATAGTTCGAATTCCACCCCGAACAACCGATGTGACCCTCGATAAAGAATTTTTTCGACTGCTGAAAGTATTTTTAAGGAAATTGTCGGACAATATAATTTCCGATAGTCTACATCATTTGTTTTCTTTTTTTTATCAGCAGAACAGAATTTTAAATTTCGGTCATTTGTGTGTTATCAGTTCCCGTCGGCACATATTACGAACTGATTTAAGTATGGTTGGTATGAAGCACAATAAGCAGAGCAACGGACAGGATTATTTCTTACTCCACCACAATTTTGTCTAAAAAACCAGTAATTATTGTGACATGCCTGAATGCATTAATTTTTCTTTCGTAAGACGTGCCTGGTGTGAGGAATATGTTTGTGTTCGCCAATCAAATAACTTTTCACTTTATTGTGATCACTGTGGGGAATAAATAAGGAACTGTTTCATTCGTACTAAAATACACATTATTCAAAAATTATCATAAGAACTGTGCTACAGGAATTGTTATAAAATGATGTATGTATAAGAAATATTCCATTTCAGTAAATTAAAGTCATGATTGCTGGAAGTCATCTGTAATGTAACATCAAACACAGCCTTTATTGATTTTCCTCCGTTAGCCACCTTTGAAAGAATTACATATGCAACTGTTTATCTGTCGATGCAAACTGCCACTTATTCGCAACATCAATGATACATGACATTTTTTGCACGGTGTGTCACTAGGCGGCGCTACGCTTTCTCGTCAAGGCCGATCGCGCGCTACGCAGGAAGGGCTGTACAGACAGCCGTCAACGGTTTTTAAAAAATATTTGCAGTGCGTCTTAGCAGTTGAAATTCTAATAGTGCACTTCTTTCGTTGTATTCTTCCTGCGTAAAACACTTCCGGCGGCTTTCGACTTGTAGGATTAGACCATTTCCTCGCACGTGTAATAGTAACACATTAAAATGGAGAGGGGAATTGGAAAAGTTTGTAAAATCGAGCAGCCACGTGACTCTCATTTCCTTTTCACTCTTCGTACTGTTAGCCGATACATATAGATCACGCGCCACTGCTGTTATACTACAGAACTTCCCGAGATATTGGCGCTTAAAGTATTGTTTGAAATTGCTTGACAAATCTCTCGTTGTGTCGTAAGATAGATAAGAGCGACCGATAGCAGGCGATACTGCTGCGAAGAATGCCAGCGATATATCGCTCGTGTGTCGGGCCCTTAACGAACTCCTTGAAGACGAGACTATTTTTGCCAGGGCAAGGGGTACACAACGGTAATGTACAAATCATACCTACTGCTGTTCACTGTTTACCACCAAACCAAGACACAGCATCAAGCAATGACGCCTATAGTGTCACGCCCATTGCGCGCAGCTCTGTCTACCGATTTTGCGCTAAAATGACACGAAATCCAATAAAATGTAGGTCATGGAGCTCAGAATAAGGATACGAACTGCACAGACACAAGCGAGAAACATAATCATTTGTCAGCAGACGCAACAATTTAAAACAGCATTTAATTCCATTAATAGTCAAACTTTCCAAGAAGTCTCTTATTTAAAAGGCCTATTAAGTTTTCAGAAAAAAGTGCATGAACTCCATCAACAATGCCTAACGAATTCTTATTATTAGTTCTTACATTATGTAAATGGGAAACGCGCGTTTCTAGACACCATGGTGATAAAACTCTACTCGTCAAACATTGTCTATACGAACTTATAAAGAAGTGCAATTGATACGGAAACTTCGAAGGGGATTGGATAATTTGTAATATTCTGATTTTCCTGTAACTACTAGACTACTAGGCTTCTCTAAGACAAACTGCTCCACACAAGTCGTGCTAAACAATTTGGAAGATTGATCTGCAAAATCATTTCACCTAGAATGTAAATGGCGGATAGAAAATCTGTATATTTACTAGACAAATGGGCCTGTGATAATTTATGTAGTGTGTACGGAAAAATGTGCATTCGATAGGACGCCTGGTTTCTTTTTTACCACTGACTGACAGAACTCGTATGTTTGTTGATTACTTACCTCTGTTATTGTGCGCCGTACTCTTATTGCGTTTTACGGTTTTCTTGACATTTTGTTGACCTGGGACGGAAACATTCTTGTTAGCCGCCAACCGTCTCGTCTCAGACTGATGCTAAGCAACGGCATGGGCCATAGCAGGAACCCCCGTATTGTTGAGAATTGCGTCAGTTCGTGAGTTGTTGTTTACTCTGAGAGGACGTACAGACAATAATCACCGCGTTGTTGTGGAAGCTGGCTGATGTGTATGCAACACTCCTGTCGTATCTAACACAACCTACAGTATTTGCAAAAGCGGAGAGTTCTTTTTCCAAGCTAAAAACATTTTAAAAATAACTTCTGATACTTGATGGTCAACAGTAAACATGAATTTTTTGAAGGGCGTCATCTTTCCGTCTTTGACTGTTATAATTTATTTTTGACTACATTGAGTGGTGGAAAAACAATATCCTTCAAAAACTCTAAAATGAGTAAGGAACGATTAATAGAAAAGGAGAAGACCCCTGCGTAAGGTCACAGGATTGTTTGACTGGAAAGGGAGCATAACAGATATGTTGAAAAACCTCAACTCTCAACACTGAAAGCAAACCGCCTTACATCTTTCAAGAAAGTGCTGTGAGAGACGAAGTACGGCCGATTTTTTGTTGACTTGAGAATGGTGTCCGGCACCGGGACAAGTGGGGGAGGGAGGGTCAAATGGTTCAAATGGCTCTGAGCACTATGGGACTTAACATCTATGGTCATCAGTCCCCTAGAACTTAGAACTACTTAAACCTAACTAACCTAAGGACATCACACAACCACCCAGTCATCACGAGGCAGAGAAAATCCCTGACCCCGCCGGGAATCGAACCCGGGAACCCTGGCGTGGGAAACGAGAACGCTACCGCACGACCACGAGCTGCGGACGAGGGAGGGTCAGTTTTAAGGAGCTTTCTCTGGAACACCCATGAGTGTAGTTACGCCCTCGACCCTGTGAAATAGTAAATTAATAAATAAATAAAGTCTACCAGATGGTTACTGCTGAGATGAATATACGGGCGACAGCAAACATAAATGCTGAATGACATAGTTGACCCTGAGAGAGGAGGATTATGTTTATTTGGTAATTAAGTCACTATATTTAATGCAGTGACTACAGCAAACAGCAATTAAAATGGCAGTGATGAATCTTTAGTGTTCAACCGATACATGTCCTACTCCATATTGCAGTTATTTCACGCAATCTGGGAAAGGTATAAGAAATTTCCTGAGTCAGAGCAACAACGGTCAAGGAACACCTATTTTCAGAGAGAGTACATGGAATATATCTATCTTATTTACACTGTGGCGAAGCACATCTAGCAACAGAATGATGTATTCACCAGCAGAAACTACAAAAACTTGCTACACAAAACAGCTTCTAGATTAAAGAAACAGGGATGAACTTGAGGAATAAATCTTACGCCCAGGTAAGTCGTTAAAACGACAAATAGATATTTACAATCTCATTTCAGTACCAGCAACCTCCCTCAACATAGGGAGCAGCAAACGTTTCCCAAACCCCAGGGTCTGATATGACGGTGGTGCAGAAGCCATATATGGAATCAAATGTAGAACAAACGTATCATTCTCGCAGCGAAGTAGCTCAACCCATAACACAGCAAACAGAAAGCACACATTTAATAAATCTTCGAGCAGTTTATCCACAGCGTACTCGAACTAATCAAATTCAGAATAAAAAAGGAAGAAAGGTGACGGTTTAATATCGCGTCGTCGACTTGATCATATTAGGCAGAGCACAATCTCAGATTAAGAAAGGAAATCTAACATTTCCATTTCACAGAAACTATCCCAGCATTCATCAACATTGATTCAGAGAAGCTACAGAAATTGATGGTCTGACAAGCATTTGAATTACCGTCCTTCGGAACGAGAGTCCTGTGTGTTGATCACTGCTCCACTTCGTACGGTTACTGCTCTGGGAGTTTCCGTAAAGGTGGTACATATTTTCAGCGGTAATGCAGAAGGTCAAATTTGTCAGTCTGAGACGTGGAATCTTGATTAGAAAACAATGGAATCGAAAATTATCACCCAAAACCAAAACATGTAAAATATACCGCTGTTCAGCTGACGCTGATAAAAAGTCGAATATCTACATTTTTTAAAAGTTTTATTGATCTGCATAACTTGCACAAGGTGCTACATACACACCTGTCTTTCAAAGTGACGTCTCGCAGCTTCTATGCAGGAGTGAAATCGTTCCGCAATGTTTTGTCGTACCGGTTTGAAAAAAACCATATGTTTATCGCACAGTGTCACAGACAACGAAAATTCTTCCTAGTACATCCTCTTCATGTGTCTTGCACGCAAGACTTTTTCATACGATACTACAGGAGGAAATCAGGTGAAATCATATTACGTGGACAAGCTGGTAACGAAATAGGACCTCCTCTTCGAACCATCCTTTCAGGGAACATTTAAGGAGCAAATGTGTAAAAGTGAATTGCGTCTCCATCGCTACGCAAACACATACGTGCGCCAATAACAAGTGGGATATCATTCAACAACGAGTGTGTATTTGACGAAGACAATGTACATAGAGTTTTCGTTCAGTTTCACTTAGCCCAAAATTTTAACTACTGCGAGCGTAATAAATTAATTTATTACACTGTACAAACAGGGAATTATAGGTTCCCGTATTTCACTGACGGGAACTATCCTACAACGATAAGCTTCTTAGCTTTCGACCCAGACGTATCTTCAGGAAGCTTACTCATCTACAATTGACATGTCACTGGAATATTGTGTCAGCACCACATAAACACCAAGCATATCCACAAATTTTGGACACCGGTTGGCTAAGAATAGAGGAATCAGTCCCTGTCCTCCCGTATCCTCAGTACAAAACTAATAAAACCCAACCAGCTTCGATAAAAGCACAGATATTGAATATATCACAAACACAAGCTCACCATCTGTTAACAAACAAAAGTTGGATTTCATGCTGAATTTTCTAGTATAAGGAATATATTAAAAATACGTCGAATTTCAAAAATGGCTGCTAGTATAATTCAGATTCCCAAAAAATAGATTTTAAAGTCCCAGAGAGTTATCGCAAAAGGAACAGCAGTACAAAGAGTAAGTGGGTTGAACCCATCGTTAGAAGGGCGCGACTTCCTGACAAAGTACGTAGAACACAGAAGAGATGGCGCCTCTCTTGTGAAATATTTACGTCTTCTTTTTTACAGCCTTCGTGTTACTTTTAGGGAGAAAATTATCATTCTTTGGTGTAACATTAAAAACTAGAACATGAGAACTTTGGATTACTTCGATGTATGACTTTCAACGCCCCTCTTCACCTAACAAGAATAAGCATGTCTTTCTGAAAAAAATCTCCTAAGGCTGCTGCCACTTCTGTTATCACTTGTAGAGACTTCAGCTCTTTCTGTCATGCTTGAGAATCGTAAATAAAAGATACATAGATGTCATGAACCACAAGGAGCTGCAGATCGTAACAGTCTAATAGCACTGAATAACTGATTAAGAACAATGATCATTGCTAACGAGATATGACATTGACATTATTTTTCATACTCCGATGACTGGGGCGGAAACCATCTGCTCTAATCACTTCCTAACTGCAATAAAAGTTAGACATTTGAAGTAAAAGTGTGGCGATCCACAGATTGCCAATCACAGAAACGTGTTCGTCTAAGCACAGCTCAGTTTTAATAAAGTCATTATCAGACTAAATGCATCTCGGAAAGTATTAATCGTTGCTCCATATAGTACATACCATGGGTCCTACTCCAAAGACATAGAAAATATAACAGCTAATCAGTAGGAATAAAATATAGGAAGTATCAGACGTTTGGTAACTCGTTAAATAAAATTGCATTGGTCTCGAGAAAACAGGGTACGACGATCTCAAAATGGAAAGAAGGCTCTCTTAACAGCTGACTATTCATCACTTAGACTTATTGTCAGCAATGATACGGATAGTAATCGCTTCTGTTCCTCTTGCCCTTCACAGAGAAGGAAATTCTCAAAGCATTTAACTTAGTCACTCGTCGAACTGGCAACATCAAATACTCAATAACTGGTCACTTATTCCATAAAAGGATCTATCACTGTGTTATTACCAACATATTTGCTGTCGGAAGGAGAGGATGTAAGTTTGGAAAAATAGATTGTTATTCCTACGTAACGTCTAAAAAAAAGTTTATAGCGAGATCTGCTGCTTCATATCGGAGAAAATTAATTCATAAAATTAAAAAATAAAATACTGGTCCATAAATAAATACACGACCATACACAGGTAGTAGTACTGAGACTCCTTTATCTGGGTGGTGTTTGTAAAAGATGTCTGAACAGTTATTGGACCACTGGCGTAGATGGAACAGCACATATTGCAGGAGGGAGAGACATGGATAACGCTGTGGAGTATCTTCGTACGGCAGTCGATGTAACAACGCCGGGGAAACGTCACCTAAAAGTTGAAAACCGGTCGTCTACACAAGGCGACCCATCAGCCATTGTAGCTGTTCCAGAATCACTGAGATACACTATCGGCAATGCTCCAACAAAATGTTGCTAATCGTTGGTACTGTGTCCCTATTCAAATTAGTGTCGGAAAACACTAGAGAATACTTTCTTCCACGATCAACACTAAAAAAAAAAACAGTTTTATCAATGTAAGAGAAAAGGGAAAGCATGGAAATGACTTACATCAAAGCACATTGTAATCAGATATAGTGAAGGAAAAGATTTACTTATGAAGGAAACCCTGTTAAGAAGGGTACATCTACATATAAGTTTACCTGCGACAAAATTTTATAATTCCATTAAATTCGGCATTAAACGATTCCACCAAGACTTTGATTACACAAAGTTAACTGTCTCATGCATATGGAGCTTAGTTACTGTAAGACTAAACCGTGGCATTTTTCCAAGTCATCTGCACCTTCTTGAACTTAGTGGGACATTCTGCTGTGAATGTAGAAATCAAACAGTTACCAACGTCAGCCATTCCCTGGTAGCTTGACCTGTGCTAAGTGTCCACTAATAAGAGCTCTTGAATAAATCAAAAATGGTAATCGCCTTTTCCATCTGTCCACCAGTCCGTTCAGCGACCAGAAAAGTTAATATGACCTCGTAATTAAAAAATCTTACGAAAAGTGATTTAAACATTTAGTAAATGAACAAGACGTATTTGTAATCGCTGTAAATAAAATGTATGAAGTTATTTGGTAAATACTACGATTCTAGGGTTTATACATGTACAGCTATACTTACACTCCTACCTCCCTCGAACTGATTATAAATGTTCATTGCTACCACTTGTCTTCTACTTTACTATCTAATACCTCGTTACTTTCCACAATATTCCCACTTCTTCAAGAGTGGAACTAAAATTAGAGTTATACTGGAAATGTAATATCATATGCGTCATATTTTATTTGCAATTTAAATGTTATAATATAGCTGGAATATATTGTAACGTTCATTAAATATTTTATATAATAGTGTAAAGAGAAGAAATTCGTCCCTGTCTCTCATTTTCTCCAATTTTTTAAATCAAAAGTAGAATAATTTAGTACGTTCAGTGTGTATTTTATATAAGTATGAATGCGAGAGATGGCTGTGTGATCAAGGGACGAAATATCGGTACAGAATGAGACTATACCTGTGTCATGCACATGAATTGACGGAAGATATGGATCGACACTCACAATTAGCCACTGCCTCGTCCAGAAGTGCTTTTTTTACGGATATTTATTGGAAGTTGATGTGTTTCTGTTTCTGAAGTCCTCCCGAAGAGACCAAAAAGGTCCCTGGATGCGGATATTGAGGGCGATGTGGTCAGCACACCGCTCTCCCGGGCGTATGTCAGTTTCAGAGACAGGAGCCGCTACTTCTCAGTCAAGTAGCTCCTCAGTTTGCCTCACAAGGGCTGAGTGCACCCGTCTTGCCAACAGCGCCCGGCAGACCGGATGGTCACCCATCCACGTGCTAGCCCAGCCCGACAGTGCTTAACATCGGTGGTCTGACGGGAATCGATGTTACCACTGCAGCAAGACCCGTTGGCGTTTCTGTTTCTCGCCAAGTTGAAACACTTGCTTTGTCATTCGCAATCCAACACACACTTCAATATAGTAGAGGACGGTGCTGTATTGATCTGCGGTCAAAAGTATACGCACATGATGCCATAGTAGCCTCATTCTGGCCGCAGCGAGGGCATACCGTAGCAGCTATAGGACCGAGAACACTCTCTTATCTCTTATGCATCGGCAATCATCGTCTTTCACAGTCGTGCTTGTGCTAGGGCAAGACTCCTGCACGCAAAACCCGTGGATGTTGCCATAACTTATGAACAACAGAATAATCGACGTTTTAATCATGTAGGCGTCTGTCTGGTAATTGAACCTTCGTCCAAACTGCCAGTCTTCTGCTACGACAGATCTCGACACGATGCGTCGACATCATTCGACCCACTGAAGTATCCAACACGATCTCTCGCGCTGAAACGTGTGGATGGCTACAGCCGCGTGATAAAGTTTTATTTATTTGTTTATTTACCCTAGAAATGTTAGGCATAAATATATGCCGGCCGGTGTGGCCGAGCGGTTCTAGGCGCTACAGTCTGGAACCGCGCGACCGCTTCGGTCGCAGGTTCGAATCCTGCCTCGGGCATGGATGTGTGTGATGTCCTTAGGTTAGTTAGGTTTAAATAGTTCTAAGTTCTAGGGGATTGATGACCTCAGAAGTTAAGTCCCATAGGGCTCAGAGCCATTTGAACCACAAATATATCTCTTACATCTAACAAGACATTCCTCATATTTTATCATTACATTTATTGTGGCACATGTGCTACAAGAGGTACACCATCTAATTCATTGTAATAGCTAGAGCAGAAAATAAATTAGTTCATGTTTGTGAGAAATACAATAACGGTGATTACTAACATGGAAGTACATTTTGACTATGTGATACAGCAGAAATACATGAGACAGAAGAGTTAGGAAAGGAAGAGGATGAGGCGAGTGGGTGACAGAACACAACCACTGGAGAGTAAAAAAGACAGAATGACATAGCTAACTAAAAAATGCAGAGAAAGAAAGACTTTTAACTGAGAGACGAAGTGAGCATTTACTTTAGCATTTGACAGAGAGAAGTGGCCATACGTGTTAATTCTTTAAGGGGAAATCATAAGGATGACAAAAGAAAGTACTTCCGCTTTTTCTTAAACGCAGTAGTGAACAGAGTTGACCTGAGTAACTTGTTGCAGAGGTCGACAGCACAATGAAGAATAAGTTGGAGACAGCCGTGATACAGGAAAAGTGAAATCATCTGTTGCAGTTATGATGAGACTGTAGTTACTTCACCTGTGAGTTTCGTGCACAGGAGGTTTCATTAGTTGTGAGATTTTGGATGACATCGCGATAGCAGAGGTCAGGAAGAGTGAAACATTCTACAGGTTTCAGTTTCGAATCCTGTAAAAATATGTTCTGAAATTTGCGCAGCATTATCGTGGTAACTAACTTCTGCATCATTTATTTTAAGTTATTACTGCTTTCTTATTTTTTCCTAGTGCAAGGAAACAATAGTATTAAAAGACGTGTGTTAAAATTCCAATTAGATGTTAAAGCAAACGATAATGAGAAAGGAACATAGCATATCTTCAATCGTTACGGTATGCTCAGCCCTCTCAGGTTAGCAAACGTTTGGATGTGATGGAGTAATTACACGAGTTGGTCAGAAATATGAAATCACTGCAAGAAATACATGCTTAAATATAAATGCTGATACTAGGCAAGCGTGCAGGTTGCACTGTTGTTTCTGACCACGAAAGGCACGTGTGGAATGTGCTCAATACGCTGCAAGTGTCAGGCATGGTCCAAACAGCGTTTTATGTAGTCGTGAGTGCATTATGTTGGAACTACGTGAATTCGAACGTAGGGAAATTGTTGGTGCTCGTATGGTGGATGCTTTCCGTTTATACCGCATACAGGGAAAACGGAGAAACATCATTGGCTACGTCACAACGAGGACAAAATGGGATGTTCAGTCATCGTGACAGACGGTTACTGAAGAGGACTGTGGCGAAACATTAGAGGACGGCAGCTGAAAAAGTCACTGCAGAACTGAATGTCGAACTCTCGAACCCTGTCATAACCAAAACAACACCAAGAGAGCTCTCTAAGCAGGGAATTGCAGAGCGAGATTTAATTCCAAAACCACTCATCTGTGATGCAACTGCCATTCGCAGCACTTTTCGCAGACAGTATCCGCATCTTCCGCTGAATGTAACTTAACTAATATATCACTGAACGACACACAGTTCAGGAAATATGACGTGAAATTCTGAGGTGAAGGAAAACAAACTGCCGCATCATGCTTGACGTTTTAATTTCTTACTTATTTGCTATTAACTATTCGCAACATATTCATTTGGGCCACTGAATGTGCCTACAAAAATATATCGTCGTACGCCATATAGTTCAGGAATAAGACGACACGAACACTAAAGTGTGTGAAAAATTGGTGCATCAAGCATGACCTTTTAATTTATTATTTCTTTACTACAAACTCTGTCTGAAATACATTTACCAAACGTTATCCACATATATCACTGAATGTACCTACAAAAATGTATCACTGTACGACACATAGTTCAGGATATATGACGCCATAAACACTGAGATGCGTGAGAAAATGCTTCATGATGCATGAAGTTTTAATTTATTACTTTTTTACTACTAGTTCTATTCATAACATGTCGCAGACAGTAAGCACATCCACCACTGGATTAACCTGCACAATTACATCATCGTACAGCAAAGTGTAGGGCGAGCTCAAATTCCAAAACCAATTGCCAGTGGTGCAACTGCCTGTAAAAGGAAAACTTTGTGCTGAAACAATAAAATCTGGGCTATGGAGCAATGGAAGGAAGTAACTTGGTCCAATGAGTCTTTTTTCTCACTGTTTCTGACTGAAGGAGTGAAGTATGACGGGTGTTCGGTGACGATATGGGCAGCCATATCAAGGTATTCCATCGGCCCCGTGATTACTCTGCAAGATCAAGTTATCTGTCTAGGATTATCTGACAGTTTTACGAGTCCCATAAGCCTGACAGAGAGATGACAGTCGTTAATGAAAAATATCTCTGAATCAGAAAATATACGATCCATTAAGCGTATGTTCCAAGTTTGAAAACACCAAATTGTTTAGAATTTGTTTGGCAGCAATCAATAGTTAACGTTGTGAGTGAACTTGTGAAAATGGAGAAAATTGGTCGTTATATATATATATATATATATATATATATATATATATATGCCTCAGCGCAACCAATATTAAATCTGAGCTAGATTCTACTTTGGGATAGTGTGCTCCTTCGCTGACAGCAGTAAAATATTGGTTAGCTGAGTTTAAACGAGGCCGTACGAGCTGCCAAGACGAGCACCGCGGTGGTCGACCAAATGATGCGAAGAAAATAAAAAAAAAAAAATTGGAAATTTGTGGTAAGGACTATGGGACCAAACTGCTGAGGTCATCGGTCCCTAGGCTTACACACTAATTAAACTAATTTAAACTAATTTACGCTAAGGACAACATACACACCCATACCCGAGGGAGGACTCGAACTTCCGACGGGGGGCAGCCGTACGAACCGTGACATGACGCCATAGACCACACGGCTACCCCGAGCGGCTAAAGAAAATCCACGAAGCACTGCTGGATGATCGTCGATTCAAAGTGCGCGAGCTAGCAGATATAGTAGACATTTCAGAAAGTACTTCGCATATTACCTGAAAATTTGGACATGAGAAAACAGTGTGCAATGTTTGTGCCGCGTTTGCTCACACTCGAGCAAAAATAGTGTCGTGAAGATGTTTCAGTTGAGTGTTTAGTGAAGTTTCGCAGCAAAAAAGCTGACGTTTTGCGCCGTTTCATAACCATGGATGAAACATGGGTCCACCACTTCACTCCCGAGACAAAAGAACAATCAAAACAATGGACGCAAATTGGAGAACCGACTCCATAGAAGGCGAAGACCGTTTCATCTGCAGGCAAGGTCATGGCATCGGATTTTTGGAATGCGCATGGGATAATTTTCATTGACTAGCTTAAAAAAGGAAAAACTGTCAATGGCGAGTATTATGCGAAGTTATTGCAACGTATGGGAGAAGAAATCAAGCAAAAACGGCCGCATTTGGCCAAGAATAAAGTGTAGTTTCTTCAGGACAAGGCACCAGCTCACTAGTCCGTTGTTGCACAGGCCAAAATTAATGAATGAAAGTTTGACTTGCTACCTGATGCACACTATTCGTCAGATTTAGTCCTCTCGGATTATTTTCTGTTCGAAAACTTGAAAAAAATGGCTCAGCGGTCGAAGATTTTCAGAAATGAAGACGTGATGTGGGCCGTTAATGGCTATTTATAGGAGTTAGACAGTTCTCATTATAAAAAGGGTATCGAACTTATTGAACATCGTTGGTAAAAGTATACGGAGCTAAAAGGAGATTAAGTTGAAAAATAAATAATTTTTTTCCAAAATTTTTGTGTTTTCTTTGTTAGGTCGGGTACTTACGGGATCACCCTCGTAGCTGACCCACGGTGCAATGTTTGTTCCCCTAGTGGTGATGCTTTGGTGCAAGATGACAGGGGCCGGGGTCACACAGCTCGCATCGTCCAGGACTGGTTCTTTTTAGCACGGGAATGAATTGCTGCATCTCTCCTGGCCACGACAGTCACCAGATTTCAACATTGTTGAGCCTCTGTGGTCTACTTTGGAGAGTAGTGAGGGTGATCGCCATCCACCTCCATCATCGTCACCTAAATTTGCCACTACTGTGCAGGAAGAATGCTATAAGATGTCCCTGAATACCGTACAGGACCTGTATTTATCAATTCCGAGAGGACGCGAAGCCAACGGTTTTCGTCCACCGCGTTAGGCGTGATACTTTGTTCTGCTTTTGGTGTTTCCGTATTTTTCTCCACCTCTTGTAAAACAGAAGCATTAGAGATCAATGTAAAAAGTAAGTTTTCTGATTCTTGCGATTTCGGACAGACACTTAGCCAAAATAACGTGCTCCTTACATTGTCGAAAACAAAGCCTTCCATGTTAGTCACCAACGAACTTGTAATATTATTGGATTTCAGATACTTTGCATATGAGGTAATTGTCATAAAAGAAAGGGACAGCCAACGAGCTGTAGTTCGTAAAGATGCCAAGCATCACAGCGGGAGAGTAAAGAGACGAAAAGAACAATCTACCTTTTGATAAGAAATCTTCTAGAGACTTCATTATCCCTTGTACTTTTGGTCGCCGACATGTTAAGACGTACTACATAGCATTGCTACAAGTCGTATTTCTATTTTGTGTAAAAACTATGTGAAACGACAAACAAACATTTCGGTAACTCGGGTGTGGATACAATGTACTTACGCACACGCAAGGACATTTAATTTTAAGAAGGAACGGACCGACACGGCATCGATTATTCGACTGCGCCATCCACAAAATAAATATCATATGTAAGACATGCATTTATGGTGTATTTGTCAATGTTTAGAAGTTTAATGCCAATTTGTTCTAAGTATATTCATATTTTACGATGCAGTAATTTTCCTCTTGTTCTTTTCTTTCTCTAACCAAAAGTGATGTTCTAATTGTATATGAGCTCTGTTACAGGTTCGCTCTTTATCGCGGTGTCTCGATTGTATTTGGGAGACCACTAATGTGTTCAACTTCCGATCTGTTATTCTTTACCTTACGAAATTCCACTAATTTGATTTCATTTACATTTTTATAATCAAATAGGTCCCTTAGGTAATTTCATCGAAGATTCTGATTGCGTGAAGGCAATCCGAGTCAAAAGGTCAATTATTAGCGCAATCAATCCGTACGTCTCCTGAACACACTCGAGAACCGACGCATCGGTGATCAATTAATAATCTCTCTCTCTTTTAAAGTCGTACTAAAAATCGGCCATACAGCATAGCCGTAAATACGCAATCTGGTGTTCGGTTGCATTTTGCCAGTAAATATTGCCAACCAACAGTTACAGCATCACTATTATTAATAAGCAAGTTCGTAACACCAGGTCTTCACTACACTGAGAAGACCACTACAGACGTCTGTCACACAATAGAGAACATAAACCGGGGTGGACCTGTCTAACCTGGTACAAGTTGGAGCGCCTAACCGAGCTGTAAGCACGCCGCCCAGCTGGCGTGGAGTGAAACCACGCGACGCACCGCATGCAAGATTGAGGCGCGCGATGAGCCCGCCGGGACGGCCCATGCATAATGCCTCGCGGGGCGCAGAGTGCTCGTGAATAGTTGAGCGGCCGGCCGCCGCTCCGCTCTGGACCGGGCCCGCGCCCGCGGCTGTCTTTTCCTGTAGACGTGAGACGCGCCGCTGATGCTGCGACGCCCCCACAGCGCGCCTGCATTAATGATGCCGCGCTCCCCTCAGAGTGGTGCGTTTAGCTGCATGCTTCTTCCGCAGCCGTAAACTCGGGAGCCAATGTACGTTATCGTCAGCTGCTTCCTGTAAGCGTCTTCCAGGAAGCTGGTGGTGGGTCCGTAATGATGTGGGTCTGTGTTTGCGTGGAATGAACTGGCTCCTCTGGTTCAACTGAGCCGGCCGGAGTGGCCGAGGGGTTCTAGGCGCTACAGTCTGGAACCGCGCGACCGCTACGGTCGCAGGTTCGAATCCTTCCTTCGTCTTTGCTGGTAATTTCACATAATAAGACTGACAACGTTAACGTCAGATTCGACGTTCATGGAAAATATCTTCCCTTGCAGGTAATAAGATGTGACTACAGTCATCGTAATGTTTGCAAAGTTTAATTCGATCAAGTAGTGCAATATTTAGTTCTCATCTAGATGAATCATACTGTGGTACATCACAATGCTTTCCAAAAACCTAAGGACATCACACACATCAATGCCCGAGGCAGGATTCGAACCTGCGACCGTAGCGGTCGCGCGGTTCCAGACTGCAGCGCCTAGAAAAGCTCGGCCACACCTGCCGGCAATGCTTTCCCACGTTCAAGGACCACTGTTCGTATTTAACAGCAAGGGGTATAGCGAGAAAGATACAATTTCATTGAAGTGACAAAAGTCGTGAGATAGCGACATGCACATATGTCGTGTGACTAGGGCCTCCCATCAGGTACACCGTTCGCGGCGTGCAAGGCTTTCGATTTGACGCCACTTCGGCGACTTGCGCGTCAATGGGGAAGAAATGATGATGCTTAGGACGACACAAGACCCAGTCCCTGAGCGGTGAAAATCTCCGACCCAGCCGGGAATCGAACCGGGGCCCTTAGGATTGACATTCTGTCCCGCTGACCACTCAGCTACCGGGGGCAGACTATGTAGATGCCAAGATGGTCTAGTATCGCGTACACAAAACATAAGGGGCAGTGCATTGGGAAGCTGTTTTTGTACTTCGATGATTCACGTGAAAATGTTGCCGACATGACACAGGTTTCCGACTTTATTATGGTCGCACGATGGGAATTAACAGACTTCGAACGCGGAATGGTAACTGGAGGTTGATGCGTGGGACATTCCATGCCGGAAATCGTTAGGGAATTCAATATTCCGATATCCACAGTATCAAGAGTGTGCCGAGAAAACTGACTGTCAGGCTTCGCCTCTCACGACGGACAACGAAATGGCCAGTGCCCTTCACTTAACGACCGATATCAGCAACGTTCGCGTAGAGTCGTCAGTGCTGACAGACAAGCGACACTGCGTGAAATAACCGCAGCAACTAATGTGGGTTGAACGACGAACGTATTCGTTAGGACAGTGGGGCGATATTTGGCGTTAACCGTCTATGGCAGCAAACGACCGATGCGAGTGGTTTTGCTAACACCACGACATCACCTGCAGCGCCTCCCCTGGCACTCGTGATCATATATTTTGGGCCCTAGACGAGTGGGAAACCGTGGTGTGGTCGGATGAATCCCAGTTTCAATTGGTAAAAGCTAATGGCAGGTCTCGACTGTGGTGCAGACCCCACGAAGTCGTGGACGCAAGTTGTTGACAAGGCACTCTGTAAGCTGGTGGTGGGGCCGTAATGATGTGGGTCTGTGTTTGCGTGGAACGAACTGGCTCCTCTGGTTCAACTGAGACGGCCCGAGTGGCCGAGGGGTTCTAGGCGCTACAGTCTGGAACCGCGCGACCGCTACGGTCGCAGGTTCGAATCCTGCCTCGGGCATTGATGTGTCTGATGTCCTTAGGTTAGTTTGGTTTAAGTTGTTCTAAGTTCTAGGGGACTGATGACCTCAGATGTTGAGTCCCATAGTGCTCAGAGCCATTTGAACCATTTTTTGGTTCAACTGACCCTATCATTGACCGTTTGTCCCCAAGCAGCGATCGAAATTTTGTGAATGAAAATGGGCCATGTCACCAGATCACAATAGTTCGCTATTCGTTTGAAGAACATTGTGGACAATTCAAGCGAATGGTTTGGCCACACAGATCGCCCGAGATGAATCCATCGAACATCTACGGGACATACTCGAGAGGTCAGTTCCTGCACAAAATCCTACACCGGTAACACTTTAGCATTTATGGACAGCTATAGAGGCAGCATGGCTCAATATTTCTGTAGGGTACTTCCAACGACTTGTTGAGTCCATGCCACGTCGAGTCGCTGCACTATGTAGGGCAAAAGGAGGTCCGACACGATATTAGGAGGTATCCCAGAACTTTTTTCTCCTCAGTGTACGTCTTTAAGTGTGCAAAGTGCCCTCTCTATTTATTCACTATTCAGATGACACTCGGGAGAACTATGTGATACTGTGAAAGGTATTAGCTCATTTACTACTACACTCTCTTAATGTGCTTGAATTGTTGCGTTACACGTTATGTGAGTAATCCAAGTACTGGCTAATGATGCACATTTCATAAAAGACTAACCTAAATTGAAGAAAAAAGGAGACAAAATACGGAGCGGATTTCAGTGTTATCGACAGAAATTAATTAAATGAAATCAGTTCATTCCAGATATTTCACCAACTCCTCTGAATGGCTCATCTTACAAAAACAGCAAATTAATTGGATTTATTAGACCCAATAAATGTACTTGTGCATAAGTTAAAGTACCATAACACGTTTCAGCGTTAACATTATAATACCCACACATTATTGCCACGCAAAGTTAAAGATCCGTCAGACGTTGGCGTACTGAGCGAATCATGGCTACAAATTTCGCAAGAAGAGCTCCTTTCACAAAAGAGACAAGATATCTACCTGGGTTGAAAAGTGGCAACTCAGTCTAAATAATGAAAATTGTGAGTTCATCCACACGAGTACTAAAAGAAATCCGTCAGACTTCGATTACACGATAAGTCAAACACATCTAAAGGCTGTCAATTCAACTAAATACTTGGAGATGGTTCAAATGGCTCTGAACACTGTGGGACGTAGCATCTGAGGTCATCAGTCCCCTAGACTTAGAACTATCTAAACCTAACTAACCGAAGGACATCACACACATCCATGCCGAAGCAGGATTCGAACCTGCGACCGTAGCAGTCACGCGGTTCCGGACTGAAGCGCCTAGAATCGCTCGGCCACTACGACCGGCGACACTCACATACAGGCCTGCAATACTTGTAGATGACGATTATATAACTTAAATTGGATCGGTTACATAGACAATATTGTGGTAAACCGAATGAAATACTGCGGTTTATTGACAGAATACTTAGAAGATGCAACAGGTTAACTAAACAGACCACCTGCACTACGTTTCGCCGACCTCTTTTCGAGTATTTCTGCGCGGTATGCGACCCGTATAAGATAGGACTGGCGGAGGACACATAAATTATTCAGAGAAGAACAGTTGGTTTTGTATTACCGTGAAATAGGGGAGAGAGTGGTCACGGATATGATACGCTATTTGAAGTGGCATCATTAAAACAAAGTTTTTTTTCAGCAAGATATTTTCAAGAAATTTCGCTCGCTAATTTTCTCTTCAAAATGCGAAAGCATTTTGTTGACTCTCGCATGGAAAGATTCATGTGTTCATTCTTTCTAAGCATTATTCGGCTGTGGAACGGTGGAAAAATATACATCTGAACAAAACTTTTTGATATCATAGAGTTTAGTACAATGACTCCTCGTAGTACACCCATTGAGGTTTGTAAAATACCTTATTAATAAAATAAAAATAAGTCCTTCTGCAAACTATAACACTGCAAATGCATTTACGTAGCGTGTGCAATCAAATACCAAATTTGGTTTATTACGTACTATGCCCCAACAGAACAAATAGTCCTGTCACGGAAAAGCCACGTATAACACTACCTTCCGCTACTGTTATACCATAACCTCTAAGCTGGAGGCAGTTCGTATAATGAAATTATTTTTGTTAAACCTATTATGGTATAAAGTAACAGTACCGTGTTACCCTCTGAAAGGAATTTTGTTGAGTTGACCGTGATGTACCTAACAGATGTGGCTTATCGGAAGTGAAAGTCAGAATTATGTAAATATTTAAACAGTAACAAACAATAATTTACCTATCCACACTGCCCAAATGATATTAAAAATGGTCGCCAGCGTAATTAGGCATAAGAATGAGTAACACTCTTGTTCAAGAAACTGAAATTAAGTAACTTCAATGGGCAAACATAGCCTATTCTTTGTCACGCGAGAGAGCTATGAACTCTGGCACCTGCATATGTTAACGTTAAGGTTGGACCTGACAGTTAGAGCAGAACAAACTATCTGCATACATATATCAGATAACGATACACACTATTACCTTCAGGGCTTAATCAAACTGAATGGTCTCAATAATATTACTATTAACATTCACTGTAGAATCATAAGCTGGACATAAGTTCAGTATTACTTTTCAAACATTTTTCTATCTGACAAAAAAATGTAAATGTAGTTCACTGCAAAATTATGAACTGGGCATAGGTTAAGTCTCTCTCAGCTAAATACTTTTCTATTTAGAATGAAAGTTAAAGGCATTTCACTAACGAACACTTTCTCACTGACCTTTGAATAAAAGAAGTTACTGTTTTCACAAATAGTGGTCTTTCTATTAATCGTTATTTACCTTGTGCACAATAGACAATCTGTAGGTCCTGTTGCACTATTAACAAGCACTTTCAATACACAAGAGGAACCCAATACTGTACAGAACTTGACCGGAATAACCAAGAGTAACTGAAACTTTCTATAATTAAGTAACATTGCGCATTTGGACTACTTTCAATTGGAGGGTTGCCCTTAATCTTGACCTCTGTAGTAGAGCAAACTAAACGCACTTTCATTACATTAGTGAAACAAGCACTTAGCAAGCATGAACATGTAACTCTCAACAGTTGCAGTTCTGAACTTATACTGCAGTGAAACACAAAATTTAGATATTTGTAAGATCCTTTCAACAAACAATATTAATTTTAGCACACTCTTTTGCCACAATAACTTTAATATGCTTTCAATAAAGGACACTCGGTAAGCAGTTTAGCATGGGAGGGACCCTAAGTGGATATGTGACTGAGGGTAAATCACGGTAGGTACAAGAGTTCAGGTATAATTTAATCTGCCAGGAAGTTTCATAATTTACCTTATATTTGAGCACACTATAACATCCAATGAGCTGATCCTTCACTGCACATTACTATAAATCTTCTGTTCCGTTACAGTGAATGCGCAATGTGGTGGCGAGTGCATGTTGGTAGGTGGATCTGCAGGTAGAATTGCTGGACTCTGTCATTTCTTGGCGGCGATGATAGATATCAATTACAACATAATTCCAGCTAGTTACTGCATCCATCCGAGGCTTTGGCACGTTGGAAAACGGCACAAAAAGCCCCTCTCGGCACCATCACAATTCACAACCCTTTCGTGAGCTGTTGGTGGTTCAGTAGCTCATTCGCGACTGACTTTGTTCCACCTTTCCATCCATGCTAACCACATTTTGCTCGCGTTACACAGTTCCATTCCCGAGGGGAACCACACCACCTTTTACGTATAAAATAAGTAAGAACCCTAATTGAGGATCAGCAATTACATAAAAGTAACCAAACATATTAAATAAACTAGATCTGTTACACATATTGGTATTACTACAAAAAATTATTCACACAGAAATTACAATTATATGCATTAAGTTTTGTTCCCTCCAAATGAGGCAAAGAATTTAACTAATAGAGACAATACATTGCACAGTATTTTATCGAGACATCGAAGTTTTTACAAAGAAAGAAGTATACAATTTTGTGTTATCGATTCAAAGCAACCACATTTGCAGAAACTCAATGATATAATATTGAATAAAGATAAAGCAAAAAAATAAATCAAACAGTTACGTAGGGTCAGAGTTGTGGTGTTACTAAACAAGAACGATCTTGATCAGTTACAAAAAATCATTACAAAACAAAGCAGGCTCTCTCCTAAGTGAACATCTTGAAAACAAAAACAGTTAAAATCTTTGTCATGATGATGATTATCAGTCTTTAGTAGTATGTATGACCTCCCCGTGCACGGATGAGTTCTTACACTCTGCGAGGCATGCTGTGGATGAGATCATCAATTTTATCTTCGGATGTAAGATCGCACACCTCAGTGGCAGCTTCAGTGACGTCTTGAAGATTCTCAGGTGGATTCGGACACTGTGCAATGGGCACCTTCAACAGGTCCCATGCGAGCTGAATTGCACTCGTGTCTGAGGGCTGTGCAGGCCAACGTATACGGTTGATGTAGCGTCTCTGAAGATACTGAGACACTGCTAGAGTACAGTGCGGTCTCGTATTGTCATCGACTAGGATGAAACTGTCACCGACTTCACCTCTGTAGGTCCTTACAATCGTTTGTAGGACCTCTTGGAGCTATCGGGGACCACCCAAATTGCCGTAGATGGGAATCAGAGAGATCTGCTACCCCAGCGTTATTGGTGCTCAGAATATTACACTTCCACCTGCAAATGGATGGACTTCCTGAACGTATCGGCGTTACTGGTGTCGTTTAGTGCTTCTGTAAGTAGGCTGTTTATGTTTTCTTATTGGCAACGTTACGTAGCGCTCTGTATGAAAATCACTGGCTGTGCTGTGTGCAGTATGTGGCTAGTTTGCATTGTTGTCTGCCATTGTAGTGTTGGGCAGCGGCAGCTGGATGTGAACAGCGCGTAGCGTTGCGCAGTTGGAGGTGAGCCGCCAGCAGTGGTGGATGTGGGGAGAGAGATGGCGGAGTTTTGTAATTTGTCATGAACTGCTATATATATTATGACTGTTAAGGTAAATACATTGTTTGTTCTCTATTAATATCTTTCATTTGCTAACTATCCCTATCAGTAGTTAGTGCCTTCCGTAGTTTGAATCTTTTATTTAGCTGGCAGTAGTGGCGCTCGCTGTATTGCAGTAGTTCGAGTAATGAAGATTTTTGTGAGGTAAGTGATTTCTGAAAGGTATAGTTTAATGTTATTCAGGGTCATTCTTTTGCAGGGATCTTTGATAGTCAGATTGCGTTGCGCTAAAAATATTGTGTGTCAGTTTAAGCACAGTCTTGTATAATTGTTCTAAGGGGACGTTTCATATGTCGCCGCTTGGCCTAGGATACCTCACTGGAATCTTCTGATTTTTTCTTGTGGTTTGTGTATTTAGTGTAGCTTTTGTTTATTGCTAGCGCGTAATCAAAATATCCACGGGTATGCTGCCGGTCTATAGTGTCCAACGGGCACAATATTTCGGCGATCAAACATGTCGCCATCATCAGGTGAACTGACGGACTGAGCTCCTGTGAACGTACCGGCACGGAGATCCGTACGCTATGGCTGCTCAGAGGGAACTGGGTTCGGTCGCGGCGGCGGCCGATTTAAATACCCTCCGCCCGCGGCGCGCTCCCTCCGCCGTCCGCGCCCAGCGCCACGGTCGCGCGGTGGAACAGATTGCGACGGCGTCTGAGATGACGTCGGTGTGATGGCTCTGTCCGCCGTGGTCGTCACAACTATACGTCTGCTCGATTTACTCTTGATTAACCCGATCGCTGGTTCCCAAGCCTTGCTAAGATTATAGCCACAGTCCCGGTTTATGAGGTCGTCATTGGTGCGAATTTCGATGGCCTCTCTAACAACGCTGTCCCAGTATCTCGACGTCTGTACCAGAATCCTCGTGCGGTCATACTCCATGGCGTGATTTTCCGACAAACAATGTTCAGCGACCGCCGACTTGCTCGGATACATCAGTCGAGTGTGCCTCTGGTGTTCACGGCATCGATCCTCGACGGTACGCATCGTCTGACCAATATACGACTTGCCACATTGACACGGAATCTGGTACACGCCGGCCTTCCTCAAACCGAGGTCATCTTTGGCGCTCCCCACCAGTGCACGAGTTTTATTTGGAGGACAAAACACAGTTCCGACCCGGTGTTTCTTCAGAATGCGGGCGATTTTCCCCGAGAGTGCGCCTGTGTATGGAATAAATGCAGTGCCTACCTCCTCCCTCGTGACTTCATCCATCTCAACAGGTTGTGCTGCAGTGGTTGGGCGGAGAGCACGTTGAATCTGCCACTCTGAGTACCCATTTTTTCGAAATACAGTTCTCAGATGTTCCAATTCCTGGGGTAGACTCTCTGCTTCAGAGATAGTGCGCGCCCTATGTACTAGAGTTTTAAGTACCCCATTCCTCTGTGAAGGGTGGTGGCAGCTGTCTGCATGCAAATACAGATCAGTGTGCGTAGCCTTCCGATACACCCCATGACCTAGGGTGCCGTCAGCCCTTCTCTTGACCAAGACGTCAAGGAAAGGTAATTTACCCTCCGTTTCAGTCTCCATAGTGAATTTGATGTTGGGGTGTATGGAGTTTAGATGTGTAAGGAAGTCAAGGAGTTTATCCATACCATGTGGCCAGATGACGAACGTGTCGTCCACGTAACGGAAAAAGCAAGTAGGTTTCCATACGGATGACGACAGGGCTTCCTCCTCGAAGTTCTCCATGTACAAATTCGCTACCACCGGTGAGAGTGGGCTACCCATGGCGACTCCCTCCGTTTGTTCGTAGTATTCTCCATTAAAAAGAAAATACGTGGAAGTCAAGACATGCCTAAAAAGTTCAGTGGTCTTCTCATCAAACTTCTGACTAATCAATTCTAGTGACTCTCGCAGGGGTACCCTCGTAAACAAGGAAACGACATCAAAACTCACCATGATATCTGACTCATCCAACCTGAAGCTATCAAGGCGTTTAACAAAATCCACGGAATTACGGATGTGATGAGGGCATTTACCCACATAAGGACTTAATATTCCCGTCAGGTATTTGGCCAACAAATATGTAGGTGCCCTGATGTTGCTGACAATGGGGCGTAATGGTACCCCCTCTTTGTGAACCTTCGGGAGTCCATATAGTCTAGGCGGTACCGGACCTTGGGGTAACAATTTCTTAGCGTCACCCTCCGGTAAATCTGCGTCTTTGAGAAGCGCCCTCGTCTTGTTCTCCACCTTCTTTGTAGGGTCAACGCTGATCTTCCGGTAGGAATCGTCATTTAGCAGGCTCTGCATCTTATCAGTGTAGTCCTTATGGGAGACAACAACTGTAGCATTGCCTTTGTCAGCTGGTAAGACAACAATTTCAGAGCGCTCCCTCAGATCACGAATGGCCGCCCTCTCTTTACTGCTGATATTTGACTTCATCGGCTTGGATTTCGTCAACGCACGACAAGTTTCACGACGTATTTCCTCGGCTGATTCTGGCGGAAGTCGAGCTGCAACCTGTTCAACAGCACTAACAATTTCTGCGACCGGAGTGAACTTGGGGGTGGGAGCGAAGTTGAGACCTCTCTGCAAAACCGAGACCGCATCATCACTTGTTAGAGAGGCCATCGAAATTCGCACCAATGACGACCTCATAAACCGGGACTGTGGCTATAATCTTAGCAAGGCTTGGGAACCAGCGATCGGGTTAATCAAGAGTAAATCGAGCAGACGTATAGTTGTGACGACCACGGCGGACAGAGCCATCACACCGACGTCATCTCAGACGCCGTCGCAATCTGTTCCACCGCGCGACCGTGGCGCTGGGCGCGGACGGCGGAGGGAGCGCGCCGCGGGCGGAGGGTATTTAAATCGGCCGCCGCCGCGACCGAACCCAGTTCCCTCTGAGCAGCCATAGCGTACGGATCTCCGTGCCGGTACGTTCACAGGAGCTCAGTCCGTCAGTTCACCTGATGATGGCGACATGTTTGATCGCCGAAATATTGTGCCCGTTGGACACTATAGACCGGCAGCATACCCGTCGATATTTTGATTATCAAATACGCCGGGAGAAACTCAAGAATCACATTGCTAGCGCGTAATTATAGAGAGAATTTCCTTGGTAGTTGTAGTTTTTCATTGTTGCACAGTAAAACAGTTGTGGCATGCATGTAGATTTGCACCAAGTATTTCGCAGCTGCAATTAACTAGATATTATTTTCAGTGCTATGTTAATGTGTTCTCATATTTTTGCTCTTCAAATTGTGTTTTTCTGTGTTATCGTGTGAAATATTGTCACAATAATGGCGTGTGAAAAACGTAACACTAGGCACAAAAGTAAACTGAGAAATAATAGTGACGATAAGCGTAGCTTATCAGCACCACTGTGTAGTGAATTAACAGACATTCCAAGTAGTAATTTGGTAATTGTGCATAGGGAAATGGAGCGGGCGGCAAATAATGGTGTAGACAGTGAAACAGGTTGTGAACAGGGAAGCATTATCGATCGATCGGTCGGCAATAGCTCGCCTCAGGAATCCGAAATGACAGGACACAATTTTACAAATACTGTAGATTCAGGTTTTGCGTCCTCACCGTTTTCTCAAATAAGTCAAGACACATTTTCAGCTTGTCAAAATGTGAATGTTGCCGGTGCAAATGCACTGCCGAAAAGCGTAGAGGAACAGATTCCAGACACTAATGCATTGTTATTACAACTAATGCAACAAATGGAACAAAATCAGAGACAAACACAGCAAAAGCTTCAAAAGTTAGATTCAATGGAACAAAATCAGAGACAAACACAGCAAAAGCTTCAAAAGTTAGACACAATGGAACAACACCAGAGACAAACACAGCAACAGTTAGACACAATGGAACAAAATCTTCAGAAGTTAGACACCACACTTGAACAAACACGTGAAGATTTAACCACTGAGTTACATAACATCGAATCGAAATGTCAAAAAGTCTGTATGACGTAAAAACACAAATTTGTGAGCATTTCCAACCTATTTTTTCGCGTCATGAAAATGCATTACAGAATCACGAAGCAGCCATAAAAGAACTGCAAACTATTGTTCATGAAAATCATGAGACCTTGCAAGCTAAAATGGACTCAGTTGCATCTACCGATTCGGTTACGCAACTTGCAAAAACTCAGGAAAATTTAAAGGACACAGTAGATACCCTGAAAATTGGTTCAGAAAGACACATGGAGGAAATTAGTTCATTATCAGAGAAATTAGCGGAACTTTCGGATCAGGTCACTAACTTATCTACGAAGGTAGATGATAATCTGAATGACACAAAACCGGTAGTCTTTAATGACACAGAAGAGTGCGACCAAATTAGGAAACTGAAACAAAATCTGAATCAAATTAATACGCAACACCAAAGAGAAATCCGGGAAGTACAAGATCAGCTGACACAGGTAATACAAGAATTACGTATTTCAGAGGACACTCGCGCTCCAATACGGGAAGAGGGACATAGAAATATGGAACAGCCACAAAATAATAACACAGGGCATTTCGGAAGTTATGAAAGAAATTGGCAATGTGCACCGAATTTTGAGATGGAACCGCCGACACGACGTAACAATGACCGACATGCTACTCGCCGACACGATGATTTTGACTATAAGCTGTTCATTACTACACGTAAATTCAAAACGTTTAAGAATTCTGGCAACGAAATTCATCCACAAGCATGGCTCCATCAATTCTCTCATTGTTTTCCTCCCAACTGGTCATTGGAGCACAGGTTAGAATTTATGTGTGGCTACTTGGAGAATGAACCAGCTGTAAGAATGCGATCGGTCATTCACGATTGTCACAGTGAAGGAGAATTTTACCATGCGTTCCTCTCAGCATATTGGTCACAAGCTACACAAGACCGAGTAAAACATAGCATCATAATGATGAAACATTTCGAACAATCTGAATTTTCCAGTCTTGTGAAATATTTTAAAGACATGTTGCACAAGAATCAGTACCTGTCAAACCCATACAGCCCCTCAGAACTCACCCGCATTTGCTTAATCAAACTGCCTGAACATTTACGACATATTATTTTAGCAGGACGTTGCAAAGACGACACTGAAGCATTTCAGGGACTCTTACAAGAATTAGAAATTGGCACAGACAGTCGCGGGATGCGAAAACAGGAAAACAATCACTACAGGTCACATCCGTCACAATTCCGTGACGACAGAAACAATAACTGGACACGACAATTCTATTCTTACAACGTAAATCGTGACCAAAAGAGACACCACCCGTATGACAACCACTGGAAGAGTAATAGTTACAGAGAGAGATCGCATTTCCGTAGTGATGAATATGACAGAGACACTCATAGAAACAGACAATTTGGCAACCAGTACAATTATTATCACGGGAGACAGAATAACTTCATACGCAACGGTCCAGCGCGCAGTTACGATTCAGGGAGAAATTCTCCACCATGTGACCGACAGGAAAGAAACTATGGAATCTACCGACATGACGACAGACGATATGATCGTAACGACAGACATGAACTGCATCAGAAATGGTGGGATTTAAACAGAGCAGAGCCCTCTCGGCAAGGCGAATTTGTAGAAGTTAGGTCTCCTAATCCCAGTAACGACGCGTGCCAACAAAGAGACAGACAATAACTCGCACCGCAGGCAGCCACCTGCGCCCGCTGGCTCAGGGAAAAATAACATTGACGCTAACCTTGAGCGAAATTCCAGTATTCTTTACGGACGAATACCGCATGATAATTGCATTCAAGTTGAAACTCTGCGTACTGAGAAGAGCAAAGGTTTACACCACATTTCACATGTGAAACCATTTATTGAAAGATAATCTGCTTTTCAACTTTGTCTTTGCCATAAAACGTTTGACTTCACGTTACTAGTATGCTTTAGAAACTGTTACCATGCAACAATGTTTAAAGTTAAATATCCAGTCAAGAACCAAGAGAACTTATTTAAACAGAAATTACGACTGCATTGTTATTGCGAACAGACGACACAGTGTTATTGTGTGTGTACATTCTTGCTTATTAGTTGCATGATTACGTAACGACTATAAGGCTCACATACTTAGAACATTTACCAGTACTGCTAATGGGATTCTATTGCAACATTATGGTTTACTTGAAAATACATTCCGGATTTAAAGTACTTTCTGAGAGATACCAGATGACACAGTGGTTAGTTTATGTGACAGCTACATGATTATATCACGACGTTACTAATGTGTGACACAATTTACATTGTTGCTTTTGTGGAGTATCTGTTTTATATCTGCACGGTTTTTCTGAATTCTTCTGGAAAGCAAAACATGTTTTAGTAGTAACTTTTGTGGTATAGCTACAAGGAGACAGCCTTTTCTGTAGCACAACAATACGTTACAGCACAGTACTTTCTTCATCACGGCAATAAGCGTAATAAGTAAGATATCTATACGCAAAGCATTTCACTTTTGTTTATCATGAGGTAAGTACATTGACTTCTGCAGAACTTAGCTTTTGGAGGACGATAACTACGACACTTCCACAGAGATTATCTTACAGCAAGACGCACATCTAGCGCTACAGGACACTTATTTGAGTGATTAATTTTGTACTTAAAACATTTATTTTTAAAGATTTTTGAATTACAAAGAAAGTTTTCCGTGATACATTTCATTCCATTGCTGTAATCTGTAACACCTGAGGGTATAATTACATTAATCCTCAGGGGGTACGCGCTTGCTTTGTGTACCTTGTGTTTGGCAAGCACAAGGAGCCCTAGCTAATATGGTATTTGCTTATACAACTTTACGCATCGGTACCATATTTCTCTAACACAAATTACACAGCTATCTGATCATTTAACTGAGAGAGGCAAACTTTTTTATTACATCAGTGACAGATGTTTACGTGATTACACCGTTGGATAACTTCACACTTACGAAATTGTATTTTGTCTGTACTGTGTGAACTGTTCATATTTTTTCGGACCCATTGTGATACTATGAGAGCTTTGAATGATGTATTTGGGATGGGATCATGATTTTTAAAGTATGTTTGAGGTAGATGACACTATTGAAATGAGCAGAGAATTTTCTTTAGGTTTTGAAATTATTGGAGGAAGCTACGACGATTTTGAGAATTGACTGAGATGTTATGATATTTTTACGACGACGATGTGTATTATGCTGTAAGATTTTGCTTCTACACATTTGCAACGCAAATTCTCGACCCGTGAAATTTTGTATATGAGACTGTCACTGTAGCAGAAACTGCTGTCGTAAATATTTCAGTAAGAAAGGTAAGTGACCACCTGCACATAATGCGTTTTGGGCACCCAGCTGAGAGGTAGTCGTCTGACAAAAGGAAGCCATTAGGTGAAAAAAAAAGGGAGGCCATTATCCTTGCCATTGACATTCCTTTAGAGAAAACATTGCAAATGCGACACCCTCATTACTTGGAAGGATACTTACATCTGCACACCTGATTATGACAAGCATCTTTCTACGAGAGTTGAGATAATTTCTACTAACTTATGAAATGTCACGTGACTACTGAATGATATTTTTATGTTTTGGTTTGCGTAAATGCTTATTTCATTTAATATCTGGTTTCCAGCTGTGTTGCAGCGTTAGTTTTATAAAATAAACTTCGATGCATTTGCTAATGTGAACACTTTCTGTCAACAGATCTATTAAATAATTATTTTATGACCCACATTCTTCGATAAAGGAGCTCTTGGAATGGAAAGAAAAATAAGAAGGGACTAATAACAGTAACTGCATACATAATTTTCTTTTCCACTACTTGGTAATTTATTTTGTAGAATAAGTTGTGGTGCACCACTTTAATTACATAGACATTAAGATGTGAATATACATTTCCCTTGTCTGCATTGTTGTTTTTAGTGTAATGTTTTTTTTGCTTGAGCTATGTCATGTTTAGATACAAGTTGCTGCTGCTGTTTGCCAGGCATAGTGTTACTGAATTTGACGTTGTATTACGCTGTTAAGCCAGTTTTACTACTAATTTATTTTTCTTGTTTCCTGCACAGTGCCTTATATTAGTTGTAGTACTGCAATTGCTTTGCCTATTTAAAATTTTTGTCCTTGATGTTTGTGTTAATTGTTTTATGCTTCTGCATTGCCTCGTCCCTTAGTTTAGCATCTGAGCTCAGTAGATTTAAGTTAACTTAAGAGGGGTAGACTATATAAGAAACTGACTATGGAGAATAGGTAAAGAATGCATTGCGAAGTTATATGAAAAAGATTTGGGCCAAAATGAGTATTGTACAATGAGAAACAATTATTTTGAAAGAAATATGAATGGAATACAGGAAGGAGGTATAGATAGGGCTTTTTGGGAATAATGATGAATGAAGGGAGATCTCCAAGAAGCAAAGAAAGTTTTGTTTGCAAAATACTGCAATGAAACAAACCCTGTCCTTTCCTTTTGTGTTATCCCACTATGTGTTTGTGTACCCTTGTGTATTTGTTTTCTTCCTGTCTCTGTGTAGTTTCATAGAATTTTTTCTTCTTCTAATACTAAGCTATATTCACTATGATGAGGAATACTGTTATCCTCAAATATAATTGGCATTAATAATATGATATTTACCTTGTGAAGATGTTTAGACATTATTTATTCTGTTTTGTTGCTCATGTGTGAAGTTGATGTTTCGAAAGTTATTCTGATCTTTTATGTATTTACTTATGTCATAATTCCTGTAACACTGATGTATATGTATACAAATGTTATCTGTATTGTTATGTTTTTAATTATGTATTTTGTACCTTAGTCATTGTATTCTTATGTTATAAAATTGTAATTGACAGCAGTTAATCAAATTAAGTAACTTGTACGTTCCATTTCACTGCACACGTTTCTGTTGGTCATAGTATATGGAGAAGTAGGGACTGATAGTGTTTGCACGTGTGTTAATAATTCAGCAAGGGACTGGTTAACAGCATTGTTGGTTCTAAGGACAAATAGAAAAAAAAACTTTGTGAGTGCACGAGTGGTGGTTTATGGACTTGCTATATTATCCGCAAGACTCTTCAATGGTGATTGTGCACCCGCACAGTCACAACAGATGGCTGCTGGCCATCTCTACAAGGACTACAGTGGGTCTGCACCTCTGGTGGCCCACCAATACCATACTCTCTACCAGGACTACAGTGGGCCTGTCCACAATTTCTACAAGGACTGCAGTGGGTCTGCACCTCTGGTGGCCCACCAATACCATACTCTCTACCAGGACTACAGTGGGCCTGTCCACAATTTCTACAAGGACTGCAGTGGGTTTGCACCTCTGGTGGCCCACCAATACTCTCTACCAGGACTGCAGTGGGTCTGCTCTGTGATGACCTACCTACCAATATTCTTCATAACTGCGACTGTCTCTGCTGTGGGTTTGCTCTGTTGTGGCCCATTACCTGTCAGCATGTCAAGAGTCAGCACTGTCTTTCAGTTGGAAGGACAACACTACTTCTTCAAGACTGCATGGAAATCCACTACTTCCGTGTGCATTGTCTTTTACTGCTCAGACTTTGAAAAAAAAAAACACTGAAATTTTACTGTGATGAACAATCTGGACTGTCTTCATGGGCTGTGAGAAAATTTTAGCTTTTGACCAACATTGTATCAATAAGTGTGTGCATTTGATTTCTTGGTTATTGTAATTATGAAAAATTTTATCAAATCATTATTGGCCACTGCCCAAAAAAAAATTTGTAAAATTTTTTGTGGGGAGCATGGGGGCTATGTAAGTAGGCTGTTTATGTTTTCTTATTGGCAACGTTACGTAGCGCTCTGTATGAAAATCACTGGCTGTGCTGTGTGCAGTATGTGGCTAGTTTGCATTGTTGTCTGCCATTGTAGTGTTGGGCAGCGGCAGCTGGATGTGAACAGCGCGTAGCGTTGCGCATTTGGAGGTGAGCCGCCAGCAGTGGTGGATGTGGGGAGAGAGATGGCGGAGTTTTGTAATTTGTCATGAACTGCTATATATATTATGACTGTTAAGGTAAATACATTGTTTGTTCTCTACTAATATCTTTCATTTGCTAACTATCCCTATCAGTAGTTAGTGCCTTCTGTAGTTTGAATCTTTTATTTAGCTGGCAGTAGTGGCGCTCGCTGTATTGCAGTAGTTCGAGTAATGAAGATTTTTGTGAGGTAAGTGTGGTGTCACCGCCAGACACCACACTTGCTAGGTGGTAGCTTAAATCGGCCGCGGTCCATTAGTACATGTCGGACCCGCCTGTCGCCGCCATCAGTACTTGCAGACCTAGCGCCACCACATGGCAGGTCTAGAAAGACGGACTAGCACTCGCCCCAGTTGTACGGACGACATTGCTAGCGACTAGACGTACGAGGCCTTCCTCTCATTTGCCGAGAGACAGTTAGAATAGCCTTCAGCTAAGCACATGACTACGACCTAGCAAGGCGCCATTAGCCTTACCTACTTTGAGAGTTATAGTATAAATGTCTCAAGAAGAACGCTGTATTCATCAGAGAATAAAAGTTAAGTATAAAGCAACTACGTACTTTTCTTGCTACCATTCAATAGTTATCCTGTTTCAGACTTCACGCCCGTCTGCATTAGTTAGCGTGCCTTTCGGCTACCTCCGAGTGGTGTGGCTGTCTTGCTACGCCACAACAGTAAGTGATTTCTGAAAGGTATGACTCAGGGTCATTCTTTTGCAGGGATCTTTGATAGTCAGATTGCGTTGCGCTAAAAATATCGTGTGTCAGTTTAAGCACAGTCTTGTATAATTGTTCTGAGGGGACGTTTCACTTCTCCTAAGCATAACACGTCTAGTGTACGGTCGCAAACCAATCCTATTTTCGTTATCAAACATGACATTACTCTGTTTTGCAATGGTCCATTGTTGATGTGCAAGATCCCCTTCGATTGCGTCGGTTCCATTGGTTCAGTATAAAAATTCTCATTGGTATGGAATGAATGCAATCTTCTACGTACTGTCTGGCGTGAGATACGAGTCCTTGTTGCCTGGGAAAAGTTATTTCCACAATTTCTGGCGATTGATGCTGGGCGCCTGCGAACCGACAGTTGGAGTAAACAGTCCTGCATTGGTGTTTTCATACGAGGACGACCACTGTGAGCTATATCGTCCACATTTCTCGTCTATCTGTGCTTTCTTCAAGCGTTAGATACACCGTTTGGGGTGACATGTACCGATCGGCAACATATTGTTATGTATGACCTGCTGAAAGTAAAACCAATATCCTGACTCTATCAAACTGTTGTATGCCTCTACGTGGTATGGTACTGCAGTGGCGAATACAAACTGCATGAAGTTTTTGTTGATAATGGACTGTTTACCTGACTGGGTAACGGCCACAAAGCATGCCAGTAGTAAACACCATCAAGTATATGGCCTCCAACTGGATAATACATGAAGTGCATCCGCGCGGAGTAGCCAAGTGGTCCAGGCGCCTTGTCACGGTTCGTGCAGCTCCCCCCGTCGGAGGTTGGAATCCTCCCTCGGGCATGTGTGTGTGTGTCTTCCTTAGCGTAAATTAGTTCAAGTTCGATTAAGTAGTTTGTAAGCCTAGGGACCAATGACCTCAGCAGTTTGGTCCCACAGGAACTTACCACCACCACCACCATGATGTGCCTAGGTTAATTAGACCTCTGGTATCGTAGACAATATTTTAAGATAGTATTCCAAACTTTTATTGAGCAGTATGAAGATGGTTCAATGAACCCGTTGCGAAGCAAAGCAATCAAGTGGGCGTAGATAAGTAGTAAACGAAGTTATAGAGGGGAACAGTGTGCGTGAATCACTGTTTCGCCTGGGTTTCATACACTCTCAGAAAGTATTCCACTATGTTCCAACAAAATTTTTGCTAACCTTCTTTGAGAGGTAAGGTGTTGACTCAGCATATGGTAGGATAGTCAAGAAAATATACAGGCGCCATAAAACTACATCAGGAATGTGGGAAGTTGAGAACTGAAAGAGGGTCAGACAAGGAGATTGCATATAGCCATAACAGCTCTCAGCAGTCTTACGTGAAATATCCAGATCCTTAAGGGGGTGTATCGGTGAAATTTCAGCCCTGTCGCAAAAAAATCGCAGGGGACTGAAAATTTGTTTCGTAAAATATCTTGGCATGCTGAATTCAGTGGGTAAGTGTAATTTGCTAAACAAAATTTTTTCAAGATCTCTTAAGAATTGTAGATTGTTGACAATACCAATAATTTTTGTACCCTATACGTGGTGTTGTTGATTATCATGGAATGTATTCACAAAAATATTTTGAGCCAAAATTTTTTGAAACTCTCAGAGTAGCATTATTCCTTTCGGTCATTTTTCCCTTCGGCCAGTTTAATTTTTTCAAAGAAACTGAAATGTAGTGCTCTTTTTTACACTATATAAATACGAAAAGTGTAAACAAATTATAAAAATTCTGTATTTATAATGAGTGACACGAATTTTGCGTAAAATAGAATTGCTACGACATTATACAATGTTCGGCGCAGTGCGAAGGAAACGTTAATAAAATATGACTTGATACTTTTGAATTTGTATTCTTTATTTTCATTTTACATACTACGTCTCACATTCCCGTCTCCGCTGCGTCTTCACGGGCGGGTCGTCGGCCGCGGGTATAGTTGGCCACGCGGAATAAAAGTGGGACTTTTATGGCCGCCAGGCGCCGTGCTGTCATCAATAGCTGCGCTCCTGCATTAGAGATGGGTGGACTGCAGGGACGTTGACCGCTAGAGTGTATGTATGTGTCGTGGTATGAATAAAGTTATCTAAAGTAACTGAACTGTATACGAATGTTGATCACCTCTCGCCCTCAGAACCTCACACTCCACCGTCACCTATACTGGACCAGAAACCTTGTAACGTATTACTATGTTTACGACGTTGCTCACTGAGCCATATACGTTATCTCGCATTTCTAGCTGCTTCTCTCACACAAATAATGATAAAAATTCAGAAATTCAGGTCGCCACCAGCCCAAGCCCTTGCTAACCATTTAGAAAAAACGGAGCTGGAAAATTATTAGTTTAATTATTTTAATAATTTAATTACAAGGACGCAAATTTCTTTAAGCAGCCAGATAAATAGCACTCCATGTCGTGCATGAAGCAACTTGATTAATTCAGGAATAGAAATCAGAGTAAGGGGTTAAGATCGACACCAAAGAATTTATCTTTCACGCAAATTATTTATTGTAACTAAATATTTGGTTGCACATCCTAACTACACATAACTGGTGCCTGACTCGAAATATTTAAGTAAGAATTACGTGAGAATGAAACAGAGCACAATTTAACTACAGCAAGAAAAAACACAGCAGACGGGGTGGGAGACAACTATACTATCATCTCCTTTGCATTAATACCATACAAATATTTAAGTGAGATTTGCATTACGATTCTACGCATGCTCTACTCTGGACAGAGGTTTAACCAATACACAAGGCTGTGCGATAATTATTTAACATACAAACTTCGTCTGCTGCTTGCAAACGGCCGAACTAGAGCACGTGGTGCATTCTGACTCCAACTGTTCTGCTGCTTTGTAGAAAGCGCACGAAAGAACAGATATTATTGCAGAAATTGTAGCTCATTAAACAAGCAAACTGTTAAAATAAAGCCTATTGCGGTGCCGTGGTGAACCAGAAGGGTCATTGCTTGCCAAACACGTGGCACAAAATCGACGCACAAAGACAAAAGCAATTTCCACGAAACATAAGATTAAAATCATTGAAAAAAATAACTCGCTTCACACGCTTCCGATAAGCTAAAGTTCTTAAATATTTCACCAGTTAAACATAACGAAGTCCGAACTCAACCTGCTTCCTATCACCTGAAACCTCCCTTAAGAGCTACTATCCGTACTCACCCAGCGTTCACCGAAGAGTGCCCCTTTCTCTTTCGAGATTACCTATCTCCCCGTGCAGCGGAAGCTACCAGAGGGGTAGCCCTCCGTCACCAACCTCACACACAAAAACAGCCTTCGACACAGCCTTCGACTAAGATGGGTAAACCTCTCTGTTCAGGTATTGAAAACCTTAGTTGGTCATCCTGTGCTCTCCTTCGAACGAGAAGCAACATCGTCTGCTCCCAGCAGACGATGACCAACTCAGCGTTTCCCACAAAACAAAACCGAAAACCCACATTAAAACACATATAATATTCAATAGGCCTTATTTGAGTACTCAGTCTTTCTGGAAGAGTTCATTAATTGAGCTAAAATCAGGTAGTAAAGTGAATAAGTTGTACCGAATTCGACAAGCATCTTATGAAACGACTTGACAGAGACGTTTCAACCTTTATAAATGGTTCAAATGGCTCTGAACACTATGGGACTTAACATCTATGGTCATCAGTACCCTAGAACTTAGAACTACTTAAACCTAACTAACCTAAGGACATCACACAACACCCAGCCATCACGAGGCAGAGAAAATCCCTGACCCCGCCGGGAATCGAACCCGGGAACCCGGGCGTGGGAAGCGAGAACGCTACCGCACGACCACGAGATGCGGGCAACCTTTATAAATATTTACTTCCCAGTTCACAAACGAGTCCGCCACGAATGTAAGCCCACATGTCTAGAAACTGTAAAAAATGCAAATTAGAGTTACACTAATTTATTTTTGTTGATTTTGGATGTATGTGTAGACTAGGTACATATACGTACCCGACTACTGATTTACGTACAAATTGTGAACATATATAGACAAATTCATATAAAATAAATGTTTCAATTAAATTACTGCACTGTACATAGCTATCTAGTAATAGAAAACTAACTACTCTTCGACTTAAAGAAAAAATCCAAATAACCACAATAAAAAATTGCACTCCTGCGTCAGTTTCAAGCATTTTTGTCTCAAACTTCTTTTGCGGCTACATTTTGTGATAACCAATAACTCCATGTATGGCTTTGAAAAAAATATTGATAAACTCAAAAATCAAAAAGTGTGAAAAAGTTTTGTTTAGTAAACTGGATTTGCCCACTGAATTCAGCATGCCAAAATATGTTATGAAACAAATTTTCAGTCGCCTTCGATTTTTTTACAGCCAGGTTAAAATTTCTCCAGTGCCTGCCCTTAAACTGCGAAGACGAAATAGGGACACGAATTAATGGAACATATCTCAAACACCCACCATTCATGAACCAACGACCTTGCCGTTCGCGGGGAGGCTCGCGTGCCTTCGCGATACAGATAGCTGTATCGCAGGTGCAAACCCAACGCAGGGGTATCTGTTGAGAGGCCAAACAAATGTGTGGTTCTTGAAAAACGGCAGCACACTTTTCCGTTGTTGCGGTGCAACAGTCTAGCTGGGTGAGTGATCTGGCTTGTAACAACCAAAACGGCCTCGCTGTGCTGGTATGGCAAATGGCTGTAAGCAAGGGGAAAATACGACCGTAATTTTCCCCGTGGCATGCAGCTCTACTGTATGGTTAAATGATAATGGCATCCATTAGGTTAAAATATTCCGGAAGTAAAATAGCCACCCATTCGAACCTCCAGGCGGTGACTACTCCGGAGGATGTCGTTATCAGGAGAACATAACTAGCGGTTCAAATGGCTCTGAGCACTATGGGACTTAACATCTGTGGTCATGAGTCCCCTAGAACTTAGAACTACTTAAACCTAACCAACCTAAGGACATCACACACATACATGCCCGAGGCAGGATTCGAACCTGCGACCGTAGTGGTCACGCGGTTCCAGACTGAAGCCCCCAGAACCGCACGGCCACACCGGCCGGCTCATAACTGGCGGTCTACAGACCTGAGTGTGGAATGTTAGATCCCATAATCGCGCAAGTAGGTTAAAAAATTTAAAAAGGGAAATGGATAGGTTAAAGTTAGAGATGGTGGGAACACGTGAAGTTCGGAGGCAGGAGGAAGAGGACTTATGGTCATGAGAACACAGAGGTATAAATACAAAATCAAATAGGGCTAATGCAGAAGTATCTTTAATAATGAATGAGAAAATACACTGGTGTCCAAAATTAAAGCAACAAGCCGCTATTTCCCAGCCATGTGTCTAATTCTCGAAATAGTCTTAGAAACTGTCAACTGGCGTTCGTACGATCGTTTTCTGTGCGGAAGACGGCATTCTGGTAAACAGATGCCCAAACCACCGATGACGTCACGGCACCTATCAAACGGGGTAGTGTTTGCCATGTAGCCTCACGTCCATAATCTGTATGGCACAGAGAAGACGCCTACCAGATTCTCTTCTGTGGATAGTCTTAGGAAGAACAGTCGCAAATTAATGTGTCCCGATGGCTTAATGTGAATCGTTCTGTTGTTCTTGGATGAGGCAACAGTTTATGGAGACTGAAAATGTATCCCGGAGACCAGGGCAAGGCAGAAAGACGTTATTTGGGTGTAAGGGCACGACGCTACCGCCTTAGTACTGCGTGGCAACTGGCATCTGACCTCGCAGCATCCACTGGACATGTATCAGGGCAAACCCTGTACAGAAGACTTCTGCAGTGTGGCCTTTATTATCGGAGACTTGCTGTATGTGTACCTCTGACGCATCGTCACAGAGGGGAACGTCTAGAGAGAAGTCGTCAACACGCCCACCTGGACCATCGAACAGTGGGCCGTAGTTCTTCTCACAGGTGACTCCCTACTTGGTCTAGAGAGTAATTCTCGACGGATTCGCATCTGGAGGGAACATGGAATGCGATTTCGGAACCTAAGCATTGTGGAATGAGACCGATATCGAGAAGTATCTCTAATGGTTGGATTATGTTGACTACTTGAACACGTCTTCATGAAATTGCACGGGTAAATCGTCAAGTTTTAACTGCTGTCAGGTATCGTGAAGAGATCTTGGGACATCACGTGCGGTTGTTGAGAAGTGCTGTGGACGCAGACTACGTACTAATGGACGATAATGCTCGATCTCATAGAGCAAAATGGTTGATGATTTCTTGGAAACAGAAGATACTGCACGCATGGCATGAGCTGCTCGCTCTCCCTATTTGAATTCCATAGAGGATGTCTGGGATGCACTAGGGAGAGGGATGGCTTCATGTCAGCATCCACCAACCATCCTCCAAGACTTTCGAGCAGCTCTGCAGGAAGGATGGGCGGTGTTGCCTTAAAATGAGATTGACGACATCATTCACAGCATGCCCCGTCGATGTCACACCTGTATTGTTGCCAGAGGTGGTCACATCCCACACTGCGTTCATTAACCAGTTGTTGGAATGTGTGTGCAAATCTGTTAACTTGGAAAAAACGAAGATCATTTTTTTCTACCGTTATGCATGTCGTAGTTGTTTACGTTCTGTATTCTTTACGTTGTTTCTGCTTTGCTATCGCGTATTTATACTATTTTGCGGCAAACTAAACGCAACCTTGCAAAACTTTCTGTTTTTTGCTTTAATTTTGGACACCAATGTAGGCTTTTGGGTAAGGTACTATGAACAGCATAGCGAACGCATTATCGTAGTTAAGACGGACACGAAGCTCATACTGCTGTGCAAGATGCATGAGACAGGAGAAATACCCTCAGATTTGAAGAAGAAAGTAATAATTCCAATTCTACAGAGAAAGGTGCAGACAGGTGTGAATATTACCGAAATGTCGGTTTAGTAAGTCACGGCTGCAAAATATTAACACGAATCCTTTACAGAAGAAAGGAAAAACTGGTAGAACGGACTGCAAAATATTAACTCGAATTCCTTACAGAAAAATTTAAATACTGGTGAAGACGACTTTGGGGAAGATCAGTTTGGATTCCGGAGAAATCTAGAAACAAGTGAAGCGTACTGACCCTACGACTTATCTTAGGAGATAGGTTAAGGAAAGCCACACTTACGTTTGTAGAATTTGTAATGAAGAGAAAGCCTTTGATAATGTTGACTAGAATATTATCTTTGAAATTCTGTAGGTAGCAGGGGCAAAATACAGGGACCGAAAGGCTACTTACAACTCCTACAGAAACCAGACAGTGGTTATGAGTCGAGGGGCATGAAAGAGAAGCAGTGATTTAAAAGGTTTGTAGCCTATCACCGATGTTATTCAATCTCTACATCAAGCTAGAAGTAAAGGAAACCAAAGAAAATTGGAAATTCATGGAGAAGAAATAAAAATTTTGAAGTTTGCCGATGACATTCTAATTCTGTCACAGGCAGCAAAAGCCGCTCGGGATTACCCGAGCGGTCTAGGGCGCAGCAGTCATGGACTGTGTGGCTGGTCCCGGCAGAGGTTCGAGTCCACTCTCGGGCATGGGTGTGTGTGTTTGTCCTTAGCATAATTTAGGTTAAGTAGTGTGTAAGCTTAGGGACTGATGACCTTAGCAGTTAAGTCCCATAAGATTTCACACACATTTGGACAGGCAGCAAAGGGCTTCGACGAGCAGCTGAACTGAATGGACAGTGTCTTGAGAGGAAAATGCAAGGTGAACATCAACAAAAACAAAACAAGTATAATGGAATGTAGTCGAACGAAATAAAATGATGCTGAGGGATTCAGATTAGGAAACGATACACTTAAAGCTGTGGATGAGTTTTACTATTTGGCGAGAAAAATAACTGATGATAGTCGAAGTAGAGAGGATATATGGAAAGAAAAGTATTTCTGAAAAAGAGAGATTTGTTAACGTCGAATGTAGAATTAAGTCTTAAGAAGTTTACTGAATGTATTTGTATGGAATGTGAAGGTGAAAGTGAAATGTGGACGATAAACAGTTTAGACAAGAACAGAACAGAAGCTTTTCAGAAGTGTTGCCACAGAACTATGCTAAGGATTACGTGGGTAGATCACTTAACTAATGAAGACGTACTGGATAGAATTTGGGAGAAAATAAAATTTTGGCACAACCTGACTAGAAGAAGGGATCGATTTGTAGGACACGTTCTGAGACATCAGGGATCACAAATTTAGTGTCTGAGGCAAGTTTAGGGAGTAAAAATTGTAGAGGGAGACCAAGAGATGAATACACTAAGCAGAAGGATGTGAGCTGCAGTTATTGTTCTGTGATGAAGAGACCTGCACAGGAGAGATTGCATGGAGAGCTGGATGAAACCAGTCTCCGGGATGAAGACCACAACAACATCACCTCAGACAATTTAGTTTGGCATATGACGCTGTGCTGTTTGATTGTAGCACAGAAAAACGTCAGCAACTGATGGAAGAACATAATAGGGTGATTATGAATGAAAGTAGATCCGAAAATAAGAATGAATACACCGAAAAAAAGAATGAATACACCAAAAAGAAAACACCAGACATAAACAACGCGGTCGTTGAAGCAACTGATAAGCTTTTCTATTTTGGTTAGTTGATAACAATGACTGGACGGACAGCAGAAGAAACAAACAGAAGATTACCAATCGCTGGAATTACCTTTGGTAAAGTCAATGGGGCAGAAACAGAAAGTTTAGAATCGATGTATACACTGAGGTAACAAAAGTTATAGGATAGCGATATGCACATAAACAGATGGTACCGCATACACAAGGTATAAAAGGGCAGTGCGCTGGAGGAGCTGTCATACGTATTCAGGTGATTCATATGAAATGGTTTCCCAGGTGATAATGGCCGCACGACGGGAACTAACAGACTCTGAATGCCGAATCATAGTTCGAGCTAGATGCTTGGGAAATTCCATTTCGGAAATCGTCAGAGAATTCAATCTTTCGAGATCCGCAGTGTCAAGAGTGCGCCGAGAATACCAAATTTCAGGCCTTACCCCTCACCACGAACAACGCAGTGGCTGACGGCCTTCACTTAACTATCGAGAGCAGCGGCTTTTGAGTGGACTTGTCAGTGCTGACAGACAAGCAACACCGCGTGAAATAACCGCACAAATCAACGAAGAACGTGCGACGAACGTATCCATTAGAACAATGGGGTGAAATTTGGCTTTAATGGGCTATGGCAGCAGACGACTGATGTGAGTGCCTTTGCTAACAGCACGACATCTCCTGCAGCGCCGATCTTGGGTTCATGACCATATCGGTTGGGCCCTAGACGACTGGAAAGCGTGGGTCTGGTCGGATGAGTCCCGATTTCAGTTGGTAAGAGGTGACGGTAGGGTCCGAGTGTGGCGCAGACCCCTCGAAGCCAACAAGACACTGTGCGAGCTGGTGATGTCTTCGTAATGGTGTGGACTGTGTTTGCATGGAATGGAATGGATCGTCTGGTCGTAATGAACCGACGGTTGACAGGAAATGTTTATGTTCGTCTACTTGGAGACCATTTGCAGCCATTCATGGACTTGATGTTCCCAAAGAACTTTGGAATTTTATGGATGACAATGCGCCATGTCAGTACATTTAGGACAATTGTATCGAATGATATGGCCACCCATACCGCTCGAAATGAATTCCAACATTTATGCGACATAATCGATAGGTCAGTTCGCGCACAAAATCGTGCTACAGCAACACTTTTGCAATTACGGGCGGTTATAGAGGTAGCACGGCTCAACAGTTTTTTCAGTGGACTTCCAACGACATTTGAGTCGAGCTGCAGCACTACATCGGGGAAATGGAGATTCGACACGATATTAGGTGGTATCGCATGACTTTTGTCACCTCAGTGGTTCAAATGGTTCAAATGGCTCTGAGCACTATGGGACTTAACATCTGTGGTCATCAGTCGGCTAGAACTTAGAACTACTTAAAGCTAACTAACCTAAGGACATCACACACGTCCATGCCCGAGGCAGGATTCGAACCTGCGACCGTAGCGGTCACACGGTCACATGCGCCTAGAATCGCATGGCCACACCGGCCGGCTCACCTCACTGTGTTACCATTTCTGTCTTATCCTTAGTGAGCATTGCCTTGTGATATGAAAATAAACCAAAACATGATGGTTGCTACGTGAGCGTTAGTGGGATAGATGTTGGAAATTACTAGGAGTGGCAGAAAAATAAACGATTGGGCGAGGATAAGATAGGTGTGGAGGACATAATTATGTCGGTAAGATAATGAAATTGTGGTGGCCAGAAAGGGTAGGTTGATAACTGATGGACCAAGGACGTTTGTAATTGTTCTCCTCGCAACATGCCGAGAATTTTGGGGAATTTGATCTTTTCATTGCAAATAAAGTTAAATTTGATCGCGGTAAGGGACACGACCAGAGCTACAATTAAAAGGCGGTAAGTAGCCATTCCCACAGGTAGTTGTGCATCTGCGTCATCCGTATCGGAGCGTAGTAGAATGATGGTCGGTCGTCTTTGTGCAAAGAGCTGTTGGAGCTTGTGACGAGAGGGTGGTATCCGCCTTTGTTTGAGAGCCTGAATGAAGTACGTCAGTAACAAACATTAAACAAAACAGTCAACGGTCACTGATGTGGGTCAAGGGATAAATCTCCTAATCCTAATTCCTGTGCAGCGTTATTCGTAAGTAGCTCCAGGATTTCAGAAGACGACTGCACGAAAATTACAATACGTACATGAGATAGATACACATCAGCGGATAGAGTGTCTCTCCAAGTACATTACAGCTGCTCAATATGGGCACCATATGTGATGTTCCAAATGTGAGAGTACAGTTCATTAAAAGTTGCCGACACTAATTGGTCTACAGCCTGCTTTGGAAATCTGTTCATTTAGATGTCTGTCCTCTAGGGCGAACTAAATCGAAGTGATAATATAGAGTAAATGATTTGAGTATATGTTCCGACACGCCTACCCTATAGTGCAACTGTGTCACTGAGTCTATCACGAACTGGAATTGGGAGAGGTGTTCTGTATGTCTTGTAATTTCGCTGGAGTCTGCTTCTGTAACCCCGGCATACTTACGAATAGCCCTGCGTTAGTTCTGTTTTTAATTGCTTTCAGATTGAGAGTTTTATGAAGCAATGCCCCATTCTCAGCAGTGGCAAACTGTTACCGCCACATCTGGATTACAGCCAAACCAGCCTTTGAGGCTGTCAAAGATGTATGAGTATAAAGTATTTAATATTAAGTGTAAGTTTCTTACGATTTTACGTGTACTTCGAGGGCGGACGAGGGATGTCGAATAGACAGTGATGATGCCACTCTATACGGTTCTGATCCATGTGTTTCGCGGTTCGTGGTTGCTGAAAATTTTAAAGCTGGTAACTTGCGCCAAGGTGACGTTTTCGCTGCAAGGGAATGCTTTATTCCTAGTTTCAACTGTCCTTCGCCCATGGATACATCAAGGACTTCAGGGAAGACATCCTGACCATTGGGGAGGTCAGTGCTAGCCGACCTAATTTAACTCCGTAGCTTCTCCAAAAGTGTGCAGATGAGAACTGTTAGACTGGCTAAGAAAAGTAGGGATTTCTGGGTTGTCGGCCATTTTATCTGAAATCCGAGGTGTTAAATAACTCTCACAACAAGAACTCTGCCTCCTTCGGATCCGAGTCCTTCTGCAGTCTACATGGTCTTCCGTGGCTGGTGTAGACATACTCCAGACCGCAGCGTCCTACCATTTGTTGTCAAGTGGAGATAGATTGACTGAAAGCAGCAGGCACCAGGAGGTCGATGTGATGCTACAGGTTAGCCGGAGAATCAGTCCGTGGTCTTGTTACCCACTTGGTGCAACGATCTGACCATCGAAAATTACAGCAGCCACTCGTAACTGCCGTGTGTTACCACTGCATCGTATCTCACTCGCTCGCCCTAATTACGTTTTTTTATTTCTCCCTTGTGTAAGAGTCCTTTAATAATTTATGTACAGTTTTTCTTCACTGACCCAGCATTGTCTGCGTGTCTACTAAGCCAGTCTTGCAGCCAAGCACTTTTGCCACCGATTTCAGTGCGCTTTTTTAAAAATGTTGTATTATTCCTTTATCAATATAATTGTTGTCTTCTCTTTTTCGTATAACACCTTGTAACCTCCCAACAAAATAAATTCCGTAACCTCCCAACAGTAAAAACAATATAATTATTTATTTCATTCACATTCAGCGTAAGCTTCCAATAATTTATTATTCCATAACCTAGGAATAATAAAAATATGACTCACTTATAACCTTTCAATAACTGACTGTGAATTTAAACTGGTAAATTTTGGACGTCAGCAGCGCTGCGTCATGGCCCTGAAAGATCATTCTGAATAAATTGAAAATTCCTTCCTCAATAAGGTCGCCGAATAACGCATATATACCTGCTCCTATAAGAAATTTTTCTGGCACAGCCCTGTGCAATGCTGGCCGATAGATTTGTCATTTATAAAAGGAAACAACTGATTTTTCTTTACAATACTCGGGATGACCATGGATTGGAGAAATTAGTAAGTTCTTTAAATTGAGATGAATGATTATCAAAAGTTAATTTTTTTATAAGAAAGATTATTATTAAGAGATTTTTTAAAAACGTTTACATGCGACTTGATACAACAATACTACATACGCGAGAGGCTGCTTTTACCTTATATTATATCGCTCAGGCTCCGCCATCGCTCCCCCACGACCGGCCCAGGCAACTCGATACACACGAGTGCTAGCAAGCAACTACTAACTCCAACTGCTACACAGTTCCTACTGCATACAACACTGCTCTCTGGTCTGAGATTTCTTATACCTTACATATCGCAGGCAGCGCATGAGCAATCCATCGAAATTACATCTGCTCGAGTGCGCTAGCAACAAATTCCTTAATCATGGACCTCTTACAACCAGTTTAAAATAGTCTGTAGTCAACTACTGTTTCAGCAGAGATGTGCTACCCCGTTCTGTCCTCATTTTATCAACATTTCTAATTCTAATCTACTTTCTTGTAATCATGCAGACAAGGTCAGATTGCTATTGCAGAATGAAATTAATCTGATGTTTAAGCACGTGAGCTCAGCAGGTAGGTTAGTAGGTGCTCGTTTCCAAGCCATACAGCCGGGAATACAGTTCAACCTGTTCACAAATTGCTGGTCTGTTGACGAGCAAGTAACAGCACGGGATGGCAGAAGGGTTGTTGAGAATCTAATACTCAAATTTAGTGCGCTAATCTGAAGGTTGTGCTGGGACGCATTATGTGTCATATTTTGATGAACTTGTGGTTATACTTTCATTTCAGGTGTCACTACGTTAGTTGATATGTGAGATGGATAGTAGCCGCTCTGAAACTATGTCAGATCACAATAATTTTAGTATGATATTTGCGACTGGAGTAGTGTTAGGTAATGTAATGAGCGTTTTGTTTGAATTTTTCAATTCAGAAAGGTAGTACATCTGGCTGCCTAGACTAAATATCAATTTATGGCATTGAATTTTATTATTCAAAATCATTGCAGCGTAACCAAACAGTCAAGTAATCAGGTATTCAAATAATACTGTTTTCAGCCAATAGGCGGCACATCTGCGAGGGACAAAGCGTCACGAACTGAATGGTACGTATGTCTCTGAGACCAAACCGACGGCAGCTCAGGGTTTACTACAAGCAAGTTATCTATTCAGAGAGCAACTCCCTCTCCAGTGTATTCGCTGGAGCAGTTCTACAGTGGCATCAGTGTAGCCTTAAGGATAAAGTGTGTCAGGTACCCTTTATTTGCAGACGAGAGAACATTTTACTTTATTGCCAATTTTGTTATTTCACATATGTAACGTGAATGTATCATCGCTGCAGTACGCACGTGGTAAGGAGCGAGCTGTAAGTTTCCTTGCTGGTTTGCTATCTGGCGCTTTCAGAGCCAGTGGGTTGAGGTACCGATGCAGAAATCGCTCGTGACTTCAGCAAAGAAATAAATAGGGAAAGTACCTTTATTCTGCGCAAATCAATTAATTCTTATTAGTAAATATCTGCTAACAAAAGTTGCCCATTTGCCACTCAGACAACAGGAGCAGTCTACGGGTCATAAATGCTATCTTTCTCTAATTTTACAATGCCAGCAACATTGATATTAATAAATAAATGAATAACTTTCTCATAAGCGAAGATGTACGATCTTATACAAACTATACCGATTGTATTCAACTTAAAGACTGTGCGCCATAGTCAACAGACTCGATAGATGTCTTTCGATCTAGTCATGCGGTACACCATGTCCTCGTAACGTTAATGGTTAGCTTATAATTAGTGTGAACAAATTCATTCTTCGGTGTTTCTTAAACAAACGCACTATAATGGCATTCCGTGTAAAAATTATTTGCTCAAAAATCTTCTTCCCGTTTCATTATGTAAAACATGGACAGTAGTATTGCACCAAGGAATCTGGCGGCGCTGCTATGGCTCTACAAGGGAACATAAAACTACGAGAACGTTTCCGTAGAACAGGTAGGAAAAATTCCTATGTGGCGTCTCACTCAGTTTAAAGACTGGCTTAATTATCGTAAAACTTGGGTGGCAAAGTGTGGCCAGTTATACTATACACCCCTTGTACCACCATCCACGGACTCACTGGCTGAAATGAGACATTTCTGGTTTAGTACGACTGGGGGGGGGGGGGGTTCTTGCAACTGGTAGGGTGTCTTTATGACTGACCATGGAGGTGCCTTTTGTGTTCACTAAATACACTTGACGTCAAATTTAAAAAAGTCGCAGGAAGAGAAACACTTAATACCAAAACTAGTTGCCATTATGAGGTGGACTGTTGCATGCATAAATTATACAGCCTCGTCACAAAGTCAAATAAGTGTAGGCATGCAACAGCGAATTGGTGGCAACTGCTATTAGCAACAATTTACGAAAGATAACACAGTGGGCCTCTCTTTCAGGAATCGGTTCTGAAGATTGGTTATTTGTGAGAAAATCGTGGTATGGATCGTCTAAGGAGGACAAACGTTTATCACCGTGTGTAAGAATTTTAAAATAGCAGGATAGTGGCCATTTGAGACTGCAGTTTGTCGTTCCATGTTACTGTTGTTCGCCTTGGTCAGGAATGCTCTGTTACAATGCGAATATGGACCCGATGGCTTCAGAAGGGTGATACTCAATACCATTAGGGTCTCAACTTGAGTATTGCAGGGCACTAACACTTCTGATACAGTGTTATGCAGTGTAACGTTATAAGGGAAGAAGATCTTTAACACTTGGTTGCTATACCTGGATACGACGTGACTTCATTCATATGATGAAATGATCGGCAGTAGTTAACGCTCTTGCTTGTGTGCTCTAGTGAAGGAATAGCGGTAAGCTTTACCTGCATTCAAAGGAAGAGGGTACCGATTTAGACGACTGCAGTAAAAGCGTACCGCATATGAGGGCCGAGGGGAGCGTTTCTTCTGCGCAACCTAGGTGAAAACATTGTGGACTGCCGAGCTCCTCGGTCTCATTGTGCAGACTCGTTGGATGGCGCCGGTCGGTCGGCGGCCGTATCCAGGCAGGCCGACTAGCGCGAAGGAGTCGCCGCTGCTATGGTCAGGGCATTGATGACCAGCAATAAAGCAGAAGATGGGCCCTTGTTAGGCAGGAAGCAGCCGATGAGACAACTGTGTGTTTCTGCGAAATTCTGTGGGGCAGGTCAGTGGTGCCCAGACGTCCAGACTCTGGTATGAAACATATTTGTGAAGGCACGAGGCTTTTAGGAAGTTTTGACCGTTCTTTGGTATGTTCGAAATGGATACAACAGACAAGATAATGATCTTTTTATGGAGGGGTGTGGTTCCATCCAGGTCATGCTTTTAGCAAAAGACATGGCGTAAACGTGTGGGAAAGAGACCGCGAAGCTGAATCTTTTTTCCTTTTCTCCCAATTAATTTTTGAAGTCGCTGATTGGTCAAATTATGTATACAGAGCAGGGTAGCGGTCTCCCAGCTTCGAGTGCCGAGCTCCAGCTCGTTACTGGCTTGTGCTAATGTGGGAGTAGTCTAAGATGTAAATGTGCTAGACTGCCGAGCTTGCGAGGAAGGCTGATAGAAAGAGAAGAAAACACTCACTAGTAAAGAACGGCAGGTCTTTACCTAAATGAGGAGACTTGTGTCCTTTGCTAGTGTGTCACTTACAGGCTGCACCAGTTACAATCTGAACCATCAGGTGTACTGCTTCTAGCATCATGCACACAACGAATGATGCGTGGATGTACTTATTTGTTTTGAGTCGGCTGTCTAAATGTTTGACATATTTTGTCATGCATAGTCGTGGCACATGGTCACATTGGTTTGGCAGGCCAGCAAACAGGTCCATCTGCACACTGGAATCCACTGGGGTTTCAGAGGCTGCATTCCGAATTAGCCAAACGCGAGACAATGTGCTTGCATTTTTTTCGGACACGCGCCGTTAATAACAGATTGTTGCCGTCCATGACTCCAGTCGCTGAGCGCATCGTGGTGTGCCGCGCTGACCAGCAGGTGTGTAAAGTATTCGCTGCTACAGAGTAGGGCTAAAATGTATTCTTCTCAGCACCCTGTTCTTTGGAACCATATTTTTCTTTAAGGAATAGTACAGATACTTGATTTTAGCGTAGTTTTTGGGCCATACCATGGATTCACATGTATGAAGTCAGGTAAAGCAATTAGTTCTGGTTAGTGTCGTGTGTTGATCCCAAGCTGATTACTTAATTCACCATAGACCGTAAATCATTGAAAGCGTTTGCCCAATAAAAAATATTTGTGTGCCATATCTTTTGCCATATTTTGTCTTTTGATGTTAAAAATGAATAAATCCATTGTTATTTAGACCACAACTCCTCCTAGTGTTGTGATGAACATTACCTTTGCCACTTTTACTAAAGTCTTGATTACAATAGTAACTTGGAGGCTAGCAATTGGCGAACCGCTGCCAGGATCTAGGACCTTGGCACATCTGTGACGATGTCATTTAGCGTCCTTGCAAAACAGGTCCACATTATGATGAAATTTAAAAAAAGGAAAAATATGGTTCATTAGTATGTTATAGATATTTAATTCTCTGATTGTGTGTTTGTTTTATTTACAGTGTATTTGTGTCAGTGATTTCTGAGACACATGACGTTTTCTGTCGTTTCTAACGGCGTTGACGTATTATTTTTGTGGTTTTTACTATTGTATTTTTTGTGTATTTGGTTGTTTGTTAATTCTGGTTCTAGTTTACTATTGTCGTAGTCTCGAACAGACTACGGCTATGCTATTTTTTTTTGACGTCATTGAGTATCTTGTCAATCAGATAACACCGTTGTCCACTTGTTGCACGGATAATGAAAGTTTGTTATGGATAGAGAGTTTGAATGATAATGAGAAGTAGGGCACGGAGACAAGTTGACTGGGAGCGGGAAAACAAAGTGTACGTCATGGAGAAAGAGCGCAATGAAACGGTAGGGAAACAGTTTGAACGTAGGGAGGCGCTGTTGAACAGTGTTAGCAATAATGACGTCGTGCAACAAGGAAATCAGGGAGACGAAAGAAAATGGCTTTTCTTGAGGGGATGGACAGTGTCAGATAGCGTGTGATAGAAGATGTGAGCGTACCACAACATAAGCAGAGGTGATTATCAGAAATCCGGACAGAGGAGACAGGGCGGTATCAGAACGCAATGATGCAGAAACAACACCGCAGAAATCAAGTATGAGCTCAGTCGATCACGATACTAAGGAAACGGAGAGGACTTCAATGTTAAAAATGAATAAATCTATTGTTATTTAGGCCACATCTCCTCCTGGTGTTCTGATTAACATTACCTTTGGCACTTTTATTAAAGTCTTGATTACAGTTGTAAGTTGGAGGCTTGCAACCTTCCCTGAGCAATTGGCGCCCGTCAGGACAGACATATTGCTGTCTCGGCCTTGCAGGATCCTACAGTCACGTCAAGCACTTTGCGTCAGGGAATGGGCTTTTCTATAGCAAGGCTACTAGCCACGTCAACAGTGTGCCGACATCTGAAGCTACACTGACTGTCAGCTCGAGGGCTATTGTTGCTGCTTCCTTAGATGAGACAGCAGTGAGAAGTTTGTCAACAGTGATGCGTCCAGTGACAACACTGAACAACCTTCAGACGAGTCCCGGTTTTGTGTACAGCATAGTGATGAAAATGTATCCATGTGTTCTCCAAGGAGGACTGAAGTTTCCAGTTTGGATTCATCATTGCCACGTGCCCCAGTACCTGTCCTGGCGGCATGAAGTACTACGTTCCCATGGTCGGTAATTTGGATAGCAGCCATTACAGTCCTTACCTTACTGTTTCCTATCCTAGAGGTCTCCGTAAAGTTAGCTTTCGAGAAGATACTATAAGGCTGCGTGTTTTCCGTACTGTCCTGAGCTGCCTCGATGGAAAATGTGTTCCACTGTTGACCCTGCCAGCACGTTCTGCTTCTCTGTTACCCAAAGGTGTTGCTGAGACACTGGTGTGCTCTACATTTCACACACTTTATAATCACAAATTGCCTACAAATATAATCACGTGTTGTTCTTACTATATTGTGTGATGCCAGCATCATGAAAGGCGGTCACAAAAATTGAAAAATCATTTAACTATGAATATTAGCTGTAAGCCATGAAGCATACTAGAGACGTTCAGTGCAAACCCCTTCCATCACTCCATTAAGAGGTCATGCCCATTGAGAAACCACAGATTTCACGCTCACTGAGAGCGAATTGGAGGTAAAAAGCGATGTATATAGACCTCCTCAAACGTCAAGCTAGGGAGAGTCCAGAAAGCACTAGGGTTCCAGCGAGCAACAGAGCTCCAGACCGAAAAGAGTTCCAGATCGAGCAGCCTCGGATGACCAACACCTTATAGCAAATCCTATATACACTCCTGGAAATGGAAAAAAGAACACATTGACACCGGTGTGTCAGACCCACCATACTTGCTCCGGACACCGCGAGAGGGCTGTACAAGCAATGATCACACGCACGGCACAGCGGACACACCAGGAGCCGCGGTGTTGGCCGTCGAATGGCGCTAGCTGCGCAGCATTTGTGCACCGCCGCCGTCAGTGTCAGCCAGTTTGCCGTGGCATACGGAGCTCCATCGCAGTCTTTAACACTGGTAGCATGCCGCGACAGCGTGGACGTGAACCGTATGTGCAGTTGACGGACTTTGAGCGAGGGCGTATAGTGGGCATGCGGGAGGCCGGGTGGACGTACCGCCGAATTGCTCAACACGTGGGGCGTGAGGTCTCCACAGTACATCGATGTTGTCGCCAGTGATCGGCGGAAGGTGCACGTGCCCGTCGACCTGGGACCGGACCGCAGCGACGCACGGATGCACGCCAAGACCGTAGGATCCTACGCAGTGCCGTACGGGACCGCACCGCCACTTCCCAGCAAATTAGGGACACTGTTGCTCCTGGGGTATCGGCGAGGACCATTCGCAACCGTCTCCATGAAGCTGGGCTACGGTCCCGCACACCGTTAGGCCGTCTTCCGCTCACGCCCCAACATCGTGCAGCCCGCCTCCAGTGGTGTCGCGACAGGCGTGAATGGAGGGACGAATGGAGACGTGTCGTCTTCAGCGATGAGAGTCGCTTCTGCCTTGGTGCCAATGATGGTCGTATGCGTGTTTGGCGCCGTGCAGGTGAGCGCCACAATCAGGACTGCAAACGACCGAAGCACACAGGGCCAACACCCGGCATCATGGTGTGGGGAGCGATCTCCTACACTGGCCGTACACCACTGGTGATCGTCGAGGGGACACTGAATAGTGCACGGTACATCCAAACCGTCATCGAACCCATCGTTCTACCATTCCTAGACCGGCAAGGGACCTTGCTGTTCCAACAGGACAATGCACGTCCGCATGTATCCCGTGCCACCCAACGTGCTCTAGAAGGTGTAAGTCAACTACCCTGGCCAGCAAGATCTCCGGATCTGTCCCCCATTGAGCATGTTTGGGACTGGATGAAGCGTCGTCTCACGCGGTCTGCACGTCCAGCACGAACGCTGGTCCAACTGAGGCGCCAGGTGGAAATGGCATGGCAAGCCGTTCCACAGGACTACATCCAGCATCTCTACGATCGTCTCCATGGGAGAATAGCAGCCTGCATTGTTGCGAAAGGTGGATATACACTGTACTAGTGCCGACATTGTGCATGCTCTGTTGCCTGTGTCTATGTGCCTGTGGTTCTGTCAGTGTGATCATGTGATGTATCTGACCCCAGGAATGTGTCAATAAAGTTTCCCCTTCCTGGGACAATGAATTCACGGTGTTCTTATTTCAATATCCAGGAGTGTATGTGAGCATTATCTTCAGTTAAACTTGTACACTAAGAAGGACTTGCAATTCTTGCCTTTATTTACCTCTGGACTAGGATTATTGATTTCCATCGTAGATTTGTCTATATCTACCGACGTTTGTACGTCACTTGCGCTGTGACGAGTACCTTGGCCTAAGGGTTAGAACAACAGGATCTGGCACTTCCAAGGCTCGAGGTCTGTAATACCCTACGTTACGGTGTATAACACTGTCCTAATAAAGTTATAGGCCAAGTACATTAGTTCTGGTAATTGGGTGGAGACTCTACTAAGCCTCATCTATGTTTTATAAATTAGTGTGTACTCTGCATGTTCGTTGAGAATACATGAAAACCAAAAAAAGGCAGACCAATAAGCCAACCAGGAGCCTCATGTCCCTATCATCACCATATCTACCTTCTTAGCCTAACAACAGAGTCATTCTGCACTGACTCCAAGCACAGAGACTTGAAAAATGTCTTACTGACCACACTGCCATTTCACTTATGTACGGAGACGCTCGTGAACCAAGAAACGGCTGACCTTAAATCCTGTGTCACCTGTGATCTCAGCGACAGTTTCTAAGCATGTTACGGCCTACGTCGTTTTACGAAAATTTCATTTTTCGCTATCCTTCCTGGTGTTGCATCTTTAATGGCAGCGGTGTGCATTTCAACAATCAAAGCACAGGTAGCAAATAAATTTCCAGTGTAAACATTGAAAAACATACTGATTCGAACTGACAGGGTTTTAACTCGACATCTTTTGGAGTCGATCAAGAAAATCGTCTTTCAGCGACTGTAAGAGAGGGCGGAAGTAAAACTGAAACTACGCCCACACTTTGTCACCACATAGCGTACATTATCAGACGTTTTCTTGAAAATGGTGAATTGAACGACTTTTAAACAAAAAATATTTCTGCTTTAAATCCAGTGCCATACCGCAAGGAAAAGAGTTTTACCGTCATTTTCGAGATACTATACAATATATTTCATAAAAATAAATTTCATAAAAATAAATTTCATAAGGCACGGACAGCAGAAGCGCTATGAATTTTTGTACTTCAGAAGTCGTTATGCAATCTATGGCAGAGAGTGTCTAATATGCAAGTAATTTTCGATGCCATTGAGTAACAGAAAGTTCTTTATTATTTGTGCGGCGAAATTATTCTAGGTTATCGCAAAATGTGATAAATTCAGATAAAAGCAATGTGACTGTAAAATGTGTATCTGTGACACCATGTTGTTGTTGTGGTATTCAGTCCTGAGACTGGTTTGATGCAGCTCTCCATGCTACCCTATCCGGTGCAAGGTTCTTCATCTCCCAGTACTTGCTGCATCCTACATCCTTCTGAATCTTTAGTGTATTCATCTCTTGGTCTCCCTCTACGATTTTTACCCTCCACGCTGCCCTCCAATGCTAAATTTGTGATCCCTTGATGCCTCAGAACACGTCCTACCAACCGGTCCCTTCTTCTTGTCAAGTTGTGCCACAAATTCCTCTTCTCCCCAATTCTATTCAGTACCTCCTCATTAGTGTCTACCCATCTAATCTTCAGCATTCTTCTGTACCACCGCATTTCGAAAACTTCTATTCTCTTCTTGTCCAAACTATTTATCGTTCATGTTTCACTTCTATACATGGCTACACTCCATACAAATACTTTCAGAAACAACTTCCTGACACTTAAATATATACTCGATGTTAACAAATTACTCTTCTTCAGAAACGCTTTCCTTGCCATTGCCAGTCTACATTTTATATCCTCTATACTTCGACCATCATCAGTTATTTTGCTCCCCAAAAAGCAAATCTCCTTTACTACTTTAAGTGTCTCATTTCCTAATCTAATTCCCTCAGCATCACCCGACTTAATTCGACTACATTCCATTATCCTCGTTTTGCTTTTGTTGATGTTCATCTTATATCCTCCTTTCAAGACACTGTCCATTCCGTTCAACTGCTCTTCCAAGTCCTTTGCTGTCTCTGACAGAATTACAATGTCATCGGCGAACCTCAAAGTTTTTATTTCTTCTCCATGGATTTTAATACCTACTCCGAATTTTTCTTTTGTTTCCCTAACTGCTTGCTCATTATACAGATTGAATAACATTGGGGAGAGGCTACAGCCCTGTCTCACTCTCTCCCCAACCACTGCTTCCCTTTCATGCCCCTCGACTCTTATAACTGCCATCTGGTTTCTGTACGAATTGGAAATAGCCTTTCGCTCCCTGTATTTTATCCCTGCCACCTTTAGAATTTGAAAGAGAGTATTCCAGTCAACATTGTCAAAAGCTTTCTCTAAGTCTACAAATGCTAGAAACGTACGTTTGCCTTTCCTTAACCTATCTTCTAAGATAAGTCGTAAGGTCAGTATTGCCTCACGTGTTGCAGTATTTCTATGGAATCCAAACTGATCTTCCCCGAGGTCGGCTTCTACCAGTTTTTCCATTCGCCTATAAAGAATTCGCGTTAGTATTTTGCAGCTGTGACTTATTAAACTGATAGTTCGATAATTTTCACATCTGTCAAACCTGCTTTCTTTGGGATTGGAATTATTATATTCTTCTTGAAGTCTGAGGGTATTTCGCCTGTCTCATACATCTTGCTCACCAGTTGGTAGAGTTTTGTCAGGACTGGCTCTCCCAAGGCCGTCAGTAGTTCTAATGGAATGTTGTCTACTCCCGTGGCCTTGTTTCGACTCAGGTCGACACATGTCAGGTGACACCATACGTGTTTCGCAATACTGACCGAGAACATCGTCAATTGCCAGAAAATTAAACATATGTTAAGAATTTTTTTTGTTGGACATCTAAAAAAATCGTTTACTGGGCTGCTAAGTATCTTCCTCATTTGTTTCCTGCTTACACCGGTATACAGTTCGAAGTTGCCATCGATTTTGTCACTACTTTCTCGGCTCATTTTATACTTGCAGTGCCTCACGGCAGACAGCAATTCGTGGGTGCCGTTGGCACGTACCTAGAGACGTACTACACTAAAGACCACACACAAGAGTGCTAGTTTCTGATTGTTTAAACCCGCGCTAGTGGAAGTCATAGCAACATTAGGTTCCTGTCTCAATAAAATGAAGCCGAACTCCACTAATATTGCATTCAGTCAATTGTTTAGGGTTTGGAGCAAAGACTTAATGCTTCGATTGTGTATCTCATGTTCTTAATGCTGACGTAGATTACTTTGAAGCTATGCAGGAAAGTATCTGCTTCTTCACAATAAGATAAAACAGAAGATGACGTTACCTTGGAATGCCGATGTCGCATTTCCTCGTAAACAACTTTCTAGGCTGACTTTCACTTCACATTATCGTTACCGTCTGTTTCTTCTTCTCTTCTCGTTCACCGTCTAGGCTAATTAGCTTTCCCGGTGCCCATCCTTTGCTTGCCTTCCCGAGTGTTTGTTGCCGGTAGATTCAAATCGCTGAACTTTCACCGGGAGACGGCTTCAGCGTTCCTTGCTCTACCGCGTTTGACTCAAATAAGCCGACTGATTTCGGTTCGTTTGTTACGCCCACGAGAGTCCACAATCATTAACAGCCCGAAAGAATTTCATTTGATTAGTCTATCTAAACTTATCTTTTGAAGAGGACTCTATAACAAGGTCGAAACTCAAGTAGTTCTGTAAAAAATTCGCCTTCATTTCATTCCGTGCTCTACGTATGAGGAGCGCTTTTACTATTCTTTGTATTTAATTGAACTGTTTAGGATTTTTCACGTCAGTGATGCCTCTGTTTATAGTTAAGAATATTGCAGATGTTACAGATATGACGTTTACACCTAGCGCCAGACTCCACAAGCTACATCATGGTTCGTGGCTGAGGTTGCCACGGTTACCACTTTCATGAATGGTGCCCAAGGAGAAAGACTGTCAGCAACTTTCCATGCGAAGTAGATTGTCTCGGATTTTCATGACACTTACATATAGAGGTATCCGTTACTGGAACGTACGCTCTCAGAATTTATCAGCGAACCCTCCGCAATGTGAAACATTCTTCTTGAACCCCCTGCCACTGGAGCTGGATCAAGATGACGCAATTGGGCGTTGATAACGAATCAGTGATGAAACGCACCGATCTTCTTTCGATTTTCTCTGTATCCTTTACGAATCGAACCTGGCAAGGGTCCCTCATACATAAGCAAGACAAAAAGAAATGGGTCGAACGAGCGTCGTGCAAGCCACCTCTTTCTCAAGTAAACTGAATTTTCTTAAGCTTATTCCAACATACAGCTGAGGATAGAATTCGCGAGACCCCTCGCCTTTTAGCCATGCCGAACTTTCAGAGCTTTACTGTGTGCTACACAGCATAGCAGGTAAGGGTCACAGTGCAGCCAACATACCGTCGACTCACATGTGTCGCTAGTTTACCAAAGTTAGCGAGTAGTAAAAAACGAATCTTAAACAAAATCAGTTTCATTATAAAAGATTGACTTTTTCCTACCATAACACATGGACGTAAAATCGTCATCTACAACGATAACAACTTTATTCGTAATGCACGCTGTCTTAAATGACACAATGTGAACTTCTGTTTTTCGCACTGCGTTTTAAGCTCTTCGTGACTGACACATTCTTTTCTACATCCCTGCCATCGTAGATTGAATGAACGAAAACAGCAATAACACTTGAGACGTTGGAGCTAAGCCACGTTAACCAGACATTTCTGATACGTTGGAATGAAACTGATTATCACATGGAATTCCATAAACAAGATGATCGCAAGAAAACTATCGACAGTTGCCAGTGTCGCAAGTTTCTGTCACCTTTATCACACCAGGCGGAGAATACGGATGTTTGGTGGGTCGCTAAGCTACCTTTAAAGATACAGTCAGAGAAGGATGCCACGAAACGCGTGAGGATATTCCTTTATCGGTTTGACATGATTCTGTTTCTATATGCGAACCAATTGTTTTGATCTAACAGTCATTGTCATAGTTGTAATAAGTTCCGGATGAAATTCTCCTATTCGTCAAATGTTCAACTAATACGATTGGGACCAACTAATCCATAATTCGCCTAGGTGAAAATGAGTACGCGTCTAAAACCCACACTTGGGCTGGCTGGCATAATCGAAACGAGCGAAAAGAGTGCCCTGTCTATCTATCCAGTCTGACGGGCGGCCACTTCAGCAGGTTCCCATGGCTGAAGTACTCGTAACAGAATCTCTTACCCGTTAGCAGAACACAAAAGCAGTCTCCTGCCTTACACGCCATGTTACGAATCGGTAGAGGCCCACCGGCTCTGTCTGACTCTAGGACAGTGACAGCAGTTTGGTGTGACGGGTCGCTGGTAGTTTTCTCGAACGTGAAGATTTCATTCTAACTGTCCTCTACACCTTTTTTGGCACTCACATGTGACGTAGCTACTTAAATATTAATTTAAATGTAAGAGAAATGTAAGCTAGTTGTGGTGTCATTAACGACAAATTTTAAAGGAATATTTTAGTTTTGACCCTTGAAGAAGAAATAAAGTTTTCAATGAAGAATGTTAGGAAAAATTGACGACGATGAAGTACTATTTTATTTTGGTACGTAGAAAAGCATTTTATTGCATCATCACGTATTATTATTGTTTTAAAGGTGAAGAAGCCGGACCGAGAGGGCAATCGATGGTGACAGCAAGACGATGCTTTAAGGGGAGGAAGGAAGCTTTCTTCTGCGACAAAGCTACAAGGAGACAGAACAGCAACCAGTAAGAAATTATCTTCAGAAAAATTGTGCTTGCATGTCACGGAACACAGTTCGTTCTCCTTCGATTCACTCCGGACACAGCTTCCTGTATATTTTACGATTGTTTTGATGGCGAATCGCGTAATAGAACAACAATGAATCCTAACAGTATTTATGATTAGTACTTGACAATTATTTCTCATAAAGCTCAGCTGCCTGTCCTCGCAACGAGTGTAGAATATCTGTGGGTCACCGTGAATTTCGCAGCAGATGACACTCCAACTTTCCTACATACAGTAAGCATCAACGGCGACAATTTTTCGAGGCGGGGCCAGATAATTTATTCTGACAGGCTGGTGCTAATTTCTATTTTCGGACCAATGAAGTGTAGTTCATGTAGAGCTCTTATTGTAAATCGTTGTTTGTGTGACAACATTAACATTTAGGATTATGTTGTCACGTAAAAATAGTATAAATGCAATACCTCAGGAATTCGTCCATGTAGACATTAAAACTGTGGAAGTTTCTTGGTTGACTACTGCAGCTGATGTGAAAATTACATCTACAGCTACTTTTCTAATCTGCAGTTCACACTTAAATGCTTGGCAAAGGGTTCATAGAACAATTTTCAGATTATTTTTCGACCTTTCCACTTTAGAAAAACACGTAGGAAAAACCAACACCAAAATTTTTCCATGCGAGCTCTGATTTCTCTTACTGTATGACGATGGTTATTACTCCCTATGTAAGTTCGAGTCAACAAAATATAGGGTGTCCATGAAGTAAGTATCCATTTTGCGGAAAACGTACATGTGGATTAATTCTGTTACAGGTACCGTGAAGAGACATCACAATGTTAACATTTGCCGAAAGAATCACAATTCTGGAACCTAGCTTACGTGGCGGAACCTATGCTGAGGTCCAGAGACTGTTAGAATGTATCGGAAGGATACCCCTACAAGACTTGCCATTCGGAAGCTCGTCAACAAATTCCGACGGACAGGATCTGTAGCTGATGAGAGACGCGCTCGGCGGTCAGCTCACAGTCTGTACAGTGTGTGAGGGAAGCTATTGAAAGAAGTCCAACGACATCTACCCGCCGGCTGAGTCGTGAACTATCCATGCCGAGATCCACAGTGTGGAAAGTGCTTCACTACACCCTTAAAAAGAAGGCATATCATATCCAGGTGCTTCACCAGCTAGAGGTCGAAGATCATGCGGAACGAGCAGCCATGTTTCATGATCTGTTGGAGGCTGTAGCCAAGGAGGACCTGTTGAATCATGTTATGTTCAGCGACGAAGCGACGTTTCATGTCTGCGGCGTCGTCAACAAACACAATTGCCGGATCTGGGCAGAGGAGCAACCCCATGAATGCACTGAGTGGCAAAGGAACTCTCCCAAAGTCAATGTGTGGCAAGTCTCATGAAAGATAGGATCTAGGGCCGTTTATGTTTGCTGAAAAGACAATTACCGGAACAATCTACCTGGGCGTGCTGCAGTTGTTCTTGGAGCCACAGTTACAACAGGATGGTATCCTTGACTCTGTCATGTATCAACATGATGGGGCACCACTCCACTATGCAAACATTGTCCGGGACTAGAATGAGATTTTCACTCTGCAGCGGAGTGTGCGCTGATATGAAATTTCCTGGCAGATTAAAACTGTGTACCGGACCGAGACTCGAACTCGGGACTCGGTCCGGCACACAGTTTTAATCTGCCAGGAAGTTTCATATCAGCGCACACTCCGCTGCAGAGTGAAAATCTCATTCTGGAAACATCCCCCAGGCTGTGGCTAAGCCATGTCTCCGCAATATCCTTTCTTTCAGGAGTGCTAGTTCTGCAAGGTTCGCAGGAGAGCTTCTGTAAAGTTTGGAAGGTAGGAGACGAGGTACTGGCAGAAGTAAAGCTTTGAGGACGGGGCTTGAGTCGTGCTTGGGTAGCTCAGTTGGTAGAGCACTTGCCGGCGAAAGGCAAAGGTTCCGAGTTCGAGTCTCGGTCTGGCACACAGTTTTAATCTGCCAGGAAGTTTCATTGTCCGGGACTACCTGAACGAGATCTTTCCTAACAGGTGGATGGGAAGAGCTGCAGGTTGCATGTGGGCTTCTCGCTCCCCCGACCTCACTCACCTGGACTTTTTTGCGTGGGGTTTCATCAAGAGCCGAGTTTATGCTACCAGGGTGCCACATGTGAATGAATTGAAACGGCAAATGCGAGAGGCATGCTTGCTAATAACCCCTCCAATGTTACAGCGCGTGTTCCACGCAACCACAAGGCGAGCAGTGTGTTGCCAATGAAGGTGGACATGTTGAACAGTAAGAGCTACTCTCTCTAAATATAATGATTATTTTGTTGTAGCGTATTTGGAAAATGAAAATGGATACTTACTTTATGGGCACTCTGTAGTTTCACATGTGGAGGAGAGCGTGGATGTCTAAAATTTTGTGAAAAACCTCGCCGTATCTAAAAACGCCTTTGCTCTAATAATTTTCACCGTAAATCGCATATCCTATCCGTAATACTGCCTCCCCTGTTTAACAATAACACCAAACAAGCTGCGCTTCTTTAACCTTTTTCGGGATCCACCTTCATTTCTGTCAGGTAACGATCGGATACTGTTCAGCAGTACTTCAGAAGAGTAGTGACAAGCGTAGCGTAGGCAAGCTCCTAAGTAGATTTGTTGTATCTTCTGAGTGCTCTGCCAATAAAACATAGTCTTCTGCTCACGTTTCCCACGTTTTCTTTGTGATGACACCAATTTAAATTATTCGTAATTGTAATACCTTGGTATTTTATTGAGTGCACAAACTTTATATTTTAAGCTTCTGTCAGGAAATCGGGAAACCAGTCTCACAATTAAGATGACTTTCGATGGGTCTGCAGTTTGATTAGAAGCCACAAGTTAGGTACGGTGTCAAAACCCTTTCGGAAATTTATAAATATGGATTCAACTTGAGACCCTTTCCGACAGCGCTCGTTACTTTGCACGAATAAAGAGCCAGTAGTGTTCCACAAGAACGACATTTCCTGAATCCGAGCTGGTTGTAAGTCAACAGATCGCGTCATCCGTGGTACTTAATAATGGTGGAACGTCGCGTATGTTTCAAAATCCTGCTGCAAATAGATGTCAATAATTAGGTCTATAACTGAGCAGATTTCTTGCTTGTGCGTTGACGTGGCCTCTATAACTTTCTAGTCTTTAGACAAGCATCTTTCGTCGACTGCCAAAAATGGAGTATTTCGTCGACTGCCAAACATCAACATGGACCAAAAGGAACATAATTAGTATAAGATCCGAACCCAAAGACTTGCCTTTATTAAGTGACTTATGTTGCTTCACTACAACGAAGGAGTCTATTTGTAAGTTACCCATGATGGCCGAGGTTCTGAATTCGAATTCTGCTATAACAGCTGAACCGTCTTTAATTTTTGAGAACATTTCTCGTGTAGAAACAGCGGTCTGCCCAAAACTATTTTAAAAATGGATTACAAACAGTGTCGACCGCAATAAAGCATTTATTTTAATGGTTACCCTTTTGGTCAGTGTGTTACCAACCTCAGACCTTTTTCACCATGATGCTAGGCGGTAGCGGTGAATGGAGCAGGTGCTACACTCCATGAGCAGTCGATGTTCGTGGAGTCGTAAGACCTGCTCCGTTCACTGCCTCTGTCAACTATCATGGTATAAAGAGTCAAGAGGATGGTCACATACTGACCGAAAATGGTGACAACTGAATTAATGTTTTATTGCGGTCGAGACTGTTTGTAATGCATTTTAGTGAATCTTCTTTGATGAAGACATTTCGGAAAACGGTGTTTAGTAACTACGCTTTAGTGGCACTGTCATCAATGACATTACGATTGCTGTCACACGGTGATTGCATTGATTGTGTCTTGTCACTGGTATGCTTTATTTACGAACAGTATCTCTTTGTATTTTTTGCCACACTGCAAGAGAGTGTTTCATCAAGGGAAGTATTAAAAACATCTCGTATTGAAGTCTGTATAAAGTTTCGAGCTTCTATAAAATATCGCCAAACTTGGACATCTTAGGGGCAGTAAAAAATTAAGAATTCGTGTATACTATCAAAAGAATTCGTAGCTTTACTGACAAGCTGTAGAGAATCAAATAGAAGACAAAACGACTATTCGCTGATTTTGACAGCAACATTTTCTTTACTAAATTATAATGAAAAAGAATCTAATCCCAAAAAGTTTGTAACACATATAGACTGTCACATAAAAAACAGTACACCATTTTAGTGGTTTGCAATTCACTAAAGATTTATTGTTCCAAAAGCGCATATGGAATACATCAAATGTATACACTTAAAGGTCACAAGCGGTTCTGAGGTACCAGGAATCTATCCATGCTGAAGAATCTATATCAGTATGAGGTGTAGCCTCCATGAGTGGCAGTGCAGGCGCTGACTCTGGCATACAATGGATCGTATAGAAAACTAATACTGTCCTGGGATACGTTGTTCCACGTCTGCTCGACATGTTATGTGCGAGCTGTTGGTTAATGAGTCGCACGTGTCACTTCTCGTCTCATCGTATTCCACATGTTCTAGACTGGAGACAAGCCTGGAGATGATGCTGGGCAGATAACTCGCTGAACGTCTTGCAGCGCACGTTGAGTGTCACGGGCAATGTGTGGGTGGGCATTATCCTGCTGGAACAACAAATCACCTTCATGTTGCAAGAACGGCAAAAGAACGGGTCTAACAACATTTTGCACGTACTGAGCGCCGGTTAGCGTTCCGTCCAGAAACACCGAACGTGAAAGAGAGATGTAGCTTACTGTATCCCAGACCATAAGGCCTGGTGCAGGGCCTGTGTGTGTCTTGGACGAATGCACTCTACGAGAGCCGCGCGGAGTAGCAGCGCGGTCTGGGACGTCTTCTCACGGTTCGCGCGGCTCCCCCCGTCGGAGGTTCGAGTCCTTCTTCGGGCATGGGTGTGTGTGATGTCCTCAGCGTAAGTTAGCTTAAGTTAGGTTAGGTAATGTGTAAGCTTAGAGACCGATGACCTCAGCAGTTTGGTCCCATAAGATCTTAGCACAAATTTCTAACTATCCGCTCTACGAGACACCCCTCACCAGGTCTACGTCGTACGCGCAAACGACCATCATTTGCGTGCACGCAGAATCGATTTTCATCGCTGAAGGTCACCGGTCTCCATGCCACCTAACACGTGACACTCTGACGGCACCAGGCGAGCCGTGCACGTCCATGCTATGGCAGCCATTGCTAATATCCGCTTCACAACAGTTCGTGTTGATATGTGTGGGCTCACAAGCCCTCCTACGTGTGCTGTGGTACCTGTAAGACCTACCACTGCTGCCTTTACTGTACATCAAGCCGGAGTCTGTGCTGCGTGGACGTTCAGAATCTCGTCTACGGGTGTGAGAATGTTCACGTGACCACTGATACCAGTATCGTTGCACAACTGACGGAGCACGTCCAATCTGTGTGGCAGTTCTCCGAAAGGACCATCCCGCCACTTCGGAGGCCACAATTTGACCCTTTTCACACTCGATTAGCTGCTTCTAGCCAGCACTGGTGCGTCTCTGTGGCACGGTTGCCTACTTGTTTCACACGTCTGCACAGCTCTGAGTCTTCTCGTTGTAAGCATTTTCTATTAAATGATAGACATAGATGGTGCTCTGGGAGCTGTGCCATAGCTATGCCACTACGCTATCTGTTGGCTGAGAACGCTGAAACCATTATCAGTACATCTAATACATGCAAAAATCTTTGAACTGTATGTGAAAGCACGAATGACCTATGTATCCAAACGTGATTGTTCGTGTGTGTCTCCTCTCTCTCTGTGTGCGAGTGTGTGTGTTTTATTGAAGGAAGTTAAATTTATTTAATTTTCGAATGATCTAATTTTGACTTTCTGTAGAACTAAATGAAGAGAGTTGCCTTAGAAAGCTGATGTGAGATTCTTTGAAAATCTGCCATCTGTGTGTGACAATAACAAGGTAGCTGGGGATGTTAGCGCATTGCCGAAACGCATCGCACTACAATAATTAGTAAACAACTACTGACATACAATAGCATTTAACATGCTGAATGCTACATGCCCTAAATAAGATGTCCGTAAGGAGAGGTTAGATATCATTTCTCTACGTAATTATACAGGGTGGTCCATTGATCGTGACCTGGCCATATATCTCACGAAATAAGCGTCAAACGAAAAAAACTACAAAGAACGAAACCTGTCTAGCTTGTAGGGGGAAACCAGATGACGCTATGGTTGGCCCGTTAGATGGCGCTGCCATAGGTCAAACGGATATCAACTGCGTTTTTTTTAAAATAGGAACCCCCATTTTTAATTACATATTCGTGTAGTACGTAAAGAAATATGGGTTTTTTAATTGGACCACTTTTTTCGCTTTGTGATAGATGGAACTTTAATAGTCACAAACATATGGCCGACAATTTTAGACGAACAATTGGTAACAGGTAGGTTTTTTTAAATTAAAATACAGAATGTAGGTACGTTTGAACATTTTTTTTCGGTTGTTCCAGTGTGATACAAGTACCTCTGTGAACTTATCATTTCTGAGAACGCATGCTGTTACAGCGTGATTACCTGTAAATACCACATTAATGCAATAAATGCTCAAAATTATGTCCGTCAACCTCAATGCATTTGGCAATACGTGTAATTACATTCCTCTCAACAGCGAGTAGTTCGCCTTCCGTAATGTTCGCACATGCATTGACAATGCGCTGACACATGTTTTTGAGTGGCGTTGTCGATGGATCACCATAGCAAATATCCTTCAACTTTCCCCACGGAAAGAAATTTGGGGACGTCAGATCCGGTGAACATGCGGGCCATGGTAAGGTGCTTCGACGACCAATCCATCTGTCATGAAATATGCTATTCAATATCGCTTCAACCGCACGCGAGCTATGTGCCGGACATCCATCATGTTGAAAGTACATTGCTATTATGTCATGCAGTGAAACATCTTGTAGTAAAATCGGCAGAACATTATGTAGGAAATCAGCATACACTGCACCATTTAGATTGCCATCGATAAAATGGGGGCCAATTATCCTTCCTCCCAAATGCCGCACCATACATTAACACGCCAAGGGCGCTGATGTTCCACTTGTCGCAGTCATTGTGGATTTTCCGTTGCCCAATAGTGCATATTATGCCGGTTTACGTTACCGCTGTTGGTGAATGACGCTTCGTCGCTAAATAGAACGCGTGCAAAAAATCTGTCATCGTCCCGTAATTTCTCTTGTGCCCAGTGGCAGATCTGTACACGACGTTCAAAGTCGTCACCATGCAATACCTGGTGCATAGAAATATGGTACTGGTGCAATCAATGTTGATGTAGCATTCTCAACACCCACGTTTTTGAGATTCCCGATCTCGCGCAATTTGTCTGCTACTGATGTGCGGATTAGCCGCGACAACAGCTAAAACACCTACTTGGGCGTCATCATTTGTTGCAGGTCGTGGTTGACGTTTCACTTGTGGCTGATCACTCCCTGTTTCCTTAAATAACGTAACTATCCGGCGAACGGTCCGGACACTTGGATGATATCGTCCAGGATACCGAGCAGCATACATAGCACACGCCCGTTGGGCATTTTGATCACAATAGCCATACATCAACACGATATCGACCTTTTCCGCAATTGGTAAACGGTCCATTTTAACACGGGTAATGTATCACGAAGCAAATACCGTCCGCACTGGTGGAATGTTACGTGATACTACGTACTTATACGTTTGTGACTATTACAGCGCCATCTATCACAATGCGAATAAAGTGGTCCAACTAAAACATTCATATTTATTTACGTACTGCACGAATATGTAATAAAAATGGGGGTTCCTATTTAAAAAAACACAGTTGATATCCGTTTGACGTATGACAGCGCCATCTAGCGGGCCAACCATAGCGCCATCTGGTTTCCCCCTTCAAGCTAGACGAGTTTCGTTCTTTGTAGTTTTTTCGTTTGATGCTTATTTCATGAGATATTTGGCCCGGTCACTATCAATGGACCACCCTGTAAACACAGCTCGTCCTTGGTAATAAGGGGAGAAAAGTGCAGGATAATGTATGGCACGGTTCGAGGGGATTTGGGCGGCAGACGACGCAGCGCCAGCTTGTTTCGGCAATACCCGGGTAAGGAACAAAGTAAATGCCTCTCGACCGAGGCAATACGGCGGAATGCAATTGCTGGCAGCGTCCCAGCGCCCGGCGTTGTGGGCGGATGTCTGGCTGAGCCCACCTGTGGCGCGCCAACGTCAGCCTCCTTGTGAAAAGCCGCAGCCCCGGCGTTGAGTCAGCAGGTCATGGAATCTCGTCGCGGTAGCCTACCGTTCCTACCACAGAAAGATGCTGGCACACGTTGGCGAGTCGGATTCTACATAACCCGTATCAAAATTATCAAAGTAAAGAACGTTTAACTTTGTGCAGGACATACAGTGCTTGGAAATGTTATACAGGCGCACGATATATCACTTATTATACGCAGCAAATATTTTTATATTCACATATTCACTCTCGTTCCTAGAGGTATCTCTTTAATCAGCGCTGTGGGTAAAATCTTCTCAGGTATTGTTGAAAGGAAAGTGCGAGTATTAGTTGAGGACCAATTGGTTGAAAATTAGTGTGGGTTTAGGCCTCTTAGAGGTTGTCAGGACCAGATCTTTAGCTTACGGCAAATAATGGAGAAGTGTTATGAGTGGAACAGGGAATTGTATCTATGCTTTATAGATCTAGAAAAGGCATATGACCGGGTTCCTAGGAGGAAGTTATTGTCTGTTCTACGAGATTGTGGAATAGGAGGCAAACTTTTGCAAGCAATTAAAGGTCTTTACATGGATAGTCAGGCAGCAGTTAGATTGGCGGTAAATTGAGTTCATGGTTCAGAGTAGTTTCAGGGGTAAGATAAGGCTGCAACCTGTCTCCACTGTTGTTCATATTATTTATGGATCATATGTTGAAAACAATAGACTGGCTGGGTGAGATTAAGATATGTGAACACAAAATAAGCAGTCTTGCATATGCGGATGACTTAGTTGTAATGGCAGATTCGATTGAAAGTTTGCAAAGTAATATTTCAGAGCTAGATCAGAAATGTAAGGACTATGGTATGAAGATTAGCATCTCCAAAACGAAAGAAATGTCAGTGGGAAAGAAATATAAACGGATTGAGTGCCAAATAGGAGGAACAAAGTTAGAACAGGTGGACGGTTTCAAGTACTTATTATGCATATTCTCACAGGATGGCAACATAGTGAAAGAACTGGAAGCGAGGTGTAGCAAAGTTAATGCAGTGAGCGCTCAGTTACGATCTACTCTCTTCTGCAAGAAGGCAGTCAGTACCAAGACTAAGTTATCTGTGCACCGTTCAATCTTCCGACCAACTTTGTTGTATGGGAGCGAAAGCTGGGTGGATTCAGGTTACCTTATCAACAAGGTTGAGGTTACGGATATGAAAGTAGCTAGGATGATTGCAGGTAGTAGTAGATGGGAACAATGGCAGGAGGGTGTCCACAATGAGGAAATCAAAGAAAAACTGGAAATGAACTCTATAGATGTAGCAGTCAGGGCGAACAGGCTTAGATGGTGGGGTCATGTTACACGCATGGGAGAAGCAAGGCTACCCAAGAGACTCATGGGTTTAGCAGTAGAGGGTAGGAGGAGTCGGGGCAGACCGAGGAGAAGGTACCTGGATTCGGTTAAGAATGATTTTGAAGTAATAGGTTTAACATCAGAAGAGGCACCAATGTTAGCACTGAATAGGGGATCATGGAGGAATTTTATAAGGGGGGCTATGCTCCAGACTGAACGCTGAAAAGCATAATCAGTCTTAAATGATGATGATGATGATGATGACTCTCGTTCCACTGACAGTAGTCTTCGTACAGAAACCACACGACAATCTCTACAGCGTACACTACCGCGGGCGTTCTCTAGTTCAAAATGGTTCAAATGGCTCTGAGCACTATGGGACTTAACTGCTACGGTCATCAGTCCCCTAGAACTTAGAACTACTTAAACCTAACTAACCTAAGACAGCACACAACACCCAGCCATCACGAGGCAGAGAAAATCCCTGACCCCGCCGGGAATCGAACCCGGGAACCCGGGCGTGGGAAGCGAGAACGCTACCGCACGACCACGAGATGCGGGCCGTTCTCTAGTCCTCGTTTATAAGGCTCAAGACACGAAAGAGCAATTTTTTACCTAAAGAGCACTTCTAGAAATGCGAAGTTTTCACAGTTTCTAAATTTTCATCAGCTAACTACCGACATTCTCTCGCTCTCCACGAGAAAATACCAGATACTAGCTAATGCTGTAAGTTTTTATGCTCCCCAAACATGGTTGGCTGGTGGCGTTATCCAGTTGAGTGTATCTGTGTCTTTACATAGCCCCCATGCTCCCCACAAAAAATTTTAAAAAATATTTTTGGGCAGTGGCCAATAATGATTTGAAAAAATTTTTCATAATTACAATAACAAAGATATCAAATACACACACTTACTAACACAATGTTGGTCAAAAGCTAAAATTTTCTCACAGTCCATAAAGATATATGAAACGTCCCCTTAGAACAATTTATACACGACTGTGCTTAACCTGACACACAATATTTTTAGCGCAACGCAATCTGACTTTCAATAATCCCTACAAAACAATGGCCCTGACTAACATTAAACTATGCCTTTCACAAATAACTTACCTCACAAAAATCTTCGTTACTGGAACTACTGCAATACAGCGAGCGCCACTACTGCCAGCTAAATAAAAGATTCAAACTACTGAAAGCACTAACTACTGATAGGGATAGTTAGCAAATGAAAGATTTTAATAGAGAACAAACACTGTATTTACCTTAATATCATCATATATATAGCAGTTCAATTTCAAAACTTCCGCCATCTCTCTCCCCACATCCACCACTGCTGGCGGCTCACCTCCAACTGCGCAACGCTACGCGCTGTTCACATCCAGCTGCCGCTGCCCAACACTACAATGGCAGACAACAATGCAAACTAGCCACAGGCTGCACACAGCACAGCCAGTGATTTTCATACAGAGCGCTATGTAACGTTGCCAATAAGAAAATATAAACAGCCTACTTACACTGTGTCTACATTTGTTCCTGCCACTTCTTAAAACACCGAGGGAGGTGGTGCAATGATAAAATACAGAAGTAACTGTTGTAGCTGTAACGTCTCTTCCAAGGGCAGCTCAGACGTATTCAGCATGATTCTGTTCACAGCGTCCCACTTTCCAATGGAACCTCATTTTATGGCATCCAATACCTGAGGTATGCAACGCTTATTTCATTGTCCATAAAAAAAATCCATCATTAATGGAATCAGTATACAGTAGATCAATATGAGGACACTCTTATAGCCTTCTAAGTGCCATTTCGAATGGTATGGGTAACTTACGACTCCTGATTCTTTTTCCTGACCACATCATATCCCCACCATGGTACTGGAGTGATTCACACGCAAATAGGAGATTGGGTTCCATGGTTCCTCTAGAAGTAAATGCTTATCTATTTAGACCTGCAAGCCAACCACGACTCAAAGAGAATAAAATACGTCCCTCTTAGCTGTGTTCCTCAAGCCAAGGTATTCGATCACGAAAATATTATTTCATGAATGAGATTCGTGCTATGAGTATGAAATGGAAGTTTTCTACATTCTGGCAGATAACAGGTTGCGCTTATTATACGATTCAGGTTAGAGTTGTGTGACTGATAGGGAGTCGAACGCGAAACTTGATATGGCGGACAACTCACTATCGAGTAAGCCACTCAGGTACCGCTTAAGGACAGAGTGGGAGCATCAAACTAGTACAGCGTACTCCCCATGATCTTTCTGGAGTAACGACTCACTCTCGCCATAACGTCAGTGAAATGATTGGGTTAGCACTGCATGTTCCTTTTATGTTTACAAGGTTCGAAAATGTTAGAATTGCATTCTCTCACCCACTCCATTGGAATTCAAGCAAGAGCTAACAGCTGCCAGAGGCTCAAACTGCTTCAGATAGTCCACACCTAGAGTGCCTCATGTTACATGGCAGCTTCTCCCCATGCTGTCACACATGTTTCATAACACTGCATAATAACTGCAGACAATGTTCAGTACTATCATTGACTGACCAGCTAATTTACTTCTTCTCTTCCCCTCCTTTTACTACATAGAGGGTTCTGTCGTTTTCTGATGCGTCGTAGGACTTTTTCGAGCTGGCTCACGGCGTGAGCGTTTACTTAAAATTTTTCTTTCATCGATTTTCAGTTATGAAAGTATAGATGAACATTTAAACTAATTACAAATTGGTTGCGCTTTACTAATTTGTGCTTCTTTGCAGGAAAGGTTTATGAGTAAAAGTCCATTGTTGTCCTGAGTTTCGTCTTTTCAATTTTCGCAGGAAATATTTTTTTGAGTTTATTTTTGCTTAGAATTTTATTGTGTTTCGTAGAGTGTAGGTAAGGAATTGAGTTATTGAGGGGAAGTGTTTAAATTTTGTGTCAGTATTTTCTTACGCCAAGATTAACTCATGATAGTGGAAATAGCTTTAGATAAAGGAAGATAAGGGAAGAAGCCAGTAAATCTGCATCTGCAAACCGCGAACTTAACACGGAAGTCGAACAAAGCAGTTCAAAAAGTTCTGAGATAGGGGAATGTCAGGAAAGTAATTTGCATGAGTCAAATTCTTCTTCACCGCCATCTTTCGATCTGCAGTTTACAAAACGGCATAAAAGAGAAGAATTACTGTTCATAAAGACTAAAGAACAACATGAAGGACCAGAAGAACATTACAAAAGGCGGAAGAGCATAATAAAATTTCTAATGAGCTTTACAATAAGAAAGGACTTTTAAGAAAGACGGATAAAAATTTCGAAAAGGCAGACAAACATTTTAAAAAGATAGACGAGAGAAATGACGCACATTTCAAACACACTGAAGAAAAATTCAAGCAAAATAGTGATCAGTTTAAGAGGTTTCAGCAGCAGTTGCCAGTGTGTGACGAACGGATGGATAAAGCAAACAAAGAGATTGGGGATGAAGATAAGAAATCGTGAGACGAGACATATCTTTGAGCATCAAATCAGCAACTGCGAAAATAAATTAGTCGCAACAGCTCAAAAGGTGAAATACGCAACAGTTGACTTATGAAATGACGTTGATGCCACTAAAGAGTGGAAAGATGACGTCAGTGATAACATATCTCAAGTTAAGAAACACTTAGAGGAAATGTCATCACACAATGATATGAGTTTGGATAGGACCATTCCGGTAAATAATTAAATGTGTTGTTTCAAATTAATGAAATACAAGCAGACATCAACTATCGTAACTGTGAAATATTGGTGAAAGTGTTGAAAGAGAGACAATCCAATAGTGGGTCAGCAAACAGTATGCAGATCAGAGAAATTTTAATAAGTGAAGAAGACAGTCGCAAGAAACCTAAAGACAGCAACGTCGGTAGAAGTAAATTATCACAAAGTTAACGAAGACGAAATAGGAAAGCATTTTGTTTCCATTCAGAAGTACGCACTGTTTCTCGACAGACTGAATAGTCTACATTCCAAAGTTTGGGGCGAAGAGTTCCAGGACGGGCCCCGGAGATCATTGTCTGCCGGTTATATATATATATATATATATATATATATATATATATATATATATAAAAACTTCATTTCCGCACGTCTGTGACAAGAGGCAGCTGCAACTACATGGGTGTGGGCAGCAAAGTGCAGGACCATTGAGGAGTTTAAACAGTCACTGTTGCACGAATCTTTGGTGAACGAGAAACAGAAGCATGTAAAACTTTGCATTTAGTTGATGGAATATTACGTATAAACAGTGGTTTGAAGTGTGACACAATATTTTAAAGAAATTATAAAAAATAAAAGCATTTCTTGGGCCACCATTTGAGCAGAAAGAGCCAATACGGATCTGCCCAACCAAATGACCTAACAAATTCAAAACTATATTACGTTAGCTATAGAACTAAGGATGCAGGTACATTTTTGCATTTGCTTGACAACCTTAGCTACGATAATCTGCGGAAAGTCTATGGGAAAAACGGTTATCCGTAACATTTCATACGGACATCAATTTTTGTGATTTTGTACCGTATCATTTCCTGTCTGTTCATATATGCCAACCCAGTTTGTTAAGTTTGTTATTATAGGCGTGACAGCGAGGTTCCAGCTGGGGGGGGGGGGGGGGTTATTCGGCCTGAAGGCAGTGGGCTGATCTTTCCCTAATCCTCGTGGTATCCATTCTCCGAGGCCCATTGCAGAAAAAGGTCTAGAAGCCAGTAAGCAGCGTGTTAAGGAAGCTCTTCTAGTAGGTGCAGGGAGTGACCAATGTAAGCGCCTACACTACGCTCCTGGTCCTGTTTGGCTGAAAGGCCTAAACGTTAAAAAGTTTCATGATAATCACTTGCCTTATAACTGCAAAAATATGGTCATTGTTTCACACACGTTGAGTGTGTTGAATTATTGTTCTTTGTATGTGAAGACATATGTTGTTGTGGTCTTCATTCCGAAGACTGGTTTGATGCTGTTCTCCATGCTACTCTGTCCTGTGCAAGCCTCTTCATCTCCGAATATGTGCAACCTACAGCGTTCTGAATGTGATTTCTGTTTTCACCTCTCGGTTTCCCCGTCTGCCTCTACGATTTTTAACTTCCACACTTCTCTCTGATACTAAATTGGTGATACCTTGAAGTCTAAGAATATGTCCTACCAACCGATCCCTTCTTCTAGTCAGATTGTGTCACAAATGTCTTTTCTCCCCAATTCTATTCAGTACCTCCTCATTACTTAGGTGATCTACCCATTCAATCTTAGAATTCTTCTGTGGCACCACATTTCAAAAGCTTCTACTCTCTTCGTGTGTAAAATGTTTATCGCTCATGTTTAACTTCCGTATATGGCCACACGTCATACAGATACCTTCAGAAAATACTTCCTAATACTTAAATCTATAGTTGATGCTAACAAATTTCTCTTCTTCAGAAACGCTTTGCTTTCCATTGCCAGTCTACATTTTATATCCCCCCTACTTCGGCCGTCGTCAGATATTTTGCTGCCCTAATAGCATAATTCATCTACTACTTCAAGCTACTTCAAGTTCATCGTAGAAGAACTATGGCTAGATATGCACCTGGTAAGACAGTTCATAAAGGGAGTGAGATCCTCCATGGTATACATTCATTGTAAAAAAAAACTTCTAAAGAAGTAGAGACTACCGCATAATAGGTGTAGAATAAATCCTAGCGTCATAGGTAGGGAGATGCTGAGTGAAATGTGTTTGCCAATCAGGAGAGCTGTGTGTGAAGACTTGAATGACTGCCGCAGCAGAATATTATCAAATGATCTTTCACAAAATGCAAAGAAATTCTGGTCATGTGCAAAGGCTGTTATTGACACCAAAGTTAGTGTCCAGTCGCTCGTGGACGAGACAGAAATTGAAACATAGTGGGAAAACAAAAACAGGAATGCTTGATTCCGTTTTCAAATGTCCCTTTACGAAGAAAAATCCAGGATTATCGCTCCAATTTAATTCTGGTACCACTGAAAAGATGAGTGTAATAGATATTAGTGGCAGTGTCGTTGCGAAACAAAGCCTCACAGCCCTATGGAATCCCTATGAGATTCTGTACCCAGTTCGCGGCCGAGCTAGTCTCTCTGTTAACTACTACCTATCGTAGATCCCTCAAACAAAAAACTGCGCCCAATAAAGGAAACAAAGCACAGGTCACACCTGTCTAAAACAGGGCTTCACAACATACGTGCTCGCGGAGCAAGCTGTGAGCAGCAAGGCGTGAGCATGGAGCAGCGCGAGCACGCTACCCTCACTACCGGACCAGAGCGGAGAGTGGGGAAAGTCACGTGGGGCACACAACAGCTGCCGCCAGTCAATGTAAATCCGCGGCCACCTGCAGGGATATCACTCACGAATTATTACTGCGACAAATGAAACATATAAAGGAGAACGTACACATGGCACATAATTTTATTAGCTTAGTGTATGCCTCTACATTCGTATTAATTTGTGAACTTTTACACAATAAAAGGTGTCACTGAAGTGTGGGATTCTCGGTTAACTTGTACTTTTTGCCCTTTACAATTGCGTCTATGTTCGGAGTAATTGTTCTTGTGCATTTTAGGCGCAGCATGCAGTTTAAATTTCGATCAGACAATGCGTTTCTCAGCGCATCTTGTTACATTTCATTCAGAGAACAGTTGTTCACAAACATACGTGGAACCAAACATTGATATTATTGTAGCCGCCAGTTTGTGCAAACGAGGAAATCTATCCCGAGGGAAGTTTCTGTAGAATTCCAAAATGTTTTTCTTGTTCTGAAATTTGTTCAAAAAATGGTTCAAATGGCTCTGAGCACTATGGGACTTAACAGCTGTGGTCATCAGTCGCCTAGAACTTAGAACTACTTAAACCTAACTAACCTAAGGACATCACACACATCCATGCCCGAGGCAGGATTCGAACCTGCGACCGTAGCAGTCGCGCGGTTCCGGACTGCGCGCCGAGAACCGCGAGACCACCGCGGCCGGCCTGAAATTTGTCTCTGTATTGTCTGTCACACTGCAGGTCAATAATTTCTTGCTGCAGCTCAGGACGAATCTCTTAAATATTCGCTGAATATGGAGAGAACAGATCAAAATCACTGTCTAGTGCTGTCAGATCTTGAAAGCGCTGATCAGCTAAACTATGTGAATAACGTTCACAGTCTTTGTGAACATCTTGCATGGATGATAATTTAGGAAAATGAGTTAGGTTTCCTGTTTCCAGCTGACTCACCCAAAGTGTCAATTTCATTTTAAAAGCTCGTATTCGATCTATGAAATGAGTACCTTGTAGTGAAATGTTCAAAGCATTCAGATGGCTAGTTAAATCTGCTAAGAACGCGAGATCACATTCAAACGTGCGCTCGCATTTCCCCTCCCTCCCCTCCCTCCCTACTCCGCGACCTTTCACCTGCTCGCGAGCACGTGCCTGAGCAGACGCGAGTACTTGCGCTCAAAACCGGCCAGTTGTTAAGCCCTGGTCTAAAAGAAGGGTAGCGGAAGCGGTTCACAAAACTACCTTCCAATATCCTTAACATCCACTTGTTGTAGAACCTCAGCATATATTCTGAGCTCAAACATAATGGATATCTCGAACAGCACGACTTCCTCTATGATAACCAGCATGGATTTCGAAAACATAGAATTTGTGAAACCAAACTCGTACTTTTCTTGCATGACATGCTGAAAGCCATGGATCGAAGGTAGATGCAGTATTTCTCTATTTCCTTTCCTACGCTTATTATGAAAAGTACTATCAGAAGGAGTGTCAGACAGAATATGTGCCTGGATTGACAATTTGTTGCTAGGGAGGATGCAACATGTAATCTTGGATGGGAGGTCAACTACAATAGCAGACGTAACTTCGGATGTACCCTAGGTAAGTGTGTGGGTCCCTTGCTGTTCATGTAGTATATTAACGATCTCGCGGACAATATTAATGGTAACCTCAGACTTTTCACAGACGATGGAGTTATCTACAATGAAGTACCATCTGAACGAAGCTGTTCAAATATTCAGACAGAGCTTGATAAGATTTCAAACTAGTGCAGTGATTTAAAACTTGTTTTAAATGTTCAAAAATGTAAAACTGTATACACTTCAAAAAATGAAAGAGTATCCTATAAATATAAGATTAGTGAGTCATAGTTGGTAACTGTAGAATCCTACAAATACTTTAGTGTAACACTTGATAGGGACATGAAGTGGAAAGATCGCATAGTCTCAGTCGTGGGCAAGGCACTTAGCAGACTTCGATTTATTGGTAAAATATTAGCGAAATGAAATAAGCCTACTAAGGAGATTCCTTACAAATCACTCGTGCGACCCATCTTGGAATATTGTTCAACTATGTGGAACCCATACCAAGTGGGAGTAGCAGCGGACAGTCCCGGATCTAGGGGAGAGAGAGAAGGGGGGGGGGGCGGGCTAACCGGGATATCTGCCCCGCGCGGCAAGTAAAGAGGGAGCCAAATTCATATTCTTGAAGAAAAAACCTTGTTTCACAAAGTGCCTACCATCCAGTGCACGTTGGTCTATTCATTTTTCATACGATTTTGAAACGCACCCCTGTTCGTATATAACAATTTTGAACACATTGTAAGCTGATATTTAAGGGGAGCCTGAGGTGGTCAAATCCAAAAAATTACGATTTTTTTTTTTGCTACCGAAAATTAATTGGAACATTCCTCTTTAATGTAAACATTGAATTATTGTTCTACTCGCCCTGGAAGTGGAGTTATTACCATTTTCCCCCACGCCTGCAGAGGAAATGGGCGGGCGCTGAATGCATCTAACACCCTCTCGTGACTTCCTGGCGAACTGCTTGGGATTTTCTCGGCCTGTTACGCATACAGCGCCTTATGTTACGCATACAGCGAGTGTGCGAGGGTTGGCTACATTGTTTTCTGTGACAAATGAAGCGCTAAGAGGGCGGAACATCGTCTCTTTGCTGTTTACCGTTTCGAATTAGTTCAGTGTTGCGCCTGTTGTTGGTAGTGTTATACTTCTTGTGTAAACCGTTGTTCTGGTTACGATGCCACGTTTTAGTAACTGTGTATATAAGAAGAGGAAGAACGTAGGGAAAAGAAAATTAACACTAATACCAAGTTGCGATACTACAATTACTGAAACAGTGCGTTCTTCTGCTAAGCAACACATGACCGGCCATAGCCCTGTGACATCTTCTAGCAAGAAGCTGACTGGTGGAATTGACAGATTTCGTGAATATGTTAGTGACAGTGATGATATTTTTCATGACTTAGCACAGCCAGAATTGTTGCACAAATGTCTACACGGAAAGACGCAGAATCCTAATGAGAGCGTAAACAATTTGATTTGGAAAGTGATTCCTAAAAGGGTGTTTGTAAGCATAAAAACACTGCACTTTGGCATTTATGATGCAATAGCAATCTACAACCAAGGGAACAGTGTGAAGTGTGAAGTTCTGAAGGCATTAGGATTTACAGCTGGGGTGAACACTGTACGAGCAGTAAGAAATATTGACAGAGAAAGGATAAGAGGAGTAGAAAGAAGAGAAAGGCATATGAAGTATGATGGAACAACAGGCCAGAAAAGAAGACAGAAGAGGAAGCTTTTGGAGGATGAAGATGAAGACCCTGATAATTCATCCTATAGTGCAGGAATGTATTGAGAAACTTTGATAGCCATTTCCCGTAAATTAGAATTTTTCGAATATAAGGAACATTTTCTCAAAATCCACTCAAGCTATAGAGAAGAAATTTTTGTACAGCACTCCTAGTGGTCAAACTTACATTGTAACACAGCCATTTGGCAATATGTTCAGTAGTTTCATTTCAGTTTAATTATAAAGCCTTTATTTGTAAAAAAAATTGGGTCATTAATAAAAAAATAATTGGAAGGAAACTAGAAAAGATACTCCAAAATCCCTCTGTCATAACTGCAATACTAAACCACTCTATATGTAAAAGAAATTCAAATTTTTCTATTTGGTAGTTTATTCATAAATGTTCCTCAAACTTAGTGATTTTAACATGGGCAGCATAGGCACCTCCGGCTCCCCTTAAACGAATATTAAGTTGATTTCTGAATGTGTGTATAGCCTACATAATATCTCTGCCAGGGAATTCCCGTCTATCAAGAAATAAAACAATTTCCCGCAGAAAAAAGGGGACGGCGCTACACGAGCTGAGCCGAATAAGCCCAGACGGGTGAATACGAGTCACTGTTTGTTTATGTTGCTGACTGGGTGTGCAAATTATCAGTGTTGTTATAATTATTAGCGAAATCAATAAATTCAGACTACCAGAGCGGAAATAAACGACTAACAGGTATAACAGGTAAGAAAGATTACATATTATCTTCTTGGTGTATCCAAGAAAATGAAATTTTGTCAGAAAATTTTTGCCAGATCGCTACACTACTAAGGGCCAGTTATACAGTTCCGGTTAGCAGCCGCTTAGGTTCTATTCTCGGCAGAGCGCGGAAAACGCGTTGTTGTTGTTGTTGTTGTGGTCTTTAGTCCTGAGACTGGTTTGATGCAGCTCTCCATGCTACTCTATCCTGTGCAAGCTTCTTCATCTCCCAGTACCTACTGCAACCTACATCCTTCTGAATCTGCTTAGTGTATTAATCTCTTGGTCTCCCTCTACGATTTTTCCCCTCCACACTGCCCTCCAATACTAAATTGGTGATCCCTGGACGCTTCAGAACATGTCCTACCAACCGATCCCTTCTTCTGGTCAAGTTGTGCCACAAACTTCTCTTCTCCCCGATCCTATTCAATACCTCCTCATTAGTTACGTGATCTACCCATCTAATCTTCAGCATTCTTCTGTAGCACCACATTTCGAAAGCTTCTATTCTCTTCTTGTCCAAACTATTTGTACAAACACGAAATAACGCCTGACTGGAGAATAAAAGTGAGATAACTAAACCGGTGATTCTGGAAGGGTTAGTGAAGTTAATCAGAGAATAAGTTTAGACAATATCGGAAATAGTTACAGAATTAGTGATGACAAGCTTGCTTGTTAGAACGAGGAAGGAGAGGAAACGAGGACATCATACAAATTATATGGAAAATATGACGATTCCAAATTCATATAAAAATTTCGCACGGCTATTACGTTTAGATCTCATGCTTGAGAAATTGGACCACATGAATGAAATATGAACTATTTCCTAACATAAAACTTTTTACTTCTAATAGACCTAATAGACATTTGACATTGATACTTCGTGAATTAAATTCTGTCATTTTTTATGTAAATGAGGTAGACAAAAAGGACCAATAATGTCAAAACAGTCTCGCTTATTTGCCGTGAGTTTGCAATTGCTGCAATATTAGAAATGCCTATTTCGTTTTATCTGTCAGAGAGTGGCAAAATAAACGTAAACTAATCGAGAAACCACAACAGACTTGGGTACTATTTGTATTAACAGCTTTTTCCGTGTTAGAAGACGACATTTTGAATTTCATGTAGCAAAACGTTTCACCAACTTTTATGAGGTAATAAATACATTCGCAGAAAGGAAGCCACACCATGTCACGCTTCCGCAAGATTAGAGACAAAAAAACACCAGGGCCTAAGGACTGAAGAAATGTATACTGTCTTGCTTGTCTCTTGTCTTTACTGGTTTTATGTCCCCTATATCTAATTTTATGTCACATAAAAGAGATAGTTATTGGCTAATAGATAATTAAGAGTACAAATTTCCTGAAGATTTCTTTTTCTCCCAGTCACAAATAGTTTCATTCAGTAATACTTGTGACTTTATTTTATTTTATTTTATTTTTAAAAGAGGGTAGGATGTCAAACCGGCCGACTGGGAGTAGGAGAGGCACCACAGGACATTTTAATTTCCACTGTCCTGAATATAGGTTTGATGCCTTCCACTACATAATACTCACACTTGAATTCCACAGAGCGAAATACAGTGACGTGCGATAGAAGAATGCTGTGCGAGGAGGTGTGGCACTGCACTTGGCACACTTAAGACCATATAACATATCTTACATTTCCTCGAACATATACATTTTATAAATCAACCTCTTAAGAAAAATATGCTCTGCTTTTGAAAAATCAATTTTTTAAAGATTTTTGACGTCCCATCTCAAACTGTAGAATCCTACAAATACTTTAGTGTGGGAGTGGAAGGGGGCGCCACTATCAAGTTTTTCCCCGGTTTGGAAATATCGTAAATCTTGGGCTGGTAGTTGATACTGAACATATGCAGAGAAGGGAAGCGCTAATGGTCATAGATTTGTTGAGCCGCGGGTGTGTGACACTGAGATATTGAAAGAACTGAATATAGAAGAAAACTAACCCCAGAAAATCTAGTGACAAAGTATCAAGAACGGGCTAGAAACGATTACTCTACTAATATACTACAACCCCCTACATATCGCTCTCATAAGAATCCTGAGGATAGGATTAAATTGGTTATAGCACGCGTAGAGGCATTTAAACTATCGTTTCTGCCGCACTTCATACTGACGCAGTGGTATACATGTAGATTTAGATGCAAACTAATTATTCCGCTTTCGGAACGCGATTTTGTTTAGCGAACTGAAGCTTTTACGCACTCATTGGCCGCATCAGCGAATTCGCTGTCACCAGCAATGAGTTCTATCTCATCTCATGTTTCAATTTCCATTTTTGAGGGCCTACCTGTTTTTATTGTAATAATCATGATGACTGAAATCACGTGTGTAAAATCACTACTTCAGTTTAATATCATCACACGAGTAACAGTACTGCTGATTATGAACGTTCTGGAAAGACGACGTAAATTGGCTGAAACAATAAAGAAGCGGTGCATCATTATGCACTCTTGTGATGTAAGTCACCCATCTTGTGGAAAGTTCAAAATGGTTCAAATGGCTCTGAGCACTATGGGACTTAACATCTATGGTCATCAGTCCCCTAGAACTTAGAACTACTTAAACCTAACTAACCTAAGGACAGCACACAACACCCAGCCATCACGAGGCAGAGAAAATCCCTGACCCCGCCGGGAATCGAACCCGGGAACCCGGGCGTGGGAAGCGAGAAAGCTACCGCACGACCACGAGATGCGGGCCTTGTGGAAAGTAAATACAATGTTGTTAAAACTAATTATTACAGAAATATGAAAAATAATTAAATACCAAACAAAATTGAGTAGTGTATGATCACTTTCATACAGCAGAATCTATTCTACTCGTATGTATAAGCAAAGGACAATGAACAATGTTACCCGAACCTTCAGTGTTGTGTTGTAATGTAATTCACCGTGAGCAGTAAATTTTGTTTTTTTTCTTTTGATCTGGTTACTTTACTTTCTTTTTTTATTATATTTTTTATTAAATCTGTTCAACCTAGAAAAGTTTGTTCCACAGTTCTCCAATTTTATGATACATGAAATGAACACAGACATTGTTAACTATATAATGATAATGAAATATACATACACAGTACATAAGAATTTTCGTTCTCTCAGTGTCACCCATATAATATGCTCCAGAAAATAAAATGAAAAGAAAGTTGAATGTTTGAGTGGTGGAACACATCACATATACTACAAGCAGAACTGTGAAAAATAGTTCATTAAAAGCACTTAAATTCAACCTACAAATACTAGGTGTTCTTTTTATTTCAGAAGTAAACACAAAATGGTTTTAAATAAAAGTATTTAAATACAAAATACGAAATATATTTAAAAAATACCTATATCCAAATAAAATACCTCTTGTTAAACAACATTTTACATGCCATTTATTTCACTGATTTTAACACCAGTAACTGTTCAAATATTTCATCCTTCATGTTTCGCTCATGTAGCCTCATTGTTATTCCACCAAACGAAAGTAGTCATTCATCAGGACCACAAATTGGTACACAACTATTACAATTAAGAAAAAAACTACGGTTTGATATCTGTTCAATAAATTTAGACAATTTTCATCATCTTTTAAATATTGCAGTGTTTCCAGATCTTCTGCCGGCCGCGGTGGTCTAGCGGTTCTGGCGCTGCAGTCCGGAACCGCGGGACTGCTACGGTCGCAGGTTCGAATCCTGCCTCGGGCATGGGTGTGTGTGATGTCCTTAGGTTAGTTAGGTTTAAGTAGTTCTAAGTTCTAGGGGACTTATGACCTAAGATGTTGAGTCCCATAGTGCTCAGAGCCATTTTTTTTTCCAGATCTTCTGTGGTGTTGCCACTATCCCCGGCTACAGAAGAATTAGTCCTTAACAAACATGTAATGGGATTAAACCTTTTCTTTTTTATCAAAAATTTGCAAGTTCTGCTCAACATTTTCTTCTTATTTCATGTTCTGCACTTCTGAAGCAAACCGTCCCTTAACGTATTCTCTGTTAGCCTTCAGTACCCATTTCAGTCTGAAAAAAAATAGATACCGATGCTAATATGCTATCGTTTGTTTTTGGTTCCTGTATTTCTTAAAATCTCTCAAAACACCTATTAAAGCTTACTTTAATAACTTCTATCAGCATATCACAGTACATAAGATTATCCATTTGCAAGCTGCTTAGCATTCTTTGCACTGTCATTGCTTCTGGCGACAGACATTCATAGTAGAGGTCTTGTAAACTACGAAAGCTGTCAGCAATAGCTTTTAAACAGCTTATGTATTCATTAAGAAACATTTTTGTTCTTTTAAAAGTTGCTTATTTGAGTTCCCTTAAAGTTTCATTTAGAATACCCTTGACTGTGAGTAGATCTTGTATAGAATTATAGAACCAATTCCATTCTGTTGGAAATGGATGAATCAAGGAGTTCCCAGCTGATTCTCAACGGATTCCACAGGCTTTAGGAGAACCTGAACACAGATACCAAAGCTCTTGACATTTTGTCATGGCTGCATTATAAAGTTTTTTAGTATGAATTACTATGCGATCTGACTTCATACATATCTCTTCAAGCTTCTGAATATAATAGGTGTGACCTCGCTCCATCCTTTGTTCAATTTCTTTGGCGTTATCAGATGATTTCGATACGTTTTACATTAAACAGACAATAATGGTAAACATGTAATGGGTATTAATTCTTACTGCCTTTTCTAACAGGGTCATGGTCGTAAGCACTTTACAGGGGTACCTTTGCGCTTACTGCGCCATCTCTATCCGTTGTGGAACTAATTTTCTTTAAACAAATGGCTTATTAAATGAATGAAAACTGTGAAACGTGAAATAAAAAAATTCAGAGTTTTTTGCATTTTACAAGTACAAAATACCTGTATTTTAAATATTTCAAATAAAACAGAAAACGTTTTTTGAAAAAAAATATTAATTCAATATAAAAATAGACATTTTGCCTTTTGTATTTGCATTTCAAAGACATGAATTTCATCTAATTCACATCTCTATGCGAAAGAAACTTGATTTTTCTGCTAACCTCAGTGACATGGCATAGGACTGTCTTTAATATCACATACATATTTCTTCGTCATAACTTTACAATTGTCAAAGCCAAGGTCATTTCTGGAAAAATAGTGAGGTTGGTGACACCTGACCATATAATAGTGACAGCTTATCCAAAAAATGAGCTTTCCATGAAGATAATGATTGTAATCGGACTTTGTTAATTTTATAGACTGCAAGCATGAATGATGCACGCAGTATTTTAAAAACGATAGCACGCTAATGGCGTACGAGCGCGACGTATGCGAACTGACCACTTTCAACTAGCTTAATATGCTGAAATCACGAAAGTTATGTATAATCAATGGTGCAGGATATCAGTTATTCTTCTATTGAATAAAACAGAACGCATCTTTCAATACATTATAATTAATTCTTTGTCAGACACGGTAATGAATGGTACGTGACATTCTCAACAAGAGATCGACAAGAGATATATAAGAAGCATTCCAGAGAAGTGTTAAGACAAGAATTGCAACAGGAGTTTATCATACCTTAATTTTTAGAACAGTTGATTCTTGGAATTTACACAGATAGTATTACATGCACTAGAGGTGCATTCTCTGCAGAATGATTACTGCTTTGACTTTAAATTATATTATAATGTTTTTGTTGTGACCAGACGTAATTACAATTATCTGTCCACAACTGTTGGTTCTTTGATCTCTGTGGGAGGACTCTAAATCACACTAGAACACATGAAATATTAGGTCACTTTATTACATAAAAAATAAAAGATTTATTTAACTTTGACAACGTCTTTGCCACAGACTTGCATAGTAGGATATAACTGTTACTGTTAAAGCATCATTTGATGCACACATTAATAAATTGTTCTCTTACTGTAAAATGTTCAACATGTAAATGAGCAAGTCCATCTGAAACATCAACTGTGACGTTGGTCTTATTCTATTATGTTGATTCCTTCAGATGAGGCCATGAACTGGGCTAGCTCTGGCATGCTGAACACCATGCTCACCTCAACGCGAGGTTGCTGTAGAGCTGATAGGGGAGGCCTGGTTGTTGTCAGGAGCTCCTCCTGTCTGTCGTTCAAGATTATAGGGAGCCGTCGCTAATGTCTGTGGTATCGATTCGCGTTACCAACGTTGGCGTGGCAGCGCGATCTCTGTACAGTAACATAGTTTTCCTACAGAACCTCCTAATATCATACCTACTAATCACTACACCCGTACCATACAGCTCCATGTATACACTGACTAGCCAAAGAAACTGGTACACTTGGCTAATGTCGTGTAGGGCCCCCGCGAGCACGCAGAAGTGCCCCAGTACGACGTGACATGGACTCGGCTATTATCTGAAGTAGTGCTGGAGGGAATGGACACCACGAATCCTGCAGGGCTGTCCATAAATCCGTCAGAGTACGAGGGGGTGGAAGTCTCTTTTGAAGAGCAGGTTGCAAGGCATCCCAGATATGCTCAATAATGTTCATGTTTGGGCAGTTTGATAGCCAGCAAATATGTTTAAACTCAGAAGAGTGTTCCTGGAGGCACTCTACCAATTCTGGAAGTGTGGGATGTGGAATTGTCGGAATGAACAATGGACATGAACGGATGCAGGTGATAAGACAGGATGCTTACGATATGTCGTATGTCAAAGTCGTATCTAGACGTATCAGGGGTCCCATATAACTCCCAACTTTACACGCCCCACACCATTGTAGAGCCTCCACCAGGAGGCTGAAATGCAGGGTCCATGGATTCATGAGGTTGTCTCCATACCCGTACATGTCCATCCGCTCGATACAATTTGAAGCGAGACTCGTCCAACCAGGCAACTTGTTTAAAGTCATCAACAGTCCAATGTTCGTGCTGACGGGCCCAGGCGAGGCGTAAAGCTTTGTGTCCTGCAGTCATCAAGGGTACACGAGTCAGCCTTCAGCTGCGAAAGCCCTTGCCGATGATGTTACGTGAATATTTCGCACGCTGACACTTGCTGATGACCCAGCTTTGAGATCTGCAGCAGTTTGCGGAAGGGTTGCACTTCTGTCACGTTGAACGATTATCTTCAGTTGTCGTTGGTCTCGTTCTTGTAGGATCCTTTTCTGGCCGCTGCAACGTCAGAGATTTGATGTTTCCCCCCATTTCTGATATTCGCGGTACACTCGTTAAACTGTCTTACGGAAAAATCCTCACTGCATCGCTACCTCGGGGATGCTGTGTCCCATTGCTCGTGCGCCGACTATAACACCATGTTCAAACTCACTTAAATCTTGATAACCTGCCATTGCAGCAGCAGTAACCAATCTAGCGACTGCGCCGTACGCTTGTTGTCTTATACAGGGTGTTACAAAAAGGTACGGCCAAACTTTCAGGAAACATTCCTCACACACAAATAAAGAAAAGATGTTGTGTGGACATGCGTCCGGAAACGCTTAATTTCCATGTTAGACCTCATTTTAGTTCTTCCACCTATGCTCAATGGAGCACGTTATCACGATTTCATACGAGATACTCTACCTGTCCTGCTAGAACATGTGCCTTTACAAGTACGACACAACATGTGATTCATGCACGATGGAACTCCTGCACATTTCAGTCGAAGTGTTCGTACGCTTCTCAACAACAGATTCGGTGACCGATGGATTGGTACAGGCGGACCAATTCCATGGCCTACACGCTCTCCTGACCTCAACCCTCTTGACTTTCATTTATGGGGGCATTTGAAAGCTCTTGTCTACGCAACCCCGGTACCAAATGTAGAGACTCTTCGTGCTCGTATTGTGGACGGCTGTGATGCAATACGCCATTCTCCAGGGCTGCATCAGCGCATCAGGGATTTCATGCGATGGAGGGTGGATTCATGTATCCTCGCTAACGGAGTACATTTTGAACATTTTCTGTAACAAAGTGTTTGAAGTTACGCTGGTACGTTCTGTTTCTGTGTGTTTCCATTCCATGATTAATGTGATTTGAAGAGAAGTAATAAAATGAGCTCTAATATGGAAAGTAAGCGTTTCCGGACATATGTCCACACAACATATTTTCTTTCTTTGTGTGTGAGGAATGTTTCCTGAAAGTTTGGCCGTACCTTTTTGTAACACCCTGTATAGGCATTGCCGCACAGCGCCGTATTCTGCCTGTTTACATATTTCTGTATTTGAATGCTCATGCCTATACCAGTTTCTTTGGTACTTTAGTCTACATATCCCATCCTGCACACACCCCATGCCTTATCTGTTTTCTGCGTCTTAACTTCAAACAACTCTCTCTTTCCGATCATGAAATTCTTCTCGACATATGCTCTTTTCACCAGTCATAGCCAACAACTCTTCATCCCAGTTTTATCGCGGCGTATTCTTTCTTAACACAGTGAAGTTATGGTCGGGAGGACTACGGTTCAAGTTGCCCGCCCGGTTAGCCGTGCGGTCTAACGCACTGCTTTCCCGGCGGAAAGGCACGCTGATGCCCGGCACGAATCCGCCCGGCGGATTAGTGTCGAGGTCCGATGTGCCAGTCAGTCTGTGGATGGTTTCTAAGGCGGTTTTCCATCTGCCTTGGCGAATGCGGGCTGGTTCCCCTTATTCCGCCTCAGGTACACTAGGTCGGCGATTGCTGCGCAAACACTTTCTCCAGGTATGCGTACACCATATTTACTCTACCACGCAAACACTCGGGTTACACTCGTCTGAGATGAGACGATCCCGGGGGTGTCCACTGGGGGCTGAGCCGCACAATAACCCTGTGTTCGGTATGGGGGGGGGGGGGGGCGGTGGGGTGAGTGGACCGCTGTAGCCTGTTGTGGAGTTGTGTACCATCGCGGGCTATTGCGGGGACGAAGCCTCTGTCGTTTCTAGATCCCCAATTCCATACAATACAATACTGTTCAAGTCCCCGTCTGACTGTTCAGATTTAGATTTTCTGTTATTTCCTTAAACTGCTCCAGGCAAATGTCGAGATGGTTCATTTGAAAATGGCACTGTTGATTTCTTTTCCCGTCCTTCCGTAACCCGTGCTTGCGCTCCGTCTCTGATGACCTCACAGTCGACAGGACTTTAAAATCTTATCTTCCTTCTTTTTTCGCTTCTCCTTTCTTCCATGTCCTCACTGACCAATGTCCAATAAATATACATGCTTCCTGCAGCCATTAATGGTCCCATTATTCTAAATACATTTAAATAGCCATATTAAAAATGATTACTTTTCATACATCAAAAAATGGTTCAAATGTCTCTGAGCACAGTGGGACTTAACATCTGAGGTCATCAGTCCCCTAGAACTTAGAACTACTTAAACCTAACTAACCTAAGGACATCACGCACATCCATGCCCGAGGCAGGATTCGAACCTGCGACTGTAGCGGTCGCGTCGTTGCAGTCTGAAGCGCCTAGAACCGCTCGGCCACACCAGCCGGCGCTTTCATACATCATTAGCACTGATATATCACAGCAGCAACAGCATCATCATCTCTACGTATTTTTAACTGTCAACAAAATTGAAAAATTTCTCGAGTTGTAATGTAAAGTTTAAAAATGAAAAATTTAGACCCAGTTCACTTTAATGAACAACACCAGTAAAAAACGTAACACTTTTACTGAATATCGGTTTTATCCGCAGGCAGCTAAAACTGTGTCGTGTATTGCAGAAACAGCACCTCTCCACTTTTTCACACTATATCAGCTATTTGCATTTTCGTGGCTACAGAGGCGACATCTACAGTTAGATGTAGAAAGAACACATGTACGCCTACAGACAGAATGCAAAATTTCTGTTTAGTGCAGAAACGACTCTTCTGCTGGAGAGGTGCTGTTCCTGGTGTAAATGCATGCGCGAAAAGTGTTTTGTCTGCTCGACATGTGCAGCGCTGCTAGCGCCCTTTGATTGTTTGGCGGAAGCGTGGCGTCTGATAATGAGTTAACGGTTTTGTTCGAAGTGAAAAACTTGAAAAGGGAATAAAAAATATCAAGTACAAACGAGAACATGGTATGGAAGCAAAAGTAAGGAGTCCGGAATATATCAATTATGCTTCTAAGGTCGTCACAAAGAAGACAGTTTGAGATGATGGGTGCAAGTGAGAATTACGGGCCATATAGGTACAAAAGGGATTGTTATTGATTTGTGTCCGAGGGGGATCGCGAAGATATGTTCACAAACTTTTATAGCAAAGAAATGAAAGACGAACGAGATTCGTGTTTATAAGCGTTGGTTGCAGTGGTGCCAGTTAATGGGAGAAACTCTACCCATGCAGTTTTACTTAAAGCGCAGGAAGACGTCCGGTATGTGCCAAAGCATTTCAGGATACCCATGACCTGACAAAAACTTGCATTCGCCGTGTGATATCTCGTTTAATGTCTGAAAATTCTACAAAGGACGTGAGGGTTAAAAATGTGTCAGCAAGAGTAACAGCAGGGAACGTACGCACCTTAGTCGAGGAGCAAATAGGCTCGTATCAGACAAAAAACGGACTTTATACATCAAGAGATGTAGAAGATTTGAGTTATAAGCTTACTTTCAAAATAATACGCGACAAGTTTATGGGGAAGTATCCTTAACAAAGGGTTTCCTAATGGTTGTACGCAGTACTTTTAAAGAGTGGTTCAATCTGTCGTTTAGGAGAGCACAAAATGATACCTGCTGTGCTTGTGTGGAGTTATCAATGAAGCAGAAAAGTTCACTGTTGAATGAGTGTGCGAAACATGTAGCAGAGCACAAAATGATATCTACTGTGCTTGTGTGGAGTTTTCAATGAAGCAGAAAAGTTCACTGTTGAATGAGTGTGCGAAACATGTAGCAGAGTATGTAGTCCATAGGAGCAAAGCAAAATATTGTTCGAATCAAAACAAAAATAACACTGTCATTAGATTTCTCCAAATACTCGTTACTACTGGAATATTTCAAAGCGTACACCGAGATTTTTCCATACCTTGGTATTCTTTCATGCGATGTGACCGTGATTTTGGTGTTATCAAGAGAAAGATGTGCCCACCAGACGTATAATTAATAGTAGATTCGAACAAGACCAACCGATTTACTGTTGAAGTTGTACAAACAGCGAACTTTTTTTTATTTTAATAGTTGGTGGCCAAAATACTTAAAGAAATCGGTAGTTTCAGAGGAGCCCATGGGAAGAAGAGTGAAAAAACTGAGAAAGTAACATTCGATGTTAGTGAATTTATGGAGTGTAGGTATGAAGAGGATCGTCTTACAGGAAAGAATTTTATTGACGGATTGGTTGTCCATAATTTTAAACAGTTCCTTTCTACATTCAACTGTCCATTGTTGCCATGTGATGCTGCTTATCCACAGGGCTATGTTGAAGTAAATGAGAGTAAACTAGCTGAAATAAAGAAATTGCAGCCGCACATACCAATAGAGTAGCATGACTTTTATTATGAACTAGCTAGACCCTCTAAAACACCTGATAACCATGTGTAGACATAAGACTTTTTCATCGTCACATTTTTTACTGAATTGCTAAAATTTGTGGAGCATTGTGATTTAACAGGAATGTCATAAAATTATTGTCTTTTTATTTCAAACATCATGTTCTGTGTCGTAAACAACATTAATTTCTTTTATTACAAAAGACCCCTGGCACCGGTTAGGAATTTAAAGCTTTTATGCAGTTAAATTTAAAGTTTTTAAATTCATTAAAGACTATTAAACCAGTTTACAAAAAGAAAATTCAAATGGCTCTGAGCACTATGGGACTTAACTTCTGAGGTCATCAGCCCCCTAGAACTTAGAACTACCTAAACGTAACTAACCTAAGGACATCACACTCATCCATGCCCGAGGCAGGATTCGAACCTGCGACCGTAGCGGTCGTGCGGTTCCAGACTGTAGTGCCTAGAACCGCTCGGCCACCCAGGCCGGCAAACCGGTTTACAGATTTTTTTCTAAGTTATTACCGTTTATTACAGAAACACCACCTCTCCGCCACTTTTAAACAATTCTGTAGGCGTTTTGAATGTTCTGAAGTTACCGAACAAGATGTCATAATATTTACACTCAGTAATAGGTAAACCATAAACAAGTTCATGGCTCTCATCGCTAGATTCTCCGTTACAGAACACTGTTTTCATTTCCTGGAAATGTAACTGAGTGGATATACGCTATTTCAGAAATAAAAGATTCAATTTGTACGATAAAGAAAAGAATACGGAATTCATGTTTCGGTAAGTTAATAGGTATGCTTACGTGATACCTTCTGTCACCGCACAATAGTTATGGAGAAACTTAGAAGAAAATTTATTTCTGTAGTGCTAATTACGTAATGAAATTTCCACCATCAGTTATCTTTCAATAACACGGCAATAACTGATTTGTCTATATATTAGATGTTTCAGACTCAATCAGCTTGATTATTCTAGAGATATTGAAAAATTGATGAATTTTGTACGACCATTTTTTCTCTAAATTTTTCAAAAAAAATGTATGCTCTTCTTGAAATGTATATTTATCGAATACTAATTCATTTTGATAAATCCGTGTTATGGAGGGAAATTCAGCCATGTGCGCATGAGATGTGTTTTTATTCGGTAGCGGTGTTATGGCTGCAAGAACGTTTGTGAAAAGCTAATATCGTGTGCCGGTCCGGGAGCCGAATCTAGACCGGTATCTTTCACGAGCAGACCATTGCCTGTTCCGCTACCTGGTCACGTCTCGAGAGCCAGCTCACAGCTTTAACTTCTAACTTCCCTCACCAGACCTTCCGCGACAGTCTGTCGCACAGTTTTAACTTGCCACAAACGTTCATTGCAGCGCAAAAACGTTGCAGGTTGTATCTTTGAGATGAGCCGTTAAGGACTCTAGGAAAACGTAATTCCTATCTCGCTGATCGCGGAAGAAGGGAACATCACCAACTTGACCTCATATTTTAGGGAGGAAAAAAAAACACACTTGCAAGATGTCAGTCCCAGCAATCGCTTCGTAATTCCTACAGTGAGCAATTAAGACCTTCTGAACGTGCAGCCTTTAAACATGCGTGTCCACCTGTTGTTTGTCATTTGTTCTGCCCCATTATAACCGCTTAATTCCCGAGTGAGAATTACTGTATGGTGGAGTGAGAGGCTTGTGTTCACAATGTCGGTAAAGCAGCAAGCGATCGTGGGGCTCCTCCAGAAGCGGTGTGGAATGACACTCAAATTGAAACTTCTAAACGTCAAAGAACGAGACCTATTGAAAACTGTAACTGGTTAGAGTCATTGTATGCAGAAATTCGAATAACTTTCATACAAGGCAAACGAAAGCGTATGAAGCTTTCCTTGTACTATTACTTATACATTTTAGTTTCGTTGCGTAGATAGTAGACAACGCCATGAATGAAGACGTACTGGATATATATGAGGTAGTGGACAGACGTTTGATGCTTCTTTACGCGAGGACGGCGATGACGCTAACGAGGCTGCCCTTCCACCATAGTTACGTTGGTCGAACAGCTTCATTGATACTAAGAGACAGGGATAAAAAAACGTGGAACGAAATAAAGATACTAATAAATTACCCTTTTCTTGGTCGTCAATATTTCTTTTAATTTTTCACTCCTTGCGATGCGTTTCGCTCTCAGCATCATCGGATCTAAGATACAAAACATAACATTTGAAAAGGGAGAAAACAATATTCTGTACAATGACGCAGTGTAAGAACTGTAACGTGAGACTAGGTGGAGAACAATTGTCTATACATCACGTAATCAGCTACGTTACATACCTTAACACATGCACAGTACCTAGTGAATTATAAACATTCTTCCTTAACACTAGTTGCTAAATTGGCTCATTCATTTCATCATCTTACAAACTATAGTAAACATCTTTTGCCACAAGGATGTGGTTAAAGGCAACATTTATAAAAATCGCAAATATTTGTGAAGTGTGAGAAATTAATTACAATTAATTTGTAAACCCTTATTAAGTATTCTACAGTATTTAAATAATGGACCACTTTTTCAAAATGTGCATACACTTGTGTATACGAGTCTATACAAATTGTGTAGCTAACGTTGACATCACGTGCTTAAAGATACAGTGTTTTGTTAAGACATCAATATCTACCAGGATAGCAAATTTTAATAAAAAAGAGACAGAAGCTTTATTACAACAACCCATATTGTTAACAAAACAGTAAGGGAACATGATCCTTTATTATGATAATGCACTGGAAAGATCATGCGTGTCAACATCTGTAATGCAAAACTATTGAAACGCTGATCACAAATTAAATTAAATGCAACTTAATTACATCCGTTATTAAATGATAAGTATAAAAACGTACACACTATGACAAAACAATTTTTTACAGAGGTAACGCTATTGTTTTGTGCTTTAACATAACTAGAATAAACAAAGCACATGTAAAAACTAAAAACTAACATATGTTTGTTGCGTATATCTCGTAAGAGAATATTAAGATCGACACACAAAAGTCGGTACGTCTCATCTGAAAGTTTTAAGCGCGAGTCACGTGGGAGAGCAAATCTCTGAAAACTTCAGCTAATCGAAAGATGTAGTGCATACGAGGCACTATGCTCATTTATTATTTCACCTAATGGTAAAACAACCAAGATCACCTAAACAACTATAATTACTTCTCGTAATAACCTTGATATGAGGCACACGAGCCGACGACAACAAGCTATTGCTCAACGTACCCCGCTTAATGTTCAATAGCCAAAACAGTTATCAGTGGAAAAGCGAATTGTTCACATTAACTGAAACATAAATAAGTTATAATCCACCTTTAAGCTGAACAGGGTTTTGCCTATGGTAGTGGTACGCATGAGGCAAAGACGTCTTAGGCATGTTCTGATAAAATAGTGGTAAACATTCATATTTTATCTTATAGTATTAAAACTCATTGGTCTATCTATTGACATGGGTATGCCGTACTCAGTATTCAATACTACAGCATCAAGTGAAGCTATAGTAGCACACAAGGATGCAGATCTCGTACATTGCAAAAGTCAACAGCTGCCGTAAGACACACAACAGTGTTAATTTTTTTTAAGTGGTAACAGTTTCATCAGTTAGTGTGTAAATAAGAAACAGCATTATGGTGTACATGTGACAGGATCGCATAAAATACAAAGGTGAACAGTTATCATTAGTCAAACAATATCGATAATTCTAAAAATTTCCTTTGCAGTAGTGAGCATTTCAGTCAACTACTGGTACTGATAGAAGAAACCAATATGAAGTAATTATTGTATGAAGTTGTGTTATAGTAGATAAAGGTATTCCAGATGGTCATCGGACACAGAGGAAAACCAATTCCCGCTGAAACCATTTTTATCATTAATCACTTACTTCGATTCTTTTTTTGTGATGAGCATAGATCTTCACTTTTTTCAAGGTAAAAGATTCAAATATTTAAAGAAAAAAAAAGAAAAAATCACAAACACTAACAAAAAAAAAAAGAAACACGCCCCCGTATGACCACAACAACTTCTCTATTGTATATAAATAAAGATTAATATGGAACATGTATACCGAGAAATGTACTTTTCGGTGCTTGCTGTAAGATTTCCGTGCTGTCTTATATGAACTGTAGTGTATGGTTATTATTTCTTGGATAGTGTCCTAATGCACACGAGTTCTTACTTATGTTCTTTGAATCGCGTTTTAAAATTGCGTCCCGTCTGTCAAATATAGTAGTCCCGACATGACCCAGATTTCAGTTTGTGAACACCTGCACCGCTATAACTGCTAACCTTTTTGTAAAATAATGACCGGTGTACACCAGCACTTAACTTTCTCTTAGTACGAAACCACACTTTATCATTAGTATTTTTTATTATTATTATGAAAGTGGTCATAATACGTGAGAGATATACATTTTTCTTTTTCCTGTTTTATAACTGCAAGTAATTTCTGGCTGACAAAATAGAATTAAAAATTTTCTGTAAGTTTCTTGCTTTGTAAGTATTTACTTGACCTACTTGAATAATAATATTAACCTCACATTCTCAAGCTTCTCGTCTGAGATTAGCTTCAGCATTTTAACTGTCATAGCTCCGAAGTAAGAGAGCTTATTTGTAACTGGATGGCCAGAAATTTTATTTATGTTAACGTTGGTACACGTTGATTTTCGGAATATGTCTGCAACAATTAATGTATTATTAATATTGTTGACTGATAAGTCAAGATAATTAAGCACACCTTTTGCTTCAACCTTGATGCTGAATTTTATACATGAATGCCTTGCATTAAGAATTTAGTTGTTCTTTTTATTTCTTTCTCATCTCTCTTAAACAGTACTATAAAATCAGCAACATATCTCCGACATAAAATGGTTTCTGAGTAATTTCCAGACGGAACTCAGAAAATTTATTTTCTAGATAATTAATAAAAATGTTAGCTAGGACAACAAAAAAGCTGTTGTCCATGCGTGGCTTTTTTCTTTAGGGTATATTTTTCTAATGAATGTAAAATAACTGAACGTCAGGGGAGACTCGGAAAGTTCAGGAAATTCAATTAATGCTCAATTTTTTCGGATGTAAGCAAATTAATCTGAGCGATTGCTAGGGTCTCAAATACCGGTACGTTGATGAATAACATGACAGTGTCATGAAAGTAACGGAGCTGCTTCAAGTACTACGGTATTATTCATGATGGACATAAGGTGGTATCTGTTTTTCACAGTAATATTATTACTGAATATAGGTAGCTCTTTCAGCATTCTTTTGCACATTCTGTTTCGAAGGTAGTTGGACAGATGGTCGCACAGCCGTATCACGTTTATGTAACTTTACTTGTGGTTTAAGGGAAGGCAATTGTAGGTTCATTACATTAATGATAAAGGCAGATTTTAAGACATATCGTCAGATACCATTTTTCCCCTGTTCATAAGAGTCGCCTTTCGTAAATATGGAAAGAAGATAAATCTGTCTTTCAGGACTGTCAAGAGGAAGTTTAAATCATTCAAATAAAAAAGGGATCTTTACACTTGGAGTAAATATAATGAAAACTGGGATAGTTAATTATTAACATTGATGGTGTGCATTAATTTTTGTTTTATTTGTAAAACTGACACTGTTAAAGTGATGTACATTTGTAGGAGTTGCTCTGTGCTTTAGCGTGACTGGCATGATTAAATTGGTAAATCTAAAAACATAAACTTCATTTCATAATAATTATTCAGTAGCTTAGGTTTATTTATTTTGATTTTGTACAACTGTTGAATTTCATTACAAGAACATTGCTAAAAGTGTTTCACGTATGTGTGCGTAATGTTGCCAAATTAGTTACTCATATTACCTCCTTTTAGCGCAAAATAACATCCGTTCTCTAACAAGATTTCAAAACACTTTGAGCAGACGAGGTTCCCGATCGCCCCTCCTCTTCCCACGCCTTCAGCGTCCCGTGAATAGGAGGGCTCTGGTTGCCACTGCACAGTACGGTACGGTACCAGGGCGGACAAATGTTTAAAAGCTGTACATCCAGGTGGTCATAACTGCTTTTAGCGGAATGATGGCCCAAATTTTCGTGTGGAATCGATTGCTGAGGGCTGATCTTTTGCAAGTGCTTCTTCCTCCTAAAAATATGAGGTCAAAATTGGTGATGACCTCTAGTAAGATATGAGGATACAAGACAAAAGCTAGTGCACAGTTTCAGAGTGTCACAAATGATTATCATCGTTTATTGATTTTCTTGTCTCTTCCTTCTTTTCATACTTTCACCGCATATGACATAGTATGTGTACTGTTTTCCTCATAAGAAAAAAAAACTCCATTACTGTTAGTCGTTGGAAGGTGTTGTTACTATGTAAAACTTAGTATACCTCTCTGCACTAATTTTCTCGCTTCAGGAGGTAGTCGTAGAGGCTATTGCGTTGTGTATCAGACGAGAGCATCATCTGGCGTCTATCGACGGCAAACTGCCACGCCGGAAGAAGCCTGAGAGGCTGCAGATGCACTTTAGCCTCAAGGTGTGCCTCAGGCGACGTCAGCCGGTAATGCACCAGCCGCAAAGGGGCTGCTTTGTTACTGCAGGCCTCGTGGGCGTCGTGTGGGGACGGAGGCAGGTACAGTCTCTAGGAGGGTACTTCAGTGATGTCGCAAACTTTCAGGGGGCAACAGAGAGGGGCATGTATATCCATATGAGATAAGGAACCCTAGTCCTGAAATGACTGAGTCGAAAGTTATTTAGCCAAATGTAGTGCTCGCTAATTCTGCCACTTTTATACGAGAACCTTTTAATCGGTTTTCTATTATTCAGTTCGATTTCTGGTTCTAGAAGAAACTGTCGCCTACGGGATTTCGTCCACCTAGTCGGATTGTGGAGTATTCCCTTTTATAACTGTATCTTGGATTCAAACTACCAGTTGTGTAATATGCAAACGAGATGCCATAAGACAGCACTTGAATATAACGAGGGAAGATAGTTGAAAGCGATAAGATGAAAGAATAATAAGTGGAAATTTGGACTACAAATAGAGAGTACGGGAAACCACTCATATTGCACAACACAACAGCTAACACTCCACGAAAATAATGGCTTTGGACATCCCATCCAAAGCGTTGATCTAGTCACGTCTACCGACATCCCAGCCTACACAGAGGAACTTGACATAGAATAGATCATGTTCCAGAGGAACAAGCATACTCATATCTGGACGACGCGACGGCTGCGAGAATGATTCAAAAATCAACCAGCCTCCAGGCGATCGCTCAAGACAGAGCCAGGTTTTTTACAACAAGGGGGATGACACCATTCGGTTAACCAAGAGAGCGGACGCGAAAAATCGTGAAGACTCGAGATTTGCTGCGTGCTGTGTCGGAGGACATCTGTGGAATGGACATATTTAGGTTCGTATTGCTAAGTTCTGAACCAAGGAACCTCCTCTGATCTACCTCACTACATTTGAAAACTCTTACCCACGCATCCAAATCGTACCGATAGAAACTGAATGCGTGGTAAGGGAGAAGGACAGGGGTTCCTGATTTCAAATGAAATAAAGCAGAACCGCATCATTGTGTCCTTTTCCCAAGCATCTGTATAATCCCAACACGGCTTTAGAAAGCATCGCTCCTGCGAAACGTAACTCGCCCTTTTTTCACATGATACCTTGCGAACCATGGATGAAGGGTATCAGACGGATGCCACATTCCTTGACTTCCCGAAAGCGTTTGACTTGGTGCCCCACTGCAGACTCCTAACTAAGGTACAAGCATATGGGATTGGTTTCCAAGTATGGCAGTGGCTCGAAGACTTCTTAAGTAATTGAACCCATTATTTTGTCCTCGATGGTGAGTGTTCATCGGAGGTGAGGGTATCATCTGGAGTGCCCCAGGGAAGTGTGGTAGGTCCGCTGTTGTTTTATATCTACATAAATGATCTTTTGGATAGGGTGGATAGCAATGTGCGGCTGTTTGCTGATGACGCTGTGGTGTACGGGAAGGTGTCGTCGTTGAGTGACTGTAGGGGGATACAAGATGACTTGGACAGGATTTGTGATTGGTCTAAAGAATGGCAGCTAACTCTAAATGTAGATAAATGTAAATTAATGCAGATGATAGGAAAAAGAATCCTGTAATGTTTGAATACTCCATTAGTAGTGTAGCGTTTGACACAGTCACGTCGATTAAATATTTGGGCGTAACGTTGCATAGCGACATGAAGTGGGACAAGCATGTAATGGCGGTTGTGGGGAAGGCAGATTGTCGTCTTGGTAGCATTTTGGGAATATGTGGTTCATCTGTAAAGGAGACCGCTTATAAAACACTAATACGACCTATTCTTGAGTACTGTTCGAGCGTTTGGGTTCCGTATCAGGTCGGATTGAGGGAGGGAGGACATAGAAGCAATTCAGAGGCGGGCTGCTAGATTTGTTACTGGTAGGTTTGATCATCACGCGAGTGTTACCGAAATGCTTCAGGAACTCGGGTGGGGGTCTCTAAAGGAAATGATGCGCTCTTTTCGTGAATCGCTACTGAGGAGAACCAGCAATTGAGGCTGACTGCAGTACAATTTTACTGCCGCCAACTTACATTTCGCGGAAAGACCACAAAGATAAGATAAGAGAGATTAGGGCCCGTACAGAGGCATATAGGCAGTCATTTTTCCCTCATTGTGTTTGGGAGTGGAACAGGGAGAGAAGATGCTAGTTGTGGTGCGAGGTACCCTCCGCCACGCACCATATGGTGGATTGCGGAGTATTTATTTATTTAACCTGATCAGATTAGGGCCATCAGGCCCTCTCTTACATCGGACCAGTGTTTCACACATGCAGCATTTCACATATCAGAGTTACATCATGACAATACTTTAAATAAGAAAATTAGATTACTCTAGTCACAATATGAATAAAGAATAATGACTAAGACCTAATAAAGTAAGTACTGGCAGTATTTTTACAACAGGTGCTATACATACAAATTATGATAAAAGTAATAATAGTAACAGTAAAAAAAAAATTAAATAATAATCATAAACATGAGAAAAATTGGCAATAGTAATGAAGATTTGTGCAGATGTACATTAATATCTTGGTGTGCAAAGTAGATGTTTACTAGTATAGCGAGTTTTTGGGGAGGGAGACTTAAGGAGGGAGAAAGAGGGAAGTAATGAGGTGAAGTGCATTCGTGTACAAAGGAAAGCATTACTGTCGCTTAAGTAGATACGTCATTAACTGTTTTTTGAAGCTGGACATGTTTTTAAGTTCTCTAACATACCGAGGGAGGTTATTCCAGAGTCGGGTTCCCGCTACTGTAAAGGACATGGAGAAGGTGACTGAGCGATGCAGTGGAACAGAGAGTATTTTATTATGATGGGAACGTGTGTTTCTGTCATGTTGTTCAGACATAAGCGTTAAGGACGATGAGAGATATGAGGGACAGTGTACATTTATAAGGCAGTAGATGAGACGGAGTGTATGGAAATCTCTGCGTTTGTCTGCACGCAGCCAGGACTATTTTCCATATGCTGGTGAAATGTGACCAAAAAATCGAATGTCACAGATATATCGGACACAGGCGTTCGTGACCAGTTCCAGACGTCGCGAGTTTTCCTGAGAGAGGCCCTGTAGGATAATATCGCTGTAATCAATGATTGGGAATATAAGCGTTTGTACTAATTTCTTTTTCAGATCGAAAGGGAAGAGTTTTTTATATTTTTGTAGGACATGAAGGGATGCTGATGCCTTTTTGCACACTGCAGTTACGTGCTCTGTCCAATTTAGATTTTCATCTATTATTACTCCCAAACTCTTTGCTGAGGGAGAGAAGTTGTAGATGTGGATGTAGACAGCGGAGGCAACGAAGATTTATGACGTTGTCAATCCATGAAATCTTAAATTATGAAGGGTTGCGAAAAGACGTACCCCATTAATGTTAACATACACAGTTTCATGCTGTTGTTTAGCTTTTCCCCAAGTAATACCTCAAGCAACACTCTTGCGGATATGCTGATCAGAACTGTCCATCACAAGGCACTATTTCTCTAGCGACCTGTGTTCCTGTTGTCTTCTGATTCGATATACTTTAAACGTCAACGGTCTTGCCTCGTCGAACACATTGGTTCTCGTCAAATCGCCGAAGATAGCAACGTCGGGCGTGGCGAGTAATTGTGCGAGTAACCGCCTGGGTACGCCATTTGCTGTTGGCTGCTTTCCCCTCGCTTTTACGGCAAGGGGAGCTGGGATGGTGGCGCAAAGTTCGTGATGACCAGACTTTTCGTCAATGTTCTTGACTAAATTCCGAACCTATCCGCAGTGTCTCATGGGTCATGGCATGTGACTGTTGATGCTGATCTGTCCGTCGCATGGGGACGCTAAGTTCGGCGGACCCCCTGGTGCTAGTCGTGAGGAGTACCGTATGCTATGTGCTGGCATTGCGTTTCACTCTCTCCCTTCTCTCTTCATTATCATCATCCAACACAAATGTGATACCACATAGCATACACCTATCATAGTTGCCTTCACGTATGAGATACACTTGGACATACTTCGTGACGGAAAGGTGTCGTCGTGGGCGAAGGGTAGAAAACCTTTCCAACTACGCGGATAAACCTGTCCTTCGCGATCTGTCGGTTAACAGTTCCATACGACTTTACTTACATCCTCCAAACACTGTTGTACACAATTACAAAGTTTTACTGGTATATGGCCTTGACTGGTATTTTAAAACCACTTTTATTTAGGTTTAGGCGTTCTAATTCACTTGCAATGTAAGTAAAGCAATGAAGTGAGTTGCACATCAACAAAAGCAATAATGTAAGCCGCATACAAACGCAGATTTAGGCAAAACAGAACACAAAATATCGTCGCTGACCCTAATTTCATCATACATAACCAGGAAGACATTCTGAACATTTCATAAAAGAGTGAGTTTCACGTAGTGTAGATTCCTTTAGTGTACGGTTCACGTGATTAGTGTGCTATAAAGATTTGTAGAAAATAACTTTTAGTTTGGAAACAGAGTGTTTCCACACGCGTGACATATAACATAATTTTTTTGTTTATGAGTGTTTCCTGAAAATTTGGCTACATATCATACATTTTTTACGTTTTTGTTTATTTATGTAACCTGGTTTGATAAGAGCCACCAGGTCCTCTTACATCGGACTACGTTTTTCCACATGCAGTGCCATTTTTTTTACATCATAGTTCTCTAAAAATAATAATTTCAATATGACAAATAATATTAATATGATCTGAGTGCCTATAATGACGATATGAGTATATGATACTGACCATGAACTGATAAAGGTAATACTGGCAGTACTTGTAATACTGCTGCAGCTGCCACGAATAGAGGTAATAGTAATAACGATAATAATAATAATTATTCAAAAATGGTTCAAATGGCTCTGAGCACTATAGGACTTAACATCTATGGTCATCAGTCCCTTAGAACTTAGAACTACTTAAACCTAACTAACCTAGGGACATCACACACATCCATGCCCGAGGCAGGATTCGAACCTGCGACCGTAGCAGTCACGCGGTTCCGGACTGAGCGCCTAGAACCGCGAGACCACCGCGGCCGGCTAATAATTAATATTATGATGACAATCATCATGAGAATTATAACAACAATGACATTTGTACAAATGAAAAGCATTTATAGGTGAACAAGCAGATATTTTCTTATATAGCGAATTTAAGTAGACTGCACCAGCTATTTCCTGTATACAACCTGGAAGAGAACGGTAGTACAATTGAAAATTGAGAGTGGTGGGTTGCCAGCCAAGAGCAGTAGTTACAGTTAATGTGTTTTTCTCGTCGGACGCGTGATGAAGTCCACCGTCTCGAGTAACAGTGACGTTATGAAACCATTTTCGCAACGACCCGGCGCGGTGCTCGCAATAATGCTACTGGCCGGTGATTGCCGGCGCAGCCGCTCATTACGATGTATTATATAAGCGTGAGAAATGAAATGGACAGTGGGAGAGACTCGCACAATGCAGGACTGTCGGCACAGTGGTCGCTGACGAGCGGTGGCGGCGGCCGGGACACGCCCTGCGGTGAAAGCGCGGAATGAGATAAACATCGAGGAGGCACAGTGGCGGCCCAAACACCTTGCTGGTCACTGGGCCACTCCACGTCACATTAGTGGCGTTGCTTCACGTCTATGTCACATTCAGTATGGAAGTCCGTAGTCCAATTTAAGGCATTCACTGTGCAATTCATGCACAATGCAACCGAATCAATATCTTTTTAAGTCATCGGTTTTTTTTACCATATCTATACTCTGCAAGTCACCTCACTGTACGTGGTGGAGGGTACTTCGTGTATGAGGGGTATTCGAAAGGAAACCGAACACCCGCCTAATCGAGACCATAAAATGATTTCATTCAAAAGTAATCACCGCACACGTTAAGACATTGTTCCCACTGGGAGACGAGATGATCGATTCCTGTATTGTAGAACGCGGTCAGCCCCTGGAAGATCCGGCCGAGCGGTTCTAGGCGCTACAGTCTGGAACCGCGCGACCGCTACGGTCGCAGGTTCGAATCCTGCCTCGGGCATGGATGTGTGTGATGTCCTTAGGTTAGTTAGGTTTAAGTAGTTCTAAGTTCTAGGGGACTTATGATCTCAGCAGTTGAGTCCCATAGTGCTCAGAGCCATTTGCACCATTTTGAACCCTGGAAGATCCACAACCGCACCCACTATTGCATTTCCTCGTCCGACTGAAACCGACACCCACCTTATGTGGTGCCACAATTTAGAGCCAAAGGGCAAACGGCAAAGCCGACAGTGGTAACATGCCACATCTCCCCCGCCAAAGAAATCCACACATGTTCCGATAAGGCCATGATGGCCTTCTTGTTCGACTGCAGGGGCTCTCTGCTCGTCGAGTTTCTCGACGGTGGAAACACAATCAGTACTCAGCGCTATGAAGACATTTTACAGAGGCCGCTAGGGATTAGCCGAGCGGTCTCAGGCGCTGCAGTCATGGACTGTGCGGCTGGTCCCGGCGGAGGTTCGAGTCCTCCCTTGGCCATAGGGTGTTTGTGTTTGTCCGTAGGATAATTTAGGTTAAGTAGTGTGTAAGCTTAGGGACTGATGACCTTAGCAGTTAAGTCCCGTAAGATCTCACACACATTTGAACATTTTACAGAAAATGCTACGTGCCGTAAAGTCAAACCGCCCTGTAATACTGTTGTATAGAATTATCCCATTGCACGATAACACCCGCCCTACATTGGCAATCGGAAGAACACTACGCTTCAGCGACTCGATTGGGAAACATTGGGACATCATCCTTATAGCCCGGATCGTCCACCGTGTATGAATTTCATTGTTTGGTGACCTCAAGAAAGACATGCGAGGACGTAGATTTCAGTCGGACGAGGAAGTGCAGCGACTGGATTGGGAAACATTAGGACATCTTCCTTATAGTCCGCATCGTCGCCGGCCGGAGTGGCCATGCGGTTCTAGGCGCTACAGTCAGGACTCGAGCGACCGCTACGGTCGCAGGGTCGAACCCTGCCTCGGGCATGGATGTGTGTGATTTGCTTAGGTTGGTTAGGTTTAATTAGTTCTAAGTTCTAGGCGACTGATGACCTCAGAAGTTAAGTCGCATAGTGCTCAGAGCCATTTCAACCATTCCGCATCGTCCACCGTGTGATTTTCACATGTTTGGTAACCAAGAAAGACATGCGAGGATGTTGGTTTCAGTCGGACGAGGAATCGCAAGAGTGGGTGTGGTTGTGGAGCCGACAGCGGTCGACCACATTCTACGAAACAGAAATTGATCGTCTCTTCCTCAGTGGGATAAATGTCCTAATGCATGTGATGATTACTTTTGAGTGGAACCATATCATGTTCCCATTGTGGCGGGCGTTGAGTTTTCATTTGCTGCCCCTTATATCACTGTGACTTCAGCACCGAGCGAGGTGGTGCAATGGTGAGCACACTGGACTCGCATTCGGGAGGACGACGGTTCAAACCCGAGTCCAGTCATCCTGAATTAGGTTTTCCGTGATTTTCCTAAACCACTTCAGGTAAATACCTGGATGGTTTCTTTGAAAGGGCACGGCTGACTTCCTTCCCCATCCTTCCATATGCGATGGGATCGATGACCTCGCTGTTTCGTCCCCTCCTCCGAATCAACCAACCAACCTACTTCTGCCGCGAAGGTTGCGCGGAAGGACGACTGTAGGTAAACCTACACATGAATTGGAATCCCTCTAATTTCACATTCATGTTGTTCTTGCGAGATATCTGTAGTAGGAAGCAATATTTTGGTGGAATCTTCGCAGAAAAAAAAAGTCTCTTAGGATTTTAACAGTAAATCACGCCGTATTGCTCAACGCCTCCCTTGTGACGCCTCCAACTGGAGTTCAGTGTGCATCTCGGAGTAATTTTCTTGCTTGCTACACGAACCATGATGAAACGCACTACTCTTATATATCCTCCATCAATCCTACCTGATAAAGGTACACTCAAGTTATCACTTGGGTGATAATCTATCTCCTACGTTTAAGGCGGGCACTTCTTCCAAATGAAACTCAGTGCTAATAATTATTAAATATTCCGTCTTGATGACGCAATGCCCCCCTTGTGGCCGAGCGGTTCTAGGCGTTACAGTCTGGAACCGCGACCGCTACGGTCGCAGGTTCTGTAAGTAGGCTGTTTATGTTTTCTTATTGGCAACGTTACGTAGCGCTCTGTATGAAAATCACTGGCTTTGCTGTGTGCAGTCTGGGCCAGTTTGCATTGTTGTCAGCCATTGTATTGTTGGGCAGCTGGATGTGAACAGCGCGTAGCGTTGCACAGTTGGAGGTGAGCCGCCAGCCGTGGTGGATGTGAGGAGAGAGATGGCGAAGTTTTGAAATTTGTAAGACTGGATGTCATGAACTGCTATATATATTATGACTATTAAGGTAAATACATTGTTTGTTCTCTATTAAAATCTTTCATTTGCTAACTATCCCTATCAGTAGTTAGTGCCTTCCGTAGTTTGAATCTTTTATTTAGCTGGCAGTAGTGGCGCTCGCTGTATTGCAGTAGTTCGAGTAACGAAGATTTTTGTGAGGTAAGTGATTTGTGAAAGGTATAGGTTAATGTTAGTCAGGGCCATTCTTTTGTAGGGATTTTTGGAAGTCAGATTGCGTTGCGCTAAAAATATTGTGTGTCGGTTTAAACACAGTCATTTATAAATTTTCTAAGGGGACGTTTCAGTTCGAATCCGGCCTCGGGTATGGATGTGTGTGATGTCCTTAGGTTATTTATGTTTAAGTAGTTATAAGTTCTAGGGACTGATGATCTCAGATGTTAAGTCCCATAGTGCTCAGAGCCATTTGAACCATTTGATGACGCAATGCTTACATTGTCAGTTGGAACCTACATCGATTCTCATTTAAAAAATTAAGAGCCTGTGAACATGACTAAATATTTAATAAATACACAGACAGTACTGTGGAGCTTATTTTTCGTGTTGCCCATGTTAGTTCAGTTTCCATCACCGTCAGTACCCGAACGGAAGCCCCAGTGCACGCTTCGACAACACACAGGATCCTTGTAGCTTATTTTGTCAGCTGTTATGTTGGTGGCAAATACACATGAGCGTGTCGGCTTTTGGTAAGTTCGACCGGCAGCATGCGCTTCTTCCTTTCGGTCGTTGGTGACCCCAATATAACAGTTAGAATAATTTTCAGTAGATTCCATGACTAACTTTATTTTATTCTTCAGTCACTACAGGGCCCACTACTTCCACGAATAGCATCTATCAAGAGCACCGCGTAGTTTGGCATATGCCGACAAGACCATATTTTAATCGGAAAATCGTACAGTTTGCGACTTAACACAGGACAACCCCCTTTTTGACAGTTGATGCCCGTCAAATGGGGTAGTCCCCATTTATTTTCCATTTCATTTACTATTTCATTGTTTTTTAATCAGGGATCAGTTCTTGTTCTTAATTCTATTCTTTCGTTCTAGACGTGACATTCATCACTAACGATGGTCTTTGTATCAATTGACAATGGTATTTGATCAATTGAGGAGGGCTGGAAACTTTACCTAGCTACGCCAATTGTTACTCTCCGGCATTCTGTAACCAATGACATAGCATTTGTAAGTAACTTTGTTGTTTTGGTATCAACTTACAAACTGTATTTGTTACGTATACGTAAGCCCGTTCTTGTGGGGCATGTGAGATCCACACCATTTTCTTAATTTGACGCTTAAATGTTTCTTCCATGTTTAATTCTAGTCATTCAGTATTTTGAGGTATTTCAGATACATTCCTCATTATCAAAGCATCAATTAAAAATTACTTTGTAGACATGCAACTTAAAAGTTGCGAAACCGGTTGTGTGGGTTCATAAGCGACCTGAACAAATACAGCTACAGTGGACCACTTGACATTTCACGCTGTTTCATTTTAATAGTTTTAACACATTTATTTAAAAAACTGTTCACCGTATCAATTGTCAAGCAATCATGTAGTACTGTCAAGGGCTTCAACATCACCTTCCTGGCTCACATTGTGAACCTCAGAGCACCATCCGTCATCCGATTAGTTGTATGTCGTTATTCAACTTTAAATAGCTGTCTACGCATACTCCTAGATGTTTAATGGGCGTGATTGTTTGCAGTTTACACTTATGAAAAATGCGTTACAGGAGCCAGTCAGCTCAAAAAGGTTGTAGTGCTGAAACGAGCTGGCAGATATTGCGCACAGGGAAGGAGAATACCACAGTTGATTGCTGACTGAAACAATGGCAGGAAATGTGGGGTGTAAATTTTTTTTTGTCATTCTTTCAGGAAACATTCCTCACATGTAGAGGAATAAAAAGTATTGTGCGGACATGGGTCCCACAACACTTTATTTCCATGTCAGAGCTCAGTTTTTACAACTCTTAAACACATTAATCGTGGAGACCACAAAGGAGAAGGACGTATCAGCACAGTATGAGGCATTTTTCTAAACTATGTGTTCAAAATGCCCCCCCCATTAGCAAAGATACATGCATCAGCCTGCTGTCGCATTGAATCCCTAATGCGTTGAGGTATCCCTGAAGAACTCCGTGTTGTTTCATAGTCTTCCATGATAAGGGCATAGACTCTGCACATCTTGTACCGTGGTTCCGTACACGTGAGCTTCCAAATGTCCCCACAAATAAAAGTCTGGAGGGTTTAGCTCCGGAGGGCGTGGAAGACAAGGAATTGGCCCACCTCTACCTATCTGTCACGAAATCTGTTATTTAGGAGCTTATGAACTTTTACACAGGAGTGAGGAGGATCTCCCTCGTGCATGAAGTACATGTTGTGTCACTGTCGTAAAGGCTCATGTTCCAGCAGAACAGGTAGACTACTCTCTCAGAACGTATGGTAAAACCTTTGTTGGCTCGACGTGGAAGAACATGAGGCCCTAATTAACAGTCACCAACAATGCTAGCCCAAACTCTGAAAGAAAATCGTTGTTTATGACGTGATTTGATAATTTCGTGAGGATTCTCGACAGCCCATATGTGCTGTTTGCGAATTCTGATCACGTTGAAAGGAAGCCTCATTCGTGAACAGCCCTTTTACACTAATGTGAAGGGTGATATATTGTTGACGAAACCATTCTCAGAAGTTTACCCTGCTGGAACACAAGCTGCTGATAATCCCTGGCCGGCCGCGGTGGCCGAGTGGTTCTAGGCGCTTCAGTCCGGAACCACGCTGCTGCTACGGTCGCAGGTTCAAATTCTGCATCGGGCATGGATGTGTGTGATGCCCTTAGGGTAGTTAGGTTTAAGTAGTTCTAAGTCTAGGGGACTGATGACCTCAGATGTTAAGTCCCATAGTGCTTAAAGCCATTTGAACCATTTTTGATAATTCCTGCACATACCGTATATAATACAGACACAACAAGTTCTCATGTAGCTCTTCCCGTCGTCAACATGACTTTTTGCTGCTAACTCTCTTGCGCTGACACGTGGGTTGTCACCAAGTACACGGAAAATTTCCTCCTTCAGTTGAGGTGTCCTCGTCCTTCTAGGCCTCCCCCAGTACTGTGTATTTATTTTATTTACACGTCAAGTTCCGTAGGACCAAATTGAGGAGCAAATCTCCAAGGTCATAGAACGTGTCAGTACATGAAATTACAAGATAAAAGTAATAACAGATAAAAATAAAATGTTTATGAACCCGATAAAAATCAATCCGTAAGTTTAAGTAAACGCAATCAACAATACTACAAGAATCAGTTTAATTTTTCAAGGAACTCCTCGACAGAATAGAAGGAGCGACCCATGACGAAACTCTTCAGTTTCGATTTGAAAGCGCGTCGATTAGTGCTGAGATTTTTAAATTCGAATGGTAACTTATTGAAAATGGATGCATCAGTATACTGCACACCTTTCTGCACAAGGAAGAGTCAAGGAAGTCCGATCAAAACGTAGGATCGATTTCTGCCGAGTATTAACTGAGTGAAAGTTGCTTGTTCTTGGGAATAAGCTAATATTTTAAACAAGAAAGGAGAGTGAAGAATATATATATCGATAGGCCAATGTCAAATTACCCAGACTCGTGAACAGGTGTCGACAACAGGTTCGTCAACTTACACCACTTATTGCCAGAACCGCCCGTTTCTGAGCCAAAAATATCGTTATAGAATGGGAAGAGTTCCCCTAAAATACGAGTATAATACCATACGACATAAGCGATTGAAAATAAGCAAAGTAGACTAATTTTCGTGTCGAATGATCACTCACTTCAGAAACCTTCCGAATAACATAAATGGCAGCATTACGCCTTTGATCAAGATCCCTGGGCACCCCCCCCCCCCCCCCCCGCCCCCATTTGACTGTATCCCACTCAGACCCCTCATCACAGCCATTCTCAACACTATGAATAATGACATTTTGCGGTCTGTTGCTAAAGTAAGAAGTGAACCAATTGTGAGCTACTCCCCGTATTCCGTAATGGTTCAAGTTCTGGAGCAATATTTTGTGATCAACACAATCAAACGCCTTAGTTAAATCAAAAAATATGCCTAGCGTTCGAAACCTTTTGTTTAACCCAACCAGTACCTCACGGAGAAAAGAGAATATAGCATTTTCAGTTGTTAACGACTTCTAAACCGGAACTGTACATTTGATATCAAATCGTGCAATATAAAATGATCAATTATCCTTTTGAATAACATTAGCAAACACTGATGGCATAGTAATAGGTCTAAAATGGTCTACGTTATCCCTTTCTCTCTTTTTATAAAGCGGCTTTACTAATGAGTACTATAATCGTTAAGGAAACTGACCATTCCTAAAGGAAAAATTACAAATATGGCTAAATACAGGGCTCATACGTGCAGCACAGTACTTTAATATTCTGCTAGGCACTCCATCATATTCATGAGAGTGCACAGTCTTCGGTGATTTAATTATTGACTCAATCTCCCCCTTGTCCGTATCACAGAGGAGTATTTCAGACACCAATCGCGGAAACGTATTTTTCAACGAGTTATATGATTCCCTGCAGAAGCTAAATTTTTATTTAATTCACCAGAAATGCTCAGAAAATGATTGTTAAATATCGTTCATATATCTGATTTATGAGTAACAGAAATATTTCTACTACTATCTGACTTTATATCGTCGACCTTGTGCTGCTGACCAGACAATTCCTTCACAACTGACAATATGCTTTTAATTTTATCTTGTGAATTATCTATTGTATTTGCATACCACATACTCTTTGGTTTCCTAATAACATTTTAAACACCTTACAATACTGTTTGTAATGAGCTACAGTAACTTGATTGTGACTACTTCTAAAATTTCGATATAATTCCTGCTTTGTTCTACATAACATCCTCATCCCACTAGTCAGCCACCCGGGCTGCCTATTACTGCTGCGACCCCGTTTAGAACATTGTAATGAAAGGCAGCTCTCAGAGAGAATGAGAAATGTGTTAATGAAAGCATTATACAGGGTGAAAAGTATTTAAACCGACAAACTCTGGGAGGTTGTAGGGGACACCAAAACAAATATTTTTCCCTAATGTCATTTTTTCCTGTGAGGAGTATTTAAACCGGTAGAGGAAGATTTCTCTGGCGGCAAATTAATTAAAGCAACAAACACTTTTCCATTTTTTTACGACCAAGAGACAACAACTAGGTAGCAGATACGGCCCAATTAAACAGTCTCCAACAACACCGACCCACACATTAACGAAGTACCGCACTTGATTAGCGCTAGTAACTGTGGCATGTGGGTTATCCTCACTCCAAAATTGCGAATTGTGCATGTTGAAGACTCCATCACGCCCGAACGTTGCTTCGTCGGTAAACAACACAGAGGATGGAAATGTAGGATGCATTTCACACTGTTCCAAGTACCACTGCGAAAACTGTGCTCTGGGTGTATAATCAACTGGTTCCAGGTTGTGGACACGCTGTAAGTGAAATGGACGTAACAATTGCTCTCGAAGAACTGTTCTTACATTTGTCTGATTCGTCCCCATGTTACGTGCAGTTGCACGAGTGCTGATTGAAGGATCCCGCTCCACATGCTGCAAGACAGCTTCCTCAAATTGCAGCGTTCTTACCGATCGACGGCATCCCTGTCCAGGTAATCTGCTAAATGACCCGGTCTCACGCAGACGTTGGTACACAGCATCAAATGTCGCATGATGCGGGATACGGCCATTAGGATATTGTTGTTGATAAACCCGCTGTGCAGCTCGTCCGTTGTGGTGCACTATGTAGTGGGCACCAACTGTATCAGTGTACTCACTCCAGGTGTTTCGCTCCATTAGTAACCAGAGACAATGCACTACTACACTGGTGGACAGCAGTTGCCTACAACTGAAGTGCGTGATACGCCCTCTAACTGCTGAAAATCGTAATACGGCCTCTATCAACTGAAGGGCTTAATACTGCCTCCAACGGTTTAAATAATCCTCGTAGGAAAAAATGACATTAGGCAAAAATATTTGTTTTGATGTCCCCTACAACCTCCCAGAGTTTGTCGTTTTAAATGCTTTTCACCCTGTATTTATCAATAAATGTTGATGGTGTTGAGACGCAACCAGTCACCAATTTAAGTTCCTTTACTCGAAAGGTACCGTTACCGGTTTCGAATCATTACAATTCATCGTCCGACAGCTTTCATGCTTTCATTAGAACATAGAGTGCATTTTTTACTGATTAGTTGCCATGAAACGCCGGTTTGGAGTACTTGTTTTCGTATTTCACGACATTTCACGACAACTAAACAGTAAAAAAAGCAACACCTGTTCTAATGAAAGTATGAAAGCCGCCTGACGATGAATTGTAATGATTAAAAACCGGTAACGGTACCTTTTGAGTAAAGGAAGTTAAAATAAATTTGTGGCTGGTTGCTGTCTCAACATCATCAGCATCTGTATTCAAATAACAGCAACGGTCTCCAACCATGTCATCGTATGACAAAATTGCATTATATTTGTCATCTATGTTATCGGCACTATAAACAACATGCCACTCTCGTTGACAAGGTTTAAAAATCTTTCTATTGATGTTGTATTAACTTTCCTACATAGTTTGTAATTATGTGTGACATTCATTTGAGTACAAAAGCCTTTTCGTGTTAAAATTTGTGCATCACGGTCTGAAGGGCCATTTACCAAGTACTGAGTAGTAGGCTTAAACATCCCATGCTCTCTAACTGTGAGACGGGGAGCACCGTCGTTGCTGAAATCTGTCCCAATACACACGTTGAGTGCCGCGGCCATTACCGGCTGCTAATGTGCATTTGCCAACTACGCATTTGACTACACTTCCATTGGAATGTATTGAAAACCAAGTCCATGATGCACACCAGACAGTCCCTGACGAACACTAAACAGTCGATGCTACGTTTTTGATTATAGTGGAGCCATGATGTTAGTCGCATGTCTACGTAAGCAGTGAAATGTGTCACGTGTCAACGTTGTCTTCGTTCCACTGGAACAACGGTGAGCCTAACAAGGGATACTCCCAAAAGCACACCCTCAGGTTTAGTGGTAAAATGTCCCATTGGACAGCCCGTAAAAAACTCACACAGATCGAGGTACGGAATTCTGAAAAAAGAAGCAAAATAGTCACACTGAACGGTCTAAGCTTAAGATATGAAACATGAAGAAACAAGCAACTACCACGACGTCGCGATTGTGTGGTGATGGATGTTAGACTGCGAAATGGAAGATGCGTGTTCAGTCCTCTCTTGTGCCCCTTATTTTTCACCAAGTTACGAACTTTCTCTCCGGTCAGTACTGTGTCTTTTTTCCTTCTGTAGTTTTGGCAATTGTCATACTACACATTCCTCACAGAGTATGAGATATGTGGTAAGAATATACTCGTATTACCGTCACACGTAAATATGGTGAGTATAGAGACCAGCGAGATGCTGCATAGACATCTGACAGAAAGGAAAACAACAAATAAACGAGTATGAACCGCGTTACAATAAGGGAATTCAAGAGTCAAAACTTCCAATTTGGAACGCATGAGTCATAACGTGTGGTACTGATGTAGGACAAAGAGGAAGTACGTACGTCCGGAGGCCTCTTCATTACACTTCGCGCCGGCCGCGGTGGCTTTGCGGTTCTAGGCGCTCCAGTCCGGAGCCGCGCTGCTGCTACGGTCGCAGGTTCGAATCCTGCTTCGGGCATGGGTGTGTGTGATGTCCTTAGGTTAGTTAGGTTTAAGTAGTTCTAAGTTCTAGGGGACTGATGACCATAGCAGTTGAGTCCCATAGTCCTCAGAGCCATTTGAACCATTACACTTCGCTGTTGAAACCTGACGTTACACCACGATTCAAACACATATTTGAATACGGCGAAAACACACGTCAGTGACCGGACTGACAGTTCCTATTTTTGTCAAAAAAGAAAATATTGCGAAAGGAGGGAGTTCTGAATACGGATGTCCTCCTTCACAGTTGAACACGTTACCACATTTTCTTTAAATCTCATTTTGTTCGTTTTCGTTCGTTGCATCTGCTCCTGGCGGACGTCGCAAGACATCCGTTTCAGTTCGTAGTTGAACCAATTAACTCAGTTTTTTTTTTTTTTTTTTTAAAGAGGGCAGCTAACCCTCTGATCAAACACGCTGAGTTACCGTGCCGGCCCAGTCAACCGCGATGACATTGCAACTGAACTTCGGTCAATGTTACACATGTTGAGCTTAGACCGTTCGCTGTTGGGATTTTGTTGCTTCCTGTTTTCATGCTTGATCTGTGTTCAGTTTCTGACTTACTGTACATTCTAACCAAGCGTAACCAGGAGGGTACTTTTAAGATTTTGTGTAAGAAAATGTTTCATGTAATGCTGGTACGTTCTGCTTCTATGTGTTTTCCGTGGTTGATGTGATTATAAAGAGAAGTAGAAAATTAACTCTAGCATGGAAGTAAAGCGTTTGCGGGCCCATGTCCATAAAATAAATTTTACGCCTCTATGTATGATGAATTTTTCCTGAAAGTTCGCCATACCATTTTGCGACACCCTGTATGGGCAGTTGAAGGTATAAGTCGAAGATCAATGTAAACAGAAAAGAAGAACCACTATCAGAACACGGAGAAGAAAAGATTACCTCTCCTCACTGTGCACGGACATGTCAATAGGCAGAACACTCTTAATAACGCTGACAATGAACGTATATGGTAATAACAGTAACTCGCGAAAAGCAGGTCCAGTGTTTAAAATACAAAGGGCGTTCAAAAAGTTTTGCACAGTCGTCTCTATTTTTTGTAGATTTTGCAGGAGAAGAATGGAATTTTTTGTGAACATACTTGGAACACTTAGATATACATTGAGCCTACTCAGTAGCCTCAGCTGTAACGCATCTGGCCCAACGTTCTTTCCATTATGTAAATGCACTTTGGTAAAATTATGGAGAGTGACACAGGAAATAAGGTCTTTCTCACTATCAAATGTTTTACCGCGCAGGTGGACCTTCAGACGACCAAAGAGGTAGAAATCAGACGGAGCCAAGTCCTGACTGTAGGGAGGATGAAGAACAATTTTCCAACCCATTTCCCTAATTTTCTGCTGCGTCATAAGGGCTGTATGGGGTTTGGCATTGTCATGGTGTAGTCTGGTGAGCTGACCCTGAAGCTGTGGTCTGTGGGTCCTGATGGCACGTCGCAGCTAGTCCAATGACAAACTGTAACGGTCCCGGTTAATTGTGGAGCCAGGTTCAAAAAATTCAATGAAAATGACACCACACTGATCCCAGAAGAACGAGGCCATCACTTTTCGGCCTTCTGTTCGTGAAAGTCTTGGTTTCTTCTTCCGAGGGGAGCCCGGATGACTCCACTCCATGGACTGGGTTTTGCTCTCAGGTTCGGACAAAAACAACCATGTTTCGTCCTGGATAATGACGCTGTCAAAACATTGTTTCCAGTCTTCAGTAAAGGTCTTCATGAGACCCTCGCACACATTCTTCCTCATCGTTTTCATTTCTCTTGTCAATAATCTAGGTACCCAACGTGCACAGATTTTTCTGTACGCTAGTGACTCTACCAGTGATACCACACTACCCAATGACAAACAAGTCATTTCAGCAAGCTGCCGTGTCGTCAGACATCTGTCATTTTGGATGATTTGATCAATGGTCTCCTTATTCACATCACTCACTGCCGCCGATGGTCTACCGCATCGTAGATTGGCCAGTAGAGACAAATCACCTTCTTTAAACCCCTGTAGCCACCGCTGGATACCTCTGCGATCCACTGTGCCCTCCCCATAAACAGCGAGCAACAAACTGTGTATCGATGTGGCAGAGTCATCGCCGGTCTTGAAGAGGAACTCCATCACCGACCTTTGTCACAACCTGACATTTACTTCACGGTCCGTTATGGCTCACTTGTAAATAAAAGAAAATACTTTTATACAGCAACTTAGAGCTAAATGTTCCTAGCATGTTCACAAAAAAATTCATTCTCCTCCTGCAAGAAATTAAAAAAAATAAGAGACGGCTGTGCAAAACTTTTCGAACGGCCGTTGTAGATTGACATGATTTTGTTCGCTCTGTTATACACTCAGCATACTGTCAAGACAAGAGACCCTAGCTCATAAGGTGAGGCAATTATATTCAACGTGCCAGTATATTTTGGTAAGGAAGAGAGCAGAAATTTTGCTCATAAGAAGGTGTGACACGCTCCGTCACACCTACCTGCTTCATAATTTGTTCTGGAGTATTTTCGCTGGGCGCACTCCTTTACATTAACGTGCACCTGATGGAATGTTTAGGGGCTGAAGAGGAATTGGGATAGTATACCCCCAAATTTATTCGTATTACCAAAACTGATAAGCTTTATAGCGAGGATAACGATTGCAAATTCTTCGGCACATTACCACTAGATTCTATCTTTTCTGCGCTGGAATTTTACCATTAATAGGGGGATGAAAAAGTATGAATAAGTAAGTACGATTTGATAAGGAACCTTCAGAGTTAATCTTTTGGCATTCCTGTAAAACAAACTTGTCACTGACGATACCTTTATTTTTTATTTTTTTATTATTATTATGTTATTTTTTAAATGAGCATACAAGCATAAACTAATTAAATACATGACGCGACCAAAAATTGATCTTAATGAGAACTACAGATTGAGTGGGAAAATGTCGCTTGCATTCAGCTGCAAATATGAAAGGTCCCCACGCATATCAGGATCGGCCACGATCGATCCGTGAATTTCCGTCATCATTCCACGAATCTCTGTGTGTACTTGTTCTTCGTTTCGTTATACCCCTCCACTCTGAAACACGCTCATGGTTTAAGAGAAAGATACACTAAAAGAAAATAGCAGTTCCATCGTGGGAAAGACAGAAATTGGTGCTCATGTATCGACGGATGTTGTTTGTGATAAAGACACTGGTGTACAGAATTCGTCAGATGCATTCATCCTTAGTGTTTCAAGCGATATAAGACATTTGGTACGACCCAGATGTAGGAGTCTTGACACCAATAGTAGTGACAGTAGTAGGTACAAGGTAAAATGATGTTTCATAGCAATATCAAGGAATGCATCAGTCAGTTAAAGTAGATCGCCTCCGATCTGTGCAGTAACTGTCATTTTTACTGAAATACAGATGTTCCATTACATCAGGAATACAGATGTTCCATTACATCAGGTGAACTAGCAGAAAGCATCCAGAGCGCTAGACTTGAGGTCACTAGAGACATTGAAGGAGAGGCGACTGATGAGCGTTGTGCAGGTTGCAGTAAATTTTGGTGCTTCTTCTGTACTTGTCCAACACACTGCAGTGTCTAGGACGCTGCTTGGGTAGTAGTAGGGTACACTGGCGTCGGTAGTAGCCGTGCAGTGGCTGATTGACACTTCAGCCACCTCAGATATTCATACATCAACTGGAATCAGTTGTGGAAAAATGTCGATAAGCTATTGCTGCAGTTAAACGTTAAATGTGCATGGTTGGATGCGGTCCATGAGATCGTTTCAGCGACAGAGAAGTTGCACGCCAACCGGTATATCTTAGGTGCCTCTTTGAGTACACCATCGCCCACTGGTTTACATGCACTATTTTTTTATTTTTATTCTCGAATGAGAAACATACAAATTTACAGTAGCCATACACATGAATAAATATGTACATATAGATACACAAATTGCATTTATATTACATGTGCCCAGTACTTTGCAACCTCCAAGGCGCTTGGAGTGGCTTGCAGGAGATCAATCTTCGAGCAGGATGTAGGGCACAAAAGGCACTGGAGCATGTGGCTTGTGGTTTGTTCTTGTCCACAATCACAGGACGTATCTTCTGTTATGAAGCCCCATCTCTTCAGGTTGTCTCTGGATCGTCCAACTCCTGATCGTAATCTGTTTAAAGATTTCCATACCAGCCAGCTCTCGTTGTGTCCAGGTTTCTCTGGCGGCTGATCCTTTCACACCAGAAACATCATCTTGGTCCTTTTCAGGACCACAGTTGACCATCATATCGATGAATATAGAAGGTTTACATGCACTGACCAAACCGCAGTTGAATCATGCACTACAAAAATATTGGTACCGGTCACCAGGTCGACACCAGTATCGATGAGAACGTCGTCATACAGCCGGAGCGACGTGATTTTCTGGCTGCTGAACTCCACACTTACAGGTGGTACGGGGTACACCTCGTCCATTACATGTTTAGCATTAGCACGTATCACACATACAAGATTTCTTTAAACATATCTTCACCGCCAATACTGGAACTTGAAAAAGGTTGAAAAGACATATATCAAAAAATGTCAAAGGTGCTTAGTAATGTCTCCCAAGCCGTAATAAACGGATTTGCTGTTAAAATGTTTGTAAACTATTGCAGCACATTCATTTCAAGCTTTAGAAAAAGAGGTCAACATTTCATCTCCATCCATACAAGATTTTAAGTAATCAAATGGTTCAAATGGCTCTGTGCACTATGGGACTTAACATCTGAGGTCATTAGTCCTCTAGAAGTTAGAACTACTTAAACCTAACTAACCTAAGGACATCACACACATCCATGCACGAGGCAGGATTCGAACCCGCGACCGTAGCAGTCACGCGGTTCCGGACTGAAGCGCCTAGAACAGCTCGGCCACCGGGGCCGGCTTTTACGTTATCAGTTAATTTAGTAAATTCTTTGGTTTATTTCATTTCTCTAGCAAATGTTTGGTCGGACATACGGAAGTATAGAAGACCTGTGTGTGTTACGGAAAATCGGATGAGCAAACTTTAGTTTAGTTATCTAAAGAAGGCATTCCACTGGATGGGCAGAAGAAGTTCCCAGGAAGAGTTACAATGGAAACAATACAAGCAAAACTCGTAAGTCAAAATTGATGAGCGCTCGGAGGGACTTCCCAGGAAAAAGAGAGAGAGAGAGACAGACAGAGAGAGATCGCCGCGATCGCTGGATAGGTTCACACGGCCCTTCCAGCGGTGCTGCTGTGGTTTATCTTCTGCTTTAATTCTTCCAAGAAGAGGAAAGAAATAGTTACGTTAATAACTTCTGTGTATTTTAGAATCAGTTATTCAAGTCACGTAGACACCTGACGCTTGCCCCTGAAATGATAGAGGCGAACTCGTGTGTTGGGCGGCAGCTAGACGCTAACCTCGATCGGAATGGGCGCCTTGCCCCACTGTACACTCTGTTACCACTTCATCGTGCGACGCCCGTATATCACTCAAGCGACCTTCACACATGTCAAGAGACGAGAAGAAAATGTGCGATAGCGGCGGCAAATCGATAAGCTATTCGTGTGGGCGAAAGGCAGCAGGTGATGTATATTTCCCGGTATATTGCGGACGCCGTCGAGATATAGTCGGGAGCCTCGGCTGCGCCGGCTGCCGTGAAACCGAGAGTTATTGGTACTGCCGGGGGCCGCGCGTGCTATCAGATGCCCCGCGTGACGTCAGCGGCGCGCAGCACCTGTTGCCACTGGCGTCGCGTGAGCCTGCCCGGCCCCCTCCCCCTTACTCACCTTTTCCTTGTGTTCTGACATTTTCCACCAGCGGCCGCGGCTTACTGCGTCGCCGTCCTCCGAACATGGCCCCGTTTTTAACAGGCAACCATTCTGCCCTTCGACCATAGATACTAGTAGACTGACCTTGCTGTGCAGAAGCTATAGGGCTGGTGTGGCTCCAACACAAATCACGTGACTGTTGGCAAAACGTGGCGCGATTTCAAAACAGCGGTCTGCCATCCTATGTTTGTATCGTATTTTACCCACATTTCTCAATTGACTGCCAAACGCTTCCAACAAAAATTACTTTTTTATTTGCGGAAAATTATGTCAGAACTACATTTGACCTAGATTTGTTCACAGTACCATTTACAAAATCTAACAGATACATCGAATGCCCCTCTGGTGCCCAGCGAGACGAAATTACTATAAACTACCAATTAAAGTAAAATGTCGTTAAAATTCTTTTGAACAGTAAGAGTGGGCTCGTGTCAAAACTTTAAACATTGGACTCGCCGCGTTTTGAGCTCTAGTCACTTATAAAAGAAAATGGGATATGGGAATTATGTCAACTATGGGTGCCAAAACTGTCGACTTTAGGAGCAGGTCCATTTTAGAGTATTAATTTTAGGTGCACTTCAAAGGTTCAGTTCTACTATTTTTACATAAGTTTAAACTATCAGTTTAAAAAAATTATATTTTAGATGAAAGGTGAGACTTTGAAGTTTCAGAAAATAATTTTTGAGCCTATATTTATTTAATAGTATTAGAAGGCAGAAAAAAATTCTCTTCATGTGTCGACCATAGGTGCTCTTACCTTATTATAATCTCACTTGTGTATACAAAAAGGCGCGTATGTGCAGATGGCTTAAAGTTTTTCCGTTTCAGGGCCTGTATCCAAAGCTGCCCTCGCTTTTCATCTTTAGGGAACCTATGAGTAGGCACGAGAAACAGTTATACTTACTTCTGTAACCGAATTATCACAGATACTTTCCAAAATGTAATATGAGTCTGACTTTACAGGCATCACTTTCAACACTTTAATTTACGTGATACTCTATTTCAAGTGTAAAAACATATAAAAGTCACTTCAGCAGATTCCAAAAAACGCATCTGCACTATCATAGAAACACTTACACGTGAAATGTAATGCCATTTCCCCCGACAAAACGCTGAGTACAGCCATAAGCGCAACACGAAACAACCATGTTTTGCCAACATTCACGTGACTTTAGCCCAGAGATGTTGGAGCCACGAAAATGACGTCAGGGCCAGTCTATTATATTTATGGTAGAAGATTCTGCCTGGCTAATCGACTAGTTGACCGGAAAACTGTGCAGCTAGAGGATAAATGCTGAGTCCAGAACTACGAAATGCACTCAGAACAAAATACACAAAAATAATGTTAATAACAGTGTAACACCGCCTCTACCTTTGATAAGGGCTTCGTGAAGCACTGACGACAGGAATGTATGGATTTTGAGGCGCTCCTCGACCTTGGTTCCCCGCCCTTTTTAACTTCCAACGCGCAGTATTTCTTCTAGCTAGACTTCTGTTAGTACTTTGGAACTTGTGACTGTCTTCTTCGCTGATTTCATGCGATTTCTTCAACGATTCTCCGCAAAACTCGATGGTCCTTGTCCGTTAGTGCATGAAGTCTCTCTCATCTTGCTTTAGTTGTGGTTTTGAATTCGCATTTTCACTTCGCAATCATAACAGTCGACTTGGGCAGTCATAGAAGGGATGAAATGTCCCTGATGGATTTATTACTCTACTGTCACTGCTTCCCCACTGACAACATTCAACGCCTCCTTTTGTATTGGCGCGTCTGCCTCTCCTGACAGCTAATGGTTGATTCCGCATTACATTTTGAAATAAAATTTGTGGGAAGATCTTATGGGACCAAGCTGCTTAGGTCATCGGTCCCTAAGCTTACATACTACATAATCTAACTTAAACTAACTTACGCTACGGCAACACACATACACACCCATGCCCGAGGGAGGAGTCGAAATTCCGACGGGGGGAGCCCCGTGGACCGTGACAAAATTCCTTAGACCGCGTGGCTACCCCGCGCTGCTAATTTTGCATTACAAAGGGCTTACAGGACGCCTTTGATAAGATACTGTAATCACCTCCGGTGTGAGCTACGGCGTCCACACCCTGCAAGATGCAGAGCTTTGGAGAGGACTGCAATTAGCGGAATAAGTTGCCATTTTGCGTTATTGCCAAAGTTTGGCATCACAGCTTATAGTGAATTTGTTTTAATTTAGCTATTACCCATAGTTATTGTGATACTTTGAAGTAAAATAAAAAATATTTTGAGAAGTCTGCAGTGAAAGCTGTAGTCGTTGGCCAGTTTAGTTTGGTCCCTTTTAGGGTATACACGGTGGTCCATTGATAGTGACCGGGCCAAATATCTCACAAAATAAGCATCAAACGAAAAAACTACAAAGAACGAAACTCTTCTACCTTCAAAGGGGAAACCAGATGACGCTATGGTTCGCCCGCTAGATGGCGCTGCCATAGGTCAAACGGATACCAACTGCGTGTTTTATTAATAGGAACCCCCATTTTTATTACATATTCGTGTAGTACGTAAAGAAATATGAATATTTTAGTTGGACCACTTTTTTCGCTTTGTGATAGGTGGCGCTATAATAGTCGTAAACGTATAAGTACGTGGTATCACGCAACATTCCGCCAATGCGGATACATTGCGTGATACATTACCCGTGTTAAAATGCACCGTGTAAGTAGGCTGTTTAGGCTTTTATATTGGTAACGCCACGTAGCACTCTGTATGAAAATCACTGGCTGTGCTGTGTGCAGTCTGTGGCTGGTTTGCATTGTTGTTTACTATTGTAGTGTTGGGCAGCTGGATGTGAACAGCGCGTAGCGCTGCGCAGTTGGAGGTGAGCCGCCAGCAGTGGTGGATGTGAGGAGAGAGATGGCGGAGGTTTGAAATTTGCAATACTGGATATCATGAACTGCTATATACATTATGGCTTTTGAACACTATTGAGGTAAATACATTGTTTGTTCTCTATTAAAATCTTTCATTTGCTAACTATGCCTATCAGTAGTTAGTGCCTTCCGTAGTTTGAATCTTTTATTTAGCTGGCAGTAGTGGCGCTCGCTGTATTGCAGTAGTTCGAGTAACCAAGATTTTTGTGAGGTAAGTGATTTGTGAAACGTATAGGTTAATGTTAGTCAGGGCCATTCTTTTGTAGAGATTTTGGAAAGTCAGATTGCGTTGTGCTAAAAATATTGTGTGTCAGTTTAAGCACAGTCACGTATAAATTTTTCTAAGGGGACGTTATTGTTATTGTTTCAACCGTTTACCAATTGCGGAAAAGGTCGATACCTTGTTGATGTATGGCTAATGTGATCAAAATGCCCAACGGGCGTGTGCTATGTATGCTGCTCCGTATCCTGGACGACATCGTCCAAGTGTCCGGACCGTTCGCCGGATAGTTACGTTATTTAAGGGAACAGGAAGTGTGCAGGTACATGTGAAACGTCAACCACGACCTGCAACAAATGATGATGCCCAAGTAAGTGTTTTAGCTGCTGTCGCGGCTAACCCGCACATCAGGAGCAGACAAATTGCGCGGGAATCGGGAATCTCAAAAACGTCGGTATTGAGAATACTACATCAACATCGATTGCACCCGTACCATATTTCTGTGCAGCAGGAATTGCATGGCGACGACTTTGAACGTCGTGTGCAGTTCTGCTACTGGGCACAAGAGAAATTACGGGACGATGACAGATTTTTTGCAAGCGTTCTATTTAGCGACGAAGCGTCATTCACCAACAGCGGTAACGTAAACCGGCATAATATGCACTAATGGGCAACGGAAAGTCCACGATGGCTGCGACAAGTGAAATGTCAGCGACCTTGGCGGGTTAAAGTATGTTGCGGCATAATGGGAGGAAGGATAATTGGCCCCCATTTTATCGATGGCAATCTAAAAGGTGCAATGTATGTTGATTTCCTACGTAATGTTCTACCGATGTTACTACAAGATGTTTCACTACATGACAGAATGATGATGTACTTCCAACATGATGGATGTCCGGCACATAGCTCTCGAGCGGTTGAAGCGGTATTGAATAGCATATTTCATGACAGGTGGATTGGTCGTCGAAGCACCATACCATGGCCGGCACCTTCACAGGATCTGACGTCCCCGGATTTCTTTCTGTGGGGAAAGTTGAAGGAAATTTGCTATCGTGATCCACCTACAACGCCTGATAACATGCATTAGCGCATTGTCAATGCATGTGCGAACATTACGGAAGGAGAACTACTCGATGTTGAGAGGCATGTCGTTACACGTATTGCCAAATGCATTGAGGTTGACGGACATCATTTTGAGCATTTATTGCATTAATGTGGTATTTACAGGTAATGACGCTGTTACAGCACGCGTTCTCAGAGATGATAAGTTCACAAAGGTACATGTATCACAGTGGAACAACCGAAATAAAATGTTCAAAAGTACCTTTTCTGTATTTTAATTTAAAAAACCTACCTGCTACCTACTGTTCGTCTAAAATTGTGAGCCATATGTTTGTGACAATTACAGCGCCATCTATCATAAAGCGAAAAAAGTGGTCCAACTATAACATTCATATTTCTTTACGTACTACACGAATATGTAATACAAAATGGGGGTTCCTATTTAAAAAAACGCAGTTGATATCCGTTTCACCTATGGCAGCACCATCTAGCGGGCCAACTATAGCGCTATTTGGTTTCTACCTTCAAGCTAGACAAGTTTCGTTCTTTGTAGTTTTTTCGTTTGACGCTTATTTAGTGAGATATTTGGCCCGGTCACGATCAGTGGACCATCCTATATACACCTTCCTTGTGGACAGTGAGGGGCAACGTGTTACTCAAGTCTTTTCGATTAACTGTTTTCTTTTTCTCCATACTCCTTCGCCGTTTCACAGTCTCCTTTTTCTTCCTACAGACTTTTACATACGTGTTCTCTTACCACTTCTGTATTGCAGTCACTCGCGTTTTAACAATATCCTTCTGAAATCATTTCTTTCTCTCCCACCTTCTTTTGTCTACAGTATTTTGAAATCTATTTCAACGTCTCCGATCGATGTGCAGGTGGGTACGAGAGATTTGGGAGAAAGCATTTGGATTCAGTTGATCGACAAGAGATTAACTGCCAAAAAACTCTCCGTCCCTCCACCCCCCGCCCTTCCACTCCCACGAAGTGGTTTACTTCTGAAAGAGGATATATATTGGTGCCCAAAGAAGCGAAGAGGCGACTACAGGAGCCAAAAGTACAGCTCATGGAAGTGTAACTCATGACATGGGGAAGCAGAAAAGGAGCGCCTTGAAAGGACAGGCGTCGGCGGGTACAAGAGGGTCTGCGTTGTAACGTGCATTTTAAAATCTTGTGTTTTTTGTTTTTCAAAGAATCTGCAATGCGTATTGTTTGCGTTACTCAAATTTACTGTGTGATTTGTTGTTGGGCAGATGGTGTGCTTAATCAGTTTTACTGTAATCCAAAAAAATTAAACAACGTAATCTGGAAAACCAATATGCAATGCTTACAATGGAATCAATCCCTCTCAAACTACACAGTCCCGTGAGCACAGAGTTCTATTGCCCTGTACAAAAAAACTAACCAAATTCCCTGCGCAAATAAATATCAAATGAATGTTCCTTACCTTTAGTGTCGAAAGGGATGTAATCTTGTTATTCTGTTCTCTCCACAGTAGGCATGGAAAATATTCAGTCTTGGCATGCCGAAGTGCAATGCCGGTCGTAAAATAACTTCATACAAATAATATCAGTAGATTGGCTGATAAATGAAATGTTCAGTGAAAATACTGGATATTGGCTCAGCGCTGTGCAATGCTGCACTCATTGAAACTGTTACAAACATTGATACATTTGTAATTCTGGCACATTAATATCTTCCTGACTCTGACTGAAAAATCATTTCTTTTAAAAATATTCGTTGGATTTAAACAAATTTGACATGGAAGAGGATGAGGCGCTGATATGGGGATATGCTAACACCGAATGCTTCAATTTGAAAATTGTATTCAAAATAAAGTTTCTCCTTCACAAACTCTGATGTGGAATATTTAACATTAACTTCAAAATCAGTGAACTTCTCAACTGCTCTACAATTCTCACTTACTGTCGTAATTAAAAGCACTTGGATTGTTACATGACGAAGGTGTGACATCGTTTGATAGATTCCAAAATTTAACTTCACTGTATCAGGTTTACAAAATACACAAAATATTACAAACCGGGTATACCTAATCAGCCTATACATTAAATCTGGTGGAAAATACTTGGCTCCTACATTCATGGGTCAGTACTATACAAGTTAGCTAAATGCACATTGCGTTGCTGCATACTTTAAAATAAATATACAAAATTTCATTACCTTACAAATTTGTTCCAGTTGCTTTACCTTTTAGTTACAGTTTCAATTCATCACTTCATTTTATAAAAACTGTACTATGCTGCGTCCATAGACCAACAATTAAATTCTCACAGCTAGCCACTAGCTTTAAGCCTTACACCCAACCCATAACAGAATGCAACGGCAATTGCTGCTAGCTCCACGCGCCCCGGTTTACAATCGATTCTGCCACTCAGGCAACATCATTGGTTCAGTGGTCTCAAAAATACAATGTCTTCTACATATGAAAATCGTTTCAGGTCATTTTTTCATTAATTATATTACAAAATCGGGCCCCACGTAGAAGTGGACCCCTTGCATAACTCTCCAGCGGGGTTTGTTAAATTTGCCACACCGTTTGGATGTGCACTGGATACCAAACGTAGGGGAACTTTTTTTGCATCATTATTTACAATATGTATAATTTGTATTACATAATCATTACAATATAATCCTAAGAACAGTACAAATCAATGCCCTCTTGAGCAAACTGGTGCTCTGGTGCATAAGTAGTGAATTTAAAGTCTGGTCATGTCATATACAAAATGTTCTAAATTCATGTTGCTAGAAGATGCGTAACATTAATGAAACGATGATTAAAGTATATCTCTTGTTGTCAAGAAAATAATGGGAAAACGGTTAATGAAAGTTTAGTGAATGGCTGAAGCTTATAACCATGTAGACGTGGCTGCATTATAAAGTCCAATTCTTTGCAGTCTCAGATCTGAGCATTAGCTGTAGTAGTCCAAGCTGTAGCGTCCAAGAACAACTGAACAAGTCACCATGGTTTCGTTCCAGTACAGAGGTACAAGTGGTACCTGGCACCTTATTTACCAACACCCAAAGTCGGTTAATCTCAGTTCATCGATATAGTCATGGTGATCATCATCACTACACTTGAAATTGAAGATATTGTGCATAACCACACTGAAATATTAATGCTGATATCCAATAGCTCCAGTGCCATGAGCAGAGGGAGGAAATTAGATGACGGAAGGTAGAAAGCAGTAAGACAGTTAAGGTAGTGGAACACATCCTAATAAATGTAGCAAAATGTCTGTGTAAGTTCTAAATCAGACTATACTGAGTGTTGCAACATGACAACTTCTAGTAAATGGGGGAACAGTGAACAGTAGAGGTACAATATCCCCATAAAATCATAAACTTGTTTAATCCATAGTTCTGTACATTATGAGATGTCAATTCTATACAATTTAATGAGAAGTGTGGCAACAGTCTGCCTGTAATATTTCTCAAGAAATGTGGAATCAGCCTGTCTGTGAGTATATCACTACTAACGTACATGCTAAATAAACAAAACATTAAGATTTAAGCAAACAAGGCAAGACAAAATTATTGGTATTGGATAACCCCACATAGCGTCCTACAACGGCCTATGTACTTATCATAATGCATATAGCAGTGGTTAGACATATTAGAAAAATAGGGAGGTGGCTACAAGTTCATTAGTTCATTTTACATAGTATACATCTTGACAAAATATTTATAAAAGTAATAAGAAATACTAAGGTATGGCTGCATGTGGCCATTATATAAAGTATACATAATAATGCAAGGTCATAGGATGGCTACAATTGGCCATTATAGAGTATGCATGAGTACATAAGTACCTCAAATTGTAGTGTAAATTTAAAGTTCCTGGCTCTCAATGGCCATTTGACATAAATCCTTACACAAACTCCTCATAAAATGTCATGAAAATTAGAATGCTGGCTCTCAGTGGCCTTGTTTACGCAATATTGTGACATAATTACTTAAGAAAACGTGACAGTAAAATCATGAATTGAATGGCTCCAGGTGGCTTTGCACTTGTAATACATGCAAATCTTAATATTTAAAACAATCGCATAGGAAATATCAATCAGAGGCTCAAAGTGGCCTTCCTACATACGTAAATGCTCGTATTAATAGCTATAAAATGATTGGGGCTCCAAGTGGCCTAGTACACGAAATACATACAAATCTCAATATCTAAAATAACTGAATAGAAAATATCAATCAGAGGCTCCAAGTGGAATTTTGCCGTATTATAGCAAAACAGTGACAGAAAACTTGTTTGTGGCTGGGGTGCCCTAGTTTTACATAGCATAAACATCAAAGCTGCGAAAATATCATAAAATATAATTAACTAGAACTTTATACGGCACTCAGAGGCCTATGCATCATTCATAATGAAAATACGTAATTAGAAATAGCTTTTGCAAGAACAAAGTACATAAATAGCAGTATTGTAGAAAATTATGGCTGTGTATGGCCTGTATGAGTACATATTAGAGATATAGCGTCATGAAATCAAAGTATGGATTAGTATGAGTAAAGACACAATATTTATAGGTTGTATAGCGCCCTCAGGGCTTCATAAATTTCAGTCTAGCAAATGACCTATATCTCTAACAATGCGCATCTCTACAGGGAAGGGTATGAGAATGACTGATAAGGGCAATGCACTTTATCTGTAAAGAAAACGATTATCAGTCAATTGTCATTCGTCTTGAGTCAAGAGCTGCTATGGCCAAAGCAAAGAAAAAATGAGATTATAGTATATGTGAGCATAGAGACTGGAGTACTAAGTACAATATAGCTTACTGAAAAGGTAAATTTAACATATCACAGTAAATCATGAGATAAATATGCAAAGATGAGGGTGAATTGCATAAATAGTGGAACCTGGAAATGTGCTTATTAACCTGAAAAAAAAGGCAGTCATGCATGCTAACATCATATGCAATCTCATAAGAATGGTGAAAAAAGTTTCTAGGTGCAAAGCTTCTGTGACAATCTTCCATAAACACCCAAACACATCTAATCATGTGGCACAAGGTAGGACAGATTTTCCTAGAAAGGACACAACATACACAAAATACGTTTTGACATCATAGAATACCGTAATAGAAAAATCATCAATATAATCCTTGTTATTGGAGTAGAGCTCAGGGCATGAACATTCATTGAACATCAACATTGCATCATTATCCAAAAAAATTGGTACAACTCAGGGCATGAACACTCATTAAACATTCTAATAATATTCTTATATCTAACACAAAATGCAGAGAAAAACAATATCCTTAATCCTAAATATTATAGGCAATCTGCCTTATTTACCTAATTACCTAATCTACCTAATTTACACTAAAATGTTTATAAAGGCCTGCCAAGAAACAGTGTGAGAAGTGGCAGTGGTGTTTAGTATTCCATATAAGTTGCTTAGGACATACTATCTATGTAATGTAACTCCTGGACACCTTTACGGCTGGCACACTTCACGCTATCATGTGCTTCTATTTATGAGCACAATGTCTCATTTGGATACAATGAAACTTCGGTACATTGGTTCCGTAAAATATAGAAAATGAATGAGTATGTGCAATGGACATGAGGTACATGGTAGATTGATTTCCTAAATCCACACAGGTGAAAGCAAGTAAACTAGTGACATCACCAAGTGCACAAGGCTGGACATATGAAACGTAGCAAAATTATAGAGTACAAAGAGTAATTAACCTAACAAAAAATTTAATGATAATTCATCAGGCAATAGCGTAAATGTCAGTAGTAATACTGTCTTGCATAGGATGTACAATAATGGCAAAGTAGAGTAGCATAGCATCATAAAAAATAGCACGTTACATGGTATCAGCAAAGACAAAATATCATCAGAAATAAATTAACATAAGATATATATAGGCTATACACGAAAGGACACAAATTAGTATTATGAAGAATTGTTTGAGTTACAATTTGCAGTGGTCAGACCACCCAAGGGATTTGATCCGCTGGACACAAGCCAAAAAACATTGTATCTCTTTTAGTCGTTGTTTTCATGCACACGCATACGTAAACAGAGAAATGTGCAAGGCCTAAACTTATGGTAAGAGAACCGACCTGCAAGATTCTCCCTACCGAGTGCGTCGCCACCTAATAAAATGCTGAATAATCAATTAAACGTGAAAACAAGTTACCAATAGAATTTGTATAAGCAAAGGAAGTGTGACAAGCAAATGTCCGGTGTATTTTATAGGTATGTGGACTCGCATGTAGAAGTAAAATAAGCGTAAGTTGAGATGTACTGGTAATGCAAATAACTACTTCTGCAAGAGAAATGTCATGTATCATATTTCCTGTAAAGTAGCAAAAAAAAAAAAAAATACACAAAACTGAAAGGCTGAAAATAAATAGTTGTGTTATGCGATGCCAAAATTCTTTTTAGCTACGTGAAATTAACGAAACGAAAAGTTATTGTATAAAGTGCTTGACGTTGCTGATGTGATGATTACCTCGCGATTTTCTCGTTTGTAAAGTTTCAATATGAAACACATTTGGATGGAGAAGATTGTGTACCCTAAAAGGCCAAGAAAATAAAATTTCAAATTTACTTCAACGTTTTCCTCTATTGGATAGGTAGTGAGTGCGTACCAATACTTACTGTCCTATGCGAAATTCCTGGAGGCTACTAACCTGTTTTTGTTGACGTTTGCGGTACTGTGCTGCACACTTTATATTGTGAAGTGCGATGTCTTTTATTTCATGGTGGCTTAATCTTCTTATAGTAGGAAGAGAAACAATTTCGCGAATTTTGTTACGTGGATCTATTATTTTTCAGCTCAAGATGCGGCGAAAGCATGGTGGAGTCGTTTGGTATTGAACTGATGTCCTGAAATCCTGAAATGTGCTTGTCTCAATCAATATGTTTTTTGTGACAGTAGATACGAAAAATTTTTTCAATCTCTTTCATGATGCGCTCTGATTGGTTGTACGAAGCATGGTATCTGGAGATAAAAATGGGTGTAATATTTCTAGCTTGCAGTGTGCGTTTCCATATTACTGATCGAAATTGCGGTCCATTGCCTGACATTACCTTCTGAACATGTCCAACATGAGGCAAAAATATTTAGTAAAAGCATTAGGAACGGTTCTAGCATTGACGGAGTGAAAGATACAAATTCCGAAGTTAGTTCTACGGCAACTAATATGTAACAGACAGCTCTAGTAGTTCCTGGAATGGCTCCAAATAGACCAACAACTGCCATATGTCTTAATGTCATGGGTACAATGGGATACAGAGCAGAAATGTGTGATACTGTTGAAGATGTAGCTTTTTGGCAAATTTTGCAACTCGCCAAAACTTGTCGAATACGCTTTTCCATATTTGTGAAATAACAGTTCTGTTACAGTATCAAAAAGCATTTGCGACCACCATAATGGGCGTAACTCAAATCTGTATTTCAGATTAATTTATTGACAAGTTATTCAGGTATGCAGAGAGCCCAATTATTGCTGTCAGGCCGAGCGCAGCGAAACAGAATGTTATTGTGCACGGTATAGTAAGTCCTGATTGTTGTCTGGCTCGTGTGACGCCACAGAAGTTTGATCTCTTTCCAGATGTAATCTTTGCTCTGCTCTCTGGCGATGTCTTTTAGTGATGCTGAAATAAAATTTTCAAAAGCTATATGTTTAATATGGAGAAGGCTGAAATTAGTTTGTCAAAAACAAGCGGCAATTTCTTTATAGTTCCTATATTTTTTATTTATCAAAATTCTCCATTTTTAATCACGAAAACAGCATTCTGGCTCCTCATTTGAATTTTTAAAACATGTAAAAAAAGTTACATAGATATCTTAATACTATTCATTCAGACCTTTCATTTGACACCTCGTTCGTAAAATTTTGTCAAAGCCTCTCCAAGATATCCAATTTACAATCTTACTTAGTTATTAAAATATTCAATTTATTGCAATTCAAATACTACCGGGGCGACTGGAGGCGGATTTATAAGAGCACAACCGGCAATATTTCTGCTTTAAAATGAGCCTACAAGCTTCTTTATGCCTCATTGGAATCAGTTTTTATTTATTTCTACATCATACATTCACTTTAGCTCTATGCTAAAAGCGGCCCGGAGAAAGTCCGCCATGAGCCAGCGTCCTCGGCAGTTGAGTTTCCCCGTCACGTGGCTGGACGCCAAACTGACAGTACTCATTTTAAAGTACCGCCAACTTTCGGTCAGTGCCGAAACTAGGACGATTCTGCTGCTGTCAAGACGGCTGACACACACCCATCGTAGATGTAAACACGCCAGATTCTCGACTGCCACTTATTTTCGATCGCTACTGAATTATCCTCGTTCGCCACTGTAGAATCTTGTACCTCAAGGAAGCAAGGGACCGGATGTTGTTATGGGTGGCCGGTATCCTCTTTCTACTACTAATACGATTATTTATTTGCGTGAACTGGAAACATTTAATTAGTTTGAATAGATTCCATGTTTGGCGGTACATGCTCATCAGTAACAGTCCTCTTGCAGACTGATGTAATGACTATATCGGTAATCTTGCTATTACAAACTTTAGTTTCTCACTGCTAGTAACATACAATGCTGGCTGAGGTAAACTAGTCCCGCTGTAGTTATCAATATGTTCGCTATGTATTGTCATAGCCTGTGACGAACTAAATCCGCTCTACGAGTAAACTGATAGACGCCAAACTGGATGACTGATTGAGGCCCTCCGGTCAGCGGTGGCGGCCTAAATACATGCTGTCGAGAGGGCGTTGGCTGCATGTTGCTTGTAGGTGTATCTCTGGCCTCTCTCATGATAGTCGCTCGTGATCCAGCGCCTACTAATCGCTCTTCGCGCTTCATCTTTTCCGACCGGTGTGCTGGCGACAGCTTAAGCCAGCACAAAGTGCGCTGAACATTCCTAACGACGGGCCTTTGCAGCCCACAACCCATGCGTGTGCGAATTTTAACACCACAACATCGACAACTACGACTAAAAAGGACGTGTGACCACTGGCAATGGATGCTGGCGCAGTGTCAGAGCGTTGCAAGGTCTTATGAATCCTGATATCTTCTTCATCATGCTCATGGGAAGGCACGAATCCATTGTCCTCCAGGGGAACAGCTCCTTGACAACCGTAGCCTGGGACAGAGGCAAGCTGACGGCGGCTCCATTAATCTCTGGGGGACATTCATGTGGGCATCTGTGGGCCCAATGGAACCCATGCAAGGCACCTTGACAGCCAACGAGTATCGTGCACTGGTTGCAGACCATGTACAGCCCTTCATGACCATCATGTTTCCTGACAGCAGCGGTGTTTTTCAGCAAGATAATGTGCTATGTCACAAGGCCGGGAGTGGTAGAGAGTAGTTCAAGGAACACAGTGGCGAGTTCCAATAGATGTGCTGGTCCCACAACAACCCTGCCTAACACATCTAGAATGTGATTGAACGTGGCGTCAGAGCTCATCGCCCCCCTCCCCGGAATTTACGGGAATTAGGTGAATTGTGTGTGCAGATGTGGTGCCAAACCCCTCCAACAGCCTACCAAGGTGCCATTTCTTTCATAACACGACGCTTTGCGACTGTTATCCGTGCCAAAGTTGAACATACCGTCAGTTCGGAAAGTGGTCATAATGTTCTGGATGATCGGTGTTATCAGTCCACTACAGTTAACAGATACTCAATAAGTTTGAGGTACCAGTGTATGGTCGTAACAGACCAAGACAGTAGTTAATGGTCTAGACATAGAGTAGAGACTGCTATTACCGACTGGAATGGACGTAGATGAGTGTAATGTAATCACAATTCTTCGGGACGCAGGTTTAGTAAACTCGGCTTACACCAGAGCTGTTTCACAACTGGATACCTCTGATCGAATTGTTAAATCTGGACACAAATAATTCCTGTTTCGGGCACAACGTTGAATTCGTCAGCTGTTGGACTGGCATGTATTTGCCGGTCCTTACTACCTACTAATAAGTCACTAGTTTGCCAGGTAACATATTTTGGTAAGCGGGAAGGTGTGTACCGCTAGCATTGTTCTTACAGGTGGTAAAAGTGATAGTTTAATTTGCATCAAGAGTCTGTCGTCAAGTTGGGTTATTTCCACAAGGGCAGCAGTGTAATAACGAGACTGGTAAGATTCAGGTACACAGTAATTCGTTTGTAAAGGCACCGCAATGTGAGTGGAGTTACTGGTTAATACAGGAGGGCGGATTCAGTTTATGTTGTAAATCTAGGTAGACAGTAGTATGTAAAGTGTTTATGTGTAGCTGATATTGGTGAGAGTTGTAGAGAAAAAATTGTGTGGTTCGTGTCACTTCCAGTGCAGAGGTAATACTGGATAAATTCTAGTGAACCAACAGAAGATCATGGTCAAAACTGTTTTTAAGTTCCTCATATTGTTGCATCAGCGCAGTCGTAACTGTTCGAATCTGTCGTAGTGGTCACTGATCCAATCTGTTGAGTGGTGGTGAGCAGATTCTCTTCTAGAAGTGTGCGTCGTACGTGTTGGCGGATGAGCACATCATAATAACTATCTGAATGGACACTGGCATGGTTTATAGCCGTATTCCATCAATTTGCGCCTGTGTGGTGAGGTGTTCTAAATACAATTTTAAGAAAGATCAGCCTGTGTTAAACTACGCTCTCCTTACGTAAGAGAAAGGAGGAACTTAAATTGCTTAGTGTTGACTGAAACATGCTCGTATTCTATCAATTTCTCCATGGCGAGTTGCAGTGTGTCCTCTTTGTTACACAATGGTAACGGTGTATGCAGCAGATTGTCCATACGTTCACGTAACAGTTGGGATCGAGACAGCTGAATGTGGAATAGCAGCAGTACAACCACGAGGGTCTGACAAAGACATATGATACCACACTTCTTCTTGTTGCACTGTGTAGAAGGTAGAGATCAAAACAACAGACAATAGTAGAGTGGTAGTTAGTGTGACGGGTGAGTCGTGTAGTCTCAGTGGTGACAGTAGACAGAATTACTTAAAAATCCAAATTCGCAAGTCAAGAAGAGGTTGGAAATTCGTATCACTTAATTCGATGAGAGAACAGTGCATTTAATTACCTGTGTCTGATATTTCGGGTGATAATAGGCAGTATTTGACAGATGAGCGGTGACACTAACGTACAATCATTCAACAATTAGTAATACAGGCTCAGGAATATTCGAGGACAAAGTCCTTGGCTCAGTTATTGGTGACGAGTGTTGTATCAAGCATTTTTTCAGTGAAGTAGGGGTCTAAGAGTATACTTTTATCAAAAGGCTGAAAAAAGCGTCGGTGGTAAAGGCAGGATCAGTGTTTGTACGAAGGAGAACTGATATCTGATAGGTAAATAATGGGTAAGGCATCAAAGCTTTTATGTCGGAAGACGATTGCAACGAAAGAAGTTTCCAGTATTAGGCTGGTGACTGAAACGAGTGCAAATTATAGGGTTCAGTGCGAATGTACGGAATATGAGGTACGGACCGAAAACATTGGGCCAGATGGGGATGGAGAACATTCTTCCCAGCTTAGCACATCTATATTCCTACTGTATCTATATTCCTACTGCGAAACCTAAATTCAACCGTACTTACGGTATAGGCCTTATAATTGGATCTCAACACTCAGTGACCTAGACGAGACGAACTATTCTGCTTACATCCTTGCCAAGGTCCGAAGTATCTTTCCATCGCAAGGTAGCAATTGAAACCTACATCCTCAGTTATTTGCTGGATGCTTTCCAACCTCTGTCTTTCTCTATAGTTTTTATCCTCTACAGCTCCCTTTAGTACTATGGCAGTCATTCCCTGATGTCTTAACAGATGTCCTACCTTCGTGTCCTTTATTCTCATCAGTTTTTTCCTATATTTCTTTCTTCGCCGATTTAGCTGAGAGCCTGCTCAATCTTTACCTTATCAGTCCACCTAACTGTCAACATTCTTATGTAGCACAACATATCTTCTGTTCCGGTCTTCCCACAGACCATGTTTCACTACCATACATTGCTGTGCCCCAAACGAACATCCTCAAAAACTTCTGTCTCAAGGCCTACGTTTTATACTAGTAGCCTCCCATTGACATGGAATGCCCTTTTTGCCAGCGCTAATCTTCTTTGTACGTCCACCTTGCTCCGTCCATCATGGGCTATGTTGCTGCCTAGGCAGCACAATTCCTTAAATTCGTCTACTTCGTGATCACCAATGCTCATATTGAGTTCCTCGGTATTCTGCTACTTCTCATTACTTTCGTCTTTCTTCGATTTATTCTCAATACATATTCTTTACTCAATAAATTGTCCATTCCATTCAACAGAACCTGTAATTCTTCTCCTTTTTCACTGAGGACAGCATCGTCATCAGCGAATCTTATCACTGACATTCTTTCATCTTGAATATTAATCGCACTCCTGAATCTTTCTTTCATTTCTGTCATTGCTTCTTCAAGATCGAACAGAAGGGCCAAAGACTACATCCGTATCTTACAGCCTTTTTAATCCGAGCACTTTCTTCTTGGTCTTTCACTCTCACAGTTCCGACTTGTCTCTTGTACATATTGTATATTACCCGTCTTTCGCTATAGTTTACAACTATTTTTCTCAGAATTTCCAACATCTTGCGTCATTTTACATTGTCGAACGCTTTTTCTGGATAGACCAATCCTATTAAAGTGTCTTGATTTTTCATCAGAGTGCTTCCATTATCAACCAAAATATCAGACCTGCCTCTCTGGAGCCTTTACCTGTCCTAATGCCAAACTGAGAGTCACCTAACTGACAGTAAATTCTCTTTTCCATTCGGCTGCATATTATTCTTGTCAGCAACTTGGATACGTGAAATGTTAAACTGACTGTGAGCGGCTTTTACTTCTTCGGAATTGTGTGAATGACGTTTTCCGAAAGTCTGCTGGTGTATTGCCAGTCTGTCAATCTCATTTTTTGAACATCTGTATCCCCTTTCACATGCTTCATTTGCTGCATTTTTATATTTTCTCTTTTCGTCAGTTAAATTCAGTGTTTCCTGTGTTACCCAAGGGTTTCTACTAGGTCTTGTCTTTCTACCTACTTGGTCGTCTACTACCTCCACAATTTCTTCTTTCAGAGATATCCATTTGTCTTTTGTTGTAGTCCTATACCCAGTTTCAGTATATCGTTGCTTAATGCTCCGTATGAAACTCTCAGCAATCTCCGTTCTTTCAGTTTATCCTGGTCTCAGCTCCTTAATATCCCACATTTGCTACCGTTTTGCATTTTTTTTTTTCAGTTTTAAACTACAGTTCATTATCAGTAAGTTCTGGCCAGACTCCACACATGCTCCTGCAAGTACCTTACAGGTTAAAATTTGGTTCCGAAATCTGTCTTACAATATGTACACTTATCTGAAACATTACAGTACCACGGCTCTCTTCCATGCCCACAACCTTCTAAGGTGCATGTTTAACTAAGCGTTAATGATGATAAATTATGCTCTGAAATAGTCGGTGGCTTTCTCTTTCATTCCACTCCTCCAGTCCGTGTTCTCATAGTATTTTTCCTTCTGTTGTAGACCAGTGTTATACAGTAAATTGTAGTAACTAATGTAGTAACTAATTAATGAACCTTAAAATTTTATGTGAAAAAACTATTTTATTTTTGTCACAGCAACAAGACCTTGTATCTTAGGAGGAGACCAACCAACAGACCTTAGGGGAAGGGCAAGAGAAAGCTATTGAACATCATTCGTCACGAAGTTGTCTTTAAAACACTCTATTAAACAATAATACGAGGCTCAACTAAAAAAAACGTTAAAGATTAAACTAGAGCGTTTGCCCTTAAGGAAGCACACTGAATGTGGAATGCCAGAAGTGAAACTGGTTAGATATATTTTTAAAGCTTTTTTTCACAAGAATTACAATTTGCCGAAACATTAAATACTGATAATATACATTGAAAGTCATGCCGAGGCAGACCATAACATGAAAATTACCATAATGTAACAGAGCGGCCCCACGTCAGGTCAGACCATAAACACGCAGACGACACAGCAGGTCCCAGACATCGACACCGGGACCCAAGCCACCAGCGACAGCAAGCCGACAGACAGTAGGTAGTGCACTACAACATATACACCAAAGCTCTCTTAAGCAATGAAAAGGTTAAACTGAAAACAACGCCTTTGCCCCAGCTATAAAAGAAATGCAATAACTAATATTAAGATCAAAGCGCCACTGAATGTTAATGTGGCTCGAAACGCTAATTAAAGTTAACAGGTTCAAGCGAGATACACACTTAAAGCCGGAGTTGCTACCGGTCAAGAATCAAAATCACTAGTACCTTAAATGTAGAACCAATATCGGCCCACTCTTAACGAAAGCAGAAGAAGCCTTCGAACTAGCATCCACAACCCAAGATAAGAGTATACCAATGGCCTATTATTAACTGAATGATCATATCAGAGGTCACTATTGCTGGAGCTCAACTGCATTGGAATAGCATCCCAATGTTGGACGTAATAGGGAAAACCTGTACCTCAGCTAATCTTATAATTAATTTTCCTCGAGATATTTAAGTCTCATCTTTATTTACGATAATAGTGGAAGCTGAAGATTTAGGGGGATTATAAGCTGAAGATATGAACTGAAGTTTGTGTTGGGGAAGCCATTAGACTTGAGTAGTTTGTACAGCATTGTTAGTTACAGTGCTGTGGTGGTGTAATGATCAGCATTCCGTCCTCCTAAGCCAGAAGACCCTCGTTCAAGTCCTCGCTGTAGCTCAAATTTTAATTCATTTCTCCAACACTTCCATCGTTACGTAGATAAAGATGAGATGTATTCGATCACCAGAGGCACAGGATTTCCCCATTACGTCCAACGCTGGGGTGCTATTACAATCCAGCAGAGCACTGTCAATAGTGACAGTTTTGGGGGGAACATAAACTGATACTATGAATCGAAATTTTTGTTGGGAGGGGGCACTGTAGTTGAGTTTTCCGTGCAGCAATGTTAGCCATAGTGGAGATGTAATGGTCAGCATTCCTGCCTAGTTAGCAAGGACATCTGGATTGAAGTCCCGGCAGTGACACAAATTTTAATTCATTTCTTCAGCTTCCATCATTATGACAGATAAAGAGGAGAGTTAAATGTGTCAAGGAAAATTAATTTTATGTTCTATACTATCAGCGACGTTGTTGTTGCTGTTGTTGTGGTCTTCAGTCCTGAGACTGGTTTGATGCAGCTCTCCATGCTACTCTATCCTGTGCAAGCTACTTCATCTCCTAGTACCTACTGTAGCCTACATCCTTCTGAATCTGCTTAGTGTAGTCATCTCTTGGTCTCCCTCTACGATTTTTACCCTCCACGCTGCCCTCCAATACTAAATTGGTGTTCCCTTGATGCCTCAGAACATGTCCTACCAACCGATCCCTTCTTCCAGTCAAGTTGTGCCAAAAGCTCCTCTTCTCCCCAATCCTGTTCAATACCTCCTCATTAGTTATGTGATCTACCCATCTAATCTTCAGCATTCTTCTGTAGCACCACATTTCGAAAGCTTCTATTCTCTTCTTGTCTAAGCTATTTATCGTCCACGTTTCACTTCCATACATGGCTACACTCCATACAAATACTTTCAGAAGAGACTTCCTGACATTCAAATCTATACTCGATGATAACAAATTTCTCTTCTTCAGAAACGCTTTCCCTGCCATTGCCAGTCTACATTTTATATCCTCTCTACTTCGACCATCATCAGTTATTTTGCTCCCCAAATAGCAAAACTCCTTTACTACTTTAAGTGTCTCATTTCCTAATCTAATTCCCTCAGCATCACCCGACTTAATTCGACTACATTCCATTATCCTCGTTTTGCTTTTGTTGATGTTCATCTTATATCCTCCTTTCAAGACACTATCCATTCCGTTCAACTGCTCTTCCAAGTCCTTTGCTGTCTCTGAAAGAGTTTCAATGTCATCGGCGAATCTCAAATTTTTTATTTCTTCTCTGTGGACTTTAATACCTACTCCGAACTTTTCTTTTGTTTCCTTTATTGCTTGCTCAATATACAGATTGAATAACATCGGGAATAGGCGACAGCTCTGTCTCAGTCCATTCCCAACCACTACTTCTCTTTCATGCCCCTCGACTCTTATAACTGCCATTTGCTTTTTGTACAAATTGTAAATAGCCTTTCGCTCTCTGTATTTTACCCCTGCCACCTTCAGAATTTGAAAGAGGGTATTCCAATCAACATTGTCAAAAGCTTTCTCTAAGTTTACAAATGCTAGAAACGTAGGTTTGACTTTCGTTAATCATTCTTCTAAGATAAGTCGTATCGTCAGTATTGCCTCACGTGTTCCAACAATTCTACGGAATCCAAACTGATCTTCCCCGAGGTCGGCTTTTATCAGTTTTTCCATTCGTCTGTAAAGAATTCGCGTTAGTATTTTGCAGCTGTGACTTATTAAACTGATAGTTCGGTGATTTTCACATCTGTCAACACCTGCTTTCTTTGGGATTGGGATTATTATATTCTTCTTGAAGTCTGAGGGTATTTCGCCTGTCTCATACATCTTGCTCACCAGATGGTAGAGTTTTGTCAGGACTGGCTCTCCTAAGGCTGTCAGTAGGTCTAACGGAATGGTCTCTACCCCGGGGGCCTTGTTTCGACTCAGGTCTTTCAGTGCTCTGTCAAACGTTTCACGCAGTATCATATCTCCCATTTCATCTTCATCTACATCTTCTTCGGTTTCCATAATATTGTCGTCAAGTACATCGCCCTTGTATAGATCCTCTATATACTTCTTCCACCTTTCTGCTTTTCCTTCTTTGCTTAGAACTGGGTTTCCATCAAAGCTCTTGATATTCATGCAAGTGGTTCTCCTTTCTCCAAAGGTCTGTTTAATGTTCCTGTAGGCCGTATCTATCTTACCCCTAGTGAGAATAGCCTCTACATCCTTACATTTGTCCTCTAGCCATCCCTGCTTAGCCATTTTGCACTTCCTGTCGATATCATTTTTGAGGCGTTTTTATTCCTTTTTGCCTGCTTCAGTGGCGTTACAGGGATAATTTGAATCGCCTCCACACTCGAGGTGGGCAGTAATTGGCATCCGGCGTCGGTCCCCGCTGTCTACGAGCGCCCTGAGCAGGAGACGAGCCGGAGAACTTCCGGCCCCGTGACTCCCACGGGCGCCTGCCTCCTTGATGCCGCCGCCGCCGCGACGCCTCCCCATTTGAGGCGCTCCGTCGACAACGGCGCGCGTCGCATTCCGATGCCGCGACAGCGATTGGGATCTCACACAGGCGCGGCGGCGTGCGGCCGGTCTTTCACGGCCCGCCGTGTCTTTCCGCTCACGTAGAGGCTGTGTTCAGCATATCGACGGGTCGGCAGCTCCTCCCCCTAAACGGTCGATTCTACCGTAGCCGCCGTCCCGTGTATACGGTTGCATGTCTCTCTGAGGGGCAGACCGTTCATGCTTCGAGTCTGTGAAGTATCTGGCCCTCATATGGCCTTAAGCTGATTAGAGACATGCGACAAAATGACAAAACCGGTCCTTCAGAGAATAAGGAGCAAAGAAGGTCATGGGGTCATATGGTCGGATAAGTGTTCCAAGGAAGGTACACCCACTTGAAGGCGGAGATAGAAGGTCTTTGACAGAGTAGGTTTTAATGATTGAACACATACATGAAAACTCACGAGGCAACTGGGAATGTTCTCCTGTATTAGTATTTTAGTTCCACACTCAAGAGGGCAGTTAGTTGGAGCACCTTCATGTTGTTGTTGTGGTCTTCAGTCCGAAGACTCGTTTGATGCAGCTCTCCGCGCTACTCTATCTTGTGCAAGTCTCTTCGTCTCCGAATAACTACTGCAACCTACATCCTTCTGAATCTGCTTACTGTACCCATCTCCTGATCTTCTTTACCACCTGTACTTCCACTCAATACTACATTGGTGATACCACGGTATCTTAGAACGGGTACTGTTAACCGATACTTTCTTATAGGCAGGTTGTGCCAAAAATTTCATCTCTCTCCAGTTCTCTTCACTACTTCGTGATCTACCCACGTAATCTTCATATTTCAGTAAATTCTATTTTCTTGCTGCCTAAATTGCTTATCGCCAGTGTTTCACTCCAATACACGATCACACTCTTACAAATACATCATCATTAACCATACAGTAAAGCTTCATGCCCTCGGGAAAATGACGGCTGTAGTTTCCCCTTACTTTCAAGATAGGGTACGACATTGCAGTTCCTGTGTTATTCTGTTAAGACGCAAACTTCCTTTGGACATGCATACATGCCCAAAGGTTCAGGCACTGCGGCGACCGCAGCCGTTACAAAACACACCAACTGAATTCGCAATTGCGAATAAGGACTACCACCCGCTGTAGAATGGAATCACGACAATGGAAATTTGTGCCGGGCTGGGACTCGAACGCGGATTTCCCGCTTATCAAGAGCGGCCACCTTACCATTTGGCTATGGGTGCACAACTAACGGCCACACCCAAACTTCCATATGTCGTCGACCGTGAGTCTACGACCTGTAGTCGTACATACATTACGTGTATTCCTATGTGGAGGTTTGGGGATGGCGGTGAGTCGTGCACGGTTAGCCAAATGGTAAGGCGAACGCTGGCAGTAATCGGAAAAGCCGGGTTCGAGTACCGGTTCGCCCAAATTTTCATTGTCGTCATTGCATTCTACAGCTGATGGTAGCCCTTATTCGCAATTGCGAATTCAGTTGGTGTGTTTTGTAACGGCTGCGGTCGCCGCAGTGCCTGAACCTTTGGGCATGTATGCATGTCCAAAGGAAGTTTGCGTCTTAACAGAATAACACAGGAACTGCAATATCGTACCCTATCTTGAAAGTAAGGGGAAACTACAGCCGTCATTTTCCCGAGGGCATGAAGCTTTACTGTATGGTTAATGATGATGGCGTCCTCTTGGGTAAAATATTCCGGAGGGAAAATAGTCCTCCATTCGGATCTCTGGGCAGGGACCACTCAAGAGGACGTCATTATCAGGAGAAAGAAAACTGGCGTTCTACGGGTTGGAGCGTGGAATGTCAGATCCCTTAATCGGGCAAGTAGGTTAGAAAATTTAAAAAGGGAAATGGATAGGTTAAAGTGAGATATAGTGGGAATTAGTGAAGTTCGGTGGCAGGAGGAACAAGACATTTGGTCAGGCGAATACAGGGTTATAAATACAAAGTCAAATAGGGGGAATGCAGGAGTAGGTTTAATAATGAATAAAAAAAAATAGGAATGCGGGTAAGCTACTACAAACAGCATAGTGAACGCATTATTGTGGCCAAGAGAGACACGAAGTCCATGCCTACTACAGTAGTACAAGTTTATATGCCAACTAGCTCTGCAGATGACGAAGAAATTGAAGAAATGTATGATGAAATAAAAGAAATTATTCAGATAGTGAAGGGAGACAAAAATTTAATAGTCATGGGTGACTGGAGTTCGGTAGTAGGAAAAGGGAGAGAAGGAAACGTAGTAGGTGAATATGGATTGGGGGTAAGAAATGAAAGAGGAAGCCGTCTGCTAGAATTTTGCACAGAGCACAACTTAATCATAGCTAACACTTCGTTCAAGAATCATAAAAGAAGGTTGTATACATGGAAGAAGCCTGGAGACACTGTCAGATTTCAGATAGATTATATAATGGTAAGACAAAGTTTTTGGAACCAGGTTTTAAATTGTAAGACATTTCCAGGGGCAGATGTGGACTCTGACCACAATCTATTGGTTATGAACTGTAGATTAAAACTTAAGAAACTGCAAAATGGTGGGAATTTAAGGAGATGGGACCTGGATAAACTAACTAAACCAGAGGTTGTACAAAGTTTCAGGGAGAGCGTAAGGGAACTAATGGCAGGAATGGGGGATATAAATACAGTAGAAGAAGAATGGGTAGCTTTGAGGGATGAATAAGTGAAGGCAGCAGAGGATCAAGTAGGTAAAAAGACGAGGGCTAGTAGAAATCCTTGGGTAACAGAAGAAATATTGAATTTAATTGATGAAAGGAGAAAATATAAAAATGCAGTAAATGAAGCAGGCAAAAAGGAATACAAACGTCTCAAAAATGAGATCGACAGGAAGAGCAAAATGGCTAAGCAGGGATGGCTAGAGGACAAATGAAAGAATATAGAGGCTTATCTCACTAAGGGTAAGATAGATACTGCCTACAGGAAAATTAAAGAGACCTTTGGAGAAAAGAGAACCGCTAGTATGAATATCAAGAGCTCAGATGTAAACCCAGTTCTAAGCAAAGAAGGGAAAGCAGAAAGGTGGAAGGAGTATATAGAGGATCTATACAAGGCCGATGTACTTGAGAACAATATTATGGAAATGGAAGAGGATGTAGATGAAGATGAAATGGGAGATATGATACTGCGTGAAGAGTTTGACAGAGCACTGAAAGACCTGAGTCGAAACAATGCCCAGGGCGTAGACAACATTCCATTAGAACTACTGACGGCCTTGGGAGAGCCAGTCCTGACAAAACTCTACCATCTGGTGAGCAAGATGTATGAGACAGGCGAAATACCCTCAGACTTCAAGAAGAATATAATAATTCCAATCCCAAAAAAAGCATGTGTTGAGAGATGTGAAAATTACTTAACTATCAGTTTAATAAGTCATGGCTGCAAAATACTAACGCGAATTCTTTACAGACGTATGGAAAAACAACTAGAAGCTGACCTTGGGGAAGATCAGTTTGCATTCCGTAGAAATATTGGAACACGTGAGGCAATACTGACCCTACGGCTTATCTTAGAAGCTAGATTAAGGAAAGGCAAACCTACGTTTCTAGCATTTGTAGACTTAGAGAAAGCTTTTGACAATGTTAACTGGAATACTCTCTGTCAAATTCTGAAGGTGGCAGGGGTAAAATATAGGGAGCGAAAGGCTATTTACAATTTGTATAGAAACCAAATGGCAGTTATAAGAGTTGAGGGGCATGAAAGGGTAGCAGTGGTTGGGAAGGGAGTAAGACAGGGTTGTAGCCTCTCCCCGATCTTATTCAATCTGTATATTGAGCAAGCAGTGAAGGAAACAAAAGAAAAATTGGAGTAGGTATTAAAATCCATGGAGAAGAAATAAAAACTTTGAGGTTCGTCGATGACATTGTAATTCTGTCGGAGACAGCAAAGGACTTGGAAGAGCAGTTGAACGGAATGGATAGTGTCTTGAAAGGAGGATATAAGATGAACATCTACTAAAGCAAAACGTGGATAATAGAATGTAGTCGAATTAAGTCGGGTGATGCTGAGGGAATTAGATTAGGAAATGAGACACTTAAAGTAGTAAAGGAGTTTTGCTATTTGGGGAGCAAAATAACTGATGATGGTCGAAGTAGAGAGGATATAAAATGTAGACTGGCAATGGCAAGGAAAGCGTTTCTGAAGAAGAGAAATTTGTTAACATCGAGTATAGATTTAAGTGTCAGGAAGTCGTTTCTGAAAGTATTTGTATGGAGTGTAGCCATGTATGGAAGTGAAACATGGACGATAAATACTTTGGACTAGAAGAGAATAGAAGCTTTCGAAATATGGTGCTACAGAAGAATGCTGAAGATTAGATGGGTAGATCACATAACTAATGAGGAGGTGTTGAATAGGATTGGGGAGAAGAGAAGTTTGTGGCACAACTTGACTAGAAGAAGGGATCGGTTGGTAGGTCATGTTCTGAGGCATCAAGGGATCACCAATTTAGTATTGGAGGGCAGCGTGGAGGGTAAAAATCGTAGAGGGACACCAAAAGATGAATACACCAAGCAGATTCAGAAGGATGTAGGTTGCAGTAGGTACTGGGAGATGAAGAAGCTTGCACAGGATAGAGTAGCATGGAGAGCTGCATCAAACCAGTCTCAGGACTGAAGACCACAACAACAACAACATCCCTCCTACAAATAGTTTCAGAAGAGACTTCCTAATATTTAAATCTATCTTCGATGTTAACAATTTTCTTTCTTCAGAAATACTATTCTTTCTTTGCCAGTCTACATTTTATATGTTCTCTACTTCGACAGTCATGAGTTGTTTTGCTGTCAGATTAGCAAAACTCATCAACTACTTTAAGTGCCTGGTTTCCTAATATAATTCCTTCTGCATTACCGACTTAATTCGACAACATTCTATTATCCTTGTTTTGCGTTTCTTGACGTTCGTCTTGCATTGTCCTTTGAAGATAATGTCCATTCCTTTCAACTGGTTTTCGTAGTCCTTTGCCGTCTCTGACAAACCTCAAATTCTTTATTTCTTCCCCCTCAACTTTAATTCCTACTACAATTTACTTGAGTTTTCTTTACTTCTAACGCAATTTACAGATTCAATAACATCGGGCACAGGCTACAATCCTGTCTCACTCCCTTTTCAGCCTCAGCTTCCCTTTCATGCTCGTCGACTCTTATACCTGTGTCTGGTTTTTGTACAAGCTGTAAATAGCCTTTCGCTCCCTGTATTTTAACTCGCGTGCCTGCAGGATTTCAATGAGAGTATTCCTGTCAACATCGTCAAAATATTTACCTTTGACTACAAATTCTATAAATGTGGGTTTGCCTTTCCTTAACCTGTCTTCTACGACAAGTCGTAAGGTCAGTATTACCTCATGTTATCCTACATTTCTCCGGAATCCAAACTGAACTTCCCGGGGTCGGCTTCTACAAGTTTTTTTCATTCTTTTGTAAACAGTTCCTGTTAGTATTTCCAAACATGACTTTTTGAACTGATACACTCCTGGAAATTGAAATAAGAACACCGTGAATTCATTGTCCCAGGAAGGGGAAACTTTATTGACACATTCCTGGGGTCAGATACATCACATGATCACACTGACAGAACCACAGGCACATAGACACAGGCAACAGAGCATGCACAATGTCGGCACTAGTACAGTGTATATCCACCTTTCGCAGCAATGCAGGCTGCTATTCTCCCATGGAGACGATCGTAGAGATGCTGGATGTAGTCCTGTGGAACGGCTTGCCATGCCATTTCCACCTGGCGCCTCAGTTGGACCAGCGTTCCTGCTGGACGTGCAAACCGCGTGAGACGACGCTTCATCCAGTCCCAAACATGCTCAATGGGGGACAGATCCGGAGATCTTGCTGGCCAGGGTAGTTGACTTACACCTTCTAGAGCACGTTGGGTGGCACGGGATACATGCGGACGTGCATTGTCCTGTTGGAACAGCAAGTTCCCTTGCCGGTCTAGGAATGGTAGAACGATGGGTTCGATGATGGTTTGGATGTACCGTGCACTATTCAGTGTCCCCTCGACGATCACCAGTGGTGTACGGCCAGTGTAGGAGATCGCTCCCCACACCATGAAGCCGGGTGTTGGCCCTGTGTGCCTCGGTCGTATGCAGTCCTGATTGTGGCGCTCACCTGCACGGCGCCAAACACGCATACGACCATCATTGGCACCAAGGCAGAAGCGACTCTCATCGCTGAAGACGACACGTCTCCATTCGTCCCTCCATTCACGCCTGTCGCGACACCACTGGAGGCGGGCTGCACGATGTTGGGGCGTGAGCGGAAGACGGCCTAACGGTGTGCGGGACCGTAGCCCAGCTTCATGGAGACGGTTGCGAATGGTCCTCGCCGATACCCCAGGAGCAACAGTGTCCCTAATTTGCTGGGAAGTGGCGGTGCGGTCCCCTACGGCACTGCGTAGGATCCTACGGTCTTGGCGTGCATCCGTGCGTCGCTGCGGTCCGGTCCCAGGTCGACGGGCACGTGCACCTTCCGCCGACCACTGGCGACAACATCGATGTACTGTGGAGACCTCACGCCCCACGTGTTGAGCAATTCGGCTGTACGTCCACCCGGCCTCCCGCATGCCCACTATACGCCCTCGCTCGAAGTCCGTCAAATGCACATACGGTTCACGTCCACGCTGTCGCGGCATGCTACCAGTGTTAAAGACTGCGATGGAGCTCCGTATGCCACGGCAAACTGGCTGACACTGACGGCGGCGGTGCACAAATGCTGCGCAGCTAGCGCCATTCGACGGCCAACACCGCGGTTCCTGGTGTGTCCGCTGTGCCGTGCGTGTGATCATTGCTTGTACAGCCCTCTCGCAGTGTCCGGAGCAAGTATGGTGGGTCTGACACACCGGTGTCAATGTGTTCTTTTTTCCATTTCCAGGAGTGTAGTTCGGTAATATTCACACCTGTCAGCACCTGCTTTCTTTGGAATTGGAATTATTATATTCTTATGGAAGTCTAAGAGTATTTCGCTTGTCCCATACATCTTGCACACCATGTGGAAGAGTTTTGCCTTGGCTGTATTTCCCAAATCTGTCAGTGGTTCTGACGGAATATTGTCTTTTCCCAGAGCCCTGTTTCGTCTTAGGTCTTTCAGTGCTCTGTCAAATTCCTCTCGTAGTTTCATATCTACTATCTACGTCCTCTCCTTTTCTATAATACTGCCTTCCAGTACGTTTCCTTTTTATAGCCACTTTATGTGGTACTCCCACGTTTAACCCTTGCTTGCTTTCTTTGCTTTGTACTGTTTTTCCACATGAGCCTTAACATTCAAGCCTCTGTTTCTCTTTTCTCCAAAGCTCTCCTTAATTTTCCTGTGGGCGGTATCTACCTTACCCATAGTGGAATATGCTTCTAAATCCTTATATTTGTTCTCTAGCAGTCCCTGCTTAGTCATTTTGCAGTTCCTGTCAGTCTCATTTTTAGACACTTTTATTCCCCTTGACTTGTTTCATTTTCTGCATTTTCATAATTTCCTTTTCATAAATTAAATTCAGTATTCCAGTGTTATCCAAAGATTTCTACTAGGCCTTATCTTTTTACCTATTTGATCCTGTACTGTCTTCACTATTTCATCTCTCAAAGCTACCCATTCGTCGTCTACTGTATTTCTTTCCCCTCTTCTAACCTTCCCTTAGCAACCCCTGGTTCATTCAACTTGTCCAGGCGACTTATCCTTAATTTCCTTTTTTTGCAATTTCTTCGCTTTTAATCTACAATTCTTCTCCGTTAAATTGTATTCAGAATACACTCTGCCTCTGGAAACGCCTTACAATTTAAAATCTGGTACCAGATTACCTATCTTACTATTATATAATCAATCTGAAACCTTCCGGTGTCTCCAGGTCTCTTCATGTATACAACCTTCTTTCATAATTTTTAAACAAAGTGTTAGTGATGATTAAATTATGTTCTATGCTAAATTCTACTAGGATGCTCCATTTTCATTTCTTTCCCCTAGTCCATATTCACCTACAATTTTTCCTTCTTTTAGTACTATGGAATTCCAGTCCCCCATCATAATTAAAAGTTCGTCTCCCTTTGATATCTGAATAATATCTTTTATCTCATAATAATTTCTCCAATCTTTTCATCACCTGCGGGTTAATTGGCAAATAAACTTGTACTACTGTGGTGAGTGTGCGCTTTGTGTCTATCTTGCCTATGATAATGCTTTCACTATTCTCTTTATAGTAGCTTACCAGCGTTCCTATTTTGTTATTCATTATTAAACGTATTTCTACACTATCCCTATTTGATTTTCTGTTTACAATCCTGTATTCACCTGACCCGAAATCCTGTTCCTCCAGCCGTCGAACTTCATTAATTTTCACTATATCTAACTTCACCCATCCCTTTTAAATTCTGTAGCCTGCCTGCACGATTACGTGATCTAACACTCTGCACTCCGATCCGTAGAACGTCAGCTTTGTTTCTGCTGATGACGACAGTCTCCTGAGTATTCCTCGGCCGAAAATCCAAATGGGGGACTATCTAACCTTCGGAATATTTTACCCAAGAAGATGCCACCATTCATTTAGGCATACAGTATAAATGTATGCCCTCAGGAAAAATTACGGCTGTAGTTTCGCCTTGCTATTAGCTGTTCGCAGCAGCAGCACAGAAAGGCCGTTTTGGTTGTAACAAGGCCAGAACAGTCAATCATCGGGCTGTTGCCCATGCAACTATTGCAAGGGCCACTGCCCCTCTTCAGGAACCACACATTTGTCTGGCCTTTCAACAGTACCCCGCTGTTGTGGATGCACCTATGGTGCGGCCATCTGTATCACTGAGAGCACTAACCCCACCAACTGGGGTGGGGGGGTGGTACCGTCATTTACGTTATATAATTATAGTTGGTAGTGATTAGTTTGGTAGATACATCTGTGGAGGGAAGGGGGGGGGGACCTAAATGTGGTACCCACATTATCTTTCGTACCACCAAAGGCGTGTCTTCCAACAGAGGAGGCAGGGTCACCCGCAGGGAGTTCAGATATGCCTCGCCTGTGAGTGGAAGGATGACTACTGGTCCCACGTGGCAGTCGTCAGCAGTCACCGCCCACATATTGAGGCTGAACCAGTGCTGATGTTTCGCTGCCACCATACCGTGAGTGGGTATGTTGACGATTGACGATACCAGCCCTCGTAAATGTAGCCTCATATGTGTTTAGAGTAGATTACAGGAGTACCTGCACCGTGGTGGCCTGTGCGACGAACCTGCGACAAAACTGTTGCCGCCAAGGCAATTCTAGAAGTAATATGGTATACAAGCCTTGTAAGAGGCACGTATAGCGTCAGTTGTCGTGGAAAACGTTTGAGGGCCACGCGCCTGGTGCTGATGCTGGGGTCATTGTGAGAGGTGCTTCATGTCCACCTCCAGACGGGTGCGCCTTCCCTGGACTTCATTTCCAGCCATTTGTCCATACGACCTTCGTTCTTTGCCCTGTCATGGAACGTTTCCTGCAGTGCATACATGTTTAGCAAAAACACCCAGTATAAGCATACTGGACAGCGAGTCAGCCCAAGAAGACATCGCTCTAATAGCGTGCAATACCGCTTCTAGCATTTACAATGGCCTTTATTTGGGGAGGAAGAGAGTTCACTCATTTCTTCAGGGGTTTCATATCCAGTTGAAGCCGCTTATTGATAATCACATCCCGTACAGCTGCCAGATTGATGGTATGTTGACTGCTACGTTTCCAAAAGGTCCCAGCTATTTTTTACGGTATGAAGAGGGGGAAGGGGCGGAGGGAGGGAGGGGAGGGACCGAGGAAGGAGGGGAGGGACAGAGGGAAGGAGGAGAATGGTGGAAGGAGGGAGGGAGGGGTGGAGGGGGGACAGATAAAGTGAGGGAGAGGATGGAGAGAGGGTGTGGACAGAGGGAGGGAGGGAATGGACAGAGGGAGGGAGAGAGGGAACGGAGAGAGGGAGGGAGGCGATGGAGAGAGGAAAGATGGGACCGAAACAGAGAGGAGACAGAGAGATAGAGAGAGGGGACAGATAGAGAGAGGGAGAGGATGGAGAGAGGGAGGAAGGGGAAGGAGGGAGTGAGGGAGGGGACAAAGGTTCAAATGGTTCAAATGGCTCTGAGCACTATGGGACTTAACATCTGTGGTCATCAGTCCCCTAGAACGTAGAACTACTTAAACCTAACTAACACATATCCATGCCCGAGGCAGGATTCGAACCTGCGACCGTAGCAGTCGCGCGGTTCCGGACTGAGCACCTTAGCCGCGAGACCACCGCAGCCGGCAGGCGACGAAGGCCGAGTGATTAAGCAGACTAATAGAGTTGCAATAGACCGGTTTAAGTTCGTCGCAAGAGGGACGTATTCAAGTAGCCCTGAGATTACGGCTGTTATCACCTTGGAAGAGGGGAGTATGAACAGCATACTCGTTATGAAGAAGGAAGCACACTTCGTCACCGACGGTTCTGAAGTAAATGTCCAGTTTCATGTTCGTGGTAATCTGTATAAATCGTCCTGTGTCATGGTACGAAAAGACATCCCCAAAATCAGGCGAGGTGGCGCACAGGCTTGCATACTGGACTCGTATTCGGAAGCATGACGTTTCAGATATGTGTCCGGCCATCCTCATTAGGTTTTCCATGATTTCACTAAATCGCTTCAGGCAAATGCCGGGATGGTTCCTCTGATAGGGCGCGGCCGTCTTCCTTCCCCATCCTTACCTAATCCGATGGGACCGTGACCTAGCTGTTTGGTCCCCTTCCCCCAAATCAACCAACCCACATCCCCAAAATATCGCAAAACCGCCCTCAGTCTGAATTACACCTTCAATACACTGCTCATCAGATCCCTCATTGGGCTGCCGGTGCATTGGACGCCTTACATCTTTTGATAAGAGGCTAAATTCCGATTCGTGGGAGCACACTACATGCCTCTAGTCATTTAGTCCTGTTTCTGTGTTGTTTCGCCCAGTGAAAAGTGCAGCTTCGTGTGCTACTGCGTGAAATAGTCTTTCGTGAGTTACCCGACTCCAAATGACGATTGCATACAGTTCTCTTTGCAGTTTTTGCCCCGAAACTTGTTTGTCATGGACCTGCATTCACTGCTAGCAGTTATCCTTATCGCGCTTGAAACCTAATGCCACTGACAAGTTGTGACACTCGTCTGTGGCTCCTGACAGTTAGGATGTGTTTTCGATCACTGTCGTTAGGTCATGTAACATGGAAGTTAAACACTTACCGTCCTCCTTTTTCCTTCTGTTAGATGATGATGATGATGATGTTTGGTTTGTGGGGCGCTCAACTACGTGGTTATCAGCGCCCGTACAATTATCCAATCTTTGCTCAGTCCAATTTCGCCACTTTCCTGGATGATGATGAAATGATGAGGACAACACAACCTTCTGTTAGATGGCTCCGAATGGTACATCACTCCTTTTAGACATTTGGACATTCCTGATGATACTCTAAAAATTGGACAATTTCATTCACAGTGTGGCCTTAGCAACCCAAGAAAGAACAGCTCCTTTCTGCCACTCTGTCACGTCTCTACACCGAATCGTCTTACTGCACTTATTCCAAACAACCGACTAGCGTGTACGCACAGTTTCATGGGCATGATTTAAATCATCGGTGGAGCACTGCATGACTCCAGGAACCAGTTTCACACCATCTACAACGTGGCCAGAAGGTTCTTTTTGGGGTAACTAATCTTTTATCCGGTGAGCTTGTGTGCAGGATGACTTTCGAGCCGTATGGGGAGACAAACAACGTTCCCGTCCATGCCAAAAGGAACCGAAAATTTACGTACTATCAGTCAGCTGGACTAATGTTTTTGCAGGTAAGTAACTCCGTGAAGATGCCATAGGATAACTAATGTTGATCTTCTCCTCTATAACTGACGTCATTCGGATGCGGTATGGAGGGAAACAGGGTCAGCATACTGCTCTCTCGGCCGTTGTCAACTTTCCAGGCCCTGTATCCGATGGTTCCCATCGAGGTAGCTCATCAAGCGGTATCACGAGCCTGACAGTACCTCGTTCCAGTCACCTCCCCCCCCCCCCCATTACCCATACCATTCCCTCTAAACATGGACAAATCCCAGACAGTAGCTGGAATTAAATCCAACCCATCCACATAGCACTCAGACCAGCTGGCAACTCAATTACAGAAGCAGACCAGGATTTGCGGAACAACTCCTACATCTTAGTTTTTCCCACAAACACCAAGTGGGAGTAACATAAAACTAGCTTATTTACACATTTAATTATCACATTATATACATCGTGAGAAGTGGGAACATAATCCAGGAATGTTCACGAACATTTTGTCGTCCGTGTGTCATGTTTTGGGGTGGCATACTGTTGCAAGGACATACTGATCTTCAAAGCTTTGAACATGGTACACTCAATGGTCAACATTATTGTGATACTGTACTCCACCCAATGTGTCTTTTCAAGAGAGCAATCGACCCTGACTTCATTTCCGTGGATGACAAAGAGCGACCGCATCGAACTCACAGGTGGAGCAGCTGTCGGAACGACATGGTAATCCGCGCATGGACTTTCCATTCCCTTATCTTCAGCTCCATCGAGCGCATGTGGGATGCGTTGGTGAGAAGTACTGCAGCAGTCCACCATGCTCCAAAGACACTACAGAAGCTGTCAAACACGCTGGTGAAGGAATGGCACGCCCCACCACGAGAACTCATCACCAATTTTGTGGCCAACATGGCAACACGTTGCACTGCCGCCTGTGGTGATCGTACACCCTGTTAAGGACCATGACCCGCGTTTTTTGATGTTCAGGGGACCATCACAAATCGCCGTGGCTTCGGTATAATTATTCTCTTTGAATAAAAGTGTTATTTCTGTATTCCTTCATTTACCTTATATAATTTAAGGCAATGTAATGTAGAGTAGGGTACTATACTGCATTATACTGTGATATAGCAGTTCTTTCTATGTATGATTCAAGTTTCAGGGAGAATTGTTACTTGGCAGTGACACGTAATGGGGAATGTCACTTTTGTCCTTAAGTTTCGCATCCCATTGTATATAAAAGAACTACGTATATACATTTATTTATTAAAGGAGACGAAAATAAACTCTTTTGTAATGTGACCCAAATGTCAAAGGCTGTCCTGAGGATCCTTTAAGAGTTTGACGCTGAATTTCCTTAGCCCAACGTTCACAGTAGTTTTGATTGCTTCGCATGGCCCACGTTGGCAATGGAATCTGATTTGAGACACAAGTACATCTTACTGCAAGGAAGGGTACATTCTCAGTATTGCTAACTGTTCCCACGTCTCTGGATAAACTATGGCATTGTTATTGTTCATGCTATGTTCGATTTACATGAATATTTCTACTGATGTTTACAGGTCGTTGATGGCTGATTACCCTCTAACCGAGTTTAGTTCATATATGAGGAGGTTCGATGCAATAGTCGAGCAACAAAACGCCTGAATGCAGATCGGTTTCGAGGGAGGAAGTTACCAAATCATGCCACGTTTCAAACACTTGATGGCCGGCTTCTTGAAACAGGCTCTTTTAGACCAGAGCGACGGAGACTGGGTAGATCTCACTGGTTGCGAAGTGTTCAGTTTGAGAAAGGCATGTTACAGCGAATTGAGGGCAACCCCACCATCAGTACTAGATCCATAGTGAAGGAAGTAAATACCTCTAAAGCCAATTTGTGGAATGTCCTGCACGAAAAACATGCGTCCATTGAAGTATCATAGGGTACAAGACCCATCAGCAGTTGACTTATCCGAGACCGCGGAATTTTGATAATGGTATATACACCAAATGATAAACATCGCTGAATTCCAAATATGTGTTTTGTTTACTGACAAAGCTGCCTTCACAAGGGAATAACATTCAACAGTTACAATAGACAGGTCTGGGACTTGGCTGATGTAACTCATGCGTTCCACTATCAACAGAGATTTATCATAAGTGTGTTGGCTAGTACTGTTCAAGACCATGTATCTAAACGCTCAGTGGAGGAAATTCCCGTATCTTTCACAGTGAAGTGCTACAATAATGTTGCAAAATGTGCCTCTAGCATCAGGCAACGGCAATGGGTGCAGCATGACAAGGGCCCGCCAAGTAGATGACGAAGAACATTGACACAATATTCTCTGCGATTGATTGGGAGTAATGGGCCAATAAGGTGACCATCACGCTGTTCCGATTTCAGTCCTATGTGTTTCTTTTTGTGGCAGAGATGAATCCTTTGGTGTACGGGGCACCGATAGAGACCGATAAACATTCCAGAAGAGCTTGTTGTCCGAGTGGCTGAAGCCGCAGCCATTATTGGTGAGACATCTGGTTGTTTCGGGGGTATTAAACAATCATTAGCACATACACGCTAGTTGCGCATTAATGCAAATGGATGACATTTTCAGCAACATCTTTAAAACAATATTCATCACCCAGCGGTTTGAAAGCCGTCCCTGGTCATGTATAAAATCACGCCGTAACCACAATCAACTGTAAATCCAAAAGCAGTGTCGTCAGTGAAGTACAATACTTAAAACTTAAACCACGTTTATTACCGATAATAACGTACAGCCAGGCCAGAACTGAACACGGACAGAGGTTGCAGTTAATTATACAAACATCGAATATTGCAGAATATACAATTATTACAAAAGTAAGAAATTTCGAGGACCTTCCAATAATGATAAATACTAATTAACAAATAATTACTACTGGTTAGATTTGAACTGGAGACCCAGTGTCACCACACTGTATGTGCAACAACTCACAACATTGCTCCCTCTCCTGGTACAACAGCGATCCGCTGTTTCAGACGTTCTCGTTGGAGCCGACTGCAGCACCCTGGATCTCGTTCTTGTCACTGGTCCTCTGCATGGCAGCGCTGGCCGATCCTCACGTCCAGGTCGTGTTGTCGCTTCCTCTTCACGATTATGAGCATCGGTAGCACCTCCCTTCGAAGATTTGCGATCGTTGAGTGAGTCTTCAGTTTCCTTGAACGAGAAGCCCCCAACCTGTGCGTCAGGAATGTAGTAGGGCTTCATACCGAGGACATGGACTACGTCTCTGAGTTTTTGTCTTCTTGATGAAGAGTCGTAGTCCTCGACTTAGTTTGAGACGTCCGACAAGCGACGAAGAATATGATACGTTCCCAAGTAGCGCTTTAGTAACTTTTCGATAGTCCCACTTTCCGCACAAGTGTAGAAATCCTTACTAAGTCTCCGGGATCGCATCTCACACCCTGGTATTTGGCATTATGACGCTCTCGGTCTTCCTCCTGAGCGTCCAGGATCCGTATGCGAGGCAGCTATCTTCTTGTTCCTGTCCTGGTAACGAGGTATTTCATGTAGTCTCCTGAGTAACGTCCTGTTGAAAGGGTGAAATGCGTCAGCTTGTTCCAGAACTGCCTCGTCTCATTTCTATCTTTTTTTTCTTTAATTCATTGACGGATATGAAATATTTGGGTACCGATTAAATAATTCAGTGCTGATTACGTAGTACCTCAGTGACTGCGACGATTTAGCTGTCATTTCCCGTTTTTATTTTCTCTTCTTTCTGGGTAGCTTTTGTAGGTGGAAAATTTCACTAGCTATCACTTCATTTACACGCAACACATCTTCGGGAAGACAGAAACGGAATTTCGGAAGTCGTTTTTCGATGTCACCTGAAGCGGATTTACTACCCCAGTTAAATATGGCGTCTGGAAAACAACTCTTCCAGTTGTTTGATTTAGTGAGGAAAATCGCTATTCCTCTTCAATTACATGTTAATGGTGTAGTCAGCTTCATGCTTAATCTAATATTTCTATTTCTCCTTCCTTGCACAAAATATCACTCCGTCCACATTAGCCGAAGGTTGTTTAAACAAAACATATTTAAAAAAAATATAACATGCAGGTTTCAAAAACGCTTACGCATTTACATGGAAGCGAAAATTGACTGTGGAAGTGGGAAACTGGCAGCTAGAGTAGGATTGCCAGAATCGATTTTGGGGTGTTGACATGTCCAGCCAGAAGCAATCTTGGGAAATCAGCTTACGAAATTCAGTTTTGGGAACCCCGTGTAGGCCTAATGTGTTTGTGTGTGTCTGGGAGGCGTAATGAGCTCAAGAAAAGACACATGGGGATCGGTGACGCCAAGGCAGTCCCAGAGGGGACGTCCGGCCTGTTTTCAGAGGATGCCGCCACGGGTCATTCCGGCACGTGCGAGGCAGGTAGGCGCCGACCGCCATGGGCCGTAGTATCTTTCTCTGAATAAACTGGGCAGCCCAACATGAGAGTGCATCGTCTTACTCTTAAAACGATAGTGTAATGAGCCGTAATGAAAAACTGGACCTGTACCCAAAATTATCAATTTTTGCAAGCCAAAGCTATGTGGTCAGGCACTGGTCCACAATTTTGCTTGTGATGGGCGAGGGTCCATTCTTGAAAACTTATAGAAAGTGCGGGATGGATCTCCACGCGATGGTATTAAAGAAATTACCAGATGGCGGGAGATATCAAAGAGATATCGGACTATTGTCGCCGGAGGATCTCGGATTGGCTAAAATTTTAACATCGGTGAAGAGTGGGAATTTGGCCCTTAAGTTGGAGAACTGTGTTCGCAGAGAAACAAGCGATGGCTGCCTGATAAATTTTTTCCTAGGAGGAGAGTTTTGGCGATTTTGTTATGAACATTTTTGTTGCTCAGATTTTGACGGAGTCTTGATACTGGCAAAAGGATTTTTAGGAGAATTCTGAAGAGAGCAAGAGCAGACGGAATCTTTTTGGGCGCTCTGTTTCAAGGGTTCGGAGAATACACTTGGCGCTTGGATTCAGTCCTGCAAGCGTCGAGGATTCAGCTCTACGGAGGTACTCCGATTCCACAGCTCTGGGAGAAACGTAGTGTCAGCCGCCAACCTGTCGACAAGGGCCTAAATTACTCCAAATTATAACCCATGTCATGGTGATAACCTGCAACACAGGGGATCGAAATTGAGAGTTATCAATCGTCCGCTAGGCGCGTGATTTCGACTACTTTAAATTTCGGAATCCTGATGCGTACTTGTTATGCCTTGTGGCGAAGTCGGAGCAATCACTGATCGGATACTGTGATCGTTTCTTTTGTCAATGATGTGTAAGAAAACGTTTATTCCTGCCTTTCTTACTCCCCGCGGTTTTTGTATGGTGAATCAAGTATTAGCTGAAGTTTCTCATTAACTACAGTTATTTTACTCACTATGTATGTCATTTTCTTCGATAAGTAGGCTCAAATTGGGCCAGTATTTTATTTCATTAGATAGATGAACCACCTGTTATTGAGGCTGTTAATGCATGGCCGGCCGGTGTGGCCGTTCGGTTAAAGGCGCTTCAGTCTGGAACCGCGTGACCGCTCCGGTCGCAGGTTCGAATCCTGCCTCGGGCATGGATGTGTGTGATGTCCTTAGGTTAGTAAGGTTTAATTAGTTCTAAGTTCTAGGCGACTGATGACCTCAGAAGTTGAGTCGCATAGTGCTCAGAGCCATTTGCACCATTTTTTTGTTAATGCATTTTGAAAAAATCTGTCAGGGGCCCTTTCCGTCGTGTTATGCTATTGCGCGACAGTTTAGATTACCACAGCTGAGATCAAGAGGAGCGATCTGCCTCTCCAGAGGTCCATCCAATGCGTATCCTTGTTGCTACCAAAAGGCATGTCCAGCACGGTTGGCGTCTTTCACGGAACATTATGTTAACTGTAGTTTCGGCCACGGGACGTTGGAGCAGAAAGAACGGTCTGAAGTTTATAGTGTCTTGCTTCGTTGCGTTATATGTGGATGCCTCGACTTGCAGTATTCATCACTGTACATTGAGAGCAAATCTGCCACCGTCTTTTTAAAGCATTCTGTGAGGCCGTTCGCATGTGGGTGGTAGGTTGTTGCCTTGTAAGTGATCTCGCAACGTGAAATTAGGTCTGTTACTAATATCGCCTAGAAATTTTTCCACGATCGGAGATGGTCACAAGGGTGCTCCATGATTCAAAATGTCTTCTACTAGTAACTTAGCAGTTTCCGAAACTTCATCGGTTGGCACGGGTTTGGTGACAGCGTAGCGAGTGAGGCAGTCAGGGCAGACTATTACGTACTGTTTCCCGTTCTTCGGCTTTGGCAACCTCCCGAACAAGTCTATTCGTGTTCGGTGGTATAGCGCTGCTGCAGACGGCAATGGTACTAGATCCCGCAGAGGTAATTGCGGCAGCTGATTCCGTCGTTGGCATTCCTCACAGTGGCTCATATAGCGTCAAAGGGATCAGCAGAGACCTGCCCAGTAATACGTGCGTCTCAGTCTGTCTAGAGTCTTCACAAATAATAGTTGACCAGATGCAGGTGGTTGGCGGAAATACTTCAGGATGGCTGGCCATTGATGGACTGGGATGACGAGCAAACCACTGCGCCCCACTGGATCATACAATCCCTCGCACACTCTGTTAATTCTCTCTAGTGTCGGTGTTAAGCTCTGTCTTGGCATTGTCGTCGCCCTAGGACTGGAGAAGACGTCAGCGCATCATTGATGAGAAGGAAAGATCTTTCTTGTACATCGTTCCAGGAAAATTACACCTCTTCCTGCAGTAGTTCTTGCAAGGGACGTGCCTTGGTACAAAAGTCCTTAATGAATCGCTGGTAGTCCGAGCACATTCTGAGAAAACTATCACTAATGGTGGTTCGGAAAATGGGTAAATTCTCTGATTCTCTGTTTTGTTTTTGTTTTTTTTTTGTTTTTGTTTGGGTGACAATGAGGCACTTCAGGCGGAGACCTGCAGTCAGGGATGTTCTTCCCATACTTTCAAAAAAATGCCTTGTCATCCAGATAGCAGAGACGCATCGTTCATTGAAGATTTTGCCCCTTTAAGGTAGGCATTTTTTCACGATTTTGTCCATTCGTCTATAGCCGACACAGAAACATCATGTGCCGTCCTTCACAAGAACCGCAGGAGAGGACCACTGAATCTTTGAATCTTCTCCACGTCATCTAGTATTATGCATCGTTGAGCAAGAGACACCCTATACGAAAGGTGGGTAATTCGTGGATAAACCCCAGTGTTGATACGACGTTTCACCGTGGACCATTTTATCTGTCTTTTCTCCACCCCGGATTTGAAAGCACCTGAAAATTGGTACAGAACGGATAACACTCGCCGAAATCTATTCCTAAGTCAGGACATATCCTACTGGCAAAGTATTTCTTAGCTACAGACATAGAGTCAGACTGCTAGTAAATCGCGGTTGACGGAGTTGACCGGTATAGGACTGCTTTCATAACACCTGACAGTTTCTACGAGTTCCTATGTAGCGCTCAAGACACCATCGACTGTATGATGGAGAACCTGCTTCGACATCTTAAATGGACGATACGTTTCTGCTACCTGGATGAACTGTCGTTTTTTCCAAAACATTAAAAGAACATCTAAGTTGCTTGATAACCTTATTGAAATGTATCAGACTGCAGACCTCCCCCTGAATCCGAAAACGTGCCTCACTGCCGCTCAGAACAATACAAATCTTGGGACACCTACTTAATGACGATGAAATCCGTCCCAGTCCAGGAATATAAGCGCAGTCACCAATTTTCTGACTCTTCCGTACATTAATGGAGTGAGGAGGTAGTAGATTCTACCACTGCGTTGCCTGTAGTGGTAGCGGAGTAAGATTCTTCCTCGATGGAGCTGAGCTGCCGATCCTGTACTGGTTCAGCTGCTCCTACGCATATACGTCTAAGGATGAGCTATAGCCGCTCGTGACAGTAGGTGATACAAAGTCTCCTTGGCCTCCTACAATGCTTATGACCGTCGCTGGTGTGTAAATTTCTTTTGTGAGGCTGAGTAGCTTTCTGCAACAGGTAAAAGCTTAGTGATTTAACTCAGCATCTAGACTGACGACTTAAACTCGCCCCGTTGATGACGGCGGGATAACAACGTCTTGAACGGAAAACAACCACCCACAGCAATCTTTGTTTTATGTACCTACTGGAATAACTTGGTCAGGTTGGAGCTCTGATCTTCCACAGTCTATGACTACCCGTGATGTCTGGCAAAAAAAAAAAAAAAAAAAAAAAAAAAAAAAAAAAAAAAAAAAAAAAAAAAAAAAAAAAAACGTAAATAATAATTATTACTACGTTCAGTTAAAAAGAGAAATTCGAAAGGCTGTGCATTGTCATTGACAGTTATTCTTCCAATGCCAATATACGTTGCTGTCCGCAGGACGTGTTTCCCGTTTGCGTCTTCAACACAATCGCTTTTGCTTCATAGAACTTAGTCTTCATTAGGTGGTGACGATAAGCATTCAACATTACAGAAAAGGCTAGCGTCCGGACTGGTTCGTCTTCGATGACGAAGTCGATGAGATTTTGTGATGCTTTAGTAGCTGTCGTCCATGGAGGACTTTCATCTGTGGCGGACTCAAATCAATAGATCGTCGCCTCGCTCAATTCTCCCGTATTCGGTGTCTAAGCAAGTGGCTGGTACCTCTACACGATGATACGGAACGGCTACGGCGTGTTGGTGACCGCCCTTGTCCTGGGCATAGCAGTGGCGTCATCCAACAGGGCGCCTATAATCGTCTACAGCTGCCTGGTGCGAAAGAGACTGTTGAGACGGTTGACGACTTGCGGCGTAATAAAAGTCGTCGAAAACTCGTCTTATCTCTCTGCAGCGACGTACAGTGTGTCCAAGGCGTTCACAGTGGAAACAGACCGGCGTATTTCCTTCCGTCCTTCAAATGTCCACACTTATGTGAGGCTTTACACTTGGCAGATTAGCTGGTTGTATCTGTTTTGCTCGGATGCGCGACATAAATCCGAGTGGGCCCAGTTCTTTCATCATGGCGCGCTCGACCGATGGCTGTGATTGTGCTAAACATCGATGTATCTCTTCTTCGACATTGTCTATAACTTCTCGACGTATAAGATCGATATTCATGGTCGCTATCTCTTGTACACTCGATCCGACATTTCTGGCTGCCATAAACTACTATCTCTCTCTTCACTTACTACCTGGAGTATGAGAGAGGTGCGATCATGGTGGTCTTCCAAAACTGCCATAGAGACCATATTCGGGAGTCGGTTATACCTCTTCCGTCTAACTCCTATTTTTCTGTTGCATTTCCTCGGTGCACTGGTACCACCTGATGAAGTCTCCTGTTGTTGAGATATCCTTTATCAGATGAGCTTAGCATTGCCTTTTGCGACTCTTACCAAATCCGAGATTTTGTTGACTTCAGTCATATTCTTATTCACTGTGTTCCATAGGACGAAAATACTCAGTATCTGCAACTGCATTATTTTATCTTGAACTGGGGCCCTATTCTTCAGTTGCTCTTCCACTAAGCGAACTTGCTGTTGATTGTCACAAAATGTTTGACCTGGAATTTGTCCCATATTTTGAGTTTCTCTTCGTTGTTTTGAAACCACTGCTGGGCTGGGATTCCAAGAAAAAGCAGACATTTGGCAAACCACCATGTCACCACATCTGTTGTATTTGGTGATTTCGTCGATCCCTGACAAGCCTGTCCAGAAAGCACTGGCAGATGCCTGATGTGCGGACGACCTACTGTTGGCTTGGAATCCATTGGTCTCTTGAACATACGGATCTTTGGCACAATGTACTGCTTGTATTCCAGTTCCTGTCCGTGTAGGCGACGGCTTCTTCATTGCCTAATTGGAGCCACGGTAATGTAGATGTTTTGACGTACCTGGTGTCTTCATCAATAATGGCACGTTGTGACCTCAATAAAGTCCAAATCCGAAAGCAGAGTTGTCAATGAACTACAGTACTTCACACAGAAAATGGTTCAAATGGCTCTGAGCACTATGGGACTCAACTGCTGAGGTCATTAGTCCCCTAGAACTTAGAACTAGTTAAACCTAACTAACCTAAGGACATCACACACATCCATGCCCGAGGCAGGATTCGAACCTGCGACCGTAGCGGTCTCGCGGTTCCAGACTGCAGCGCCAGAACCGCGCGGGCACTTCGGCCGGCCACTTCACACAGAAACACGTTAGTTGCATACATCGGTGAACAGTCAGAACAGAACTCCTGGACGTTGAGTGCTGCTATTTATAGAAGTATCGAACATTCCAGAACATCCAAACGCTTCAAACATACGAGGTTCGAGAACCTTGGAGAAGTGATGAAAATAATTACTGATGGTCTGTTCCGAACGGTCGACCTGCGAACGTCGTAGCTGTATCACATTCGCTTTAAAAGGAATTTCTTCAACGTTAATTATCTTTTAAAATTTACACAGTGATTGGCTGAAGAGGAGAAATAAGTCTGTTACTTGTATCACCGTTCAGATTTTCAATAAACGCGAAAGAAACTCGAATATGACTTCCTGCTAGCCATGAAGAGAGAAGGAAGATATTTCTGCAGCATTACAAATAGCAAACGCTATCTTCAGACCGAGAGTTGACTGGAACACCGCAGTGTTTTAATAGGCATCGTTCTACTGGAAGCAGTACGCGTTTGTCTTCCTCCTACGCAGTTACTGGGGGACATACAGCTTGACGTGAAGTCCGAACCACGGTGCAACTTTGCGCATTTCATATATATAAGACGCGATCAAGAAGTTTCTGTTCGAAGGTCACGCTAACCTGTTGGCTACACATCAGTGCTTACATACCCGCATCGGCATCGCGCTGGTAGCGTATACGCTACAGCAACGGAGTCAAATGGAAACTACAGAACAAATCGTTGTGTGAGATGAATGGAGTGAGAACTGAAAGACAAAGTCCCAGGATCGAGTGACGGCTGAAACCCAAGCAATAGATACATGTTTTTGCGTGTTCCAGTTGAGCCAGGTTGTTTGCGACTGGTACTTGCTAAGAAAGAAAGAAGAAGAAAAAAAAAAGATTAGAAAGTTGTGTTCTGTGTTCTGTGTTCTGTGTTGCTATTACTTTTAGCACAGTATATGGGTAGATCTTCTTATCTGGGTCAAGGTCATCGATAGGTCACCCCTACATCTCCCTTAATTAAAATTACAGCAGTCCGAGGAATGAAAACGAATAAATTTGACTGCAGTAATATCACAGTTGTCTGCGATGCGCCAGCTACTTTAGCGCCGTGTTTCCGTTGATTGGGACTGGTTTCCGCGACGGAGCTGGGTATCGGGCGATGTAACGGAGCCCCGTAGAAGGGCGCCTGTGGGCGACAGGACACCAATTATAACGGCGGGTCGAAACCACGGCTGCGGTCGCGCCCCCATCTAGTCCAGACGGCGTGTGTGTGTGGAGGGCCGACGATGTTGGAGGGGTATGGCTGGCGAAAGGCGCACGAGATGACAGCGAGCGTCCCTCCCCGCACCGTCTCGGTATTCATCTCTTACCTCAAATGAGGAAAGCCTTCGACAAAATTGTTATTTGCTGTAATGTATTGCAACTCTCTTTAATTTCGAACAAATGCAATAAAATGCTCAAAAGCAAAGAGAAAGAACCCAATAGTACCTGACTCCCAGGTTAGTGGTAAACTTCTGGAGTCTGTTACTAGGTTTAAATACACCGCAAGAATCGTCAGGTGCGTTTTCTCTGGTGTTCCGACAGATATTTGCGATTTAGATTTTACGATGTGTAGCTGAAGTCAGCCCGAAACAAGTACTGTTCGCCACTTGTTTCATGCGACGTCCAGCGTAGAAGGAAAGCGTCAGCGGGTCTCCCGTTACGAACAAAATGATTTTTAAAGCGGAATTCTACGTGCGTGGCGTTAGTAGTCAGCACCAGGGCCACGGCGCTACTCAAACGCTGCTGCAGTACTGGTAAATGGAAATGTCGTGTGGCTTGGGCCTCCCGTAGGGTAGACCTGTCGCCTGGTGCGAGTCTTTTGAGTTGACGCCACTTCGGTGACTTCCGTGTCGATGGGAATGAGACGATGACGATAAAAACAACACCCAGTCCTTGAGCGGAGAAAATCTCCGACGCAACCGGGAATCGAACCCGGGCCCCTTGGGATGACAGCCCGTCTCACTGACCACTCAGCTATCGGAGCGGACGGAGTACTGGTTATTCTTCGTGTTTTACTGTCCCTGTTAATTCACATCGCTCTATCGAACGGGCACGTAAAATTCCACTTTAAAAATCGTTTTGTCCGTAACGAGAGACAAACTGACACTTCCCATCGACAATGGACGCCGCAAGAAGCACATGGTGAGCAGTATTTGTTTAGGGTGACTCCAGCTACACATAGCGAAAACCTATTTGTAAATATCTGCCGAAACACCAGAGATAATGTGCCTGACGACTCTAAGAAGGGACACCCTGCGTAGGGATGGTACTAAGACGCGATATTATAGTCTGTTCGAAATTACTTTAGGATCGACAGCTATGAAGGAAGTGGGGGGGGGGGGGGGGTGAGGCTCACGTGGAGGACACGTCTCGAGTTAAGCCAATCGCACGAGACCTCTTCCTGCAACCACACCCCGCGATTTTCAGGTCTTCACCGATACCACTTGAACACTTCCCAAAAATGGTTCAAATAGCTCTAAGCATATGGGACTTAACATCTGAGGTCGTAAGTCCCCTGGATTTAGAACTACTTAAACCTGACTAACCTAAGGACACCACACACATACATGCCTGAGGCTGGATTCGAACCTGCGACCGTAGCAGCAGCGCGGTTCCGAACTGAAGCGCCTAGAACCGCTCGGCCACAGCGACCGACGAACACTTCCCACTACGCTGCAGTTGAAGTTGCGTGTTGTCCTATGGTATCACTCGTGCGCGCTGAGATTTTGTTTGTTTAGTTTCGTACAATTGCGAGGTAAGTATTTTGTTACTACTGTTGTTAGTTTGCGTGGTACAGAACAACGTCAGAAGCAAGTTCATCAAATGTTATTCATTCGAAAATTTCGAAGTCGCTCTTTTGGCTAGCGCCTTGCCTTACGAGGTCTGTCGAGAGAAATGTTGTTTATGTTACATGGGTACGTCATAAAGAATTTTCTTGATAATTCTACGAACGATTCTGTTGTTGCTGATAAGACACCCGCCAATGTTAAAATTACAGCGGTGAAGCTGAGGCATCTAATACTTCTCCAGAAACCACAGCTCTCCATATTCGAAATCGACGAGCTGTCAGACATATGAGCATGCTGTCATTTTGCACAGCCATTTTAACGCGAAACGACTGATATGGATCGAATTTTCTCATTTTGAGAAATATGGAGACCAATCTGTTTAATTGTTTATTTAGGGTCTGTATGAGTTAAAAACCATTCAACAACCAAGATCGCATAATTTTTTTTTTTAATTTAAGACAACCGTTTCAACTGACTATGCTCTCATCTTCACTTCTTAAAACCTTTTGCTGTAAAACATGTTCATTTTACGCTGACCTCACTCACAAGACGTCAAGTGGATACTGTTTAATTGTTAAAAACCATGCAACAGCCAAGATTGCGTTAAATATCTTTTTTATTAAAAAAAACAGCAGATTATGTTGTCAACTTCAGGTCTTAAAATCTTTTGTTGTAAAACGTGTTCATTTCAGCTGACGTTAGGCACAAAAGTCAAGTGGATAAAAATAGCACATCATAAAAGGTTTGTCATCGCTAAAATATTTAAAACACATAAATCACATTGTGCAACAAGCTATGTCTATATACATATTGCTTGCAGTTTCTTGTATATGGACATACCCTGTTGCTCAAGGTGCTTTATGTGTTTTGCTACACAGTGATACAAACAACTTACACCCAAAAATTAACTTCACATTAGAAACAGAAACTAACAACACACTACACTTTCTAGATCTCACCATACAAAAAACAAACAACACACATAACTTCACAAAATTCAGAAAACCGACAACCACAAGCACTACCACTCACAATCCATCAAACCACCCACTGACACATAAGCATTCAAACTTCAGATTGATGCTCCACAGATTAAATAGAACATCCATGAACAAACACAACTATACACAAGAACTAAACACAATAAACAAATAGCAGTAGAAAATGGTTATACTACCCATATGGTAGACAAGTTAAATAAAAAAATATGCATTAGTACATAAATGAACACACACACACACACAAATCCTCACCCAGCACAGAACAACACAAAACACAAACAATGACCACACAAAAGACACAACAGAGCAACAACACACACACAAAACGAAATGGCACATACTCACCTACAATAACAAGATTGTTCACAGAATAGGCAACATATTAAAGAAACAGGGACTCCAAATAGGATACAGGACAGAGAACACAACACAGAAAAAGATCAGAACACAAGAAACACACATGGATAAATTTAACAGATCAGGAATATATGAAATCACATGCAACACTTGCCAGTCAGTGTACACAGGACAAACATGCAGAAACTTCAAAACAAGATATTCAGGACATCTCTGAGCTTTAAAAAACAACAGCTCCCATAGCACATTTGCTGACCACCTTGTAGCCAACGATCACCACCCAACCACAATAGAAACAGACCCAGCCACAGCCTATACAGAAAACTGACCATTGAGGAAAACTTCCATATACAGAAGGCAATAGCAGAAGGAAAAGAGGTCTTAAACGAATACACTACACTCTGTAAGGGCACACTATTTAACACATCAAAGAAACTTTACAAATAAAAACAGCACAACGGATCTACATACACACACACACACACACACACACACACACACACACACACACACACACACGAAAAACAGATAATCTAAAATCTGCAAAGACGCACCATTTACACACAAAAGGAATTGGAATACCATATAAAAGTCAACACACACAGCTAAGAGGCGCACAGAAAACACACACACACACACACACACACACACACACACACAAAGATAAAATGCAAACAAAATTCAAATTTGGTGCGGAACTCTCTGGCGAACAAATGAACACTGACTGGGCTGGGACACATAACAAACCACAATCACACTGTGTTCTGGTGAAGTGAAAAGTGTTTTACTACGTTATTTGTGAAAAACACTTGTTATAGTTACATGTGCATCACAACACCTCAGCATTATGCGGAGAATAGAAGTACTTGCCACACGAAAACGTAAGTAAAAACGAATATAGGCGCGAAAACATCGCTAAAACCTGAATTATATTCTAGAAGATCGGTTAACTCCCAGCAAAAAAAAATTTCTCATCAACATCGTTTGGTTGTAGATGACAAGCTACATGTAGTAATTTACACACAAGTGATCCAGAAAATTCATGCACACCAAATGTAAAGGTATTTACAAAAAGATACGATCTGTTGTTTGAACTAAAAATGAACATAATTTTATAATCATTCAACTAAAATGTTCACATTGCAGAATAAATAAAAACGAAAACCCACTGATGATGTCATAGTGGTTCCGAAGTATGTTTGGGTACTGAGAAAAACGGTGTTTTGCATAACTGGTGGACCTCACATCCAACAATTTTAACTGCAATCACGGCCAATTCAAGGAGCTGCAAATCAAAATGATGGATATCAATACGGATTTACTTAACCAAGCATTGGCAAAAGTAGCATCATTCATTTAAGGTCAATGTGCAGCAAACAGATATAGATCAGGTACTGTGGCAGAATAGTGCAGATCTTCGCTATCCTAGATGCGCACGTAATAATTAATATGAGCAGCATGACAAAAAATTGTTTGGTGCGCTTAGGAAACTGCGAACATTTACCTACTTCTATAAAAATTCAGATTAGTATCAGTAACTGTATATGTTCGTTTTATACGTGAGTTAGTGCCAAAATCTTTTTCATCTAAGGGTTATCGCTCACTAATGCTAGTTCACGCCTCTTATTATACGTCAGAATATTGTTGTTAGAACTCCATACATCGGAACATCAAATTCACTATGGGGACCGAAGCAGAAAGAAGATTATCATTTCTGGACGTCATGGTCGAAAGAAGGGCGGATGGCATCCTGGGCCACGGGGTATACAGGAAGAAAACGCACACCGACCTGTATTTGCATGCGGATAGCTGCCACCACCCTGCGCAGAGGAATGGGGTGCTAAAAACACTGGTGCACAGGGCACGCACAATCTCTGATGCAGAGAGTGTGCCCCTAGAGCTGGAACACCTCAAAACTGTATTCTGGAAAAACGGGTACTCGGAATGGCAGATCAGACGCGCTCTCCGCGCCACGTCTACAGTACAGCGTGTGGCGATGGAAGAAGTCACGGAGAAAGAGATAGCCACTGCCTATATACCGTATGCTGGAACACTATCGGGGAAAATAGGACGAATATTGAAGAAACACCTAGTAGGAACCGTCTTTTGCCCACCAAATAAAACACGAGCATTATTGGGAAGTGTTAAAGACGATCTTGGTTTGCAGCAGGCCGCCATATACCAGATTCCGTGTCAGTGTGGGAAGACTTATATTGGACAGACAGTGAGCATAATCGAAGATCGTTGCCGAGATCATCAGAGGCTCACTAGTTTTTGGTACCCCAACAAGTCGGCGGACGCAGAGCACTGTTTGTCCGAAAATCACGAAATGGACTACCAACATACCAGGGTCTAGGCAGAGACATCTAAATACTGGGACAGTGTCGTTAGAGAGGCTATCGAAATTCGTACCAGGGACGGACTCGTCATCCGAGATTGCGGCTACAACCTCAGCAGGGCAAGGGAACCAGCATTGAGTCTAATTAAAAAGACGCTCAGCAAAGGAAACGAACGGGCGACTGGGGCGGACGTGGCAATTACACCGACGCCACCACAGACGCCGACGCCAGCGTCTCAGCGACCGCTGACGAGGGGGCGCAGACCGCGGAGAGAACGCCTCGCGGGGGAAGGGGATTTAGTACGGCCGCCCGCCCTCAGGAGCTCAGTTCGTCAGCGCACCTGACGATGGCGACATGTCTGACTGCCGAAATATTGTGCCCGTTGGACACAATGGACCGGCAGTACACCCGTGGACTGTTTGAGCAATTCTGGAGTACTTCTTCAATATCTGGATTCCTTATCGAATAGGCATGACATCAGACATCGAACAATAGACGCGATGTTAAAATCGCAACAGGCTGATAAGCTGATACAAGAGTGTAGCGAAAATTTTGATGCAACTGACATGAGAATCTTCGGAGGGGAATACTTTTCTTACGACGCCCTCTTTGGTAAATTTAGAGAGTGGAATTGGAAGAAAATTGCGTCATCATTTTGCAGCCACTCTCGTGTATCTCGCATAGATATCATGAGACTAAGATAGGACAGATTGTGACCCATAGACAACAATATTTCCTTCAGTAAGCAAATTGAACTGGGAATCACTAAATGTGTTTTGTAGAGATCTCATTCATAGGGTTTTGGGACATGTGATGTGGTAGCAGGGTGCGTCTGTATAACACGTGTGATCTCTGCCATCTTTAACCCTTTCACGTACATGGGACACATTTGTCCCACATACAAATCACCTTACTAATTGGACTGTCATCAGAGTTGATGTGCTGCAGATGCTCTACTTGAAGCAGAGATATTTGTTTTCTTTAATATCGTACATCTTTGTTAGAAACAATCAATATAAGTACCATGAGTCGTCGGTTATTGTTGGTGGTTCTCACTTCGAGCAGACACACAAATTTATTCACTTATTGTCTGCGTATTGTGTTCTCTGCCTTACTGTCAAAGCTTGAAAGTATATTCAAGTAAGTTTCACTTTTAATTTAGACCATTCATTTAGAAAATAACTGTGTTTCATCAGTGGAAATCTTTATTTTCAGTCTTTGGGACATAGTTGTCCCAATGTACCACAATGGTAATTTGTGTACTTGTTTTTGAATGTCATGAAATCGTTACTATTACGTTAAAAAAAATGAGCAGAATGGTATTTAAAATTCGGTTGAAAATATATTTTCTTTCATTTTATTCAATAAGCGGAAAAAATTTGTACTGTTATAATTTCAAATCTGCTTTTAGATCATGTGCTCCAGAAAAAGAGAATTTTTCATCACTGATGAAAGAGTTATGCAGATTTTGGAAGCTTGCAGTAGTGATGACGAAGATAATCTGTTACTGGATGAAGAAGATAAAATTTTTCTTGAAGGAGATATGGAAGATGAAAGAGAACATGTTATTATAGAAGTTCCTGAAAAAGAAATACGTAGCCCACCCAGCAAAAGAAGGCATACAGGCGAAATATCAGAACCAAATGCTGAGGTACCTGATTCCCTTCCAGGTTCACCAGAATTTAAATGGTCCAGAACTTACCAACCAAGACAGTTCAGTGATAACATTAATCATGAATTTGGGAAAGTGCTTTTGTTTAGTGTCAGTGAAAATAGAGAAATGCCACAGCCATTTGAAATTTTTTCTTCCACTATTGGCCTAAAAGATTTGGTGTATGGTATATTAATTTCTGAAAGTGTTCGGTATGTAGAACAATCAGGCAACGCATTCAGCACAAATGAAGATGAAATCAAGGCATTTCTTGGTATGAACCTGGTAATGGAGTACCATATTTTGCCTACATTTAGAAGCTACTGGGCAACTGAACCCGATTTAGGTGTTCCTTATATAGCTCAGATTATGCCACTACATCGGTTTGAAGAGATTCGAAAGTACTTAAATTTTTTCAACAATGCAGATCAGTCAATAAAGGAAGACCGCACATACAAAGTGAGACCTGTAATTACCCATTTGAACAAAACCTTCCAGGAATCTGTTAGTGCAACTAGGGCTCAGTCTGTAGATGAGCATATGATCAGATTCAAAGGACATAATATTATGCGACAGTATGTCAAAAATAAGCCAGTCAAATGGGGTTTCAAAATGTGGTGCAGATGTGATTCGCAAACTGGCTACCTATTTGAGTGTGATTTATACACTGGCAAAAAAAATCAGGTCCTGAAGTAGGGCTTGGTGAGTCAGTAGTTCTGCAACTGACAAAATCACTATCCGGACTGGAATGTGAAATTTACATAGATAACTTCTTTAACTCTCCAGCTTTGCAGTGTTACCTTGGTGTACAAAATATCAGATCATGTGGAACAGTGCGCAACAATCGTAAAAACATCCCAAAGACATTCCCCCCAGACAAGGAAATGAAAAGAGGTGATTCATACAGTCTCAGTGGCAATGGTCTGACAATACTCAAATGGATGGATAACAAGCCAGCTTTTCTACTGACTAATTTTATTTCCCCAATACCATGTACGACAGTGAAGAGGTGTCAGTCTGGTTCTTCTGAAAAGATCAATGTTCAGTGTCCTCTTATGATAAGAAAGTGCAACAAGTGGATGAGAGGGGTGGACCTTATGGACCAGAGGAAAGTGACTTATGGGATCGACAGGAAGGCAAAGATTAAGTATTACCTGAGAATTTTCTTTGATCTTCTCGACATTGGTGTAAACAATGCGTATAGAATATATTCAAAATTGGCAGAAGAATCAGGATTCAAATCAACACTATCATCCCTAGAGTTCAGACAATGCACTGCGAGAAATGTAATTGGAAATTATTCAAGTCGACAAAGGAATTTATCAACAGTAGTGAAAACATCAAGAAGGTTGCAGACCAGTCGTAATCCAAAGAGTCCAGAGCACCGAATGATAAAATTAGACGTAAGGAAGAGATGTGTTCATTGTGCTTCAAAGTGAGTTGAAAATCCCACTTACAATATTTGTGAACAGTGTGGTGTTAATTCATGCTTTACTTCAAGCAGAAACTGTTTTGCAGAATTTCACATCAAATAGACAACATATACACAGCCTCTGTAATTTTTCGATGTATTAAGTGTAATGTGTTCTGTAACTGTCCTTTAAGGACCATAGGGACAAATACGTCCAAGCTTTTTTTTAGCAGTACAAATAAAAATGTTTGAAATTATAACATATTTTGTTTATAAAACCTCCAGTTACCACAGAGATATAAAAATTTTAATCACTAGCACTTTAGTTTTCTTATGTACCTGAAAGGGTTAATTGTGCTGCTAGGTACGTATTATTCTAGAGCTTGGTCGACAAATCATCCAACTTGGGCCAGTTCCTCTATGTTTTCCGTCGCTGAAATGAAATAACCTCTTCCTCTTGTGTTTCACTGGACGTAATACAACTGAATTATGACTACTAATACCAGCCGCAGTGTGAACAGCTTCAGAGAAATAATTGAGACTGGGGCTTGCTTTCTGTGTATTTCCGTCTGGCAAGAGAATCTAGGAGTCGTGTTCGTATGTTACCTACCTCGGTCAAAGACATAAGCTGTAAAATTACTGTTTACTGTTAAATAAAGTGGCTTAAAAACAAATATCAGGTGCATGTACCGTGTCAAAGTGCACTAGAACTCTATTAAGGGACAAACTATCGTGGTGGCGTAACAGGGTAGAGGGATTGTGGACGGTAGAAGCGTGATTTAATTCCATCCTTTATAGGTCTGCAAAACTGAAGAACGAGCAAGAAATTCCCCACTGTAGCTGCCCATGCCGTCACAAGATGCAGCTACAGGGTGTTCCGTAAAGTTATACTTACCCTCTGCAGCGCAACGTACGAAATACTGGTGACGTAGTATGCAGACATACCCAGAGGCTGTCCTCGTCAATAAGGCAGCAATCATAGTTCGATGAATGAATGAATTTTAACAAATATCTCTTTTTATTGGTAGCCATGTGACCTGCTCTCCTCGTGAGTGCCAAGCTGAGTAACCAAGGGTAGCGTGAAATCTGTTGTTTAATAGCCCAATACCATGTGTCTTTGATGTTACAGTCTTATCTCCACTAACTTTTCCATGCCGTCTGGAGGGTGTTTGTTTTCTACAAAGTATGTTAACGGTACATGGACTACAGATATGAGTTATAGCGATACTAACGCATGCGAACAGAATCCACGTAAATCTTTGTTCATTGTTCTACACTGCTAGAGGGGAAACTGATTCTTAGTCATGCTGTACGACAGCTGTCGTGTTTTTCCGGGAAAGTCAACTTCCTCACCACGAGCGTTGCTCGCTTTTCAGTTTACAGACAAACTGTATCTCACCATCGTTTCCTGCCCAGATCACTTATGTGAGCAGGCAAATTATCTTCACTGAGCTGGTATTTATTTAGTGGAGTTGTTTACAGTTTATTGAACGAGTACTAAGATCCTGTAGTTCAGTGAGATATTATGTAAAAAAACTAGCCAGCCACAAGTGTAACAAGCTGTTAGTGTGTATTCGACAATGTGGATTTCATTGTCTCCGCTATCGCTGACTGGATTACTCTTCACAGTATGAGGGGTCTACGCATCAACTATCTTAACATCTGAAGAGACCGCGAGGCTTAAATTGTCTTCCACCATTACAGAAGTAGATAACCTAGTTGTTTTGGAACTTCAGATATTTTACCCTAAACACTACATTTCAGCATTTTACTGTTCTACACTTGAACACTGTCACTACCACTCCATTGGACATATTCACATTTACCAATCCAGTACCCTTCCCGCCAACATTACAAAAGTCAGTGACAGCAACACACTTAAAAATTATGCACACATCAACCATTGTTTATAGGAAAGTATTTTACATGAAAGCTCGCTTAACAACTGTCGGTTACTACTCATTTAACAAACTGAAAATAACTCCACTATATAAACACTAGCTCAGTGAAGTTAGTTTGTCTGCTCACATAAGAGAAATGGACAGGAAGCGATGGGGAAATAGAGTCTGTAAACTGAAAAATGAGAGCGCTCGTGGTGGGGGAAACGGTGTTCCCCAGAAGGACACTGCAGCTGCCGTACAGGATGTCTAAAAAGCGACTTCCCCTCTAGCAGTGTACAATAGTGGGCAGAGATTTACGCAGATGTTGCCCACATGCATCTTTTGCACTGGTGTTATTAATAACTGACATCTGTATTCCTTGCAGTGTTAACACACTTTTCTGAAAATAAACATCCCCTGGGCACGCATCCGTAGTTCATCGTCAGTGATTAATAAGGAGCACTGAAAAGGGTCAGTATAATCTTGTGAAACACACTGTAGTTTCAACTTGTGACGTAGTACTGTAGATGCAGTGGAGGATCTATGAAGGACGGAACTGTATGACTCCTACGTTCCCTCGTGCTTCTACCCTCCGCAACTCTTCCAGCCTTTTATACCCTGCAACACAATTTATCCTTTAATATGGCGCTACTGTACTTACTGTAAGGTTTATAGCTTATTTTTTATATTCAATTAAACTAATGTGAGCTCTATTTTCATTCAATATGTCATACTTCATATCTGTTACACTAGATATTTTTCAAAGTCTTCGATAGTCGACATGTTACACCACAGAGGTTGTCAGTACAACCAGTGTGATCTTTGGGTGCCACTTGCTGAGAAGGAAGTGAGAGATCGGTCTGGAAATCGCTAACAGAGCACACAGATAAAAATGCAGGGGATGCTGAATTTTCGGATTATGATTTGGTAAATATTTATTTGAGAAGTGATTAAGCAAATTTATTTGCTCATGGCTTGTACTTAGAGTCAGAAATTCACCACTCCTTTACCATTTCGGTAACTGCTACCACAGCAGAGTAATATATTTTTGTGAAGATGATGACAATTCTAAGGCATCGGAGTTGCAATATAAATTTTGAACGCTAGTCTCGTCTACATCATTTAGTAAGACAATATCTTTCACCGTCTCCCTACGAAAATTTTATTTTGTAGCCATATGTTGCCGCATTGCACTTGCCGGAATACAGTGGCTAAAACTGAAACATGATCTGCTTAGAAAAACTGCTCGTCGTTGCATTGCTTTTCTTTTCTTTAGCTAGTTTGCTGCTGCACTGCATTTTATATTCATCATTTTCGAGCTGTACCGAGTTTCCGTTGCCACAGGTAAGCCACAAAAATTTGTTAGGGCTAGTTTTATATTACAGTCAGAACAATAACATCATTCTCAGTCAAGCATTGCATGTTAAAAGTAAAAGTTTAGGTAATGTTAAGTGCAGATTTTATTTCCTACACAGACAGTTATTCTCGTTCTTGTAGAGAAGTTTTACATTTGCGTACGTATTATTTAAGGTTTGAAATTTTCTTGTGTCAGTTTCCGAATGTAAATTCACAGAGTATTTTTTAGGAAAGCATTTTTATCGTCATATTTTCAAAATTCTATTTGTGAATTTATGTAGAATTTTTATTCAGTTAGCTTTACCTTTTGGAACTGCAGGTCACATGCTATGACATCACACATTCTAGCACTGTTCACTGCACTGTGCAATAAAGAATTTCACAGGACAGCTTATTTATTTTACAGTTTTACGTTTTCTAGTTATTCCTAGTAAACGTTAATTGCAATAGAATTACATGGTTTCAGATTGTTGTTGTTGTTGTGGTCTTCAGTCCTGAGACTGGTTTGATGCAGCTCTCCATGCTACTCTATCCTGTGCAAGCTTCTTCATCTCCCAGTATCTACTGCAACCTACATCCTTCTGAATCTGCTTAGTGTATTCATCTCTTGGTCTCCCTCTACGATTTTTACCCTCCACGCTGCCCTCCAGTACTAAATTTGTGATCCCTTGATGCCTCAAAACATGTCCTACCAACCGATCCCTTCTTCTAGTCAAGTTGTGCCACAAACTTCTCTTCTCCCCAATCCTATTCAATACCTCCTCATTAGTTACGTGATCTACCCACCTTATCTTCAGCATTCTTCTGTAGCACCACATTTCGAAAGCTTCTATTCTCTTCTTGTCCAAAGTATTTATCGTCCATGTTTCACTTCCATACATGGCTACACTCCATACAAATACTTTCAGAGATGACTTCCTGACACTTAAATCTATAATCGATGTTAACAAATTTCTCTTCTTCAGAAACGCTTTCCTTGTCATTGCCAGTCTACATTTTATATCCTCTCTGCTTCGACCATCATCAGTTATTTTGCTCCCCAAATAGCAAAACTCCTTTACTACTTTAAGTGTCTCATTTCCTAATCTAATTCCCTCAGCATCACCCGACTTAATTCGACTACATTCCATTATCCTCGTTTTGCTTTTGTTGATGTTCATCTTATATCCTCCTTTCAAGACACTATCCATTCCGTTCAACTGCTCTTCCAAGTCCTTTGCTGTCTCTGACAGAATTACAATGTCATCGGCGAACCTCAACGTTTTTATTTGTTCTCCGTGATTTTTAATACCTACTCCAATTTTTCTTTTGTTTCCTTCACTGCTTGCTCAATATACAGATTGAATAACATCGGGGAGAGGCTACAACCGTGTCTCACTCCCTTCCCAACGACTGCTTCCCTTTCATGCCCCTCAACTCTTATAACTGCCATTTGGTTTCTATACAAATTGTAAATAGCCTTTCGCTCCCTATATTTTACCCCTGCTACCTTCAGAATTTGACAGAGAGTATTCCAGTTAACATTGTCAAAAGCTTTCTCTAAGTCTACATATGCTAGAAACGTAGGTTTGACTTTCCTTAATCTTTCTTCTAAGATAAGCCGTAGTGTCAGTATTGCCTCACGTGTTCCAATATTTCTACGGAATGCAAACTGATCTTCCCCAAGGTCAGCTTCAACTAGTTTTTCCATTTGTCTGTAAAGAATTCGCGTTAGTATTTTGCAGCCGTGACTTATTAAACTGATAGTTCGGTAATTTTCACATCTGTCAACACCTGCTTACTTTGGGATTGGAATTATTATATTCTTTTTGAAGTCTGAGGGTATGTCGCCTGTCTCATACATCGTGCTCACCAGATGGTAGAGTTTTGTCATGACTGGCTCTCCCGAGGCCATCAGTAGTTCAAATGGAATGTTGTCTACTCCCGGGGTCTTGTTTCGACTCAGGTCTTTCAGTGCTCTGTCAAACTCTTCACGCAGTATCTTATCTCCCATTTCGTCTTCATCTACATCCTCTTCCATTTCCATAATATTGTCCTCAAGTACATCGCCCTTCTATAAACGCTCTATATACTCCTTCCACCTTTCCGCCTTTCCTTCTTTGCTTAGAACTGGGTTGCCATCTGAGCTCTTGATATTCATACAAGTGGTTCTCTTCTCTCCAAAGGTCTCTTTAATTTTCCTGTAGGCAGTATCTATCTTACCCCTAGTGAGACAAGCCTCTACATCCTTACATTTGTCCTCTAGCCATCCCTGCTTAGCCATTTTGCACTTCCTGTCGATATCATTTTTGAGACGTTTGTATTCCTTTTTGCCTGCTTCATTTACTGCATTTTTATATTTTCTCCTTTCATCAATTAAATTCAATATTTCTTCTGTTACCCAAGGATTTCTATTAGCCCTCGTCTTTTTACCTACTTGATCCTCTGCTGCCTTCACTACTTCATCCCTCAGAGTTACCCATTCTTATTCTACTGTATTTCTTTCCCCCATTCCTGTCAATTGTTCCCTTATGCTCTCCCTGAAACTCTCTACAACCTCTGGTTCTTTCAGTTTATCCAGGTCCCATCTCCTTAAATTCCCACCTTTTTGCAGTTTCTTCAGTTTCAATCTGCAGTTCATAACCAATAGATTGTGGTCAGAATCCACATCTGCCCCTGGAAATGTCTTACAATTTAAAACCTGGTTCCTAAATCTCTGTCTTACCATTATATATTCTATCTGATACCTTTTAGTATCTCCAGGATTCTTCCAGGTATACAACCTTCTTTTATGATTCTTGAACCAAGTGTTGGCTATGATTAAGTTATGCTCTGTGCAAAATTCTACAAGGCGGCTTCCTCTTTCATTCCTTCCCCCCAATCCATATTCACCTACTATGTTTTCTTCTCTCCCTTTTCCTACTGACGAATTCCAGTCACCCATGACTATTAAATTTTCGTCTCCCTTCACTACCTGAATAATTTCTTTTATCTCGTCATACATTTCATCTATTTCTTCATCATCTGCAGAGGTAGTTGGCATATAAACTTGTACTACTGTAGTAGGCATGGGCTTTGTGTCTATCTTAGCCACAATAATGCGTTCACTATGCTGTTTGTAGTAGTTAACCCGCACTCCTATTTTTTTTATTCATTATTAAACCTACTCTTGCATTACCCCTATTTGATTTGAAATCTAGACTCAACATTTACTGTGGCCTAATGCGCAATGGTACTATACCAAGTCGCATCTGCAACGGCGTTGTCTCCGTGCTGGATCCGAAACGCTAATTCCCTACTCTGGCGCCGGCTGTTGTGACCGAGCAGTTATAGGCGCTTCCGTCCGGAACCGCGCGACCGCTACGGTCGCAGGTTCGAATCCTGCCTTGGGCATGGATGTGTGTGACGTCCTTAGGTGTGTTAGGTTTAAGTAGTTCTAAGTTGTAGGGGACTGATGACCTCAGATGTTAAGTCCCATAGTGCTCAGAGCCATTTGAACCATTTTCCTTCGTTGAGTGGAGTACTTCAGCGAAATTCGAAACCAGTTATATGAGGACTTGATCAAAAAGTTTACGTTTTCAATGCCCTTATACGAACCAGTACTACACTATACGGAGTCAATGACGGCTCGTAATCATGCATTCGCAATTATTTTTTGCAAACTTTTCTTTTGCAGATCCATATTCACTGAAACGTTTTTGCGTCTATTGTCGTATGCTTCCCACCCGTGTCAGTTTTCGCTAGTACCCTTATACAAATTTTGCATTTGATTGTTTTTGACGCCCCTCTGAGCTCGGTGTCCCAAGCGGCCGCTTGCGTCGCTTGGACCTTAAACCGTTCCTGACAATAATACGAAACACCCACGTTAAAGTGTCCTGTTGATACTAACAAGGGAAACTCGCACCCACCTAGGATTTAGTGGTAAGATGGTCTCGTGGATAGCCCATCAAAAACTGAACACAGATCAAGCATAAAAACAGGAAGAGGGTGTACCGAACTGTAAAAAAAAAAAAGCAAAATAGAAACGGTGCAAGACTGAGCAAAAGAAAAAGGCGAAGGCGTAGTGGTTAAGTGGTCACTGTGAATCGACTGAAAAGCTGGCGAACCGTGTTCGAAGCTCACTCGTTCGTTTACCTCATTTTATTTTATTTTATTTTATTTTTTATTTTTTTTCGCTGTTCGCTGTATCCAAAATTGTCTCTGTGTCGTTGTGTAACGTCCGTTTGTAACGGCCAGGTGTAATGAAGGGACTTATAATGAAAGTTGATTCCTCACTCTTAAAGCAAGCGAAAGAAAGTGGCTTTCGGGTGGGAACCGCAACCTCTATTGACAAGACGACAAATCAGCCGAATATTCCATCGGAAAACACGTCTGGTGTGTCATACGCGGTATTAGTGACAGGAATGTGTGTCATATGATAGGACCTAATTTGTACGCTGGTGAGTGAGTCAGATATGCCTCCTTGCCTGATTTAATTGTTCGTATGAATGCGAATGTGATCACTCCCAAGCAAATAATGAAAACATAACAGTTTGTCACATAAGCTGCAACAAATTGACGCAGCAGTTTAATAATCACACAGTTTCCCTGTGCTCTGTCAAAACATATGTTTTTAACGTTTTTGAAGTTGTGTTCCAGTTTGGAAGTTTTGACTCTTGAATTCCTTTTATGTAACATAGTTCACATCCGTTTATCTGTTGTTTTCACTTCTGTGAGACGTCTACGAATGTGATATCTCGCCTGCTCTCACTATAAATCACATTTACTTGCGACGGCAATGTATTCTTACCATATGACTTATATTCTACACTGAAGAGCCAAAGAAACTGGTACACCTGCCTAATATCGTGTAAGGCCCCCGCGAGCACGCAGAAGTGCCGCAACACGACATTGCATTGTCTCGACTAATGTCTGAAGTAGTACAGGAGGGCACGGCTGTCCATAAATCCGTAAGAGTACGAAGGGGTGGAGATCTCTTTCTAGCAGCACTTTGAAAGACATCCCAGACGTGCTCAATAGTGTTCATGTCTCCGGGGTTCCGTGGCAGCGGAAGCGTTTAAACTCAGAAGAATGTTCTTGGAGCCGCTCTGTAGCAATTCTGGACTGTGCGGTGCCGCATTATCCTGCTGGAATTGGCCAAGCCCTTCGGAATACACAATGGATGTGAATGGGTGCAGGTGATCAGATAGGATGCTTACGTACGTGTCACTTGTCAGAGTCGTATCTAGACGTATCACGTATCCCATATCAACCCATCTACACACGCCCCACACCACTACAGAGCCTCCGCCAGCTGGAAAAGTCCCCTGCTGACATGCAGGGTCCGTGGATTCACGTGGTTGTCTCCATACCCGTAGTCGTCCATCCGCTCGATATAATTTGAAACGACATTCGTCCGACCAGGCAACATGTTTCCAGTCATCAACAGTACAATGTCAGTGTTGACGCACCCAGGTAAGGTGTAAAGCTTTGTGTCTTGCATTCATCAATGCAATCGATGATGTTTCGATGAATGCTTCGCACGGTGACACTTGTTGATGGCCTAGCACTGAAATCTGCAGCAATTTGCGGAAGGGTTCCACTTCTGTCAGGCTGAACGGTTCACTTCAGTCGTCGTTGGCTCCGTTCGTGCAGGATCTTTTTCCGGCCACAGCGATGTCGGAGATTTGATGTTTTACCGAATTTCTGATACTCACGGTACATTCGTGAAATGGTCGTACGGGAAAATCTCCACTTCATCGCTGCCTCGGAGATGCTGTGTCCCATCGCTCGTGCGCCAACTTAAACAACGCGTTCAAACTCACTTAAATCTTGATAGCCTGTCATTGTAGCACCAGTGACGACCTAACAACTGCGCCAGACACTTGTCTTCTATAGGCGTTGGCGACCGTCGTCTTCTGCCTGTTTACATATCTCTAAATTTGAATACGCATCACTATACCAGTTTCTTTGGCGCTTCAGTGTATAACAAATATGTTGTTGTTGTGGTCTTCAGTCCTGAGACTGGTTTGATGCAGCTCTCCATGCTACTGTATCCTGTGCAAGCTTCTTCATCTCCCAGTAACTATTACAACCTACATCCTTCTGAATCTGCTTAGTGTATTCATCTCTTGGTTTCCATCTATGATTTTTACCTTCCACACTGCCCTCCAATACTAAATTGGTTATCCCTTGAAGCCTCAGAACATTTCCTACCAACCGATCCCTTCTTCTAGTCAAGTTGTGCCACAAACTTCTCTTCTCCCCAATCCTATTCAATACCTCCTCATTAGTTATGTGATCTACCCATCTAATCTTCAGCATTTATATAGTATGGCAACTGCTTGACTATAGAAAGAGAACAAACATTTTAGTGATCGGACAGACACTTCATAAAGGTGTGAAAACAAAAAAAAACATATGGCTTCGGAGTTCAGCCACGACGCCACTACTGTTTTGCTCTCCTCAATATCGCACCTGTCAACCTTGGACCGTTAACTGGTTCTATTCTTTTTTTTTTTTTTCACAGTTCAGCACACCTCCTCCCTGTTTTCATGCCTGATCTGTGTTCAGTATCTGATGGGCTATCCACAGGACCATCATACTACTAAACCTGAGGGGGCTGCATAGGGGGGGGTTTCCTTGTAAGAGTTGTTTTGGACGCAACCTTGTGTGTAAATATGGGAGTGTCTAGTAGCTGCCGCCGAGTGGCTGAGAGGTAACAGCGAGGAAGCGACGGTGATGTAATGTCGGGGACAGGGAGGCACGTCCGATAGCGCCGGCGTGGCAGCGCCGCTTCCGCCGGAAGCCCGGGTCGGCAACCCCGGGTCGTGCGGAGTGTAGAAGGCCGCGGATCTGCGGACCAGTGCCGCGGCGCGGGGTCGCCGCCACTGCTGCCTGCTGGCTGTCACCGGCCGTGCAGGTCCGCTGTCCGCTGTCCACTCCTGCGCCAGGCCACAGGTCCCCTCTGCAACTGCCGACTGCGAGCGTCAGTTCGAAAGGTCAGAGGGAGGTGAGGCCAGGCCCTGCGCAACGGTACCGTGCCTCATGAAGCGCTTCACTGTTAGGCATCCAACATAACTCAAGTCAAACCATCCACTGGTATTTTCATTGACAATCCGAATAATCTCAGATCTACCTATATACACTACTGGCCATTAAAATTGCTACACCAAGATGAAATGCAGATGATAAACGGGTATTCATTGGACAAATGTATTATACTAGAACTGACATGTGATTACATTTTCACGCAATTTGGATGCATACATCCTGAGAAATCAGTACTCAGAACAACCACCTCTGGCCGTAATAACGGCCTTGATACGCCTTGGAATTGAGTCAAACAGTGCTTGGATGGCGTGTACAGGTACAGCTGCCCATGCAGCTTCAACACGATACCACAATTCATCGAGAATAGTGATGGCGTATTGTGACGATCCAGTTGCTCGGCCACCATTGACCAGACGTTTGCAATTGCTGAGAGATATGGAGAATGTGCTGGCCAGGGCAGCAGTCGAACGTTTTCTGTATCCAGAAAGGCCCGTACACGACCTGCAACATGAGGTCGTGCATTATCCTGCTGAAATGTAGGGTTTCGCAGGGATCGAATGAAGGGTAGAGCCACGGCTCGTAACACATCAGAAATGTAACGTCCCCTGTTCAAAGTGCCGTCAATGATAACAAGAGGTGACGGAGACGTGTAACCAATGGCACCCCGTACCATCACGCTGGATGATACGCCAGTATGGCGATGACGAATACACGCTTCCAATGTGCTTTCACCTCGATGTCGCCAGACACGGATGTGACCATCATGATGCTGTAAACAGAACCTGGATTCATCCGAAAAAATGACGTTTTGCCATTCGTGCACCCAGCTTCGTCGTTGAGTACACCATCGCAGGCGCTCTTGCTGTGATGCAGCATCAAAGGTAACCGCAGCCATGGTCTCCGAGCTGATAGTCCATGCTGCTGCAAACGTCGTCGAACTGTTCGTGGAGATGGTTGTTGTCTTGCAAACGTCCCCATCTGTTGACTCAGGGATCGAGATGTGGCTGCACGATTCGTTACAGCCATGCGGATAAGATGCCTGTCATCTCGACTGCTAGTGATACGAGGCAGTTGGAATCCAGCACGGCGTTCCGTATTACCCTCCTGAACCCATCGATTCCATATTCTGCAAACAGTCATTGGGTCTCGACCAACGCGAGCAGCAATGTCGTGATACGATAAACCGCAATCGCGATAGGCTACAATCAGGCCGTTATCAAAGTCGGAAACGTGATGGTACGCATTTCTCCTCCTTACACGAGGCATCTCAACAGCGTTTAACCAGGCAACGCCGGTCAACTGCTGTTTGTGTATGAGAAATCGGTTGGAAACTTCCCTCATGTCAGCACGTTGAAGGTGTCGCCACCGGCGCCAATCTTGTGTGAATGCTCTGAAAGCTAATCATTTGCATATCACAGCATCTTCTTCCTGTCGGTTAAATTTCGCTACTGTAGCACGTCATATTCGTGGTGTAGCAATTTTAATGGCCAGTAGTGTATCTACAGCTATGCTTCGCAAGCCGCCTTCCGGTGTGTGGTGGATGGTACTTCTTGCCGGTGTGTGGTGGATGGTACTTCTTGCAGCACTGTTACATACCTCTTTTTCTGTTAGAGTCACGAATAGTGTGCGGGAAGAATGATTGCTGGTAAGCTTCCGGGTGAAATCTGACCTCTATAATTGTCTAAATTCCCTTAACGATCATTTCGGAAGATGTACGCAGGAGGAACCAAATTACTGATTGATTCTTCTAGGAAACAACGCTCTCGGAACATTATCAGTAAAGCACGCCGCGATTCAGAACTTGTGACGGATAAAAATTATTGTATCGGTTTTCATGTCGTCACGATGCAGTTTTATTTTTTCAATCTATTGTAATAGAGTCAAAATGTAAGGTAAGTCAAGGAAAAAGATGTGATATTTATCTTTTCATTGTAACTGAAGTTTATTTTGATGAATATGTTCTAGATAAAATCCATACTATGAACAACCGCGCAAGTATTCGTACAGAGACGACAAAGAACATCCACGCATCACTGTCCGACAGTAGAGTTCGTGCGCGCCAGAGATCATCCTGAACGAACTGGACGCTACAAGAGCAAGCGGTGGCCACGAGAGTCTCTATTTCAATTGTTAACAAATAACGGTAGCACCTTACATTCGTCTGCATTGACGGTTCAACTATGATATTCAAGGCGTTTCGAGGCAGTCACTATTGAGGAGCTGAGAGGATAGTGAGCATGAGTCGGTAAGACGACACGTGTGTTGCTACACCTGAGTGAGGACGGGTTCACAAGTGTCGTGATCGATTCCTACCTGGAGCAAATTGTACCGATTATCTCGTCAGTGCGGAATTTACCGCGATTTCGTTGCGAAAGTGTACGAAGTTGTTCTTGGACTGAGTTTGTTTGACATGCAAGGTTTGAGGAATGCAGTAGCTGATCTAGGGCATCGTGAGTATAATCAATTTCAGAATTTCGTCAGTGTCGAGCTCCTCGTATTTTGTGAGACATTTGACGAAGGGTCAAGTGATTACAGCTCGGTACGGGCTTGGTCAAGAGTGACTTGTACGCTGTGTCAGTATTTGATAGCAAAAGTTGTGAGTCTTTAAAATACCACAAAACTAAAGTTTTACTTCAGTAATTTTGTTTGAACTGCTTCTAGTTGCGTTGCCTGTGGCATTAATTAGTGCACACGAAAGTGGGTTTGGGTGATGCAAATTTTTAAGGAGGATTTATGAATACACATGCTGAAGTAGTTGAGTGTCAGTTGTGAGCGCAATTTCTTGAGTATAGAGTCGTACTACGAGATAGTAACGTTATTGTTTATGTGGAGTAATTGCTTATCGAGCATTATTCCCCAATTCGGCAAATTAAGCATGGGAACACAAGAATCGGAGGTGAATTGTTATAGACAGCGTACTTTGCCCGTATATATTGTTTGTGACGTAACCACTGAGACCACATCTACATCTACATACGTACTCCGCAATCCACCATACGGTGCGTGTCGGAACGATTTCAAAGGGGAAATTCGAACTGCTGCCATTATTTCTGTACTAAACATTTAGGATTTGCTAGCGAGTAAGCGAGAGGCCAACACCTGAAGAGACTGATGTGTTGAAGATCTGAACTTTAACTTGAGATAGGATTTATTTTCAATTTTTTTCTTCATCTCACTTAGTATGTGAATATTAATTTTTTGTAGTCAATACTTCACAATCGACATTTGGTCATTGCGAGGCATTTACATTTAAAAAGGAAAGGAAAAACGTTTAAAGAGTGCAAATTACGTGTACACTCGTAGGTAGCAATTCCGCCACCGTGCAAACACCTCTCGTGCAGAGTCTGCCTCTCGATTTGGTTGAGCATCTCCGCGACGTTTTGGCGTCAACTACACTACCTCACAAAAAGCTTAGCGTTCCTAAGGGGAGGAGGAAACGAAATGAAATTTCAGTGGTTGAGAGGGTACGTGATGTTATTTCAGTGATTACAAAATCGAGCTAAAATTTGCAAAGAACTTGGCAGTGTGACCCCACTTACCAGTATGACGTTGCATCTCATCTCGCCTGGATGCGCATGCACCCCATTTCGTTTGGGAAGAGTGTCAGGAACCCACTGTATCTTTTCGTGAGGCAAATTGTCCCACAACTATTGTAACTGATGCTTCATATCCTGGATAATGGCACTGAGGCAGGATACAGGACGGAGAACACAACACAAAAAAGATCAGAACACAAGAAACACCCATGAATAAATTTAACAGGTCAGGAATATATGAACTCATATGCAACACTTGCACTTGACAGTCAGTATGTAACGTCCCCCTTAGAAGAATTGTATACGAGACTGTGCTTAAACTGACACAATATTTTTAGCGCAACGCAATCTGACTTTCAAAAATCCCTACAAAAGAATGGCCCTGACTAACATTAACCTATACGTTTCACAAATCACTTACCTCACCAAAAATCTTCCTTACTCGAACTACTGCAATACAGCGAGCGCCACTACTGCCAGCTAAATAAAAGATTCAAACTGCGGAAGGCACTAACTACTGATAGGGATAGTTAGCAAATGAAAGATTTTAATGGAGAACAAACAATGTATTTACCTTAATATCATCACTAGTCATAATATATGTAATTTCAAAACTCCGCCATCTCTCTCCTCACATCCACCACTGCTGGCGGCTCACCTCTAACTGCGCAACGCTACGCGCTGTTCACATCCAGCTGCCGCTGCCCAACACTACAATGGCAGACAATAATGCAAACTAGCCACAGACTGCACACAGCACTGCCAGTGATTTTCATACAGAGCGCTACGTAACGTTGCCGATAAGAAAACATAAACAGCCTACTTACATAGCAGACAATAATGCAAACTAGCCACAGACTGCACACAGCGCAGCCAGTGATTTTCATACAGAGCGCTACGTAACGTTGCCAATAAGAAAACATAAACAGCCTACTTACAAGTATACATAGAACAAACATGCAGAATCTTCAAAACAAGATATTCGGAACATCTCAGAGCTTTAAAAAGCAACAGATCCCATCGCACATTTGCTGATCACCTTAGAGCCAACAACCACCACCCAACCACAATAGAAAGAGACTTAAGAACACTAAAACACAGCTACAGCCTATACAGCAAACTAACCACTGAGGAATCTTCCACACACAGAAGGCAATAGAGGAAGGAAAACAGGTCTTAAACGAATAAACTACACTCTGCAAGGGCACACTATTTAACACATTAAGGAACTTTACAAATAAAAACAGCGCAAACAGATAAAGTCTACCCACAGGCACACGCACGTATGCATGTACACACACACACACACACACACACACACACACACACACACACAACGATAAAATGCAAATAAAATTCAAATTTGGCGCCGAACTCTGTGGTGAACAAATGAACACTGACTGGGAGGGGACACATAACAAACCACAATCACACTATGTTCTGGTGTAGTGAACAGCGTTTTACTACGTTAGTAGTGGAAAATACATATTATAGCTACGTATGCATCACAACATCTCAGCATTATGCGGAGAATGGAAGTGATTGCCACACGAAAACGTAAGTAAATACTAAAATAGGCGCGAAAACATCGCGAAAAACTAAAGTACACTCTAGAACATAAGTTAACTTTCAGCAAAAAAAAAAAATTCTCTTCAACATCGTTTGGTTGCAGATGACAAGCTACCTGTAATAATTAACTCAAAAGTGGCCCAGAAAATTCATGCTCACCAAATGTAAAGGTAGTTACAAAAAGAAACGATCTGTTGTTTGAACTAAAACTGCACATAATTTTATAATCATGTAACAAAAATGATCACATTGCAGAATAAATAAAAACGAAAACCCACTGATCATGACACAGTGGGTACTGAGAAAAACGGTGTTTTACGTGACTGGCGGACCTCAAATCCCAAAAATAATTAGTTAACAAGAGATGGGACTGATCCACCATGGTACACAAAACAAGTCAGAACACTGTTGCAGAAGCAACTAAAAAAACATGCCAAATTCTGAAGAACGCAAAATTCCCAAGACTGGCTAAGTTTCACGGAAGCTCAAAATTTAGCGCGGACGTCAATGCGAGATGCTTTTAATAGTTTCCACAATGAAATATTGTCTCAAAATATGGGAGAAAACCCAAAGAGATTCTGGTCGTATGTAAAGTACACCAGTGGTAAAAAAATCAGTCAATACCGTCACCGCGCGATAGCGATGGAAATGTTACCGATGATGGTGCCACTAAAGCGGACTTACTAAATACAGCTTTTCGTAATCCCTTCACGTAAGAATATGAAGTAAATATTCCACAATTCGAAACCAGAACAGCTGTTAGCATGAGTGACATAAAAGTAGATATCTTAGGTGTTGCGAAACAACCCTAATCATTTAAGAAAGACAAGTCTTCCGGTCCAGATGGTATACCAATCAGGTTCCTTTCAGAGTATGCATACACAACAGCGCCTTTCTTGGCAATCATATACAACCACTCATTTGACGAAAGGTCTGTTCCTAAAGACTGGAAAGTAGCACAGGTCACACCAATATTCAAGAAAGGAAATAGGAGTAACCCATTGAATTACAGACCCATATCACTGACCTCAGTTTGCAGTAGGACTTTGGAGCATATACTGTACGCGAACATAATGAATCACCTTGAAGAAAATGACTTATTGCTACATAACCAACACAGACTCAGAAAATATCGTCGACAAGGGATCTCAAATCGATTCCATATTCCTAGATTTCCAGAAGGCTTTTGATACTGTTCCTCACAAGCGACTATTAATCAAATTGCTTGCCTATGGAGTATTCAGTTGGGTGAATGGATTCGTGATTTCCTCTCAGAGAGGTCACAGTTCGTAGTGACAGAGGGTAAATCGTCGAGTAGAACAGAAGCGATATCTGGCGTTCCGCAAGGTAGTGTCATAGGCGCTCTGCTGTTCCTGATTTATATAAACGATCTAGGTTATAATCTGAGCAGCCCCCTTAGATTGTTTGCAGACGACGCTGTAATTTACCGTCTGGTAAAATCATCAGACGATCAATTGCAATTACAAAATAATCTAGAGAGAATTTCTGTACGGTGCGAAAAGTGGCAATTGGCACTAAACAGAGAAAAGTGCGAGGTTATCCGCATGGGTACTAAAAGAAATCCGATAAATTTTGGGTATACGATAAATCGCGCAAATCTAAGGGCTGTCAGTTCGACTAAATACCTAGGAATTACAATTACGAGCAACTTAAACTGGAGAGACCACATAGATAATATTGTGAGGAAGGCGAAACAAAGACTGCGCTTTGTTGGCAGAACACTTAGAATATGCGACAAACCCACGAAAGAGACAGCCTACATTACACTTGTAATCCTCTGCTGGACGGAGGACATCGAAAAAGTGCAAAGAAGGGCAACTTGTTTCGTGTTATTGCGCAATAGGGATGAGAGTGTCACTGATATGATACGCGAATTGGGGTGGCAGTCACTGAAACAAAGGCGGTTTTCTTTGAGGCGAGATCTATTTACGAAATTTCAATCACCAACTTTCTCTTCCGAATGCGTAAATGTTTTGTTGACACCCACCTACGTAGGGAGAAATGGTCATCATAATAAAATAAGAAAAATCAGAGCTCGAACGGAAAGATTTAGGTGTTCCTTTTTCCCACGCACCATTCGAGAGTGGAATGGTAGAGAAGTAGTATGAAAATGGTTCGATGAACCCTCTGCCAGGCACTTAAGTATGAATTGAGGAGTAACGATGTAGATGTAGATGTAGATCCTCCCTACTCGTGGTCAGACGTGATCGGCGGGAACTTTGACGACGAGTATGCTTTCCCTCACGTTCCCACGCAGTCCAGCGTCGGGCCACTGTCACACCCGAATGCCCCACAGATCTGGACGTTGCAGGATTCGACTAGCTGGCCAAATGGATACCTATAATGAAACTACTTTCGAAATCTGTCAAGTTCTGGTAAGGCTGCCTCACACGAATAAACAGCATCAACGTGTCTTTCATAATGATCAGTCAACATCTGACGTTATTTATGACTGTTGTTGTTGTTGTGGTCTTCAGTCCTGAGACTGGTTTGATGCAGCTCTCCATCTACTCTATCCTGTGCAAGCTCCTTCATCTCCCAGTACCTACTGCAACCTACATTCTTCTGTATCTGTTTAGTGCATTCATCTCTTGGTCTCCATCTACGATTTTTACCCTTCACGCTGCCCTCCAATACTAAATTGGTGATCCCTTGATGCCTCAGAACATGTCCTACCAACCGATCCCTACTTCTAGTCAAGTTGTGCCACAAACTTCTCTTCTCCCCAATTCTATTCAATACCTCCTCATTAGTTATATGATCTACCCAGCTATTCTTCAGCATTCTTCTGTAGCACCACATTTCGAAAGCTTCTATTCTCTTCTTGTCCAAACTAGTTATCGTCCAAGTTTCACTTCCTTACATGGCTACACTCCATACAAATACGTTCAAAACGACTTCCTGATACTTAAATCTAAACTCGATGTTAACAAATTTCTCTTCTTCAGAAACTCTTTCCTTGCCATTGCCAGTCTTCATTTTATATCCTATTTACTTCGACCATCGTCAGTTATTTTGCTCCCCAAATAGCAAAACTCCTTTAGTACCCTAAGTATCTCATTTCCTAATCTAATTCCCTCAGCATCACCCGACTTAATTCGACTACATTCCATTATATTCGTTTTGCTTCTGTTGATGTTCATCTTATATCCTCCTTTCAAGATACTATCCATTCCACTTGTAACATAATAGTGCAGGTTAATCATTTACATATCCACCATTGGTGTGTACGTGTAAGAAGTTACATCCGACTATGTCTTCTGGGTTCCTCACTTTTTTTTGTGAATCATGCTAAATGAACCTGTAAGGAAATGCGCTGCTCTTCCTACGATATTCTCTATTCCGTACCTGGTACGGACCGCAGACTGACGAGTAATATCGAAATGTTGTTCGAACGAAAGTTTTCTACTCTACCTCCTTTGTGCGTGGACTATCGTGTTCTGAGGATTCTTCCAACGAATCTCTGTCTGGCATCTGCAGTACGGGCAATTTTTTTTACATGGACTTTCGACTTAGAATCACTCCACAAGCATAAGTGATCGTTCTGCAATCATATGACCATTCGATAAAAGATCATTCTGCTTGTTCATGAGCAATATTTTACATTTGTATAAGGCGAGGGTCAATTGTCGAGCCCTGCAATTCTCTGCAGGTCTTCTTTCATTTCACTATAATTTTCTAGCGTTGCCCACTTCTATATGCACAAACGCATCATCCGCGAAAAGCTTCATGGAATATCCGACGTTATCCACCAGATCATTTATACATAATGTGAAAAGTAATGGTCCTATATCGCTCTGTATTGATTATGAGGTGCTAGAACTTCCGTGAATTGACTTATCTTAGATAATGTTTCGTCGAGACCTGTAGGACATAGGCTTTATTTGATGTCTGAGACGATACTGACATCTTGACAACAAACAAAAACATCATATTATGTTAGTTTATTCTTAAGTTCCGTGTCAAACAAAAACATATACTGATCAGCCAGAACATTATGACCACCGACCTACTGTCCGCATAAACCTGTCCAGGAGACAGCAGCGACCCCTGGCAAGGAATGATGGCTACTAAGACACAGGCACGGTGCATGTAGTATCAATGATCGTGCTGTCCCTGTGTTGAATGCGAAGGGTGCGCGATCTGTCTGAGTTCTGTAAGGTGACTATAATTTCGCACCTTACAAGCACTCATCCATATACTTTGCCGTGATTTATGACCGCAATTAGGTATCATTTGTTATTTGTATATCGTATATATGAATATTTCAAGAGGACTAACATTGTCAGGTATACCTTGTAAATAGTTGTTAACGCTTACTGCATGAAAGGTGACATAGTGTCTTTATTATCAAAACGGCGTAATGAAGGATTGCCTATACTAGTAGAGGTTGGAACGCCAGTTGAAATGAAACGGCAGGCGTAACTCTAGCCCTGGGTGGAAAAGCCCGCACCGGTGTGTAGGTCCTGCTTAACACAGGAAGTGCCAAGACCGACAGTCTGGGCGCCTGTGCGCGGAAGTACAATGCAGCGGCGGTTGGCCGGTGTTGTAGTGGGGCCAGATGGATAACCGGATAATTCTTGGGAAACTCTGAAAATCTTGGACGTAGCAGAGAGGAACGAGCAAGCGTTACCTCGGAAATCGCAGGCTGGGTTACTTCCAAGGAGCTTTACTCTGAAAACGTACCATTGTATGAGTATAGGTAGTTCCTCGAACACTTTCCGTGCTGGACGACAAAAGACCAAGATATGGTTGGTCGGCGTTTGGAAGAATCTGTAGAGAATATTCCATGGTTTCAAGAATATGATTATCCTTCTGAGTTACGAGAGAGGGAAGCCGAGTTTTGCTGGAAAGCCACCGGTGGAGAGAAGAGGTCTTCCGTTTCGAGCGCCCTGGGTTTGACGGTGGCTTAGTATCAGCTTCTGTTGGTACAGACGGACTTGCTGTCTTTGCTCTCAGGAGATTTTATAGTTATAACGGTTAGGCACTGTACTGTTGCGAACTTATACGATTCTGGACTTCGCCTCCGGGTAGGGAGTCATCGCTGCGTACGCAGAGTCCAGTGATTGAGAGCACTTCCTCTGTCTATGCTGACATTGAGATGTTATCTGAATTCCGACCTTGTGGCTGGGAACTCGCATTTCCTGTCTGTAGAACACAGAGAGGAGAAGACAGTGTAAGACGTCGTGGTCTCCTGACCTTCATTGCTTACATATCCCGCCCTCACAATCATATTCCGCACATCAAGACGCTTCATTCGAACCCAAACTCGATAAGATAAAGTAAATGTTGTATGAATTCATGTAAACGATATGCAAATAATTAATAAATCGCAAATGCGCACCGAGGTTGAAATACTCGAGGCTGGCGTACACACACACACATTCAAGACACGATGGTCGCAGGGGCTTTTAGTTTTGGAGACGCAAACCGCACGCCAGGGGGCCGGTCCCTTCAGAGGACGACTCAGCCTATCTATGTCGGCCGGTGACTGCCCATAGAGCAGACAGCGTTTGCCCAAATGAAAGGACGAACGACCCTGTCTTCGGCTCAAAAGCAAATTCCGCTACATTGTGTGGGAGCGCCCAGCCTACGCATCCTTTACAACATAGCACGCAGTTTCAGAGATTTTCATAGGGAGACAGCAAACGCCAAACGCCGATGCTACAGATTTCCGGATTGGTCGCCTTAAACGAAACGTCATTCTCGCGTTTTAGAAGAGCAATGCTGATTGGCAGACGATATTCCTGACGCCTTGAGCTGAAGAAGTAATGGAAGAGACTGAAAGATAGACCCCTTCACGTCTGGTATGGAGAGGGGCCGTTCCGTTGTCGCTTTTGGAGCGTGAACACGTAACGAGAGCGTGTGCGATCGTACGTGTACTCAAAGAGCAGTCTCCCCTCAGTACTTCACTGGGAAAGCACCTCCGTCGAGAGCGAATTGGAATGCGACTCAAGAGTCCTTGCGATTAAACATTGTTCACTGTGTTGGCCGACACACTTATTGTGCGGTGTGAACGGACAGAGTTATAGTTAAATGCCTGCGAGCGAATTTTTGAGTGACATCGCAGTGGACTGTTTATCTGACCGGTGTACCACGCCAATAGTTAGACTAGGGGAGAATAGGAGTCCTTGACTTCATCAAGGCATAGGGAGAGTTTGATTGGCGAAGGTCAATCCAGATGGAGCGAGAGTTATCTTATTTGTCAGCAGCGAGCGGCGCAGACAGCAGTCATCGCAGCTTACAGTATGGTACGCTACAGCTATTGCGATCCCCATATTTCCTCCACAACAGTACACTTCACTGCATTTTACACGCGACAGCCTCGACCATACCTATCAACATTCTAACGAATAATTATTCAAGTTGAGTAGGCGTGGCTCTAAGCCATTCTGCCAAGTCAATAACAATCTTAAACTTTGTACAGAAATTTCATTAGCGAATCCTATCCTTGAGAGGTAACTTCACACTCCGGAAAGAACCCAGAAATAACTTGTTCAGTTCATAACTAAAGGTGCGATTGTGGTTTCTCAGAATTTTTGCAAAATAAATAATAATTTTCGTTAGTTTCATGTTTTTCTTACACTAACTAGAACTACTCCAGTACCCAAGTATCCCGCTAGCTACGTAAGAAACATTGTGAATTTTTGTGTCATTTCCTTACAGCGGACGACTCCAGAAGATATTTATTGCTGAAAGTTTTTCAGGCATTTCTCTTTAGAACGTTAGGAGCGTCTGTCTGACTTCTGTAGTAGTGTGGGGGTGGAAATTGCATCTTTCAGGAGCCACAGGGTAAAGGGTACATCTCAGATTAATCCGTTGCGCAGAATGACAGAATAGCACCCACACACTCACAGAAGAGTATTAGGTTATACTAGTCAGAGGGCCGCCTTCTAGTGTTTGAAAGAGTTTTCATTTTGTGGCTGGATTTCTTCCATTGTCGCAGGCGTGCACGAGAACCATTACTTCGACGCACCGGATGTACTACATCCGATGATATTGCGAGTTGTTTCCGCTTATTAGGGCTATAAAGTTAAACAGCTATGATCACGTAAATTTTATTTCCACTGAGGTTGCAGACCACTGTAGATCATCTTTGAAAGTAGTGTCTTCTAGTGTTTGGTACGTAGGTGATGTCAGTCATTTTCGTTATTTATATTAGATCGCGTAGCCATAAAAAGGGGCAGATTTGGGCAACTGATCAATAGTATTAGTTAGGAAATTCATTTGTATCCCTTTATGTCCATTGGACACTGATATATAAACAGTTGTAATATAAAGGAGTTTTAATCTGCAGTAAATATATAAGCAGGAACAGCATTTTTCATTTTATAGTTACTAGTTCCCTGAATCATCCATTGATGTTTATGTTGTAATTTATATGTTAAGGAGCAAGAAGGAGGAAATATCATCATTAAGAGGTCCTAAGATCTGCTTCAGAGGGATATTCAGACAGGGCGAAATCTTCATTAGCGTTCAGTATTTTCCGTTGCGCACATTCACTTTTACACCAGCCTGCGGTAGCATCTTGGAGTTTGACCGAGTTCAGGTTGTGACGGCCCGAGTGCGTAGCACAATCATTTCGGAAACTGAACGAGTATCGGGTGTCTAGGAGTGCTGTCAAAATGGTTCAAATGGCTCTGAGCACTATGGGACTTAACTTCTGAGGTCATCAGTCCCCTAGAACTTAGAACTAATTAAACCTAACTAAGCTAAGAACATCACACACACCCATTCCCGAGGCAGGATTCGAACCTGCGACCGTAGCGGTCGCGCAGTTCCAGACTGTAGCGCCTAGAACCGCTCGGCCAGAGTGCTCTCGTAATCTGTCTTTAACACGTGGCGAATCTGGGGTGCAACCACGGCCAGACGTCGTGAGTTTTGGCGGCCACCCCTCGTTACAGATGTCGGACGTCGTCGGCTGGGCAACTGGTAAAACAGGAAAAGCGACGAACTGTGACGAAACTAACATCAGACTTTAATGCTGGTCAAAGTACAACTGTGTCTGAACACACAGTGCATCGAAGACTACTAGTGATGTGCCTCCGCAACCGGCGATCCATGCATGTGCCAATGTCAACACCACGACATCGGCAACTACGAGAGAAATGGGCACGTGACCATCAGCACTGGACCTTGGAGTTTCGGGAGGGCAGCGCATGTTCCGATGAACCGCAGTACCTTCGTCATTATGCCGATAGGAGGGCGCGAATCTGTCGTCTTCCACGGGCACAGGTCCTCGACACCCGTACTGCGGGACGAAGACAAGCTGGTTGTGGCTCCCTTATGCTCTGGGTAACACTCACGCGGGAAATCATGGCTCCACTGGAGCTCGTGCAAGGGACCATGACGGCCAAGGAGTATTTATTTTCTTTTTTTATTTATTTATTTATTGCCAAATTATAGACCTGTTACCTGATGTTTAAAACAGGTCGTACGTCTTACGATTTTCGTTTTTCATCTTTTTACAGTTTTCTTTCCTTTTCTTTTATCTACAACATTTACAAAGAATGATACTTTTCAAAATAACAATAATTTAAGGTTGAAATATAAATAAAATTTTTTTGTTTTTTAAGAAGAATATAAAAAGAAGGTAGGATAGATGAGAGATTTGTTAGTACCATAACTGAATGTGACTGACGGGGAATTCCTCGGAATGGTTTCTTCGAGCCGTTGACCGCCAGTCACACACACACACACACACACACACACACACACACAAATGGTTATTAGTAGAGAAATAATGTTGCTTATCCTATTTATTACTAATGCTATGTATTAACTACTTTACGCGCCCATCCATGCACAGCATTTGGTGTTTTCTTGGCTATATTGGCAGCACTTATGCTTATTTACTGTCACATCTCAGCTTCCTCCTCCTGTTCCTCCTCATTGTCACTATTTTCGCTGTCACTGTGGGTATCGCTGTCCATCCTCTGGAGATTTCTGTTACGGTGCACATTGGCATGTCTGTAATGTCGTCTCCGCATATACTCTTCATGTGTTGTTTTTGAAATACTGTTTGTCAGTGCGTTTAATTGTGCCCATTGTTCTTCGTCTCTTATTGCTGTGTATATACACTCCTGGAAATGGAAAAAAGAACACATTGACACCGGTGTGTCAGACCCACCATACTTGCTCCGGACACTGCGAGAGGGCTGTACAAGCAATGATCACACGCACGGCACAGCGGACACACCAGGAACCGCGGTGTTGGCCGTCGAATGGCGCTAGCTGCGCAGCATTTGTGCACCGCCGCCGTCAGTGTCAGCCAGTTTGCCGTGGCATACGGAGCTCCATCGCAGTCTTTAACACTGGTAGCATGCCGCGACAGCGTGGACGTGAACCGTATGTGCAGCTGACGAACATTGAGCGAGGGCGTATAGTGGGCATGCGGGAGGCCGGGTGGACGTACCACCGAATTGCTCAACACGTGGGGCGTGAGGTCTCCACAGTACATCGATGTTGTCGCCAGTGGTCGGCGGAAGGTGCACGTACCCGTCGACCTGGGACCGGACCGCAGCGACGCACGGATGCACGCCAAGACCGTAGGATCCTACGCAGTGCCGTAGGGGACCGCACCGCCACTTCCCAGCAAATTAGGGACACTGTTGCTCCTGGGGTATCGGCGAGGACCATTCGCAACCGTCTCCATGAAGCTGGGCTACGGTCCCGCACACCGTTAGGCCGTCTTCCGCTCACGCCCCAACATCGTGCAGCCCGCCTCCAGTGGTGTCGCGACAGGCGTGAATGGAGGGACGAATGGAGACGTGTCGTCTTCAGCGATGAGAGTCGCTTCTGCCTTGGTGCCAATGATGGTCATATGCGTGTTTGGCGCCGTGCAGGTGAGCGCCACAATCAGGACTGCATACGACCGAGGCACACAGGGCCAACACCCGGCATCATGGTGTGGGGAGCGATCTCCTACACTGGCCGTACACCACTGGTGATCGTCGAGGGGACACTGAATAGTGCACGGTACATCCAAACCGTCATCGAACCCATCGTTCTACCATTCCTAGACCGGCAAGGGAACTTGCTGTTCCAACAGGACAATGCACGTCCGCATGTATCCCGTGCCACCCAACGTGCTCTAGAAGGTGTAAGTCAACTACCCTGGCCAGCAAGATCTCCGGATCTGTCCCCCATTGAGCATGTTTGGGACTGGATGAAGCGTCGACTCACGCGGTCTGCACGTCCAGCACGAACGCTGGTCCAACTGAGGCGCCAGGTGGAAATGGCATGGCAAGCCGTTCCACAGGACTACATCCAGCATCTCTACGATCGTCTCCATGGGAGAATAGCAGCCTGCATTGCTGCGAAAGGTGGATATACACTGTGCATGCTCTGTTGCCTGTGTCTATGTGCCTGTGGTTCTGTCAGTGTGAGTCATGTGATGTATCTGACCCCAGGAATGTGTCAATAAAGTTTCCCCTTCCTGGGACAATGAATTCACGGTGTTCTTATTTCAATTTCCAGGAGTGTATCTATGTCTGTATCTGTGTAGTCTAAGTGTAGTGTATGTCTATTGTTCGCGTATTGTCCGCAGAAAAGGACAGTGTGTTCTGGGGAACCTTCTTCCCCGCATGTGCATGTAGGTGTCTGCCTCAGACTCATGCAGTTTAAGTGCGTGGGACAAGGTCCGTGTCCGGTTAAGAAATGTACCATACCGCGGCTGGGATCGATATGTCTCATTCTCAACCGCTACCTTATGTCAGGGAGGAAGTCGTGCAGTCTACGTCCCTTGTCACTTACATCCCACTCACCTTGCCATGTATCCAAACGACAACTTTTAAGGTGACGTATCGTCTCTATGGGCACACCGGTTATTGTGTGTACCTTATCTAGTCTCCCCATCTTTAACTAGTACCTTGCAGCTCTGTATTTGATCGTGATATCTATGGGGCATATTCCGAGCACCACATACAGTGCATCTGCTGAGGTGGTACCGAAGGCTCCAGATAGCCTAAATAGGACACTTCTCTGCCCTCATCTGCCGGATGCTTTGTTGGTGACCACGTTCAGTTTATGTGCCCACGTGCTAGCTGCGAAGCTGAGTGCTGATTCGAAGAGCGCACAGTGGTATGTATGTACGACTGGTAGAGGTAGTCTGTACTGTTTTGAATTTAGCCTCACCAGTTCGTGTAGTATTTTTTCTACTTTGTCTGTTGTTAGCCTTATGTGTTCGTGGAAATTCAATTTTTCATCTATGTGTACCCCAAGATAGCGCGTAATGTGTGCTCGTTTGATGTTTGTGTCCCAAATTTTAACCGAAGGATTCCTTTGGAGTGATCCTTTCAGTAAAGTGTATGTTGTTTTGTTTTCGGCTATCCTGAGTTTGTTGTTGTGACACCACTGAGTAATTGTTTGTAGTATTCCACTGGCTTTCTATTCTAATTGGGCTCTGTTGTTTGCAGTGGAGTATCGTAACTTGCAGACCACGCACACCTCTTCATGATGATCATGTTTCCCGATAGCAGTGGCATTTTTCAACAAAATAACGCGCCATGCCACAAGACCAGGAGTGTGATGGAGTAGTTGGAAGAACACAGTGGCGAGTTCCAATCTGAACCCGATCGAACACATCTGGGATGTGACTGAACCTGGCATCAGAGGTCATCGCCCCCATCCCTGGAATTTACGGGAGTTAGGTGAGTTATGTGTTCAGATGTGGCGCCAACCCCCTCCAGCGACCTACCAAGGTCTCACTGCTTTCATGCCACAACGCGTCATCGTTGTTATCCGTGCCAAAGGTCGACATAACCTGCTATTAGGTACGTGGTCATAATATTCTGGATGATCATAGTATATCTGATGCTAACACTGTCAGATCAACCGTTACCTGTCACTGCTCGCCATTGGCGATATTCTGCCTCTGGAGACGTCAGTCAAGCCATTTACAAAATGGGTTTTGAATCAAATTGCCGTTGAGATAATTTCAAATTATGTTGAAAGCCAATTTTACGGCAGATCCGGAGCATGAAAACAAAACTCGTAGTCGCTCACAGATTGCTTGTTTTGTTACTTGCAACTTGTATTGTACTATGCTGATATCACATCGTGATAAAAGGGCTAAAACATAAAAACACAAAAATCACACTGTGAATATGAAAATAAGGTTGGAGAGAATTTTGTTCTTTTGAATTATCAAATGACTGCATTTCATTAGGCCAGTACAAACCTGAAATCAGATTTTATCTAGACAAAGTACTAGGAAGACTACAGATGCATTAATATTACTGGCGTAGCAGAATATTATCGGAAGGTCTTTCACAAAACCCAAAGAAATTCTGGTCGTATGTAAAGTTGTTAGTGGCAGGGAAGTTACGTCCAGATACTGATGGACGAGACAGGGCTTGAAATTTAGAGAAGCAAAGAAAAAGTAGAAACGCTGAAACCGGTATACAAATGTTCCTTTACAAATGAAAATCTAAGGGTATTGCCCCAGCTTAGTTCTCGCACCACTACAAAGATGAGTCATTCTGATAATAGTGTTGGCGATTTTGAGAAACACCTGTAATCGCTAACTGAACAAAGCTCTGCGGCCCGACGTAATCGCTACCACGTTAAACACCGAATTTTGAGCTAAGGTAGCCTCTCCTTTAACTGTAATCTACCGTAGATGGCTCGAATAAAAAACCATACCCTGTAGTTGGAAAAAGCGTATATACACTGGTCTACAGAAACGGTAGCGGAAGTGATACAAAAACTATCGTCCAATACCCTTGACATTCAGTTCCCGTAGACTCTTAGGCCACATTCTAAGCTCAGACTCAATAAGGTATTTCGAACGGAATGACCAGATCCATACCAATCAATATGGATTCCGAAAACACCGATCATACGCACTTTTCTCAAGACTGAAAGCCATGGATCAAGATAGTCAGGTAGACGCAGTATTGCTCGATTTTCAAATTTAGCGTTTAGCTCAGTACCACATCTACGCTTATTATTATAAATTTTGCCGATTAAGGTATCAAGCGAAATTGTGACTGGACAGAGGATGTTGTCTCAGGCAGGATGCAGTATACCGTGATGGAGAGTCAGCGACAAATGACTGATGACCTCAGATGTTAAGTCCCATAGTGCTCAGAGACATTTTCGTCTACAGATATGGACGTAATTTCGAGCATGCCCCAGAAAAGTTTGCTAGGACAGTTGGTGTTCATTTTTATCTTAGTGACCTTGCAGACAGTTTTAGTAGTACGTTCAGATTTTTTGTAGATCGTGTAGTTCTCTATATTCTCTGAAACAGCTGCACAAATATTCAGACATACCTTGAGAAAGAGTTCATGTTCAGAAACACAAAATTCTGCATTTCACATAACGAAAAAACGTAGTACCCCTTGATTACTGTATCAGTCAGACAAGTTTGAAAAATGCAAATCACCAATATTGCAGTTGAATTTCTACCTTCATTTAAACTGCGTGCTGCACCCTCGATCGCCGAATAGAATTGGTCTCTCTTCAGAATGCCATACGAAACGTTGGCGCTTTTCTCTGGACTTGTGTTTGCTGAATGAAGGGGACACTACGTACTCGTTGATGGTTATCGCTACACGCACATTACCGGAGCAGCGCTCGCGCATGAACAAAGGGTCGCCCTGTAAACTTTCCCCATAAACACCCGCGCCGTTTCCAGGTTCCCCCTGCCTCCCTCCCCTCCCCCAATGGCAGCTCGTCCCCCCTGACACGCGTAAATCATCCTCAGAACTGGAAGGGAAGCCGTCCGACTTGTCCCAGCTGCTTATTTGATATTCCCAACTTTTCTCGTTGTGCATTACTAGTCGCCCAATGACACGCAATCATCGGGACTCGGAATATCTGTAGGAAAACAATCCACGCGGACTCTTACTTAGAAGAGACAGTTGCTGATAATACAGTATTCTCGTCCTTGGTGATTTTTCTTTTGTGCCCATTAGCATCGATTCAATGCATGTTTCTGCGCCTAACATTTCGTATTCTGATCCTGTAGACCACATCAGGTGCTATAAAGGCTCGGACCGCAGTTTCACTCTCAAAACAGGTTAGAAAGCCGAGCTTTTAATACGTGTCAGTGCAACGGTCGGGTGGTGATGTCATCGTTAAAAAAAGAATTGAAATTATATAAGCTGTGTGTTTCGGCATTAAATAAAGCAAACAATATTCACCATTTACACAACAAATATTCCCCATTCACACAAAACACGCTTCGGTGCGACTTCGACTGATAATGTTACGAAACGACCGTTGCACAGACGCGTTTAAATACACTCCTGGAAATTGAAATAAGAACACCGTGAATTCATTGTCCCAGGAAGGGGAAACTTTATTGACACATTCCTTGGGTCAGATACATCACATGATCAGACTGACAGAACCACAGGCACATAGACACAGGCAACAGAGCATGCACAATGTCGGCACTAGTACAGTGTATATCCACCTTTCGCAGCAATGCAGGCTGCTATTCTCCCATGGAGACGATCGTAGAGTTGCTGGATGTAGTCCTGTGGAACGGCTTGCCATGCCATTTCCACCTGGCACCTCAGTTGGACCAGCGTTCGTGCTGGACGTGCAGACCGTGTGAGACGACGCTTCATCCAGTCCCAAACATGCTCAATGGGGGACAGATCCGGAGATCTTGCTGGCCAGGGTAGTTGACTTACACCTTCTAGAGCACGTTGGGTGGCACGGGATACACGCAGACGTGCATTGTCCTGTTGGAACAGCAAGTTCCCTTGCCGGTCTAGGAATGGTAGAACGATGGGTTCGATGACGGTTTGGATGTACCGTGCACTATTCAGTGTCCCCTCGACGATCACCAGTGGTGTACGGCCAGTGTAGGAGATCGCTCCCCACACCATGATGCCGGGTGTTGGCCCTGTGTGCCTCGGTCGTATGCAGTCCTGATTGTGGCGCTCACCTGCACGGCGCCAAACACGCATACGACCATCATTGGCACCAAGGCAGAAGCGACTCTCATCGCTGAAGACGACACGTCTCCATTCGTCCCTCCATTCACGCCTGTCGCGACACCACTGGAGGCGGGCTGCACGATGTTGGGGCGTGAGCGGAAGACGGCCTAACGGTGTGCGGGACCGTAGCCCAGCTTCATGGAGACGGTTGCGAATGGTCCTCGCCGATACCCCAGGAGCAACAGTGCCCCTAATTTGCTGGGAACTGGCGGTGCGGTCCCCTACGGCACTGCGTAGGATCCTACGATCGACGGTACGTCCACCCGGCCTCCCGCATGCCCACTATACGCCCTCGCTCAAAGTCCGTCAACTGCACATACGGTTCACGTCCACATTGTCGCGGCATGCTACCAGTGTTAAAGACTGCGATGGAGCTCCGTATGCCACGGCAAACTGGCTGACACTGACGGCGGCGGTGCACAAATGCTGCGCAGCTAGCGCCATTCGACGGCCAACACCGCGGTTCCTGGTGTGTCCGCTGTGCCGTGCGTGTGATCATTGCTTGTACAGCCCTCTCGCAGTGTCCGGAGCAAGTATGGTGGGTCTGACACACCCGTGTCAATGTGTTCTTTTTTCCATTTCCAGGAGTGTACAGTGAGGTGAGAGCGATAGGCGCATACACAAATGACGATAGTATCGTCTGCACACGGTATAAAAGGGCAGTATATTGGCGGAGCTGTCGTTTGTACTCAGGTGGGCCACGTGAAAAGCTTTCTAACGCGATTATGGCCGCACGACGGGAATTGGCACACTTTGGAAGCGGAATGGTAGCCGAAGCTAGACACATGCGACATTACCCTTCGGATTGTTGTTGTTGTGGTCTTCATCCCAGAGACTGGTTTGATGCAGCTCTCCATGCTACTCTATCCTGTGCAATCTTCTTCATCTCCCAGTACTTACTGTATCCTACATCCTTCTGAATCTGTTTAGTGTATTCATCTCTTGGTCTCCCTCTGCGATTTTTACCCTCCACGCTGCCCTCCAATACTAAATTGGTGATCCCTTGATGCCTCAGAACATGTCCTAACAACCGATCCCTTCTTCTAGTCAAGTTGTGCCACATCTCTGCTCCCCAATCCTATTCAATACCTCCTTATTAGTTATATGATTTACCCATCTAATCTTCAGCATTCTTCTGTAGCGCCACATTTCGAAATCTTCTATTCTCTTGTTGTCCAAACTATTTATCGCCCATGTAGCATTCCATACATGGCTACACTCCATACAAATACTTTCAGAAACGACTTCCTGACACTTAAATCTATACTCGATGTTAACAAATTTCTCTTCTTCAGGAACGCTTTCCTTGCCATTGCCAGTCTACATTTTATATCCTCTCTACTTCGACCATCATCAGTTTTTAGCTCCCTAAATAGCATTATTCATTTACTACTTTAAGCGTCTCATTTCCTAATCTAATTCCCGCAGCATCACCCGATTTTATTCGACTACATTCCATTATTCTCGTTTTGCTTTTGTTCATGTTCATCTTATATCTTCCTTTCAAGACCATGTCCATTCCGTTCAGCTGCTCTTCCAGGTCCTTTGCTGTCTCTGACAGAATTACAATGTCATCGGCGAACCTCAAAGTTTTTATTTCTTCTCCGTGGATTTTAATACCTACTCCGAATTTTTCTTTTGTTTCCTTTACTGCTTGCTCAATATACAGATTGAATAACATCTGGGAGAGGCTACAACCCTGTCTCACTACCTTCCCAACCAATGCTTCCCTTTCATGTCCCTCAAGTCTTATTACTGCCATATGGTTTCTGTACAAATTGTAAATAGCCTTTCGCTCCCTGTATTTTACCCCTGCCACCTTCAGAATTTGAAAGAGAGTATTCCAGTCAACATTGTCAAAAGCTTTCTCTAAGTCTACAAATGCTAGAAACGTAGGTTTGCCTTTCCTTAATCTATTTTCTAAGATAAGTCGTAGAGTCAGTATTGCCTCACGTGTTCCAACATTTCTACGGAATCCGAACTGATCTTCCCCGAGGTCGGCTTCTACCAGTTTTTCCATTGGTCTGTAAAGAATTCGTGATTGTACACTCCTGGAAATGGAAAAAAGAACACATTGACACCGGTGTGTCAGACCCACCATACTTGCTCCGGACACTGCGAGAGGGCTGTACAAGCAATGATCACACGCACGGCACAGCGGACACACCAGGAACCGCGGTGTTGGCCGTCGAATGGCGCTAGCTGCGCAGCATTTGTGCACCGCCGCCGTCAGTGTCAGCCAGTTTGCCGTGGCATACGGAGCTCCATCGCAGTCTTTAACACTGGTAGCATGCCGCGACAGCGTGGACGTGAACCGTATGTGCAGTTGACAGACTTTGAGCGAGGGCGTATAGTAGGCATGCGGGAGGCCGGGTGGACGTACCGCCGAATTGCTCAACACGTGGGGCGTGAGGTCTCCACAGTACATCGATGTTGTCGCCAGTGGTCGGCGGAAGGTGCACGTGCCCGTCGACCTGGGACCGGACCGCAGCGACGCACGGATGCACGCCAAGACCATAGGATCCTACGCAGTGCCGTAGGGGACCGCACTGCCACTTCCCAGCAAATTAGGGACACTGTTGCTCCTGGGGTATCGGCGAGGACCATTTGCAACCGTCTCCAAGAAGCTGGGCTACGGTCCCGCACACCGTTAGGCCGTCTTCCGCTCACGCCCCAACATCGTGCAGCCCGCCTCCAGTGGTGTCGCGACAGGCGTGAATGGAGGGACGAATGGAGACGTGTCGTCTTCAGCGATGAGAGTCGCTTCTGCCTTGGTGCCAATGATGGTCGTATGCGTGTTTGGCGCCGTGCAGGTGAGCGCCACAATCAGGACTGCATACGACCGAGGCACACAGGGCCAACACCCGGCATCATGGTGTGGGGAGCGATCTCCTACACTGGCCGTACACCACTGGTGATCGTCGAGGGGACACTGAATAGTGCACGGTACATCCAAACCGTCATCGAACCCATCGTTCTACCATTCCTAGACCGGCAAGGGAACTTGCTGTTCCAACAGGACAATGCACGTCCGCATGTATCCCGTGCCACCCAACGTGCTCTAGAAGGTGTAAGTCAACTACCCTGGCCAGCAAGATCTCCGGATCTGTCCCCCATTGAGCATGTTTGGGACTGGATGAAGCGTCGTCTCACGCGGTCTGCACGTCCAGCACGAACGCTGGTCCAACTGAGGCGCCAGGTGGAAATGGCATGGCAAGCCGTTCCACAGGACTACATCCAGCATCTCTACGATCGTCTCCATGGGAGAATAGCAGCCTGCATTGCTGCGAAAGGTGGATATACACTGTACTAGTGCCGACATTGTGCATGCTCTGTTGCCTGTGTCTATGTGCCTGTGGTTCTGTCAGTGTGATCATGTGATGTATCTGACCCCAGGAATGTGTCAATAAAGTTTCCCCTTCCTGGGACAATGAATTCACGGTGTTCTTATTTCAATTTCCAGGAGTGTATTTTGCAGTAGTGGCTTATTAAACTGATAGTTCGGTAATTTTCACATCTGTCAACACCTGCTTTCTTTGGGATTGGAATTATTATGTATTCTTCTTGAAGTCTGAGGGAATTTCGCCTGTCTCTTACATCTTGCTCACCAGACGGTAGAGTTTTGTCAGAACTGGCTCTCCCAAGGCTGTCAGTAGTTAATGGAATGTTGTCTACTCCTGGGGTCTTGTTTCTGCTTAGGTCTTTCAGTGCTCTGTCAAACTCTTCACGCAGTAACATATCTCCCACTCCATCTTCATCTACATTCTCTTCCATTTCTATAATATTGTCCTTAAGAACATCGCCCTTGTATATACCCTCTATATTCTCCTTCCACCTTTCTGCTTTCCCTTCTTCGCTTCGGATATCGTTAAGGAATGAAATACTTTGAGATCCACAATGTCAAGACTGTGCCGAGAATATAAACTTTCAGGCATTACCACTCACCGCAGACAACGCAATGGCCGACGCCCTTCACTTAATGACCGAGGGCAGCGGCGTAAGCATAGAGTTGCCTGAGCTAACAGATAAGCAACACTGGGTGAAACAACAGTAGAAATCAATGTGTGACACACGACGAACGTATCCATTAGGACATTGTGGCGAAATTTGGCGTTATTATGCTGTTGCAGCAGACGACCAACGCGAGTGCCTTTGCTAATAGCACGACATCGTCCGCAGCGCCTCTGCTGGGCTCGTGACCATATTGCTTGGGCCATGGACTACCCTGGTCAGAAGAAAACTAATTTCGGTTGGTAAAAGCTGATGGTAGGGCTCGAGCGTGGCTCAAGTCCTACGAAGTCAGGGACCCGAGTTGTCAACAGGGTACTGTGCAAGCTGGTGGTGGCTCTATAGGGGTGTGGGCTATGTTTACATGGAATGGGCTTGGTCTTCTGGTCCAGCTGAACCGATCATCGACTGGAAATGGTTATTTATTTTTAATTTCAAATGTTCAAATGTGTGTGAATTCCTAAGGGACCAAACTGCTGAGGTCAACAGTCCATAGACTTACACCCTACTTAAACTAACTTAAGCTAAGAACAACACACATACCCATGCCCTAGGGAGGATTTGAATCTCCAGCGGGAGGGCCCGCGCAATCCGTGACATGGCGTCTCAAACCTCTAGGCCACTCCCCGCTGCTGTATTTTTAATTTTATATATATTTTGCAGCTTCAAACATGACTGTATCCAATGCACTGGAACTATGAATTAAAAAAACGCCTTCAGTCACAAATTTCTTCGTGTTTTATTAAATACACCATGCGTTTCTGACCCTGTGGGTTCATCATCAGGTGTAAGATGTCTTAATACATCTTTTATTATGTCTACACTGTTCATTTTTTCGACTTTTACGCACATGTTTTCCGCATTTGACTTACGAAATTCATAACCTAACATCAACCCTTTTCATGACAGGAAAATGAATTTCACCTCATTCAAGACCAAAAGCAAATCGTGTATTAAGATAGGTTACACCTGATGGTGTATCCAAAGGATCCGAAATGTATCGTTTATTTAATAAAACATGAAACATTTTGTGACTGAATGCGTTTCTTAATTCATACTTCCAGTGTACGGGAATGGGTATGTTCGGCTACTTGGAGACCATTTGCAGCCATGCATGGAATTCATGTTCCCAAAAAAGACGGAATTTTTGTGGATGACAACGCGCCATGTCATCGCGTAACAACTGTTCGCGTTTGGTTTGAAGAACATTCTGGACAATTCGGGCGAATGGTTTGGCCGCCCATAGCACCCAACATGAATTCCACCGAACAGTTATGGAACATAACCGAGAGGTCAGTTGGTGCACAAAATCCTGCCCCGGCAACGCTGTCGCAGTTGTGGACGGCAATAGAGGCACAATGGCTCAGTATTCCTGCACGGGATTTCCAACGACTTGCTGGGTCCATGCCACGTCGATGTGCTGCACTCTGCTGGGGAAAAGGAGGCGCGACACGATATTAGGAGGTATCCCACGACTTTTGACATCTCAGGGTAGTTCACCCTGTTGAGCTCCTTTATGACTGAAACTACTATCTGAGTCTTTAAAGCCTTTGAGGGTGTCTCCAGTATTAGGAGACGAAACGTTACGGTTATAGAATGGTCTTGGACCATGGCATAACGCCCATAACACAAAAATCACCATGAATTGGTGCTAATTTCCGCCATGTTTCCGCGCATTTCTAAATCTGTAAAATACAGGGCTATTACAAATGATTGAAGCGATTTCATAAATTCACTGTAGCTCCATTCATTGACATATGGTCACGACACACTACAGAAACGTAGAAAAACTCATAAAGTTTTGTTCGGCTGAAGCCGCACTTCAGGTTTCTGCCGCCAGAGCGCTCGAGAGCGCAGTGAGACAAAATGGCGACAGGAGCCGAAAAAGCGTATGTCATGCTTGAAATGCACTCACATCAGTCAGTCATAACAGTGCAACGACACTTCAGGACGAATTTCAACAAAGATCCACCAACTGCTAACTCCATTCGGCGATGGTATGCGCAGTTTAAAGCTTCTGGATGCCTCTGTAAGGGGAAATCAACGGGTCGGCCTGCAGTGAGCGAAGAAACGGTTGAACGCGTGCGGGCAAGTTTCACGCGTGGCTCATGCCACAACTGGAGACCTATAGCGCCGACTTCATCTTTCAACAGGATGGTGCTCCACCGCACTTCCATCACGATGTTCGGAATTTCTTAAAAAGGAGATTGGAAAACCGATGGATCGGTCGTGGTGGAGATCATGATCAGCAATTCGTGTCATGGCCTCCACGCTCTCCTGACTTAACCCCATACGATTTCTTTCTGCGGGGTTATGTGAAAGATTCAGTGTTTAAACCTCCTCTACCAAGAAACGTGCCAGAACTGCGAGCTCGCATCAACTATGCTTTCGAACTCATTGATGGGGACATGCTGCGCCGAGTGTGGGAGGAACTTGATTATCGGCTTGATGTCTGCCGAATCACTAAAGGGGCACATATCGAACATCTGTGAATGCCTAAAAAAACTTTTTGAGTTTTTGTATGTGTGTGCAAAGCATTGTGAAAATATCTCAAATAATAAAGTTATTGTAGAGCTGTAAAATCGCTTCAATCATTTGTAATAACCCTGTATTTAATTTCAGAGGATATAAAGTTGGAATTTAGTGTCACCGAGACACAGAGAACGTTGGTTCCAAATGTGAAGGAAAGAACATTGACGATTAACCTCCTGTCGACGATGAAGTCACTACAGAATGACCACCAACTTGGATGTAGATGGAGCAATTCCAACATTCCCCGTGAACGTTTTAGAGAAATCTGAAAAAAAACTTGGATAATTTTATTTCTGGAGCCACTAATCGTGTATGCATAACATTACAATGCAATTCTGTAATTTCTTCATGTCACTTTACGCTAGATGCATGTTTAATTTCAGACTGTAACCTTGCATTCGTTGGCTTATGTTTCGTAACCACAAGCAATTGCCACTGAATGTGAAAAGCGTGAATAAAGTATAAATATTTTAGAAACCAAAGATAGTCAGTCAAATAAATCACAACTGGCTTTAGTCGATAAAAATTACATTTAATGGAAATAAAAATATGCTCAAGCATCAAAGAAAAAAGTGAACTGTTAACATACTAAAGTTCAAAAAGTTTATGAATTGTGGAGAATTGATACTAAAGGGATTTGGATAAATACGTAACGGATAAAAATAAGAAAATGAATAGAGCTTAGAGAATATCTGTGAAAGTCTTTCGCAAGTAGTTGGATAAACGTTCGCCGGCCGCGGTGGCCGTGCGGTTCTAGGCGCTCCAGTCCGGAGCCGCGCTTCTGCTACGGTCGCAGGTTCGAATCCTGCCTCGGGCATGGATGTGTGTGATGTCCTTAGGTAAGTTAGGTTTAAGCAGTTCTAAGTTCTAGGGGACTGATGATCACAGCAGTTGAGTCCCATAGTGCTCAGAGCCATTTGATAAACGTTCGATTTTAGACGATTCGTTGCATTAGTTGATTCGGTTACCTTCATTACGATTTATTTGTAAATACATAGATTATTAGCATACTGTAGAAGTTTCACGCCTGGAACCGCTTCTTCGTGTACGTCCATTCAGATCTGCGATAACTGATGCTCTTTCCTTAACAGAACTAGCTTCCTTTAGATATCTTCAATTGGAGGTCAGGTCTCATTCTTGCACAGATGTATGTCAAGTAAGTACCCCTTACAGTCTGACATATTTTCTCAAAAGAGTAATCTTTGTAATGGTTCTCTCAAGAACAGCCATCCAGCATCGGAACGAAATCGAAAGATGTAAAGGTAATTTCTGGAGTATCAAAGGATGTGTCATTGGCCCGTTGCTATATACAATATGTACAAATGGTGTAGTGGATTATATTGGGAGCTCCATAAGGCAGTTCGCAGGTACTGCGGTTGTCTTTAAGAATGTAGCAACGCCAGAAGGCTTGCCAATTGCAGGAAGAGCGGCAAAGGATCTATGAACTCTTTAGGCACTGGCACTTGACCTTGAACATAAATGAACATAACATCGTGAACACAAGTAGGAAAACAAATCCACCACTGCACGATTACACCACTCAAAATACACACATCAAAAAAAGTTTTTCATCACCTCGGTTTCGAGAGTTCCGGAACCTGTACAGAAAATTGGAATAGAGATCGACATAAACATCATTTCCGCCCATTTTATTGCACAAGAAAACCACACATTGCATGTTGTACCAACATACTGCCAGACCTTCAGAGGCTGTGGTCCAGATTGCAGTACACACCAGTACCTCTAATACCCAAGAGCACGTCCTGATGCATGCCTGTATTCGTCGTGGCATACTATCGACAAGTTCATCGAGGCACTGTTGGTCCAGATTGCCCCTTCTTCAACGGCGATTCGACGTAGATCCCTCAAAGTGGTTGGTGGGTCACATCGTCCATAAACAGCCATTTTCAATCCATCCCAGGCATGTGCGATAGGATTCATGTCTGGAGAACATGCTGGCCACTCTTGTCGAGCAACATCGTTATCCTGAAGGAAGTCATTCACAAGATGTGTACGATGGGGGCACGAATTGTCGTCATGAAGATGAATGCCTCGCCAAAATGCTCCCAATATGGTTTCACTGTCGATCGGAAGATGGCATTCACGTATCGTACAGCCGTTACGGCGCCTTCCATGACCACCATCGGCGTACGTCGGCCCGAAATAATACCTCCCCAAACATTAGGTAACCTCCATCTTGCTGCACTCGCTGGACAGTGTGTCTAAGGCGTTCAGTCTGACCAGGTTGCTTCCAAACACGTCTCCGACGATTGTCTGGTTGAAGGCATATGCGACACTCATCGGTGAAGCGAGCGTGATGCCAATCCTGAGCGGTCCATTCGGCATGTTGTTGGGCTCATCTGTACCGCGCTGCATGGTGCCGTGGTTGCAAAGATGGGCCTCGCCATGGATGTCGGGGTCGAAGTTTCGCATCATACAGCCTATTGCGCACAGTTTGAGTCGTAACACGACGTCCTGTGGCTGTAAGAAAAGGATCATTCAACGTGGTGGCGTTGCTGTCAGGGTTCCTCCGAGCCATGATCCATAGGTATCGGTCATACACTGCAGTATTAGCCCTTGGGCGGCGTGAGCGAGGCATGTCATCGACAGTTCCTGTCTCTCTGTATCTCCTCCATGTCCGAACAACATTGTTTTGCTTCACTTCCCTTGTTTAGAGCCCTTCCTGGCACAAAGTAACAATGCGGGCGCGATCGAACCACGGTATTGACCGTCTAGACATGACTGAACTAGAGACAACACGAGTCGTGTACCTCCTTGCTGGTGGAATGACTCGAACTGATCGGCTCTCGGACCCTCTCCGTCTAATAGGCGCTGCTCATGCACGGTTGTTTACAGCACAGGTTTAGCGACATCTCTGAACAGTCGAAGGGACTGTGTTGTGATACAATATCCACAGTCAACGTCTATCTTCAGAAGGTCTGGGAACCATGGTGATGCAAAACGTTTTTTGATGTGTATAGTAACTACCGTAAAATATCTAGGACTGACCATCTGGAATGATCTAAGGTGGAACCACCACGTAAAACAAACTGTAAGAAAAGCAGATACGACGCTGAGGTTCTTTGGAACACTTACGGAAATGCTGAAACGTCCCCTTACAACGATTATACACAACTGTGCTTAAACTGACACACAATATTTTTTAGCGCAACGCAATCTGACTTTCAGAAATCCCTACAAAGGAATGGCCCTGACTAACATTAACCTGTACCTTTCACAAATCACTTACCTCACAAAAATCTTCGTTACTCAAGCTACTGCAATACAGCGAGCGCCACTACTGCCAGCTAAATAAAAGATTCAAACTACAGAAGGCACTAACTACTGATAGGCATAGTTAGCAATTAAAAGATGTTAATAGAGAACAAACAATGTATTTACCTTAACAGTCATAATATATATAGTAGTTCATGACATCCAGTGCTTCAAATTTCAAAACTCCGCCGTCTCTCCCCCCACATCCACCACTGCTGGCGGCTCACCTCCTACTGCGCAACGCTACGCGCTGTTCGCATCCAGCTGCCCAACGCTACAATGGCAGACAACAATGCAAACTAGCCACAGACTGCACACAGCACAGCCAGTGATTTTCATACAGAGCGCTACGTAACGTTGCCAATAAGAAAACATAAACAGCCTACTTACAATGCAATTCATCTGCGAAAGAAGTGCTTTCCAAAACACTTGTTCAACCAATTCTTGAATACTGTGCATCAGTCTGGGACCCTTACTAAGTTCGATTAATGTAAGAGGTAGAGAAGATCTAACGAAGAGGGTCTGCGGGAGAGCTTTGCGTTGCTCAACAATTAAGTGGTAGAGGCTACAAGAGACAGGTGTTACATTACGGAGAGGTTTACTATTGAAATTCTGAGAAAGTACGTTCTGGGAAGCGCAGGAAAAAATATTACTTCCTCCCACATGCGTCTCGCGAAGTGATCACAACAAAAAACTCTTAGCAACTGTAGCAAATACGAAGTTTTACCGACAATAGTTCTTCCTTGACTCTTTGCACGAATCGATCAGAGTAGGGGGAAAAACTACCGCGGTAACGAAGTATCCTCAGCAACACACAGTTAGGCGGCATGCAGAGTATAGGTGTACAAGTCGACGCAAATTTCCACCAGCAGTGCACTGCGCGGATCTCAGGTTTCAAGGGCGTGCGGCGGTCGACGATGTAACGGATGTGACGGAATGCCAACACAGGGTGTAAGTGCTGGGATGTTTGATTTAGGAGACACTGTATCTGAATTTGACTGGTGACGGAGAAAAAGATGACCGTTAGTGCCTGGCTGTCAGTTCGTGGTCACAGGGAGACGGTTACACAGTAGACAGGTAAATTCGTGCACATTGAATATGCCAACAGCTTCTGAATTTCCAGTGGTGTGGCACCACGCTTCTATTGCTGAGAAGCGCCGTTTAAGGTAGAGAGCGATGAAGAGCCGGAGTTTTAGTACTTTGTGTTTAGTTACTAGTTTTAATTCTGATGATAACCTAGTACGAAAGCATGACGATCTGCGCTCTGATTGGTCCGTCGTCAGTTGCTCTCTGAATGACACTGACCTCTTCTCTTGCTGTGACTCCTGGTTTAGTTGTGATTATGAGGATTCATTTGTTTTTCGTTTTTTTTTGCGTTAGGCTTCATTAGTTGATGTGAGCTTCATGAATCTTCTACGATGTCAGAAATGTAATTAAATGATCGTGTGGCATTGTTGGCCGGAAGGCCCCGTCCGGGAAGTTCGGCTTCCCAGTTGCAAATCTTACTGCAGGCGACGCCACACTTGGCGACTTGCGCGTCGATGGTGATGATGAAATGATGATGAGGACAAGGCAACACCTAGTCCACGAGCGGAGAAAATCACCAAAATGAATATATATAAATAATCTGGTAACGCGAGACACAGTTGTGGCGAATTTTAACTGCATTTTGCTACTCATTATACATCGTTCAGACATGGTTTGTAACTGATTCCTATCTCAGTTACTGGTATCACATGGCCGAGCGAGGCAGCAGAGTGGTTAGCACACTGGACTCGCATTATGGAGAACGACGTCTCAAATCCGCATCCGACCATTCAGATTTAGGTTTCCCTTCCTGTTCCTACATCGCTTCAGGAAGAATCCGGGATAGTTGCTTTGAAAGGGCATGTTCGATTCCCTTCCACACCCTTGAAACATTCCGAGCCCTTACTCCGTCTCTAATGACCTAGCTGTCGACGGTATGCTAACCCCTGATCTTTCCTTCCGATGATATTACTTGGAAATCAGGGTGTGACTGGAGTATTAATAAGTGTATACTCAGTTTTTCCTTCAACAGCAGATCTACATAGAATTAATAACACGATTCAATTCACCAGCAAGTAATTTTACGTCGAGAGCAAGTGATGGTCCTAAGATTTACGCAATATTGAGATTGGTTGGTCGAACCTACTCAGCTTACTTCCGCATTCTCAAATACGTTATAGATATGAACACGAGCTGTGACTAGACGTCGTGAAGTGTAAAGGTGTACCTTTCTTATTCCACGTTATCAAGAATTGTATGTTGCAACGAACAAAAGAGGAAGGGCTTGGGTGTTTTCCAATAATAAAAACTCGCAAGCCAGAAGATCAAGGGTGGCGTGACGTTAGGTGTAAGCACAATGCGAAACGCCTGTTAGAAATTATGTATGTCATTATTATGAGAGTAATACGAAGTATATACTATTCCAGGCATTGTCTGGAAACACCATGCAACACAACATAATCAACATAGTGTGTGTGTGTGTGTGTGTGTGTGTGTGTGCGTGAGAGAGGGTGCTAAAAAAAGAAAAAAAGAAAAAAAAGAAAGAAAGAAACAAACAGAGATTTACCGCGGTCATCTTCTAAGATTTAGCAAAAAAGCAAAAGATTCCGCTACTAAGATGCGACGTCATTACTATTGTTTTTAAATCTTTCATATGTTATTGTTAAAACCATGAGGCCACAGCTCAGATATTGGGAGGGTTGTTCCTTTACAATGAATGTTTAAAGAAGTAGTGCTGTGAAGAAAATGGAAATTTCAAGTGAAAGTTTTCGGTGGATAGTTTTTTTTGCAAAGGCGTAACTCGTCAGCAATTATCCGAATCGTTTCCTTCAACTTTTGATAAGCAGTCACCTTAAGAAAACAATTATCACAATCGGTTTGCAATATTTCGTCTCGGCCGTACTTCCGTCAGCAATGAACTTCGTGAAGATCGACCAAAATTTGTTATTCCAAGGAACGTGGCTACTGTGGGGAAGACGACTGAAGACGATCGGCACTTCAGACAGAAACACCCTTCTGCATGTAGAAAACTGCGCTGCATGCGATTTTTTGTGATCGTTTGGCTGTCAAAAAAGTCTATTGCCGATGAATCGTACACTATTTGACGGAAGATTAAAAACAGAACCGAGTCACTTGATATTAGGAAATAATTGAAAATTTGACCGAGGAAATGTGCATCCGTGTGCGACGTCGGAACAGGAGACGAAATCGGGATATATCTGTACATCCTGGGAGCTATGGAACATTCGTCTGTGTGGTCGTTCCAAGGTTACCGAACCCTACAAAAGTGGTTCGTTCGCGAAGTACTTCCAAGAAACTGATCCCTTATTTCTTTTTTATACTGGATCATTGCTTCATAGGATCGAAGAAGAATTAATGCTGACAAGGTAATCGATGGAATCAGGAAAAAGAACCAAAAACATCGCATCATTTTTCATGCCGACAAGACCAGCCACGTGTCACGCAACACGTCAAATAATTAATTAACGACTGAGTCTAATGTTTGATTGCCCGTATTCATCTGAGTCTGTGACTGATGATTTCCTTCTCTTCCCGTGTGTCGAATAAAGAATGAGTGTACTACAATTTTCATGCCCTCAAGAAGTTGGACACTTCCAAAAGATTGTTCTTGAGGTAACAACATCAGAATGTGTAATTCAATCCTTCAAACTAATTAAAAGGCTATGTAACGACAGTCAACTTTATTATTGTAATGAGCCACTTTCGTGAGGCTCAGTTCGGAAAAATCATATCTTTCAATAAGGAAAGTATTGTCACCTTTACTAATACACCTTTGTTGAAACAGATAAAAATGGAATCGAAATGTAATAACGGTTTTTTAGAGAAGCAACTGTGTTACCAAATTATGGTTGTAATTAAAGTTAAGTATTGTTAAGAGATACACAGCTCCGTTAAGAAATTGGATTTCCATCTAAAAGTTTAAATGAGAAATTTAGAGAAAAATAATTTTTATTTCATCATTTTTGATTAAATGTGTTTACTTTTGTCCAGTTTGCGGCACGAAACTTTCCAATTTAATATTTCGTATATATTTAGTGAAATTTATAAGTTGTAAGTGGAGAAAACCATCATGATGACACATCGAATAAAAAGCTTCTTTTTTTTTTACATTACTGTCTTCTTACAACCTGTTTATATCAGAGTACCACTTACACACTATGTCCTCAATAATTTGTTGGATGTATTTCCAACTCCGTCTTCCTCTGCATTTTTCACCCGATTACAGCTTCCTCTAGTACCATGTAAGGTATTCGCTGATGTTTCCTCTAGTCCAATTTTCTTGTCATTGTTTTGCATAGTTCCTTTCTTCGCTGATTTTGCAGATAACCTCCTCATCGCTTGTCTGATCGTCGCAGGTTCGAATCCTGCTTCGGGCATGGATGTGTGTGATGTCCTTATGTTAGTTAGGTTTAAGTAGTTCTAATTTCTAGGGGACTGATGACCTCAGAAGTTAAGTCCCATAGTGCTCAGAGCCATTTGAACCATGTCTGATCAGTCCGCCTAATTTTCAGTCCCTCTGAAACATTTCGATTTTCTTCTTTTGCTGGTTTTTTCACAGTCCTTGATTGACTACCATACGGCACTACGGTACAAAGACAATTTCTCACAATATTCTTTCTCAGATTACGGCCGCTATTTGATGCCAGCAGACTTAAGTTGGCCCGGAATGCCTTCTTTGCTTGTGCTAATCTGCTTTTTATCTCTTCCTTGCTAATTTGATCATGGGTTGTTTTGCTTTCAAGGTAGTGGGATTCCGTAACTTCGTGTACTTCGTTATTGTCATACAGAAGTAATATTATGTAAACAAGGAAAGAATTTCAAGTTCTACCAATAGTTCAATTCCTTCACCATAGAAATCCGCTCCTTGGTCACGGACCCGTTCTAGAACCGCTGTGTGAATGCCCTCATCCTTAGAAAATGTGTTTCCTTCCATATTTTGTATCCATTTGCCAAAAAGGTGAAAATCGCATTGTGCAAGATATGGACTTCCCGATCAGCGTCGTCCACGTTTGTGAGAGCTTGGTCAAAGCAGTTGCTCCATTTCACTACGGCTGAACGTTACATTAAATTTGCACCATACGTCAGCCGAATACCACTGTAAATCTGGCTGCAATTTAGACGTTTTGCCCACAAGAATAGTACTGTTTCTCGTACGTCAGCTTTGGAGTATGTCTGCAGGCACCGCGCCCTTTCAGTCCTGCACTGTGACTCACCATTTGCCCGTGCCGCAGCAGATGTGTTGGTAGGGTACCACGAATGTCTACCAGTGTGCCACTCTCGCTCATTAAACTTAGCGCGGCGCCACATGTCCAACTTATTTTTTGAAGTCTCTACGCAACATTCAACACAGAAATCTATTTAGATGCCAACTTTGTCGAGTAACGAGTCAGTGCAAGTTAGAGTTCGTGGGTATTCGGGGTCAGTATCTCATAAGAGTAGGATGGCTGGTATTGTGAGAACAGTTTTTGAATTTGCACGATTTTAAAGGGTTTTACACTGTGTGGCGTGGTGATACAGCAACCAGTATGTAAAGGGAGAAGAAGAAAACGATCTCGGTTGCAATGTTGAAATTATTGTTTATTTATTCACCCATGACTGCGTGTCGCCTAATTCAAGGCATCTTCAGATTGGCCTACATTATTAAATCTAATGTTTATCGATGTTCTCGTGATCTTCTGTTTCAAACTACTTAACAAAGTTGCCGTTATTTTCTCTGCCGACCAGGTAGACTATCGTAAAAGGTTTTCGTCACCATGGTGTGGCGATACGGCAACCAGACTGTTTTGTTCTTCTCATTCTACATACTGGTTACCGTATCACCGCGTCACGGAATGGAAAACGTTTTACGATAGTCGTCAAGGTCACACAGAGAAAATGGTGCGACATCGTTAAGCAGTTTGAAACAGAAGACCATGAGAACATCGATGAACATTAGATTTAATAATGCAGGCCAATACCTTGAACTAGATGAAACACTCGTCATTGATGAATAAATAAAGAATCATTTCAATATCGTAACCAAGACTGTTGGCTCCTCCTCATTGTACAATTTTGTTTGCGCAAATTAAACATGAAACAACGGAAGCAGAAAGTGTCGTTTAGTAATCATTACGTAAACCGAGCCAAAATAGGTACTTGTTTCAGAACTGAGATTCTGTTATGAACAACTACAACGATTAAATTGCAGCCAAAACGCACATAAGTTTTACCTAATTTTTACTCCCAAATTCTCATTACAGCTGTAGTGTGCTACATAAATTTCCGTTTCATTAGAATAAGCTCACCATATATTAGTCACTCACTTAAAACAGTACACTCTTCACTTTGGACCACTGTAGTCGGTGAAGAACTAGTACCCTACCAGGCTGTCCTGTGACCTTTCACCAACTTTGTAGGGCTACGTCTTGAAAGTGAAGTTGTGTATGTGTATATGTGTTACTTTGTTGTACTAAGGTCGGTCGACGTAGAGACGTGAGAGAATATCAGAAAGGGGCAATCGTGTTTGGACGTGTCCATGACCACACTGCGAATGAGACTGCCCGACTTGTTGGTGTATCAATGCGGACTACCCAGCAAGTCTGCAAGGTATATTGTACCCGGTAGCCATGTAATACGTTGTAAGAACAGTGATCGTGAATGAACATATCCTAAAGCACAGGGACCGAGGACGAGTGTCAGTCACCCCTTGTCAATGACAATCAGTTTCAAACCCGACGGGAACTGCTACAGTTGGTAAATGCAGCTCCACCTCAACCAGCTGTGGCGTTCGCTGTGTTATTCAGTGGTTTGGTATTTAACTAATTTGTAAATGAAAATGATAATGTTATTTCATTACAGAGAGTAATTACAAAATAATTTTTTCTCCCGGCTAATGATTTGGTCAAGTTGCTAAAGAAATCCAAGTCAACGTTGTGTTAAAGTGTTGTCTGTAAGTTGCGTAAGTGTCACTAAATCACAGTTCGTACAACAGATTCTATACTACTATTGATTATGATGGAAACAGTTATCTTCAGCAAAATGATAATTAAAACCACCGAATGTCAGCCGCGCACAACACTGACGTATGTTAGCTGAAATAATATTCTTCGCAACAAGTGCGTAATTAATTTCGGCTCCATACATCAACAAGAAAGGTTTGTTATATGGATCATGCTATGAGCACTGTTTTTAAAGAACCAATCTGATTCGAATTATTTTCATTAAAATGAGTTCTGGACCACCGGTGCACATCTATTTTTACACATTTTTATTACCTGCGGTATTTATGTCTGCAGAGTTGCGTAATTTGAATTTGCCGCTGAGATAATTATTAAGATAGCGGTAGACAATTGACAGAGACTTTCTATTGTTAGAGCAAATTTCGGTTTAACAGGATACGTATTTCAATTAATGCTTATTAAACTTTACTTTTATATTGTCCACTATTTAGACTAATTTTCATCAAGCAAACCTTTGATACTTTCGTTAAGAAGTACGGATAAAATTCAATACAAATCGTTATCATCAATGGCTGCGCTCCTTGCAGCGGAAAGAAATAATTAACACAGGCAATGCTTATTGAGAGAGGAATTAAAGTTACAGATAATTATTCACTCATATTTATAATAATAATGAACTCTATTCTCAAGTAATAATTAACAAATAATTACAATTTCTTAACAGACCTCAGTATTATATGCGTATTGAGTCCGCAACCTACAAAAGCCAACAAAAAAAGGGAAAAACAAAGGAACGTGAACACAGATCATAAAAGGAATTTAAAATTATCATTGTCTTTGTATGATACACATCGATATGTCCAATTACATTATAAAATATTATATAAATAATTAACATTTATAATCGTTTTGTTTTATTTTACTGTTTTTCTATATGTCGGATAGATAATGTTTATAACTGTTAGAGGCATAATTTCCTCTCGTCGCACTGTAGCTAAAATTTATCTCGTGGATGTTACACAGCGAACATTGCGAAGCGAGCTGCGTGCAAAGGAAATTTTGAGACGGCTACCTTGAAAAAGGCCTTTGCTCACAGCATATTAACGAACTGGAAGCGTATAATGCGGTCAAATGAGTCTTGACTTCGTCTTTTTTAAATTATTCAAAGCGTCGAGTGCACCAGCGACATAGTGAGACTTTTAACCTGCAGTGTGGTGGGTGTAATGAGGACGGAGGTGGTTCTACAGTGTTCGTGGGATTGCTTTCCGTACCAGGACTTTGAGTCTCTCATTCCGTGAACATGAACCAGGATGTTTATTTGCACATTACTGGTGACTAAGTGTCGCTGTGTTTCACGCGTCTTCATGATGAGTACGTTGTTGGTACTACTGTTTTGTAAGATGACAACAGCAATGTTCACAGTAGTTCATGCATACGTCCCTGGTATGACGAACCTCGATCCGCTAAAACATCCGATCTAACTCTCACTGGAAAAAAGAACTGTTTGGAAGAACGGACGAAACGCAGAAATCAATATCCCCAGTTGTTTGGTAATTCCATTAGGATCTAATCATCAATGCTACATGTAGAAATTTGTAGAGTCTGTTTCCTCGCAAAACTGTGGCTGTTGTCAAGGCCGGGGGGCGGTGTTACACGACATTATCGCCATATCTCCTGAGGTAACAATTTTATGCCCCGTGGGTTTACGACGCAGAGTAGAAATTAAGTGTTTTTAGTAAAACGAGTATAGGGAAGTTACAAGTGGATGAAAATATTTCTAGAAACTATTCGAAGGCATAGGGTAGAGATAACTAAATAATTTTTAGCGAGAAATATTTTTATTTCAGTGTTTTTGTAAAAACATATGTGCAATCCGTCTACGTGCCATGATTTGCCTGCGTTCATAAAGCCGCGCCAGTGGTTGGAGAAGACTATCGGTTGTTAAGTCGTCACTGGACTGTCATGCTATAGGACCAGGTCAGCAGAATTTTGTCATGCAGCGAATACTATTATTTTCAGTTGAACACCCAATGTGCATTTTTTCAATAAACAGCAACGTTTCACACACGTTGGCCGGAAAAAATTGAAGCGAAGACGTCTTAAAACCAAAGCAGCAGCACAGGTGAGACCCACGAGCTGACTACAGTTCCAGCAGCTGAACCACGACATCAACTTACGTACAGAGTACACTAAGAGGCTTTTAATCCGTCCTCGCGGCGGGACGAAGCAGCTAACTTTGATGCGGATGCGGACGGGACATCCGTCCTCACGAGATACCGCACCGTCGACACAGGGGACGAACTGATTAATGTGCTTTGTGCTCTTAGCGCTCTCCAGTGGCAGTGGTTAGCTTTATTCGGCTCCAAAACGGTGAGAGTAGAACTCCTACCTTAGGTCCATTAAAATGTATATTTCCTCCCTTGTCCGTTGTCATGTTGTTCTGTCTATATTATACGCAAAGAAAAACTTCAGTATCATGTGCATGTTATAAGAAAAAGAGGAAAGTCCCATGTCCTCAGAGGCAGCGCACTTATACAGGATGTCCAAAGAAAAGTGTCTAATACTTTGAGAGATGGCGAAACTCATCGGCCGGCCAGGGTGGCCGAGCAGTTCTAGGCGCTACAGTCTGGAACCGCGCGACCGCTACGATCGCAGGTTCGAAACCTGCCTCGGGCATGGATGTGTGTGATGTCCTTAGGTTAGTTAGGTTTAAGTAGTTCTAAGTTCTAGGGGACTGATGACCTCAGAAGTTAAGTCCCATTAGTGCTCAGAGCCATTTGAACCATTTTGAAACTCATCTAAACAAGAAAAATCTGTCCAATAAACATGGGTCCAAAAATGTGTTCAGGGATAAGTGCAATAAACAGGGGTCCGGAAATGCGTACTCTCTGCGATAAACACGTGTTTACTGGAGGTGTTCAACGTGGCGTCCACTCATGACAATGCAACCCTCTGCACTCTGGCATAAGAAATGACGCACCCTTTGAAGTGTACACGGTCGTCATTGTACCTGTAGGCACGCATTGAAGACGTGACCCGGTAGCGTCCGCACATCGTTGATTCACGTGGCGTGGACCAATTCCTTCAAGTGTCCCCATAACCAAAATTCTAGGAAATTGAGACTTGGGCAAGGAGCAGGCCAAGGCGTGGGGTCCCCCGACCAGTCCAGCGGCCCTGAAATGCCTGCGTCAGATGCTCGCACACACAGTGACCAAAGTGTGGTGATGCGCTGTCATGCATGAACCACATTTGCATTCGTTATTGCAATGGCACAGCCTCGAGCGAAGTAGGCAGTACATTAACGAGAAAGTCCAGATAAAGCTCCCCAGTTAACCTTTGTGGTAGCAAGTATGGTGCAGTTAATCCATCGACAAGTACACCTGCCCATACGTTGATTGAGAATCGATGTTGATTCCCTCTTTCCTGAATTACTTGGAGATTTACATCTGCTCATATATGCTGGTTACGGAAATTCATAACAGCATCACTTATGAACCCTGCCCCATCGGTAAATAAAATGATGGATTTGAACATTGGATCTGTGTTACACTACTGCAACAGCCATTGACAGACCCGCTGTCTGCCGTGATGATCCTGTGGTCTTAGGGGCTGAACGCGCTGGACATGATGAGGGAACAGCAATTGCTCATGAAGTACCACCCATCCTCCCCCCCCCCCCCCCCGAAATAAGAAAGTGAGACACGTCTTCTGCTGGTGCTAATCGTCGCACTCTCGTCCCAGAGGATTCTTCGACAACGTAGCACTCGCTCCTCCATATCAGGCGAGCGGACTGTGCGAAGACTTTGTAGTGTAACGACGTAAGTTTTTTTATAAATGATTTTCTTTTGACATATGACCATGTGTAGACTTCGTCACCTACGTCAGTTACAACACACTTCAAAATTATTTATATTATTTTTAAATTGTCTCAGAATGGTTCTTGAACGAAACTGTAAAACATCATTTGAGTCGTATGCGCAGAATTACGTCACTCAGTCCAATTGGTTTGCGCAAACTTTTTCGATTTAGATGTCGTTTGTTTCTCCTCAGAAATTATATTAATGCACGTTATCTGATTTAATAAATATTAGAACCACATTGAATAAACTTTCGAGATTCAATCTCGCGATGTTGTCAAAAATTAATAATCTTGTCAAATATATTATTAATTCATTCACATAATTCTGCATAAATAAATTCTCGGAACACGTATTTAAACTTTTGTAGCATCCACTAGTTTATTATCTTCCTACATATAGACGTGAACCTGAGCCTTGACAAGACAGGACTGAACATTTACAACATGATTAAACTTTCTATGACATCATTGTTGTACAAAATTACAAATTTTTCAGTTTTTAGAAGCACGACGCAACAACTCGGTTTCAGGATCTTCTGTTGCTCTCTGGCTGTCGACCCGCGACGTCTAGTGGCCAGCAATTTTCTCTCTGGTCCCGGCAGCGAAGATGCTGTCTCCGTTCGTTGCGCCGCCCTCTCCGTACATGAAACATAAAAAATTTAATACAGAAACTTTAGACAGTTCACAACTATTACAAATATTACAAAAATACATAAAAAAACACAAAATTAGCTTATATTCACCTGCAAACTGGGCTGACACTGGTGGATGGGTGACGCTTCAATTTCGCGTCCCACAACTTCCACTGTCAGTCTTCCGAGGCGAAGGGTACTGCGTCCCTCAGACGGTGGAAGAGTCTGCCGAACAGCTTATCAGAGGGCACAGAATCTCTCAGGCTACGTCCGTTTGCTAAACCATAGCAGAATATCACATTCGCCATTTTACTTGTCGAGTAGTAGGCTTCCACTGGTAACAAGTGGGGGAAGAAAATGTAAATGTACACCATTTGAACGTACAAACAGTGCAATAATAGTAATCACATAAGTGAATCCGAGTTTGGAAGAAGGTAAAACACCATGATACGTACTCAGGGGTGACAGTACTTGACAATAAGGCACACAAACACGACGGAAACTAACGTAGCCTACAACACGACTCCAACCACGCAACTGAATGCAGACCACCTAACGGTCGGTAGAGTAGTGTGAGGAAGACATCATAAAACCCCGCCGACACATTTGACGGGGAGCCAACCCAACGACTGTGCTAATATCCGCAACCAAGCATCGCGCAGCCCTTCCTATAAACACGTGTTTATCTCGAAAAGTATGCGTTTCCGGACCCACGTTTATTGGACTTATTTCTCTTGTTTCGGTGAGTACTACTACCTGTCATAGTACTCGATACTTTTTTTGAACGCCCTGTATTTACATGACATCAGGTATTACAGCAATATTTCTGCTAATTTAAGAAGAACGTCCCATAACGTTTTAGAAAACGCGAAGGAAAAAAAATCTGGGTACAGCAGGATGCGAACCCGCTAAAAGTATTTCGTAGCTCGTCATTTCTACGAATTACGCTACAGTGAGCTTGTGAAGGAAACTACCTTGTATTTCATTTTACTATACGCTGAAGGCTTTAAAAAGGTAGTATGTTAGCTGGCATTTAATTATAACAAATCCTACCAAGAACGATTGCCTTGAAAAGACGCAGTTTCATAACGCCCGAGCTATTACACGTAAATAACTAAATACAAAAATTCTTTAAACTCCACATGACGTTTCCCATCATCTTATTGCAACCAATAACGACACTTTTCCGAGGTATCCTTAATGTGCTGTTGCTATGAAACGGCATATGGTTCAAATGGCTCTGAGCACTATGGGACTCAACTTCTGAGGTCATCAGTCACCTAGAACTTAGAACTACTTAAACCTAACTAACCTAAGGACATCACACACATCCATGCCCTAGGCAGGATTCGAACCTCCGACCGTAGCAGTTGCGCTGTTCCGGAGTGAAGCGCCTAGAACCGCTAGGCCACCGCGGCCGGCCAAAACGGCATATATTCATAGGCTGTTCGTTAGAACAATAAATAAATAAATAAATAAAATAAAAGGACCAAATATGGGTCCAAAGTGAAAACGGGAAACACATCATGGCGTCTCTCAAGTTCGGATTGTTCTTCTACTCTACCTGGCATGTTGTCGAAACAGCGCAGACTTATTTCGTGTTTCACTTGACGAAATGGCACCTCAGCTTGAAACATCTACATGTACATCTACATCTACATCCACACTCCGCAAGCCACCTCACGGTGTGTGGCGGAGGGTACCTTGAGTACCTCTACCGGTTCTCCCTTCTATTCCAGTCTCGTATAGTTCGTGGAAAGAAGGATTGTCAATATGTATCTCTGTGGGCTCTAATCTCTCTGATTTTATCCTCGCGGTCTTTTCGCGATATATACGTAGGAGGGAGCAATATACTGCTTGACTCTTCGGTGAAGGTATGTTCTCGAAACTTCAACAAAAGCCCGTACCGAGCTACTGAGCGTCTCTCCTGCAGAGTTTTCCACTGGAGTTTATCTATCATCTCCGTAACGCTTTCGCGATTACTAAATGATCCTGTAACGAAGCGCGCTGCTCTCCGTTGAATCTTCTCTATCTCTTCTATCAACCCCATCTGGCACGGATCCCATACTGCTGAGCAGTATTCAAGCAGTGGGCGAACAAGCGTACTGTAACCTACTTCCTTTGTTTTCGGATTGCATTTCCTTAGGATTCTTCCAATTAATCTCAGCCTGGCATCTGCTTTACCAACGATCACCTTTATATGATCATTCCATTTTAAATCGCTCCTAATACGTACTCCCAGATAATTTATGGAATTAACTGCTTCCAATTGCTGACCTGCTATTTTGTAGCTAAATGATAAGGGATCTTTCTTTCTATGTATTCGCAGCACATTACACTTGTCTACATTGAGATTCAATTGCCATTCCCTGCACCATACGTCAATTCGCTGCAGATCCTCCTGCATTTCAGTACAATTTTCCATTGTTACAACCTCTCGTCGATATACCACAGCATCATCTGCAAAAAGCCTCAGTGAACTTCCGATGTCATCCACAAGGTCATTTATGTATATTGTGAATAGCAACGGTCCTATGACACTCCCCTGCGGCACACCCGAAATCACTCTTACTTCGGAAGACTTCTCTCCATTGAGAATGACATGCTGCGTTCTGTTATCTAGGAACTCTTCAATCCAATCACACAATTGGTCTGATACTCCATATGCTCTTACTTTGTTCATTAAACGACTGTAGGGAACTGTATCGAACGCCTTGCGGAAGTCAAGAAACACGGCATCTACCTGGTAACCCATGTCTATGGCCCTCTGTGTCTCGTGGACGAATAGCGCGAGCTGGGTTTCACATGACCGTCTTTTTCGAAACCCATGCTGATTCCTACAGAGTAGATTTCTAGTCTCCAGAAAAGTCATTATACTGGAACATAAAACATGTTCCAAAATTCTACAACTGATCGACGTTAGAGATATAGGTCTATAGTTCTGCACATCTGTTCGACGTCCCTTCTTGAAAAAGGGGATGACCTGTGCCCTTTTCCAATCCTTTGGAACGCTATGCTCTTCTAGAGACCTACGGTACACCGCTGCAAGAAGGGGGGCAAGTTCCTTCGCGTACTCTGTGTAAAATTGAACTGGTATCCCATCAGGTCCAGAGGCCTTTCCTCTTTTGAGCGATTTTAATTGTTTCTCTAACCGTCTGTCGTCTATTTCGATATCTACCATTTTGTCATCTGTGCGACAATCTAGAGAAGGAACTACAGTGCAATCTTCCTCTGTGAAACAACTTTGGAAAAAGACATTTAGTATTTCGGCCTTTAGTCTGTCATCCTCTGTTTCAGTACCATTTTGGTCACAGAGTGTCTGGACATTTTGCTTTGATCCACCTACCGCTTTGACATAAGACCAAAATTTCTTAGGATTTTCTGCCAAGTCAGTACATAGAACTTTACTTTCGAATTCATTGAACCTACGGTACACCGCTGCAAGAAGGGGGGAACTGACGTCACAAAACTCGTACAGCTCCACGTCGACGCTGGATCACTTCGTGCCGTGCGGGGACGGCTTTTACTGAGGTTCCACCCACGCTGGTCGCGACGCCCCTGGCTTAGGACAGCAGCGAGCGCGAGCGCGCAGCGGTGCCGCCGCGCCGTGAGCCGCCGCGCTATTCTCATCGCTGCGTCACGGGCGCAGCTCAGCAATGGTATCACCTGGCGGCGGCCAGTCCATTCTCCTGCGCGGTAATATTTCTCACGGTCGCGGACGAGACGAGTCGTGTTTCGAGGTCGCTTCACACACACACACACACACACACACACACACATACACATCTGCAAGCCAGCGAGGTCTCGCCGGTATTCCTATTCGCTGACGCGACTAACGACAGACGCAGAACGGCCGTCCGCAGCTCGTGGTCGTGCGGTAGCGTTCTCGCTTCCCACGCCCGGGTTCCCGGGTTCGATTACCGGCGGGGTCAGGGATTTTCTCTGTCTCGTGATGACTGGGTGTTGTGTGTTGTCCTTAGGTTAGTTAGGTTTAAGTAGTTCTAAGTTCTAGGGGACTGATGACCTAAGATGTTAAGTCCCATAGCGCTCAGAGCCATTTGAACCATTTTTTTTTTTTAGCAGAACGGCTACGTGCGGGTACGTGTCTACACGGTAAATCCTTGACATAGGATGAAGGCAAACGAACAATAAGCAAAATGAATCCGTTCCTGATTCCTAAATTATTTTTCCACACTTTGAGAACTTGTTGCAGAATAGGTAGTGTTTCCAGTGAAAGTTCCTGTCGGTAAGGGCTTGTTCGTATTGTACAGCAAACTTAAAACGGTTGTAAGTAGGCTATTTAGGTTTTTTATATTGGTAACGCCACGTAGCGCTCTGATGAAAATCTCTGGCTGTGCTGTGTGCAGTCAGTGGCTGGTTGGCATTGTTGTAATACTCGCCATTGTAGTGTTGGGCAGCTGGATGTTAACAGCGCGTAGCGTTGCGCAGTTGGAGGTGAGCCGCCAGCAGTGGTGGATGTGGGGAGAGAGATGGCGGAGTTTTGAAATTTGTAAGACTGGATGTCATGAACTGCTATATACATTATGACTTTTGAACACTATTGAGGTAAATATATTGTTTGTTCTCTATCAAAATCTTTCATTTGCTAACTATGCCTATTAGTAGTTAGTGCCTTCAGTAGTTTGAATCTTTTATTTAGCTGGCAGTAGTGGCGCTCGCTGTATTGCAGTAGCTTGAGTAACGAAGATTTTTGTGAGGTAAGTGATTTGTGAAAGGTATAGGTTAATGTTAGTCAGGGGCATTCTTTTGTAGGGATTTTTGAAAGTCAGATTGCGTTGCGCTAAAAATATTGTGTCAGTTTAAACACAGTCATGTATAATTTTTCTAAGGGGAAGTTTCACAGTTTTGATCTACCATCACACTGACTACGATTACCATAGCGAACTGTTAATGTTATACGCAAGTCCTGATCTATACTGACTACTTTGATTTTGTGTGTGTGTGTGTGTGTGTGTGTGTGTGTAAACTGAAGCCGGCAGGAGTGGCCGAGCGGTTATAGGCGCTACAGTCTGGAACCGCGCGACCCCTACGGTCGCAGGTTCGAATCCTGCCTCAGGCTTGGATGTGTGTGATGTCCTTATGTACCAAGTGTGTGCCGCGATACATGCAAGTAGCTCGATCTCTTACAAAAAGTTGAAATGGTGATCATGGGAAAAGGTAGTCTGAGGTTTACAGAAGATTGTGCAGTGGATAGGTGAAATCTTTAACTACAATTTCATATTAATCTATATTTTGACGAACATAAACGTAATGATGGTTCCAGTCACAATATAGCGAATACTAAGAGTATACAATACATGACCACGTGTTACTGAAAATGCAAACCCAACAAAATTTAAGTGAAACCTTTGAAAGTTCAGACAAAGTCTTCAACATGTTTCGTCCCGCCTTAGATACCAGAGCACGGACTGAATATCAAGTATACAAGATGCCTAATCGAAGACCAAACGTGTAATGAACTTTGCCTTATAGGCTCAGTTAGTGCTGGAAAATGAACTGCCATCCATTTTTGTTGTTGTCTGAAAAATTACTTAACAGTGAGCAGTGGTGAATATGAAAATTATGAAACTAAACGGCGATTATGAGTAAGCTTTCGCTCCTTGAGAGGTGAGATCCTCTTTCGCAACGGGGTTGAAGAACATGATTCGGACGTTCGAATTAACTGGCAGTTGGGGAATTGCTTCTGGGAGAGGCCAACGGCCAATTTCGCCACAAATAGTTGAAGAAGTTGCTGTTGGCATGGCTGAGAACGCTGGACGCAATGTGCAACCTTCAGGCAGTGCACGAGCTGTTTCACGACAGCTGAACATTCCTTGGTCCACCGTTGCTTCAGACAGCAGCAGAGCAACACTTCGTGCGGTTCCAGGCTGTCGTGGACGCAGATGGTAGTCACACTGAGCAACGTTTGTAACGTGGAACGTAAACGTGGTACGCGATTAGCAAATGTTACCCTCTCATATGGAAATTAAAATGTGTTTCTTTTAGTGATTTATTCGTTTTTGTCTTCCGCGTATCCTCACAAATATATGCACAAAGTTTCTTTGTCGTACACTCACTTATTCATGGGCGACCTCTCAAGTATAGAAAGTTTAATTATACTCAGTCCTCACTTCTCCACGCTTCATCTCAGGAACTGTGTCGCATCGCAGCATCCTTACTTGACTGCTGAGAACTAGTACGAAACGTAACTGCAGCATGCATTGAAAAGGGAACAGACGCTTTGCTTTCAAAACGAAGCAGACAGCAAAATGGGGCTAGGCTGCATGACACCACCTGATACCAATGTGAATGAACAAAGCCACGTGGCTGTATATGGCGTGTTAAAAAACAACTGTTCCATATTTTCAGAGGCGGTAGCACTTGTTCAGTAAAAGAAATGTGTTTTAAGAAGCAAAGCTGAACAAGAGCTTATAGCTCTTAAGGTATGCGTTTTGGAGACCATTTTTTTCATGTTTTGGTCCACGGTGTCACCTCTGTACATGGACAAAGATAAAATTTAATACAATAAATATATGTACGAAATCATGTTAGAAATGAATATTATGATGTTCAAAATAATAACTGGTTTGAAAAACTTAAGGGCAAAAGTAATTTTCGCCTGGTGAGTCATTGACAAGTAACATATACTATGTGATTAAAAGTATCCGGACACCTGGCTGAAAATGACTTATAAGTTCGTGGCACCCTCCATCGGTAATGCTGGAATCCAATATGGTGTTGGCACACCCTTAGCCTTGATGACAGCTTCCACTCTCGCAGGCACACGTTCCATCAGGTGCTGGAATGTTTCTTGGGAATGGCAGTCCATTCTTCACGGAGTCCTGCACTGACGAGAGGCATCGATGTCGGTCATTGAGGCCTGGCATAAAGTCGGCGTTCCAAAACATCACAAAGGTGTTCTATAGGATTCAGGTCAGGACTCTGTGCAGGCCACTCCATTACTGGGATGTTATTGTCATGTAACCACTTCGCCACAGGTCGTGCATTATGAACAGGTGCTCGATCGTGTTGAAAGATGCGATTGCCATCCCCGAATTGCTCTTCAACAGTGGGAAGCAAGAAGGTGCTTAAAACACCATGTAGGCCTGTGCTGTGATAGTGCCACGCAAAACAACAAGGAGTGCAAGACCCCTCCATCAAAAACACGACCACACCATAAAACCACCGACTCCGAATTTTACTGTTGGCACTACACACGCTGGCGCATGACGTGCACCGGGCATTAGCCATACCCACACCCTGGCATCGGATCGCCACATTGTGTAATGTGATTTTTCAATCCACTCAACTTTTTTTCACTGTTGAATCGTCCAATGTTTACTCACCTTACGCCAAGCGAGGCGTCATTTGGCATTTACCGGCGTGATGTGTGGCTTGTGAGCAGCCGCTCGACCATGAAATCCAAGTTTTCTCACTCCCGCCTAACTGTCATAGTACTTACAGGAGATCCTGATGCAGTTTGGAATTCCTGTGTGATGGTCTGGACAGATGTCTGCCTATTGCACATTACGACCCTCTTCAACCGTCGGCGGTCTCTGTCAGTCAACAGACGAGGTCGGCCTGTACGCTTTTCTCCTGTACGCGTCCCTTCACGTTTCCACTTCACTGTCACATCGGAAACAGTGGACCTAAGGATGTTTAGGAGTGTGGATATCTCGCGTGCAGACGTATGACACAAGTGACACCCAATCACCAGACCACGTTCGAAGTCCGTGAGTTCCACGGAGCGCCTCATTCTTCCCTCTCACTATGTCTAATGACTACTAAGGTCCCTGATATGGAGCACCTGGCAGTAGGTGGCAGCACAATGCGCCTAATACGAAAAATGTACGTTTTTGGGGGTGTCCGGTTACTTTTGCTCGCATAGTGTAGCTCGATGAACGTTGGACCAGAACTACTGCAATACATTAGAAATACGCAATGAAACTAATAGAAATAGCACTTTTATTGAAAGATAATAATTACACTGGAGCCACCGCGATTTATGATGGACCACTGGACATTACTAAAGATGGGACAGGATTCTTAATAGGCTGTGTGATCATCACGGACAGCATCGCACGCCCTACGATATGCTCCCATGCTGGCGACATGGTTGATAAGGGGTTATTGTGGTAGGGAGTTTCGTTTCTCCACCAGTGGGGTTGCAAACTGCCGTATGGCCGTTCGTGCACCTGGATGTGCTGCAACGCGTCTTCCCATGCACCCCATAAGTGCTCAGTTGGATTTAAGTCGGGAAAACGTACAGGCCAGGCTGTTCGCCGTATCCAAATCACCAGTACAAGTGATACAAAATTCGCAAATCACATAATCAGTTGATGAAACCCGCAATCAAAGGTACCGAATATTTGCTATGTTTTTTAAGAGAGAGAGAGAGAAAGAGATTATAAGCCATATACACTCCTGGAAATTGAAATAAGAACACCGTGAATTCATTGTCCCAGGAAGGGGAAACTTTATTGACACATTCCTGGGGTCAGATACATCACATGATCAGACTGACAGAACCACAGGCACATAGACACAGGCAACAGAGCATGCACAATGTCGGCACTAGTACAGTGTATATCCACCTTTCGCAGCAATGCAGGCTGCTATTCTCCCATGGAGACGATCGTAGAGATGCTGGATGTAGTCCTGTGGAACGGCTTGCCATGCCATTTCCACCTGGCGCCTCAGTTGGACCAGCGTTCGTGCTGGACGTGCAGACCGCGTGAGACGACGCTTCATCCAGTCCCAAACATGCTCAATGGGGGACAGATCCGGAGATCTTGCTGGCCAGGGTAGTTGACTTACACCTCCTAGAGCACGTTGGGTGGCACGGGATACATGCGGACGTGCATTGTCCTGTTGGAACAGCAAGTTCCCTTGCCGGTCTAGGAATGGTAGAACGATGGGTTCGATGACGGTTTGGATGTACCGTGCACTATTCAGTGTCCCCTCGACGATCACCAGTGGTGTACGGCCAGTGTAGGAGATCGCTCCCCACACCATGATGCCGGGTGTTGGCCCTGTGTGCCTCGGTCGTATGCAGCCGTGATTGTGGCGCTCACCTGCACGGCGCCAAACACACATACGACCATCATTGACACCAAGGCAGAAGCGACTCTCATCGCTGAAGACGACACGTCTCCATTCGTCCCTCCATTCACGCCTGTCGCGACACCACTGGAGGCGGGCTGCACGATGTTGGGGCGTGAGCGGAAGACGGCCTAACGGTGTGCGGGACCGTAGCCCAGCTTCATGGAGACGGTTGCGAATGGTCCTCGCCGATACCCCAGGAGCAACAGTGTCCCTAATTTGCTGGGAAGTGGCGGTGCGGTCCCCTACGGCACTGCGTAGGATCCTACGGTCTTGGCGTGCATCCGTGCGTCGCTGCGGTCCGGTCCCAGGTCGACGGGCACGTGCACCTTCCGCCGACCACTGGCGACAACATCGATGTACTGTGGAGACCTCACGCCCCACGTGTTGAGCAATTGGGCGGTACGTCCACCCGGCCTCCCGCATGCCCACTATACGCCCTCGCTCAAAGTCCGTCAACTGCACATACGGTTCACGTCCACGCTGTCGCGGCATGCTACCAGTGTTAAAGACTGTGATGGAGCTCCGTATGCCACGGCAAACTGGCTGACACTGACGGCGGCGGTGCACAAATGCTGCGCAGCTAGCGCCATTCGACGGCCAACACCGCGGTTCCTGGTGTGTCCGCTGTGCCGTGCGTGTGATCATTGCTTGTACAGCCCTCTCGCAGTGTCCGGAGCAAGTATGGTGGGTCTGACACACCGGTGTCAATGTGTTCTTTTTTCCATTTCCAGGAGTGTATATTCATGAGTGCAATGATTAAAAGTGGATACTTTCACCCACATGTGCACATGGACTCGAATGGATCACAGTATTCCATTGCAAGTCGAGAAACACACAGCACGAGAAGCTATTCTGACTAACCATTACTAAAAAAATTATCCTGAAACGCAATAACCGCGCTCAGAACGCAAATGATCAGCACGGACAATACCTACAGCGATAAGCAAGCTTCCCCAGTTGTATTAAGCAGCAAGCTAAAGCAACGAAACACCTCTCCGTCAGCGGGAACCACAGCTGTGCAGGACCCACAAGCGAAGTGGCAAGCTTCATCTTTCAGAGAATATCCGTGCAACTATCTTTTGGCGGGCTGCGCTCTCATTAGCTCGGCCAGTCAAAGTTCCTGAACTGACCGAGAAAGCCAAGCTAAGGGGCGCATAGATATCCATCACTGGCCGCTCAATTCGTTAGCCACCCGATGCTTCGCAAACAAGCGATTCTCGCTCGTCGAATTGTGATAGAGGGCAGCGCAGACGGCGAAGATGCCGTCGACACCATTGCTATGAACCTAAGCCACAGCTGTAATGGAAGTAATAGAGACTGTCTCTCAGGAAGACCGGAAGCGATTTTTTGCCTGCTTTATTAAATAGATATAACAGAACGATTCCCCGAATATTGGACCACAGCTATCATCCACCCACTGCACAAAAAGGGAGATAAGAGCAACCCATACAACTACAGAGGAATCTCTCTCCTAGTTTGTACATACAAAATTCTATCCCAGATCCTATATGAAAGAATCAAGGAGCAATTATAATAGGAGTTAGGGGAATATCAGGGAGGTTTCAGACCATGGAGAAGCTGTGCAGAGCAGATAATTAGTTTAAAATTGATTATGGCATACTACAAGAAACGGAACAAACCTCTGGCAATAACATTTGTAGATTTTAAGAAGGCATATGACTGTCTCCACAGACCTTCAGTATTAAAAATTTTAAGAAATCTAGGACTCCATCCAAAAGTAATTAAAATAATACAACTCACTCTATCCAACACCAAATCAAAAGCGAAGTTTAGAGGAGAAATTTCGGAACCATTCCTCATAAAAACAGGCTTAAAACAAGGTGACTGCCTATCACCGTTACTGTTCAACTGTGCACTGGAATACATAATGAGAGAATGGTACAAGGACAATCCAAAGATGATAAGAATTGGAAGTGCAAAAGATGATATTAGCTTAAACTGCTTGGTTTTCGCTGATGATCTCCTAGCCAACACCGTTCAAGAAACCAGGCAACAAGCGAAATCACTAAAAGAAATAGCAGAGAAAGTAGGCTTTAGAATATCATTCGAAAAAACGGAGATTATGCTAACTGATCCACCACTTGCAAACAAAATTACAATAGGAGGACAGGAAATCAAAACTGTTGATAAATTTAAATATTTAGGCGAAATAATAACATACAATCTAAATTAGAAGCAATAATGGCAGAATAGAATAAAAAAACTGAACTACCCAAATTACATTACCAAAACTACATACAACAAAAAAAGCCTACCTATAGATGCAAAATTAAAACACTATAAAACAGTTATACAACCAGAAATAACGTATGCAGGTGAAACTATCTTCAAAACAACTAATACAGCAGAAATTGACAGAATACTAAAAATAGAAAGAAGAATCATTAGGAAATGTATAAATAAACAGTATAAAATAAATGGACGTTGGAGAATAGCATCAAATGAAACAGTATATAAGAAAATAGAACCAGTCATGAGCACGATCATGAAAAAACGCATCTCATTCGTTGGACATCTGATGAGAACTCCAGCAAACAGAATTAGTAAAAAAATAATACAAAAATTGTGGAATAGCAAGAGCGACATTAAATGGATCACAGAAATTAAGGAAGATATAAAAGAACTCCAAATTACAGTAGATGACCAGAAAAACAAGACAGAGAAAACCAGAATACTGCAAGACCCGCAAACCAGACTACAAATGAAAATAAATAAAAGGAGTACAGGAAGAGTGGTCAGATGAAGAAAGAAAGAAAATATCTGAAAGAATAGAGAAATATTGGGCAGACAGAAGAGCAAAACATCTTTCATATAAGAATAGATTCTAATAATTATATTATCTAAATATCATATTAAGTTATTGTTGAGCCAAATTGTATCCCTGTGTAACAACGTGTTTACAACTTTGTATTTTTGACTAGAGTGGTCCAATGAAGGCCATAAAATAAATAATAAGATATATTTTACGTTTATTTTTAGTGGATTTGGATGCAATGGTTTGTAACTTCGCTACAGCGACGTTGTGGTCGCCAATTCCTGTATCCATTGTGACGTCCACTATTTGCTATATGAACAGAAATATAATGGTGATTTCATTTGTTACTCCTCATTTTTTGCATGAGAAGCATCCCTGTCATTTTAGGAGATACTCTATTTCTCGTACTATTTGGCGTGTGTGTGTGTGTGTGTGTGTGTGTGTGTGTGTGTGTGTGTGTCAGCTGGTGGACGGTCGACAACGCGGCCATAGCCGTGACGAACGACCACATATCCCGCCCGATAAGGCCTCCCTCCCTTCCTGCTGCCGATGGCGGAACGGAAAGTGCACGTCCGCTACGCAGCGATGCGGGTTGCCTAGATGCGGGCGATCGTTGTGAAGCGACGAGGCGTCAGGGATCCGGTGGGCACAGGGCGTGCGTGCTTCCTCCCGATGCCGGCCGACCTCGCATCTGCTTCTCTGTTGTCTGCCTCGCGCTGCCCGCTTTTACGTAAACGTAATTACGTGGGAGAGGGGGGACTGTGCGGCACACCGTGTCGTGCGCCTGCGCACTGCCATCTTCTGGAAAATAGAGCTCCTTGATACACACACACTGTACAAGAAAGCAAATACACTGTAGTAGAGGATAGCGAAATTTTAGAGGTAAAACTGGAGTCAGGCGAAGAGATTACATATCGCTGAAACTATTCTCAGCAGTTTTTGTGGAAGTTTTTAAATTATTAAACTGAGAGAGTTGCAGCTGTAGCTAGTGTGACGCCACACTTTTAGATTTACGATAAAAAATTACAGTTACTTGGAACAAAGAAGATGAAGCACTTGCCGCAAAAATTGATTTAGAAACATCTCTAATTAATGAGTGCGCAAATTTGCGTATAGATTTTATGTAATGCGAGGATTGCTGAGAAACGGTATATAGAAAATGCTGATACATAGATGAAGAAGTATTTTTCTCTGATTTTTTGCAAGTCGTAATCTAGTTGTATTAAAAAGTTATTAATTTCTTCATCAAGACCAAGCCATTATAAGTGCCTGAACACGTTCACATGCACAGACACACTTGCAAGGTAAAATTGGCTTTTGGAAGACGCAAGTATATGGCTAGTTAACGACCTAGGACAACCCTTTCAGAAGTGCTGCAAAAGCCATTGTTGCGTTGGCCCCAAAAAGTAATGTCACTCTGGGTTGTAGAGGGATTTGCTTGGGAGCTGAGGTTTTAAACAGCACCGAAGGCTGGAAGTGGCTCTCACTTTCTGAACTGCCTCACAGAGATCAGCACTAGACCTATAGTTTAGGCGCTATGTTACAGCAGTCTTTCTAAGTGCTGAAACCTCATAAGTTTGGCGAAGGCTACCGTGTTTCGATGAGCAAATTGTTAAAGTATCTTGTTGCTCACTAGTCGCGACAACTCGGTTAGCAGTTATCAATCATGAAGACAGCTCAACAGTTCGAACACGACCGAGCCTAAGAGTCATCCAAGCTGCTGCCGATCGGATAACACCAAGACTTCTGATACCGTCGTGTCACCATTTGGCGGTTCTCCTCTTTCGCTCGTGTTCATAGACTCGTATATTTCAATATTTCTTGAATGTGGTTTCCTCCTGTTCTCCGATCAGCGACTGCTGATCCTATAGCCTGTAAAAGTCGAACAATGTAACCATACTTCGACACTCATTACACAAGTGAGATTCAAGTGAGATTCCTGTGTCTATAATTTAGGGCTTTGTTGAATATATCTGTCTACGACTCTTCTTTATGTTATACTCTCCCGATCCGTTTGTAATTTTTATTGATAGCTTCATCGTAATCACGCCGATTAAGTGAGAGTTTAAAGCTACTTACCTTTGTAAATACTACGGGACCCAGCACACTGTGTTGTATCGGTATCGACTGAAATCCGTCAGGTCCGACTGGTATATCTTTCTTTTGCCTCTATTCACTGTTCAATTGCTTTGCCACTCGCTATTTGTTTGCAAAGGTAGTAAAGCCTCTTGGAAGGAATTGCGTCATTGTATTCTTTAGGTTTTCTTGATCAATAAATATGACCTGCGTCCACACTCCTTACTCCTTTTAGCCGCGCGGGGTAACCGCGTGTTGCCACGGTTGTCGCGGCTTCTCCCGTCGGAGGTTCGAGTCCTCCCTCGGGCAAGGGTGTGTGTTGTCCTTAGCTAAGTTAGTTTAAACTAGATTAAGTAGTGTGTAAGCCTAGGGACCGATGACCTCAGCAGTTTGGTCCCATAGGAACTTAATACAAATTTCCAATTTTCCTTGAGGGCCGCTGTGGCGGAGCGGTTCTGGGTACTTCAGTCTGGAACCGCGCGATCGTTACGGTCGCAGGTTCGAATCCTGCTTCGGGCAAGGTTGTGTGTGATGTCCTTAGGTTAGTTAGGTTTAAGTAGTTCGAAGTTCTAGGGGAATGATGACCTCAGATCTTAAGTCCCATAGTGCTCAGAGCCATTTGAACCATTTTTTTTTTTTCAGTTTTCCTTACTCCTTTCCCAAGCCAGCTAAGACGGCAAATCAGTCCAACAACAGATAACGAAGAGAGAAATTGAATAAGTGAACGTAGAAAGTTGCTGGCGTATGTATGACTGTTGCACTATGAGTGATACAGTGAAACATCGCCCTGTTGTGATGAAAAATCATTTAAGATTAGTTGTCGCCAGCTATTTCGAAGTAAACATAAACAAATACCAGTTAGACCAGAAGTAAGTGTGGTAGCTAGAACATTTTACTACCTTTTATATGTAATAAATATACGTCTTAAGATTTCAAGAAATAAGTAAGTTAGATTTTATTAAAATGAGAGTATTTTACGTCTTTTGTAATGTTCGCCTAATAGGGTCCTCATCTGAATCGCTTACCTTCTGGGCAACCAGCCTGTTTGTTCCTGACACAATGACGACTCCTTCTACATAATATATAGGGCGATATAGCTGCCCCTATCACTATCGTTTTATGCATCCCGCAATGTTATGGCTGTCGAGATTTTCATATTCTCGCGCTCACTATTCGCAAACTATTAGTCCTACAGAAATAAATGAGCAGGGTTTTTTGTAGAAAATTTGATGTAGTTAAATGGAAATGAGCGTATGGCATCGTTGGGTTTGAGGGCCCATCTGGGAAGTTCGGCCGTGAGGCCCCATCCTGGGAAGTTCCGCCGCCAAGTGCAACTCTTATTTCAGCCGACGTCACACTGGGCGACTTGCGCGCCGGTGATGAGGATGAAATGATGATGAGGACAACACAACACCCCGTCCCCGAGCGGAGAAAATCTCCAACCCGGCCGGAAATCGAACCCAGGCCCGCTTGCATGTGAGGCGAGCACGTTACCACCCAGCTAACCAGTCGGCCTATGTATTTAAATAATGTACTGAGACACATTTTCACTGAAGGCCGCGGTTTTATAGGTATTCATGTAAACTCTTATAAAAGTGACCTTCAAACGCACCTCCACCTCACACTCATCCCTCACTAGTCATGACTTCTAGTATGTTGTTCATGGCATTCCCTCCTACGACTGCACAAAAATTTCCGATTACTCAAATTATTCCCAATATTCTACCTTTTTTGGTCTCTATTGATTGGGCTATTACACCACCAGCACTGTCGGCTACTTCTTTAACATTATTAATTTAGACGTGCCCGTGAGAGTAATTAAAGGAAAACAACTTTTTAAACGTTAAGCTAAAACTAATTACGGTGACAAATCCATACAAACTTATCTATTATCTGCACTGTAGTTGCGTAGTCAGAAGACCTGTCGAATATCATGAAGTATTTGTTTATTTTATGCTGTTAAAATTCACAAAATTATTAGGTAAAATTTACACAAACGTCAGTTTTACAATATGCAAGTGCTCGGCTAAGCCAGTGATGTAATAAATCCATTCAATGAAGACCAAAAACATTCGAATGTGGGCAATAATTGAGGGGGTGCGTTTGAAGGTCACTTTTGTAAGGTTTTTCTTGAATAACTCGAAAACAACGGCCTCTAGCGAACACGTTTCCCAGTACAAAATTTAACTACATTAAATTTTCTACAAAAAAGGTCCTGTTCATATTTTCTGAAGTAGTAACAGTTTTCGCTTAGCGACCGTGGTTTATGAAGGCTTGATATAACATTGCGGGTTGCATAAAACAGCAGCTCTAGGGGCAGATGTATCTCACTGTATACATGCATCAATGTGTGCGAAGCAGGATGCTGACACCCTGTACTTTGGGCTAGAATATGCTGGAGAAGCCTGTTTTCGAATTGACGTAGGTAATGCCTAGCGTGCCTCGGAGACGCCAGCAGCGGCCGTTTCCTAGTACCACGTAAAACGCCCACCATTTTTGTTACACATTAGTGTGGTCAAGACGTTTCAAAAATCCTCAGAACAGAAGGGGCTAACAATGAGCACGGAGCCCTGATTGGCCGCTAATATTATGGCTTCAATTTTTCTCCGAGACATATCAGAGCAGGAGGGCACTCGAGTGAAAAATTTCCTCTTAACTGATATGTTAAGAAATAACCACGGTCGTTGGTTGGATATTGGTAGTTTTCACACAGCCTTCCCTTTCACAGGACGCCAGTAAGTTAGAAACAAGTCCTTCGAGACATTCAGGGACCGACTTTGGCGATGAGCAGGCTGGAGAGAGACGCTAACTTGGGTGTGTTGAAGTCTGGTAAGAATTCACGCATCGGAGTTCGAATTTAACTGAGTGGATAGGATGTAGTTGATCATGCATCGTCTGAACCTTAAGAACGTCACGACAGTGTTAAATTTCTTCTTATTTTTGATATTTCAATGGATTCTCATTACAGTGTATCTTGCGCTCTACCAAAACTATGGTTCGGTAGTTTTGGTACAATACATAAATGGCGTAATAAATGGTACGGACACCGGTAGTATTGGTAGCACTGGCAGGGAAATACACATAAATTATTGTGTAATACAGAAACTGGGACCCAACGACTCTCCTTATTTGTTTGTTTGTTTGCTTTGCAAATAATTAGACCCGCCCATCATTCAGTGTTGGTCCGCTGTGTCTTTTATATCCTTATAGAAGCTAAATTGCATTTCATAAGTAATAAATATTAGTTGATCATTTAATTTATGCGCTTTTGTATAACGGAAGTAATTGCTTTTGCTGCAAGTACAGTTGAAATGCACAAACATAAAACCTACATAATTGTTGTTACTTTATACTCAATAGAACGTTCTTCATCATGAGGCAAGAGTTCCCTGTTATTAATGATACCTGTGAAAGTTGTTAATCAATAATAGAAACATGTTTTACATAAGCTCGAGGAAGTACTGAAGTCATGTTTGATGTATTTTTGTTTTGCGGAGTATATTTTCATTTTACCTTTTGAGTGAATTGCGTTTTCTAGTACTAAATGATAAATCTTTATTTTTTTCATTTTTAGTACATTAATCTATTTCACGTTACCAATAAACAGTTTTCGAATAAAACATGAATAAACATTTAAACTTCCAATCTTACTCTGAATACTGTTTATTTTTAAATAATAGATAGAATAGAACAAAAATGTTCTGTAGTTTATGGGGCCCTTTATATATTCTCACTCAGTTTGTGGATGGTTCACCACTTCCGGTTTCTAGGGGAATCTACTAAGACATAGCGTACGTAAACAAAGCAATCGATAAGAAGTAACGCCTGACAGATATGCAACACACATAACGTACAAATAAAACGAGTAAACTCTTAACAGGACAAGGCTATTAGGAAAACTACCGTACTCAGCGTTTGCTTATGACAGTAGTTCTACAGTAGTTCTACAATTCTGGCTACCTGACTTACTCGTTACCTTGCCAAGTTGCACTTATGAGTCCTGTACATGTCTGAATAACACCTCTCCTTATACCATGGGTAAAGCAATTATTTATGCTACGTCGTTTAAAGTTCTCTGAAGGTAACACCGTCTTTATACTATATTTACCAGTGCCTTAAGGGTGAGTCATGATTTTATTATGTATACCTGAGACAGTTTAATGGGGAGACTATATAAAGAGAACTAACGTGGTAAAGTAAGCCAACTGAAGCGCTGCCTGAGATTTGGAGAAAGTTTTTGGCCGGCCGGAGTGGCCGAGCGGTTTTAGGCGCTACAGTCTGGAACCGAGCGACCGCTACGGTCGCAGGTTCGAATCCTGCCTCGGCATGGATATGCGTGATGTTTAAGTAGTTCTAAGTTCTAGGGGACTGATGACCTCAGTAGTTAAGTCCCATAGTGCTCAGAGCCATTTGAACCATTTGAGAAAGTTTTGTACAACAGAATTGTCAAAAGAAAATATCGCTGGTGACCGTGGTTAAAACATAATCAAGGAGTGACAGAGATCAACTAGCTACCGGAATAATAGTAAAAGGAATTCAATAACTGCACATTTATTCTACAAGAATCTACGTAAAACGGCACAATCTCCATGCAGCGAACATCTATATTCAAAACTAACAAAATGCAAATGGAGCACTAACAGGTACGTTTCACGAGAATGTATTAACAGTGGCCATACCTGCAGTTCCCCAGCATCAATAGTTGTGGTATACCGGCAGCAAAAAAAAAAAAAAAAAAAAAAAAAAAAAAAACCACATGGTCGCCCACATCGCTTGACAGTGTACCCTTGTCAGACGGGTTGCAGATGCTTCAGTTTAGTACAGCATCTAGACTTCATTTTTCTCGACTTCAGAGCCATGTGTGGCCAGCGCCTCGAGTGTCGGTTCCCGGAACCGCAGGCAGGCCTTCCCATCTCCGCCCCCACGGCCGCCGCCGCCCACTACAAAGGCACCGCGCAGCCGCATAATTACTGTCTGGACGAGCCGCGCGGCCGAATCGTCTGGAGGCGACCGCGCCGCTACCGCCGCCGCGGCGCGACACCTGTTTCCGGCCTTTGTCCAGGAGAGGCGACCTCCTCGCTTCCAGCAGAGTGGAGGACCGCGCCGCTTGTGTCCCGGCCGCCGCGGACCCAAGTACTACACTTAAGCCGTCCTCACACTGGGCGTGTTTCTCACTGTGAACAACGCCAGACACGGTGTCCGTCGTAGTTGTTGCACGCTCTGAAACGACCTGCTATACCCGAAGGAACTTGCTCCTGCTGTGTCTCCAGCAGTAGTTCTCGGCTGCATCACACACTTTGTTTCAGAAAATTCAAAGGCCGTAAAACCAGAGGGGTATTCGATACGTAATGCAACACATTTCTTTTCTCGGCCGGTTTCGGTTGCAAAAATGCGAAATTGGTTGTGGTTGTTGTTGTGGTTTTCAGTCCTAAGACTGGTTTGATGCAGATCTCCATGCTACTCTATCCTGTGCAAGCTTCTTCGTCTCCCAGTACTTACTGCAACCTACATCCTTCTGAATCTGCTTAGTGTATTCATCTCTTGGTTTCCCTCGACGATTTTTCCCCTCCACGCTGCCCTCGAATGCTAAATTTGTGATCCCTTGATGCCTCAGAACATGTCCTACCAACCGGTCCCTTCTTCTTGTCAAGTTGTGCCACAAACTCCTCTTCTCCCCAATTCTATTCAATACTTCCTCATTAGTTATGTGATCTTCCCATCTAATCTTCAGCATTCTTCTGTAGCACCACATTTCGAAAGCTTCTATTCTTTTCTTGTCCAAACTATTTATCGTCCATGTTTCACTTCCATACATGGCTACACTCCATACAAATACTTTCAGAAACGACTTCCTGACAATTAAAGCTATACTCGATGTTAACAAATTTATCTTCTTCGGAAACGATTTTGTTGCCATTGCCAGTCTACATTTTATATCCTCCCTACTTCGACCATCATCAGTTATTTTGCTCCCCAAATAGCAAAACTCCTTTACTACTTTAAGTGTCTCATTTCCTAATCTAATTCCCTCAGCATCACCCAACTTAATTCGACTACATTCCATTATCCTCGTTTTGCTTTTGTTGATGTTCATCTTATATCCTCCTTTCAAGACACTGTCCATTCTGTTCAACTGCTCTTCCAAGTCCTTTGCTGTCTCTGACAGAATTACAATGTCATCGGCAAACCTCAAAGTTTTTATTTCTTCTCCATGGATTTTAATACCTACTCCGAATTTTTCTTTTGTTTCCTTTGCTGCTTGCTCAATATACAGATTGAATAACATCGGGGAGAGGCTTCAACCCTGTGTCACTCCCTTCCCAACCACCGCTTCCCGTTCATGGCCCTCGACTCTTATAACTGCCATCTGGTTTCTGTACAAATTGTAAATAGCCTTTCGCTCCCTGTATTTTACCCCTGCCACCTTTAGAATTTGAAAGACAGTATTCTAATCAACATTGTCAAAAGCTTTTTCTAAGTCTACAAATGCTAGAAACGTAGGTTTGCCTTTTCTTAATCTTTCTTCTAAGATAAGTCGTAAGGTCAGTATTGCCTCACGTGTTCCAATATTTCTATGGAATCCAAACTGATCTTCCCCGAGGTCGGCTTCTACCAGAAGAATTTGTTGTGTCTAGACAAGACAGCCTAGACACAATGAGAGGAAGCCGAAAGGCACGCGCTTAAACTCACGCAGGCTGGCGTGAGGTCTGAAACAGGATACGTAATGAATGCTATAAAGAAAAGTACGTAGCTTCTGGAATACTTAACTTTAATCCACATTTGTAGAACATCGCTCTTGATGATACATTAATAGAATCTCAATATCTATACTGGTAATGGCGCCTTGCTAGGTCGTAGCACATGTAGCTGAAGGCTATGCTAACTATCGTCTCGGCAAATGAGAGCGTAATTGTCAGTGAACCATTGCTCGCTAAGTCGGCTATACAACTGGGGCGAGTGCTAGTACGTCTCTGTAGACCTGCCGTGTGGCGGCGCTCGGTCTGCAATTACTGACAGTGGCGAAACGCGGGTCCGTCGTATACTACCGGACCGCGGCCGATTTAAAAGCTACCACCTAGCAAGTGTGGAGTCTGGCGGTGACACCACAGAAGTCGTGTTAGTATTTTGCAGTTGTGACTTATTAAACTGAAAGTTCTTGTAATTTTCACATGTGTCAACACCTGCTTTCTTTGGGAATAGTCCCGCTTCAAGCCCTATAGTTTCATGAAGTTCCGATTGGTAGCTGCTATGTACGTAGCCTTCAAAATGGCGTCTGTAGCAGAGGTGCTTTCCAAGCAGAGAGCTGTGATTGAGTTTCTATGCTATGTACGTAGCCTTCAAAATGGCGTCTGTAGCAGAGGTGCTTTCCAAGCAGAGAGCTGTGATTGAGTTTCTTTTGGCTTAAGGCGAGAGCATCGCAGGTATACGTAGGCGTCTGCACAATGTCTACGGAGACGTGGCGGTGAACAAAACCACGGTGAGTCGTTGGTAGAGATGTCTGTGATCATCGCAACAAGGTCGCGCAAAATTGTACGATCACCCGCGCGCCGGCCGCACACAGTTGTGACACCTGCAATACTGACACGTGCGGACACTCTCATATGCGGTGTAAACTGATCACAGTCAAATACCTCGCTGTTCTATTGGACGCACTATTGGTAGCACTGACATAATCGACCACCAGCTGGGGCACTCAGAGGTATGTCCCGCTGGGTTCCTCGCCGCCTAACATAAGACCATAAAGAGCAGCTAAAAACCACCTGTGCGGAATTGCTTTCGCGTTACGAGACTGAACATTGTCACAAGCGATGTAACATGGGTTCATCATTTCGAACCGGAAACGAAACAGCAATTCCTGGAGTGCCGCCACACCACTTCTCCTCCGAATGAAAAGTTCCTCAGCCGGTAAAGTCATGGCGACAGCCTTCTGAGACGCTGGAGGGGTTACTCTGCTTGATGTACTCCCTCATGGTGCAACTATCGTCTCTGATGTGTACTGCACTACCCGCAGGAAATTGAAGAAACGACTTCTTTGAATTCGTCACCACAAAAATACAAACGAACTTTCCCTTCTCCATGACATCGCAAGGCCCCACACAAGTCTGCGCACCCGAGAGGAGCTCAAAAAACTTGAGTGGACTGTTCTTCAAATGGCTCTGAGCACTATGGGACTTAACTTCCGAGTTCATCAGTCCCCTAGAACTTAGAACTACTTAAACCTAACTAACCTAAGGGCATCACACACATCCATGCCCGAGGCATGATTCGAACCTGCGTCCGTAGCGGTCGCGCGGTTCCAGACTGTAGCGCCTAGAACCACTCGGCCACCCCGGCCACCCCGGTCCATCATCGGACCTTCTAACTTTGATCTGTCTGACCCAACGAAGGATGCACTCAGCGGGAAGCAGTACGTGGATGATGGGAAGGTTACAGATTCAGCAAGACTTCGACGTCGAGTAATAACGTGGTACCGTGCGGGCACACAAGCACTGCCAGCCGTCGCAATAAACGGAGATTATGTCGAAAGATAGACTTTTGTAGCCAAAAGAGTGGGGAATAATATGGTGCAGTGGAATCCTGAATAAAACCAACCTGATTTATTGAACGCCCATCGTAACCGCGTGAAATCAAGGATTGTCGAAAGAGAGCGGAGAAAATCGTGAAGAAGATTCTGGACTTGTCGGTGACTTGAACAGTGAACTACTGGTAAGAAAACACTACATAATGTTTTACAGTGATGTCAGAGACATGCTAGTAGACCACTACGTAATGGTGTACAACGACTTGATGTACAGCCGTGCTCAAAAGCAACCGAACGACCCGAATTGAATTTCCCCTAATCGCATGCAACCCGCATAACGCAGCTGTCTAGCAGCTCCTCTAATAGCTCCTCGGTACAGTCGTTTGACGGTTGAAAATGGTGCCAACAAGTCATCACTAGAAAACACTGCTCTGCATCGCAATAACTCAAGATGTAAAGTAATACCACGAGGCTACAAATATCGGGGAACACCTTATCACAGATAAGAGTGTCCTTAAGGGCTGGTAAGCTCACGTTTATTACAATAAATGACATACCTGAAATGTTACCACTCTCATTGTTACTCCAGATAGGTAAAGCAGCTAGTAAGTTCGTCGTATTCACGATTTCCTCTTCAAAGTAACATACAGTACTTATTATTTAACAAAAAATGACATTAAAATTTAAGTTATTCACGATCAGCTAGTTGAGAATATGTATGAACTTCAAATAACACGACGAACCGTCTCGTTTTGCCTATGGATTCAAACCCAGGTCATGCACACTAACCTAAGATTTCGTGACTGACGGAAACTAACAGTCATTCCTGAGTAGACATACAGAGAGTGATATACTTTGACTTTAGACAGTATCAGGTAGCAAATATCAACTTTAAATTACATAACATAAACATGTTTAACGGACGCGAATTCCTACCCAGCATCTATTGTCCCTGTTAACGTACTACCAGAGACGTTAAACATTGCTTCTTCACAAGTAATTTACTTGAACTGCCGTGACGTAAATCTTTCTGTTGGACAGGGATTTGAACCCAGAACCTAATCGGATTGTTATCGAAGCACAATCAGATGTGTTATATCGGATTTTCTTGACAGTAGCTAGATGCTTAAACTGAAATGACGAGAGGAAACATTAATTTTTTTTCCTAGGACACCAACCCGCCACCTATCCCTGTTACATTCTAGACAAAACGAACGTTAAATATGGGTTTGTTACACCAGTATCGACATGTGAGCATGTTTGAACTAGAAATAATATGACGAAGAGTTCAGTGCTGACTGGGAATCGAACACCACACATATCGTCGTTGACTACGGTGCACTGGATGCCGAGCGGTGACCTCTCCAGTTATCAGGATGCTAGGAAATGACTGTGGATGCGTCAGAAGAGCCAAATAAACATTATTAATTCATGACACCTCTATTCCTGCCGAGAACAACGTGGCCCGCGTAACACAGGCTGGCTGAGCTTGGTGATATCAACGACCTTCCCCGAGTCCTCGCTGACTCAGAGCGATGACACCAGCTCCGGGCCGCACCAGTCTTGGTAGCGCAGCGCCGCGTGCTGTGACGTAGTGGTGGGATGTCCTTACTTCGGCCGCGCGTGGCTGGCGGCGCCCGGCTGGCCAGCCGGCTCGGCGGCGGTCAGCAGGCCGCTGCGCGTAGGAGGTTCCGGGTTGGAGTCCCGGCGCTGACGGCACGAGAGGCGTTCTCGTAGTGCGGAATGTACTCTATCCCACCCCGTCTTCTTCTCTGCTCCTCCTGTCGGGCGGAACGGGCTGCAGTCCCCCAGCATCGTCGGCTCACCCGGTTGTGATGGTGGATGCACAGGGCCTAGGCTCCGCTCGATCTCGACGATGGCTCACTGATGTGGTCAGCATTAGTGGCGAGCGAGTCTGCCACGATGTCTGATAATCCTGGGTTGATGACTGACAGCGGCAGCAGAGGGGACGAGAGCTGGTACTGTCCCCTCACGTATGCTGCTGCTGGATGGGCCGCCCTTACTGCAACATCTCCTTAATGAAGATTAACATGTCGATCACCGAGCTGAGCGCTACGCAGTGTCCCAGTACACATCTAACTGCAAGTCTGACTGCGAGTCCCTTGTTGCTATCAAAGCTGGCATATTTAAAGGAAGCGCAAGCGACGTCCTGACGTCATGCTCGTTTGTAATGAACGCATTCGTTCCACTTATACTGCTGATTTATCAGTCGTACTCGCCCATTAGGTGTTCTTGTGACAGAGTTACGTCTTGTTACGGCAGACTTACACGAAGTTATGACATGCAGTACAGCTGACGCTATACCTCTGTCTTACACTCTACGAAAGTCTGTTGTGTGTAACCAGGCCCCTACGCCTGCGTGACGACACATTCCGATACATGTGCAGTCCTCTTACCTCTTGGCTAACCTACTGCCTCTGGCTCTCGGCATAGCCAACGTAACTTTGACAATATTCCATGTTTCCAACTCTGTACTATTCCGCGACACTACAGCTCGGAATAACATCCTTGAACTTACAGTGATCTTGCAAATAGTTCTGTGTCTCACTGGGATACAAAAACGTCAGATATCGTTAGTGTTGACAACGAATGAAAATACATCAAAAATCAAAATTATTATCCACCAGCAGAAAGGTGTTCTCATGCTAGGGCTTGATGGTTGAGTCACTAAAAATAAATAACTAGTATAAGAAAAGTTACTAGTGATAGAGTTTCTACATGTCGCCACTCCTGAATTTATTGTGATTCAACATAATGTCTACTTGGTAGAGAAGGAATATCATGTTTAATGTGAATTTCAGACCACAATGCCATTACACCTTATTCACTTAGCGAAGCCAGAAGAGAATAGAATCTGTCTCTCCCTATCAAAAATCATCAGCAGAAGTTGGAATAGAACCAAGACCATATGCATATCAGCATATCACCAAACCAACATACCACCAAATCCCCTTCTCTGTGACTCATTTATCTACCGTAACGCCGTTGCGCCACACTGGATGAGAATTCTGACACACAGGCCCCCTGTAGTGGTTTGCAACCTGTTCAGTACATTCATTTACTTGGTTGACCGAATCGCCATGAACTAGCTGCCTCGTCTACCAAGTGCATACATTCGACTCTATTTTGTAATTAGCGAAATAAAAACACGTAACTGCCACCTACACAGAACTGCCAACAGTGTAGGATGCAGAAATTTAAATAGGAAGTGATTCTTTCCACTTGAGCCACTTTATTGCACTATCTGTTTGTTGAAAACGTCGTGCAGTGCAAAAGAAAAGCTGTAAGTGTCTGTCTCTCAGAAGTCTAGATCCGGCCATATGTATTATCTCACAGCACTGTGGAATGCGGACGTTCTGGAGGAACTGTTGTTGACTTCTGGAGCTGTTGTAGTTACGTGTCAGGTAGTAGCGTAACGGTAAGCGTCGGGCACCGTAGATAAGACCTCGCGAGTTTGAGTACATTCACTGCTACATTTTCTATAACGCAGTTCTGCTGTCTGCTGAAGTTATCAATCTAATTGACCTTTGGACATAATTCCCTTCACTTCTCAACCCAAAATAGTCGCGTGTGGAGAAAGGGCTAACATCTGCGACATTTTGTTCTTTTCAGGTTTGATAGACGGCCAGGCAGCAGATGCATCTCGAAACTTTTGTATTATGTATGGGGAGAGAGCATCGTGCCAAAATAGGTCAGAAAAGTATTTTCTACATTAGCTGTCGTGTGGTAGTGGCATTTTATTCTTCTTCAAATCTTATTTGAGAGCTTTAATTCAGAACAAGTTTTCTACATGCATGTAATCAATAAACTGCATGTGCATTGTCAGACTGTTGTAGATAACACCAGAGAATTCGCATATATCGTTGATCATGTTTACTATTGTTTTAACAACACTAAAAGAAACCTTACGAAAATTGTGCACTCTATTATAATAAATGAAATAAAACTACCCACGATAACCTTACGACGAAACTCTGTTTTAATGAAACTGAGTATCTGTACACAAGTGTGCCTCTATCGGCACGAATTAATAAAATACTACTCACTTGGATTTCGATTGGGTCTGTGGTTAATTGGTATGCTGTTTCATACTCAAGAGGTATGCAAATGTGACGTTTCATAAATAAAATTATGTATTCCTAAATGGTTCAAATGGCTCTGAGCACTATGGGACTTAACTTCTGAGGTCGTCAGTCCCCTAAAACTTAGAACTACTTAAACGTAACTAACCTAAGGACATCACACATATCCATGCCCGAGGCAGGATTCGAACCTGCGACCGTAGCGGTCGTGCGGTTCCATACTGTAGCGCCTAGAACCGCTCGGCCACCCCGGCCAGCTATGTATTCCTAGAAACCCAAAATTGCTTGCCAGCAGCGGAAAGAGGCGTTACCTGTTGTGCAGCATTGTAAGTTCTTCACGATTGCACAGTGAGCCGAAAGTTTTTTCTTGCGATTTCCTTATCGATGCTTGGTATGACTGGTTATAGCTCCTTCACAAAAGGGATAAGAACGTTACACTCAGAGAGACTGAAACCGCGAGCTATAAAAGACACCTCTTTGCAAGTCGCACGTTACCACAGAGCTAGCGAAAAGCAATGTGTCTTGGCTTCCACTTACGAAGCCAGTAGTGGCTAGAGCTCGTAAACCGGTATTTACAGGACGATATTAGTTGCGATTTCTACCTGCAACGACTTTCCTAGGCTAAAAACTGTAAATTTACAATCTTTTGTTACACCTCATGCGATAATAACTCAGATTATTCAATGGAAATGACAGGAAAAATCAAGTGAACTTTGAGGCTTCATTACGCGCACACCAGGAAGTAACTCGTCGATCACAGAGTTTCCAAACATACGTTGCCTTGTTGCCGAACCTCAGTTACAGTATCAGCGGAAAGAAGACATACCGATGTGTTCCTACAGCGGGCGGGGATGTGACCATAGCTGGCGTCTCAAAGACGTGGCTGCCACGGCCTGGAATACGTAATGCGTCTGATTCGCATTTCTGTAACTAGGTTTATGGACTGGATCGTAGTTACTAATGATACTCAGAGCTGACTGCAAACTAAGCATCATAAATCAGTAACTCTCATAGTTGTTTTTACATTTCTTTCGTAAGTGTACTCAAAATTTAGAAACTCATTCACGGACGTTTTCGTGCCTGGCCGATAGTCGAGCACAACAAACAAATAAAAATAAAAAAATAATGCCTGTGTGTATGTGTGTGTGTGTGTGTGTGTGTGTGTGTGTGTGTGTGTGTGTGCGTGCGTGTGTGTGAGCGAGTGAGTGAGTGAGAGAGAGAGAGAGAAGAGAGAGAGAGAGAGAGAAATATAAAAAAAGAATCAGAGATAGAGTAAAAAATTGTTGTAAAGAAATTTAATAATGGTATGTAAAGAAATCTTTCATTAATATGACACGTTCCACATCATAACGAAATGTCGTATTCATGATCTATGGAACAAGTATTAATCTAATCAAATGTAATCTAATCTAATCATATTGCTGAATAGCCATGACGAGTCACGAACCACCGAAATTTTCGCCAATATCAGTAACCAGATTTAAACCTGAAAATAAAAGACGACAGTTTTTATAATATACCGGGACTCCTATCAAGACCCTTTCGTCCCTGTTAACTAACCACGAAAGATGTCTGATATACCTCCATTCAGAAGTAACAAAGTGTGCATGCATTTAAAGACTTGAACCAAGGATCGCTAGTTCTGCAGCTGCTCACGCTAACCACGGGACCACGGCGCTCCTTAGCTCACATTTTCCTTGATGTTGCCTATCTTACACATGGACTACTCAGTTTGTATATATTGATTATTTTTTTCATAGTTCCACACAATTTCTTCCTGTTTTCTCGATTTATCTGTGTTCAGTTTTTCAAGGCCTATCCACTGGGTGGGATAGTAATTGAGACGGAAATGCTGGCTAACAGACGCTCTGAAAGGACTAACTTGTGAGAGAAGATTGAGAGGAAGGAAGAGATACAAGATGATAGACAACATAAACGGAAGGGGGAATTAAGAGGACCTGAAGAGAATGACAGAAGACAGGAGACACGGGGAGCTACCATGTGAAAACCTGCCTTTGGGCAGAACAATAATAATATCAGAAGTAGACCTATCCACAATTTTCCTTGTTCTTGCTTTTAGCAATTTCTATCCCTTACCAGTCCTTGCTCTCATAGAATTAATTCTTGCTGCTTGGGATTCATTAGGTTCAAATAGCTCTTTTAGCCTTTGCTTTTCTGCACCTTCATTTCTTTAGAATGCGCTTCCAATTGCTGTTGTCTTAAAGTTTCCTTGACAGAAGTATCACCTAGTATGAGAACGCAAAATGGTGCGTAAAAGCGAGCAAACAAAACTGCGTAAATGAGCGATATCGCCAGGTTTGAATTACTTTCTAAGCTACAATAATAAGTTTCAGGTTTTCAAATTATACAAATGTCCTTTGTGAAGTGGAACAATCTCTGAAGACAAAACATATATTTACTTACTCTCATTTCTAAAAGGTATACTCCCTAAGAGTTTCTACACTCCTGGAAATGGAAAAAAGAACACATTGACACCGGTGTGTCAGACCCATCATACTTGCTCCGGACACTGCGAGAGGGCGGTACAAGCAATGATCACACGCACGGCACAGCAGACACACCAGGACCCGCGGTGTTGGCCGTCGAATGGCGCTAGCTGCGCAGCATTTGTGCACCGCCGCCGTCAGTGTCAGCCAGTTTGCCGTGGCATACGGAGCTCCATCGCAGTCTTTAACACTGGTAGCATGCCGCGACAGCGTGGACGTGAACCGTATGTGCAGTTGACGGACTTTGAGCGAGGGCGTATAGTGGGCATGCGGGAGGCCGGGTGGACGTACCGCCGAATTGCTCAACACGTGGGGCGTGAGGTCTCCACAGTACATCGATGTTGTCGCCAGTGGTCGGCGGAAGGTGCACGTGCCCGTCGACCTGGGACCGGACCGCAGCGACGCACGGATGCACGCCAAGACCGTAGGATCCTACGCAGTGCCGTAGGGTACCGCACCGCCACTTCCCAGCAAATTAGGGACACTGTTGCTCCTGGGGTATCGGCGAGGACCATTCGCAACCGTCTCCATGAAGCTGGGCTACGGTCCCGCACACCGTTAGGCCGTCTTCCGCTCACGCCCCAACATCGTGCAGCCCGCCTCCAGTGGTGTCGCGAAGGCGTGAATGGAGGGACGAATGGAGACGTGTCGTCTTCAGCGATGAGAGTCGCTTCTGCCTTGGTGCCAATGATGGTCGTATGCGTGTTTGGCGCCGTGCAGGTGAGCGCCACAATCAGGACTGCATACGACCGAGGCACACAGGGCCAACACCCGGCATCATGGTGTGGGGAGCGATCTCCTACACTGGCCGTACACCACTGGTGATCGTCGAGGGGACACTGAATAGTGCACGGTACATCCAAACCGTCATCGAACCCATCGTTCTACCATTCCTAGACCGACAAGGGAACTTGCTGTTTCAACAGGACAATGCACGTCCGCATGTATCCCGTGCCACCCAACGTGCTCTAGAAGGTGTAAGTCAACTACCCTGGCCAGCAAGATCTCCGGATCTGTCCCCCATTGAGCATGTTTGGGACTGGATGAAGCGTCGTCTCACGCGGTCTGCACGTCCAGCACGAACGCTGGTCCAACTGAGGCGCCAGGTGGAAATGGCATGGCAAGCCGTTCCACAGGACTACATCCAGCATCTCTACGATCGTCTCCATGGGAGAATAGCAGCCTGCATTGCTGCGAAAGGTGGATATACACTGTACTAGTGCCGACATTGTGCATGCTCTGTTGCCTGTGTCTATGTGCCTGTGGTTCTGTCAGTGTGATCATGTGATGTATCTGACCCCAGGAATGTGTCAATAAAGTTTCCCCTTCCTGGGACAATGAATTCACGGTGTTCTTATTTCAATTTCCAGGAGTGTATATTCGAGTCACTGTTTTATTCGCGACCATGTCGCAGCTTGTGAAACATCGATATTTGAGTAACAAACTTTACTATATGTTCTTCGCACTGACACGTTCACTCAACAAACTGATGCAGTGAAGTTTGTGAGAGCCCTCCATAGACGACAGTACTAATCTTGCGTAGTCGGTAGCGGTCTAGCAAGAACGGTTAGCGAGAAAAGTCCTCTGCATAAACGTGCCCTGTGCATAAACGTGGCCACGTCTAACAAGGGAACCTCCACATCGCACCCCCGTCAGATTTAGTTATAAGGTGGCACAGTGGATAGGCCTTGAGAAACTGAACACAGATCAGTCGAGAAAACAGGAAGAAGTTGTGTTGAACTATGAAAAAATAAGCAAAATATACAAACTAAGTAGTCTATGTCAAAGATAGGCAACATCACGGATAATAAGATCTCAGGAGCGCCGTAGTCCCGTGGTTAGCGTGAACAGCTGTGGATCGAGAGGTCCTTGGTTCAAGTCTTCCCTCTAGTGAAAAGTTCACTTCCTTTATTTTCGCAAATTTATGATCTGTCCGTTCGTTCATTGACGTCTCTGCTCACTGTAATAAGTTTAGTGTCTGTGTTTTGCGACCGGACCGCAAAACCGTGCGATTAGTAGACGAAAGGACGTGCCTCTCCAGTGGGAACCGAAAACATTTGATCGCAAGGTCATAGGTCAACCGATTCCTCCACAGGAAAACACGTCTGATACATTCTATACGACAATGGTGACGGCATGTGCGTCACATGACAGGAATATGTTGTCGACCCACCTAACTTGTACACTTGGCGAATGGGTAAAATTGTTATTCTTCCTTACCCGATTTAGGTTTTCTTGTGGATGTGATAATCACTCCCAATAGACGGACAGATAATAATTGTCTGAAAATAAAAAATTAAACTATTCACTCGAGGGAAGACTTGAACCAAGACCAAGGACCTCTCGTTCTGCAGCTGCTCACGCGAACCACGGGACCACGGCGCTACTGACGTCACACTCTACTTGATGTTGCGTATCTTGCGCATGGACTACTCAGTTTTTATATTTTGCTTATTTTTTTCATAGTTCCACACAACGTCTTCCTGTTTTCTCGATCGATCTGTGTTCAGTTTTTCAAGGCCTATCCACTGTGCCAACTTATAACTAAATCTGAGGGGGGTGCGATGGGGAGGTTTCTCTTGTCAGATGCATCGAAGATGGCAATTTATAGCTGAAATCTGGCTATGCAAGTGTTATGAAAAATCAGTGGGATTGCAACTGATTGCTGTATTCCTGTTCTTCCTCGTAATAATATACAGCCACCGTGCACAACGATTCCGTATGAAATCAAAGTTGGTAAAATACACTCCTGGAAATTGAAATAAGAACACCGTGAATTCATTGTCCCAGGAAGGGGAAACTTTATTGACACATTCCTGGGGTCAGATACATCACATGATCACAATGACAGAACCACAGGCACATAGACACAGGCAACAGAGCATGCACAATGTCGGCACTAGTACAGTGTATATCCACCTTTCGCAGCAATGCAGGCTGCTATTCTCCCATGGAGACGATCGTAGAGATGCTGGATGTAGTCCTGTGGAACGGCTTGCCATGCCATTTCCACCTGGCGCCTCAGTTGCACCAGCGTTCGTGCTGGACGTGCAGACCGCGTGAGACGACGCTTCATCCAGTCCCAAACATGCTCAATGGGGGACAGATCCGGAGATCTTGCTGGCCAGGGTAGTTGACTTACACCTTCTAGAGCACGTTGGGTGGCACGGGATACATGCGGGCGTGCATTGTCCTGTTGGAACAGCAATTTCCCTTGCCGGTCTAGGAATGGTAGAACGATGGGTTCAATGACGGTTTGGATGTACCGTGCACTATTCAGTGTCCCCTCGACGATCACCAGTGGTGTACGGTCAGTGTAGGAGATCGCTCCCCACACCATGATGCCGGGTGTTGGCCCTGTGTGCCTCGGTCGTATGCAGTCCTGATTGTGGCGCTCACCTGCACGGCGCCAAACACGCATACGACCATCATTGGCACCAAGGCAGAAGCGACTCTCATCGCTGAAGACGACACGTCTCCATTCGTCCCTCCATTCACGCCTGTCGCGACACCACTGGAGGCGGGCTGCACGATGTTGGGGCGTGAGTGGAAGACGGCCTAACGGTGTGCGGGACCGTAGCCCAGCTTCATGGAGACGGTTGCGAATGGTCCTCGCCGATACCCCAGGAGCAACAGTGTCCCTAATTTGCTGGGAAGTGGCGGTGCGGTCCCCTACGGCACTGCGTAGGATCCTACGGTCTTGGCGTGCATCCGTGCGTCGCTGCGGTCCGGTCCCAGGTCGATGGGCACGTGCACCTTCCGCCGACCACTGGCGACAACATCGATGTACTGTGGAGACTTCACGCCCCACGTGTTGAGCAATTCGGCGGTACGTCCACCCGGCCTCCCGCATGCCCACTATACGCCCTCGCTCAAAGTCCGTCAACTGCACATACGGTTCACGTCCACGCTGTCGCGGCATGCTACCAGTGTTAAAGACTGCGATGGAGCTCTGTATGCCACGGCAAACTGGCTGACACTGACGGCGGCGGTGCACAAATGCTGCGCAGCTAGCGCCATTCGACGGCCAACACCGCGGTTCCTGGTGTGTCCGCTGTGCCGTGCGTGTGATCATTGCTTGTACAGCCCTCTCGCAGTGTCCGGAGCAAGTATGGTGGGTCTGACACACCGGTGTCAATGTGTTCTTTTTTCCATTTCCAGGAGTGTAGAAACGCGGCACTTTTCGACCTTTGTCCGAATTACGTAACTTTTACGTCGCCGCGTGACAGCAGGTAAGTTACGTTTACGACGCGTAACAAGACTTGGACCGAGCGAGGTGGCGCAGTGGTTAGCACACTGGACTCGCATTCGGGAGGACGACGGTTCAATCCCGTCTCCGGCCATCCTGATTTAGGTTTTCCGTGATTTCCCTAAATCGCTTCAGGCAAATGCCGGGATGGTTCCTTTGAAAGGGCACGGCCGATTTCCTTCCCCATCCTTCCCTCACCCGAGCTTGCGCTCCGTCTCTAATGACCTCGTTGTCGACGGGACGTTAAACACTAATCTCCTCCAACAAGACTTGGTTAATGCGTATCCAAAGAAGGTGTGGACGTAGCAAAGTACTCATCGTACGTTTGTTCGTATAGGCTTTTGGTGATAATGACGCTTTATTATACGTGAAGTAAATGCTTCGACCCACATTTGTTCGCCTTCCGTGCTTAATCTGCAGAGAAGCAACTGAAAAGGTGCGCGCAGTGATCGCAGAAGATGCATCTGATCCTGCATGGGTATGCGTCCTGGTTCCTACGACCGGTATGTGTAACCGTAATGTAATGGCGCTCTTTTCCCATCCGGCATAATGAAACAAACGTGCCGAATCCGCTACGAACGTGCGTTTGGTAAATTGCTCTTAAGCCACCTTTACGTCGGCACGAATGGAGGCGAACACAAGTGAATATCAATTTTTAAAACAATGCGCCAGTGTTCACCTCTATTCTCTTGTACCTTTGAAGATGAGTATACTCTAGGAAGAACGGAAAGGAACACAAAATCACGAACTTAGCCTATAACCACTGCTTTATTGTTTTCTGGCCTCACTAATCAGGACAGAAGATACACCACCGTATGGTTAGACGATGTAAAATCGCGATATTCAGAGAGGATTATTTTTCATAGCGAGCGCACTATTTTCACGACGAAGCAAACCATATGGCGCAGAAAAGGAAGAATATAAGTGTCTCAGTTTCCACGTAAAGTGAAATATGTGGAGGTAGTATACTTAACACTGAATTGTATATCCATCTCGGCGGCCGAAGTGGCCGAGCGGTTCTAGGCGCTTCAGTCTGGAACCGTACGACCGCTACGGTCACAGGTTCTAATACTGCCTCGGGCATGGATGTGTGTGTGTCGTCCTTAGGTTAGTTAGGTTTAAGTACTTCTAAGTTCTAGGGGACTGATGACCTCAGATGTTGAGTCCCATAGTGCTCAGAGCCATCTGAACTTGGAAGTACTCCTTGCGCATAGGTCGACAATTTTCACTGGCTTCTCACTACAGCTGAGTAGGAAATTTAAAGCAGAACACTATTTACCGACGACCCACATAAGTTTAAAAAAGCCTAGCCTTTGCACACGTGTTACAGTACTAGCAACCGAAGACATTTTCGTTCGCGATTTTCTTGCACTTCAGTAGCTCGGAGTGATTTTTTGTGTATATATGGGTGTGTAGGTCCGTTGAAACGTCAGTGTGGTGTCTTGTATATGAGTGTGAACGAGTCACTCAACAGTCAGTACACTTGTACTGTTAATAACACGTTGTAAGGTCACATGGAGGTACACACAACATACTCACAACAACTATATTCCAGGGGAAGTAATTTTATTTTTGACATCGTTAAGGCCTTCTGTATTCAAGTGCCCAATAAATAAACCGCTCTGGGGTGTCTGTATAGACGTAAAATAAATCACGAACAGATCAGTGTGAAGAACATTAAACGTTTACCTTTAGAAATATCTCAGGGTTGTAATTAAATGTCTTTTGGCATGAATACTAATTTATAGTTTCGTAGGTTCGGGTGGAGAAACGCCTTCTGCGTGGTAGACTTATTATTAATTCAAAGCTGAGCACTTTCTTAACTGTGGAAAATCTCGTCACTTGAACAAAAGATAGTCGTGAAGCGGCAAGCACAATAATATGTTTTGATGTCGATACTACTCTTTGCAAACTGAATGAAATTAACTTGACCTTTTAGTCTGTTTATTCAGGAAATTAATTGTAAATCGTCTCCTTTTTGCTTTACGCTACATAATATAGGAGTAATTTAAAAAAGTCTTACATATGGCAGCCAACAATACTAATTACAACTCGCGCTGTACCGCAAGTTATTAATTTGTGAAAAAGGTACAGTAAATTTTTCATGCATGTAGGGACGCTAACGCTGCTGAAATAAATGGTTTTGTTATCAATAATAGCATATATTTGACGCAAATACGGTACAATATACATACATCCTCATCCACGTCTTTCTCGTAGGAAGATTCAATCGGAATACAAAGCTTATGAAAATCTATTTCTATTGTTTTTGTTGTTCTCAGTATGTTTGTTATAAAACAGACTTGTAACACAAAAAATGCAGATAAAATATTTTCTGCGCCATTCAAAATTTTTCATTGTTTAATATCCGTTGATAACTTGTACTTCTTATTCTGAAGCCATAAGCTTTATTACAGAAATTATATTTAGTACGTAATGGATGTAATGGTGTATTTATTTCCGACTGTATATAACTGGTAATAACTACAATGAAAATATTGTAAATTGCTGGGTAATAACCAAGGGAACTTTATTTAAACGCATCGATAGCAACGACGAAATTGCAGTAGCTGTGCCGTTGTTTACCTTTGCGTATGGAGAGTCTGTCGCGTTGCGAGCAGAGAGGAGGGAGAGCAGACAGACTCATAAAAGAGTGTGGAAGTGTTTAGTGGCCGCTCCCGCAGACGCGGGATGCAGCTATGCTCGCACCCGTGTAGACGCGGATGATTCGTTGACCCGCGTGTATTGAGCTCGCGGTAGGAGTGGACACGCGGAGGAAGCTGCAGTTCCAACTGCCGCCTGTCCCGTAATTACCCGTGGCTCTGGAGGCGACTCGAGGTTCTTCTCATCGAACAGCAGCAGCAGCAGCTCGGCGTTGTCGTCGGCTACATTCTTCAGCGTCCGCACAGTTACATCGTAAGACTATTAAGATAAAAGTTACAAAACTACGTAGCCATTACCCAGCAATATTTCTTTCACAAAGTATGGCTAACCTGAATAGCACCCTGCTATAGTTAAAACTTGTAGGGAACGTGTGTTGTCATTGACTTCAGACATTATTACCAAGCAGGGACTTATAGTACAGCAAATTTTCACTGGAAATACTAATAACTAAAGTTACAGCACAAATTAAGAGTGTCCAATTTCATTTTTTCTGTATTTAGCTTAGCGAAAGACTCCTGCTGGCTTGGTGTGTATTTTATTGTTGTTATTTTAAAAGTAAAATCAGTTGCTCATTTGCTTCAGGTAAATTTAATTCAGTCTTTCAATAAATAAATTGCTTGCCTTTTCTAAATTTTCCATTACGTTACACTGAGATTAATGAAAGTTATTTTTTCCATAACAAAGTTTAAGTTAAGCCAGTCATTTATTTAACCAGTAATTTCATTTATCGTTACTTTCAAAATTTAGTGTTTCAGAATAAGTAAGGGTAACTGCAAACTCAGTGCTTTCTGATTCATTTATTTTCTCATGAAGTGTAGTGCTGCGGAAAAGCGTGACAACCTTCTGTTACGGCGCCAGTGATTATTTGTTAAAATTCTTTGCCATTACCTTTCTCAAGATTCTGGAGGTTCGTTGCCCTAGTGGGCTGGCGACCGTTTAATTATCTCCTTTTTAGCTAATCGGTAATTTTTTTGTATTATCAATGATTTTTGTAGTAAATATTACGTGGTACCCTTTTTTCGCCTGTGCGGTGCGTGAGCGATTGCACTGTATTCCACCCATTTCAAAATTATCATCACTATTCAACTTAAATTTACAATAGATTCTTCGTTCAGAAGAGTCTGTTGTACACTTTCCTCCAACTAACCGGTGTCATTTTCTTTATGTAACGATAGCCTTACTCACTCTAACATTTCATTAGGCAAATGCTATCACGGTCAGTTATGCCGCAATCCAGTAAGCCAATTAGTTACGTGGAGGTTAGAGATTCATTATCATGAAACATCGATATTGCTGTCAAATACTCCACGGTGATATAATTACTATTTTTACGTACTCGTTTGGACACAGAATAACAGCTCGTTTTGTTACGTAAACATTTCATGTCAACCATAAATAACTGAGGACCAGTACAAGCTGCTATGTACATGATTGTTTCTGATGTCTGCGGCGACATAGGCGAAGCACTTAAGGATTTTGTGAAAGTACGTGTAAGGAAGATAACGGTAATACAATAACAATAATGAAATACAAAATACACATACGACCTGTCACACATGGGTAGGCTACTTGATGAAATCTGTTATACAGTTTGTTAGAGGGCATATGGTGGGATATTGGGTAAACCGTTATCAGCACTCCGTACCTTAGTCCGTAAAAACGTAACCCTTACAGGATCACTTTTTTGTCCGTCTGTTTTATTGGCTGTTATGACTCCTTTCTCTCAGGAATGAGTAGAGCTCTCAATTTGAAATTTGTGTCAAATACTAAGGTCTGCGGCCCGTTGGTGGTGTAAAAAATTTGAGCTGCTAAGTCAGTATAGTCAAAAGATACGGTCATCTGTTAAGACCCTTTTCCACAGGAGCAAACAGAAGTATCAAGTTGAAATTTATGTTAAATACTGTCTATAGTCCCTTGGCAGTGAAAAACATTTAAGCTTCTGAGTCAATGCAGTCAAAAGATACGGCCATTTTTGGTACTTGCAAACTCACTCATCAAAATCTGTAGATTAGTTATCTACGCACAGGTTTAAGTTTTTACTGAATCCTCGGAGCACGAATCCTGCTCACACTAGTCCGGTCTTTTTTCCCAAACTCTCCAACATAACAGCGTCACATCAGTCATATAAAGACGACCACCATAAACATGAGTAACGAGGATGATAGGGTCTCTCATACTTTTTAATTTTAATCTGCACAGTCTGTACATAATTGCACTTGTTTAGTTTCAAGGAAATTTATAGTGCTTTTACTTTTTAATAAAAATAATTACAATGTTTGTGCTTCTTCACTCCGTTCCCGCCTGATTCAAGCTTCTAATGAATTTATCAACTTTCATGCGTCGCCAGTACTTCGGCAATTTCCTAGCAAACTTGTGTCTTTTCCTTCGGCATTTTTGCTGTGGAGTTCTTCTATCCCACAAGCACATGTGATATCTATATTCTTTTATCAGAAATATTACATATTTCGTTGTATGCCTCTGCAGTCCACTTCTGTTCAGTGAAATAGTGTTCTGATAGCAACTTATGATTTTCATTTTGTGACATTGATTGTTAGTATCGCCTTCAGCGCCGTCTAAAAGACACCAGAGCCACTTTTTTTTTGTTATTGAGTAAGGATGGACAGGGACTGTGCTTGTTGTATACGGCTGCGGGAGGAATTGACCACTGTCTGTAAATAGCTGGAAGCTATGTTAAGCCACCATCGACAGGATTCAGGGTGCTGCCCTGAGCGGTGGCACTGGGGAATGCTTTGGCACCTCTGGAGCCTACAGTGTCGTCTGGGCCACACGATTCGCAAGTGCTGGCAGTTCAACAGTTACCTAGATGATTGGCGAACAGTGGCGGCGTCACGACTCTCTGGGCGGAAGGCGAGTGTGGGTACCTGCCGCACAGCAGTCCCCTTACGTCATGAAAAGAGGTTTGTGGTAATGCCTGCTGCTGGAAGTTCGGATGAGCCAGTAATGGTCAACTTGTCTGTGCTCAATCTTCCTGAGAGCTACGGACGTGTGCAGAGAGTGGGACTGCTTGTCACGGGGAGCTCCAACTGAGCCCCACAGGAAAACAGCGGGCGGCTCGCGAAAGAAGCCCGGTGCCCATTCTGCTTGCCTGCTGGGGGATCTCGTCCGTGATTTGGAAGACGCTCTGCAGGCAGGTGATGAGTACACTGGGTGCACCCGGCTGCAATCGTGGCTCGTGTAGGCACGAATGACGCCTGCTGGCTTGGTCCGGAGGCAGCTGGATGAACTGGTGAAGACAGCTAGCGTCGCCCGTGGGGTGGAAGCAGAGCGATTGTTCTGCAGCATCGTTCCCAGAACGGATCGTGACCCTCTGGTATGGAACAGAGTGGGAGGTCTAAACCAGAGCCCCGGGCGATTCTGCGATGGTCGGAAATTTCTCGACCTCCGCTACCGGTTGGAGAATTGTAGGTTTCCCCTTAATAGGACAGGCGTGCACCACAAGCAGGAAGCGACTGCTAGAGTAGCGGAGTACGTGTGGCGTGCACTTGTGGATTTTTCAGGATACAGTAATCCCTTCACAGGCCCGACAAGATGCCTTCTGATTCCAGACAGAGTAGCATTCATCATAGCAGACCAGAGAAGGAAAATGTTACCGTAGTATTAGTTAATCGCAGGAGCGTCTATGGAAAGTTCGTGTAACTAATCCCATTTATAAACGGTAACAGTGTCCACATAGCACAAGGGACAGAAATCTTAATGAAACCAGAGGTTTATTAATAGCAATGAAATTCTGAACTCCGACTAGGATGTTTATCGCAAAAAATAGGTTGAAAGCTGGTGGTGGAGGCGTGGTTATAGCAATAAAAAATTATGATATTTTATAATGACATTAGTACAGGCTCAGAATGCGAAATAATTTGGTTGAAGATAAGTGTTAAAAAGTGGAAAAAAACATTGCCATTGGATGTTTAGATAGACCACCTGCCTAAAAAACTGTAGTGACGCAGCAGTTGAGGGGAAACTTGGAGAATATTTCGCGTAAATTTTCTGGTCATGTTAGGTGGAGATTTTAGCTTACCAGCTACAGAGTGGGGGACTCAAGTGATTAGGACGGGTAGCAGGGACATAGAACCGTATGTAATGGTTCTAAGTGCCTTATCCGAAAATTGAGCAATTAATCAGAGAACTGACTCGTGAAGATAACATAAGATATGCTGATGACAGACCTGAAATTTCCGGCGTAGGACAGGGAATCAGTGATCATAAGGCCATTCCAACATCACTGAATACGGCTGTAAATAGAAATACAAAAAAAGGCAGGAAGATCGCTCTGTTCAGCAACAGCGACAACAGACGGATTTCAGAATACCTGACAGGTCATCACAAAAATTTAATCTCCAGCACTGACAAGGATGATCATGCTTGGACAAAGTTCAAGAGCATCGAACAACACACTTTAGACAAGTGTGTACCGAGCAGAATTGTGCGGGATGGAAAAGACCCACCATGGTTTGACATCCGAGTTTGGAAGCTGCTACGAAATCAAAGAGAGTATCACTGCAAATTTCAACGTGGCCAAAGCCTAAAAAAACGAAAACTTCACGAAGCCAAAATTAGTGTAACGAGGGCTATGACTGAACCGTTCCACGAATAAGAAAGTAAAACTCTTTCTACCTACTTGACAAAAAGCCGTGAGAAGTTCTGGTATCATGTTAAATCAGTAAACGGGTCGAAGCTATCTGTCCAGACACTGTGTGACCATAATGGCATTGAAGTAGAGAATGATACAGAAAAGGCCGAAATACTAACCGTCTTCTATATGAACGGCCAGCATGATGTAGGAAAAGTTTATCAGCGGAAGCGATGGCTTGCGATGACTGTTGACTTCATGATTTGGTGGTCGAAGTTTTCATAAATGACCTGTAAACAGAGGTCTTCATGAATAACCCCTGGTTAGTACGAATGATAGTCTTTTGTAAGCTATATGTGGTCGACACTTCTCTTATAGTCAAGGGAGGTAAAGAGGAATTATCCGCCTTAGATTCTACACTGACGGAAAAAATCTCAACACCCAAAAATACTTAGTGAAGAGTGCTGAAATTTTGGGAATACATTTCTATAGGTAACATTGCAAAATTACAGGTTAATGTAAGTGTGAGAGATGTGATTTCCAGTGTGAAATGCTCGTACATTAATAAGCGGTGTTATAGCCAGAATGTTGAATACAAGTATGCAAACGTGCATGTATTGTGTTGTACAGGTGCTTAATGGCAGCTTGTGTGATGGAGTTCCAGGCCTCTTGCACCTGATCGGACAATACAGGGACGGTTAGTGCTGGTTGTGGGTGACGCTGGACTTGTGGTCCGATGATGTCCCATACGTTCTGGTGATCGAACAGGCCAAGGCAACATGTCGACACTCTGTAAAGGGATGTTGAGCTACAACAGCGGTATGTGGGCAAGCGTTATCCTGTTGGAAAACTGGAAAACACCACCTGCAATGCTGTTCATGAATGAAGGCACACCAGGTCGATTCTCTGCCTCGTGATGACTGGGTGTTGTGTGACGTCCTTAGGTTAGTTAGGTTTAAGTAGTTCTAAGTTCTAGGGGACTGATGACCATAGATGATAAGTCCCATAGTGCTCAGAGCCATTTGAACCATTTGAACACCAGGTCGAATCACCAGACTGATGTACAATTTTGAACTCAAGGTGCGTGGGATAACCACGAGAATGCTCCCGCTGTCAAACGAAATCGCACCCCAGACCATAACTCCAGATGCTGGTCCAGTGCGTCTAGCATGCGGACAGGTTGACTGTAGGCCCTTGGCTGGCGTTCTTCTAACCAACTTACGGCCATCTTTGTCACCGAGGCACAACCAGATTTCATCAGAAAACAAAACAAACCTCCATCCTGCCCTCAAATGAGCTCTTGCTTGGCTCAACTAAAGTCGCAAATGGCGGTGGTTTAGGGTAGGCGGAATGCACGCTACAGGACGTCTGGGTCGGAGCTATCCTTGAAGTAACCGATCTGTAGCAGTTGTGTCACTATGATGCCAGCTATTGAACAAATTGCTGCTGCAAAACAGTACAATGCGCCATAGCCATGCCCTGAACACGATAATCGCCCCTCTAGGTAGTACCGTGTGACCGTCCGGAGCCCGGTCTCCTTTGATTGCACATTCTCTTGTCCACCGCTGCCAGAAATCATGTAGACTGGTTACATTACTTCCACATCTTTCTGAAATATCGCAGGAGGAACATACAGCCTCTGGTAACCCTATTACACGACCTCCTTTGAGCTCAGTGAGATGATGAGAATGGCGTCTTTGTCACCTTAAAGACATTCTTGATTAACATCAACTCACCACGTCCAATCACATGCACACGACGGCTAGGTCCTGTGTATACAGCGAACATGATTTACATCCTCATAGGGCGCGCTGCTAGCGCCACTCTTAAGCGACTGGTGAAAAATTTGAACAGATATCAACTTTAGTTTACGTTGCATAACTCCTTCTTGGTGTTGCGATTTTGTCCGTCAGTGAATTTTTAACCAACAGCATACAAACGTAAAATGTACACTTCATAAAGAAAATAGTAACAAAATAAATTTTCTTGGTTTAGTTACGAGTAGGAAGGGAGAAGGATTAGATTTCTCTACATATCGCAAACCTACGCACACGGACGTGATAATTAGCAATGATTCTAATCATCTAGCGCAGCACGAAAAGGTTTTCTTTCACGGGATTGTTGCGCGTCTATGCCAGCGACCACTTTAGGAATATGAAGTGCAGAATGAACTTGATATTCTTAGACACGTGGCTGTGGCCAACGGTTATAAGAGTAACTCAGTTATTGCAAATACATCGCAAGTAGAAACGGGCTAAAGCTCCGCGTATGGAGAAAAAGTTTATGACACTTCAATACCGTGAACCCCTAAGAGAAAAATTGATACCCGCTGTTGAGATGTAGTTTCAGATAACGGCTCAAACGAGTGGTCTTCTGAAGTATAGGTTAATACATCGACTGGAGAGAAGGTAAGGAAGGACAACATGAAGCTACATGGCGCATCTGGTGTCTACAGGTTGAAACGTGGAACTTGTGATAAGTTTCACGTCGGTCAGACGGGTAGATGTTTCATAACCAGGTTCAAGCAAAATGTCGGCTGCGCTAACAGGATGGAATTTGGCCAACATTTGCGTAAAGAGGATGACATCACAGGTGTGGCATAGAGAAGGCGACGAAGACATTTCATGTTGCCCCTTGTAAGCTCCCCCTCACTTATCGACCTTAATGATGTTGGATGTTGGCGCGCCTTCTTCTCGACACGGTCACCAGGCGAAACGGGCTCTTGATGTGCGCCAGCTAATGCTTCCCGTCCGCTACACCGTGTCAGAAACTATCACAGCAATTCGAGCGCAATTACATGCTGCCAAACACCGAAAGCGCGGCAACTCGCGGGAGCATCACACAACACACCTGCTCCACTGCACTACTCCAGCCAGACTCCCCTCTGCCCGCGCTCCACGCGACAGAGTTAACACTACCAAAGATCCTAAATACTTTGGTTCTCCACACGACCTATCTATGTATTCGTTCGACAGCATAGTTTTCCCTAGGCAAGACTCAGCGTAAAATACAAATAATATTTACAAAACAAACCAATTATACATCGACATAGATGCATAAATATATATATAAGTAGTAAAACAATTACAATATATAAAGGCACAGAAATGTCATATATTCAGGTAACAAAATAAGGAAAAAAATTTATAGTACAATAGATGGAAATAGGAGGACATGCATTTCCGGCGTTACACCCTCAAGGTTTAAAGCTAGACACTTTAGAGGTACTCGGGATCTATAAGTTTAAAGAGCTGGATAAGTTGCTTAATGAACAGTCGGCATTTAAATAGAATCAATACTTTGATTTCTTCAGAGAAGAAGTTTAATATTATTGTCTTCCGGGTGCAATGACCAGTTAGGCTGTAGCCTAAGTCTTCTTTAAGGAGGTGGCACTATATGTCCACCTTAGGCTTCCTGGTGACAAACTGGTTGTGAAGAACATGTGAATTAAGTAAGAATGATAATCCATTGTACTTATATAAGTGAAAAATGAAAAAATAAAGAAAACTTTTGTTCATTTTTCAATAGGCCTGTGTCATATGACAACTAATATTGATTCCAGGGCAATAAAATGTTTGTAATAACGCTGTATAACGAAGTTGGAGGCTTTGCCTTGTAATAATCTTGTTCGATGAACTCTCTGCCAGGCACTTAAATGTGATTTGCAGAGTATCCATGTAGATGTAGATTTTATTTCTATCTTACAAATTGGAGATTTAGGTCATTCATACGAAATCGACCGGCTATAGGGAATGTTCCCTCATCAGTGTAAGTTGGTGCATATCGAGAATTGAAGCCTAGTGTTGATGACGTGTGTCTCACCACCAGTCCTTTAATCTCTAGCAGTAAACTGCGAATGACGATTAATCGTGGATTTTAATCTGAATAATGAGTTTCTTTCTGGAATTATAGATTATGCAATACTATGGAGTTTCATAGTCATTTCCCAGTTCTTATGATATTTTTGTAACTAAGTTATTTGTTTTACTATATGACGCTTGTCTGCTGTGTGTTGCGCATTCTTTTCTGTGATTATAGTTGCCCCGTCGTAAGGGACTGTGCATATAATCCAGTTATTATTTTCATGTCACTTCGTGTGATGAACATTTTATGTTTATTATTAGATTGTAATTAATGGTAGGTTTTGAAAATTCAATTTATTAATCGGTTTATGCTACATAGTAATACCATTTTAGTTGGCAGATCGTGCCTCAGAGTTCGCAACTACTAGCGCCTTCTGGCGTATTTACCTTCAGGCTGCTGTAATTTCATGTATCAGTTATGCCGGTGCTGTGAGGAAAGTAACACTGGTAATATGTTGTAGATGATTTGGTACATGTTACCCAAGATTGACAGTTGGAGTTTTTTGTAAACGTACTTGCTGTATTATGTTTCAGTACATGCGATGAAGGTACGTACCTGTTTGTTTATAAAAGCAAGATCTATGTCCTGAGCGTGTGAAATTGTTCATTTAAGCAAAATTTGTAACAATTACTGTAATGTGCTTATAGGCGTCGGTTTGATAATGGCCGTCGTGTCTGAAACTAGTCTCCGCACTGAAAAAGTTAATTAAACTAATTTTTCCAAAACTGTTTTATATAGAAAAATCACACTGAAGTTCCTTCTTTAAATATGCACACAAATGACAAAATGACAGATATTAAAATAAGTGACCAAGGAACGGAGAAAAATCTGAAATCGCTCAACACAGGGAAGGACACTGGACCTGACGGGATACCAGTTGGCTTCAATATAGAACCTGCCCCTCTTCTGGCAACAGCGTTCCGAAGGTATCTAGAGGAGCGAAACGTTGCTAATGGTTCAAATGGCTCTGAGCACTATGGGACTCAACTGCTGTGGTCATAAGTCCCCTAGAACTCAGAACTACTTAAACCTAACTAACCTAAGGACATCACACACATCCATGCCCGAGGCAGGATTCGAACCTGCGGCCGTAGCGGTGGTGCGGTTCCAGACTGTAGCGCCTTTAACCGCTCGGCCACTCCGGCCGGCAAACGTTGCTAATGATTGGCGAAAAGTACTGTTCATTCTAGTTTCCAAGAAGGGTCGTCGAACGGGCGCACAAAACTATGGGCCTATTTCTCTAACGTCAGTGTGTTCTAGAATTTTGGAACTGGCTTTATACTCGCGTAGTATGACACTTCTGGAGACCAAAAATCTCCTCTCTAGGAACAAACATGGTTCGTCTGAGACCTAGCTGGCTCTGTTCGACCACGAGAGACAGAAGGCAATAGATATAGGCACCCATGTAGATGCCACTTCATTGACTTCCGGAAGGCATTCTACACAGTTCCGCACTGCCGCCTAAAGAATAAAATGCGAGCTTATCGAGGCGTAGCACCTTTGCATTACTCCTGTCACTTGTTAGGACGACTCGTTATAGGCATGAGTCATCGACAGATGTCTCCAGCTGACATGGACCTGAGTTACAAAGCTGCACGTAGTTGTACTAGTAGGCGGCAGAGGTCAGCAGTTGACGGACAGCGCTAGCAGTCGTAGTCAAAACAAAAGCTATGTTTGATCAATATTTAATGTATTTGCATAATTATAATTGTTTTATATGTGTAGTAATTAGCAGTGTGAGTGTTGTATGAGTGAAGAAGAACAGAAGTAAATGAAAATTGTTTTGTTTATTCACGAAGTACCAGTTAAACTATACAGGGAATTTACTATAATGAAATGTGCAGTCAGTTTATGGTACTAATAAATCGTGAATAGAACACAAATTAATCGGTAATTTCAGAAGGAGTAATTTTATATTTGATTCTTTTCTAAATTTATTTATTTAGTAATTGCCATAGAAAGAAATGTTTTACTATGATTGGTCATTGAAGTAAATCGCGGGCTAGCGCGGGATAATACTGAAACCTGATTTGCTGTTTGTGATATCAGCCAATCAGAAAAATGCAGGCTCGCGCCAATCTATGCTGGGAACAAAGCCTTTGATGTGATCTAGGAAAGTGGGGGCTGAGGGTTCGAACTAGTAACATCTCATTGAAAGCAGGCTCCGACGAAGGTACTGTAAAATCGCGGAAAAATGCTAATTACGAGTTCGCGAAGTAGTACAAAGTGTATTTAAGTGAACGGTATAGTGGAAGTCGTGTGGAATTTCGGACGGAATATCAAAATTATTGCTTCTGACTGTTAGTTAAAACCGCGTGGCGTGTTGTGCGATCTAAGACTGGAACAGGTATTACGTGTAGAGCAGAGTGCACAACATTTGAGCGAGGATGTTCATAACTAAACGATCCAGTGAAATCTATTAACTACGGTAACGGGTGTAAATACCATAAACTGGCTACGTGTGTGATTGTGGATTGCATGTGAACTTTACATTGTGTTACCACTCAGTACGGACTTGGCAGTATTAACTGTGATCCTTATCGTAAAAATACACCTGAAAATTTACATTGCCAAGTTAAAACTTTTATTTCAGTACCAGCCATATCCCGTTTACCGGACAATTCTATGTATGTTGCGACCTGCAGTAGACAGTAGTGGTCTAGTATTTTCTACTACAGCTTTTAGGTAGACAAATGAACATTGCTGGACACTGGCAGGGCGGTAAAAAGAAAGTTGCCGCGCCGCAGTATGGATACCAGACAAATTGTATGATTGGATTGAAGAGTTTCTAGCAAACAGAACACAGTACGTCGTTCTGAACGGAGAGAAGTCCTCAGACAAAAAAGTAACTTCGAGCCTGCCGCAGGGGAGTGTTACAGGGCCATTACTATTCACAGTATATATAAACAACGTAAGCCACGACAATAGAAAATTGTAGCGAAATGCAAGAAGACCTGCAGAGTATAGACGCTTGGTGCGGGGAGGAGCAATTGAAGCTCAACGTAAACAAATGTTACGTATTGAGAATACAAGGACAGAAACATCTTTTACTGCATTATTACAGAATTGCAGAACTGCCACTGGAAGCAGTTACTTCCATAAAATACCTAGGAGTATGCGTAATGGAGCGATTTGAAGTGGAGTGATGACATAAAATTAATCGCAAGTAAGGCAGATGTCAGTCTGAGATTCATAGCCAGAATCCTCAACAAACGTAATCCATCCACAAAGGAAAGAGCTTGCAAAACTCTCGTTCGACCAATACTTGAATATTGTTCGTCCATTTGAGATCCAAACCGGATAGGACTGATATAGGAAATGGAGAATATCCAGAGAAGAGCAGCACGTTTCGTTTCAGGCTCATTTAGTAAGTACTAAAGCGTCACACGGAGGAGCTCAGCCAACTCCAGCGTCAGGTGCTATAGGAGAGGTGTCTGCATCACGCTATGGTCTGCTGTTAAATGTTCGGAGAGAGTACTTTCCTGGAAGAGACAACCAATATATTGCTTCCTCCCACGTACATGTCGCGGAAAGGACCATCAAGGTAAAACTAGAGAGATCAGAGGCCACGTGGAGGGTTAGCAGCAACCATACTTCCCGCGAACCACACGCGACAGGGCCTGAAAAAGGAGGAAATGACATTGTTGCTCGACACCACACACCTTAAGGTGGCTTATGGAGTATGTTGATGTAGATGTACATTCTCCTCGGACCAGTCCATCGATCAGGCGACTCAGATCAACAACACAAAATAGACGAGATAGCAGACGAACTCTTTCTGTACTGCCAGCGCCAAAGCGGAAAAGGCGCAAAGTTCCTTTTGTTGGTTCCGAGGGCGGTCGGGTCGGCCTCGGTTAAGAGCGGCAAGGATGGCCCGTAATGACGATGCGCGCCAGGACGGACGAGCTCGGCATTCTGGACTTGCCTGCGTCATCCGACAGCTGGAGATCCGCACGCATCGTAATTTCTTGCGTCGAGACACGAAAAGGAAGGGAGAATCTGAAAAAAGTTCACAAAAAGGAAGTGAATGCGCTATTGTGGCTGGAGTTGTTTCTACTCCGAAAACCGCAGGGAACAGATGGGTCGTAGCGTGCATAATAATACACCTCCAGCGGTTGTTAGACGCAAACAAAGCGGCGGCCACGGAACGACAATAATGCACATTCCTCTGACGTAGCTATTTGCGCAGCTGACGACTCCGTCTCTGAGAGCTGAATATTTTATGACACAAATGAAACATTTGCATCGTAGTCCGTTAATTTCAGTGTAGTGGATGTAGAATGATGAAAGGCCATTTCCGAAGAATGCGTGTAAAACGCATACCAAGAAATGAGTTTTGTGTAAAGTATAGAGAAGAGGCAATTAACTGCAGGTTTAGGAACACCTCCTTCTAGTACTAGGACTCCGGAAATTCTCGCAGAAGCTCTTAACCGTGAGATGCGGTACTGAATTTCAAAACAAAAATATAATATCAAAATACACTGGAGAACCAGAGAAGCTGGTACACCTGCGTAATATCGCTTACGGCTCCCGCAGATGTGCTGCAACACGACGTGACATCGAACGACTAATGTCTGAATTAGTGTTGATGGGAACTGAACCGTGAATCCTGCAAGGGTGTCCGTAAATTCGTGAGTACGACGGGGTGGATATCTCTTCAGAACAGCACGTTGCAAGGCATCCCAGATTTGCTCAATAATGTACATGTCTGCGCAGTGTGGTAGCCAGCGGAAGTGTTTAAATTCAGAAGAGTGTTCCTGGAGCCACTCTGTAGTAATTCTGGACGTGTGGGGTGTCGCATTGTCTTGCTGGAGTTGCCCACGTCCATTGGAATGCACAATGGACATGAATGGATGCAGGTGATCAGACAGGATGCTTACGTACGTGTCACTTCAGAGTCGTATCTAGACGTCTCAGGGGTCCCATATCACTCCAACTTCAGATGCCCCACACCATTACAGAGCCTCCACCAGCTTGAACATGCAGGGTCCATGGATTCATGAGGTTGTCTCCAGACCCGTACACGTCCATCCGCTCGATATAATTTGACACGAGACTCGTCCAACGAGGCAACATGTTTCCAGTCATCACAGTCCAATGTCGGTGTTGACTTGCCCAGGCGAGGCTAAAGCTTTGTGTCGTGCTGTCATCGAGGGTACACGAGTGGACCTTCGGCTCCGAAAACCCACACAGATGTTGTTTTGTTGAATGGTTTGCACGCTGACACTTAGTACAGCATTGAAATCTGCAGCAATTAGCGGAAGGGCTACGCTTCTGTCACGTTGAACGATTCTCTTCAGTCGTCGTTGGTACCGTTCCTGCAGGATCTTTCTGCGGCCGCAGCGATGTCGGAGATTTGATGTTTTACCGGATTCCTGATATTGACGGTACACTCGTGAAATGGTCCTACGGGAAAATCCCCACTTCATCGCTACCTCGGAGATGCCGTGTCCCATCGCTCGAGCGCCGACCATAACACCGCGTTCCAACTCACTTAAATCTTGATAACCTGCCATTGTAGCAGCAGTAACCGATCTAATAACTGCGCCAGACACTTGTTATTTTATGTAGGCGTTGCCGACCGCAGTGCCGTATTCTGCCTATTTACATATCTCTGTATTTGAAGACGAATGCCTATACCAGGTTCTTTGCCGCTTCAGTGTATTATGCTCAGGAGAAAACATCTGATAATGAGCACGATGTGTTCACACATTGCGGAAGCATGTGTAGCAAAGATAGAGTACACAGAATATTGAAATGTGGTACAATAAAGCCTGTTCGTAAACCAAGATGTTCATTGCACTAAATTTTATCCATTATAGATTTCCGCTAACCTTCGCGAATCTGGAATACTCGCAACCTATGATTTTTGCACGATTTTGCTATTCTTTATCTCCAATCGGTAACTAGCTCCGAGGAAACCACTCATCTTCAGGCCATAGCTACAATACCACATTACACCTACTCTGTAGATGTAAATTTCTGCGGGGATCGTCACAAGGTGTGAAACATGATACTGAAAGGTTTGCAGAATGACCACACACGGCTGCCATGCGCTCTTCATTGCACCAAGGAGGTTTTCAGCTTCTAATTTCTTTAGATGTGAACATGTGGACGTAAGTGGAAATCAGAAGATGACAATTCTGGGGAAGAGAGAGCACCAGTTATTACTTCAAATTCCTTATTTTTCTACTACCAAACAGCCTACCCTTGTCCTGATTTTTATTAAAATTGAGGGGTGTTGCCACGTCTTTTTTCATTCGGCTGATCAAATCGTACATACAAGCACGGGCTTGGCAGTGATACTTGTTCAGCTAAGTTTCAGAATATATTAATTGAGGACAAAATTTCCAAACTTTCATTTGTGTGAAAACTTTCTCCCGAAACGTAGATTAGTGACTTTAATTGCAACCTGGTTCACGCCGAAGTACAGTAGGTTTCACTCGGCTACCCTACTGATGATATGCTGAGACAATGTTCACAGGTGGCTCTGAGCACTATGCGACTTAACTTCTGAGGTCATCAGTCGCCTAGAACTAAGAACTAATTAAACCTAACTAACCTAAGGACATCACACACATCCGTGCCCGAGGCAGGATTCGAACCTGCGACCGTAGCGGTCACTCGGTTCCAGACTGTAGCGCCTAGAACCGCACGGCCACTCAGGCCGGCTGTTCACAGGTACGTGCAGGTCTGTCGTAAAGGAACGGAAAGAACCGCGCCGACGCAACGTGACCATCTGGAGTCTCTTCTTGCGACCGTACATTGTCGCGACAACCACTACCAACAGTCAAGTACAGTGGCTAAATTCCTGCCAAATCTTTCTGCAACATCGCAGAAGAAAAATCCAGCTTCTCGCAGCCCTGTTACACGACCCCGTTCAAACACAGTGAGGTGTCGCTAAAGGAATCTTTGTCACCTTAAAGGCATGCTTGACTAACACAACCCACAATGTCCAATCTCAAAGATAACTGAAGCTGACCACCATTACAGCACGTATTGAAAGCAAACCTGATTTGCAGCCGCATAGCGGCGCTACTAGCGCCGCTTTTAGCGAGCTGGTGCGAAACATAAATAGACATCATCTTTCAGATGTAGAAACAAACCTACCAACTTTCGATTTTGTCGCCCAACTGCTTCGTGGTGTTGCGATTTTCTTTCCTTCGGTGTGTTTGAACATCTCTCTTGTCAATTAAAGGCGGTGGTAGAAAATAAAACAATTTTATAAACGATTTGAAACCGTATGTGCTCGAAAACTCATTATACTACATGATCTAGTAGATAGTGTCGGAAGTTCCATGCGGCATTTCGCGGATGATGCTGTAGTATACAGAGAAGTTGCAGCATTAGAAAATTGCAACGAAATGCAGGAAGATCTGCAGCGGATAGGCACTTGGTGCAGGGAGTGGCAACTGACCCTTAACATAGACAAATGTAATGTATTGCGAATACATAGAAACAAGGATCCTTTATTGTATGATTATATGACAGCGGAACAAACACTGGTAGCAGTTACTTCTGTAAAATATCTGGGAGTATGCGTGCGGAACGATTTGAAATGGAATGATCAGATAAAATTAATTGTTGGTAAGGCGGGTGCCAGGTAGAGATTCATTGGGAGGGTCCTTCGAAAATGTAGTCCATTAACAAAGGAGGCGGCTTACAAAACACTCGTTCAACCTATACTTGAGTATTGCTCATCAGTGTGGGATCCGTACCAGATCGGGTTGACAGAGGAGATAGAGAAGATCCAAAGAAGAGCGGCGCATTTCGTCACAGGGTTATTTGGTGAGCGTGACAGCTTTACGGAGATGTTTAGCAAACTCAAGTGGCAGACTCTGCAAGAGAGGCGCTCTGCATCGCGGTGTAGCTTGCTGTCCAGGTTTCTGGATGAGGTATCGAATATATTGCTTCCCCCTACTTATATCTCCCGACTAGATCACGAATGTAAAATTAGAGAGATTCTAGCGCGCACGGAGGCTTTCCGGCAGTCATTCTTCCCGCGAACCATACGCTAATGGAACAGGAAAGGGAGGTAATGATAGTGGCACGTAAAGTGCCCTCCGCCACACACCGTTGGGTGGCTTGCGTAGTATAAATGCAGATGTAGAGGTAGATGTTGTATTTCTGAATGCAAACATCTGTACATGATTGTTATATTGTAAGGTGGCAACGAAAAAATGGTTCAAATGGCTATGAGCACTATGCGACTTAACTTCTGAGGTCATCAGTGGCCTAGAACTTAGAACTAATTAAACCTAACTAACCTAAGCACATCACACACATCCATGCCCGAGGCAGAATTCGAACCTGCGACCGTAGCGGTCGCTCGGTTCCAGACTGTAGCGCCCAGAACCGCACGGCCACTCGGGCCGGCAAGGTGGCAACGGTCTTGCCCCTTACATGAGTCTATTTAACGTGACTATAATCACTTTGTGAGCACTTTAAGTCAATAAAAACGACTGACAGCAGCTCAGTCGCTTTGTAGATAATTAGTTGTTGTTTGTTGGAGTGATACTCTCGATTACGGTGTATGAAATGTCTGTGGAAACGCATCGGCACACTGGCTATGTAATACAGGGAGAATTACGCGATTTTGTAGTTATCAGTTTACGCGTCAATGCATTATATGTGAGGCACCGGGGACAGCGCTCTGCCAGCAGCCTGACAGCGTATCTCCAGGTGTGTAACTTCAAGTGTTTAAAAAAACAGAGCAGTGGCTTGCTGGGCGTGCTCTAACCTTCGCTCCACTGATTTTACGCCTTCGAGTAACTGAATTGGGGCAGGCCAGGAGTCCCTTAGGAATTAAAAATTCTGGAAAAAATGTTGTTGCTCGCAGCTGTGGATCTTCCCAGGTGGCTTTGGCGGAGTTTACTCGTGAAATTTGGTAGAAAGGGATGAATTGTGGAAAATAGTTCGATTCCCAGGCCGAACATTGCTCGGCACTGGGAAACTGGGTATTTTGAGCGTTCCTAGGGGTGTTATTGGCTCGTTAAAGTTTTGATGGGGAAAACAGTGGCTAAGAGAGATCTTGCTCGACACTCTGTAGAGGTCTTCCGTCTTGGGCTTTCGTTCTGAGAGGATGTTAGCCGTGTCAGCTCTTTGCTGATGGGAAGATTGTCGCAATTTGAGAAGTTTACGGACAGCAGTCTGTTGTCCAAGTATTGCAGGAGTGTAGTTTCCGAGGCTCCGCAACGCGGACTCCACGGCCGCGCCGTCGCCCGGCGCAGACCGCAGCCACAGCAGTAGCAGTACGAGGTGCATTCAAGTTCTAAGGCCTCCGATTTTTTTCCTAATTAACTACTCACCCAAAATCGATGAAACTGGCGTTACTTCTCGACGTAATCGCCCTGCAGACGTACACATTTTTCACAACGCTGACGCCATGATTCCATGGCAGCGGCGAAGGCTTCTTTAGGAGTCTGTTTTGACCACTGGAAAATCGCTGAGGCAATAGCAGCACGGCTGGTGAATGTGCGACCACGGAGAGTGTCTTTCATTGTTGGAAAAAGCCAAAAGTCACTAGGAGCCAGGTCAGGTGAGTAGGGAGCACGAGGAATTACTTCAAAGTTGTTATCACGAAGAAACTGTCGCGTAACGTTAGCTCGATGTGCGGGTGCGCTGTCTTGGTGAAACAGCACACGCGCAGCCCTTCCTGGACGTTGTTCTTGCAGTGCAGGAAGGAATTTGTTCTTCAAAACATTTTCGTAGGATGCACCTGTTGCCGTAGTGCCCTTTGGAACGCAAAGGGTAAGGATTACGCCCTCGCTGTCCCAGAACATTGACACCATCATTTTTTCAGCACTGGCGGTTACCCGAAATTTTTTTGGTGGCGGTGAATCTGTGTGCTTCCATTGAGCTGACTGGCGCTTTGTTTCTGGATTTAAAAATGGCATCCACGTCTCATCCATTGTCACAACCGACGAAAAGAAAGTCCCATTCATGCTGTCGTTGCGCGTCAGCAACATGCCACACGGGTAGCCATGTGGTCGTCCGTCAGCATTCGTGGCACCCACCTGGATGACACTTTTCGCATTTTCAGGTCGTCATGCAGGATTGTGTGCACAGAACCCACAGAAATGCCAACTCTGGAGGCGATCTGTTCAACAGTCATTCGGCGATCCCCCAAAACAATTCTATCCACTTTCTCGATCATGTCGTTAGACCGGCTTGTGCGAGTCCGAGGTTGTTTCGGTTTGTTGTCACATGATGTTCTGCCTACATTAAACTGTCGCACTCACGAACGCACTTTCGACACATCCATAACTCCATCACCACATGTCTCCTTCAACTGTCGATGAATTTCAATTGGTTTCACACCACGCAAATTCAGAAAACGAATGATCGCACGCTGTTCAAGTAAGGAAAACGTCGCCATTTTAAGTATTTAAAACAGTTCTCATTCTCGCCGCTGGCGGTAAAATTCCATCTGCCATACGGTGCTGCCATCTCTGGGACATATTAACAATGAACGCGGCCTCATTTTAAAACAATGCGCATGTTTCTATCTCTTTCCAGTCTGGAGAAAAAAAATCGGAGGCCTTAGAACTTGAATGCACCTCGTACAGCTTCGGCCTGCGTTAGGAGTAGCGTTAAATAGCTGCATCACGTGCAATTGCTGTTTCCACTGAGGTTTCACGATACTTTGGGGTGTAGTGATTCTTCTTATTTTTCGTTTTGTGTCGATGTCAGTCGGTCAGCCAATTTATAAGAGATCGCGTTTTGTACCGATTTTGACACAGTTCACTGCCAATCCCAGCTAGGAGGGTAATTTATAAATGGTTCGTTTGTGTTTTTATCCAGCATTGGTCTGAATTTGATAATAAATTTATTGATTCAGTAGAGCTTTTACTTTCAGTAATTTTATCCTGAATTCACCCTTTGCTTTATTTTATTTCTGTGTAATTGATATCATTGGACCCCTTAAGTGTTCGTTATGGTTCATGTTTGGGATTAAAAATAGGTGTGATTTATCGTCAACACTACCACTGCAGATTACTTAGGGATGACAGGGTGACATTTAAATCTAGCGTTATCTTTTCTTGCATACATTTCCACTCCCGATTTCTCTGTAAATTGTTTGACAGGGGCGAACACACGCAAAATCCAGACAAGCAACAGGTGGGGTGTTACGATATGTTGTTGTAGATGAAGTATAAAACAAAAATTAAACTATGTAAGTTGTCAGCATATAGTCATATTTTCACTTAGGAAGTGTTTAATATTTGTGACTCTAATTAGACTGTCCACATAATAGTCAGCTGTTGATAATACGAGTCAGAGAACATGTAGCTTACTTGACTGAGCTAAAAGGAATGGAAGGTTAGAAATTCACGTTACGTCGACGTCGAGATGGCTAGAGAAGGAACACAAACTCGGACAAGACTGGGGAAAAGGAGCGGTCGTGTAGTATTCAAAGAGACCATTCTTGACATTCACGTTGATCGATTTAGGGAAACCACGTGAAACTTAAAAGTGGATAGTCAGAGAGGGGTTTGAACCCCGTTACTCAGAAATGCGTCCACCATTGCGCCACTTCGCTGGGTAACAAGCAGACCGTGAGTACTTCGCAAAAACTGGCAAAGATAATTTGGGAGACGGCTTTTAGGGCTCTCATAATGCTCGCTTACGAAGCGAGATTCGCAGAGGTTTTCACGTGTTGAGTCAGTGTGAGACTTTATGCTAGCAGCGGAGAGCTGTCACGATTCACAGTTTAACATTAACTGTATTACAGATGCATACGAAAGATGAGAATATAATAGTATGAGATAAAAACGAAACACATTTTTGGCTTCTGAAAACTGGTAACGATGAAACTGGACCCGTCTGAAGTGAGGTTGTTGTAATACAAAAAAGAAGTGCAAGTTAGAGGAAGAGAGAAGTTGCCAAACAAGCGCACTCGGTGGAAGAAGGAAATGAAGGTAGAGAGTGTGTTAAGTGACTGGAACAAGAACTCCATTTGTATTGCCAAACTGTTCAAAGTTAAAGAACCTCTTAGAATACGATGAACAGCGAATACGCCGCTTAAGTGAGAAAGCGTATCACGCCAATATGATCCCTGAGGCTGCAGTTAAATGGAGCTTAGCACTGTGTCTTTCTTCCTGCAGTCTCGGCCAGTTGTACAGCGGAAGAGCAACTTACTAAGCGTATAACGACAAGCTAGTGACAAGGTGAAGCCTTGAGTCAATCTCGAGACGAACTCAGATGGCAAGCCTGCTAGCGCGCTGCTGCAAAAGGAAGTATTCTGCCTCGAACCTCGGCTCTACATATTAAAAATTTAATGTATGTGCCGCAACTAGTAGCAGTATTTAATGGTTATCAATCTTAATACACTAGTTCATCGCCGACGCGCTTCGAGTCATTAGTGCTCATCATCAGGCATCAATGAATACAAATCAACTAAATGTTACTTACGCTACTAACAGTATTGACTAGAAAATAGCCAATTTGCTATGATGCCGGGATCTTCACTAGATCCAAAACGTATGCCTCCCTACATATAAATGAGGTAACGATGTATGGTGTATATCTTGCCATGGGCAGTGCTGTCATGTAAATGTTTTTTGTGATGCTATTGCGGCGGAACTGTTAGTTCCATTCCGTTTATTGTGTCCATACGATCCTAATTTGGTATCGTTGGATAGTATATGAATGACCATCTTCTCTTTACACTGACATACTACACCTTTAGAACAGAAAAATGGATCCATTGGTGTTTATTTTGTATGTTACACTTATTTTCCATTCCTTTGTGAAGGAATGCATAAGACTGAGAATGAGGGGACACAGGTAAGTTCAGGGATAACCGTAGATAGTGGGAGTAGAATGAGATTGTACCAGTTTACCCTACGTGGGCAAATTCAGCAAAGGGAAGTGCACACCAAAGATAAACGCCATCACCAGGTTAAGAGGTGTCAAGCTGATCACAGCCAATCAGAAACCGACCCCTCCATTGAGTTTGAACGACGTATCGTTGCCCCTCCGATTCCGCAATTTTTCAGTTGTTCGTCCAACAGACGTCCCGTCGAGGCTCCTTGCGTAAAGTTGAAAAGGGAGTTATTGAAATGTGCTGGTTTGTTATAAAAAATGGTAATAATTAGAGGTATAAAAACGCATGATGTTCGAATAGTATGATGTTGGTTGAATTTTATTAAGTGCGACTTGACCACATGATACCGCCATTAATTAACTTCTAGCTTAATTATGTCCAAATTACATTTCAGGATGGTTTTTCTTTGTAAGTAATGTTCAACCGCATGTGCTCACCATCAACTGTGTAGACTGACCCTGTCGAAAGTATGTTTTCGTGTGATCTTTCTTACATGGTAGGGTTGTATAAGTCAGTGTGATAGAAGGTATAACAATTTTGTGTGAGAATTTCAACAAGTTTTCTGTGATTTCCTTGCAAGTAGTGTCCCCCGCATGTACCCGCCATTTGTCGTGTGGTACGTTTGCGTAGTGAAAGTGAATTGCTTAAGTGATTTCCTTTGCAGTCAGAGTTCGCTTCAACGATTCGATTAAGAATTTTATCAGTTTTAGCATCCGTAATAGATATACGACCATGTGTTCTCGCCATTTATGTTCGTTTATCTGTTTGGTATTATTTGTATGATTAATGTAGAACTTCTTGCATGAAGTGTCTGTTTATCAAGATCTGAGGTTAATTACTACAGCCGCACATAACAACGTCAAATAGATTCGGTATCATTCAATCCACTCTCACCACCCCCCTCTCCATGTTAGTGTCGCACATGCCCGCACCTAACAAAGAATCAGCTGTAGACCTCCCTGTTGTGTGTTGCTAGTTAACCGGAAGAATATTCTGTACCATTTAACATCAACTGCCCCTGTCTACGTGGAATATCGGATTATGTAACCTGCGGAACAGTTAGTCCATGTTTGTTTTGCAAATTTCCTACATAAGCATGGAGATAATAGCTTTGCTTAACTTCCTCGTGGTATCACGCAGTTCTGGGGGCAGACTTAACCTCGCACTAGTCTCATGAGAGTGTGTGTAGATGGTGTGCTTTGGCTATTGATGAATGTAGTAACCAGATGCCGTTGCTGAAGCTCGTGTGACAGTGTAGTTTATTCGGTAGTAGACCAAAATTTAACTACATAGAATTCATTACCACTGATGAGATTCAACCCGTTTGCCATTTAATGTAAATCTTTTTTACCTGCTAATTTCGAAATAAATGTGAATTTTATAAAGAAAGTCCTTTTTCGCTGCCACTCTCCCAAAAAGTATTAACCTTGAGAGAATAACTGAATTCAATAATAATTTCCGTTTTTACAAGGAAATCAAAGAGTGTAGGAAGATAAAAGAATTAATTCAAGATTATGAAAGGAAGAGGTATTCATTTACTACTCTGGATGCTCCCTGGTAGATTGCCACACTTTTGTTATCTGTTGCATTCTTAATGTATTTAAGGATCAGTTTGAATTAGGATTATACTGAGCTGTGTATTTAAAGGACCTTTCCATGAGAGTAAATTCAAGACGAGCTTAACCGTGGAAAGTAGCGATCAATATGACACGGAGCACGTCTGTCACTGAATAAAATTCAAGCATAAATATATAAGAAACAGGCGATATGCTTTCATTATGCGGGTGCCTTACTGCGTGTTCGTCCATTGCTTGGTGCAGTGGTCGAGGATATCTCCTTTTTTTATTATTATTATTACAGCTGACATGGTATTAGTGGCAGAAAGTGAGCGGACAGTGAAAAACATGCTGAAAGATCTGAATGAAGCTTGTATGGAATATGGGATGCAAATAAACACAGCAAAAACAATGAGTATGGTCACCAGTACAAGACGCAGACTGTCCAATATTAAAATAGGACGATCTACCATTAGCCAAGTAAGTGCATTTAAATATCTTGGAAGCATAATAACTGAAGGGTCACCAGGAGGTGAAAACTCAAATTTCCATAGCGAAGGAGGCATTCAACAGAAAGAGGAGACTCTTATTTGGCAAATTAGTTCAAGGTCTAAGGAAAATGCTTGGCAAATGTTTTGTCTGGAGTGTGGCACTATATGGGGCAGAAACATGGACGCTGAGACGAGAGGATGAAAAAAAGGTTAGAAGCATTTGAGATGTGGATGTGGAGGAGAATGGAGAGAATAAGCTGGATGGAAAGAGTTGGTAATGAAAGAGAATTGGAAAGGGTTGGTGATAGCGTTACGGAGATGTTTAGCAAACTCAAGTGGCAGACTCTGCAAGAGAGGCGCTCTGCTGTCCAGGTTTGGGAAAGGGTGCGTTTCTGAATGAGGTATCGAATATATTGCTTCCTCCTATTTATATCTCCCGAGGAAATCACGAATGTAAAATTAGAGTGATTCGAGCGCGCACGGAGGCTTTCCGGCAGTCGCTCTTCCCGCGAACCATACGCGACTGGAACAGGAAAGGGAGGTAATGACAGTGGCACGTAAAGTGCCCTCCGCCACACACCGTTGGATGGCTTGCGGAGTATAAATGTAGATGTAGATGTAGAGAAGATGTCTGAAAGTTGTAAGAGAAAGGAAAAAGAACTGGTTGGGACATTCATTGAGAAGTGAGTGCTTGCTAGCAGATGCTTTGGAAGGATTGATTTGTGGGAGTAGACTGAGACGAAGAAGGAGATACAAGATGATAGACGACATAAAGGGAAGAGGAAAATATGCAGACCTGAAGAGGATGGCAGAAGACCGGACAGCCTGGAGGACTACCATGTGAAAACCTGCCTTTTGGCAGAACACTGATGATGAAGATGATTACAGCACCGTCACGAAAAAGTAATCTGCCATTTCGGCTAATGATTATACAGTTTTAATTTATCACATATGCCATTTTGAAATATTCACTACTGAAAAAGTAGTATAAATCCTTTTCAATAGTGACGATGAAAATCTGGCTAGCAGCAGCTTTCATAGAGCTGTATAGGAAGCCATTCTTACCATGCGTGAATGGAAATATATGGTACAATGAAAAATATTCTCTGACAGGTACGTCATAGTGTTTGACAGAGTGTAGATGTAAAAGTAAATGCGTTATAGTGAGAGATTGAACAGTTCAGCTACGTTGCTCTCTGAAGCAACAGATGTTGCTTTCATTTGGCGCACAAAGCATCTTGTATCCATCAAGGATTCTTCGTGCCTTTCATGTACCCAGGAAGCATCGTAATATCGTACCTTTGTTACTTGCCGACAATGTGTTACTATGCCAAACTCTTCTCTTAAATCTATGAAGAGAAAAAATATCCGGCTTTGAGCTGCAATAACAAGCTAGCGGGCGACTGAAACCTTGTCTTCTTGTGATAGGCTGTAGCAGCTGCCTTTTCAGACAAGTCTGAAATAGGGTTTATAAGAAGAGCTAAAACTCGAAGATTGAAACATTTTACTTTGTTTGGCTAGGGTGAGCCGCATTTTTTAGAGGCCTAACATAAAAATTTCCTGGAAATATTAGTTGAGTAGCACAAAAATCGTGACTGGGGCCCTGAAACACGCACCCGAGTATGTGAATAATGTTCTGGCACTATGGGAGTAACTCAGCTCCAAAGAATACCAATTGTTAAAACGTATAATAAATGAATTTCATAATACCACTGATTTTAACGTTCTTCTTTTTGAATAGGATTGCTTTTTGGTACGGTAGTGGGCATATGTATGGGACAACAATATATTGGATTGTGTCCGAAGTTTGTTCGCTTTGCTCGCGGTTTCCCGCCTGCAAACCCTGCACCCGCTGTGGCCCCCAGGGTAACACAGTTGCCAAACCGCCCTTACTCCATAGACGTCGAGAAAGGTTCTATTGTGTTGGCAGAAGAGCCAACACCGTGTTACGAAAGGAGGCCGAAATGCACGCGTTTATCTCACGCAGGCTGGCGTGAGGAGGGAGAACTATACTGACGTGAAGTCTGGAACATGACAAGGAATTAGAATTCAGAAAGTGGACTTAATTAGTTTGATACTTAACTTTAATACATTAATGATGAACGTCGCTCTTGGCGGTGCATGTTCACAATATTATCTGTTCAGAATAGTAACTGAATATGGCGCCTTGCTAGGTCGTAGCAAATGACGTAGCTGAAGGCTATGCTAAACTGTCGTCTCTGCAAATGAGAACGTATGTAGACAGTGAAACATCGCTAGCAAAGTCGGCTGTACAACTGGGGCGAGTGCTATGGAGTCTCTCTAGACTAGACCTGCCGTGTGGCGGCGCTCGGTCTGCAATCACTGATAGTGGCGACACGCGGGTCCGACGTATACTACAGACCGCGGCCGAGTTAAAGGCTACCACGTAGCAAGTGTGGTGTCTGGCGGTGACACCACAGGTTCTGCTATGCGCCTGGTGGGATTGCAAACACGCCCTGTATTACAAACGTCTTCCGAATGAGGCTATCACTTCCAAGAAATACTTTTCCAGTTGGATCGTCTCAAGTAAGCCATTGATGAGAAACGAGCGGATTTGGGACACGATGTCGTCTTTCACCACGACGACGCCAGATCTCATACTTATATGCTGACCCGTCAAAAGCTGTGTTCTTTTGGGTGGGATATGTTACCCCAACCGCTGTATTGGCCAGACATTGTCTCTTCCGACTCTTATCTATTCCGTTCCCTGAAAAATTTCCTGAATGACAAACGCCTCACCTAGAAGGACTGCAGAATGAACCTGGAAGAAATTGGAAATTTGTATGTAGTAAGGTCTTATGGGACGAAACTGCTCAGGTCATCAGTCCCTAAGATTACACACTACTTAATCTGACTTAAACTAACTTACGGTAAGGACAACACACACACCCATGGCCGAGGGAGGACTCGAACTTTCGACTGGGGAAGCCGCGCGGACCGTGACAAGGCGCCTGAGACCACGCGGCTACCCCACGCGGCGAACCTCGAATTGTTCATCAACCTGAAAACCCGCGCATTTTGGAAGAATGGCATTTAGAACCTTCCAGAGAAATAGCAATATAGTATCGACATAATAGTGTATACTGTAGGAAATAAATAACTTGTTTACAAAACTGATCGGCCTTATTTCGTTATACTGTGCACGACTTGTGTGAGGTGTGTAAGCAGACAGGCTGGCAACCACTCTGTCGTAGCTGTGATGTGGGGAGGTGTGTTCGCAGGAGTTCTTTGTGATTGCAGTACAACGAAAAGCAAACGAACTTATGAGACAACCCAATATTTAGGTCAGGCGGCTGCGCGAAACTGATTTGTTTCTGACTGAATGTTGTGTGACTTGCGTGGCTTTTTGATGACGAAGTTTTCTCGGGTTAGCAGCGGATTCAAGGGGTCGTTCTGCGGCAACGTTTCAACAAGTTTCCTACTTGTCATCTTCAGGTGAAGATGTCAAGCAGGAAACTTGTTGAAAAGTTGCCGCAGAACGATGCCTTGACTCGGCCGATGACTCAAGAAGACTACATCATCGAGACTCGCTGAGAAAGTCAAAATTCGTATACTGTGAGACTTTTGCTTTTTTTTGTGCAGATGTTGTTTATTATTACAGGGTCATAGCCATTGTTATACGCGTTGTCTTAATTATATTCCTTTCATTTCACTGATATATGAGACTCACATGTACGTTTTGTATTCAGTGTAGCGTTGCTCCAAAACACGGTATTTTATGTTGGCTTGGATGACATGGTGAGTTTCCAATGCTGACATCTGCGATGGTAGGTTTTCTATAGATCCTAAAGTGATTTTCATGGTCACTAATACAAATTTTAAGATAAAGAAATGTGAAATTTGTTTTGACGAAAGCATGAAAGACTTGTAATGATGAATTGTATCAATTCGGAACTGGTAACGGTACTTTCTGAATAAAGTAAGCTAATCCAGTTTATTGCTGGTTGCTGCTGTATACTGTCAACAAGCTGTCTCTCAGATACGGCTGAAATTCATTGCAATTTTTTATAAGGAGAAAGGTCAGTGAATAAAACTGCTCACATAAGGTGGATCGCACCTGCTGTTTCTTTCGATACCAATGATCTTCACAGTGCAATGGGGATGGAAGGAGCTGCCTGTAGATTAGGAAGGCGTGCTTACTGTTGTACAGCAGCGGGTGCAGTCGTGCAGGCGTGGGGCTACCTGTGTACATGCGGGCTGCCGCTGCCCACCTCAGCTCTCCCCCCTCCCATCTTCTTGCAGGTAGCGGCTGGCACGTCGCGCACTTCCGCAGGATGCGCCGGCTGCCTGTCGCCGTGTCCTGCTGGCTTCGCATACCACGACACACCGGCCAGCTAGCGGCTAGCTGCTGGCCTACAGTCCTATAGTCGGCCCCAGAAGGAGTTGCTGGCATCTCCCTGTGTCACCTGCTAAGCTACGTGTGAGCGCTGTGGGTGCGTGTGTGCGTGCGCGCGTGCGAGCCGGGGAGAGAGAGAGAGAGAGAAAGAAAGAAAGAAAGAGAAAGAGATGGAGAGACAGGAGGAAGGGGGGCAGAGAGAGTTAGTGGGAGAGAGAGTATGGGGGGGGGGGGGGCGAGAGTGAGCAAGAGAGAGAGATTCAGACGGACATACAGACAGGTAGAGAGACAGACATACAAAGAGAAAGAGGGGAGGTGGGGGGAGGCAGAGCGTCGTCCTCTGTCAGGAGAGTCTGCAGCGGAAGCTTCAGTTTCTTTTTATACTACGATAGCCTGAAATTTAAAATTCAAGCTCAAATGGTTTTCAATGACACAATTCGCTGATGACATTGCTCTTCTGAGTGTAAGTGAAGAAGAATCACATGATCTGTTGAATGGAATGAACAGTCTAACGAATACACAAGATGGACTGAAACTAAATCGAAGAAAGACGAAAGGAATGAGAAGCAACAGAAATGAAAACAGTGAGAAACTTAACATCAAGATTGAAGGTTGCGAAGTGGATGAAAATAAAGGATTCTGCTACCGAGGAAGCAAAATAACCAATGACGGACGGACCAAAGAAGACACCAAAACACAGACCAACACTGGCAAAAAGGGCATCCCTGGCCAAGAGAAGTTTACTAGTACCAAACATAGGCCTTAATTTGAGAAAGAAATTTCTGAGAATGTGCATTTGGATCACAGCATTGCGTGGTAGTGAAACATGGACTGTGGGAAAACCGGAAGAGAAGAATCGAAGCATTTGGGGTGTGGTGCTACAGACGAATGTGGAATATTAGGTGGACTGATAAGGTAAGGAATGAGGAGAATCTGCTCAGAATCGGAGAGGAAAGGAAAATGTGGAAAAAACTGTCAAGGAAAAGTGACAGGACGACAAGACATTTGTTAAGACATCAGGAAATGAGTTCCATTGTACTACAGGGAGCGGTAGGGGGCAAAAACTGTAGAGGAATACAGAGATTAGAATACATCCAACCAATAATTGAGGACGTAGCTTGCAAGTGCTACGCCGAGATGAAGAGGTTGGCACAGGAGAGGAATTTGATCTAGGCCGAATCAAACCAGTGAGATGACTCATGACTCAAAAAAAAAAAGTCTAAGATTAAACATTCTCAGTAGTTCTGCAGTCGACAGACATCGTTATACTCTTACTGTCTCTAATGTCTTAAGTTACACAATTTTGTATTAAAGAGTTTGTATCACAGTACAGCGTCGCCATATGGGCATATTAAATAATATAATATGTTAAACACATCATAGCGAAAAGTATTACGTGTGGCACATGATTATCATTTTTAGTAGTGTTACGATGAAAATGTGATAAATGCTGTTTATGTGTGAATAACTGAGACAGAATTTTTGTTATCTAGGCAAGAATAAACAGTACTTCTTCTTTGGATGTTGCCGAAAGTAGACGCTTATTATCTACGCTTTCGTATACAGGTCTGTAATGTGAGAAATAAGAATATTATATATATACTCTCCTGGAAATGGAAAAAAGAACACATTGACACTGGTGTGTCAGACCCACCATACTTGCTCCGCACACTGCGAGAGGGCTGTACAAGCAATGATCACACGCACGGCACAGCGGACACACCAGGAACCGCGGTGTTGGCCGTCGAATGGCGCTAGCTGCGCAGCATTTGTGCACCGCCGCCGTCAGTGTCAGCCAGTTTGCCGTGGCATACGGAGCTCCATCGCAGTCTTTAACACTGGTAGCATGCCGCGACAGCGTGGACGTGAACCGTATGTGCAGTTGACGGACTTTGAGCGAGGGCGTATAGTGGGCATGCGGGAGGCCGGGTGGACGTACCGCCGAATTGCTCAACACGTGGGGCGTGAGGTCTCCACAGTACATCGATGTTGTCGCCAGTGGTCGGCGGAAGGTGCACGTGCCCGTCGACCTGGGACCGGACCGCAGCGACGCACGGATGCACGCCAAGACCGTACGATCCTACGCAGTGCCGTAGGGGACCGCACCGCCACTTCCCAGCAAATTAGGGACACTGTTGCTCCTGGGGTATCGGCGAGGACCATTCGCAACCGTCTCCATGAAGCTGGGCTACGGTCCCGCACACCGTTAGGCCGTCTTCCGCTCACGCCCCAACATCGTGCAGCCCGCCTCCAGTGGTGTCGCGACAGGCGTGAATGGAGGGACGAATGGAGACGTGTCGTCTTCAGCGATGAGAGTCGCTTCTGCCTTGGTGCCAACGATGGTCGTATGCGTGTTTGGCACCGTGCAGGTGAGCGCCACAATCAGGACTGCATACGACCGAGGCACACAGGGCCAACACCCGGCATCATGGTGTGGGGAGCGATCTCCTACACTGGCCGTACACCACTGGTGATCGTCGAGGGGACACTGAATAGTGCACGGCACATCCAAACCGTCATCGAACCCATCGTTCTACCATTCCTAGACCGGCAAGGGAACGTGCTGTTCCAACAGGACAATGCACGTCCGCATGTATCCCGTGCCACCCAACGTGCTCTAGAAGGTTTAAGTCAACTACCCTGGCCAGCAAGATCTCCGGATCTGTCCCCCAATGAGCATGTTCGGGACTGGATGAAGCGTCGTCTCACGCGGTCTGCACGTCCAGCACGAACGCTGGTCCAACTGAGGCGCCAGGTGGAAATGGCATGGCAAGCCGTTCCACAGGACTACATCCAGCATCTCTACGATCGTCTCAATGGGAGAATAGCAGCCTGCATTGCTGCGAAAGGTGGATATACACTGTACTAGTGCCGACATTGTGCATGCTCTTTTGCCTGTGTCTATGTGCCTGTGGTTCTGTCAGTGTGATCATGTGATGTATCTGACCCCAGGAATGTGTCAATAAAGTTTCCTCTTCCTGGGACAATGAATTCACGGTGTTCTTATTTCAAATTCCAGGAGTGTATATTAAGCATTAGTTTTGTGGCAACAATTCGTAACTTAATTTCTGTCGACTTCGATTCTTAGGCTGTTTTAGAGGTAAATGGACAGGCTGATTCCAAAAATGTAATTAGTTTTTTCCTATCACGTCAAGTTTTGTTTCTACAGTTGTTGCGCATGCGATTACGCTTGTTTGTTACAGAAAGCAGTGCTGCACTCTGTCGGCGAACCTTAAACCAGTGACGACTGGAGGGGATAGTGATGTCGCGCGACAGATTTAGATTCATATTATCTACATTAATGTGGTCAGTTAAGCATGAGACGCTGTAGTAAACAAGTGTACTTGTCGCTCTGATATAGTGAAGCCGGTTTCTGACGTGTAGTGTAAGAATTTGTATTTACACAAGATTAGCAGTATTTACTTCTTATTTATATATAAACGAAGAAGTTTCTTTATGTCTGCCGCTGGTAGTTCGTGTCGTAAGTGCTTAAACAGCCCCGATTCGTTTTGTTATATATGTGGCAGTTTTACCATTCCCAGTCAACGGAAAAACATCAGTAATTTTGTCAGGGAAGCCTATTTTGCTAATTTTAAAGTTAAAATTGGCGACCAAGATACATCATGCGCCCCTCACAAAGTCTGAAACCAGTGTGTGGAGGGTATGAGAATGTGGACAAAAGGAACACGCGATAAACTTCCGTTTGGTATACCAATGATTTGGCGAGAACCCAAAGACCACTCCAGTGATTGTTACTTTTGTATAGTAAAAACGTCCCGATATAACAAAAAAATATAAAATAGATTACCCTACTTTAAAGACAGCTATACGCCCTGTGACCCATTCAGCTGAAATTCCAGTCTCTTTGGAAATACAAGAAGATGTGTCGGGCAAAGATCGAAGTGACCGCACCGACGAAGATTTTAAGGGTGACATTGATTCTCTTCGTAATGGATTTAATCATCATGAGTTAAATGACTTGGTACGGGATTTGGGACTATCCAAAAAAGCATCAGAACTTCTAACATCAAGACTGCATGAAAAAAAACTTGTTAGAAAAAGGAGCTAAAATCATCTACTTCCGATCGAGAGAAAGTGATTTTCTGTAGTTCTTTCGGAGTGCTGATGGTTCTGTATATTGCAACAACATACCTGGTTTAATGAAGGAATTGGGAATTTCAGACTATAACGCAACTGAATGGCGATTGTTTATAGATAGCTCAAAACGTAGCTTGAAGTGTGTTCTCCTCCACAATGGAAATTTATACGGTTCAGTCCCAATAGGCCATTCAGTTTTCTTGCATGAAAAATACAAAGACATAAAGAAGGTCATTGACGTGTTGCAATTTAGCTTGCACCAATGGATCATCTGTGTTGACCTTAAAATGGTTATTTTCCTTCTTGGCCAGCAATGCGAATATGCCAAGTATCCGTGTTTTCTGTGTATGTGGGACAGCACAGCTCGTGAGAAGCATTGGGTGCAGTCAAAGTGGCCGATAAGATCTGACCTGAAACCTGGTGTTCCAAAAAAAAATCATCCACTTGTCGACAAAACATTATATTTCCGCCTTTGCATATAAAACTAGGTCTCAGAAGCAATTTGTTAGAGCTCTGTCAACTGAAGGGGACTGTTTTAAGTATATCATTTCGGCATTTCCTAGCTTGTCATATGAGAAGATGAAGGTTGGTGTCTTTGATGGCCAAAGATTTGGCAACTTATTAAAGATGAACGTTTCATAGAAACAATGATCGAACTTGAAAAGAATACTTGGTTGGCATTCAAAAGTACCGTCAAGGACTTTATAGGAAATACACGAGCCCAGAATTACGTCGAAATTGTTCAACAACTCATAGGGAACTTTAAAAAGCTTGGCTGTAACATGATTATCAAACTGCATTTCTTACATAGTCACCTTGCTAACTTTCCAGAAAATCTTGGTGCTGTTAGCCATGAACAGGGTGAGCGATTCCACCAAGATGGAAGTAAGGTATCAAGGTAGATGGGATGTCGGTATGATGGCTGACCGATTTTCCGAACAAGGAAGAGGAAGATTGTTTTGTACAACGCATCAATCAGCAACTGTTAAAAAACGACGAGAAATCTCGGGTATATTTCAGGTTGAACATAGCTCAGTTCAGCTGTGTCCTTCATCTCTTTAAAGAAGTTATCAAGAGGGATTCCCTCCCTGATATCTATACCCTATAAGTCCAAGTGCAAATCTAGCTTTAACAACGGAGTACGTAAAAGTAAAAATCTTCCTAACTGTATTACTGATTTTTTAATAATGTGGACAATATAAAATTGAAAATAGTATAATATAAAAATCAGAAATAAGTACTCATTGTAATACTAAAGCAGTTGGTGAGCTTACATTTCAGTCTGTTTGTAATCAGACTGTGCAATGGCAGTGTTATGCAGAATTAGTAGCGTTGGAGTTGTTCAGGGTGAGTAAGTACTCCATGAGGAACGACGCATGGGAATTTAAAAGCTGAATGAAGTATGATTTTCTGAATCGAGAATTATCTGCACAGTTTTTATTTTGGCTTCCTTGACCAAATTATGACTCAGTTTCTCTCTCTCTCTCTCTCTCTCTCTCTCTTCTCTCTCTCTCTCTCTCTCTCTCTTTTTTTTTTTTTTTTTTTACACTGCTATCGATACTCTCTTTGAATTTCGCTTATTCTCTCCAAGAAGTTCAAATGGCTCTGAGCAATATGGGACTCAACTGCTGAGGTCATTAGTCCCATAGAACTTAGAACTAGTTAAACCTAACTAACCTAAGGACATCACATACATCCATGCCCGATGCAGGATTCGAACCTGCGACCGTAGCGGTCTCGCGGATCCAGACTGCAGCGCCAGAACCGCGCGGCCACTTCGGCCGGCTCTCCAAGAAGTATCTTTCGCGGTTTGTCCTAGTATAGTGGTAAGGATTCGTTGAGGATGCAAGGAAATTTTGAAAGCATTTCCGCCACCATGAGTAGTACTTTTCCCTTGCACATGCTCACTTGTTCTTCTTTTGGGCTGCGTGTGTACTGTTCCCCAAGCAGCCACAGCCGCTCGCTGCCCTAACTTCAGCTGCAGATAGCTGACCCACCTTGGGACACAGCCCGGTGTAATAGCGTTTGTGTGGCAGTCGTCCAACGGCAGACGCATGCATCAGACGCTGCATGGCAATCCCACCTTAACGCCGACTGACTTAGACTATGTGATCAAAAGTATCCGGACACCTGGCTGAAAATGACTTACAGGTTCGTGGCCCCCTCCATCGGTAATGCTGGAATTCAGTATGGTGGTGGCCCTCCCTTCGCCTTGATGACAGCCTCCACTCTCCTAGGCATACGTTCAATCAGGTGCTGGAAGCTTTCTTGGGCAATGGCAGCCCATTCTTCACGGAGTGCTGCACTGAGGAGAGGTATCGATGTCGGTCGGTGAGGCCTGGCACGAAGTCGGCGTTACCAAAACATCTGAAAGGTGTTCTATAGGATACAGGTCAGGACTCTGTGCAGGCCAGTCCATTACAGGGATGTTATTGTTGTGTAACCACTCTGCCACAGGCTGTGCATTATGGACAGGTGCTCGATCGTGTTGAAAGATGCAATCGCCATCCCCGAATTGCTCTCCAACAGTGGGAAGCAAGAAGATGCTTAAAGCATCAATGTAGGCCTCTGCTGTGATAGTGCTACGCAAAACAACTAGAGGTGCAAGCCCCCTCCATGAAAAACACAACCATACCATAACTCCACCGCTTCAGAATTTTACTGTTGGCACTACACACGCTGGCAGATGACGTTCATCGGGCATTCACCATACCCATACCCTGCCATCGGATCGCCACATTGTGTACCGTGATACGTCACTCCACACAACGTTTTTCCACTGTTCAATCGTCCAATGTTTACGCTCCTTACACCAAGCGATGCGTCGTTTGGCATTTACCGGCGTGATGTGTGGCTTCAGAGCAGTCGCTCGACCTTGAAATCCAAGTTTTCTCACCTCCCACCTAACTGTCATAGTACTTGCAGTGGATCCTGATGCAGTTTGGAATTCCTGTGTGATGGTCTGGATAGATGTCTGCCTATTACACATTACGACCCTCTTCAACTGTCGGAGCGCTGCGCGGGCTAGCCGGCGGGCTATGGCGTCTTGTCACGGTCCGCGCGGCTCCCTCCGTCGGAGGTTCGAGTCCTCTCTCGGGCATGGGTGTGTGTGTGTTGTCCTTAGCGTGAGTTAGTTTAAGTTAGATTAAGTAGTGCGTACGCTTAGGGACCGATGACCTCAGCAGTTTGGTCCCGTAAGATCTTACTGCTTATTTCCAACTGTCGGCGCTCTCTGTCAGTCAAGAGATGGGGTCGGCCTGTACGCTTTTGTGCTGTGTGTGTCCATTCAGGTTTCCATTTCACTATCACATCGGAAACAATGGACCAAGGGATGTTTAGGAGTGTGGAAATCTCGCGTACAGACGTATGACACAAGTGACACTCAGTCACCTGACTACGTTCGAAGTCCGTGAGTTCCGCGGAGCGCCCCATTCTGCTCTCTCACGATGTCTAATGACTACTGAGGTCGCTGATATGGAGTACCTGGCAGTAGGTGGCAGCACAATGCACCTAATATGAAAAACGTATGTTTTTCAGGGTGTCCGGATGTTAGGTGTCAGGACATGGGCACTTACACGTTAGCTGACCAACATTAGTATTAATAATAAAGGGACTGGCAAGTGCATCAGATCATGACTCTATTGAATTATGATAAATATGAGGCACTCTCGAGCAGTACTCCCTGCATGTCTGCAGGATTGAGCCACTAACTTAAAGCGTGGTGAAAAGCGTCGGAAGTTGAGAATTGTGGAATGTAAAGTCTGCAGATGGCCGTAGCTCACCGGGCCGCCGTGGGCGGCAGGTAGCGCTCACCGGAAACGGGGCTTTTCGGGGTAGCCCGGCATCCGGAGCCACCTGTGCTGGGCAACACGTAGCGAAGACGGGAATTTCGTTTGCCTAAGGGCGTTATGACCTACTTGATCATTCGGTAGATCTCAGTGGACGGATTTCGGCGATGATAGAGTGTTCGACATTGGCCGAAACTGAGTATTCTTCCGACGCTTTTTCGTACGCGTGGGAGACGAGAGAATTGTGGCGGGACTTCGCCTTCAGCCATCGAGCGGTACGGACTTGGAGCCGGCGTCTTGGCCATCGTCTTGGAAGGAAGATATACGGCCTGTATCGCAGCATTGCGCCAACGCGTGTTCCGTGCAGAGTTCTGCGGTTAGATCTCTTTGTGTGCTCAGAAACAAGATTTTCACCAACGCCTAACCACTTCCAGCAACTTACCTAATATTCTCGATCTATAAGTTATCCTTGAGAGGTTCCGAGTATTTATCAACGCAGCTGCCGGTAATAGGGGCGCGTAATTGCAAATTGTTAATTTGCCATTCTCAGGAGTGTGTGGGTGGACAAAGAGATTCACTTTTTTTTTTTTTGTAAAATTTGTCAGTTGTGGGGAATATCAAATTAAAATGCCAATATTACGATCGAATTATCGACTTCATTGTAGCTAGCATTTACCCTGTCCCAGTAAGCTTTACATGTACTCTAGTCACTGCACAGCTTGCCCAGACGGGAAGGAAAGAAGGTTTGCAGTCTTTTATGTCAGCGACGGACTGATAAGCTTACACGGATACTTTTGATAACATAGTGTGGATTACGCCCAACAAGAAACACTAGCAAACTTCGGTCGATATAAGGTGGACGTGTATTTTGTCAGTAGCGTCTCCACCATCATTTGTTTATTATTGCATAGTGTGATAATAGTAAAAAAAAACTTAATGATTCTTAGACTGTTGCGTAGCACCTTCGTTAAAATGGATTCTACTAATTAATAAAAAGTAGTTGTTTTGTGGCTGCACGTGGAGCTGTCCCTGGCGTCTACTACTGCTATGGCAGATACGCTCTTATGCATCGCTGCGTTCCTCACACCACCAGCGCATCTACAGCGACGTACACTGAGCTGACAAAAGTCACGGGATGCGTCCTAATACCGTGTCAGAACTGCTTTTGCTCGGCTTAGAGCAGCAGCTCAACACGGCAGTCGTTCAAAGTCCCCTGAAGAAAAATTAATCCATGCCGCCTCAACAGCTGTCCATAGTTCCGAAAGTGATGCCGGTGCAGGATTTTGTGTACGAACTGACTTCTCGATTACGTACCGTAAATGTTCGGTGGGATTAATGTCGGGCGATCTGCGTGATCAAATCGTTCGCCCGAATTGTACGGAATGTTTTTCAAACCAGTCACGAAAAACTGTGGCCAGGTCACATGGCGCATTCTCATAGATAAAAATTCTATTATTGTTTGGGAACATAAAGTCCATGACTGGCTGCACTGGTGTCCAAGTAGCTGAACATAAAGTTTCCAGTCGATGACCGGTTTACACCATACCACAGCCGCCAACAGCTTGCACAGTGCCTCGTTGACAACCTGGGTCCATGGCTTCGTGGGGTCTGCGCCGTAGTCGAACCATACCATCAGCGACTATCAACTAAAATCTGGTTTCATCTTACCAGTACACGGTTTTCCAGTCGTCTAAGGCCCAACCGATATGGTCACGAGTCCAGGTGAGCATCATTAGCTGTTAGCAAATGTTCTCGCGTCCGTCGTCTGCCGTCATGGCGCATTTACCCCAGATTTCGCCGAACTGTCCTTACGGATATGTTCGTCGCACGTCCCACATTGATTTCAGCGGTTGTTTCACACAGTGTTGCTATTCTGTTAGCACTGACAACTCTACGTAAACACCGCTGCTCTCGGTGTTTAAGTGGCGACCGTCGGCCGTTGCTCTGTCCATGGTGAGAGGTAATGCCTGAAATCTGATATCCTCAGCACGCTCTTCACACTGTGGATAGCGGCATACTGAATTCCTTGACGATTTCCGAAATGAAATGTCACACGCGTCTAGCTCCAAGTACCATTCCGCGTTCATAGCCTGGTAATCCCCGCCGTACGATCCTAATCACGTCGGAGACCTTTTCACATGACAGCTCCTCCAACGCACCTTGTGTACGAGATATCATCGCCACCTTTATACGAGCATATCGGTATCGCATGACTTTCACCACCTCAATGTGTGGCGTGACCGTACTCACTGTCTACTTGCCGATGGTGAGACTCGCCTCCAAGTATGTTGCAGTAGCGCTCTGCATTACTGCTCACGATAGCAAACTTACAGGTTTTAACGCAACGTTCAGTGTAAAGTAACAAACAGCAAATAAACGGTGTGTGAAATAAGAGGAACCGCACAAAACTGTTGCCCGCACACAGGCCACTCGTCTAGAAAAAACAGCAAGGGGACCACAGGCTTAATGTCAACGTGTGACGGTCGTATCATCGTCAACAGTGTGCGCTGAACCGCCGATCCTGTCGCAGCAACTCAGCAACGATGTCTGCAGCAGGGGAAAGAAAGGCAATCTGCAGACCAACAGGCTTCACAACAGCCTAACCGTGTACCCAGTATCGACGGTCCGCCGCAGACCAAATTATAAGTTCTTTTCCCAGTTAGCTGAAAAATCCATAAAGCAAAACATTGAGCTGTAGCAGATTCAACCTAGAAGATAATGATAGACACAGCAAAATTCACCAGTCCCTGTTGTAGACAAGTTTTATCGTAAAAAAATTATTGACAGTTCAACAAAGTCACAGAGTTTCTATATATTCGTTGTGCGGTCTGACACTCCATGATATCTTTGCCAGATTAAATTGAAATTCTCCTGATTTTTCCTTAAATAATTAATTAATGTCACTAAGGAATCAATCCTGTTCTCATTCAACAAAATACTCCACTTTAAAACCGATCCTCCCGACCACAATCACCGATAAAGTTTCAAAACAGAATCCTAACACACTTCACAGTATCGATTATTTTCAAAATATCAATACGTGTCGACCTCTCACCAATAAAACTTCAAACCAAAAAAATGGTTCAAATGGCTCTGAGCACTATGCGACTCAACTTCTGAGGTCATCAGTCCCCTAGATCTTAGAACTACTTAAACCTAACTAACCTAAGGACATCACACACATCCATGCCCGAGGCAGGATTCGAACCTGCGACCGTAGCGGTCGCTCGGCTCCAGACTGTAGCGCCTAGAACCGCACGGCCACTCCGACCGGCACTTCAAACCAGTCAACCATTGAAGATCGTCCACACTGTCGACAAAACCCTGCCAGTACCGCTTCAAGAAGTCTGAATTTTAATAAAACTTGCAAATCTCACACATAAGTAATATTTCTGATGCATGTCGTAACAACAGAGTCAACTGACTGTTCCAACTACCAACTCGAAGTTTTATTAACAGTTGATAACCAATTGACATCCACTTACAAACTTTATTATTCCACCTTCAACATTGAACTCCTTTTCCTTTTATAAAAAAAACATAAAACATGTTTTAATAATGGTCAGCATGATGTTTCAACGGTTCTTCCAGCCGCCGGCCGTCGACTACGATGCAATAGTGGTTAGCTCTCGTAGTCCGTCGCGTCTGGAGTCCCCACTGGATCATCTTGCTGCCACGCTCGACATGAAAGAAAAGAAACAAAATCTTTTAAAATCACAAGTCTCCACTTGACATACTACAAATATATATATATATATATATATATATATATATATATATATATATATATATATTAACATTTCTTACCTGGCGTCGCTCAAGCGTTAAAGAAACGCGATGTTTCCTGATTAGACTTTTGAAACACCACAAGTGTCACATACACTGACACCATGGGACACAGCGACAAGGTTTGGAATTTAACTCGGGACTGCGGTACAGTGTTCTGTGACCGGGAACTGCGGGCCATTTCCTCCCTCATCTTTCTGGGCAAATAAAGCGCCGAAGACCTGTTCCATCACAGTAATTAGAATCAACTACCTCTGAATCGGGAGCCACCGCACAAGTGTGTCTTAGTGATCAGAGATACAGTTTCTTTTAAGCATCTTGAGAACACTTTACACTCACCATAAATAACGTTTTATTTAAGGATCTTGAGACCACTTTACACTCGCCATAAATAACGTTCTATTTCACTGTCTTGTAGCATGTAATTAAATTTTCGTCGAATGATTTGTCCTGAAGCGTCCGCCAAACAGTTTAAGTAAATCTGAAAATAAAAACCTTTTTTGAGAACAGATGAGATTTTTCATGAAGAACGAATAAATAACTTCTTTGTGTGCATGAGGAAAATTACCTCTTCATGGAAAAGTAATAAACATATTTTAGTGAACATAAAACACGTGTTCTGTCTGAAGAAAAAATGCCAATTACTGTTCTTAATGGAAAAGAACTAATTGCTCCCCGTTTTGCAAATAAATAAATAAAATAAAAATGAAGTTTGATCCAATTAACTCCAAAATTTTCTTATAATTTACTTAATTTGTCGTTGAGTAAATTGTAATATCATCGTTAAAATAGAACAACATATCTTCGGATAAAAACTTTTTGATCCCCTTCGTGCACCGCTACTAGTGCACTATGGCGCTTTCTGCTGGTAACTGCTGGTATCTCCGAGCATCAGTTCTCTCTTACTGTTGGGTACAGTTTGTTTATTGCATGCTAAAACATCCGTGTTATCGTTCTGGATTGTCTGCTGTGGCTATTTTCAAGCATGCGTATTTGACGGTATTTTAATTATTTATGAAGGCAGAATGTAACCTTTCATATAACAGGAATTAACGCTTATTCTTACCTCATTAGTATAATTATTGTAACATTTACCATAACTTTGCTTTTAGATTGTTTGAAAATGAAAGATGGCCGAAACTAATCACCACCAATCGATAAAGGAGACTTCATAAGTTGACTTTGGACGGAATTCCAACCATTTACTTAAAAAAATAAAATTTTTTGAAGAAAACGAATACTTCTAATCAAAAACGGCAATTTTTTCTTGAAAAATCAGTAGCACACTTCTCTAAGAACAATAAAATTATCTGTGTGGGAATGTCGGTCTAACTTACTAACAACGGGGGAGAGTATTAATAACAAAGTGTCTCCTAGCATTTTTGTCATCGTCAGCGGCCCAACGTGAAATCTGAAGTGTTCTCATTTCCTTTCTTTCTTTAATTTCAGTCAGTAATCACAAAGTGGCGCCAGACTATCGATTTCGGGTCATAACGACCATCTCCAGATCTGCAGGAAAAGGGAATCTGCATCTTACAAATAACAAATTATAAAAGAGGGAAGTGTAAGATCGCCTACCATAAACTCAGGCGTTTCCATTTCCCAGTTTTCGCTCAAAATTTTTCTCGCAGTCACGGCTGTATGTGTTTGTCACGGTACGGTTAGACGAAATTATATGATATTAAAGGAAATCGGATAAAATTGTGGAGCGTCCTGTAAGCCGGAAAAAAAATTGAAAATTCACACTGCGGTGCCCAGCAAACCATTTGTTTGACGTTTGCTTTGCTTTGCCTTGTGCCATCGCTCTGCTCCCAACCCGGATAAGAGACACGTTTTTCGTGCTTTTGATGTCGCAGTGTAGGGCAGAGCCCGAATCTGAATGCCGTTGACGGCACGCGCAGCGCAAATTCGTTTGAGCGCAAATCCCACGAGTAGCTCTATCGGATTACTGCCATCAATTTCGTCACCTGTCCGACGGAGCGGATTAAACCCGAATGCTTCGAGGAAAAGCGCGTTCAATACAGCGCCACCTGCGTACCACCAGTGGTGACGTAGGAATAATACTGAGCTGCTCCGTACTGACAGGGGAGCAGGCCACGGACCTCCGTACAGTCTAAGACGGGGAACGCTGCCGTCACAGGCAGCTGATAGGTAACACCAAGTATTGTTATTACAACATGCAATTTTTTTTTAGAGAAAAAGCTTTTTAATGCCTCGACCGCAATTTTCCTGTCACAATTAAAGTACGTTAACTAGTTTCGGTTGCTATCCGCGACTGTCATCAGACCTGTAACACTTGGAGGAGATGTAGGCTAAGTAAATTATGTACAATAAAGCAGAATACAAAAATATCATACAGAAGCCGAGCAAATATGTAATGAGGAGACAATTCTAATAGTAAAACTGAACATTTGACAAATCCATTTAGCAGAGTAGTAGAAAACATAATGAGATTTTCACTCTGCAGCGGAGTGTGCGCTGATATGAAACTTCCTGGCAGATTAAAACTGTGTGCCCGACCGACACTCGAACTCGGGACGTTTGCCTTTCGCGGGCTCTACCATAGAGCACTTGCCCGCGAAAGGCAAAGGTCGCGAGTTCGAGTGTCGGTCGGGCACACAGTTTTAATCTGCCAGGAAGTTTCATATCTGCGCACACTCCGCTGCAGAGTGAAAATCTCATTCTGGAAACATACCCCAGGCTGTGGCTAAGCCATGTCTCCGCAGTATCCTTTCTTTCAGGAGTGCTAGTTCTGCAAGGTTCGCAGGAGAGCTTCTGTAAAGTTTGGAAGGTAGGAGACGAGATACTGGCAGAAGTAAAGCTGTGAGACCGGGCGTGAGTCGTGCTTCGGTAGCTCAGATGGTAGAGCACTTGCCCGCGAAAGGCAAAGGTCCCGAGTTCGAGTCTCGGTCGGGCCCACAGTTTTAATCTGCCAGGAAGTTTCAGTAGAAAACATGTTTTAACATACCGTTCAAAATGTGAAAAAGTGGTGAACACACATTGGAAAGCATCATTAGCTGTAGTCATGCAGTAAGATGCATTCGTAAATACCAATACAATAACAGCATATAGCTTAAAAACATACCCGTGAGCAATCCATGTTGTAAATCTGCTGAGATAATTTCACTCCAGAAATCTAAAAAAGTTTATCTCTACATCCAAATCAGTTTTAAAATTATAAAAATAACAACGGCATATAGTTAAAACTACAAGGCAGAGATCAGTAATTCATCGTTAGCTGGCAACATGCCGCTTATGGGAGGCAAATCCTACGTAACTGGCATTAATTCAAAAATAAAATCTAAAAAGATTGTGCTTAAGTCCAATTAATTAGGCAATTAATTTTAAAACCATAATAACAGGGGAATGAAGCCGAAAACTACAAGACGGGGAATCTGCCTTATATAGCCAACTGACAACATGCCATTTGTGAAAGACAGACGTAGCTCTATAAATGTGAACAACATACCGTAATCTCACAGCCTCACGGTAATTGAGGAAAATGTCCAGTTGCATGAATAAAAGTTGTATTCAAAAGAGTCTCATTATCTGCAATAGTATAGCAGGTATTATCGTGAGATCAGTATATGCAACGGTTCCAAAAGTTGTTAGCTATTCCGTAATTGTAAACGTACAAGCCAAACAGTCCGTAGTAAATTTCATAATAAGGCTTGAAAGGCAACTTTTTTATTTGCCATTATGATTTTCAAGGTGTTTTGACTGTAAATAGGTGAATTTGATAACTCCGTATTATCGATATAACCGTATTCTTTGTAAGTCTGTGAGACCAAAGTTGTTAGAGCGAGTCAGAGAGTAGCAGTGTGTAGCGTATGTTAGACAGTTTGGCTATGTACTCTGTTCTAAAAGAATGGAAGCTGACCTGCCGTGTAGTGGAGGCAGCATTATTTAGAAAGGACTTTGCACTGTTTTGAGTAAAGAAAACGAGTAATTTCTTATTTTTGGAACAATGCGTATGGTTGAAGCTTACTGAAGAAATATTATAATGCAACATATGGTTTTGTCTCATAATTGAAACAAGTGTCAAGGAAAATAATTGCACACAGGAAAATTATTAAGAAATATTTATTAACTTGTCTAAGTATGTGAAATTTAAGAAAACGTGCATTGATGTCATGGCTTAATGAAGCATAGTTTAACTTGGAGTCTTTGTTCTCATTTAGCAGTCGTTAAGTTTAGTTCCTCATTTTTCATTCTTTACCTTTATGACTGTGTTTGTATACTCAAATAGCACATCGCGAGTTGTGTGCTGCACAAGCATTTTGTGAAAATTTGAGAGATACCGTCTAGCATTGCACATCGCAAGTACGGCAAATGAAAATGGGTTTGGGACAGTCACATCATAGTAGTAGGTTCTGGAATAGACTAGCTTTCTGTGCCAACAGTTAGGCCAACAAATTTAATTATCATCAAAATTCATGTCCACTGTAAGACACAGTCACTGTCGAAATGTATCTGTGAAAACATAATATCAGTTCAGAGGCGCCAGCCGCTGTGGCCGAGTGGTTCTAGGCCCTTCAGTCCGGAACCGCGCTCCTGCTGTGGTCGCAGGTTCGAATCCTGCCTTGGTCATGAATGTGTGTGATGTCCTTAATTAGTTAGGTTTAAGTAGTTCTAAGTCTAGGGGACTGATGACCTCAGATGTAAAGTACCATAGTGCTTAGAGCCATTTGATCCATTTGAAGTTCAGAGGGTTTCAGTAAAGTGCTATCTCGTAAATTTTGAAGCAGTTTACCAGAAAGTCAGATGCTTTAATTTATATGTTCATTTTCTGCGCAATGACAGTAACAGATCTGTTTTGAATGATTGTCTGCAAGACTTAAGATAAAGATTAGCAATATTCAAGGCTGACATGTTAATCTGTATCATTTTGTTTTACAGATAGCACACGTAAATTTCATCAAAAACGGACTGCTTTCTCGCAGGCGATTGTTTAATGTACTGGCTAGTCTTGATTTAGCATCGTGTAGCGTGAGCTTCAGTTTTACGGTCAAATTTAAATTTTAACACGATGCTATTGCCCTGCAGTGAGATTTACTTATTTCTATGTAAAAATAAATTTTATACATTTCTCGGATACCACCTATACACAAACACGAGTTTAGAAGTTAAACAGTATCGTTCCAAGCTATGTGGTCAACTATGATAACAATGAGAGGGCAATACTACATCCTGGCTTACAAAAAATTGGCCCCGGTTGGCGTAAGAAGTGATCATCTTTACAAATTGTGCATAGCTTGAAGAATAATAGGAAAAGGCTGCAAGCCAACCAATTTGACGAGAGACGTCTGAACTAACTGAATTATGCAAGGGCTGCTACTGGTCACCCGAAGTAACCAACATGGTCGATAGGTAGCGCAGGTGCGCCTGCATTTACAATTGACACAGTTTTATCGTATATGTTTTTCAAAGGAACATTAATAATGACGACTAGAACTTATGTGCAACTGCATGGCAGATGACGGCCATACGACAGCACAGGCCGGAAGATGTGCAGTCGCAGATTAGCAACGACTAATTGCTCTTCATGCCGAAAATAAATATCTAATTCTTCAAATAAATAAAGTTTTATTCCCTTTGGAGCACAATGCAATATTTCCAGGCCTTGATTAACATCCTGTGCCGTATGTCTGTCGGTGCTAATACGCGAACCAAAAGCTGTTTTACACTCCTGGAAATGGAAAAAAGAACACATTGACACCGGTGTGTCGGACCCACCATACTTGCTCCGGACACTGCGAGAGGGCTGTACAAGCAATGATCACACGCACGGCACAGCGGACACACCAGGAACCGCGGTGTTGGCCGTCGAATGGCGCTAGCTGCGCAGCATTTGTGCACCGCCGCCGTCAGTGTCAGCCAGTTTGCCGTGGCATACGGAGCTCCATCGCAGTCTTTAACACTGGTAGCATGCCGCGACAGCGTGGACGTGAACCGTATGTGTAGTTGACGGACTTTGAGCGAGGGCGTATAGTGGGCATGCGGGAGGCCGGGTGGGCGTACCGCCGAATTGCTCAACACGTGGGGCGTCAGGTCTCTACAGTACATCGATGTCGTCGCCAGTGGTCGGCGGAAGGTGCACGTGCCCGTCGACCTGGGACCGGACCGCAGCGACGCACGGATGCACGCCAAGACCGTAGGATCCTACGCAGTGCCGTAGGGGACCGCACCGCCACTTCCCAGCAAATTAGGGACACTGTTGCTCCAGGGGTATCGGCGAGGACCATTCGCAACCGTCTCCATGAAGCTGGGCTACGGTCCCGCACACCGTTAGGCCGTCTTCCGCTCACGCCCCAACATCGTGCAGCCCGCCTCCAGTGGTGTCGCGACAGGCGTGAATGGAGGGACGAATGGAGACGTGTCGTCTTCAGCGATGAGAGTCGCTTCTGCTTTGGTACCAATGATGGTCGTATGCGTGTTTGGCGCCGTGCAGGTGAGCGCCACAATCAGGACTGCATACGACCGAGGCACACAGGGCCAACACCCGGCATCATGGTGTGGGGAGCGATCTCCTACACTGGCCGTACACCACTGGTGATCGTCGAGGGGACACTGAATAGTGCACGGTACATCCAAACCGTCATCGAACCCATCGTTCTACCATTCCTAGACCGGCAAGGGAACTTGCTGTTCCAACAGGACAATGCACGTCCGCATGTACCCCGTGCCACCCAACGTGCTCTAGAAGGTGTAAGTCAACTACCCTGGCCAGCAAGATCTCCGGATCTGTCCCCCATTGAGCATGTTTGGGACTGGATGAAGCGTCGTCTCACGCGGTCTGCACGTCCAGCACGAACGCTGGTCCAACTGAGGCGCCAGGTGGAAATGGCATGGCAAGCCGTTCCACAGGACTACATCCAGCATCTCTACGATCGTCTCCATGGGAAAATAGCAGCCTGCATTGCTGCGAAAGGTGGATATACACTGTACTAGTGCCGACATTGTGCATGCTCTGTTGCCTGTGTCTATGTGCCTGTGGTTCTGTCAGTGTGATCATGTGATGTATCTGACCCCAGGAATGTGTCAATAAAGTTTCCCCTTCCTGGGACAATGAATTCACGGTGTTTTATTTCAATTTCCAGGAGTGTATTTGAGAATATTTACCCTCCCTAAACGTATATCGAAAGATCGTTGTGTCTCGCCAACGTAGTAACTGTCGCAATCGTCGCAGTTGATCTTGTACACAATCGATTTATGGAACTTACTGGACTTTGACCCTATTCAGTGTCGTAAGCGTGCCTTATGCGAATTAGTGGTCTGCATACCAATCCTAACATCCGTTTTGCGGAAGCACTGTTCAAATTTTTTGTGACACATGACCGTCGTAGGTCATATTTGTAAATTTAATTTTATTTGTGCAATTCAGTTGACACGAGGGAAGGTCTTATTCTGGCCTGATATTTTTTGTTTCTTTATCTTATCGTAATAATGGGCGACGTCAGATGTTTTAAAGCCATTAGCCACCACGATATGTTTATGACTGGCAATTTCTTTTTCAGTTTCACACTTCCGCAAAGGAAACTGCAAAACACTAAGAATAATGGAACCGAAAGAAGACTTTTATACCGCTGTGGGTGTGGCGAGTGGGCATTAATAATTACGACAGTACATGTAGGTTTCCTGTAAATACCGAATATATGCTTATAGTTTTGTCTAGTAATAGTCATGTCTAAGTAACTGATAGCACAGTCGTGTTCTAGTTCCAATGTGAAACTGATTTTTGGGTGCATAGTACTCATTAATGATGCAAAGCCGTTAATGTCAGACTCGTCCCATTAAATCACTTGCAGTATGCTGTTATCTCTTCTAGGAAAAAAAAATATTCGAGATCATTGCCGAAAAATTCCAATAAAGTCTCAGCTAAGCTATTGCTTTTATTAAATGAACCACATTAAGACTGCTGTCTCCACCCTGACAAAGTCAGGACTTACTAATACATCTGAGTTGCTATGCTTTTAATCTTCTACTTATACGTCCACGCAGGCACTTTGGGTACAACCTCATAGAGTGTAGCAGAGTTCACTTCCTTTCACATCTTTCCTGTCTATTCACGAATAGCGCAGGGCGCTCACATCTGTCAGTTAGCCTCTGTACTGAACTGAAATTTCTCTGATTTTCTCGACGTCATAATTTCCCAAGAGGTACACTACTGGTCATTAAAATTGCTACACCACGAAGATGACGTGCTACAGACGCGAAATTTAACCGACAGGAAGAAGATGCTGTGATATGCAAATAATTAGCTTTTCAGAGCATTCACACAAGGTTGGCGCCGGTGGCGACACCTACAACATGCTGACATGAGGAAAGTTTCCAACCGATTTCTCATACGCAAACAGCAGTTGACCGGCGTTACCTGGTGAAACGTCGTTGTGATGCCTCGTGTGAGGAGGAGAAAAGCGTACGATCACGTTTCCGACTTTCATAAAGGTCGTATTGTAGCCTATCGCGATTGCGGTTTATTGTATCGCGACATTGCTGCTCGCGTTGGTCGAGATCCCATGACTGTTAGCAAAATATGGAATCGGTGGGTTCAGGAGGGTAATACGGAACGTCGTGCTCGATCCCAACAGCCTCGTTATCACTAGCAGTCGAGATGACAGACATCTTATCCGCATGGCTGTAACGGATCGTGCAGCCACATCTCGATCCCTGAGTCAACAGATGGGGACGTCTGCAAGACAACAACCATCTCCACGAACAGTTCGACGACGTTTGCAGCAGTATGGACTATCAGCTCGCAGACCATGGCTGCAGTTACCCTTCACGCTTCATCAGAGTCTAGAGCGCCTGCGATGGTGTACTCAACGACGAACCTAGGTGCACGAATGGCAAAACGTCATTTTTTCGGATGAATCCAGGTTCTGTTTACAGCATCATGATGGTCTCATCCGTGTTTGGTGACATCGCTGTGGACGCACCTTGGAAGCGTGTATTCGTCATCGCCATACTGGCGTATCACCTTGCGTGATGGTATGGGGTGCCATTGGTTACACGTCTCGGTCACCTCTTGTTCGCATTGACGGCACTTTGAACAGTGGACGTTACATTTCAGATGTGTTACGACCCGTGGCTCTACCCTTGATTCGATCCCTGCGAAACCCTACATTTCAGCAGGATAATGCACGACCGCATGTTGCAGGTCCTGTACGGGCCTTTCTGGATACAGAAAATGTTCGACTGCTGCCCTAGCCAGCACATTCTCCAGATCTATCACCAATTGAAAACGTCTAATCAATGGTGGCCGGGCAACTGGCTCGTCGCAATATGCCAGTCACTACTCTTGATGAACTGTGGAATCGTGTTGAAACTGCATGGGCAGCTGTACCGGTACACGCCATCCAAGTTCTGTTTGACTCAATGCCTAGGCGTATCAAGGCCGTTATTACGGCCAGAGGTGATTGTTCTGGGTACTGATTTCTCAGGATCTATGCACCCAAATTGCGTGAAAATGTAATCACATGTCAGTTCTAGTATAATATATTGTTACGGTGAATACCCGTTTATCATCTGCATTTCTTGTTAGTGTAGCAATTTTAATGGCCAGTAGTGTAATTGGAAAGATGTACTATATTCCTCATTTCTTCTTGGAACATCAGCTCTCATACTTTCAACAACAAACATTTTGGTATTGAACAACATATCTCTTGAAATGTTTCCCTCTGGAAACTTTTGAGCTTCTCAGTTATACTTACATGCGTATCTGAAAGAACAGACAGTTGAGAATCCACAGCTGTACGAAATACTTCGATATTTATTCGTTGACTGCGAATTCCTTGACATCACCTATGTTAGGTACAGGTCCACTGGCTAATACTGACACACGAAACCTTATGCCGGTCCAGTACTCGATCCCGGATGAGAGCGATCGACTTAACCACTTCGACTATCCGTGCATTCTCCCTGGACAGTCCCAAACCTCGATATGTCTCACTGTCTACATGCCTGTACCGTTGTTCACTAAATTGATGAGCTAATGCTCGCAACGTCACTTGGCTTCTGCAGCAGGCAAATCGAGACTCGATAAGCGGGAAATCCGGGTTCGAGTACTCGTCTGGCACAAATTTCCATACTTCACTTTTGGGTAGCAGATCCATACCTAATACAAATGATATCAAGAAATTCGCATGCAGCGAATTACTTTCCAAGTATTCCATACAGTTGTGGATCGTCAACGGTGTCTGCTCTTTCAGAAATGCATGTAAATATCTTGGCGGCACCTGACGATAACCACTCTTGTCTGTGACAAATTAAACACCTTTCAGCCGTCAAATTTCGACCTTATTTTATTTGGCAACCAGTTTCAGCGTTTCACTACGCCATCTCCAGGCCCATGACCGACGTGTAGGAAGAATCTACCTCGGTTGTGATCAAAACAGGGGCCAGCAGTACTGGTATTAATAGATATTTGCTACAGTGATCACTTCAGTCATCACCTGACGTAGTAAAACGCCGAAACTGATTGTCAAATAAAATAAGGCTGGAAATTTGACGCCTGAAATGTATTTAATGTGACATCCTCAATCGAACAGCCGAGTCCCGCAACCATCTCTAAAAAGACGGACATACTGAGACACTTATCTATATTCCTCGTTGTCTCATTATCCCTGTTGTGGCAATTCAAGTAATGTTGCGAGCATTAGGTGATGAACTTAGTGGACTGCAATGAAGGATGTAAACAGTTGACGTGGTGGTTTGGGTCGGACCTGGGAGCGTGCACAGGTAGCCGAAGTGGTTAAGACAACCACTCGCCATAAGCGCGAAATCCGGATTTGGGTCTGGGAGTCCCAGACCGGTACATATTTTTATATGTCCACATTGTGTACTTGCCGGCCGCGGTGGTCTAGCGGTTCTGGCGCTGCAGTCCGGAACCGCGGGACTGCTACGGTCGCAGGTTCGAATCCTGCCTCGGGCATGGGTGTATGTGATGTCCTTAGGTTAGTTAGGTTTAAGTAGTTCTAAGTTCTAGGGGACTTATGACCTCAGATGTTGAGTCCCATAGTGCTCAGAGCCATTTGAACACTCACATTGTGTACTTGATGTGTACGTAATACACCTGACGAAAAGCAATTCGCAGTAAGTCAACATCTCCATTATGCCCTTGCGCTTACTAATTTCTGAGGTATTTTAGGTTTGTTAAAGCCCTATAGCTTTCCCTCGGGTACTCTCGATATTACTTTGAAAGGCATCTGCTTTGACGTGAACACCTTTCATATAGCATATTCGTGCGTGCTATGACCATTTATTGGCCTCAGATATCTGCAGTCACCTATATGTTAGTGCGGTGTATCTCTGTGTAGAAATTGCAAAGTATATCTTTGCGTGACGAGCGAGCTTTGGTAGGATCTGGTAAATCAGAAGGCTAGGTGGCGTATTCTCGTTTGGAATGCTTCGTGGTCACAACACAGAAGGATACTTCTGTTGGTGTTACTTTGTCGACTGCCTGTGCGATGTACCTTGTAGAATTGCAGAATAGACACTTATCTTGTGACCTAAAGATGGGTGCATTCAGCCGACTTCATTTTCAGTTATGGTGAGAGAGTTGTTGGCTTCACACATTTGCGATACGTTTATATGAATGTAAATTACGTGGCCTTTCAGATCATAGACAATTATGTTTCCCTTCAAGACACAATGTGCGCTCCCATTTGGCGTGAAAAGTTAGGTCCTTGCTAACGTTTTCAACTTCCTTAGAACACATGAGGACCTGTATCCATTTATAATTTAATCTTCCATGTTTTCAAGTGGCTTAACTCAATGCTCTTCTACTCGTAGGACAATGCTTCAGAAATTATTGCCGGCCGGAGTGGCCGAGCGGTTCTAGGCGCTACAGTCTGGAAGCACGCGACCGCTTCGGTCACAGGTTCGAATGCTGCCTCGGGCATGGATGTGTGTGATGTTCTTAGGTTAGTTAGGTTTAAGTAGTTCCACGTTCTAGGCGACTGATGACCTCAGATGTTAAGTCGCATAGTGCTCAGAGCCATTTGAACCATTTTTGTTATCATACGAAATATATTTAATATATTTTTTATTCTAATAGCATCTTACGGACCCCTGGGGGTCCGCGTACCACCTGTTGGGAACCACTGGTGTACAGCGAAGAAAATTACTGTTTGCATGTCGCCCATGGCTTGCGACACTTGTTGTAAATACAAGTTAAGTATTGTCAATCTTCTCTATTTTAGAAAAACTATTAATGTGATTTTGCTTGAAATGTTGTATAGAATTTCGAGAAAGGAGCATACCTTAGGCACCCTATACGAGACGAGTGAGCAAGATCCCACAGTAATAGTCCGTCATTTTCTTTTGTCTCATAACCGGTGAGGACGTAAAGCATAACTATGGTCTGCTGAATTAGATATACTAAAATGTAAACTTTCACGGCCGGAAATATCATGTCCATTATAATTATCCGGGCTGTTATGCCGTGGTCGGTTGATGAATGCTGTGGTGATTCCCAACGTAGGGAGGAACTAAGCCGGTTCCACGAACATCTGAACAGTATAAACTCAAGAATTCAGTTTACAATGGAGGAGGAGGAGGCAGACGGCAAACTACATTTCCTCGATGTGCTTGTGTTTAGAAACGAAAATGGTAGTTTGGGCCACTCAGTGTACCGCAAACCCACGCACACGGACCGTTATTTGCACCGGGATTCGAACCACCACCCACAACAGAAGCGGGGTGTTATCAAGACGTTAGCGGACAGAGCTAGAAATATTTGTGAACCTGAGTTGCTCGACGCTGAGATGGAACATCTCCACAATGCACTAACGAAGAACGGATATTCGTCCGCCGAAATAAAACGTGCGTTGAGGCAGCCACGCAGAAATCATACTGACGTACAGGCTACTGCAAAATCTAAGGTTTTCCTGCCGTTTGTTAAAAATGTAACGGAAAGAATAGGGAGGATCTTGACGAAGCGGAATATTACCGTAATTTACAAGCCCACCAGGAAGATACAGGAATACCTTAGGCCTGCCAAGGACGCTCGCAAACCATTGGAAAAATCTGGAGTGTATAGGATCCCATGCAGCTGTGGTGATGTTTATGTGGGTACCACTAAAAGAACTGTTTCTAAACGTTTGGAAGAGCACAAGGGAAATTGTAGAAGAGGAGAAACGGAACGATCAGCTGTTGCAGAGCATGCTTTCCAGCCAGGGAACCACCATATTCGTTTCGAGGAGACGCAAGTACTAGAGGCCACTAGCGGATATTACGAAAGGCTCTACAGGGAGGCGATCGAAATCGCTAAACACCCAAATAATTTCAACCGAAAGGAGGAGGGCGTCAAATTAAACGGTATATGGATGCCGGTGTTAAAGAAGATGTGTACCACTCGTCCACTACTGGGTGATGGCAACGGCGATCGACGGCGACGGACAGCGGCCAATTGCACTGACGTTTTCAAAACACGTGACGTCACGCCGCGGCGCGGGGGCGCGCGGACACGGAATTTAGCGGCAGTCAGTAGCGAGCCAGTGTGTGTGTTGGACCTTCCATCAAGCTACGGACCCCCTTGAAGATGTCTCCCGCAGTCGGAGACGAAACGTTGGGAATCACCACAGCATTGATCAACCGACCACGGCATAACAGCCCGGATAATTATAATGGACATGAATTAGATATAACCGTGAGTCACGTTATCCTGTGTATGAAGTTTGATCATTATACTGCATCTGAGTACAGTTGGGTTTTTATGAACTTATTATCTACATCCCCGGTGAATTGTTTCGCGTGTTCCATACCTGCCCAGGTGGGTGGTCACTCACGATGTACGTTCACGAAAATTACCCTATTCGCTTTAATTGATTTAAAGCTGGGGTGAAGTTGAGTGCATTAAGCAATGACTGTCGTTATATGATGAAATGATTTTCAGGTATGTAGATAGGTCGCCGTGGACACGTGCCGGTTCAGATGGAATCTTCGAGACACCCACTACCACACAAGCTTCAGACTACGAGGTAGTGTAGGGCATAGATGGCAAAACCATTTGTCTTGCACAAAATATGCCTATAATATACAATTTCTTTACGTACTTAGTCAGAAGATGCCTCAGGTCTACAGCGGTGATTCTAATTTTGGTTTTGTGTTGATTAACGCTAGTTAAATACCCTTCCGTCCTTTGCATTTTGCGAAAGTCCTTGCCACACCGAAACTCTGGTCATCACTGTCAGACTGCGTTTACTTACATGTAGCTCAGATGTGATATAAAGTGGTACCATTTTGGAACATAAAAGCAGGGTCATTATCTCCTATGGACTCCTAAGTTAATGTTACATAAAGGAGGGCAGGCTTTTAGCCTATATATTTGTCAATTGCATCCCATTAAGAACGTCATGTAGAGTTCTGTCTATTAAAAACTCCTGAATCAAGTCACAAATCTGCTCCGATAGTCGGTCAGCTCGTACTTTCTTAACTAAACGACAGTACAGAACTGTATCGAATGCATACCAGAAGTCAAGGAATGTATGAATCTGGGCACCGTTGTCTACGGAGCTCTCGATCTCATGGACGAATAGAGTAAGCTGAGTTTCACACATATCTGTTTTCGGAATTCATGTTAATTCGTACTAAGAAGATTTTCGTTCTGTAAAGCTGTCATAACGCGTGAGCATAAATTATTTTCATAATTTTACAACAGATTGACATTAGAGATACTGATCTACGATTATGTTCGTTTGAGCAACGGGAATGACCTGTACTTGCTCTACTGACATACGATAAACTAGGAGGGGTGAAGGTTCTTTAGAGAACTGTCTGTGAAGTCTCACAGGTATCTCATACAGACCAAATGCCTATCTATTTTTGAGCGGTTTTAGCTCATTTTCTATTCTGCGACATATTTGTCCTTAATTCATCATTCCTGTACCTTTACCATTAACATGGACAAGTCTTGAAGAAGTGTGTGATTTGGATTTTGGAACATCTTTTTGCAAACAAGAGCTTCCAACCTTTTCTAGATTCGTGTGTCAGATGCGTACTCGAATGTCAGTTCCTGTAGCTGCAGCAAAATTGGTAGCTGATCTTGAATTTTCGAATATGGTTCTCGTACGAACAAGTTAAAAATGCTCAGAAGTAGATCGTTATCTGCTCATAATTATAATATTTCCACGTTACTCCTACAGCTGCTCAGCACTCAGTCTTCCTTACAAGGCTCGCCATTGATTCCACGTTATTTCTTATAAATCGTTCACAAAAAGATGTAGGCCATTCTCATGACTTGCGTAACTAGCATATTTTTATGTGAAACCTCCTTCTCAGTACCCGTGTGGCCACAGCGAATCGAAATTTGGCTGTGAAACGGAGAAAATCTATACCTGTATTCTCAGTGCAGTTGGGTAGATCACGCTTTTTATCTCCAATCGCATTCGTGAACAGCAGAACGTGGCTTGCCTTCACAAGATCTATTTTGCCTCTAAGAGTCCATTATGGAGAAAAGTACGAACACCACAACACCATAGTGTGCGACGAAGGTGGATGAGGGAACACCTATTACGGACACCCAGACATTAAGCAAATGTCTCTACACGATCCGTTTGGCCTACAAGTATCCATTACACACGGAGCACGAACCCCACAGCGGCGTAGTGTGCGAAGAAGGTGCGCATCGCATTAACTTTATCGATATGAACCGTATTAGTACGACACCTGATCATGTGGAGATGGTCAAATGCCAATGCACGTTCTATTCATGCATTACCACGAGTCGGTCAGGGAGGCAAGTCCCCAATCTTTTATGCAGGTATCACGTACATATGTCGGATGCCTCTGATCTCTAACCTCCAGAACGCAGGAATCAGTCGAATGAACCCCAGTGAGCATGGTTGGAACCAGTTGAAGGAGCCCTTCCCATACACAGGATGACTTTAGAATGTGCCCCATCGTAGAGTAGGACGGGTCTCATAGCAATTTTCTCGACTACCTTCAGACAGTGTGCCCAGGAGAACCAATCTACATCTACATCTGCATCTACATTTATACTCCGCAAGCCACCCAACGGTGTGTGGCGGAGGGCACTTTACGTGCTACTGACATTACCTCCGTTTCCTGCTCCAATCGTGTATGGTTCGCGGGAAGAACGACTGTCTGAAAGCCTCCGTGCGCGCTCTAATCTCTCTAATTTTACATTCGTGATCTCCTCGGGAGGTATAAGTAGGGGGAAGCAATATATTCGATACCTCATCCAGAAACGCACCCTCTCGAAACCTGGCGAGCAAGCTACACCGCGATGCAGAGCGCCTCTCTTGCAGAGTCTGCCACTTGAGTTTGTTAAACATCTCCGTAACGCTATCACGGTTACCAAATAACCCTGTGACGAAACGCGCCGCTCTTCTTTGGATCTTCTCTATCTCCTCCGTCAACCCGATCTGGTACGGATCCCACACTGATGAGCAATACTCAAGTATAGGTCGAACGAGTGTTTTGTAAGCCACCTCCTTTGTTGATGGACTACATTTTCTAAGGACTCTCCCAATGAATCTCAACCTGGTACCCGCCTTACCAACAATTAATTTTATATGATCATTCCACTTCAAATCGTCCCGCACGCATACTCCCAGATATTTTACAGAAGTAACTGCTACCAGCGTTTGTTCCGCTATCATATAATCATACAATAAAGGATCCTTCTTTCTATGTATTCGCAATACATTACATTTGTCTATGTTAAGGGTCAGTTGCCACTCCCTGCATGCTATAATGCACAGAGTCGAACAACGTGGATTCGAATGTTACCCTATAACAAATTTTGAGTCCTCCGAAGTGCAAAGATGAGCACTCACGATTCGATCGATTTTATTTTGGTTATTATTTCCTTTTTATTTTACAGCAATTTTTTCCCTTTAGGCTCGAAGGGCTTGCACTTTCAATCCTTGCTCGTTTTGAGTCTAATTTCGCAGACGTTCGCAGGTATGCAGTTGGTACATTGTGAGTTTGTATTATTTTATTCGGGAAATAATTTCAAATGTAGTTTTAAAATGAATGCTGCTCTTTTTCCAGTCGCTGCACAGTCGAGTAAGTAGGACTGTGGTGGTCTGGAAATGCCATTTATACGGGCGGCTCCAGCACACCTGCGTCATGAATGATGCAGTGGCGGTGATTAATCACTGCCGGTGGCGCAGGGTGCGCGCGCCGTTTAGCTGACTAAAATCAGTTCATAAGCCGCGTGACAGTTTGACGGCTCCGGCTGATGAAAGTAAATGACGAATGTGCACAGCCAGCCAACGGTATCGACCAAGATTCCTCATAATTTGCAAACGATTAGCGAACAGCATAAGGTGGGTACATAATGATGCATCTGTAGGTTTTATGTATTTCTCACTGAACTGAGGTCAGATGCCATTATGATGGAATTGAAGGGACGTAAATTAGTCTTCCCACTAATATACCGAATAAAAAGTCCCATCTGCATTTCTCGTGTGAGGTAAGACATTTGGGATGTAAAAATATTTCTCTTCCTTTCCTAGTGCAAACAAATCAGTATAATGGCTCTGAGCACTATGGGACTTAACATCTGAGGTCATCAGTCCCCTAGAACTTAGAACTACGTAAACCTAACCAACCTAAGGACATCACACACATCCATGCCCGAGGCAGGATTCGAACCTGCGACCGTAGCGGTTGCGCGTTTCCAGACTGAAGCGCCTAGAACCGCTCAGCTACATCGGCCGGCAAATCAGTATAGTTTCTTGAGATAAAGTTTTGGTACCCACACGACTTTCTCCAATTGTTAAGAGTCCTAATGTATAGGGCATGCTGTTACCATTTTTGTTGAAGAAGGAGATTACTCTGAGATAGTCAATTACGTTATCTGTCATATTCTAAGTGGAAAGGAAAGCGAAAGGCGCGTGAGAGGAACTCTAACATTACGTTTTGTACTGAGATAATCTTGATTAGAGAATGATGATGACTATGTTGAGTGAAACAACACCCCGCGTGGAGGGCTGAAGTGGAAAAATCACCGTGGTATCACATGATACACACGCACTCGCTATTAGAAAAAAGAGAAGCTGATTTAACTGAATCGTTACCGATTCAACATACCTACACGCGTTCAAACGAGTAGTTGAATCAGACAATAGGCTACGAAATCACCTAAATTTCGAAGTATTCAACACTTGCGAGACTAAAATAAAATTCACCACAGGCACAAATAATAGACTACAAAGGTGCAGGAGAAAAGCGTTAGGGCTTCAGTTGGACTGAAAACTTACACAGTTCAAACATTAAGTAAACTAATGAGGGAAAGCTCTTACCAGCATCCGATCTTACCAGAGTCCCAACCGACAGTGACGAGCTCCCCTCACAAAACTGGGGTTTATCCCTTCAACGTAAGTGACCAGGGAGCGGGCCCAATTTATTGTGCCAACCTACACAAAAGGTTTGATCAAGGCAAACAGAAACCTCTTTGCTACCGATTGGACGTATTGTCACTCCAGCAGACAACCACATAGAACTCGTAACTGCACATTCACGTCTATTCGTTTTATTATTCCAGGAGGGAAAGGAAAGAGTAGGTACAATAGAATACGGCACGGAGACATTGTAGAAATGAGTCTGGCACTCAGAGAAGTAGCAAAACTCAATGGACTTTCCACAAGTGCGTCTAAATCGGACAATTAACACACAAGTTTAGTTTAAAATATGAAAAATATGTAAACTGTGGCTGATATGAACGCTGTTAGCAGCTCGCTCTTTTTTATTCAGTAAACTGAGTTGCCACAGATACTGAGATAAGGTTACTTAAATCTAAATCTCGTGTAGAGACTCACGTAGAGATCCTACAACCTGTATCAAATGTTGACACATAAGGAAAATTGGCCTCTATGCTATCAGTTCTCGAAGTCTAGAGGTATTTCGCTCCAGTAATTGCCTCTTGAAATTGAGACCATGTCGTGTGTACTCCCCAGTAATTCTTTGACACTGCTCGTTTAAAATTCTGACCTTTCCCATACTGTCATTAAAAACAACGTAAAGAGACAGTTCAGTGCAAAGAATTAATATGAATTTGGAAAACAATGTTTGTATAACGGCTTCACTTAATATGTTAATTTGCTATAGCATAAGTAACATTAAAGTGGAAGACAATGTTTTTGGTGTGTGGTTGTGTAACGACCTAAAGTAGAACGACCACAAAAAACGATATGCAGGAAAATATTCATTGAAAAATATTTTCACTCACGAAAGATGTAGTCTAAGAAACCCTTCATCGATTCTTGAGTATCTGTCGTTGGTATGGGACCCTTATGAGATTGGATTGATAGAAGAGATAAAATGTGTTCGAAAGATAGCGTTTCCTCAGGAGTTCCTTAAGTAAGCGCGACACATCACAGAGATTTCCATCAAACTCCAGCTGCAAACGCTATAAGAGAGCCTTTGTGCATCATAAAGAGGATTACTGTTTAAATTCCGAGAGCGTGCTTTCCAAGAAGAGGCAAAGAACACATTAGTTCCTCCTTCACGCACCTCCTGAAATTTCAATAACGGAAAATTCAGATAAATCATCACGCAGTTTCCTGCCGACAGTCAGTCTTCCCATGTACCATTCGAGACCAAAAGAGTGAGCCGGGGAAATAGTACTGGTATACTAAGTGCCCTCTTGTGTACTACAAGTCTACACCTATATTTGCCCTATATCGACATATAAATAAACGCTGTTGGGGAAGATAATGTCTACGAACTCCAAAGAAAATCAATGACATTCGACCTGCAAAGTTGTTCTTAGCGCAGTAAGCGTCTAGGTGCGGGCTGGCAAAGCATGGATCACAAGTCATTCCTCTAGCACTCCCTGGCCCCTCTAACTCACTCGCGCGGTGCCGTCACGGCTATTCCGCAGCCACACCGGCCCAGTTCGTGAGCTCTATCTACTCCATAGACTCGAACGTAAATTTAAATTAATCAGACGATTTGTATAATCCGTCAAAAATGCTAATCTAATAAGTATGACGTTTAAATTTATTACGTCTTTGCTACTGACCCTGTTCGCAACATATTTCGCTGCCAGTATCCACATATGTCGCTGAATGCACAGCATGGCAATTATTGAACTATATGAAACAAAATCGTTATAACTTCTGAACGGTTTGCATTAGGACGTTCAAACTGCACGGTTGGCAGCTGGGCATGACGGGAATTAGTATGCCCCTTACTGTTTGGTTTAGCGACGAAGCCCACTTTCACTTGGATGGGTTCGACAATAAGCAAAATTGGCGCATTTGGGGGACTGAGAAAACGCATTTCGCGATCGAGAAGTCTCTTCACCGTCAACGGGCGACTCTGCAGTGTGCAATGGCCAGTCGGTGTGATATTCCTTGATGGCACGGCGACTACCGAAAGGTACGTGAAGGTTTTGGAAGATGATTTCATCCCCACTATCCAAAGTGACGCTGATTTCGACAAGATGTGGTTCGTGCAAGACGGAGCTCGACCCCATAGAAGCTGGAGAGTGCTTGATGTCCTGGAGGAACACGCTGGAGACCGCATTCTGGCTCTGGGGTACCCAGAGGCCAATGACATGGGCCGCCATATTCTCTGGATCTGAACAAATGCGACTCCTTCTTGTAGGGCTATATTAAAGACGAGTTGTACAGTAATGACCCCAAAACCATTGCTGAGCCGAAAATAGCCATTCAGGAGGTCATCGACAGCATCAACGTTCCGACACTTCAGCCTGTCAGACAGACTTTCGCTATTCGTCTGCGCCACATAATCGCCAATGATGGCAGGCATATCGAACATATAATATCCTAAATCTGAATATTTGTAGTGACGTTTACATGTTGAATAAAGTGTATGCACGCCGTACTTTGTAACTATTTACTTTTTTTCCGTATCGTTCAATAATTGTCACGCTGTGCCTACACAAATATATCGTTATACGTCACGCAGTTCAAGAGATATGACGTCATAAACAATGAGATACGCAGAAAAGTGCCACATTTTGCATGAAGCTAAAGTACATTTATTCTTTACTTCTAAGACACTTTTACAGTCGAGTCAACCTAAGGAATTTCCTGACACGAAGAAACGCTTTTGACAGCTTTCAACTCTTAGGTGCAAAATGCTGTAGTCAAAAACGGAAGGAATTTACGGACTCTCAACGCTGAGGCTAGCCCAGCGGAAAAGATAGCCTTCTACACACTGAGTTGAAGAAAGTCACGGGATAGCGATGTGCACATATAGAGATAGCGGCAGTATCGCTTACACGAGGCATAAAAGGGCAGTGTACTGGCGGAGCTGTTATTTGTACTCGGGTGATTCGTGTGGAACGATTTCCGACGTGATCATGGCCGTGCGACGAGGCTTAACAGACTTTGAACGTGCAATTGTACTTGGAGCAAGACGCATGGGACATTCCATTTCGGAAATCGATAGGTAATTAATTATTCCGTGATCCACAGTGTCAAGACAATGTCGAGAGTTCCAAATTTCAGGTGTTACCTCTCACCAAGGACAACGCAATGGCCGGCGTTCTTCGATTTACGACGAAGAGCAGAGGTGTTTGCATGGAGTTGTCAGTGCTAACAGACAAGCAACAGTCTGTGAAATAACAGCGGAAATCGATTTCGGACGTACGACGAACGCATCCGTTAGAATACTGCGGCGAAATTTGGTGTTGATTGGCTATGACAACAGAGCTAACAGCACGACATCGCCTGCAGCGCCTCTCCAGGGCTCGTGACCACGTCGCTTGAATCCGAAACGACTGGAAAACCGTGGTCTGGTTCGATGCGTCCCAATTTCGGTTGGTAATAGCTGATGGCAGGGTTCGAGTACGGCGCAGACCCCACGAAGCTATGGACCCAAATTGTAAACAAGCTTGTATTAACTTCATAATGGTGTGGGCTGTGTGTACATTGAATGGAATGGGTTCTCTGGTCTAACTGAGCCGATCACTGTCTGGAAATGTTTATTTTCAGCTAGGTGGAGACTATCTGCAGCCATGTATATCCTTTATATTCCCAAACAACAATGTCACATCATCGGGCCACAGTTGTTCGCGATTGGTTTGCTGAACATTGTGGACAGTTCGAGCTAGTGCTTTGGCCGCCAAGATCGCTCGACATGATTCCCGTCGAACATCTATGGGACATAATCGAGAGGTCAGTTCGTGCACAAAATCCTGCACCGGCAACGCTGTCGCAGCTGTGGACGGCTACAGGGGCAGCACTGCTTGGTATTTCTGCAGGGGGCGTTCAATGACTTGTTGAGTCCCTGCCACATGGGGAAGCTGCACCACGCCAGGCAAAAGGACACCCTACACTGTATTAGGAGGCATCCAATGGCATGTCACCTCAGTGTTGAGCGATGAAGAAGCGTCGCTATAAAGACGATTACAAAATCGCGTCGTAGACTTGCAAAGCAGGTGCACCCAACGTACAGTAACAGTAGGGGATCATGTCTCTTATACACTATACTTAAGCAATTGTCATTATGCATGTTTCTTTGTGCAACTGTTTTGTAATAGAAAGCTAGCAAAATCAATACGAAAGCAATGTCGGATTATTCAGCTAGTATAGAGATAAGAAATAAATATTTATTAACGGCATTAAAAATATCCAAAACTGTTGTTTCGAGCAAAGTAACTACAGCGAATAACTCTTCATACACAAAAAACTCGTCCATTATTAGACGAACAAAAAGTTGTAGTTGACTGAGTACTCTTGACGGACAGTTCCCAATCAATTTTTTTAATTTCCTTTGTATACTATGTCCCATACTAATAATTCGACTTTTTGCAGTGCCATGCTGCAAAGCAGCTGTTTTTGGCTTCGTCGTAACCAAATGCTTTTGCCATATCTATTGCACATGAATGTTTTGAGTATGCTGTTACTAAACCGTTTCTGATCTTTTGCTAATTTTAAGCTTGCCGCATACGATGTAGTTAAGCACTTTTCTGAAAGATTTGATTGTTCAGGAGACAAAAAAAATTCAAATGGCTCTGAGCACTATGGGACTCAACTGCTGAGGTCATTAGTCCCCTAGAACGTAGAACTAGTTAAACCTAACTAACCTAAGGACATCACACACACCCATGCCCGAAAAGGATTCGAACCTGCGACCGTAGCGGTCTCGCGGTTCCAGACTGCAGCGCCAGAACCGCGCGTTCAGGAGACACTTTTATGCATTGTTTTGAACTATCCAGTAAACCACATCGTTATTCATGAGAGTAGCTCCCATTAATTTCTTCATTGAGCGAAGATAAATGTCGGGTGAGATTGCCACCTCTGTTTTGAATTCACCATTCTTTACATATTAAATATTGGGGTTTTTCAGCGAAATTGTGAACAAAAAAAGTTAATCCCCCACTCCTTACTGAAAACACATTTTTTATAGTTGTTTTCGACATTCTAAAGAACTGCAATAGGCATATAACCGCAGTAAAATCCAGAATCGAAACCGCAATAATAAAAAAAAATGGTTCAAATGGCTCTGAGCACTATGGGACTCAACTGCTGTGGTCATAAGTCCCCTAGAACTTAGAACTACTTAAACCTAACTAACCTAAGGACAGCACACAACACCCAGCCATCACGAGGCAGAGAAAATCCCTGACCCCGCCGGGAATCGAACCCGGGAACCCGGGCGTAGGAAGCGAGAACGCTACCGCAATAATAGCCGCAGAACATCCAACATGACAACTCGCACGATAGTGCAATATTAAGGGGAGTGTAAATCGCAGAGAACAACGAAGGCATGCTGGACACCGAGTGAAAGTGTGCGAGCCTATGCTTTGAGAAACAGTCAAAAAGACCCTGCCCCTCTCGACTGCTGATATTCAAGCCGACAGCATGCTGCGGCGAGACAGTGAGGGCTTTGCAAGAGAACAGTTGGAGAGGAAAGGGCTCACAGGAGGGGAGCGGATAGCTCGCCACGCTTTCTTTCCCAGACCTGTAGACCTGTCTAACAGGATTAGCACCAAGAGCCTTCCACGAGCCTCATCAACATCTTCTACGTCCTTCAGAGAGAGATATCGAGCTAGTTTCTAGCCGCTGGACTGATTGCTGTGTAAGCTTTCCGTCTATGAGATGTGCCCTGTACGGTCGAGCGTTGTCATACTCCGGGCTGACACCGACAACCGTGAATAAAGCATGAGGACAAGTGCGAAGCCACCTCTGCGTACTGATATCTACATGTCGGAAGACGAGGAGTCTGTAACGTTAAAAATTTACTTCTCCCAATCTACTAACACACACTTATCTTTTTTGATCTAACACAGTAAGTGTAATCTTATCCAAACACTTAATTCGGCAAGATCAGCAAAACATCCATCTATTGTTGTGATAACCTCTTCATTGCAATCATACCGTATTTCAATCGTAAACTTCTTTAGACATGAAGGTAGGTGGTATGTAGAGGTTTTGGGGCGTAGCGCCATTTAACGATCCTGCCTTGGAAGTGAGATGTGTCTCAGAGCTGGATAGTGACAGATGATGACGCGAGACTGGACGCGCACGTAGTTTATGTATCAGGACAGTACTGGATAGGAGACTGTGAATTTTCGCTTGTGCCCACTAGAGTGCACTAAAGTAATAGAATGTTTTTCATAAACTGTTCTAGTATTTTCATTAAGTGTTATTATGTCTTTTTGTGTATGTAAAATGTTATAAATGTGTTTAAGCAGTATGAATGATGCGAGAGTGTGGTTTAAGGTTAATATGAAGATGATTGTTTAACGAGTTATGTAGTGGGATTTACTGTGGGAACATTTCGAAGAAGTATGGATGTGGGCAAAGGGTATTTTTGTAGAATAGATTTGTAAAGTAAGTTTATGGTAAAGGGAAAGTTAATTCAGGTATAAATAACAATAGTAAATGACTTTATGCATAAACAAAACTTTAGCATATTAGATTACGTCGGTAAAAAGTGCAGTCGTTAGGTTTACTATTTTGCGATTGGTTATTGATGAAAAGTGTGGACAGACCCGGGACAATGTTGTTTTGCTATTGGCTGTTGAGTAAACTGACCAATGGTAAAGCAATATTCTTCGCGCACCTTTTCTCTGCTGGTAGAGAAGACTTAGAATATTCTAGAGAGGAGTCGGAGCCTAGCCATGAAACAGTTCGGACGTGTGTAGTAGTAGTTCCGATGGAAATGATAAGTTGCCGGATCTAGCAGTGTTTCATACATCAAAAGTGTTAAAGTGACGGCATAATTATTCCGATGGGTGTGTAGAAATTTCGGATTTTTTAAGTGAATTTTGTGAAGAGAAAAGACATAAATTCCACGTGGCGTATTGAGCAGGTCGGTGGCTAAAAACTATGACAGCATTAGGTACCGACAGACTTAATATTTGTCGAGCCTTCTCAATCAATAACAATCCGTATTTTTGTAGCTATTACGTTTTCGGGAAATGCAACACCATGAACTTGCTGACGTGAGTGAAAGGGACTGTGAGTGACTGTGTTAAGACTAGCACGGGCTTGGCAGTGATACTTGTTCATCTGAGTGTCAGAATACCATTTATTAATTAAGGACAAAATTTCCAACCTTTCATTTCGTGTGAAAACTTTCTCCCGAAACGTAGATTAGTGACTTTAATTGCAGCCTGGTTCACGTCGAAGTACAGTAGGTTTCGCTCGGCTTCCCTACTGATGATCTGCTGAGACAATGTTCACAGGTAGGTGCAGGTTCGTCGTAAAGGGACGGAAAGAACCGCGCCGCCGCAGTTTGTATATCTGGTGAGTAGAACAGTTCGTACCTCAAATCCCCCAATTTTCTCCCTGCGAAACGTGTTTCATTGTCCTAATGAAAAACGATTATTTTATTTAGGACGTCATGTCACTCCACATTCTTTTATACATACAGAAGACTTGCTTAGCATAATCGTTTGTTGCATAACCATTTGCAACATAATTAATAAGAAGAATCGTTTCTGCATCCCAGAGATTAGCAACAAGCGTTCAGCCAGATACGCCAAAGCCTAGCCGCAGTGGTAACATTGGTTTCCTTTAGATCATATGAGTTAAGTTCTATCGGGCTTGGTTTGCATTTGGATGGGTGACCATCCGGGTATGTCGAGCGCTGTTGGAAAGCGGGGTGCACTGAGCCCTTGTGAGACCAGCTGAGGAGTTACTTGATTGATAAGCATCGCCTCCGGCCACGAAAACCGATATAGCAGGAAAGAGGTGTACTGAATACATGCCTCTTCAACCAGTGACGCCCTGGGCAGAGTGTGAGTGGCGGTCGGTTGGTATCATTGAGCCTTCGAAGCCTGTTCGGACGGAGGTTTTTTTCCGGCAGATGAAATCGACTTCGCCTATTTTGGTGTAATTCCTATGGTTTCTTCACACTATTGTTGTTGCTTTTGAATTCCTTGTGTGAAGCGGTGGACTCACATTGATTCCATAGCAACTAAAAGGTGAACGACACCATTTTCATCCTTTTTAAGTCGGTGCAAACTGAAAAATTCCTTTTCCCATTTGCTTTAAGGTAGGAATCATCAAATGCGACAGCCATCTTACACACAGCTTTCTCGTGGTTAATCCCTCGGGTGTAATTCGCGTCTATTCTCTCCTGATATGCAAAGGGCACTAGTTACTTCATACATGGTTGAACACCGATCGGCGAATACCACATTGTGTACCTTCTCGATGCATTCGTCTGTCGTTGCAGTCTTCAGTTCGAAGAGTGATTTGATACTACTCTCAACATTAGTCTATCCTGTGTAAGCCTCTTAATCTCTGCATAACGACTGATACCTACTGCTGACGGTAGTGAACGTTTAATCCTGCTCTACAATTTTTACTCCCCCCCCCCAACCCCCTCCCTCCACCCCATCACTTCTCCTAGTACCAGACCGACCGAGGTGGCGCAGTGCTTATCACACTGGGCACGCATGCGGGACGACGACAGTTCAAATCCGCGTCGGGACATCCAGATTTAGGTTTTCTGTGATTTCCCCAAATCGCTCTAGGCAAATACCGGAATGGTTCCTTTAAAACGGGACGGCCGATTTCCTTGACACGACGCGGGCTTGTACGCCGTCTCTAATGACATCGATGTCGACGGGACGTTAAACCTAATCTTTCTTCCTTCGTTCGCTCATTACCGGATTAACTATTCCTTGATACATTACTATGTGTCTTATTAACTTATATCTTCTTTCGTTCAAGTTGTGCTAAAAGTTTCACGTCATTAGTAATCCTGTCTATTGATCTAAATTTGAGGGTTCTTCTGCAGCACCATATTCCAAAAGCTGTTATTCTCTTTTTGTCTGAACTATTTATCGTGCATCTTTATATGCCATACAAGGATACACTCCAACAACAGAAAACACTTCCTCACACTTAAATTTTAAATTCATTGTTAACAAATAATTCTTTTTCATACAGGCTTTACTTCCTATTGCCAGTGTGCATTTTACGAGTATATCCTTCTTACTTTGGCCGTCGTCTGTTGTTTTTCTCCTCAAATAGCAAAACTCGTCTGTTAATTTGAGTATTTTATTTATATTATAAGTGCCCCAGGATTTAATTTAATTCGACTACTATTCATTACCGCTGTTTTTTCTTTTGATGATACCTATCACACACAATGAGACTAACGATTTTCTTCGACTGATCTTCCAGCTCTTTTGCCATCGCTGATAGAATCTCAATACCATAGGCTACACCCCTGAATATTCCTTTCTCACCTACGAATGATTATACACTACTGGCCATTAAAATTGCTGCACCACGAAGATGACGTGCTACAGACGCGAAATTTAACCGACAGGAAGAAGATGCTGTGATATGCAAATGATTAACTTTTCAGAGCATTCACACAAGGTTGGCGCCGGTGCCCGCATCTCGTGGTCGTGCGGTAGAGTTCTCGCTTCCCACGCCCGGGTTCCCGGGTTCGATTCCCGGCGGGGTCAGGGATTTTCTCTACCTCGTGATGGCTGGGTGTTGTGTGCTGTCCTTAGGTTAGTTACGTTTAAGTAGTTCTAAGTTCTAGGGGACTTATGACCACAGCAGTTGAGTCCCATAGTGCTCAGAGCCATTTTTTTTTTTTTTTTGCGCCGGTGGTGACACCTGCAACATGCTGACATGAGAAAAGTTTCCAGCCGATTTCTCATTCACAAACTGCAGCTGACCTGCGTTGCCTCGTGAAACGTTATTGTGATGCCTCGTGTATAGAGGGGAAATGCGTACCATCACGTTTCCGACTTTGATGGAGGTTGGATTGTAGCCTATCGCGATTGCGGTTTATCGTATCGCGACATTGTTACTCGCGTTGGTCGAGATCCAATGACTGTTAGCAGAATATGGAATCGGTGGGATCAGTTCAGGAGGGTAATACGGAATGCCGTGCTGGATCCCAATGGTCTCGTATCACTAGCAGTCGAGATGACAGGCATCTTATCCGCATGGCTGTAAAGGATCGTGCAGCCACGTCTCAATCCCTGAGTCAACAGATGGGGACGTTTGCAAGCCAACAACCAGACAGGAGCGCCTGCGATGGTGTACTCAACGACGAACCTGGGTGCACGAATGGCAAAACGTCATTTTTTCGGATGAATCCAGGTTCTGTTTACAGCATCATGATGGTCGCATCCGTGTTTGGCGACATCGCGGTGAACGCACATTGGAAGCATGTATTCGTCGTCGCCATACTGGCGTATAACCTGACGTGGTGGTATGGGGTGCCATTGGTTATACGTCACTGTCACCTCTTGTTCACATTGACGGCACTTTGAACAGTGGACGTTACATTTCAGATGTGTTACGACCCGTGGCTCTACCCTTCATTCGGTCCCTGCGAAACCCTACATTTCAGCGGGATAATGCACGACCGAATGTTGCGGGTCCTGTACGGGCCTTTCTGGATACAGGAAATGTTCTACTGCTGCCCTGGCCAGCACATTCTCCAGATCTCTCACCAATTGAAAAGTCTGGTCAATGGTGACCGAGCAACTGGCTCGTCACAATACGCCATCACTACTCTTGATGAACTGTGGTATCGTGTTGAAGCTGCATGGGCAGCTGTACCTGTACACGCCATCCAAGATCTGTTTCACTCAATGCCCGGGCGTATCAAGGCCGTTATTGCGGCCAGAGGTGGTTGTTCTGGGTACTGATTTCTTAGGGTCTATGCAGCCAAATTGCGTGAAAATGTAATCACATGTCAGTTCTAGTATAATATATTTTTCCAATGAATACCCGTTTATCATCTGCATTTCTTGTTGGTGTAGCAATTTTAATGGCCAATAGTGTAGATTTGAGATGTCCTTGATGTGGATCGTGTTGAAGACAACTACATGTTCGAAAATAGCCGCCCAACCCTTGAAAATTAATTAACGGACTCCATATAACACTTCACCAAGTCTGATGAATTACCATCGTCGAAATAACATCCACGATAAGAAACACATCACGAGTTTCAGACTTATTCCTCTTAATAAGACTCCAATGAAAAGCGGCGCAAGTATGTCTATTTCTTGTACCCAACTGTCACTTAACGCCAACGGCCATGCGGCAGTGGTAACACTGGTACACGTCAGATCACCGAAGTTGAGCGCTGTCGGGCTGGGCTAGCACTTGGATGGGTGACCATCCAGTCTGCCGAGTGCTGTTGGCAAGCGTGGTGCACTCAGCCCTTGTGAAGCCAACTGAGGAACTGCTTGACTGAGAAGTAGCGGCTCCGGTCTAGGAAACTGACACGGCCGGGAGAGCGGTGTGCTGACGACATGCCCCTCCATTTCCGCATCCCGTGACGCCTATGAGTTGAGGATGACACGACGGCCGTTCAGTACCGTTGGGCCTTCATGGGCTGTTCGGGAGGAGTTTAGTTTTTTTTTTAACTGTCACTTAACACTATTGTACATTACCTTTCAACACTATCTCGCTTCAGCAAAGGTAAATTCTATTTAGGAAAATACAAGAGATCGGCTGGACAGAATTACAGACCATCATGACTGACATCCATCTGTCACAGGATCCTAGGACATATTCTAAGTTCGAATAATGTGACGTTCCTGAAAGAAAACAATCATTTTTCAATCTTCGCCCGCATCTCGTGGTCGTGCGGTAGCGTTCTCGCTTCCCACGCCCGGGTTCCCGGGTTCGATTCCCGGCGGGGTCAGGGATTTTCTCTGCCTCGTGATGGCTGGGTGTTGTGTGCTGTCCTTAGGTTAGTTAGGTTTAAGTAGTTCTAAGTTCTAGGGGACTTATGACCACAGCAGTTGAGTCCCATAGTGCTCAGAGCCATTTGAACCATTTTTTTTTTTTTTCAATCTTCATTTATTCAAGAAACGTTACCCGAGTGAAACACAACATAACTTATTCACAGATGATGCCTTGCAGTCAATAGACGCTGGTAATTAAGTAGGTATCGTCTTGCTACGTTTCTGAAAGACTTTGGACTGTGCACCACATCCTCGAATGTGGACACGATCGTACGAAGCACCTTCGCACAGATATGAAATTAGCGGATTGATTTTATTTAATATTTATTTTTAATAGTGTCAGATTACATCTACATCTACATACATACTCCGCAATCCACCATACGGTTCGTGGTGGAGGGTACCTCGTACCACATCTTCTCTCCCTGTTCCACTCCCAAACAGAACGAGGGAAAAATGACTGCCTATATGCCTCTGTACGAGCCCTAATCTCTCTTATCTTTGTGGTCTTTCCGTGAAATGTAAGTTGGCGGCAGTAAAACTGTACTGCAGTCAGCCTCAAACGCTGGTTCTCTAAATTTCCTCAGTAGCGATTCACGAAAAGGACGCCTCCTTTCCTCTAGAGACTCCCACCCGAGTTCCTATAGCATTTCCGTAACACTCGCGTGATGATCAAACCTACCAGTAACAAATCTAGCAGCCCGCCTCTGAATTGCTTCTATGTCCTCCCTCAATCCGACCTGATAGGGATCCCAAACGCTCGAGCAGTACTCAAGAATAGGTCGTATTAGTGTTTTATAAGCGGTCTCCTTCACAGATGAACCACATCTTCCCTAAATTCTACCAATGAACCGAAGACGACTATCCTCCTTCCCCACAACTGCCATGACATGCTTGTCCCACTTCATATCGCTCTGCAATGTTACGCCCAAATATTTAATCTACGTGACTGTGTCAAGCGCTATACTACTAATGGAGTATTCAGACATAACAGGATTCTTTTTCCTATTCATCTGCATTAATTTACATTTATCTATATTTAGAGTTAGCTGCCATTCTTCATACCAATCACAAATTCTGTCCAAGACATCTTGTATCCTCCTACAATCACTCAACGACGACACCTTCCCGTACACCACAGCATCATCAGCAAACAGCCGCACATTGCTATCCACCCTATCCAAAAGATCATTTATGTAGATAGAAAACAACAGCGGACCTACCACACTTCCCTGGGGCACTCCAGATGATAGCCTCACCTCCGATGAACACTCACCATCGAGGACAACGTACTGGGTTCTATTACTTAACTTCGGGACGTGTCCAGCTGAGCGTAATAGGGCCACAAGCATTCTGGAAGTCGGTGTTGATGGTCTACTCTAGTTTTAAAATGTTAGCCTGGAAACCGTAAGGTCACCAGAGCGAATCCCGCTCAGTCAACGAAAATTATTCAGTCTGCTAATACGCTAGCCTTCATCTTTCAGCGATGTGAAGATGTTCCAGGAACGACAACGTCATTCAGATTTAACGTTAAACTATAGATACCCCTTCCATGGTAGAGTCTCTGAGTTATGTTAAGAGCGCCAAGTCGTCGAAGTGGCGCCCAATTGAAAGAACTTGCAAACAAGCAGCTGTCCATTGCTCTTAAGGGACTCTCAACCAGTCACACCATATTAATTTACTTTTACCGTTCCCCATACACATAAACGATTTGTCAAAGAGGAGCACCAGCTTTATAGCATTATTCGCTGACGATGCAATCGTGCAAAACTATCGTTATTGGGCAATCGTAAGGAAATGCAGGAGTAAATGATCGCCGTCTTTCAATGCGCCTAAATGTAAGATAATGCCCTATCAAACAGAAGCAACCCAATAGCATACCATTGCAAGATTAGTAGGGACCATATAAAGCACGTCACATCCTTCAAATATTTAAGGATAACATGGAGAATCGGTATGAAATGGAGTGAATACGCAAAATCTGCAATACTGAAAGAAGAATGGATAATTTAGATTTATTGGAAGGATTCTAGGAAAGTGCACTGCATCTCTAAAGTAAAATGCATACAAAACGACAGTGTGACCAATTCTAGAGTATTGTTTCAGTGTTTGGATTCCTTACGAAGTACAGAAGGTGGACAAAAATATGAGAACACCACGAGAAATGCATGCTTGAACATAACTGTAGACGCTAGCCAAGCCTGTAGATTGAGTTGTTGTATCTGACCGTGAATGTTACCTAAGCAGTGTCCTCAATACGTTACAAGACTCACTCGTAATCAGAATAGTGTTCTTTGTAGTTGTGAGTGCATTATGTCGGAGCTCAATAAATTAGAAAGTAGGCAGATTGTTAGTGCTCCTGTAGTGTGTGCTTCCGTAACTAAGTAGCCGGAGTGTTTTGGTGTTTCGAGAGGAACCGTATCGAACTCTTATACCGCCTACAGGGAAAGCGGAGGAACATCATCAGCTAAGTCACAACGCTGGCAAAAGTCTGTGTTAAGTGAATGTCACTGAAGGGAATTGTGACGAAAGATAAGAGGGCGACAGCTGCAAAAGTCACTTCAGAATTGATTATCACAAGCGTGAACCCTGTCAACACCAAAACAACAAGAAGGGAGCTCCGTAAGATGCAGGGCGAGCAGGAATTCCAAAGCTACTCATCAGTGATGTAAATGCCCGTAACTTGAGAAAGTGGTGCAGAAGCCATAAAACCTGGAGCAATGAAAGAATGTCTTTTGGTCGGATGAGTCTTGTTTCACACTCTTCCCAAATTCTGTTCGCGTTCACGTCCCAAGACTGACACACGACGGGGGTCCATTGATGATTTGGACAGCCACTTCGTGGTATTCTTTGGGCTCCATAGTTACTCTGAAAGGTAGCATTAATGTCGAGGCTTATCTGACCGTTTTGGCAGGTCATATACACCCCATAGTACAATGTGTGTTTCCCACTGGTATTGTTGTGTTCCCAGACACAGCTCGCATCGTCCAGGACTGGTTTTCTGAGAACGAAGATGAATTTTCTCATCGCCTCTGGGCACCATACTCGCAAAGAGCTCAATATCATCGAGACTTTGTGGTCTACTTTGGAGAGAAGTGTGCGTAATTGCTGTCCACCTTCATCATTCTTACATCAACTAGACACTATTGTGCAGGAAGAATGTTACAAGATTCGCTTGAAATGTATCCATTCCGAGACGGCCGACCAGTGTGGCCGAGCGGTCCTAGTCGCTTCAGTCTGGAACCGCGCCACCGCTACGGTCGCATGTTCGAATCCTGCCTCGGGCATGGATGTGTGTGATGTCCTTAGGTTAGTTAGATTTAAGTAGTTCTAGTACTAGGGGACTGATGACCTCAGATGTTGAGTCCCATAGTGCTCAGAGCCATTTAAACCATTCCGAGACGTCTGGAAGCTGTTTCGAATGCCAGTGGTTTTCGTGCACCGTATTATCCTGGTAATCTGTTATGTTTTCCATATTTTGGCTGATACTCTGTAGATATGGCAGCAGACGTCGAACTAATTCAGAGACGCGGCGCTCTATGGTACCAGGACAGTCTAGCCAAAAGGAAAGTGTAATAGAGGTGCTCAAGGAACTTAAAAGGTAATCTTTGGAGGAAGTGGACGAAAATCTTGCGAGACCTTGCAGAATAAATTTAAAGGATCAGTATTCGGGGGTCTGTGCTACAATTTCAGTGTTGCTGCAACCATCGTATTTCTCGCGAGATAGGAGAGTTGGGGCATGTGCAGGGGAAATGTACAGTCGCTTTTCCCACTCTCAATACGGATGTGGAACAGGATAGAGAAACAATAATAATGGTAATAAGAGTTTCCCGCCACGAACTATAAAGAAGCTAGCGGAGGATGTTTAATGAGTCACAGACGAGGCAAATTGTTTCGTTCTTAGCCTCTTACACTGAGCTTTAGATACAATATTTTTCACTTTACTAAAATATGACTATAGCTTTTGTTGCATGGAACTGAAATTCGAAAGACGGGCAACAAAAAGAGGACAAAAATCTGGACGGAAATGAAAAGCAAAATAGTTGCAACCTTCGCTGGATACTAAACATAAGTTTACGAAAAAAATGTTTTTCTTGGACTTCACAGAAGCGAATTGTGCTCAGAGGTTTATCTACAGCAGCTTTGCGTTAGTAGTGTTGGCAAGTAGTAGACATAATAAAATGCTGATTTTTTAAATTATAACTACTGTGATTATTGCGAAAACGTTTTTTATCTACATCTACATCTACATCTATACTCCGCGAGCCACCTTACGGTGTGTGGCGGAGGGTACTTATTGTACCACTATCTGATCCCCCCTTCCCTGTTCCATTCACGAATTGTGCGTGGGAAGAACGACTGCTTGTAAGTCTCCGTACTGGAAGAAGGAACATCTATGTTTCACACTTGGGTGTAACGCTATGGCATTGTTTTTTGCACTTTCATCACCCATTGTATGCAGTCACTAATTAACATAAAGCTCCATTGCATTCATTTTGAAAAGTGATTGATACAAAAAGAAGGAAGGTTATAAGTTGCTGACTTCTTGTATATATCAGCACTCGGTCCACGGAAAAGCTACATCCACATTTACATGAGTACTCTGCAGTTCACAGTGAAGTGCCTTGCAGAAGATTCATCGAAGCACCTTCAAGTTATTTCTCTACCGTTCCACTCCCGAACAGCGCACGGTAAAAAAGAACGCTTAAATCTTTCCGTGCGAACTTCGATTTGTTTTATTTTATTATGATGATCATTTCTCCCCAAGTAAGTGAGCGCCAAGAAAATATTTTCACAATCTGAGGAGAAAGTAAGTGAATGAAATTTCATGATAATACCCTATCGCAAAGATAAACACGTTTGTTTTAATGGTCTTCCACCTCAATTCACATATCATATGCGTAACACTCTCTTCCCTATTTCGTGGTAGTACAAAACGAGCCGCCCTTCTTTGGAATTTTTCGATGTCCTCCGTCAATCCCGACTGATGCGGATACTGCACCTCACAACAGTACTCCAGAAGAGGGTGGACAAGCGTAGTGTAAGCAGTCTCTTTAGGTGACCTCTTGCATTTTTAAGTGTTCTGCCAAAAAGTCGCAGTCTTTGGTTTGCTTTCCCGACATCACTATTAATGAGATCGTTCCGTTTTAAGTTATTCGTAATGGTAATTCTTAAGTATTTAGTTAAATTGACCGCTTTTAGATTTGTATGATTTTTCGCGTAACCGAAATTTAGCGGAATCCTTGTAGTACTCATGGCAACGGCCTTCGCGTAGTGTATAGAACGGTTCCCGGCAGATCACCGAAGTTAAGCGCTGGCGGGCGTGGCCGGCACTTGGATCTACATCTACATCTACATCTACATTTATACTCCGCAAGCCACCCTACGGTGTGTGGCGGAGGGCACTTTACGTGCCACTGTCGTTACCTCCCTTTCCTGTTCCAGTCGCGTATGGTTCTCGGGAACAACGACTGCCGGAAAGCCTCCGTGCGCGCTCGAATCTCTCTACTTTTACATTAGTGATCTCCTCGGGAGGTATAAATAGGGGGAAGCAATATATTCGATACCTCATGCAGAAACGCACCCTCACGAAACCTGGACAGCAAGCTACACCGCGATGCCGAGCGCCACTTGCAGAGTCTGCCACTTGAGTTTGCTAAACATCTCCGTAACGCTATCACGCTTACCAAATGACCCTGTGACGAAACACGCCGCTCTTCTTTGGATCTTCTCTACCTCCTCTGTCAACCCGACCTGGTACGGATCCCACACTGATGAGCAATACTCAAGCATAGGTCGAACGAGTGTTTTGTAAGCCACCACCAGTGATGGACTACGTTTTCTAAGGACTCATGGATGACCAGCCGGTTCGCCATGCGCTGTTGCCATTTTTCGGCTTGCACTCAGCCTCGTGATGCCAATTGAGGAGCTACTCGACCGAAAAGTAGCAGCTCCGGTCAAAGAAAACCATCACAACGACCGGGAGAACGGTTTGCTGACCACACGCCCCTCGTATCCGCATCCTCAGCTGAGGATGACACGGCGGTCGGATGGTCCCGATGGTCCGCTTGTGGCCTGAAGGCGGAGTGCTTGTAGTACTCATGCTGATGACTTCACACTTCACGACATTTAGAGTCAACTGTCACTTTTCGCACGATACAGATATCTTGCCTAAACCATTTTACAATTGGTTTTGATCTAATGATTTTACAAGATGGTAGATGGCAGCATCATCTGCAAAAAATCTGAGTGGGCTGCTCAGATTGTCTGATAAATTGTTTATGTAGATCAGGAACAGCAGAGAGCCTATAACACTTCCTTGCAAATATTACTACTGTTTTACTCGACGACATTCCGTCAGTTACCAACAACAGTGTCCTTTCTGACAGGTAATCAGGAATCAAGTCGCACAACTCAGACGATACGCCATAGGCAAGCGGTTTGGTTAGAAGTCGCTTGTAGTGAACGGTGTCAAAAGCCATTTGGAAATCTAAAAACATGGAATCAATTCGAAATCCTCTGTCGATAGCACTTATTACTTCGTGAGAACAAATAGCTAACAGTATTTCACGAGAACGATATTTTCTGGATCTGTGTTAGCCGTTTGATCAATAAATCATTTTCTTCGAGGTAAGTGATAAGGTTGACCTTAGTAGATGTGGATGAGTATTCTTTATGAAAAAAAAAGGTTCAACTGATAAGAATCTCACCAGTAACTCGTCTTTGGAATTTCCTGGCGGCCAGCTGCGTCGGTGAACACACTGAAGTGCCTCATCCAGCCGCTGCGTGCGCGGCTACCAGCCGCCTCCGGCGAGGTCGCGCGGCTTCTTACGCGCTGGGGCACTCGCTCGCTCTTGGCTGCGGGTTGCTACATGCTGATTAACGGCTGCGCTTCTGCGACATGGAATCCAATAGCGGACAAGGACGGCCTTGGAGGCTCTCGTGTCCGCGTGTGGCGCGTACACGCGGCCGACTCTGTGGCCAGCTGCCGCCAGCGAACGAGCCTCTGGCTGCTTTATTCGCCGAGGAGAGTACAGCGCCTTCACCCTCCAACCGCGAGCACTGCCTACCGGCAGGGTCCCCTCTAGACGGTATCGTACCACCCGGCTTGGAAACATGATAGGAGGTTGACGGAAGAGTCCAGATAGGGAGGTCGCCACCTTTGGCCAGGTCATACACTGCGAATGCAGGGGAAGGTGGGGCAAGACGGGGAGGTGGGGTAATACGGGGAAGGGCTATAAGCTACAGTTAGAGTGCTGCCATCTGTGGATAGCTACGTCAACACAGGTCCCAGTGTGTTGACATTGCTGAACCTTAGTTTCGCGGCGGTTTCTGTGAGCTTTGCAAGGTACGTACAATTGTTATACTGATTTGCAATCTTTTATACCTTTCGAGGTCTTAAAACATGTGTTTCGTGAACATTTGTCCAGACTGTATATATAGCACTGAATAGTACGTCTTATTAACAGTAAACTGCTGTGTCAGTAGTCAATGTAGGCGTAATACAGCCTGACAGCATAGTAGGGGGCAAGACGGGGTGGGGCAAGATGGGGAGCTTCCCCGTCTTGTCCAACCATTACGTTCTTATCGTCTCGCTGCGGGTTTTGAACACGTACATTATACGTTGAATACAATTGTAAATAGAATGGTATTCGTTATTCCAACGTTTCCTCATTAACTACAAAGTATGCCTTAGGCTATATGGTGAATAAAAATACACAAAACGTGCAAAGTGAGTATTCTTGCTATGCTTTAACGTCTGACTATTGGAAATATGGTATTTACTATATAATATAGATTACCAGGAAAGATCTGACTCAATAGTACGTTCCACGTATTTTATTTCAGATGGTTCGCAAGTATCGGCGACAAACGACTAGGCAAGATAGGTCATTGGGGTCAATGGAAGGCGCTGTAAATGCTGTTATAGAAGGTCATATGGGTTCTTTCATGGCTGCTCGACAGTTCAACGTGCCACAGAAATCTGTGTTTCAGTGTCGGGGTGCCCACGGCACTTGCGCTTGGACAGAAAGTGATGATGACGAGGCTGCCCACACTTGTGTTCTATGTGAATGTAAGAGGCCCAAATAAAACGTACTGCCTGATTCTACAATTCGCAGAACCATGTTTCGAAACCTTATCGTCACATGATTTCGTTATTCCAGTCCTTATTTAAGCTTTAGTGATGAAATCATGCTAGTACCCCATCCTACCCGGCATATGGGGCAAGATGGGGAATTGGTAATTTATGTTTCAAGATATTTCTAACTAAATGTAAAAAGTTTGCAGGTTTCTTTGCATGCTGTTGTAATTCAATGGTTAAGTAAACAAATGATAATCAAACCTACTTGAATTTGTTTATTTTTGTCCCTTTTGTAAGGGTTTAAAGTTAGCTTCCCCATCTTGCCCCGCCTTCCCCTACTTGTCGCACACACTGGTTGGTCGTATGATTGTGTCTTCGCTGCAGCTCGTTTACTGCGAATAAGTAACTTCCGACACACGGTCGACTAACAGCCAGTCACCAGGCAAGAGAACTGCTTCACTAGAAGATGGGCAGTGCGTTGTACTTCCCAGATAAAAACATACGAGGGCTGTTCAATAAAGAATGATCATAATTTTTATGGTCATAATTTCTGGCACTAAAATTTAATCTTATGATATTCTGTTAGTTTGATGTACAACAAACACGCCGTAGTAGTTTCATTGTTGGGATCCTGGTTCCTGCCTGTGAGAGGCAGACAAGGTCAGACATGTTCAGTATCGCCTACCGTTGCAATGAAGGTAACAAGTGAAGAACAATATGCGGCTTTGAAATTCCGCTTTCGTCTCAACAAATCTTAAGCTGAGGCCTATAAATGTTATAGGAGGCCTATGGAGAGTCTATTCTTCCCTACAGCACAGCTCGAAGGTGGTTTAAAATGTTTAAAGAGTGGAGACAATCAATTTCAAAGGAAGGCAGATCCGGTGCTCGAGTTTATTTATTTATTTATTTATTTATTGTTCCGTGGGACCAAATTAAGGAAACGTCTCCATGGTCATGGAACGAGTCAATACATGAAATTATAACACGATAGTAGAAACAGATAAAACGAAATACAAGAAACGTATTCAGGCGACAATTCGTAAGTTTAAATAAAGAAAATCAACAATGTAACACTGGAATTTGCTTAATTTTTCAGCTCTTCCAGGAGCTCCTCGACAGACTAGAAAGAGTGAGCCATGAGGAAACTCTTCAGTTTAGACTTAAAAGCGTTTGGGGTATTGCTAAGATTTTTTAGTTCTTGTGGTAGCTTATTGAAAATGGATGCAGCAGAATACTGCACTCCTTTCTGCACAAGAGTGAAGGAAGTGCATTCCACATGCAGATTTGATTTCTGCCTAGTATTAACTGAGTGAAAGCTGCTAACTCTTGGGAATAAGCAAATATTGCTAACAACAAACGACATTAAAGAAAATATATACTGTGAGGGCAATGGCTGGCCGGAGTGGCCGAGCGGTTCTAGGCGCTACAGTCTGGAACCGCGAGACCGCTACGGTCGCAGATTCGAATCCTGTCTCTGGCATGGATGTGTGTGATGTTCTTAGGTTAGTTAGGTTTAAGTAGTTCTAAGTTATAGGGGACTGATGACCTCAGAAGTTAAGTCCCATAGTGCTCAGAGCCATTTGAACCATTTTTTTTAAGGTCAATGTCGGAATTCCCAGACAATTGAATAGGGAGGAAAACATCAACACTGCTGCTGTCATTGTGAGAGAGGATCGACGAATCACCTTAAAGTGACTTTATGAAACACTGAAAATTTCATTGAGTGTGCCACCCACATGTTGGTGACAGAAAAATTACACTTGGAACGTGTTTGTGCGCGATGGGTTCCAGGACTGTTGATTCCCGAACAAAAGGGCACTCGCGTGCAGGTCTGCATAAAGTATAAGTTGATGTTAGAGGAAGATCCGAAGTTTATTTCAAATTTAATCACTGCTGATGAAACTTAGCTACATCATTTTGATCCTGAGAGTGAACAGAAAAGCTCAGTGTTGAAATATCCATCACCAACCTTCAAAAAAGCAAAAGTGATTGTTTTTGCTGGGAAAGTTGTGGTCACCTCATTATTTAATATTCATGGAATGGTTTAACAGCATGTTGTACCTGCACACACATCAGTAACTGGACAATACTACAGGGATGCCCTGAAAACATTGCAAGTCCATATCACGCGCAAAAGATCACATTTCCATGAAGCAGGCTGGATGCTGCAGCACGATAATGCGCGGCCGCATATTGTCAATGTTGTTGCTGAATATCTTGCAAAAATCAACTTGAAGTGCATCCCTCTCCCTCCCTACAGTCCGATTTAGCCCCATATGACTTTTTTCTATTCCCTAACATGAAGAAACGCCTTCGTGGGAGGCATTATCAATATTCAGAAGCAGTGGTGAAGGCTGCAGAGGCGATTTTGAAGGACCTCTCAAAAAATGGTTTCCAGCATGTATTTGAAGACTGGCAGAAACGCCAGGACAAGTTCGTGACATTCATGGGAGACTACTTTGAGGAGGACAATCAAAATTATGAGGATGAGTAAAGGTATGTTGTGAAAAAAAACTGTGATCATTCATTATTGAAAAGCCCTCGTATCTTGCAAGGTGGTGATTTCAACGAAAGCGAAAGGAATAGTGGGTCACTTCCTTACCAACCAAGTGAAGAAATGTAGGAGAATTTCGTCACAACGTGAACATATCAGGAGGGGTGGGTCTAATACTTTTGGACCATGGAAATATTTCAGTAGATCCATATTTACTACACAATTTCGAACTAGCTGAATTTCGGGGCAACGTTATCACCTGAAGAACGTTCGTGGTGTAAAAAGTATTGCTAGTCAAAGAAAGTGAAGCACCAGAAGGAAATGAGGAAATAAAATGAAACGCCAAGGGTTGAGAGAGAACGTGAAGTTATTTCAGTTATTATAAAGTCGAATCTACACTCCTGGAAATTGAAATAAGAACACCGTGAATTCATTGTCCCAGGAAGGGGAAACTTTATTGACACATTCCTGGGGTCAGATACATCACATGATCACACTGACAGAACCACAGGCACATAGACACAGGCAACAGAGCATGCACAATGTCGGCACTAGTACAGTGTATATCCACCTTTCGCAGCAATGCAGGCTGCTATTCTCCCATGGAGACGATCGTAGAGATGCTGGATGTAGTCCTGTGGAACGGCTTGCCATGCCATTTCCACCTGGCGCCTCAGTTGGACCAGCGTTCGTGCTGGACGTGCAGACCGCGTGAGACGACGCTGCACCCAGTCCCAAACATGCTCAATGGGGGACAGATCCGGAGATCTTGCTGGCCAGGGTAGTTGACTTACACCGTCTAGAGCACGTTGGGTGGCACGGGATACATGCGGACGTGCATTGTCCTGTTGGAACAGCAAGTTCCCTTGCCTGTCTAGGAATGGTAGAACGATGGGTTCGATGACGGTTTGGATGTACCGTGCACTATTCAGTGTCCCCTCGACGATCACCAGTGGTGTACGGCCAGTGTAGGAGATCGCTCCCCACACCATGATGCCGGGTGTTGGCCCTGTGTGCCTCGGTCGTATGCAGTCCTGATTGTGGCGCTCACCTGCACGGCGCCAAACACGCATACGACCATCATTGGCACCAAGGCAGAAGCGACTCTCATCACTGAAGACGACACGTCTTCATTCGTCCCTCCATTCACGCCTGTCGCGACACCACTGGAGGCGGGCTGCACGATGTTGGAGCGTGAGCGGAAGACGGCCTAACGGTGTGCGGGACCGTAGCCCAGCTTCATGGAGACGGTTGCGAATGGTCCTCGCCGATACCCCAGGAGCAACAATGTCCCTAATTTGCTGGGAAGTGGCGGTGCGGTCCCCTACGGCACTGCGTAGGATCCTACGGTCTTGGCGTGCATCCGTGCGTCGCTGCGGTCCGGTCCCAGGTCGACGGGCACGTGCACCTTCCGCCGACCACTGGCGACAACATCGATGTACAGTGGAGACCTCACGCCCCACGTGTTGAGCAATTCGGCGGTACGTCCACCCGGCCTCCCGCATGCCCACTATACGCCCTCGCTCAAAGTCCGTCAACTGCACATACGGTTCACGTCCACGCTGTCGCGGCATGCTACCAGTGTTAAAGACTGCGATGGAGCTCCGTATGCCACGGCAAACTAGCTGACACTGACGGCGGCGGTGCACAAATGCTGCGCAGCTAGCGCCATTCGACGGCCAACACCGCGGTTCCTGGTGTGTCCGCTGTGCCGTGCGTGTGATCATTGCTTGTACAGCCCTCTCGCAGTGTCCGGAGCAGGTATGGTGGGTCTGACACACCGGTGTCAATGTGTTCTTTTTTCCATTTCCAGGAGTGTATTTTTACAAAGAACTTGGCAGTATGGGCACATTTATCAATATAATGTTGTACCCCTCTCGCCTGGATGAGTACACTGATTACGTTAGGATGGGTGTCATGAAGCCGTTTTATCCTCTCCTGAGATAACCTGATCTACAACTGCTGTAAATAGTCCTTGATGTCATGGTCACTGGTACTGAGATGGAGTTGACGTCCCAGCTGGTAGCACACGTGTTCTATCGGGGACAGAGGTAGGGGAGGGGGGTCCTGTTGGCCTCAGAAGCACATCGACATCACACATATAGACGTTCCGTGTGTGGATGAGCACAGTCCTGTAGAAAAACGACACCACCATACCGTCGTATGAGGGAAAACCCATAACGATGCAGGATGTTTGAAACGTACCGTTGTGATGTCAGAGTTCCCTCACACACTTACCATGATGCCAGGAATAACATCGCTGTGTCCGTCCAAAACATTGGAAGAATGGGATCTCTCCCCAGCTCGCCGTCATACTAACCGACGATGGTCATCCGGGATAGTGCAGAACCGCGATTCGTCTCTGAACACAATGCGACGCAGTTCATTGCTCCAGGTCACGGCATCACTTCAAACACAGCTGTTTGTGTTGCGATGTTTATGGCAGCCTACACATAGGACGATAATTCCCCAGTCCAGCTCCTGATTGTCATCAGAAAACGATGCGGCGTGACACAGAATGTACATGGAGTCCATTACTGATTCTCAGATGGCAGGTGCAGCTGTGAAGCGGTTGTGATGTGCTTGGTGCACGATACGGCGATCCTCCCTCGTGGAGGTCTGACGTGATAGACGGGAATTTTGACGACGAGTAAGCGTGCTCTCATGTTCCCACACAGTCCAATACTGGACCACTTTTACATCCGAATGCACGCAAATTTGGATGTTGCATGATTCGAGCCGCCGGCCAAATGAAAATCCACAATGAGGCCCTTTTCAAGCTCTGTCAGGTGCTGATAACGCTGTCTCGTACGTGTAAGCGACATCTTCGTTTCCTTCCGTTTCCTTCATAGTGATCACTAAACATCTGTTTGCACCCTTTACACACCCAACCATGCATTTGGGCAGCCATATCGTGGCACTCCATGGGCCTCATGACTAATCTGCAAGGTCACATTACCGTCAACGATTATGTGACCAGGGTCCTTGTTTACACAGCTCGCATCGTCCACAATTGGTTTTATGAGCACGAGGATGAATTGTGGCATCTTCTGTGGTCACCACAGTCAACAGATCTCAACACTGTTGAGCTTTTCTTGGTCTTCTTTGGAGTGAAGAGCATCGTCACTTGAGATTGCCACTATTTTGCAGGAATAATAGTGTCGTATTCCCTTGAAAACGATATTGTATCTGTATCTATTCATCCTGAGACGAGTGGAAGCTGTTTCGAATGCCAACGGTTTTCCTACATAATATTCGGCATGGTAACGTGTTTCTTTTTGTGCTTCCATATTTTTGTCCAACCCCTGTGTGTTATGGGAGGTGAACTGGTGGTGAAGGGGGGGGGGGGGGGGGAGGCCAACATCAAAACCCCGATCGCGCTCTCGTAGTGGGTCGTGAGTCATGTAGCCATGTCTGGATAGATGAGAACTGCGACACAATATGTAAGAATATCCACATAATATTTCTCCCCATAAATGTCAAAGCTATTTGGAAACCTTTCCAAGTGGTAAAAAGGAAATAACTAAGGGCGTCCAATAACTAACGCAACACATTTTGTTTATGAAAGCAAACTCGTTTTATTCAGGGCTCCAATACACCATATTATTCCCCACCAATTTGGCTACAAAACCCTATTTTTCATTTCTATTCAATGCGACGGCCTAACACCACCATACTGGGAAGGCCTGTAAGCTCACATGACACCACCCTGTTGGTCGACTTAGGAACCAACGCCTTGCTGCATCTATGAACTCCCCATCATCCACGTACTGCTTCCCAAGGAGTGCAGCCTCCATTGGCCCAAACAGATGGAAGTCGGAAGGTGCGATATCCAGGCTGTAGGGTGTATGAAGAAGAACAGTCCAATTTTATTTATTTTTTATTGATTCGTATGGCTAGGACCCCCCACCAAGCAGACCGTTCGCCCGGTGCCGGTCTTTCAATTTGACGCCACTTCGGCGACCTGCAGTCGATGAGGATGAGAGGATGATGATGAGGACACCACAACACACAGTCCCTGGGCGGAGAAAATTCCCAGACCCAGCCGGGAATCGAACCTGGGCTCAGAGGATTGACAGTCCATCATGTTGAACATTCAGCTACAGGGGGGCGGCAACAGTCCAATGAAGTTTTGTGACTCCTGTGAGGTGTCCCAGTAGACCGTCGTCATGACTTTACTGGTTGAGGGGGCGGCTTTGAATTTCTTCTTCGTGAGGGAAGTGGTATGGCGCCACTCCACAGTTTACCGTTTTGTTTCCGGTTCGAACTGATGAAACCATGCCTGTGACGATGTTCGACAAAAATTGTCACGATCAGCTTCTAACGTGCAAGCAATTAACCACAGATAATCCTTCGCTGGTCTTTGTAGTCTTCTGTGAGGCGGAAAGGAACCCAGCCTGTGCACACCATCGGGTACCCCAACTGGTGGACGAGTGTGTCAGCACTACCAACAGAAACGTCCAGTTGAGCAGCGAAATATTTGATTGTGATCTGTCGATCACATCGAATGAGAGCACCCGCACGTTGCAACACTGCAGGAGTCACGGCTCTGGGCGGCCGGCCGGCACGCGGGTGGTCGGACACGTTTGCGCGACCTCGTTGCGATAATGACAGACGCCTCGCCCAACGACTCGCCGTGCTTTTGTTCACCGCCAGGTCTCTGTAGACATTCTGCAAGCACCTATGAGCATCTCCGATGCTCTGGTTCTCCTCCAAGAGACACTCAATGACAGCTCTCCGCTTGGAACGCACCTCTGTTACAGACGCCATTTTGAAGGCCACGTGTAGTGCCGCCACCTATCGGGAGCTATGAAACTTTAGAGGCTGAAACGGGAATATTTCGCGATGTCCCGCAGTAAATTCTTTTTTCAACCGAAATTTTCTGAGAAAGAAAAGGCTGCATTACTTATAGAACGCCCATCGTAAAATCAACTCAGATCCTCGTCTGTAACAAGTGCAACATTTTGGCAACATGACTCATACGATCCAGAAATGGTCAAAAAAGTGAGTATACTCATGCGTTCCGCTCCTCACACAATAGAGATCAGAAGTATATTACCATCAGACTGGAAATGACTTCCCTCTGGGAACCATATTCTCCATACTTGGATGTGCAGGATTCCCTCGAACAGCTTCATCAAAAAGCTCTGGGATCTTTGAAAGCATATGGGCGACATATGTCGACGTGTCTTCCACAATATTTAAATATGGTACTTGAAATTTCTATGCTAATGATGTATAAGTGTCATCCGCAAGCTGCCTTGGAGGTTCACAGATAGAATAACAAAACTTCAACATGAAGTGAAAGCCAGTTACAACATATGGTTGTTGTCAAACTTTAGGTACGAGCGAAGAGATGTCACAAAAACCATTTCAGCATCTGCATATATACTCCGCAAACCACCTACCGCTGTGTGGCGGAGGATACTTTGTGTACTACTGTCACTTGCCCCCTTCCCTGTTACAGTCACGAATGGTTCGCAGAAAAAACGATTGCCGGTACCCTCCGTGTGAGCTCTAATTTATGTTCATCGTCTTTTCTAGAGGCGTACGGAGGATTGAACAATTTATTGGCTGACTCTTCTAGTAATGTACGCTCTCGGAACTTTAACAAGAAACCACACCATGATGCAGAACGGCTCTCTAGCAGTGTCTGTCATTGGATGTAGCTGAGCTTCTACCTGACGCTTGCACACTTCCTAAATGAGTCTGTAAAGAAACGTGCTGCTCTTCTTCCGATCTTCTGTATCCTCTCTCAACCCTGGCTGGTACGGATCCCAGATTAACGAGCAATATCCAAGCGTTTGTCGAAAGAGATTTCTGTAAGCTTGCAGCTTTGTGGGTGCTCTACACTTCCTGAGGATTCTTCGAAGAATCTCACTCTAGCATTGCGTCCGATCAGTTCGATGAGGTCTTTTCACTTTAAAACGCTCCGTACGTATACTAGGTTTTTATGGATGTGACTGCGTCCAATGATTCTTCTGCATTCGTTTAATCTTATAATAATGGGTCTTTTTGCCTGTTTAGCGCATTAGGGTACATTTGTTTATACTCAGGGTCAAGTACAAATCCCTGCACCAAGCGCGGTCCTACGCAAGTGTTCCTACATTTCTGTGCAATTTTCTACCATTCATTATTCGCACAGACCTGACAAAGTTGAGACATATCGACTTGGACGAAGGAAGGCCAACTTCAAATCTCAGTACTTTTAAACAGAAGAAATATCGATGGAAAATTATTTCTAGCTGTAAGTTATTTCGTGATCATGGTGGTCTAGAGGGTAGAGCTCTAGACTCTAGACGTCCCAGTTTCAGTTCTGGGAATGGGCGAGGCGGGAATATTTCCTTGTTCCAGGAAGGCTTGAAGTTTATTCAGCGTGCTGTCAAAGTGAGCGCCAAAAGATCTTTCCCTGGTGTAAATGGCAGCCGGGGCAAGGAAGGGTATACCACGGTCTCCCTCCTAGTGGTAAGGCAGATAGAAGGGCTGAACTCTACTCGCATTCAGGCTGATGGTCCAGTCACGGGCTTGGGACACAGACTTTACATCTGCCTGTAATTGAATCACTTATTTTGAAAGGTTAACACGTACGAAAATACAAATGTTACAGGAGCTATACGAAACTATTTATTCCATGAAATATCACTAACTTCACAGTATTACTGGTAGAGTGTGAAAATATAAGTGTTAATTAAAACATAAAACATAAAATTAAAATATAAAAGATAAAAGAAATAATTCAGATAGTTAACGGAGACGAAAATTTAATTGTGATGGAGGACTAGAATTCGATAGTAGGAGAAGGAAAAACAGTAGGTGAATATGGACTGGAGGAAAGGAATGAAGCCGCCTGGCAGAATCTTGTAGAGTGTAGTTTAATAATTTCTAACACTTGGTTTGAGACTCTTGGAAATAGGCTGCATATGTCGAAGGGACCTGGAGACACCAGAAGATTTCAGATTGATTATACAATGGTAACACAGATGTCGGAACCAGATTTTAAATTCTAAGACATTTCCAGGAGTAGTTATGGTCCCTGACCTCAATTTATTGGTTATGAACTGTAGATTAAAACTGAATAAATTGCAAAAAAGGTAGAAAATTAAGAAGATAGATCCTGGATAAGTTGAGAGAACCAGAGGCTGTTAACAGTTTCAGAGGGAGCATTAGGCAAAGGTTAACCAGAACAGGGGAAACGAATACAGTAGAAGACGAATGGTAGCTTTAAGATACGAAATAGTGAAGGCGGCAGGGGATCAAGTAGGTAAAAAGAAATGCCCAAGTAGAAATCCTTGGATAACACAGTAAATATTTTATTTAATTCCTGAAAGGAGAAGATATAAAAATGCAGTATATGAAGCAGGCAAAATGGAAAACAAAGTCCAAAAAATGATACTAACAGGAAGTGCAAAATGGTTAAGCAGGACTAGCTAGAGGACAAATGTAAGAATTTAGAAGCATATTTCACTAGGTGAAAAATATATACCACCTACAGGAAAGTGAAAGAAACTTTTGGAGGAAACAGAAGCAGCCGTATGAACATCAAAAGCTCAGATGGAAAGCCAGTACTGAACAAAGAACGGAAAGCTCAAACGTGGAAAGAATATATAAAGAGTCTATACAAGGGAGCTGAATGTGAAGGCAATATTATAGAAATGGAAGACGACGTAGATGAAGATGAGACGGGAAATATGATACTTCGCTAAGAACTTGACAGAGCATTGAAAGACCGAAGTCGAAACAAGGCCACTGGAGCAGACGACATTCCGTCAGAACTACTGATAACCTTGGGAAAGCCAGCCACTACAAAACTATTCCACTGGTGATAAGGTGTATGAGAGAGATCAAATATCCTCAGACTTCAAGAAGAATGTAATAATTTCATTTCCAAAGAAATCAGGTGCTTACAGATATGAAATTTCCGAACTATTAGTTTAATAAGTCATGATTGCAAAACACTAACACAAATTCTTTACAAAAGAATGAAAAAATTGGTAGAAGCCGACCTCATGGAAGATCAGTTTGGATTTTCGAAAAATGTAGAAAAACGTGAGGCAGTACTGACCCTATGACGTATCTTGGAAGATAGGTTAAGAAAAGGTAAATCTACGTTTAAAACAATTGTAGACTTAGGAAAGCTTTTGACAATGTTGACTTCAGTACTCTCTTTGAAATTCTGAAGGTAGCAGGAGCAAATTACAGGGAGCAAAAGGTTACTTACAACTTGTATAGAAACGAGACGGCAGTTATAAGAGTCGAGGGGCATGAAAGAGAAACTGTGGTTAAGCAGGACAGGGTTGTAACGTATGCCAGAAGTTATTCAATCAGTAAATTCAGCAAGCAGTAAAGGAAACCAAAGAAAAATTTGGAGTAGGAATTAAAGGTTAGAGAGCAGAAATAAAAACTTTGGGGTTTGCCGATGACATCGTAATTCTGTCAGAGGCCGCAAAAGACTTGGAAGGCCATTTGAAAGGAATGGACAATGTCTTGAAAGGAGGTTATGAGATGAACGTCAAAACAGCAAAGCAAGGATAATGGAACGTAGTTATATCAGATGATGCTGAGGGAATTAGACTGGGAAACGAGACACTTAAAGCAGAGGGTGAGTTTTGCTATTTGGGCAGATGGCCGAAGTAAAGAGGATATAAATTGTAGAGTCGCAATGGTAAGAAAAATGCTTCTGAAGCAGAGATATTTGTCAACGTAGAACCTAGATTTAAGAGTTAGGAAGTGTTTTCTGAAGGTATTTGTCTGCAGTGCATTTATTCATAGTTGCCTTTTATAGCATATTTCCTGCACAGGAATACGCGGCAGAGGCAGTTTTTCCATTCGTCGAATGTTACAGCGATAATATTATCTTTCTATTTACAACTTTTCTTTTTTTCCTAAGTGTACACAAAATATTTCTTTCCCCTTCTTTTATGCACTACATGATCGGCTACTGCAGCGCGTTTTGCGTTTTCGTTCAAATGTGTATCAGAAATTCTTATTTTCATTTGTTCACATTCAGAAAAAACATCGACCTGAGGCCTCCCAAGTGATGTATTGAGATTCTCCTTAAAGTAACTGTGGAAAAAATTGTATTTTATTGTTACACTAATGATATCAGGGTCCTTCTGTAGAAACATATTGTGTAAAATTGTAATTTTAAGAGAAGCAGAAAAATATTTTTTTGTCAACGTTCTTTGAGTAATGCACATTCGATAAATGCATGAAGTCGTTACACGTTTTCTCCATTGATAACATTGTCTACAAGTAGGTGCTGTTCCTCTTAAATCACGCAATGTGGAGTTTTCTGATTTAAGTTTCAACAGCATAGTATTATACCATGTAGGCTAATGAAAGCTTCCTTGCACACTTCCTTTCTCTTAGAGTCAATATTTACATATGAAGTAGAATAATTGGATTTATGCTTTCTGGTATCTTCAGGTGGTTTTTGGTGTCTAGTATTTTGCACAGATTTTGATTCAATAAGCCCGTAAAGACATATCCTTCCTCATCCTTGTTAGCAAATTGGTTAACAGATGTAATGAATTTTGCTTTTCTTTCAGTTGAGACTCCTCGGCAACGGTTTCGTTTGCACCTGGAATGTGAAGGGGTGCAACGTATCAGTACTGAATCCAGCGTGTATTACTACCATTATATTATTAATATTATTATTAAAACACGAATAATTGTGCGTTTATAGATTAGCTTGCAGCATCCTGTTACTAAAAAAACCTGTTTCTAGGTACAGTTACGACTCATCACTTCGCCGTGTAGCATACGTTCAGTGATTAAAGCTTAAGTTTATTGCAGCCTAACCTATGAGTGCTCAATTGTCAGGGCTCTGAGTATTATTATTGTTATTGTTTTTATTACCGTTATTAAAATCGATATTATCGCAGACTTGTCCAATTTTCCTTGGAGAAACATTTCTGCCTGCATGGTTTTTGTGGACCAAAACTTTCACTCTAGCTTGCGGTATATTACTTTTTTATACTTCTCTCGATTCACAACTCCATTTCTCCTTTTCGACAGATTTTCAAACTCCTCTTCATTACTCAATGACATTTCGCACTTTAATAATAAACAGCAAGAAAATAATAGTCTGCACAATGATGATCTTCTAAATATTATGTTTTGATTCGATCATCTCTTTGGCGGGAGCAATATTCATTTGTTCGCGTCTTCGCATTAAATGTCATGCACTTCCGCATGCAGACCAAAGCTGGGTTCAGTTCTAAATGGTAACATTCAACGCACATGTGATGTTTTCAGACACAACGACTGAATCCTGAGCTGCTGTTGTACATGAAGGAGGCGACACATGTTACGTTCTCCAACGAAATAAGATGTAGAAACGGAGAAATGATGTTAAGGGGCTCCGGAAAGGCTCAAAATCATGAAAAGTTCAATTTTTACTTTTTCGCGTTTTCTGAATCTGCAGACTATTACCTTTTAATAGATATATAATTTATTCAATTCCGAAGACTACAACTATTTTTAAATTTTTTTTGAAATGTGTTCTACATGGGTGTGACCCACTGTGGCGCTGTTAAACTGCTGTCAAATGGTGTTATTATTAACGTCCGTGTTCATCAGGTACATTTTAGAGATGTGAGATAAAGTATGTGTTGTGGCTAACCTGTGATGGTTTAATATATATCGCTGGTGTGATTGTCGATTGTTTCATGTTTATTTACTCTGTCGTTATCTCGAAAATATTCGTAATTAATTCTGTTTCTTGAGTCTCTGTTTTGTTGAAGTATAATAATGAGTAAAAGTAAAGTTATTAGAAATCCTCTGAAGGCTTTTAAGAAAACGAGAAATGTTGGAAAGCCAAAGGTATGTGTTATTACTGTAAATAATAACATTCTAACATGGTACGAGCGATGCTTGCTTTAGACAAGGAACGCCTTCGGGCTGCAGACAGGGCTGTAAAGAGTCTAGAAATACAAGCAAGAGTAAACAGGAGGAGGAACAAGAGGAAGCTGGAGGAGGAGTTTGCAGAGGATGAAGATAATCCATCCTATGGACCTGGAATGCACTAAAAAGTTAATCCAATCTTTGTCGCTCGATTCCCAAAACTTTTATTTTCTCATACTAATTACATGTTTTCTAAGGATCTTCCAAACATATTTGTTTCAAGCTTTCAGTAAATGTTACACAGTACCTTCTGCATAATTTAACACAGCCTTTTTCCAAAAAACTGTATATTTTTGAATATATAAATAAAAATTGCAAAATAATGTTGTGAATTTTCATTACAATTGAAAAAAAATCATCTTTAATAACTGAACTAAAATTTTGTAAAATTTTGTAGCCCATATTCCAATAAATAATCTGTAAAAAGTTCAATTTCCTACCTCAAATACTTTGTGAGGAAAGATGTAATTTATAAGCGTTATTTTAACATTGCAAGTATAGGGCGTTCCGGAGCCCCTTAAGGCTAAACAAATGCGAAATGAGAAAAATCGCCACATTATGTTGCGGAAACAGGTTGAATTAAATTGTAATACAAAGGGGAAGAATCTTTCTATAACACCTTTTCGAAGTAAGTGATTCAGTTTATTTCTGGGAAAGGAATTTAGCAACGAGCAGTGGAAATATATTTTTTCCTGTCCTTTTGTCTGATCTTAAGAAGGAAGAAGGAAGGAAGAGTACGGCTGAGCTGAAGCAGCGGCTCGCACTGTTTCAAGAATTGGGAAGGCAATCGGCCGTACCCTTTCAAATGAACTATCCCGTTATCTGTGTGGGGAGATTTAGGGAAACCGTGGAAAACCCAAGTTTCGATGGGTGGTAGCGGATCTGATCCGTCGTGCTCCCGAATGCTGATCTTTTGAGGAGGAAGACCTTTAAGATAAGGAAAAAGAGATTTTCCTTTGGAAATCTTCATGAGGAGGTACAGCCAGAACTGGGAATCGGAGTCGATATTGGCGAGTGAAAGGCACAGTGAAAATTAAGAAGAAGGCCAAAGAGATGAAAGGATACCACAACCAATAAGAGTATTCACTGCAGAAGACAAGATTACGGGCTCCAGTTCAAACTCGACACACAATCTTAACCTGTTAGGAAGTTCTATAACGGAGCGCATTCTGTTGCATAGTGAAAAATTCGCAGAAGTTACAAAACAGCGTATGAGAAAAGTGTGATTAAGGTACTGTTTGTTGTAGTATTCGCACAGAGAAAACGATTCGTCTACAAGGTTATATTTCTTTCTCTAAAACGCATTAAATGGATGGTAGAAATCTGCATAGAGTCTGCAATGAAGTGAATTTCTTTTAGAATCCGGTTAACTGACGAGTAATGCACTATTTACCGCTCTTGCCGAAGCAGGTAGAGAGTAATTTGGAGTCAGGCCACAGCAAACGGAACAGATGGTGCGGTCATCCGACTGGAGCAGAGATGGACGGAGGATGCGGTGTTACCAACTAGTGCGCTCCGAATGGTGTGTACGAAATTAAATATGGTCGTATTCTTTCAGCGGGGAGGAGCAAACGGACTTTCACATTGTGTGTTGTGGTACACCTTTTGAGCCACACAGAGCAGCATTTTCTCCAAGAATACTATTGAGGATGCTATCACGAAATACGTTACATTATGTTTAGACAGAGGTGAGTGATGTAGCTGGTGATACGGCCGTCTTCGCGACGTGCTTTAACAGCGGTCCTAGTGACCGAGCGATGTACCTGGCTGAACTTGTAGTACCTACACCGACGGGCCAAAACGTTATGACCACCTTCTTAATGGCTTGTTGGTCCGTCTTTGGAACGAAATACATCACTGATTCTGTGTATCAGCGATCAGTCAGTTTGTTGGTTGGTTTGTGGAGCTATGTGGCATTATATGCCTTCGCACGGGTCATGCAATCCGAGTACATAACGAGCCGCGGTGATGGCGCCCGATAGCGACCCAGATGGCTTACATCGGGCGAATTTGGTGGCCAAGACATTGACGTGAGTTCACTATAATGCTCCTTAAACCACTGTAGCAGGTACTGGCTCCGAGACACGGATAGTTAGTTGTAGCGCTGAAAGGTGACGTCGCCGTCGGGGAACACGCCAAGCATGACGAGATGCAGGTGGTTCGCAGCTGTCATCGTGTCAACGATTACTATCACAGGTCCCTTGTAAGCGCAGAAGAATGTCTCCCATAGCATAATAATCTTCTTACTATCCTGCGTCCGTGGCGCGCTGCACGTTACGACGGCGTTTCTAGAGACGACCATCGCCGTAGTATGGCAAAAATGCGATTCAGCCGCAGAGCCGACAGGTTTCCATTAATCGACGGTCGAATCCCAATGGTCCCTTGCCCACTGCAGTCGTAATTGACGATGTCGTTGGGTCAACATGTGAACTCGTAGGGGTGGTCGGATGCGGAGCTCCAATGTACGATGAACGGTATTCTCCAAAACACTTGTGCTTGCACTGCATTGTGCTCTTTTGGCACAGACGCCACAGATCACCATGTATCCTACTCTACAGAGCAGACAAGCCTCCGAATCCCACGTTCTATGAAGAGTTGCGGATGTCCCACTATTTAGCGCCTAGTGATATTTCCACTTCTTTGTCCTAGATGCAGTAGTACTTCAACATTCGACCAGCTTCGCTTTTTCCGAGATACTCGTTCATAGGCTCTGTGTAACAATAATCTGCCCTTTGTCAAAGTCGCTTATCTAAATGGATTTCCCCAGCAGATTAAAACTGTGTGCCTGACCGAGACTCGAACTCGGGACCTTTGCCTTTCGTGGGCAAGTGCTCTACCAACTGAGCTACCCAAGCAAGACTAACGCCCCGTCCCCACCGCTTTACTTCCGACAGTACCTCGTCTCCTACCTTCCAAATTTTACAGAAGCTCTCCTGCGAACCTGAGGACGGGGCATGAGTTGTGCTGCCGGCCGCGGTGGCCTTGCGGTTCTAGGCGCTGCAGTCCGGAACCGCGGGACTGTTACGGTCGCAGGTTCGAATCCTGCCTCGGGCATGGATGTGTGTGATGTCCTTAGGTTAGTTAGGTTTAAGTAGTTCTGAGTTCTAGGGGACTGATGACCTAAAATGTTTAGTCCCATAGAGCTCAGAGTCATTTTGAGTCGTGCTTGGGTAGATCAGTTGGTAGCCGGCACGGTAGCTCAGCGTGTTCGGTCAGAGAGCCAGTTGGCCTCTGCAATAAAAAAACTGAGTGCAAGGACCAACAAACGAACTTGAAGGGATGTCATGTGACGTCCGCAACGACCCAACACAACGATCAACACCGAACAAAATGAAAAAAAAAAAGGTTGGTAGAGCACTTGCCCGCGAAAGGCAAAGGTCCCGAGTTCGAGTCTCGGTCCGGCATACAGTTTTAATCTGCCAGGAAGTTTCATATCAGCGCACACTCCGCTGCAGAGTGAAAATCTCAATCTGGATTTCCCCATTTGAAGAACGTATCTTCGCTAAGGTGATCCGCCGTCCGTGTCTACTCCGCTTACACACTTTTGTTACCGCGTCACGTGCCCACGAAGCCACCAGGCGGCAGTGGTCACGATGTTTTGGCTCATTAGTGTATAAGAAGCGCCCGACAGTCGTTTACGCCGTAATGTAGGAAAACAGGAGAGACTTGGTGACCCATAAGTACAGTTCGGTAGCAACTGCTGCAGCAATAAAGCGATGCACACTGATAATCGCATTCTGTTCGAGCTACGTGCGACCGAAAATACCACATATAGACCAGTGGATGGCTGAAAATATCCGGTTAAGCGTAAATGAAGTAGTGACATTATAGTACTATTGCTCGTTTTCTGTGGTGTATATCAAGGTCGTTACAAACGAAATCTGTGAATGTGTTATTCCGCCAGTTTAAAGGAACATTTTATTAGAAAAATGCGTAGGGGGAGACTAACATAGTTACTATTACCCAGCCACAACTAGGAATATGTAAAGAGCACCTTCATAATATTCCTTTCGAGATCAAAAATAAGAATATATATGCTCTTTTAACAGCTTACGGAACAATGCACCAGATCACTTACAAGATGTGACAAAGTAACGAATGTTTTAACGTAGATAACGAGATGTTAGTAATTTAAATCTAATAGAAAGCATATTTCATCATACTCAGGTATACGAAGGTTACACCAAAAGAAATCCACGATTTATTTTAACTTCAAATTTACTTTCCAGATCTTTGACATTTTTACAATATGCTGATAAATTATTGCAAGACAAAACGTCATTTTCCCACATTTTCTCCGTCCTTTTCAACTACCTGACGTCACGGTGGAACTGAAGCCCGTCTGCACGCTAGAAGTCACGACCAGCATAATTCACAAATGAGGCAGCATTTTCAAATCTCTTTCCGCTAAGGGATTCCTACTGTTTACAGAGGAAGTGGTAACTACACAGCGCCAGATCAGTGTTGCAAGATATTTTCAATGTTGCACATCCAAGCTGTCACCTCAGTGGTGGTTTACACACTGACATGAGACAGGATGTTATCATGCAACAGCAAAGTATCGTGTTCCTGCCGATGGTGTCGACACATTCGAATGTGAACATTTTTAAGAGCTGCCTAATACTCGTTATAATTAATAGTGGTTCCGTGATGCACGATGCCAATAAGAAACAGTGCCCTCACTTTTGCTGCTGAATGCGGAGCTTTGAGTTTTTTCTTCCTCGGCGAGTTTTCATGACGTCAATCCATCGACTGCCCTTTCATCTATGGTTCAAAGTGATTCAATCAAATTTCAGCTCCCGTCAAAAATTCATCTCCAGAATTCTCGTACTGTTCGAAAACTTCGCTGCACAGTGTCTTCCGTGTTTCTTCGTTGACATCTGTTAACATTCTCAGAATATTGGCGCAAATCTTTTTCAACTTCAGTTGTCTCAATATTCCGCACATTCTCGCATCTCTTACTGCAATCGGAGTTTGGCAGCCAAAATCAGATGGTGAATACACTGCAGATTGTCAGACTGTCTACCCAGTACGTTGTCCTCGATGGTGAGTGTTCATCGGAGGTGAGGCTATCATCTGGAGTGCCCCAGGGAAGTGTGATAGGTTCGCTGTTGTTTTCTATCTACATAAAGGATCTTTTGGAGAGGGTGCACAGCAATGTGCGGCTGTTTGCTGATGATGCTGTGGTGTACGGGAAGGTGTCGTCGTTGAGTGACTGTAGGAGGATACAAGATGACTTGGGCAGGATTTGTGATTGGTGTAAAGAATGGGAGCTAACGCTAAATATAGATAAATGTAAATTAATGCAGATGAATAGGAAAAAGAATCCTATAACGTTTGAATACTCCATTAGTAATGTAGCGCTTGACACAGTCACGTCGACTAAATATTTGGGCGTAACACTGCAGAACGATATGAAGTGGGACAAGCATGTAATGGCAGTTGTGGGGAAGGCGGATAGTCGTCTTCGGTTCGTTGGTAGAATTTTGGGAAGATGTGGTTCATCTGTGAAGGAGACCGCTTATAAAACACTAATACGCCCTATTCTTTGAGTACTGCCCAAGCGTTTGGGTTCTCTATCAGGTCGGATTGAGGGAGGACATAGAAGCAATTCAGAGGCGGGCTGCTAGATTTGTTACTGGTAGGTTTGATCATCACGTGAGTGTAGTGTTACGGAAATTCTTCAGGAACTCGGGTGCGAGTCTCTAGAGGAAAGGAGGCGTTCTTTTCGTGAATCACTACTGAGGAAATTTAGAGAACCAGCATTTGAGGCTGACTGCAGTACAATTTTACTGCCGCCAACTTACATTTCGCGGAAAGACCACAAAGATAAGATAAGAGAGATTAGGGCTCGTACAGAGGCATATAGGCAGTCATTTTTTCCTCGTTATGTTTGGGAGTGGAACAGGGAGAGAAGATGCTAGTTGTGGTACGAGGTACCCTCCGCCACGCACCGTATGGTGGATTGCGGAGTATGTATGTAGATGTAGATATAGATGTAGATGTAGGTCAGTGCAGTGCTCGGTCTGCCGCTCTGAAGGAACCTCCGAGTACTGGCGTGCCCATTTTCACCAAGTAATCTGCTTGTCCAACGACTATTGCAATTAACAGCATCACCCCCATAGACCTTCTTCAATGGCTTGTGGATATCTGCCGCTGTCTCATTCCCACAACACATGAACTATATAATATCGTGTTGCTGCAGACGAACATCGAATGCAGCGTCCATCTTGACCTAGTGCTACGACAACGTGACTTGCGGAAACAGGTTGAATTAAATTTGAATATAAACGGGAAGAATTCTTCTATGACCTCTTTGAATAAGAAGATGTACAATAGCAGTTATTGAAAAAATAATGTTATGCATTTCTTTTGGAGTCACCCTCGTACGAGGGTGGAAAGTTTTGTCTATGAAGGGCAACCGCAAATGTTGTGGATTGGCAAGACAGCTAATCCACTATGAGGAAGCCGAAAGGCACGCGTTTAAGCTCACCCAGGCTGGCGTGAGGTCTGGAACAGGACAAGGAAATGAGACTAGCAAAAAGGAGGTAACTGGTAGAATACTTAACTTTAATCCATAATTGGTGAACATCGCTCTTGACGGTACATGTTTTACAGCATCAATAGTAACTGGTAATGGCGCCTTGCTAGGTCGTAGCAAATGACGTAGCTGAAGGCTATGCTAACTATCGTCTCGGCAAATGAGAGCGTAATTTGTCAGTGAACCATCGCTAGCAAAGGCGGCTGTACAACTGGGGCGAGTGCTAGGAAGACTCTCTAGACCTGCCGTGTGGCGGCGCTCGGTCTGCAATCACTGATAGTGGCGACACGCGGGTCCGACGTATACTAACGGACCGCGGCCGATTTAAAGGCTACCACCTAGCAAGTGTGGTGTCTGGCGGTGACACCACAGCAAACAAGTGGGAACTGTGGATCAGCCGAAAAACTTCGTGTGCATCTTATACAAATCAGATAGGCGAGTCATGAACATGTCAAAATGGTTCAAAATCAATAACGAAGCACGTCGTAGGTACCGACATATATTCACACTGCAAGGTAATGTCACACAACCAATGACGAATAGCTTCACATGCTCATCTGTTGGCAAAATTTCGGAAACAGGAACGGATATCTAAAACAGGTGAAATTCAAAAGAGCTAGAGGCAGAAGACAAACCAAAGAATCATCCGACCAAATTCGAGGAACAAGAGCGGCTGTGTAAAGAATAAGCTTACAATAAAGATTTGGAGAATAACTAGGAAATCATGTCCCACGCTGTAAAACAGAAGAATGGAAAGCACGTATTATGATAACGAAATCACGTTGAAGGAGAGCACTGACTATCAGCAAGAAATAAATAGGACATACTCTCTTGACAGTCTGACCCATGAAAGTCGTTAAATTCCCACCATTGTGGGTAGAACAAAACGAACACATCATCCAAAAGAAGAAACGCAGACTAGAGATAGATCGTGCACAGTACACAGAACCAGAAAATCCGGTAGTATCAAAAATTTACATCTACGTGATTACTCTGCGATTCACAATAGAGTGCCTGGCAGAGGGTACAGTGAACGACCTTCAAGCTGTCTCTCTACCGTTCCACTTTCGAATGGCGCGCAGGAAAAACGAGCACTTAAATTTTTCTATGCGAGTCCTGATTTCTCTTACTTTATCATGAAGGTAATTCCTCCCTATGCAAGTGGGTGTCAACAGAATGTTTTCGCGATCGGAGAAGAAAACTGGTGATTGAAATTTCATGAGAAGATCCCGTCGCAATGAAAAACGCCTTTGTTTTAATGATTGCAACTCCAATTTACGTATCATGCCTGTGGCACCATCTTCCCAATTTCGCGATAATACAAAACGAGTTGCCCTTCTTTGTACTTTTCCTATGTCATCCGTCAGTCCCACCTGATGCGGATTCCATACCGCACAGCAATACTCCAGAATAGTGTGGGCAAGCGTAGTGTAAGCAGTGTCTTTAGTAGACCTGTTGCACATTCTCAGTGTTATGCCAATGAATAGCAGTCATTGGTTTTCTCTACCCACAACATTATCTCTGTAATCGTTCCAATTTAGGTTATTTGTAACTGTAATCCCTAAGTATTTAGTTGAATTTGCAGCCTTCAGATTTGCGTGACTTATCGCGTAATCGAAATTTAGCGGAATTTTTTTAGCTCTCAGGTGAATAACTAAACACTTTTCTTTATTCAGGGTCAATTCCCACTTTTCGCACCATACGCATATTTATTTAAGTCAATTTGCAATTTGTTTTGGTCATCTGATGACTTTACAAGACGGTAAATGACAGAACCGTGTGCAAACAATCTAAGACAGTTACCCATATTGTCTCCTATGTCGTTAATATTGATTAGGAACAACAGAGGGCTTATAACACTTCGTTTGGGATCGCCGGATATTACGTCTGTTTTACTCGATGACTTCTCGTCTATTACTACGAACTGTGCCATTTCTGACAGGAAACTTCGAATCCAGTCGAACAACTGAGGCGATATTCCATAGGCACGCAGTTAGGTTAGAAGACGCTTGTGAGGAACGGTGTCGAAAGCCTTATGGAAATATGAAAATGGAATCAATTTGACATCCCCTGTCGATAGCACTCGTTACTTCATGAGTATAAAGAGCTAGTTGTGTTTCGCAAGAACTATATTTTCTGAGTCTGTGCTGACTGTGTGCCAATAAACCGTTTTCTTCGAGGTACTTCATAATTTTCGAATACAGCATATGTTCCAAAACCCTACTGCAAATCGATGTTAGTGATATGGGCCTGTGAGTCAGTGGATTACTCCTACTTCCCATTTTGGGTATTTGTGTGACTTGAGCAATTTTCCAGGCTTTAGGTACGGATCTTTCTGTGAGCGAGTGGTTGTATATAATTGCTAAATATGGAGCTATTGTATCAGCATACTGTGAGAGTAACCTGACTGGTATACAGTCTGAACCGGAGGCCTTGGCTTCATTAAGTGATTTAAGTTGCTTTGTTACACCGCAGATATCTACTTCTCTGTTTCTCATCTTGTTAGTTGTTCTTGATTGGAATTCAGGAATATTTACTTCGTCTGCTTTGGTGACGGAGTTTCGGAAAACAGTGTTTAATATCTCTGCTTTAATGCACTGTCATCAGTGACTTCACCGTTGTTATCGCGATCTAAGGATAGTGCGAGATTAAATAAAAACAACACATTAAACGCCACGAACAGTGTGTCTCGGAGGGCGATGGTGTGGTCGCTAGCGTTAGCTTAAATTGGGCTTATGTCCGTCCGTAACGAACAGCAACCTGTACTACTTCTTTGTCCGCGACTGCAAAACGCGTTCATTCTACTTGCTTGCAGTACCCATGCTGTATTGATACCTCACTAAATAGCATGCGCCACTCCGAAGGCATCTCCTCTGCACTCCCAAGTTCGTGTGGCTGCCTTTCTTTCAGGCGTCTAGGCTATGCACCAAGGATAAAGAGGATCGTACTAACGCAGATGACAGTGTTTGAGTTGAGGCGCGATTGCTGTACTTCCCACCAAAACATCCCGAGACGATTTTGAGTAAATACTTGAAATCATAAAATTGAAACGCTAAGTTCTTGGTATAAGCCCGCTCAATCTCAATCTATTCTCTTAAAAAACTTGCAGTCCACAGCTTTCCTCTAATGTTTTTTGCAGTTTAAGTTGTCAACAAATGCCGAAAATGGTAATGTGCTACCATTTATTCCCAAATGAGAACCACTCTGTGTCCATTACTAACTATCCTAGTAGCTATCTGAAGAGAACGACGTTCTGTAACGTGACGGGTGTCCGACAGCCCACTCTTCCCTTTGGAGCAGAGAATGAAAAGTATTCGTAAGAAGTCGAAATTGACGTATGCTAACGGAAGGGTCTAAAACAGTAATTCAGGATATTGTGACTGGCTGATCATTTAAATTTAAACGGATAATTGAGTTATCACTAAAATTATTTACTTATCGATTTAGCCAGGTCAGGAACAACAGTTTAGACCCCCTCCCTTCAACCCGTTCCGGATGCCAACCATTGTCACCTAAAATAAGAGGACAGTTTTCCAGGTAAACTGACTTCTGCTCTCTTGTAATACAGCCTGCCGAAATTTTTACGCTACAGCCACCACAAACAAGTCAACCATCTCGCAATAACAGGAACGTATGCGTCATACGGCTGTGATTAATCCAGAGACCTGTAGGGAGTACTTCATCACAACCCTGTGGCTGGAAAGAACTACGCCGCGGTCAGATAGCCAGCGTCACAGAACACAGCTTGCTGTCCCTAACTTCCAACAATTGTTACTTCCAATGACGCTTTGTCGTTCGCCTTACAAGTAAGGTCACTACGTGTACGGGACTTAACAATTTGATACTGTAGTTATTGCACACAATTTCTTGGTTACTAACTCTTCCGATTTGTTGCTCCAAATTCCAACACACTCTGGCCCCCAGCTGTGTCTTCGTGGATGGCTTTTAACGCATCCTTGGAGACAAATTCTGTAGCTCGAATACGTCTCACCTGCTCTATCGCTCTCAAGATATCGTGTATCTCTGCGTCATAAGTGGTGGGCTCAGTCATTAAGCGCGTCTTGTGTAAATGATTGGAGTAAATTTATTGTCCCTCTACTATTAAATATTTCCTGTGTGTTTTGTATACGCGTGTACATGAGAGCGAGAGAAAGAGAGAGAGAGAGAGATATAATCAATAGCGAAAAATGATTAAAAAATATGTAATTGTTATTTCCGTTATTTGAGTCTCTGAATTTAAATTTTTGTTATCTTATTTTTAATGTTTTAGGGCCTCGTATAAGGTTACTAAATAAAATTCTTAGAGAAAATAGTTCTGTCGTTATGTAAATACAGGCCACATCCTATTGCAAACATACTCATTAAGAAAGTGAAAGCTGACTTTAAAATATGTTACTCTCATTTATTAACATGCTCCAAATCGGAATATACAATTTACTTTAAGTAAAACGGCGCGCTTATCTCGCAATTTAAAGAAATTTGAATCTGCCGTTTAATAGTGGGATATTGTTGTTAATTATCGAAGTTGCATTCTTAAACAAAATATGAAAATGCTTAAATATTTGACATGGAGGGTGCTATTATTACGTAGACCACCACAAAAGCAATGCTTAATACATATAATATTCTTATTTCCCACAGTACAGACTTGTATACAAAATCCTAAATAATAATCCACTGCTTCCGGTTACGCCTAGAGAATAAGTATTCTAATACCCGATCTTGCTCATTATTTTACCAAGAAGACTTCAGAATTTGTTACAGATTGTATTATTCAGAGAAATTAGGGCACGGTGTTTATTCTTTGCCTACATAACAGTAATTACTTTCCCATTATTATCGCATGAACAGTATTTATCGCATTTTTATCTTAACAAGTGTTAAAAATAATAATCATGTGCCACATTTAATTTTATTCACTGTGATGCGTTTAACGTATTAAATTCTTTAATATTCCATTCATATGGGGACACTATACAGAGACTAAGAGAGTCAAGATTTTTCCCTCTGCTGGTGCTACCAATGTAAACTAAAATACAGTTCCGTGCTGATTTAAAATAGAGGGATATTGATAACTATCGCTGTGGTTTCAGTAGACAAATGTACAAAAATACAAGACATACAGGAAATAAATATGTAAATATGAATAAATATGAAATAAAGACAGAACATGTCTTCAATTTTATAACGTAACTAGCTTAACGCCCGCTGCTTCGCTCTCGTTGACTGTATAGTCTGCACAGATTGCTTTTGCTTTTCCTTAACTGAATTTTTATGTTGCCTACAAATTGCAACGCATTCTAAGCTTTTCGCGCTAATTAAGGCCAAAGAAGTATGTTCTTTTCCGAATGTTCTTCGGACCAAAAATCGATTCTGGTATCTGGATCCCAAGATTTGTCCAATCATGCCTTTTACGTTCTTGTAGTGATATTTTCATAGAAACTGTCATCCCGTGACACATATCTCTTTATATCTAATCGAGAAGTGAAATACCAGTTTACATTCATTTACCTTTAAAAAGTTGTTAATATGACGAAAAATTTTCGTAATATTTTTCAACCCTTATTTCAATCCTTTAGGGGTTTTATTTCCAACAACAGTGAAACACGTATTTTTTTTATTTTTAACACAGAAGTCAAATTCAGATTTTCATAGATTTACTTTTGAAATTTATTTCACAAGGGAAATAATTTCATAAAACATTTTATACCCTATTTCACCTCCTTAGGGCTTGAATTTTCAAAAATAGTGAAATACGTATTTTGTACTTGTAATGGAGAAGTCGAATAACAACTTTCATAGATGTAGCTTTAAAAGTGCTTTTGTACTTCTTTAACAATAATTTATTTTCAAAAAGAACTTCACCCACTGTTTCACCTTCATGGAGGTTAAATTTCCAAAACTGCTGAAACATGTGTTTTTTTAATTCTGACCGACAAGCCAAATATCAGTTTTCGTAAGTCTAGCTCACAAATTGTCTTAATAGAAAAATTTTTCAAATAACTTTTCATCCCCATTTCACCCCCATAGGGGCAGAATTCCTTCTTAAACGATACCTGCACTATAACGTCCATAATCTTTCCAAATTTCAGGTTGCTATCCTTAGCAGTTTTGGACTGGGTAGTGATGAGTCAATGAATGAACCTGCCTCTGTTCACCCCCTTAGGAGCTGACTAACCAAAAACAGGGAAATACGAATATTTTTCGTTTCCAACCAACAAGCCAAATACAAATTTTCAAACATTTGGCTTCAAAAATGCTTTCACAATGAAATATTATCGTAAAACATTTCACCCTTATTTCAATTCCTTAGGTGTTAAATTTTCAAAAACAGTGAGATATGTATTTTTTTATTTCTAAAAGAGAAACCAAATAAAATTTTCATAGATTTAGCTTCAAAACTGCTTACACAATGAAATATTTCCATTAAAAGGTTCGTCCCCCATATGTAAAATTTCATAGTTTTTGCTTTAAAAATGGTTTCATAAATAATATTTTTATAGAAAATTTCATGTCATATTTCACCCCGTTAGGGCTTTAATTTCCAAAAACACTGAAATATGTAACTTTTTACTTGTAACCGATAAGTCAAATACCAATGTTCATAGATGTACCTTTAAATATACTTAATAATGATATATTTTCAAAAAAGCTTTCACCCACTATTTCACCCCAGTAGGGTTAAATTTCTATAAATACTGAAACATGTATTTCTTTATTTCTGACCGAGAAACCAAATACCAATTTGGTAGGTCTAGCTTCAAAATTGCCTTACTGGCGACAATTTTCAAAACAACCCTTCATCCCCTGTATTACTCCCTTAGGGTTTGAAATTCCAAAAATACCCTCTTTCAACTACGCCTACAGTATAAGATCTACACTTCCTCCAGATATCAAGTTTCTGTCCTTAGCGTTTTGGACTGGGCGGTGATGAATCAGTCAGTCTTTGCCTTTTACATATAGAGGTTACAGATGCTTAATATAGACACAGATGTTGACGCGACAAACTTCAATACTTGCGTGCAATTCATTGAAGTAACTGATATGAACTGACTGGGAGGACGCGACAGCAGCCTGCTTTGGAAATCTGCTCATTGGGTTGCCAGTCTGCAGGCGTGAGCTAAGTCGATACTTCAGTATGAAGCGGACGAACTATCTACATGTTCTGACGCACCTGCTCCCTAGTGCAACTGTTCCATGGCGCGTATTGTGACTCGAAATTTGGAAAGATGCCCTATACACTGATATGTGTCATTATACTCTTTTGTCTTTTAGTTGTCTTCTGAAACCACAGAGGCACTCATGAAGAAGCCTTTATTATAAACAGATATTTTAGAAGTGCAATCTAGAATACAATTTCTTGCATAGTACTTTAAATCTAAAAGCATGTCTTGCAGCCAGAGGAGGTGCTCTAGCCCACAGCCCGAAAAAGAAGAACTGAAATTTGGACCACACCAAGCGCTGTCAGATAAGCTTTCGTGCAGATCTTTAATAGATTAGTTGCTCGTGGCCAGTTGATTTTCACGGGTAGTGGCTCAACTAATATAATGAGGATCACATATCAGTCTATCTGTATCATGCAACAAGAGGAGTTGCCACTGACTGCTTTATGGCCGTTCATCAGTCTCTGTAACCAAGTTGGGTGTGGGGTTTGGTCCTCAACCTTATCCGCTCATGGCGGATGTGATTACAGTCTTCAGATATGAAAACCTAGTTGATTCATATGCCTGTTACATATTATCTAACTGAGAGTGTACGGAAGCCTGTGATATTAAGTGTTGGTCGCTCATGGAGTGAGCAGGCTGGTGTGTATTTGACAACAACAGGAAGCATGGTAATGAACGCAGGCAGGCCGAGAGTGGCGGATTAAGGATTTTTCCAGGACGACAGGAGCGTGCTAGCACACGTGCAAGGGGAAGAAGCATAATAGAAACAATATGAGAAGCGAAAATGGAAATATCCATTACATATTTTTTTTAAAAAGTACACCAGAGAAGTTGCTGTGTTGACATGAACTCCAATTTCAAGGATGATTCTAAGATAATTATAGTGAAATTTGTAAATGTTTTAATTGCAATAGTTCATAAAATTAATAACAAATGAGCCACCGAAGTAATATCACACGTATTATAAATGCGGAAGTTTCTGTGTGAGTATCTTAATCATTCACGATGAAATGGCTGGACGGATTTGGAAGAATTTTGGAATGGAGTTCTCTTATAGCCTGAATTAACACCATGTCCTACATAATATGATACAACACAATGAATACAACGCTTACACAATCCTCAAAGTGTTTAATCCATACTTCCGTCTTCCATACAAGCCCATTGCATTTTAACCGCTAAGAGTCACGCATACCTTGTAGCTTCTAAAAAGGGCACGGCTGGTCTCCTCCCCCGTCCTTCCTTAATCTGAGCTTGTGCTCCGTCTCTAATTACCTCGTTATAGACGGGACGTTATACACTAATCTCCTCTTCCATGGTAGGCTTTTAATGAGGCTGGATTTGTTTATGATATGTGAGCCTATTCGCTGGTAGGAAGCACACTCGTCAGGGAAGATGACATTATTGCACGTACAAATATTATAAAATTTGCACTGCACCGAAATAGAAAATGCTTATTTCCTTTCTTTGTCACATTAGCATGTTTGTTACTTCTTCGTACTGAAGCGGCTTGACAGCTTTGGATGAACTTGGGAAAGATAGCCTATACCCTGAATTAACACATAGGCTACCTTTTATTCTAGTCACTGTTCCTGTGGGATGGTCAACGTGACTTCTATTCCTTTAGGATGGGTAACTTGACTAAAAAGCCAATCATGAAAGTTAACTATCAAATGAATGCAGTACGTTTAGCATAGAAACTGGCTTTGAACTATTTTGACAAATGAACTTATCTCGTGCATAAATCTAGGAGAGCAGAAATGTTCATGGAACATAAAATCACACTAAAATTCGTAACCACATAACGTATGTGCATGAAAATATTTCACAGCATATAGAATGTTTTGGAAGTATGTTAGATAGTGATATTGTTGGGATTCTTAAACACTGACTTCGTTTTTCTGGTTTTTTTTTTTTTTTTTTTTTTTTTTTTTTTTTTTTTTTTTTTTTTTTTGACTCTAGGGTCTCGATAGTTGAAAAGAATTAGTGTTGAGAACTTGGAGTGTGGAAGTCGAGTTGTGATTGACATATATTCTGTCGGATACTCTCATCGTCTCAAAATTTGGTGTTTTTGTTTCTTTTTTCGATGTCAGGCGGTTTTCTGGGCCGCAACTTGCTCGCACCTTAACACCTCCAAGAGATAACTTTTGGAATGGCGCATATGTGTGGATAGTAAATTTCAGCATTAAAATTTCTTTATAAATAACTGTTTGAGCATGGGTAACACCATAGTGTGCAGCTAGTATATTCCTATGATGCATCACATGAAAGCTGGCAACACTGCAACAAACTATATTTCACATCAGGCATGTTCAAGAATTACAGATGTTTTATTAAAAGCTGATATGCAAATGTACCAATACCAATGATCCTCCACACTTACACGTACTATGAAGACAGCATGAGTTCCCCTGACCCATACCTAATTTTCTGTGTGGTTAGTAATCACAGGCTACTATTTGATAAGTATTTGTAATTTTAAGTTGTTTCACATTGTAAAACTGGTTGTAGGTGTGCATTCATGACCATTCTTGATAACTTGTTTAATATTGTGTTGATACATAATTGAGGGATGTTAAGAACCACAGTAATTTATTATCTACTAGAATAGTACATATATGTGTAATTAGCTTTAAATTTGGGTGATGGTATTATGTAAGTATGCCAACGGCCTTGCCACAGTGGGAACACCGGTTTCCGTCAGATAACCGAAGTTAAGCGCTATCGGGCTGGGCTAGCACTTGGATGGGTGACCATCCGGTCTGCCGAGCGCTGTTGGCAAGAGGAGTGCACTCAGACCTTGTGAGGCAAACTGAGGAGCTACTAGATTGAGAAGTAGCGGCTCCGGTCTCGGAAACTGTGCTGACCACATGCCCCTCCGTATACACATTCAGTGACGCCTGTGGGATGAGGAAGATACGGCGGCCGGTCGGTACCGTCGGTAGCGTTGGGCCTTCATGGCCTGTTCGGCAGGAGTTTAGTTTTTATTATTTAAGTATACAAGTTGGATTCAGTAGTGTGTGACATCGCAGAGCGCATTTAAGTGGGAGTGGAACGACGGGCGTGCTCTTTGGTCAGCGACCATTTTTTCAGTGTGTGTGTGTGTGTGTGTGTGTGTGTGTGTGTGTGTGTGTGTGTGTGTATTGAGAGGCTGTATGGCTAAGAGCTTTAGATTAAATCGTGTCTGAAAGCTGGAAATGTAAGTTAAAAGTTTGAATGCTTCAGTGTGTTTTTCGTAAGTTGCTTTCCAGTTAAAAGTGTTTGGCTCGCATGTGTTTTTGTATTTTGTATTCGGGGCTCTGCTCGCACTACATAAATTAATCATGGTTTAATCGCTTTTAATTTAATCAGCAAAGCTATATTCATCATTCTCATATGTGAGCAAACTCGAATGAATGAACCTACAGGATTTTATCCAGTTATTTCGCATATCATACTGTCATTCTTGCTTACATCTTTCCTTTTTTTCCTAATGTGTCTAACTACTATTGAAGGGTTTGAGGTATATTCCTGTATTAAATATGTGAGCTTTAAAGCAATGATGCACGACCGACTCATCGATCATATACCGAGTCAAGCTGACAAAATTTAGGTCATACATTGCCGACGCTGACAGCAGGCCATAAAACCGTCGGTGAGATCGTAAGTCTTCTACCAAAGGAGTAAACGTGCCTTGGCTGCTCTCCAGAATCTGTGAGTGAAACAATTCAAAATGTTTAGTTGCTTAAGCGGCCTTGCTTTTAAGTCCATTAGGTACGGTGTCTATGCCAGTTTTTAATACAATGAAAAGGCTGTACAGTCTGCCTTGTTGCGGACGCTTTGCCATTGATTTAGAGTCCTATTTACAACGAGCTGCTCAGAGGCGAATCGTATGTTCGGATGTGACAAATACGAATGAGGAAACGAAATACCGAACTTTTTGAAAGGGAACCAACGTTGAATCGAAATATCGATAGCTGATTATGCATTTGACCCCAGTTTCTCAGTCACCTCGTTAGTTGTCTCTCCAATGAGTATCTTTGATGGACATTTCGACAATATAGGTGGTGAGGGCAGAGGGTCATGCTTAGTGCTCATTTCGAAACAACATTCTCCCTTTCACGCTTTTCCGCTCACTCCCTCAACACGTGAGTGCTATAGGACAGAAAATCTACAATACAAGGGTGCATGGCTAATTTGTTTTCAAAGTTCTATATTTTTCAAGGTAGTAGATGTACATATGTGACTGATACATCAATATAACCGTAAGTTCACCGAGTTTGCATTCTGCCCACCACGTGGCGTTACGAGAGCACCGCCATGACAGAATAATGACAGAGCAAGGAGAGTTTATGTGTGTTGGAATATGCGAGACTTTTATCTGTTATAACAGCGCAGCGTACACTCAGAAGGAATTATAGAAACGAACTGCCATGCGAACGGAACATTGTGCAAGAAAATGTCTATGATCCGCGCAAGTCACGAATTTGGAAGACCGCTTGGGCGTTACTCACAGAGGATGTTTAAAAGTGGAGGGGACTTCCATGTGAATAGAACATTGTGCGTTGATGGACCTTGCCGTTGGTGGGGAGGCTTGCATGCCTCATCGATAAAGATAGCCGTACAGTAGGAAGGGTATCTGTTGGGAGGCCAGACAAACGTGTGGTTCCTGAAGAGGGGCAGCAGCCTTATCAGTAGTTGCAGGGGCAACAGTCTAGATGATTAACTGATCTGGCCTTGAACACTAACCAAAAACGGCCTTGCTGTGCTGGTACTGCGAAAGGCTGAAAGCGAGGGGAAACTACAGCCGTAATTTTTCCCGAGGGCATGCAGCTTTACTGTACGGTTAAATGATGATAGCGTCCTCTTGGGTAAAATATTCCGGAGGTAAAATAATACGCCATTCGGATCTCGGCGCTGGGACTACTCAAGAGGACGTCGTTATCAGGAGAAAGAAAACTGGCGTTCTACGGATCGGAGCGTGGAATGTCAGATCCCTTAATAGGGCAGGTAGGTCAGAAAATTTAAAAAGGGAAATGAATAGGTTAAAGTTAGATATAGTGGGAATTAGTGAAGTTCGGTGGCAGGAGGAACAGGACTTTTGGTCAGGTGAATACAGGGTTATAAATACAAAATCAAGTAGGGGTAATGCAGGAGTAGGTTTAATAATGAATAGGAAAATAGGAATGCGGGTAAGCTAGTACAAACAGCATAGTGAATGCATTATTGTGGCCAAGATAGATACGAAGCCCAAGCCTGCTGCAGTAGTACAAGTTTATATGCCAACTAGCTCCGCGGATGACGAAGAGATTGATGACATGTGTGGGAATTCGGTAGTAGGAAAAGGGAGAGAAGGAAACGTAGTAGGTGAATATGGATGGTGGCCAAGAAATGAAAGAGGAAGCCGCCTGGTAGAATATTGCACAGAGCATAACTTAATCATAGCTAATACTTGGTTCAAGAATCATAAAAGAAGGTTGTATACATGGAAGAAGCCTGGAGATACTAGAAGGTATCAGATAGATTATATAATGGTAAGACAGAAATTTAGGAACCAGGTTTTAAATTGTAAGACATTTCCAGGGGCAGATGTGGACTCTGACCACAATCTATTGGTTATGAACTGTAGATTGAAACTGAAGAAACTGCAAAAAGGTGGGAATTTGAGGAGATGGGACCTGGATAAGCCGAAAGAACCAGAAGTTGTAGATAGTTTCACAGTGAGCATTAGGGAACGATTGACGAGAATGAGGGAAAGAAATACAGTAGAAGAAGAAAGGGTAACTTTGAGAAATGAGACAGTGAAGGTAGCAAAGGATCAAGTAGGAAAAAGACGAGAGCTAGTATAAATCCTTGAATATTGAATTTAATTGATGAAAGGAGAAAATATAAAAATGCAGTAAATCAAGCAGGCAAAAAGGAATACAAACGTCTCAAAAATGAGATCGACAGGAAATGCAAAATGGCTAAGCAGCGATGGCTAGAGGACGAATGTAAGGATGTAGAGGCTTGTCTCACTAGGGATAAGATAGATACTGCCTACAGGAAAATTAAAGAGACCTTTGGAGAGAAGAGAACCACTTGTATGAATATCAAGACCTCAGATGGAAACCCAGTTGTAACCAAAGAAGGGAAAGTAGAAAGGTGGAAGCAGTGTATAGAGGGTCTATACAAGAGCCTTGTACTTGAGGACAATATTATGGAAATGGAAGAGGATGTAGATGAAGATGAAATGGGAGATACGATACTGCGTGAAGAGTTCGACAGAGCACTGAAAGACCTGAGTCGAAACAAGGCCCCGGGAGTAGACAACATTCCATTAGAACTACTGACGGCCTTGGGAGAGCCAGTCCTGACAAAACTCTACCATGTGGTGAGCAAGATGTACGAGACAGGCGAAATACCCTCAGACTTCAAGAAGAATATAATAATTCCAATCCCAAAGAAAGCAGGTGTTGATACATGTGAAAATTACCGAATCATCAGTTTAATAAGTTACAGCTGCAAAATACTAACACGAAATCTTTACAGACGAATGGAAAAACTGGTAGAAGCCGACCTCGGGGAAGGTCAGTTTGGATTCCGTAGAAATGTTGGAACACGTGAGGCAATACTGACCCTACGACTTATCTTAGAAAATAGATTAAGGAAAGACAAACCTACGTTTCTAGTATTTGTAGACTTAGAGAAAGCTTTTGACAATGTTGATTGGAATACTCTCTTTCAAATTCTGAAGGTGGCAGGAGTAAAATTACAGGGACCGAAAGGCTATTTACAAATGGTTCATATGGCTCTGAGCACTATGGGACTTAACATCTAAGATCGTCAGTCCCCTAGAAATTAGAACTACTTAAACCTAACTAACCTAAAGACATCACACACATCCATGCCCGAGGCAGGATTCGAACCTGCGAACGTAGCAGTCGCGCGGTTCCGGACTGAAGCGCCTAGAACCGCAAGACCACCGCGGCCGGCGGGGCTATTTACAATTTGTTCAGAAACCAGATGGCAGTTATAAGAGTCGAGGGACATGAAAGGGAAGAAGTGGTTGGGAAGAAAGTGAGACAGGGTTGTAGCCTATCCCCGATGTTATTCAGTCTGTATATTGAGCAAGCAATGAAGTAAACAAAAGGAAAAATTCGGAGTAGGTATTACAAACCATGGGGAAGAAATAAAAACTTTGAAGTTCGCCGATGACATTGTAATTCTGTCAGAGACAGCAAAGGACTGGGAAGAGCAGTTGAACGGAATGGACAGTGTCTTGAAAGGAGAATATAAGATGGACGTCAACAAAAGGAAAACGAGGATAATGGAATGTAGTCGAATTAATTCGGGTGATGCTGATGGAATTAGATTAGGAAATGAGACACTTAAAGTAGTAAAAGAGTTTTGCTATTTGGGTAGCAAAATAACTGATGATGGTCGAAGCATAGAAGATATAAAATGTAGACTGGCAATGGCAAGGAAAGCGTTTCTGAAGAAGAGGAATGTGTTAATATCGAGTGTAGATTTAAGCGCCAGGAAGTCGTTTCTGAAAGCATTTGTTTGGAGTGTAGCCATGTATGGAAGTGAAACATGGACGATAAATAATTTGGACAAGAAGAGAATAGAAGCTTTCGAAATGTGGTTCTACAGAAGAATGCTGAAGATTAGATGGGTAGATCACATAACTAATGAGGAGGTGTTGGATAGAATTGGGGAGAAGAGGAGTTTGTGGCACAACTTGACTAGAAGAAGGGATCGGTTGGTAGGACATGTTCTGGGGCATCAAGGGATCACCAATTTAGTATTGGAGGGCAGCGTGGAGCGTAAAAATCGTAGAGGGAGAACAAGAGATGAATACATTAAGCAGATTCAGAAGGATGTAGGTTGCAGTAGGTACTGGGAGAAGAAGAAGCTTGCACAGGATAGAGTAGCATGGAGAGCTGCATCAAACCAGTCTCAGGACTGAAGACCACAACAACAACATCGATAATTAAGTGAGAATGGTTATGTCTGTGCACAGAACAGTTCCAGTCAACCGAGTGTGCCAAATGCAACCTTGGAGAAGGTAAGGGAAAGTTTTGTACGCAGTGCAAGAAAATTTCTGTGATCTGCACAAGCCATGAATGTGGAAGACAGCTTGGGCGATGTCTTGTGATCAGAAGGTTTCTCATAGAAGTTGTTAAGAGTATAAGATGTCAACTTCGTCTTTACAGTTCTATTCATCCCAATTTTTTCATGTAATACTTTGGGAAATATAGAGCTTTGATAATGAAATAATTATTTATAGACCTTCTGTTAGTACAACGTAATCTCCGCCCTTCACTGTACATATACGTAGAAAGTGTAACAAAAATTCCGTGAGGGCCCGTCGCCTTGTTCACTTTTGCGTAGTTTTAATACTTTTGTGATTAGAAATTCTTGTCTATTTTCGATAAGGACAGAAGCTGAAGTAATGAAATAAAATTGGTGCCAAGTCCGGGAGTTGAACCCAGGTGTCTTACGTAGTCGGCAGATGTGCTAACCGCTACACCACCGTGGAAATGTAGGAAGCAACCCAGCGTGGGCTACTCTAGACCACTACTCTCCCTAACATAAACTTCAATACATGCCTGTCACCCATTTTCCCCTTTTCTATCCTTTCCCGAGATAAAGTTGAAACTCATATTTCTCCAGAAAAATGTAATTCTCATTTATTGTTAGGGAGGAAGCCAGCACAGAAATCGTATACTGTACTTCCCTGTCGTTCCTAAACCATTCTTCTGGATGATGAATGTTGCTCCTTTCTGTTATCATTCCCTGGCAGTGTTGTGTTCATATAATAAGCAGGCACAGGTGACCCTCTGACCTATAGCAGAAGAAGCGCCTCCCACGCAGGTCTGGATACAGCGAGTGTCTCTAACACCAGCTGCCAGCGGTAGATGTCTGTGGCTCCCCGATGGCAGATGTGAATGCGAGGGGCGCTCCGCAGCCACGCCCCTCCGCCTCCGCCCCCGCCCCCGCCGCCTCCGCTGAGCGACGCGGGCGCCCCGCCCTCGCCTCCGCTGGGTCACTGACCCTAGCAGCAGCGACCGGCGGCGGACGGCGACCCGGCGGCTTGGCTTTGGCTCTCTGCGCTCGCGGACCACGACGTCAGGGTTCCAAACCGAACTCTCTTACCGAAATAATTCTCGAGCTCCCAGCCTCGTCAAGTGTGTCGGCGGGGTGGTAAGTGGTTGCCGTGAGGTGGCTGCTGGTCTCGTCCTTGTATAGCCGTGTTACAAAATGTAACATCATTGGCGCTCAGTAAATCGCCTTGTAACGCTGTTTTCTTCACGCATCTGGTGCGACTCTGGCTCAATACATACATATCAATACTCCTCACCGAACTCCAGAAGCCATAAAAATATTCTTCTCAAACAGTGAGACACAAGAAGCAGAAAAAGTTAAAGTTCAGAGGACTACAAAGACATCACAACCCTAGCTGGAAAATCCACTTTTTTCAGTAGGTCATTATTCTTCTGATTGGTTTGATGCGGGCCGCCACGAATTACTCTCCTGTGCCAATCTCTTCATCTCAGAGTAGCACTTTCAACCTACGTCCTCAAAAATGGTTCAAATGGCTCTGAGCACTATGGGACTTAACATCTATGGTCATCAGTCCCCTAGAACTTAGAACTACTTAAACCTAACTAACCTAAGGACAGCACACAACACCCAGTCATCACGAGTCAGAGAAAATCCCTGACCCCGCCGGGAATCGAACCCGGGACTACGTCCTCAATTATTTGCTGGATGTACTCCAGTCTCTGTCTTCCTCTACAGCTCTCTCTAGTACCATGAAAGTCATTCCCTGATGTCTTAACAAATGTCCTATTATCCTGTCCCTACTCCTTGACAGTGTTTTCCACATATTGCTTTCCTCTCCGATTCTGTGCAGAACCTCCTCATTCCTTGCCTTATCAGTCCACCTAATTTTCAAAATTCGCCTATAGCACCACATCTAAAATGCTTCGATTTTCTTCTGTCCCAGTTTTCCCACAGTCCATGTTTCACTACCATACAATGCTGTACTCGAGACGTACATCCTCAAAAATTTCTTCCTCAAATTAAGGCCGGTATTTGATATTAGTAGACTTCTCTTGGCTAGAAATGCGTTTTTTACCATAGCGAGTCTGCTTTTGATGTCCTCCTTGCTCCGTCCGTCTTGGTTTTTTTGCTGCATAGGTAACAAAATACCTTAACTTCATCTACTTTGTGACCATCAGTCCTGATGTTAAGTTTCTCACTGTTCTCATTTCTGCTACTTCTCATTACTTTCGTCTTTCTTCGATTTACCCTCAGTCCATATTCTCTACTCATTAGACTGTTATTCCATTCACCATATCATGTAATTCTTCTTCACTTTCACTGAGCGAATTGTATTATTGATATGTTTTGGCGTTGAAGTCTAATCCCACTCCTGAACCTTTTTTTTTTATTTCCATCATTGCTTCTTTGGTGTACAGATTGAACAGTAGGGGGGAAAGGCTACATCCATGTATTGCACCCTTTTTAATCCGAGCATTTAGTTCTTGGTCATCCACTGTGATTATTCCCTCTTGACTATTGTACATATTGTATATTACCCGTTTCTCCCTAGAGCTTACCCCTATTTTTCTCAGGATTTCGAACTTCTTGCACTATTTTACATTATCGAATGCTTCTTCCAGGTCAACAGATCCTATGAAGGTGTCATGATTTTTCTTTGGTCTTGCTTCTATTACCGACAGCAACGTCAGAATTGCCTTTACCTATTCTCTAATTCAAAGTGATGGTCATCTAAGACATCCTAAATTTTCTTTTCCATTCTCCTGTATATTATTCTTGTTATCATCTACGATGTATGAGCTGTTAAGCTGACTGTGCCATAATTCTCGCACTTGTCAGGTCTTGCAGTCTTCGGAATTGTGTGCATGACATTTTTCCGAAAGTCAGATGATATGTCGCCAGACTCATACATTCTAGACACCAACGTGAAGAGACGTTTCGTTGCCGCTTCCACCAGTCATTTCAGAAATTCTGGTGGGATGTTATTTATTCAATCGCCCTAATTTATCATAAGTCCTCTAAAGCTCTCTTAAATTCTGATTCTAATACTGGATCCTCTATCTCTTCTAAATAGACCCACTATCTACAACTAATGAAGCGCCGTAGTTCAGCTGCGTTTTCAAGACGCATGATTACTCTTATAGACGATTGAAAAACGGACAAACCGCACGCTTCCATTCACTAATCAGATATGAATTCATTTTTTGAGGAACCATAACTACACAAGAATGCAGAACTGTGTTATAAGAATTGCATTTGTTACTGACTTCAGTACAACCTGCAGAGATCTCTACAAAAAATTTACTATTTTGATAAATTTACTATTTTCAAAAATGGCTCTGAGTACTATGCGACTTAACTTCTGAGGTCATCAGTCCCCTTGAACTTAGAAGCACTTAAGCCTAACTAACCTAAGGACATTACACACATCCATGCCCGAGGCAGGATTCGAACCTGCGACCGTTGCGGTCGCACGGTTCCAGACTGAAGCGCCTAGAACCGCTCGACCACTTCGGCCGGCTTACTATTTTCATTATGGTCATATCTCTCTTGTCAAAAAAAAATAGTAAGAAGTACATAACGTTAGGATCAAAACTAATCTTCTGCGGAGAGCTCAAGGAATTGAGAGTAATAAAGAAAGGTGTCAAGAAATGTAGGCACACATGTATTCAGCGACTTACCAGTGCACATTAAGTGTTATGAAGAGAAAGTGGCGGATTTTAAAACTGAATTAAATAACTCTCTATTGCTCAGCTCTTTCTATTCCATTCATGAGAATCTTAACCGAAACTTTTAAATATAATGTTTTAGGTTATTCTGTAATTAGAATTTCCAGTGTAGTGTAACTGTCTTCGTGATGTTGAGTAACTTCTTTGTGTTGCACTCGAGTTAAATTAAATGTACATCTTTGACTTTTTCCACACCTCTGACATCTGTATCCTCGACATCCATGGAATCCATTTTTAACCATGTAATGGCCGAATACCACGCTTTTCTCACAAGGGGAACTCTTCATCGCACTCTCCTCAGATTTAGTGGTAAGTTCATATTGTAGTGAAAAAAAAGTAGGGTACGAGGAAGGTTTGAACACGAACCTCCCGGTTTGCACTGCAACAGCGCGACGACACAAGCCCCACGATTTTTGCAGGAAGTTCGACGTTGCACATATGGAGCTTGCACCGTTCACAGTTTCGATTTTGCTTCTTTTTTCGCAGTTCAGTACACGTTCTTCCTGTTTTCTTGCTTGATATGTATCCAGTTTTTGACGGGCTACGTACTGAGATATCTTACCACTAAATCTGAGGGGGTTGCGATGGGGAGTTTCCCTTGCCAGCTACAAACCGTGCTCATTATTAATGATGTTATCAGTTATCAGTTTCATCTGACAACACCCGGTGGGTTCAATTAAAATTCAGTTATACATACGTTTTTGGGTGGGGTCCGCCTTTAGCAAAACACAATTATGTTTTTTATCCCAAACATGTTTCACTGAAATTGTAGCATCTTCAGTGGGCTTTTATCTTATGGCTGTTAAAGACAAAGAATGTTGTTTACTGTTTGCATATATGTAAATATTAGTTTTTAAAATAGTATTTACACATTTTTGAAGAAACACATAAAATTATGAAGTCATATCTTGTTACCACATGGTGTGGTTTTCCTGATGTGTTATGTTTCTGCAGTGACTGTTTTCTTTCACAATTTGTCATCTGCAAGCACATATACCTTAAACTAGACAAATTATTTAAGCCAAAATTACGATTTGAAAACTGAGTGTGTGTGTGTGTGTGTGTGTGTGAATTTATATTATGTTTTTCTTACGTTTTCTTTTTCCTCATGTTCTTCACTGCGAAGCACTATACATTGAGCAGTCACTGTCACTGTTTCACTGTTTACCAGCTGCAAAAACAAAGATGGTGGAGAGTGGAACAGTTAAAGGTGTAGCAACGAGACGGCTGATAGTGGAACAGTTGAATGTGTTCCTGGCAGTTGTTTAGAATCTTTCAGAGGTATCTGCATTGTGTGTGTGTGTGTGTGTGTGTGTGTGTGTGTGTGTGTGTGTGTTTGTGTCTGTGTGTGAAAAGGGAGAGAGAGAGAGAGAGAGAGAGAGAGAGAGAGAGAGAGAGACCTCTGAAGATTCATTCAGAACAACTGCCAGGAACACCTTCAACTGGTCCACTGTCAGCCATCTTGTTTTTACACCTTCAACTGTTCCACTGTCCGCCATCTTCGTTTTTACAGCTGGTAAACAGTGAAATAGTGACAGTGACAGCTCAATATATAGTGCTTTGTAGTGAATAAGATGAGAAAAAAGAAAACCTAAGTGAAACATAACATAAATACACACAACTTTCCACAGAGAATTAATTTCAGGCATAGCCATAACAGTTTTCAAATCGTAATTTTGGCTTAAATAATTTGTCTACTTTAAGGTGTATGTGGTTGCAGATGACAAACTGTGAAATATCAGGAAAACCACACGATGTGGTAAAAAGGTTAGACTTCATAATTTTATGTGTTTCTTCAAAAATCTGTAACTACGATTTTAAAAACTAATATTTACATGTATAGAAACAGTAAACAACATTCTTTATCTTAAAAACCATAAGATAAAAGCCCACAGAAGATGCTGCAATTCCAGTGAAACATGTTTGAGATAAAAAACAAAACTGTGTTTTGCTAACGACGGACCCCATCAAAAATATATATATTGTTAAAACAAACACTGGAAGAAAGAGCTTCAGCCCCAAGATGAAAAACTGTTCTTCCTACACCTGACATTGCTGCTCAAATCAAACGCAGGAACAGCACTGCATGTCTGGCTAACATTGTGGTGTTACTTTATCTTCAACTCATGCAAAATAGCTTTACATTGACTGTGTCATCGTCTCAACACCTTTCCATCGCCAACATTATGATATATAGTGACCCACGCGTCCCTTTCAGCGCCCTGGTAACTTGCACACTTCCGCACTCTCTAATACACTCACCGCGCGACCCCTTCTACCGCTCAGCTACGGCTGTGATTGATGGATTGTCGGGATGTGCTCGATACTTTCAAACTTACACCACCCACCAGTAAAAGACCTGTCGTGTCCACGACAAATGCGGCAACCAAAAACTACAGGAGTCACTCATCTAGTTTTGTGTGTCTCCCATTTCAAGTGACGTCAATAAAATACACAGCAGTTAAGTATTCCGAAGACGTGTGTCTAACCTCAACACGTTTGGCAATTCTGTTGTGTAATTTTGTTGTTTTATTCTTCCAAATTGTAGAAAATTATAGTACTTTGATCTATAGTGCAACAATCAAAGCAGATATGACTTCATTCCTCGAAATTTCAGACAGCATATATGCGAATTTTCTAATCTTTCATTGGTGATGATTAACACTCCACTGAAAACAAAGAAAGACGCACGTGTTGCATGATATTTGAGTTATATACATGTACCTACTTAGTTACATAGGACTTTTTTATTCTTATATACAGACAAAAAAGAGGTATTTTGTATTTACAGCAGAACACTTGTTTAATAACGAGGAGAGTTCAATAAGTAATCCAAGATACTTTTTGTCGCCCAGTTTCGATTAAAAAAATATAATTTTGTTTGCGATATCCTTAGCCCGTCCTATGTCATGTCATATATTTCCAATAACTCCTGATAAACAGCAGCGTTATGACTAATCTTCAAAATGGTGTCTGTATTAAGGTGCGTTCCAAACAAAGACCAGTTATTGAATTTCTTTTGCTGGAAGACCATGACAAATATTCACAGGTGTTTACGGAATGTCTACGGATAACGGGCACTGAAGTAAAGCACAATAAGTCGCTGACGGAACTGTCCATCGTCAACAGAATAAGCGGAAAGAAGTCTCTTCTTCCGCATGCAGGCCGGCCGCACACAGTTGTAATGTTGCAACCTGCGTGTACTCGAATTCGAGGTGATCGATGAATAACAATTAAGCAGTTCAGTGCTCAGCTTGAGATCTGTGTTGGTAATGCTGACATGCTTGCCAACCACTTAATGTATTCAAAGCCTTGTGCCCCCTGAATTCCTCGACATCTAACTTAAGAGCGTAAAGGGGAAAGAGGGAACATCTGTGCGAATTACTTGCTCGATGGCGATGATTTATTGTCAAACAATCTCACATTCGATGAAGCATGGATTCGCCATTTTCAGCCTGAAACATAATGAGAATTCGTGGAGCGACACCACACAAAGTCTACGTTCAAAACAGTATTGTCAGTTGGTAAAGTCATGGCTACAGTCTTCTGAGACTCTTAAGGAGCCATTCTGCTCGATGTCCTCACTCATGCCCAAATACGTAGACTAAGAAGTGTATTGTGAGATTCTGAGGAAACTAAAGAACCGTTTAGAGCGTGTTCGAGGCCACAAAATGCGAACGCACTTCTCCACAATTAAGCAATGCTTTACACTGGTCTGTGCAGCCAGAGAGGAGATCATAAAACTTCGATAGACTGTTTTTACTCATCCACCTTACAGCACAGATCTCGCACTTTTCGACTTCCATTTCTTTGCCGCACAGCAGTAATGATGGGGAAGTTACTGATGCAGCAAAAACTTGTCTGATATGCAGAGCAGTAGAGTGGTACCATCATGGCATACAGAATCTCACATTAAAATGAAGTAAAGCCACAAAACTGAACGGAGATCACGTTGAAAAATGGGGTTGTATACAAGGATTGAAAAACAATACGGTGTATTTAAATCGCGAATAAAACCATCCAGCTTTAAGAAAAAAATATGTTTTGTTCCTTATTGAACGGCCCTCGCGTTGTATTTTTATTTTACTGTCAGTTATGTCCTACTTTCATGACATTACGCCTCTTGTAAAATGTTTTCTCCAACAGACGCTTACCACATCGAAGCAGGCAGGGCTGAGTATAGATATCTCGCACTAACACTGCTGTATTCAGACTTTCCTTGAGGTGTCGTGGCGTTATGGGAAGTCTGACTCACTCATGGACGCGGCCGTAAAACACGAGTTCTCATCAACTGATACCTCGCCTTCCGCATATATCCTCCATAAAGATATAACAAGATGATGGTTCGAGACTACGTGGATCAAGACTTGCACCAAAACACTTCAAGTTTCGAAAGAAGCAAAATCAGTTTCTTAGCGACAGTTAAATCTCGCCAAGTCTGTCTCTACAGCTGAACACTGCCTCCACGATCAGATGGGAGCCGCCTGACGATCACTCACGTCGACACACTCACTGAGAACACCGGAAGAACTGATCAGAGTTTCATGCCAGATCCGGAGACCTCTTACAAACTTTCCGTACTGTACGAATAACTTTGACGATCACTATGGATAACCATAGGTCCGACATCACACGCGAGGCACATTTTCAAACACAGACAAAGTGGAAATTGCGATACTAGCAGCCGGCTTTCAGCAGTGACGTAGCGAATATGGGGCGAACGACATAAACAGTATGGCGACTATGACGTCATATGCGATATTTTGAAGGCGGGGCGGGTTGGCCGAGTAGTTCTAGGCGCTACAGTCTGGAACGGATCGACCGCTACGGTCGCAGGTTCAAATCCTGCCTCGGGCGTGGATGTGTGTGATGTCCTTAGATTAGTTAGGTTTAAGTAGTTCTAACTTCTAGGGGAATGATGACCTCAGAAGTTAAGTCCCATAGTGCTCAGATCCATTTGAACCATTTGATATTTTGAAACCTCCACTACAGAGAGAGTTTTGATTACGAGAATTTGCTACGTCGGAAAGAATAGTTCGAATTACAACTAATATGCTCAATCACATACAATCAAGACAAAAGTTTCTAGGAAATAAAACGTATCGGGTAACGTAAAAACAAGTTCTGCAGTTGTTTCGTATTTCACGACACACAGAACGAACTAAAAAAATATTTATCGTAGATGAATAGTAACTAGTATCGAAAATGCACTTTAGCTTTGTAGCACAAGTAGCAACTGTGATGCACCCTTTCGAGCATATATTCTTATCAGTAGGACATCAAAATTATTATTACAAGAAAGTGAAAATTTGTGGTAAATTCTATGGGACCAAATTGATGTGGTCATCGGTCCCTAGGATAACACACTACTTAATGTAACTTAAATTAACTTACACTAAGGACACACAAACCCATGCCCAAGGGAGGACTCGAACCTCCGACGGCGGGAGCCGCTCGAACCGTGGCAAGGGGCCCTAGACCACACGGCTACCCCGCGTGGTATTTCACAAGAACTATACCTGTCTAGCGAAAAGAAAACATAATAAAAAAATCTCTGCAGCTGTAGTAGACAGCTCGATACACAGTAAAAATTGAAAGCAAAATGTGTAAACGAAAGAAATTGAAGATAGTATCGGAAATACTGTTTGGCAGCATATCTCAGTAGAGACTGCGATGCGCTATTACGAATGTATACATAAATCATGAGTAAACCGAAACGGTTGTCTCAAAAAGAAACCTACTATTTATCGAAAAAATAAGAATTAAGTATGGTTAAAAAGCAGTGTAGCTGTAGCTTCGTAAAAAGAAGCAATATAGCACGATAAACATTAGGAATTAAAAATATATTATTATTAAAAGGACCTATAAATCGACTAAATATTATAACTTCCTGAGAAAGAAAGGAAACAGTATTTTGTTCTCATAAACAGCAGAGCTTAGACATGTTTCTCTCAAATCTTGCGAGAATATGACAGCAACAGCGAAATTCAATTTAAAATGAACACCAAGAAGTGACATCAAAGCAGCAGTCACCATTGCGTCATTGGTCAAAGACGACGGGTACTATCTACATCTACGTCATTGCTCTGCTATTCACAATAAAGTACCTGGAAGACGGTTCAACAAACCACCTTCAAGCCTTCTCTCTACCATTCAACTCTCGAACGGCGCGCGGGAAAAACGAGCACTTAAATTTTTCTGTGCCCGTCCTGATTTCCCTTATTTTATCGTGATGATCATATCTCCCTATGTAGGTGGGTGCCAATAGAATGTGTTTGCAATCGGAGGAGAACACTGGTGATTGGAATTTCATGAGAAGATCCCGTCGCAACGAAAAACGCGTTTGTTTTAATGATTGCCACTCCAATTCACGTATCATGTCTGTGGCACTATCTCACCTACTTTGTGATAATACAAAACGAGCTGCCCTTCTTTGAACTTTTTCGACGTCATCCGTCAGTCACGTCACCTGATGCGGATCCCACACCGCACAGCAGTATTCCAAAATAGGGCGGACAAGCGTGGTGTAAGCAGTCTCTTTAGCAGACCTGTTGAACCTTCTAAGTGTTCTGCCAATGAATCACAGTCTTTGGTTTGCTCTACCCACAACGTTGTCTATATGATCGTTACAATTTAAGTTATTTGTAATTGTAATTCCTAAGTATTTAATTGAATTTACAGCCTTCAGATTTGTGTGACTTATCGCGTAATCGAAATTTAGTCATGTGACTAAATTCACACTTTTCTTTATTCAGGGTCAACTGTCACTTTTCGCACCACACACATATTTATTTAAATCAATTTGCGATTCGTTTTGGTCATCTGATGACTTTACAAGACGGTAAATGACAGAATCGTGTGCAAACAATCTAAGATAGTTACTCAAATTGTCTCCTATGTCGTTAATATTGATCAGGAATAATAGAGGGCTTATAACACTTCCTTTGTGAACGCCGGGTATTACTTCTGTTTTACTCGATGACTTTCCGTCTATTACTACGAACTGTGACCTTTCTGACAGGAAATCACGAATCCAGTCGCACAACTGAGGCGATACTCCGTAGGCACACAGTTTGGTTTAGAAGACGCTTGTGAGGAACGGTGTCGAAATCCTTCTGGAAATCTAAAAATATGGAAGCAATTTGACATCTCCTGTCGATAGCACTCATTACTTCATGAGTATAAAGACCTAGTTGTGTTTCACAAGGACGATATTTTCTGAATCCGTGCTGACTATGTGTCAAAAAATAGGTTTCTTCGAGGTACTTCATAATGTTCGAACACATTATATGTTCCAAAACCCTATTACAAATCGACGTTAGTGATATGGGCCTGTAATTATGCAGATTACTCCTACTTCCCTCTTTGGGTAGTGGTATGATCTGTGCAATTTTCCAGCCTTTAGGTACGGAACTTTCTGTGAGCGAGCGGTCGTATATAATTGCTAAATATGGAGCTATTGTATCAGCATACTCTGTGAGTAACCTGACTGGTATACAATCTGGACCGGAGGCCTTGGCTATATTAAGTGATTTAAGCTGCTTTGTTACACCGACGATAACTATTTCTGTTTTTCTCATCTTGGCAGTTATTCTTGATTGGAATTCAGGAATATTTACTTCGTCTTCTCTGGCGAATGAGTTTCTGAAAACCGTGTTTAATAACTCTACTGTAGTGGCACTGTCATCAGTGACTTCACCGTTGTTATCGCGCAGTGAAGGTACTGATTGCGTCTTGCCACTGGTGTACTTTATGAATGACCAGAATCTCTTTGGGTTTTCTGCCAGATTTCGAGACAGAGTTTCGTTATGGAAATTATTAAAAGCATCTCGCATTGAAGTAAGCGCCACATTTCGAACTTCTGTAAAACTTTGCCAATATTGGCCATTTTGCGTTCTTTTAAATTTGGCATGCTTTTTTCGTTGCTTCTGCAACAGCGATCTGACCCGTTTTGTGTACCATGCGTGATTAGTACCATCAATTATTAATTTATGTGGTATGTATCTCTCAACTGCCGTCGATACTATCTCTTTAAAATCATTCCACATCTTTTCTGCACTTACATGATCAGATCGGAAGGAGTGAAGACTGTCTCTTAAAAAGGCGTTAAGAGCATTTTTATCGGCTTTTTTACATAGATATACTTTGCGTTTCTTTTTGATGGTTGTAGGTGTTACGATATTCAGCCTAGTAGCAACTGCCTTGTGGTTGGTAATCCCTGTATTAGCCACGATACTCCTTATTTGTCCAGGATTACTTGCTGCTAGGAGGTCAAGTACGCTTTCGCAACCATTTACGCTGCGAGTGGCCTCATGAACTAATTGTTCAAGATAATTTTCTGAGAAAGCATTCAGTAAAATTTCGGATGACGTTTTATGAATGCCGCCAGCTTTAAACGTATAATTTTTCCAACATATCGAGGGTAGATTGAAGTCAACACTGACTATAATTCTATGAGTGGGATACTTATTTGAAATGAGACTCGAGTTTTCTTTGAACTGTTTAGTAACTATATCTTCTGAGTTGAGGGGAGGGAGGGGGGTTCAGTAAACGATCCAATTAGTAGTTTAGTGCCATTGTAAGACGTTGTGGTCTCCTGACCTTCATTGCTTACATATTCCGCCCTCACAATCATATTCTGCACATCAAGACGCTTCATTCGAAAGCAAACTCGATAAGATAAAGTCAATGTTGTATGAATTCTTGTAAACGATATGCAAATAACTAGTAAATCACAAGTGCACACTGAGATTGAAATACTCGAAGCTGGTGTACACACACACATTCAAGACACGACGGTCACAAAAGCTTTTAGTTTGGGAGAGCCAAACCGCAAGCCAGGAAGCTGGTCCCTTCAGAGGACGAATCAACCTATCTATGTCGGCCGACGACCGCCCGTAGAGCAGACAGCGTTTGTCCGAGTGAAAGGGAGAACGACCCCATGTTCGGTTTGAAAGTAAATTCCTCTACATTGTGTGGGAGCGCCCAGCCTACGCATTCTTTACAAACATAGCACACAGTTTCAGAGGTTTTCACAGGGAGACAGCAAACGCCAAACGCCGATGCTACAGATTTCCGGATCGTTCGCCTTAAACAAAACGTCATTCTCCCGTCTTAGAAGAGCAATGCTGATTGCCAGGCGACATTCCTGACGCCTTGAGCTGAAGTAGTAGTGGAAGAGACCGAAAGATACACCCCTTCACGTCTGGCATGGAGAGGGGCTGTTATATTGTCGCTCTTGGAGCGATAATACGTAACGAGAGCGTGTGCGCTCGTATGTGTACTCAAAGAGTGAGGAACAAGTCTCTCCTCAGTACTTCACTGGGAGAGCACATCTGTAGAGAGCGAATCAAAGGGCGACTCTATAATGAGTCCTTGCGATTAAGCGTTGTTCTCTGTGTTGGCCGCCACACTTATTGCGCTGTGTGAACAGACAGAGTTATAATTAAACGCCTACGACCGAATTTTTGAGTGGCATCGCGGTGGACTGGTTATCTGACCAGTGCACCACGCCAATAGTTAGACTAGGTGCGACTAGGAGTCCTTGACTTCATCAAGGCGTAGGGAGAGTTCGATTGGCGAAGGTCAATCCAGATAGAGCGAGAATTATCTTATTTGTCAGCAGCAAGCGGCGCAGACAGCAGTCATCGCAGCTTCCATTATTGTGACCTACAGCTCTTGCGAACCCCATATTTCCTTCACAACGGTACACTTCACTGCATTTCACATGCGACAGCCTCGACCGTACCTAGCAACATTCTAACAGATAATTATTTAAGTTGAGTAGGTACAGTTCTCAGCCATTCCACCAAGTCAATAACATTCTTAAACTTTGAATAGAAATTTCATTAGCGAATCCTATCCTTGAGAGGTAACTTCACATTCCGAAAAGAACCCGGAAATAACTTGTTCAGTTCAAACTAAAAGTGCCATTGTGATTTCACAGAATTTTTGCAAAATAAATAATAATTTTCGGTTTTTCTTACACTAACTAGCACTACTCCAGTACCCAAGTATCCCACTACTTATGGAAGAAGTTTTGTGAAATTTTGTGTCATTTTCTTACAGCGGACGACTCCAGAAGATATTTATTGCTGAAAGTTTCTCAGGGATTTTTCTTTAGAACGTTAGGAGCGTCTGTCTGACTTCTGTAGCAGTGTGGGGGTGGAAATTGCATCTTGCAGGAGCCACAGGGCAGATTAATCCATTGCGCAGAATGACAGAATAGCGCCCCTGTCCCTCACACTATTCTGGTATCGCATATTCCTGTTAACCCTCAAACACCTCCACCCCAGAGCGCCCACAGTTCGCCTCTTTCTCACCAGAGAGCTGCCGATACACACTCAGAATCTGTGAGCTACTAACTCTGCCGGAATTATTTTAACGTTCAAGCTCTTCAATTATTTAGCCTCAAGGGCAGAATATGGAGATTCTCGTTTGTTATCCTCTTCCTCCACTAACAGCACTCCTGTTCAAAGCGCTGCCTCGTGCCGCAACTGCGCGCGACGTTGTTGGCACGATGTTGTTGACGATGGTGGGAGAATACCTGAAGCCGATGGAAAACCAAGGAAAGGACCATAACCCCTAAAGGATGCTAGTAGAATCCCATTACAACGTCTGGAGCGTAGCTTATAGTGTATTTCCCCTACTGTCCACTCGGCGTGACCTGGGGAATCCCAAGGCGTCGACTCCAGGCTCCAGAGTGAGCACCCTAGGTGGTGGGGGTCTGCGAAAAACATCACCGGATGCTTCGCTGACAGATAGGTAATGTTCACACAGAGTCGTCATCGATCGGGTCACACTCAAAAGGAAGTTAAAACCCCTACCTCGGTAAATTCCATCCCACAAGGGGAGGCCACTTCCTTCGGATGATGGATTTCAAATGGTTCAAATGGCTCTGAGCACTATGGGACTCAACATCTTAGGTCATAAGTCCCCTAGAACTTAGAACTACTTAAACCTAACTAACCTAAGGACATCACACACACCCATGCCCGAGGCAGGATTCGAACCTGCGACCGTAGCAGTCCCGCTGTTCCGGACTGCAGCGCCAGAACCGCTAGACCACCGCGGCCGGCATGATGGATTTACTTCAAACTTTGTAGACTGTTAATAGTCCATGAGGACAACATAAGGTGCCAATAGTAAGGAGTATTACTTGGGCGATTTCGAGAAAATCGTAAGAAAAGTTTTTCACGTAAATGAGGTACCGTTGCGTTGCGACCCTGAGCAGGAGATGGCAGCCAGTTGTCAGGTGCTTAGCGTTGAAGCTCTGTTATCAGTGGATCGCTGGATCAAGTCCTGCTCGTATTTTTTTTTAATTTAAATTTTTTCAACACGAATCGTATTATTTCATACATATTAAATTTGAAAGGTTATAAGATGAAAAGACATGTATATCTGCATGACCTTTTATTGAATTCCCAATGTTATTTTGTTGTTTGCTTATTTGTATTATTACAATAAATATTATTTTTATGGACATCGACATGTGAACGACCAAACGCATAAAGTTTTCCTGAAATTGTATGCCTATCACGGTTTCCGAAACCACTTATTCTTGCAATCGGGTAAGATACAGAGAACAACTTCGCACCTTGATACTTCAATCTGCAGGCACAGGCGCCAAAGACGAGGGAAAGGCTTAGAAAACCCAAGCCAGACATCGATAAATAAAGGTGCAAATAACTGTATTCAATAACAGAATCAATTACAGTGTGCTAGAATATGAGGGTAATGTATGATTAAACGTCGAGGGTACTTTCGACATTACAAGTTGCACGGTTAACTATTTCATACAGACACGGAAAACATAAATTACAAAGGCATCTACTGTAACGAATGAATGCAGTTTTCTCACATGCGCAAGGGATCTTCAGAGTTTCTAAGAAAAACAAAGCTCGTTGACATTTTGAAAAATTTCTCTTTCTCCCGACAGTTTGGGTGCAAATCAAGCGTAACGCAACGTGTTCGTAAATATCGGTGCCGAAAACTGGCGATGTATGATGAAATATATTTTAACGGTATCTTCACGAGAAGAATTTTCCCGTTGGTTGTCAATCAAATATGGGCAAGTTTGAAGGTGCTAATAAAGTTTTTAACTTGCTTTTAAGAATAAAAATTGCAAAACATATATAAATATATATAATAATAACTAGGAAACAGCAAAATAAGATCGGAAATTCAATAAAAGTCCATGCAAATGCACGTGTCTTTTCATCATTTTACATTTCATATGTAATTTGTATGAAATAATACGACTAGCGTTGAAAACAATATATAAATAAAAAAACATGATAGGGACTGTATCCATCGATCCACCGATTACGGAGCTTGGAACTAACCAGATGATCGCCGCCTGCTCGTGATAAGGGTCGCAAGGCACCGATACTTCACTGACGCGTAAAACTTCTCTTACGACTTTCTCGAAATCGCCTTACTGCTTGCACATTATGTTGTCACCTTGTCAGATAGCAGTTCCTCCTCCAGTCTGGGAAACGACACGTAACATCACCTCAATGAACTTCGCCATGTTCAGTAATGTAGCAATTCTGTACGCCCGAAACCGCGACTCGTCACCTCGAGAACAAAACGTACGTATGTCAGGCTTTACCTCGTTTCCGGTTCTCTCCGTTTTGTAATCCTCACGTAACGCGCTCCCTTTAAATGCCATTCTCTTATGCTTGACGAATATTTTATCGTTCAGACTAGAGCTAGGCAACGGCACAGCTCTCTGCAGACCGAATGACATTGTTGAACATTTCGCAGCGCCATTATGAATACAAACGTGTCTCTTTACATCAAAATAGGTGCGTATGTTGCGATCACTCTGGAGCGCCTTAGTGGGAGAGGAATTTGAGTCCGTGTGCCCTTCACAGATTGCTGCCGTAGCTGAATAACACACCAGAACATCAAATATCATGTCGCTATATTTCATTAATGCAAATGGAAAGAATAAGATTTAAGATGCACAAAAAATCTGTAAAACCGGTGCCTGGGACTTTCACGCTTATATATCTTTGATGTAAACAGGATGTCCAGTTGTGTTAAATACTTTGGCAACCAGATGTCCACTGACATGTCCTTATACCGTTTGAATAGCAAAGAAGTAGGGGAATAATGCAGACAAATGCGAAAAAGAGAAAGAAGATTCCGTTTTAATGTCCGATCGACCATCGACGAAGACGCCATTAGAGATGGAGTACAAGGTCGGACAGGAAAAATATGGGCAAAGATATCAGCCGCCTCCTTTCCAAAGGCCCCATACACGCATTTGTCTTAACCGATTTATGGATGCCCAAACGGGGTGTGAATCACTTTCCTACCAAAGCGAGACCAATGACTCAACAGCTGAGCCTTCTTACTCGGCAGCGAATGGTATTTCAGAAAGTAAGACGACGGAAGCGAACAAGAAGTTATATTGCGGTTAGAAGCAGCAATATTAATGCAAGTTATGTGCATTCGTTTCAATGCATGGCGCCATCTGTCACACCCACGAGGTATCAACTTCCGCCAGTATTTCGAACGCATGTATAAAACATCGTCACATCTACATTTTTTAGGTTTAGTGCCGCCGACAGTGAGATCTTAGGAATTGGGATTTTGCTCAGTTGGTCATGGGTGCTAAGATGAATGCCTTTTTTGATGAGCGAACCACTTCTCCTAAAGTGATTTATGGAAACCACAGACAAAACCAAGACAGTGTCGCCATGCCGTGTTTGGTACTGCACTACTTACGAGTAGAAGTGTCCTCCAGTTGTATGCCTTCAGAACTTTCAAGTTATTTTCTCTTATGGATTATTCCTCTGTCTTATGCTTCCGGATTGCAAAATAATTGTGCTACATCCAGTGTAACTGCTTCAATTGTGTGGCCTGGAAACTGTGTGTGCTTCAGAACTAGGTAACGTCGCGGTAGAGCGGTACTCCAAAAATTATCTTTACATCTGTCGATTTCATTCGACTGAGTTCTATTTTCTAAAAAGACCTGGATACTCTCACACGAAAATCTGATCTGATACCCCGTAAGCTCGAATTTGTTCATTGAAAGAAAGTGTGTAGCTGTACCGATTGCCTTCTAGAAGTCAAGGAACATGCCATCAGGCTGTTCACCGTTGTCTAAGGCGCACTGCATCTCATGCACGAACAGGGCAAGATGAGATCTCTGTTTGTTGAATCTACAAGGTGTCCCAATAGGAACATTCAATGTTCAGGGCTCTAGAGTTCATTCCTTAAGAGCTATGATTACTTTTCAGTAGAAAAATTCAAATGGCTCTGAGCACTATGGGACTTAACATCTATGGTCATCAGTCCCCTAGAACTTAGAACTACTTAAACCTAACTAACCTAAGGACATTACACACATCCATGCCCGAGGCAGGATTCGAACCTGCGACCGTAGAAGTCGCGCGGCTCCGGAATGAGCGCCTAGAACCGCTAGACCACCGCGGCCGGCTTTCAGTAGAAGAGATGTGTTTCACAGTAGCGAAGATGAGAAACTGTTCATGGCTCTCAAGGTATGCATTGCAGAGCCCACGTTTCTTGATTCGAACGTTCGTTCTTGCCATATCCCTGAATATTGATCTTTCCTCCAGGGTTACCCGGTATGATAATCTTATAAAAGAGTTTTTCCATCAGAAAAATGGCATACAGCACAAGTATAAATCGTGTTCCATAATTCCACTGACGTCAGTGATATAGGTCCATGATTATGAGCATCTGACCGACGACCCTTCTTCAAAACGGGAATGACCTGCGCTTTTTTTCCAATCGCTAGGTACCCTTCGTTGCGCCAGCGACCTACGGAATACTATTGATAGAGGGGGGGGGGGGCATTTCTATGATATCTCAACGATGAAAAGAACAACCTGAGTTTCTCAACAATTGTGTCTACAATATTTTTGTTGACGTCTGCATGAAAGATCCAAAGTCTTCAAAAACGACATGCAACTAAAACACATTTTACAATGCTGCTGAGACAGTTCAGGAAGAAATGGAGACTGTAGCGGGTTCGTCTATGCACGGGGAAGTCAGCGCTCGTGCAGCGCGATTTAGTAAAGTGCAGGGCATTTGCGGTGTGGGCGTTTCAAAAGATGGCGGAAGATGACGATTGGTTGAGTAATGTGTTGTGGACCGACGAAGCTCATTGCACGCTCCGAGGGTCTGTCAACGCCTACAACTGCAGAATTTTGGCTACCGAAAATCCTAGAACTGTCGTGGAAACTCCATTGCACGACGAGAGAGTCACAGTATGGGTTGGATTTACCACGTCTGCCGTTATCGGGCCTTTTTTCTTCGAGGACATGTGTGATTCTGGTTTTGTAAGTGCTACCGTGACGGGTGATAGGTACGCCGATATGTTACAGAATCGCATCATCCCCAGCCTGGCTGATAAACACCTGCTGGAACGTACGATGTTTATGCAGGATGGCGCTCAACCCCATATTGCTAGACGCGTGAAAGATCTCTTGCGCGCGTCGTTTGGTAATGATCGTGTGCTCAGCCGCCACTTTCGTCATGCTTGGCCTCCCAGGTCCCCAGACCTCAGTCCGTGCGATTATTGGCTTTGGGGTTACCTGAAGTCGCAAGTGTATCGTGATCGAACGACATCTCTAGGGATGCTGAAAGACAACATCCGACGCCAATACCTCACCATAACTCTGGACATGCTTTACAGTGCTATTCCTCGACTACAGCTATTGTTGAGGAATGATGGTGGACACATTGAGCATTTCCTGTAAAGAACATCATCTTTGCTTTGTCTTACTTTGTTATGCTAATTATTGCTATTCTGATCAGATGAAGCGCCATCTGTCGGACATTTTTTGAACGTTTGTATTTTTTTGGTTCTAATAAAACCCCATGTCTTTCCAAGTATGTGTGTCAATTTGTACCTCTCTATCTACATTATTCCGTGATTTATTCAGTTTTAAAATAAATACTGACTTTTGATCACCCGGTATAATCGTACAACACACGGACGGAATCGATATAGATAGTTATGCGCATCTGTCCTACTACACTCTTTGACAAAGGGAGCGTCCATTTTTCCATTCGCTTGGATCCAATCGCAGCTACGACGATGTAAGATAAACTGCTGCCTGAAAAGTATCAAGCTCTTTCTCATAATCTATATACAACCGTGCAAGTGACACATGATCTTCAGTCGCTTTTCAACTCTTGATTGTTTTTAGTTGACTTATTTCAGGATCTGTCGTTTCAGTGCCTAAGCGACGACTAACTGGAAGAATCGTACAAGTCTTCCTCAGTGAAACACTTTCAGAAGTCTGAGTTCAGAATTCCGGCCTTGTCTGTGTCATCGATGCCAGTATGTAAATTTTGTGACAGCACAGGGAAGTTTTCCACAATCTTAGCTGCTCGACAAGCAAGCAGAGAGTTATTAGGCTAGCAAGTGTTTTTCTTTTGGTTTCGACGGGGGTTCGTGGGCTAATGTCCAGATGTGTCCAGACAGGATGTGATTGAGTAGTGCGAGCTGTAGTTCTCGCCATATGATGACTACGCAACATATTATTTTATTTTTTGTGTAAAAAATCTAATGTCACCGTCAGATGGATTCGATGTCTTTGGTTTGCATTTGTTGCTGCCTGCGATCTCCGTGCCTACATGGCTAAGTCAATGTGCTGATTTCTTATGATTTTACTGTGTTTAAATACCAGCCCGAGTAAGACTATTATTCGAAGTAACCTTGTGATTGATCTGAATAAACTGATAATGAACTTTAATCTAGATCTTATGCTACATGTTTATCCTGAACGATCATTCCTTTCATATCTCCCTGATGTGTTTAGATAAAGGGTGACAATTATTGAGTTATATGAAATAAAATCGTGATAACTTCTGATCGTTTTCCATTAGGACGTTCAAAAAATAGTTCAAATGGCTCCGACCACTATGGGACTTAACATCTGAGGTTATCAGTCTCCTAGAACTTGGAGCCACTTAAACCTAACTAACCTAAGGACATCACACACATCCATGCCCGAGGCAGGATTCGAACCTGCGACCGTAGCAGTTGCGCGGTTCCGGACTGAATCACCTAGAACCGCTCGACCACAACGGCTTAGGACGTTAAAATTGCACGGTTGGCCGCGGGGCATGATGGGAATTATTATGGTTTGGTTTAGCGACGAAGCCCACTGTCATTTGGAAGGGTTCGTCAACAAGCAAAATGGCGTATTTGAGGGACTGAGAATCCGCATTTCGCGATCGAGAAGTGCTTTCACCCTCAACGAGTGACTGTGTGGTGTGCAATGTCCTGTCACGGAATAATCGGTGCGATATTCCTTGATGACGCGATGACTACCGAACGGTACGTGACGGTTGCGGAAGATGATTTCATCCCCATTATCCAACGTGACCCCGATTTCGACTACATGTGACTATATTAAAGACAAGGTGTACAGCAATAACCCCAAAACCATTGCTGAGCTGAAAAAAAACCATTCAGGAGATCATCGACAGCATCTATGTTCCGACACTAAAGCAGATCATGCAGAATTCTGTTATATATCGCCGGCCGGAGTGGCCGAGCGATTCTAGGCGCTACAGCCTGGAACCGCGCGACCGCTACGGTCGCAGGTTCGAATCTTGCCTCGGGCATGGATGTGTGTGATGTCCTTAGGTTAGTTAGGTTTAATTAGTTCTAAGTTCTAGGGGACTGATGACCTCAGAAGTTAAGTCCCATAGTGCTCAGAGCCATTTGAACCACGTCTGCGCCACATCATAGCCAATGATGGCAGGCATATCGAACATATCATAAACTTCAGTCATGTTTACTTGTTGACTAAAGCGTGTGCACCCCGTAGTTTGTAACTAATATGCATTTTCCTCATATACACTCCTGGAAATTTAAATAAGAACACCGTGAATTCATTGTCCCACGGAGGGGAAACTTTATTGACACATTCCTGGGGTCAGATACATCACATGATCACACTTACAGAACCACAGGCACATAGACACAGGCAACAGAGCATGCACAATGTCGGCACTAGTACAGTGTATATCCACCTTTCGCAGCAATGCAGGCTGCTATTCTCCCATGGAGACGATCGTAGAGATGCTGGATGTAGTCCTGTGGAACGGCTTGCCATGCCATTTCCACCTGGCGCCTCAGTTGGACCAGCGTTCGTGCTGGACGTGCAGACCGCGTGAGACGACGCTTCATCCAGTCCCAAACATGCTCAATGGGGGACAGACCCGGAGATCTTGCTGGCCAGGGTAGTTGACTTACACCTTCTAGAGCACGTTGGGCGGCACGGGATACATGCGGACGTGCATTGTCCTGTTGGAACAGCAAGTTCCCTTGCCGGTCTAGGAATGGTAGGACGATGGGTTCGATGACGGTTTGGATGTACCGTGCACTATTCAGTGTCCCCTCGACGATCACCAGTGGTGTACGGCCAGTGTAGGAGATCGCTCCCCACACCATGATGCCGGGTGTTGGCCCTGTGTGCCTCGGTCGTATGCAGTCCTGATTGTGGCGCTCACCTGCACGGCGCCAAACACGCATACGACCATCATTGGCACCAAGGCAGAAGCGACTCTCATCGCTGAAGACGACACGTCTCCATTCGTCCCTCCATTCACGCCTGTCGCGACACCACTGGAGGCGGGCTGCACGATGTTGGGGCGTGAGCGGAAGACGGCCTAACGGTGTGCGGGACCGTAGCCCAGCTTCATGGAGACGGTTGCGAATGGTCCTCGCCGATACCCCAGGAGCAACAGTGTCCCTAATTTGCTGGGAAGTGGCGGTGCGGTCCCCTACGGCACTGCGTAGGATCCTACGGTCTTGGCGTGCATCCGTGCGTCTCTGCGGTCCGGTCCCAGGTCGACGGGCACGTACACCTTCCGCCGACCACTGGCGACAACATCGATGTACTGTGGAGACCTCACGCCCCACGTGTTGAGCAATTCGGCGGTACGTCCACCCGGCCTCCCGCATGCCCACTATACGCCCTCGCTCAAAGTCCGTCAACTGCACATACGGTTCACGTCCACGCTGTCGCGGCATGCTACCAGTGTTAAAGACTGTGATGGAGCTCCGTACGCCACGGCAAACTGGCTGACACTGACGGCGGCGGTGCACAAATGCTGCGCAGCTAGCGCCATTCGACGGCCAACACCGCGGTTCCTGGTGTGTCCGCTGTGCCGTGCGTGTGATCATTGCTTGTACAGCCCTCTCGCAGTGTCCGGAGCAAGTATGGTGGGTCTGACACACCGGTGTCAATGTGTTCTTTTTTCCATTTCCAGGAGTGTATTTATTGAGAGTCGAAGGCCTCGTATGGCGGATAAATACGAAGTAGCAGCACCTGTGTTATTAAGAAGTTAGATGTGTTCGAAGGAATATTGCATCGTGCTCCTTAATAGCAAAGGCACTGCTATTTCGTACACATAAAAGGCCCGCGGCACAGTACGGTATTCCTGGCTAGACAGAGGATTGCGAAAACCTGTTCAAATGGTTCAAATGGTTCTAAGCACTATGGGACTTAACTTCTGAGGTCATCAGTCCCCTAGAACTTAGAAATACGTAAGCCTAACTAACCTAAGGACATCATACACATCCATGCCCGAGGCAGGATTCGAGCCTGCGACCGTAGCGGTCGCGCGGTTCCAGACTGTAGCGCCTAGAACAGCTCGGACACTCCGGCCGGAGCGAAAACCTGTAAAAAAAATTCTGTACAAGTAATGATCATGAAATAGCAGATGATCTGCTGGGCAACACCGACACAGCAAGACGTAAAAAGTGGACTGAGACCGTTGAATCCCCGTACATCAAGCAGAAAAGCTTGGTCTTTGCTCAGAAAACTAGGTGGTAGCATCCCAAGACATCGCACGTCCGATGCTACTACCCTCAACTAAGTTGCAGCTGACACTTTCAGAACTCCTAATGTTCGGGTATATACTATTGCGGCTAAGAAGAAATTAATGGCACTTAAAACAGTCTGTATAACTGGAACTGAATACTCTCTACCGTTCAGCGTTGACTAAGTAACGATTGCCATAAAACAAATAAAACCAGAGAAGGCACCATGCTTTGATGGCGTTCACGCAGAATTCCATTTCCACTGAGGCAAGTACGTGAAAAAGTGGCTGGTTGAGCCCTTCACAAACATTTAGCAAGCGGGCAGCATACCGCGTGGAGCGAAGCGAGCCAAAGTCAAAGCCTTACTGAAACCAGATAAACCAAACGACAATCCAGAAAGCTATCGATCCACAGATTTGCTTAGTATGCTATATAAGCTCCTGAAAAGAGTGAGGTACAATGGAAGATGCCTCAAAACCTTTGAAACCGTATCGGTGGACAAGCAGGATTCAGACCTAACGGCAGCTGCACAGATCTGTCCCTAACAACCATCATAGAAGCTTGCTTGCAGAATCGAGACAACAACAAAATCGAGAGAAAAAAAATTATGATGGACAAAATCAGAATCGAGAAAAATCATTAGTCGTATTCATTCATCTGACAGCCTCATATGATACAGTCTGGAGGCAATGTGTCATACTGAAACTCCTTCGAGACATCCCAAAGCTAAAAATTAGCAATCTCATCAATGATATGCTTAGTAACCGAAGTTTCCAAATACTAATGGACTATAAGATGAATTCACAGATGAAGCTAAACAATGGGCTACCACAAGTAACTGTCCTGGGCCCTGTTCATTTTGTACATATCAGATACGCCTGGAACCACATCAAAAAAGTTCGCGTATATTGACGAGTGGTCACTCGCAACGAGGCACAAAGATCTTGAAGTTACTGAGTCCGTATTGACCAATGATCTATTAAATGCTTTTAAATATTTTCGCATATGGAGATTGCAGCAAGGGCCTCTAAGACAAGTCCCAACATTTCATCTAAGCAATAAGATGGCCAACAAAGAGCGCATTGTCGACTTTTATGGAAGATTATTCAGAGCCAAGAGAAATCCAAAATATCTAGGGGTCATGCTTGATAGAACACTCAGCGAAAACAACATCTATTAGGAACAGCTGCAAAAATCAATACTCAAAAAACGTCCTCCAGAAACTCTGTAGCACATCATGCGGACGCTCTGCTTCAACACACTGTTCATCAGCTCTGGGATTGGTTTACCTTGCTGCAGAAAATTGCTCACCAGCCTGGATGAATAGCACTCACACATAACTTGTTGATACACAATTCAACAATACTATGCGTCTCTACCATCACACCTACACCTACTTTCTGGCTATCCATACTTAGCCACGTAACACCCCATCTCTGTGGTGGGAACGTGCATTTGTACGGGAGCACTTCCCTGTCCATGCAGAAATTCCAAGTATTAGCAAAGGCAGGCTCCGCTCTCGTCACCCCCGTCCTCCCCTCCCCCGCCCCCCTGAAAACTTCAAGAATTTTAGTTGGAAATGGCTTTTATACTGATGACGGCTGGAGACACACATATCAGATTAATGCTACGACGGAACAACTTATGATGCCATGCATATCGACCGAACCACCTGGATCTCAATTGCCATGCAAGATCTGGCCGGCTCTTAACAGACTAAGAAGTAACACTGGGATGTGTGACGTCACTTTGCACGAGTGGAAGAAAATTCTTTATTCCTTTCTTTCTTTTGCTACTGCCTTTATCCCTGATTCTCGAAACCCTAGTATTGTCTCCCACTGCGGCACCAGTTTGAAATTTGAATCAAAGGTGCCTACAACGTTCACTGTAGTGCTTCAAAAGCGTGGTGCCCTGCGACGTCAGACGTCAGCCTCGGATTCGGCGATGCTTCAGACTGTAAGGTGCCAATACATGTGAAGAAAGGTCACAGCTCAGAAGTTCGTATGAGCTGTAAAGTGGGTTAGTGATGTCGCATTGGCACCAGACTTTACCACATTTCTGACGAACGCCACCGTGGACGTGTCACACGATGAGAAGGCCGTCCCAGATCCTCTTACCCACATTTCACCCCTTCCTTTCAAGTCTCTGCGATGGAGGTCAGAAACGCGTCGTGCAGTTTTGAAACATGCGGTTCACTACTACTACTACTACGACTACTACATTTATACTCCGCAAGCCACCCAACGGTGTATGGCGGAGGGCACTTTACGTGCCACTGTCATTGCCTCCCTTTCCTGTTCCAGTCGCGTATAGTTCGCGGGAAGAACGACTGCCGGAAAGCCTCCGTGCGCGCTCGAATCCCTCTAATTTTACATTCGTGATCTCTTCGGGAGGTATAAGTAGGGGGAAGCAATATATTCGATACCTCATCCAGAAACGCACCCTCTCGAAATCTGGACAGCAAGCTACACCGCGATGCAGAGCGCCTCTCTTGCAGAGTCTGCCACTTCAGTTTGCTAAACATCTCCGTAACGCTATCACGCTTACCAAATAACCCTGTGACGAAACGCGCCGCTCTTCTTTGGATCTTCTCTATCTCCTCTGTCAACCCGACCTGGTACGGATCCCACACTGATGAGCAATACTCAAATATAGGTCGAACGAGTGTTTTGTAAGCCATCTCCTTTGTTGCTGGACTACATTTTCTAAGGACTCTCCCAATGAATCTCAACCTGGCACCCGCCTTCCGCCTTACCAACAATTAATTTTATATGATCATTCCACTTCAAATCGTTCCGTACGCATACTCCCAGATATTTTACAGAAGTAACTGCTACCAGTGTTTGTTCCGCTATCATATAATCATACAATAAAGGATCCTTCTTTCTATGTATTCGCAATACATTACATTTGTCTATGTTAAGGATCAGTTGTCACTCCCTGCACCAAGTGCCTATCCGCTGCAGATCTTCCTGAATTTGGCTGCAATTTTCTAATGCTGGAACTTCTCTGTATACTACATCATCTGCGAAGAGCCGCATGGAGCTTCCGACATTATCTACTAGGTCATTTACATATATTGTGAAAGCAATAGTCCCATAACACTCCCCTGCGGCACGCCAGAGGTTACTTTAACGTCTGTAGACGTCTCTCCATTGAGAACAACATGCTGTGTTCTGTTTGCTAAAAACTCTTCAATCCAGCCACACAGCTGGTCTGATATTCCGTAGGCTCTTACTTTGTTTATCAGGTGATAGTGCGGGACTGTATCGAACGCCTTCCGGAAGTCAAGGAAAATGGTATCTACCTGGGAGCCTGTATCTAATATTTTCTGGGTCTCATGAACAAATAAAGCGAGTTGGGTCTCACACGATCGCTGTTTCCGGAATTCATGTTGATTGCTACATAGTAGATTCTGGGTTTCCAGAAATGACATGATACGGGAGCAAAAAGCATGTTCTAAAATTCTACAACATATCGATGTCAGAGATATAGGCCTATAGATTTGCGCATCTGCTCGACGACCCTTCTTGAAAACTGGGACTACCTGTGCTCTTTTCCAATCATTTGGAACCTTCCGTTCCTCTAGAGACTTGCGGCACACGGCTGTTAGAAGGGGGGCAAGTTCTTTCATGCACTCTGTGTAGAATCGAATTGGTATACCGTCAGGTCCAGTGGACTTTCCTCTGTTGAGTGATTTCAGTTGCTTTTCTAATCCTTGGACACTTATTTCGATGTCAGCCATTTTTTCGTTCGTGCGAGGGTTTAGAGAAGGAACTGCAGTACCGTCTTCCTCTGTGAAACAGCTTTGGAAAAAGATGTTTAGTAGTTCAGCTTTACGCATGTCATCCTCTGTTTCAATGCCATCATCATCCCAGAGTGTCTGGATATGCTGTTTCGATCCACTTACTGATTTAACGTAAGACCAGAACTTCCTAGGATTTTCCTTCGAATTCACTGAACGCTTCACGCGTAGCCCTCCTTACGCTAACGTTGACATCGTTTAGCTTATGTTTGTCTGAGAGGTTTTGGCTGCGTTTAAACTTGCAGTGAAGCTCTCTTTGCTTTCGCAGTGGGTGACCGAGCAAACCGTTCCCGACACTCCGCCGCTGAGAATAGACTCAGAAGAGCTTCAGGAATGCTATGTAGGGTATCAATGAAGCAAACCCTTTTCCTGGTGCTTTGATTCCTACACATTCCCTGGTTGAAAAGGACAGTTCGCAATCCGATGAGCAACAGGAAGACGTTCTTGCCAAACTTTGACACTGCTGACTCCCTCGGACGTTACAATCCTTCTCGACATTACGGGGCTGCATCCCGTCTGAACGTGAGCGCACTCATTTGGAGTGCAGCTCGACCACAATTTTTTGCTCTCGTGTTCAGGTTAGAACCACTAAGAACCGTTCAAAACCATTCAATGAAATTTGAAATGATCGGAAGCAGCAAGTAATACTTAGGATTTTTCAGCCCTTCAGTGCCGTGTCACGGGTTTTTGCAACCAAGTGCATGAATAGAACGACAAAGGGCCCTTCTATGACTCCCCACCCTCGATGGCACCCACTCAGCTTTGTTGACCACGTTACAAACGTACCTGTCAGAAACTCCATCATTTCAGCCTGGTGGCTGCTGAAACGCCTGCAGGTAGGGAAACCCCACCCAAGGGGGTGGAAACGGTTCCCTAAACCTCTGGTCCTTGAGCAGCCTCCAGGCTGATTTGATGTCTTCATGATGAAAGTGCAGTTGCTGGTGTGCACCTACAGAGTGAACCACGTACTGCAAATGTTGGGTCTCGGCGTCTTCGCATCTTAGAATTTAGAAATAAATGTCCGTCACTTGAATGTATCTTGCTATGCGAACACAGATTTTCGGCTGTAGGTCAAGGTTTATGACACTTACGCATAGGGGAATTCTAAATTTGAAAACTGTCTTATAAAGTTTATCCTGCTGACAGGCATTGTGGAAACAGCGAAGAAGGTAATTTAGATCTGCTATTGGTGATCTTCTTATCTTCCGAATGTGGAGAGGTTGAAAATTTTGATTCTGCGAGAATGTGAAGGTTAACGAGCGTGTTTGGAGCAGCATGTAGGAGATTTGGTTTTTTAATCCCTCCACGTTGCGCCTGAAGGAAACGTTCTGTATCTATGATTTATTATATTGAAACAACGACTTTGGAACTCTATATTAACTGTCTCATTTTTGATACAGCGGGAGGAAGAAATTGTCTTATAAGCGTATTTACGCTTTTATTGTCCAAGAAAAATAATAGGAAAGCGGAACGTCTGAACAATCAGAAGATTCCTTTACCCGCTCGCAGCATTTTGATGAGTCCGACTCGTGGGAACAAATGGGGGCGAAACGTAAACATCACGTGTCACACTCGTGGGATCGAAAGTAGGGTCAAATATTTTTTTATATGTCTCTATTCAATACGTACGTTATACAGAAAACAACAGATGATCAGAGGAAGGAAACGTATAACCGAGTAAGTATAGTAGATATGTGTCAAAACATGTCCAATTGCTGGTCTACAAAAAGCGTGGAAAACCATCGATGAGTAAAACACCTCTTCGACTTTAAGCAAACTTTGGGCCCACTTCCCATAACACGTCGTTCCGACGCCTAAAAAACATCAACAACGATGTACAAAGTTTGGAAAAAACACAAAGTATGAAGCGATATCGACGTTGGAATGCACGCAGTGTAAAGTGGTGTTACATCTACCACAATGCTTTCAAAACTGCCAAGCCACACGGGACTACCAATTTTTAGAGTTGTAAGTATTTTACTATTAGAAATTCATTCATCATTCATTTTATCTTGTAATTACATATTTTGTTGACGATGTCTACTTTTAGGCGTTGTGTTACTAGTTTCTTCTGAAGGCGTCACAGCTGAAGACACCCACGAAGATTATAATTTCTACTGAAGTTTTGCTTGGGTGTAAAAATTTATGTTTATGTTTTGAAGTATTTCGTGAAATATTGTATGAGAAATATTCATACATATCAAAAAATGGTTGTGCGTATATACTGGGTGATCATAAAGTCAGTATAAATTTGAAAACTTAATAAACCACGGATAATGTAGATAGATAGGTAAAAATTGACAAACATGCTTGGAATGACATGGGGTTTTATTAGAACAAAAAAAAAAAAAACGAAGTTCACAAAATGTCCGACAGATGGCGCATAACAATCGATTATAAAAGGAGTTGTAATGAGAGAGACGTGACGGGTGAGAGGTACGCCGATATGTTACAGAATCGCATCATCCCCAGCCTTGCTGATCGACACCTGCTGGAACGTACGATGTTTATGCAGGATGGCGCTCCACCCTATATTGCTAGACGCGTGAAAGATCTCTTGCGCGCGTCGTTTGGTGATGATTGTGTGCTCAGCCACATGCTTGGCCTCCCAGGTCTCCAGACCTCAGTCCGTGCGATTATTGGCTTTGGGGTTACCTGAAGTCGCAAGTGTATCGTGATCGACCGACATCTCTAGGGATGCTGAAAGACAACATCCGACGCCAATGCCTCACCATAACTCCGGACATGCTTTACGGAGCTATTCCTCAACTACAGCTATTGTTGAGGAATGATGGTGGACATATTGAGCATTTCCTGTAAAGAGCATCATCTTTGCTATGTCTTACTTTGTTATGCTAATTATTGCTATTCTGATCAGATGAAGCGCCATCTGTCGGACATTTTTTGAACCTTTGTTTTTTTGTTTTTTTTTGTTTTAATAAAACTCCATATCATTCCAAGTGTGTGTGAATTTGTACCTCTCTATCTACATTATTCCGTGATTCATTCAGTTTTCAAATTTATACTGACTTTTTGATCACCCGGTGTGTATGTACAGTGTGTTAGACGTCTCCTACAAAACCACTGGACCGATTTCAACCAAACATTGCACACATATCACTTATGGTCTGGAAAGAATTGCTATGGGGGTAAGAACCACCTGCCTACAAAGGGATGAGGGTACGGGTGAGGAAGCAGTGTTGCCCACGACACTCGGATACTCACACTTCATTCACCCAGTATTTGAGGATGAGAGCACTTAGTGGCTTGCAGCTAACTTTACACGTAATTTCAAACCTTTGTGAAACTTTTTCTCGCTTACAGCCTCCATGAAACGGTGAAAGGAAAAAATATATAACGGCTTACTGCATTTTCGCTGTTCATGCTGTAAAGCTGCTGCACGAAGCATGACTACTTCTTTACTACTAATTGTACTCGCGACTCATTTTGCAGACAGTGTTCACATATACCACTGAATGTATCAGCAAAATTATGTCTTTGTACGACATATAGTTCAAGAGCCATTGTATAAACACTGAGATGCGTGCGAAACTACCGCATCATGCAAGACGTTTTAATTTGTTACTTCCTTACTACCAACTCTGTTCACAACACATTTCGCAGACAATAGCCACGTATATCACCGGACGTATCTGCAAAATTGTATCATGGTACAGCCGCAGTTCTGGAGGTACGTCATCATAAACATTGAGATGCGTTAAAATGAAACTACAGGGCGAAATTCGCTAGACATGTAGGTGAAAGTTAAATGTATGTGAAATATATTTGAAACGCGTGTATGTCTGCAAAGCCATGGGCAGAACGCTAATTCTAAGCCCCTGGAATGATTTCAAGTAAATTTGGTTCACATATTAGTTACGAACTAGAAAGACATACTGTGGGGGTAGGAACAACTAGCCTCATCTTGGGATGAGCTTGATAACGCTGCTAAAGAAGGGAGAAGGAGCAGGTGGACAGACGGGGAAGAGCAAATGGACAGATAGGATGGGGTGAGGAGATGGACAGAGAGGGGACAGAGATGGAGAGACAGAGGGCAAGAGGGGGGGGGGGGGTGGAGCTGGTCGATAGAGAGGCATAGCATATGTATGTAGAGGGGGTGAAGGAGGAAATGGACAGAGAGATAGAGAGAGGGGGAAGGAGGATATTGGATAATAGAAGATTAGAACAAATACATACCCGGGAATCGCCGCGTAGCCGGTTAGTATATTTATAAGAAGACCAAAATTAAATTAGTGTTAACATCTACAAGAGCAGCAGCTCGTGAAATACAGAAACGGGTAGCTACATAATTCTGGTCACGAAAGCTAAGGCCGGGAGGGCGGTGCGCTGACTACATGCCCCTCCATATCAACAACGACGCCTATCGGCGGAGGATGACACGGCTGTCGTTCGGTACCGTTGAGCCTTACGAGGCCTATTCGGAGGGAGGGAGGAGTTTAGCTGTATAAAAGGTGTCCACGTGTCGGCTTGTATTGCGATTGTCTCCCGTATCACGCTGTGAAACGTCCCCTTTGAAAAATTATGAATAACTGTACTGGAAAAACTTTTACGTTATTTCATTTTCAAACAGCTGAGGAAAACTGAACGTACTCAGACACTTCTCTCTTTACTTATTCTGATCATCACTAAACTGAAACACAATATTTCTAGTGCAACGCAATCTGACTTTCAATAATCCCCACAAAAGAATGGCCCTGACTAACAGTAATGAATCACTTACCTCACAAAAATCTTCGTTACTCGAACTACTACAATACAGCGAGCGCCAGTACTGCCAGCTAAATAAGAGATTCTAACTACTAAATGCACTAACTACTGATAGACATAGTTAGCAAATGAAAGATTTTGATAGAGAACAAACAATTTATTTACCTTAATAGCGTTCAAAAGTCGTAATATATATATATATATATATATATATATATATATATATATATATATATATATATATATAATTTTGTAACATCCAATTAAACAAATAAATTTCCTTTTTGTGACGGACACACGTCCAGATCTTTCCCTCAGAACTGTGGCATCTCTCTCCCCACATCCACCACTGCTGGCGGTTCACCTCCAACTGTGCAACTAGTGATGGGGAGCTCGTGAATGAGTCGTTCAAATGAACGCTTCACTCCAGTGAAGTGTGAACTAACCACTCAATTTTAATGAACTGGTATTTCAAACCCTTCTCAGATAGCACACTCCACACTTTTTTCTATTTCACTCACTCTCTTCCCCTCTCCCTCTCCAACTACATCGGCGCTACGTCACTCATCCTCCCCTCACTTCAGTCCTCGCTCTACTGCCTGTCGACGAATCGCGCTGTGTTTGTGTGGAACGATAGGTTTACGACGGGTTGTGGAGGTGAGGGGCGAGGTGAAAGCAGCGTCAGTTGCTTCCTGCAGTGCTGACATCATTACCCGTGACTATTTGTGCAGTTAAACTTCGCGTCTACGGGTAGCCTACCGTTGGCAGCGCTTGCAGACAAATGAATATTAAAGATACAAACGAAGAGGCTGGCTGTGTGAGCACGCCCAGTCAACATGAAAATAAAAGGTTTGTTAATAACACTGAAAGAGGGATTTTACTTGAAATCGTACCAATGACTACAGGTGACAGTTTACGCTTTGAATCTGGAGGGTTATTATTCTCAACAAAAATGAAATTTACAGGAAAACTTCTGAATGATTACTTAACGTAGGTATATAGACTTTGTGACAGTGGTAAACACACTCATTCTATTTTGGATTAAATTTTAAAAGGAACATAAAATTGGACTGCATTTCGTCGGTAGCCCTAGTTCTCAGTCCATGAATACAACAAATAATGTTTCATTTGGCAGATAAAGACTTTTTTGGGCGCTTCATGAGAAAATTTCGAGCACGATTAAATGTAATACCTTCTTTATATGTGACAGGCTTCTCTGTTTATCTTTCCTTTGTCCTCTTCGACCATGCTCTATTTAACTCAGACGCTGTAACAGCGTAAAACGTTGCGTGCACGTTACTGCATAGTTCGGCCATCTGTTGGTAAAATTATGAAGTATTACGAAGCTTTATTGTACGAGCGAGGCGAAGCGAGCGTAGCCGCAGCTGAGCGGCGAACTGGGCAACATCGCCAGGCTTCCGTACTTCATGAATGAACTACTTCATTTGAACGCTTCACGGCAAAGAGTGAAATGAATGATGTAGTTCACGGGAATGAACGAGTTCGACCCATCTCTATGTGCAACGCAATGCGCTGTTCACATCCAACTGCCCAACACTACATAAGCGTATATTCCAACAATGAGTTCAACCAGCCATAGACTGGCACACAGCACAGTCAGCGATTTTTATACAGAGCACTACGTGGCATTACCAACATAAAAACTTAAACAGCGTACTTACATAGCCCCCAGGCTCCCCACAAAAAAATTTACAAATTGTTTTGGGCTGTGGACAATACTGATTTGCTAATTTTCTTATATTAACGATACCAAATGTATCAAATGCACGCACTTATTGACACACTGTTGGTCAAAATCAAAAATTGTTCTCACAGTCCATAAAGACAGTGATCATTCACCACAGTAGTAACTGCTGTTTGTTTTCTTTTTTTTTTGCACAAAAATCTGAGCAGTAAAAGAAAATAGTAATAAACATATACATCAGCGTTACAGGAATTATCACATAAGTGAATGAATAAAAGATGAGAATATCTTTCGAAACATTAACTTCACACATGTGCATTAAAACAGAACAGAATAAATAATGTCTAAACATCTCTACAAAGTAAATAACATATTATGAATGCAAATTATATTTGAGGATAACAGTATTCATCATCATAGTGAATATAACTTAGTATTAGAAGAGAAAAAAATTCTATGAAACAGCATACAGAGACAGGAAGAACACAAATACACAAGGGTGCGCAAACACATAGCGTACTACCACAAAAGGAAAGGACATGGTTTGTTTTCAGTATAACATTTGGTACTGCAGGCCAACCCAAAACTTCATTCCACAGATCTTTCCTCTCATTTCAATACTTGTTTGTGCAAAAAAAAAATCCTATCTAAGCATGCTTTCTGTATTTATATGTTCACATATTTCTTATTGCATTATTTATTTTCCATTAACTTACCCCATCATTTGTTTCCAAGAAAATCCTAGCTAAACCTGTTGTCCCTAAACCCTACTTTTTTGTTCATATACTCTTTCAAAATAATTTTTCTTCGTTGTACACTATTTTTTAGGCCAAACCTTTTTCTTCCAGCTTCCCAATGCATTTCTTCCAGTTCATCACAACTCATTCTCTTATATAGCCTACCTCCTCTTAAGCTAACTTAAATCTACTGAGCTCAGATGTATATACTAGAGAACAAGGCAATGCAGCAGCACAAAGCAATTAAAACAAACTGCAACGACAAAATATGCAAATTGTCAAAGCAAGCAGCAGTATATCTAAATTAGCAAAGCAAATGCCACATTACAACTAATACAAGGTAATGTGCAGCAATAAGAAAAATAAATCAGTAGTAAAATTGGCTTAACAGAGTAATAAAAAGTGAAATTGAGTAGCACTATGCCTGGCAAACAGCAGCAGAAAATGCAATAACTTATACCTAAACATGACGAAGCTCAAGCAGAAAAAAATATTACAGTAAAGATAGCAACACAGATAAAGGAAATGTCTATTTACACCTCAATACCTATGTCACATCTTAACACTAGAGTGATGCATCACGATAACTTACTCTATCAAACAAGTTACCAAGTCACTGAAAAAATTACGTATGGAATTCCTGTGAAGGGAAATGTCTATTTGTGCTCCCTTTTTTTAATAAAGTAGATCATAAAATTATTACTTAAGGCATCTTTTGACAGAAAACATTTCTATTAGTACATGTATTAAATTTTATTTTAACCAATGCTTCAGCGCAGCTAGAAACTAGACATTAAACAAAATCAGCAAATATATACATAAAGCAAGGCATTAAATGTCATTCACTAGCCATATGGCATTTCATGAGGCAGTAAAATATCTCTCAACTAGAAAGACATTAGTCATAATCAGCTGTATAGACATGAAATATTTCTCATCATTTCATTAGGCATTTCAGTAAATATCAGAAAGTACAAGTTCCAAACGGTAATAATATATTTTCAAGTATGAGCGTGTCATACTTGCGATGCTTTCTACAAAGAATTGTCAATAGCGAGGTTAATGGCCTCTCTTTTCTCCACCTGTGCCTCTGAAAGGCACACACTAATGGATTTTCTTCCAGGTGACTTTGGTGCAGCTGGGCCTCCACAGCGCATTATGTCAATGTCACCTACCTTCCTTACCAAAATATTTACAGCAGCAGTTTCCACTACAGTGACAGTCCCACATAAAAAATTTCATAGGTTGAAAATTTACGTTAAAGTGTGTAGAAACAAAATCTCATATATAATAGTGTCCAAAATTTCTGTTCGCATAGTGGTACTCATATTCATGCATGCACTCACCCTTCATAACGATCACAACCACACGTCAGTGTCACAATACACATCGTCGTCGCAATAATAACATCATAACACCTCAGTCAGATCTCAAAAACGTCGTATCTTTCTTCAATAATCTCAAAACCTTTAAAAAATGCCCTCTGCTCGTTTCAATAAAGTCATCTACCTCAAACGTACTTCAAAAATAATGATCCCATACCAAATACATCATTCAATGCTCTCATGGTATCAGAATGGTTCCAAAAAAAACATGAGTAGTTCACAGAGTGCAGACAAAATACAATTTCATAAGTGTGGAGTTATTCAACTGTGTAATTGCGTCAACATGTATCACTGACGTAGTAAAAAAAATGTTTGTTTCTCTGTTAAATAATCAGATAGCTGTGTAATTCTGTGTTAGCGAAATATGGTACCGATGTGTAAAGTTGTATAAGTAAATACCATATTGCCTAGGGCTCCTAGCGCTTGCCACATGCTTAGTACACAAAGCAAAAGTGTACCCCCTGAGGATCAATGTAATTATACCCTCAGGTGTTACAGATAATAGCAATGGAATGAAATGTTCCTCCAAAAGCTTTCTTTTCATATTTGTAATTCAAGAATCTTTCTAAAAATGTTCCAAGGACAAAATTTAATGACTCAAATGTGTGTCCTGAAGCTCTAATCTGAGTGTCTAATTGTAAGATAATTTCTGTCATTACTTAATGGTAAAAATGTGCCAAGTGTTGTAGTTGCCATTGTTCATAAGCAAAGTTTTGCAGAAGTCAATGTACTTACCTCGTCATAAACAAAGGTGAAATGCTATGCATATTGATGTCATAGTTATTACACTCATTGCTGTGATCAAGAAAGTACTGTATTGTAATATATTGTTGTGTTACAGAAAAGGCTGTCTCATTGTAGCTATACCACAAAAGTTACTACTAAAACATGTTTTACTTTTCATAAGAATATAGAAAAACTGTGCAGATGTAAAACAGATACAGCACAAAAGAAATAATATAAATTGTGTCACTCATTAATAGCTTGATGATATAGTCGTGTAGCTCTCAAACAAACCAAATACTAAGTCATCTGTAATCTCTCACAAAGTACTTTAAATAAAGAATGTCTTTTCAAGTAAACCAAAATGTTGCATTAAAGTCTCATTAGCAGTATATGTGCTAAGTATGTAAGCCTTATAGTCGTTACGTAATCATGCAATGAACAAGCAAGAATGTACACACAATAACACGGTGTCATCTGTTCACTACAACAATGCATTCGTAATTACTGTCTAAATAAGTTCCCTCGGTTCTTGACTGGATAGTTAACTTCAAAACATTCTTGCATATTAACAGTTTCTAAGTGTGACAAAGCATACTAGTAATGTGAAGTAGAAATCTTATGGCAATGACTAAGTTAAGAAGCAGATTATCTCTCAATAAACGGTTTTACATGTGAAACGTGGTGTAAACCTTTACTCTTCCTAGTATGCAGAGTTTCAACTTCAACGCAATTATCATGTGGTATACGTCGGTGAAGAATACTGCAATTTTTCTCAAGGTTAGCTTCTATGTTATTTTTCACAGCGGCCGGCTGGTGCACTTGGCCACCTGCAGTGCGAGTCATTGTCTACCGTCTCGTTGTTGTCACACATCGTTACTAGGGTTTGGATAGCTAACTTCTACAAATTCACCTTGTCGAGAGGGCCCTGCCCTGTTTGGATCCCGCCAGTTCTGATGAAATTCAGGTCTCTCGTTATGATTATATTGTCTGTCATCATGTCGGTAGTTTCTGTATCTTCTTTCTTGTCGGTTAAGTGGTGGAGAATTTCTCCCTGAATCATAACTGCACAGTGGACCGTTGCATCTGAAGTTATTCTGTCTCCCTTGATAATAATTATTTTGGTTCCCATATTGTCTGTTTCTATGATTGTCTCTGTCATAGTCATTACTGTGGAGAGGTGATCTTTCCCTGTGATTATTATTACTCTACCAACGGTTGTCATATGGGTGGTGACTGATTTGGTCACGATTTGCATTGTAAGAATAGCGTTGTCGTGTCCAGTTATTATTTCTGTCGTCGCGGTATTGAGACGGATGTGACCAATAATTGTTGTTTTCCTGGTTTCGCGTCCTGTAATTGTCAGTGTCAATTTCCAATTCTTGTAAGGGTCCCTGAAAACCTTCGATGTCGTCTTTGCAACGTCCTGCCAAAATAATATGTCTTAAATGTTCCGGCAATTTAATTAAGCAAATGCGGATGAGTTCTGAGGGGCTGTATGGGTTTGACAGGTACTGGTTCTTGTGCAACATGTCTTCAAAATATTTGACAAGACTGGAGAATTCAGATTGTTCAAAGTGTTTCATCATTATGATGCTATGTTTTACGCAATCTTGAGTAGCTCGAGACCAATATGCTGAGAGGAAGGCATGATAAAATTCTCCTTCACTGAGACAATCGTGAATGACCGATCGCATTCTTACAGCTGGTTCGCCGCGCAGAGTGGCTGCACGGTTAGAGGCGCGGCCCCTCCCGCCGGAGATTCGAGTCCTCCCTCGGGCAGGGGTGTGCGTATTGTTCTTAGCATAAGTTAATTTAAGTAGTGTGTAAAACTAGGGACCGATGACCTAAGCAGTTTGGTCCCTTAGAAATTCACACACACACAGCTGGTTCATTCTCTAAGTAGCCATACATAAATTCTAATCTGTGTTCTAATGACCAGTTGGGAGGAAAACAATGAGAGTATTGATGAAGCCACGCTTGTGGATGAATGTCGTTACCAGAGTTCTTTAATGTTTTGAATTTACATGTAGTAATGAACAGCTTATAGTCAAAATCAGCATGACGGCGAGTCACATATCGGTCATTGTTACGTCGTGTCGGCGGTTCCATCTCAAAATCCGGTGCACCTTGCATTTCTTTCAAAATTTCCAAAATGCCCTGTGTTGTTACTTTGTGAGTTTTCCTTATTTCCGAATCCCTCTTCCCGTGTCCAAGTGTGAGTCTCCTCTGCAATATGTAATTCCTGCATTACTTGTGTCAACTGATCTTGTACTTCCCGCATTTCTCTTTTGTACTGGGTATTGATTTGATTCTGATTTTGTTTATATTTCTTAATTTGTTCATACTCTTCTGTGTCAGTGACAGCTACCGGTGTTGTGTCGCCCAGATCAACATCTACCTTTGTAGATAAGTTAGTGAACTGATCCGAAAGTTCGACTACTTTCTCCAATTATGAACTGATTTCCTCCGTGTGTTTTTCTGAACCAAGTTTTAGAGCATCTACTGTGTCCTTTAAGTTTTCCTGAGTTTTTGCAAGTTGTGTAACCGAATCGGTAGATGCAATTGAGTCAATTTTAGCCCGCAAGGTGTCGTGATTTTCATGGCAGTTCTTTTATGGCTGCTTCGTGACTCTGTAATGCATTTTCATGCCGCGAAAAAATAGGTTGAAAATGCTCACAAATTTGTGTTTTTTAAGTCATTACAGACTTTTTGACATTTAGATTAGATTTCAAGTAACTCAGCAGTTAAATCTTCGCGTGTTGGTTCAAGCGTTGTGTCTAACTTGTGAAGCTTTTGCTGGGTTTGTCTCTGCTTTTGTTCCACTGTGTCTAACGTTTGAAGCAGTTGCATAATTTGCAATAACGTCCGTCTCCGTAGCGTAGTGGTAGCGTTGCCGCCTACCACGCAGGGGGGCCGGGTTCGATTCCTGGCAGCGGTCTGGGTGTTGTGTGTCCTTCATCATTTACATCATCATTGACTCGCAAGTTGCCGATGTGGCGTCACGTATAAAAAGGACTTGCAATACAACGGCTGAACTCCCCTGAATAGGGCATCTAGGCAAACAATTCCATACGATCATTTCATTTGATTTGCAATAACAATGTGTTAGTGTGTGCAACTTATTCCTTTGTGCTTATCGGCAATGCATTTGTACCGGCAGCAATTGCATTTTGAAAAGCAGAAAATGTGTCTTGACTTGATTGAGAAAAGGGTAATGATGCAAAACCTGAATCTACAGTATTTGCACGATTTTTTCCTGTCAATTCGGATTCCTGAGATGAGCTATTGCCGACCGATCGATAGACAATACTACCCTGTTCACTAGCTGTTTCACTGTCTGCACCATTATTTAGTGCCTGGTCAGTTTCCCTATGCACAATTACCAAATTACTATGTTGAACATTAGTTAATTCATTACTCAGTGGCGCTAACACGCTACTCTCGTCTCTCATTTCTCAGTTCACTCTGGAGCCTAGTATTACGTTTTTCAAACGCCATAATTGTCACAGTATTTCACACGATAACACAGAAAAGCACAATTTGAAGAGCAAAAATAAGAAAAAACGTTAGCATAGCACTGAAAATAATATCTAATTAATTGCAAATGTGGCTGCGAAATTTTTGGTGCAAATCTACATGCATGCCACAACTGTTTTACAGTACAACAACGAAAAACTACAACTAGAAAGGAAATTCTCTCTACAATTACGCGCTAGCAATAAACAATAACTACACTAATTACTCAAACTACAAGAAAAAATCAGAAGATTCCAGTGAGGTATCCTCGGCTAAGGGTCGCCATATGAAAAGTCCCCTTTGAAAAATTATGAATGACTGTGCTGGAAAAACTCTTACGTTATTTGATTTTCATACAGCTGAGGAAAACTGAACGTACTCAGACATTTCTCTCTTTACTTATTCTGATCATCACTAAACTGACACACAATATTTTTAGCGCAACGAAATCTGACTTTCAATAATCCCTACAAAAGAATGGCCCTGACTAACAATAACCTATACCTTTCATAAATCCCTTACCTCACAAAAATCTTAGTTACTCGAACTACTGCAATACAGAGATCGCCAATACTGCCAACTAAATAAAAGATTCTAACTACTGAAGGCACTAACTACTGATAGGCATAGTTAACAAATGGAAGATTTTGATAGAGAACAATGTATTTACCTTAATAGCGTTCAAAAGTCATATATATAATTTTGTAACATCCAATTAAACAAATTTCCTTTTTTTGATTGAGACACGTCCAAATCGTCCGCTCAAAACTCTGGCATCTATCTCCCCACATCCACCACTGCTGGCGGCTCACCTCCAACTGCCCAACGCAACGCGCTGTTCACATCCAACTGCCCAACACTACACTAGCGAATACTCCAACAATGAGTTCAACCAGCCACAGACTGCACACAGCGCAGTCAGCGATTTTCATACAGAGCGCTACGTGGCGTTACCAACATAAAAACCTAAACAGCCTACTTACAGCTGGCCCATTTAGCGCGCGTCGCCTCCAATCGCTCGGGCACGGATTTCGTCAACTAAATGATACGCCAAGGGGTTAAATCCCCCGATGTGTTCTACGTATGTCGGCTTAAAGAAGGTTCCAAAGAAGAACTGCGGCTGATGACGGGGAAAAAATTGGCCGTACCGCGCGAAAGCAATTACCGCCCGCGGCACTGCAAGTTGTGCAGCGTGCAGCACAGCGGAAAGCCCGCTGACTGACTGAATGGGGAACCTCTGGCTGTATAGGACTGCAGCCGTACGGAGGGGCCGGCAGGCAGAGAGGCGTCCCGCCGGGGCGTTGTCTGCGGACAGCGGCGGCGCCGGCGGGAGCTGCTAGCTGCCGCCGTCACGTCCGCATTGAAATTGCTCGCCGCAGCAGAAAAACGCCTCGACCGTGACGAGAAGGGAAATGTAGTTATCACGTGCGGCATGAAAACGCCCGAGATGACGAAGCCGCCGGAAAACCCCCCAATCGTCATAGCGAAAGAATGTCTCCCGTGGAAATTCGATTAATTCCGAAGGAGAACAGTAGACAGTGGTCTGCCAGTTTGTGTCAAGATTTGAAAGGGTTGGACAAAAATTTGGAACCACCGCGAGAAACACATGCTTTAATGTAAATGCAGATGCTATATACAGGGTGTTACAAACAGGTACAGCCAAACTTTCAGGAAACATTCCTCACACACAAATAAAGAAAAGATGTTATGTGGACATGTGTCCGGAAACGCTTAATTTCCATGTTAGAGCTCATTTTAGTTTCGTCAGTACGTACTGTACTTCCTCGATTCACCGCCAGTTGGCCCAATTGAAGGAAGGTAATGTTGACTTCGGTGCTCGTGTTGACATGCGACTCATTGCTCTACAGTACTGGCATCAAGCACATCAGTACGTAGCATCAACAGGTTAATGTTCATCACGAACGTGATTTTGTAGTCAGTGCAATGTTTACAAATGCGGAGTTGGCAGATGCCCATTCGCTGTATGGATTAGCACGGGGCAACAGCCGTGGCGCGGTAAGTTTGTATCGAGACAGATTTCCACAACGAAGGTGTCCCGACAGGAAGACGTTCGAAGCAATTGATCGGCGTCTTAGGGAGCACGTAACATTCCAGCCTATGACTCGCGACTGGGGAAGACCTAGAACGACGAGGACACCTGCAATGGACGAGGCAATTCTTCGTGCAGTTGACGGTAACCCTAATGTCAGCGTCAGAGAAGTTTTCTGCTATACAAGGTAACATTGACCACGTCACTGTATGGAGAGTGCTACGGGAGAACCAGTGGTTTCCGTACCGTGTAGCGTGTGCTGGCACTATCAGCAGCTCATTGGACTCCACGGGTACACTTCTGCGAATGGTTCATCCAACAATGTGTCAATCCTCATTTCAGTGCAAATGTTCTCTTTACGGATGAGGCTTCATTCCAACGTGATCAAATTGTAAATTTTCACAATCAACATGTGTGGGCTGACGAGAATCCGCACGCAATTGTGCAATCACGTCATCAACACAGATTTTCTGTGAACGTTTGGGCAGGCATTGTTGGTGATGCCTCGATTTAGCCCCATGTTCTTCCACCTACGCTCAATGGAGCACGTTATCATGATTTCATACAGGATACTCTACCTGTGCTGTTAGAACATGTGCCTTTACAAGTACGATACAACATGTGGTTCATGCACGATGGAGCTCCTGCACGTTTCAGTCGAACTGTTCGTACGCTTCTCAACAACAGATTCGGTGACCGATGAGGCGGACCAATTCCATGGCCTCCACGCTCTCCTGACCTCAACCCTCTTGACTTTCATTTATGGGGGCATTTGAAAGCTACTGCCTACGCAACCCTGGTACCAAATGTAGAGACTCTTCGTGCTCTTATTGTGGACGGCTGTGATACAATACGCCATTCCCCAGGGCTGCATCAGCGCATCAGGGATTCCATGCGACGGAGGGTGGATGCATGTATCCTCGCTAACGGAGGACATTTTGAACATTTCCTGTAACAAAGTGTTTGAAGTCGCGCTGGTACGTTCTGTTGCTGTGTGTTTCCATTCCATGATAATATGATTTGAAGAGAAGTAATAAAATGAGCTCTAACGTGGAAAGTAAGCGTTTCCGGACACATGTCCACATAACATATTTTCTTTCTTTGTGTGTGAGGAATGTTTCCTGAAAGTTTGGCCGTACCTTTTTTTAACACCCTGTATAGTCTGTCGGTAAACTGAAGAGCGAGCGAGCGAGTCGCCACTCTGCCAACCCAGCTACGTCACACGGCGCTTCTACAGGCTGTTTCACAACATAGTACCGACCCTTCCGCGGCGCGCTTCAAATCTGTGGCGAAACCGAGTGCAGATACGTCTCGGCTGCGTTTATTCCTTAGACAAATGTATTAAGACCATAAGGAATACAAAAAACGATAGCTTCTTCCGAAACACAACATTATAGAGTAAATAATATTAACATAAGAACGGAAATCAGGATTCTACTACAAACATAGAACCAAATGCCTGTTCATGTGAATGTATGTTCCTCTACTGCTATTCGTAAAACGAACCCCATATAATGCAATCAGTCTATAGAATTTAAGGCTTGTTCTTATTTTGTGTTTCTGCTAAAAGGTAGAAGTTTTCTTTGATCGACTGCATTGAAACTTAACAATTCTTGCAACACAAAGAGTGTTTAAAAAGTAAGCAGAAATTTATAATTTTGTATGTTGTATTAGTCCGATTTGCTCTATTTTTTTGTCACTGTCTTCGTAAACATGCCTCAAAAGTATGTGTTCAATGTCATGCATATTGGGTATTTACTCTGTCGTCAGCTGTCAGGAAGGTTACATGTGTGTTGGTAGCATCAACGATTATTCGTTTTGTATAAAAATAAATTAGAGAACCTGTATTAAATTTTGTTATAAGAATGGAATAAAGTGTATGAAATTTTTATAAACGGTAAATATTGCTTTTGGTGAGCCTGTTATGAGAAAACCAAGGGCTGACAAGTGGTACAAACATTTCAAAGCAGGCCTTAAAGGACAGCGGTTTTACAAGCATGGATGAGATTAAAAATGCACAGTTAAGAGACCTATAAACTATCCCGAAGAACCAGTTTCTGAAGTGTTTAGAAAATTGGAAAAAGCCCTGGCATAAGTGTATAGTATGCAATGGGGAATATTTTGAAGAGGATGACATTGCTGTTGATTAACAAATAAAGTTCTTACCAAAAAATAAAAATTAATATGTGAACGCACCTCGTATGTTAAGCTTGAAGTCCAGAATCGGTGTACATGTTTCGAAGGAAATTTCAGCAGTGTTTAGAATAGCTGTTGCGCACAAGTTTTAAGCAATATGTCATAGAATCAGGTGAATAGTGACCGAGATAGAGATTTAGTGTTCCATAAGCATCAAAGGTTGTACGTGATTTTGAAACTGTCTATAACGATGGGTTTCCTCCCAAAATTATTAGTTTTCCTTCGTGTCGATTCCAGTAAACCATGCGGCTTATTTTTCCATTTCTTACTTATGCGTCCAACTAGGTGAGCCTGATGTTTGCATAAATTGCAGCCCTTTGATTGGAACTGGTAATATTAGCCATCAGTTCATTTTAGGTCGCCTCTTTAATACACGCTGTAATAACATTAGAGGCGATCGAACGCTCGTTACTCCCCAAATACCTCCTCTTCTTCGTATTCTGCACATTTTCTTGCAATGCTAGACGATTATCCATCACTTCTGGATATCGAAGTACGTCAGTAAGTATACAAAATTAACTCACTGGCTCTGGCAACTAAGACCTCACGAACAGAAACGACGTATATCACTGCACGCCGATCTACGCTGCTAAACAGGTAACGGGCAACAGATTTTGGGTGCCCCTGTAGGCCGGTGGCAGCGTTCTTCCGGGAAAGGCCACTTCCCCCACCAAAAGCGCTGCTCGCTCTTGATTTTACAGACTATACCAATCTTGCAGGCTGCTTTGTTGTATTCGACTATCAACAGCACCTGTGCAATGTCCTCAATTCGTGGTGAGTGTCAGTCGTGATCAGAACGATGTTCAGTGTGGCTGTGAGTGTGTTACCTTGAAGCCAAGAGCATTCGAACTTGAGCAAATTGTTGGTGCTCGTATGGTGGGTGTTCGATAGCCAAGGTACGCGAAGTGTTGGAGTTTCAAGTGGCATCATATGGAAGATTTATATAGCAGCCAGGGAAATCGTAAAAACGTCATCCACTAAGTCTCGACGCGAAAGGAAGTATATGAAGAGTGATCGTGATGAACGGTCATTGACTAAGATTGTGACTATAAACAAAGCGACAGTCACTGCAAAACTGAATGTCGCACTCGGAAATCCGTCAGCGTCAAAACAACAAGGAGTGAGCTCCTTATTATGCGAATTGTAGGGCGAGCTGGATTTCCAAAGCTACTGGTCAGTGATACAAATGCACGAAACAGGAAGACGTCGTGCCCAAGCCATGAAGCAATGGGAGAATATCCTGTGTTTGGATGAGTCCTGTCTCACACTGTTTCCAAATTCTGGCCGAGTTTACGTCTCACGAGTGAAATATGGCTGGGGTTTGGTGCCGATTTGGGCAGCCATATCGTGGTATTTCATAGACCCTATGGTTACTCCGCGCTGTCACATTGCTGCGAAGGTCTATCTGACCATCGTGACTGATCGGGTCCATCTCATGGTACAGTGTTCGTTCCCTGTTTCAAGGCCGGCCGCGGTGGCCGAGCGGTTCTAGGCGCTTCATTCCGGAACCGCGCGATCGCTACGGTTGCTGGTTCGAATCCTGCCTCGGGCATGGATGTGTATGATGTCCTTAAGGTTAGTTAGGTTTAAGTATCTCTCAAACCCCATGGACAGTCCACTGCAGAAGTCCTCGATCCAACTGGAAGTGACCACCTATCTGTTCTGCTTCTCATTCCCTATGCAACACCTCACTCCCGTCCAACCCATCCTAGTGTCCAACCGGCCTGTGTGGCCGAGCGGTTCTAAGCGCTTCAGTCTGGAACCGCGCGACCGCTACAGTTGCAGGTTCGAATCCTGCCTCGGGCATGGATGTGTATGATGTCCTTAGGTTAGTTAGGTTTAAGTAGTTCTAAGTTCTATGGGACTGATGACCTCAGAAGTTAAGTCCCATAGTGCTCAGAGCCATGTGAACCATTTGAACGAGACGGTCCTGTGATCCATTCATTGATGCACAAACACGCGCGAATTCTTACGGGAATCAGCAACTCGATGTGAGTAATGATGATTACCATAGTGACTGCCCGACTAGGGCATCTGTCGCTCGTTCTTTGCGTCGATATCTGGATCGGTTCGGTCTTGCCTGTCTTTGATTTCGAGGTTGTTCTTCGCATTCCGTTTGTAATTCTGCTCTCTCGTGGCTACAGCGCGAAGGTCAGCCTGTCCTCCGCAACATCTTTGCTTATAAAGTTCAGTATGTTGCAGGAATAGGTAAAACTGAATATCGTGCATCATACGGTCCCCACAGACGTTCTTCTTTAGAAGTCAAGTTCACCCGTATAGGCTTGCCTGCACACACACACACACACACACACACACACATACGCACACACACCCGCGCGCGGGCGCTACTGTAAACATGAGATTTTTTCAACTTCAGTTATGACCATTGCTTCGAATGAGGAAAACTCGTCGGCCTAGTAGATGTATTACTACCAGAAAAGCTCAGGTGATAGTACCACTATGACAGCTAGTAAATGATCCAGATTTCAGAGACGTTTCACGTGGTTACTGCTTGGCCAATTATTTAACATTTTTCTTACTTTTTTTTTTTTTTTTTTGACGAGAGTGATCTTGTCAAATCATCGCTCAAACGCTTGATTTTTTCTTCAGTTTCAGCTTCTAGCTTCCCTCCATCGTGAGTCACGTTCCGTTTACTTTCCGTAAACAAGATTCCGATTTATAAATGTGTGTCCACAACAAATGCAAAGTGGCGCAGGTTACTGGTGGATGTGCAGCTGATTCCTGTTGGCGAACGAGCACGTCGACTGGAGCGACCCAAAATTACATGTGTAGTATTTAGGGTGTTATCTCACTAGATAAAAAGAGGCAAAGTTCTTAAAGCGGATAGCATCTGTATTAGAAAGATGGAAAATATACGACGAATTAATCTTTTCGATGAGCTCCGTGTAGGTAATAATGAACAGTTCGAAAATTTTCATCGTTTGGGATTCGATGGCTTTGATCATGTAATGGCTCCGATCTAACATGCAATACTGAAGGTCTGCAATACTGAAGGACACAAATTATCAAAATCCTATATCTTGCAAATAGCAGTTATCCCGGCGCTCTTTGAAAGCTGAAGAGTCCTTCACGAACGTGATGTAGTTGCTCTAAACATGTGAGAAAAGTACACTGACGGAAAAAGAATCGCAACACCAAGAAGAAGTTGTGTGATATACGAAAGTTGGTAGGCGTGTTTGAACGAGACGGCCACGTGGCATTTGCGAGAGCGACGACCGTCGTGTTTGGCGTTTGGCTCTGGCGCATCGTACATCCGCAGCGGCAATTTTAGCAGCAGTTGGCACCACAGTAACATAACAAACTGTTACAAATTGGTTACTTCAAGTACAGCTCCGAGCCAGGTGCCCTGTTGCGTGTATTCCAATCACCCCAAACCACCGCCATTTGCGATTTCATTGGTGTCAAGCGAGAGCTCATTGGAGGGCAGGGTGGAGGGCTGCTCTGGTTTCAGATGAAAGCTGGTTTTGCCTCGGTGTCCGTGATTGCCGTGTGTTGGTTAGAAGGAGGCCAGCTGAGCGACTGCAACAAATCTGTCCGCGTGCTAAACACCCTGAACCTGTACATGGAGTAATGGTATGGGGTGCGATTTCTTATGACAACAACGCTCCCCGACGGCCTTATTTGTTCATCAGTCTGGTGATTCGACAAGTTGTGCTGCTATTCAGTACATCATTCCAGGGGATGTTTCCCAGCAGGATAACGCTCGCCCACATACCGCCACTGCAACCCAACATGCTCTACAGACTGACAACATGTTGCCTTGGCCTGTTAGATCACCAGATCTGTCTCCAGTAGAACACATCTGGCACATCCGTACGCGAGATTTCCACAGTCCTCTAAACATCCCTAGGTCCACTGTTCCCGATGTGATAGTGGAAACGTGAAGAGACACGCAGAGCACAAAAGCGTACAGGCCGACCTCGTCTGTTGACTCACAGAGACCGCCGACAGTTGAAGAGGGTCGTATTGTGTAATAGGCAGACATCAATCCAGACCATCACACAGGAATTCCAAACTGCATCAGGATCCACTGCTAGTACTACGCGGAAGTTGCGGATACTTTGATTTCATGGCCGAGCGGCTGCTCATAAGCCACACATCATGCCGACAAATGCCTTGCCTCGCTTGGTGTAAGGAGCGTAAACATTGGACGATTGAACAGAGAAAAAACGTTGCCTGGAGTGGCGAATCACGGTACGCAATGTAGCGATCCGATGGCAGGGTATGGTTATGGCGAATGCCCGGTGAATGTCGTCTGCCAGCGTTTGTAGTATCAGCAGTAAAATTCGGAGGTGGGGGTGTTATGGTGTGGTCGTGTTTTTCAAGGAGGGGGCTTGCACCCCTTGTTGTTTGCATGGCACTATCACAGCACAGGCCTTCATTGGTGTTTTAAGCACCTTCTTGCTTCCAAGTTGAAGAGCAATTTGAGGATGGCGATTGCATCTGTCAACCCGATCGAGCACCTGTTCATAATGCACGGCACGTGGCGGAGTGGTTACTCGACAATAACATCCCTGTAATGGACTGGCCTGCACAGGTCCTGACCTGAATACTATAGAACGCCTCTGTGATGTTTTGGAACGTCGACTTCGTACCAGATCTCACCGACCGACATCGTTAACTCTCCTGAGTACAGCACTCCGTGAAGAATGGGCTGCCGTTCCCCAAGAAACCTTCCAGCATCTGAACGGCTGCTTGCGAGAATGGAAGCTTTCATCAAGGCTAAGGGTGGGCCAACACCATACTGAATTCCAGCATTACCGATGGAGGGCGCCACGAACTTGTAAGTAATTTTCAGCCAGTTGTCCGGTTACTTTTGATCACATAGTGTAAATAACAGACGTAAATACTATGAAACGTCCCCTTTGAAAAATTTATACAAGACTGTGCTTAAACTGACACACAATATTTTTAGCGCAACGCAATCTGACTTTCAAAATTCCCTACAAAATAATGGCCCTGACTAACACTAATCTATACCTTTCACAAATCACTTACCTCACAAAAATCTTCATTACTCGAACTACTGCAATACAGCGAGCGCCACTACTGCCAGCTAAATAAAAGATTCAAACTACGGAAGGCACTAACTACTGATAGGGATAGTTAGTAAATGAAAGATTTTAATAGAGAACAAACAATGTATTTACCTTAATAATCATAATATACATAGCAGTTCATAATATCCAGTATAACAAATTTCAAAACTCCGCCATCTCTCTCCCCACATCCACCACTGCTGGCGGCTCACCTCCAACTGCGCAACGCTACGCGCTGTTCACATCCAGCTGCCCAACACTACAATGGCAGACAACAATGCAAACTAGCCACAGGCTGCACACAGCACAGCCAGTGATTTTGATACAGAGCGCTACGTAACGTTGCCAATAAGAAAATATAAACAGCCTACTTACAATAGGCTCAAAACCGGTGCACAGCAACAACAGTAACCGTCCAAGTCGACACACACTAACATTTCTTTCCTCAACGTATGTGTTATATTATATGTTTCATAGTATAAATTAGGCCTAACTTTGCTATAGAAGTATTGTCTGAGCATCCTGTGTCACAGATGACCTGCCTACTTTGTGGTAGAGCTGTGTCTGAATTTGATAAGCTGTCACAGGAGACACAAAATTTAATCTCAAATCAAAATACAATAGTCATATAATATAAATAATATTCATTACGTGGTATCTACTGGTTATAAATGTACAGCATTTCTGGATTTTTTTCAGAGAGAACAAATAAACGGTTACCAATGATGCCACTATCGTAATGAAGCACATATGGGTAAAGATAAACATGTAACTCTGTTCTCGATAGAACAGACCTTAAAACTCCTATACTTTTTTTCAAATTTTCATGCAAGATTTCATTTTACAATGTTTCTCCTTAAATAAGCCAATAGCAAAAGCTCTACATACACTGTACCACTTTCCATTCAAATAATAACAGTTGTGAAACAACGTGACTACTAAACGAGTTGTGACGGATGCTGTGCTACCAACTAAACGTCGCTGAGACTCTTTTTTGCTAGTTAAAGAAACAATTTTTTAACAGAGCTCTTAAAATAATTATATGTTTAATGGTGTTAATTATTCGGTACCTTTTACGAAAGAAATGTTACTTGCTGTTGGCTGCTTACGGGTGTTACTGACGTCATGTACCACGAGATTCCTTAAATGTCATATCTGAGCTCGGATTATGTGTGCTATTGTTACGAAAATTGATGACGCAGTCCGTGACTATATTGGCACGCTGTGTCTATTGTTTTGCAGGCCGCGCCACGCGACACGCGGACGCTGGCATTAAAGGGCTTACGTCACAATCGGCGAAATGTGCTGAGGATTGGCTCACAGCTGCAATACATTCACATGTCAATATGATGGATACGATCGCGGCGGAATGCATTTGCTTACAACTGACATGATTTCTCCCGGAGCACGCAACCCACGCACGCGCGACCGGCCTGGGACAGCCGTGGTGACACGCCGCGGACCACGCTCACGTCGCTCAGGGCAGCCACAGCAAGCTGACAAGTTCCGTGGCTCTCTGGAAAGGTCAAGCCTTCTCCCTAACTTCAGTTTACTTTTTTGTTTTTAGAAACGTGGTTTCCTTGGCTAACTGAATATTACTTCCTTTCTACCGAAGAGATCATCGTTATCACCATCTCCATTATCTGTCAATCAAGGATTATGCAGCAGAGCCTACTTATGCATTCATAGTGATAAGGTAAACAATAATTAAACGACGAGCTTGTAAATAATAATTTTTGAACCTTCAACATCGCAGCGCGTCAGCAATCTTTGGTTAATATATTAAAAAACTAAAAACCCGCTTCGATTGCGAAAAAAACACCTAGTGTTAACCCAGGTTTCGGCGTAGATAACTACACCTTCTTCAGAACAACAATAAAACCCACAAGTGCCTAAGAAGACCTTTGTCAATGATTAAGAGAACACCATAGCTATACATTTATAAACGAAAAAGAAAGGAAACACAAACAGTACATATGTACAAAGTCAAAACCATTACTTAACTTAATAGTGTACGCTCCACTTCACACCGGCCTATGTTCGATGGGCCCCTTTCCATTCTCCTCTTCAACCTTAATTTCGTTTTGTATTTCATCCAAGTTATACAGACATTCAATATATTCTTGCCATCTGTTCAAAACCTCCTGTGGTTCTTCTGCTAGAGTACCATCCGCTCTTTCTATTTCCGTGTTATTCCTCTTTCTTTTATGTTCAAAAACTATCTACTAGCCAGTCTATGCATCATTTCATACTTTCCCTCTTTCTCCATTTTCTCTATTTCGTCACATTTCTGTTTCATCCATTTTTCCTTGCTTCTTCAGTTCCTCTTCTTAATTCATTATTCAGTTTCCTGTACCTCTTTTTGCCTTCTTCAGTTTCTATATTTTTCCACTTTCTCCGCTCTTCCATCTTTTTCAACATGTTTTCTGTTATCCATTCTTTCCTGGTGCTTTGTAATACTCTAATTCCTATTACTTCTTTGAAAGACTCCATGAGTCCTTCTCTCACTTTTATCCATTTGTCATTAACACTTTCATCAACATTATCTCTTTCCCATTTTGCCATAGATATGTTTTCCCAATCTGATGCCTTTCCTACCTCTTTGAGTCTTTCTATGTTTAGTATTTCTTTTGCTTTACCATTCTAGACTTTTTTCAACTTCACTTGTATTTCTCCCACTACTTGGTTGTGGTCTGAATTTATATCTGCTCCTGGATAAGCTTCGGCATTCCTCAAACAGTTTCTAAACCTATTTTGTATCAGGATTAGTCCAACTGACATCTTTTCCTATTTAAATTTGATATCCATGTGTAGCGTCTCCTTTTGTGGTGTTCACATAATGTGTTACCCACTGCTAATGAATTTTATTTACAGAAACTAATTAGTCGTTCACCTCTCTCATTTCTTATTCATAATCCAAATTTTCCTACTGTATCTTCATCTCTGCCTTCACCCACCACTGCATTCCAGTCCCCCATGATGATAATGCAGGCATTTCTATTTTCTTTCTCGGTGAGTTCCTGTATTTTCTCATAATATTCTTCCACTTCCTCACCTCTATGCTGGCTGGTTGGCATATATACCTGTATTAACACCAGATCTTTTGATCTACCCTTCAGTCGTATCTCATCAGTCTTCAGTCAAGATATTGTACCTTCATTACCTTATTTTTCAGCTTTTGCCCTATCAATGCCTACTCCGTTTTCACTACTCTTGATTTCCCCTGAGTAAAACAGTTTATGATCTCCACTTTCTATCTTCTCATTATCTCCCCATCTCATTTCACACAGACCAAGGGCATCCAATCTGTTCCTTTTCATCTGTTTTGCATTCTCTATCTTTCCTGCTTGGAGCAGTGTCCTCACATTCCATGTTCCAATCTTTACCTTTCCTTCATTCACAGTCCCTTTGTCCGCCCCCAGTAGCTGAGTGGTCAGCGCGACAGAATGTCAAACCTATGGGCTTAGGTTCGATTCCCGGCTGGGTGAGAGATTTTCTCTGCTCATGGACTGGGTGTTGTGTTGTCCTAATCATCATCATTTCATCCCCATCGACGCGCAAGTCGCCGAAGTGGCGTGAAATCGAAAGACTTGCACCCGGCGTAAACTGTCTACCCGACGGGAGGCCCTAGTCACACGACATTTTATTTACTGTCCCTTCCTTCGTTTCAAATATGTCTACTCTCAATGTGTCCCCATCCCGGAGATCCGAATGAGGTGAAGTTTTAACTCCAGAATCTTTCACATGGAGAGACGTACCATGTACTGCTTGCGAATGTAATCTGGTAGTTTCCCGTTACTTTCCACATAGGCAGTAGAATGTGCAGCCTAAATTCAGCCGCTCACTATGATTCAGACGCTGTCTGTAGCCGCCCCTCTGAGGTACAGTCGCTAATTGTACTCTTTTTTTGTACCCAAAGAGGAAAGGTGCCTCTTCCGCCAGCTTCACCGTTCCGAAAGACTCTTTCTCCGCTGCCGCTGCCATTGAGGTCTTATACATATAACAAGAAATGACAAGAAAAGGGTATGGTGAGGATAGGTTTGGGACAGGAAAGGGGGAGCCATAGGCTGTCGTGGGACGCACTTTGTCTGGCTCCTCCCCTTTGGGGTGTCCGGCTTCGGTGATCCTTCTGGCAGCTAAGCTACCGCCGGCATAGCCCTCCGCATCCAGAACACAGAAGCCTCCTCGCCCACACGGAGAGTGCTACGTTAAGGCGGCGTCCCCGAGGAGGAATATCAACAGTATAAAAATTAAATAATTGATTATCGTGATCTTGCTGCTTTATTAATTGATAATTTATGATAGGTCGCTGTCAGGTGTCCAAACCATGCCATCTACAGCCCATTCCTACTACGAAGAAGCATCGTCGGACATGTGCACATGATTATAAATCGTTATCGCTGTCAGCGATGTCGCATCTCTTATTCTCGTGCATTATGATGTTTTTGGAGAACGAAAATCTCTGTGCAACATGTATTCCGTAAACAGAGGTCTTACGAAAGTCAGCTCTCTCTATTCGTCCATGACATCCAGAGCGCCGTAGAAAAAAAGCTGCCATATCAGTACCGTGTTCCTTGACTTTCGGAAGGAATTCAACACAGTTCCGCAGCGTCGTTTAGTAGGAAAAAGTACGAGCTTACAAGAGTATCGACCTGACCTTTCACTGGATTCAGGGCGTCCTAGAAGACAGAACTCTACACGTTGTCCTACACGGGACAGAGTCGACAGAAATAAAGGTAATTTTGGAGGTACCCCAAGGGTTTGTTATTCATCAGTTACTGCGTACAATTAATACTAATAACTTAGTGGGAGCTCCTTGAGGCTACTTGCGGACGATGTTGTAGTTTATTTATTTATCCGAGTCCAAATAACACTAGAATACAATATAATAAAAATAATGAAAACTACAATCTAATATTAATTACAGAAAATTTCACACTGTAAGTCCATTGTTCAGCAACCAGAGTGGCATGCTTATTCGCTGCAAACAAGTCTTCCACGTCACAGAGTTCGCTCAGGTTAACTGCAGACCAACAAGTTTCAGAGTCCTGTTTCACCCCTTGAATTCTTCAGATTAGACTTGCATCTTGTTACCCCGTTCTCGATGTGTTGCGGGTTTTCGTATTGGAAATGGCAGCCTGAGGGTGTCTTCCCTTTTAAGGTCAGTAGTCCTCTGGAAGGCTCTTTTTATCCACAGCTCTGTTCCGAGGGCTTCTGCTGAACTTGAAATTGGCGCAGTGGTAAGTAGGAAGCTTCTTCTGGATTTTAGTCGTGACGGATAGTTGTGAGTTTCGAACAGTGGATGCCTTGGGTCTGTTCCTTGCTTCTTCTTTCCTTTCTCTGCTGCTACCTGTGTTATTTATTACATCTGGAGGTGCTTCTCCCACGTCTGGAAATATCTTGTTGACTGGATTTGGTCTTAGGTACCCGGTGGCTATGCGGCCCGTCTCACAAGGAGCCACATCACTTGGTTAGCATGTACTGGGTCCCTCCAGACTGGTGCGGCGTGCTCCGCAGCAGGATGATGTAGTCTACGGAAAGATTGCGAAAGAAGACTGTAGTGAAATACAAGAAGACATTCAGATGATCGATTACGGAAGCAATGGCTGGCAGATCATTCTGAATGTAAATATATGCAACGTATTGCGTGTAAATAGTCCCTGAGATTCACTTCTCCACAGACACACTATTGGAGACAAACCACTGGAATTTAGCATGAAGTATTCTGCCTGGAAAGAGAAGTGAGGAGAAACAGAAATCAAGCTTGACGGGTTGTGTGCGTATGTGGTGTAATTTCATCATCATCATCATCATCATTTAAGACTGATTATGCCTTTCAGCGTACAGTCTGGAGCATAGCCCCCCTTATAAAATTCCTCCATGATCCCCTATTCAGTGCTAACATTGGTGCCTCTTCTGATGTTAAACCTATTACTTCAAAATCATTCTTAACCGAATCCAGGTACCTTCTCCTTGGTCTGCCCCGACTCCTCCTTTCCTCTACAGCTGAACCCATGTCCCTCTTGGGTAACTTTGCTTCTCCCATGCGTGCAACATGACCCCACCATCTAAGCCTGTTCGCCCTGACTGCTACATCTATAGAGTTAATTCGCAGTTTTTCTTTGATTTCCTCATTGTGGACACCCTTCTGCCATTGTTCCCATCTACTAGCACCTGCAATCATCCAAGCTACTTTCGTATCCGTAACCTCAACCTTGTTGATAAGGTAACCTGAATCCACCCAGCTTTCGCTCCCATACAACAAAGTTGGTCGAAAGATTGAACGGTGCGCAGATAACTTAGTCTTGGTACTGACTTCCTTCTTGCAGAAGAGAGTAGATCGTAGCTGAGCGCTCACTGCATTAGCTTTGCTACACCTTGCTTCCAGTTCTTTCACTATGTTGCCATCCTGTGAGAATATGCATCCTAAGTACTTGAAACCGTCCACCTGTTCTAACTTTGTTCCTCCTATTTGGCACTCAATCCATTTATATTTCTTTCCCACTGACATTACTTTCGTTTTGGAGATGCTAATCTTCATACCATAGTTCTTACATTTCTGATCTAGCTCTGAAATATTACTTTGCAAACTTTCCATCGAATCTGCCATCACAACTAAGTCATCCGCATATGCAAGACTGCTTATTTTGTGTTCACATATCTTAATCTCACCCAGCCAGTCTATTGTTTTCAACATATGATCCATAAATAATATGAACAACAGTGGAGACAGGTTGCAGCCTTGTCTTACCCCTGAAACTACTCTGAACCATGAACTCAATTTACCGTCAACTCTAACTGCTGCCTGACTATCCATGTAAAGACCTTTAATTGCTTGCAAAAGTTTGCCTCCTATTCCATAATCTTGTAGAACAGACAATAACTTCCTCCTAGGAACCCGGTCATATGCCTTTTCTAGATCTATAAAGCATAGATACAATTCCCTGTTCCATTCATAACACTTCTCCATTATTTGCCGTAAGCTAAAGATCTGGTCCTGACGACCTCTAAGAGGCCTAAACCCACACTGATTTTCATCCAATTGGTCTTCAACTAATACTCGCACTTTCCTTTCGACAATACCTGAGAAGATTTTACCCACAACGCTGATTAAAGAGATACCTCTGTAGTTGTTACAATCTTTTCTGTTTCCATGTTTAAAGATTGGTGTGATTACTGTTTTTGTCCAGTCTGGTGGAACCTGTCCCGACTCCCAGGCCATTTCAGTTATCCTGTGTAGCCATTTAAGACCTGACATTCCACTGTATTTGATGAGTTCCGACTTAATTTCATCCACCCCAGCTGCTTCATTGCACTGCAATCTATTGACCATTTTCTCCACTTCCTCAAATGTGATTCTATTTCCATCATCATTCCTATCCCATTCTACCTCGAAATCTGAAACATTACTGATAGCATTTTCACCTACATTGAGCAACTCTTCAAAATATTCCCTCCATCTGCCCAAGGCATCCACAGGATTCACCAGCAGTTTTCCTGACCTGTCCAATATACTTGTCATTTCCTTCTTACCTCCCTTTCGAAGACTGCTAATTACACTCCTGAATGGTTTTCCAGCAGCTTGTCCCATAGTCTCCAACCTGTTTCCAAAGTCTTCCCAAGATTTCTTCTTGGATGCTGCAATTATCTGTTTGGCTTTGTTTCTTTCTTCAACATAACTTTCTGTCTACCTGAGTTCTAGTATGTAGCCATTTTTGATACGCCTTCTTTTTCCTTTTACAGGCTGCCTTGACTGTGTCATGTAATTTCAGTTACTACAAAATCGAGTCAAATTTACAAACGGCTTGGCAGTACGAGAGCACTTATCAGACACTGTTCCCCTGGTTGCATGCACTAATTAAATTGAGAAGGCTATCGTAAAGCCGTTGTATCTTCTCCTGAGGCAAGCTGACCCACAGCTCTCGTAATTGCTCCTTGGATTCTGGGTACTGGCACTGGGACGGAGTTGTCGTCCTACACATGTTTTATCGGAGACAGACCTACAGTGCCTATTGGGCAAAGTAATGCCTTAATATCACGCAGACAGTTCGTAGTGGACGAGCATTGTCCTGTTGGAAAATGGTACCACAGTACTGTCGCATAATAGGTAACACTTGATGACGTAGGATGTCCGTAAAGTACCATTGTGCCGTCAGAGTTGCTCATCACGATAGACTTGAAAACATACCGAATGGCTGCCCACACCATGACGGCAAGAGTAATACAGCTGTGCCTCTTCAAAACTTTGGAAGAATGAGACCCTTCCCCAGGTCGTGGTCATACTCGCTGATGATGGTCACGGGAGTAGTGCAAAGCCGCTGTTCATTGCCAAACACAATAAGATGCCATTCACCAACAGTCCATGCTTCTCGATCACGGCATAACTGTTAACACAGCTGTTTGTGTTGTGGATGTTAGCGGCAGCCTACGAATGCGACAGTAATTCCCTAGCCTGGCTTCTACCAGTCTCTCATTAACGCTGAAGAATGACAAAATGTTGCAGGGAGCCCATTACTTGTTCTCGGATGGCAGACATAGACGTGTAGTTACAAAGAAGTGTTGCGGCCACATGTAGTAAGCGTTGCTCCACGCAGTAGAGAATGGCAAAACAGAGGCAGCCGGCGACTGAGGCGTTGCGAAGTAAGTGTTGCACAGACAGCCTTGCTGACAGTTGCAGTCTACCAACAAGCTGACGCAAGGATGCACACAAACTGAGCGCCGAGCGAAGCCTGGACAGTGCTGAGTAATGAGAAGTGAGGCCAGTACGTTAAGTTAAGCTGCAACATACTGCGGGGGTAATAACAAGAAGCTGCCACCGAGGGTGAAAAACGTCCTCCTGCCGGATATAAATAGTGGAGCGCAGGCAGCAACAGACAGAAGCCATTTGGAAGCAGTTCGGATCTGAGGACGGACGTGGTCCGTGTCCGAATGTTCAATCTTCGTAAGGTGACGATTCCGGAAGTCTGTTCCAGCTCGCAGGAGCCATCCGTTCGCCGCCAGATGTCAACTACAGCTCTGGGGGTCGGCTCGAGTTCGGTCGACACCATGGCTGACTAACTACAGCGAGAACTTCCAGCAGGACCGGCCGCAGAGCGGTCTCGGTCACAGGCGCCGCCAGGGACTGACGCCCGGACTTCACGGCAACCCGGTCACCCCGCCTGGTCCGTCTATGACGGGACCTCGCGGACATCGCGACTGCCGACTTCCCAGCCGCCGGTGCAGCAGGCGTCGGCAGCTGAACTCACGGCGACTCGGCTGCCAGGCGTCGACGAGTTCATCTCAACCACAGAGCATCCTGACTTCAGCGGAGCACTGATGGCCTGAGGCTCCGAGTGCGGTCGGCGGCGCGCATTGCGCGCATTGTCGGAGAATCTACACAGCAGCAGCCAGGCGGAGGGATCCGCAGGGCTGGGCAGCGACGACGAGGGAGAAATTGTAAAGAAAGTTCAATAAATAATTGTAAAACTCCACGCCGTCTCAGTCTTTGGCGCAGCCGCTGTGTCTGGTGCTAACAAGTACTGTAGAAGCCATAACAAGTAGCAATGGTCGTAACGGAAGTTAAGGATATAACGTGAAGGGGTGACGATGTCCTTTCTTCACAATATGGCGACACTCCATTGTGGTGACTGTACGTTCTCGACAGGAGCTTTGACAACGAGTACACCTGCCCTCGCGTTCCCATGCATTCTAACACTGGACCACGGTCACATCCGGATGCCCGAAAAACCTGGATATTGCACGATCCGACTGTGTGGACAGATGGAGACCAACGATGAAGTCTCTTTCAGACTATGTCAGGTGCTGACAATGCCATCTCACACGATACGGGGCATCTCCATGTCCATCACACTGATCACTCAACACCACACACCACTCGTATATCCTACCAAGCATGGTAACGACACTAAAGACGATTATAGTCTGTCGTTAAACTGAAGAGCGAGCGAGCGAGTCCCCACTCTGCCTACCCAGCTACGTCACGAGGCGCTTCTACAGGCTGTTTCACAACTTAGTACCGGTCCTGCCGCGGCGCGCGTTTTAAATCTTTGTCGACGCCATGTACAGATATGTCCTGGCAGCGTTTATTTTTAGACAAATGCGTTAAGACCATAATGAATCCAAAAGACGATAGCTTCTTCCGAAATACTACATTATAGAGTAAGTAATATTAACGTAGGAACGGAAGTCAGGATTCTGCTACAAATACATAACCGAATGCCTGTTCATGTGAATGTATGTACCCTCTACTGCTATTCGCAAAACGAACCCCGTATGGTGCAATCAATGTGTAGAATTTAAGCCTTGTTCTTACTTTATGTTTCTATTAAAAGCTAGAAATTTCCAGGTAAATCCCATTTTACGCTGTCTCACGTAAAACATCTTTCTGCCAAGGAAAACAGATTTTTTTTTTTTTACGGCAGTAAGCAATGTCCATAATGTCGTCATTATTTTTTGGTTTATGTGAAAGTCCTCCATCGTTTGTCGAATGACCGATTTTGTGAAACTGCCTATAACGAAGAGTTTCCTCCCAAAATTATCAGTTTTCCTTCGTGGCGGTTCCAGTAAACCACGCGGTTTATTTTCGCGTTTCTTCCTTATGCGTCCTATTGCGGCGAGGCTGACGCTTGCATAAATTGCAGCCCTCTGATTAAGACTGGTAATATTAGCCCACAGTTCTTTTGTGCCGCCTCTTTAACACATGATGTTTTAACATTACAGACAATCGAACGCTCGTTACTCCATAAATACCTCCTCTTCTCCATATTCTGCACATTTTCTTGCAATGCAGGGCGATTATCCATCACTTCCGAAGTATATCAGTAAGCATACAAAATTAACTGTCTGACACTGGCAATTAAGATCCCACGAACAGAACGACATGTATCACTGCTCGCTGATCTACACCGCTAGGCAGGTAACGGGCAATTGATTTTGGGTGCCACTGTAGGCCAGTGGCAGGGTTCTTCTGGGGAAGGCCGCTTCCCCCACCAAAAGCACTGCTCGCTCTTGAGTTTACAGACAGACTATAACACCCATGCACTCTGGTGGCCGTCCTACCTGTCATAGAGAATTCAAACTCTGTTCACCTACATATTCACCGATGATGTGTGCATGTACGAAGTTAAATTAACATATGAACATGTCTCCCTGGTATTACACTTTTTCTCTGGCAGTGTGCTCAGGAGGTTTCAGAGCGACCTTAAATCGAATCGAAACATAAAGCCAGTTGTTGAATAAAATTTCGGGGGTGCAGCAGCATAAATTTAACTTCTTCTTCTAATATTTCCGCTGTATGCCGTCCAGCATCTCCAGAGTGAGCCGAGGTGACTGACGCTCCAACACTTGCTCCGTCCTTTTAAACCCGTGGACTGCATCACTGCGCATGCGGCCACAGATACACAAGGCGCCGGAGACGTTGATCGGCGGCAAAGAGGTATAGAATATCCATGGAATTAGATCTATGGCTGCGCGGTCAAACCGCATGGTGATACCGACGTACCACTGCGAGCTGCACCTTCGCGACGTCTTTGTGAGTTTACTACAGAAAGTGCCGGATTCCATGATTTTTCCAAACTGAAGCCGCTATCTCTATTAATTAAATTCGTCGCCAACCGATTTTCAATTGTTTCTTTCACTACTGAGTCCCACAAGATGAAGTTGAGGCTAAAATTTCGTCGTTATCGTACACCATAGAGTGCCCAGTGTCAATACTGTACCCTGCCACCGCCGATTTATTAGGTTGTAAGAACTGGCTGTACCTGCTGTGTCCTGTGCATCTCTCATGGACTGCACGTGTCGTCTGCCCGATGTATGAACGGCCACTCTCACAGGGGATCTTGCAAACCCCGACCTCCGAAACACTAAATTGTCTTTAACGGAACCCAGGAGTGCTGCTGTCTTTGGTGGAGGGTGACAGAGAACCGACTCGTGAAGATAACATCTTAGGTCTTCTGGTAGAAAAGAGGCCCGAACTCTTCGACTTAGTGTAGAATAGGGAATCAGTGAACATGAGGATTTTACAGCACCACTGAATACGGCTGCAAATAGGAATACAAAGAAAGGCTGGATGACACTTCTGTTTAGCAAGAGCGACATGAGACAGCTGTCAGATTATTACCTGACGGGACATCACGAAAATTTTATGTCCAGCACTGACATTGTTGACCACCAATGGAAAACGTTCATGAGCCCCATACAATATGCTTTAGACAAGTGCGTCCCGAGCAAAATTGTGAGGGATGGAAAAGAACCACTGCAGTGCGACAACTGTGTTAGGAAATCTGATACGAAAGCAAAGAAGACTCCACTACCAATTAAAAGGTAACCAAAGTGTCACAGACAAACAAAACTTAAACGAATCCTAAATTAGCGTAAGGAGGGTGATGTGTAAGGCGTTCAGCAAAACGAAATTGAAACTCTAGCTACCAGTTTGACAGAAAACACTAAGAAGCTATATTCAATCAATATGAGGATCGAAGCCACCTGTCCTGACACTCTGCGACCATTATGGCACTGAAACGGAGAGTGACACAGAAGAAGAAGAAGTATTCACAAAGGAGGATCACACTGTAGTCCCTCCTTTAAATTGTTACATCATCAACAGAATGACAGATATTGAAATACGTGACCAAGAGATACAAAATCAACTCAAAGCGCTCCAGAGAGGAACGGATGATGCATCTGATGGGAGACTGTAACGCGGGAAATGCATATCCTCTTATTTCCATCTAGTGTACTGTAATTTTTTTCCTTGTTTTGTTACCTCAAGTTATGACATTTCTGTCTCTTCATATATTGTAATTGTTTTACTGTTTGTATATATATATATTTATGCATTTATGTCGATGTATAATTGGTTTGTTTCGTAAATATTATTTGTATTTTTACGCTGGGTCTTGCCTAGGGAAAACTGCTATCGAACGATTACGTCGATAGGTCGTGTGAAGAATCAAAGTGTGTAGGATCTTTGGTAGTGTGAACTCTGCCGCGTGGAGCGCGGGCTGAGCGGAGAGAGGGAGTGTGACGGGAGTAGCGAGTGGAGCAGGTGTGTTGTGTGACGCTCCCGCGAGTTGCCGCGCTTTCGGGGTTTGGCAGCATGTAATTGCGCTCGACTTGCGATGATAGTTTCTGACATGGTGTCGCGGACGGGAAGCATTATCTGGCGCACATCAAGAGCCCGTTTCGTCTGGTGACCGTGTCGAGAAGAAGGCGCGCCAACATCCAGCTTCTGCAACAGCGACGGCCGACAATGAGTGACTGTCGCCACCTCCTCGATCGACGGCTTCAAACCTTCAATCAACCAACAAGGAAGACTGGACGCACGTAAAGTTTTAGAACTGTATGGCAGACCTCAGCTTTTCAAACTGTTCCATTTTCGTCACTATAATTACAGCAACTTAGCATGAACGTTTGTTGCTCATTGTCCCAATTGCATTACCAAGCAGAGTCCCTTCCTTTTCCGAAATGAACCCGAGTGTCGTTGAAATTCAAACGCCAGCATTAAAGTAATATAGCTAACTCGTTTTCACTGCTTTAATTTCAAAATTCTGTTATAAAGTATTTATAGCTGGCTACACTATTTAGATTACACAAGCACAAATTAAGAGTGCGAGTTTTGTTACCATATTTTAGCTTACCTGTGACTGCAGCTCAGCTTGGTACGTACTAAATTTTACTATTGTTAATTGTTCAGAATCATTTAATTCAAGTTCAAAGTTAAATCTCTAAATGAAATTTCTAAATTGCGTAGATTCAAGTAGCTTTTGAAACGATTGTTGAGGTAGTCCAAGACTAACCGTATTTTCCTGAATTTCGATGTGCTTCAGAAAGAAAGCTCACTATTAACTTCAGTCACTAAATTAACTTTCGATTTTTCGATTTTATTAATTCTTTTGCTAAATTAAGTCAGAGTGTAGCGAAATTTATTACTTCTGACAAACTTTCAGTTTTCACACTACACGTGTCAACCTTCAGTTGCCACTCTTCTAGTGCAAATTATATGTGTAATAACCTTTCTTTTTCAGCTACTATAGTAATTGTCCTTAGGACTGGCGACCGTGATTTCCCCCAAATCTCAAATACCTAATTACTGCTAGTTAATTGTTAACGTAACGGCCGCACATTTACTTTCTTTATTAACTTTACCCCTTTTCAAAATTAATTTCCACCAGTTTCATTAGCATTTTCCCTTTCAGTTAGATGTAACCCTTTCCTCCCTCCTTACCGACAGATTAACTTCGGTGACGATTGCTTTTCCAAAATTCCCATTAGGTACACGCGGTTTCATTTTTCACGGTCATTAAGGTCGATAAGTGAGGGGGAGGTTACACGTGGCGACCTGGTGACAGGACAATTTTCGGATTTGAGGTTGTTCTGGACACGAATTTTGCATTGTGCAAATCTCGTAACAAAGTACTGGTTACGTACAGGCCGTTACGTCAGCGAGAATAAGTAGTGGGAGTAATCCTAATTATATTTGAGACTTGTCATTTATATTGAAAATTATTAAAATGAGTGAAGACAACAATTACCAAAATTTGGTAGACTTGGATATGGAACAATCGGTCGAACAGTGGGAAACGCGCACGGCGGTTCCCATTGTTCAGGGGCAGGCGGCTAGCATGAAAGACGCGACCGCCGAAACGCAACAAAGAGCAGAAATGGAATTCCAAACTTCAGAAAATGTTTCGGAATCGGAAGCGAAAATCAAATCTCTACCCCTTGATGATGAATACGGGGGAACATGTATAGAGGAACCAGCTACGGAAGTAAAACCGGTAGTCTCCGGGAATTTAACTGATTTATTGAATGTTTTGATTAATGAAATCAAGAGTCAATCGGCAGAAATTATAGCTCTGTCTGCCAAGCAAGAAGCTCAGTCTGAAAAAATTGAACGAAAGCTAGACAATCAGACCAAAGCTATTAATGTTGTTAACAACAATGTTGGAGTTGTTAATACAAAAGTTGATAAAATCAAAGAAGATATTGTTGTAATTAATACCGAAATCGGTAATCTTAAACAGGAAATGATAGGCGTTCAGGCGGAAATTGCGAGCATAAATACTCGTTTTGATTCCGAAATTAGCAGAATCGAGAAAAGTGTAGGAGAAGCAGTTGCTCCGATCATCGAGAATAAGGTGACGGAACAAATTCAATTAGTGAAAAAAGAGGATCAACAGAAGGTGGAAACTTTAAAGGCTTTAGTGTCCGAAGTAGACACTAAAGTGAGGGAGCAGGCTAATACCTGCGAAGAGAAAAAGAGGGAAGTGGAAACGCTTGCGACAACCACTTGCCAAGTAATTACGAGAGTGTCAGAATTAGAAAAGAAACTTGACGAAAAACAGAGCTATGTGCCAATCTGTGCACATAGTTCGGAATTGTTGACGAAAGAAGAGCGGTTCGACCCCTTGAAAAAAGGCGGTATACACGCGACGGATTTCATTAAAAATTGTGAAAGAGTTTTACCCAGATCATGGACTAATGAGAGAAAAATTAATGCGGTTATTGATGTGCTGGCTGGTGATGCCAAGCGTTGGGGCTTAAACCTCAACATTACGAACCTGACTTTTGACGAGTTTAAAAATTTGTTTCTGGCTGAATACTGGTCAGAGCAAAAACAGCAAAGTGTCTGGCGCGAATTTGTCGTATCGAGGCCTTTCGATGCGAATTCGCGCGGTTCGATGAGGGAGTTTTGTGAGGGCTGGATCCGCAAGTTGGAATATTTGCGTGATCGCCGCACGGAATCCGAAATAGTCTGGGAACTCTACAAGAAGCTTCCAGATGATACAAAACGCTACGTAGGAAGCAATTACAGGACAATCAATGATTTCCTGGAAAGAGTTGAGGACGAGGACAATTGGCGCAATAATCGCGACAGTGATAGAGGCCGTGGTAACAACAACGGGTACCACCCCAACCATAACAACGATAACCATGGGAATAATGCATACCGCAGCAATAACAGTAATGGTTCGGACCGTAATAACAATCGGTACAATGCAAATAATAACAGGAATGACAGAAACCAGTATCATACTAACGTGATACGGGCTTCACAGAATAGTAATAACGCCAGAGGGTGTGATCAGCCGCCTCAGCAGCATCCGGGGAGCGTATCTGCTGGGACGAGACAGGGAAACCATTAGCCGCGCCGGTGAGGGGCCGACAGGGCGTGGAGAAATTTTGGAGGCCCAATAACAAGAGAAAACCCAGGTGTCGTCGTTATGAAAATTCCGTATGGAATAATCAACGGCGGGAGAGTGTGCCCGTGTTAGGAGAAAGGAGTGCGCCCACAAGTAGTAGATCAGCTGTATACACGGCAGTAGGAAGTACATTCACTGTCAGTGAGAACAATTTAAGTAGTGTTCCTGAAATCGATTATAAAGTGGCAGCTGTAATACCCACAGCGGAACTGGAGATTGAGTTTAATAATGATTCACAAGTGTTGAGAGAAGATCAGATGTCGGATAAAACGTCCGTCATCGAGCGAAGGGATGCAGAGAGGGATGAGGTCTGGTTAAGGCAGTTCGGTCGCTTATACGACGAACTAAGAGATTATAGGGGTCTGTATGCGAGAAGCGTTTATGGGGAGCGCGTGCAGGATTTGCCGCGTCTCGTCCCGCAGGAAGATAGTGTTTGTGAAGTGATAGAAAGTTCTGGCCCTAATCGGCAGACTTTACTAGAAATAGTTGATGTTAAGGGGGAGCACGAGCAAGATTCGTCGTGTTTCGTCCCGCAGGAGTTAGATGTTGAAGTAGTAACGGAAAGTTCTGGCCCTAACCGGCAGACCTTACCGAAAGTTTCAGTGGTAGAAGTAACCGACCCATCCGACGCAAACCTCCAGTTTAAACATTGCGAGAGTATTAAGGAGAAAGATTGCGAAAATTTTAGTGATAGCCGGACACGATTGGTAGAAAAGCACATAGATTACAACGTGTATGAGGTTAGAGCTGACATTATACGGTCAGACGATAGCAGTGTGGGTTGCGCAGATCTAGCGGAAGTAATTGCAGAAACTACTGGACACATTCCTCCAGGTAGATTGGCGGATGAGATTAATCTGACCAAAGTGGAATCAACGAAGGTGACGATTAATGAATTGATAGCAAAGCAACACTCACTAGTTGACGAGTTACAGAAAAGGTTTCGGTATTGGAGGCGAAGCTACAGACTAAGCCTCAGGACAAACGTGTTGAAATTAAAACTGTATGTGAACAGAGGCTGAAAAGGCCGCCAGATAAGCCGGATTTAGGATCAAAGCCGGACGGTTTTTTCTGGAATGACCTGGATATAGACGAGGATTTACTGTGGGAAAATAAAGATACAGTCGAGGACAAGTGTAGACAGATAGTAGTGCCTGTTAATATGCACGACTTACAACTAAACGTGTTGATTGACACCGGTGCAGAATTGAGTGCTGTATCTGGGAAAATATTTCAGTTACTGAAAGACAGACCTGGCATCGTAGTTATGCCAGTAACAGGAGAGAAAATTATCGGTGCTACTGGGAAGGCCAGTAAACCGGTCACAAAACAGATTTTTGTCAACTTCGAGATATGTGGGGCACGATTTCAACAAGAGTTTGTCGTCGTGCCAGACTTGACTACGGAAGTAATTATCGGGTTAGATTGGCTATTAAAGTACCGTTCGGTGATTAATTGCGAAAGCAAAACTTTGACATGTACGTCACAAGATAAAACGATAATAGTTTTGACGAGGCAGGAGACGGTGTGCATAAGCAATACCAGCCTATACACATTGTTAACTGGCCGGATGACATTGACATAGGAATGAATTTGAACTACTGTAATGTGAGGAATCTCGGCATTGACAGAAGTAAAAGTTTAGTGGAAGAGATAATCAAATTCCCTCCACGGATTGACATTAGTATTGGTGTGAAAAAAGATCGTTTGCGAGAAGTAATGAAGCTAAAAGCCGATGCTCGCATACGTCGTCATGACGCTAAAGCGCGTTTTGCTAAGTTTGCAATCAGAGACTTAGTACTTGTAAAAGCTCATGAGAAATCGAGCAAGATAGACAATGAAATCTCTAAATTTAAGTTTGTTTATAATGGACCATATAAAGTCATTGGTATACCTCACTCAAATGCTTATTGCTTAGAGTATCCAAGCTCTGGAAAACGATTAGGTATACGGAATATTGTAGACTTGAAATTGTACCAACCTAGGATCGATTAATACCACACAATGGGTAACTTGTACAGTATGTAAATATAGAGTGTAAGATTTAAGGATGTGCCATGTTACGATGCTTTTGCCTGACCTAGAGGTCATTAAAGAAGTTGTAATTAATAAGTAATTAATTTTGACTAAATGATTTAAGAGTAACTGATTAGTAATCATCTGAAAAATCCAAGCTGCTAGTTTAAGTTTTCAGCTGAGTCACAGTAGATTAAGGAATGTAAATATGATTTTGGAACTTTCTGTAATATTTCATGAATGTGTGTTTTTATTAGTCATTGCCGATGTACTTAGACGCTGTTTTAAGTTTCAGGCTAGTACATGCGTGTCATGATGGACAGTGTTGAGTTATCCGCTGTGATAGTGTTTATGGACTCCTTGAGATTACTCGGGAGTGAGTTTTTCCGAAAGAATTCAGTGAAACGGACGTTCTGGAAACGCCGTTACAAGGGCGAGTGAGATCAAGCGTGCCGCACAGGCGGGCGCAACAATACTTGCGAGGCGAAGCCGCTGTCGGCTCTTGTGCCGCTGTCGGCTCTTGTGCCGCTGTCGGCATCCTTTGTACTTGCGAGTACGGAAGGCGGAATTGTTTTTCTTCCTGGACAGCTGATGTGAAAGAATTCTGTTGTCAATATTTATGTTTTTGTCGATCTGCTGTATATTATTTTCTTCTTTAGCGTTAAGTGCACACTCATGACGAGAATATTAATTATGAAACGTTTGTATAAAATACGTATTCTATGTAATTCATTATTAATTTGCGTATTTTGATATACCTGTTTTTTATGACCATGTACTCTGATTAATTTTGTAAATAGTATTCCATTTCTATATACTGCTAGGAATTTAGATTTTTAGAATAGCTAAACCATTTTCTATGTTTTTTATGAATTTTGATATGTTGTCAACCTGTTTTACTTTGTGCAAGATGACAGAGTGGAATAAGATTAGGAGTATCTCCACTCAATTATTATTGTATAAAAATTGGTTTATGATTAATTAGACGAATGCTAAATTTTTTTGATGTTTTGTGCATATGCATTTCCACTGTTTCTTTTTTGGGACATTTTCTGAGTCTGTTTACGTTGCACGAACATCCGCAGACAATGTGGGGCACGTGTAATGCGGGAAATGCATATCCTCTTATTTCCATCTAGTGTACTGTAATTTTTTTCCTTGTTTTGTTACCTCAAGTTATGACATTTCTGTCTCTTCATATATTGTAATTGTTTTACTGTTTGTATATATATATATTTATGCATTTATGTCGATGTATAATTGGTTTGTTTCGTAAATATTATTTGTATTTTTACGCTGGGTCTTGCCTAGGGAAAACTGCTATCGAACGATTACGTCGATAGGTCGTGTGAAGAATCAAAGTGTGTAGGATCTTTGGTAGTGTGAACTCTGCCGCGTGGAGCGCGGGCTGAGCGGAGAGAGGGAGTGTGACGGGAGTAGCGAGTGGAGCAGGTGTGTTGTGTGACGCTCCCGCGAGTTGCCGCGCTTTCGGGGTTTGGCAGCATGTAATTGCGCTCGACTTGCGATGATAGTTTCTGACATGGTGTCGCGGACGGGAAGCATTATCTGGCGCACATCAAGAGCCCGTTTCGTCTGGTGACCGTGTCGAGAAGAAGGCGCGCCAACATCCAGCTTCTGCAACAGCGACGGCCGACAATGAGTGACTGTCGCCACCTCCTCGATCGACGGCTTCAAACCTTCAATCAACCAACAAGGAAGACTGGACGCACGTAAAGTTTTAGAACTGTATGGCAGACCTCAGCTTTTCAAACTGTTCCATTTTCGTCACTATAATTACAGCAACTTAGCATGAACGTTTGTTGCTCATTGTCCCAATTGCATTACCAAGCAGAGTCCCTTCCTTTTCCGAAATGAACCCGAGTGTCGTTGAAATTCAAACGCCAGCATTAAAGTAATATAGCTAACTCGTTTTCACTGCTTTAATTTCAAAATTCTGTTATAAAGTATTTATAGCTGGCTACACTATTTAGATTACACAAGCACAAATTAAGAGTGCGAGTTTTGTTACCATATTTTAGCTTACCTGTGACTGCAGCTCAGCTTGGTACGTACTAAATTTTACTATTGTTAATTGTTCAGAATCATTTAATTCAAGTTCAAAGTTAAATCTCTAAATGAAATTTCTAAATTGCGTAGATTCAAGTAGCTTTTGAAACGATTGTTGAGGTAGTCCAAGACTAACCGTATTTTCCTGAATTTCGATGTGCTTCAGAAAGAAAGCTCACTATTAACTTCAGTCACTAAATTAACTTTCGATTTTTCGATTTTATTAATTCTTTTGCTAAATTAAGTCAGAGTGTAGCGAAATTTATTACTTCTGACAAACTTTCAGTTTTCACACTACACGTGTCAACCTTCAGTTGCCACTCTTCTAGTGCAAATTATATGTGTAATAACCTTTCTTTTTCAGCTACTATAGTAATTGTCCTTAGGACTGGCGACCGTGATTTCCCCCAAATCTCAAATACCTAATTACTGCTAGTTAATTGTTAACGTAACGGCCGCACATTTACTTTCTTTATTAACTTTACCCCTTTTCAAAATTAATTTCCACCAGTTTCATTAGCATTTTCCCTTTCAGTTAGATGTAACCCTTTCCTCCCTCCTTACCGACAGATTAACTTCGGTGACGATTGCTTTTCCAAAATTCCCATTAGGTACACGCGGTTTCATTTTTCACGGTCATTAAGGTCGATAAGTGAGGGGGAGGTTACACGTGGCGACCTGGTGACAGGACAATTTTCGGATTTGAGGTTGTTCTGGACACGAATTTTGCATTGTGCAAATCTCGTAACAAAGTACTGGTTACGTACAGGCCGTTACGTCAGCGAGAATAAGTAGTGGGAGTAATCCTAATTATATTTGAGACTTGTCATTTATATTGAAAATTATTAAAATGAGTGAAGACAACAATTACCAAAATTTGGTAGACTTGGATATGGAACAATCGGTCGAACAGTGGGAAACGCGCACGGCGGTTCCCATTGTTCAGGGGCAGGCGGCTAGCATGAAAGACGCGACCGCCGAAACGCAACAAAGAGCAGAAATGGAATTCCAAACTTCAGAAAATGTTTCGGAATCGGAAGCGAAAATCAAATCTCTACCCCTTGATGATGAATACGGGGGAACATGTATAGAGGAACCAGCTACGGAAGTAAAACCGGTAGTCTCCGGGAATTTAACTGATTTATTGAATGTTTTGATTAATGAAATCAAGAGTCAATCGGCAGAAATTATAGCTCTGTCTGCCAAGCAAGAAGCTCAGTCTGAAAAAATTGAACGAAAGCTAGACAATCAGACCAAAGCTATTAATGTTGTTAACAACAATGTTGGAGTTGTTAATACAAAAGTTGATAAAATCAAAGAAGATATTGTTGTAATTAATACCGAAATCGGTAATCTTAAACAGGAAATGATAGGCGTTCAGGCGGAAATTGCGAGCGTAAATACTCGTTTTGATTCCGAAATTAGCAGAATCGAGAAAAGTGTAGGAGAAGCAGTTGCTCCGATCATCGAGAATAAGGTGACGGAACAAATTCAATTAGTGAAAAAAGAGGATCAACAGAAGGTGGAAACTTTAAAGGCTTTAGTGTCCGAAGTAGACACTAAAGTGAGGGAGCAGGCTAATACCTGCGAAGAGAAAAAGAGGGAAGTGGAAACGCTTGCGACAACCACTTGCCAAGTAATTACGAGAGTGTCAGAATTAGAAAAGAAACTTGACGAAAAACAGAGCTATGTGCCAATCTGTGCACATAGTTCGGAATTGTTGACGAAAGAAGAGCGGTTCGACCCCTTGAAAAAAGGCGGTATACACGCGACGGATTTCATTAAAAATTGTGAAAGAGTTTTACCCAGATCATGGACTAATGAGAGAAAAATTAATGCGGTTATTGATGTGCTGGCTGGTGATGCCAAGCGTTGGGGCTTAAACCTCAACATTACGAACCTGACTTTTGACGAGTTTAAAAATTTGTTTCTGGCTGAATACTGGTCAGAGCAAAAACAGCAAAGTGTCTGGCGCGAATTTGTCGTATCGAGGCCTTTCGATGCGAATTCGCGCGGTTCGATGAGGGAGTTTTGTGAGGGCTGGATCCGCAAGTTGGAATATTTGCGTGATCGCCGCACGGAATCCGAAATAGTCTGGGAACTCTACAAGAAGCTTCCAGATGATACAAAACGCTACGTAGGAAGCAATTACAGGACAATCAATGATTTCCTGGAAAGAGTTGAGGACGAGGACAATTGGCGCAATAATCGCGACAGTGATAGAGGCCGTGGTAACAACAACGGGTACCACCCCAACCATAACAACGATAACCATGGGAATAATGCATACCGCAGCAATAACAGTAATGGTTCGGACCGTAATAACAATCGGTACAATGCAAATAATAACAGGAATGACAGAAACCAGTATCATACTAACGTGATACGGGCTTCACAGAATAGTAATAACGCCAGAGGGTGTGATCAGCCGCCTCAGCAGCATCCGGGGAGCGTATCTGCTGGGACGAGACAGGGAAACCATTAGCCGCGCCGGTGAGGGGCCGACAGGGCGTGGAGAAATTTTGGAGGCCCAATAACAAGAGAAAACCCAGGTGTCGTCGTTATGAAAATTCCGTATGGAATAATCAACGGCGGGAGAGTGTGCCCGTGTTAGGAGAAAGGAGTGCGCCCACAAGTAGTAGATCAGCTGTATACACGGCAGTAGGAAGTACATTCACTGTCAGTGAGAACAATTTAAGTAGTGTTCCTGAAATCGATTATAAAGTGGCAGCTGTAATACCCACAGCGGAACTGGAGATTGAGTTTAATAATGATTCACAAGTGTTGAGAGAAGATCAGATGTCGGATAAAACGTCCGTCATCGAGCGAAGGGATGCAGAGAGGGATGAGGTCTGGTTAAGGCAGTTCGGTCGCTTATACGACGAACTAAGAGATTATAGGGGTCTGTATGCGAGAAGCGTTTATGGGGAGCGCGTGCAGGATTTGCCGCGTCTCGTCCCGCAGGAAGATAGTGTTTGTGAAGTGATAGAAAGTTCTGGCCCTAATCGGCAGACTTTACTAGAAATAGTTGATGTTAAGGGGGAGCACGAGCAAGATTCGTCGTGTTTCGTCCCGCAGGAGTTAGATGTTGAAGTAGTAACGGAAAGTTCTGGCCCTAACCGGCAGACCTTACCGAAAGTTTCAGTGGTAGAAGTAACCGACCCACCCGACGCAAACCTCCAGTTCAAACATTGCGAGAGTATTAAGGAGAAAGATTGCGAAAATTTTAGTGATAGCCGGACACGATTGGTAGAAAAGCACATAGATTACAACGTGTATGAGGTTAGAGCTGACATTATACGGTCAGACGATAGCAGTGTGGGTTGCGCAGATCTAGCGGAAGTAATTGCAGAAACTACTGGACACATTCCTCCAGGTAGATTGGCGGATGAGATTAATCTGACCAAAGTGGAATCAACGAAGGTGACGATTAATGAATTGATAGCAAAGCAACACTCACTAGTTGACGAGTTACAGAAAAGGTTTCGGTATTGGAGGCGAAGCTACAGACTAAGCCTCAGGACAAACGTGTTGAAATTAAAACTGTATGTGAACAGAGGCTGAAAAGGCCGCCAGATAAGCCGGATTTAGGATCAAAGCCGGACGGTTTTTTCTGGAATGACCTGGATATAGACGAGGATTTACTGTGGGAAAATAAAGATACAGTCGAGGACAAGTGTAGACAGATAGTAGTGCCTGTTAATATGCACGACTTACAACTAAACGTGTTGATTGACACCGGTGCAGAATTGAGTGCTGTATCTGGGAAAATATTTCAGTTACTGAAAGACAGACCTGGCATCGTAGTTATGCCAGTAACAGGAGAGAAAATTATCGGTGCTACTGGGAAGGCCAGTAAACCGGTCACAAAACAGATTTTTGTCAACTTCGAGATATGTGGGGCACGATTTCAACAAGAGTTTGTCGTCGTGCCAGACTTGACTACGGAAGTAATTATCGGGTTAGATTGGCTATTAAAGTACCGTTCGGTGATTAATTGCGAAAGCAAAACTTTGACATGTACGTCACAAGATAAAACGATAATAGTTTTGACGAGGCAGGAGACGGTGTGCATAAGCAATACCAGCCTATACACATTGTTAACTGGCCGGATGACATTGACATAGGAATGAATTTGAACTACTGTAATGTGAGGAATCTCGGCATTGACAGAAGTAAAAGTTTAGTGGAAGAGATAATCAAATTCCCTCCACGGATTGACATTAGTATTGGTGTGAAAAAAGATCGTTTGCGAGAAGTAATGAAGCTAAAAGCCGATGCTCGCATACGTCGTCATGACGCTAAAGCGCGTTTTGCTAAGTTTGCAATCAGAGACTTAGTACTTGTAAAAGCTCATGAGAAATCGAGCAAGATAGACAATGAAATCTCTAAATTTAAGTTTGTTTATAATGGACCATATAAAGTCATTGGTATACCTCACTCAAATGCTTATTGCTTAGAGTATCCAAGCTCTGGAAAACGATTAGGTATACGGAATATTGTAGACTTGAAATTGTACCAACCTAGGATCGATTAATACCACACAATGGGTAACTTGTACAGTATGTAAATATAGAGTGTAAGATTTAAGGATGTGCCATGTTACGATGCTTTTGCCTGACCTAGAGGTCATTAAAGAAGTTGTAATTAATAAGTAATTAATTTTGACTAAATGATTTAAGAGTAACTGATTAGTAATCATCTGAAAAATCCAAGCTGCTAGTTTAAGTTTTCAGCTGAGTCACAGTAGATTAAGGAATGTAAATATGATTTTGGAACTTTCTGTAATATTTCATGAATGTGTGTTTTTATTAGTCATTGCCGATGTACTTAGACGCTGTTTTAAGTTTCAGGCTAGTACATGCGTGTCATGATGGACAGTGTTGAGTTATCCGCTGTGATAGTGTTTATGGACTCCTTGAGATTACTCGGGAGTGAGTTTTTCCGAAAGAATTCAGTGAAACGGACGTTCTGGAAACGCCGTTACAAGGGCGAGTGAGATCAAGCGTGCCGCACAGGCGGGCGCAACAATACTTGCGAGGCGAAGCCGCTGTCGGCTCTTGTGCCGCTGTCGGCTCTTGTGCCGCTGTCGGCATCCTTTGTACTTGCGAGTACGGAAGGCGGAATTGTTTTTCTTCCTGGACAGCTGATGTGAAAGAATTCTGTTGTCAATATTTATGTTTTTGTCGATCTGCTGTATATTATTTTCTTCTTTAGCGTTAAGTGCACACTCATGACGAGAATATTAATTATGAAACGTTTGTATAAAATACGTATTCTATGTAATTCATTATTAATTTGCGTATTTTGATATACCTGTTTTTTATGACCATGTACTCTGATTAATTTTGTAAATAGTATTCCATTTCTATATACTGCTAGGAATTTAGATTTTTAGAATAGCTAAACCATTTTCTATGTTTTTTATGAATTTTGATATGTTGTCAACCTGTTTTACTTTGTGCAAGATGACAGAGTGGAATAAGATTAGGAGTATCTCCACTCAATTATTATTGTATAAAAATTGGTTTATGATTAATTAGACGAATGCTAAATTTTTTTGATGTTTTGTGCATATGCATTTCCACTGTTTCTTTTTTGGGACATTTTCTGAGTCTGTTTACGTTGCACGAACATCCGCAGACAATGTGGGGCACGTGTAACGCGGGAAATGCATATCCTCTTATTTCCATCTAGTGTACTGTAATTTTTTTCCTTGTTTTGTTACCTCAAGTTATGACATTTCTGTCTCTTCATATATTGTAATTGTTTTACTGTTTGTATATATATATATTTATGCATTTATGTCGATGTATAATTGGTTTGTTTCGTAAATATTATTTGTATTTTTACGCTGGGTCTTGCCTAGGGAAAACTGCTATCGAACGATTACGTCGATAGGTCGTGTGAAGAATCAAAGTGTGTAGGATCTTTGGTAGTGTGAACTCTGCCGCGTGGAGCGCGGGCTGAGCGGAGAGAGGGAGTGTGACGGGAGTAGCGAGTGGAGCAGGTGTGTTGTGTGACGCTCCCGCGAGTTGCCGCGCTTTCGGGGTTTGGCAGCATGTAATTGCGCTCGACTTGCGATGATAGTTTCTGACATGGTGTCGCGGACGGGAAGCATTATCTGGCGCACATCAAGAGCCCGTTTCGTCTGGTGACCGTGTCGAGAAGAAGGCGCGCCAACATCCAGCTTCTGCAACAGCGACGGCCGACAATGAGTGACTGTCGCCACCTCCTCGATCGACGGCTTCAAACCTTCAATCAACCAACAAGGAAGACTGGACGCACGTAAAGTTTTAGAACTGTATGGCAGACCTCAGCTTTTCAAACTGTTCCATTTTCGTCACTATAATTACAGCAACTTAGCATGAACGTTTGTTGCTCATTGTCCCAATTGCATTACCAAGCAGAGTCCCTTCCTTTTCCGAAATGAACCCGAGTGTCGTTGAAATTCAAACGCCAGCATTAAAGTAATATAGCTAACTCGTTTTCACTGCTTTAATTTCAAAATTCTGTTATAAAGTATTTATAGCTGGCTACACTATTTAGATTACACAAGCACAAATTAAGAGTGCGAGTTTTGTTACCATATTTTAGCTTACCTGTGACTGCAGCTCAGCTTGGTACGTACTAAATTTTACTATTGTTAATTGTTCAGAATCATTTAATTCAAGTTCAAAGTTAAATCTCTAAATGAAATTTCTAAATTGCGTAGATTCAAGTAGCTTTTGAAACGATTGTTGAGGTAGTCCAAGACTAACCGTATTTTCCTGAATTTCGATGTGCTTCAGAAAGAAAGCTCACTATTAACTTCAGTCACTAAATTAACTTTCGATTTTTCGATTTTATTAATTCTTTTGCTAAATTAAGTCAGAGTGTAGCGTAATTTATTACTTCTGACAAACTTTCAGTTTTCACACTACACGTGTCAACCTTCAGTTGCCACTCTTCTAGTGCAAATTATATGTGTAATAACCTTTCTTTTTCAGCTACTATAGTAATTGTCCTTAGGACTGGCGACCGTGATTTCCCCCAAATCTCAAATTCCTAATTACTGCTAGTTAATTGTTAATGTAACGGCCGCACATTTACTTTCTTTATTAACTTTACCCCTTTTCAAAATTAATTTCCACCAGTTTCATTAGCATTTTCCCTTTCAGTTAGATGTAACCCTTTCCTCCCTCTTTACCGACAGATTAAATTCGGTGACGATTGCTTTTCCAAAATTCCCATTAGGTACACGCGGTTTCATTTTTCACGGTCATTAAGGTCGATAAGTGAGGGGGAGGTTAAATGTACCGTAGGGTCTCTCGAGAAGCGAAGTATTCCTAATGATTGAGGAAAGGTCATTCCTATTTTCAAACAAGGTCGTCGAACTGACATAAAAAACTATATTCCTATATCTGTGACGTCGGTCTGTTGCACAATTTTTTTACATCATTCATGCTACAATATTGCTGGAGATCGAAATTGTCCTCAGTAGGAGCCCACAAGGGTTTCGAAAACAATGGTCACTTGAAACCCAGCTCGGTCTGTTCGTTCACAAGAACAGAAAGCTGTAGATGGAGGCGCACAGGTAGATGCCGTGTACCTTGACTTCTGAAATGAAATCAGTACAGTTCCACATAGGCCCCTGCTCAACAGGTTGCGAGTGTACGGGAGATCAGACCAACTGTGTGACTAGATTGAAGAGTTTCCAGCTAACGGAACAAAGCATGACACTCCGAATGAAGAGAACTCTTCAGATGTAAAAGTAACTTCGGGCGTGCCCCAGGGGAGTGCAATACTCTCACAATATACAGGGTGATTCACGAAGATATGCAAATATTTTAATATGTTATTCTACATGTAGAACTAAAGAAAAAAGTTCTTATAAACATAGGTCCGCAAATGTTTAATTACGGAAGCAAAGAAGTAATTTAGTAAAATTTTTAATTTATTAACGACTTGGCCCAATTTCTTTTTTAAAATCCAGACAATTGCATAAAATTCTCAGCAGAAGTTGTAGAGAATTTAATATTGGAAAGATGATGGTAATAACTGAAACTGTATGAATGTGTCAGATAATCTGCTTCTATTAATACCATGGCATATATGAATTCATGTTAAGCAGGGAAAAACAAAACTCTGTGTTAAGGAAGTTGGACAGTATACATACACATTAGCAAACGACTGAAATAACTCACTAACGGTTGCCGACAATGACATAAACGTTTCTACATCCTTAATGGAAAGTAAACAAATTTACTCGTGTAATAATCGTTGCTGCTCTGGATGTTTTGGAAAGCTACTGCAGATACACGTCTGGGACATGTTTTATTAGCTTCACCAGAGTAATAACAACAAAATAAATGGAAATCGTGCTTTACTTTAAACTCGTACAGTTTTGCGATGGCTTGATATTAGTGAAGTTGCTAAATTTCAGGCAAAATCATTTATTAGCCGTATCTCCGTAACTAAACATTTGCAGACCTATGTTTATAATAACTTTTTTCTTTAGTTCTACTTGTAGAATAACATACTAAAACCTTTTGCATATCTTCATGAACCACCCTGTATATAGCGTGTTTCACAATTCATATAACACACTTCTAGAGGTTGTGGAGATGATTCAGCACCTTAAGTTTTACACAGGAACCCACATTCGGAAATGTCATTCAACGACGCCGCAGAGAGTCAAAGTTACAGGCGCCTTCATCTGTGCATGTGTGTATATACAGGGTGATCCCTTGACGATGTTAAAAACTTTCTAGATGATGGAGAAGGATGAATGTATCAATTTGGGATAAGGGTCCCTGTACCGAAAACGAAGGTGTCGAAATTTACAAGCGAAAATCGTTCTGATACTTCTCACAGTGAAAATCATGTAATGGTACTGTTGTTGCTAAGACTATAGGCAGGCAATTTTCAAAGGTGGTAGTAAGAATCAAAACAAGGAAAAAAATGTCCAGTCAACATGGGCTCTAAGCTGCACACCTGAGGAGCTAGGAGCACTTGTTCATCTTCGCTACTGTGGAGCACATCTCCTCTATTGAACAAGTGCTCATAGCACTTAAGGTATGCATTTTAGATCTCATGTTTACTGCACATTTTTTCTTGTTTTGGTCCATACTACCACTCTGGAAGTTACCTACCCTACAATCTTAGCAACAACAGTATCAGTACATGTCTTTCACTGTCACAGATATCAGCACGGTTTTCGGCGTCAATGGATGATGTTTAGGGACATGGGTTCCCACGTAAAACTTGATCTACTCGGTACCCTCTACAACCTCAAGAAGTGTCTAACACGCATTTGAAATATCCTGTAAAGATGGTCTGCTAGATAATGTCGGACGTTCCTTGAGCCTTTTTGTGGATGATGCTAGAAAATTCAAGCAAAATGCAGGAAGATATGCAGAGGATTGATGCTTGGTGCAAGAAGTGGAATTAACCCTCAATATATAAATTATACATATGTAACGTATTGTGAATGCATAGGCAGAAAGACTCTTTGTTGTATGATTACAAAGTTGCAGAGCAGTCAGCGGAAGCAGGTACTTCCACGAAATATCCAGAAGTATGCTTATGGAATAGTTTGAAGTGGGATGACCACATAAAGGTAATCGCAAGTAAGACAGATGTCAGGTTGAGATTCATTGGACGAATGTTTAGGATATGTAGTCAGTCACAAAGAAAGTAGCTTACAAAACACTCGTTTGTCAATACTTGAATACTGCTCGTCAGTATGAACTCTGTGCCAGATAGGACTGATAGGGGAGATAGAGAAGATCCGAAGAAGAGCAGCACAATTCGTTACAGGTTTGGTAAGCGTGAAACCATCACCAAGATGCCGAGCCAACTTCAGTCGCTCATGCTACAAGAGAGGCATACTGAATCACCTTGTGGTCTACTGTTAAAGATCTGAGAGTGTATATTCCTAGAAGAATAAACCAATATATTGCTTCGTCCTATTGCAAAAAGACTGTCAAGATAAAATTAGAGAGATCCGAGCTCACACAGAGATTTACCAGCGTTTATGTTCTCGCGAACCATACGCGAATAAAACAGAAAAATTGGAAAGTGATACTGGTACACAAAGTACCCTCCGCCACACACTGTATATAGTTGTAGAACCGAAGCCAAGAAAGACAACTACCCAAAACAACAGAACAGAAAATGAGCACAGGCACTGTAATGCATACATACAGCAAATCAGTCAGTTCTGTGCCGAAATCAATGAATTTCATGTCCAAATCAGCTCTAAATGAGCTGATTTGGACATTCTGTTGGAATCTCTTAAATAGAGATTCCAACAGAAGGTCTCGGATTGGTCTGCAGAATACGCATTTATAAGGATGGTGTAGCCTCCTGATGCTTCCACAGCATTTCTAAATGAATACAGATTTGCTTCCTTCATCAAAAGCGTTCGTGCTGTAACTCTTTTCCTGAACAGTTCTGCAGACAATCATAATGTCGAGGCTGAGCTGTATCTGGCATTACATGTTTCCACAATTTCCGTAAACTGCAGAGTCAGAGCTGACATCCAATAACATCCCAGTTCCACTGAGGTCAAATGACTTTGATGGCTAAGACATCAATCAAGTGCTTCTCATACCACTGTAGCACAATTTAGTCTCACACCACAGTCAATTATTTTAAGTATGCTTGTGTAGAAAAATGAGCTACAGTGGTTGTTAAAGATCTGTGGTTGAAGTGTTAGATTTAGTAAAAAACTTGTGGTTGTTGTCATTGCATAGACTGAAACAGTAGGTTCCATGCGTAAGTCAGTAAGGTAGCGGCACTAGAGTCATACTATAGATTCAAATAAGTTCGCAATTTCCTGTAGTAGTATTAGATTCATACCATAGGTTCTCAGCTAGCTGTATTGGAACGACCATGCACTTTTTAATATTGTTTATGGATTCTTCCGTTACTTCTTGGTAAAACAATTCCAAAATTAAGGTTGAATAACAAATACAGTTTTCTGTTTTGCTCAATAAGCCGAAAACCAGTTTGAAATAAACAAAAATCAGTAGAACAAAAACAGTGTACTTGTTATTTAACCACTTTTTGATAGATGACAGTGTTGTTGTTGAAGTAACACTCATGTATATGATGAAAATTTGACATCGATGTAGATGAAGCTTTAAAGAGAAAGTACTCCAATGTCCAGGCTAGACTGCATTTGTAAGTGATTTTTAAACGATTCTTTACATAAACAGTAAGTATTTTGCATTACACATAAGACATTTATCATTTCCAGTGGATTTCTGAATGGTGACAGTTTATAAATCTGAAGGCGTGAATGATACATAAAAGGTTCTCATGTTTATGATCGATTGATGGGGTAGTGGGACGCTATTTTCAAGTTTACATGCTTACTCACGAATGTCTGTATGATTCCTTGTACAAAGGTGCTTGCGCAGCGGTTCTTTTGCATGTCATGATAGTGGGTATCACGAGATGTGATATGAAATGACTGTGTGTGTAGACATGGAAAAATTCTACAAGACTGCTAAGTTGTTGGAGATCGAGATACATTCAACTGTCGAACTTTGAGTTATTCACGGTCTTTGGGACAACACTGAAACACTTAGAATGAATTTTGGACCTTGAGCATTTTATTTGAAGTTGCAATGTGGTGGGTAAATTGAACAATTCATATGCCACGCACCTGAAACTGAATAACACTTCACCTTACTATACTGTGTGTTGCAGCAAAATTGTATCAGCTTGCCCCAAAAACTGTAACAGCTTGCCCCAAAACTCACAAATTACCCCATATTTCAGCAAAATTGTATCAAATGCTACAAAACTGTTACAAATAGCTCCAAATGTGTAACAAAATGTCGACACACTGTGAGAAAATGCTTCCCCACTGTACAAAGTTACCCCAAAACTATAACAACTTGCTGAAAGTGTAAACAAGATGACAATCCTGAGGTTATGGACACGGTCTACCTGCTTTTCAGTTTGGAATTGAAGATGACACATCAAGATGGTGATCCAAGGTGGTATTTTCATCAATAATGTCAGAATCCAAGATAGCAATCTATGATGGTGGATTTGGTGATACAAGTGCAGCCTGTCGTGCCAGTGCTAAACAGCTGTTCCACTGTCTGTGGCGCTGCATTTGTCTGTCCCACCACTCATCCTAAGTGTTCAGGCTTACTAACAAATTAAGTGGATATGCAACTTGTAGCCTGTCGACTGCAGTAAAAGGTCTGTCATCATCACGACATATCATCAGAGTTTTACCACCACAAGACTGAAAAAAGTGATTCATGGGGTTTGTTTTAAGTTCTGGCACATTCCTCTCTCTCAATGTTTATTGTTATTATTCATTAAGTGAGAATGTGTGTGTGTGTGTGTGTACGTGTGGTTTCCATGATTTTCTTTTATTCCTATCTCAGTATAACAGCTCCCTGATGTAGACAAGGCAGTGCCTGGTATATCTGGGCAACAACAGAAATCAAGCCAGCATGCAGACACACCATGTTGGACATCCCAACACATTAGAGTGGAAATAAAACCAGTACACAGAATTGTTTCCAGGCACTGAACTTATGTTTGTATGCTGCAGTGTCGTTGAGTATGGAGATACACAATCTGTGGCAAATGTATGTTAATGATGATATCAAGTATGTGTTATAAGTTCATCATGAGGAGGAGGAGTAGTGAGAGAAGTGTACACTGTATGTATAACTCAACTAGTATTACTCCTGTAAAGAGAAATTCCATTCAAAATGAGTTTACAGACGGCATATCCCATCACCTGCACCACTACGTCAGCTTGCAGACAAGCTCTTTGATGCAACACCTGACATATCAGAGCAGGTGACAGAATTTTTCCTAGATTTTGTTTCCTCTATATCCAATGCCTACACCACCCGTCGAGCCTCAGCTAAGGCGTTCCAGAATGCTGTTGTTCAACACTACTTATGAATTGACCACAAATGGAGTGAGCAGCGTTAATCTCGCTTCAGCACCTGACACAGGTTTCGGAATTACAGTAAAAATAGGGAAAGTCTGGATGGGTACAAATGCGCATGTCAGTGATATGGAGTGTGAAAAACTCTGCAGAAATTTGAAAGACATCGAGGAGTGCATGACAACCAATCATAATCCATTCACTTGTGACATCAGTATCTTAGGCAGCAACAGTGCACCCATCCTCAGTATTTTTTTTTTTTTGGGGGGGGGGGGGGGTTATGGGATGAAGTTAACCTCTCAAGTCCCAACACAGTGCATATATTTAAAGTGCCCAAGTGTTGTGAACCTGCACATTTGTATGCTGCAATGTCGTTTGCAATGGAGGTATAAAATCATGGCGAATATATGTTGATGACGATATCAAGTAGGTGTTATCAGTTTTCATTAAATGTAAGAATACATTCTGAGCGACGGCCTCTAAACACGTCCTCTTTCCACTAGATACAGATTAACAGTCTTTTTTTAATAAAGCAGTTGTCTCTTTTTAGAGTCCATACTCGTTCTCTAATACTATCGTTGCTGGGATTGCGCGCTTAAGAGTTACTTGCTGTCCAGCTGCGCTTCACTTCACTTCAAGTACTTTTGGAATCACATCTACATTTTCGGTATGTACATACATTACTGAGCTTCTCAGAATAAAATCAGGCACAAATTAGTTTTAAAAAAAAGTCAGTGAGGCACACATAACATTACAATTTCAGGCCACTGATGATGCTTCCAAAATAAAAGAAGCGAAACGCGTATGGCAAGGAACAAACTGCCTTCATTTAGTTGCATAGACGGTACATACCCCCACGAAAATAAAGAGTTATATGAATGTGTGGTTGAAACGTCCCCTTAGAAAAATTTATACAAGACTCTGCTTAAACTGACTCACAATATTTTTAGCGCTACGCAATCTGACTTTCAAAAATCCCTACAAAAGAATGGCCCTGACTAACATTAACCTGTACCTTTCACAAATCACTTACCTCACAAAAATCTTCGTTACTCGAACTACTGCAATGCAGCGAGCGCCACTACTGCCAGCTAAATAAAAGATTCAAACTACAGAAGGCACTAACTACTAGTAGGCATAGTTAGCAAATGAAATATTTTAATAGAGAACAAACAATGTATTTACCTTAATATTCATAATATATATAGCAGTTCGTGCCATCCAGTATTACAAATTTCAAAACTCCGCCATCTCTCTCCCCACATCCACCACTGCTGGCGGCTCACCTCCAACTGCGCAACGCTACGCGCTGTTCACATCCAGCTGCCGCTGCCCAACACTACAATGGCAGACAACAATGCAAACTAGCCACAGACTGCACACAGCACAGCCAGTGATTTTCATACAGAGCGCTACGTAACGTTGCCAATAAGAAAACATAAACAGCCCACTTACATGGTGTCTGTTCTTTCGGAACGCGCATTCGAATAGTTGATTTGCTTCGATGAGCAATTAAACCACCACTTTCAGTGCGGATGCACAGTTACATTCGGCCTCCTACGGGAATCTCACAGTAGCGAGCACGGAGGACATGGGCGGGGACTGTGGATAGTTGGCGCCATGTGGGAATGTGGGTAGGCCGAGGTGCGCCAGGATAGTCGGGGTGACGCAGTGGTCAAAGCAACTGCCAAGTAAGCAGGAGATCCCGGGGCGAATCGCGGTCCGGCAAACATTTTCGCTCGTCGCCGCTGATTCCGCATAAAGTCCCTATGCGGCTGACATCAATAGTTCCTTCCCTTTCCTTTCATTTCTCCGCTCTCCACTTTTAATTCACATAATAAGAAAATAAAGAGCAGAGGAAGTGCGTCCGGCTGAGACCATGAAGCCGTTTGCGGTGACGCGGTCGCAGGCGGAAAAGCGATAACTCAGCGGCGGCGCCTCAGTGGGTTCCGACTCAACGCTCCGCCGGCTGGAGCCTCTCAGACTCTCGGACGCCGCACACGGTGCCAGGGCCTGGTCAGGTCCAGCGAGTCTACATCTCCACCTGCATCCATACTCCGCAAGCCACCTGACGGTGTGTGGCGGAGGGTACTTTGAGTACCTGTATCGGTTCTCCTCTTCCAGTCTCGTATTGTTCGTGGGAAGAAGGATTGTCGGCATGCCTCTGCGATGGCTCTAATCTCTCTGATTTTATCCTCATGGTCTCTTCGCGAGATATACGTAGGAGGCAGCAATATACTGCTTGACTCCTCGGTGAAGGTACGTTCTCGAAACTTCAACAAAAGCCCGTACCGAGCTACTGAGCGTCTCTCCTGTAGAGTCTTCCACTGGAGTTGATCTATAATCTCCGTAACGCTTTCGCGATTACCAAATGATCCTGTAACGAAACGCGCTGCTCTCCGTTGGATCTTCTCTATCTCTTCTATCAACCCTATCTGGTACGGATCCCACACTGGTGAGCAGAATTGAAGCAGTGGGCGAAAAAGTGTCCTGTAACCTACTTCCTTTGTTTTCGGACTGCATTTCCTTAGGAGTCTTCCAATGAATCTCAGTCTGGCATCTGCTTTACCGACACTTGATTTTATATGGTCATTCCATTTTAAATCACTCCTGATGCCTGCTCCCAGATAATTTATGGAATTAGCCGCTTCCATTTGCTGACCTGCTATATTGTAGCTAAATGATAAGGGATCTTTCTTTCTATGTATTCGCAGCACATTACACTTGTCTACATTGAGATTCAATTGCCATTCCCTGCACCATGCGTCAATTCGCTGCAGATCCTCCTGCATTTCAGCACAATTTTACATTGTTACAACCTCTCGATATACCACAGCATCATCCACAAAAAGCCTCAGTGAACTTCCGATGTTATCCACAAGGTCAGTTATGTATATTGTGAATAGCAACGGTCCTACGACACTCCCCTGCCACATACCTAAAATCACTCTTACTTCGGAAGACTTCTCTCCATTGAGAATGTCATGCTGCGTTCTGTTATCTAGGAACTCTTCAATCCAATCACACAATTGGTCTGATAGTCCATATGCTCGTACTTTGTTCATTAAACGACTGTGGGGAACTGTATCGAACGCCTTGCGGAAGTCAAGAAACACGGCACCTACCTGGGAACCCCTGTCTATGGCCCTCTGAGTCTCGTGGACGAATAGCGCGAGCTGGGTTTCACACGATCGTCTTTTTCGAAACACGTGCTGGTTCCTACAGAGTAGATTTCTAGTCTCCAGAAAAGTCATTATACTCGAACATAATACGTGTTCCAAAATTCTACAACTGATCGACGTTAGAGATATAGGTCTATAGTTCTGCGCATCTGTTCGACGTCCCTTCTTGAAAACGGGGATGACCTGTGCCCTTTTCCAATCCTTTGGAACGCTACGCTCTTCTAGAGACGTGCGGTACACCGCTGCAAGAAGGGGGGCAAGTTCCTTCGCGTGGTTCAAAATGGTTCAAATGGCTCTGAGCACTATGGGACTCAACTTCTGAGGTCATTAGTCCCCTAGAACTTAGAACTAGTTAAACCTAACTAACCTAAGGACATCACAAACATCCATGCCCGAGGCAGGATTCGAACCTGCGACCGTAGCGGTCTTGGGGTTCCAGACTGCAGCGCCTTTAACCGCACGGCCACTTCGGCCGGCTCCTTCGCGTGCTCTGTGTAAAATCGAACTGTTATCCCATCAGGCCCAGCGGCCTTTCCTCTCTTTAGCGATTTTAATTGTTTGTCTATCCCTCTGTCGTCTATTTCGATATCTACAACTTTGTCATCTGTGCGACAGTCTAGAGAAGGAACTACAGTGCAGTCTTCCTCGTACGACGAATGGGTCCTTCTGAACTGGGAGACCAACACGGTCCTTTTCCACCTGAAGTACGTGAACAAAGTAGGATGGCATACAACGAGTAAAAACACGTTTGATGACACTCTCTGTTTACTAATAAATGAAATAAATTTCCTGTGTGAGTCCACGATCATTGGGAGTATTTTGGGAATAAAACCGTCTAGATCGCTTAATAACATTCCTTATTTATTACACCGTTTCGGCTACTGCCGTCATCAGATGCCTCCAATTAACGATTAAAGGAAATGAAGAGCGGATGGTGTTTGTTATACAGCACGGCCAGCCACGGTGTTCCGAACTTCACGCCAGCCGCGCGTGTGGGCTGTGTGCAGGCAAAGGCGCGGCTTGTTGCTCGGCATTGCTCGGTCCTTCACGGAAGTCGCCGGAACGGAGCGGCAGTTCATTTAGCGTTGCGGTGCGGCATTTTGCGGTCGGCACAACTCACCGAGTTCGGCAGAATCGTGACGTCAGCGCTGTTTACCCTTCGCTTTTTCTTTTCGTGGTATGGAGGAGCCTCATAGGTCTAGCGGCTGTTTGCACAAAAAGATGCAGTCTAGCGATCTATCATCACAGTCCTTTAAAATATGGGAATGACAGAACAGAGGGATGAAAATTTTCAATTCGCGTGAACGATGGGTATTGTTCACCTGCTACGAAACCAAATTATAGTACCATGCAGAAAGAATACGTTCAGATGGCAATGAAAGAGTAAAAAATTGCAATGATCTACAGACGGGATTCGTTTTTCTGTACACCAAGAAGCACTTTGTGCTAAATTTGCAGGCATAGAGTACTTGAAGTTGATGGTACAAATAGTAAAATTTCTGAAGCCGCACCCATTATTCCGTTTTCAGTTGCAACAGTTTTCAATGAAAATGAGCGAAGAGTTAATAGGCTTCATACACAGGGTGGTCCATTGATAGTGACCGGGCCAAATATCTCACGAAATAAGCATCAAACGAAAAAACTACAAAGAACGAAACTCGTCTAGCTTGAAGGGGGAAACCAGATGGCGCTATGATTGGCCCACTAGATGGTGCTGCCATAGGTCAAACGGATACCAACAGCGTTTTTTTTTAAATAGGAACCCCCATTTTTTATTACATATTCGTCTAGTACGTAAAGAAATATGAATGTTTTAGTTGGACCACTTTTTTCGCTTTGTGATAGATGGGGCTGTAATAGTCACAAATGTATAAGTACGTGGTATCACGTAACATTCCGCCAGTGCCAACGGTGTTTGCTTCGTGATACATTACCCGTGTTAAAATGGACCGTTTACCAATTGCGCAAAAGGTCGATATCGAGTTGATGTATGGCTATTGTGATCAAAAAGCCCAACGGGCGAGTGCTATGTATGCTGCTCGGTATCCCGGACATCATCCAAGTGTTCGGACCTTTCGCCGGATAGTTACGTTATTTAAGGAAATAGGAAGTGTTGAACAACATGTGAAAAGTCAACCAAGACCTGCAACAAATGATGATGCCCAAGTAGGTGTTTTAGCTGCTGTCGCGGCTAATCCGCACATCAGGATCAGATAAATTGCGCGGGAATCTCAAAAACGTCGGTGTTGAGAATGCTACATCAACATCGAATGCATCCGTACCATATTTCTATGCACCAGGAATTGCATGACGACGACTTTCCGCGTCGTGTACAGTTCTACCACTGGGCGCAAGAGAAATTACGGGACGATGACAGATTTCTTGCACGTGTTCTATTTACCGACGAAGCGTCATTCACCAACAGCGGTATCGTAAACCGGCATAATATGCACTATTGGGCAACGGAAAATCCACGATGGCTGCGACAAGTGAAACATCAGAGACCTTTGCGGGTTAATGTATGGTGCGGCAATATGGGAGGAAGGATAAATGGTTCAAATGGCTCTGAGCACTATGGGACTTAAATCAGTCCCCTAGAACTTAGAACTACTTAAACCTAACTAACCTAAGGAGATCACATACATCCATGCCCGAGGCAGGATTCGAACCTGCGACCCTAGCAGTCGCACGGTTCCGGACTGCGCGCCTAGAACCGCAAGACCACCGCGGCCGGCGAGGAAGGATAATTGGCCCCCATTTTATCGATGGCAATCTAAATGGTGCAATGTATGTTGATTTCCTACGTAACGTTCTACCGATGTTACTACAAGATGTTTCACTGCATGACAGAATGGCGATGTACTTCCAACATGATGGATGTCCGGCACATAGCTCGCGTGCGGTTGAAGCGGTATTGAATAGCATATTTCATGACAGGTGGATTGGTCGTCGCACGTTCACCGGTTCTGACGTCCGCGGATTTCTTTCTGTGGGGAAAGGTGAAGGATATTTGCTGTCGTGATCGACCGACAACGCCTCACACAACACGCGTCAGCGCATTGTCAATGCATGTGCGAACATTACGGAAGGCGAACTACTCGCTGTTGAGAGGAATGTCATTACACGTATTGCCAAATGCATTGAGGTTGACGGACATCATTTTGAGCATTTATTGCATTAATGTGGTATTTACAGGTAATCACGCTGTACCACCATGCGTTCTCAGAAGTGATCAATTCACAAAGGTACATGTATCATATTGCAACAACCGAAATAAAATGTTCAAACGTACCTAAGTTCAGTATTTTAATTTAAAAAACCTACCTATTACCAACTGTTCGTCTAAAATTGTGAGCCATATGTTTGTGACTATTACGGCGCCATCTATCACAAAGCGAAAAAAGTGGTCCAACTAAAACATTCATATTTCTTTACGTACTACACGAATATGTAACAAAAATGGGTGTTCCTATTTAAAAAAACGCAACTGATATCCGTTTGACCTATGGCAGTGTCATCTAGCGGGCCAACCAAAGCGCCACCCTGTATAAGGAGCGTTCAAAAAGAAACGACCCGGAGGTATAATTACAGAAACCAGCACCTGCATGTTAGAAGTATTGACCCTGGCTGCGGAGACACTTGTCCTACTGTGAAACATGGCGGTGAATGGCTGTATCACAAAATTCTCGAGGCTGCGATGTTAACCAGTTGTAACCTCCCCCTCACTTATCGACCTTAATGACAGTGAAAAATTAAACCGCGTGTACCTGATGGAAATTTGGGAAAAGCAATCGTCACCGAAGTTAATTTGTCGGTAAAGAGGGAGGAAAGGGTTACATCTAAATGAAAGGAAAAATGCTAATGAAACTGGTGGAAATTAATTTTGAAAAGGGGTAAAGTTAATAAAGAAAGTAAATGTGCGGCCGTTACGTTAACAATTAACTAGCGGTAATTAGATATTTGAGATTTGGGGGAAATTACGGTCGCCAGTCCTAAGGACAATTACTATAGTAACTGAAAAAGAAAGGTTATTACACATACAATTAGCACTAGAAGCGTGGCAACTGATGGTTGACACGTGTAGTGTGAAAACTGAAAGTTTGTCAGAAGTAATAAATTTCGCTACACTCTGACTTAATTTAGCAAAAGAATTAATAAAACCGGAAAATCGAAAGTTAATTTAGTGACTGAAGTTAATAGTGAACTTTCTTTCTGAAGCACATCGAAATTCAGTAAAATACGGTTAGTCTTGGACTACCTCAACAATCATTTCAAAAGCTACTTGAATCTACGCAATTTAGAAATAAGAGATTTAACTTTGAACTTGAATTAAATGATTCTGAACAATTAACAATAGTAAAATTTAGTACGTACCAAGCTGAGCTGCAGTCACAGGTAACTAAAATACGGTAACAAAACTCGCACTCTTAATTTGTGCTTGTGCAATCTAAATATTGTAGCCAGCTATGAATACCTTAACTGAACTTTGAAATTAAAGCAGTGAAATCGAATGATGCTGGCGTTTGAATTTCAACGACACTCGGGTTCATTTCGGAAAAGGAAGTGACCCTGCTTGGCAATGCAATTGGGACAATGAGCAACAAAGGTTCATGCTAAGTTGCTGTAATTTTGTGATGCAACAATTTTAAAAGTTTGAAAAGCTGAGGTCTGCCATACAGTTCTAAAACTTTACGTGCTTCCAGTCTTCCTTGTTGGTTGATTGAAGGTCTGAAGCCGTCGATCGAGGAGGTGGCGACAGTCACTCATTGTCGGCCGTAGCTGTTGCAGAAGCTGGATGTTGGCGCGCCTTCTTCTCGACACGGTCACCAGACGAAACGGGCTCTTGATGTGCGCCAGTTAATGCTTCCCGTCCGCGACACCGTGTCAGAAACTATCATAGCAAGTCGAGCGCAATTACATGCTGCCGAACCCCGTAAGCGCGGCAACTCGCGGGAGCTTCACACAACCCACCTGCTCCACTGCAACACCCCAGCCAGATTCTACCTCTGCCCGCGCTCCACGCGACAGAGTTAACACTACCAAAGATCCTAAACACTTTGGTTCTCCACACGACCTATCGATGTAAAACAATTACAATATATAAAGAGACAGAAATGTCATATCTTCAGGTGACAAAATAATGAAAAAAATTTGCAGTGCAATAGATGGAAATAGGAGGATATGCATTTCCGGCGTTACACAGTTCCGCACGTACAGTTGGACGTCGTCGTCCAAGGTGAATCGGAAAGGTTATGCTGACGTTCTTCTTTGACCAAGATGACCCCTTCTGATTCACTTCCTGCAGCACGGGACAACAGTGGATGCCCAGCGTTACTCGCAGACCTTGATCACCCTTCACCAAGCGATCAAATCAAATCGACCAGGCAATCTCACCTGTGGGGTCATTCTGCTCCACGACAATGCAAAGGCTCATACGGTCAACACAGTCGCGGTACTCCTGCAGAAATTCAAATGGGAGGTTCTCGGCCACCTTCCATACAGTCCGAACCTCTCTCCCCGTGATTACGCCATTTCTGGTCCCCTTAAAAAGGCTCTGAGTGGCAAAAGATTCACCTCTGACAACGACATCCAGCTGTGCGTGCGGATCTGGTTAACATTGCAGCCCCGGGAATTTTATGAGCCAACCATTCACCGCCTTGTGTCACAGTGGAACAAGTGTCTCAACAGCCAGGGCCAATACTTCTAACATACATATACTGCTTTCTGTTATTATGATTCTGGCTCGTTTCTTTTTGAACGCTCCTTGTATTACTGTAAAGTACTCGTACGTTGGTAAGTCAAGGCGCGTGCTTAGAACCAATTTTAGATTTAAATCTGTTTATTGTTGAGTTCATGAAAGAAAAAGGAGTGCAGGAAGGAAAATTAGAATATCTGGAATGGCTGCAGACTTCACATTTTAACTGCACTTGACCGCACACTGTCCACGGTAAGATTTGATGGGGATGCATTTTAAAATAAAACTGCGTCGTAGAAGGGACACATTCTGACAAATACAATACAGTTGCCTATGCTTACTGGCGTTAAAGAAAGCGCAAGGTTTGAAGAATTCATTGTGATCTTGCAAGAATTACGATTATTTTAAGAAGGTTTTGAGAATACTGGCAGTCTTACATATGTTTTCGAGCTGTTTTCGGGACAGTTTTCAGTTGAATGCGCCCCGTGCATGTGCAGATGTAACTGACGGACCTGCAAGGTCGTTCCAGTTTCAATTACAAACTTTTTTACGTTAAAACTTGCCAGGACGTCACCACTGATTTTCTCAGGTAGATTTTCCAAGGCTGCATAATGAGGTTGCAAAAGTGCTTCAGTATTACAATCTGCTTGGAGAATGTGAAGCGAGGCTGAGCACTTGGCATGGCCCGCGACCCGAAATCCCATCCGGGCCACCCATGTTCCGAAAATAAAAAAAAAAAAAGTTTAACGCCATACAATATGGCAGCTCCTAAGTTCCCCTTGTAATGTAAAACATGTCGCATGTCACTGGCCACATTCCTCTCTAAGAGGCAAAAACCTGATATGCCACATTTTTTTTCACACTCCACGCTGTAGTGAAATATCGAATTCCACGTTGTGACGTCACCAGATCCTCGTCCACGTCCTGCGGGAGTTCAGCTTTACGGTAAAGCATCGTCTCACTAAACTCCGCCTAAACAGGCCACGAATGCCCAACTGTACTGACCGAACGCCGTGTCATCCTCTCAGACGGGCGTCACTGGATGCGGAGATGGAGGGGCATGTGTTCAGCTCACTGCTCTCCCGGCCGTATGTCAGTTTACGAGACCGGAGCCGCTTCTTCTCAATCAAGTAGCTCCTCAGTTTGCCTCACAAGGACAAAGCATCGTCTCACGGGACGTGAAGACACGTGTCGACGAGCAGCTGATCACATCACAGTGTGGAATGCCACATTCCACTACACTGCGAAGAGTGAAAGGAAGAACTGGAATGTTAGATTTTTGCCTCATGGAGAGGAAGGTGGTTAATGAGATGCGGCACCGGTGTTACGTCAGAAGCAGAATTTACTGGCCGCCATATTCTGTGGAGATAAACTTACTTGGTGGGATTGTTTACTATACAGTAAGTTATACGATTCAGATGTTCAGATGTGTGTGAACTCCTAAGGGACTAAACTGCTGAGGTCATCGGTCCCTAGACTTACACACTACTTAAACAAACTTATACTAAGGACAATACACACACCCATGCCCGAGGGAGGACTCGAACCTCCGGCGAGAGGGGCCGTTCAATTCGTGACATGGCGCTCGTAGACCGCGCGGCCACGCCGCGCGACGATACGATTATGAGCTGTTTCAAAGCATTAACACGCTGAGAATCTCTTGAACACGCGTCGATTTAGGTACGACTAAAAAATCACGGGAAATTTCATATCGGTAGTTAAGGACTTCCATAATTTGATGCTTTTAGTGTGTGCTGTGAAAGTATACCGTTTAAATGCTACGGCACAATCAGAATCTATCAAAAGCGCGTCGTTGTACGTACAGTTTGTCATAGTTAAATATCCAATAATGACATTTGTATACCAAGACGTTACACATTGAATACCACATTTTTCAGACATTGCAGTTGTATAAAAGCCGTAGCGTAGATTGTGTCTTGAACTCTACAGTGAAAAGTAGCAGGTTCGTGTTTAAGAACCTTCAAATTTTTTGTTCTCTACGAGATTCTGCATCTTTCTCATTAATTTAATAGAAATATTATCAGCAATATTCGACGTCATTTATTGTAAAAGATGTACATTACTGGCCATTAAAATTGATACACCAAGAAGAAATTCAGATGATAAAGGGGTATTCATTGGACAAATATATTAGACTAGAACTACATGTGATTACATTTTCACGCAATTTGGGTGCATAGATCCTGAGAAATTAGTACCCAGAACAACCACCTCTGGCTAAAATAACGGCCTTGATACGCCTGGGCATTGAGTCAAACAGAGCTTGGATGGCGTGTGTAGGTACAGCTGCCCATGCAGCTTCAACACGATACCACAGTTCATCAAGAGTAGTGACTGGCGTAATGCCACGAACCAGTTGCTCGGCCACCATTGACGAGACGTTTTCAGTTGGTGAGAGATCTGGAGAATGTGCTGACCAGGGCAGCAGTGGAACATTTTCTGTATACAGAAAGGCCCGTACAGGACCTGCAACATGCGGTCGTGCATTATCCTGCTGAAATGTAGGGTTTTGCAGGGATCGAATGAAGGGTAGAGCCACGGGTCGTAACACATCTGAAATGAAACGTCCACTGTTCAAAGTACCGTCAATGCGAACAAGAGGTGACCGAGACGTGTAACCAATGGCACCCCATACCATCACGCCGGGTCATACGCCAGTATGGCGATGACGAATACACGCTTCCAATGTGCGTTCACCGCGATGTCGCCAAACAGGGATGCGACCATCATGATGCTGTAAACAGAACCTGGATTCATCCGAAAAAATGACGTTTTGCCATTCGTGCATCCAGATTCGTCATTGAGTACACCATCGCAGGCGCTCCCGTCTGTGATGCAGCGTCAAGGGTAACCGTAGCCATGGTCTTCGAGCTGATAGTCCATGCTGCTGCAAACGACGTCGAACTGTTCGTACAGATGATTGTTGTCCTGCAAACGTCCCCATCTGTTGACCCAGGGATCGAGACGGGGCTGCACGATCCGTTACAGCCATGTGGTTAAGATGCCTGTCATCTCGACTGCTAGTGATACGAGGCCGATTGGATTCAGCACGGCGTTCCGTATTACCCTCCTGAACCCACCGATTCCATATTCTGTTAACAGTCATTGGATCTCGACCAACGCGAGCAGCAATGTCGCGATACGATAAATCGCAATCGCGATGGGCTACAATCCGACCTTTATCAAAGTCGGAAACGTGATGGTACGAAATTCTCCTCCTTACACGAGGCATAACAACAACGTTTCACCAGGCAACGCCGGTCAACTGCTGTTTGTGTGTGAGAAATCGGTTGTAAACTTTCCTTATGTCAGCACGTTGTAGATGTCGCCACCGGCGCCAACCTTGTGTGAATGCTCTGAAAAGGTAATCATTCGCATATCACAGCATCTTCTTCCCGTCGGTTAAATTTTGCGTCTGTAGCACGGCATCTCCGTGGTGTAGCAATTTCAATGGCCTGTAATGTATTTCCTGCAATTCTTCTTCCATAGTCTGTTTACTGGAATGTTTACCCCCAGTTAAAGTTAAATCAATTACAGCCCTCGGTCGCAAAAATTATGTCTTTTGACCTGGTTTCGGCACTTTCATGAGTGCCTTCACCAGAAATTAAACATTCAAATTGGCCTATAACATAAGTACAAAGCTATGGGAAATTTTTTTAATACAAAATAAGGTGTTAGTACTGACTACCAACACAAGAAAGAAACAGTAAGTAATGTTTCGTTTTTGTACTGGTAGTCAGAATTTACACTTTCTTATATAAAATGTTTTCCCAAAACTTTGTACTTATGTTACAGGCCAATTTGAATGTTTAATTTCTTATGAAGACACTCATAGAAGTGTCGAAACCAGGTCAAAAGACTTAATTTTTGCGACCGAGGGCTGTAATTGCTTTAACTTTAATTTGTAAACGGTCGCTGACCACGCAGACATGTTTAAAATTTTAAGATTTCCTCCAGTTGCTAGAAACGTTGACGTCACTGCCTGTCTATGTCAGAAAGTAAACATGAGTTACACATGGAAGTTTTTGCTGTTATGAAACATTGTGTGAAATATATACACCTATCTCTCGGTTTTTATGGTTCAAATGGCTCTGAGCACAATGGGACTTAACATCTGAGGTCATCAGTCCCCTAGACCTTAGAACTACTTAAACCTAACTAACCTAAGGACATCACACACGTCCAATGCCCGAGGCAGGAGTCGAACCTGGGACCGTAGCAACAGCGCGGTTCCGGACTGAAGCGCCTACAACACCTCGGCCACAGCTGCCGGCTCGGTTTTTATAGAGTGCCTCGTGTTTGTGTCTTGCTGTAAAACGTCTTTTTCAGTGATGGTGAGCAGTTTCGAAAAAATCTAACCTTCCATTCGAATGAAACTATGAAAAGAATCCCGATCTTGAAGCGAGTGTGAAGTGCGTTACCCTCAATGCAACGTCGAGAATATGGATATTATGCGTGCATGGACTGACAATACGAGTAGAGGATACACTGAGGTGACAAAAGCGACGGGATACCTGCTGCTGTCGTGTCGCGCCTGCTTTTGTCATCTGTAATGCAGCATCTCCACGTAGCATGGACTCAACACGTCGATGGCACTCCTCTGAAGAAACACTGATCCTTACTGTCTCTATATCCTTTCATAACTGCGGAAGTATTGCCGGTGCAGGATTTCTTGCAACAAATGACCTCTCTGTTATGTCCCATAAATGTACGATGGAATTCATGTCGTGCGATCTGGGTGGCCAAATCATTTGGTGGAAGTGGTGAGAATGTTCTTCAAATTAATCGCGGGCAACTGTGGCTGGTGACATGTTCGGGAATATGAAGTGCATGAATGGCTGCAAATGATCTCCAAGTAGCCGAGTGTAACAATTTACAACTTAACGTTCGGTTCAGTTGGACCAGAGGACGCAGTTCATTCCAAGTAAAGACAGCCCACATCATTATGTATCTACCACCAGCTTGCACAGACGTATGGAAGAGATAACGCGTAAGTGTCCCCGATGGTGGCTTGTCAAATCTTGCAAAAGTAGTCTTGCTAACCAAGAACTATGGTTGGGGAGGGGGGATGGGGGTGGAGCCACACTGGATGCCGGCTACCAGTGCTCCCTCGCCCATCCCTGATGGTGGTGGTCTCGTAGTGGCAGTACCATACTGCTAGGAAAGAGTTTGTCACTGGGGTCATTGAGTGTATCGTTTGCGGCCTTTTATACAGGGGGAGAGGAGGGCTTTTAGCCTTAATCCCGCCTGCCTTCGCGCTGGGGCGAGCAATGACGTGTCGGATCTGGGCCTTTGTCTGTGCTTTGGACTGTGCCTTGGTCTGGAGCCTGTCCTCCTGAGACTGCTGTGAGGGTGCCGCAGCAGGCCCTCTCAGACGCTTATCTGGCGCGTGTCAATGGGTCCCTGCGTCCAGGGGTATCTGGATATGTATAGACTTATAGTCGGAGTCAGAGTGAGTAGATGCTCGGGGCAGGATTAACCTGTTCTTGCCTGTGGACGTAGCCATGTGACGCGATCCCACTTGCCACTGTATGTAAGGGGAAAGCCTTGGGGTTTTGCCCCCAGTGCTGCCAAAAGCATCGGATGGTGGGCGAGGGTGTAGCCCAGGTGTCCGATCACGATTGCTCTGATCCGAATGGCGGATTCACCTATGGACGTAAGTTTATCCGGTTCGTGGACGGGACTTGTAGAGTGGTAGCTTGCCGAGATCGCTGTCAGCACCCTCAGGGGTGTACTGGGGGTGCTAACTGCCTCCTCCCCCACCCAAGATATCCCTAGTGGCGGTCGTTGCTATGACACTCGTATAGCAGCCCAGAAGAGAGCAGAATTCGACCTTCCCTGCCGCCGGTCGTTCTTCCCTAGCTGGCTGACTGCCGTGGTGGGCGGTCACATGGAGCATTTAACGCCGGTTGTGGCAGAGCTGCTAAACCTACAATGTCCACTATCTCTGCCATCGGTGTGCTTTCGTCCATCTATAACAAAAATATAATCCTTCCAGAATTCAGCAGGGAACGATCGGCGAAAAATAGAATGAATATTTTCTACTGGTGGCTCCTGTTGTGTAAGCATCTCCAAGAACTCACATATAAGATGACTTAGAGGGCTTGCTTATGTCCCAGCTGGCATAGCGTAGCAACTTAGCATGTCTTGGGAGAACTAACACCATAACAGGTAGCTGATAGATACGCCCGCAGCTCCAGATGAAATTTTACGTGGCTGGGAGAAACTCGCGACTGGGAGGACCTAAACAAGGAAACTGCTGAGTATTGTCCCAGGCTGATGCCTTCAGAATCTTAGACACAGAACAGAAATGAGAAATTCTGAGAGTTCGTTCACTCCATGAGCCCAAATAACGAAAGTGTGATTTACGACCGAAACCAACGCTTCTTCGCATATTTTCTTCTATACGAAAATTCACTTCAAGTACCAAGTCACCAGTTCGTGCGTATAATTTTTTGTCCTATTGAAAGTGAGTTGCTGTAAGACAATGTTTAAATAGATATACCCTCCCGGATAGCCATGCGTGTTACCACGCCGCTTTCAGGATTCAGGCAGGTGTGCCGACCCCAGATACAATCCGTCCACTGGATTAACGACGAGGGGCGGTGTGCCGGACAGTTAAGATGTGATTTTTGGGCGGTTTTCCACATCCAGTTAGGTACATACCGGGCTGGTAACCCAAGTCCCATCTCGTTACACGATTCACAAACACACAGAAACGTTCGCACACTTTCACATGGACAAAACTACACGTAGACAGTTTGGGTACACATATTCCTCCGCAGGGGGCTACAGACGAGTGTCAAGAAGGGCATCCAGCCACCCCTTAAATAAACAATGTCCAGGCCAATATCTGTTAGATGTCAGAAATAGAAGAGGAGCAGACGTTGGAAGTCACCACCACCAAGTTTTGGCGGAATTCAGACTGAAGATAGTAACAAATAGAACCAAGCTCAACCACAGGAGCAATAAAATAGATTTGGCAAGGTTAAAAGACCAACAGATCAAAGAAACATTTGTCCTTGAATTACAAAATAGGTTCCAGGTCCTCTCTGAAGAAAACCTTATGTAAGAGGGAATTGAAATAGGTTGTCAAAAAATCAAAGACAGTTATTTAGATGTGGGAGGAAAAAAAAAATCTTAAGATTTAAGGCACGTCGAAGAAAGGAATCGATCTCCGATGCTACATGGAATGAAATCAGCCACAGGAAAGAACTAAAACTTAAGTCAAATCATTGCAAGACAGGAGGACAGAATAGCGAAGCGCATAAATAATACACGGAGGCGAACAGAAAAGTGAAAATATTGCTACGTCGAGGTAAAAGGAAATTGATAGATGAGCAAGCAAAAGTTATCAGAAGAGGCAGCAAGACAAGGAAATATGAAATAGCTCTACATTACAACCAAACGGTTGTCAATGAAGAACTTCAGACGTGAAGGACTAGTTAAGAACAAGCATGGGGTGATGCTTAGAACTTAACAGGCACAACTACAGAGATGGGAGGAGCACTTCAAGGAACTGTTAAATTGTGAAGACAACCAAGAGGAAAGGGTAAGAGATGTTCCAGAGGAAGTCGGATAAGATCAAGATATATATCTTCAGTGCCCCATAATGGACGAAATTAGGAATGCTTTGAAAACACGAAAGAATGCAAAGGCTCCAGGCCTAGACAACATAGCAGCGGAGCTCTTAAAAGCCGATGTTGAAAGAACTGTTAAAATGCTCCATCCCTTGCTGAAGTATATTTGTCTTGAAGAGAAGTCTCCAAAGGAGTGGAAAAATGTTTTGGTGGTAAAGCTCCCAAAAAAGGAAAATTTGTGAGACTCTTAACAACTGGCGTGGTATTACACTGTTGTCAGTGCCCAATAAGATCCTCCCCAGAATTCGCCATATATAATTTTAGTTATGATCGAAACAGGCTTATGTCTGTTGAAGTTATTTTATTGATCTTGACGCAGCCGCTGGGCTAAGACATTGTTCATTTATTAGTGTGTATGACTCCTGAAGAAGACTATATTATTATAGCAGAAACCATGGTCAAGGTTTGAAACAAACAGAATTAAGTGCAACTGCGGGCTGGTTTTCATTCGAGACAATTTCGTAACGGTTGCTATTGTAGCTTCCATGATGAAAATAAAGAAAATAACTCCCGAGAAGTATTTTAAACAGAATTTAGGTCTCTTGAAAAGCGCATGCGTAAAGAACAGACCGGCTTTAGGGCACAACGGAGTTGTGTTGATCTTAATAACACTCTTAGGATCATTTTACAGCAAAGAATACCAAACAACCATGTACCTGGTATTCATTGATTTTCAGAAGGCCTTTGATTCCGTGAAACATAAAGTGCTCTGGCAGGTGTTACGGAAGTATACCATACCACAGAAGATCTTAAACATCATAAAATATCTATATAGTGGCTACAACTGTTGCGTACTTCACAAGGGAAATATGACAGAGTCCATAAAAGTACCAACTGGAGTCCGGCAGGGTTGCATGTTATCATCAACACTTTTTCTACTTGTTCTAGACTCAGTTACGAGAAGAGTCACAGCAGGCAGGAGACGAGGAATCCAATGGGGGATCCATGAACGTCTGGAGGATTTGGATTTTGCAGACGGCATAGTTTTATTAGCTCAAAGGCTGACTGATATGCAAGTTAAATTAAACTTGCTGAAACAAGAAGCAGAGACTGCTGGCCTCAAGATAAATATAGGCAAAACAAAGGAAATGGGAGTAACTTCAGGGAACATGGAGGTGAAACTATTAATAGGGGAGCGGCGTGTGGAGACTGTCATCTCAGTCCTGATCTGGGTAGTAGAGTGACGGAAGACGGTGGAGCTGGAGATGACGTGAAAAACCGCATTAAAAAGGCATACAGTTGTATCCAATATGGAAAAATAGAAATATGAGGTACAAAACAAAAATAACATTTTTAATACAAATGTGAAGGCTGCCTTTCTGTACGCCAATGAAAGCTGGAAAATGGACAAAAAGATAACATCCCAGTTACAGAGCTTCATAAATGGATGTCTCCGACGCATCATGAATATCTGGTGGCCAGAAAAAATATGTAATGAGGAGTTCTGACGAATAACAAACCAGATACCTATAGAAGACCACATACGAGAGAGAAAGTGGCGGTGGTTGGGTCACACATTGAGAAAATCAGATGGAGCCACCGAGAAAAAAGCATTGGAATGGAATCTACAGGGAACAAGGTAAAAAGGAAGAGCTAGGGGCACATGGAAGAGGACAGTGGAAGGGAAAGCAAAAAGAGTTGGCAAGACCTGGGCAGAAGTGAGGGCCAAAGACAGAGACGGATGGCGAGTTCTCCTGGATGCCCTATGCCCCCTTAGGGGCCAAAGGAATTAAGTCAAGTCAAGTAAGTCAATCGAATAATAAGCGTACCGACCCAGAATAGATGTGAAACAAAGGTAAAAGAAAAAGAATAATGTTTAAAGAGATCTGCTGTATCGGTTTCGAAAATACGCTCCACCTGGGTCACCACTTCATTAAGAGAAACAATAGCAAGAAGTGATACAACATTAAAACTGATCGTAATAATTTTTGGATTCAACGTGAAGGAGTGTAATTTTTCTAATAAGTGGCTAAACTCTTTAACCAAAGAGCCAATTTTCTTTCAAATGGCTATAAAAGAGCGACCAGGTGTTTGGCACTCCCATAGGCCCAAAACGAAGCGTCGGGCACAAAACATCTCTTGTACGACGGCCTAATGTCTATATGACTAAAACCATGTAGGATGCAATTGGCGGCTGAGAAAGAGTGTGTGTGTTGCACCAAGGTTATTTGCCGTCAAGTGCAAACCTATGACATGCATTTAAGTGCAGAAGTGCTCACATAGGAACCAGTGGACACACATAAATGACAAGGGATACGAAAAGTGAGTGCTAAATCATAATTTTATACCTTAAGGTAAACTGAACAAGATGGTATGAAACATTAAATATCTGAAAAATAAATGTCTAAAGCTAAGTAAAAATACTAACTTTTATTTTGTGTAGGTGACTGAAAATTCCAAATGCAACTAGGTGGAACATGTTTGAGTGAAACAACAATATATATTCAGTTGTAAACATGGTTCTTATCTAGAAGATAAACGTCTTTGGTGTTCAGGGTGGTTATAATCACACTATCGTTACTTGAGAGGTCCCCCACAAAAACGAGATGGGCAATGAAACTGTGTGGAAACATTTTTGACGGCATGCAGAAGAGAAATAACGAATAAACCACTGAAAGAAACTAATTTTATTTTTCACATGAAAGGGTATCATTTGTCAATTTTTTACAATATTTACGTTCCAGGTTACAAATGTTGCTCAATATGATGACTATCTTTACCTACGACAGCCTTGAATTGCACTGGACATATCATTTCACACATATTCGCAACACATTTGGAGTGGGGGATCACGGCATGTTCAGATCTCGTGACACAGCTCGTGCGCTGCTTGAAGATCGCACACTGCGTCCAGCATTGTCATCCATGGAAACAATAGCTTCTTAAACAATATTTGGCATAATTGGCCATCGACCTTTCTCAGGAGCAATTCCCAAATCGCCAGTTAATTTGAAGGTCCGAATCATGATATTCAAGGCTGGTGCGGAAAGAGGACCTCTCCGAGTTCCTTTACTGCCTCGATACTCACGAAGAACTGCAGCACTGTTGCTGTTGTTTTGGTAAAACAGCTACACGTGTGGAGCCCTGCTGATCTTGCCCAGCCCCATGTTGACTGTCTGCAACTGTACCGTACACTGGTGCCTGCGTTTCAGCACTATGTCGCCGTACCAGCTAAAGTCAAGAGAGCACTGCTAACAACACAAATGCTACATCACACAGTCTGACCTTCATCACTATAAAGTGGATTATCCATGCGGTAAATAGTTTTCCGTCTACACAGGCTCAAGGAACGGAAGTATTCTATAACCACTGGGCCATGGTAAAAACTGCTGTTTTGAAGAGCGCGCCGCAGCGCGCAGTGTGAAGCAGTCGCCCTCCCTTTCTGGCGGTGGCGCCGCTGTGGAAATCGCAGCTTTGGTGTCTCCCTCTGGTGGGAAAGGGGAAATATTGCCCGTTCACGTGCATTTAAGGGGCGCTATGAGCTCGCCAGTCGGTCGGTCTGGATCAGTCTCTCTTACCCAGCTTGCTAGTCTGTCTCTTGCCCGCATTTGTTAGGCAGTTAGTGTCTGTCTGTCCTTCGGAATGCTAGCATGTCTGTCGTTCGGATCCACCTTTAAAGCTGGCAAAATGAGAGTCTTCCCACTCCGCCAGTAAGAGAACTCAGCGAGTGGTCGCCCGGTCGGGGCTTAGTTATTGCATCTGAGTCTGCGCGTTAGGCCGCCAGTCTGCTCGAGTTTGCTCAGGCAATGGTCATTGGCGGTTGGATCGATCGGTTGGACGGTCGTGCACTGAGACACAAGATGACTTGTCCATCTTGAGCGTCGGCGCATATGAGGTCGCCACGTGAGTCCAGTGGGCCGCGGCGTATAGCGAGGGGTAGTGACTTCGCGGTCGACACGAGAGCAACAGGAGAACCCACGACCCGGTGCGAGCTGCGACGCCGTGAGACGGAAGATCGGCGCGCCTTCCTGCGTCCGTTGAAGCGGCTGGCAGAGGACGGTTCGGGAGAGTGATGTGGGGGTGCTGCGCCTGGTCTTCTCGAGAAATCGCAGTTTATTAGAAGTTATGTGATTGGTGATATGTTGTTTGATTTACTCTTGTTAAATTCTACTTGTTTTCTTGGTGAGGTCACCAGCCGTTTCGCTTTGGGGTCGTCCCACCACTCTTCTCCGTTTGCCCACCCGCGGGAAGGTGGTTGTTTATAAATTGCGTGGTCCGTTTTTCCCTTGTGGAGTAGGGACGGGTTAGAGCAACCTGCGGTTCGGGTTGTTCGGTAATCTCCCTACCAATCTACCATACGTTAGTAGCTGCCTCTGTCATGTTTGTCGGATTTGGCGTGTTAACGAAATTATTGCTTGGAGTGTAACGGCCTAATACCTCAAATATGTTTTGATCTTTGAAAACTTTGATATTTTTGCCTGTGATCTTGAGAGGCGATATCTGTGCACTGTAGAGCATCTTAACTATTGTTTGGCCAACCTTGTAGAATTTTATATAAGATTGCATTTCATGGCCTTTTATTTAAATGATCATTTTAGTATAAAAAGTTGCCACCCTTTCACCGTAAGACTTTTCTTAGAAGTTAAAATCAAGGTGCACCTTCGGTGGCAAGGTTAATATTTTAATTGTTAGTGTTTTGTACCATTTCCATCCCTCCTACGGGGGGTGCATAGTTTGTGTGCTTGTGTAAATTGTTAAAACTCTTAGTTTAAAGTTATCTGGTGTGTTGGAGATTTGCACCAATGTAGTCTTTCAGAGGCTGTTACAAGCGGTCGTAACTACGGCCGTGCCAAAAGGGAGCGGCAAGGTTCTCTGCCCGAAAGCTCATACAGTCAAAACTTGTTTATTTCTGCCTCTGAATAAATTGTAACTTCGATATTTAGAGGGTGCTTTCTGATTATAATTTTAAATCTATTTCTTTTAAAAAATGCTTTTAGGCACTATTAAAGTGAATAAAATTCCCATTTGTTAAAAGGAATTTGGTTATGATTTCATCACTTACTCCCTGGCAACTATTTCCATGCTTACATAGTGGGATTAAATGTGTTAATGTTCTTAATGAATCGCTAGTAAATAAAATAAATTCTTAAGAATATTCTTTGAAAATAAATCACGGTTCAACCACCCTGTAGCAACTGATGAGGAGTGGCTTTAAATATTAGTAACATATATTTGCTAAATCAGTTATGAAGAATACCTATATGGTTCCTACGGAAATGCCATAGGAGGTACATTGCCGCTGTTGGGAGAGAGAAGCGACTTCACGGTGCAGCGAAGGTGGCTCAATCAGCTGCTGCCAGCGTGACACAGGGAAGCTGTTCGGAATGTGAAGGAAGCAGATCTGATGACCCTGGGAAGCGAGGATGCGCGTCGTAAATCCAGATACTGATCAGAGAGAGGGAAGTGCGTGGATGCGTAGCTCTGCGAAATGGCTTGCCGGCAGTTTACACATATCAAAGCGGAATGTCTCCTTGAGACTGTAAGTAGGCTGTTTATGTTTTCTTTATGTAAGTTTGCTGTTTATGGTTTTCTTATTGGCAACGTTACGTAGCGCTCTCTGTATGAAAATCACTGGCTGTGCTGTGTGCAGTATGTGGCTAGTTTGCATTGTTGCCTGCCATTGTTGTCATGAACTGCTATAGCTGGATGTTAACAGCGCGTAGCGTTGCGCAGTTGGAGGTGAGCCGCCAGCAGTGGTGGATGTGGGGAGAGAGATGGCGGAGTTTTGAAAAATGTCATGAACTGCTGTATATATTATGAATCTTGAGGTAAATACATTGTTTGTTCTCTATTAGAATCTTTCATTTGCTAAGACTATCAGTAGTTAGTGCCTTCCGTAGTTTGTATCTTTTATTTAGCTGGCAGTAGTGGCACTCGCTGTATTGCAGTAGTTCGAGCAACGAAGATTTTTGTGAGGTAAGTGATTTGTGAAAGGCATAGTTTAATGTTACTCAGGGCCATTCTTTTGCAGGGATTTTTTTGATAGTCAGATTGCGTTGCGCTAAAAATATTGTGTGTCACTTTAGGGAATGTTTGAGTACGTTCAGTTTTGCTCAGCTGTTTGAAAAGCAAATAGTGTAAGAGGTTTATCAGCACAGTCGTGTATAAATTGCTCTAAGGGGACGTTTCATATGTCGACCCTTAGCCTAGGATACCTCACTGGAATCTTCTGATTTTTTCTTGTAGTTTGTGTATTTAGTGTAGCTTTTGTTTATTGCTAGCGCGTAATTGTAGAGAGAATCTCCTTTGTAGTTGCAGTCTTTCATTGTTGTAATGTAAAACAGTTGTGGCATGCATGTAGATTTGCAACAAGTATTTCGCAGCTGCGCTTGTAATTAACTACATATTATTTTCAGTGCTATGTTAATGTGTTCTCTTATTTTTGCTATTCAAATTGTGCTTTTCTGTGTTATCGTGTGAAATATTGTGACAATAATGGCGTGTGAAAAACGTAACACTCGGCTCCAAAGTAAACTAAGAAATGACAGTGAAGACGAAAGCAGTGTGTTGGCCCCACCATGTAATGAATTAACTAACATTCAAAGTAGTAATTTGGTAACTGTGCATAGGGAAATAGAGCGGGCGTCAAACAATGGTGTAGCCAGTCAAACAGGTAGTGAACAGGGAAGCATTATCGATCGATCGGTCGGCAACAGCTCGCCTCAGGAATCCGAAATGATAGGACACAATTTTGCAAATACTGTAGATTCAGGTTTTGCGTCCTCACCGTTTTCTCAAATGAGTCAAGACACATTTTCTGCTTGTCAAAATGTGAATGTTGCCGGTGAAAATGCACTGCCAAAAAGCATAGAGAAACAGATTCCAGACACTAATACATTATTATTGCAATTAATGCAACAAATGGAACAAAATCAGAGACAAATGGGACAAAATCTTCAAAAGTTAGACACAATGGAACAACACCAGAGACAAACACAGCAACAGTTACACATAATGGAACAAAATCAGAGACAAACACAGCAAAAGCTGCAACAGTTGGACACAATGGAACAAAATCTTCGGAAGTTAGACACCACACTTGAACAAACACGTGAAGATCTAACTACTGAGTTACATAACATTGAATCGAAATGTCAAAAAGTCTGTAATGACGTAAAAACACAAATTTGTGAGCATTTTCAGCCTATTTTTTCGCGACATGAAAATGCATTACAGAATCACGAAGCAGCCATAAAAGAACTGCAAACTATTGTTCATGAAAATCACGAGACCTTGCAAGCTAAAATGGACTCAGTTGCATCTACCGATTCGGTTACGCAACTTGCAAAAACTCAGGAAAACTTAAAGGACACAGTAGATACTCTGAAAATTGGTTCAGAAAGACACATGGAGGAAATTAGTTCACTATCAGAGAAAGTAGCCGAACTTTCGGATCAGGTCACTAACTTATCTACGAAGGTAGATGATAATCTCAATGACACAGAAGAGTGCGAACAAATTAGGAAACTGAAACAAAATCTGAATCAAATTAATACGCAACACCAAAGAGAAATCCGGGAAGTACAAGAACAGCTGACACAGGTAATACAAGAATTACGTATTTCAGAGGACACTCGCGCCCCAATACGGGAAGAGGGACATAGAAATACGGAACAGCCACAAAATAATAACACAGGGCATTTCGGTAATTATGAAAGAAATTGGCAAGGTACACCGAAGTTTGAGATGGAACCGCCGACACGACGTAACAATGACCGATATGCTACTCGCCGACACGATGATTTTGACTATAAGCTGTTCATTACTACACGTAAATTCAAAACGTTTAAGAATTCTGCCAATGACATTCATCCACAAGCGTGGCTCCATCAATTCTCTCATTGTTTCCCTCCCAACTGGTCATTGGAGCACAGGTTAGAATTTATGTGTGGCTACTTAGAGAATGAACCAGCTGTAAGAATGCGATCGGTCATTCACGATTGCCACAGTGAAGGAGAATTTTACCATGCCTTCCTCTCAGCATATTGGTCTCAAGCCACACAGGACCGAGTAAAACATAGCATCATGATGATGAAACACTTCGAACAATCTGAATTTTCCAGTCTTGTGAAATATTTTGAAGACATGTTGCACAAGAATCAATACCTGTCAAACCCATACAGCCCCTCAGAACTCATCCGCATTTGCTTAATCAAATTACCTGAACACTTACGGCATATTATTTTGGCAGGACGTTGCAAAGACGACATTGAAGCTTTTCAGGGACTGTTACAAGAACTGGAAATTGACACAGACAGTCGCGGGATGCGAAAACAGGAAAACAATCACTACAGGTCATATCCGTCACAATTCCGTGACGACAGAAACAATAAATGGCCACGACAAACCTATTCTTACAACGTAAATCGTGACCAAAACAGACACCACCCATATGACAACCACTGGCAGAGTAATAGTTACAGGGAAAGATCACCTTTCCGCGGTAATGACTATCACAGAGACAATCAGAGAAACAGACAATATGGGAACCAATATAACTATTATCAAGGGAGACAGAATAACTTTAGACGCAACGGTCCAGCACGCAGTTACGACTCAGAGAGAAATTCTCCACCACGTGACAGACAAGAAAGAAACTATGTAAACTACCGACAAAACGACAGACGTGAATTTCATCAGAACTGGCGGGTTTCTAACAGAGCTGGGCCCTCTGGGCAACGTGAATTTGTAGAAGTTAGGTCTCCAAATCCCAATAACGACGCGCGCCAACAAAGAGACAATAGGCAATGACTCACACCGCTGGCAGCCACAATATGTACTTATGAAACTGACGACGGAGCTGCCGTAGCTAGTAATTACGTAAAAATGGAAGACATTAGGGACATCTTACTCCAGGAACACGACGTAAAACATAACAACATTGCATATCCTGTGATTCACATTACTGTAAATGACGTAAAATTTACGGCAGTACTTGACTCTGGCAGTCCCATTTCAGTAATTAGTGAAACAGCTTTTAGCAAATGCAACAAATCGAACGATTGCCCCACACTTCCGTTACGTAAGATTAAATTACAAGGTGCAATCTTTGGAAAAAGTGTAGATGTACGCCAACAAACCAATTTAGAATTCTTTTGCCAAAGCCACAGCTTCTCTATGAACTTTCTTATTGTTCCATTATTGTCGACGGAAATTATACTGGGAGTAGACTTTTTGAATGAATACAAAGCAATCTTAAGCTTTCACGATGCTGAAATAAGTTTAGAGAAAGAAGGTAAGTCAATAGCTTTGAAATTTGAAGACTGGCTCTCAAACCATGATGAGGAAATTAATCGGCTTTACCTTCTGTTAGATAACAGTTCGGAATTTTCTACGGAACTAGACACTAACAATCACTCTGCAAGTACTGACAGGGATGACATCGACGGCATATTTGAAATTAATGAGTTAATTCAGAATAAAATTCAGACAATTGAGAATTGTAATGACACTGATAGGCAGGACCTTTTTGAGATTTTACAAGCACATTCCACAGTTTTTACTCACAAAACAGGAACAATCAAGGGATTTCAATACAAATTTCGTGTTCGTGAGCATACTAAATTTTGTGTTAGACCATACGTAATTCCAGCACATTATAGGGACCGTGTTAGAACAGAAATACAATCTATGCTTGACGAGGGCATTATTGAGCCTGCAGTAAGCTCATACAACAATCCGTTACATGTTGTTGAGAAGAAAAATGGATCGATCAGACTTGTCTTAGATTCGAGACAAATCAATACTATCATTATGCCTGAAACAGACAGGCCGCAGACGATGGAAGAACTTCTTCAAAATTTTAATGGTGTAAAAGTGTTGTCTTCCATTGATCTCAGATCCAGCTTTTATCAGATAGAACTTCATCCAGAATGCAGAAAATACACAGCTTTCCTTTGTTTCGGCGTTTGTTATCAGTTTCGGAAACTTCCTTTTGGTTTGAACATTTCTTCGGCAGCATTCATTCGTGGGTTAAATTCCATACTACCTGAGTTCTTAAAACGTCACATCACCTTATATGTTGACGATATTCTAATAGCAGAAGCTTCATGGGAACAACACAATCGCATCCTCAACAGTTTGTTACGTATTTTTGCAGAATCTGGAATTACAGTTAACTTGGAAAAGTCTGAATTCGGTAGGACAAAGGTGAAGTTTTTGGGACATATTATTTCTTCTGAAGGCATTCAGCCGGATCCTGAAAAGTTAGAAGCAATCAGAGCCATTCCAGTTCCCTCCACAAAGAAACAAGTCCGCAGTTTTCTAGGTCTCGTAAATTTTTACCGTCGTTTTCTGAATATGCAAATTCTAGTTACACCAAAACTTTGTTCTCTCACTGGAAAAAATACTATTTGGAACTGGGACGAACAAGCACAGTTGGAATTCAATTCTTTGAAAGAAGCGTTACTTCACGCGCGAATACTAGCTCATCCAGATCTGTCACAAGATTTCTGCCTTAGTACGGATTCTTCTAAAGTCGGTCTTGGTGCCCACTTATTTCAAGAAGCCATAGAAAATGACACTACTGTTCAGAAAACCATTGCTTTTGCTAGCCGAGTGCTAACAAAATCTGAAAAAAATTATTCCGTTACTGAATTAGAAGCTTTAGCTATCGTTTGGGCATTTAACAAATTCAGTTTCTTTCTTTCTGGTAAGCACGTAAAAGTATACAGTGATCATCGTGCATTACAATTTCTTATGTCTTCAAAATTAAATCATGATAGGTTAAAACGTTGGGCATTGTTTCTGCAAGAATTCCGCTTCACAATAGTCTACATTCCCGGCAAGGAGAACATTGTTGCGGACGCGCTGTCACGCGCACCGGCTGGGCTTGAGAAAAGTAACACAGAAGGCAACCTTGAGAAAAATTTCAGTATTCTTTACATTCAGAAAGTCGCCTTTGAAAACTTTATCACCACATCTTTAAAGGACATTGCTCATGAACAAGATAAAGATCCGATTTGGAAAGACATCAAAAGTAAATGGCATGAAAAGACACACACTCAGATTCGGCATTATTACCTGGTTAGAAACAACATACTCTTCAAACGCTGCACTGTTGATGACAAGCTATGGGTACTTTGCATTCCAGACGATTTTGTTAATAAGCTCATTTGGTACATTCATTTCAGCTACGCACATTTTGGCCCACGAAAATGTTATCATATTCTTCGAACGACTTGTTATTTTAACAATATGGAAAAGCGAATTCGAAGAGTTTTGTCTATTTGTAAACTTTGTCAAAAGGTGAAACCGTCTACTATCTCACATCGTGCTCCGTTGTTTCCAATTATTCCTTCTAAATTAAAAGAATTTGCTGCTGTTGATCTTTTGGGACCCCTTGTCAGAACATCGAATGGATTTTCGTACGTTCTAGTCGCTGTTGAACTTACTTCAAAATTTGTTTCTTTCACCCCGTTACGTAAAGCCACTGGACGGTCTGTATCCAACGCCTTTGTTAAAAATTTCTTACGTGAAGTTGGACACGTTAGTAAAGTCATTTCAGATAACGGACCACAATTCAGATCTGCTGTTTGGTCACGCATGCTTCGGAACCATAAAATCAAACCTGTTTTTATTTCATTGTATTCACCACATTGTAACCCGTCTGAACGGATTATGAAAGAAATCAATAAGCTTTGCAGACTTTATTGTCACAGAAAGCATCAGCATTGGGACAGATATTTACACTTATTTCAAAATGTGCTGAATGAAATGCCTCATGATTCCACTGCTTTACCACCTACTCTTGTACTGAAGAATGTAGAACCTCCGAACAGAATCAGAGAGCTTGTACCTTTCCCGAATACACGTAAACTTCGACACAAAGACATAATTGATTTGGTTCTTAAAAATATAAAATCTGCAGCAGACAAAACTACACGGTAAAGCAAATGCAAAGAAATTATATATTGGTCAGAAAGTTGTCATTAAAGCTCATTCATTGTCACATAAGAAGAAACACTTGAGTCACAAATTCTTTCTAGTTTACAATGGACCTTACAGAATCCGACGTATACCACATGATAATTGCGTTGAAGTTGAAACTCTGCGTACTAGGAAGAGTAAAGGTTTACACCACATTTCTCATGTAAAACCATTTATTGACAGATAATCTGCTTTTTAACTTAGTCTTTGCAATTTTCACTTCACGCTACTTGTACAATTTGTCACACTGAGAAACTGTTAACATGCAACTATGTTTTAAAGCTAACTAACCATCCAGTCAAGAACAATAGGTAACTTAGACAAGTAATTGCTAATGCATTGTTATTGCGAACAGACGACACAGTGTTGTTATTTATACATTCCTCCTTGTTAGTTGCACGATTACGTAACGAATATACGGCTTACATACTTAGAACATATACCAGCACTGCTAATGAAATTTTCATGCAACATTTTGGTTTGCTTGAGAGTGGATTCTGGATTTGAGGTGCTTTCTGTGAAATGCCAGATGACACAGTGGTTAGTTTATGTGACAGCTACGCGATTTTATCACGACGCTGCTAATGCGTGATAATTTACAATGTTGCTTTTGCGGTGTATCTGTTTTATATCTGCACAGTTTTTTTTGAATTCTTCTATAAAGTGAGACATGTTTTAGTGGTGACTTTTGTGCTATTGCTACAAGGAGACAGCCTTTTCCGTAGGACAACAATACGTTACAGCACAGTACTTTCCTCATCACGGCAATAAGCGTAATAACTAAGTTATCTATACGCAAAGCATTTCACTTTTGTGTATCATGAGGTAAGTACATTGACTTCTGCAGAACTTAGCTTTTGGAGGACGATAAATACGACACTTCCTAGAGATTATCTTACAGCAAGACGCATATTTAGCGCTACAGGACACGTATTTGAGTGATTAATTTTGTACTTACAACATTTATTTTTAAAGATTTTTGAATTACAAAGAAAGTTTTTCGTGATACATTTCATTCCATTGCTGTAATCTGTAACACCTGAGGGTATAATTACAATAATCCTCAGGGGGGTACACGTTTACTTTGTGTACCAGGTGTCTGGCAAGCACAAGGAGCCCTAGCTAATATGGTATTTGCTTATACAATTTAACACATCGGTACCATATTTCTCTAACACATAAATTACACAGCTATCTGATCATTTAACAGAGAAACAAACTTTTTTATTACGTCAGTGAGACATGTTTACGCAATTACAGAGTTGGATAACTTCACACTTACGAAATTGTATTTTGTCTGTACTGTGTGAACTGTTCATATTTTTTTGGTACCATTGTGATACTATGAGAGCTTTGAATGATGTATTTGGTAAGGGAGCATGATTTTAAAGTACGTTTGAGGTAGATGACGCTATTTAAATGAGCAGAGAATTTTTTTTTAGATTTTGAAATTATTGCAGAAAGGTACGACCTTTTTGAGATTTGACTGAGGTGTTATGATGTTATTTTTACGACGACGATGTGTATTATGGTGTTGAGGTATGTTTATGTCAATAAGATGATGCTACCATATATGAGGAATGTGATTACGTGTTTATATGTGTATGAATAATGAATAGAAGTTAAGGACTCTTGACTTGTGAAAAAGGATGTTGGAAACCGAGAATCGTACTTTAAGAGTTATGAAATGTGTGTGTAAATGCGTGAATGTATCATAATGCCGGCGAAAATTTTTTGGACACTGTTATATTCATAGGAGTTTGTTTCTACACATTTGCAACGTAAATTCTCGACCTGTGAAATGTTTATATGAGACTGTCTCTGTAGCGGAAAAATGTCGTAAATATTTCCATAAGAAAGTTAAGTGACCACCTGCACGTGCGTCGTCGGCACACAGCTGTGTCAGACACCTGGAGAACAAGCCATTAGGGTGTGCCTTTGACATTCCTTTGTAGAGGGCATCGCTAATGCGACACGCTCGTTACTTGAAAACATATGATTTTTGTAATGCGTTGTGGGCACACAGCTGTGTCAAACACCTGGAGAACAAGTCATTAGGGTGTGCCTTTCATCGCTAATGCGACACCCTCGTTACTTGAAAACATATGATTACTCGCACTTTGTGCTAATTACTGAAATGCTTATGAATTGATGGGAAATATTCGTACATCTGCACACCTGATTATGACAAGTGTCTTTCTCCGAGAGTTGAGTGCCACTGACTTACGAAATGCCACATGACTATTGAATGATATTTTTATGCTTTGCTTTTCATAGTTGCTTATTTCATTTGATGTCTGGTTTGCAGCTGTGTTGCAGCATTGCTTTTATAAAATAAAATGCATTTGCTAATGTGAACACTTTCTGTCAACAGATCTATTAAATGATAATTTTATGATCCACATTCTTTAAAAAAGGAGCACTTGGAAAGGAAAGAACAATAAGAAGGAAGTAGTAACAGTAACAAATAATTTTCTTTTCAAGTACATGGTAATATTTCTTTTTACAATCAGTTGTTGTGGTGCACCACTTTAATTACACAGACATTAAGATGTGAATTTACATTTCCCTTGTCTGCATTGTTGTTTTTACTGTAATATTTTTTCTGCTTGAGCTATGTCATGTCTAGGTATAAGTTGCTGCTGTTTGCCAGGCATAGTGTTATTGAATTTGACTTTTGCTAATTTCTTAATGCTGCTTGCTTCGCAAATCTGCGTTTTTTTTTCATTGCTGTTTATATTAACTGTGTTATGTGATGCTGCATTGCCTCATCCCTTGGTATACATATCTGAGCTCAGTAGATTTAAGTTAGCTTAAGAGGGGGTAGACTATATAAAAAAACTGACTATGGAGAATAGGTAAAGAATGCATTACGAAGTTATATGAAAAAGATTTGGGCCCCAATGAGTATTGTACAATCAGAAATAATTAGTTTGAAAGAAATATGAATAGAATACAGGAAGGAGGTATAAATAGGACTTTTGGGAATAATGATGAACGAAGGGAGATCTCCATGCAAAACACTGCAGTAAAACAAACCCTGTCCTTTCCTTTTGTGTTATCCCACTATATGTTTGTGTACCCTTGTGTATTTGTGGTTTTCCTGTCTTTATGTGTTGATGTGTTTATGTGCTGATGAGAGCTATGTTGTAGAATTTTTATAATACTCTGTTATTTTCTTTGTAAAGATGCTTAGACATTATTTATTCTGTGTTGTTTTAATGCTCATGTGTGAAGTTGAATTTTTAAAAGTGATTCTGATCGTTTATTTTTGTACTCATGTCATAATTTCTGTAACACTGATGTATATGTTTATTTCTATTCTTTTGTAAAGCCTGTACTACAAATGTTATCTGTATTGTTATGTTTTTAATTATGTATTTTGTACCTTTGTCATTGTATTCTTATGTTATAAAATTGTAATTGACAGCAGTTCATCAAATTAAGTAACTTGTAAGTTCCATCTCACTGCACACATTTCTGTTGGTCATAGTATATGGACAATATGTGAGAAGTAGGGACTGATAGTGTTTGCACGTGTGTTGATAATTCAGCAAGGGACTGGATAACAGCATTGCTGGTTCTAAAGACAATTCCTAAAACTTTGTGCGTGCACAAGTGATGGTTTATGGACTTGCTATCTTCTCTGCAAGACTCTTCGATGGTGATTGTGCACCTGCACAGTCGCAACAGATGGCTGCTGGCCATCTCTACAAGGACTACAGTGGGCCTGTCCACAATTTCTACAAGGACTACAGTGGGTCTGCACCTCTGGTGGCCCACAAATACCACAATCTCTACCAGGACTGCAGTGGGTCTGCTCTGTGATGACCTACCTACCAATCTTCTTCAAAACGTCGACTGACTCTGCTGTGGGTTTGCTCTGTTGTGGCCCATTACCTGTCAGCATATCAAGAGTCAGCACTGTCTTTCTGTTGGAAGGACAACACTACTTCTTCAAGACTGCATGGAAATCCACTACTTCCGTGTGCATTGTCTTTTACTGCTCAGACTTTGATAAAAGAAACGGCAGTTTTACTATGATGAACAATCTGGACTGTCTTTATGGACTGTGAGAAAATTTTAGCTTTTGACCAACATTGTATCAATAAGTGTGTGCATTTGATATCTTTCTTACTGTAACTATGAAAAATTTTTGTCAAATCTGTATTGGCCAGTGCCCAACACCATTTGTAAAAATTTTTGTGGGGAGCATGGGGGCTATGTAAGTAGGCTGTTTATGTTTTCTTTATGTAAGTTTGCTGTTTATGGTTTTCTTATTGGCAACGTTACGTAGCGCTCTCTGTATGAAAATCACTGGCTGTGCTGTGTGCAGTATGTGGCTAGTTTGCATTGTTGCCTGCCATTGTTGTCATGAACTGCTATAGCTGGATGTTAACAGCGCGTAGCGTTGCGCAGTTGGAGGTGAGCCGAAAGCAGTGGTGGATGTGGGGAGAGAGATGGCGGAGTTTTGAAAAATGTCATGAACTGCTGTATATATTATGAATCTTGAGGTAAATACATTGTTTGTTCTCTATTAGAATCTTTCATTTGCTAAGACTATCAGTAGTTAGTGCCTTCCGTAGTTTGTATCTCTTATTTAGCTGGCAGTAGTGGCACTCGCTGTATTGCAGTAGTTCGAGCAACGAAGATTTTTGTGAGGTAAGTGATTTGTGAAAGGCATAGTTTAATGTTACTCAGGGCCATTCTTTTGCAGGGATTTTTTTGATAGTCAGATTGCGTTGCGCTAAAAATATTGTGTGTCACTTTAGGGAATGTTTGAGTACGTTCAGTTTTGCTCAGCTGTTTGAAAAGCAAATAGTGTAAGAGGTTTATCAGCACAGTCGTGTATAAATTGCTCTAAGGGGACGTTTCATAAGACTAACGCAGGTGAAATCCCAGCATTACCTCCGCCGTCTATCAGAGAGACGACTGGAAAACAAATAAAAGTAGGAAACATGGTGAAAGTGATGCTGCCACAGTTAAAAACTCTCTCTCTCAGTCCGAACAGGTGTCTAAAGGCTCAACAGTGCCGACCGACCGCCGTGTCATTTCCCGCCGAAAAGCGCCACTGGATGCGGATGTGGTCAGCACACCGCTCTCCAGGCCGTTGTCAGTTTTCGTGACTGGAGCCGCTGCTTCGCAGTCAGGTAGCTCCTCGACTGGCCTCACAAGCTGCCACAGTTAAAGAGGTACCACTGTTACGTGAGATGCAAAGGATACGTAAACTACAACCATATATACTGCAACGAGGTGGTTACGTGCAAACCAGTGACAAGTGAAATAATAAGTACAGAGGACTTGCAAGATACAACTACCTTTATTACTGATCAACAGTTTAACCCAAAGGGTACAGTATTTACCCAAAAATTTTGTACAAGTATCTCTTATACACAAGTAAAAAAAATACATTACATAAAACCTTTCTGATTGAAATACTTGCAAACAAGAACTTCTTATAACTTCGATCTTACTGTAACCACTTCAGTAATAAAAGGTAAATCTATAAGTAGTGTAGCAAACGTAACAGACGCCTTGGCGTCGCAATACCGAGGAAACTTAACTTAATGCAAGATCCCCGCTCACTGCAACTCGAAGAACTCAGTGGCCGCCGTATCGGTTGCCATTTTCCCCGCGGACAAAAGGACCTCCGTTCCCTCTGGTACTGGTCGGCCAAGGCGTCGTACTTGGGACATCGATTTAGACATGGACTAGGTGCCTGATGCAGTGCAGCAAACATAAAAGCACAAACACACAGCCACAGCCAAAAGAAACAATATTAACAGTCCCAGAATATAGTAAGATAAAATTCTGCAAAGATAGATCACATCAGGACAAAGGCAAATTAAAAATGGTTAAAAGCATTAACTGTAGACTTCAATTATCAAAATATGTAAATTTGCCCCAGCACAAACAGACTAGTTTTAAAAGGGCAACGATAATACAAGGCATAATATTTTTACACCAGTACATCGCAGTTCCAATACAATATTGACACTCATAAGAAAAGGTAGAAGCTAGTGATAACACGGGTACGCCCGATTGCAAAACTAGGAAGCTTGAATGTCTACTTCTTCAAAAGACTCCACTAGGCAAAATGAATAATACATTGCTCAGCGTCCTGTGTAGAAGACCATGGCCCAGTCACGCCTCAAAAACTTGCAATAACAGGCCCGCTTCCGCACTCCGAGCCACATACACCAGTCAAATCCGGCTAACTCCACGCAAACACAGGTTTCACCCTCTGAGCAGCGACACGTACCGGCAGTTGCAAAGCCAAAACCCAGTCTGCCCGCCAGCCCAGCCGCACCACCACCGGCCAACGAGGCAAAGATAAGCAACGCCAGAGGGAAACAATCGATCCGGGTGAATCGAACGGAGAAAGCACTGCCATCGCCGCCTCCCCACGTATAATATACTGCCTGTCAAAAAAAGAGAAATATCCAGAAGCGGAGGAGGAAACGAAATGAAACATCATGAGTAGGCAGGTTGTGTGATAAATCGAATCAAATTTGTGAAGAACTTTGCAGTATGAGCCCAGATATCAGTATGAGTTGCACTCCCTACAGCCTGGATTGGGTTCGGAAAGGTGTTACAAAACTGTTGTATCCTCTCCTGAGTAAGGCTGGTCCACAAATGTTGTAACTAGTCTTTGACATCGTACACACTGCGACCGCCACCAAGTTTACGTCAGAGCTGGCTCCACCTATGTTCTAGCGGGGACAGATGTGGAGATCTAGCTGGCCACAGGTGTATATCGACATCACTCTGACAGTTCATATAGACGCATGCCAAGTGTTGACAAGTAATTTCCTGTTGAAAAATGGAACCACCATACTGTCGTATGAGAGGTAAATCAAGAGGACCGAGGTTGTATGAGACGTACCGTTGTGCTGTCAGAGTACCCTTTATCACTACCAGGCGTGACCTGTAATCATACGCGATGCCTCCCCAAACCACGACGCCAGGAATAACATCGCCATACCTATCCGAAATATTGTAAGAGTGTGACCTCTCCACAGGTCACCACCGTACTCTCCATTGACTGTTGTGAAACACGATCCAGCGTTGAACACAATGCGACGCCATTCATCAGCAGTCCATGTTTCCCAGTCACGACACCACTTGAAACTCAGCCCTTTGTGTTGTGGTGTTAGCTTACGCTTGGGACGATAATTCCCTAGTACGGCTGCTATTTGTCTCTGTCCAGCCGTGCGGAATGACACAGAATGTTGCAACAAGTCCATTACTTGTTGGCAGATGGCACGTGCAACTGTGAAGGTGGCTGGGGCACAAACGACGGTCATCCCTTCAGGTGGTCCGACGTGGTCGAGAGGCACCTTGGCGACGAATGCGCCTCTCCTCACGTTCCCATTTAGTCCTACATCTGACCACCGTCACATCCGAATGTCCCCAAAACCTTTCACGATTCGGGTAGCCGGCCGAATGGAGCTCCTCAATGAGGGCCCTGTCAAACTCTGTCAGCTGCTGCCAACGCCATCTCCCACGAGTAAGCCGTATTTCCGTGTTCTTCGCAGTGATTACTCAACATATGGCGCTGTTCACGCCCTTTAGATACCCTACCACGGCTGGTTATAACACTAAACACGTACACCACTAATGCAGTGTGGTAGACGTTCTACCGGTCGCAGAGAATTGTAACTCTAGTCATTTACGTACCCACCGATGACGAGTACATGCACGAAATTACATTGATATCTTCTGGGTGCTCTACTTTTTTTCTCAGACAGTGTATACGACGTCTGTACAAAAAATTATGGAACTGTTTCCCCAAAATTTTTCCACGCGTACCTTTTACTTAGTGTGCATGATCTCCTTCGAAATACTCTCCTCCACAACTGATACACGGCTCCCAACGTCGTCTCCACTTGCGGAAGCAGTCTTGGTTCGCCTCTTGCTGGATCGCGCGAAGCACCGACTGCGAATTTTGTTTTATCTCGTCTATCGTTGCAGATCTCCGACTTTGAAGACTGAAGTGTCGGCAGAATTGCCAACACAGTTTTTAGAGGAGGCCGAACTGCACGCTATAAGCTCACGCATGCTGGCGTGAAGTCTGAAACAGGATACGTAATGAATGCTACAAAAAAAGTACGTAGCTTCTGGAATACTTAACTTTAATCCACATTTGTAGAACATTGCTCTTGATGATACAGAAGTATTATAGCAATTGAATACGGCGCCTTGCTAGGTCGTAGCAAATGTAGCTGAAGGCTATGATAACTATCGTCTCGGCAAATGAGAGCGTAATTCTCAGTGAACCATGGCTAGCAACGTCGGCTGTACAGCTGGGGCGAGTGCTAGTACGTCTCTCTAGACCTGCCGTGTGGTGGCGCTCGGTCTGCAATTACTGACAGTGGCGACACGCGGGTCCGACGTATACTAACGGACCGCGGCCGATTTAAATGCTACCACCTAGCAAGTGTGGTGTCTGGCGGTGACACCACAAAGGCAACAGAAGAGATTCTAGCCAATGACCTGTCTGTATTAGATAATTACTTCAAAATCTGGAGACTCCAACCCAGTGTGAGTAAAACAGAAGTGTGTTGCTTCCATCTGAATAACCGGTTGGCGAACGTAAAACTGGAAGTAAGTTTCAGAGACAGAATTCTTCGTCATAATTGGAACCCAAAATATCTTGGTGTCATCCTGGATCGTACACTATGCTTCAAACAACACCTTCTTAACTTAGCTCAAAAGTTGAGGACTCGAAACAACATCTTCCATAAGCTATGCGGAACTACCTGGGGATCTTCAGCAACCACAATGCGATCTTCAGTTCTGGGCTTGGTGTACTCAAGTGCTGAGTATTGTGCACCTGTTTGGACGAACAGTCATCATACAAGGCTTGTTGATGCCCAGCTGAATACGACAATGCGCATAATATCTGGCGCAATCAGATCTACTCCAGTTTATTGGCTTCCACTGTTAACCGGTATAATGACTCCTGATCTACGCAGATGTACTGCCCTTATGAGAGAATTCCACAAGATCTCCAGGAATTCTAACCTACCCGTGCATAGCGACCTGCCACTTTTAAATCGTAAGAGACTGAAATCACGCCATCCAACTCTGTGCGATGCTGCTGACATGGTTGCTAAGGATTTCAAACCTCTTGAAGAATGGAAAGGTCTGTGGGAAGCAGTGACAGATGTGCACCTGGATAACATCTTCTCAGGTGCTAAACTTCCAAGTGGATTCGACCTACCACACAAGACCTGGACTACTCTCAACAGAATCCGTACCAGCCATGGCCGATGCAGGGAATCTCTCTTTAAGTGGAAGAAGCTGCCTGATCCAGCCTGTGACTGCGAGGTTCCATACCAGACTGTTCACCAAATTGTCAGTGAAAGCAGGATTCGAGCATATCACGGCGCCAAAGAGGACTTCCTGCTAGCAACTTTAGATGCAGTGCGCTGGATTGAAGGACTGGATAAAAGTTTGTTGTAAAAACAAACTTAAGTTTCCTGTGTGTCAATATGTACATATGTATATGTAATTTAATTTCATGATATGTCTGTATCAGCCATACGATAAACAAATAAATCCGACTTTTCACCGAGGTTTTCAACTTTGGAAATAAAAAAATGTCCGCAAGGACCAGGGCTGGAGAGTACGGAGGATGAGGCAGCACAGTGATTTCGTCGTTTGTGCGACAGTCACGTACCAACAGGGATGAATGTGCGGGTGCGTTATCGTGATGCAAGAGCCGTGAATTATCTCGCCACATTTCAGGCCGTTTCCTTCTCATTTTTTCTCTCAGGCGTCGCAACACGTCTCGATAGTACCGTAGATTAACATTTTGTCACTGTGGCATAAATCCAAGATCCTTCAAAATCAAATAAAACTCTCAGCCTTGCTTTGCCATTTGACCTAGCCTGACGAGCTTTATTTGGTCATGTACAATCTCTCCGGGTCAACTGCGAACACTCAACCTTTGTCTCCACGTGATAACAGTAGACCCACGTCTGATCACCAGTTACTGTTCTCTTAAGGAACATTTCGTTCACTCTTCACAGAGTGCGAGGCGAAGTTCCGTCTGGTTTTGACTCATGAGCCGTGGGATGAACTTCACGGCAACACGATGCATTCCAAGGTGCTGTGTCAAAATTTCATGACATCATCCAACTGAAATGTCGAATGTTTTTTATTCTAGTCTTTGATCACAATATTAATTATTTTGACGATGACCGGTTTCAGTCAGTAATGACCAGATTCAGATCTTTTCTACACCATGTCCTAAAGTGTTAAGACCTTATTTTAGATCTATGTGACGATGCTGTGCTGAGTATATTTATATGTTTTGACGATGCCATTACTGAATTATCAATTTTGGACAGAATGTCCAGGCACTCTGTGACCAAAATGGTACCGAAACAGAGGATGACAGACTAAAGGCCGAAATACTAAATGTTTCTCCAAAGCTGTTTCACAGAGGAAGACTGCACTATAGTTCCATCTCTAGATTGTCGCACAGACAAAATGGTAGATATTGAATAGACGACAGAGGGATAGAGAAACAATTTAAATGGCTCAAAAGAGGAAAGGCCGCTGGACCTGATGGGATACCAGTTCGACTTTACAGAGAGTACGCGAAGGAACTTGCCCCCCTTTTTGCAGCCGTGTACCGTAGGTCTCTAGAAGAGCGTAGCGTTCCAAAGGATTGGAAAAGGGCACAGGTCATCCCCGTTTTTAAGAAGGGACATAGAACAGATGTGCAGAACTATAGACCTATATCTCTAACGTCGATCAGTTGTAGAATTTTGGAACACGTATTACGTTCGAGTACAATGACTATTCTGGAGACTAGAAATCTACTCTGTAGGAATCAGCATGGGTTTCTAAAAAGACGACCGTGTGAGACCCAGCTGGCGCTATTCGTCCATGAAACACAGAGGGTCATAGACACGGGTTCCCAAGTAGATGCCGTGTTTCTTGACTTCCGCAAGGTGTTCGATACGGTTCCCCACAGTCGTCTAATGAACAAAGTAAGAGCACATGGACTATCAGACAAATTGTGTGATTGGATTGAAGAGTTCCTAGGTAACAGAACGCAGCATGTCATTCTCAATGGAGAGAAGTCTTCCGAAGTAAGAGTGATTTCAGGGGTGCCGCAGGGGAGTGTCGTAGGACCGTTGCTATTCGCATTATATATAAATGACCTTGTGGATAACATCGGAAGTTCACTGAGGCTTTTTGCGAATGATGCTGCGGTATATCGAGAGGTTGTAACAATGGAAAATTGTACTGAAATTCAGGAGGATCTGCAACGAACTGACGCATGGTGCAGGGAATGGCAATTGAATCTCAATGTAGACAAGTGTAATGTGCTGCGAATACATAGAAAGAAAGATCCTTTATCATTTAGCTACAACATAGCAGGTCAGCAACTGGAAGCAGTTAATTCCATAAATTATCTGGGAGTAGACATTAGGAGTGATTTAAAATGGAATGATCATATAAAATCAAGCGTCGGTAAAGCAGATGCCAGACTGAGATTCATTGGAAGAATCCTAAGGAAATGCAGTCCGAAAAGAAAGGAAGTAGGTTACAGTACACTTGTTCGCCCACTGCTTGAATTCTGCTCACCAGTGTGGGATCCGTACCAGATGGGTTTGATAGAAGAGATAGAGAAGATCCAACGGAGAGCAGCGCGCTTCGTTACAGGATCATTTGGTAATCGCGAAAGCGTTACGGAGATGATAGATAAACTCCAGTGGAAGACTCTGCAGGAGAGACGCTCAGTAGCTCGATACGGGCTTTTGTTGAAGTTTCGAGAACATACCTTCACCGAGGAGTCAAGCAGTATATTGCTCCCTCCTACGTATATCTCGCGAAGAGACCATGAGGATAAAATCAGAGAGATTAGAGCCCACACAGAGGCATACCGACTATCTTTCTTTCCACGAACAATGCGAGACTGGAAGAGAAGGGAGAACCTATAGAGGTACTCAAAGTATCCTCCGCCACACACCGCCAGGTGGCTTGCGGTGTATGGATGTAGATGTAGATGTAGGACATGGTGTAGAAAAGATCTGAGGATGGCCATTACTGACTGAAACCGGTCATCGTCAAAAGAATTAATATTGTGATCAAAGACTGGAATAAAAACCATTTGACAGTATTGGATCACTGTTCAACTACGCGACTATGTCGCAGCTGGTGCGACTGAAATGTTACATTCTTCTGCAATCTCTCGGATAGCCAATTTCGATTAGCACGCACAATGTAGTTGGCGCTCCTGACGTGAGCGCCGTCGGTGGACGTCGAATGGCGCCCTGAGGGAGAGTCATTTTTAACTTCCGTCCAGCCATTTTCAACCCATGTGAAACATTCGTAACTCCGTAACTCTTCAAAATAGCTTCCTGCATCATTTGGTATGTCTCTGTAAAGGTTTTCCCAAGTTTCACGCAAAATTTAATGCAGACGCGTTGCTTCTCTAACCCTGCCATTCTGAATTTCGCAAACTGTGCCGCACAACGTTCTACTCAATACAGCACCGAGCAATAATTAAAATACATACAACAATGAAACCTCCGGCAGTTACACATCAAACACAGGCGTGTGCAGAGATGCCAACCACATTTCCTTCGAACACAGCATTGGCACGGAATCACGAATGTTTCGGAATTCTTTGAACAGACCTCGTGGCGGAGGGTGATTAGCGACGTCTGTCGTGTTCCATTCGCGAAGAAAATGATTGTTTGCTTTGATACACTCCCTAATCTCTCTTATTTTGCTTCCGCGATTTCTACACACTACATACAAGAAATGAATATAGTAAAATTATTAAAGGACCTACCTCAAATGCGTTTCCCTAAATTTAGCCAAGACGACTTCAAGAGAACAAATGCACACTTTCTATTGTACTTTTTTTTTATTAAAAATGAAATTCCTCCAGCTGTCCTTAAGATTTTTTCATTTATTTCGCTGCTAGTTTCGACGTTGCATCAACGCCATCTTCAGGCCGTACACTTTGATGAAATCAGTTGTGTATAGCTCAGTCTAGAGGTCCGCGGTGAGACCAACACGTGCTCCACATGGATGGCGGGCAGTAACCAGCTGTGTCCCACCTTCATCCAGTTTAAATATGGATGTACGAAGATGTCTATTGTATGTTTCCATTTACGTTTCTTCGACCTTTGCGTCGGTCTTAGTAGCAACAATGGTTACTGTATTCCACCCAAACATTTTTTTTTTTTTATTTTAGCCTCCTCTGCATGACTCTCTTTAGGAAGCCAATTTCAGTGAAAAAATACTTGAGGGCAGAGTCTGACACACAAAATAGTATGTAACAAGTTGAATATATAAATTTTTATCGAATTTTGGTTTATTCAACAACTGGGTTTTGTTTCCATACGGCAACAAAATGAAAATATTCTTAATTATTGATCTTTCATTTACAGAGACATAGAAACATAATCTGTGTTATAATTAAGCTTCATTTTACATAACTTAAAAAACTAGCTAGATGTGATCTAAGTGGCAGAAGTAATTGACTCTTTTAGCTGCTTTCGCGGGCAAAGATGATTGATTTTAAACTGTTTTTGTCAACATAATGACGCTTAACACAGTATAGCTCGATGCACCCAGACCACGTGTGATGCCAGACGGCAACATCATGCATATACGAATGATTTCCTTAACATTACACGTAATTTTACATTTTGTTGCCAAAATGGTAGCACCAGGCAGTCAAAACACCCATATCAAGCCGTGAGTATGCCACCAAGAGGTTTCTGTACGAAAGGGAGAATGAATGTGGAGTGTCTGCCACCTAGCGGCTGTAAATAACATCAATATCCTACCAACTTTCCAAATCACTCTAAATTCTATTATTTAAATACTGTTGTCCGCCTCGGTAGCTGTGGGGTCAGTGCGGCACAGTGCTGACCAAAGGGGCTGGGTTCGATTCCCGCCTGGGCTGGAGATTTCCCTCGCTCGGGGACTGAGTGTTGTGTTGTCATTATCTACGTATGGTCATAACTGACACGCAGATCGCCTGCATTGGGCCACATGACAAGTCAAAGCCTATGTAACGACGTACTAGGTTTACGGTTGACTCTAATGAATATTCTGAATTGTCGAATCACGGTATCGATTCGCCTTTCCGCCTTACAGCGCGCATAGTGGCATTTAAGACGTAAGTAATCATTCTTCCCATGCTCCATACGAGAGTGCAATGAGCAAGGTTCCCCTTATAAGTCATGCGATGAGAAATATCCTCTGCGATGCACTTCACAGTGGTTCACAGGGTATACGTGTAGATGTAGATGCAGATGAAAGTTAAGTAATTTTCTCGAATTTCGGTTTACCTCATTGCCGTGGTGCAGCACCACGATATTTATCCTTGTAATTAGATGGGGTCAGAATGGTTGCTAACAACTGTTTGAAGCAATTGTTTTCATGGATCCTAGTTCTTGATCGGTTATGGATATAGCAAACGATAGAAAATACATTACCTTAAAGTAGAATGCGTTATTTTTATGTGGAACTGGATGAATCTGAAACAGCTGCAATGAAACGGTTCGTGGCGTTGCAACGTCGAAAATATATCAACGCTATTTTGATTGGACACCATTAATAATATTACGTTATCTGTGAAAATATGAATGAAAATTCAGTTAATGGGATAGACTCGCTGATATATTTTCATTAGTTTCTTGTTATTCTAAAATATGGAACCTCCTGTACCATTGTCGATCTTCTTCTTCTGCGGTCTGTGTTTGGAGTTAGACGTGTATCACGCAGCTCTGAATTATTTTATTGTATCTTATTATTTTTATATGGCTAAAGCGAATATGCGCCTACGAGGCGTCAAGTAGCATTGGAAACCACTGACTGTATGTTAAGCTGAACGGAAGAATTTATTAAAAGGGTAACGTTTATAAGCAAAATTGTGACATCATTTCCCACATGGTGTGATTCAAGCACTTATGAGAAGTAAACATAGATAACGGTTGCAGATGGTACAGTTACTTCTCTGCAGACTGTATTTTTACTTCTATTACGTGCAACCTGTACCTGCATAAGTGGTCACGGTCATTTATTTGATTTAATAATATTTGCAGTAACGTCCTGTTCTGAAGTACTTATGATTTTTACTCTCACGAAGTATTTGCATGTTTTCCAAAAATAAGATTTTATTTCTGCTGTATCACATCACCAGTAAACGGGAGCAGTATATGTCATAAAAATATTTTATCGAATAGACGTCACACTGTCTGCTAACTATATGTTTTACACTAGTTAATGCCTTCCTGTTTGGATCTCTATGCTAATGTCCTCGAAGTTGATAGCCATGCTACCTGTTTCCGCATTGATTAGCGTGTTCTCATGCTTCCTCTTCAAATTTTTCAAAGCAAGTACAGACTTGACTAGTAGTTTCTCTCGGCACACTAAATTCATCGTGCACGTACCTACACCAGTACACTTCGTAATTATTTTGCCACAGGTTCAGATTTTAGCAGTTCTGTAACAAATCTACCCTGCCAGATTTTTGATAGTAGTGGGTCAAGTGAGGGCCCAGTTGTCATGCGTCTGCTTCACGGTATATATGTGGTTTCAAAACAAAAATAATTATTTGAAACACAGCTCCACAGCATCGATAGAGTTATATTGTTTAACTGTATTAATTTTCTGTTTTTGTAGGCGTGGTTCCAGTGTACCAACGCGCTCTTTTACTGGGAACGCAGGGAAGAGGCTGTGTACACCAAATTCATAGACTACGAGGGTTCGAACTTAAATAGTGGCAACTATTTACTCACAACCGATACAAAAGAGTTAGATTTTTGCACCTGTTACCGTCCTTCAAAGTAGTCACCAGCGTTGTGTAGAACCCGTTGCCAGCAATGTGGAAGGCGTAGTATACCGTTAGCAGAGCCTGTTCTGTTGATGCTACGAATGGAGCGGTCTACTACCTGTCGAATCTCTGGAACAGTTATGAAGCGAATGCCACCGTCAGTGCACAGTATTGCTGTTGGTTTTTGGAGCATCACCTGCGACCAGCTTTGCGAAAGAAGCAGCGACACTTTCTGCGCAATCCACTCATCATTTTGCACGACAATGCGCAGGCGCATACAGCGCAAGCTGTGGCTGCTTTGTTCGGTCGATGGGACTGGGAAGTACTGCACCATACACCATACTTTCCGGACTTAAGTCCTTGTGCCATTGATTTGATTTCGAAGATGAAGGAACCACTTCAGAACTGTTCCAGAGAACTGACAGGCAGTAGACCGCTCCATTCGTACCATCAACAGAACAGGCTCTGCTAACAGTATACTACGCCTTCCATATCGCTGGCAACGGGTTCTACACAACACTGGTGATTACTTCGAAGGACAGTAACAGGTGCAAACATCTAACTCTTTTGTATCGGTTGTGAATAAATAGTTGCCACTATTTAAGTTCCAAGCCTCGTATAATCCTGCTGCTCCACAGCATGCAGCTCCCCTTAAACATAGTGCATTGCACTTTATTGTCCACTGTTTGCACTCAGTCCCGACGCTCACAAGAGATTTTGGCCAAGAACTAGGTGTCCAGATCATGACTGCCCGACACTTGGGGCATTACGTATCTGAGATGGTGAGGCACTACGAGGTATTGGGTCTTTCACGACGGTGTCAGGTGTGTGCTGTTTCTATAGTATGCTTCGCATCGAAAGGTGCCTTTGCACAGTGACAATGACAGAGAGAGGGGTGGGGGATATCAATAGTGAATCGATGAGGGATTGGGCTGGTCAACAAAGACTGAAACCGATGTTTCCACAGACGTTCAGTGTTTACATGATCTATTTCAAAGTGCTACCCCCTCCCCCTCTTCTCGAATGCACTCTTGATAGCGTCTTTGCCAGTCCTTGAATACATAGTCCAGGCCTTTCTTATCCAGGTCGTTGGGAATCACCTCACTTTCCTTGAACACTTCTTCAGAGTTCTCAAATCGAATACCCTGAAGCTTTTCCTTTAGTGATGAAAAAAAAAACAACAAATCGTAAGGCTCAAGATCGGATGTGGTACACAGGTTATGTCGAACTGAGCCAGAAACTGCGTGACTTGATTTGCGAAGTGAGACCGCGCATTGTCATGATGAAGTCGCCACCCAGTCCTAGAAAGTTCCAGTCGTTTCCTTGCAATGTGTTTCCTCAGTTTAGCCAATACTAACGTGTACTATGCTGTTGTAAGGTAGTGTCTGAGGGAACTGTATGCTGGTAAATTATTCCACGGCAATCAAAAAATCTGATCACCGTCACTTTCCCTGTAGATGGAACAACTCAAAAGTGTTGGAGAACCTGGCGACTTCCACACTTTGCTGACTTCTTTTCCTTCAGAATCATAACGATGCAACGGTGAATCATTATCAGTGACAATCGACACCAAAAACGCATCGCTTCCATCAGCAAAGCGACGCAGCAATGACGGCTTGTCTCCATTCGCACAGTCTTTTGTTTGGGAGTCAACAGACGTGGCACCGAACGGGCACAAACACAGGTCCCATGGGGATGATCATGCATAGCCTTAAACACACGGCCGTGTGATGTTTTCAATAGCGGGCCGCTGTGGCCGAGCGGTTCTAGGCTCTTCAGTCCGGAACCGCGCTGCTGCTACGGTCGCAGGTTCGAATCCTGCCTCGGGCATCGATGTGTGTGATGTCCTTAGGTTAGTTAGGCTTAAGTAGTTCTAATTCTAGGGGTCTGATGACCTCAGATGTTAAGTCCCATACTGCTCAGAGCCATTTGAAGTTCTCAACACTTCACTGAGCTTACGTAATGTTATCCGCCGATCCTCAGGGACAATCACAGCAGCTGTGTTGATGCCGATTCCAGTCACAACAGAAGCCGAAACACCAGCCCCACCTAGCTTATCTGGGACAAGTCGGCCTTCTTTGAAGTCCTTGAATCACCTAAAAACTGTTGCACGAGGTAGTACACCTTCACCGTATGCTTGTTGCAGCTTTTCGTAAGTTTCAGTGGCCGTATGGTTTGAACGGACACAGAATTTTATTGCACCGTACTGGTCTTCTTACGTCACCTTCATTGTTTGGTATGCGAGATGCAAAGAGCGTTTACAACATAGAGCGTTCCTACCATCCAACCAATACGAGAGTGCTGCCTCCTACAGACATTATACATAAAAACCAACTCTTTTCTAAAATTCATGGTACACTGTCATGGAAGCTACAGGAAAAAATCACACTCTTTGTTGATTGTCCCTCGTTCGTAGCATCAGAGAGGAGAAGAATCCTTCTACATTACGAAGCCTCAGAACGTGTTGCCACAGACAACGATGAGTAAAATAATACCACCACGAAAGTATAACCGGGTCGCAGACTGCAGGAGAGCTTATAATGCCAACCTGAGAACGACTCTGACGGCGAGTACAGATCTAGAGTCGTACGGGTTGTGTCTTTCAGCACTGCGTTTTTGCCGTAATGACAGACCCAGCTCTCAGTTTTTGCCAGGAAACCACCGATTAAGCATGTGAAGTGCATCATATAGTGCACTAGTAAATAAACAGTAAAGTAATTTAACAAAATGAGGAAATGAGTGGAACCAAACTAATAAATAATGCATTCAGCACAGTAACAAAGTTAAGCTGAATGGTGTACTTTCGATAAAAACACCAAGAAAGATGATGGTTATACTTAAAATTATTTCATGTGTGTCGGTTTCCACTGTAAGTAAAGAATTAAAATCGTCGCCGCGTGCAGTTTAAGACTGCGTGAATAACGGATAATATTTGGCAAATTTCCCAGTTAAATCAGCTAATTCGACAGCAGAACCGAAGTCCCAGTCTAGCTATACGATACTTTAAAAAATCGTCAGTGATGCTGCTTCTGTTTTCGATACTCATCACGAAATAAACTAACATTCGCGCCACATATAAGTTCTCCAGTTGTGAAAGCACAGATCACTCGAAATAGGCGTGAAATTGTCTGCTTGACACCCATAAAACAGTAAAGTGTTGAGACAGCGTGGCTGTGCTGCCGCAAAGAAAACTAATTTCGACTCCCAGAAAACCGCTAGCGAGACTCACCATCATCTCTCCAAAAGAGTGATTGCGATAACCAGATGCCAAAGACGGACACCACGAAATAAACCACGAGACACAGCAGTAGCACCTCTTAAACACCTGGGTATTCAGGTCGCGCTAGTCATATTCATGACTCATTACAAAAATCTTGTTCACATAACCATCATTAAATATGCATTGATAGTTTTACAGCTAAACATATTGAAATAAACACCTCCTCACGCTGGTCGCTCTTCGACTTCACGAAATATTCTAGCATATACAGGGTGTCAGAAGGGAAGGTGCATGCTTTGAGGTGTGACTCTGAACAAAAAATTCATGTGGACATACGCCCTATTTAGAATAGTTTCCGAGATAGAACACATTCAACATCATTTTTGCACGTTTTTCTTGAGTAACACGAAAACCGCACCGTCCAGTGAAAAGGCGTCGCAGTAAAAAAAATTCTCACAGAAAAAGATCCTATTCATTTCTTCTCCAGAACTAACATTTTGCACGAAGAAAGGGCAAGAATATTGGAAATCTCGCGCGACGCGCATGTGCTATAGCTTACGTAATTTTTGGAGGACAATTTGAGGTAGTTTCCGATTTGATAGGCTACAAGTATCCCATATCAATTTGTTCGACTCAACTTCCTCTACGCCACTGTGCTGCATTGTACGCAATGACGATATTTGAATAACACAGAAAAATAGGACAGTGCACATTAAATGTGTTCTACCTCAGAAACCATTCGAAATAGGGCATATGACCATAATTCATGAAGATGTTTTGTTCAGAATCACTAATACCATCACCCCTCAAAGTACGTACATTTCCTCCAGACTCACCCTGTATGTTATAGCGAATGAATACATAATATGCTGCTGCCTTCATGCACAACTTTTAAAATAACAAAATACAAACAAATATTTATATATGCTCAAATGTGTAATATCAAAACAGTGCACAAATTCTTGCTCTTTTATGCGGTGCACAAAGTCTTTATGACTCATTCATCAAATTCGAACTACGACTGATTTAATTGGTCGCGTTTTTTAGTAAAAGAACAATTGTTAATCTGGCAACAAGTATCATACAGATCTAAACACAAATAATTTAGGATATGGATGAAAGGATACTGTAACACGCGCTGATGTCATCATACGTGTTGTTGTGGAGTACATTCAGCTCTGGTCAGTTTAATTGAGTAGTGTTAAACTCATCATTATTCTAGATCAAGTTTCAAATACGTTAGGTTCCTACGTGTTTATTGTACAGTTCAGGTATAGTCTGATACATCGTTTATGAGTATGGTGGCACTGGTTTGCCAGCTATGTAATTTAATGTGTTTGTTCAATCAGTATTTATAGAAACCAGTATCGATCACAAACTAGAATTTGCAAAGCTTTGTGCAATGCTTCATTGAACTCGTGATTTCAAGACACACAATCTGATATCCTCATTTATTTCGAAAACTATGTGATCAGAAGTATCTGGACACCTGGCTGAAAATGATTTACAAGTTCGTGGCGCCCTCCTTCGGTAATGCTGGAATCCAGTATGGTGTTGGCCCTCCCTTAGCTTTGATAACAGCTTCCACTCTCGCAGACATACGTTCAGTCATGTGCTGGAAGGTTTCTTGGGGAATGGCAGCCCATTATTCACGGATTGCACGGATTGTTACACTGAGGAGAGGTATCGATGTCGGTCAGTGAGGTCTGGCACGAACTCGGTGTTCCAGAACATACCAGAGGTGTTCTATAGCATTCGCGTCAGCACTCTGTGCAAGCCAGTCCATTACAGGGATGTTATTGTCGTGTAACCACTCCGCCACAGGCCGTGCATTATGAACAGGTGCTCGATCGTGTTGAAAGATGCAATCGCCATCCCAAAATTCTCTTCAGCAGTGGAAAGCAAGAAGGTGCTTAAAACATCAATGTAGGCCTGTGCTGTGATAGTACCATGCAAAACAACAAGGGCTGCAAGCCCCCTCCATGAAAAACACGACCACACCATAACACCACCGCCTGCGAATTTTACTTTTGGCACTACACCCGCTGGCAGATGAAGTTCACCGGGCATTTGCCATAACCACACCCTACCATCGGATTGCCACATTGTGTACCATGATTCGTCACTGCACACAACATATTTCCACTATTCAGTGGTCCAATGTTTACGTTCCTTGCACAAAGCTAGATGTTGTTTGTCATTTACCGGCGTGATGTGTGGCTCCACCATGAAATCCAAGTTTTCTCACCTCCCGTCTAATTATCATAGTACTTGCAGTAGATCCTGAGGGAGTTTGGAATTCCTGTATGATGGTCTCGATAGATGTCTGCCTATTACACATTACGACCCTCTTCAACTGTCGGTGGTCTCTGTCAGTCAACAGACAAGATCGGCATGTACGCTTTTGTGCTGTACATGTCCCTTCACGTTTCCACTTCACTATCACATCGGAAAGAGTGGATCCAGGGATGTTTAGGAGTGTGAAAATCTCGCGTACAGACGTATAGCACAAGTGACACCCAATCATCTGACCACGTAAGAAGTCCGTAACGTCCGCGAGGTCGCAGACATGGAGTACCTAGCAGTAGGTGACAGAAAAATGCACCAAATATGAAAAACGTATGTCTTTTGGGGTGACGGCATACTTTTGATCACACAGTGTATGTCTGTTGGCTGCAGCCTTAGCATTTTTCGCTGCAATATTTGTGAGTAGTATTTCGCAGCTGCAAGACGACGTGTTTCACATTTCGGCCCCGCATCCGCCGCTTGCACCGGAACCAGTTCTGGAAATCCCATCCTAGAATACGCCCACACGAGCGTGTTTTCCATGCGCGTTTCTGAGGGAATTCACGCAACACGCGCGGCTCTCTCAGTGTTGGCCGCACGGGCATTTTTCTCACGCAACGTCAACCCCAGGGAAATCCCACCAGTAGTACAAGCTGTCGTAGCATTCACTGTGTACACTTTGTGTTGGTATCAACAATGAGCGGAATTTCATTAAATAAGAATGCCGTCCTTGCACTGCGTGCTGCGTTAGTTGTCCACTGGCGTCGGTTAATCAATAAAAACATGTGCCATTTTTAATTAATGAGCAATGTTTAAATATTGGTTTGCTGCTAACTCTATATAGATATCAATAATTAATTAAAACCTCCACGCGTTTTTATACATTACCGGAAAGGCAAAAGAACAATACAGCACCTCACATATGGAAAACATCACGAATAAATGACGTAGCACATAGAGAACGCGCTTTGTAAATGGGAAGAATTTCCCGAAAAGCAGAATTTAAATAAAAAGAAAATCTACAGCCTATCACCAGACATTTACAATGGGTGATATCAAATTTTACAGATATCTGTGGACTGGCAATTCGGTATTTTCTTTACATTTTGCATTTCTTCTCGGCTGATCAACAACTGTTGGCATTATTAGGGACACCTGCAGGTTCATATGGCAGATACTAAAAGAGGGATATATGAAATCACCGACCACATAAGAGTGGTAGAGTCTCAGCGATCTGTGGACTGGCAATTCGGTGTGTTCCTTACATTTTGCGTTTCTTTTTGGCCGATCAACAACTGTTGGCATTATTAGGGACACCTGCAGGTTCATATGGCAGATACTAAAAGAGGGGTATATGAAATCACCGACCACATAAGAGTGGAAGAGTCTCAGCGATCTGTGGACTGGTAATTCGGTGTGCTCTTTACATTTTGCGTTTCTTCTTGGCCGATCAACAACTGTTGGCATTATTAGGGACACCTGCAGGTTCATATGGCATATACTAAAAGAGGGGTATATGAAATCACCGACCACATAAGAGTGGAAGAGTCTCAGCGATCAGTATGAGGAGACAATAAACCTTCCACAGTATGTTGGACCCGCAGATGTAAAACATGTAAGAATCGTTGAAGCATGGAAATCAGGCAGCGGATATTATAATTACAAAAAGTACTTTTCTATTGTACTAATCACCATAGCAGACAGCAATTATTACTTCACACTCAGAAAAGTAGGGGCATTTGGTCATCAGACTGTAACGTATTCAAAACAATAGAATTAGGTAAAAAGTTTACGAACTAATTTTGAATTCGCCCCCTGTAAATAACCCGAATGATGCTTCTGGACTGAAAAGCCGTTAGCAATGAGTGACAGTTTAGTGAGACCATATGCTGCAAAAAACTTGGATAATAAACAGAAAGTCTTTAACTAAAGGCTATCACTAGCACGATGTTTGTAGACTGTCCATTTGGCGTTTTATCGAATAAATGGAGACTTTTGACGTGTTGAATTCTGTTATACAAGCACGTTCTGCACTTCACAGTTCTGTGAGACAACATGAGGACTATAATTCTGATCATGCACTTATATGTATAATGAGAAGTATTCCTGCACATCGGACAAAAGGAACTAGTAGCGTCAAAACTATCAGAGACCGTTTGCTGATTACTTCTGTCCCCTACAAGGATCCATACCATTGTAAGATGGCTACGCTAACATCATCGAATGAAGAATTCTTTTTTAGTCTAAATGAGACTTGTCGACATTTTATTCATGATTACCTTTCAGTGAACGTTGTACACAAATGTTAATGAAACATTTAACGTTAGTGTCAGATTCCGACTCACTTTTCTCCCTAAACGGCTGCTGTAACGATTCTCTCATTTTATCTCTGCTTTTGTACTCTTGTTCCGTGTGTTGTACAACCATCTGTGTTTCTGCACTTCCATAATCATTACGTCGATGTCCAGACGCTCCACTCTGTCACTTTATGAGATACAACGAGATGGTTACAATGACAATAATGTGAGGGCGGTACAGTCGGTCCGCCAGTTGAACAGAAATCTCCGAGTCCCCAGTCTCCCCACCCACCTGTTTCATAAGTAACATCTGCAGACAGACAGTTTCACGAAGTTGTTCCGACTCTTCCACATCGGGCTCGTCAAATCAGTTGCGACACGTTGCGCGGACACGTCTGGGGACTGCTAATCTTTCACCAAACGCGTTACACAGTACAAAATACATTAATTATTAACTAATGTGAATAACTCAAGAAACGGACGTGAACAGAATTTAGGTGAGTCACCGGTCGCTGCTCAACATTTCTGCAGCAAACTGACGTTATCGATGTCGGTCTGTAATTTTGCAGGTCCATTCTTTAACTTTTCTTATACGCCTGAGACATTCTGCCCGGCGAGATTCACGATAAATGCAAGCTACGTATAGGGCGAATTCAAGGAAGCATTCTGTGAAAGCGATTCGAGATTCCATCTTCGATACGAGAGTTTGTTTGGCGACCAAACGGCATGTTGGTACCATCCACCTACGTGATTGATATCTTAAACGAGTCACATATTAAGTGCATTTAGGCCTGAAAAATCGGCAAAAGAAAATGAAACAGATGCAAAAATTGAGACGTTTGCATTATGTAACCCTGTGGCTTCCACATCTATTACATTATCAACCAAATATCCGACAGGAAACTATTAATGTTCAGGGCCTAGTATAAAGCAAATCGTTCAAGTGTCGGCTTATCTTGGTCGCATTTTCAGACATCGTTAAAAACAGTTTTACTACTGAACACTCGTGTTAAACAGTAGTTCGCATTTTTCTTTCTACAGGTATGTTGTATTACACCTTGTAATTGGAACTGATGTTATAGTTATACAGACAGTATCAGCAGGTACGCAATATGTTGAGTGGTCTTCATAAATTTCATTCATACTGCGTAATATCATAGAACTAAAGAACAGGCAACCCACACTGGACATGACAGCATCAATTCTACTGAGTCCCAAAAAGCCACTGCGCTCAATTTAGGAAACTATATCCAAATATGGAGTATAGAGGGTTCTGTGACTCGACTTTAACCAAATCTAGTATAGACCATGAGGGTAGTAGGGTGAGTTTAAAAACCGATAAAACCTTACATATTTGGGTCATATTACTAAAATTCAATCACATTGTGTTTTTCTCATATTTGGTTCTATTACTACAATAATAGTAATAATAATTGTTATTACATTAAGCTGAAAAATATCTTACTTATCTAAATACATCACTATTTTCATGTTATGTGAACAGAAACATGTATTTGTACAACCTGTGGTCAGCAGTTAGCGACTGTATCATGTACACTGATAGCCTTAATGAATCCAGAATGAGATTTTCACTCTGCAGCGCAGTGTGCGCTGATATAAAACTTCCTGGGAGATTAAAACTGTGTGCCAGACCGAGGCTCGAGCTCGGGACCTTTGCCTTTTGCGGGCAAGTGCTCTACCAAATGAGGTACCCAAGCATGTTTCCAGAGCACTTGCCTGCGAAAGGCAAAGATCCCGAGTTCGAGTCTCGGTCTGGAACACAGTTTTAATCTGCCAGGAAGTTTTATATCAGCGCACACTCCGCTGCAGAGTGAAAATCTCACTCTCGAAACATCCCCCAGGCTGTGGCTAAGCCATGTCTCCGCAATATCCTTTCTTTCAGGAGTGCTAGTTCTGCAAGGTTTCCAGGGGAGCGTCTGTAAAGTTTGGAAGGTAGGAGACGAGGTACTGGCAGATGTAAAGCTGTGAGAACGGCGCGTGAGTCGTGTTTGGGTAGCTCAGTTGGTAGAGCACTTGCCCATGAAAGGCAAAGGCCCCGAGTTCAAGTCTCGGTCTGGCACACAGTTTTAATCTGCCAGGAAGTTTCAGCTTTAATGAATGTAAATGAGCGCTCGAAGCAGTTGCGTATGCGAAGATTACATAGTTAGGAAACAGTTAGAAAATGAGAAACGCTCAGAGAGAACTGGTACTAGGCAAAAATTTTAATAGCTACTTTTCAACATAAATAAATGAAATATAAAGCTTGTAAATTCATAGAAACTTCCAAAATAGTTTGAAAATGCTATCTGAAATCAGTCTCTGAAGTCAGTCAGAACCTCCAAGTATCTAGAATGTTTTGTGAAAAGTGATTTAAGGCGGAACAGCCACATAAATCCAGCTATGAGGAACGCACAAGCTAGGCTCATACTTATCGCTAGAAACCCAAAGAGGTGTAATTCAAGCAAATCTTTTCAAACGCTGGTCGTCAAGAAATCATTTTGTAATCATCTGCAACATCTCTCTCCCTAGTTCCGTAAAAGCTTTACTAGCAAGTATTTCGATCCGTCTGTCTTTACTGAAATGGCCTAGTGGGGCACTGATTTAAGGTGCCCTGACTTTCATATGCCTATTAAATCCATTTACTGCGCACACAATGTTATCATTTAGCTCACCACCCAGTAAGCATATGTGCATCAGCCAGGTCATGCACAGGTTGGCAGTACTGGCACAAGCTGTGGCGGCCTTGAGGCAGGGGCGTGGCAGCAGATCCCTCGGCCTCTAGGGGGAACCCCCTGCAGTCCCTGACGAGTGGCTCTCGTTATTACTATATCTGGTTCGTGCACTAGCTCGTTACGGCGCGGCAAACAAGAGCGGGCGGGCGCACAATTAGGGAAGAGCTACCGCGTCAGGAGGTCCTCTGGCTCATTACGTAATGGCAGCCAGAAATTAAATACAGCCGGCAGTATTCGCCCCAGAGAGGCCATTCCCAGGGGCGGTGCTGGCAGCACTTGCTTTCGTCGTCACGACTGTTGTTGATGCCTGTTTACAACTAACCGTGGGGCTTCTACGCGGTACGTATTAGCCAACAAAGGCGAATTTGTTACACTATGGAAATGCTCACATTCCTGGTTTTTTTGCGACTAATCTTTTCTTAGAGTGTAGTGAAATTCGTGGCTATCTCTTTAAATTTTCAGTATGTGTTATTTAATATTGCAGATTGTACATAACCGTTTATTCATTTGACAGCTGAAATTACGCAATAGTTTCATAAGGGATTGTGTATCATATTATGTACTATTTAAAAGTAAAATCTGTAATGTGTGATTGGACTACATTAAGTCAACTATGTATTTTCATTTATTCAAATTTCCTATTGTTGCCTCCCTAGGTGAGTAATGCTATGCGAGCTACAGTGGAAGCTACATTAAAGATTAGCTTTGTAGTGAAAGAGATTAAACAATAGTATTCACAATTAATACGAGGTATGTAATGTGTAATGTGCAACTAGCGCACTGAAAAGACTCATAGCTACAAATTGGTTTTACTTTCTGCTATAGTGCCTTAAAAGCACAATTAAATTATTTTGAAGGTATTTAATTTGACGCTGTGTCCAGTTAGATGATGTTTCCAGAATGAAATTTTCATTGTGCAACACAGTGTGCGGTGATATGAAACTTCCTGATAGATTAAAACTGTGTACTGGACCAGCACTCGAACTCGGTATCTTTGCCTCAGCTCATAGATAATTTTTTTGTATAACGCTCAGTAGGTCTAAGCCACAGCAGATCTGATGGCCACTAACTGTAATTCATAGACCTACTTAGCCATGGGACAACTGTGAGACTATGATGAAGCACTGTAGAATAAATTAACTGCGGCACAACGAATAAGGTACAATGAATGGAGCTGTCTGGAAACTCGATTTCAACTATCCTATTGTTTCCCTCCTAAATTGCAGTCCTGGTACAGAGTTGCACCAATACCAACATATCCCTCAAACTCTACACATACACAACAACCCACATACCCACCCAACGAAACTCCAACTGACTCCCTCTCCTACACTTTAAAATCTGCCCCGATATTTATTCATCTTATCGACTGTAATCTTTCTCCGCCTATGCCACATCACATCAGGGCTATCCTTTTCTCTCCAACTTTCCCCATCATTTTCCTTTCCTTTCCCCAATCTCCTGCTCCCTTTCTATCTTCCCACAATCCACTCTAACACGCATTTCTATAGTTACAACACAATTGATCGCTATGCTTGTACCCACATCCTACACCTAATGCTTCCAACCTAAAACATATTTTTCCTCCAGCACAAGTCCTTCATTTTTTAGTGAAAATGCAGCGCTTCTTTCTAAGATTGTCAGCTGTCTGCAATGTCTTTTAAATAAGTTATAGCCGGCCGCGGTGGTCTCGCGGTTCTAGGCGCGCAGTCCGGAACCGCGCGACTGCTACCGTCGCAGGTTCGAATCCTGCCTTGGGCATGGATGTGTGTGATGTCCTTAGGTTAGTTAGGTTTAAGTAGTTCTAAGTTTTAGGGGACTGATGACCACAGCAGTTAAGTCCCATAGTGCTCAGAGCCATTTGAACCATTTTTTAAATGCGTTATTTCTAGTTTTACTCTACCTTGAAGCCTCTTTGCTTTTTCATTGAAAATGAAGAAAACCAACAGCTTAATTTTATATCTGTACAATCAACGAAATTCATCTTTTTCAATATCTTAAAAACACATGTAAATTGTCACCATTTCAGCGCTCAGCTGAAGAGTGGGATAGCTGCACTGTTGTCAGCCCACTCCCCAACCATATCAATCATATGGGCCGAAGGGCGGCAGTGGTGAAACAACAATAAGGAAGAAAGTCACCGCAAAAGAAATTACCTGTATTATGCGCCAGAACGACTTCATGACACAACGTCTGTCAATAGTCTCCAGACACCCCTACATAATGCGGAATTGACGAGGTGGACCAGGAGTATAAAAGGAGGCAGAGAGTATCACGTTGTCAATAGAAAAGCAGCAACAGTGGAATAGGCTAATCAAAAGAGTTCAGTGACTTCGAAGGTGGACTAGTCAATGGATATCACCTGAGTGGCATACACATCAGGGACATTCCAACCCTTCTAAAACTGCCCAAATTGACTGTTCGTGATCTGATTATGAAGAGGAAATGAAATGATCGTGTGGCATTGTTGGCTGGGAGGACCCATCCGGGGAAACTCGACCGCCGAGTGCAAGTCTTATTTCAGTCGACGCCACATAGGGCGACTTGCCTGTCGGTGATGAGGATGAAATGATGATGAGAACACAACACCCGGTCCACGAGCGGAGAATATCTCCAACCTGGCTGGGAATCAAACCCGGGCCTACTGCATGGGAGGCAAGTACATTAGCTAAGCAGGTGGACTGCGAAGTGGAAACGCGTAATTATAACCACAGCTAAAGCAAGAGCAGGCAGACCTCATGTATTGATGGACAGAGACCGTAAGAACATTGTGGAGAGTGATTGTAAATAATTGCATCAAATCATTCGTGAGTTAGAAAGTGTTACAAGCAGTCCAGCTAGCGCAATGATTCTGCATAGACAGATAAAAAGAATGGAGTAGAATTGTCGAACACTCCTCATAACTCACATGTTTCTACATTCAGTGCCAAGTGAGGCTAGAGGTGACGTAAAGAGTGACGCTACTGGAGAATGGATGTCTGGAAACTATTGATTTGGAGAGATGAATCACGCTGTACCCTGTGGCATTTCGATGAAAGAGTTCGGGTTCGACGAATGCCGGTGAACGGTACGTCCACCAATTTTAACACCAACAGTGAAATACAGAGGAGCTCGTGTTAGGGTATGACGCTGTTTTTGGTGGTTAAAGTGTGATCCTCCTTTATGCGAGAGGATATGAAAATCTTTTACTGTATCGTGTACTGCTTACACTAGAGGCATAGTTCGGAGACGATAATTGTAACAACATAAGAATGAGTCCCCTCATAAAGCAGCATCAGTGAAACAATGTTTTGTGTACAGTAATACTCCTGAAATAGACTGGACTGTCCAGTGTCCCAACCTGAACCCAATGGAACTCCATTTTGATGAGTCTAAACAGCTACTTCGCTCTAAACTCCAGCATCCACATCAATGTCGTCCATGGTTTCGGCCCTTGATGAAGAAGGTGCTACCATGCCTCCACCGACATTAAGACACATTATTGGGAGTGTCCCCAGAAGAGCTCAGGCAGCCATAAAAGCAAATGGTGGACGCACAGCTTATTAATGTCCACTAGTTGCTTCCGATCAGGAAGTGTATAATAGCCACCACTGTAAGTTTGCGGGGCAAAAAAAGGAAAAAAAAAAAACAAGTTACATCGAGATAGACACTGGCTTCAGCAGTTTCCTTGACAATGTCTGTATATTTCAATTAAAATTGTGGAAAATAAAAAAAATCATTATTATTTTTTCTTTGTTATACTGACATAACGTCTTTTTGTTTCATTTCATAACACTGGCAATGGAAAGTAGTTTCTGAAACAATACTACAAATAAAATGCAAACAAAAATTGTTGTACGAGGGATCTTCTTCCCCTATGAAGTATCTGTATTGTTTTATGCTTGTCGATGGGAAATTTCTTTCACTTGGCAGCTTTACGCTCGTTATGCAGTCACAAAAGTTTTTTTTTGCATTGAAAATGAAGCTGAATTCCTCTGAAAGTGTTTGCAAAAAAACATATATAGCAGTGGCGTGATTCAACTTCTTTTCCTTCATAAATGAAGATTACGGCCACAAAACTTCTGCATTGTATCATAATGTGGAAAGGCCTAAAATTACAATCACCTCAGTCAAGCTTCCTAAATTATATGTAGTACGTTCAGTGTTGATTTGTCTAAACGTATTTGAAAGCATTCGAAGTAATTATCTCTGGGGAATACTTCGGCATTCGAATCTGTTCCTATTCTTCACTCTTCTCTGTTCCTCCATAACTCTTCAGAAATATTTTTCTCCCTCGTTAACAACTGGATTAGGTAATCTCCTCTTTTTCCTGCTTCCATTCAACACCCAGTACGTAGGTACATTTTGGAAGCCACTATTGCATTATTTTGCCGTACCACTACCAAAGCACTTCTGTGATTAATATTACAGGTATGTATGGCCATTGGGAGAAAAACTGGTTACTACCGCGCTTCGGCCACTAATGCATTTAAACTGCTCACCTGCGTTCGCCTCTCATCCTCTTAATTGGTACCTAATATTAAATAATATTTATAATGTGGGAACCTGGAGCGGCTACTACCTACTTTTCTTTATTTTACAGCATGTTATGCGTTTGAGCGAAAAAGTTGGACTGCTCTGAATCACAGCAATTAGCCAGCCTGGGAGTAGCTCCCGCATAACGTATGCAAGTTGGACGGTCAAAGAACGCTACAAGGCACGTGATCGCCATTCAGCCGCCGATAAATGGGGTGCCTTCCGGTACGAGATCGGCTGGACCGTTATAATAATTGTGGCCGACCAACTGCTAGGCTTCAGACTTACTGATCAGGAAGTGTACAGTGCCTACCGAACTGCTTTTCTATTTGTATACAGGGTGTTTATATCTATAGTAAAACATCCCCTTTTGCTTCACTTTATGCTGAGGTGGTCAAAGTCGTGGGATGCCTCCTAACATCATGTCGGACACACACACACACACATGCAGTGAGGTTTCAGTTGCCTGAGACTGCAGTCGTATGTGTGAGTTGCGTTTCCGGGTGAGCGCGCTCAGGAAGGCCGGTGTGGCCGAGCGGTTCTAGGCGCTACGGTCTGGAACCGCGCGACCGCTACGGTCACAGGCTCGAATCCTGGATGTGTGTGATGTCCTTAGGTTAGTTAGGTTTAAGTAGTTCTAAGTTATAGGGGACTGATGACCTCAGATGTTAAGTCCCATAGTGCTCAGAGCCATTTGAACCATTTTTGAGCGCGCTCGCGCGCGCTTGTGTGTGTGTGTGTGTGTGTGTGTGTGTATCGTCTATTTTTGACGAAGGCCTTTGTTGTGGGTTGGCAGGAGAGCCAACACCGGGTACTAGAGGAAGCCGAAAGGCACGCGTTTTAGCTCACGCAGGCTGGCGTGAGGTCTGGGACAGGACAAGGAATTTAGACTTTAGAAAAACGGACGTAGCTGGTAGAATACTTAACTTTAATCCATTAATGATGAGCGTCGCTCTTGACGGTACAAGTTTTACAGTATCAATAGTAACTGGTAATGGCGCCTTCCTAGGTCGTAGCAAATGACGTAGGTGAAGGCTATGCTAACTATCGTCTCGGCAAATGAGAGCGTATTTTGTCAGTGAACCATCGCTAGCAAAGTCGGTTGTACAACTGAGCGAGTGCTAGGAAGTCTCTCTAGACCTGCCGTGTGGCGGCGCTCGGTCTGCAATCACTGACAGTGGCGACACGCGGGTCCGACGTATACTAACGGACCGCGGCCGATTTAAAGGCTACCACCTAGCAAGTGTGGTGTCTGGCGGTGACACCACAGCCTTACTAGCCGAAAGATATATTTGTGACAATCTTTTTGTTGTGCCTACCTGCGACTCAGCATCTCCGCTATATGGTAAGTAGCAACTTTCTTTTTCATAATATTGATACTAGAAATTTGGGCTCATTTCGAGACATATGGACAGTCGTTTTTCCTTCACTCTATTTGCGAGTGGAACAGGAAAGGAAATGACCGATAATAGTACGGGGTATCATCCACAATGAGCCGTACGGTGGATTGCGAAGTATCTATGTAGATGTAAAACTGGAAGTAAAATAGTGCTTCATCTTAGCATGCTTCCAAGACGGCTTTTTTTTCGCTGGATACGCCTCCAAAATGGCAAAAACGTTCCAGTCGGGTTTCTTCCGGAAGATGACGCTTCTGTACGTATCTCACGCTTACCGGGGCGTATTATGAAGCATGTAGCAGCCTGCCACGTACGTGCAAACGACGGTAAGATCTTGCAGTGCCGTTGCAATGGTCGATGTGGTTCTATTCAAAGGAAGGGAGGAAGGAGAATTAGGGTTTAACGTTCCTTCGACGACGAGGTCATTAGAGACCGAGCACAATCTCGCATTGGGGAAGGATAGAAATCAGCTGTTTCTTTTTCAGAGGAACCATTCAGGCATTTTCCGTAAGAGATTTAAATATGCATGGTCAGATCAGAATAAGAGTCCAGTGTCTTAACCAAATCGCCAACACTGTATGTTTGATCTGCACAGCATTGCTCATAATCAGAAACAGTGTGACCTGCGTAATGTTTTACCGAATTCACTAAGAATGTCGATCGAAGAGCTGGCCAGTTGTCAGTAGCAGAATATTTAACAAAGTGTGATTGTTTCTTGGTGACATACTACGAGGGTTGTCCAGAAAGTAAGTTCCGATTGATAGCAAAATGGAAACCACAGTGAAAATCAGAAATGTTTTATTTGTAACAGTAAGCTACACCTTCCAGCTACCTCTCCACGTAGTCGCCGTTCTGACTTAGACATTTGTAGCAGCTTTGGACCAACTTCGATACACCCTCGTCGTAGAAGACAGGAGAGTTTACTGGACCAAAAATAAACCAGCAGCGTGATTTTGCTAAATAGGGACAAACTGCAGGAAGCTATCCCTGGCTGAATAAAAAGCGTCACACCGACACATGGCCGTAAATGGCTACCAATAGACATGCATCGACTTGAAGACGGCGATAAGAGATATTTGCGAGTGTGGTTTTCAGTTCGACTCATCCTCAGTGTGCTGGACAAGAGACTGGTGTTTTTATTTTATTTATTCCCTTGTTTATTTAACCAGAGATGATTTGGGCCATCAGACTCTCTCTTACATCGGACCAAGGTTTCACACATACAGTTCCTTTCTTACATCAAACTTACCTAAGAGATAACAATTTTAATATGGCAAATAGTATTAAAATGAATTGAGTGTCTATAGCGACAATGTGAGTAAATAACACTGACTGTGAACTAGTAAAGTTCATACTGGCAGTACTTCCACTACAGCTGCTGTTGTCAGTAATAATGAGTAACAATAATACTAATAATAATGACAATAATATCAATAATGATACAGCAGATATAAATAGAATTTACAGGTGCAGAAATTAGATGTTTTCTGATATAATGAGTTCTGGGGAAAGGAAATTTAAGGAGATAGCACCAGCTAAGAATACTAGGTTCAAATGATTCAGAGGGCTTTAAGCACTATGGGACTCAACATCTGAGGTCATCAGTCGCCTAGACTTAGAACTACTTAAAGCTAACTAATCTAAGGACATCACACACACCCATGCCAAAGGCATGATTCGATCCTGCGACTGTAGCAGCAGCGAGGTTCCAGAGTGAAGCGCCTAGAACCGCTTGCCAACAGCGGCCGGTTAAGAATACTAGGAAATGAGGAAGATCTGGTAGGAAAGAAGGACATAAATGGTAACGAGTGCTTAGAGGGATAATAGTAGTTCTTATTGTCGCATTTAGGAGATGTGTTAAGCGTAGCTGGAGATGTTGCTTATTTCTCTAATATATTTCAGGAGGTTATTCCGGAGTCGAGTGCCTGCTACTGGGAAGAACTTCGGGAAAGTGACTGATGGAGTGGGACAGAAAGGATTTTGCTCTGATGGGAACGAGTGTTTCTGTCATGTTGTTCAGACAAGAGCATTAAAGTCAAGGAGACGTATGAGGCACAGTTTTCGTTGATAAGATAGTGGGGAAAACAGAGAGTACCGACATTTCTGCTCTTGTCTGCATACAGCCAGAATAGCTGTGCATATGATGGTGAAATATGATCAGAGAGTCGAACATCACAGATATAACGAACGTATGCATCCATAACCAGTTCCAGGCGTCGTGAGATTTCTTGGGAAAGACCTTGCAGGATAACATCGCTGTAATCAATAATCGAAAGCATAATACTTGTACATGTTTCTTTTTTAGGTCAAGAGGCAAAAGCTTTTTACGTCTTTTTAGGACATGTAGATATGCTGATGCTTACTTGCACGTTATAGTTAAGTGCTCACTTCAATTTAGATTTCATCTGTTCTTACTCGTAGACTCTTAGCTGAGGAAGAGAAGTTTATGTTTGTCCTGGGTTTCCGATTTTTTAAGCTAATCAGCTCAGAATGATCAACCAGTATGGTTTGAGTTTTGGATGGTCTGACCTCGAATCCTATATCCTGCGCCCATTTTGATTGTGTTGATTGTGCACAGAGGTCGGTATTGAGATTCTCGATAGCTGCCTTCAAAGTTATTGGTTTTGCACTTCAATAGTGCTGGTGGTCATCAGCGTACATAGTGTTTTTGCAACAGGGCGAAACTGATGACACATCATAGACATACAATAAAGAGTATGGGAACTAACACCTGGAGGGCGGGAGGGGTGGGGGGCGGTTGATACTACGTGCCTCCATTGTGACTTTATCGTGCCGGATCGCACTACTGGTGGGGCGTCATGTATGAGCGAAACTTTGTGAGAAATTTAGGCTGCCAAGATTGGCATGTAAAATGTCGAAGTCGGCAGCGTGAAAGGCTTTGCTATACTCTGACAACCACATGAAAGTCGCCTCTTGAGCATCAATGACAAGTTTCAGGTCATCTTTTACCTTTATTAAGGCAGATATTATGTTGTTGTGTTTATAGAAACCAGATTGGTATTCGTCTACTAGGTTGTTTTGCTCCATAACCGATAGGCCAGTGAGCCGGAGCACCATCATGAAGTAGCCACATTACCATTTATACTATGTCTTCCAACAGGAAAGGCAGTGTCACCTGCAGTCCCATTGTTAAAACTATTTCTTCCTGTGCCTGAAACAGAGAAGAAGGATGAAAAATAACACTTCACAATTACGTCTAGAGCGTAATTAGTAACTGTGTCTTCATCTTTTCTGCATACTGATGCTCATTTCGCATCGTGTATTCGATTTCAGATGTGGGTATTGTTCGAATTAGTAAATGAATCCAAAGCAGCCAAGCAGTTGCAAAGAAAGTGATTCTATTCAACTTATGACCATGATTTCGATGGACATAAACCCGTCTTCTTCAGAAATACATAAAACCTGAAGACAATGTAACAGCAATAATTACAAACCCAGAAACATACATGTCAAAATTACGCGTCGTACAGAGACTAAATCCCCACAAAGGGGTGAGAATGCCACATATACCATTAAACATAACCAAAAGAATAAAAACTAATACATACTAAAATTTCACATTTGAAAAACGTCAAATAACAAACGACCTGACATTTATACAATGAAAACTTGTGTCAGCGCACAGCATTGTATACAATATTAAATATGTTTGCCCCTATGATCAGGGCTTGTCAAGTAATAATAGTTAAAATCCAGAAATAAAGCCATTCAAGTAACATGTCAGGTCATGTTATGAGCTGCACGCCGACCAACAGAATTCGGAGAGGGTGAACACCAGGAAAAAGAGGCAGATCGAAGTACACTTGCGGCATAAACGGCCAATAAATGGAAATGCATTGAGGAGGTGGGAAGGGGCGTGAGAAATAAATAATGTTATAGGACCACTGTTGTATAGTAAAATATGCTAACTTACATTAAAACCCTAACTAGAAACAAGTACATTGTCATACAAACACTAACAAAGTTAATGTATGAGCATGCTGTGATAAAGATATGTGCCAATGAAACAGAACAGTGCATCGTATAGTGAAAAACGTACAGTAGCGAGAGTGAGTAAAATCAACGTCTTCACACAAAATAAAGTGGGGGATCGGCCACGTACCCACAAACAGTGTGTATTAATAATATAGCAGAGATGCTGTGTCGCTGATTGGCACAACAAAAAGACTGTCTTAAAATAAGCTATTGGCCAACAAGACCTTAGTCAAAAATAGCAACAGACACACACACACACACACACACATGCAAGTGCAACTCAAACACACATGTCCACAGTCTGTGGCAGCTGAAGCCACACCTCAAGCAGCAGCTTCACTGTGCGTGATGGGAGAGGCACCTGGTGGGGGAAAGGATTGGCTGGGATGGGGAGGGAAGGGATATTAGGGTAAGGGTGGGAGACGGTGAGTGCTGCTAGGGAGCACGCAGGGACGAGGTGGTGAGAGAGTAGGGCAACTAGGTGCAATCAGGAGCTTAGATGGAGAGTGGGGGAGAGGTGTGGGGGATGGAGGGTAGCGAAAAAGAAGTAATAAGTGTGTGGGTGGAACAGAGGGCTGTGGAGTGCTGAAATGAGAACAGGGAAGGGGATGATGGGTGAGGACAATGACTAACGAAGGCCAGGAGGGTTACGGATATATTGCAGAGAGACCTGTGCAATTCAGAAAATCTGGTGTTGGTGGGAAGGATCCATATGGCACAGGCTGTGAAGCAGTCACTGAAATGAAGAATGTCATGTTGGGTGGCGTGCTCAGCAGCAGGGTGGTCCAGTTGTTTCTTGGCCACAGTTTGTCGGTGGCCACTCAAGCAGACAGACAGTCATGCCTACTAAGGATGCAACACAGTGGTTGCAGCTTAGCTTCTAGATCACGTAGATCACATGACTGGTATCACAGGTAGCCCTGCCTTTGATGGGGTAGGTGATGTTTGTGACTGTACTGCAGTAGTTGGTAGTGGTAGGATGTGTGGGATAGATCTTGCATCAAGGTTTATGACAGGGATATGAGCCATGAGGTAAGGGGTTGGCAGCAGGGGTTCAACATGTACATCTACATCCATACTCCAGAAGCCACCTGACGGTGTATGGCGGAGGGTACCTTGAGTACCTCTATCGGTTCTCCCTTCTATTCCAGTCTCGTATTGCTCGTGGAAAGAAGGATTGTCGGTATGCCTCTGTGTGGGCTCTAATCTCTCTGATTTTATCCTCATGGTCTCTTCGCGAGATATACGTAGGAGGGAGCAATATACTGCTTGACTCCTCGGTGAAGGAATGTTCTCGAAACTTTGACAAAAGCCCGTACCGAGCTACTGAGCGTCTCTCCTGCAGGGTCCTCCACTGGAGTTTATCTATCATCTCCGTAACGCTTTCGCGATTACTAAATGATCCTGTAACGAAGAGCGCTGCTCTCCGTTGGATCTTCTCTATCTCTTCTATCAACACTATCTGGTACGGATCCCACACTGCTGAGCAGTATTCGAGCAGTGGGCGAACAAGTGTAGTGTAACCTACTTCCATTGTTTTCGGATTGCATTTCCTTAGGATTCTTCCAATTAATCTCAGTCTGGCATCTGCTTTACCGACGATCAACTTTATATGATCATTCCATTTTAAATCACTCATAATGCGAACTCCCAGATAATTTATGGAATTAACTGCTTCCAGTTGCTGACCTGCTATATTGTAGCTAAATGATAAGGGATCTTTCTTTCTATGTATTCGCAGGACATTACACTTGTCTACATTGAGATTCAATTACCATTCCCTGCACCATGTGTCAATTCGTTGCAGATCCTCCTGCATTTCAGTACAAGTTTTCATTGTTACAACCTCTCGATATACCACAGCATCATCCGCAAAAAGCCTCAGTGAACTTCCGATGTCATCCACAAGGTCGTTTATGTATATTGTGAATAGCAACGGTCCTACGACACTCCCCTGCGGCACACCTGAAATCACACTTACTTCGTAAGACTTCTCTCCATTGAGAATGACATGCTGCGTTCTGTTATCTAGGAACTCTTCAATCCAATCACACAATTGGTCTGATAGTCCATATCCTCTTACTTTGTTCATTAGACGACTGTGGGGAACTGTATCGAACGCCTTAAGGAAGTCAAGAAACACGGCATCTACTTGAGAACCCGTGTCTATGGCCCTCTGTGTCTCGTGGACGAATAGCGCGAGCTGGGTTTCACACGATCGTCTTTTTCGAAACCAATGCTGATTCCTACAGAGTAGATTTCTAGTCTCCAGAAAAGTCATCATACTCGAACGTAATACGTGTTCCAAAATTCTACAACTGATCGAATCTAGAGATATAGGTCTATAGTTCTGCACACCTGTTCGACGTCCCTTCTTGAAAACGGGGATGACCTGTGCCCTTTTCCAATCCTTTGGAACGCTACGCACTTCTAGAGACCTACGGTACACCGCTGCAAGAAAGGGGGCACGTTCCTTCGCGTACTCTGTGTAAAATCGAACTGGTATCCCATCAGGTCCAGCGGCCTTTCCTCTTTTGAGCGATTTTAATTGTTTCTCTATCCCTCTGTCGTCTATTTCGATATCTACCATTTTGTCATCTGTGCGACAATCTAGAGAAGGAACTGCAGTGCAGTCTTCCTCTGTGAAAGAGCTTTGGAAAAAGACGTTTAGTATTTCGGCCCTTAGTCTGTCATCCTCTGTTTCAGTACCATTTTGGTCACAGAGTGTCTGGACGTTTTGTTTTGATCCACCTACCGCTTTGACATAAGACCAAAATTTCTTAGGATTTTCTGCCAAGTCAGTACGTAGAACTTTACTTTCGAATTCATTGTCGCCTCTCGCATAGCCCTCCTCACTCTACATGTTTGCTGTGAAGTTCCCTTTGCTTCCGCAGCAGTTTTCTAACTCGGTTGTTGTACCACGGTGACTCTTTTCCATCTCTTACGATCTTTCTTGGCACATACTCATCTAACGCATATTGTACGAGGGTTTTGAACTTTGTCCACTGATCCTCAACGCTATCTGTACTTGAGACAAAACTTTTGTGTTGAGACGTCAGGTACTCTGAAATCTGCTTTTTGCCACTTTTGCTAAACAGAAAAATCTTCCTACCTTTTTTAATATTTCTATTTACGGCTGAAATCATCGATGCAGTAACCACTTTATGATCGCTGATTCCCTGTTCTGCGTTAACTGTTTCAAATAGTTCGGGTCTGTTTGTCACCAGAAGGTCTACTACGTTATCGCCACGAGTCGGTTCTCTGTTTAACTGCTCAAAGTAGTTTTCAGATAAAGCACTTAAAAAAATTTCACTGGATTCTTTGTCGCTGCCACCCGTAATGAACGTTTGAGTCCCCTAGTCTATATCCGGCAAATTAAAATCTCCACTCAGAACTATAACATGGTGGGGAAATCTACTCGAAATATTTTCCAAATTATCCTTCAGGTGCTTAGCCACAACAGCTGATGAGCCAGGGGGCCTATAGAGACATCCAGTTACCATGTCTGAGCCTGCTTTAACCGTGTCCTTCACCCAAATTATTTCACATTTCGGATCTCCGTCAATTTCCTTCGATACTATTGCACTTTTTATAAACACGCCTCCCCCTTCACTGTCCAGCCTGTCTGTGCGGTATACATTCCAATCTGAATTTAGAATTTCATTACTGTTTACATATGGTTTCAGCCAACTTTCTGTCCCTAGTACTATGTACTATGTGGGCATTGTGACCGTTTATTAATGAGAGCAGTTCTGGGACCTTCCTATAGACGCTCCTGCAGTTTACTATTACCACATTAATATTATCATTCCCCGTTGCGTTTTGTCTACTGCTACCTGGTCGCGTCTCAGGAGGCGTCTTATCGGGCCTAGGGAGGGAATTCTCTAACCTAAAAAACCCACATGTGCACTCCACAAGTACTCCGCTACCCTTGTAGCCGCTTCTTGCGTGTAGTGCACGCCTGACCTATTCAGAGGGACCGTACATTTCTCCACCCGATAGCGGAGGTCGAGAAATTTGCACTCCAGATCTCCGCAGAATCGTCTGAGCCTCTGGTTTAAGCCTTCCACTCGGCTCCAAACCAGAGGACCACGATCAGTTCTGGGAACGAGACTACAAATAGTTAGCTCAGATTCCACCCCGCGAGCGAGGCTTTCCGCCTTCACCAACTCTGCCAACCGCCTGTATGAACTGAGGATGACCTCTGAACCCGGACGGCAGGAGTCATTGGTGTCTACATGAGCAACAATTTGCAGTCGGCTGCACCCAGTGCCACCGGCAGGGCCTCCTCCACATCTCGGATGAAACCCCCCGGCAAGCAGATAGAGTGAACACTGGCCTTCTTCCCCGACATTTCCGCTATTTCACAAGGGGCTCCATCACCCGCCTAACATTGGAGCTCGCAGTCACTAATAAACCCCTCCCCCCGTGTGCCTGCTCGGACCTTGCTGAAGGAGCGGTCACATGTCCACTCACAGGCAGAGCGGGCAATGCCACACGGCCAGCCTCCACATTGACCCTACGTCTCGTGCGACGCGAACGCCGTTGAACCCGCCACTTCCGTTGGGGAGCGGGTGGCCCAACCGCGCTCGGTACCCGCGAAGATGTCTCAACAGCAGGGACCGTGGGTGAAGCATGTAACACCTGGGGTGTACCATGCGACGCACCAAACTCCCCACTGCCGCTGCACTCCGAGGCATCAGCCTCAAGACGGCTGACCGCGGCCATCAGCACGTTCAGCTGTTCAGGTACAGTGGGCAGCTCCTCCTACGTCCGTACACAGCAGTCACACAATCCATCCTAAGAAATCAAAAATTTACTGCAGAGAGTTAAGTAATCAACTTTAAACTAGACTGCTAATTCACTAAAGGCGGCTGATAGCTGACTAAATTGTGGTTACCAGACACTTCTTGTTGGAAACAATGAAAATAAGCACTAACTGTCTCTGGACTGTATTCAAAAGAAACGCGACGTCTATGGAACACTATTACCAGTACTCGAAAATTAAAGCTTCCTAAAAGCAAAACCACACGGAAAGTAGTCGAAACCCTTGCGGAGATTGTAATTCATTTGCTCCAGTCCTGGGTGTACTGTGTTACGAGAGGAATGCTCCTCTGTGGCAGGACGATGAGACTTTTGGAGGTGGTGGGTAACTGGAAGATAAGGCACGGGAGATCTGTTTTTGTACAAGCTTGGGAGTTTCCTTTGTTTACTAATGTATATTAGAATTTAGAGGAATGAGCAACTCTGATTACTTTATGAATGGTTATAGGTGTCTCTCTGTAAAATTTCACCCCAGATCCTCTTAGTTAGAACACCTGACACACTCAACGCTGTAAATTGTCACTTTACTTCATGATTGTCGTTCTGTTTCCCACACTCTGATGTCAGATATCCAACTACTGCGCCACATTGGCGTTTATTCGTTTGTTTTTAGAGTGGGTATGGAAGATTAAGTGCATGCTCCATTGAGAAGTGAACTTAAACATGGAATGAAGAAAAAAAATTTTAATAAATAATGAAAATAAGCAAATTCCGCTGTATGTGAGCTGACGCACATTAGTGTGATGACGTTAAAAGCGGAGGTACCTGGTTTGAAACTAGTGGTAGAACAAATTTTCAAACATGTATTTGCCCAGTAAGGGAGCACAGGTGACAGCTCACAGTTCATTATTACCATGTTGCGCATACTGTACTGCATTAAACGCCCAGTCATAACACTTGTCAATGGCCAAGGAGTGCTTGGCCGAAAGCTCGTGTAGTTTTAACCAATTGACGCGGTTGGAAACCCGAGAACATTTTATTCAACCGTCTTTGCCATTTGTCACGGAGTGGAGCCGAGTGACACTTAGCGATCTCTCCGTAGGCTTGGCGTGGGTAGCTAAGAAGAATTCGAGAGGATCAGTCTGTGTCCTAGAACGTAGTGCCACAATCGTCTATAGGAACACAATCGCGAACAAACACTTGACGCAACCATATGGCGCCACGTACGTTCTGTAAGGATCCCACGCGCCTCAAGCTGTGTGTGCAAGTGTCCTTAATACGCCGTGGCAGCTGACGCCTGCAGATACAGGTCGGCGAACTTGACGGTGAGGCAACGGACAGCAGCTGCGTGCTGGTACGAGGCCAGTGCGGAGGCGCCCCTGGTCCCACTAACTGTTTGTCGTCCCCTGCGACGCGCGCCTCCCGGCGGCCCCTGACAACCTGTCAGCACGTGGGAGGACTCGTCGATACCGCCGCCCTGCCTCTGGCGACCTGGATTCAGCGCGGAGGCCGGTCGCCCAGGAATCCGGGCGAACATCTCCTCCCGTCTCTGGAATGCGAGCTTTTGGTGCAAAGAGGCGACTTCTGACTGTGTTTATAAACGCTTTATCGCCAGACTCTGCAGGCATCTTCTCATCTTTGTACATTCCGCAAGCTTGTCTGTCAAAATACAGATGCAGCATAACAGAGTTCTGAAACTTCCTGGCAGATTAAAACTGTGTGCCGGACCGAGACCCGAACTCGGCACCTTTGCCTTTCGCGGGCAAGTGCTCTACCAACTGCGCTACCCAAGCACGACTCACGCCCCGTCCTCACAGCTTTACTTCTGCCAGTACCTCGTCTCCTACTTCCCAAACTTGCCTTTGCCTTTCGTGGGCAACTGCTCTACCAACTGAGCTACCCAAGTTTGGGAAGTAGGAGACGAGGTACTGGCAGAAGTAAAGCTGTGAGGACGGGGCGTGAGTCGTGCATGGGTAGCTCAGTTGGTAGAGCACTTGCCCGCGAAAGGCAAAGGTCCCGAGTTCGAGTCTCGGTCGGGCACACAGTTTTAATCTGCCAGGAAGTTTCACATCATCGCACACTCCGCTGCAGAGTGAAAATCTCATTCTGGATAAGAGAGTTCCACTTCTACATCTACATGCGTGGTGGAGGGTACCCTGTACCACTGCTAGCCGTTTCCTTTCCTGTTCCACGTGCAGAGAGAGTGAGGGAGAAACGACTATATACCTACGTATGAGCCCTGATTCCTCGTATCTTGTCTTCGTGGTCCTTACGCGATATGTATGGTGGAGGTAGTAGAATCGTTATGCATCAGCTGCAAATGCCGATTCTCTAAATTTTCTCAATAGCGCTCCTCGAAAAGAATGTTGCCTTTCCTCCAGTGATTCCCATTTCAGTTCCCGAAGCATCTCTGTAATACTTGCGTGTTGTTTGAACTTACCGGTAACAAATCTAGCAGCCCACCTCTCAATTGCTTCAGTGTCTTCCTTTAATCCGACGTTGTGCGGATGCGAAACACTATAACACTATTCAACAACAGAGTGCACTAGCATCCTATATGTTGCCTCCTTTTACAGATGAACCACAATTTCTTAAAATTCTCCCAATAAAATAGAGTCAGCCATTCTCCTTCTCTACAATAATCCTGACACGCCCATTCCATTTCATATTGCTTTGCTGTATTACACCAAGATATTTATTCGAAGTGACTGTGTCGAGCAGTACAGTACGGATGCTGTATTCTAACAGTATAGATTCGTTTTTCCTACTCATCTGAATTAAGTTACGTTTTTTCTGTATTTAGAGCTAGCTGCCATTTATCACATCAACTACAAATTTTGTCTCATTAATCTTGTACCCTCCTACAGTCAGTCAAGATCGATGCCTTCCCGTTCACCAAAGCACGATCGGCAAACAACCGCAGATTACTGTCCTCCCAGTTGTGACGATACCCTTGTCTCTGATAAACACTCGCCGTCGAGGACAAACATACTGGCTTCCATTACTTAGGATGTCTTCGAGCCGCTCACATATCTGGGACCATGATGGTGCCTACGACTTTTTTTCTGACATCTTCAGAGACTTTCATGGTCGGCAGTGCTTTGCGCAAGAATTTTAAAATTCATCTTGTATCTTGGTTCGGGTTCCGCATTAAACTGTACATTCTCATAGGCATAACTGGACAATTCTTTCATCTTTTCCTAGACACAGTCAAGGTTTCATGTTACTGTTGGTATTTGAGTACTATTTTTTATAATGTGTCGCTACAGTCCAGAACCGCACGACCGCTACGGTCGCAGGTTCGAATCCTGCCTCGGGCATGGGTGTGTGTGATGTCCTTAGGTTAGTTAGGTTTAAGTAGTTCTAAGTTCTAGGGGACTGATGACCTCAGAAGTTGAGTCCCATCGTGCTCAGAGCCATTTGAACCATTTTTTTATATATAATTTGTTGTCTTATTGGGTTGGCGTCGGGCTCTTGATCTTGACAGCATTGGTAGGTAGCTTTGCTCCCACCGTGGACGTATCACGGTACCCGGCCGCGCAGGGTAGCCGCCCGGTTTTGGGCACCTTGCCACGGTTCGCGCGGCCACCCCGTCGTAGGTACGAGTCCTCCCTCGGGCACGATTGTGTGTGTTGTCCTTAACGAAAGTTAGTTTAAGTTAGATTAAGTAGTGTGTAAGACTAGGGACCGATTGAGCTACAATTTGCTGTTTTGAAGAGCGCCCCGCAGCGCGTAGTGTGAAGCAGTCGCCCTCCGTTTCTGGCGGTGGCGACGCTGTGGCAATCGCAGTTTTGATGTCTCCCTCTGGTGGGAAAGGGGATAGGTAGCCTGTCCACGTGCATTTAAGGGGCGCTATGAACTCGCCAGGGAGTCAGTTGGTCAGCCGGGTCAGTGTGGGGCAGTCAGTGTCTGTCTGCTCGAGTTGCTCAGGCAGTGGACATTGGCGGTTGGATCGATCGGTTGGTCGGTCGCGCACTGAGACACAAGATGATTGTCCGTCTTGAGCGTCGGCGCATGTGAGGTCGCCACGTGAGTCCACTGTGCCGCGCCGCATAGCGAGGGGTAGTGGCTTCGCGGTCGACACGAGAGCAACAGGAGTCAACCTACGACATCGGTCTGGCCGGCGCGAGCTGCGACGCCGTGAGACGGGAGATCGGCGCGCCTTCATGCGTCCGTTCAAGCGGCTGGCAGCGGACGGTTCGGGAGAGCGTTTTGGGGGTCATGCGCCAGGTCTTCGCATCGCAGTTTATTAGAAGTTAAGTGATTCGTGATATGTTGTTTCATTTACGTGTTAAATTCTACTTGTTTTCTTGGTCAGTCTCTCGTCCCCAGGTTGCTCGTTTGTCTCTCGTCCGCATTTATTAGGCAGAGTCTGTCTGTCTGTCTGTCGGTCGATCGGTCTGCCGTACGTTAATAGCTGCCTCTGTCATGTTTGTCGGAGTCGGTGTTAACGAATTTATTGTTTGAAGTGTAACGGCCGAATTCATGAAATATGTTTTTATCTTGTCTATCATCTTGAGAGGCGGTAATGTGTAATATAGAGCATGTTTGTATATCTTATGTAAGACTGCATTTCATGGGTTTTTATTTAAATGGTCATTTTAGTATATAAAGTTGCCACCCTTCCACCGTAAGAGTTTCTTTTTTAAATCAAGTTACACCTTCGGTGGCTAGTTAATTTTTTTAATGTTAGTGTTTTGTACCATTTCCATCCCTCCTATGGGGTGCATAGTTTATGTGCTTGTGTGAGTTGTTAAAATTTTTAGTTTAAAGTAATCTGGTGTGCTGCAGATTGCACTAGTGTAGTCTTTCAGAGGTTGTTGTCAGCGGTCGTGACTACGGCCGTGTCAAAAGGGAGCGGCAAGGTTCTCAGCCCGAAAGCTCATACAGTCAAAATTGTTTCTTACTGCTTCTGAATAAATTGTAACTTGATATTTAGAGGGTGCTTTCTGATTATAATTTTAAATCTGTTTCAAAAATTAAGAAAAAGGTTTTTAGGAATAAAATTTCCATTTGTTGAAAGAAATTTAATTTGTTTTCACCAGTTACCCACTGGCAACTACTTCCACGCTCACATAGTGTGATTAAATGTGTTAATGTTCTTGATGAATCGCTAGTAAATAATGTAAATTATTAAGAAAAGGTTTTGAAAGTAAATTCATGGTTCAGATGACATCAGCAGTTTGGTCCCATAGGAACTCACCACCACAGTAGTGAAGTGCATAACCGCGTGCCTCAGTGAGACGTTTCCTGTCACACTTCTACTCTCATTACTCCAGATAACTAAGTCAGTAACAGATAAAAAAGTTATGAAAAAGGTCTCTTGAAATGGCAACAGTTTGTATTAGACTCTGCATTTATTATACACTGATGTGCGAAACTTAAGGACGATAGCACTTTCGCATGAAGCGTCACTTCCGAACATCTTGTGTCACTGACAAGGAACATAGTCGATGAAACTTGGCCCATACTTAGAAAGAACTGCTGCAGTATAATACATAAGGTGTGACTGAAAGACATACGCACTGAGACGGACGGAAATCACACTTTTATTCAAAAACAATAATTACACTGAAGTCACCGCAATTTATGCAGGGCGTACCCTCACATGGCGAGAGATGGGAACAACTAATGAACCCAAGAACATTGTCGAAAATGATCGTTTTGGTTGTCCAGGTTTTGTGGTGAGGGGAAGCATAATATTTCATGGGCGTACTGACCTCCAAACCTTTTATTCACTCACCGGTCAATGTATTGTAACATTGCTTCCCCAGGCGCGTCTTTTTAGGGGTGCATTCGGGCTGACTTCATCGATGAAGAAGCGCGACCGCATCGAACATCGCACATGGAGGAGCTCTTGGAACGAAAGGATATTCGACGAATGGACTGACCTGCCCGTTTCTCCGACTTAAATCCCATCGAGCACATGGGGCGAGTGTCGGAGAGACATGTCTCAGCACGTCCACACGAATCAACGGCCATCTAGCAGTAGTCAGCCATCCTGGCGGAGGAATGTAACACCTTACGATAAGAAATCCTTATCAACCTTCTGACCAGTACGAGAGCACGTTTCAGAACTTACACTGCCGTCCTTAGTGATCACACTGTACTGGTACGTAGGAAAAGCCAAGGATAATCGCTGTAAGCGCCCGCAAAAGATGTATTTTACTAAGTCGGAAGGCGAGAACAAATGATAAAGACCTCACTCAGTTTTTTGTGACCTAATGTCTTTAGTTCTCGTGGAGAGAGGACGTGTTTAGATATGAAATACGTGTGGTAGCTTACACGGTATCTGAATAATAATTTCTCTCTGTGCAAACATATGAGGCCTTTTTATTTTCTTCCGCGCCGAACGAAGAGGTCATGTCACATCTGCTGCCTGCATACGAAGAAGAAGTCCGATAAATGAATATTACAATAACTACACGGTCAAGAAAAAGAAGTTTTGTGGCGTCGGAAGAAGAGGCACTTAGCAGAAGTGTGTAGATCTCGACAACATGGAAGTAAGTTCAACTTAATACGGACTCAAAGGAGAGAAGATATAAAGTTACAGAATTTGGCCATTAATTGTAAAATAAAATAACTGACTTCTGGTTACAAAAAAAAATTAACTTCCTTATTTAAGTATTTTTGTTATTACTACTAAAAGAAAAATTTGCACAACACACCATATTAAAAACCATGTCCCGCCTTCTGTAACGTGCAGCGCGCCATAACGAATCGCGGTCACTTCGGCGTAATTATTGCTTTTGAATAAAAGTGTCATTTCTGTTCGTCTCTAGAATTTGTAAAGCAGATAATAGAAGACTATTGAAAAAGAAAAGTTTGCCTTCCCATAGCGGATCAGAGGCTCAGACCAGCCGAACAGACAATGGGACGCTCTATTTTTTTGTAGACTGACATATCTGGGTGCAGTATCCGAGCAAAATGGCGACATATGAAACGTAAAAACAGTATTCCAGCGTAATTTACTTTTTCGCATCCAGGTAGAAAACTCGGGCACAAGAAAAAAGCTGTAGTAAATAAACATAATTGAGTCGTGTATAGTGCATTACATGCAATGATTGTATATATACGGCAAAGCAGTAAGTCGTTTCGAATAAGATTTCAGGAACACCTTAACTTAAATAATCTCCGATCTCTATTAAAAGCGCACTTACCCGATGAGGTGCACAGCATCACAAGCCCTTCAGAAAATTTAAGAATAATCCATTAAAAAGCCATATTTTGAATGCATAAGAGGAAGTAGAAATTTGTAGATATAAAAAAGAAAATGCACACTTCACGTTAAATAACCAATTAGAATTAAAACCCCATAGCATTCTGGCTAATTTTGATTGTATAAGCGATTAGGTGTTAGTATGTAATGAAATTCTGTACTATTCTCGCTTGCAAAGAAAGCGACCCAGCACTCCGTTCCACCATTCAGCTAGTCTATCTTTGTCGTTCGTGCTGGCCGCTTTTCATTTGCCAACACCGGGTTGCCCTGCCATCACACCATCTGATACGTTCCACATAGGAATTTGCATAGTGCCACGACTAATCATGTTAGCAGTGACAATTTTTATCGCCAATCCGGCACCTTTAAAAACTTTCATTGTCCTCTCACTATAAAATATTTTTCTTTTTTCCTTTCAGATGAAGATGAATTTTAAAACATGACACTGTAACCGGAAGCTTCATCTATCAGCAATTTTCCCTAAATGAATGGAGCACGTCCTTATTACCTTTCGCTCGCCAAAGTACTAACAATATTCCCGGAAAAGTAAATTTTTATGCCTATGACGTTTTGACATTGAGATTATATTTTAGTCATTCTTCATTAATTTTAATATCTACAAAAAGTGAAGACACTGCACTTTGCGGCTTTAGGCTGTGAAACCTGTTGTGTTTTTAATAAAGAACAAAAAAATGGTTCAAATGGCTCTCAGCACTATGGGACTTAACTTCTGAGGTCATCAGTCCCCTAGAACTTAGAACTACTTAAACCTAACTAACCTAAGGACATCACGCACATCCATGCCCGAGGCAGGATTCGAACCTGCAACTGTAGCGGTCGCGCGGTTCCAGACTGTAGCGCCTAGAACCGCTCGGCCACCCCGGCCGGCAATAAAGAACAATTTTGCCAGCTATTAGAGGAATGCTTCCCAACATCATGCCTTTAGCATTTAAAATATTCCACAATTCCACTCGAGATAGTCATTACATTTGTGATTCAGTCTGGTCGGCGTGAAATATCATAAGTCTTCTCCTTTCATGCAAAACTAACGTGAATCAACAATTATTAAAGTCCGCCCCTAGTTTCCGCACTCCGATGTATGCGCAGACCACACTCACCTGCGACTCACTCTGCAGACGCAGTCAAACAAAAAGCCCAGCACCAAATCTACAGGCACCATACCGCTCCTGTCTTTGGATGCTGGGGCATCCTCGCACCATTTGTGTGCTCCAGTCCGGCAGGGATGAGTAAGGGCAAGATTCGACACGGGGGAACTACATCTACTGCATCTGTTCCATTACATGTCACCCAAGCACACCTTTGATTTACAAAACATCATGCCACAACTGTAAATAAATGTTATATCGGCCAGACGGGTAGGTCTTGTAATGAGAAATTCAGAAGGCACACTAATGGCACCAAAAAAGCAGCATCGGTTTTACATATTGAGAAGACAGGACACAGTATCCAGGAATACTTGGAATTTTACACAGACTTTCAGAATATGGATGAGTGGGTATTTTAGAGGAATTAAAGACCTCTATTACCAAATTTGTGGAAAAACAATCTGCAACCTCAACACTGTTTTAAGGAGTTGAGACATAACTTTAACAGTTGAGATCTGTCATAACGGTTCCTTATCAGTTAGAGGGCCCTCACAGCAGACAATCAAGGTGGGCTGCCGACCTCCCTTCAAGAGGTCATATCAAAACATCGTCAGTGGATGTAAACATCAACAGACTTTCCTCATAAACACGGCACTATTTCGCGAAAAGCCGTGTGGCAGAGATCCTCCAATTGGAAGTAGCACTCTGCCAAATCGGTGTTATAAGCACGCTAGCAGAGTCAGATCGGCAATGTGTAGCTACGGCTAGGACAGCTCCTGCCAATACCTATGCGGCTCTAGCCCAGTAGACACTCGCTGTAGCCATCTGTAGACAGTTGTATCTTGTAGGGCGTAACGCCACTTTGTAATTGTGTAGCGTAGTATTTTGGTTATTATTTCTTTTCTTTGTCTTACACTCTTATCTGGCTTTTACCACACAAGAATTGTTGTTTCTTGTTCTTGCGTTTGGAAATTAGTGCAAGCCAAGAAGGCATTTTGGTTAAATAAAGTGTGTTCTCACTCGATCGGTAGTTCTCTCCTGCCGACCGCAGGACACTACAAGATCCCTAAGGTAATAACTATGGTCTTCCTTGTCGTGATACACAGATGTGAGTCCTGGACCATAAGATAGATTGAATGTCATAGAGAAGACCCATCTGAATTGTGGTGTTCGAGAAAACTCCTTAGATTCCATGGACTGCAAAGAAAATGAATAGGTCGGTATTCGAGAGTACAGCAAATAAAACCAGAGTGCTCCTTGCATGGTTTGATAATGAAACAGAAACTGACCTACTTTGGACACATAATGAGAAGACACGATTCCCTGGAAAACACCTTAAAGGCACAAGAAGAAGAGAGTGGCAAAGCATAATATATCACGAAATGCAACAAACTGGACAAACTGTTCAAATCCAAGGGTAAGTTTTTAACGGTATCACGGTTCAGTATCTATAGATATCCGCTCAGGTGAAGTAGTCGCTTTTCTGCGTCGTCTCCTATGATCGTGTGGCTAGCAACGTATGTACTCTCTAAGACAAAAAAAAAAAAGACACACCGCAAAGTAATTATCCGAATGGGACGAAAATCGGTAGATGTGAAATATATGTACAGACAAACAAATGATTACAATTTCAGAAAAACTGGATGATATATTCAAGAGGAGGTGCTTCGGCTCGTGCGACTGTACGGGTTCTATGGGAATGTGCATGTGGTGTGGATTACGAAATAAAATACAATCTCTCTCATCACTCGCCGAAAATCGGAGCCTCCACGTGCTACTGCATGAAAAGATTTACCATCAGACACTTCAATGGGCCCCCATAAATGTGGTTGGACTTAGTTTTCGTCTATGAGGCGCCAAATCATGTTTTTCGCTAAGCAACCAATATTCACAAAAGTAATTAATACAAATACAGGCAGGACTTGATACGCAAAAATCAAGTATCAGTCACGTAGTTTTTAATGTTTCACAAATTTGAGTTTATTTCCAATAAGAACACAAATAATCGAAAGTCACATTTCACAATAAATTAAATTCAGAGCCTGATTGAGTTTCTTAACTGTTGGAGGCGGTTCAATAAACCACGATTAATTGATTAATGGCATGAGTTATATTTAGGAAACTGTTAAAGTTCTACCGTGTATCAAACTATAAATTCCACAATGACTACAAAATGAAACCTTACGAGTGCGGCTTTTATCACGCGCATCCTGAAAAGTAACAAATCATCACATGCCGAAAAATATATGTGTCCGAAAGTAGGAACTCCGAATGATTCACACACACGAACAAACGACTATTTCACCGCTCCTCATGTAAGACTTTCTCCTAACACAGACTAACACAGTCTGACCGCCTCCAGCGCCATCCGAATCTATACGTCCCCCCAAAATTACCGCTGTTCACCCAGGAAACCTCGGTCAATAACCACTGAAGACAAACTATTGAAAATGAAATTTGCTGAAATTCTTAATTTTAACCGTTTACACACATATAATACAGCAGATCACACGGAACTTTTGCGGGAAATTAGTTGTTATCATTTTATTTTATCCACCATGTTGTTGTTGTTGTCTTCAGTCCTGAGACCAGTTTGATGCAGCTCTCCATGCTACTATATCCTGTGCAAGCTCCTTCATCTCCCAGTACTTACTGCAACCTACATCCTTCTGAATCTGCTTAATGTATTCATGTCTCGGTCTCCCTCTACGATTTTTACCTTCCACGCTGCTCTCCAATGCTAAATTTGTGATCCCTTGATGCCTCAGAACATGTCCTACCAACCGGTCCCTTCTTCTTGTCAAGTTGTGCCACAAACTCCTTTTCTCCCCAATTCTATTCAATACCTCCTCATTAGTTATGTGATCTACCCATCTAATCTTCAGCATTCTTCTGTAGCACCACGTTTCGAAAGCTTCTATTCTCTTCTTGTCCAAACTATTTATCGTCCATGTTTCACTTCCATACATGGCTACACTCCATACAAATACTTTGAGAAACGACTTCCTGACACTTAAATCTATACTCGATGTTAACAAATTTCTCTTCTTCAGAAACGCTTTCCTTGCAATTGCCAGTCTACATTTTATATCCTCTCTACTTCGACCATCATCAGTTATTTTTCTCCCCAAATAGCAAAGCTCCTTTACTACTTTAAGTGTCTCATTTCCTAAGCTAATTCCCTCAGCATCACCGGACTTAATTCGACTACATTCCATTATCCTCGTTTTGCTTTTGTTGAAGTTCATCTTATACCCTCCTTTCAAGACACTGTCCATTCCGTTCAACTGCTGTTCCAAGTCCTTTGCTGTCTCTGACAGAATTACAATGTCATCGGCGAACATCAACGTTTTTATTTCTTCTCCATGGACTTTAATACCTACTCCGAATTATTCTTTTGTTTCCTTTACTGCTTGCTCAATATACAGATTGAATAACATCGGGGACAGGCTACAACCCTGTCTCACTCCCTTCCCAACCGCTGCTTCCCTTTCATGCCCCTCGACTGTTATAACTGCCATCTGGTATCTGTACAAATTGTAAATAGCCTTTCGCTCCCTGTATTTTTACCCCTGCCACCTTTAGAATTTGAAAGAGAGTATTTCAGTCAACATTGTCCAAAGCTTTCTCTAAGTCTACAAATGCTAGAAATGTAGGTTTGACTTTCCTTAATCTATTTTCTAAGATAAGTCGTAGGGTCAGTATTGCCTCACGTGTTCCAACATTTCTGCGGAATCCAAACTGATCTTCGCCGAAGTCGGCTTCTACCAGTTTTTCCATTCGTCTGTAAAGAATTCGCGTTAGTATTTTGCAGCTGTGACTTATTAAACTGATAGTTCTGTAATTTTCACATCTGTCAACACCTGCTTTCTTTGGGATTGGAATTATTATATTCTTTTTGAAGTCTGAGGGCATTCCGCCTGTCTCATACATCTTGCTCACCAGGTGGTAGAGTTTGGTCAGGACTGGCTCTCCCAAGGCCGTCAGTAGTTCCAATGGAATGTTGTCTACTCCCGGGGCCTTGTTTCGACTCAGGTCTTTCAGTGCTCTGTCAAACTCTTCACGCATTATAGTATCTCCCATTTCATCTTCATCTACATCCTCTTCCATTTCCATAATATTGTCCTCAAGTACATCGCCCTTGTATAGACCCTCTATATGCTCCTTCCACCTTTCTGCTTTCCCTTCTTTGTTTAGAACTGGGCTTCCATCTGAGCTCTTGATATTCATTAAAGTGGCACTCTTTTCTCCAAAGGTCTCTTTAATTTTCCAATAGTTAGTATCTATCTTACCCCTAGTGAGATAAGCCTCTACATCCTTACATTTGTCCTCTATCCATCCCTGCTTAGCCATTTTGCATTTCCTGTCGATCTCATTTTTGAGACGTCTGTATTCCTTTTTGCCTGCTTCATTTACTGCATTTTTGTATTTTCTCCTTTCATCAATTAAATTCAATATTTCTTCTGTTACCCAAGGATTTCTACTAGCCCTCGTCTTTTTACCTACTTGATCCTCTGCTGCCTTCACTACTTCATCCCTCAGAGCTACCCATTCTTCTTCTACTGTATTTCTTTCCCCCATTCCTGTCAATTGTTCCCTTATGCTCTCCCTGAAACTCTGTACAGCCTCTGGTTTAGTCAGTTTATCCAGGTCCCATCTCCTTGAATTCCCACCTTTTTGCAGTTTCTTCAGTTTTAATCTACAGTTCATAACCAATAGATTGTGGTCAGAGTCCACATCTGCCCCTGGAAATGTCTTACAATTTAAAACCTGGTTCTTAAATCTCTGTCTTACCATTATATAATCTATCTGATATCTTCTAGTATCTCCAGGATTCTTCCATGTATACAACCTTCTTTTATGATTCTTGAACCAAGTGTTAGCTATGGTTAAGTTATGCTCTGTGCAGAATTCTACCAGACGGCTTCCTCTTTCATTTCTCTCCCCCAATCCATATTCACCCACTATGTTTCCTTCTCTCCCTTTTTCTACTCTCGAATTCCAGTCACCCATGACTATTAAATTTTCGTCTCCCTTCACTACCTGAATAATTTCTTCTATCTCTCATACATTCCATCAATTTCTTCATCATCTGCAGAGCTAGTTGGCATAAAAACTTGTACTACTGTAGTAGACATGGGCTTCGTGTCTATCTTGGCCACAATAATGCGTTCACTATGCTGTTTGTAGTAGCTTACCCGCACTCCTATTTTTTTATTCATTATTAAACCTACTCCTGCATTACCCCTATTTGTATTTATAACCCTGTATTCACCTGACCAAAAGTCTTGTTCCTCCTGCCACCGAACTTCACTAATTCCCACTATATCTAACTTCAACCTATCCATTTCCCTTTTTACATTTTCCATCAGTCCCCTAGACTTAGAACTGCTTAAACCTAACTAACCTAAGGACATCACACACATCCATGTCCGAGGCAGGATTCGAACCTGCAGCAGCGCGGTTCCGGACTGTAGCGCCTAGAATCACTCGGCCACCCATTATCACAGTCCGATACAGTTCTACAAGATGCGTCCGTAGATACTTCGTTTGCTGCAATCGGATAACGTGTTGCCGATATGTCCACTTTTACAGTTCAGGAATTATTTATAATATTTAATGTGTTGTAGCTTATAAACTAACGCGGATACTGAAGGCGCATCTTCACACGCGTAATCGACAATCTTTTCCTCTTTAAGTGATCCTACTGGCTCTTCATTGACACATATGGTTCAATATTTATTAATTTTGGGGTAAGCTTTAATATTGCACAGGACGCGGATAGTGGTCAGGAGAAACGAGCAGCCATTGTGCAGCCCAACGGACAGGTATTCACGGTCACGCCATCATCTTGGTGGCCGGTGAAAGTCCAGAGACAACCCCATCTGTGGATCATACTGTGAAACTGGCCCTCCACGTGCTCCTGTCAAGCTGATTTCAGCTGTCAACACGAATACGGCCCGATCCTCGTCGTTGCCTGTGCATCGGTGATCGCATGTTTGTGACTGAATAAGCATCTCTTCCTGTTACAACAGGCTGTCGTGTTACATTTAGCATTGATGGATAGGTTTGTTGGATGTCCTTCTGAGAGATATCGTGCCAAATTCTGTCCAACTGAAGCTTTAGATCCTCAAAATCTCAAGCTGGTTGGGGGCCCTGCCCATAATGCTCCAAACGTTCTCAATTTGGGGGAGATCGGGTGCGCTTGCTGGCCGAGATAGGTTTTGGCAAGCACGAAGACAAGCAGTAGAAACTCTCGTCGTGTGTGGGCCGGCATTATCTAGCTGAAATGTAGGGCCAAGTTGGCTTGCCGTGAAGGGCAACGAAACGGGGCATAGAATATTATTAACGTACGACTGTGCTGTAACGGTGGCGCCTATGATATTCAAAGGGGTTCATGATATGAAAAGAAATGGCATCCCAGACCATTACTGTATGGGACATCTTCAGACACGTTGTCGCTAGTTATCAGAGCTCCATTAGAAACAAGACTCATCACTGAAGACAATTCTACTCCACACAATGGAATTCCAGGCCGAAGACGTGTCTGGAGAACTAACAGACTAGTGGAATACGAGCCCGTCTGTCGCCCGCCGTACTGACTAACAACAGGAGTGTTGGTCTGGGGCGGCATTTCTTTAGACATCAGGGCCCCTTACAGCAAAGCGGTATGTCGCGATACTCTAGGACTCGTTTTGTTGCCCTTCTTTGCAAGTCATCCTGGACTTACATTTCAGCAAGATAATGCTCGTCCGCACACGGTGAGAGTTTCTATTGCTTGTCTTCGTACTTTCGATAACCTAAACTGGCCAACAAGTTCAGCGGTTCCCTTCCCAATTGAGAACGTTTGCAGCATTGTGGGGAGGGCCCTCCACCCAGCTCGGGATTTTGACGAATTAAACGCACTAATTGAATTTCTTACGATATACCTCAGGCGGACATCACATGGTTCAAATGGCTCCGAGCACTATGGGACTTAACATCTGAGGTCATCAGTCCCGTAGTCTTAGAACTACTTAAACCTAATTAACCTAAGGATATCACACGCACCCATGCCCGAGGCAGGATTCGGACCTGCTACCGTAGCAGCAGCGCGGTTCCAAACTGAAGCGCCTAGAACCGCTCGGTCACAACGGCCGGCCAGGCGGACATCGAACAACTTAATCAATAAACGCCAAGTCGAATCACTTCTTACATAAGGGCCAGAGGTGGACCAATACGTTATTGACTTGCTCAATTTGTGAAGTTCTTTCACTTCATTAAATCATCCAGTACCGATTTCCGTCCCTTTCGGATAGTTCCTTCCTGGTGTGTCTTTCCTTTTTACCCAGGTATGGAAGAAATATTCTGCATAAACCAAATTATTCCGTTTCAGTGCGGAAAGCCCATAAAAAACCCTGATGCTGTACCACAAGTGTCCGCAGCTCGTGGTCGTGCGGTAGCGTTCTCGCTTCCCACGCCCGGGTTCCCGGGTTCGATTCCCGGCGGGGTCAGGGATTTTCTCTGCCTCGTGATGACTGGGTGTTGTGTGATGTCCTTAGGTTAGTTAGGTTTAAGTAGTTCTAAGTTCTAGGGGACTGATGACCAAAGATGTTAAGTCCCATAGTGCTCAGAGCCATTTGAACCATTTTTGTACCACAAGTTAATTATAATAAACACTGATGAGCCAGAAGAGTATGACCGCTAACCGCCGATTTATTGCTAACGACGTTGTTGCGTTGCAGACACGCGATGCGTTAAGGAAATTGCAGGTTTGGCAAAATTAAAATGGCCTGGAAAATCCCGAGTACTTCGCTGTGCCATTACGTCTGAGAGACCGAGGGAGCAAACGTGTTTAGTGCCCAGTTGAATGCAACATAAAATGGAGCTTACGATAAAACGGTGTGTGTTGAATGTCGAGTGTTATGTGAAGCACAATCCGCGAAAAACAGGCACTGAACTATTGGCACAAGAGTTTAAACCCGAAAGTGTTTTGTGAAAACCATCAGCAAGGTCCGATACGCAAAATGTAGTGGCAATATGATACGAAACAGACTCCTGAGCGAATAAAATCGCTATCAGCTGAACAGAGTTAGAACATCAGAAAACATTGCTCCAGTTAAGAACTCTTGAAACACAGTCCGACGAAATCTCAACGCTGTTCATCTGTCTTATCTATGCAAGTGGAAACGAAAGCGTAGTTATGACGAAACATTATCGAAAGGACCTGCATCTGTATCCTGACAAATTTACTGTTGCTCATGCGTGTGTTGAGAGCTGCTGGTAATTTTTGATTGAACTGTAATCAAGACTTTCGGATTCTCGGTTTCTCATTTCTTCTGATGAGACCTTGTAGCCCATAAGGATTTGTGAACTCATAGAACGTGCGGAAATATGCGTCAGAACATCCTGGATACGATAGCTAGACCAAACAGTTCCGTGCGGAACAGTGTGGCACTCGTTGTGGAGGTGGGGGGAGGGGGCAGCTCCATCCCACAAATAACTCGTATGGTTCACGTGTCCTTACTTTAATTTTCGATCTGTCCCATTCTTTCGGCGAGTGCAGGCAGTTTCTGGATACCTGTCTAATGGGATAACGTTAATCCTGTGATAGATCAGATTATTAATATGTCCTGTCCTAAAGTACTTAACGTTTTTTGACTTCTTGGGGAGAAGGTAAAGTGAACTCGGGCTGTCTTCTTACTGATATTGGTAGCACAAAATACATCGAAAATGTCACGCTCCTTGGCAAGAAGAATTTAAATGTACTTACAGAATCATTTTGTGACAATTTTATTGCAGTTAAAATCAATGGTCAAGTATTATCTTCGTTGTCTTCTACTTCTTCCTTTTTTTTCTTCTCCTTGTCGTTTCTGAATAGTTGCTATTTTTGAATCAAACTCTGTAGAGGTTGAGGAGTGGGTTTAAAGGCTTTTTCCAGCACAGACCCCGCTTCAGGATGCCTTTTTTGCATCAATGACTGTTTCTTGTGGGTATTTTGTTGAGATTTCAACAGAGGTTGCAAAGATTTTTTGTAAACGTTACATAAAACTAGATTAGGGTGTAAGGTGGTGTGATCTCCTGACCTTCATTTCTTACATATTCTGTCCTCACAATCGTATTCTGCACAGCAAGACGCTTCATTCGAACCCAAATTCGATAAGGTAGAGTCAGTTTTGTATTAATTCATGTAAGCGATATGCAAAAATAAGTAAATCAATCGCGTGCACTGAGGTTGAAAAAGTCAAGGCTGGCGTAAATAACATGACAGCCACAGGAATTTACGTTCTAAAGAGGCAACCAGCCTGCTGGGAGGCCCGTTCCTTCAGAGGGGTGGGTCGGCGCACACCTACTTCGGCTGGAACGACCGCCCAGAGAGAGGACAGCTTTTGTCAGAGCGAAGGGATAACCACCCCCGTGTTCGACTTAAAAGCAAATTCCGCTACATTGTGTGGGAGCACCCAGAAGACGCATTTTTTGACGGACCAACTGTGTAGTTACGGACTTCTCACAGGAGGACAGTATACGCCTAACGGAGATGCTACATCTTCCCGCGTTGGTCGACTTAAACAAAACGTCATTCTCCTGTTTAAAAGAGCAACGCTGATTGGCGGAATATTTCTCACACAAAGAGCCAGAGGAGTGAGGGAAGACAGCGAATGATATACCCTTGCAACTTTTCCAGAAAAAGGTGCCGTTCCATTGTCACACTTGGAGCGGGAACATGTAACGAGAGCGAGTGTGCTTGTACATGTACCAAAGTCCAAGCACGCCGTTGCTCCGAATTTCTGTGCGAACATACACTCCTGGAAATGGAAAAAAGAACACATTGACACCGGTGTGTCAGACCCACCATACTTGCTCCGGACACTGCGAGAGGGCTGTACAAGCAATGATCACACGCACGGCACAGCGAACACACCAGGAACCGCGGTGTTGGCCGTCGAATGGCGCTAGCTCGACACCCCCGGGATAACAAGGCCGCCCAGCAGTGTTAGTGACGTCACACTAGGCGGCCCATAGCCGACGCAGCAGTCCACGGACACCTCCGTACAGACGCGCCTGATGCTAACGACCTTCTGTCCGTCATACAGAAAGGAGCGAACTATAATTCGAACCAAAGACCAAATTATATATATTCTTGTAAACAGCATAAAAGTTCATAACGAAATACCGATTGCATATACGGGCAGGAATAAGTTTAATCGATTGAGGAACTTTGCCACTATTTTATAATTGTCAGAACACTATTTAGCTTTAAAACTCGCATACAGGTGGTGACAAATGCCAACTGACAGCAGGACTTAACATTTTCAAGCTATTACACTGAAAGTTAACTATCTTAAACACTGTCATATATAGCAAAACCCTCACAACTTTCGTTTACAATAAGGTAACAAGAGTTCGCTTTATCTCATAAAACACACGACTATTGTGAATTTACTCATATGTTCATAGTGACAGCTCTTTTCAAGAATTTTTACAAGTGTATCCCCAGTAATAAAGAACGGAAACAAAAGATAGATATCAAATATTCCTCTTTAACATAGACATCACTGAACACAAGATTCTGTCTTGCACTGTGATACTAAGGGACTCCTCTTTCCTTTAGAAAAGCCTGAAAATTTGAAGTTCACTCTGCTATTGAAGATACACTTCTTGAAACAATATTAAAAATGTTATGAAAGGTAAGGAAATGAAGAAAACAACTGCATTACATGTAAGAATGTGAGCAAAAGGCTGAGGCTCTCTTTACTTACCATTTTCAATCTCTCTACAGTTTATTTCCTTTTCCACGTAGAAATCGCCAACTGCAAGTCTCATTATTGCTGTCTGTTACTAACAAAGTGCTTTTCTATTTAGAAAACCTGACAATTTGATGTTCATTCTGGTACTGAAAATAAACACGTTTCAGAGGAGTTCTAGAACCTATTCCTGCCCGTATATGTAATCGGTATTTCGTTATGAACCTCTATGCTGTTTACAAGAGTATGTATAATTTGGTTCGAATTATAGTTCGCTCCTTTCTGTATGGCGGACAGAAGATCGTTAGCATCAGGCGCGTCTGTACGGAGGTGTCCGTTGACTGCTGCGGCGGCTACGGGCCGCTTAGTGTGACGTCACTAACACTGTTGGACGGCCTTGTTATCCCGGGGGTGTCGGCTAGCTGCGCAGCATTTGTGCACCGCCGCCGTCAGTGTCAGCCAGTTTGCCGTGGCATACGGAGCTCCATCGCAGTCTTTAACACTGGTAGCATGCCGCGACAGCGTGGACGTGAACCGTATGTGCAGTTGACGGACTTTGAGCGAGGGCGTATAGTGGGCATGCGGGAGGCCGGGTGGACGTACCGCCGAATTGCTCAACACGTGGGGCGTGAGGTCTCCACAGTACATCGATGTTGTCGCCAGTGGTCGGCGGAAGGTGCACGTGCCCGTCGACCTGGGACCGGACCGCAGCGACGCACGGATGCACGCCAAGACCGTAGGATCCTACGCAGTGCCGTAGGGGACCGCACCGACACTTCCCAGCAAATTAGGGACACTGTTGCTTCTGGGGTATCGGCGAGGACCATTCGCAACCGTCTCCATGAAGCTGGGCTACGGTCCCGCACACCGTTAGGCCGTCTTCCGCTCACGCCCCAACATCGTGCAGCCCGCCTCCAGTGGTGTCGCGACAGGCGTGAATGGAGGGACGAATGGAGACGTGTCGTCTTCAGCGATGAGAGTCGCTTCTGCCTTGGTGCCAATGATGGTCGTATGCGTGTTTGGCGCCGTGCAGGTGAGCGCCACAATCAGGACTGCATACGACCGAGGCACACAGGGCCAACACCCGGCATCATGGTGTGGGGAGCGATCTCCTACACTGGCCGTACACCACTGGTGATCGTAGAGGGGACACTGAATAGTGCACGGTACATCCAAACCGTCATCGAACCCATCGTTCTACCATTCCTAGACCGGCAAGGGAACTTGCTGTTCCAACAGGACAATGCACGTCCGCATGTATCCCGTGCCACCCAACGTGCTCTAGAAGGTGTAAGTCAACTACCCTGGCCAGCAAGATCTCCGGATCTGTCCCCCATTGAGCATGTTTGGGACTGGATGAAGCGTCGTCTCACGCGGTCTGCACGTCCAGCACGAACGCTGGTCCAACTGAGGCGCCAGGTGGAAATGGCATGGCAAGCCGTTCCACAGGACTACATCCAGCATCTCTACGATCGTCTCCATGGGAGAATAGCAGCCTGCATTGCTGCGAAAGGTGGATATACACTGTACTAGTGCCGACATTGTGCATGCTCTGTTGCCTGTGTCTATGTGCCTGTGGTTCTGTCAGTGTGATCATGTGATGTATCTGACCCCAGGAATGTGTCAATAAAGTTTCCCCTTCCTGGGACAATGAATTCACGGTGTTCTTATTTCAATTTCCAGGAGTGTATCTTGTTCATTAGGCTGTAGTTTGGAACAGCATCGAACGCCTTCCTGAAGTCAAAGAACGCGGGGTCCATCTGGACACCTGTAGCTACCAGAGATCAGAAATGAGCTCCGTAACTCGGCTTTATAGTTTCCAGCGAATCCTGTGTCCGCTTCCATAGCTGCGTCGTAGCCGGCATGGTAGCTCCGCGTGTTCGGTCAGAGGGTTAGCTGCCCTCTGTAACAAAAAACTGAATCAACGGCTCAACACTGAACTTTAACGCGTGTCATGGGACATCCGCACCGAACAAATGCAACGAACAATATCGAACAAAATGAAAAAACAGCGATCGACGTGGCAGAATACCATGCAAAGGGGGCCTGGTTCGACTCCAGGCTGGGTTGGAGATTTTCTCTGCTCAGGGTCTGTGTGTTGTGTTGTCCTCATCATTTGTGACTATTACAACGCCATCTATCACAAACCGAAAAAAGTGGACCAACTAAAACATTCATATTTCTTTACGTACTACACGAATATGTAATAAAAAATGGGTGATCCTATTTTTAAAAAAACGCAGTTGATATCCGTTTGACCTATGGCAGCGCCATCTAGCGGGCCACCCATAGCGCCATCTGGTTTCCCCCTTCAAGCTAGACTTCTTTCTTTGTAGTTTTTTCGTTTGACGCTTATTTCGTGAGATATTTGGCCCGGTCACGATCAATGGACCACCCTGTATACAGTGCGTTTCCGTAAGAGCGTGCAAAAATTTAACAGGACATACAGGATGTTACACTGAACATTTTGAGGTAGAGAAACTGGAGTCGGGAAACCAGCTTAAGAAGATAATAGGAATAAAATCATATTATTTTTCATTTATTTTAGTTACAGCAGCTGGCCATTGTGGCCGAGCGGTTCTAGGCTCTTCAGTCCGGAACCGCGCTGCTGTTACGGTCGCAGGTTCGAATCCTGCCTCGGGCATGGATGTGTGTGATGTCCTTAGGTTAGTTAGGTTTAAGTAGTTCTAAGTCTAGGCGACTGATGACCTCAGATGTTAAGTCCCATAGTGCTCAGAGCCATTTGAATCATTTACTTACAGCAACTGCAAATACTATCACTGCCACAATGAACGTACCGTTTTTACTGTATCTTACAAAATGTGCTGGAACTGACGGCCATCAACATCAATGCAAGCGTGACATCGGCGAACAAGATTCTGACCAGACAAATATTCCTGGTGTTTTTCGAATCACGTCACAGGCAGCTACAATTCTGGCGTTCGTCGATCGAGAGAAATAGACACTCGTCGTGACGGGTGATGCCTGTTAGGAAATCGTTCCCTGTACTGCCTTTTAGCAGCGAGGGCGTTCCAACGTACTTCCCCATAGACAAGGTGCATGTCAGTGGGTTCTGCGGAACTGTACCATCGTATTGTTCTGTACGTTCTGAATGGCACTCAATAATTAATGGGTCTGTCGTTGATTCATAACACGTTCTGTTATGGGACAATGTAAATACGGTACAACAACAAAAAATTGTTGAAATGGCACTGAGCACTCTGGGACTTAACATCTGAGGTCAGCAGTCCCATAGACTTAGAACTACTTAAACCTAAGTAACATAAGGACATGACATACGTCCATGCCCGAGGCAGGATTCGAACCTGCGACCGTAGCAGCTGCGCGGTTCCGGACTGAAGCGCCTAGAACCGCTCGGCCACCGCGGCCGGCACGGTACAACAGAACCTCCTTATGGACACGTAAAGTAGACAAAACCTGCGTCATAACTTCCTAGTGATCAGGCTCGTCCCTCTTGTTTTCTTTGAGGAAATTAAGAATGTACATATAAATAAACAGCACAGTACGTGTAAACTCGTATGCATGTTACTTGTAAATGAGATGGAAAATAGTGATGCTAGACACCGCGCTAGACAAGTTTACTTCCATATCACTTCTCCGACCACAGGTGCCCCACTTCAAATTGTTCAGTGGCGCATTCTCTATGTCCTGTTAAATTTTTGTACGCTCTCACCAAAACGTCTTGTATATTTATATAAATAGTCCTTTTTCGATGACTACTGTAAGTTTATTTTAACACTGAATATCTATTCGGAAAATGTCTAACACTTACGCTGCCATATGAACTATTCCGAGGCGTTATGGAGTCTGTACAACAGTCCCATAAAACATGACGTGAGGATGAGGTGCATACTTTAAATGTTGATTAGTTATTAAAATAATAATAACGAATGATAAGCTACACAACTCTCTGTGAGCCATATCTACATCTACATCTACATTTATACTCCGCAAGCCACCCAACGGTGTGTGGCGGAGGGCCCTTTACGTGCCACTGTCATTACCTCCCTTTCCTGTTCCAGTCGCGTATGGTTCGCGGGAAGAACGACTGTCTGCAAGCCTCCGTGCGCGCTCTAATCTCTCTAATTTTACATTCGTGATCTCCTCGGGAGGTATAAGTAGGGGGAAACAATATATTCGATACCTCATCCAGAAACGCACCCTCTCGAAACCTGGCGAGCAAGCTACACCGCGATGCAGAGCGCCTCTCTTGCAGAGTCTGCCACTTGAGTTTGTTAAACATCTCCGTAACGCTATCACGGTTACCAAATAACCCTGTGACGAAACACGCCGCTCTCCTTTGGATCTTCTCTGTCTCCTCCGTCAACCCCATCTGGTACGGATCCCACACTGATGAGCAATACCCAAGTATAGGTCGAACGAGTGTTTTGTAAGCCACCTCCTTTGTTGATGGACTACATTTTCTAAGGACTCTCCCAATGAATCTGAACCTGGTACCCGCCTTACCAACAATTAATTTTATATGATCATTCCACTTCAAATCGTTCCGCACCCATACTCCCAGATATTTTACAGAAGTAACTGCTACCAGTGTTTGTTCCGCTATCATATAATCATACAATAAAAGATCCTTCTTTCTATGTATTCGCAATACATTACATTTGTCTATGTTAAGGGTCAGTTGCCACTCCCTGCACCAAGTGCCTATCCGCTGCAGATCTTCCTGCATTTTGCTACAATTTTCTAATGCTGCAACTTCTCTGTATACTACAGCATCATCCGCGAAAAGCCGCATGGAACTTCCGACACTATCTACTAGGTCATTTATATATATTGTGAAGAGCAATGGTCCCATAACACTCCCCTGTAGCACGCCAGAGGTTACTTTAACGTCTGTAGACGTCTCTCCGTTGATAACAACATTCTGTGTTCTGTTTGCTAAAAACTCTTCAATCCAGCCACACAGCTGGTCTGATATTCCGTAGGCTCTTACTTTGTTTATCAGGCGACAGTGCGGAACCGTATCGAACGCCTTCCGGAAGTCAAGAAAAATAGCATCTACCTGGGAGCCTGTATCTAATATTTTCTGGGTCTCATGAACAAATAAAGCGAGTTGGGTCTCACACGATCGCTGTTTCCGGAATCCATGTTGATTCCTACATAGTAGATTCTGAGTTTCCAAAAACGACATGATACTCGAGCAAAAAACATGTTCTAAAATTCTACAACAGATCGACGTCAGAGATATAGGTCTATAGTTTTGCACATCTGCTCGACGACCCTTCTTGAAGACTGGGACTACCTGTGCTCTTTTCCAATCATTTGGAACCTTCCGTTCCTCTAGAGACTTGCGGTACACGGCTGTTAGAAGCGGGGCAAGTTCTTTCGCGTACTCTGTGTAGAATCGAATTCGTATCCCGTCAGGTCCAGTGAACTTTCCTCTGTTGAATGATTCCAGTTGCTTTTCTATTCCTTGGACACTTATTTCGATGTCAGCCATTTTTTCGTTTGTGCGAGGATTTAGAGAAGGAACTGCAGTGCGGTCTTCCTCTGTGAAACAGCTTTGGAAAAAGGTGTTTAGTATTTCAGCTTTACGCGTGTCGTCCTCTGTTTCAGTGCCATCATCGTCCCAGAGTGTCTGGATATGCTGTTTCGATCCACTTACTGATTTAACGTAAGACCACAACTTCCTGGGGTTTTCTGTCAAGTCGGTACATAGAATTTTACTTTCGAATTCACTGAACGCTTCACGCATAGCCCTCCTCACGCTAACTTTGACATCGTTTAGGTTCTGTTTGTCTGAGAGGTTTCGGCTGCGTTTAAACTTGGAGTGAAGCTCTCCTTGCTTTCGCAGTAGTTTCCTAACTTTGTTGTTGTACCACGGTGGGTTTTTCCCGTCCCTCACAGTTTTACTCGGCACGAACCTGTCTAAAACGCATTTTACGATTCCCTTGAACTTTTTCCATAAACACTCAACATTGTCAGTGTCGGAACAGAAATTTTCGTTTTGATCTGTTAGGTGGTCTGAAATCTGCCTTCTATTACTCTTGCTAAACAGATAAACCTTCCTCCCTTTTTTTATATTCCTATTAACTTCCATATTCAGGGATGCTGCAACGGCCTTATGATCACTGATTCCCTGTTCTACACATACAGAGTCGAAAAGTTCGGGTGTGTTTGTTATCAGTAGGTCCAAGATGTTATCTCCACGAGTCGGTTCTGTGTTTAATTGCTCGAGGTAATTTTCGGATAGTGCACTCAGCATAATGTCACTCGATGCTCTGTCCCTACCACCCGTTCTAAACATCTGAGTGTCCCAGTCTATATCTGGTAAATTGAAATCTCCACCTAAGACTATAACATGCTGAGGAAATTTATGTGAAATGTATTCCAAATTTTCTCTCAGTTGTTCTGCCACTAATGCTGCTGAGTCGGGAGGTCGGTAAAAGGAGCCAATTATTAACCTAGCTCGGTTATTGAGTGTAACCTCCACCCATAATAATTCGCAGGAACTATCCACTTCTACTTCACTACAGGATAAACTACTGCTAACAGCGACGAACACTCCACCACCGGTTGTGTGCAAGCTATCCTTTCTAAACACCGTCTGTACCTTTGTAAAAATTTCAGCAGAATTTATCTCTGGCTTCAGCCAGCTTTCTGTACCTATAACGATTTCAGCCTCGGTGCTTTCTATCAGCGCTTGAAGTTCCGGTACTTTACCAACGCAGCTTCGACAGTTTACAATTACAATACCGATTGCTGCTTGGTCCCCGGATGTCCTGACTTTGCCCCGCACCCGTTGAGGCTGTTACCCTTTCTGTACTTGTCCGAGGCCATCTAACCTAAAAAACCGCCCAGCCCACGCCACACAACCCCTGCTACCCGTGTAGCCGCTTGTTGCGTGTAGTGGACTCCTGACCTATCCAGCGGAACCCGAAACCTCACCACCCTATGGCGCAAGTCGAGGAATCTGCAACCCACACGGTCGCAGAACCGTCTCAGCCTCTGATTCAGACCCTCCACTCGGCTCTGTACCAAAGGTCCGCAGTCAGTCCTGTCGACGATGCTGCAGATGGTGAGCTCTGCTTTCATCCCGCTAGCGAGACTGGCAGTCTTCACCAAATCAGATAGCCGCCGGAAGCCAGAGAGGATTTCCTCCGATCCATAGCGACACACATCATTGGTGCCGGCATGAGCGACCACCTGCAGATGGGTGCACCCTGCCCTTCATGGCATCCGGAAGGACCCTTTCCACATCTGGAATGACTCCCCCCGGTATGCACACGGAGTGCACTTTGGTTTTCTTCCCCTCCTTTGCTGCCATATCCCTAAGGGGCCCCATTACGCGCCTGACGTTGGAGCTCCAAACTACCAGTAAGCCCACCCTCTGCGACCGCCCGGATCTTGCAGACTGAGGGGCAACCTCTGGAACAGGACAAGCAGCCATGTCAGGCCGAAGATCAGTATCAGCCTGAGACAGAGCCTGAAACCGGTTCGTCAGACAAACTGGAGAGGCCTTCCGTTCAGCCCTCCGGAATGTCTTTCGCCCCCTGCCACACCTTGAGACGACCTCCCGTTCTACCACAGGTGAGGGATCAGCCTCAATGCGGGCAGTATCCCGGGCAACCACAGTCGTAGTCCGATCGCGGGATGCATGGGACGAGCTGGCCGTCTCCGACAAACCCCCATCCGGACCCCCACAGTGATGCCCATTGGCAAAAGCCTCAAGCTGTGTGACCGAAGCCAACACTGCCTGAAGCTGGGAGCGAAGGGATGCCAACTCAGCCTGCATCCGAACACAGCAGTTGCAGTCCCTATCCATGCTAAAAACTGTTGTGCAAAGAACGTCTGACCTAATCTACAGAGAGCGCAAACAAATCGACACAAATTTTAAACGGTTATTAAAATACGAGATTGCCTAGTAAATGCAGTAATGCTGCCACTTGTGCACTGCTGACACACTGCTCGGCGGCGGAAGGAGACTACGCGATTTTACACTATTCAGGTACTAAAACGCGATGCTACAACTCTCAAATACTATAATACGCCCGAAATTTATGAATTAAACAATGCAAGTACGAAAAACACGCAAAGAAATTAAGAATTAAACTATGTAACAAATGAGTGAGCTAGAAGTATACGACTTGCTGCTGCAGCTGCTTATCCAACGGCGGCAGGGAGCACACGCAGGTTGCCCTGACCAAACGAATACAATACATTTTCTCGTGGTGGAGGTGGAGTAAACAAGAATACTACCATCGTCGTTTCACTGGGCGAAATGTGTATGTTTCTCGTATGCAGCGTGGACTGTAGCATGAAACTTATTCCAGATATGCCTCCACCTCTAATGGAACATATTTGCAATTGTGGACGTTGCACCAATTAATTTTCGTCTTACACACTCCACAGACCCACACAACATAGCTTCATTAAAGGTTACATGATCCGGACAATCTATCATTTCACCTTGGCAGTGCTACTTTATAGCAGGAAGATCGTGCATTCATCTTCCGTACTAACAATAAGTCACGAATAGCCTTAGACTTCTGCATGCTTCAGTAACAGGAAACGAATCTGAGAGTACGAAGCCACCCCAGCGCCACAGTTCTCAGACTCATCATACATGCAGAAGTAAAGCGGGAACGAAGGAAGCCCGTCAGCATTGATGTAACAATGAAGTATGCAACCCGAACAATAAGCTCGCTCTCGCTCCGATTCTAATCGGGAATACTACTGCTCTCTGGGTCTCGAACAGAGCCAGCCGGATTTAACACGATCCTTCTTTTCGGAACCCATGTTGATTCCTAAAGAGATTTTCGGTCTCCAGAAATAACATATTACGCGAGCATAAAAAATTTCCAAAAGTCTACAACAGACCGACGTCAGAGACATTGTGCAATAGTTTTGTGCGTCTGTTCGAAGACCCTTCTTCAAAACGGGAATGTTGTTGTTGTTGTTGTTGTGCTCTTCAGCCCAGAGACTGGTTTGATGCAGCTCTACATGGTACTCTATCCTGTGCAAGTCCTGTGCAAGCCTCATCATCTCCGACTACCTACTGCAACTTACATACTTCTGAATTTGCATGGTGTATTCATCTCTCGATCTCCGGCTATGATTTTTACCCTCCATGCTTCCCTCCTATACTAAACTGCTCATCCATTGATGCCTCAGAGCGTGTGTTCCAATCGATCTCTTCTTGTAGACAAGTTGTATCACAAATTCCTCTTCTCCCCAAAAACTTTTATTCAGTATCTCCTCATTAGTTACGTGATCTATCCATCTAATCTTGAACACTTTTCTACAGCACCATATTTCAAGAGCCTCTATTCTCTCTTTGTCTAAACTGTCTGTCGTCTATGTTTCACTTACCTACATTGCTACACTCCGTACAAATACTGGAGTAACCTGTGCTTTTTTTTCAGTCATTAGGAACGCTTCGCACCTCTGGAGAGGTACAGTAGGTTGCTGCCAAAAAGGCGGCAAGTTCTTTCGAATACTTTATGTAGAATCGGACTGGTATTCCAACGGGTCCAGTGGCCTTTGTCGAACGATTTCAGTTGATTTTCCATCACTTGGTCACTTATTTCGACATCTGTCTTCTTGTCGTTTGTGCGATGACTTAAAGGATGGACAGCAGTGCTATCTTCCACTGTGAAGCAGTTTTGGAAAAAGACGCTTAGTATTTCGGCCTCTTGTGTGTCACCGTAGCAGTCTTTCGGATATTTTCTGGACAGATTTAAGAAACTCAAGGTAAAGCTGGATACGGACGGCCTGTACTTCGAATTCGAGTCCGTTCAGTCTGCTCGCTCGCCGGCGCTGGCCGTCCGGCTGGGACGCGGTGCGCCGGAGGCTGCGGGCTTCGGAGCCGCGGTTTCCGTTCCGGCCGCCGCCCCCGTAATTGGCTTCAGTCAACAAGACAGCCCCGCCCCATCTCCGTGGCGGGCGTGCTCGCGCAGCGTGGCCGTCCCCTGCTGCCTGCTGCCTGCTTTTAGGCGCTACTCCTCGTGGCCGAGTGGCTCGTGGCGTGGCGTCACTTTACTGAGAACGGCCACCAGGGCAGGCGTCCTATACGCTTAAGGCTCGATTCACACGGTGGCCAACGTCACGTCAACGTCAGTGACGTCACACACAGTCAACAATCCACTTGCATTCACACTGGACGGAACGTCAAGCGACGGCAAAACTTCAACCACGTTTTGGCGCGTTATTGGAAACTCGCAGAAGTGTTCACGAGAGAGGATGGCGGGCATTATATTTAGTCTTGATGAACTTGCTACGATTGCAATTGCTTTAGATGATGAGGAAAGAGTGCGGAAATTGGCAAGGCAATCAAAACGAACGTGGGTGAAGAAAATGATTTTGAAGAGAATGTTTGAAGGCGAATATCACTCATTGTATAGAGAGCTGGAAGAAGAGGAGACGTCATTTTATAAATATTTAAGAATGTCGAGACAGCAATTTTTTAATTTGCTGTCTTTGATAAGGAGCAGCATCCAGAAAGCAGGCACAAACATGCGGCATGCAATTTCTCCACGAGAAAAACTAATGGTTTGTTTCAGGTGAGTCTGATGCCTTCAGCTTTACCAATTCCTTTGAGGGTTCCTGTTCTGTACCTTTACGTATTTTATAGAACAAAATATTTATTGTAATACTGCACACTATCAACAAATTGATCTATAGGCAAAACATTCACAATTTATGGCCCCTTGTTAAGTAGATCTAAATCTACTACAGTTCGTCCTGCATAAACTTTGGCACTACAGAGAACCAACTGCACACTGTATATGAATGTGGAACATCGAACTTTTTAGTGCAGTTGTACTTAAATAAGCTGTATCCATACGAAATGTTCAGTGAGACTCAGTACCAGAAAGCATGTAAAAAAATACTATAGATAAGTAAACTACTAGCCAAAATGACTATGTGGCGTAGAACACTCATATTTGCTTCGGAATGATAAGTATTACATATGAACATCGTCGAAATAAACTTTCACGACTCGCGAATAATTGTGAAATTGGAAAGCAGGAAGGCTCTAACCTCTGCTAAGCGTTTTCACCTCCTAATCGTGAGTACATACATACATAAATAGATGCAGGTGCGGTGTTATACATCTAAATACATTACATACAAAATAAATATAATCTGCAGTAGGCCTACAATATTCATACAGTTATTTACCTGGGCGACCGATACCCAATCCAATTTTCTGCCATATTTCTTCTTTAAACAAAGTGTCGCTGTATTTTTTGCAGCTCATGTCATACAACTCCACATTTTGGCGAACAAGTTCGATTAACTTCTCGTCGTTCATGTTTATATAAAAACATTTTTTAACTAAAAACTCAGTAGATATTTTCGAAGTGGAGAACACTGCTAGCAGAATCAAACTCGTGCCAAGCGAGCAGCCGCAGAACAGACAGAAAAGTAACAGCCAACCTTAAGCAGTCCGCCAACCACGTTACCCCCACCGTCAACGTCAAACTATTCTTCCGAAGTATACCGGCCGGCAGGCAAACTGACGTTGACGTGACGTTGCCCACCGTGTGAACCTCGCCATTTGAAAGCATTGGACGAATATTTTGACGTCACGTGACCCACGTTGACGTTGACGTGACGTTGCCCACCGTGTGAACCTCGCCATTTGAAAGCATTGGACGAATATTTTGACGTCACGTGACCCACGTTGACGTTGACGTGACGTTGCCCACCGTGTGAATCGAGCCTAAGCCGTCGGCACACGGGACGAGGCAGCTATCGTCGACGTGCCCGCAGACAGGATGTTCAACGTCGCGAGACACCACACCGTCGGCACACAGAACGGTCTGGTTGGCGTGATTTTGCGCTCTCAGCGCTCTCCAGCGGCAGTTCTCGGCTTTATTTGGCTCGCAAGGCGCAAACAATACGGTTTGTTCACGAAAATGGACATGCATAAGATTCCTACACTAGTTCTGTCAAACCGTACGTTTCCTCCCTTGGGCATACGCTAGTCACGTTTTGAATGTTCCCTTTCTGTGCAGCGACCGTAGAATATAAAATTATAAAGAGTGTACCAACCAATCGCGGAAATAATTTATTTAGCTTGTTGCAAATCGATTTCGACTGATATCAGTCATCATCGGTGCATCTTTCTAACCGATACAAGCCATAAGTAGAAGTTGCGACTGAGCGACTTTGTAGTTTATGTTATAGTATTCTATAGCCTTTAATCTCCTCAATGTTATTAATTTACATTTCAGTATAACAAATCCTAATAAGAACGACACGTTTTTCATGAATTTTCAATGTGCCGTTCTCGTAAAACGGCTTAGTCTTATAAGACGTTCGTTATAACGCAATAATAACTAAATATGAAAATTCTTTAAGCACCGAATTACGTTTCCCGTCGTTTTGTTACAACAAATGCTACCAATAAGGGTTCCTTCTCGAGACATACAATATGTTGGTACAATATGTTGGAAACAGCAAATAATGGTTCAAATGGCTCTGAGCACTATGTGACTTATATTCAGAGCTCATCAGTCCCCTATAACTTAGAACTACTTAAACCTAACTAACCTAAGGACATCACACACATCCATGCCCGAGGCAGGATTCGAACCTGCGACCGTAGCGGTCGTGCGGTTCCAGACTGTAGCACCTAGAACCGCTCGGCCACCCCGGCCGGCAAACAGCAAATATTCAAGGGGTGTAACATATGATATAAAACCCACTTCTATTGAACACGGCAAATACAGTATGACGTCTTGCTTTCTGTTTGTGATGTAGGGAGCGTTATTGCTCCCTAATGGTTCTACTTTACGTGACACGTCGCTGCAATTTCACATAACTTATTTTTTGTTTCATGTGACGAAGAGGTTCCTCAACGTGAAACAGCAAGAATTGACGTCACAAAACTGGGAGAGCGCCATGTCAACGTTAGCTAACCCGTCCCGTGTGCCGACAGCTTAACGAGGCGGTGCCGAAGCTCGTGCGACGTGAAAGGGACATCTGCAGTGCTGTGTTTCTACTCGAACGCACTTAGCAAGCTGCCGCGCTGCAAACAGCTGAGGTAGGAAATACACGTCAGCTTTCACGACCCATATTTGCGTCCGTGGTCAATTACGTGTTATGGTTGTATTCAAAAACTTCCTTTCCAGTGGGCCCCCAGCTTGCATGCGGTCGAAGAACATGTTTTATTTTACATACAAGTATTTTGCTGCACTATTTATTTACTAACTTTTAGTGATGCAAGTTACACGACGAGCTCATTTCGGCGTTTTGCCATTGTCAAACGCGCCTGTGAAGTTGCTATAATAAGTATAATACTGTTCCTTATGCCTATATTAGTCTATGTCTACGTATGAAATCTTGTGCTTACATCTAAACATGCTTACGTATAAATAAAGTAATCATATCACAACAAAAAGACAACCAACATTTGCATCCAAGATGCCATATGGACCATGTCATACCAGCCAAGACGTAAGCTTAAGGTGCAATGTGTAGATATAAACTAACACAGACGTAAGGAAATACATTATAGTTATTACACCATCTTCACAGATACACTTGATAATGGTAAAACATCGAAACGAGCTTGTCGCCTAACTTGCATCACAACGAGCAAATAAATAAATAGCAAAAAAACTTATACTTAAAACAAAATGTAATTTGTTTTACAGGTTTTAGGCGGTCGTCCAAAACTCATCTCTATGCCTAACGTTTCGTCTCTCTCCTCCGGAGGTGTCATCATGGGCTACAGACACTCAGCTAGCAGTTACAAACTTAAACAAGCTGAATATGGGATTGTCGTCAGTGATGATTGCGATACTTCGCTGAAACTAGTTTGAGGAAGTAGACAAACAAGAAATGTTAGCGTCATGACGAACCCACAACCCCATATTGTGTTACGCAGATACCGACCAAGAGCAGAATTCAAGTTACAATGATTGTTAAATAAGTAGTTGTATACGTATTCACGCAACGGCTGGGTCGTGACGTCATCTGACGGTTGGCTACCGCGGCCACATACATAATTAAATGTTTTACAAGCACGCTTGTGCAAGGATTCTGAAATTCCTCGCACCTCCACACAGGTCAAGTATGCTTGTGCAAGAATCAGTAAGAATCAGTATGTTCACCAGAAAATGTCGAGCTCACACAAAGATGCAGACTTTTTGCTTGTGTTATGAAAAAACAAAAGAGGAATCGTGATTATATGGAGTAAAGAATGATTAAGTGAACGGAACTATTCCCATGTTAACTATACGCTCTGCGAAAACTGTGTCACAGTATTGCCGTTTTCCTTCTCTCTGTCTCCAGATGATATTGTACTAGCTTAGCGCTCACTACTCTCTCATATGTTTTTCTATGCAATTTTGACAAAGCCGATTTGTCGTGGTGACTGTTACATAGCTTTCTCTGGCTTATTTCACTAATTGAAACACCTTTGAGCTTTTCACACTACTTAAGGTCATAAAAATAGTCTCCTCCGGATATCTTTCAGACCAAAAAGCGATTCTGGCAGGTGAAATGGAATTATTTGTTAATCCTACCTTCTAAGTTCTTGTGTTGATAATGTCGTAGAAACTTTCACCCCCTAACAAGTATCTCTTTTTTTATATCCGATAATTCAAAAACTAACTGTCGTAGATGAAATTTAGAAATTTTTTAACACAAAGAAATGTTTTCATGGCCTATTTCACCTCTATAGGGCTTGAATTTCTAAAAACGTTTAAACGCGCTTTTTTTATTTCTAACTGAGAAGCCAAATACAAATTTTCATAGATTGAACTTCAAAAATGCTTTCATGATGAAATATTTTCATAAAAAATTATTCATCGCCTTTTTCACTCCTCTATGGTTTGAATTTCCCAAAACATTGAGACATATTTTTTTATTATTTCTAGCCGAGAAGTAAAATACAAATTTTCATAGATTTAGCTTTAAAAATGCTTCAGTAATGAAATATTTTAATAGTACTTTTCATTCACTATTTCACCCTCCTAGGGGTTGAATTTCCAGAAACAATGAAACACGTGTTTTTATTTCTAACCAAGAAGTCAAATATCAATTTTCATAGATGTAGGTTTAAAAACACATTGGTAATCTTTAATAATGATTTATTTCGAAAAAACCTTTCACGCACTATTTCACTTCAACAGCGATTGAAATTCCAAAAATACTGTAACGTATCCTAGGTTCTCGGGTGTCCAGCCGGATCCGATCGTCGAAGTTCCACGATATTTCGGCGAATAACCGTTCCGCCATCATCAGGTGGTGCTGATGGAATGATCTGTCTGCGTTACAGCACATTCGCCGGGAAAGCCTCAGATCACATAATACTGAAACGTGTTTTTTTTTTTTTATTTCCGACCGTGGAACCAAGTACCAAGTACTTCTATGTTCATAACTGCCATAATAGCTACATATTTAAAAAAATCTTTCGTCCCTATTTCATTCCCTTAGTGGTGGAATTTCGAAAAATCCCTTTTTAAACGATGCCTACAGTATAAGATCCACGCCCTCTCTAAATTTCAAGTTTCTAACCTCAGAAAAGCGGTGACGAGACAATGAATTAGTCGGGACACTTCGTTTTTATTTAGAGACTGTTTGATTTCTTCTACGTTAGAGCGAAATCTTCGTACAGAATGTAATCTAACAGAACCAAATAAAATTAAATCAAATGAAATTACTGGCAGTTTTGCACAATGCCCCTATTCTTGGTACACGCATTCAAGCACGTACACGCTTAAACGTTTGCACAAGTATGCATAGTCAAAATTCTGTCAAGCATTTAGCTGCTTGCGCAGTCTTGATGCTTCCTCACATTTATCTCACACACTATCAAGCATGCTTCCGATAGCACGTTTGCGCACGCTGGCCTTGTAAGTAGGCTGTTTATGTTTTCTTTATGTAAGTAGGCTGTTTATGTTTTCTTATTGGCAACGTTACGTCGCGCTCTATATGAAAATCACTGGCTGTGCTGTGTGCAGTCTGTGGCTAGTTTGCATTGTTGTCTGCCATTGTAGTGTTGGGCAGCGGCAGCTGGATGTGAACAGCGCGTAGCGTTGCGCAGTTGGAGGTGAGCCGTCAGCAGTGGTGGATGTGGGAAATGAGATGGCGGATTTTTGAGTACAGAATGGATATTATGAACTGCTATGTATATTATGCTTTTTCAACACTATTAAGGTAAATACATTGTTTGTTCTCTATTAAAATCTTTCATTTGCTAACTATGCCTATCAGTAGTTAGTGCCTTCCGTAGTTTGAATCTTTTATTTAGCTGGCAGTAGTGGCGCTCGCTGCATTGCAGTAGCTTGAGTAACGAAGATTTTTGTGAGGTAAGTGATTTGTGAAAGGTACAGGTTAATGTTAGTCAGGGCCATTCCTTTGTAGGGATATCTGAAAGTCAGACTGCGTTGCGCTAAAAAAAATATTGTGTGTCAGTTTAAGCACAGTCATGTATAATGTGTTCTAAGGGGAAGTTTCAGCCTGTCTGGCTTAAACGTTTGCACAGGTATGCATAGTCAAAATTCTGTCAAGCATTTAGCTGCTTGCGCAGTCTTGATGCTTCCTCACATTTATCCCACACACTATCAAGCATGCTTCCGATAGCACGTTTATGCACGCTGGCCTGTCTGGCTTAAACGTTTGCATAAGTATGCATAGTCAAAATTCTGTCTAGCATTTAGCTGCTTGCGCAGTCTTGATGCTTCCTCACATTTATCCCACACACTATCAAGGATGCTTCCGATAGCACGTTTGCGCACGCTGGCCTGTCTGGCTTAAACGTTTGCACAAGTATGCATAGTCAAAATTCTGTCAAGCATTTAGCTGCTTGCGCAGTCTTGATGCTTCCTCACATTTATCCCACATACTATCAAGCATGCTTCCGATAGCACGTTTGCGCACGCTGGCCTGTCTGGCATGCAGTTGCGTGTGTGGCTGCCTTAAACGTGTGAGTACTGTTGAACGTTTGTGGCGACACAAGACACGTGACAGTAACCATACGCCTGTCCAATGGTTCTCCTTTAGCTGAATGTAGGTCTGACCCTTCCCAATGACGCGACTGTTGTCGCACGGCACCAGAGACAGATAAGCGGCTCTACAGAGCAGTGCGACTACAGACACACCACAGGGAAGGGTTGCATTCAGCTATTTGGTGGACCCTGTTCGAATGTCGGACAGTTTTTTAAAACATTCTGCACAACAGTGAGCAATAATAATACTGTATTCTTTGAATCTGCTAAAGTTGCGAGATGCCGGGGCTAGCAATCTGTTTAGCACTAAATTCAGCTAGAATTTGCGTATGTAAATGATGCCCTAAGCCCCCCCCCCCTTTTCTAACTCCGACTTTTTGCTGTTGCACATGAATTAAAAAAAGTAACGCGAACTGATTGTAATCGACCCTGCAAGTGGAGTAGAGAAGAGTTTGGCACCTGCAGTAATTTAATTTGATAAAAATTAATTTGACAGTGGAATATTTAATTAATGTCGTGACAGATGAAAGGGTTGCTCTACCTAACTACAGGATGTAAGTTCTGTTCAAGATAACAATTGGATTTATTCTGACTAAATTCAAAATGAAAAACACATGAAACATTTACAATACGTCAATTTGATACACAGTTAACTGCTGTGAAGGTGAAGTTGTCCATAAAATAGCTTGTGGCATTTATGACCAAGTGGTATGTGGAGCCAATTACTTGTAACTCAAGTCTTAAGGAACACACGCAGAAAACACGACATTAATTGCACTGCAACAGTAGTGAGAACTCACACAATGAAATCCCAAGACAGAACCGAGATAGAAAGAACGGAAACACGCGCGCTCTGTTGAGCTCTGATTATCACGTAGCAAAATTCCCTAATCTGCCGGTGCTGGGGACATACATTACCGTGCTGTCTTCTTTACTGCAATAACACGAGCTGGCGAACCAAAATTAGGCCGGCCGCGGTGGTCTAGCGGTTCTGGCGCTGCAGTCCGGAACCGCGGGACTGCTACGGTCGCAGGTTCGAATCCTGCCTCGGGCATGGGTGTGTGTGATGTCCTTAGGTTAGTTAGGTTTAAGTAGTTCTAAGTTCTAGGGGACTTATGACCTAAGATGTTGAGTCCCATAGTGCTCAGAGCCATTTGAACCGAGCTGGCGAACCGGCGGCGATGGATGGTTGCTTCGATGTCCCATCGTAGTGATGATAATGTCGCGAGTATAGCCCGATACTAATTATCCTGGCCTGGTTGTTCCAGACTAAAGACTTCCTAGCAGTTCAAATGCGCCTCTGAGGGAGACGAAGAAAGATCGCCACACAATTACTGACGGTACAGTGATTGATTTTAACAAGTGAAGTCACACAGTAGCTCAGGTACAGTCAACTTTACTCAAATCTGCTCAAGACGGACAACATAGGCCGTTTGTACGCAGAACGCTCAACTGCCAACTGTACTCGGAAAGTTACTTGAAGCCGAAACTTCAGCTACTTTGTCAAACAGGTACTATTAAACAAAAGTATATTAGACAGCCAACGGGAGGCAGGCTGTCAAGAGCAGCGAGTGCTCTGTCTTGTAACCTACTCAGACCGAAGGGCGAGACTAGACTCCCTCACAGAGCACCTGTACAAGCCGAACCCTGTGCATTACCACCCTCACCACAGTGGCCGTGGTTAAATGTGCCAATCAGCAACTTGATGACCAGTGGAGAATTCCGCTCTATTGCCGAAGCACTTGTAATACACCAATGGAGATACTTGACGCCTATTTCTGTGCCGTTTTTGCTACGTCACGGAGCTTTTTCCTGAGCAAGCCAATCATAGGTAATCTTTTACAGAAAATGCGGGAATTTGCCCGCGAAAACTGCCTGGGAAGTCATGTCCTTCCCACGCCTCGCTCGTAGAGCGCCAGAAGGTGTGTTTACCGAATTTCCGCGAAGAAACGGAATATCTCACCCCAGGCGCTCCCTCAGAACCCACCGTGGGCGTGTTGTCCCGCTCTTTTGACAATGCCGGCGTCGGTACAGCATCCACCCCATTCAGCCAGTCCCTCACACCAGCCGGTATAACCCTTTTTTGACCAGCAGAACCCTCCTGTTTTTCCGGACCACCCAGGCAACGAGAGACGCCACGTGCAGCTAGAGACGAAAACATTCATATCTTCCGAGTTCTCAATACTAGCCTTGTAATGGCCATTCTCGGCTATACCTCCCCAAATCGAATTATTAAGAGTAATTGCTGTACACATGAGAGGGGGCAGGCTACTGTGTGCATCGGAAAGGTATGCTACCTCTCAAAGTATCAGAGCTAAAATGTAATGAACGAAAGGTTATCTGCAACTTGTACAGATACAAGTCTACAGTTATAAGAGTCGGACACGAATGGCAAGTAGTAGTTGAGAAGGAGGTCAGACAGGATTGTAACCCATCGCCAGTGATATTCAATCAGTGTACTGACCAAACTGAGAAGGAAACAAAGAAGAAACGTGGAAGAGAATTAAAGCCCTGAGTAAGAAAGAAAGCCTTTGAGACCGTAAGGTCTTGGAAGATCAGTTCACCGGAATGGATAGAGTCTTGAAAATATGTCATAAGATGAGCATCAACAAAGGTGACGTAATAGTAATGGAATGTAGTCAATTTAAATAAGGAGATAATGATATAATTAGATTAGGAAGTTCACTAAAAGCAATTGATGAGTATCGGTATTTGGGCAACAAAATAACAGACGATGACCGAAGCAGAAATTATATAAAACGCAGACTGGCAATAGCAAGAAACGAACTTATAAGAAAGGGAGTGTTGTTAATACTGAATATAAGGGTTAGAAAGTCTATTCTGAAGGTAGCTTTCTGTACAACGTGTAGCCTTGTATGGAAGTGAAACGTCGAATCTGGGAAAGAAGAAATTTGCGGCACAGTTTGACTAAAAGAACGGATCACATCATTGGTCACATACTGAGACATCAAGGAATAGTCGGCTAGGTAGTTGAGGAAAGTGGAGAGGGAGGGTAAAAATTCTAGAGGGATACCAAGGTTTGACTACAATAAGCAGAAGCTATGAAGAAGTAACATGATGTCACATGGTATCAACAGCAACGTATGTTAGAAGTTCCCCATAGAAAACTTGAAATATGTTAATCATAATCGCCAAGTTACGTCCTTTACCATAGCCAAGTGCCAAAGATAGTATAAACAGAACCTATAAAAAGATATGACCATCAAGGATCAAAGACGCGGTGAGGAACAACCATAGACTTTATAAACTGCTGTTCCATATCTACATACATGGTGTATACACATCATTATTAATCAGTAGACACACATGCAATTAAAGAAGAAATTGCTAAGAGTGGATACAGTGTGTCATGCATACGCAATACTTAGTGTATTAACGTGGTCATTTGTACTTCCGAAACCAAGTAATAGGGGAATAAAAAACTTTTTTCTATGTATATTAATCTTAACCTAAAGTAACCTCTTTTTAGGCCACAAAAATACTATCAATACACATCAGACTATAAACAGATATTAGTTATTAAAAATATGCAATATTACAGTTAGTTAATACATTGTAAAATCCAAGTATCATTTGAACAGCTTGCCGAAAACCATATAAGTCTGTATTTTGCTCTTTGTCGGATAGTAAAAAGTGTTTTACATTGTCAATAATATTAACATTCATCACCTCTCTACGAACACATGACCAAAAAAGCCATTAAATGGTGGCCTCCGCAGAAAGCCTTATACTTAAAAAAATGAATATTAAGGCTAACCAATAGGCTAATTAAATCCTGTACGCTTACAGCTGAAGAGTTAAATGTTTCCAAAAGATGTTTTGTGAATGGCAAGACACATTAGGCAAGCTATAAAACTTTTGTCCTATTGTAGTAAGCATTAAAAATAAACCATTTTCTTAAAAATGAGCTGCATAAGTATAATTATATTAAAACTACACATATCAACATTGCATTACCGAGACTTCGGGTCACCAGCGTCATGGACCAACGGCAATAAGAAGAGTTGTTACCTATCCAGTTATCTTCAAACGTTTTGATATTTATTGTCAATGATTACAAATCTGCCTCAAATTTAATTAATACATAGGTAGCCTATTTCAGCCTATAAACAGAAACAAATAATTAACAGTATGCAATATTACAGCCAGCTGATACATCAGTTTACGATCCGCGTATTATTTAACCCGCTACTCAGAATCGTACACATCTTTACTTTTCTGTTTGTCTGATAATAAAACGAGTGTTGCATTGCGTACAAAATTAACATTCATCACATCTCTACGAATCTTCTTCTTCTTCTTCTTCTTCTTCTTGTGGCTTCACAGCCCTGCGTGGGTGTTTGCCTTCTTAACAGTTTCTTCCATTCTGCCCTCTCATTTACTTCCCTCCGCCATCCTCTGATTCCTAGGGTTCTGACGTTTTCTTCCACGTTGTCCAGGCATCGCTTACGTGGTCTTCCTTTTAATCTTCTACCTGTCGGTTTCCATTGGAAGACCTCCTTTATGGTTTTTGTGTCCTCCATCCTTAGAAAAGGTCCCAGCCAGGCAATTCTTTTAATTAGTCTTAAATATCAGTTCCTTGTATGAGATGATGCAACTAATAACTGGTCCAGTGTCATCATTCTTTCGGATCCCTCCATAAATTTTCTGTAGTATTCTTCGTTCAAATACTCTGAGTTGTTGTCAATCAGTGCTGGGTAGCGTCCATGCTTCACATCCATATGTAACCACTGACCTAATCATAACCTCCTGTACACTCATTTTGAGCTGTCGGTTTACCATCCAAAAGTCAGTAGCTTTTTAAATGTATGATAGCACCTATTACCACTTAAAATGGGGGTTTTTATTTCAGTGAATGTGGAATTTATTTTATTAGCATTAGCCTCTACATACTCAAAACCCTCTACACGCTGAAAATTAAAACCTGCTGCTGACATGTTCTACAGATTAGTTGTCCCCTGTTCTATGGAATTTAATACATTTAGTTTTTGATTCGTTAATTTCCTAGGCTGTGCGGCTTGTTCCACTTCCGCCGCTACTCTCTCCAATGACATTAATCATCTACTGATAACTGCAAAGTCATCAGCATATGCAGCCAACTGTGTGGTTCCTATACCTATGTGTTCAGATATTTGCAGTTTTCGTATAATTTCTTCTAAGACGAAATTGAAAAAAAATTGTGGAAATAATCGTCATCTTGGTTCAAATGGCTCTGAGCACTATGCGACTTAACTTCTGAGGTCATCAGTCGCCTAGAACTTAGAACTAATTAAACCTAACTAACCTAAGGGTTTCACACACATCCATGCCCGAGGCAGGATTCGAACCTGCGACGGTAGCGGTCGCTCGGCTCCAGACTGTAGCGCCTAGAACCGCACGGCCACTCCGGCCGGCAATCGTCATCTTGCCTAACCTCTTTATTAATATTGAAAAAATCGCTTAATTCCCCAGTCACGCTCACCATTGCCTTGGAACCTGCCAACCGAAATATACAGGGTTATTACAAATGATTGAAGCGATTTCACAGCTCTACAATAACTTTATTATTTGAGATATTTTAAAAATGCTTAGCACACACGTACAAAAACTCAAAAAGTTTTTTTAGGCATTCACAAATGTTCGATATGTGCCCCTTTAGTGATTCGGCAGACATCAAGCCGATAATCAAGTTCCTCCCACACTCGGCGCAGCATGTCCCCGTCAATGAGTTCGAAAGCATCGTTGATGCGAGCTCGCAGTTCTGGCACGTTTCTTGGTAGAGGAGGTTTAAACACTGAATCTTTCACATAACCCCACAGAAAGAAATTGCATGGGGATAAGTCGGGAGAGCGTGGAGGCCATGACATGAATTGCTGATCATGATCTCCAACACGACCGATCCATCGGTTTTCCAATCTCCTGTTTAAGAAATGCCGAACATCATGATGGAAGTGCGGTGGAGCACCATCCTGTTGAAAGATGAAGTCGGCGCTGTCGGTCTCCAGTTGTGGCATGAGCCAATTTTCCGCGGGCTACGCGTGAAACTTGCCCGCACGCGTTCAACCGTTTCTTCGCTCACTGCAGGCCGACCCGTCGATTTCTCCTTACAGAGGCATCCAAAAGCTTTAAACTGCGCATACCATCGCCGAATGGAGTTAGCAGTTGGTGGATCTTTGTTGAACTTCGTCCTGAAGTGTCGTTGCACTGTTATGACTGACTGATGTGAGTGCATTTCAAGCACGACATACGCTTTCTCGGCTTCTGTCGCCATTTTGTCTCACTGCGCTCTCGAGCGCTCTGACGGCAGAAACCCGAAGTGCGGCTTCAGCCGAACAAAACTTTATGAGTTTTTCTACGTATCTGTAGGTGTCGTGACCATATGTCAATGGATAGAGCTACAGTGAATTTATGAAATCGCTTCAATCATTTGTAATAGCCCTGTATTTGGGTAGTATGCCATCTCTACGAATACGTGACCAAAAAATAATTAACTTCCGCGAGGCTAGTGGCTGTTCAGGAAGAGCTGTGCCGGGCACCCCCTACAGTGTTACCGCACCGCGGGCAGTCCGCGCGCCGCGCCGTCACCACCACCGCTCTGCGATTCGCGTGCTGCTATCTCAACTGCGCCCATTCTGCGCTCTGGAATAAATCACTTTGTGCTGGACGTTGGCGCGTTGCGTGGGAGACGTTTTGGCGAGGGGCGGTCGCAAATCAGGAAGGGCGCGGCCGGCCGGGTGAGAGGCAGCGGAAGGCTTTCAGCGGAATGAGCGCAGATTTTCTGCCGCCGCCGCCGCCGCGCCGGGCAGCGGGTGGTGGGCGTGGCCGCCGCTGCTGCTTCGCCGCCCGCGCCCTGCAGATTACAGTCCGCCGGCGCTCCGGAAGCCGGCTCTTGTCTTCGCGAACGGGCGTGTCCACCTGAAAGTGCTTTCCTCCGAAATGCTGCTTTTCCCATTACACCTCCTCCTATTTTAGGTTTACTACCCGGACACGCTCACTTAACTTTGCATGCCTACCCTCCAAGCCTTATTACGGAGGAAATAGGTGCAAACCAGAAAGCTCGCACCCTCGATTTTTTACAGAACCGAACTCCCAAGCATAAAAAAGCTTCAAAAATCTGACTACTTCACAAATGTGTTAATGCGTTTAACACCGTGCTCCACTGCAGGCTGTTAAAGAAGGTACTAGCACATGGAACAGGTTCACAGGTATGTGAGTGGCTCGAACACTTCTGAAGTTATAGAGCCCAGTATGCTTTCCTCGACTGCGAATGCTTACCAGAGCGCCGCAGGAAAGTGTGACAGCGTCACTGTTATTCTCTGTATAAACAGGGTGTTACAAAAAGGTACGGCCAAACTTTCAGGAAACATTCCTCACACACAAAGAAAGAAAATATGTTATGTGGACATGTGTCCGGAAACGCTTACTTTCCACGTTAGAGCTCATTTTATTACTTCTATTCAAATCACATTAATCATGGAATGGAAACACACAGCAACGGAACGTACCAGCATGACTTCAAACACTTTGTTACAGGAAATGTTCAAAATGTCCTCCGTTAGCGAGGATACATGCATCCACCCTCCGTCGCAAGGAATCCCTGATGCGCTGATGCAGCCATGGAGAATGGCGTATTGTAACACAGCCATCCACAATACGAGCACGAAGAGTCTCTACATTTGGTACCGGAGTTGCGTAGACAAGAGCTTTCAAAATGCCCCCATAAATGAAAGTCAAGAGGGTTGAGGTTAGGAGACCGTGGAGGCCATGGAATTGGTCCGCCTCTACCAATCCATCGGTCACCGATTCTGTTGTTGAGAAGCGTACGAACACTTCGACTGAAATGTGCAGGAGCTCCATCGTGCATGAACCACATGTTGTGTCGTACTTGTAAAGGCACATGTTCTAGCAGCACAGGTAGAGTATCCCGTATGAAACCATGGCGGTGAATCGAGGAAGTACAGTACATACTGACGAAACTAAAATGAACTCTAACATGGAAATTAAGCGTTTCCGGATACATGTCAACATAACGTCTTTTCTTTATTTGTGTATGAGGAATGTTTCCTGAAAGTTTGGCCGTACCTTTTTGTAACACTCTGTATAAATGATCTGACGGACAGAGTGGGCAACAATCTGTGGCTGTTTGCTGACGATGCTGTGGTGTACGGGAAGGTGGTCGGTCTGTTGGGAGAAGTCTAGGAAAGCGTGGTTCATCTGTAAAGTAGACCACATATATAAGACTATTGCACCCTGTTCTTGACTACTGCTATAGTGTTTGTGATCCGTACCAGGTCGGATTAAAGGAAGATGGTTCAAATAGGTTCATATGGCTCTGAGCACTATGGGATTTAACATCTACGGTCATCAGTCCCCTAGAACTTAGAACTACTTAAACCTAACTAACCTAAGGACATCACACAACACCCAGTCTTCACGAGGCAGAGTAAATCCCCAACCCCGCCGGGAATCGAACCCGGGAACCCGGGCGCGGGAAGCGAGAAAGGAAGACATCGTGACAGTTTAGAGACGGGCTGTTAAATTTGTTACTAGTAGGTTCGAACAACACGCAAGTGTTACAGCGATACTCAAACCGGAATCCCTGGATGGAAGCCGGCATTCTTGTCGAAGAATAATTTTGAGAAAATTTAGGTAACTGGCATTTGAAGCTAAGTGCAGAACGATTCCACTGCCTCCACCATACACTGCGCCTAAGGACAATGACGATAAGATACGAGAATTTAGGACTCATACAGAGTCTCCAAGGTAGATGCCATTTTCCTCAACTTCCGGAAGGCGTTCGATACAGTTCCGCACTATCGCCTGATAAACAAAGTAAGAGCCTACGGAATATCAGACCAGCTGTGTGGCTGGATTGAAGAGTTTTTAGCAAACAGAACACAGCATGTTGTTCTCAATGGAGAGACGTCTACAGACATTAAAGTAACCTCTGGCGTGCCGCAGGGGAGTGTTATGGGACCATTGCTTTTCACAATATATATAAATGACCTAGTAGATGGTGTCGGAAGTTCCATGCGGCTTTTCGCGGATGATGCTGTAGTATACAAAGAAGTTGCAGCATTAGAAAATTGTAGCGAAATACGTGAAGATCTGCAGCGGATAGGCACTTGGTGCAGGGATGGCAACTGACCCTTAACATAGACAAATGTAGTGTATTGCGAATACATAGAAAGAAGGATCCTTTATTGTATGATTATATGATAGCGGAACAAACACTGGTAGCAGTTACTTCTGTAAAATATCTGGGAGTATGCGTACGGAACGATTTGAAGTGGAATGATCATATAAAATTAATTGTTGGTAAGGCGGGTATCAGGTTGAGATTCATTGGGAGAGTCCTTAGAAAATGTAATCCATCAACAAAAGAGGTGGCTTACAAAACACTCGTTCGCCCTATACTTGAGTATTGCTCATCAGTGTGGGATCCGTACCAGATCGGGTTGACGGAGGAGATAGAAAAGATCAAAAGAAGAGCGGCGCGTTTCGTCACAGGGTTATTTGGTAAGCGTGATAGCGTTACGGAGATGTTTAGCAAACTCAAGTGGCAGACTCTGCAAGCTAGGCGCTCTGCATCGCGGTGTAGCTTGCTGTCCATGTTTCGAGAGGGTGCGTTTCTGGTTCAAATGGTTCAAATGGCTCTGAGCACTATGAGACTTAACATCTATGGTCATCAGTCCCCTAGAACTTAGAACTACTTAAACCTAACTAACCTGAGGACATCACAAAACACCCAGTCATCACGAGGGAGAGAAGGGTGCGTTTCTGGATGAGGTATCGAATATATTGCTTCCCCCTACTTATACATCCCGAAAAGATCACGAATGTAAAATTAGAGAGATTCGAGCGCGTACGGAGGCTTTCCGGCAGTCGTTCTTCCCGCGAACCATACGAGACTGGAACAGGAAAGGGAGGTAATGACACACACCGTTGGGTGGCTTGCGGCGTATAAATGTAGATGTAGATGTAGATGTAGTCATATTGATAGTCGTTTTTTCCTTGCTCTGTTTGCAAGTGGAATAGGAAAGGAAATGTCTAGTAGTGGTATGGGATACCCTCCGCCATGCACCGTACCGTGGACTGCGGATTAGCTATGTAGCTGTAGATGTAGGTGTAGAAGGTGTTAAATATTTCACGTTACCTATTATTTATTTATCTGAATCCTAAAAAACCTTGTAATCTCCCCACAGATAAATAATATGTCTAATAACACCCAACAGTAAAAAATGTAAGTATATAATTCACATTCAGCGTAACCTTCCAACAGATGCACTCCAAAACCTCCCAACAGTAAAATTTCGTAACCTACCAATAATACAATGTGACTAACTTCTCAATAAAATTGTCGCTCGCTTATAACCTTTCAATAATGACTGTGAATTTAAACTGGTGAATTTTGGACGTCAGCAGCGCTGCGTCATGGCCCTGAAAGATCATTCTGAAGAAATTGAAAATTCTTACCTCAATAAGGTCGCCGGATAACGCGTATATATCTGCTCCTATAAGAAATTTTTCTGGCACAGCCCTGTGCAATGCTGGCCGATAGATTTGTCATGTATAAAAAGAAACAACTGATTTTTCTTTACAATAATCGGAATGACCATGGATTGGAGAAATTAGTAAGTTCTTTAAATTGAGATGAATGATTTCAAAAGTTAATTTTTTATAAGAAAGATTATTATTAATAGATTTTTTTAAAAACATTTACATGGGGCTTGACATAACAATAGTACATATGCGCGAGGCTGCTTTTACCTTATATTATATCGCTCAGGCTCCGCCATCGCTCCCCACGACCGGCCCAGCCAACTTCATACACACAACAGCTCGCTACTACTACTACAACTGCTACACAGTTCCTACTGCTGACAACACTGCTCTCTGGTCTGAGATTCTCTTATAGCTTACATATCGCAGGCAGCGCGTGAGCAATCCATCGAAATTACATCTGCTCGAGTGCGCTAGCAACAAATTCCTTAATCATGGACCTCTTACAACCTCTAAAACACAATACAGTCCCAAAACTACAATGTAATACAAAGGCCGTTCTGTAAGTAATGTAACACTTCTTTTCTGAAAACGGGTTGGTTTTATTCAGGATTTCAATGCGCCGTATTATTCTTCACTCATTTCACTAGAAAACCTTATTTTCCGACATAATGTCCGTTCAATGCGACGGCTTTACGCCACCTTATTGAGATGGCCTGTATCCAAGCATGGTACCACTCTAATGGTCGACGTGAGAGCCAATGTCTTGCTGCATTAACAGCGTCCCAATCATCCACTCACTGCTTCTCGCGGAGTGTATCCTCCATTGGGCAAAACGAGTGAAAGTCAGAAGAAACTAGATCCAGGCTGTAGGGTGGATTGGAAGAATAGTCCAATGAAGTTTTGCGAGCTCCTCTCTGGCGCGCAGACTTGTGTGCGGTCTTTGCATGCAGAAGGAGAAATTTGTTTGCATTTTTGTGGCGATGAAGTCGCGGAAGTCGTTTCATGTTTCTACAAGATCATGAGGGTGGCGCAATGCACTTCATAATTGATTATGGCGCCATGAGGGAGTGCATCAAACAGAATAACCCCTTCAGAGTCCCAGAAGAGCGTCGTCATGATTTTACCGGTTGAGTGTGCCGCTTTGAACGAAACCCTAGGAGGAGAGGCGATGTGGCGTCACTCGATGTATTGCCTTTTGTTTTCGGTTCGAAGTGATGAACCCATATTTCATCGCCTATGACGATGTTCGACAAAAAATTACCACAATCATCCCCGTAAGACACAAGCAGTTGCCCATAGATTCGTCGCTCTTTGTGGTCTTCCGTTAGGCAGCGAGGAAGCCAGGGGGCACACACTTCTGAGTGGCCCGACTGCGGAGTGTCAGCGCTACCAACAGAAACGCCGTAGTGCAGCGGTGTGCTTCATTGTGATCCATCGGCCACCTCGAATGAGAGTGTCGGCACGTTCCAACGTTGCAGGAATAACCTTTTTTTTTTTCCGACCGATACTCGAGAGATCGGACAGGTCTGCTCGACCTTGTTGTGATAATGGATGATGACAAACGCCTCGCCCGACGCTTACTGTGCTTTTGTTCACTGCCAGGTCACCGTAGACATTCTGCAAGCGCTTACGAATAACTGCGATTGTCTGGTTTTCCGCTAGAAGAAACTCAATAACAGCTCTCTGCGTGCAACACACCTTCGTCACAAACGTCATTTTCAAGTCTATTATAGCTCCGCCACCTGTCGCAACTTCATGAACCTGTAGGAACTGAAGCGGGAACATTCCGCGATGTCCCACAAAAAAATTCCGCAATCTGCATCCGAAATTGGCCGAGAAAAAAATGTGTTGCATTACTTGTTCATTGCCCCTCGTATTAATGTTGGGAGAATTTCTTACTAGTCCAATGTTCAGCAACAAGACCATCACTGTCATTAACTGCAACCAAGTCTTCCATGTCACGGGGTCCGGTCATATTCTTGCAAACCAACAGTGTTAAGCGTCCTGCCTTGCCGCACGTTCCCGAAGTTCATCATTGACACAGCATGTCTTGCATCCTGTCACGCTTGCCCCCTAGCTGCTTAAGGTCTTCCAACCCCTATACTGGAGATGGCAGCGTCATGATTGCTTCTCTTTTGCTGCCCATAATCCTTCAGGGGTCTTTGTTCTCCATAGCTCAGTTCGCCAGGCTTTTCTTGAATTGGTGCTGTTGAAAGGAAGAAGCTTTTTCTGGATTTCAGTCGTGTTGGATATGCATGCTTCCTAAACAATGGATGCCTTGCATCTGTTTCTTGCCTTTTCTCTCCAATCTTACTGCTGCCTGTCTTCTTACATCTGGACGTGCTACTCCCATAGGAAAAATCTTACTGAGTGGATGTGGACTTAAGCACCCTGTGATTATGCGACCTGTCTCATGAAGAGCCGCATCAACTCGATTACTGTGCGCAGAGTTTGTCCAAACTGGAGCGGCATACTCTGAAGCATAGAACAAAACAGTAAGAGCGGATTTGCGGAAGACCCTGAGTTGTGCTCCTCACGCTCTGTTTCTCTCTCAGCGGACGAGATGGTTCCTGGTGAATACCTTCTGCCTGGTATCTATACACTGTTGTTTGTAAATTAAGGTACGATCAACTTTTAACCCTAGGTACTGTAGATGAACACAGCGATTGAAACTGCGTCTCTTGCAGATGATGTACAGAATCTTATAGAATCTTTATGGTTGACAACGTTCCGTTTTAAGAGAACCCAGTTTTCCAAGTACATTATGTGATCAAAAGTATCTGGACAGCCCTAAAAACGTTTCTGATTTTAGGTGCATTGTGCTGCCACCTGTTGCCAGGTACTCCATATCAGCAACCTCAGTAGTCATTAGACATCTTAAGAGAGCAGAACGGGGCGCTCCGCGGATCTCACGAACTTCGAACCTGGTCAGGTGAGTGGGTGTCACTTGTGTCATACGTCTGCACGCGAGATATCCACACTCCTCAGTACCCCTAGGTCCACTGTTCCCGAAGTGATAGTGAAGTGGAAACGTGAAGAGACACGCACAGCACAAAAGCCTTCAGGCCGAACTCGTCTTTTGACTGACTGAGGCCGCCGACTGTTGAAGAGGGTCGTAATGTGGAATAGGCAAATATCTATCCAGGCCATCGCACAGGAATTCCATACTGTAAGTACTATGACAGTTAGGCGGTAGGTGAGAAAACAGATTTCATGGTCGAGCGGCTGCTCATAAGCCACATATCACGCCGGTAAATGACAAACGACACCTCGCTTATTGTAAGGAGCGTAAGCATTGGGCGATTGAACAGTGGAAAAACGTTGTGTGCAGTGAAGAATCACGGTACACAATGTGGCGATCCGATGTCAGGGTGTGGGTTTGGTGAATGCCAGGCAAACGTCATCTGCCAGCGTGTGTAGTGCCAACAGTAAAATTCCGAGGCGTTGGTGTTATGGTGCGCTGTAGAGGGGGTTGCACCCCTTGTTTTGCGTGGCACTATCACAGCTAGGCCCACATTGATGTTTTAAGCACCCTCTTGCTTTTGTTCCCGGGTTCGATTCCCGGGGGGGTCAGGGATTTTCACTGCCTCGTGATGACTGGGTGTTGTGTGATTGTGATGTCCTTAGGTTAATTAGGTTTAAGTAGTTCTAAGTTCTAGGGGACTGATGACCATAGATGTTAAGTCCCATAGTGCTCAGAGCCATTTGAACCAGCCTCTTGCTTTCCACTGAAATGAAATGAAATGTCGTGTGGCTAGGGCCTCCCGTCGGGTAGACCGTTCGCCTGGTGCAGGTCTTTCGAGTTGACGCCACTTCGGCGACCTGCGCGTCGATGGGGATGAAATGATGATAATTAGGACAACACAACACCCAGTCCCTGAGCGGAGAAAAATCTCCGACCCATCCGGGAATCGAACCCGGGACCCTAGGATTGACATTCTGTCACGCTGACCACTCAGCTACCGGGGCCGGACTGTTGAAGATCAATTCGGGGATGGTGATTGCATCTTTCAACACGATCGAGCACCTGTTCATAATGCACGGCCTGTGGCGGAGTGGTTACACCACAATAACATCCCTGTAATGGACTGGCCTACACAGAGTGCTGACGTGAATGCTATGGAACACTTTTGGTATGTTTTGGAACGCCGACTTCGTGCCATGCCTCTCCGACCGACATCGATATCTCTCCTCAGTGCAGCACTCCATGAAGAATGGGCTGCCATTCCCCAAGAAACCTTCCAGCACGTAATTGAACGTATGCCTGCGAGAGTGGAAGGTTTCATCAAGGCTAAGGGTGGGTCAATACCATACTGAATTCCAGCATTACTGATGAAAGGCGCCACGAACTTGTAAGTCATTTTTAGCCAGGCGTCGGGATACTTTTGATCACATAGTGTATCTCAGTGTTTATCACATCATTTCTCCCGAACTACGTGTTGTACAAAGATATAATTTTGCAAGTACATTAAGTGATATATGTGAATACTGTTTGCAAACTGTGTTTCGAATAGATTTGGTAGTAATGAGTAATAAATTAGAAGTTATAGCCGGTCGGGGTGGCCAAGCGGTTCTAGGCGCCACAGTCTGGAACCGCGCGGCCGCTACGGTCGCAGGTTCGAATCCTGCCTCGGGCATGGATGTGTGTGATGTCCTTAGGTTAGTTAGGTTTAAGTAGTTCTAAGTTCTAGGGGACTGATGACCATAGATGTTAAGTCCCATAGTGCTCAGAGCCATTTGAACCATTTTTAGAAGTCATGCCTGATGCTGAAGCTTTACTGCATGAACAGTGAAACGACAAATTCTTTCTTTTAATATTTCATGGGAGGGAGGGCGGGTGTCAGCGACAAATCTTTCGAAAAGTGTTTTGTGATTCTCTCATTCTCAAATACTGGATGAATATAGTCTGAGTAATATGCGTGTCTTGAATTACCCTGCCTCAAGACCTATACATCTACATCTACATCTACATCCATACTCCGCAAGCCACCTGACGGTGTGTGGCGGAGGGTACCTTCAGTACCTCTATCGGTTCTCCCTTCTATTCCAGTCTCGTATTGTTCGTGGAAAGAAGGATTGCCGGTATGCCTCTGTGTGGGCTCTAATCTCTCTGATTTTATCCTCATGGTCTCTTCGCGAGATATACGTAGGAGGGAGCAATATACTGCTTGACTCTTCGGTGAAGGTATGTTCTCGAAACTTTGACAAAAGCCCGTACCGAGCTACTGAGCGTCTCTCCTGCAGAGTCTTCCACTGGAGTTTATCTATCATCTCCGTAACGCTTTCGCGATTACTAAATGATCCTGTAACGAAGTTTTTAACATTAATACTTGACTTGTTAAGTATGGTTCTTAATGGTAGATTATGTCACCACTTTAAGCTTTTTAACTGGGTCAATAATTATATGAAGCACTGAAAATCATACTTTAGTTGCCCCTGGAAGCCGTTAGATAGGCAACCTGATGCTTGGACCGGATGACTGGGTGGCCGTTTCAGCATTTCAGTGATACATATAGTGTGATTTAAAAAGTTATGTGATCTGTAAGTAAAAAGTACAGTAATACTTAGAAGGGAGCATAATGGATAACACCGAAGCTACTGTGTAGGAGTTATCGACGTCAGCTACTGAAGCAAAGAACCTACGTTAGATTCTTTGTCAGCACATCAGGCTTGTAAGGGGTATCAAAATGTCTAAGTTTTTCCTTTTGAACTTGTGAGCCCAAACCAGTAGCTGTTTGGCTTTTGAGGCAGCCACGCTAACACGCAAGATGGCAAAAAGACTTGCGTCTAATTGTGTGCCGGATGATATATTGTTATCGTGAGCGCTCTAAGAACCAAATGTGCTTGAAAGAAAATACCTTAATGTAGAGAAGAACGGCTGAATTACGAGTAACACAAAGGAGAAAGCTCTGAAATACTATACATGGTGTTCGGAAATTCTTGTTACAAACTTCTAGGTCTTGTAGACTCGTGTAAGTAGATAATATTTTGAACTGGTATCTATGTCCGGAAACGTACCGTTTCCGTGCTAGAACCATTTGAAAACATGTTGGTAAAGCCACCACTTTTACGAGTAATTATTTAGGCGTGTCCCAGTAAGTTACTTGTTTTAGAGGTCCACTCATTTATAGTCAAAAATATTGTTCGTTTAGTCGTCGACGGGTCCTCTTCAAGGTGACGCAGTGCGGCCTCTTTCAATTCGGGTGTGCGGCGTCTTCTTGGAGCGTCACAGTCACTCATACTAACAGTGAAGGTATCCTTTCCCGAAATCGTTGCATAATTGTGCCGAAAATAGTATGCGATGGAGTCGGACATTGTGGAGAACGATCTTGATAAAAGCGACGAGCAACTCTCCAATTGCCGTGGGCTTCGCCATTCAGGAGGATCATGTCGCTGTATTCTGCAAAGGTGTAGTCAACGATTCTGCTCTAACACTCATAGACAAGTTAATGAACCAGGTCAGAGAGGTAGCATGGATGTCTAATGACATCAGCCGATCCGACGTACGATCCTCCACTATGAATAAACTGCTGCATACCGACCTGGCAAAAATGTTTTAAAACGGCTATAGCACGAAAATAGTACGTTTCCGCAGATGGATTTCTATTCAAAATATTATGTACTCACTACCCTTTACGAGTTCTAGAAGTTTTGTGAGGTCGTCTCAGCATTCTTTTATGTATGCAGCATTGTTCATAATCCTAACGATAAGTTTCTACCTTGTTTACTTTCTTAGATTTCGCCTTTTAATCGCTCACAGAGGCAGAAACCTAAAGGTGTACGGCCCAGAGACTTTGGAAGCCACGAAACGTGACAGTTTCTGTCATTCCATTTTCCAAGGAAGGTTGGGCTTAGATCAGGGGTGATCAATCTTTTCGGCAGGCCGGCCAAATTTTTAAGAAAGGATTTCCCCACGGGTCGTATTACCAATTTTTGTTTTGTGAACCAAAACAAACAAGAAATGTTAATTTATTTTTTTAAAGAAACTAAAACAAATATGAGGAAAGAACAATGACATACAGTATTAGTGGGATGTCTGGTTCCCTTTGACTGAACTAAGAGAGTCAGTGTTGATGTCAACTGAAGTTTTGCTACAAGGAGTTTTTCAGATGAACGTCAGTAATCCGTGTTCTCATTTGTGATTTGCTGCAATTCGTCTGACTAACACTGTTCACACATGTGTTTCCAAATATTTGAAACATGTTTGTAATACGCTGGATATTTCTTCTTGTCCAAATATGTTTTATAGAACTTTCCAAACCAACCTGATTAAATTTAACTGTAAATCACATTGTATTTCGCAGCATTCCATTTGTAAATGTCTGAATGGCGTATCAAATACAAAAAAGCACACAATGTTTCTCAAAATCCTGAAATCGGTTATCGAATTCGTATTTCACGTCAGATATCAAAGAAGCGTATTTAACCGCTGCCGACTCCGACTGCTTTGACACCGTAGGGACATATGTGAAGTTTTTTGTTTGTAGCCGGCCGAAGTGGCCGTGCGGTTAAAGGCGCTTCAGTCTGGAACCGCAAGACCGCTACGGTCGAGGGTTCGAATCCTACCTCGGGCATGGATGTTTGTGATGTCCTTAGGTTAGTTAGGTTTAACTAGTTCTAAGTTCTAGGGGACTAATGACCTCAGCAGTTGAGTCCCATAGTGCTCAGAGCCATTTGAACCAACCATTTTTGTTTGTAACCGTTGTTCCCAAAGCTCCAGTTTCATTTGGAATGCGGAAATAGGATCATGCATGACATTAATCAGCTGATCTTTTCTTTGGAGTCGAGTATTAACATCATTTAATTATATCGACTAAGCATGCAAAGTCGGAGAGCTATTCTTTATCTTCGAACTCCTGGAGTCTGTTTGATTTGCTTTCAAAGAATGATTGAATTTCTTGCTTGAAATCAAAAAACTCTTTTCAATGTTTTCGCACGGGCTACCCATCTTACTTCTGTATAATACGAAATGCTGTCATGCTCTGAATCCAAAGACTTCAGAAATTCTTGGAACTGGCGGTGATTCAGTCCTTTCGACTTAATAAAGTTCACTGTTTTGACAACTACCTTCGCGACATGGTCTATTTTGTGGGACTCGACACATAAATTTCCTTCGTGAATAATGCAATGGCGTCGCCGTATTGCAAAATTGTCGGGCCTTGTTTTCAATCAACTGAACTAAACCTTGGTGTTTCCCAGCCATTGCTGCAGCACCATCCGTTGCTAGCCCCGATTTCGTGATGTTCTTAAGTGGATACACTGCCGCTAATTCTTCTGTTTTATTAAAATTGGCATTAACACCTCTAACAAAAATCGCCATTTGGACGGAATGCACCATATCTGTGCATTTATCAAAAGCTGGAGAATAACATACAGTATAAACTCAGATGAACGACTTTTTAAATTTTTTTCAGTTTGTCTTCCAGTGTCGTCCACAGGTCAAGTAATAGATTGACGAGACAGGCTTATTTTTGAGAAATTTTTTTGAGACGTAAATGTTGAGCATTTGCTTAGCTATGGTTACAACGCATGAACATCCTATTGACTTAGCACACAAATGGTCATGAATGAACTTATGAACAAGTCTACATCTAATCTGTAAGGTCCGGCAATACGGGCCATATAATATAGATGGTCATTATTCAAGATTAGTGTATTTGACCTGAAATGGTATAGAATCGATTCAAAATAAACTAAGCATGTACCTTATTGAGCTTCATGACGAAGTTATGGTTATGAGTCACAGAAACATTAAAATAGGGGATAATGTGACGGCAATGGGGTACTCAGTTTGCCTTCATGGCGGTGATCCACACAGATACTGTAAAACTATGTCTGTGGAACACTGCCATCATAATTTGGGCCTGGTGACCACTGCCATCGAACTTAGGAAATGACAGCGGAATTATATTTAAAACTGAAGTGTGACTTGGCGAACATCGTTCCAGTCAACACACTTAAAACTATTGACCGACAGAGGTCAATTATGCTCAAAGCTGAAGTGTGAGTTGGCAAACATCGCTCCGGTCAACACACTTAAAATAATTGACCGACAAAGGTCAATATGTACGTAAAGAACTAGTGCAAACTATGGGAAAATAGTTAAATTATGATGTGATTTGGCGAACAACGCTACAAGCGACACCTTTAAACGTCATTGAGTAAGATCAATTCAAACTGATCTGGCTAGTCTGAACCAAAACTTCGTATCCAGTAGACTGTGTCAAGGTGACGTTACTCTCCCGTGATACTTATATGGATATCACCGCCATTAATTATGTTAAATAAAAGTTGTGTATGACTAGGTGATGGCATCACTGTTATCATACACACATAATATTGACTATAATCGGTCCTATCGAAGGATTATGTGGTAGCACCTATATTCTATAATAGGGTAGTGACTTGGTGATCATCATTCCGGTTACGACACGTACATGCTATTGACCGACGAAGTTATTATCCACTAATTAAATCAAGTGTTGAAACCGTTCTTTACTCTAGAACGTGCCTACTGAGTATCAGTTGACCATCTGTGTGCATGTTCAACCTGTTTAATACGCCAAATATTAACCATTTACGTTGCTACCCTATATAATAATGCAATATAATTAGGTAACTGAATATTACTATATAACTAATAGACACCTTCATAGATGGGTCCAAAAATTTATTACGATGTCAAACTAATATACCTAGCCATTCAACCTACGGGGGTACAGACATATGTTGGCAAGGGAAAAGCATACCCCCATTAACATTACGGTGGATGTAATAATGGTTGTAAAAATTCAAAGAAGCTTCTATCTCGCAGCTGCAGTTGGTCGTTAAGATGGTTGTTTCCGTCATGTTCTGTCTCGTAATGCCGCTTGATATTAAATTCTTTTGGAACCGAGACAGATTCATTGCATACCAGATATATGGGTTTACTTTTATATTCCACAAAAAGTTTAAAGTCCACTTGTCTTGAAACTCTGTCAACTTCTCTTTAACTGTCCTCTTCTTAGGTCCTTTTTGTTTACTGGTTGATAGCATACGAAATTTACATCTTGAACTGAAACAGATTTTTTACCATAAGTCGGAAACTGACAAAGAGACCACATGGTAATCAGAGTTTTGTAATTTTTTATACACAGGGGACATGGAGTGCAGAGTCAAATGTCAATTACCTAAAGTAGTTCGAAAATGGAAATCTGTGGTAAGTTCTATGGGATCAAACTGCTTAGGTCATCGGTCCCTAAGCTTACACACTACTTAATCAAACTTAAACTAACTTATGCTAAGGACAACACACATACACCCATGCCCGATGGAGGACTCGCACCTCCGACGGTGCGAGCCGCGCGATCCGTGACAAAGCGCCCAAGACCGCGCGGTTAGCCCGCGCGGCAAGAAGTTATATGCAACTCTCGAAAATTCCCTACAAAATCTACTTTAAAGCTCCGCAAAGTTGGTTAACGCAGTAAAACAAGCTGACTGTTTTGATGAATTGTGTGGCTCTGTGGCAGGACGCTCAATTGCCACGTGGGTGCCTTCGATTCCCTGTTGTGGTAAATTTTTAAACAATGGTTCATGTTCCAAGAGCATTTCCATGAAGCATAGGGTACATGAAGAGGGAAAAAATTAATTTGAAATATTTTCTTTCTTAAACAAACTTATATATTAGGGATCGGTGATTAGGAATTTATATCAGCAATGAAAACTGGATTTTTTGTGTGGTATGCAATTAGAAATAAGAATACGTGTATTTTTCGTAAAAACGGCAATTAAATATGTGCTAATTAGCATATATTTATATGACGTAGGTATTCGAACAGACGAAAGAAAATGCAACTATTGAAACTAAACTCGAACCAGGAATCCAGCAATTACAAGTCTCGAGCTCTGGTTTTTTTTTTTTCAATTTTTATGTATTTCACTTTTCACGGAAATGGTTGTAGAGCATGCAACTATGTTTAACAATATATATCACCCATGGACCTATGTTGAAAAATGCAACCCACGTGAGCATCGAAACCTGCCCGTCCATATGCAGCTACGTTGCTCGTCTAGTTATCGTCTTTCACAGTCCGTTCTATCGAGAATTTTTGAGAGCAGTATTCAACTGTTTTGGGTAATTGCTATTTTAGTTCTGAACGTCATGTATCATAGATTTACACTACAGGCCATTAAAATTGCTACACCAAGAAGAAATGCAGATGATAAACGGGTATTCATGGGACAAATATATTATACTAGAACTGATATGTGATTACATTTTCACGCAATTTGGGTGCATAGATCCTGAGAAATCAGTACCCAGAACAACCACCTCTGGCCGTAATAACGGCCTTGATACGCCTGGGCATTGAGTCAAACAGAGCTTCGATGGCGTGTACAGGTACAGCTGTCCATCCAGCTTCAACACGATACCACAGTTCATCAAGGGTAGTGACTGGCGTATTGTGACGAGCCAATTGCTCGGCCACCATTGACCAGACGTTTTCAATTGGTGAGAGATCTGGAGAATGTGCAGCCAGGGCATCAGTCGAACATTTTCTGTACCCAGAAAGGCCCGTACAGGACCTGCAACACGCGGTCGTGCATTAACCTGCTGAAATGTAGGGTTACGCAGGGATCGAATGAAGGGTGGAGCCACGGGTCGTAACACATCTGAAATGTAACGCCTCCTGTTCAAAATGCGAACAAGAGGTGACCGTGACGTGTAACCAGTGGCACCCCATACCATCACGCCAGCTGATACGCCAGTATGGCGATGACGAATACACACTTCCAATGTGCGTTCACCGCGATGTCGCCAAACACGGATGCGACCATCATGATGCTGTAAACATAACCTGGATTCATCCGAAAAAATAACGTTTTGCCGTTCGTGCACCCAGGTTCGTCGTTCAGTACACCATCGCAGGCGCTCCTGTCTGTGATGCAGCGTCAAGGGTAACCGCAGCCATGGTCTCCGAGCTGATACTCCATTCTGCTGCAAACGTCGACGAACAGTTCGTGCAGATGGTTGTTGTCTTGAAAACGTCCCCATCTGTTGACTCATGAATCAAGACATGGCTGTACGATCCGTTACTACCATGCAGATAAGATGCCTGTCATCTCGACTGCTAGTGTTACGAGGCCGTTGGGATCCAGCACGGCGTTCCGTGTTACCCTCCTGAACCCACCGATTCCATATTCTGCTAACAGTCATTGGATCTCGACCAACGCGAGCAGCAATGTCGCGATCCGATAAACCGCAGTCGTGATAGGCTACAATCCGACCTTTATCAAAGTCGGAAACGTGATGGTACGCATGTCTCCTCCTTACACGGGGCATCACAACAACGTTTCACCAGGCAACGCCGGTCAACTGCTGTTTGTGTATGAGAAATAGGTTGGAAACTTTCCTCATGTCAGCACGTTGTAGGTGTCGCCACCGGCGTCAACCTTGTGTGAATACTCTGAGAAGCTAATCGTTTGCATATCAGAGCATCTTCTTCCTCTCGGTTAAATTTCGCGTATGTAGCACGTCATCTTCGTGGTGTAGCAATTTTAATGGCCAGTAGTGTAAAAAATTACATATGCTTCGCTTAACCCAGCATCTTACTTTAAAATCTCCAGTTTGACTTCTTTTGTTACGGTTGTTTCATAAAATAATTCTACATTTCAAGTCGATAACATTATTAGTTCTTATAATAATAGAGAATGACAGGTGGATGAAGTTGCACTGCCAGCCGGTGTGGCCGAACGGTTCTAGGCGCTTCAGTCGCTTCAGTCGGAATCCTGCCTCGGGCATGGATGTGTGTTAAGTAGTTCTAAGTTCTAGGGGACTGATGACCTCAGATGTTAAGTCCCATAGTACTCAGAGCCATTTGAACGATTTTTTTGAAGTTACACTAGGCCGTTCCCTTTTATACATTTGTAATGCTAAATCCTTAAACGTCATCAGTAAAAACATATTATTAAAATTAAGTATTTATTATTTTGTATTACTAAAATAAAAAGAAGGTACTGAGGGAGAAACCATTGCTAATGTCGACTGGTGTACCTACTCAGCGTAATTGAATATATAAAATAAATGTAAGCCTACTAAATTAAAGGCAAGTATCACAGATTAATTGTAAAAAGATAAAAGCTCGCTTTACTTGCCTCAAGTGATGACAAGTCTGTCGTGATCGAACGTGCACCAAGCACACACGTGAAGGGCCGTAACTTTATGGCCGATATTGTTGTGAGTTTGCAGTAAAATTAAATGTGGAATGCATTGGCTCTGTCTGGCACTCGTCTCACTCGCGCAGTCCAACGAAAGTATCCGGCTGCGCAATCCACACTACTGCTGATTATTGGTTGCATATCGCCAAGGCGAACTATATTTTCTTCAAGATGAAGCGCGGGCTTGTCAAAATAAACTCAACATAGTGATTTCTTTCCAAACAGGAATATAGATGAAAATCTAACGATAGTTTAACCAGTGAACTGAGATATTATTATTGTAATTGGATTGATGGTATGCTCTTTTGGGGGTTTTGTGTGAAAGAACATTAACTTTTTGTTTCATATGAAACAGGTCCGCGGGCCAAATATTAGCGCCCAGCGGTCCGCACGCGGCAACGGGCCCCTGTATAAAGACACGGTGCCACAACTAACCCAGGTAACTGATTGTCTATCATACTACACCATACATTTACAGAGCAGCGTTCTTGTAAATGAGTCTCCACAAAGGTAAGTGTGTTCCCGTCGGATCACCGATGTTAGTTTCTAATGTTACTGATACCGCCACGAATGATACACACAGTCACAATCGTATTCACAGCTGCCAAATTACATTACTCAAATTCAAGTACAACTTCAAAACAAAAGTGGAAATCGATAAATAAGCCTATAACAACTGCGTACCAACAAGCGAAATGAAGAGTTATCTCTCCAAGCAATTAAAATGGAACATATGTTATATGGAATATTTTATTCGAGTTCGTTAATACTACCAAGTCCTAATATATTTATTATCCCTCAAGAAACACCCTTTATATGTATAAAGTTTTTGTGTGTGTGTGTGTGTGTGTGTGTGTGTGTGTGTGTGTGTGTGTGTGTGTGTTTTTGTGTGTGTCAGAGAGAGAGAGAGAGAGAGAGAGAGAGAGTTCCACCATCGCTCTGGACCACCTGGTATAATTTCAGCCAGTAGTGGTACACATGTGAGTTAGTACTGTAACGCCGGAAATGCATATCCTCCTATTTCCATCTATAGCACTGCAATTTTTTTTTCCTTATTTTGTCACCTGAAGATATGACATTTCTGTCTCTTTATATATTGTAATTGTTTTACTGTTTGTATATATATATGTATGCATTTATGTTGGTTTGTTTTGTGAATATTATTTGTATTTATACGCTGGGTCTGGCCTAGGGAAAACTATGCTATCGAACGAATACATCGATAGGTCGTGTGGAGAACCAAAGTGTTTAGAATCTTTGGTGGTGTTAACTCGGTCGCGTGGAGCGCGGGCAGAGAGAGAGAGTCTGGCTGAGGTGGTGCAGTGGAGCAGGTGTGTTGTGTGAAGCTCCCACGAGTTGCCGCGCTTTCGGGGTTTGGCAGCATGTAATTGCGCTTGACTTGCGATGATAGTTTCTGACATAGTGTCGCGGACAGGAAGCATTAGCTGGCGCACATCAAGAGCCCGTTTCGTCTGGTGACCGTGTCGAGAAGAAGGCGCGCCAATATCCAGCTTCTGCAACAGCGATGGCCGACAATGAGTGACTGTCGCCACCTCCTCGATCGACGGCTTCAAACCTTCAATCAAAGAACAAGGAAGACTGGAAGCACGTAAAGTTTTAGAATTGTATGGCAGACCTCAGCTTTTCAAACTTTTAAAATTGTTGCATCACAAAATTACAGCAACTTAGCATGAAACTTTGTTGCTCATTGTCCCAATTGCATTGCCAAGAAGGGTCCCTTCCTTATCCGAAATGAACCTGAGTGTCGTTGAAATTCAAACGCCAGCATTAAAGTAATATAATTCGATTTCACTGCATTAATTTCAAAGTTCAGTTGAGGCACTCATAGCTGGCTACAACATTTAGATTACACAAGCACAAATTAAGAGTGCGAGTTTTGTTACCGTATTTTAGCTTACCTGTGACTGCAGCTCAGCTTGCTATGTACTGAATTTTACTATTGTTAATTGTTCAGAATCATTTAATTCAAGTTCAAAGTTAAATCTCTTATTTCTAAATTGCGTAGATTCAAGTAGCTTTTGAAATGATTGTGAGGTACTCCAAGACTAACCGTATTTTCCTGAATTTCGATGTGCTTCTGAAAGAAAGCTCATTATTAACTTCAGTCACTAAATTAACTTTCGATTTTCCGGTTTTATTAATTCTTTTGCTAAATTAAGTCAGAGTGTAGCGAAATTTATTACTTCTGACAAACTTTCAGCTTTCACACTTCACGTGTCAACCTTCTGTTGCCACGCTTCTAGTGCTAATTATATGTGTAATAACCTTTCTTTTTCAGTTACTATAGTAATTGTCCTTAGGACTGGCGACCGTAATTTCCCCCAAATCTCAAATATCTAATTACCGCTAGTTAATTGTTAACGTAACGGCCGCACATTTACTTTCTTTATTAACTTTACCCCTTTTCAAAAGTAATTTCCACCAGTTTCATTTGCATTTTTTCTTTCATTTAGATGTAACCCTTTCCTCCCTCTTTACCGACAAATTAACTTCGGTGACGATTGCTTTTCCCAAATTTCCATTAGGTCCACGCGGTTTAATTTTTCACTGTCATTAAGGTCGATAAGTGAGGGGGAGGTTACAGTACCAGGAGACAATTACAGTGGCCGTAAGGTGTCTCCCGTACCACAGTCTGAGATGTGCGTGCAAGAAATTACTTATTTTTGCACCTGGAGGTGGAAGTAAAGATATTGTATGTATCCAAGGATGAAACTTGACATTTGTGGATACTTCTAGAATGTACTTGAACCGAATATAGAAATTAAAATTTTGCACTCGAGGTGAGTTTTGAACTCATGAGCCCCATGCAACAGTTTAGTATCGTAGCCACTACACCAAGGAGCTACTTAGCGTCTACTGTGGCATTGCTCCCTCCTTAAGAGAACAGTGTCTCGGTGTTACGTCGTTCTATTCCGGGAACGAGTCGTCGGTCTTGCATACACCGACTCCTGATGACCGATTCTCGTTTTTCTTCGTCAACTTTCCGCTTGTTGCCTATCTCTGGAGCTTCGAACTTACCCTGGGTTGCAGAATCCTTAAAGGGCTTCATTCGAAGAACATGGACCGTATCTCTGATCTTTCGTCGTCTTGTGTCGGAGTCGAAATCTTCAACTACATAACTAACATCAGACAACTGTCTTACAACCTTATAACGTCCAAAGTAGCGCCTGAGGAGCTTCTCAGAGAGACCAACCTTCCGAACAGGAGTGAAGATCCAGACGAGGTCACCAGGCTGGTAGACAACAGGGCGGTGGCTCGCTTCATACCTTCGGCGATCGTTTTCTTGAGCCTGCAGCGTGCGGAGTCGAGCTAACTGCCGAGCTTCCACAGCTCTGGTTAACACCTGGCCAATGTAGTCGTCGTCCACGTCATCCAGATGTAACAGAAACACAGTGTCCATCGTCGTAGTCGCCTGACGCCCATGTAACAGGAAAAACGACGTAAATCCTATGGTGTCTTGTTTGGCGGTGTTGTAGGTAAACGTCACGGAAGGTAGCACCTCATCCCAGTTGCTCTGCTCAACATTGACGGACATTAATAGCACGTCGGCCAAGGTCTTGTTAAGGCGTTCAGTAAGCCCGTTAGTTTGCGGACGGTAGGCAGTCGTCATGTGATGAGTGACGTTGCACCGACGGTTTATCTCTGTCACAAGATTCGATTGAAAAGCGTTCCCTCGATCCGTAATTAACGACCTTGGGGCACCGTGTTTTAATACAATGTCTTCCACGATGAATTTGGCTACCTCGGATGCTTCGGCTGTTTTCATGGCTTTTGTAATGGCATAGCGTGTCAGATAATCAGTGCAAACAATAGTCCATATATTTCCATTGGCAGACGTTGGAAATCGTCCGAGGAGGTCAATCCAACCACTCTGGAAAGGCGTTTCGGCTGGTGGAATTGGTATGAGTCGGCCAGATGGTTTCTGAGGAAATGCCTTCTTCCTCTGCCACTCTCGACAGTGCGACACATAGTGACGGACACTCCTAAATAAACCTGGCCAGAAAAATCTCTTGCGGATTCTATAGTATGTCTTAATAAACCCTAGACGTCCGGCCTCAGGTGTGTCATGGAATTTCTGTAAAACCTCTAACCGCATGTGTTTAGGAATCACTAGTAGCCACCTTTTTCCGAACGGATCAAAGTTTCTCTTGCAAAGTAATCCATTAACTACCTTAAATTGTCCTTTCACATCCTCTGACCGATTTAAGGCAAGCATAATTTGAGATATCTTGACGTCCTTCTTCTGCTCAGCAGCGAGATCCTGGAGTGCAGTGAGACAGTCACTATCTTCATCAAAGTCTTGATGGTGTTCCACAGGGTTTCTTGAGAGACAGTCGGCATCTGGGTGTTTTCTTCCACTTTTGTACTCTATGGTAATATCATACTCTTGAAGACGCAGTGCCCACCTGGCGAGTCGTCCTGTTGGATCCTTAAGACCTGTCAACCAACAAAGTGAATGATGGTCTGTAACAATTGTGAATGCCTTTCCATAGAGATACTGTCGAAATCCCCACATGGCCCAGATCACAGCAAGACATTCTCTTTCTGTAGTTGGGTAGAGTCTCTCGGCTTCTGTAAGTGCCCTAGAAGCATTACCTTCTCTTTTCCATCAGAAATTGGCAGTAGAACAGCACCGATCCCACACCCGCTGGCATCTGTGTGTATTTCTGCAGTTTCTCTCTCATCAAACAGACCAAATACAGGATCAGTCGTCAGAGCTTTTCGCAGCACATCGAAAGAATCTTGTTGAGCACCATCCCAGATAAATTTAGCATCAGCTTTCAACAGCTCTTGAAGTGGACTGGCTTTGATACAAAAGTCTTTGATAAAACGACGGTAATAAGAACATAATCCGAGGAAGCTTCTCACATCTATAATACTTTTAGGAATAGGAAATTCCGTTATAGATCTCACCTTTTCCGGGTCTGGCTGCACACCTTCGTTTGGCACAAGGTGTCCAAGTATTTTGATTTCTTTTGCTCCAAAGAGACACTTTCTTGGATTACGTTTCAGTCCGTCTTGTGGGAAACACTTAAGGACGGCCCTCAGTCGTTTATATGTTCATTAAATGTCTCTGAGAACACTATAACGTCATCCAAATAACAAAGACACATCGTCCACTTCAGGTGATGTAGAAGATTACCCATCATCCGTTCAAAAGTTGCTGGTGCATTACACAAATCAAACGGCATTACCTTAAACTCATACAGGCCCTCAGGGGTGATGAATGCAGTTTTCTCACGATCAGCCTCATCTTCTTCGATTTGCCAGTATCCCGAGTACATATCCATGGTTGAGAAAAACGTAGCCCCCTTCAGGAAATCTAGTGCATCGTCAATTCGTGGAAGAGGGTAAATGTCCTTTTTAGTTATCTTATTAAGCTTCTTGTAACACAAAAGCGCCAACTGCCATCATTCTTCCTGACGAGGACTACTGGTGACGACCATGGGCTCTGAGAAGGCTGAATAATTTCATTCTTCATCATTTTCTCTACCCCGTCGCAAATTAGCCCTTTCCAGCCCAGTGATGCCATATGGCATCATCATATTTAACTTTTTCCCAAGGCCAAACTATTTGTCCAAAGATTATAAACAAGTGTGCAGGGCTTTCTAAAGTTCATTGTTCTTAGGTTGGCTACTGTGAATTCGCTAAAGCAGAGAGCACCAGGCTACAATGCCTTGACAAAAGTATTGTTGCACGGTGTCTATGGTACAGTGCACCCAGCTGGATTTTCAAAATATTATATGAAGGTAAAGGAAGCAAACAAATATCAAAGTTGCATTAACAAATAATTGTTGAAAGTGTAAATTAACTAGTAAACACTTTGAAAATAATGCTAGTTACGGCAATTTTCTGCTTGGAAGTCACAAACATGTGTGATTCCATTTGGCATCATTGGGCATTTGTTATGTTACCAAATGTAGTACATGCAATAACATCGACTAAAGTTTACCATAATATGTAACTCTTAATATTTTCAAGTTTCTTTTGAAGCTTTATTATACTAACTAATATTAATATGTTAAAATTTTAATTGATATAATTTACCAGTTTTTTTGCTGCTTTAGTAAAAAATTCCTGGTTTCTTTACCATATGATTCCCAATCATAAATCATTATCAGAAGAAGAAATACTGCTGCTTCTCGAAGGTGATTTATCTGATTTGGACCTTGATACGTCTGCTGTGGAGGAAGAGATTGAAAATGCTCGGCAGCAGGACCCTACTACATTGGATATACAGTTTCTTCAAGGAATAGACCTTGATATGGTTGAAATTCTGGACCCTCAAGCCAATGATGAAGATGATGTTCCCTTCAAGACTACTTGCTGAGCCAAACGTTGCACCAAGTCATTCAGCTCAGAAAATTCAGTGTGATTCACACCGGGATCTTTGGTGGAGAATGAAGGACAGTGAAGAAGTGGACACATCATGTAATGCAGTTTTTTCTGGCCCTCCAGGAGATGAACTGACACCTTTGCAGTATTTCAGAACAATGTGTAGTGATGACATTATCCAGAACCTGGTCGAGCAATCTAATCTATACTGCACACAGAAAACAGGTGCTTCTTTACATACAAATGTTCATGAAATAGAAAAGTATATAGGCATAAACATCCTAGCAGGTGTTGTGAAAATACCTAGTTACAGAATGTACTGGGCAGAGGCTACAAGATTTTCTCCAATAGCTGACTGAATGCCTAGAAATAGGTTTGATAAGCCAAGAAATTATTTACATGTGAATGACAACACTAAAATGAAACAAAAAGAGGACCCTGATTATGACAAGCTGTTCAAGGTGAGACCATTTGTTGACAAAATCAAACAAGGTTTTTCAATTATTGAACCTGAGGAATATTATTCAGTGGATGAATTAATCATTCCATTCAACGGTCATTCATCCCGGAAACAGTATATAAAAAGCAAACCACACAACTGGGGTATAAAAGTTTTTGCCTGTGCTGGTTCTAGTGGAATTGTGTACAATTTTGAAATATAACGAGGGAAATAATGATACTGGTCTTGGTATACGTGGTGATATTGTGATAAGGCTTGTGGAAGGACTGCCAAAATATAAAAATTTTAAAGTGTTTACAGACAATTGGTTCACCTCTTACAATCTTATTTCTGCCCTGAAAAACTATGGCATTTTGGCTGTTGGAACTGTTAGACCCACAAGACTTCAAAGCTGCAATCTAAAAGCAGACAGTGAGCTGAAAAATCAGGGACGAGGATCAGACGATTATCGAAGTGAAACAGAAAGGAGCATCTTCGCGCTGAAGTGGTATGATAACAAGTCTGTCGTTCTTGCATCATCATACAAAGGAGTAAGTCCAGTAGAACCAGTGAAACGTTGGTCAGTGGGAGAACGAAAATATATTGATGTTCCAGGGCCAGACATTATTAAAGAATATAACCGTTCGATGGGAGGAGTTGATCTGCACAACAAGCTGGTTGCTTTGTATAGGAGTAATATTGGTGTGAAAAGATTTTATCTAAGGATCGTATTCCACCTCCTTGACATGTGTGTTGTGAATGCGTGGCTCCTATACCGCCAACATTGCAGACAAAGAGGAATTACAAAACACATGTCTCTGTTGATTTTTCGGTCTGATGTAGCTCATGGACTACTAAAAGCAGGAGACATTTTGGTAAGAAGATGAGGACGCCCATCAGATGACAGTCCATCTCCTACAGTTGTGAAGAAACGAGCCCCATTGGTTCCCAGACCAGTTGATGATGTAAGGTATGACAACATTGGACACTGGCCACAGCACGTAGAAAACAACAGCACATTCTCGAACGAAATGCATCAAATGTAATAAACCTCTTTGCTTTACCAAAGACAGGAACTGTTTTAAATTTTCATGTAAAGTAACAATCATGCTGTAAAAAAACATAAAATTGTCCTGAAATGCAAGTTGCATTATTGTATGTACTAATTTTTCTTTAGTAAACTGCATCAAATTGTGTAGTTAAAATATTCATTCAAGTTCCATTACCAAGCACCTTGACATCCCAACCACCTGACTGAAGGAAACAAACACTGCCCAATGATGCCATATGGAGTCATCCCAAATTTCCCTCCCAAAACAAAAAAAATAACAAAATTTCTTATAAATATATATTATTTCAATCATTACGTAGGGAAATACGTGAAAAAATATTTTTTCCCACAAGTAAATAAAAGTTGGGATGGAAAGGATTAGTCGACGTTCCGCTGCTGACACACGGTATGCTCTCTGGCTTATTGGTTGATGGTCTTCAGTGCTAATCCGGTGCTTCACCGACGATTTGTCTAATTTTCTCTTCACCTGTGGATTGAAGCACTCAGAGAACCCTTGAAGAATGGCAAGTAGCTTCTTCTGTTGGTCCTTGGTGAGATCTGGTGATAGTCGAGCTAGAAGATCTTCTCTCGTAGTGGTAGCGCTAATTTCGCCCATAGACTTGGCGTGGGAGGTTTCTATGACGCTCAGCTGTTCTTCAATTAACGTCTCAACGTTTGGTACGCACATGCGTCTTGGAACGATCTGCGGTTCTCGGCGGCAGTTAACTATCCACAATTCACCGAATCCATTCTTAAATGAGACGACAGAAGCTGGGATGACCAAGTTATTCATCAGTGGTATGCTCCTCTTACATTCCACTACAAGATCCATGGGTTGATGCCTGGCATGATACGTGACAGTTACCTTTCCAGTGCTGAATGCGGGAATGATAACTTCATCGAGCACACATAGTCTCCACAATCTCGGATTCGCATCTCGTCTAGCATAATCTTCGAGCGACCACAATCTATAATTGTGTGAGAAGCTTTCAAAAACTCCCATCCGAGAATGACGTCATGACTAAACTCTTGTAAGGCGATGAATTCTAAGGGCTGTGTATGGCCACTTATACCCACACGAACGGTACATCTTCCTGTAGGTTTTACATACTTCCCATTAGCCACCTTCAGCAGAGATGTTTTGCTGTCGACGAATACGGTTTTCTGCAACTGGAGACGGTACTTCTCCGAAATGACTGAATATGATGCTTCAGAGTCCACAAGAGCTTGGGCTGGTCGGCCATCCATAAGGATATTAGCATAGTTTGCTATCATTTTTGTAGTAATCAACGGCGGAGGATTTTTCTCTTCGGCAGCTCACCTCCAAGAAAGGTCGCACCCTTTAGTTTTCCAGGTTGCGGCGGCTAGGTGATCGGCTGGAGCTTCTAAACTGCGATGGAGACCTTGATCGGCGTTTTGGGGAGCGTCCTCTCCAGCGGCTAGCTTGCCGCGATGGTGACCTACGTCGTCCTGCACCCACATCTTCCTGTTCATCTTCGTCGTCCCGGAGTGGGCAATGGTTCGGTCTGCTGTCTACTGGCGCGGGCGTCATCAAATATCCTCCGCCTTTCTCGACAATAGCGCACCTCATGTCCCAGTCGTTCACAGTGGAAACATACTAGTTGGTTATCCTGGGTCCTCCAGACATCAGTCTTCCTAGGTCCCCAAACAGGTTCCTCATGCGGCATTGTAGGAACGTGACTTCGCTTGGGTCTCGACTTTTTCACCGTCATACAGGGAAATGAAGGATGAGAGATGGGGCTCAATGTCTGTTCCACTTCCTCCCTTATGACCTCTTGAAGCGTCTCGGTATTTTGCTCGCCGTGCAATCCAATTGGCTTCTGAACTTCCTCTCTCACTACCTGACGAAGGAAACTTGTGAAAGCAGTTGCTTCCTCCATCACAGACATCGATACGACGTTTGGAAGCCGTTCAAACTTCTTGCGCGTAATTCTTTTTTGAAGCATTGCCTCGATATACTGGCACCATTTTATGAAGTCGTCTGCTGTCGAAACCTCCTTCAGGAGTAGGTCTTGATACATGTCCTCAGGAACACCCTTCATGAGATGTGCAACCTTATCTTCACCCTTCATTCTAGGATCCACAATTTTACACAGCTCCAAGACGTCTTGAATGTAAGATTCTGTAGTTTCTCCTGGACGCTGTGCCCTGCACTTTAATTTATCTTCGGCCTTGCCTTCTGTCGCTGTGTGTCGCTGAAATACTTGCGCAGTTCCGCTTGGAATACTTCCCAGTTTGTGAACTTCTCCTCGTTGTTCTCATACCATTGCTTGGCAGTGCCCTCCAAGTAGAAAAATAGGTTAGCCAAACACACGGTGTCATCCCATTTGTTAAATTTGGCTATGCGCTCATATACCTTCAGCCACTTGTTTGGAGCTTGGCCATCGTCACCAGAGAACCCGGAAGGATGTCTCATGTGGTGGCACACAGTTGCTATCATCGTAACGTCCTCTTCTTCTTCTGTCTCCGATAGATTGCGATTTGTTGCATATGGCTCGACTCGGGTTTCTCGCCACGTAAACGGCGGCTCTGTCGTGGCCTGATGGGAGCCACTGTGTCGTCGATAATGTGCGCTATCACAAGTTCCAGTACCCAGCGCCTCCACCAGAATGATGTCATGTAGAAGAAGGTATAACTAGATCAATGACGAACGCTAGCTTCGCGTAACGAAGGTTTATTCAGCACTTGCATATGCAATAGCGCGGAGCGAACTGCCTCCAGCCAGAATACATACCGTATATATACAGCTACAGAACATTCCAGTACAATGATACTTGACATTTGTGGATACTTCTAGAATGTACTTGAACCGACTATAGAAATTAAAATTGTGCACTCCAGGTGAGTTTTGAACTCATGAGCCCCATGCAACAGTTTAGTATCATAGCCACTACACCAAGGAAGTACTTAGCGTCTACTGCGGCAATATTACAATGATTTTTTAAAAGAATTTACATTAAAATTTGTGTACTGTATTTGTCGTTGTTGTGCTCTTCAGTCCGAAGACTCATTTGGTGCAGATCTCAAAGTTACTCTGTCCTGTAGAAACCCCTTCATCTCCGAATAGCTACTGCAATGTACATCTTTCTGAATCTGCTACTGCATTCATCTCTTTTGTCTTCCTTTATGATTTTTACACCACCCCTCCCCCCGCCACTCCTCCCACACTTCCCTAAAAGTCTAAGTTGGTGATCCCTTCATGTTTCAGAATGTGTCCCACCAACCAATTCCTTCTTCTACTCAGGCTGCTTCCACAAATTTCTTTTCTCCACAATTCTGTTCAGTGCCTCCTCATCAGTTACTTGTTCTACTCATCTACCCTTCGGCATTTTTCTGTAATATCACATTTCAAAAGCTTCTGCTTTCTTCTTGTCTAAACTGTTTATGTTCATGTTTCACTTCCATACATGGCTACATTCCAAACATATACCGTCAGCAGAGACTTCCTAACACTTAAATCTATATTCGATGTTAACACATTTCTCTTGTTCAGAAGCGGTTTTTGTAACGGTGCGTCACATAAATATTGACATTTTTAGCGGTTGTAAATCGTAGTTTACGTATTTTATGAATATAATTAGTGTAAAAGATATAGTTAATGTTCTTGAAACAACTTATATGCAGCGATAATTAAGCATCTTTATTTAATGTCTATGAAAATAAAAAAGGATCAAAAGAGACGCGATTGTGCGGCCGATAAGGAAGGACGTATTTTGTGGTAGACACACTGTTTTGTTTCGCTATACGGAAGGCAGCCATTGAGCGGCTACACATATTTTATGTAAGTTATTCGTATTTATTGCTAAAATAAACTTATTATTATTACAAAATGAATTTCTTTGTAATAGTTGTCACCTCAAATGTTCGCAGTGGCTAATTATTTTTAATAAGCATTTTTTCAGTAATTTGCGCTGCGAGAAGCTCATCTTCCGATGCAGCCTCTGGTCGGCCATTACGCGCCGAAGTATTAATCTATTTTTCAGTGTTAACAGTAACTGTAAATGCGAGAGATTTAGTTATAAGAACCTTTTTAAATTGCAACAGATAATCAATTTACGTTAAAGTTCATGTTTTTAAACTATACAAATTCCATGAGTTCAGTAAGTTTTATCTTGGCCGCTCCACAGCAACAATCAAAATTCTCTCAAGCCTTGCTTTGCAATCAATAAATAGAAATTATCAAAATTACATTCAATTCAGTTAACGGTAACTATATTTTAGTCATCACGTTCAAAATCTAAAGTTGGTACATGAATAACTGAGGCCCTTCAAGAACCCGTTTCATATTTACTTATGCACGTAAGTAAAAGTGATAAGAAAAGACAATATCCCTGAGAGAAAGAATCAAGCTGATAAATTAAAAACAAAAATATTTAAAATATATAAGAAAATTTCCTTTGTATAAGACGTCACGAATGACACCGGACGTCACATTTTCTTGTCACTGTCAGTCTTGATTTTATGTCCTCCCTATTTCGGTCATTATCAGCTGTTTTGCTGCTCAAATAACAAAAATCATATAATACACTACTGACCATTAAAATTGCTACACCACGAAGATGACGTGCCACAGACGCGAAATTTAACCGACAGGAAGAAGATGCTGTGATATGCAAATGATTAGCTTTTCAGAGCATTCACACAAGGTTTGCGCCGGGTGCGACACCTACAACGTGCTGACATGAGGGAAGTTTCCAACCGATTTCTCGTACACAAACAGCAGTTGACCGGCGTTGCCTGGTGAAACGTTGTCGTGATACCTCGTGTAAGGAAGAGAAATGCGTACCATCACGTTTCCGACTTTGATAAAGGTCGGATTGTAGCCTATCGCGATTGCGGTTTATCGTATCACGACATTGCTGCTCGCGTTGGTCGAGATCCAATGACTGTTAGCAGAATATGGAATCGGTTGGTTCAGGAGGGTAATACGCCGTGCTCGATCTCAACGGTCACGTATCACTAGCAGTCGAGATGACAGGCATCTTATCCGCATGGCTGTAACGGATCTTGCAGCCACCTCTCGATCCCTGAGTCAACAGATGGTGACGTTTGCAAGTAAACAACCATCTGCACGAACAGTTCGACGACGTTTGCAGCAGAATGGAATATCAGCTCGGAGACTTGACGCTGCATCACAGACAGGAGCGCCTGCGATGGTATACTCAACGACGAACCTGGGTGCACGAGTGGCAAAACGTCATTTTTTCGGATGAATCCAAGTTATGTTTACAGCATCATGATAGTCGCATCCGTGTTTGGCGACATCGCGGTGAACGCACATTGGAAGCGTGTATTCGTCATCACCATACTGGCGTATCACCCGGCGTGATGGTATGAGGTGCCATTGGTTACACGTCTCGGTCACCTCTTGCTCGGATTGATGGCATTTTGGACAGTGTACGTTACATTTCAGATGTGTTACGACCCGTGGCTCTACCCTTCATTCGATCCCTGCGAAACGCTACATTTCAGCAGGATAATGCACGACCGCATGTTGCAGGTCCTGTGCGGGCCTTTCTAGATACGAAAAATGTTCGATGCTGCCCTGGCCAGCACATTCTCCAGATCTCTCGCCAATTGAAAACGTCTGGTCAATGGTGGCCGAACAACTGTCTCGTCACAATACGCCAGTCACTACTCTTGATGAACTGTCGTATCGTGTTGAAGCTGCATGGGCAGCTGTACCTGTACACGCCATCCGAGCTCTGTTTGACTTAATGCCAAGGCGTATCAAGGCCGTTATTACTGCCAGAGGTGGTTGTTCTGGGTACTGATTTCTCAGAATCTATGCACCCAAATTGCGTGAAAAACCTAATTCTCTCAGTATCACCTGATATAATTCTACTACATTCCATTATGTTTGTTTTGCTTTTGTTGATGTTCATTTTATATCCACCTTTCAAGACGGTGTCCATTCCGCTCAACTGCTGTGCCTTGTCCTTTGCCGTCTCTGACAGAATTACAATGTCATCCAAAAACCTCGCCGTTTTTATTTCTTCTCCCTGAACTGTAATTATTTCTTTCATTTCCTTTATTGCTTGCTCAGTGTACACTGTACAGACTGAATATCATAGGGGATAGGTTACAACACTGTTTCGATCCATTCTCAACCACTGCTTCCCTTTCTTGCCCCTCGAATCTTATAACTGCCGTCTGGTTTCTGTGCCAGATGTAAATAGCCTTTTGATTCCTGTATTTTACCCTTGTAAGTAGGCTGTTTATGTTTTCTTTATGTAAGTAGGCTGTTTATGTTTTATTATCGGCAACGTTACGGAGCGCTTGGTATGAAAATCACTGGCTGTGCTGTGTGCAGTCTGTGGCTAGTTTGCATTGTTGTCTGCCATTGTAGTGTTGGGCAGCGGCAGCTGGATGTGAACAGCGCGTAGCGTTGCGTAGTTGGAGGTGAGCCGCCAGCTGTGGTGGATGTGGGGAGAGAGATGGCGGAAGTTTTAACTGCATATATAATTTTCTTTTCGAGTACTTGGTAATTTTTTGTAGAATTAGTTTTTGTGGTGCACCACTTTAATTACATAGACATTAAGATGTGAATATACATTTCCCTTGTCTGCATTGTTGTCTTTACTGTAATATTTTTTCTGCTTGAGCTATTTCATGTTTAGGTATAAGTTACTGCTGTTTGCCAGGCATAGTGCTACTAAATTTCACTTTGTGTTACTCTTCTAAGCTAGTTTTACTACTGTTTCATTTTTCTTATTTGCTGCACAGTGCCTTATATTAGTTGTAGCCCTGCAATTGCTTTGCCTATTTAAATTTTTTGTCCTTGTGGTTTGTGTTAATTTGTTATGTGCTGCTGCATTGCCTCGTCCCTTGGTATATATATCTGAGCTCAGTAGATTTAAGTTAGCTTAAGAGGGGTAGACTATATAAGAAACTGACTATGGAGAATATGTAAAGAATGCATTGCGAAGTTATATGAAAAAGGTTTGGGCCAAAATGAGTATTGTACAATGAGAAACAATTATTTTGAAAGAGATATGAATAGAATACAGGAAGGAGGTATAGATAGGACTTTTTGGGAATAATGATGAATGAAGGGAGATCTCCAAGAAGCAAAGAAAGTTTTGTTTGCCAAATACTGCAGTAGAACAAACCCTGTCCTTTCCTTTTGTATTATCCCACTATGTGTTTGTGTACCCTTGTGTATTTGTTTTCTTCCTGTCTCTGTGTAGTTTCATAGAATTTTTTCTTCTAATACTAAGCTACATTCACTATGATGAGGAATACTGTTATCCTCAAATATAATTGGCATTAATAATATGTTATTTACCTTGTAAATATGCTTAGACATTATTTATTCTGTTTTGTTTTAATGCTCATGTGTGAAGCTGATGTTTCAATAATTATTCTGATCTTTTATGTATGTACTCATGTCATAATTCCTGTAACACTGATGTATATGTTAGTTCAATTCTTTTGTAAAGCCCATATTACCACAAATGTTATCTGTATTATTATGTTTTAATGGTGTATTTTGTATCTTTGTAATTGTATTCTCATGTTATAATATTGTAATTGACACCAGTTCATCAAATTAAGTAACTTGTAAGCATTCATTTCACTGCACACATTTCTGTTGGTCATAGTATATGGACAATATGTGAGAAGTAGGGACTGTTAGTGTTTGCATGTGTGTTGATAATTCAGCAAGGGACTGGATAACAGCATTGCTCGTTCTAAGGACAATTCCAAAAAACTTTGTGAGTGCACAAGTGGTGGTTATGGACTTGCTATATTAACTGCAAGACTCTTCACTGGTGATTGTGCATCCGCACAGTCACAACAGATGGCTGCTGGTCATCTCTACAAGGACTACAGTGGGCCTGTCCACAATTTCTACACGGACTGCAGTGGGTCTGCACCTCTGGTGGCCCACCAACACCAATACCATACTCTCTACCACGACTACAGTGGGTCTGCTCTGTGATGACCTATCTACCAATCCTCTTCAAAACTTCGACTGACTCTGCTGTGGGTTTGCTCTGTTGTGGCCCATTACCTGTCTGCATGTCAAGAGTCAGCACTGTCTTTCCGTTGAAAGGGCAACACTACTTCTTCAAGACTGCATGGAAATCCACTACTTCTGTGTGCAATTTCTTTTACTAATGAGACTTTGTGAAAAAAAAACTGTAATTACTATTATGATGAATAATCAGGACTGTCTTTATGGACTGTGAGAAAATTTTAGCTTTTGACCAACATTGTATCAATAAGTGTGTGCATTTGATGTCTTTGTTATTGTAATTATGAAAAATTTTTTCAAATCATTATTGGCCACTGCCCAAAAATATTTTGTAAAATTTTTTTGTGTGGAGCATGGGGGCTATGTAAGTAGGCTGTTTATGTTTTCTTTATGTAAGTAGGCTGTTTATGTTTTATTATCGGCAACGTTACGTAGCGCTCGATATGAAAATCACTGGCTGTGCTGTGTGCGGTCTGTGGCTAGTTTGCATTGTTGTCTGCCATTGTAGTGTTGGGCAGCGGCAGCTGGATGTGAACAGCGCGTAGCGTTGCGTAGTTGGAGGTGAGCCGCCAGCAGTGGTGGATGTGGGGAAAGAGATGGCGGAAGTTTTGAAATTGAACTGCTATATATATATTATGACTATTAAGGTAAATACATTGTTTGTTCTCTATTAATATCTTTCATTTGCTAACTATCCCTATCAGTAGTTAGTGCCTTCCGTAGTTTGAATCTTTTATTTAGCTGGCAGTAGTGGCGCTCGCTGTATTGCAATAGTTCGAGTAATGAAGATTTTTTGTGAGGTAAGTGATTTCTGAAAGGTATAGTTTAATGTTACTCAGGGCCATTCTTTTGTAGGGATTTCTGAAAGTCAGATTGCGTTGCGCTAAAAATATTGTGTGGCAGTTTAAGCACAGTCTTGTATAAATTGTTCTAAGGGGACGTTTCACCCTTTCCACCTTCAAATTTTCAAAGAGATTACTCCAGTTAACATTTTCAAATGCTTTCTCTATGTCTACAAAAGCTATAAACGAAGGGTTGCCTTTCCTTAATCTATCTTGTAACAGAAGACTTATGGTCAGTATCGCCTCGTCTGTTCTTATATTTCTCCAGAATCCAAACTGATTTTCCCCGATGTTGGCTTCTACCAGATTTTCCATTCGTCTGTATTTATACTTTCAAAAACATGCAAATAAAATAAAGAATGGGTCCACAGTACTGAACCTTAAACATGCTAATGATGTAAGTAAACTAAGTTTATCTTTAATCTGTCAACAGAATTTATTCATTTTCTTACCTAATATAAGATAGCTACATATAAATAACCCAGCCACGCTGGAATAAGCTGTTATCACAAATCCCCTCAAAATACCATTTATTAAATGAAATAGAATTAAAAATTAGAGCCTACAGTTAAATAACCAACTTTTACCAAAGGATAGAGTGCAATCTTTCTTCGAAATTGTGGTCGTTAGGAATGAGAAGTTTCCTCAGCGCACAACAATAAGTTGTTTGTTCAAAGAACGACCAACCCCCCATGTGGTTTAGGAAAATTATGGGGAACCTAAATCGGTGCAGTGGACGTAAATTTCAACACTGTTTTTAACTAATACAGGAGTCCATTGTCTTAACTATTGATCTTTCTCGGTCGGTTTCTGCGAAGGAATGGAGGTTCTCGCTACGATTTGTTGCACGAGAATAGGTAGTCATATCATTTCGTTGTTATTTCTGCTCGAAATAAGAGAACGTACCGCGATATACTGCTACTGATCTCAGTATGACCAGATGCGTGTAGGACATTTAATTCATCAGCTTTTCCGGTCTCGTTTGAGTATATCAGACAACAGACAAATAATAATTGATAATAATAACAATATGTGATCAGAGTATACATTTCTAATGGTACTTAATATAAACTTTGGACGTTTGACAATGGCTTTTTGCGTAAGGTCCGTTCATTGCAAGTTTGACCGTGACTCTTCTGAAAATATTTCTTTACCGGACTTGGTAGTTGAATAATTCCAAAGCATTGGCTCGTGCTGGACCATTTATACGATTTGTAACACGGAACCTTTAGCCATGCCACGACGCCGTTTACTTAGAACAATAGCCTGCAACATAAATGAAACACAAGATTAAATAATATCACTGTATCCACAAAATATCACACTAAATTGAATTACATAGGCACTTACATAAATTCTGTTGCTATGTGTAACTATGCGTACGCCTAGTGAGATTGCGTCTCAATAAAATAGTAATAACGGCGGTGTGCCAAATAATTATCTGCAACGATGGAAGATATGCATCCGATCTGGACCGCTACAAGAACAAAAAAGGTGCCGTCTTCTCGGCAAGACAACTGAACTGCGTAATTAGTCTAATATTTCAGTGGTTTCACGCCACAATTGATACAACCGCTTATACTAATTAATATCTTAAGTAATTCTTTATTTATAGTCTCTACTACTATTGACGTTTTCCAGTATGTCAATGCCCATCCTGCAAATGAGCCTTTAAAGACACAATTTGATAAATTGAATTAACTTACACTTCGTAAATCATTTGGACGTATGCCGCGATGGTTTCTTTACAAACAGCAATGCCGATTTTTTTATCTCGTCCTTTTCTATCTGAGCGAGATCCGTCTCTCAAGATCTCGGTGTCAAACGGTCATTAAGAAGTAACCTTCTTTCCTTCCACCTTCGGCTCACCTGAGAGAAATAATGAGCACTTACTCTGTCTCATGTGTCAGATGTCTGGTGAAAATTAGCCGCTATCTCGCGCAAAGTTACGTATGAAATTTCAAGAAGTGGTAACCTGAGCAGAATCTATGAATACAAGTGAGTACATCAATCAGTTGTGATATAATTCCATTCAACTCGCCCCCCTTTATATAAATCCGAGATCGATTGTGACCAATTGATCTTGTCCAAACTGAATGCTTCAGATGGAAACTGCTTTGATCGTTATAACTCATAAATTCTATATATCTCTTCTCACATAACATAGGAGACACATTCCGCCACCACACAGAACTGCTTGAACTTATTCGTTCCTTTCCATATCTAGTTTTTTACTTATATCTATTTATCAGTTTAAAACGGTACAGTAGTTTCCGCTCTATAAGTAGCAGGTTTCGCTGCTCGCTCGCACCGAGAAATACGAACAGAGGCGGCTCTGCCGCCAATTTTATTGCACGACGCGGCCGGCCGCGGGTGCAACAGAACCCATATGGACGGGTGGAAAGAAATGTGTCAGGCTTCATAATACGTATTTATATGTGACGTGTATTATACACTTCTTGTACGTGAATGTGAATCTGCACATGAAGTTTCCTAATCCTCCTCACACCTTTCCGTAAAGCGTAGCCAAATCTTAGTTGGGAAGTAGATCTGTAGAATAGTAGTGCCAACCTCACTCCTGGGTAGGGGATCAGAGAGACATCACAGGCAGGTAAAAGTCAAAGACGTTCCAGTGTCACAAGATCTGGGGTGAAGAGGTTGGTCACGGCGAAGTGGTTCGACCATCCCCTCCACCGGGGCCCAGGAAGACCTCCGGGTGCCCGCCATATTCGTGGAGTGTTACAGAAGACAGGTAAGTGGGCAGACGTGCCCTCAGTGCGTCTGTCTCAATGCTCAAGAGATGTATTTGAATATTTGTAGTAATTCTTTTATTTCCAGCTTCGGATTGTGTATAGAAATGAATGTTCTCGTTTAATTTCGGAAATTTGACCCCCTGTGTTAATGTATCTGGTCCCCAGTTTGCCCGTTATCCTCTTCACGTAGTGGATGTCCTATGTAAAATATTGGGAGACTTTCGTGGTATACATTAGGCCAACGCAATTCCGTCTTGCCCGTAGAAATGTGCGTGCAGATTAGTATATAATATACCCGAGCTATAAGTTGTAAAATTGTAATATCTGTAAACTGGAACAATTGCTGCAATCGCTGTAAAATCGAGTGATAATGTTTAAAATAAATAGGTAATCAGTTGTCATCAATCTTTAACATACCTTAAAAAATCACAAAGAATTTACGTTAAGAGAATTCATTTAAAATAAAAGATATAGAATGCAGGGTCCCACACATCAGCGTGTGAGCCCTCCAGCCCCTTGCCTAGTACCATACAGAAAGGGCACGCTCTCTAGGTAGCGCTCTCAAGCTCCCCTCCCCAGTTATCCGTTGCGCAATTTTCATTCAGGGTTTAACGATATCAACTTTCATCTGGCGTGCCTAAGCAGGAGATTAGACGGGAATCTTTCAAGTTTCCTTTGTGTGGTTCAAGTTTTCGTATTTGTTTTCATTTTCATAAATTATGCTCCACTTTAATAATATCTGTTGGAAGTCATATCCACGTCTTATTCATGGTAATATTATAGGTTTTATGGGCCAACAGCTAATCCCCTAAAGCTTGATATGAGAATACTGCCTATCTTAATTTTGACACATTTTTAGAAAAGTCTTACGGAGAAATCTATGAATTTCATTCGAAGCAACAGGCCAAAATAACTCGAGTTTCATAATCAGTTTTACGTAAAACACGATCTTTAATTCCTATTAATTTTAATTAAACCTTAGGTAAAGATACATCAGTAACTTTTATAATACATTGCCTACACAGAAATCCGATTTCAATTTTGCTCTTCTCTGCTCAAATGGTATCATTCGATATACATCAAAATAACAATAAGATTTATGTTTATTGTGTCATTTTTCCAGTGAGTGTCGTCTTTTAAGGTTTTATCCATTTTTACTCCCATTGAATGCAGTTCAATCAGTACGTCACAACCATGAATTACATGCAAGTTGTGAGAGCATTCCAGCGCCATTTGGATGTCGTAAGGTATCTGTGTAACTGGCAAATGGTATAGCTCAAAATTGTCCTAGACTTAATTCTAATCGCAAGACACACCGTAATTCTGACGTAGAGCTTCTCTGAACTATGGGAATGACATCATTAACCACTAGAATAAAAGCACTTGCAACTTCGGCAGTCGCAGACACAGTCTTGACACAACTTCGACATGAGTATTGGGACAAATGCGTTCCAGTCCAAAGTAACGTTATCCAAGATGGCGGCGATGACGTCAGCCAAGGTGGCGGCAGTGACGTCAATCAAGATGGCGGGTTTTGGCGGGAGGTTAGAATTTTGGCAGGAAAGTACCACGACCCCCTCCCCCAGAAAAATGACGCGAAGTACAAATTCCAACACAATAATGCACCACACCACTCTTATCTCTACTAAGCAAAGAAAATAGCGGGAAAAAGTACTTCTCTTTATTATTTAATCAATTTCAAGCAGGTGTGTTCGCCACTAGGTCTGGACTCCAACTGGCATAATTCATATCGGTGCCACCAGAGGGTGCTCTCCTGACGTCAGATCATGAAGCGAACACTGTTATTCAAGATGGCGACACCCAGTGTGTTCATCACGATCACACATCTAACCTATCAATTACCTAAGTAGTTAATTCCATTTCAATTTTAATCATATTCAATAAGTGAATTTACAATTTCAATATTCAATGATCAAATGGGAATTTCCACATTTTTCCAGTATGAGCGCATTGTTGAAACATGACCTAGCACTCCCCCACCCCTAGAATGCTGCTCTCCTATTGGCTACAGCATTAATCACATAATTCGACTTCTTAGAACCTAGGACATGGAATCAATTTTCGCGACTGCCACACCCACCTGGACTTGGAATCAAATAGTTAAAGCCTCCACCACGATCCTCAACCGACCGCCACATCCCCCTACCAGCCCATGTTGTAGGGCTAACGTGCACTAATGTATACTAACGTGCATAGTGCATTAGGTAATCCAAGATGGTGGGGCTAAATGGCGGGAAACGACTCTCTCTATTATGGACATAAGTTTTTATTTTGCGATCAATTTCTCCACCATGAGATATAGACTCCAACTGACCAAGTACACATTACTGCCACCACAGGGTACTGTCATCCCCCCTGTGACCTAATCCCAGATGGTGGTCTGTAGGAGGAAAATAGCGCAAAAAAGACTCCGCTGGGCTGCTGGGGAGAGGAAGGAGGGAGTGCACTCTATTTAGTTTCGAACATTTTATTTAGGGATCGAATTATTTATCACACTGATGCAAAACACTCGACATCTTATTCTTGGGGTCACAATACACAGTCTGCAGACATGCAAACAACTCCTAATTTACGCAAATAATTTAAGTACTGACATTCAGACTCCTCCTAAATAATTCAGCACAGTTATGTCTAGACACGCTCAGTATTCGTAAACTGTCCAAATAACTCATAGCACAGCCTACAGACCTGCTCGCAAAATAATTCAATCAATGCGCACAAGCACCCTCCGCCAATCCCTGTCCAGTAGACCGCACAGGCGAAACCAATGACGTGGCGCGGTCGTCAGCTGCCAAACCATGCACAGGTCCCCACCTGGGTCCCACAAGCATGAGGCGGCGACATCTCATTCATACTTCATTTCTGAGAAATTCCTTTCCAAATATGTGTTCACCTTAGACTCACGTGCTGACGTGATTGGGCGGGATCACACCCGCGAGCTGCTGCCGAACGCAGGCGAAAGTTGTATGTAGGCGCCGTTGATGGCGCAATCGGACAGGGGCAAAGGCTTATTTACAGAGCGGGCACTCCAAGCAGGGCCGTGCGAGTGAGGGGTTCCTCGCTAGCCACGCACTAACTGTGGCGGGCAGCAACTTCTGGCTGGTTGCTAGGGGCGAAACAGTGATTGCGTACATAAGTGCAATATGAGGAATCAGCCGAAAGGGAACACAGAGTCGTCAGCTATTCGGTCAGTGTGGGAGACGAGTCTAAATATATAGTTCCTGAATGAACTTCGGGCTGTAGTTTGGTGACCTTCGCCAACGCCATAAAACTGTTACAGTTTGCTTATGTTGTAAATGTCTTTTATTTAAAATGATCCAGTATTATGCTATATGCAGTAAGAATATCATTTACACCGTGCAAGATATAGTTTGCTGCAAGACATGGTGGATAAAAACTTCTTAATGTCAGTTTATAATGTGGCCCAGGTCTCAAAGTCGTGGCAGAAAGAAAGGAAATGTTTGACATTGTACAAAGGCGTGTTAGAAAACAGTGTTTGAACCAGGACCAGAGGTAAAGTGTCTTGTGACTTAGTATAGTCTGTGGGATACGATCATTCGCCTAGAGTGTAGGTGATCAGAGATTAAAGTGACGTCTGCGGTGCCTGTGTATTTAATAGGTGGCAGTAGCAGTAGCAGTTCAGCCAAATGGTCAAAACACTGTCCTGTTGCAGTAACTCAGGTCGTTCTATTTCTACACTGTTGCAGTACATTGTGGGTATGTCTTTCTCGGACTGCTGCTCAGTCGAGACTTAAATTAGAATGATCACATGCGAAAAGCTGTAGAAATGGAAGCAGTTGCAAGATGCGTAGGGGGTGACTAAAACCACGTTGCAATTTTACTGTAGCAGCTAGGTTCGGGAAAGGTGACTCGTTTCGAGACATGGGAGCGTCAGAAATATGATTCACATGTGGGTGTGATCGGATGCAGGTATGTGCTTGAATGAAGAGACCTGATTCCAAATGACTGAGATCATTTCTAGCGGACATCGTAAAACTAGAGATCTGAAAAGGTAGTGTGCATTTTTCTTCTTACGACCTCAATCGGCACATCATCTGTTTCTGTTTGCGTTCCTTCTCAATCAGCCATCACCTAACACAGTGGATATATGGCAGAACGTCTGATATGGTATCGAGACAGAATGCGCTAGAAATACTATAGAATTACCTAGATGGGATAGTGTGAGGGAGGCGCAAATACAGCTTACATATGACGTTCCTTAGCAGAAACACTTTCAAAATGGGCTAATTTTATCACTAGGTTGCATCGTGGGCTAGTAATACGTATTCCTACGATCACCGTCACGGTATTTGTCCAGAAAAAAACACCTCATTCAGAGGTAATGTCTTACCTCCATTCGTGAAGCGTGCATAGATTTTAACAGGGATACTTGTGTGCACCTGTAGAACCAAGACCGCTTGTGACAGTAAAATACCGTAGTTGCTGCGATCGAGTTTTTCTTTAACATCTCACCGATTACGTCTCTCTTTCTAGGACTCTCAAGAAAAACGTTACCAACATGCACAAAGATCGTTGATTTTCGGACTGTATTATTTCGTATTGCAAGCAATCATGTATTTACTAAGTATTATATTTAGTAGTAGTAGGGAATGGGTGATATGTTCGCAGTTGAACATCAGGTTTATAAAGTATATGTTTGTAGAAAGGAAATGACCATGTCCACTCGTAAAGATGGTATGGATTTGACTTGGAGTACTGTGATAGCAAAGGGAAGAGTATGTCCAGTCGTAAGGAAGGTACAGATTTTTCTATTTCCAGAGCTACTGCCCACAGCAGGGTGTAATTCTGATACTTCGCTCATTGTCGAATTCCATTCAATTGAGAGCGCGATCATAGCATTTAATTGTAAGTATAATGATAAAACATATATGTGACTGGTTTTCTGGAATAATTCCACATATATGCGTGGGTTGTGGTGGGAATGATTCACGTTCCCCGTTAACGGCAGCAGCTGTTCGAATGCTGAGGCCTGTTGGAGTGTAGGACTGTAGCAATGTATATGAGTTAACTTTGACGTCTCTAGACGATCGAATAGAGAACTAATACTTAGTGTGTGTTGGGCGGCTTTCGTGATCAAGTGGAAATTTGAGAAGATTGTGTATGGAAGTGTGTTTGCGCTGGACTCTTATTCTCTACCATGTAAATTGTTCGGTTAACTGCTTCTGCACATTTCGGGCCTTTTTTCAGTTGAGAGAAGATCGATTCTGGTGTTTTCATGTGGCATGTGGAAGACACGTTTGCCTGTTCTCTAGACATGGGAAAGTAGTTAGTTGGGTTGCAAATTATACAGATGATTTGGAATATGTTAAATTAGCGAGATCGGTATTTGCGGTTGGAGATATCATTTTCCATCTGTTTGTTTCTAGTCAATGGTCTAGAGGACGCTCCACATAGCTAAAGTTTTGGATTTGTAGAGAAATAACTTCGAGTCTATATCTTGGGAATTATGTTGCGTGAGCGATCAGGAGGCTACTGCTGTGTGCTTGATATCGAGAAGTACCGCGATAATCATATAATATTATGGTTGACGATGTGGAAATACTTGTGTTCATGTAATCCCAGAGTTTGGAGATTGGGTAGAAAGGCAAGCAAGCAGACAGGTCTGGACTAGAAACAGTAGCGCGTTTGTATCGATGGGGAAAAAAATGGCTCCGAGCACTATGCAACTTAACTTCTAAGGTCATCAGTCGCCTAGAACTTAGAACTAATTAAACCTAACTAACCTAAGGACATCACACACATCCATGCCCGAGGCAGGATTCGAACCTGCGACCGTAGCGGTCGCTCGGCTCCAGACTGCAGCGCCTAGAACCGCACGGCCACTCCGGCCGGCATCGATGGGGAAAGGAGCCTGTCTTTGCACATCAGTTCTGAGAGTAACTTCGATTCAGTGAGGGCTTTCTGATGTAAAATGAGTGATTTTGTATGGTGTAGGATATGAATTACATGTTTACTACATCAATAGGGTACGCATTGATATATTGCTGAGTAGATCGGTTCCACGCACTAATGTTCAAGCTCCTGGCCCCAGTGGGAGGAGGGTGTGTTTACATATTTGATGATATGTATGGCACTTTGCGAGGTTTAGCTGTCGGTGCAATAGGGCAATGAGTGTAAAATAGTTTATTGTGGCTGAATGCCACCTCTGTAGAAAGAAAGAAAAGGTGGACGCTGCTTCCCTAGGACTGAGGAGTGTAGTGAGGTAAAGTGGGTGTGAGTGCAGGCATATGATAATTTTTTCGGGTGCTGAACAGATATAAAAGATTACTGCACTCTTTGTGTAAGAAGTGTACATATTGGATTGTAAAGTTAATGTGGATAATATTGTGTAAAAGGTGTATATATTCGATTGTAAAGTTAGTGTCGTTTACGTTGTGGCGTGACTAGAGAGGATGACTGTTGTGCTGTGATGAGGGACGTATAGATTGAGAACATAGATGATGGAGTGAGATTTCTCATGTTGAGAATTATGTGCGCTATAGATAATAAAATTGGTTCCGAAAGTACAGCCGTCAAGAGGAGACATTAGCTGTACAACAATGGGTGTCAGACTGTAGCAGCAATGGTAATATTTAATTGTAATTACACTGGTAGATATGTTCCTGTCTTCCAATATTGTTGTGAGTATGGTATGTATTTGATGATCTATAGACAAGTTTAATGATTTTATTGTAATGCACTTTAGAGATCTGTGAAAAATAATTTTACCGATGAAAGTCCCAGAAAGAAGAGGTGGATGGCGCTTGGATACTGGCGACATCACTAATTCGGCGAGTAAATTCGATAAGAGCAAATGATAAAGTTGGATTCATTCACATACATTGTGATGGGATGTGGGAGCCTCTACATAGCTGTGCGAACATTTTCATATGTTGAGAGCAGGATGGGTATCACGTCATGGAGTCGGAATCACAGTAGGTCCGCAAGGAAGATTGCATTGGACGGTATTGTGCATTATTTTCGTAAAGAGGCTCTGTTAGGGCAATAATTTCCGTGCATACAGGCTGAGAGAAGGAAAAAACTACTAGAAAAGCACACATTAAGAACACTACTGGCCATTAAAATTACTACTCCACGAAGATGAATTGCTACAGACACGAAATTTAACCGACAGGAGGAAAATGCTGTGATATGCAAATGGTAAGCTTTCCAGAGCATTCACACAAGGTTGGCGCCGGTGGCGACACCTACAACGTGCTGACATGAGGAAAGTTTCCAACCGATTTCTCATACACAAACAGCAATTGACCGGCGTTGCCTGGTGAAACGTTGTTGTGATGCCTTGTGTAAGGAGGAGAAATCCGTACCATTACGTTTCCGACTTTGATAAAGGTAGGATTCTAGCCTATCGCGATTGCGGTTTATCGTATCGCGACATTGCTGCCCGCGTTGGTCGAGATACAATGACTGTTAGCAGAATATGGAATCGGTGGGTTCAGGAGGGTAATACGGAATGCCGTGCTGGATCACAACAGCCTCGTTTCACTAGCAGTCGAGATGACAGGCATCTTATCCGCATGGCTGTAACGGATCGTGCAGCCATGACTCGATCCCTGAGTCAACAGATGGCGACGTTTGCAAGACAACAACCATCTGCAAGAAACAGTTCGACGACGTTTGCAGCAGCATGGAGTATCAGCTCGGAGACCATGGCTGCGGTTACCCTTGATGCTGCATAACAGACAGGAGCGCCTGTGATGGTGTACTCAACGACGAACCTGGGTGCATGAGTGGCAAAACGTCATTTTTTCGGATGAATCCAAGTTATGTTTATAGCATCATGACGGTCGTATCCGTGTTTGGCGACATCGTGGTGAACGCACATTGGAAGCGTGTATTCGTCATCGCCATACTGGCGTATCACCTGCCGTGATGGTATGGGGTGCCATTGGTTACACGTCTCGGTCACCTCTTGTTCGCATTGACGGCACTTTGAACAGTGGACGTTACATTTCAGATGTGTTACGACCCGAGGCTCTACCCTTCATTCGATCCCTGCAAAACCCTACATTTCAGCAGGATAATGCACGACCACATGTTGCAGGTCCTGTACGGGCTTTTCTGGATACAGAAATTCTTCGACTGCTGCCCTGACCAGCATATTCACCAGATCTCTCACCAATTGAAAATTTCTGCTCGATGGTGGCCGAGCAACTGGCTTGTCACAATGCGCCAGTCACTACTCTTGATGAACTGTGATATCGTGTTGAAGCTACATGGGCACCTGTACCTGTACACGCCATCCAAGCTCTGTTGACTCCACGCCCAGCCGTATCAAGACCGTTATTAGGCCAGAGGTGGTTGGTCTGGCTACTGATTTGGGTCAAATGGCTCTCAGCACTATGGGACTCAACTTCTGGGGTCATTAGTCCCCTAGACTTAGAACTAGTTAACCCTAACTAACCTAGGACATCACACACATCGATGCGCGTGGCAGGATTCGAACCTGCGACCGTATGGGTCTCGCGGTTCCAGACTGCAGCGCCTAGAACCGCACAGCCACTTCGGCCGGCTGGGTACTGATTTCTCAGGGTCTATGCACCCAAATTGCGTGAAAATGTAATCACATGTCAGTTCTAGTATAATATATTTGTCCAATGAATACCCGTTTATCATCTGTTTTTCTTCTTGGTGTAGCAATTTTAATGGCCAGTAGTGTATTTCTAGGGGACTATGGAATTTACTAGAGTTCGACTTGGTTCTTATTTTAGATAGCAATGTGGCTTGAGTATAATATTGAGAACGTTGCTAGATGCGCTTGCGATGGTAAGTAGCTACGCACGGCGAAGCATCAGTCAAACGTCAAGTATGGTCTGTTAGAATGGCTAAGGAGAGAGCAGGTTCTGCTATTCTGGAATGGATTTCTGCAACGTTTTCTCCGGACCGCAGTTAGAGTGATGGTAGCGAGGAAACCCCGACTCGCGCGGCCCTGCTTGGAGTGCCTGCTCTGTAAATAAGCCTTCACCCCTGTCTATCATCAACAGCGCCTACATACAACTCTCGCCTGCGTTCGGCGGCAGTTCGCGGGTGCGCTCCCGCCCGATCACAGCACATGTGTCTAGGTGAACACGTATTTGGATAGGAATCTCTCAGAAATGAAGTATGAATGAAATGTCGCCGCCTCATGCTTGCGGGACCTGGGTTGGGACCTGTGCGTGGTTTGACAGCTGACGACCGCGCTACGTCATTGGGGTTACCTGTGCACTGTCTTGGACAGGGGTTGGCGGAGTGTGCTTGCGCACATTGATTGAATTATTTTGCGAGCAGGTTTGTAGGCTGTGCTATAAGTTATTAGGACAGTTTACGAATACTGAGCGTGTCTAGACATAACTGTGCTGAATTATTTAGGAGGAGTCTGAACGCCAGTACTTAAATTATTTGCGTAAATTAGGAGTTGTTTGCATGTCTGCAGACTGTGTATTGTGACCCCAAGAATAAGATGGCGAGTGTTTTGCATCAGTGTGATAAATATATTCGATCCCTAAATAAAATGTTCGAAACTAAATAGAGTTCACTCCCTCCTTACTCTCTCCAGCAGCCCAGCGGAGTCTGAGTCATTTTCGCGCCATTTTCCTCCTACAGACCACCATCTGGGATTAGGTCACAGGAGGGATGACAGTACCCTGTGGTGGCAGTAATGTGTACTAGGTTAGTTGGAGGCTAGATCTCGTGGTGGAGACACTGATAGCAAAATAAAAACTTATGTCCATGATAGAGAGAGTCGTTTTCCCGCCATTTCGCCCCACCATCTTGGATTATGTCATGCACTATGCGCGTTAATATACGTTAGTGCACGTTAGCCCAAGAACATGGGTTGGTAGGGGGATGTGGCGGTCGGTTGAGGTTCGTGGTGGAGACTTTAACTATTTTATTCCAAGTGCAGGTGGGTGTGGCATTCGCGAAAGTTGATTCCAAGTCCTAGGTTCTATGAAGTCAAATAACGTGACTAATGCAGTAGCCAATAGGAGTGCAGCATTCTAGGGGTGGGGGGTTTGCTAGGTCATGAATGAACAATGGGCTCATAGTGGGAAAATGTGGAACTTCTCATTTCATCATTGAATATTGAAATTGTAAATTCACTTATTGAGTATGATTAAAATTGAAATGGATTTAAGGACATAGGTAATTGAAAGGTTAGATGCGCGATGTTGCTGTCACATGTGTTCAGTTAAATTCGTTAGCATATTTACAGAATATTATGTCCGGCGTGAGTGTAAAGGTCTAGGCTGTGACGTCAGTGGCCGCTTGCTCACGGGCCACTGATATGGCACGTGTCCGGTTATAACGTGCAAGATAGAGAGAGAGAGAGAGAGAGCAGAGGATCTTGTGTCATCACCCGACGTCACAGTAGCGCCCTCTGGTGAGCACGATATGAACTAAGTGAGTTGGGCTCTGGAGCTCGTGATGAACACACTGGGTGTCGCCATCTTGAATAACAGCGATCGCTTCATGATCTGACGTCAGGAGAGCACTCTCTGGTAGCACCGATATGAATTATTCCAGTTGGAGTACAGCTCCAGTGGCGAACACACCTGCTTGAAATTGATTAAATAATAAAGAGAAGTACTTTTTCCCGCTATTTTCTTTGATTAGTAGAGATAAGAGTGGTGTGGTGCATTATTGTGTTGGAATTTGTACTTCGCATCATTTTTCTGGGGGAGGGGGTTATGGTACTTTCCCGCCAAAATTCAAACCTCCCGCCAAAACCCGCCATCTTCATTGACGTCACGGCCGCCATCTTGGATGACGTCATCGACGCCATCTTCGATAACGGTACTTTGGACTTGGACACAGGTTGTCCCAATACTGACCTGTGTAGGAAGGAGACGTTTTGCCAGCCATAGATGGGTCTCTACCGTTTTTGCCTGTGGTGAAGATGGCAGCACTAACTAACTGTGGCAGCGAGATTGTTCAGTGTGTTGATGCCATGTTACTGCTTTTGTCTAGAACAACATTTAACAAACATTATTCGAAGGCTAGAACGTCCTTTTCATTCTACTGCCCATTGTGTGCAGATATGAATCTTCCTGGCAGGTTAAATCTGTGTGCTAGACTGCGACTTGTGCATAGCACCTTTGCCTTTCGTAGGCAACAGCTCTACCGACCTAGCTTCCCTAGCCGACTCACGTTACCTCCTCCCAGTTTTACTACCTCATCTCCTACCTTCGAAACTTCACAGAAGCCATCCTGAAAAACTTGATGAACTAGCACTCATTTCTTCTAGGAGTACTTGTCCTACAATTTTCACAGGAGGGCTCCTGTTAAGTTTAGAAGGTAGGAGATGTACTGCTGGAAGTAAAGCTTGAGCATGCAGGCTCAGTTGGGTATGCGTAGCTCGGTCGGTAGAGCTTTTGCCTACGAAAGACATGGTCCTGTGTTCAGGTCTTGGTCCAACACACATTTTTAATCTGGCAGAAAGTTCCTTTAGTTCGAAGTTTTGTTCGTTATTTATAAAGATAACACATACTTCAATCAATTTATAATATCATAGACCTGCAGCTATCGACAATACCATAACAAAATAGGTAAATTTACTGGATATGTGTATTTGGAGTCAACATTATAAGTTGAAACGTCCCCTTAGAAAAACTTAATGACAGCTGAGCAAAACTGAACGTACTCAGACATTTCGCTCTTTACCTATTCTGGTCAACACTAAACTGACACACAATATTTTTTAGCGCAACGCAATCTGACTTTCAATAATCCCTACAAGAGAATGGCCCTGACTAAATTAACCTATACGTTTCACAAATCACTTACCTCACAAAAATCTTCGTTACTCAAACTACTGCAATACAGCGAGCGCCAATACTGCTAGCTAAATAAAAGATTCAAACGACTGAAGGCACTAACTACTGATAGGCATAGTTAGCAAATGAAAGATTTTGATGGACAACAAACAATGTATTTACCTCAAAAGTGTTCAAAAGTCATAATATATATAGCAGTTCATGACATCCATTCTTACAAATGTACTGTTTCTGATAGACACACGTCCATATCATCCGCTCTCAAAATTCCGCCATTTCTCTCCCCACATCCACCACTGCCGGCGGCTCACCTCCAACTACGCAACGCTACGTGCTGTTAACAGCCAACTGCCCAACACTGCAATAACCAACAACAATGCAAACCAGCCACAGACTGCACGCAGCACAGCCAGTGATTTTCATAGAGACCGCTACGTGGCGGTGGCGTTACCAATATAAGAACCTAAACAGCCTACTTACATAGCCCCCATGATCCCCACAAAAAAATTTTACAAACGGTTTTGGGCAGTGGCCAATACAGATTTTTAAAAAAATTTTCATAGTTACAATAACAAAGAAATCAAATGCACACACTTATCGATACAATGTTGGTCAAAAGCTAAAATTTTCTCACAGTCCATAAAGACAGTCCTGATCATTCATCACAGCAAAATAGCAGTGTTTTTCTCAAAGTCTGAGCAGTAAAAGAAAATGCACACGGAAGTAGTTGATTTCCATGCAGTCTTGAAGAAGTAGTGTTGTCCTTCCAACGGAAAGACAGTGCTGACTCTCGACATGCAGACAGGTAATGGGCCACAACAGAGCAAACCCACCACTGAGTCAGTCGAAGTTTTGAAGAATATTGGTAGGTAGGTCATCACAGAGCAGACCCACTGTAGTCCTTGTAGAGAGTATGGTATTGGTGGGCCATCAAAGGTACAGACCCACTGCAGTCCTTGTAGAAATAATGGTATTGGTGGGTCATCAAAGGTGCAGACCCACTGCAGTCCTTGTAGAGATGGCCAGCAGCCATCTGCTGTGACTGTGCAGGTGCACAATCACCATCGAAGAGTCTTGCGGACAATATAGGAAGTCCATAAACCACCACTTGTGTACTCACAAAACTTTTTGGAATGTCCTTAGAACCAGCAATGCTGTTAACCAGTCCCTTGCTGAATTACCAACACATGTGCAATCACTAGCAGTCCTCTTTTTTTTCACATATTGTGCATATACTATGACCAACAGAAATAGGTGCAGTGAAATGAATGCTTACAAGTTACTTAATTTGATGAACTGGTGTCTATACAATTATAAATTTACAACATAAGAATACAATTACAAAGGTACAAAATACATCATTAAAGAACATAATAGTACAGATAACATTTGTAATAATACGGGCTTTACAAAAGAATAGAAATAGACATATACATCAGTGGTACAGGAATTATGACATTAGTAAATATATAAAATATTGAGAATAGTTTTCGAAACATTAATTTCACACATGAGCATTAAAACAGAACAGAATAAATAATGTCTAAACATCTTTACAAAGAAAGTAACATATTATAAATGAGAATTAAATTTGAGGATAACAGTTTTCCTCCTCATAGTGAATGTAGCTTAGCACTAGAAAAATTCTACAACATAAATCGTATTAGCTAAACACATAAAGACAGGAAAAATACAAATACATAAGAGTACACAAACACATAGCAGAAAAACACAGGAGGAAAGGACAGGGGTTGTTTTCAGTGTAACATGTGATACTGCAGTCCAACCCAAAACTTCATTCCATAGATCTTTCCTCTTATTTCAACATTTTCTCCTGCAAAAAAATCCTATCCAAGCATGCTTTCTGTATTTATATGTTCACATATTTCTTACCTCATTATTTATTATCCATTATCTTACCTCATCGTTTATTTCCAAGAAAATCCTACCTAAACCTGTTGTCCCTAAACCCTAATTTTTGTTCATATCCTCTATCAAAATCCTTTTTTGGCCAAACCATTTTCTTATAGCTTCTCAATGCATTTCATCCAATTCATCACAACTCGTTCTCATATATAGCCTACCCCATCTTAAGCTAAATTAAATCTACTGAGCTCACATATACATGCTAAGGGACGAGGCAATTCAGCAGTACAAAACAATTAACACAAACAGCAATGACAAAAAAATGCAAATTGGCAAAGCAAGCAGCAGTATATCTAAATTAGCAGAGCAAAGCAACATTACAACGAATATGAGCCAATGTGCAGCAACAAGAAAAATAAATCAATAGTAAAACTGGCTTAAGAGAGTAATACAAAGTGAAATTTAGTAGCACTATGCCTGGCAAGCAGCAGCAGCAAATGCAATATCTTATACCTAAACATGACAAAGCTCAAGCAGAAAAAATATTACAGTAAAGATGGCAAATGTCTAATAACTGTGTCAGATCTTAACACTAGAGTGATGCATCACCTTAACTTACTATGTAAGTAGGCTGTTTAGGTTCTTATATTGGTAACGCCACCGCCACATAGCGCTCTCTATGAAAATCACTGGCTGTGCTGCGTGCAGTCTGTGGCTGGTTTGCATTGTTGGTGGCTATTGTTATGTTGGGCAGTTGGCTGTTAACAGCCAACAGGAGGTGAGCCGCCAGCAGTGGTGGATGTGGGGAGAGAAATGGAGGAATTTTGAGAGCGGATGATCTGGACGTGTGTCTATCAGAAACAGTACATTTGTAAGAATGGATGTCATGAACTGCTATATATATTATGACTTTTGAACACTTTTAAGGTAAATACATTGTTTGCTGTCTATCAAAATCTTTCATTTGCTAACTATGCCTATCAGTAGTTAGTGCCTTCAGTAGTTTGAATCTTTTATTTAGCTAGCAGTATTGGCGCTCGCTGTATTGCAGTAGTTTGAATAACGAAGATTTTTATGAGGTAAGTGATTTGTGAAACGTATAGTTTAATTTATTCAGGGCCATTCTCTTGCAGGGATTATTGAAAGTCAGATTGCGTTGCGCTAAAAAATATTGTGTGTCAGTTTAGTGTTGACCAGAATAGGTAAAGAGCGAAATGTCTGAGTACGTTCAGCTTTGCTCAGCTGTCTGAAAAGCAAATAATGTAAGAGGTTTATCAGTACAGTAATTCATTAAGTTTTTCTAAGTTTTTGCAAGTTGCGTAACCGAATCGGTAGATGCAACTGAGTCAATTTTAGCTTGCAAGGTCTCATGATTTTCATGAACAATAGTTTGCAGTTCTTTTATGGCTGCTTCGTGATTCTGTAATGCATTTTCATGCCGCGAGAAAATAGGTTGAAAATGCTCACAAATTTGTGTTTTTACGTCATTACAGACTTTTTGACATTTCGATTCAATGTTATGTAACTCAGTAGTTAAATCTTCACGTGTTTGTTCAAGCGTGGTGTCTAACTTCCGAAGATTTTGTTCCATTTTGTCTAACTTTTGAAGCTTTTGCTGTGTTTGTCTCTGATTTTGTTCCATTGTGTCTAATTTTTGAAGCTTTTGCTGTGTTTGTCTCTGATTTTGTTCCATTTGTTGCATTAATTGCAATAATAATGTATTAGTGTCTGGAATCTGTTTCTCAATGCTTTTTGGCAGTGCCTTTTCACCGGCAACATTCACATTTTGACAAGCAGAAATGTGTCTTGACTCATTTGAGAAAACGGTGAGGACCCAAAACCTGAATCTACAGTATTTGCGAGATTGTGTCCTGTCATTTCGGATTCCTGAGGCGAGCTGTTGCCGACCGATCGATCGATAATGCTTCCCTGTTCACTAATTCTTTCACTGTCTACGCCATTATTTGCCGCACGCTCCATTTCCCTATGCACTATTACCAAATTGCTATTTCGAATGTCTGTTAATTCATTACACAGTGGTGCTGATAAGCTACGCTCGTTGTCACTATTATTTCTCAGTTTACTTTGGAGCGTAGTGTTACGATTTTCACACGCCATTATTGTCACAATATTTCACACGACAACACAGAAAAGCACAATTTGAAGAGCAAAAATAAGGGAACACATTAACATAGCACTGAAAATAATATCTAGTTAATTGCAAGCGCAGCTGCAAAATACTTGGTGCAAATCTACATGCATGCCACAACTCTTTTACTGTACAACAATGAAAGACTGCAACTACAAAGGAGATTCTCTCTACAATTACGCGCTAGCAATAAACAACAGCTACACTAATTACACAAACTACAAGAAAAAATCAGAAGATTCCAGTGAGGTATCCTTGGCTAAGGGTCGACATATGAAACGTCCCCTTAGGAAAACTTAATGAATTACTGTGCTGATAAACCTCTTACCTTATTTGCTTTTCAGACAGCTGAGCAAAACTGAACGTACTCAGACAATTCGCTCTTTACCTATTCTGGTCAACACTAAACTGACACACAATATTTTTTAGCGCAACGCAATCTGACTTTCAATAATCCCTACAAGAGAATGGCCCTGACTAAATTAACCTATACGTTTCACAAATCACTTACCTCACAAAAATCTTCGTTACTCAAACTACTGCAATACAGCGAGCGCCAATACTGCTAGCTAAATAAAAGATTCAAACGACTGAAGGCACTAACTACTGATAGGCATAGTTAGCAAATGAAAGATTTTGATAGACAACAAACAATGTATTTACCTTAAAAGTGTTCAAAAGTCATAATATATATAGCAGTTCATGACATCCATTCTTACAAATGTACTGTTTCTGATAGACACACGTCCAGATCATCCGCTCTCAAAATTCCTCCATTTCTCTCCCCACATCCACCACTGCTGGCGGCTCACCTCCAACTGTGCAACGCTACGCGCTGTTAACAGCCAACTGCCCAACACTACAATAGCCAACAACAATGCAAACCAGCCACAGACTGCACGCAGCACAGCCAGTGATTTTCATACAGAGCGCTATGTGGCGGTGGCGTTACCAATATAAGAACCTAAACAGCCTACTTACAAAGTGGGAGCTGGAATCAATGCCCTCTGAAATGAACTAAAGATAAATCTCACAATCGCTGTGAGATGTGGCAGTGGCACATCTCTGTGTCCATGCTCACCACACTCCTTGTCCATAAATGCGTAAATTTAAATAATGAAACAAGTAACTGGGCAAGTATAAGCAAATGTATCTGTAGAGAAAATTTTATTTGAATAATTTGGATGAAAACCGCAACGTGATCCAAGTTGACGATCATGAGATATTAAAGTTATAATGCAGCTGATTCATCTAAATTCATGAGGGCCAGAAGCGAGCAGGACCCACCATTGTCGCTGAGTAGGGTGGTGGTGGCCGCAAAAGCGAAAGTCACACAGACGTGGGCGAAAGGGTCTGGAAAATTTCAAAGGCCAGGGAATGGCTGCAAACAGTGTCCTAAGCAAAGCTACTGTATGGTCTGCAGCAGCGGATACCCCTTCTTTCTGGTCGGATTGAAGCGTTCAAATCCTATTGTAGTAAAAAGACAGAGGAAAAGTATGATAGGAAAAAGTTACGAATTGTAATAGGAAAGAGAAAAATTGTGGCAGATATCAGTCTGCAAGTGTATCAAAAAAATGGTTCAAATGGCTCTGAGCACTATGGGACTCAACTGCTGCGGTCATAAGTCCCCCAGAACTTGGAACTACTTAAACCTAACTAACCTAAGGACATCACACACATCCATGCCCGAGGCAGGATTCGAACCTGCGACGTAGCGGTCGTGCGGTTCCAGACTGTAGCGCCTTTAACCGCTCGGCCACTCCGGCCGGCCAAATGTATCACATGGAGCTATCGATGGAAGGTATTTTAAGATCAAAAACATTAACAATTCTTAAAGGTGATGGTGTGGCGCCATTGTCGCCCATGACAGGCAGCAGTGTGGTGACACTCCATTGTTCATGGGAATGAGGCTGTAGGCTAAAGTGGTCGTGTGTGATGCGGGAGACAGATTAGTCCTTGCGCATATTATGTAATAAATGTATTTGCAAGTCAGGCTGCATAGAAAATTAATTTTTTGATTTGTGACAAATTCGCAGACAGACAATGTCGGACAATGCGCAGAGCCTATGTCAGTCGTTATGGAAGTACTACACTTCATGTAAGTAAATTGGGTACTTTTAATGATCCGATACTTACTGCATCAGTGAAGTGACATTATCGTCGCTGATGACCATTTGATTGCTGCAGGGAGAGGATTTTGTTATTTTGTGTTCGTTGAGAAAGTGCCAGCGTTTCCCAACTAAACTGGTGACATGGCAGTAAGACCCGTGGGACAGGTACAGATTCTAAAGCATAGCAAAACTGCGGCAGTTCAGTATTGTGCATTCTAGTGCAATAAGATTTTTTACCGCCGCTACATCTACATCTACATCTACATCCATACTCCGCAAGCCACCTGACGGTGTGTGGCGGACGGTATCTTGAGTACCCCTATCGGTTCTCCCTTCTATTCCAGCCTCGTATTGTTCGTGGAAAGAAGAATTGTCGGTATGCCTCTGTGTGGGCTCTAATCTCTCTGATTTTATCCTCATGGTCTCTTCGCGAGATATACGTAGGAGGGAGCAATATACTGCTTGACTCCTCGGTGAAGGTATGTTCTCGAAACTTCAACAAAAGCCCGTACCGAGCTACTGAGCGTCTCTCCTGCAGAGTCATCCACTGGAGTTTATCTATCATCTCCGTAACGCTCTCGCGATTGCTAAATGATCCTGTAACGAAGCGCGCTGCTCTCCGTTGTATCTTCTCTATTTCTTCTATCAACCCTATCTGGTACGGATCCCACACTGCTGAGCAGTATTCAAGCAGTGGGCGAACAAGTGTACTGTAATCTACTTCTTTTGTTTTCGGACTGCATTTCCTTAGGATTCTTCCAATAAATCTCAGTCTGGCATCTGCTTTACCGACGATCAACTTTATATGAAAATTCTGTGGTGTCACCGCCAGACACCACGCTTGCTAGGTGGTAGCCTTTAAATCGGCCGCGGTCCGTTAGTATACGTCGGACTCGCGTGTCGCCACTATCAGTGATTGCAGACCGAGCGCCGCCACACGGCAGGTCTCGAGAGACGTCCTAGCACTCGTCCCAGTTGTACAGCCGACTTTGCTAGCGATGGTTCACTGACAAATTACGCTCTCATTTGCCGAGACGATAGTTAGCATAGCCTTCAGCTACGTCATTTGCTACGACCTAGCAAGGCGCCATTACCAGTTACTATTGATGCTGTAAAACATGTACCGTCAAGAGCGATGTTCACCAATTGTGAATTAAAGTTAAGTATTCCAGAAGTTACGTACGTTCTTTGCTACTATAATTTACCTTGTCCTATTCCAGACCTCACGCCAGCCTGCGTGAGCTTAAACACGTGCCTTTCGGCTTTCCTCCTAGTGGATTGGCTGTCTTGCCAGTCCACTACACATTCCATTTTAAATCACTCCTAATGCGTATTCCCAGATAATTTATGGAATTAACTGCTTCCAGTTGCTGACCTGCTATATTGTAGCTCAATGATAAGGGATCTTTCTTTCTATGTGTTCGCAGCACATTACGCTTGTCTACATTGAGATTCAATTGCCATTCCCTGCACCATGCGTCAATTCGCTGCAGATCCTCCTGCATTTCAGTACAATATTCCATTGTTACAGCCTCTGGATATACCACAGCATCATCTGCAAAAGGCCTCAGTGAACTTCCGATGTTATCCACAAGGTCATTTATGTATATTGTGAATAGCAACGGTCATACGACACTCCCCTACGGCTCACCTGAAATCACTCTTACTTCGGAAGATTTCTCTCCATTGAGAATGACATGCTGCGTTCTGTTATCTACGAACTCTTCAATTCAATCACACAATTGGTCTGATAGTCCATATGCTCTTACTTTGTTCATTAAACGACTGTGGGGAACTGTATCGAAAAAAGCCGACCCTCAGCCAGACGTGGCCCGGGAACGGAACCCATGGACCGCAATGTGCGTTCGAAACGTCGATGTTCATGTGTCCTGCAGTTCACATGTCGACGCGCAATTTGCTGCGTTCTTCATCGACCCACGAGCCGAGTGATCCACCGTCCTGGGTTCTCGTCGCGAACCCATGTGTTTTGTTTCGTTTGACACTAAAAAGGTAACAAGTCAAAGCTACGTAAAATACGAGTGGGATAAGGGAATGGGTTATAACTGATAATAGTGGTCTTCATTAGGAACAAGTAGGGCGCTATTTATTCTTAATAAAAAGGGCTCCTCCCCATGAACCATGGACCTTGCCGTTGGTGGGGAGGTTTGCGTGCCTCAGCAATACAGATAGCACCCATAACGGAGAGGTGGGTGTCTATTGATAGGCCAGGCAAACGTGTGGATCCTGAAGAGGGGCAGCAGCCTTTTCAGTAGCTGTAGGGGCAACAGGTCCGAATGATTGATTGAACTGGCTTTGTAATATCAACCAAAACAGCACTGTTGTGCTGGTACTGCAAACGGCTGAAAGCAAGGGGAAGATACAGCCGTAATTTTTCCCGAGGGCAAGCAGCTTTACTGTATGGTTAAATGATGATGGCGTCCTCTTGCGTAAAACATTCCAGAGGTAAAATAGTCCCCCACTCGGATCTCCGGAGGACATCGTTATCAGGAGAAACAAAACTTGCGTTCTAAGAATCGGAGCGTGGAACGTCGGACCCCTTAATCTGGCAGGTAGAATAGCAAATTTAAAAAGGGAAATGGATAGTTTAAAGTTAGGGATAGTTAGAATTCGTGAAGTTCGGTGGCATGAGGAACAAGACTTCTGGTCAGGTGAATACAGGGTTATAAATACAAAATCAAACAGCGGTAATTCAGGAGTAGCTTTCATAAGCAATAAAAAAATAGGAACGCGTATAAGTTACTACGAACAGCACAGTGAACACGTTATTGTAACCAAGATAGACTCGAAGCCTATACCTACCACATTAGCACAAGTTTATATTTAAACTAGCTCCGAAGATGATGAAGAGTTTGAAGCCATGTATGATGAGATAAAAGAAATTATTCAGATAATTAAGGGAGACGAAAATTTAATAGTCATGAGTGACTGGAATTCGGTAGTAGGAAAAGGAAGAGAAGGAAAAGCAGTAGGTGAATATGGACCGGGGGTAAGGAATTAAAAAGGAAACTGCCTGGTAAAATTTTGCACAGAGCATTTTAATCGTCGCTAACCCTCGGATTAAGAATCGTGAACGAAGTCTTTGTACATGAAAGAGAACTAGAGACACTGAAAGGTTTCAGATTGTGGTAAGAAAGAGATTTTGGAACCAGATTTTAAATTGTAAGACATTTCCAGGGACAGGGACAAATGTGGACCCTGACCACAATTTATTGGTTATGAACTGCAATTAAAACTGAAGAAATTGCAGAGAGTAGGAAATTAAGGAGATGGGACCTGAATAAGTTGAAAGAATCAGAGGTTGCTGAGAGTTTCAAAGGGAGCATTAGCCAATGGTTGACTATAACAGGAGAAATGAATACAGTAGAAGACGAATGGGTAGCTTTAAGAGATGAAAAGTGAAGGCAGTAGAGGATCAAATAGGTAAAAAGACAACATCTAGTACAAATTCTTGGACTACACAGGAGATATTACATTTAATTAATGAAAGGAGAAAATATAAAAATGCAGCAAATAAAGCAAGTCGAAGAAATTACAAACGTCTAAAAAAATGTGATTGGCAGGAAGTGCAAAACAGCTAAGCAGGAATGTCTAGAGGGCAAATATAAGGATTTAGCAGCACATTTCACTAGGAGAAAAATAGATACTGTCTACAGGAAAATTTTGTAGAAAAGAGAAGCGGCTGTATGAACATTAAGAGCTCAGATGGAAAACCAGTCCTAAGCAAAGAAGAAAGGTGGAAGGAGTATAAAGAGGGTCTATACAACGGCGATGTACTTGAGGGCAGTATTATGGAAACGTAAGGTGACGCAGATGAAGATGAGATGGGAGATATGACACTGCGTGAGGAATTTGACAGAACACTGAAACACGTAAGTCGAAACAAGGCCCCAGGGGTAGACAACATTCCGTTAGAACTACTGATAGCCTTGGGAGAGCCAGCCACGACAAAGTTCTTCCACCTGGTGAGCAAGATGTAAGAGACAGGCAAAATACCCTCAGACTTCAAGAAGAATATAATAATTCCAATTACAAAGAAAGCAAATGCTGACCTATGTGAAAATTACCGAATTATCAGTTTAATAAATCATGGTTGCAAAATACTAACACGAATTCCTTACAGAAGAATAGAAAAACTGGTAGAAGCCGACCTCGGGGGAGATCAGTTTGAATAGTGTTGAAACGTAGGACCACGCGAGGCAACATTAACCCTACGACTTACCTTAGATGATAGGTTAAGGAAAGACAAACCTACGTTTCTAGAATTTGTAGACTTAGAGAAAGGTTTTAGCTATTTTACTGGGATAGGTAGCAGGAATAAAACACAGGGAGCGAAAGGCTATCTACTATTTGTACAGAAACGAGATGGCAGTTGTAAGAGTCGATGGACGCGAAAAGGAAGCAACTATTGAGAAAGGAGTGAGACAAGGTTGTAGGCTATCCCTGATGCTATTCAACCTGTATACTGAGCAAGCAGTAAAGGAAACCAAACAAAAATTTGGAGTAGGAATTAAAATCTAGAGAAATAAAAACCTTGAGGTTCTCCGATGACATTGTAATTCCGACAGAGACAGCAAAGGATTTGGAAGAGCAGTTGAACGGAATGGACAGGATTTTGAAAGGAGGATATAAGATTAATAATAGCGTGTGACGAGGGCCTCCCGTCGGGTAGACCGCTCGCCTGGTGCAAGTATTTCGATTTGACGCCACTTCGGCGACTTGCGCGTCGATGGGGATGAATCGATGATGATTAGGACAACACAACACCCAGACCCTAAGCGGAGAAAATCTCCGACCCAGCCGGGTATCGAACCCGAGCCCTTAGGATTGACAGTCTGTCGCGCTGACCACTCAGCTACCGGGGGCGGACAGGATATAAGATGAATATCAACAAAAGCTAAACGAGGATAATGGAATGTAACAGAATTAAATCAGGTGATGCTGAGGGAATTAGATTGGGAAATGAGACACTTAAATTAGTAGTAGATGAGCTTTGCTATTTGGGCAAAAAAAAAACTTGGTGATCGAAGTAGAGAAGATATAAAATGTAGATTGACGATGGCAAGGAAAGCGTTTCTGAAGAAGAGAAATTTGTTAACCTTTAAGTGTCAGGAAGTCTTTCTTTTTTTTACGTATTTATGTGAAGTATTGCCTTGCATGGAAGTGAAACGTGGATGATAAACAGTTTAGACAAGAAGGGAATAGAAGATTCTGAAATGTGGTGCTATAGAAGAATGTTGGAGATTAGATGGGTAGATCACGTAAGTAATGGGGAGGTATTGAATAGAATTGGGGAGAAGAGGAATTTGTGGTACAACTTGACTAGAAGAAGGGTTCGGTTAGCAGGACACGTTATGTGGCAACAAGGGATCAAGAATTTGGTATTGGAGGGAAGTGTGGAGGATAAAAATCCTAGAGGGAGACCAAGAAATGAATACATTAAGCAGATTCAGAAGGATGTAGGTTGCAGTAGTTACTCCGAGATGAAGAGCCTGCATAAGATAGAGTAGCATGGAGAGCTGCATCAAACCAGTTTTTGGACTAAAGACCACCACAACAAAACAACAACAAAAATGTGTGTGAAATCTTATGGGACTTAACTGCTAAGGTCATCAGTCCCTAAGCTTACACACTACTTAACCTAAATTATCCTAAGGACACACACACACCCATGCCCGAGGGAGGACTCAAACCTCCGCCGGGACTAGCCGCACAGCCCATGAATGAAGCGCCCAAGACCGCTCGGCTAATCCCGCGCGGCAACAACAACAAAAAGGGCTATGAATAGTGATCGTTTTTACTTTACTTGTAAGAAATAACATGTATTTTAGAGAGCCATATTGTCTTGCCATGGTAATTTTCCATAAAACAGCAGAAATCTATGAAAATCTATCAATCCTCTAGATATTGTTCTTGCACGTATCACGGTAGCAGATGTCGACGAAAGGCAGCACACTGTGGTAGGCAGTCTTCCACTGCACGAAGTATACCAGAATTTCCCTACCAAATCCGCTAATCACTGCGCGTCGTAAACGAGAGGGTGCTCTTTCGTTCGAAAAGCGGCGTTCGGTTGATCCGCCTGTAACGATTGTGCTATCGATACGACTCTGAACCACTGGTGAAAAAACAAACAATCCAAGACTGAGTCTCGCGCTCTCTAGAGAAACAGATAGCCCTGCAGTCACGTTCGGCAAACACGCTGCTCACCTTTCTTTCCGACTGTGACGATCGACAGTCGTCGGCGAACAAGAGGGAGGCTGTCTGCGTTGACAGAGGCAAAGGAAATCAGATACAGCGGCACCGATGCCGCCCTCAGGGCGTCACCAGCGACCGCTGACCTCAGCCCGGACGTGACTCATTCTGTGTCCACTCTCTCGTTTATTGGAACAGACTACACGGGTGGACTCTAATGGCTAATCGATACAATGAGGGGCGAAAGTGAAACCCCGTCTCTAGAAAGCAAAACACTACCAACTGATTTATTCGAAGGCAATTCAGAGTTGTTTGCTACTTGACATACCCAGCGAATATCTTTAGTTACATTCGTAGGCACCTATCACCGGCTAAAAAAAGGTGACAACGTCCAGATGGAGAGCGTATGCTTGGCAGAGGGATTAGGATACATCTGGTAAGGGTCTTCGAAGCGTTCCCAAAACAGACGAAAATTTACGAATGAATCGTGACTCTCTTAATTTTGTGTAATTCACTTTCAGACTGCACACGTCCGTATTCTCGGAATCTGGATCGAATCCAATGAAGACAAGGAGTGGCATTACGACTGCGAAGAGATCTGACCCGCAGAACATATTGCATTTCAGTGTCCGAGGTGACAAGCATGTAGAACAAAAGGCATTCTGTGCTTTACGTTGAAAATTAGCAGTCTACCCACTTCTGTGGAAGCATGTCAATAGCATTGCTGTCCAACACAATTCTGAATTATTTTCTTGTGATTGCTGGCCGTTGTGGCCAAGCGGTTCTAGGCGCTTCAGTCCGGAACCGCGCGACTACTACGGTCGCAGGTTCGAATCCTGCCTCGGGCATAGATGTGTGTGATGTCCGTAGGTTAGTTAGGTTTAAGTAGTTCTAAGTTCTATGGGACTGATGACCTCAGATGTTAAGTCCCATAGTGCTCAGAGCCATTTGAACCATTTTTTTATTTTCTTGTGCGACATGATAGTAACTTTAGTCTCAATGCCGTGTCCGAGGTGACAAACATGTAGAACAAAAGGCATTCTGTGGTTTACGTTGTAAATTAGCAGCCTACCCACTTCTGTGGAAGCATGTCAATAGCATTGCTGGCCAACACAATTCTGAATTATTTTCTTGTGCGACGTGATAGTAACTTTAGTCTCAATCCCACCGCAGTGACTGCGTGTGAACTTAAAACTGAGAATGCGAGTGGTCCACTCAGTGATGTGTGGCATGTACTCATGAGGTTAGATTTATTTAAGAGTTCCTGCCATCCCCACTCCCTTCGCTTTCCTGGGTGTTATGGCGATGTGGCAACTCTTACAATCATCCTGTCAGTCGTCATCATCGATCGTTGTCGGATGCAACCAAGATAGGGGTTACCGTGACTTGGACTTCACACTTAGGCTTGTACTCCATCAGGTCTATGATATAAAATGGGTCAGAGGTTGATTTTCAACACCTAAGAGTTAATAATAATTCGATATATTAAAAAAAACCAACACGATTGTGATCGTTGCCATTTAATAAACGATACACAAAAATCATTATAGTTACGGAACCTTCATTAATAAAAATTGAGTCACACTTTACTAGTTTCTAATGCAGCTGCAGGTCTAAAGGTAAATGCAGATTATTCAGCTTATAACGATTACGAACACAACAGTTCTAATCTCAGGAAATAAATTAGACTGCTGCAGTGCATATTTTAGTAAAATGAAGTATTTGGTTCCATTTAGTTAGTGAGAGATTTTACGTTATTTCAAAGATTCACTAAACAAGTGGATCTTCTGTGCATTTTAGAAATACTATAAGAATATTTATGTGCAGAATTTCTATTTATTATTATTATTATTATTACTATTATTGCTGACCATATGTTGACGATGTTGTGCCAAAATCTGAGATACTGACATAGTGGCCCATTATAAGAACTAAATGATAGGCTAAAACAACTTGCAGCAATAAAGTACAAATAAAAGTATGAATACACTTAACTGGTTTATTCACAATATGAAGTTCCCATGCGCTATCTTCTCATATTTACTTCTGTATTTATTTTTTCTGGCAAGATTAGGTCCTAAAGGCCTCTTCTACATCAAATCAGTCACAATTTCAGTAGTTCTGTTAAAGAATAATAAGAATTGTGTGCTCCTAAATTCATCCTTATCACTCGATGCCTACCCATAGATAACATTCCCTTAGTTGTACTGAAAGATATATGGTATTCGTATCTCAGTACAATAGACAGGCGTGTGTTATCTGTGTGCATATCATGAAGTGTTATCTGACCTAACGCTGCAGCTTCTTTTCAATGAGTACGTATTATTAACAGTAAATCAGAATATGTGCAAGTATTTACAATTCCTAGACGCTTGAACAAATGTCTTTTGTGTTGGCAGAAGGACCAACACCGTGTTACAAGTGGAGGCCGAAAGGCACGCGTTTTAGCTCACCCAGGCTGGCGTGAGGAGGGAAGAACCATACCGACGTGAGGTCTGGAACATGACAAGGAATGAGAATTCAGAAAGCGGAAACAGTTTGATACTTAACTTTAATCCATTAATGATGAACGTCGCTCTTGACGGTACTTGATTCACAATATTATCTGTTCAGAATACATTCATAGTAACTGGATATGGCGCCTTGCTAGGTCGTAGCAAATGACGTAGCTGAAGGATATGCTAAACAGTCGTCTCTGCAAATGAGAGCGTATGTAGACAGTGAACCATCGCTAGCAAAGTCGGTTGTACAACTGGGGCGAGTGCTTGGCAGTCTCTCTAGGCTAGACCTGCCGTGTGGCGGCGCTCGGTCTGCAATCACTGATAGTGGCGACACGCGGGTCCGACGTATACTAACGGACCGCGGCCGATTTAAAGGCTACCACCTAGCAAGTGTGGTGTCTGGCGGTGACACCACATTCCTCCCCGCAAATCGGCGGACGGTTGTGGTATAAGGCCTCCGCCCGCCGTGGGGAGGACCCCATGTTGACGTATGCGACGAGGTGGGGAGCCTAACAACAGGCGAGGCTGTGCCATCCGCAACCTGCCATTCGGACCGCGGGGAGCTAGGGAATGCCTGAAAACCTACTCCAGGGTGCACGCCAACATGCGGTGTATGCGCCCGTAGAGAGACAGGAGGGGCCGAAGTGTCGACCTCCATCGGTCCGGGCCACCCGACGGGCGAAGATGACAGACATATTGTCCGGAGCAGGCGAGAGTTCCATGTCGGAGGACAATTGGTCCCGGGAAGCGATCGGCGGCGCGTGACCCAGTGGGGCGCCCGGCGGCTGCAGCGACGCGTCCACTGCGGGCGTCGCCGGCGGGAGAACAGGCGGCGGCGGCGCCGCGTCGCCATGCGGCAAAATGGAAGGCAGCGTCGGTAACACCTGGGGCTGAGGCGAGCCAGTAGATGGGTCGCCGGGGCGCTGACCGGACGGCACCGTCGCTGGAAGCAGACGGCGAGCGGCAGAGCCCGTGCGACGACAGAGTCGCAGCTGATTGAGATGCCGGCGCACCTCACCAGAGGCCCCTAAAAACCAGATACATAGCGCGTCCGAGGCAGCGAAGAATGCGCCCTGCGAGCCAACGCCGTGAACCTCGAAAGGCGGTAGTAGACAACGTCGTCTGGGGCAAAAGCAGGTGTCTGCGCTGCACAGGAACCGGATGCGGCGGATGTAGCAAAGACATCAAGGTTCGATGATGGCGACAGTGGAGCAACTCAGCCGGCGAGCGACCATCTCGGGGCTGAGAGCGATACGTGGACAAAAAGAGCTATAACGCATCCTCCCGAGAATGCGACTCTTTCAACTTCAACATCTGTGACTTGAAAGTCCTGACCAATCGTTCAGCAGCACCGTTTGACTGTGGCGAAAACGGCGCGGACGTCAGATGTTGCATACCATTGGCCTTGCAGAATGACTGAAATTCTGCAGACATGACTTGTGGGCCATTGTCGGAAACAATTGTCTGTGGAAGACCTTCAATGCAAAAGATAGCAGATAACGCTTGGATGGTGGCAGATGATGTCGTGAAAGACATCCGGACAACAAAAGGAAAATTACTGAATGAATCTATGACAACCAACCATCGAGCATTCCAGAATGGACCAGAAAAATCGATGTGTAAGCGTTGCCAAGGGAAAGCGGCTTTTGGCCATGCAAAGAATTTCCGCGGTGGTGCTGATAGTTGTTCGGCACACACCATGCAAGAAGAGCACCTATTCGTAATCGCGGCATCGATTCCGAACCAAGTACAGTGCTGACGAGCAAGTTGTTTCGTTCTCATTATCCCCCAATGTCCTTGGTGGAGAAGCTTTAAGACAGAGGACTGTAACGAACGTGGTACCACGACCCTGGTCTGATCAGTATCAGAACGCAACAGCAATACACGACTTCGAACAAAAAGTATCTCCTTGTGAGCAAAAATCGGCGAACCAACGGGTCCCCGATCCGTGACTTTGACAAGGGCCATTGCGTAGCAACAAAACGCAGAACGGTAGCAAGGACTGGTTCGGCAGTTGTGGCTATAGCTACACGACGAAAATCAATCGGAAACGATTCGACCACGACATCGGTTTCCGAATCAATGAACATGCAAGCAAGTTCGGAGGAATCGAATGCCCTATCCTCAGCAACAGGCAAACGGGACAACGCATTGGCGTTACCGTGCTTAGCAGTGAACCGGTACAAGATATCGTAGCGGTACTGCGAGAGGAAAATAGACCAGCAAATGAATTTCTTTGCTGTACGAGGAGGTACAGGCTTGTTCGGATGAAAAAGCGATGTCAAAGATTTGTGGTCTGTGATTATGGCACGGAGGTGCATGGGACTGGGATGTATGCCTTGGGCATTGATTACATGGCCCAGGTATGGCAAGTCACGAGCAAAAAACACACATTTGTCCTTCCGTAACCGAAGACCATTTTGTCGCAAGACCTGAAATAATGTTCTGAGATTGGCTAAATGTTCTTCTTCCGTCTTTCCAGAGATCACAATATCGTCTAGATAGTTTGCTGCAGTAGGGACCGACGCACAAACAGTTTGTAGATATTGCTGAAACAATGCAGGGGTGGATGCACACCCGAATGGCAGTTGTTTGAATTGATACAAACCAAGATGCGTGTTAACTACCAAAAGGCGCTGGGATTCTTCATCCACCGGTATTTGCAAGTACACATCTGCTAGGTCCAACTTCGAAAAACATTTGCCCGGGCACAGTTTGCCAAAAAGATCTTCCGGGCAGCATAAAGGAAAAGTTGCAATCACTAGTTGTGGATTCACTGTTGCCTTCAAGTCCACACGAAGTCTCAATTTTCCCGAAGGTCTTGGCAAAATTACTAAGGGTGATGCCCAGAGAGAAGCCTGCACATGTTCAATTACACCTTGTGATTCCAAATCGTGTAATGTTTTTGCGACCTCATCACGCAACGTGTGGGGAACATTGCGCGCTCTGAAAAATTTCAGTTACGCGTTTACTCTCAGTTCCAAATGTGCTTTATAGTCCTTAGCGCAACCGAGGTCCGGTGCAAAAATGTCTGCAAATTCTTCACATAGACGAGAAACACAGTCTGAAGGCACAGTCTGGTTCACTGATAGGACCTGATTTACTACAGACGAGTTAAACAACTGAAATAAATCGAAACCAAACAAGTTCAATGCAGAAGAAGAACGAAGGATGTAAAATGACACAAGTTTTGTTTGTCCTGTGTATGTTACAAGAAGGCTGCACTGTCCTAACACAGGGATCTCTTGACCTGTATAGCTAGTTAACGTAACATTTGCGGCATGAAACGGAGGTGTGCCCAGCAGTTTGTAAGTGTCTTGATTGATCAGTGAAACTGCAGCTCCGGTATCGAGCTGGAACGGTATCACTTTGCGCGTTAATGCCCAAGCCTACAAAAAGTTTATTTTCCTGCTGACGACAAGAGCGACTGTCCCATGCAAAGTGAACTGACACTGGTACAGAATCACTTCCGACTTGATAGGAGTTCCGGCGATGTCGACGCACACCATTTGTGGGACGAACACAGTCACTGTGAGAGAGAGTGGCACTGGGCGGAGTGGAATGAACGACATGAATTTCATGGGCGAAGTTTCGCGGGCCTGAGTATCCTTGGTTTGATTCTGATCCAGCGCGAAGCAAAGGGCCTGGAATGGTTTTTGAGTTTCCGATCCGAGCTTTTTCTGGCAAACACTCTGAACATGTCCTTTTTTATTACAGTAAAAGCAAATAGCTTGGCGTGATGGGCAGTTCTCACGCGAATGTTAAGCAGCACACCGCGGGCATGATTTGAGCATTGTATTTGCTTGCCAGCGGCGCACACGTGGCTGAGAGCCTGGCGGCAGCGGCGCGGCCGGGCGCGAGGGCTGTTTACTGCTTCGTGCAGCTCTCCCGGCGGGGCGGTTAACCTGACAAATGGCTGACGAAGTTTCAAATGATTCCTGAGCAAAGTCAAATGTGTCCTGTCAATCCAATATGTCCATCACTTGTTGAAGGGAAGGATTGACTAGTTTCAAAATCTGTTCCCTCATACGAACATCAGAAATGTTCTGTGCAATTTCATCACGTACCATAGTATCTGAATATGGGAGTCCACATTGACACTCAAAAGCACAATCCCTAGTAAGGCCTTGCAGGGTTGCAACCCACTCCCGATTAGTCTGACCTGCCGTATGTTTTGTACGAAAGAAGGTATACCATTTCGCAACGACATTGACTGATTGTTTGAAATATGCATCTAATGCAGACAAAATTTCTTCATAGAACAGAGTTGCCATGTCACGTCGAGGAAATAATTTGACTATCACACGGTAGGTTTACACACCGACGGACGACAAAAGAAAAGGCTGCCGCTCGTTACCTTGAATTCTGTAGGCGGCAAGATGGAATCCAAATTCGCGTGACCACTCCGTCCAGCTTTCCAGTGCAGCATCAAAAGGTCTGAAGGTCGGTGCAACTGCGTGTTGTGGCTGCATTAGCGGTGGAGCGGCGGGTGCCGCATCGTTTTGCGTTGCACATTGACTCAGAATGAGCTGTCCAAGGGCATCCAGTAATGCCTGCGTCTGCTGATTCTGTAAGCGATAAAATTCGGACAGTACCTCTGGAGATTGTGGCAAAGGCATTACACAAATAAATCAGGGCAGTCGCAACAACAGAAGTCAGTATAGTTAAGAACACCGTTTTCACAACTCGTCACCAATGTTGTGTTGGCAGAAGAGCCAACACCGTGTTACGAGTGGAGGCCGAAATGCACGCGTTTTAGTTCACACAGGCTGGCATGAGGAGGGAAGAACCATACTGACGTGAGGTCTGGAACATGACAAGGAATGGGAATTCAGAAAGCGGAAACAATTAGTTTGATACTTAACTTTAATCCATTAATGATGAACGTCGCTCCTGACGGTACATGATTCACAATATTATCTGTTCAGAATATATTCATAGTAACTGAATATGGCGCCTTGCTAGGTCATAGCAAATGACGTAGCTGAAGGCTATGCTAAACTGTCGTCTCTGCAAATGAGAGCGTATGTAGACAGTGAACCATCGCTAGCAAAGTCGGCTGTCCAACTGGGGCGAGTGCTAGGGAATCTCTCTAGACCTGCCATGTGGCGGCGCTCGGTCTGCACTCACTGATAGTGGCGACACGCGGGTCCGACGTATACTAACGGATCGCGGCCGATTTAAAGGCTACCACCTAACAAGTGTGGTGTCTGGTGGTGACACCACAACGTCGAAAGGCAGCCACTGTTGTGCGAGTCTTTCGAAATCGCGCACCTGTACGCCATCTGTAAGTCACTTGCCGACTCAAAGACGACTCAACATCTGCTACAGCGATACATCTTTGAAACAGGAATGGGCACTCATCTCTTGGGAAGACGCCAAAGATTTGACCGGTGCCGGCCAAACAGAGTGCTGACATGCATTTTTCAGCTGGACGTCTCGAGCAGTTTAGACACAAAGCACTCTCTTTCCGTGCAGCACTTCGAACAGAAGGGATTTAGACACTTGTTTATATATTTGATATGGGAGTATTCTCTTCCGGCGTAATGTCAAGCGCCGGCACGACAGTCGGGAACCAGGAGCAGAGAGGCCTGTGAAGAAGATGTCACCCAATTGCACGCTGACCGACCCCTTTCTAGGACGACAATGCTACAGCAGCGGCCTCTACGCGGAGAGGACATAAGCGCCGCACCGACTGGTCGCGGCCGGTTCTACAGCTGCATCAAGATTAGGCACTTCAAGACCAGTGAATTAGGAATTGTCTATACCGAAGAGAGTACTTATTTGCATATCGCCCTTTGCTTTGGACGCTTCTGTGTTTTGCCAAAGTTAATATTTTCATTTCATTTCGTAATAAAACTCATTAATACGATTTGTTTGAATTGTTATCTAGCGATCCGAGAAAGCAGGTTTCCTAGACCCCCAAATTCGACATGTAGGCAGGGTACAACACATTCGACCATTCGGCACTATGGTAAGATTGCAACACGTGGCTAGCATTTGGGTGGTATTCACATGATCTAAGATCACGAGTGTGTTGCCGCGTAAAATTTTATGCCTCGATCTCATCAAAACAAATGGAAATTGGTACACATTTCTGAGCTAACCATCCGTAAATTCAAGTGACTTACAATCAGATTCCCTCTCTAGTAAGGTTATTTTTCAGAAGTTTGTAAACTTATCTTTGAGTATTCTTGTGCGCTGGTGTTCGGAGGAGATGTTAAACGTTTTGATCCGATGACCGTGCTTATATGTGATGATTGACGTTGCGTACACTGTTTGCTAAAACATTATAATGCCCTCATCAAATGTTTGTTCTTCACGGATTCATTATCTTGCACGTTTTTCTTTGTTCACAGATTTCACCACGTGTACCTTATATCCTTGCACTCCGTCTTCAGGTCACAAGTGGCCCATCGGGACCATCCGACCGCCGTGTCATCCTCAGTGAGGATGCGGATAGGAGGGGCATGTGGTCAGCACACCACACTCCCGGTTGTTTTGATGGTTTTCTTTGACCGGAGCCGCTACTATTCGGTCGAGTAACTCCTCAGTTGGCATCACGAGGCTGAGTGCACCCCGAAAAATGGCAACGGCGCATGGCGGCCAGGATGGTCACCCATCCAAGTGCCGGCCACGCCCCACAGCGCTTAACTTCGGTGATCTGACGGGAACCGGTGTATCCACTGCGGTAAGGCCGTTGCCTTTACATCCTTACGTGAATACTTTAAAATTTTCTTCATACATAATCTTGATACACCCACTTATATTACCACCGGTTCAGGGGCCGCTATACAGGGTGTAAATTTTAAGCTGACAAACCAGAATAACTCGAAAAATAAGCTTCTCACGAAAAAACGTGTTGAATCCAAAGTTGATTGTTTTCGAGGGGGACATATGCTGGTGCTAAAATTAGCCCGCCACCCCAGCCCCCCGGAGGGAGGGAAGGGGGTGGACAGGAGGCAACTTTAAAATTTCAAATGGGAACCTCCATTTCTTATTGCAGAATCAGATTCTACTTAAAAACACGTACATTTTGTCTTAAACATTTGTTTTGGTTCTTGGTAGTTGGCGATGTAATTCGAGAAAATCCATGTTCTCATTTTTGCGTGAAAAATGGTTAAGGATGGATAAAAAATACTTATTTACTTCGTAAATTTTGATTCGCTAAAAATAAAACTCTCCCTCTCTCCCCATAGTGTGGGGTTTGAGAGAGAGGAATTCAGTTTTACAAATGTTGACCCAAATATTAATTTTTTCCGCAGATTCGGATAAGTTTTGTTTGTTTCGTGGCCATGAGACCGCAAAGCTTTTAATTATCAAACAAATCACCTGACTAGCTAACTAACTAACCAAACATCCTACTTACTAACGAGTGAACTCATTTTTTGTTTATTGCAAAATTCTTCCAGTGAGGCACCACGTACGGTGTATGTGTGAAAATAAAAATAAATTTACTGAATTACAGTTTTAAGATAAACTGGAAGACAGTCCATAGCAGTTTGTATTGCATTGTTAATAATATGGACACTACATCCTATTCCAACAATTGGGCACCCCAGTTATAGAACCCATAATGAACACCCTTTTGTTGCAAAAAGAAATAGAAAAATCAGTCATCCTGACAATGATGACAGCTACTGACAACAAAATTTACACTCTTGACCGTTTGATTAACAAGAATGTTATGTAAATACTAATGCTCACCATAAAGAAAGGACTGAATGAAAGAATACTGTATGATACGAAACAGAAACATCAAGAAAGAATTCAAAAAATTATTATTTACGAAGGTTTAAGACCAGACCATAAAGTGACCAAAGATAACATTTATCCTAGAAGAGAGTTGCAGCCGCATCGAGCTGTAAGTTCGCTGTGACTGCAATGTAACTCGGCAATGGAGATGTTACCTTCACTTCTCTCTTGTAATCTTGCAATAGTAGCACGCATGTTTAGCGCTACTATATTGTTTTAAATCCGATCTTAAGTTTAAAGGTTTTACGGTTGGAAGTTTTAGTCAGAAGCCGAACTGAAGTAAAATCATCCTTATCGTTTAGACAGATAACGGGATAGTTGATATATGTGATTGCTGATTTGTGATGGAACTTAGCCTTCGTGATACTAAATAGTCATGAACATTAAAGGACACAGAAAGAGACTGATCGTCGACATAAACTCAATTATTAGACTTGAGTAGCCAACCGATAAACGCAAGCACGAAGAACTTAAAGTTGCTCCATGTTGTCAGAAGCTGTCGTCAGAGTCAGAATTTCTGATGCTAACAGACGCAATTCCCTGAATGAAAAATCGGCGTGTATGCTCAGTATAGGGACAAATAATTACGAAGAACAATAAACTTTAATTCAACTTTAATTCTTCGTGTCGCATACATCATTTCATTGACATTTAAAGTGTATTTATGGAATTCACTGATTCTTCGGATAACATAAAAGTGAAAAGTGATTTAGTGACAATTTAACCGCAAACAGCAATAAGTTTACATCGAAATACGACGCATTCTGAACATTGCTCAAGGGTATGTTATTTCTGGAATTACGACGTGTAGTTGTTGAATACGCGACGTAGCGGCGCCTTGACGATGGAATAATAATGAACAACTCAATATCCTGGCAAAATCATAATGTGGCATCGGCTTGGGTGATGGACTTGTGGTATCGATAGCAACGATGCCACGGCATAGTTTCAAAGGTTGGCACCACCACGAGACACCGACGACATCGCCCTCTAGCTGGTGCTGTGCAGCTCCACGACAGATTCTCCCCATTTCATCAGGTGCAGACAGCCAGGGTACTTCGCTTCACCTTAGTTTGCTATTGCGACTTTTCATCGGTTACGATGGGGCCACAAGGTCGCACCTACGTGTCATCACCTAAAGTTATGTAATATGTTTGCATATGTTTATACACTAGTAAAGGTGCTTTAACTGCATTTGCAGTACCGACGTGTATTACCTTTTCCTGCTCCTGCCCACGCGCCGCCTTCCAGGCGGGATACAAAAGGACTGATGAATCAAGTCATTGTTCACTACTGGCCATTAAAATTGCTACACCAAGAAGAAACGCACATGATAAACCTGTATTCATTGGACAAATATATTATACTAGAACTGACATGTGATTACATTTTCACGCAACCTAGGTGCATAGATCCTGAGAAATCAGTACAACCTCTGGCCGTAATAACGGCCTTGATACGCCTGGGCATTGAGTCAAACAGAGCTTGGATGGCGTGTACAGGTACATCTGCCCATGCAGCTTCATCACCATACCACAGTTCATCAAGAGTAGTGACTGGCGTATTGTGACGAGCCAGTTGCTCGGCCACCATTGACCAGAGTTTTTCAGTTGGTGAGAGATCTGGAGAATGTGCTGGTCAGGGCAGCAGTCGAACATTTTCTGTATCGAGAAAGGCCCGTACTGGACGTGCAACATGCGGTCGTGCATTATCCTGCTGAAATGTAGAGTTTCGTAGGGATCGAATGAAGGGTAGAGCCATGGGTCGTAACACATCTGAAATGTAACGTCCACTGTTCAAAGTGCCGTCAATGCGAACAAGAGGTGACCGAGACTTGTAACCAATGGCACCTCATACCATCGCGCCGGGTGATATGCCAGTATGGCGATGACGAATACACGCTTCCCATGTGCGTTCACCGCGATGTCGCCAAACACGGATGCGACCATCATGTAAACAGAATCTGAATTCATCCGAAAAAATAACGTTTTGCCATTCGCGCACCCAGGTTCGTCGTTGAGTACAACATCGCAGGCGCTCCTGTCTGTGATGCAGCGTCAAGGGTAACCGCAGCCATGGTCTCCGAGCTGATAGTCCATTCTGCTGCAAACGTCGTCGAACTGTTCGTGCAGATGGTTGTTGTCTTGCAAACGTCCCCATTTGTTGACTCAGAGATCGAGACGTGGCTGCACGATCCGTTACAGTCATGCGGATAACATGCCTGTCATCTCGACTGCTAGTGATACGAAGCCGTTGGGATCCAGCACGGCGTTCCGTATTACCCTCCTGAACCCACCGATTCCATATTCTGCTAACAGTCATTGGATCTCGACCAACGCGAGCAGCAATGTCGCGATACGATAAACCGCAATCGCGATAGGCTAGAATCCGACCTTTATCAAAGTCGGAAACGTGATGGTACGCATTTCTCCTCCTTACACGAGGCATCACAACAACGTTTCACCAGGCAACGACGGTCAACTGCTGTTTGTGTATGAGGAATCGGTTGGAAACTTTCCTCATGACAGCACGTTGTAGGTGTCGCCACCGGCGCCAACCTTGTGTGAATGCTCTGAAAAGCTAACTGTCGGTTAAATTTCGCGTCTGTCTGTAGCACATCTTCGTGGTGTAGCAATTTTAATGGCCATTAATATATATATGGCAAAATTTTGCAAGCAATTAAAGGTCTTTACATAGATAATCAGGCAGCAGCTACAGTTGACGGTAAATTGAGTTCATGGTTCAGAGTAGTTTCAGGGGTTAGACAAGGCTGCAACCTGTCTCCACTGTTGTTCATATTATTTATGGATCATATGTTGAAAACAATAATCTGGCTGGGTGAGATTAAGATATGTGAACACAAAATAAGCAGTCTCGCATATGCAGATGATTTAGTTGTGATGGCAGATTCGATTGAAAGTTTGCAAAGTAATATTTCAGAGCTAGATCAGAAATGTAAGGACTATGGTATGAAGATTAACATCTCCAAAACGAAAGTAATGGCAGAGGGAAAGAGATATGAACGGATTGAGTGCCAAATAGGAGGAACAAAGTTAGAACAGGTGGACGGTTTCAATTACTTAGGATGCATATTCTCACAGGACGGCAACATAGTGAAAGAACTGGAAGCGAGGTGTAGCAAAGCTAATGCAGTGAGCGCTCAGCTACGATCTACTCTCTTCTGCAAGAATGAAGTCAGTACGAAGACTAAGTTATCTGTGCACCGTTCAATCTTTCGACCAACTTTGTTGTAAGGGAGCGAAAGCTGGGTGGATTCAGGTTACCTTATCAATAAGGTTGAGGTTACGGATATGAAAGTAGCTAGGATGATTGCAGGTACTAGTAGATGGGAACAATGGCAGGAGGGTGTCCACAATGAGGAAATCAAAGAAAAACTGGGAATGAACTCTATAGATGTAGCAGTCAGGGCGAACAGGCTTAGATGGTGGGGTCATGTTACACGCATGGGAGAAGGAAGGTTACCCAAGAGACTCATGGATTCAGCAGTAGAGGGTAGGAGGAGTCGGGGCAGACCAAGGAGAAGGTGCCTGGATTCGGTTAAGAATGATTTTGAAGTAATAGGTTTAACATCAGAAGAGGCACCAATGTTAGCACTGAGTAGGGGATCATGGAGGAATTTTATAAGGGGGACTATGCTCCAGACTGAACGCTGAAAGGCATAATCAGTCTTAAATGATGATATATATATATTCAACGTTTGAAGCCCATTCTGAAACCGGGCATAAGAACTACAGCCAGCAAGTTCGTGTAAACTGAAAAGTCTGTCGCGAACACTCAAAGGACTTTTGGTTATCATTTCAGATCAAGGGAGTCATCGTGTTATCGACTGGTGCAGTCGCTATATTTGTAGGTGGAGAAGATCGATAGACATCGAACATCACTGCTTTAATTACAATCAACGGCGGCGCAAACACTCCGGCGTGCTGCTCCATCGACACGTTGATATCAGTTTTGAGAGACAGTATCAGAAAAATAATCAAACCGCACGAGGAATTTGTTTGTCTAATTGGTACAGAGTGGCGTTGTCGTGATCCACGGACGCCGTTCCACGCCATCCCGACTGGGACAACCATCACCGTCGAGCCGAGACAAAACGAGACGTCACATCTCTCGAGCGTTTATATATATTATTATTGCCTTTCCGTGAAGCACCTCCAAATATTGTATCTGTGTTGTCTTCACAAAGTGTGACAAGATTATTGTCACTTAATGCTTTCAGAATAAACGAAGAAACAATATGAGAATTTTCTCCGATCTTCTCTCGCAAGTCCAGAACTTTCACCTGCACTCCTGACTTGAAACGAAAATATCGAATCAACAGAGGAAAAGGTTTTATCGAATTGTGATTGGAAGAATCTGCGTAGGCCCTACATAGTAGTATAATTTACCTTCTCCAAGTCCTTTCCTAATTCGGACATTATAAATGGACTAGTTACATTTGTCACAATAGCTTCACATTTAGTCTTAGATCACGAATACTTAGGATCAAAATTTTTTTGAGCCAGTTTCGACGTGCAGTCCATCGATTTAAATCTTTGGTTATGTTGAACGGCGTGGAAGGCAAAACAACCTTCAGCAGCAGCTAATCCCTTTAAAAAAAAAAACTCTGAAGAAAGAGACACATTGGATACAGCAGAATTATCAGCCATTTGCCTGCAGCCTGTCTGTTTGCATGTTTCTAGATGTTTCACTTCGTCCTCTGCTCGCTGTTGAGAACACAGCATAACATTTTTTGCACCGAATGTCATTCTCGGATTTATCTTTGACGCTTACAATAAATGGCTATAATGATCGCAGTTCGACGTTCAACTTAGTTTTCCTTTCAGTTTTGGCATGACGACAGCTCAAACAAACACCACTTCACAGCTGACGCTAGAGCTGGGCAAAGGATACTCGCATTCAAACGGCTTCGGGATTTCCCAGCACGCAGCAGCGTTCGATACAGCATCGAGCTTTTTAGAACAATCACTGAGATTTGGCTCGCGAGGCACCAGTGCAAGGACTACCAAAGAAACGACGAACCAGCCACTATGGCTCTGTTTAAAATTTCACAATTTCGTCAAACACTGGAGGTAATAGCATTAAGTCCTACCACTGCACAAACTCCTGTTGTGTCTGAACAAATTTACAAGTTCTCATACAGTAACGGTATGTATGGATATGTAAACGTTGTTCAGTAAAGGTAACAGACAAAGATGATAATGTTGTCCTCCTAAAAACAAATTACTTGACTGAACCCAGTATAATATTTTATTTGTTTATGAGAGATGGTTGCAGATGAGCAATTCAGTCTCTGTTCGCGTATTAGAATAATAGAGAAAAACGTTAACATCTTGTAATCAGTTTGAAAACAAGATGACAACATTAAGATGAAACAATCACGGTAAATAACGAAGAATTCAATGACGAAAAATCGAAAAACATCGTAATAAAGTGACTGTTTTTATCGCGAGAATTAATTACAGCGGCAAGTACTATCAGATTTAAGATTTTTGTACCACCGTGGCAGGCCACGGGGTAAGGCCTCAAAAAAATGAGTATCTTGCGAAGCGCAGGACATCGGGTCACCCTAGAATTATTGTAGCTTTACTTTGGAATCAACAAGAAAAACAAATTGGCATGTTTTCTTTACGGGAATCTCACAAAAATATTCATCACCTATATACTACATACCAGTGATTTCAATTAGGAGAAAATATTGTTCGTTATCAACTCTACCTGCCTGCGTTGTCTTTTTTTACAGACTTTGAATGAATTTTTTGTAGATATAGCAGCTACTGTTGTATTTTCCAATAATTTATTTTTCATTTTTAATTCCTGTATTATCCACAATACCTCCTCAAATTGAAAATTTGTTCCTTTTCCGTCCTATGATTTGGCCTTTTTTCCATGTTTGTGTCATATTTTTCCACAATAAATTCCTAATACGTAACACTGCAGAGGCAGTGCCCTAGTCTTAACAGGAGATGCTGTAACACGTTCGTGTAATAAGAAAGTTGAGTTGTTGAGGTACCATACCAGTCAAGAGGGAATAATAGTTTGAGAAATCAGGTCTACCGTGAATCGTTCTTGACCTTTGACTTTCGCAAGCAATACGACATTAAAGTCGTACTAGCACAAGCCGAAATGCAGTAATTCACATAATAATAGGACTTTAGAACGTTATAATGTATAATAAATACTGAACTGAAATTTAAGGAGACACAAGGCAAGTACTTCCCCTGTCGTTGCGGAGCAAGGCGACCGCTTGCACTCAATAGACTGCATGCAGTAGCTCAGGTACAGCTGGGGTTAACTTGCAGGGCAAACTACAAATGGCCCTAATTGTCAGCTTATCCTGAACGGTCAATGTTCAACTACTGTAACGCACGGATATCACTTTTCCTGTTTCTCATGTTTCACGGGAACCAGCTTCGAAAGCGTTTAAGTTGTGTGTGTGTGTGTGTGTGTGTGTGTGTGTGTATGTGTGTGTTTGCGTGTGTGTGTGTGTGTGTGTGTGTGTGTGTGTGTTTGTGTGTGTGTGTGTGTGTGTGTGTGTGTAAGCTGGCTAAAATGTTCAGTATTCTAAAGATCAAAAGACAGTTCGTTAACAATTTGTTGGTTTTTGCTTACGGTATTTTCTGCTTGGTTTTCCGCCTACGTCAGAAAATGCCGTCTACTAGCAAGTCTTTAGTTTCTTTCTTCAATAGATGCTGATACGAATGGCCTAATTTTTTGTTGCTTTACAGAACTAGGCATCTCTTTACATTCTACACAGTGCACTTATCCGTACACCGCTGTTTACTGTTCATCTGCGTACTTCTAAGCGTGTATCGTGTTCTGTAGTGATGCCAACGTTGCCTCTAGTTTGTCTTTGACCTACACTTTTTTCTGTTTCTCTGTTGTTAATTATATATGTTATTCTATTTGCTAAGTATTTATATACTGTATAATGAAAGAATAGTGTGGTGGATAGGTTGGGGAGGGAGAAGCAATGATGAGTGAACATAAGTACCTAGCAGTGTGATGGGGAAAGTGTTGGAGGAAAAGGTGAGAAGCAGGAAGTGAAATAAACAGAGGTTGGGGGGGAAGGGGAGGGCGAGGGGTTGAGTCGGAGACGGTGAACGACGTAAATGTCCTTTTTCATTAGATTTCTTCAGTTGGCGTATATAGTGTCCGGTTTCCAATATTTATTTCATCACTGAGCAACTGTTTATTTTGTGTTAATACTTTGTGTATGTGGAAATTTTCTTGGGAAGGGAGGAGATCTCTGTCTGTACTGATGTTACGATGTGAACAAATTTTGCAATAGTGCTTGGACTGCGGTATTGCTGCACATGTTGAATGGTTTGTACCGTATTTCAGTGCTCTGATGTGTTCTCTATATCTTGTGCCAAACCTTCTGCCAGTCATTCCAATGCATAGTTTTTCACAATCTCTGTAACTGATCTGATAAACACCAAATTGTTGATTTCTTCATAGTTTTGATTTCAGTTATGGGATATGCTTTTGTATTGAGCTATTTGTTTTGTAAGCAATGTTAAGCCTTGTTTTTCGTATATGTTACCTGTTTTATGTGTGAATTTGTTATGGCAGGTCACTGTATGCTACTTTTTTTCTTTTTTGTGGTAGTGCGGACTTGTGTTTTAGTGTAGTTTGGGTAGTTTTTTAGTTATTTGTTCAGTTTGTCTATTGGTGCTTTTTTGTGCCTATTTTAATGATACATGTTTTATAGTGACCAGCTCTTTTCGGTAAATGAAATGACATGATAGTGTGGCATTGTTGGCCGGGAGGCCCCATCCGGGGAAGTTCGGACGCCGGATGCAAATCTTATTTGAGGTGACGCCACATTGTGCGATTTTCACTTCGGTGAGGAAGAGATGATGATAAGACAACATCCAGCCCACGAGCGGAGAAAATCTCCAACCGGACCGGGAATGGAACCCAGGTCCCTGCATGGTAGGCAAGCACATTACCACTCAGCTAAGCAGGCGGACTCTTTTTGGTAATCAGAAGTGTTTAGGGACATCCTCTTCAACATGTATCTGATTGTGGTTTGTTTCTGATTCTACACATGGTTACATTACATTAATACTTGTTCCATACGTCATGAATGCGTCGTTTTATAATGACGTGTAACTTGTCAGTTTAACATAATATATACAAAAAATTAAAACCTTTGTAATAGATATATTCACTTATTAAATTTGTTATTAATAACAAATCCCAATTTAAAACTAATAGCGAATTGCATGGCTACAACACTAGAAGAAAGGATGATCTTCACTATTCTGGGTTAAATCTGACTTTGGCACAGAAAGGGGTGAATTATGCTGCTACAAAAATCTTTGGTCATCTGCCAAACAGCATAAAAGTCTGACAGATAGCCTGCCAACATTTAAAAACAAATTAAATGAACTTCTGAGTGACAACTCCATCTACTCAATAGATGATTTTCTTTAGATATGAAGTAGTAACTTTTCCACTGGAATTTACGGTAAATGAGGATATCCTGTATTCCCTAGTCATACCCAGTTTTCTGCATACATTATGTTTAGGTGATAGGTAAGCCTGCAATAGCTTCTTCCTTTTGTGAATACAGTTTATAGTCTTCTGTTATGGTAGGTGTTTCCACCATATACTCCAGTTTGGGTTTTTGACTCCGATCTCTTTCACTTGCAATTTCCTTTCTCACAAATGTAACACATTAACTGTACTTAAGAGTGTAATATCTTCAATAGGGTATGGTTGAAATCTATTTAATACATTGGTTCTTTTTCTTAAGACCTTTGGAGTAATATTATTTGTGGAAATCAATCCTAATATGGTAATACCTATATTTGGCTGTATAGTGGAGAACAATGTCCTGGATTGAGAGATATATGTTCGTACAGTTTTAATACCACACTTCTGCATAATACCTATGTTGTCTTTATTGAAAACTGAGTTAACAATTTCTATGTGGTTTACAGGAAAGTAATTAAAACTGTAGGCATTCATAACATGGTTTAGAATCTTTTCTCGTTCTTGTTTGTATGGGATGCTTACTTGTGCATTAGGGAACTTATTGGGTTCTTATTGCCACATAGACGAATTGCAGAATACTGTTAAACACAACACAGAAAATCTTTCGTAATCGGTCCAATTCTTAGCACATAGAAGCAATTACCACTGTGTATAGTGGAGCACACTGTAATAAAGCTTGTTGGTGCTTTATACAATGTACTTACAATTCAATTGTAAACTCCTAGCCAAATCGCATTATTCTGGCTGAGCGCGCGCGCGCGCTTGTGTGTGTGTGTGTGTGTGTGTGTGTGTGTGTGTGTGTGTGTGTGTGTGTGTGTGTGTGTACATATACTACGGATCCTAGCCCACACCTAACACAGGTAGATCCATTCTCAGACCATACCACAGATGGAAAGCTTGTGGAACGACCTTCAACACCTACCCCCTACCTAACACTCGTGGATTCATGGGTTCACCTCCAGATGCTACCCTGGTTAATCAACTCGCGGACCCTACCTCGAAGTGCATCCATCCCTGGACTCTACTTCTGAGCAACACACACACAAGCACACACAGAAAACATCGCAGTTCGGCTAGAATTTTACTACTGCATTGCAAGTGCAAACAAATTTAGCAGTCCTTAGAAAACGTAGTCCATCAACAAAGGAGGTGGCTTACAAAACACTCGTTCGACCTATACTTGAGTATTGCTCATCAGTGTGGGATCCGTACCAGATCGGGTTGACGGAGGAGATAGAGAAGATCCAAAGAGGAGCGGCGCGTTTCGTCACAGGTTATTTGGTAACGGTGATAGCGTTACGGAGATGTTTAGCAAACTCAAGTGGCAGACTCTACAAGAGAGGCGCTCTGCATCGCAGTGTAGCTTTCTCGCCAGGTTTCGAGAGGGTGAGTTTCTGGATGAGGTATCGAATATATTGCTTCCCCCTACTTATACCTACCGAGGAGATCACGAATGTAAAATTAGAGAGATTCGAGCGCGCACGGAGGGTTTCAGACAGTCGTTCTTCCCGCGAACCACACGCGACTGGAACAGAAAAGGGAGTTAATGACAGTGGCACGTAAAGTGCCCTCCGCCACACACCGTTGGGTGGCTTGCGGAGTATAAATGTAAATGTAGATGTAGAAATCTTCAGACGCGAATGTATGTTTGGACGTACCCCAAGCGAATGTTACGGGACCATTAATGCTGACAACACATATCAATGATCTAGTAGATAACACTAGAAACTCTACAAGGTTGTTCGCGGATGATGCTTTTGTATTTAGAGAAGTAGCAACTTTCCAAAACTGTAGCAAAATGCACTATGTCCTACAGAGGATGGACATCTGTTGCTGGGGTTGTTAGATGACCTTCAACAAAAACGAATGAAACGTGCTCCTCACGAATCGGCGGAAAGATCGGTTACTGTTACTGTGTTCAAAATGTTCAAATGTGTGTGAAATGTTATGGGACTTAACTGCTAAGGTCATCAGTCCCTAAGCTTACACACTACTTAACCTAAATTATCCTAAGGACAAACACACACACCCATGCCGGAGGGAGGACTCGAACCTCCGCCGGGAGCAGCCGTACAGTCCATGACTGCAGCGCCTTAGACCGCTCGGCTAATGCCGCGCGGCTACTGTTACTGTGTAATTACACTATTGCGGAACAATCATGAGTAGCCATACCCCTTCAATATCTGGGAGTATGCGTAGGTTGTAATTTATGGAGGGAGACCCACATAAAAATAATCGCAGGAAAGACATGCGCCAGACTGAGAATCACTGGAGGAATTCTCAGGAAGCGTAGTCCACCCACAAAGGAGTTAGCTTACAAAAGCCCCGTTAGACAAATGCTTGAGAGCTCGGCAGTCTTGTACACTTATCACACAGGGTCGATAGATGGAATAGAGAAGTTCTGAAAAAGAGCAGTGCGTTTTGTGTCTCGTGCGTTTAGTAACAGCGTATACCTCATGGAGATGCTCATCCAATTCCAGTGGCAGACGCTCCAACAGATGCGTTATGAATCAAGGTGCGATTTACTGTTAAAATTGCGAGAGCGTACGTTCCTAGAACAATCAATCAATATATCGCTTCCAGTTACTTAAATCTCTCGGAAAGACAACGATGGTGGAGAGATTAAAGCTCACACGGAGACTTACCGATCGTCCTCCCAACGCACCATTTACGACTGAACGGAAAAAGCGTGAAATAGAGTGATACACAAAGAACCCTCCACCACTTATTGTTCAAGGGCTTGCACATTGTAGATGTAGATATCCTTTTGATGTCATAAGCTCGCTTTTGAGACTCAGGATCGCGTGTGAATAGGAGTAAAACGGGTTGTAAGCGAAGTCTACGTGGAGCCCTTTTCATAAGAGAAAATTACAATCACATACGACTATCAGCCCAAATTCGTTTTGAATATGATGTTAATTGTTCGCACTTTCGTCGCGCAGGAATCTGTGAACTTACCTAGTGTCAACGAAGGGCAAAGGTTCCGAGCGTGACAGCATTTACCAGAGTTCGTGCAACACGCAGCACTGCAGATAATGCCCACTTTAACCTCTAGCCTTAGTGACTGAGAACAGCAAGAATTTTGTCACAGCTAGTTTAAATAATCGTCGAAGTCACTCCGAGGAAGTAAGCAGCGTATATAGTGGTCGACATCGCAGTTGCCTTTAATCATATCTGATAACCTGTGCAACTAGTATTCAAGCGGTTAATTGATCGATATCTCGCTCCTCTTCCCAAGTATCTTTGCAACGAAATAGTCAACAATTGTAAGGAAGGAAAAACTAAGTGGCAATCTGGGGAGCTGAAGATAATCAAACACATTACCAAGGGCTTTCCGCAAGGGTTAATATGCTGGCCACTGTAGTATAATTTAAAGTTCGACAGCTTACAACCCCTATTACACGGAAAGATGGTGTTAATCTTTGAAGTTTGCTTCTAGATGAATAAGCATACTTCGACGCTGAAGATACAAAAGCGAAACTTCGAAAGCAACTGAGGAGAGAACCTGATAAAGTAGAGCAAAGGTTTATCACAGTAACGGCATTATAGAGAGAGACGGATCATATACAAATATGTACAACAGCCATGAAGGAGTAATAAGAGTGGACGACCAAGAACGAAGTGCTCGTATTACAAAGGGTGTAAGACAAGGATGTAGCCTTTCGCCCCTACTGTTCAATCTGTATCTCGAGGAAGCAATGATGGAAATAAAAGAAAGGTTCAGGAGTGGAATTAAAAAACAAGGTGAAAGGATATCAATGATACGATTCGCTGATGACATTGCTATCCTGAGTGAAAGTGAAGAAGAATTACATGATTTGCTGAACGGAATAAACAGTCTAGTCAGTACAGAGTATGGATTGAGAGTAAATCGAAGAAAGACGAAGATAATGAGAAGAAGTAGAAATCAGAACAGCGAGAAACGTAACATCAGGACTGATGGTCACGAAGTAGATGATGTTAAGGAATTCTGCTACCTAGGCAGTAAAATAACCAATGACGGACGGAGCAAGGAGGACTTAAAAAGCAGACTAGCAATGGCATAAAGGGCATTCCTGGCCAAGAGAAGTCTACTAATATCAAATATTGGCCTTAAATTGAGGAAGAAATTTCTGAGAATGAACGTCAGGAGTAGAGCATTGTATGGTAGTGAAACATGAACTGTGGGAAAACCGGAACAGAAGAGAATCGAAGCATTTGAGATGTGGTGCTACAGACGAATGTTGAAAATTAGGTGGACTAATAACATAAGGAATGAGGAGGTTCTACACGGAATCGGAGAGGAAAGGAATATGTGGAACACACTGATAAGGAGAAGGGACAGGATGATAGGACGTCTGTTAAGACAAGAGGAAATGACTTCCAGGGTACTATAGGGAGCTGTAGAGGGCAAAATCTGTAGAGAAAGACAGAGATTGAGGACTTAATTGAGGACTTAAGTTGCAAGTTCTACTCTGAGATGAAGAGGTTAACACAGGAGAGGAATTCGTGGCGGACAGCATCACTTCTGTCTCTATGCTCTTCATTTTTGGAACACAACCTACGACCAGCTTAGAGACAGAAGTGATGACACTTTCTGCAGGACCTGACCATCATTTTGCAGGACAATGCTCATGCACGTACAGTGCAAGCTGTTGCTGATTTGTTTGAGTGATGGGGCTGCTAAAGTGCTATACCACCAACTGCACTCACCTGACTTAAGCCCTCGTGAGTTCAACTCTATTTCTAAACTGAAGGAAACAGTTCATGGCATTCACTTCAGAGCTGTACAAATTCGTCGGGCAATAGACCGCGCCGCTCCAACTGTCAACACAACTGGCACTGCTAAGAGTATGGTTCAAATGGCTCTGAGCACTATGGGACTTAACTGCTTAGGTCATCGGTCCCCTAGAACCTAGAACTACGTAAACATAACTAACCTAAGGACATCACACACATCCATGCCCGAGGCAGGATTCGAACCTGCGACCGTAGCGGTCGCGCAGTTCCATACTGTAGCGCCTAGAACCGCTCGGCCACTCCGGCCGGCGGCTAAGAGTATCCTACGACTTCCACACCGCTGGCAACTGGTTATACACAATGCTGGTGACTACTTTGAAGGTCAGTAAAACTTTGAAACACGTATCTATTGCCGGCCGGGGTGGCCGAGCGGTTCTAGGCGCTACAGTCTGGAACCGCGCGACCGCTACGGTCGCAGGTTCGAATCCTGCCTGGGGCATGGATGTGTGTGATGTCCTTAGGTTAGTTAGGTTTAAGTAGTTCTAAGTTCTAGGGGACTGATGACCTCAGAAGTTAAGTCCCATAGTGCTCAGAGCCATTTTTGAACCACGTATTTATTTGGTACGAGCTGTAAATGAATAGTTGCCACTATTTAAATTCCAACCCTCTTATTAATCTGTTCACCAGTTATAAATAAATTTAGCACTAGATGACGAAGCAGTTCAGAAGGGAATAAAAGTCGTAGAATACATAGCCCAGTGTGCTAGCACCTCTCGCAGTGCGACGGTATGTCCAGCAATGACGAACGTGATCGTTTTCGTGATCAGTGTGTCACGGTGTGGGGAGGCATAATATTGCACGTGTGTACTGACCTCCAAATCTTTGAACGCGGTACACTCATCTGTCAACGTTGTTGCACTCCTTCCCCATGTGCGTCGTTTCAGGGGTGCATTCGGCCCTGACCATTTTTATGGACGGCAGTGCGCGACCGCATCGAACTGCGCAGTTGGTCTAATTCTTGGGTCGAGAGGATATTCCGCGAATGGACTGTCCAGCCCGTTCCCACGACTTAAATCCCATCGAACGCGTGTGGGATGCTTTGTAGAGACGAATTGCAGCACGTCTACATAACCAACGACAACCCAGCAGTTGTGAATCACACTGGTGGAGGAAAGGAAAGCGCTACCGCATCAGCTCCTTACCAACCTCGTGGCCCGCAGGGGATCACGTTGCAGAACATGCACTGCCGTCCGTGCTGATCACACGGCCTACTAAGAATCAGATCCCACCCTTTTTACTGTCTAGGGCAGGGCTTCCCAACGTGTGGTCCGCGGACCCCTTAGGTGTCCGCCGGCTCTTTCTATGGGGTCCGCGACTACCTTTCACCAAATCGTGTAAAATGATGAGTAAAATTATCGAACAAAAATGTGTAAATCAAATTCTTCACTTTTTTTTCGTGTGAAAAACATGTGTACTTTTACTTCAGGTCGTATCCCCAAACAGCCTTTGCGGTTCCTAAGTGAGAACGTATACACAGTTTAGTGCCGGAGAATGCGGCTTCTCTGATCGACTGCTTCGCAACAATACGGGGGTCGTTTGTGCGTCGGCTCACGGCTCTAGATGCGCTGAAAACTTTTACGCATGCGCGGAGCGAGTTTTGTCGACGAATCACAGCCCTCGCTGGCACGTATGCGGCCCCAGGCATCATTAAATGTTAAACTTGCTTTGTCAGTGCACTACCTATTTCATAAGTCGATTTTTGACCAGTTTATTACTTCTAACATGGATCGGTGGCTGAAGTCAGGATCATTGAAGAAGGGTGCAGTTTCTCCATCGCCTTCACAACAAGGGAAGTTTCCAGTTGAAAGGAATGAGGAGGGAGGACGATCAAAGGAAGACTTTACATACATTTGAACATTTTTCTTCGGATTTCACAAAAAACCACACACACACACACACACACACACACACACGCGCGCGCGCGCGCGCGACTGTTACGAAATATGCATGCTCCTTACACAACAGCAGCCAAACAGTGGAAGTGAACAGACCATAAGCGGCAGTTTGTCAACAGCGAATAGTTTGGATGTGACGTTGATTGCTGTTGGAATAAGACAGCTCCACCGTGTGAAATTTCAGTTACCAAGTAATTTTAATCAGGTTATACTGTGTTGAACAAAGAGAGTAAATCCACAAGTAAGTGTCTGGATACAGTGGGAATTCAAATCGGATCGTTAATTTCAAGTTGTTTCCATTCATCTCTAAACCAAAGACTACTGATACTTTGGGGTGAGAGGGCGGGGGGGGGGGGGGGGTCATTGGGAACATGGCACTTGCATTAAGAAGCTTTCAGTTCCCATGGGTTTCGCTCTGAAATTTAAAGTTACTGTGCTCTTGACTGACTAGTGGTCCGCCATGGATTTTCGACTGAAGAAGGTTGAAAAGGTTGGGAAGCCCTGGTCTAGGGGATCGTCACGAATCACAGTGACTTCAGTGTAATTATTGTCTTTGGATAAACGTGTCATTTCTGTTCGTCTCATTGCGTATTTCATTCAGTTACCTTCTCTGCTATACCTCAACAGTTCTTTCCTATGTATGGTCCAAGTTTCATCGAACTTTGTTACTCGGCAGCGACACATCTTGCGAAAATTACTTTCGTGCCTAAGTTCTTCACACCAATCTAGTTTCCATAGTAAACGTTTGTGGGATACGAAGTCAAATTGTTTTGAGATATTAATAAATTTCACATTTGTATGACTGCTTTGATCCATGGCTTTCAGGATATGTCAGAAAAGAGTGAGTCGGGTTTCGCATGATTAATGTGGGCATGGAGGCGGATATTCTATTCGAGATACCTGAGTACGTTTTGAAACCTCCCCTTAGAAAAATTTGTGAATTACTGTGCTGATAAACCTCTTACGCTAATTGATTTTCAAACAGCTGAGCAGAACTGAACGTAATCAGACATTTCTCTCTTTACTTATTCTGATCAACACTAAACTGACATACAATATTTTTAGGGCAATGCCATCTGCCTTTCAAAAATCCCTACAAAAGAATGGCCCTGACTAACAATAACCTATACCTTTAATGAATCACTTACCTCACAAAAATCTTCGTTACGGCATGCGCCAATTCTGCTAGCTAAATAAAAGACTCTAACTACTGAAGGCACTAACTACTGATAAGCATAGTTAGCAAATGAAATATTTTGATAGAGAACAAACAATGTATTTAACTTAATAATATTCAAAAGCCATATATATATATCAGTTCATGATATACAGTATCACAAATTTACTCTTTCTGATGGACACACGTCCAGATCGTCCGCTCTCAAAATTCTGCCATGTCTCTCCCCACATCCACCACTGCTGGCGGCTCACCTCCAACTGCGCAACACTACGCGCTGTTCTCATCTAACTGCCCAACACTACAATAGCAAATATTCCAATAATGCAAACCAGCCACAGACTTCACACAGCACAGTTAGTGATTTTCATACAGAGCGCTACGTGGCGTTACCAACATAAAAACCTAAACAGCCTACTTACAATTTGTCCTCAGAGTCCGTTCTACATTTCTACAACGGATAGATGTAGAGGATATTGAACAGTAGTTTTATGTGTCACTTCTGATGCCCTTCTTGTAGGGAGGTGTGGACTACGCTTTCTGCCAACTAGTTGGCAAGGGTTTTTGTTCGAGGGATTTACCGGTAGTGTTAAAAGAGGAGCTAAATCAGCAGCAAATTCTGTATATAATCTGTTAGAGATTCCATCGAGCTCTGGAGACTTGTTCAATTTTGGTGTTTTAATCTATTTCACAACGCCACTAAGATTACTAATATTTGCAATGGGGTTATGTTCCTTGCAAAAAAAAACATTTCAAAGCGGAGTTCATATATTGTGTATTTTCTTTGATATCCTAAATTTCAGTTCTTGTGTTCCTGGATCTTAATTTCGATTCACTGAATGTGGTATTTTTCACTTAGTATAAAAAAGCACGCAGTATTACCGCCACGGAATAGGAACAGAGTGGTGTGAATGTAATTTAACTGAAAGATAATTACGTAGGTTGGAACATAAATAGTGGCAACACTGCTGTGGAGACACTATGCAATGGAATCTACTATTGTATCTGATAGCACACGTTGTTGACATATCTACCTTACCTCCGAGCAAATGGAATCGCCCGTCCCACGTCACAGGCGTGCGGACAATAGAGGAAAACACAGTAACTTGTGAGTGAGCGGTCTAACGTAACGGTGTCACTATGTTTTCGAAACAGGAACAACGGAGTTGGATCAAGATTGAATGTGCCAGAGATCATACAGCACGGCAGTGTCATCAAGGTCTTCAAGAGACGTGCTGGGAATCGGTATTGCCGTACAGAACAGTGGCGAGTTGGGTAAGAGCCTTCAACGAAGGTCGGCAAACTGTGGCAGACATGCATCGGGCAGGTCAGACGCATTTGGAGCGCTATGAGCGCGAAGGAGAGGCATTCTTACGCCGTATCGTAACAATGGATGAGACATGGGCCACATAGTACGAGCCAAAACTGAAACGCCAAATCAACGAATGGCGTCATTATGGGTCGCCGCGAAAGTCGAAAGTGCGTCAGAGCCCCGCTATGGTGAAAGTTATGGTGATTCTCGTGTACGACTGTGACGGTGTTATCCTAACGCATTACGTTCCTCCACAGTGCACAGTATTACTGTTCGTTTTTGAAAAATCACCTGCGACCAGCTTTGCGAAAGAAGCGGCGACACTTTCTGCGTAACCCACCCATTATTTTGCACGACAAAGCGCGGTCGCATACAGCGCAAGCCGTGGCTGCTCTGTTCAGTCGATGGGAGTGGGAAGTACTGTACCATCCACCATACTCCCCGGACTTAAGTCCTTGAGACTTTTATTTGATTCCGAAGATGAAGGAACCATTTCGTGGCATTCGCTTCAGACCTGTTCCAGAGATTCGACAGGTAGCAGACCGCGCCATTCGTAGCATCAACAGGACATGGTATACTAGCCATCCACATCGCTGGCAACGGGTTCTACACAATGCTGGTGACTACTTTTGAGGATAGTAACAGGTGAAAACATGTAACTCTTTTGTATCGGTTGTGAATAAATAGTTGCCATTTTTAAGTTCTAATGCTCGTATCTATACCAAGGTGCCATGTAAGCTTATTCACGTACATCTAACGCTGGACTCAAATGTGTCCTGTGCGCCGCACGAGAATACAGATATGGATATAGGATATGAAAAGTAGTTCTTGCTATAAAATTAGCTAGTTAGTTTGTCACATGTTCCATGGATCGTTTTGCACGATAGATCGCAATGATCGAGTCATTTTACATTGTTGTTGTTGTTGTTGTGGTCTTCAATCCTGAGACTGGTTTGATGCAGCTCTCCATTCTACTATATCTCGTGCAAGCCTCTTCATCTCCCAGTACCTGCAGTCTACATCCTTCTGAATCTGCTTAGTGTATTCATCTCTTGGTCTCCCTCTACGATTTTTACCCCCCATGCTGCCCTCCAGTACTAAATTGGTGATCCCTTGATGCCTCAGAACATGTCCTACCAACCGATCCCTTCTTCGAGTCGTGCCACAAACTCCTCTTCTTTCCAGTTCTATTCAATACCTCCTCATTAGTTATGTGATCTACCCATCTAATCTTCAGCATTCTTCTGTAGCACTACATTTCGAAAGCTTCTATTCTCTTCTTGTCTAAACTATTTATCGTCCATGTTTCACTTCCATACATGGCTACATTCCATAAAAATACTTTCAGAAACGACATCCTGACACTTAAATCAATACTCGATGTTAACAACTTTCTCTTCTTCAGAAACGCTTTCCTTGCCATTGCCAGTCTACATGTTATATCCTCGCAACTTCGACCATCATCAGTTATTTTGGTCCCCAAATAGCAAAACTCCTTCACTACTTTAAGTGTCTCATTTCCTAATCTAATTCCCTCAGCATCACCCGACTTAATTCGACTACATTCCATTATCCTCGTTTTGCTTTTGTTGATGTTCATCTTATACCCTCCTTTCAAGACACTGTCCATTCCGTTCAACTGCTCTTCCAAGTCCTTTGCTGTCTCTGACAGAATTACAGTGTCATCGGCAAACCTCACAGTTCTTATTTCTTCTCCATGGATTTTAATACCTACTCCGAACTTTTCTTTCGTTTCCTTTACTGCTTGCTCAATATACAGATTGAATAGCATCGGGGAGAGGCTACAACCCTGTCTCACTCCCTTCCCAACCACTGCTTCCCTTTCATGTCCCTCGATTCTTATAACTGCCATCTGCTTTCTGTACAAATTGTAAATAGCCTTTCGCTCCCTGTATTTTACCCCTGCCACCTTCAGAAATTGAAAGAGAGTATTCCAGTCAACATTGTCAAAAGCTTTCTCGAAGTCTACAAATGCTAGAAACGTAGGTTTGCCTTTCCTTAATATTTCGCCTAAGATAAGTCGTAGGTTCAGTATTGCCTCACGTGTTCCAACATTTCTACGGAATCCAAACTGATCTTCCCCGAGGTCGGCTTCTACCAGTTTTTCCATTCGTCTGTAAAGAATTCGCGTTAGTCTTCTGCAGCAGTGACTTATTAAACTGATAGTTTGGTAATTTTCACATCTGTCAACACCTGCTTTCTTTGGGATTGGAATTATTATATTCTTCTTGAAGTCTGAGGGTATTTCACCTGCTTCATACATCTTGCTCACCAGATGGTAGAGTTTTGTCAGGACTGGCTTTCCCAAGGCTGTCAGTAGTTCTAATGGAATGTTGTCTACTCCCGGGGCCTTGTTTCGACTTAGGTCTTTCAGTGCTCTGTCAAACTCTTCACGCAGTGTCATATCTCCCATTTCATCTTCATCTACCTCCTCTTCCATTTCCATAATATTGTCCTCAAGAACATCGCCCCTGTATAGACCCTCTATATACTCCTTCCACCTTTCTCCTTTCCCTTCTTTGCTTAGAACTGGGTTTCCATCTAAGCTCTTGATATTCATGCAAGTGGTGCTCTTTTCTCCAAAGGTCTCTTTATTTTCCTATAGGCAGTATCTATCTTACCCCTAGTGAGATAAGCCTCTACATCCTTCCATTTGTCCTCTAGGCATCCCTGCTTAGCCATTTTGCACTTCCTGTCGATCTCATTTTTGAGGCGTTTGTATTCCTTTTTGCCTGCTTCATTTACTGCATTTTTATATTTTCTCCTTTCATCAATTAAATTCAATATTTCTTCTGTTACCCAAGGATTTCTACTAGCCCTCGTCTTTTTACCTATTTGATCCTCTGCTGCCTTCACTACTTCATCCCTCAAAGCTACCCATTCTTCTTCTACTGTATTTCTTTCCCCCATTCCTGTCAATCGTTCCCTTATGCTCTCCCTGAAACTCTGTACAACCTCTGGTTTAGTCAGTTTATCCAGGTCCCATCTCCTTAAATTCCCACCTTTTTGCAGTTTCTTCAGTTTTAATCTACAGTTCATAACCAATAGATTGTGGTCAGAGACTACATCTGCCCCTGGAAATGTCTTACAATTTAAAACCTGGTTCCTAAATCTCTGTCTTACCATTATATAATTTATTTGATATCTGTCATTATCTCCAGGCTTCTTCCATGTATGCAACCTTCTTTCATGATTCTTGAACCAAGTGTTAGCTATGATTAAGTTATGCTCTGTGCAAAATTCTACCAGGCGGCTTCCTCTTTCATTTCTTAGCCTCAATCCATATTCACCTACGTTTCCTTCTCTTCCTTTTCCTACTTTCGAATTCCAGTCACCCATGACTATTAAATTTTCATCTCCCTTCACTACCAAAATATTTTGTTTTATCTCATCATACATTTCATCAATTTCTTCATCACCTGCTGAGCTAGTTGGCACATAAACTTCTACTACTGTAGTAGGCGTGGGCTTCGTGTCTATCTTGGCCACAATAATGCGTTCCCTATGCTGTTTGTAGTAGCCTACCCGCACTCCTATTTTTTTAAATTCATTATTAAACCTACGCCTGCATTACCCTTTTTGATTTTGTATTTATAACCCCGTATTCACCTGACCAAAAGTCTTGTTCCTCCTGCCACCAAACTTCACTAATTCCCACTATATCTAACTTTAACCTATCTATTTCCCTTTTTAAATTTTCTAACCTACCTGCCCGATTAAGGGATCAGGCATTCCACGCTCCGATCCGTAGAACGCCAGTTTTCTTTCTCCTGATAACGATGTCCTCTTGAGTAGTCCCCGCCCGGAGATCCGAATGGGGGACTATTTTACCTCCGGAATATTTTACCCAAGAGGACGCCATCATCAGTTAATCCTACAGTATAGCTGCATGTCATCGGGAAAAATTACAGCTGTAGTGTCCCCTTGCTTTCAGCCGTTCGCAGTACCAAAACAGCAAGGCCGTTTTGGTTAGTGTTACAGGGCCAGATCAGTCAATCATCCAGACTGTTGCCCCTGCAACTACTGAAAAGGCTGCTGCCTCTCTTCAGGAACCACACGTTTGTCTAGCCTCTAAACAGATACCCCTCCGTTGTGGTTGCACCTACTGTACGGCTATCTGTATCGTTGAGGCACGCAAGCCTCCACACCAACGGTAAGGTCCATGGTTCTTGGGGGGATTTTACATTTACATGACAAATTTATTTGTACAAACGGTACATTCTGAACATTTCTATGTGTCTTTTCTTTTTTTTTTACAAGAAAAAAGATATACAGAAGTGAGTTAGTTATTCATACACACCACCTTTTACATATTACAATAATGGAAATTCTTCTACGGAAGCTGCATGCCGGACTGAAATTCGAAACATCAACAGAATATTTTGTTACTGGACGCACATTTGGCCAAAACATTGGTAAATGTGTATGTTTCAGAGAAAGTCCATTAATCGTCTGAAAGGCTTTGAAGGCTTTGATAGCAGCTGTATTCTTTGTGGATGAATGAACTCGTGAGAACCGTATATGGACACATATAAGTGTAAACAGTATGTGGAATATACATCATAGCATATCAGAATCAAGAGAGTTTAGTAAAATTCTCAAATGGTGTTTCTGGCGTGCTAACGTCAAAATTTAGTTCTTCGATAGTCAATTGAATCTGCACAAATGTGAAATGTACCCTGCCGAATGAAGCACGGTACTGAAATTATAGTAGGCAGACTTCATTATTAAGTATTCCATACATTTTATAGTGTACTTTCGTCAATAACTGCCACAATGGCTATCACGAAAAGTACATACATTTCATTTTAGTACTACTATTCTTCATATTTTGCAAAACTCGCTTACTGACTCTTCATAAATGGTAGATAATTCCCAAAATAATTCTTCGCTAACTTAGTAATTCATCTTCCAGATACCTTCCCCCCCCCCCCTCCCTCCCACACACACACGTCATTGAATACATGAGAACATATAGCAGAAGATACAGAATCACTAGTAATCAGCACAGCTTCGCGCGGGTAACACCAATTATGTACACAACCCTTCCATGTGAACTATTCAGTCACTGAAAATGGTATAAAAATCTCTACAGTAGTTCCTGAGATTAGACTCCATACGCAGACTGAATTACGCGGAAGGGTCTTTAATTTATAACACATATATTTGTGCTCACATTTACTACTCATGTGAGCTAATACTATAGTAACATAGTCAACTTGCCCCCGTGATTTCACTCTCAGACGCAAAAATTAAAAGACATGCACAAAAAATTCCGCCATTGACCACTGTAATACGACGCTGAATAACAACGAAGTGAGTTAACGCAAAAGATCTAAATCTCATCATTTTGAAATCAGTTAATGTAAACAGAAAGAACTCATTCACTCATAGAAATTTTTATATCAGACTGACATTAATTTTGACAGTTTACTGTTGATTAATTGTCTGTAACTGCTATTGATTACGCAGGGCACATTTACGTTGACTAATCTGATATGTTATAAAAATTTATATTCCTGCCGTCTTCAGAGTTCTACAGTCTTCTTATTATAATCCTTGTTAGGCGAACTCATAGATTACCTGTCAATTAAATCTCCTTCTTGCTGAAACGTCTGTGCTTATGCAGGTCGTTCAGAGAGCTTCTATTTGCTCATAAAGTGAATCATTTAGCATCTCCTCGAATTGAAGTCCTCTTCGTTTTACATCATCCTTCACTGGTCTCTCCATCTTGTTCATGGTCTTCCAGCTGGAAAATTCTGTCCATTCTAGGATTCGTCTTGGAAGTCTTTCTGGTCTCATTCTTTTAATGAGCGTCTCACAAGTCCACGTCTTGGGTGACGGGCGACGGCACGGAAGATCGCCTGTAGAGGCAAAGTGCAGTGCAGACTCTGTGTGCGGACTGTGTGCGTCCCGAGAGCGATACAGTAACTGTGAAGCCCATATAGGAACCCCGAAAAGTGACAGCAAATGGTGTTTCGGTAAGGCTATGACAGGGCCAAGAAGCCAGTAGTGGATAACCCACTTGCTTACAACAAACAAACCGAGTCTCGGATCAGAACCAATACCGAAGGTGTCAATAAAATGGTGGATTAAATCTGACGATTTCCATTTAATCCGTAAAAATATCGTTCAGGCTTTGGTAACTTATTCTTTTGCCTTTGAGGGGCTTGCCTGAAGCTTCCCGCAACAGGATAGTGTTTAAAAGATATAAATGTTTTCGGCAAATTAACACTTAACAAGTATCTTTTATTTTCAGATGTTTTCTAACTTCGAAATATTTTTGCTTGCGGATTATGAGGTTTCTTTGACTAAGATCAGGCAGAACACAGCAGATGCCCAGAGAAAATTGTTTGACTCCACAAAAAAGTTTCTCTCACTTCATTCGGAATGTCTATTTATCCGGGCTCATCACAAAAGCGTTAAAACTCGCACCACCCATCAGCGACATCTTTGGACATTGGAATTTCATCTCCTCGTAATCTTCAGTCACATAGATTCGAATTTCATTAAACGGGATACGTTTCGAAACCCCTTGCTGCATATTGAACTACTTTCTTCTCAGATTTAGCAGAGCACACATTTTACACCTGCGGAACCCAACCAACAACAGACATTGAACTACCACACTTACATTCATTTTCCCGACATATAAATTCAAATTAAATGTCGTATGGGACTGCTTGCAAGAAAACCACACCGGTTGTGTTCACCTGCCTGTAGGAAAAGGTCTTCTTCTCTCTCCACTCACATTGTCCCCTTCTTGCGGACATATGAGCGTTGTCATATGTGCATTTATGAAGTGCAGGTGAGTGTAATGGATGCGCGTATAGTGTGCTGTTGTTGAGGAAAGGTAAAGGGTGACACCAGGTACTGGCACGTACCCAACTCCTCTTGGATAGCACTAAGGAGGCCGCCGATCTTAATGTCCCCATGCGACGGACAGGTCACCATCAACAGTGTCACATGCCCTCATTTAATGGGACGATGTGGATGAGTTTGAAATTTAATACTGGACATTGGGGCAAAGACTGATGAACTGGAACGTTAAGCCACCGCCTCATTCCTTTGCCGGCCAAATTCTGGCACAGAAAATTTCATCCACCACCAGGATTCGAACCGGCTTACTTCCGAGCGAGCGCCACCGCACAGGTGTGCGCTAGCGACCTCGGCTACAGAGGCAGGTTGCAAACAGATATTAATTGCTGACAGATCTCTGAATAAGACAAGAAATCATTTACATAGGAAATTCCATTTTTACAACTATTTTTCCAATAACCTGGGAATATTTTACAATTTATCCTTGACATTTATAATCATCCATTTAATAGTGATAACGCATTTAAAGTACACTCATATATACATACACAAATATAAGTGCCAGATTAGCCATCACAGTTTCCGTACTTAGCTCGAACAAATAATGGCGCTTATACGTGTGACCTTGAGTGGTTGGCGAGTGAAATGTTTGCACATTCCCTGGAACGACGGTAAAAGCTGCTTATTACTGCGCGTGATGCTGCATGATGGTCCAAACGATTTTGCTGGCGCTACGATCCATTATTCCTTGTCTCGTTAGGCCTTTAGATACATATCTCAACAAGATACGCGTGTCTGCAGTGCTGACTGAGTTTCTGCATCTTCTAAGAGGGCACAATAACAAGTAATAAGTGACTCAGCTCTTTCTGTGCAGGTCAAAGACTTGAGCTTTCAGCGTTCCATTTGAGACCGCCTGTCGCGGAGTATGATTTGTTACCAGGAAGTAGCAAGCTTGAGAGCATCTAACCTCCAGACAAAATTTGTGAGCGGGTTTGGATTACACATGCGTGAGGTGAAACGAATTAGCAAATCACATGCCAAGAAAAAAAGGGCAAAATATGTACCAGAAGGAATTATCCGAATGGGACGGAAATCGGTAGATAAGATATACACCTACAAAGAAACATAATTTTAGAAAAAGTGGATGATTTCTTCAAGAGAAAGAGCTTCACAAATTGAGCAAGTCAATAACGAATTGGTCACCGCTAGTCCTTTTCGAAGTCCGTCAAATTCGTGAGATGGTCGCAGGGCATTACCCATAATGCTCCGAAACGTTCTCAGTTGGGGAGAGATCTGGCGACCATTGTGGCCAAGGTAGGGTCTGATAAGCATGGAGACAAGCTGTGGAAACTCACGCCGTGTGAGGCCAGGGGCTTTATCTTGCTGAAATGTAAGCCTAGGATGGCTTGCCGTGAAGGGCAACAAAACAGGCGCAGAATATCGTCGACGTATGCCTGTGTTCTAAGGGTGCCGCGGGTGATAACCAACGGATTCCTGCTGTGAAAAGAAAAGACACCAAGGACCACCAATCCTAATTGTGAGACAATATGGCGGGCGACAGTCAGGTTGGTTTCCTACAGCTGACTGGAGCTTCTCCAGCGCGTCTACGTTTGTGACTCTTCAAGCTTTCCCGGTAGTTGTGTTGTAGGACGCTACTGTACTCTTTTTGCCTAGTCTGAAGGTGGCAAAACTGATGCAGCGATATATTTCAGTGCATCTCAATTGTGTTTTTGTTTTAATGCTGAACAATAATAAACAAACATTGCGTAAGGCTTTTGTTTGCTTTAATATTATGCCAAACAACCGATGAAAACAATAGAAGTGCGAGGGACGTTCAGTGAGTAATACAACAAATTTTCTTCTCGCCCAGTTTTGGTTGAAAAAATGCAGCATTTTTTGTGGGACATCGTGGAATATTCGCGATTCAGCCGCTATAGTTTCATGACGTCCCGATAGATGGGGCCGCTGTACGTAGCCATCAAACTGGCAACTGTAACGGAGATGCCTTCCAAGGAGAGAGCATTCCTTGACTTTCTTTTAACGAAAAACCATAGCATCGCAGATATTCATAGGCTCGGTGAGTCATTGTGGTCTATCAAAATCGCAACAAGGTCGAGGAAACCTGCCCGATGCCCCACGTGCTGGCCACCCGCACACAACTGTAACCTGCAAGGTTGGAACGTGTGGACACTCTCATTCGAGGTGACCGACGGATCGCAATGAAATACGTCGCCGTTCAGCTGGACGTCTCTGTTGGTAGCGCTGACACACTAGTTCACCTTTTTGGGTTACTCAAAGGTGTATGGCCGCTGGGTTCGTCGCCCCCTAAGGAATAATGTTTTGTCGAACTTTGTCAAGAGACAGTTCAAAGCAGCACCTTCACCCGGTAAAGTTACAGCAACGGGCTTCTAGGACTCTGAGGGGGCTATTCTGTTTGATGTCCTCCCTCATGCTGCAAAGATCAACTCTCAACTGTCTTGCGCTACCCTCAGAAAATTGAAGAAACGACTTCAGCGTGTTCGTCGCCACAAAAATACAAACGAGCTTCTCCTTCTCCATGACAACGCAAGGCCATACACAAGACTACACACCCCAGAGGAGCTCACAAAGCTTCAATGGACTGTTCTTCCTCACCCAACCCACAGCCCCGATCTCACGTCTTCCTACTTCCACCTTTTTGCTCATTGAAGGCTGCACTTCCCCGGAAGCAGTACGTTGATGATGGGGACTTTATTGGTGCAACAAGACACCAGTAGAATGGTACCATGATGGCCTGCGGGCCCTCCCAGTAAGGTGGCGTCGGATTGAACGGAGACTACGTTGAAAAAAAAGGGATAGTGCCCAAAAGAATGGAGAATAAAATGTTGTATTGGGCACCTGAATAAAGCCAACCTGCTTTCAGAAAAAAAGTGTTACGTTACTTATTGAACTCCCCTCGTAAATCCACAGTAGTTGTGGATTCGGGATTCTACATTATTAGTGATGCTCGTATTAATGCCATTTAATACGGACATAGGTAGATCTCAGATGACGTCTGAATGTCACACCAGCACCGGAACTAAAATCTCATATGAGTTCACTCACAACACGAAAAGACGTCGAATACTATCGAGCAAAAGTAAGAATATCTGAAGGACAGAATTAGGGGGATGTTACATTACATTGTTGAGAGTATCAACATAAATGTTATGACGAGTTTTGTGTGTTAGAGCTACTCTCCCAGTCCATCGAGTTCCGTTGCGCAGACGACAGACAGATACAAAGGAACAGGCCAGCGACTAGGTCGTTACAAACTGAACACAGCTTCGTGGTCAGGAGCTCGGCTGCGACCTCCTCAAAAGAACCATCACGGTAATAGCCTCAGTGATTTAGACAAGTCACGGAAACCTACTGCAACTCGGAATGGCCGGACGTGAATCTGGAAGCCATCCTGTCGAATATCTGGCTGTGCCTTCACCATTGCACCACCTCTCGTGTTCTTGTACGCGAAGAAACGATTACAGTGAGGTTCGGAGGAGGGTCTAAGTGGATAGGGTCATAGGTGTGTGACTTATACGAGGAAGTGTTGCTGGACAACTTCTTCTTTTCTTTTTTTTAAGAAAAAGTGTTTAGATCGAACTGGAATAAATTAAGGAAGCCCTAGAACAAAATTATCTTAATGACGTCCGTATGTAAACACAATGGCTTACTGAGTCCTCTTCCCTTAATTACTGCACATGAGTTGTATCACATTCCCCCGTCTCCTTCTTCCAGTTGCAACTGAGAGGAAAAAATGGAAATTTGTGGTTGAGGTCGTCGGTCCCTAAGCATACGCACTACTTATAACTTAAACTAACTTACGCTAAGGACAACACACGCACCCATGCCCGAGGGAGGACTCGATAAGACAAAAGAAAAAGCGTATGCTTGCATGGAGGTATGATAAGGGGAAGTTGGCATGATGTCACAAACTTCAAGCCGACATCCGCCATGTCATTTGCGCCAAACATTAGCTTCCGGTGGAAGCATTTTAATCACAAATGCCGGGTTTATGATTATAGTCTGAAGTATAAAGAAATCATATTTCATTCGTAAGTGGACTCATTCAAGCAATATTTTTACTTTATGTACATGAATTTTGGTTGCACTGTTTACTTTTAGTGTTTTTATTTTTGTCATAACTAGATTTCCTACAAATCCAGCTATAAAAGTTCTCTGGGTGAACGCTGGGACACACAAAGTCTGGAAACCATTCAAACATAGCAAAACATGTTCTCGTCATTTTCGGGAAGAGAATATAGACAGTCATTCCATATTAAGGAAAATACTGGATTACGAAAGAAGCCTTTTCACATCAGGTACTATTCTTCTGGGTCACTCGAAAAATATAACAAAAAGAAAGTTGCATTAACATAGTGAAACGCTTCGTATTACTGTATCAAAATAATATAGATTTAAAACCAGAAAAAGGTCTAAAAAGGCTTGCTGTCGCTTTGTTATTCACAAAATCAGTGTAAAATCTTCTTTTAAAACAACTGTCACGTTCACACTACAGGAATTAAGAACAAGAAGTAGTCGTAAATAGTAATCTGCTAATGTTTTGGGCATCTAACATAGCGGCACTGGCTTCAAAGCAACGTACAGCGTAAGTCTGTAACACCATCTTCCCTTATTAAACCTCCCTGTCCGCTTGCCACACCAACGATGTCATGCCAAGAATCCTCGCAACTGCTCACTTTCAGTTAAGTCTGCTTCTTTGAGTCTGGGGCTAGGCCGACTAAAGATACTGGCCTCGGCGCGCTTTAATGACGTCAGCTTTGTAGTGTTACGGCCGAAACACAGACCTCTAGTGACTCAGCTCCACATTCAGCGACTCTCGCATATTTGTGGTTTCTGCTTCGCAAAATTACAAATGATGTTACTGTTCGTTGATTATTATACACTCTCGATACTAAAAGAATACTACTCTCAGTAATACTATTATCTTCAAATTACTTCAAACCTTTGGCCTCAAAAGAGTTTTATTAACACAGTTCAACAACACACTGTACTATTTCGACTTTTTATAGAAAGGAAAGACGGAGCACTCACTCACAAGGATAATCATAAATAACTGTTGTATATTTCACTACTGCATTTTGTTCTTCAAATAGTGTCGTTCAATCTCGCCATTAAACTTCTTGACACACGCAGATATTCGCAAACGTTTTGTTCTTCACTAAAGCATGTTTTAAGTCAATAATTGTACTTCAAATTCAGTCTCTCTCCCTCTCTTTTTCCCTTTCTCTCTCTCTCTCTATCTCTCACATATATATATATATATATATATATATATATATATATATATATATATATATATATGTGTGTGTGTGTGTGTGTGTGTGTGTGAGTGAATATATATATATATATATATATATATATATATATACACATTCACTCACACACACACACACACACACACACACACACACACACACACACATACATACATATCTGTGTTCATAAATATTTGTTTTATATCTCACTACATCAAAATTTATGTGATGTGTTGTACTTTAGATTCTGCATCACCACTAAATAACACAACATACACAGTGTGTTCATCTTATAAACGTTAACTGAACAACTCCCAAAAAATGTGTACAACTGAAACATACACACGAACCTTATGCTAAATCTTCTGTCTTTCCTTAGCAGATGTTTCAAAATTTACAGCTATAATTTATCATAAAATGCACTAGTATTTGCATATTCATTTACTGAATAAAGTCCATATTTTAAATTCAGTCTCCCCCTCACTCAGCTTCTCTCCTTCTCTCTCTCTCTCTCTCTCTCTCACACACACACGCACACAGGCGGATTTATGGAGGGGGGACGGAGAGAGAGTGAGCGAGCGTGTTATATAACAGTGCAAAAAATGAAATGTTTTTGTTTTAGATCTCATTGCAGCATATTTAATGTGAAACATTGTACTTCACATTCTGTAACATCACTAAATTTCACTCATACACTGAGGAACTGGAGTGTTCAGCTCCAAATATTACATGAAGTATCCCCAAAAACCGGTCTAGTCAAACATACAACTCTTAAAGTGGAATCTTCTGTCTTTCCTTAGCAGACACATCAACAAAATTTGAATTAAAAGCTTATCATAAAGGACAAAAGGAAATGAATTATTTTTTAAAAGAAATATATTTAGCATTTACATAGTAATTTATTGAAAAACTACACATTCCATGATTTTTAAAGTAGTGTAATACATTTACACCTCATGTTTTTTTAAAAAGTACAATACATTATTTACGCCTATCATTGATATTTCTCCACATTGTGCGTTCAGCATTACTTCCAAAATGAGATTTTCACTCTGCAGCGGAGTGTGCGCTCATATGAAACTTCCTGGCAGATTAAAACTGAGTGCCGGACCGAGATTCGAACTCGGGACATTTGCCTTTCGTGGGTAAGTGCTCTACCAAATAAGCTACCCCAGCACGACTCATGATTCGTCCCCACAGCTTCAATTCTGCCAGAAACTCGTTTGAAAAAGCTTGCATACTTTGCCTGCTTTCATTCCATAATGTCATATGGTATAATATTTTGGGGTAACTCTTCAAGTCAAACAAAAGTTTTCAGAGTCCAAAAGCGTGTAAAACGTATTATTTCTCGAGTAAATTCACGGACGTCCTGTAGAAATCTCTTCAAAGAACTGGGTATACTAACTACTGCCTCTCAGTATATTTACCCCTTAATGAAATTTGTCCTAAATAATATATCTCTTTTTCCAACAAACAGCTCAGTTCATATATACAATACCAGGAACAAAAATGATCTGCACAAGGACTTAAAAGCACTTACTTTAGTTCAAAAAGGGGTCCACTACTCAGGAACACTCATCTTCAATAATTTGCCAGCAAACATAAAAAATTTACTTACAAATAAAGATCAGTTTAAAAGGAGCCTGAAAGACTTACTAGTGGCCAACTCCTTCTACTCCACTGACGAATTTTGTAATAGAAACAAATTATGTGTTGTATATGTTCATACTATTAGTATTGTTATTTCAGCTTTAAAAAATATTGACATATTCCTCATCCACGAGGATCTCCTCAGCACGGATCTATGGAACGAAAAACTAATCTAATCAACTCCTACCTTCCAAATTTCACAGAAGCTCTTCTGCGAAGTTTCATATCAGCGCACACTCCGCTGCAGAGTGAAAATCTCATTCTGGAAACATCCCCCAGGAAGTGGCTAAGCCATGTCTCCGCAATATCCTTTTTTCCAGGAGTGCTAGTTCTGTTGGTTCGCAGAAGAACTTCTGTGAAGTTTGGAAGGTAGGAGACGAGGTACTAACAGAATTGAAGCTGTGGGGACGGGCCTTGAGTCGTGCTTGGGTGGCTCAATTGGCTTACGATCATTTCATTAACGCCGGCACGGTAGCTCAGCGTGTTCGGTCAGAGTGTTATATACCCTTTGTAATAATAATAAAAAAAAAGCTGAGTGAATGGATCAATGAAGAACCTGAACGGGTGTCATGGGACGTCCGCCGCGAACGAATACAATGAACAATTTAGAACAAAATGAGTTCAACGAGGAATTAAAAAAAAAAAAGTTTGTAGAGCACTTGCCCGCGAAAGGCAAAGGTCCCGAGTTCGAGTCTCGGTCCGGCACTCAATTTTAATCTGCAAGGAAGTTTCAGCATTACCTTGCTAGCTAAAAAATTCATTTTGTGGTGGAAAGTGTAGTGACTGTGTTAGAAAATTGCATTTATTTTCCCACATATTAATTAACAGTAGACACTTCTCCACTGATACAGTGAGTTAACAAATTTTTGAAAAATTGTACACAAAAATATTCTGCGTTGTTCTCAGTTTATTTAACTGCCTGCCACATTTATTACTGCTTACAGAATAATTGACATTTTTAGTGAGATTGTGTATCATTACTTTATGGAATTGGACTTAATATTTTGCAGTATGCCTTTTCAAAGTTTTCTGACATCACTTAACTCAGCATCAGTAAGATAACAGCTCTCCAGCTTTAAGCAACATATTTTGTGCAAGACAGAAAGTTGATGTGAGCCACTTATGAAACTACCTGAATACAAATCTAATATTGCCTTCAGCGTGAACTAAGCAAGGCTAGTCACTTTAACATCGGTCTTAGTGTGAATTGTCAACTTTTCCAAGGTCGTATTTTGTTATGAAATAATTTGGGATAGAAATTTCTGCTTCCTTACCAGATAGCATCCAAGAGGGGCATATTTCACATTTTTTTAGAAAAATCTCCTTCTTTATAGCGTAAGCAGTAATGTACATCAGCACTGGCAGGAAATTTTCTGGTATCTGTGATACTTCAAAATTCTCCCCTAACACTACAGACTATTTGTCAACATTCACACATTTATCGAATATTCCAGAGCAAGGAAGCAACGTACACAGAGGTACATTTATTTTCAAAGAATTTGAATCTTAATTACTTTTCACTCTCAGTATCTGAATGTAACTTACAAAATAATTTGCCCCACTCATTTGATGATAACTGCTAAATCTACCTGCCATACTGTCATTCTGAAACTTAGTAATGTATAGCCTGACTTATAATGTTTAAATACATATGGAATCAGTAGTAAAACCCATCACGAGTATTGATTAGTGCCTGAAAAGCTTGAGAGCTCAAAGTATGAGAGTTATGAACACACTGCCTCCATTTTTTACCAAAATACATTTTTCTTAGGAACCTAACTGTAAAAAGCTATTTATAGTAATATGCTGCCTCTCTTCATCATTAAACCTTTCACCCTCATATGCACATTTCACATTAACAATATGCCACCAGTTACAAATTATTTGTATGAAACTTGAAGTATGTTCAGCGCCTGCAAAATCTGTCTCTCTTGAATGTAAGACCTTTAAAGCAACAACATTTCTATCATCAAAACCCTTGAGGGCAAGGTTAACATTTTGCCTCGGAATATTTGAAGGAAGTAAGGCCTTAAATGACAAGAAATGTACTTCACCGATGAACCTTTTTTCTTCTTCTACATCAGTTCTAAATACTTAAAGTCTGTAGTAACTACAACTTCAAAACTGTCAAAATCTGGAAACTTCAAGACTCTATCAGGTTTAGTATTCCAGTTATTACACTTACATTTCATTAAATTTACTGAGTCAAAAATTAGGAACAACTTTCCAGTACTATCATTAGCATGTTGAATATAATGCTAAAGAATACCACTGAGGGTAAGTATCTCATAAGCTTTTCGATTTACTGCATTATTATCTGAAACTGAAGCCAACACAGTAAATCCAACTTTTCCTACTCCAGTAAGTATATGTAATAACATATTTCTTATCTGTCAAGCAGTTAAATTATTAACTGGTATGATAGTCACAACATGTTCAAATTTTGAAAATAAACTGGATACCATGAAAACCTGACCTTTTTTTTGCAAGATCATTGCTATCAGTGTCAGTGGCACCATAAATTATGCCTCCTTGAAAGATCAAACGAGGCTTGACGTAAATTTCATTGTGGAGCGCATTTACCACAAGTTCATGATCTTTCAAAAATGTTTTCTTAACTTTCAAATATTCTTCACTGCCATCTACATTTATACTATTTAAAGTGAACCTTCCTCTCAGCTTTCTAAGAGTGCATGGATGTGGCAAATATAGGTACCACTATTGTTCAGAGCTGCTTACAGTGAATGAACATACAGTGTAGTTGCCAGTAGTAATGTATTCCCACAATATATACAATTGTAGTCATTTTTTGTTGGGAACTGAATTTGCTCAATTATCAGCTGCAGCTATGAACATGTATGAACTGAAAATTTATCTTCTAGCACTTTTAGTATATTTTCAACCACCAAACACTTGTTTAAATAGCTCAACATATTTCAATATTCTATCAAAGAGATGCTTTGTTTTTCGTGTCTTATATACAGTGGGCGCTTTATGCTGGGGAATTTTGTATCTATTGACAGAAAGTAGGACACTTAAATCAGTATTAATAGTTACAGAGCCTAAAACAGCTGATAATAAATTACTGACATCAATAAAACACAGCACTACCTTCTGATTACACTTGATACACACCACTGTTTGTTGTTGATATGGGTTGCACTTGAAAAGTAGTTGCAAATGTCCTCCAAATTTTGAATAGCGATTTGTTCTTCTTATTGCCTGTAATCTTCCAAACTTCTTGCCACTGCTTTCTCAAGATTGTCACGTTCTGCATCATAAAATCTTTCACATGAGGTTCCAGCTGTTGTCAAGTATTCTGGTGAATTGTGAAAATTGAAGGCACTGCATTTGATCTCAGCTTGGGATATCTTCTTTCAAATGTATTTATTTCTCCATCAACTACAAGCTTTTCCCTCTTGATTATGCACTCTTCAATAAAATATTTTTTGCATACTACTGGTTTCTTTAGCTTTGAGAAATCGGTGTGAATATTCCTTAGCCACTTTTTCTTTAGTTCCCCATCGCTGGGTAAAGAAAATATCCTGACAGCTTCGTCTAGAGATATTTAATTACTTTTACAGCGCCTTGCATTTCTAGTTCCAGTATCTGAGAACAGAAATTCGTTGTAGCTTTTGCAATATATACGTGCACATTTCAAAACGTAGTTGTAAACATTTAGTTAGTTTACAATGCAGCTTTCGGCAAAACCTCTCAATCAAACACAAGTGTTCCCTGCTTGTTAAGTAGTCGCAAAAAGTAATTATATTAGTATTTATGAAGTACTTACTGTTCAATGAACTGCAGCTTCATAAACTTTTCTGTGCTAACAATAGGTTGTAGAAGCTAGTACTTAATCCACAAGTCCGTACGAAGTTCAACATGCCGAGGACCACGTCACGAGGCGCATGGCTAGCGAACAACACGTCTACTCTGTCTACGTCACAAACAAGACGGCTTCCAGTCTCCAGGCCAGTATCTTTAGTCGGCCGTGTTCTGGTGGCTTGTGACGTCATTCCCAAGGCAGGGCGAGTTCCAACTTCTCTCCCTAAAATTCATCTACCTCAATAGGCTTCTTGTTGTCAGTCGCTTCACTCAGCATTGACAGGTACTGGTTCAGGTGACAAAAGTAGTATTTAATAAATATCGACTAAGTACCTACCAAACAAAAGCCACTGTCTCGAGCTTGGAGGCAACATCTGAGAGTTCGTAAAATTATAGGGTTTTCGGAATTTTAAATAACTTGCTTGAAAATATTTAAAGTTCAATTGATTAGGATTTATTGCCTCTAAAAATGTTGGTAATGGCCATAAAGTGCGTATTTACTGTCAAACTAATATTGCTACAAGTTCTCCACACGAAAGCAGCCACAAGTCCACCAATCCGACCAAACTAATTTTAACGTTCCTTACAGTTACTGACTCAGAGCTATCCGCGAGCTACTACATCAAGTCGTTCAGTGACCTTAGAAAGAGATGCTCGCCAAATTTTCCAAGACGTTGACGAAACAAGCCACGCGGAGATTAAGCACGACGAGGAAATTCACACGCAAACAAATTCCAAATAAATCCACTTAAAATTTCCAGGCTTTCACCATAATGTTCAAAACTAAAGTCACTTTACAATTCTGATAAAAGAACCGATAGTACGCAAGATTTCATTAGTCTTAACAAAAATTCGCGTGCACCTGTTTCACATTTATCAATACAATAAGACAGTTCAGGAGAGCCACACACAGACACAGAACTGTAGCACAAAGCACTACACAAAGAACGGGAAACGCGTAACTCCTATTGGTTGATGATGTAGGCAGTCAGTCGTAAAAGCTCCAGCACTCTAATGCTCGCAGTAATCCCTTAGCCATGCAATAGAATCACAGAACGCAATTTATAAAAGAAATTCAGTATTTATGAAACCAATTTAAATTTGCATAAAACACAGTATGAATTATCGCCACAAATGAGATACTAATTGATTTGTTACCTGATTTCTCTTCTGGCTGCTTTTATACAAAAGCATGCACACTAGGATATATGTTACATGATTCCTATCTGCACAAGGATTTTCTCACGAATATATTTTACATGGTTTTCAATCAAATAAAACATCCACACTTTGCGTATGTCGTCCATGCACTTCGTCAGTGCCTCCACAACGCTCACACAACAAAATATAGTTAAATAATAATTTAAAAAGTGGTTGCTGTTACGTCAATAGCTACTGTAATGAAAGCAGAGAAAAGTCGAGAAAAATAACTTCTATGAACTGACTCTTTTCAGTTATACATTGAAGAACCAAAGAAACTGGTATATCTACCTAATATCGTGTAGGGCCCCCGCGAGCACGCAGAAGTGTTCCAAGACGACGTGGCATGAACTCGACTAATGTCTGAAGTAGTGCTGGAGGGAACTCACATCATGAATCCTGCAGATCTGTCCATAAATCCGTAAGAGTTCGAGGGTGTGGAGATATGCTCAATAATGTTCACGACTGGGGAGTTTGGTGGATGCCTACGTATGTGCCACCTGTCAGAGTCCTATCTACACGTATCAGGGGTCGCATATCACTCCAACTGCACACACCCCACACCGTTACAGAGCTTCCACCAGCTTGAATATTCCCCTGCTGATATGCATGGTCCATGGATTGATGAGGTTGTCTCCATATTCGAACACGTCCATCCGCTCAATACAATTTGAAACGAGACTCGTCCGACGAGGCAACATGTTTCCAATCATCAACAGTCCAATGTCGGTGTTGGCAGGCCCAGTCAGAACGTAAAGCTTTCTGTCGTGCAGTCATCAAGGTTACGCTAGTGGCCCTTGGGCTCCGAAAGCCCATATCGATGACGTTTCGTTGAATGGTTCGCAAGCTGACACTTCTTGATGACCCAGCATTGAAATCTGCAGCAATATGCCGAAGGATTACCCTTCTGTCACGTTAAACGATTCTCTTCTGTCGTCGTTGGTCCCGATCTTGCAGAATCTTTTTCCGCCCGCAGCGATGTCGGAAATTTGATGTTTTACCGGATTCCTGATATTCACGGTACACTCGTGAAATGATCGTGCGGGAAAATCCCAACTTCATCGCTACCTCGGAGAAGCTGTGTCCCATCGCTCGCCCGCCAACTGTAACACCACGTTCAAACTCACTTATATCTTGATGACCTGCCATTGTAGCAGCGGCAAGCGATCTAACAATTGCGCCAGACACTTGTTGTCTTATAGAGGCGTTGCCGACAGCAGAGCCGTATTCTGCCTGTTTACTTATCTCTGTATCTGAATACGCATGCCTATATCAGTTTCTTTGGCGCTTCAGTGTAGTTTCAACTGATACTATCAATGAATATATTACAGTCTGTAGCTCAATTTCATAACACCAAAAAAATTATTATGGTTTTAGGTAAATTTCTTTATCTCGAAAAGTATAGTTGTATTATCATTACAAGTTGTGTACAGAGTATGAAAAAAATAAAATAAATTTTAATTCTATTTAGAGTATGAAAAAAGTAAAATAAATTTGAATTCTATTTCTGCCGATTCATTGGGAAGTGTATAACGTATCGGTCGCACGCGGTAATCGGGGCCGTTTCTACCAATAGGCAAGACTACGCGGCTGCTTACGGCGACAAAATTTTAGGAGCGCAAAAAATTAATTTCAAGTGAAACAGCGAAGAAATTGAGAAAATGAGGGGAAAATATGAATAAGAGGAAAAATTAAAACCTGCAATTGTTTTCAAAAGCGTACGGAATAGTTACTTAGTAAGTAGTTACTGACTTTGACGAAAGTGAACACGTTGCCTCTACCTACCTCAAAAATAAAGCAGCCGCTACTGTGAACGAAACGAAACAAACAACATGACCTTTATTCATCTACTGTATGTCGAGCGCTGGAGGAGGCTTGTGCGCTGGCTTGCGATCGTGTTGCGACTTGATACCATACATCCCGCAGTCTTTCGTTTTGTTTTTGTCTCTACAGGTCATTTATCACTCGTCAAGTAAACTGAGGACTGTCCCCATAACATGAGGATGTCTGGGCATCTTAGTCTAATGATCAAAAGTATAAGAGGACGTTTGCATTGTTATGTCGTTGAATGTTGGTGGGGGGGGGGGGGGAATTCTCCTCCCGGCTACATGACTAGGCACACCTCAACATCGCTTGCCTCAGTGCAACGTGGAAAGGCTCGAAACAATTTGCTACGATACACCACATCAGTATTATAAATGTAAATGTCGTGTGACTAGGGCCTCCCGTCGAATAGACCGTTCGCCGGGTGCAAGTCTTTCGATTTGACGCCACTTCGGTTACTTGCGGGTCGATGGGGATGAAATGATGATGATCAGGACGACACAACACCCAGTCAGTGAGTAGAGAAAATCTCCGACCCAGCCGGGAATCGAACCCGGGCCCTTAGGATTGACATTCTGTCGCGCTGACCACTCAGTTACCGGGGACGGACATCAGTATTATGACGTGCCTAGTGAAGCGAGTTAAGTGTCATGTAATTTTAAGTTCTGTTGATATCCGATTATATGTACAACTCAGTACACGTAAATGTCATTCGGCGTCCTTCATAACGTGGCACTTCTGTTCGCATGTAAATCGTGTTTATAATATCTTGATATAACCAGTGTGAAAGGCGTCTGAAAGAGGTTAATACATACTAAGCAAAAAATGCTAGACACATACCAAAAAATCAAACAGAATGTTATGTGATGTATACCAAACGATTCCGCTTGATCGGAGGATTACGAACCTGAAATTGTATTTGTTCTAGACAAAGTATTGTGAATGTTACTGATGTACCTTTAGAAACGTCTTAATTAATTAACTGTAATTACAACATCGTCTTTTAAGTAAAACTAATTTTCAGAATCGAGATATCTTGACCTCGTGCTTCGATTGAAACACATTAATTGCTTCAAAAGACATTTCTAGAAAAAAAAGAGCCAAAAATTAAGATGAGCAATGTTCTCATATTAGGCTTTGCAAGATTAGTTGTTGGAAGCCATCCGACACAAAACCCATTATGTCATAGCGGATGTTAGGTGCTTCTGACTACCAATAGACATGAGTAAAATTTCTAAAAGAGAAACCAAATATCAAAACTCATACCACACGAAGGAAACTGATGATCTTCCATAATAAAATTCAGTCAGCAGCTGCATAATTAGGAAATTTGTTTCACTTTACTGGTTTCGATAGACTGATCTGTCGTCTTGAGAAGCCTAATGCTCTTTTAGTAGATGTCAATAATGACATGTCAGAAAGTGCACATATTGTAAATGATGATTGCAAACAGAGGTTGATAGCCTACTGTAAAATATGTTCATTTTTTGACATGTCATGGCATTTTGCTTCCGTGTTGAAGATAGTGACATCTACTAAACAAATAATAAGTTTCTGAAGACGACAGATGAAACCGGTAAAGCTAAACAAATTTCCTATTTGTAGCTGTGCAATTGGCGACAGTATTTTATTTCGAAACATACACCACAATTGTTGAGAAAATAGCAGCTATGAATAAAGGCTGATAATGATATGTACGGGATGGATGGGGACTGATAATTTCAAGCAATTTTTGTTTAGTGGCCAAAAATGTCTGTCATATCAGAACCAACTTTTACTACATAGAATTTAGGTTATGACGAACAAAGCAGTTTTCGTCTGAAGAAATTTCTTTAGAATACATTAACTGCTCATAATCCATCTCAGATTCCTGAAAATAATAGGATTATGTCACAGTGTTACATAGGAGGAAAATAATATAGCAGTTATTTTTCTAATACACTGCAGAAAAATGTTCGAACGAATGTATTGTTTGGTCACAAAACTCCGAGTATCCATTGCTCTCCCAGAGTTCCTGCCCATGTAAGTAATAGCAAGCAGGATTTATTTTGTTATTATTACTGGGTGAGTTCTAAAGCTGTTTACTACAAACTGTGGTTTTGGACGTCGATAGTTCAGTTCTCGTAAAACTTAACCCTTTCGGACATGGCGTCCTCATATAAGAACATACTAAGTAAATGCTTAGTATATAAAAATTCGTTAAATTTTACCATTTGTAATTGTTGTGCTCATATTGTCACAATCAGCGAGTTTATTTGAGAACAGTGTCGACATCTCCTGTCGATCTGTGTTACCACAAAACAAAACTGAATGTGCACAGTCACATGGACGCTTTCCAGTAATCTTTGTACCTCCAGTCAGCCAGTTAATGCATTCTAAATTTAGGCAGAAAAGATATTTGTTCGTAGAAAGGTGGATTCTTGAAGGTGAAAACTAAAGGTGTCTTTCAGAACGAAAGGTAAGTGACATATTTATAACTTTATACATGTCTCCAAATGAGAAAATTGTGATTGAAAGGTTGTAATAGCATAGAAATTTAGGACATTATTTCACTGTCTTTTTAGTCATCTTACAGTAATTTCACAATGCCCCGTGTCCAAGATAGACGAAGGCCACTGACAGAAGAAGAACTAATAGAGCTCCTTAATTCATCTGAAATTGTCCATCTATCCGATGAGCCTGGCGATAATTTTGAACAAGAGGATAATTATGGAGGTAATGTTAGACGTCTTATATCATACGGTTTATTGTAAGCTGAGTAGCCTAAACGCAAATCTGCCAACTGCATGCTAAGTGACATTCAGCTAATCACGAAAAACTCGTCCCATCCAAACGACAATGCACTGGCAGCAAGAGTGTTATTGTTGCGTACGAATTTGCTACAGCGCTACCAACCTAAAGCTGAATAAGAAAAATATCCATTCTAATCGTAAGGACAGAAAGGTAGCTTTGAATTTCCATATTGCTTAGTCTGATATCTGCTAACGTGCTTTGTATCCGGACATGCTGCCAGGAAAAGGGGGTGTCCCACACCTATTGGGCATTTAGCAGGCTTTGCACCCTAAGACAACATGCAGTTCGCTGCTTTTGAAACCGAACATGATTTTCGACAGCCGTTATCGATGGTTTATAGCCGGTTTTGCAACCTGAAAGTGGACGCATGTTTGCTCATGCAGTTGATATTGCATGTGTAAATGCATAGATTGACTACAAGCAAAACTCATCAGATTTAGGTGTTCCTAAAAATAAGACCCTTGATATGCTTCACTTTTGGGCAAGTATGGTCAAAGTACAGAGAAAAATAGATAAGCCAGCTGCCAGGAAAAGGGGGCGCCCACTAGTGACAGTCCAAGTTCTTTAGAACGGGCCAATGCGGAAGTTCGTCCAGACGCTAAAGTTCCTTCGTACAACTGGCATCTTCCAGTGGTCAGCAACAAAAAATCATTTTACAGGTGCAAGAACCAGGTTGCAAAGGCAAATCCAAATTTTATTGTGTAAAATGTAACATTCACTTATGTCTAGATAGAAAGAAAAATTGTTTATTTGATTATCAGTCTTCATTAGTGTAAAACCATGGCTTATGTATACAGAGTGGTCCATTGATCGTGACCGGGCCAAACATCTCACTAAATAAGCGTCAAACGAAAAAACTACAAAGAACGAAACTTGTCTAGCTTGAAGGGGGAAACCAGATGGCGCTTTGGTTGGCCTGCTAGATGACGCTGCCATAGGTCAAACGCATATCAACTGCGTTTTTTTTAAAATAGGAACCCCCATTTTTATTACATATTCGTGTAGTACGTAAAGAAATATGAATGTTTTAGTTGGACCATTTTTTTCGCTTTGTGGTAGATGGCGCTGTAATAGTCACAAACATATGACTCACACTTTTAGACGTACAGTTGGTAACAAGTAGGTTTTTTAAATTAAAATACAGAACGTAGGTATGTTTGAACATTTTATTTCGGTTGTTCCAATGTGATACATGTACCTTTGTGAACTTATCATTTCTGAGAACGCTTGCTGTTACAGCGTGATTACCTGTAAATACCACATTAATGTAATAAATGCTCAAAATGACGTCCGTCAATCCAATGTATTTGGCAATACGTGTAACGACATTCCTCTCAACAGCGAGTAGTTCGCCTTCCGTAATGTTCGCACATGCATTGACTATGCGCTGACGCATGTTGTCAGGCGTTGTCGGTGTATCACGATGGCAAATATCCTTCAACTTTCCCCACAGAAAGAAATCCGGGGACGTCAGATCCTGTCATGAAATATGCTATTCAGTACCACTTCAACCGCACGCGAGCTATGTGCCGGACATCTATCATGTTGGAAGTACATCGCCATTCTGTCATGCAGTGAAACATCTTGTAGTAACATCGGTAGAATATTACGTAGGAAATCAGCATACATTGCACCATCGATAAAATAGGGGCCAATTATCCTTCCTCCCATAATGCCGCACCCGCCAAGGTCGCTGATGTTCCACTTGTCGTAGCCATCGTGGATTTTCCGTTGCCCAATAGTGCATATTATGCCGGTTTACGTTAGCGCTGTTGGTGAATAACGCTTCATCGCTAAATAGAACGCGTGCAAAAAATCTGTCATCGTCCCGTAATTTCTCTTGTGCCCAGTGGCAGAACTGTACACGATGTTCAAAGTCGTCGCCATGCAATTCCTGGTGCATAGAAATATGGTACTGGTGCAATCGACGTTTATGAGATTCCCGATTCTCGCGGAATTTATCTGCTATTGACGTGCGGATTAGCCGCGACAGCAGCTAAAACATCTACTTGAGCATCATCATTTGTTGTAGGTCGTGGTTGACGTTTCACATGTGGCTGGACACTTCCTGTTTCCTTAAATAAGGTAACTATCCGGCGAACGGTCCGGACATTTTGATAATGTCGTCCAGGATACCGAGCAGCATACGTAGCACACGCCCGTTGGGCATTTTGATCACAATAGCCATACATCAACACGATATCGTCCTTTTCCGCAATTGGTAAACGGTCCATTTTAACTCGGGTAATGTATCACGAAGCAAATACCGTCCGCACTGGCGGAATGTTACGTGATACCACGTACTTATACGTTTGTGTTTATTACAGCGCCATCTATCACAAAGGGAAAAAAGTGGTTCAACTAAAACATTCGTATTTCTTTACGTACTACACCAATATGTAATAAAAAAAATGGGGGTTCCTATATAAGAAAAACGCAGTTGATATCCGTTTGACCTATGGCAGCGCCATCAAGCGGGCCAACCATAGCGCCATCTGGTTTCCCCCTTCAAGCTAGGCGAGTTTCGTTCTTTGTTGGTTTTTTCCTTTTATGCTTGTTTCGTGAGATATTTGGCCCGGTCACTATCAATAGACCACCTTATATAATCATTAAGTAAGCTTTGTGTAATTTATGTATTTTGGTGAAATAAAATTAAACAAAATGCTTTGACTTTTCGATTCATACTGCACCCACTTGAATACAATGTCCAGATTTGGGGACGCGTTGTATCCCCCCTTGGGGGGGGGGGGGGGGGGGGCGCACTTCGGAATATTTTAACATCTGAAAAATCATAATTTAATTCGAAGAGATGGATAGCAAAGTTACGTTTTTTTTTTTTTTTTTTTTTTTTTTTTTTTTTTTTTTTTTTTTTGCAGGAATAAAATAATTCGTGACCGAAAGGATTAAACAGGTCAACAAGAGTAATTTAATAGTGGGCACATCGAGTGTTGCCACTGAGCAACCTGTTGAAGGAGCTGATGCGTCCCGTTGGCGGGTCGTCCGTCAGGTCATACCCACCGCCGCCCAACCTGCTGTTCGGCGTCCAATTAGCGTCGGCAGTGCGCGTCGAGGGCCTCAGCCGCATCAGATCAGATGAGATCGCGATCGCCGAAGCGGCTGCCGGCGACGGCTCAGGTCGTGACTTGCACGATGGGCCATGGCACTTACACCTCCCACCCGGACAGCCTCCTTGTTGTAGCGGTCAGTGTAACTGGCTGGAGACTCGAAGGTCATACCATCGACTGCTGCTTATCACTTCAGATAATTCTGGAACGGAAAAGCCTATAACGGGATCCAGTCAGCTTCCGCAAGACCAAATAAAAAGCCGTTTAATTAAATGAGGAAAGCGGTGCCGTATTTGTGCTACTGACAAGGGAACCTCCCCATCGCACCCCCCTCAGATTTAGTTATAAGTTGGCACGGCGGTTAGGCCTTGAAAAACTGAACACACATCAATCGAGAAAACAGGAAGAAGTTGTATGGAACTATGAAAAACATAAGCAAAATATACAAACTGAGTAGTCCATGCGCAAGATAGGCAACATCAAGGATAATATGAGCTGAGGAGCACCGTGGTCCCGTGGTTAGCGTGAGTAACTGCGCAACGAGAGGTTCTTGATTTAAGTCTTCCTCGAGTGAAAAGTTTATTTTTTTATTTTCAAACAATTATCAAAGTTCAAGCACTCACACATAATCAACTTCGCTCTCCAAAATTCCAGGACATGTTCAGATTTGCTTGGACATATGCAGGATATGACGGTCTACACAGGGAAAAATTTGAAAACGTTATAAACATGTTTTGACAGAGCACAGAGAGAACTGTGCGACTGTGAAACTTGCATTCATTTGTTGCAGTTTATGTGACAAACTCTTATGTTTTCATCACTTTTTTGGGAGTGATTATTACATCCACGAGAAAACCTAAATCGGGCAAGGTAGAAGAATCTTTTTACCCATTCACCAAGTGTACAAGTTAGGTGGGTCGACAACATATTCCTGTCATGTGACGCACATGCCGTCACCAGTGTCGTATAGAATATATCAGACGTCTTTTCCTGTGGAGGAATCGGTTGACCTATGACCTTTCGATCAAATGTTTTCGGTTCCCATTGGAGAGGCACGTCCTTTCGTCTACTAATCGCACGGTTTTGCGGTCCGGTCGCGAAACACAGACACTAAACTTATTACAGTGAACAGAGACGTCAATGAACGAACGACAGATCATAACTTTGCGAAAATAAAGAAAGTAAAATTACACTCGAGGGAAGACTTGTACCAAGGACCTCTCATTCCGCAGCTTCTCACGCTAACCACGGGACCACGGCACTCTTGAGCGTGTATTCGCCTTGATGTTGCCTATCTTGCACATGGACTACTCAGTTTGTATATTTTGTTTATTTTTTTCATAGTTCCACACAACTTCTTCCTGTTTTCTCGATTGATGTGTGTTCAGTTTTTCAAGGCCTATCCACTGTGCCAACTTATAACTAAATCTGAGGGGGGTGCGATGGGGAGGTTCCCTTGTGAGAGAAAAGGGATGGGCTGAAAACCTCTGCTGCCTCGTAACTTACACTTCTTGAAAAACAGAAAAGGGCACGCCTTGAGACAGGCGGACATTTATTAATACTTGTATTATCACACTCCTCATGCGATAAGACACTGCAGAGACGTTTGAAAAGTAGCCTGCATTGCCTTACAATGTAGTAGTCATAAATCGTACTCTACTTCCTCTTCTCTCCTTTCAATCATTCACTCAGTCTTCATCTTCCGCGGATCCCATCAAGGGGGAGAATCTTCAGAGATGTTGAACACGCCAATGTATGCATTAACAAAAGACAGGAGGATTATAAAAGCTCAAAATATACACAGTATTTCTAATATGCCAATTCTTAGCAGCTAACAGGGTGTTGTCTGGCCAGACCTTACTGTGTAAGTAGGCTGTTTAAGTTTTTTATTGGTAACGCCACGTAGCGCTCTGTATGAAAATCACTGACTGTGCCGTGTGCAGTCTGTGACTGGTTTGCATTGTTGTTGGCTATTGTAGTGTTGGGCAGTTGGCTGTTAAAAGCGCGTAGCGTTGCGCAGTTGGAGGCGAGAAGCCAGCAGTGGTAGATGTGGGGAAGTGAGATGGCGGATTTTTGAGAGCGGATGATCTGGACGTGTGTCCATCAGAAACAGTACATTTGTAAGAATGGATGTCATGCCCTTTTTTCCAGCCACTCGGGAGTTTACGGTGGGCAAAAGATTCGCGATAAATACAAGCTAAGTAAGGAGCCAATGCAGTAGAGTACTCTCTGTAAAACCGAATTGGAGTCCTGATGGGATTCCAGGTGACGCCTGTATATAAGAAGGGTAGAAGGACGGATCCTCAAAATTACAGACCCATACCCTTAACATCGGTTTGTTGCAGGATTCTCGAACATATTCTCAGTTCGAATATAATGAATTGCCTTGAGACAGAGAAGTTGCTGTCCATGCATCAGCACGGCTTTCGAAAGTATCGCTCCTGCGAAACGCAAGTCGCCCTTTTTTCAGATGATATCTTGCGAACCATGGATGAAGAGTATCAGACGGATGCCATATTCCTTAACTTCCGGAAAGCGTTTGACTCGGTGCCCCACTGCAGACTCCTAACTAAGGTACGAGCATATGGGATTGGTTCCCAAATATGTGAGTGGCTCGAAGACTTCTTAAGTAATAGAACCCAATACGTTGTCCTCGATGGTGAGTGTTCATCGGAGGTGAGGGTATAATCTGGAGTGCCCCAGGGAAGTGTGGTAGGTCCGCTGTTGTTTTATATCTACATAAATGATCTTTTGGATAAGGTGAATAGCAATGTGCGGCTATTTCCTGATGATGCTGTGGTGTACGGGAAGGTGTCGTCGTTGAGTGACTGTAGGAGGATACAAGATGACTTGAACAGGATTTGTGATTGGTGTAAAGAATGGCAGCTAACTCTAAATATAGATAAATGTAAATTAATGCAGATGAATAGGAAAAAGAATCCCGTAATGTTTTAATACTCCATTAGTAGTGTAGCGCTTGACACAGTCGCGTCGATTAAATATTTGGGCGTAACATTGCAGAGCGATATGAAGTGGGACAAGCATGTAATGACAGTTGTGGGGAAGGCGGATAGTCGTCTTCGGTTCATTGGTAGAATTTTGGGAAGATGTGGTTCATCTGTAAAGGAGACCGCTTATAAAACACTAATACGACCTATTCTTGAGTACTGCTCGAGCGTTTGGGATCCCTATCAGGTCGGATTGAGGGAGGACATAGAAGCAATTTAGAGGCGGGCTGCTAGATTTGTTGCTGGCAGGTTTGATCATCACGCGAGTGTTACGGAAATGCTTCAGGAACTCAGGTGGGAGTCTTTGGAGGATAGGAGGCGTTCTTTTCGTGAATCGCTACTGAGGAAATTTAGAGAACCAGCATTTGAGGCTGACTGCAGTACAATTTTACTGCCGCCAGCTTATATTTCGCGGAAAGACCACAAAGATAAGGTAAGAGAGATTAGGGCTCGTACAGAGGCATATAGGCAGTCATTTTTCCCTCGTTCTGTTTGGGAGTGGAACAGGGAGAGAAGATGCTAGTTGTGGTACGAGGTACCCTCCGCCACGCACCGTATGGTGGATTGCGGAGTATGTATGTAGATGTAGATGTAGAGAGACACGGAGAATTCATTTCTGGGCGGAGCCACGTCCAAGGGCCGCAAGAAGGCGGTGTGCCGTTCGGTCACCGGAGGAGTCGACGGTCAGCACGGATGGGGCGGGCACATCCTTTCCCAGAAAGACCGTACAGCGATTCCATTGGTGTAAAGCAACAGCTTCGGCACGCCGTAGGGAGCATTATCTGAGTGATTTCGCAACTAATGGTGCCATCTTGGTGGTACTGTGATTGACGTGGTGCCCCTTGTTATAAGCGAACTGTAAATTAAGTGAAGCTGCTTATAAAAAAACTTCCTGTAGGTGCTGCATAACTAATTATTTATTGCTTCTTGCACTGAAAGCATGCAACAGTGTGGGCTGTGAGACAGAGCAGGCATAATTGTATAGTTACATGCTGTAGGCGTGGTTTACTCTATTAAGCAGGAAGTGATTGTTCATTGCTATGAACATAAATCATCTGGCTACTCCTGTGGTTTTAAGAGTTTATTGTTTTATTGAATTTACTTCATTGAGCCTGTGGCCACTCTTGCTGCATTACGATTTTGTTTTTATTGCTGGTGCTTTATCTGTCTGGCGACGGTAGTACTAGTGGATCAAGTTGTAGTAGTAGTAGTAGTAGTAGTAGTTGTTGTTGTTGTTGTTGTTGTGGTCTTAAGTCTTGAGACTGGTTTGATGCAGCTCTCCATGCTACTCTATCCTGTGCAAGCTCCTTCACCTCCCAGTACCTACTGCAGCCTACATCCTTCTGAGTCTGCTTAGTGTATTCATCTCTTGGTCTCCCTCTACGATTTTTACCCTCCACGCTGCCCTTCAGTTAATTGGTAATCCCTTGATGCCTCAGAACATGTCCTACCAACCGATCCCTTCTTCTAGTCAAGTTGTGCCACAATCTCCTCTTCTCCCCAATTCTATTCAATACCTCCTCATTAGTTATGTGATCTACCCATCTAATCCTCAGCATTCTTCTGTAGCACCACATTTTGAAAGCTTCTATTCTCTTCTTGTCTAAACTATTTATCGTCCATGTTTCACTTCCATACATGGCTACACTCCATACAAATACTTTCAGAAACGACTTCCTGACACTTAAATCTATACTCGATGTTAACAAATTTCTCTTCTTCAGAAAGGCTTTCCTTCCCATTGCCAGTCTGCATTTTATATCCTCTCTATTGAATAGAACTGGGGAGAAGAGGAGTTTGTGGCACAACTTGAGTAGAAGAAGGGATCGGTTGGTAGGACATGTGTAGTTAGAGGTAATATTTATTGATTCATACATGGTTACCTATTCTTCAGCACTATAACTTTTTCAGTCATTACTTCTGGTTATGGCGAGTGGTAGACTTTGTAAATTGTTATGTTTTTGCCTGGTTGTCCATCATACGGCAAGATTTAATTTGTTCTGTGTTTGGATTTGTTTGTTGTCGTTATAACAATGATTGTGCGATTGGGTTTTTGGGTCCTACTTATAGTTCTTTCGGGCTACAGAAATGTAACTTTGTTTTATTGTAAGTGGTTTCTTGTTTTATTAACTGAAGTTTGGATACTTAGTAAAAGAACTGTTAAACTGAGCCCCACATCTGCACAACCCCAAGCCCGAATCCCACTCAAGCTACATCCCACGCTACGGTAACTGTTGTCGTGTTGGTAGACGGGAATGTGCACAGAACACACATCATGGAGAAGAAAGGGCAATTATTGGTCTCCCATAATGTTAAAATATTACACAAGTTTGACAACTTGTCGACTGCTCAGGGCGACCTGAATTGTTATATTATTCTGAAATGACAGGTACGCCAAGTTTCACTTGTAAATCGCTTATTTATTGCCGGTTTCGGCAGATTTGCACTGTCCTCGTCTGGTCTTTGTAACAAAATCCGATGATGACAGTACAGATCTGTCGAAACCGGTAATAAAGATCTGCAAGCGATCTTGGCGTACCTCCTATTTCAGAATAATATAATGTTAAAATAAGCATTCTAGTCCATGTTCATGGTAGCCACAATGAGTAGGTCCAAGTCATGGTACAAAAAACACCCACGAAACATCATAGAACGACCTCCCCCCTAAACTACACCCCTTATACACTCCCGATAATACGTCTCAATGGGCTATTGGTGAGCTAGACGCCTTGCGTGATTTAGAGACTGGCGAAATAGCAAAATGTCGGATCACGCTACACACTTCCAGTCAGCTACTGTGCACCATCTGTGCTGTTTGGCCCAGTGAAGACGTGCAGCTTTATGTGTAGCTGTGAGCAATGGCCTTTCGCGTGGTATCGACTAGAACTGCTGGTAAGATATCAATACATCGGTTTTCTTACAAAAATGTATAGATAATTATCTGCGACCCGTCTCCCCCAATATACCTATATCGAAATTTCAATATCAAGTGCCTATATTTTTATTATATATATATATATATATATATATATATATATATATATATATATATATATATATATATATATATACCGGGTGTTCAAAAAGTCAGTATAAATTTGAAACCTGAATAAATCACGGAATGTAGATGGAGAGGTAAAAATTGACACACATGCTTGGAATGACATGGGGTTTTATTAGAACCAAAAAAATACAAAAGTTCAAAAAATGTCCGACAGATGGCGCTTCATCTTATCAGAATAGCAATAATTAGCATAACAAACTAAGATAAAGCAAAGATGATGTTCTTTACAGGAAATGCTCAATATACCCACCATCATTCCTCAACATTAGTGTAGTCGAGGAATAATGTTGTGAACAGCACTGTAAAGCATGTCCGGAGTTATGGTGAGGCATTGGCGTCGGATGTTGTCTTTCAGCATCCCTAGAGATGTCGGTCGATCACGATACACTTGCGACTTCAGGTAACCCCAAAGCCAATAATCGCACGGACTGATGTCTGGGAACCTGGGAGGCCAAGCATGATAGTGGCGGCTGAGCACACGATAATCACCAAACGACGCGCGCAAGAGATCTTTCACGCGTCTAGCAACATGGGATGGAACGCCATCCTGCATAAACATCGTAGGTTCCAGCAGATGTTTATCAGCCAGGCTGGGGATGATGCGATTCTGTAACATATCGGCGTACCTCTCACCCGTGATGATGATGATGATGTTTGGTTTGTGGGGCGCTCAACTGCGTGGTTATCAGCGCCCGTACAATTACCCAATCTTCGCTCAGTCCAATTTCGCCACTTTCCTGGATGATGATGAAATGATGAGGACAACACAAACACCCAGTCATCTCGAGGCAGGTGAAAATCCCTGACCCCGCCGGGAATCGAACCCGGGACCCCGTGCCCGGGAAGCGAGAACGCTACCGCGAGACCACGAGCCCTCTCACCCGTCACGGCAGTAGTTACAAAACCAGAATCACGCATTTCCTCGAAGAAAAAAGGCCCGATAACGGTAGATGTGGTAAATCCAACCCATACCGACAATTCTAGGATTTTCGGTAGCCCAAATTCTGCAGTTGTGGGCGTTGACAGACCCTCGGAGCCTGAAATGAACTTCGTCGGTCCACAACACATTACTCAACCAATCGTCATCTTCCGCCTTCTTTTGAAACACCCACACCGAAATGGCTCTGAGCACTACGGGACTTAACTTCTGAGGTCATCAGTCCCCTAGAACTTAGAACTACTTAAACCTAACTAACCTAAGGACAACACACACATCCATGTCCGAGGCAGGATTCGAACCTGCGACAGCAGCGGTCGCGTGGTTCCTGACTGTAGCGCCTAGATCTGCTCGGCCACTCCGGCCGGCACGCCCACACCGCAAATGCCCTTCGCTTCACTAAATCGCCAGGTAACAGTTCATGATGCCGGTGGCTTTTGTACGGATAGCATCGGAGGGTACGCCTCAGTGCCAACCAAACAGTAGTGTATGGAAAGTCGGTGCCACGTGCGACTGCACGAGCGCTGACTTCCCCGTGCATTGACGAACCCGCTACAGTCTCCATTTCTTCCTGAACTGTCTCAGCACCATTACGCCTTGTGCTCGGTCGGCCACTACGGGGTCTATCGTCTAAACAACCCGTGGCTTCGAACTTCGAAATCATTCTCGCCACAGCTGCATTTGTCTAAGGATCTTTACCCTTTCGAATCCCCTTCCTATGGCGATAGGATCGTAACGCTGAACTGGCACATTCCCCATTCTGATAATACAGCTTCACTAAAAGCGCCTTTTCAGGTAACGTCAACATGCTGCGACTGCTGGCGCATCTGATTCTCTCTCTCATTACAGCTCTTTTTATACACGATTGTCATGCGCAGTCACTGACCTTTTGCTGTCCAGCGCCATCTGTCGGACATTTTGTGAACTTTGTTTTTTTCTGGTTCTAAGAAAACCCCGGTATATATATCGGTAAATGTTTGAAGCTTTTTTTTTTTTAAATTTTAGTAGAACGTAATTTTACATTCACAGTGTGAGAGAATCTTAGTACTTCTTGAGCTTTCATCACGTCCAATCTTTCTCTTTAACAGTGTGATACAAGTATATATGGTACAAAAGAGAAGTCCGAATACATTGGGAATGGCGATATGAATGGAATAACAAGATTTCCGATGGGAAGACAATTTTTAACGGAACTAGTGTGCTATTTCTTCACATCGGCATTCTTCAAAAACAGTTGCCGAAGATGATGAACAAAAATCTAAATAACAAGATTGATCTTTGCGGTGAGGGGAGACGAGTGCGAGGAAATGCTGACGTAATCGGCGATCGGCGCTACCAACAGAAACTGCAACTGCTAGGTCGCTGGCGTTTGCATAAATGAAAAAACGGGGAAGTCGACATGAAGTGCTCCGGACTAAACCGATATGTGATGAAATCAAACGACTGACCCATCGGACACCTTTTACTGTGCGACTTCCATGAAATTACCATTGTTAGCAGAGTGCTTATGGCAAAGCGTGAACGTACATCGTTTTCCTTTCAATTCCTGCTCTAAGGGGGATAGACAGGCTGCTAGCTTGTTGATGTACAGAATATCTAATAATAAATCAATATTCAATAGACAGTTCTGAAACCGGTAGTACATTTACAACGTGCGGCCGGTATTTTTACAGGCCAGTACGTTGATATTTTTACATTAGATATATCGATACTTTTTGATACTGTATATCGAGAGCCGAGAATGATATATTTTTTTAAATATCAATATATATGGGATTCCCAATGTTTTTAAAAATATCAACAGTCGTAGTACCGATTCCAAATGTCGATAGCATGCAGTTCTCTTCGTAATAGTTCAGATCGTTTTGCATTTACTGCCAGCAGCACCTCCTGTCGGATATGAAACCGATTGCCAAACTGCCTATTTGCTTCTGTCTCGGGTTCTTCGTCCGACGTTCGACTGATGATTTTACTGACGTTTGGCTAACAAGAGTGGCTGGCATTGTCAAAGCTTCACCCTTCATTGCCGGTGGTGAACTGGAGCCGAGTTCGCGGTCGCAGACTATATGTGCCTGGCGCGCCAACGTCCGAGGGCTTCTCCGCGGTCATTTCCGGTGCGGTTCTCCTCTTGCTACCTGCGACGATCGTTCGCTGAAGTACGGGAAGCCAGGATCCGTTTACCTTAACGCTTTCCTCTTTCTTGTTGTGTATTTCTACAGCTTCTCTAAACAAGCGGCCTTTCTACAGCCAGAACTTCCGTGTCGGAGAATTTAATTACATGGTCGGTCTCACTCAGCGCGTTCTCTGCCACGGTCGATTTCTCCGCCTGCCCCATCCTGCAATGTCGCTTATGTTCTTTGAGCCTGGTGTTGATTAATCGTCCAGTCATTCCGACGTAAACTTTTCCGCATGTGCATGGTAAGCGGTATATTCCCGACATTGCAAGTGGGGTCCTTTTCTCCTTCGCTGATCTAAGACACTCTTTGATCTTCCTTGTCGGTTTGAAAATCGTCTTTACGCCATGGTTGCGCAATATACAGCCGATTCTGTCCGTCACTCTGGGAATGTATGGCTCTGGAGCACATCGGTTCCATATTCCCGCAAGACATCAAAAACCTCTTCCATGCATGTCTCAACACGAGCTATTTCACGTGGAATGGAATAGCGATTTCTACGAACAGCTGGAAGGCGTCGCCATGGGTAGTCCTCTTAGTCCAGTGGTGGCCAACTTCTTCATGGAACAATTCGAAGCACAGGCACTGGGCATGGCGACTTGCAAACTCAAAATGTGGAACAGGTACGTCGAGATACTTTCGTGGTGTGGAGCCAGGGTGAAGAACAACTCGGTGATTTCCTAAGACACTTGAACAGCCTCCATGCCAACATAACATTTACCATGGAAGTAGAAAAGGACAAGAAACTGCCATTTCTAGATGTGCTGGTCACAAGGGACGGCGAAAACCTGGGACACAGCGTGTATCGAAAACCGACACACACGGGCCGATACCTGCAAAAACTATCAAACCACTACCCGATCCAGAAAAAAGGCATGATTAATACGCTCGTAACGAGAGCAGAACGAATATGTGAGCCGCAGCACCTCAGACGAGAAATGCAACACCTGGAAAGTGTTCTGCGGAGCAATGGGTACTCCAAAAATTATATTAGAAGTGTAACAGGGCCAAACACTCGGCGAAGTAAGAAATCAGAAAAAGAAATGTCGGGTACGCCCTTTCTGCCATACATTCCCAGAGTGACGGACAGAATCGGCTGTATATTGCATAAACACGGCGTAAAGACAATTTTCAGACCGACAAGGAAGATCAAAGAATGTCTTAGATCGGCAAAGGATAAAAGCGACCCACTTACAATGTCGGGAATATACCGCTTACAATGCACATGCGGAAAAGTTTACGTCGGAATGACTGGACGATCAATCAACACCAGGATCAAAGAACATAAGCGACATAGCAGGTTGGGGCAGGCGGAGAAATCGGCCGTGGCAGAGAACGCGCTGAGTGAGACCGACCATGTAATTAAATTCTCCGACACGGAAGTTCTGGCTATAGAGAAGCACTATCACACCCACTTGTTTAGAGTAGCTGTAGAAATACACAAACACGGGAACAGCTTCAACATGAAAGAGGAAAGCCCGTACTTCAATGAATGACCGTCGCAGGTAGCAAGAGGAGAACAGCACCGGAAATGACCGCGGAGAAGCCCTCGGACGTTGGCGCGCCAGGTACATATAGCCTGCGACCGCGAGCTCGGCTCCAGTTCACCACCGTCAATGGAGGGTGAAGCTTTGACAGTGCCAGCCACTCGTGCTGGCGAAACGTCAGTGAAATCATCAGTCGAACGTCGGCCGAAGAACCAGAGACAGAAGCAAATAGGCAGTTTGTCAACAACCGGCCACGAAAGCCTTAACAATTTTGTATGAAACCGATTGCCACTGACAAGGTATGACACTCCGTCTGCCGTTCCTGTCGTATAGGATCTGTTTACGCCCACTGCCCTCACGCCGTGTTACCTGGCTAGGAGTGGTACAACGTTCCTTGCAGTTAAGTTGGACAGTTCGCATCTATTTTCCAACGAATTGGGCTACTTCGTTCACAGTGTGGTCATGGATACGTCCTAACACTATAGCTTCTCTCTGCCAAGCTGTCACACGTTGATCCGTTTTTCTGGGCTGATTCCATACATCCGACTGGCACAGAGACACCACTTCACTGCCATGACCTGCGTCAGCAGTGAAGGGTCATTTGATCGCCTGGTAGTTCTACACCACCCACAGCGCACTAGAAAGTCTATATGGAAAATCAAGTAGCGTGTAGATAATTCTGAAAGAAACCGAAAAGTTACTATTGACAATGCAAAAGAAATCGCCACTGAAGACAGAGCCACGCTAATCGAAGCACTTCTACATAGACGCTGAACATTCGTTAGTGGTGTGGCAGCGTGACAGAAACTCTCTCGACGAATTCCTCGAGCACCTGAACAACACCACGGAGTCTGCGAAAAATAACTATCCCCCGTTTCTGTATGTCCACGTGCAGACGAGACCTGACGGTATTCTGGGGAATGAAGAGTATACAAAAAAATCTATATTTCCCAACCAATTAAAAGATGCCGTCATCCGGGACAGTGACTTAATTAGTTAGTTACATGTTCCATAGATCATTTCAACGATTCTTTTATCGAAATAATGTGAAACGAGTAGATCAATGAATACATGGTTAGCTTGTACGCTAACATATTATTTTTTGGTCCTACGCGTGCAACTGCCCTTAAAATCTACGCTGTTTTCGTAGGCTACCAGTTTTTAAATAAAAATTCGTCTATGGAACAGAAGGAGATGTCATTTTTTCAGATGAATCACGTTCGATGCTCCATCGGACAGATGGCCGTTGGTGTATTCGGCTTGAAACGTCTAAAAGAAAACACCCTGCCACCAGGGGCGAGCATTATGGTCTGGAGAAAGTTTTCGTGGCATTCTCTGGGTAACCTCGTCATTTTGGAGCGCACAATGGCTCAAAAAAGTGGTTCCTTGGGGATGATGACCACCTGTACATCTAGTTTGTTTTTGCTCAGCACGATGGCACCTACCAGCAGGACAATGCAAGTTCTCACCCAGCTCCCAGTGTACATGCTTGGTTAGAAGAGCACCACGATGAATTTACCGTACACCCTGTCCACCAAACTCCCTGGTTTAAACCCAGTCTTGAATCCGTAGGACCACCTCGATAGGGCTGTTCGCTGCATGGGTCCTCAACCGTGGAACCTACGCAATTACCGACGTCACTGGAATCGGCAAGACATCACATCCCTGTCGGTACCTCCCAGAACGTCTTTGACTCTCTTCCTGCTCGTCTTGTACTGCAAAAGGTTGTTATTCAGGCATTTGACGGGTGGTCACGTTAATGTGACTGGATAGGGTATATGATGATATCGGAGTTAAAATGCCTAACTCCTTGAAGATGTACCAACAAGATGGCTGCTGTTGAAAAGCACATGTTACTGTTACAGATCGCTTTTGTGCAGTCAGTACTTTAAGTGATGAATTACCACTGCAAATTATTACCTGAAACATTATTGAGTAGAAATAAGCGAAATATGGTAGAAGGTTGATTCATTTGTTTCCATGACTAACAATTATATGAAGAGCGAAAGCAGCTGAACTTCATTGTTTGTGCAGCTCAGGTATGTACTTCTTCCTGTTATAGATTTCATCAATAAGTACACTCAAAGATTTAGAGCATTCTGTCCTGCTTACTGAGCTCTGTTCATGTGGTATAGGTATAAGTATTTGTTGCACACAACTGAATGTGCGTTTTCTCAAAATTTGGTGTAAATCCATTTTCGGTGAACCACTTAATAATTTTTCGAAAACCGTCATTAACAGTCTCTTCGGTTGTTTTCTTTCTCATCGTATTTGTTATAACACTTTCTCCTTCTCACCACCTGCAGAAATAAGAAAGATAACCTGAGCTTAAGAACATGGAGAGTACACCTATATCGAATTCTTTGCGAGTGTGGCAAGTCATAAATTGGACGCAGCCTTAGACTCGGCCAGGAAAGGGAAATCAGGATTGTCTGACATAGAGCTAAATGGAGGGGCCTACTTTCCACTTTGAGAAGATTTGTGCCATCAGGGACAATATTATTAAGGAGGCGATTGAAATACCAGTTACACTGAATTTAGTTAATCGGGATAGGGGATTTGCCCCCATTGATGAGTGGCACTCTTAATTGGCTATAAGACGAGAGACAGAATTCTTCTGTATTTCGTGAAGCAGCGGCGGACGGCGAGAGCGAAAAAACACATTGCTGGGTGGCATTTGCATTGTCACACAGCGGCCGTTGGTGTTGGGACTTAGAATTCCGCGGCTGCCGCTGACTATAAGGACCAGGTAAGGGTAATAACAATTAATTTAAAATGATAAGTAGTTTCTGATAAAGAACGCAACTTTTGAGGTCATAATAACTTACAAATTTACTGATGAAATTGAGGAATATGCGTATTATTGCAATGTATGCTACCCGTGGCTAGGTATAAAATGTAATATACCCAAATGCCCTCCACGGCTCTGCAGGTACATTCTCGTTCTTTAGATGAAATTTTCCGTAGCTTTCCGGCCTGTCTGCACCTCTGGTTCTGAAATCACATTCTGAATCTCGGCCTTGAGCTCTGGAAGTGTATGTGGATTGTTAGTGTTCACACGAGTTTTCAAATACCCTCACAGGAAGAAATAACATTGTGTCAAATCACAAAATCTAGGTGGTCATCCGGCTGAGGAACCTCTCTCGTAGTAAGTCCATTATTTCAATCAGCTTGTGACAGGTTGTGCCATCTTGTTGAAAGTAAACCTCTTCAGAATTCACTTGATCCAGTTCAGACCACAAAAGTTGTCTTAACATATTTCGGTAGCGTTCGCCGTCAACTGTTACAGCGTTTCCGGCGTCATCTTATTAGAAGTAAGGCACAATTATACCCTCAGACCATATGCGACGCCACACAGTCACTGGTGTATATAATGGCTTCTCCGTAATTACTCAGATGTTGTTTGTAGCTCAAATCTTGCAATTTCGTTTTTTCACGAAGCCGTTCAACAGGAAGTAAGTCTCATCAGTAAGCATTATTTTTTTTGATGAAGTTATTGTTCCCTGTTTCGCAAGCACTTACTAGAAAAATTCTCCGCGCTTTTCTTGTATCAGTTAGTTTTTATAGGCTCAAAGGTTCAGAATTTCTTTCAGAATTCATTGAATGCTGGTTCTGGGAATATCCAGTCCTTGTGAACGACAGCAAATAGATTTCATCGGACTTACAGCAACATCAAGACTTGCAATGACAATGTTTTCCGCGGACTGACAAACACGAGGACGCTCAGAGCGTTTAATGTACAAACCGAACCAGTCCTCTCAAATTTAGTAATCACAGCCGGCTTATTCGGTGCATTAAGTTGACCTACCACTCCATTATGTCTGCTAATTGTCTCAGTACAGCATTCATAACACTTGTAATCAGTTTTCCCTAAGACAAAGCGCTCATTCGTCGCGTATTGTTCCGATACTAGCCACAAAGAAGAAAGATGAAAATCGTACAACATACAGTGTTGCCAACCTACTCGAACAGAGATGGTGGGTATTTCAAAACTTACGTTCTTTATGGGACACCCTTTATATGGAGACGGACTGCAAGAATCCAGCATTCTGTTTCCTGCATAGTTATCGATACATGGGCAATAGATTGGCGTAATACGTTTAAGGGCACCAAAAAGTCAGGCGGTTGTCCCCACGAAAACCACGCTCACGAGCAGTAGTTGACGTTATATTCGAAGCGCCAATACGATGGGCTCCAGCTGCAAAATATCTTGGTGTAAAGCTTGATCGCCAGCTGACATGGAAAAATCATGCAGACGAAGGCTGTAAGTAGTCATCTGTCATCTTGGGTGCCCTATACCCAATGATTAGGGTAATGTCGACTGAATCGGATCAAAATCTGTTAAAGTCTAGATGGAAAACACAGGTAGGGACTTTCAGGAAGTAAGTTACACATGTCACCCCATGCTAAGACCAAATTGCACAAGAGCAGTGTATTGTCAGAAGAGAGTACTTGTTTCGGATTTGCTGCAGAGACAGTTCTGTTGTGGCACAGATAACAGGTGAAACACATTGTGCGATTGAAATGGCGTGACAAATGGAAATGTACTCCAATGATAGAGTACATGGGACAGTGCGATTCTTGTAGGCAAAACGTATAAATTGCATACAGATTGACTGTGTATGGAACAAATGCAATCTCTTGACTAGACGTAATAAACTGGTATCAACAATTTGACTAAGGCCGTAAGGACGAGGTTAATGTTGATTGAGAAATCCAGATCTGGCATTCATGATTTCCATCTTGAGGGGAAAGAGATTTTCCAATGATGGAGACGTTCACCCAGCATTTCTCGAGTGGCTCCATGACAAAGAAAAAGATTTTCTTCTTCGAGAGATTGAACGATTGCAGTATCTGCAGCTGCACGCCTACAGGACAGCAACCCGTCACACACTCATGTCACGCAGGTGGCCAAGCATCCGGTGCCATCTTCCACCTCCTCCACACATCGGCAAGCCCATCACGAACCAGCCCTTGCCTTGCGAATTAGCAAATACCCCCGACAACAATTAAACAGGCTGGTCTGTTGCGCACAAAAACTTCGGCAGTCGCCACGAAACGGAGTCAGGCTTTACAACAGCAGCGTGCACAGCCACGACCGTGGCGATGTAATCGCAGACACAATTTCATCTCCGCATGCCACGTGCTCACAAGTAAGTTGAACTGTATCCGTTTATAACATATTTGTATGGGGGCGCAACCATGGAACGGCAGTTCACGTCGAGCTCTCCATAGATGACTCTTCTGCACTTCACACCGACCGCTGCCTTGGTCCATCCATCAGAGTCCCTCCTGGAATTTCCAGTGCCTGCTGCTGAACACCCACCAGTCTACTTACTTCAGACAATTAGTACACAATGCGAGACAGTAATGTTGACTCCAACAATAGCACCTCAGCATTCCTTGACGAACAGAACTTAAATTAACAAAAACGTTGCTCAAGACAGAGACCTAATTGAGAACTATCGTTTGTGTTTTTAAAATTAAAGTTCAAAGAAGGAGAAGGGAATCTTCATGTTTTCATCAATAAACTTGTTATTCTCAGCTTACCTGGGCATAAATTTTTCCATGTCTAACACGACGTGGGCCACAACAATCGGTGACGAGGATGAAAGTTTTTTAGGGTTCATCCTAGTCCTTGGGATGGCTTAAAGCGTCTCGTTCTGTTATTTTGCACGGAGGATAATGACTGGTTCAATATCGTCCCAGTCCTTGGTGACAGCTTCCAGTGGTTCGTCCCATCAAGTGGCGACAAGGATAAACAGTTTTCTGTTTCCTCCCACTATTAGCTATGGTATCCATATTCCATTCGCGATGACTTCCATGTTTTCGTCCCACCATTGGCGATGGCTTCTACGTTTTGTCTCACCAGGGTCGACTTCTTCAAGGGTTCCAAGTTTCGTTGCACCTTTGGCGCAAGCTTCACGGACTTCAGAGTTTCGTTCTTGTCTTTGGCTACTGTTTCCAAGTGTCTCGTTTCACTTTCACTGGCGATGGGGGTTTCTGTGAATTTGTGTGATACTGCCCAGCTACACTGGGTCTATCAGCTACTTTTTCCTCAACTCGACTTGCTAACTGCCGGCCGCGGTGGCCGTGCGGTTCTGGCGCTGCAGTCCGGAACCGCGGGACTGCTACGGTCGCAGGCTCGAATCCTGCCTCGGGCATGGGTGTGTGTGATGTCCTTAGGTTAGTTAGGTTTAAGTAGTTCTAAGTTCTAGGGGACTTATGACCTAAGATGTTGAGTCCCATAGTGCTCAGAGCCATTTCAGCTTGCTAACTTCCGGTTTTCTTTACAGTATGTTGCTAATTGCAACGTGGATCCCCACATTCTATTCCATTGCATGACATGCAGCAGACGCAGCGTCACATAGAATAACTACTGTGTTCGAAGACGATATCCGGCATCATCACAGCTCCAAAGGGACACGTCTGCCTTGTCCGAAGCACCTCTGTGATCCTTGGACTTCAGATGGCTCCACTACAGCTTGCCTCTTCTGGCTCAGCACCAGCTCCATGGAACCACTCTGCTCTGAGCTTGGACCTACACTTCAGCATACATGGACCTTCCAACGACACCCGCCAATGGCCTATCGACGTTAATGTTGTCATATCCGACATTCCTCGTAAATGTCGTGGTATGACTTCAGCAGCCAAACCTCTCTGTTTCCATGGTCCATCCCCACACCTCTTTATCGTGCACTTTTTTCTGTGCCCTGCTGCACACTCAGTTGTTGGGGGCCGTCACTACCGTCATGCCAGCATTTCTCGCTAGTCCTCCCTTCTTGTCACATTCCCCACCCCAGATGCTTTCGCACACCCACAAGCTCTCCAAGTGCCCTAATGCCATACGTGGTCCCTCTGCACTCTCTTGCAGAATCCCTGCCAGGTCTTTCTTTTGGCCACACCATTCTGAGCATCACGATCAAACTTCTCAATTGCTCCTTCACTGTTATACGACCTTCAGGCCAACAATTCTATTTTCCTAGTGCTCTCGCGCCCCTATAAATGCTCTAGGCGCAACATTCCTGTTTCTCGAGTGTTTATCACTCCTATATGTATTCCCGATACAACATTCTTACCGCTCCGATACTCGTGTCGCCCTCTGGGGGTAATGCTTTTACCATGTTCTTGCCACTGTGCTCTCGCACCACTCTGTGCGCTCCAGGCATTCTATGCGTACCTACCACTTGCTTTCACATCATTAACAGTCCATGGTCGCGGCTTATATACGAGGGCTATTCGGAAAGTAAGGAACGATAGGTCGCGAAATGGAAACCACAGTGAAAATCAAATCTGTTTTATTTGCATCTGTTAGCTACACCTTCCAGCTACTTCTCTACACAGTCGCCCGCTCTCACTTAGACATTTGTCTTAGCGTTGTACCGACTTTTCAATTCCCTTGTTGTAGAAGACAGCCGCCAGTGCTTTTCGACAATTTTCTACTCTGGGCTGCAGCTTGTTGTCTGTGTCAAATATTGTCTTCATAGCCAGCGGTTCATTTGAACAGAGATAAACCACAGGGGTAGCCAATTACGGGTTGTATTGTGGGTGATCAAGTAGGAGCATCTTCATTGCCCCTGCAGAGTGCGGCTGAGAATTGCCGTGTAGAACGAACCGCATGACAGTTGTGTTATGTGGATTAATAGCTTTGGGCGAAATCTATCACCAGGCCCTCATACTTGACGGGAGACGCGAATTTCTAGCCAACTTAACGTTCACACTGTGAGCTCAGAACTGAACAGAGCGACACGATGCTATCGACGGGCGTACTAGACACAGTGCCCAACGCATCTGTGCAAAGCTTCATCAGACTTTCACTGTATTTTCCATTTCGCGACGATCGTTCCTTACTTTCCGAATAACCCTCGTATTACTATTTTTCTTATCCTTGCAGATTTGCTCCTGTCATTTCGCTCCTTGTCGTCCCCAACTACTGCAGGTCTGCCATGCCAGCCTCAAGATGGGTTCCAAATCCCAAGTTATGGGCACAGCCATCATTATTACTCGGATCACTTCTTGCGGGCAGACGCCAAGACAGCTCCTCACCCTCCATCTCTCAGTGGCTCTGCCATCATTTTCCAGAGTGAAGAAAAAGGTATGGTCGTCACTAGCCTTCAAGATAGCTTCGCCATCTCTTCCCTGAGGCAAAGAGATGACGTATCCGCACTTACGCGCCTGTAAGCCGACAACCTGTCGCACACCCACGTGCAATAGGTGGCCGAACGTCAGTCGTCATCCTCTGTCCTCTGCAGTTAGCTTCACTGACTAGCATTTGCCCCAAGAGTTAATAATTATCCAAGACAAGGACCAAACAGGCTGGTTTGTCGCCCTCAGAATCTTTGGCAGCCTCCGTGAGAGGTGCCAGATTTGCTGACAGCAGTGTGTGCATCCACGACCACAATGCCTCTGTCACAGGCTCTATTCCACATCCACGTGGCACGTGCTCGCAAGTAGGTCTCGCAGTATCTGAGCGCTGTGACCATATTGGTACTGGCTCACAACCGTGGACTGACAGTCGCGCCAAGCTCCCCATGGACGAGTTCCCTAAGTTTTGCACCGACCGCTACCGTGGTCCACCTATCACAGTCTCTCCTGGTATCCCCAAGTGCTCTCCAATTCCAGCCCGTCTACCGACCTCGGCTCTTCGCCTCCGACGTCATGTGGAGCTGCCAGCAGTCTTCCTTGTGCTGCACTGAGGCTTCACCACTGTCACAGTGGACCTTGGGTCTTACGGCACATCGTAGAGTTCGTGCAATCATGGACAATCAGTACACAGTGTTAGACAGTAATCTTGACTCTAGCATTTGTGCCTTAGTATTTCTTCGCAGACAAAACTTAAAGCATTGAAACTATTTCTCAGGACAGAGACTTTATTGAGAATTGTTTCTGTTGCGTAATTAAGCTCCAAAGAAGGAGAAGAGAAGATCTTTTGTTTTCATCAATAAACTTGTTATTCTCAGTCTACAAGGGAATCAGTTTTCTCATGCCGAACCTGGAATTGTCCACAAATGTTCCAACCATTTTTACAGAGACTTGGTGGCTATGCTGAGAAATTGTGTCATTATCTGTGTCACTTTCATGTACAGCGTTCAATTAAAGTTAATTGGGCTGCCATAATAATGTCTAACTTATTTTTTTGCAACGCTCTCATATTTTCACATGAATAGAGTTTCAGTCTTAGTCCATAAATATTATGTCCCTTTGCCTACAGATTCTAATATGCAACACTACATAAATGTTGTTCATAGTTTTAAAAAATTAATCGGAGGAATAATCTGCATGTACAACACGCCTTCTTCAAATAAGGCGAGCCGGGTCCTAAGACCTGTGAATAGGGTCAGTACAAAAACGTGCAAATTATATTAAAATAATAACATATTTTCCACAAATAAACCTCTTCTTCCCCACTGGAACAACATTTCTCATGGTACGATTCTCTGCCATTGCCTTGACATTGAATTCACTCACCAAGTCTCGCCCGTATTTGATCGCCATATTTCATTTCGTAAAGTTTACCAGATGTGTCATTATCTTCATCATTTCTTTAGAGAATTCTGATGAAAATGGCTCTGATGATTCATCCTGTCTTCTTAACCTGATGTTTCTCCGAAATCTCTGGAGGAGAAGATTTACCTCTTTCCTCCAAACATTGTGTTTTTTGTTTCATTTATATCTTCTGGAGACGTCACACGTAGTGTTTTCCGATTCTCAGCTAAAGATTTTGTTGTAGACTTCTTTCCAAACAACAGAAATTTGTGGAAAGGAACAGAAGAATTTGGCATTTTATTGTTATCACGAATTGAATTAGCAGGAGGTGGCACAGGCTGAAGCTCATTTTCAGCCCTGTGCCTTCTTTCAACGAAGAAACGCTTGTTGAATGAAATCCATTTCATGCAATCGCTCACGTAGCTGCTTTCATCCATTTAGCCTCGAAAATATTTCCAAACGTAAGTTTGTTGATCATTCTTGTCGCTTCAGATTTATTATTTCTTACTAATTATTGTTCAACCACCTTCGCTGGATGATATTTTCTACTTTTGCAGTCGTCTTTGTTGAAAGTAATGCGGTACCTTAAATAATTCTTCTCCGCGGCACTCTCTTCTAGCCCCACGGTAAGCTTTGACTTATTTTGCATAACATTATCAGTCCACAAAGAAGTTGTTCATTTACATTTCCCATCTGCAACGAAAATCATCTGAGATATATTAATTTGCTTCCAAAACTATTTGACAAAGTAAAATGTTTTCAGAACTCAAGACGAACTGTACAATGTTCCACAAATTTTTACAGAGCATTGAACACACTGGAAATGTCTTTGACTTTCCAACTTACACACGGAGTTCTAATGGTCATCTCTATACGGCAACACTTTCTTTACAACTTCATACATAACGGTCAGGAGGATATTTGTAGATTTAACCCGATACACCTCTCGATCCTGTTCGACCTTACCCTAATGGAATATCTACGCTCTCTACTAATCTTCAGCGTGTACGTGCGATCAGTCATGGATTACGCCTCCCGGGGAACGCAGCCGACACACATAGGCACATACAGGAGTTCGACGGATACAAAATAATGAAATCACAATGAAATCCAGACCAGTAGCTGCTTACAGGCGTTGATAAATATCAACAGGGACAGTAGAAAATGTGTGCCCCGACCGGAATCTCCTGTTTGCATGGCAGACGCTGAGTCCGACTGAGCCATCGAGAATACGGAGGATAATGATACAGCAGCGACTTATCTCGGTCATACACCCCATGAAACACACACTTCCAACTTACTGTCCACACACTACATTTGTAGTGCCCCTGCACACTACAATCATTACTCGCGGCAGTCGATCTACCGATTCGCGTAGGAGTTTGAGCAATGTGAGTGCACCCGCACTGAAGAAGATAATTGGCCGGTAAGCCTTATCTACATAAAGATGTGATCTGTTCTTTCGGACATGTTCTGTTCCATTACTGATTCCAATCTACTGCTTTTTGCAGCTAGTAATATGTTATTTACAGGTAGAACTGTGGAACACAGCCAGAGTCGACTGAACCGAGCCACCTGGTTCAATAAGCCTAATAACTTCAAACAAGAGAGTAACCAACCTACTGTCAATGGGTCTAAAATTTATTTCTGAAGCAGATAGCGTCAACAAAAATCTTTTAAATTAAGGCCAAAAGTAAAGCCTATAATGTAGTGATAGTACCTGTATTGTTATGTGGAACAGAAACACTAAGCACTGCTAAGGAAAGATGAAAAGAAAATGTTTATCTTCGAAAGGACAGTCGTGAGAAAGAGCTTTGGACTGATACACGAAGAGAACACGCAGAGATGTACATTGATCCAAGAATTGTATGGCCTGCTGAGGAAACAGCCGAACATCACGCAGAAAATAAAAACTCGGAGAATAAGCATGGACAGCGCACAATGACAGGAGGGCAGATATTTTCCGAGCCAAAGCCTGATGGAATCCGTCCAATTGGAAGACCAAGGAAGCGAAGAGAGGATGAACTGAAGAAGGGCTTTCAGCAATTGGGTGACTATGAAAAGAGGACCCAGAGTGCATAAGACCGCCATCTACGAAGGATCATTGTAAGATCGGACTATTATCGGTGATCATCGACATGTAAGTATGTAATACACGGCCGGAAAAAAAATTAGTAAATCTGGAAAGACGAGATCTATCTTGATCCGATAACGACGTATGCCACCTGATTATGGTAGATGTATTGATAATGGTTTCAAAGTCACCCGCCAACAGACAGCGTAGTGCCATAGCTACCAGAATGGCGTATGTGTCTGCCCTTTAATAGGAAATGCTCATAGCCAGAAGGCTCAGCGTGGTGCAAACGTGTGAAGAAAGCAGGCAACCATGCCACAGAGACGCACTCGTCCTTCCGACAGCCATCTGAGAGGGTTTGAAAGGGGTCAAATTCTGGCCTTTCGACTGGTCAGATGGTCCTTTCAGAGAACTGCCACACAAGCTGGACGTGCTGCATCAGTTCTGCAACGACGCTGCTATCACTGGTCACGTGAACGGTCTCACACCCGTAGACTGCGTCCTGGACGTCCACGCAGCACAGGACCAGGCAGCAGAGGCGGATCGTACAGGTATCACAGCACAGATAAGAGGACTTGTGAGCCTAGAAGTGTCATCACGAACTGTTGCGAACCAGTCATGAGCTGTGGAACTGCAGGCACGCACACCTCTAGTCTGTCTTCCACTCACGCCACAGCATCGACATACATGGCTCGACTGGTGCCGTCAGAGGATCACTTGGAAGATGAAATGGCACCCCGTGGTCTTTAGCAGTGAGAGCAGGTTCTGCGTGCACGCAAGTGATGGTCGTTTGCGCTTACGACGTAGATCCGGTGAGCGCTGTCTCGTAAAAAGCGTTCGTCCAAGACACCCTGGCCTGGGTGCAATAAGCTACAACCCTTGTTCACCTTTGGTGTTTCTGCACGAAACGCTAACCAGCGCTCGGTACGTGCAGAATGTTGTTAGGTCTGTCCTTTTGCCGTTTTTGCAACAGGAGGGTGATGTGTTCCTCCAGCAGGATAGTGCTCGCCCATACACTGTCCGTGAGACTCAATGCGCTCTGCAAGACGTGCAGCATCTTCCCTGGCCAGCACCATCTCCGACTTGTCTCCAGTCGAGCACGTGTGGGTTATGATGGGACGAGAAGTGACCGGTGCGACACGTCAACCAACAGCTTTTACATACAGTAGAGCGTCGATTATCCGAACGTCAGTCAACCGAACGACCGCTTAACCGAACTGTGTACTCGCTCGCACGTGTTAATCTCCTAAAACAAGCAAGTACCGTATTTCAGCTTTGGCTTGTGCTAACGCTACTGGAAGTCACCGACTGCCTATGTTCGTCATTGGTAAAAGTAAAGAACCGCGTTGTTTCAAGCACGTTAATATGTCAGCCTTGCCTGTTGTGTACACCTCACAAAAGAGTGCCTGGATGAATAGTACAATTTTTATGAAGTGGTGTCTGGACGTTTTCGTACCCTCTGTAAAAGCTCATCAGCTACAGAATGGGAAGAGGGAGAAACACTACTCCTCTTTGACAATGTACCAACTCATCCGTCATGTGATATTTTAAACGAAAAAGAGGAGTTCATAAAGGTAATATTTCTTCCACCTAACGTAACCTCTTTATTACAGCCCATGGATCAAGGCGTTATTGAGACTTTCAAACGATATTACAGGAAGGAATTGTTGCGTAAGTTATTGTTAAGAAGAGAAGAGGATGGAGAAGAAAGTCTCTTAAGAAATCATAAGAATATTGACTTGAAAGACGCGTCCTACATGATCAGCGCAGCGTGGAATAGTGCAAAGGAAGAGAATTTGAAGAAAGCCTGGAATAAAATTTTAGACACAGAAGAAAATTCACAAGGTATGATTGAAAATGACGAACATAATGATATGTCCGAAATTGTCTGTATGCTAAAAGAAATAAATTGCCACGAATGTGATGAAGAAGACGTTCATGAGTGGATGAATATCGATGATGCGGATCGAGGACACCAAATCATGGAGGACAGCGAGATTGTAAACGTCGTCACTGATAAAGATGACGCCGCCAGCATCTCATCAATCAGTGCTCCAGAAAGTGAAGATGAAAGTATACCAGCAGCTTCTGAGGCGATCACTTGTTTAGATACTGCCTTGCGATGGTTTGAAGCCCAAGATGAAAGTGACGAGTGCAATAGCAGCACGGCTGGTGAATGTGCGGCCACAGAGAGTGTCTTTCATTGTTGTAAAAAGCCAAAAGTCACTAGGAGCCAGGTCAGGTGAGTAGGGAGCATGAGGAATCACTTCAAAGTTGTCATTACGAAGAAACTGTTGCGTAGCGTTAGCTCGATGTGCGGGTGCGTTGTCTTGGTGAAACAGCACACGCGCAGCTCTTCCCGGACGTTTTTGTTGCAGTGCAGGAAGGAATTTGTTCTTCAAAACATTTTCGTAGGATGCACCTGTTACCGTAGTGCCCTTTGGAACGCAATGGGTAAGGATTACGCTCTCGCTGTCCCAGAACATGGACACCATCATTTTTTCAGCACTGGCGGTTACCCGAAATTTTTTTGGTGGCGGTGAATCTGTGTGCTTCCATTGAGCTGACTGGCGCTTTGTTTCTGGATTGAAAAATGGCATCCACGTCTCATCCATTGTCACAACCGTCGAAAAGAAAGTCCCATGCATGCTGTCGTTGCGCGTCAACATTGCTTGGCAACATGCCACACGGGCAGCCGTGTAGTCGTCCATCAGCATTCGTGGCACCCACCTGGATGACACTTTTCGCATTTTCAGGTCGTCATGCAGGATTGTGTGCACAGAACCCACAGAAATGTCAACTCTGGAGGCGATCTGTTCAACAGTCATTCGGCGATCCCCCAAAACAATTCTCTCCACTTTCTCGATCATGTCGTCAGACCGGCTTGTGCGAGCCCGAGGTTGTTTCGGTTTGTTGTCACACGATGTTCTGCCTTCATTAAACTGTCGCACCCACGAGCGCACTTTTGACACATCCATAACTCCATCACCACATGTCTCCTTCAACTGTCGATGAATTTCAATTGGTTTCACACCACGCAAATTCAGAAAACGAATGATTGCACGCTGTTCAAGTAAGGAAAAGGTCGCCATTTTAAGTATTTAAAACAGTTCTCATTCTCGACACTGGCGGTAAAATTCCATCTGACGTACGGTGCTGCCATCTCTGGGACGTATTGACAATGAACGCGGCCTCATTTTAAAACAATGCGCATGTTTCTATCTCTTTCCAGTCCGGAGAAAAAAAAAATCGGAGGCCTTAGAACTTGAATGCACCTCGTATATATGTTTGTTTAATAAACTGTGCCACATACTATATATTCCTACTGAAGTTGCCTTTGTATATTACTTTGTAATACTAAAAGAGATGCCTGTTTTTATGAATAAATTTACTGTACAGTACTTTTTTTGGCAAATAAACATGAACAGTTCGATTATCCGAACAAACCAGTTTTCCGAACACCCATGTCCCCCAATTACTTCGGATAATCGACGCTCTACTGTAATCACAAAAACATGTCGAGTAGGCGTGGCATAACGTATACCCGAGCAGGACTCGCCGTCTGCACGATCGACTGGATGGCAGAATCAGTGCCTGCATTGCCGCCCGTGGAGGCTACACCACGTACTAATACGGCTGTTTCAGCATGAGTCGATATCTGTTACCTCAGAACCACTTGTGCTATTGATCTGTAAATGTTATCATTTCATGTACATAACAACATAGTAAGCAAACAGTTGCATAAAAGGAATTTATTTTCTATACCGGTTTTGGACACCCCATGAACCATGGACCTTGCCGTTGGTGGGGAGGCTTGCGTGCCTCAACGATACAGATAGCGGTGCCGTAGGATCAACCACTACGGAGGGGTGTCTGTTGAGAGGCCAGACAAACGTGTGGTTCCTGAAGAGGGGCAGCAGCCTTTTCAGTAGTTGCAGGGGCAACAGTCTGGATGATTGACTGATCTGGCCCTGTAACACTAACCAAAACGGCCTTGCTGTTGTGGTACTGCGAACGGCTGAAAGCAAGGGGAAACTACAGCCGTAATTTTTCCCGAGGGCATGCAGCTTTATAAAATGTAGACTGGCAATGGCAAGGAAAGCGTTTCTGAAAAAGAGAAATTTGTTAACATCGAGTGTTGATTTAAGTGTCAGGAAGTCCTTTCTGAAAGTATTTGTATGGAGTGTAGCCATGTATAGAAGTGAAACATGTACGATAAATAGTTCGGACAAGAAGAGAATAGAAGCTTTCGAAATGTGGTGCTACAGAAGAATGCTGAAGATTAGATGGGTAGATCATATAACTAATGAGGAGGTATTGAATAGAATTGGGGAGAAGAGGAGTTTGTGGCACAACTTGACTAGAAGAAGGGATCGGTTGGTAGGACATGTTCTGAGGCATCAAGGTATCACCAATTTAGTACTGAAGGGCTGCGTGGGGGGTAAAAATCGTAGAGGGAGACCAAGAGATGAATACACTAAGCAGATTCAGAAGGATGTAGGCTGCAGTAGGTACTGGGAGATGAAGAAGCTTGCACAGGATAGAGTAGCATGGAGAGCTGCATCAAACCAGTCTCAGGACTGAAGATGACAACAACAACAACCGGTTTTGGGCACATAGTGCCTTTCGTCAGAAGGTTATACCTATCACATGATTTGCATACAGCAAAATACCAGTTGTTGTTATTTCGCTTCTGCATACTAATTTTGTACATACACTATGAACCAGATGACCATGTCATTTTGCTGTATGCATCTTATTTGACACTCGCAAATAATGCGATAGATATAAACTTCTGAAGAAGGCCATAAAGTGTCCGAAATCAATAAAGAAATTAAATTTCTTCTATGCAACTGGTTGCGTATTATGTCGTTGTATACACCTACAGTTGAGGATGGATAAAATACTTGAAATTTAATGTACTCCATGCCACTGTTCTAACAATAAATCGCGAGTGATCAGGAAACCTCTAAAAGGAAGTACTAATTTTTTTCCGGCGATGAATTGTAATGCCTCGTGGGATTAGCTGAGCGCTCTAAGGCGCTGCAGTCATGGACTGTGCGACTGGTCTCGGCGGAGGTTCGAGTCGTCCCTCGGGCATGGATGTGTGTGTCCTTAGGATAATTTAGGTTAAGAAGTGTGTAAGCTTAGGGACTGATGGCCTTAGCAGTTACGTCCCATAAGATTTGACACACATTTGAACATTTTTTTTAAATTGTAATACTGCCACCACCTCTATGTTTCCTATTTCAATTGCTGTTGCCACCGCTGTTACTACTACTACTGAAGCGCCTGGACTAGTATACAACAAAAACTAGTACTAATGTTTTGCTGCTGCCAAGACCACTACACAAACTGTTTGTTATGTTCTCGATACAAAGCTGTGAATGTTCCCTTGTGAATGGCAAAACTCGTTGCCACAGGTCGCGTAATGATATGTAAAGCACACAGTAGGTATAAACAACGTGGATGATGCTGTTTTTGTTACGTGACTCGTGTTAAAAAGCTGAAAAGTTACATTTTTCTTGCCCTTGTGCATCGGCCTGGGGACAATTCTTTTCTTTGGATTAGCATACACGCCGTGTGGACGGTCGTGGGCTGGTGGACTTTTTGCCGTCAGTTTGGCCAATAAGAGCAGAGAGACTAATCTGTCGCATGCACAATTCATGCAGTTCCCAGAAGCGGTGCCGCCGTTGCCCCCCTCTGCCGCCCCCCCTTCCCCTTCAGCTGGCAGTACTTCCTGCACCGGTGAATGCTCGCCGATCGCGAAACAAGAAAAACACAACCCATAACGAAAATGGCGCCACGGTCACCAAAATGGGAGGAGTAACGAAATCTCTAGAGCAAAAGAGCACACGGAGAACTAAGAGTGGTTCCACTGCTGACGGAACGGTGCACACGCTGCTGTGTACGTGTAACGGCGGACGCTACTTTTTTTTTTTCTTTTTTCCTTCTGTGGCACATTTATCGACAATATCTGGCAGAGTGTCATGGCGAGAAATATTAAATTCCCAGAAGATTTATGATCCCAAACGAAGTTGAAAATTCCCTTTTCTTCTGAATATATACACCGTTAATAAAGTCGTCTTCTTCATGTGCTGCCAGTTGTAACACCCCAAAAACAAGGGACAGAAAAGTTTTTTTTTTAAGTTATAAGAATTTTAACTTTGGATTCTTCAAAAAATATATTTGTTCGGCAGTTTGCTTTGCATGTGTCGCAATGAGCACCACATGAATTAAATATGAAAACATTAATTGAGCAGTATTACAACTTCTACTACGAATAGTCTGATATAAATAATTGAGTTACCTACTTTGCTGGTCGTCAGGCTCCGAACCGTTGTTGGCGAGCAGATACAGGGTGACAATTATTGAACTATACGAAATAAAATCGTCAGAAGTTCTGAACAGTTTGCGTTAGGACGTTCGAACTACACGGTTGGCCGCGGAGCGTGGTGGGACTTAGTTTACGCATGCATGGTTTGGTTTAGCGACGAAGCCCACTTTCATATGGATGGGCTCGTCAACAGGCAAAATTGACGCATTTGGGGGACTGAGATTCCACATTCCGCGATCGAGAATTCTCTTCACCCTCAACGGATAACTGTGTGGTGTGCACTGTCCAGTCACGGAATAATCGGTGCGATATTCCTTGATGGGACGGTGACCACCGAAGGAAGACTACCCATCGAAGTAGGAGAGTGATGTTCTGGATGAGCACTTTGGGGACCGCATTCTGGCTCTGGGGTACCCAGAGGCCACTGACATGGGCCTCGATTGGCCGCCATATTCTCCGCATCTGAACACATGCGAATCCTTTCTGTGGGGCTATATTAAAGACAAGGTGTACAGCAATAACCATAAAGCCACTGATGAGCTGAAAACAACCATTTGTGGGGTCATCGACAGCATCGATATTCCAACACTTCAGCGGGTCATGCAGAATTTCTCTGTTCGTCTGTGCTACAGCATCGCCAACGATGGCAGGCAATCTAACATGTCACAAGCTAAATCGGAATATCTGTAATGACGTTTATAATTTGAATAAAGTGTGTGCACGCCGTAGTTTGTAATTAATTTACGTTTTTTTAAATATAGTTCAATAATTGTTTGGTGACAGTGGACCGTGTTTCTATCAAATACAGTGCAACAGATATTTGCGTTAGGTAAAATGAAAAAAATCGGACTTCGTATGATAAATTTGATTGCAAAGGTTCGACTTTTCTGTAGTGTGCAAATGTGCCCATAATGGCGCGTGATTGATTCACAAATTCACACGTCACCAAACTGATCTCCTTGAAACTTCCATCACACTGAAATCGAGTAACTTTTTCATATCATTAGTCATAAAAGGTAACAACAGTGATCTAAGTGTGAAACATGGACAAAAGTAGTAATTACGATTATTATTACCAAATTTATTAAGGGTAATTACAATGAGGTTTACATGTTAAGCTGCTGCAAGAGAAAGAAGCACAAGACGTGCCTCTCTTATTTACAAAAGAATGTCATAATTCACATCAGCGATTGCACTATTAATTTGTTAGCAACTTCTTAGGTTCACTTTGATATCGAAATATTTACTTACACTGTGGTCATCTTAGAACTCCATGTGCGAGGCTGCAAAGCAGAGAGAAATGTGCCCCGTTTGGGCTCAAGACTTTTCAAAAAGATTCACCCGATTTCGCAGGACTTTATCGTCAACATGAACGAAGACAGAGACTAGGGATGAATTTCAGCTTACGCATAGGACCACCAAGTTTTATCTTCAAATGGCCTATCCGATTTTACAATAGTGCAGCTCTTACATGCATGCACATACGAGGGAACTTAAGAAAAGTAAGTTACACATGTACCAGGCTAAGACCATTCCGCAACAACAGTAGTGCATTGTCAGAAGACAGTGTATGTTCTGCTTGAATAAAGATGACAGAACTAGCGGCTATATTTGAATCCAACGTCGCTTATTGTTTTTAAAACATGCTACCAGTCTTGACATCACATGGTATTATCTTCAGGTCCCGACCATAACCTACCATCCACAACCGTTTTCATGAGCAATGAACAGAATCGTATGCATCTGGCCAAAATTAACTGGATTCCATACCTTCCATGGCAATAACAAGCCCAGCATGGTCGGACGACAGTCTGAAGATGACACCATCTGGTGTAGAAACTGGTAGCATGTTTTAAGAAGAATAAACGACGTTAGATTCAAATACAGCCCCTAGTTTTGTCATCATTTTTCAAGTACTACGTGTCCTGCTGCATTCCCACTTCATGGAATACCAGAGTATATCTTTTGGGTTTTCTGTTGACAGTTCTGCTTTGTTAAGGCTAACAGATGCATCATATGTGTGAAAGAAATGGTATGTGTGAAAGAAATGGTGCGGGAACTGCAAACGTACTCCAAAATTCAAGTACGCGGGACAGTGCGATTGTTGTGGACAAAATGTCTAAACTGCACACTGCTTTACCGTGAAATTCTGGGGGTACATGGACTAAATACAGTGCCGCGTCCAACCATAGTGCGATGGTGCCAACAACTGAACTAAGGCCGCTGACCGGGAAGGAACGCCATCGACATCTACCGCAGACGCTTGGGCAATCGAGGAATTAATTCGCAGCAACCGAAATTTTCCAACGATGAGGACGTTCACATAGCGGTTCTCGAACGACTCCTCGACTAACAAGGGAACCTCCCCATCACACCCCTCTCAGATTTAGTTATAACTTGGCACAGTGGATAGGCCTTGAAAAACTGAACACAGATCAATCGAGAAAACAGGAAGAAGTTGTGTGGAACTATGAAAAAAATAAGCAAAATATACAAACTGAGTAGTCCACACGCAAGATAGGCAACATCAAGGTGAATGTGGGCTCAGGAGCGCCGTGGTCCCGTGGTTAGCGTGAGCAGCTGCAGAACGAGAGGTCGTTGGTTCAAGTCTTCCCTCGCGTGAAAAGTTTACTTTCTTTATTTTCGCAAAGTTATGATCTGTCCGTTCGTTCATTGACGTCTCTGTTCACTGTAATAAGTTTAGTGTCTGTGTTTTGCGGCCGCACCACAAAACCGTGCGATTAGTAAACTAAAGGACGTGCCTCTCCAATGGGAACCGAAAACATTTAATCGCAAGGTCATAGGTCAACCGATTCCTCCACAGAAAAACACGTCTGATGTATTCTCTACGATACTGGTGACGGCATGTGCGTCACATGACAGGAATATGTTGTCGACCCACCTCACTTGTACACTTGGCGAATGGGTAAAAAGATTCTTCTACCTTGCCCGATTTAGGTTTTCTTGTGGGTGTGATAATCACTCCCAAAAATAAAAAATTAAACTTTTCACTCGAGGGAAGACCTGAACCAACGACCTCTCGTTCCGCAGCTGCTCAGGCTAACCGTGGCGCTCCTGAGCTCACATTCTCCTTGATGTTGCCTATCTTGCGCATGGACTACTCAGTTTGTATATTTTGCTTATTTTTTTCATAGTTCCACACAACTTCTTACTGTTTTCTCGATTGATCTGTGTTCAGTTTTTCAAGGCCGATCCACTGTACCAACTTATAACTAAATCTGAGGGGCGTGCGATGGTGAGGTTCCCTTGTAAGGAGCGGATTTCTGTCGTTGAGGATTTGACTTGGAGAAGGTTCCGACCGTTGTTTACGGAGGTCTGGTTACTATGCTGAACATAATGTCATGCATCTGCGTCACTTTCAAGTGTGGAGCAGCATTCCACTGAGATTCCAAAATCATGGGATACTTCCGAATATCGTGTAAGACTTCATTTTTCCCAGTTTACCGCAGCAGCTTGACGTGCCCCATGGACTCAGCAAGTCGTTGCAACTCCCCTGCAGAAATATTAAGCCACGCTGCCTCTACAGCCGTCCATAATCGCGAAAGCAATATGGTCTCGGGCCGAGGAGAGGCGCTGCGGGAAGGGGGGGGGGGGGGGGTGTCGTGCTGTTAGCAAGGGAAGTCGCGTGAGTCGTCTACTACCATAACCTATTAACGCCAAATTTCGCCGCACTGTTCTAACGGACACGATCGTCGTACGTTCCACATTGATTGCTGCTGTTATTTTACGCAGTGTTGCTCGCCTGTTAGCACTCTACACAAACACTGCTGCTCTCGGTCGGTAAGTGAAGGCCGTCGGCCACTGCATTTGTCTGTGGTGAGAGGCAATGCCTGAAATTTTGTATTCTCGGCACAGTCTTGATACTGTAGTTCTCGGAATATTGTATTCCCTAACTATTTCCGAAATGGAATGTTCCATGTGTCTAACTCCAAACACCATTCGGCCTTCAAAGTCTGTTATTCCCGTCGTGCAACCATAACCACATCAGACACCTTTTCGCATGAATCAGCTGATTACAATTGACAGCTCCGCCACCGCACTCCCCTTTTTTGCTTTGTGTATACGCTACTACCGTTATCTGCACATGCGCATATCGCTGTCGCCTCAGTATATCTGCAGCCGTCTGTCGCTAGAAAGCTCCGAATTGTAGCGTGTAACATGGCGGTGTGTTATTTAAGTATGTCGGTGCCTGAGAAACAGTGTGCACCGATCGAGTTTCGCAATGGAAGAGCTCGTCCGCGCATAGAGCATCCTCTCCTTCAGCGTGACAGTCTGCAAGAATCTGACGCCTTGGGTTCACTATCATGGATCATCGTCCATACAGTCCCGATTTGGTCCCATCTGACTTTTATCTGTTTTCAAAACGTAAAGAACACCTTTGAGGACTTCACTTGCATAGCGATGAAGCTGTGGAAACAAGCGTGGGTTTTGTCTCCGTCAACAAGTGTTTAAAAAAATGTGCGTGAAACCTTATGGGACTTAATTGCTGAGGTCATCAGTCCCTAAGCTTACACACTACTTAACCTAAATTATCCTACGGAGAAACACACACACCCATGCCCGAGGGAGGACTCGAACCTCCGCCGGGACCAGCCGCACAGTCTATGATTGTAGCACCTAAGACAGCTCGGCTACTCCCGCGCGGCGTCAACGAGTGTCAAACATTCTTCACTGACGACATCAACAAACTGATCTCTCGTTGGGAGAAATGTGTCCGTCGCCAGGGCGGCTATGTTGAGAAATAAAGATGTAGACATGAAGAATAAAGGTGTAGAATGTTAATAAAATTTGTTTTACTTAAAAAGCTTTAAGAATCTTCACATAAAAATTCGCATATATTGCTTTTCAGCACGCCTTTGCTTATAGCTGTTCTAGAATTTTTTGTTTATAATAAGGTATCCATATACAGGATTCCAACACTGTACTTAAAATTCCTTCACCTTATATGCATAACCATCATTTTCTATCTGAACTACCCCTTCTTTCGCGCTAAGAGACATAAAACCACCATTTTTCCTGTGTTGAAGAACATCATCAAAGTAATCTAGTATATTAATCAGATCAATGTCCGCCTCGATAGCTTAGTCGATGGATCTGATTGCTAACGTCACGGAGGACGAAATCCATGACGCTGTCCATGCGGGTTCTACGAACAGGTCGCCTTGCCCTGATGGCCTCCACTGGAGTTATATCAGACATTTCGTCCCTGTCTGGCGCCTACGTGGACGGACATTTGTCAAGACCTTACGTCACCTTTCGTGCCGATTCCTGACGGTTTCACCGTTGGTTTCCTCATTCACATCCACATCCATCGGGGTACCTCACGGATATGTGATTACCGCCCCTTGACGTTATTCAACAGCGATACAAAGATCTTTACCCGGCTGTGGGCTGCGCGGCTTAAACAGACAGTTCGGTACGTAGTTTACCCCGATCAAATTTCTTTGGGAGGTACCAATAACATCCGCACTGTCCTCTACCGCTATCCGGACATGGTCGCTCTTGCTCACACTCGTCGTATGCCTGTATTTTTAGCAGCTCTTGACCTCAGCCAGGCGTTCGATAGAGTCGATCCCGACTTCCTGGAAGGGGTGCTCCACAACATGGGCTACCCTGATACTACGGTCGACGTCGTAATGCCTCTCCTGCGTGGAGCTACGTCTCGTGTACTCTATAATGGCTGTGTTACTCCTCCCATCTCGATCCGTCGATCAGTGCGTCACGCCTGCCAGCTCTGTGCACTGTCGTATGCTTCCACCTTGGTTCCGTTACTATGCGGCCTCCGTCAACGCCTGTCTGGGATGTCTCTCGGTGGCCATGTATTCAGCTGCACTGCATATGCAGACGATGTCGTCGTCGTTCTTCGTAGCTGTGCTGAGGTCAGAGAGTCACTGGCATGGGTCACCACCTACGGCAAAGCTTGTGGTAGCTGCCTTAACGTCCGCAAATCGAGCGCCATGGCTGTAGGTGCGGGACTCCCTGCCGACAGTGCTGCTCCTTTGCGTGTAGCTGGTACTCTCCGATGCTTAGGACTCGATTTCGCAACTGATCTCCGACGGCCAATTGCCCTCAACTGCCGACGTCTACTTTCCAAACTACGAGCTAGGCTCTTAGATCAGGTGTCCGAAAAGTGTTTCCCTGATTACATAAATTGATAACTCAGGCTAGAAGTAAGATACAAATATGAAACTGGTATCTAATTGTTTACAAACTATCAAAGTTTTTTTCACACATCAGGAAACTTCCACACGAGCATCCTTGGTAGCACGTAGCACATCTAGGCGATATTCAATTTCCGTCCACACATTGGCCAACATCACTGGAGGAATCGATTCAACGACTGTGGTTATCCGTTGCCGCAGGGTTTCAAGATCTGGTACACGTGTTCGGTAGACCTTGATATAACCCTATAAAAAGAAGTCTAATGTGGTTATGTCAGGAGAGCGTGGAGGGCAATCCATAGCCCAGGAAAGGTCATATCGAGATAGGCACGGGCGTCCAAAACCCAATGAAGCGGTGCACCTTCTTGCTGAAACAAGACATCGGGGTGATACTGAAGCAGCTGAGGAACAGCATACAGTTGCAACATGTCCAGAAACACTGCAGATGTGATGGTAGCCTCAGCGAAGAAGAATGGCCCGATAATTCGATCGTGCAATAGCGCGAACCAAACGGTCACCTTTGGACGACTGTTGTGTCCAGGAGGACGGTGTGGACGAGATTGGCAAGGTGTGGTCATGGACTGTTGACCTGAAAGACGAACACATTGCCACAATATTGACTGTTGAATTGGACAGTAGCTTGTACGCTCTTCTATCGATAATAAACAGCTCTACAGTTGCCCTCAATACCTATGTGAGGAGCCCAACATCCACGCATGATACCAGCCCAGAACATAACCGAACTACCTCCCCGCTGAGCTACGTATTGGCACCTGTGCATTCGACGCTCTTCTACGTCGATCATAAGGTGGTGGATAAATGCTGCTCTCGTCAGCGAAGAGAATCCGATGCTATTCGTCCTGGTTCCATTCCGTCAGGCGACTTCCTATGCTGATAACACTTCTTGTCGTAAAAGATCATACTGAATAAATTGAAAATTCTTTCCCCAATAAGGTCGCCGGATAACGCGTATATATCTGCTCTTATAAGAAATTTTTCTGGCATAGCCCAGTGCAATGCTGGCCGATAGGTACGTCATGTATAAAAAGAAACAACTGATTTTTCTTTACAATAATCGGGATGACCATAGATTGGAGAAATTAGTAAATTCTTTAAATTGAGATGAACGATTGTCAAAAAGTTAATTTTTATAAGAAAGATTATTATTAAGAGATTTTTTAAAAACATTTACATGGGGCTTGACATAACAATAGTACATATGCGCGAGGCTACTTTTACCTTATACTACATCGCTCAGGCACCACCATCGCTCCCTACGACCGGCCCACCCAACTCCATACACAAGACAGCTAGCTACTACTTATTCCTACTGCCACACAGTTCCTACTACGTACAACACTGCTCTTTGGTCTGAGATTCTCTTATACCTTACATATCGCAGGCAGCGCGTGAGCAATCCATCGAAATTACATCTGCTCGAGTGAACTAGCAAAAATTCCTCTTACATAACCCTCCACTGAGGGGGGAGGGGGGGCAAAAATTTGGAGCGATGGTGAGTCAATTGGACTTACCATGAGCAACAAATTTTTCTATAATCTATTTAGTTTACTAAGTCTACATTCATAGAGTATATACATATATATAACATTATTGATAAATAATATAAGTACAGAACATATTAAGAAATGAAATAGGGTGCACACGCACTGAGTACAGAATGTATTAACAAATGACATGAAGTGCACACGCACTATATAAGTCTTTAGCATTTTTTTACAAGAACTGAATACATTAAGAAATTAAATAAAGTGCACTTCTTTTTCTAAGAAAGATTATTATTAAGAGATTTTTTAAAAACGTTTACATGGGACTTGATATAACAATAGTACATATGCGCGAGGCTGCTTTTACCAAATACTACATCGCTCAGGGACCGCCATCGCTCCCCACGACCGGCCCAGCCAACTCCATACACAAGACCGCTAGCTACTACTTATTCCTACTGCAACACAGTTCCTACTACATACAACACTGCTCTTTGCTCTGAGATTTCTCTTATAGCTTTCATATCGCAGGCAGCGCGAAATTAAATCTGCTTGAGTGCGGTAGCAAAAATTCCTTAGTCATGAACCTCTTACAAACTCACTTGATGCTAAGGGAATTAGATTAGGAAACGAGACACTTAAAGTAGTTGACGAGTTTTGCTATTTGGGCACCAAAATAACGGACGGGTGGCCGAAGTAGAGAGGATATAAACTGTAGAGCGGCAATGGCAAAAAAATCATTTGTGAAGAAGAGAAATTTGTTAACATCGAATATAGATTTGAATGTTCGGAAGTCTTTTCTGAAGGTATTTATCTGGACTGTTGACACGCATGGAAGTGACACATGGACGATAAACAGTTTAGGCAGAAAGGGAATAGAAGCTTTCGAAATGTGGTGCTACAGAAGAATGTTGAATATTAGATGTGTCGACACGTAACTAATGAGGCGGTACTGAACAGAATTGAGGAGACAACAAGTTTGTGACACAACTTGATCAAAAAAGGGGGTCGGCCGATAGGTTACATTGTGAGACATCAAGGGATCCCCAGTTTAGTGTTGGAGGGAAGAGTGGCGGGTAAAAACCGTAGAGGGAGACCAAGAGATGAAACAGTAAGCAGATTCAGAAGGATGTATGTTGCAGTAGTTACACAGAAATGAAGAGGTTCGTACAGGATAGAGTAACACGGAGAGCTGCATCAAACCAGTCTTCGGACTGAAGACCACAGCATCAGCAGCAGCAGCAACAACAACAACAATAACAATAACAACTTTATTTTCGAGGTTTCACTCGCACTGACACCATCATTTCTCACTACAATATTTCGACTGTTGCCGGCAGGAGTGGCCGAGCGGTTCTCGGCGCTACAGTCTGGAACCGCGCGACCGCTACGGTCGCAGGTTCGAATCCTGCCTCGGGCATGGATGTGTGTGATGTCCTTAGGTTAGTTAGGTTTAAGTAGTTCTAAGTTCTAGGGGACTGATGACCACAGAAGTTAAGTCCCATAGTGCTCAGAGCCATTTGAACCATTTCGACTGTTGATGTAGCCGCCTTCATCAGTTACTGCGAGCTGTGACCTCGGAAGAAGAAGAAGAAGAAGAAGAAGAAGAAGGAGAAGAAAAAGTAAAGAATCGCGCACCGTCCCTATATGCTGACAGCCGAAGTGTGACGTACTGGTTTTTTTACTATTATAGGTACAAAATAAAGGGGTGAATAGAGGAAAAGAAACAATCAAATAATTCTAATAAACATAGGTCCTGAAACCAATGGTTTTTCCAATATGACAAATGCACAAGTACAGCCATGCCCTAGGTAATCGTGTTTGGATGATGTTCCTTATGGATGAAGTTCCTATCGCCGATCTGTATACCAGGCGGTGCTCGTCTGTGCCCATAACATCACAGTCGACACACAATGAGTTGTCCGCGAGGTGAATCCTGTAAAGCCGTGACGGGCATACTTGCTTCCCATTGACAGTAAGGTACCTTGCAGACTGGACGTCAGTGTCGAGATAGGAGCGCGCACCGATCGCCATACGGCACGCCAGTCGACGTGAGGAAGCTTCCCTTCAACCACATTCGGTGACCTGTGCTGCTGAAGGAAACCACAGATCGCCTTCGTGGATGTCAATTGCGCTGGCAGTACCGCAGGACGCACGTAGCTCAGTTCGAGAAAAAACTGGCGGAAGTAAAAGAAGGGCGGCGGGATTTCCGAAAGTTGGATAGGTGCTGATAGACAGTGTGGTGCAAGAACCTCCAGCAATAGGGTGGTAAGGCACGTAGGATTACAGCGCCACAACGTCATGTGAGAGCCAGTGAAAAGGGCTACCGCTTTGTCAGGTACATGATACAGACCTAACCGCCCCTGCACCGCAGGAGAGTGAGGGTTTCGTACCTTATCTTGAACAGCAACTCGTGGCAGACAAACGATGACGCTAGCATGTGGTGGGCCATGGATGGCGGAATAGGAAGTGTCTGTGCCACGTGGGGGATACGTGACCCAAATATACAGGGTGTCCGAAAAGTCTTTTCCTGGTTACATAAATTGATAACTCAGGCTAGAAGTAAGATACAAATATGAAACTTGTGTCGAATTGTTTACAACTATCAAAGTTTTTTTCTGTTTTAGGTTCGCAGTACGTAAGTAGTGGATGATGTGCAATGCCCAAGAAGCCATGTTAACCAATCAGGAGAAGGCACAGTGTGCCCTGTGGTACCATGAGACACAGTCACCTACCACAGTGCAGAGACATTTCCAGACAACATTTGGAAGGAATCCACCTGATGTCAATAGCATTAAAGCCTGGTATGAGAGGTTCAAGAACACAGGATCGGTTGCTGACCTACCGAGATCTGGTCGACAAGAACCTCAGCAGACAGGGTGGAAGCTGTAAGGCAGTCTTTTCTGCGAAGTCCGAAGAAATCGGTGCGCAGGGCCTCACGTGAATTACAGATGCCAAGAAGCTCTCTCCATGACATTTTACACAAACGTTTATTGTTTCGTACATACAAAGTGCAAATCGTTCAGGCCTTGTTGCCCAGTGACAGTACACGTCGATATGACTTTGCGGTCGAAACGCTATCACGTATTGAGGACGATGATGGTTATCTCAGACGAATTGCCTTTTCCGACGAAGCGACTTTTTTTTTGTCAGTGGAGTAGTGAATCGCCATAATGTGCGCATTTGGGGTTCACAACCCCCTGGCGAGGTCATGGAGTGCACCAGGAATTATTGGCCTGCGGTATCTGCTGACATCATCTCGACAGAGGAAAATTGGTATTACGGGAGCGTTTCACCCAAACTGCTCCATAACCCTGTTAACGATCCATTATTCAGAAGAGTATATCCAGCCCACTTAAACTATCGACACTGCATGAAAGTATGCACGCAGATGAGTCCTATACTAATGATTGCAGACATAATTCGTAATCTTTCCTTTAACTCTGCACAGCGGTGGGTTCTTTAGTGTTTTCTGTAGGCTTTTGTCGTCCAGCTGGCTACTGGAGTGTACAAAGGGCCCCAAGGTAGAGTGAGGCAAGCAGACAAGAAAAATGTTTTTGCTGAATGCCAGGAGTCAGGCTGGTACAAGCTGCAAGGGCGGGCAATAGAGCACATAAGCGAAAACACTACAGGTTTGCAGAATGGGCCGCATGGCGAGAGAGTTCCCGGCAGACTGTAAACTTTCAGAAAGCGAGGAGCATATGGAATACCCTCTGAAAAGATAAAAATCTGTTATGGCAGGAGAACAACACAACACAATCAGCATGGGAGACAGCCTTAGCATCCCGAAGGAGTCACAGGTGCTCAGGAAGAGAACTCATGAGTGCATATGTGCAAGCGTTTCCACTGGGCGAAACACGAAAACATACACATAGGAGAGTATTTCTGCCTCCTACTCTACTCTGTGATAAAACCAAGCAGTACTGATTAATCGCGAAAGCTTCGTTAGGAGAAGGGAAACTGTTCCATCTTTTCACTGATCAGAACCCGGGGTGTATATTGCGATTAATGACCGAGATTCTGGTGTTTGCAGAACCAGCTAGATTTTGTGGAGGAGAAGAGAGACTTCATCTTGGAACGACAGGCGGAGGAGAGTTTGTCGCAGGGTGTCAGAGAGAGAACAGAGATGTCTTCACTTTACTCGGCCACTACTGCACCAATCCTATGCATCTGAGTATCGGCAGAGTGGTAAGCATGGGCCGCATTTGCGTACGTTGTGACGAGGGGACTGCGAAGTTATTCGTTTCAAGTAAAAATTTCTTTCTTCTGTATTAACTCACAACCAGCTAAAACTGAACTAAAGTCCGCCCAAACAGGTCATGAAGGCCCGACGGCACCGATCGGCCGCCGTGTCATCTTCACCCCACATGGAGCGCCATGTAGTCAGCACACCGCTCTTCGGCCGTTTTGCAAGTTCTTCAGTCAAGTAACTTCTCAATTTGCCTCACAAGGGCTCGGTTCACCTCGCTTGCCAACAGCGCTCGGCAGACCAGATGGTGCTCGTTCGTACTTTTTGGGTATTTTTTTAAGGCTGTAAGTTTATTCAACAATCATTGGGGATGTTTGTTTTTCTCAGTTTTTGTACCATTCTACCTCAAACCCACCAACTTGTGTCAAGGTGTTCAGTACAAGTTTCTGCACACTTATTCCCTTTTGTAATTACACTCCTGGAAATGGAAAAAAGAACACATTGACACCGGTGTGTCCGGACACTGCGAGAGGGCTGTACAAGCAATGATCACACGCACGGCACAGCGGACACACCAGGAACCGTGGTGTTGGCCGTCGAATGGCGCTAGCTGCGCAGCATTTGTGCACCGCCGCCGTCAGTGTCAGCCAGTTTGCCGTGGCATACGGAGCTCCATCGCAGTCTTTAACACTGGTAGCATGCCGCGACAGCGTGGACGTGAACCGTATGTGCAGTTGACGGACTTTGAGCGAGGGCGTACAGTGGGCATGCGGGAGGCCGGGTGGACGTACCGCCGAATTGCTCAACACGTGGGGCGTGAGGTCTCCACAGTACATCGATGTTGTCGCCAGTGGTCGGCGGAAGGTGCACGTGCCCGTCGACCTGGGACCGGACCGCAGCGACGCACGGATGCACGCCAAGACCGTAGGATCCTATGCAGTGCCGTAGGGGACCGCACCGCCACTTCCCAGCACATTAGGGACACTGTTGCTCCTGGGGTATCGGCGAGGACCATTCGCAACCGTCTCCATGAAGCTGGGCTACGGTCCCGCACACCGTTAGGCCGTCTTCCGCTCACGCCCCAACATCGTGCAACCCGCCTCCAGTGGTGTCGCGACAGGCGTGAATGGAGGGACGAATGGAGACGTGTCGTCTTCAGTGATGAGAGTCGCTTCTGCCTTGGTGCCAATGATGGTTGTATGCGTGTTTGGCGCCGTGCAGGTGAGCGCCACAATCAGGACTGCATACGACCGAGGCACACAGGGCCAACACCCGGCATCATGGTGTGGGGAGCGATCTCCTACACTGGCCGTACACCACTGGTGATCGTCGAGGGGACACTGAATAGTGCACGGTACATCCAAACCGTCATCGAACGCATCGTTCTACCATTCCTAGACCGGCAAGGGAACTTGCTGTTCCAACAGGACAATGCACGTCCACATGTATCCCGTGCCACCCAACGTGCTCTAGAAGGTGTAAGTCAACTACCCTGGCCAGCAAGATCTCCGGATCTGTCCCCCATTGAGCATGTTTGGGACTGGATGAAGCGTCGTCTCACGCGGTCTGCACGTCCAGCACGAACGCTGGTCCAACTGAGGCGCCAGGTGGAAATGGCATGGCAAGCCGTTCCACAGGACTACATCCAGCTTCTCTACGATCGTCTCCATGGGAGAATAGCAGCCTGCATTGCTGCGAAAGGTGGATATACACTGTACTAGTGCCGACATTGTGCATGCTCTGTTGCCTGTGTCTATGTGCCTGTGGTTCTGTCAGTGTGATCATGTGATGTATCTGACCCCAGGAATGTGTCAATAAAGTTTCCTCTTCCTGGGACAATGAATTCACGGTGTTCTTATTTCAATTTCCAGGAGTGTATTTTTACTGTTCATTCAGTGAGTATACTCTTATATATGCGTCTAGTAATAACAATCCAATTTATTGTTATAGTGAATTTTAGTTTCATTTAGTAGCTTGATGGAAATTCTTATCAGTATTTCTACATGAGTTGTGGTACCCATATTTCATGTTCAATTGGACCACCCCTGTTTAATTCAGACAGGTGATTAATTCTCCATTAAGCGACGTTGCTTTTTCATTCCACGTGATCTTATGGGGAGCAGTCGGTTCACCATATACGTCACTGGGTTTCGACCTCGTAGCTTGTCAGGGGAAAGCTAAATTATCAACCGACAACTCACATTGGGACCACCTGAAATTTGCAATATGTCGTCACGGAAACTCTCGTCACACATTAGTGATGTCAGGAGGCGCACTGTCGAAGAGTGGGACGGTTTTTAGCTGTCTCTCTTTCCGACGTGGTAATAAATGTCTCGACCACCTTGTGGACAGCGCGCCAGTGAGGATCTAACAACGCGGTTATCCAGTAGCAGGTTTTATATTTCACAGATGTGCACTTTCGAATAGGTCACTTTTATGATAGTTTTTTTCAGTTTCATGGGGCTTATTCTTTCTATCCCTGCTACCTTTCAGTCTTAGGACACATACGTTCGCAGCACTGCAGCATGACTTTATTCTCCATCTATCACGGAGGGAGAACTCGAGAAATAACAGTCAGTCGTTGTCAAAAACTTGTGTTGGTGGTGATAACTGTATCGAAAATACCATATTGTTGACCTACTTCTACATCTACAGCTACATGATTACTCTGCAATTCACTATTAAGTGCTAGTAGAGGGTTCATCGAACCAACTTCAAGCTATTTATCTAGCTTTCCACTCTCGAACAGCGCGCGGGAAAAACCAATACTGAAATCGTTCCGTGGGAACTCTGATTCCTCTTATTTTGTTATGACGATCGCTCTTCCCTCTGTAGGTGGGCACCAACAAAATATTGTCAGACTCTGAGGACAAAGTTAGTGATCGAAATTTGATGAAAAGATCCTGCCGCAACGAAAATCGTCTCTGCCTTAATGACTGCCACCCCAGTTCGCTTATCATATACGTGGTGCTCTGTGGTGTCACCGCCAGACACCACACTTGCTAGGTGGTAGCCTTTAAATCGGCCGCGGTCCGCTAGTATACGACGGACCCGCGTGTCGCCACTGTCAGTGATTGCAGACCGAGCGCCGCCACACGGCAGGTCTAGAGACACTTCCTAGCACTCGCCCCAGTTGTACAGCCGACGTTCATAGCAATGGTTCACTGACAAATTACGCTCTCATTTGCCGAGACGATAGTTAGCATAGCCTTCAGCTACGTCATTTGCTACGACCTAGCAAGGCGCCATATTCTTTGCTATTTATCTTGAAGCATGTACAGTCAAGAGAGATGTACACCAATTATGGATTAAAGTTAAGTATTCCAGCAGCAACGTACCTTATTGGCTATATTAATTAAATTGTCCTGTTCCAGACCTCACGCCAGTCTGAGTGAGCTTAAACGCGTGCCTTTCGGCTTCCTCCAAACTCCGTGAATTGGCTCCTGCCAATTCACAACAGTCCTCTCTACCCTATTTCACGATAATAGAAAACGAGCTGCCTTTCTCTGAGCTATTTCGATGTTCTCTGTCAGTCCTGTCTTATGCGGGTCCCACACCACACAAAATACTTCAGAAGAGGGTGACAAGTGTAGTACAAGCTGTCTGTCTGTCTGTCTGTCTCTCTCTCTCTCTCTCTCTCTCTCTCTCTCTCTCTCTCTCTCTCCGTCCGAAAAGGCTTCGGAAGGCCCAACGGTACCGACCGACAGCCGTGTCACCCTCGACCGATGGGCATCACTGGATGCTGGTGCAGAGGGGCATGTGGTCAGCAAACTGCTCTCCCGGCTGTTGTCAGTTTCCGTGACCGGAGACGCTACTTTTCAATGAAGTAGCTCCTCAATCTTAGTAGACCTGTTGCATTTGCTAAGTATTCTGGCAATAAATCGCAGTTTTTCCTTTGTTTTCCCCATAACATTATCTGTGTGATCGTTCCAGTGTAAGTTATTCATAATTGTAATCTCTGCGTGTTTAGTTGAATTACGGCCTTTAGATTTGTTTGTTTTATCCTGTAACCGAAATTTAGCGGAGTCCTTTTGGTACTCATATGGATGACTTCACACTTTTCATTGTGTAGAGTCAATTTGCACTTTTTGTACCACACTAAATCGTCATCTAAATCATTTTGCAATTTGGTTTGATCATCTGATGACTTCACAAGACGGTAAATGACAGTATCCCCCGCAAACAATATAAGAGGGCTGCTCAGATTGTCTCCTAAATCGTTTATGTACATCAGGAACAGCAGAAGGCGTATAACACTCGCTTAGGGAACGCCAGATATTACTTCTGTTAATTACTACGAAATGTGACCTTTCTGACAGGAAATCAGGAAACCAGTCACACAACTGAGACGATGCTCCAAAGGTAAGCAGTTTGATTAGAAGTCACTTGTGAAGAACGGTCTGAAAAGCCTTCTGGAAATGTAAAAACATGGAATCAATCTTACGTCCTCTGACGATAGCGTTCATTACTTCGTGAGAATAAAGGGGTAGTTGCGTTTCACAAGAACGACATTTTCTGAATCCGTGTTGGCTGTTTGTCGATAAATCATTCTCTTCAAGATAACCCATAGTATTCGAACACAGTATATGTTCCAGTATCCTACTGGAAATCGACGTTAGCTATATGGGTCTGTAAAAAATGTGTGAAATCTTATGGGACTTAACTGCTAAGGTCATCAGTCCCTAATCTTACACACTAGTTAATCTAAATTATCCTAAGGGCAAACATACACACACATGCCCGAGGGAGGTCTCGAACCTCCGCCGGGACCAGCCGCACAGACCATAACTGCAGCGCCTCAAACAGCTCGGCTAATCCCGCGCGGCTACATGGGTCTGTAATTCGGCAGATTACTCCTATTTGCTTTGTTCGGTATTCGAGTGACTTGTGCAACTTTCCGATCTTTAGTACGGATTTTTCTACGAACGAGTGGTTGTATTTGATTACTAAGTATGGCGCTATTGTACCAGCGCGCTCTGAAAGGTACTAGGCTGGTGTAAAATCTGGACCGGAACCCTTGCCTTTATTAAGTGATTTAAGCTGCTTCGCTACACCGAGGATATCTACTTCTAAGTTACTCATGTTTGCAGTTGTTCTGGATTCGAATTCTGGAATATTTACTTCATCTTCTTTGGTAAAGGAATTTCGGAAAACTATGTTTAGTAACTGCTATAGTGGTACTGTTATCAGCAACATCACCACTGCTATCAGGCAGTGAAGGGATTGACTGCGTCTTTCCGCTAGTGTACTTTACATCTCTTTGGACGAGAATCTCTTTGGATTTTCTGCCATATTTCTCGAGACAGAGTTTCGTTGTGGAAAGAACTAAAAGCATCTCGCTCTGAAGTTCGCGGTAAGTTCCGAACATCTGTAAAACTTTGTCAATTTTGGTGGTTTGGTGTTCTTTGAAATATGACATGCTTTTTTCGTTGCTTCTGCAACAATGTTCTGATATGTTTTGTGTACCATGAAAGATCGGTACCACCTCTTATTAATGTATCTGCTGCATATCTCTCAAGTGCAGTCGGTACTATTTCTTTAAATTCGAACCACATCTGGTCCACACTTTGTAACGCCGGAAATGTATATCCTCCTATTTCCATCTATTGTACTATAAATTTTTTCCTTATTTTGTTACCTGAAGATATGACATTTCTGTGTCTTTATATATTGTAATTGTTTTACAATTTATATATATATAATTGGTTTGTTTTGCAAATATTATTTGTATTTTTACGCTGGGTCTTGCCTAGGGAAAACTATGCTATCGAACGATTACATCGATAGGTCGTGTGGAGAACCAAAGTGTTTACGATCTTGAATAGTGTGAACTCTGCAGTGTGGAGCGCGGGCAGAGCAGAGAGTGGCTGGAGTAGGGCGGTGGAGCAGGTGTGTTGAGTGACGCTCCCGCGAGTTGCGCTTTCGGGGTTTGGCAGCATGTAATTGCGCTCGACTTGCTATGATAGTTTCTGGCACGGTGTCGCGGACGGGAAACATTAGCTGGCACACATCAAGAGCCCGTTTCACCTGGTGACCGTGTCGAGAAGAAGGCGCGCCAACATCCAGCTTCTGCAACAGCGACGGCCGACAATAAGTGATTGTCGCCACCTCCTCGATCTACGACTTCAAACCTTCAATCAACCAACAAGGAAGACAGAAAGCACGTAAAGTTTTAGAACTGTATGGCAGACTTCAGCTTTTCAAACTGTTCCATTTGCATCACTAAAATACAGCAATTTAGCATGAACCTTTGTTGCTCATTGTCCCAATTGCATTATCAAGCAGGGTCCCTTTTTTCGTAGTAATTAACAGAAGTAATATCTGGCGTTCCCTAAGCGAGTGTTATACGCCTTCTGCTGTGTCGTTGAAATTCAAACGCCAGCATCAAAGTAATATCAATCCATTTCACTGCTTTAATTTCAAAGTTCAGTTAAAGTATTCATAGGTGGCTACAATAACCAAACAGGACTATATTTAGACTACACAAGCACGAATTAAGAGTGCGAGTTTTGTTACCGTGTTTTAGCTTGGCTGTGACTGCAGCTCAGCTTGGTATGTACTAAATTTTACTATTGTTAATTGTTCAAAATCATTTAATTCAAGTTCAAAGATAAATCTCTTATTTCTAAATTGCGTGGATTCAAATTGCTTTTTAGATGATTGTTGAGCTAGCCCAAGACTAACCTTATTTTATTTTATTTTGTAGTGCTTCAGAAACAATAATTAGTAGTAATTCTTTTGCTGAATTAAGTTAGAGTGTAGTGAAATTTATTACTTCTGACAAATATTCAGTTTTCATACAACACGTGTCAACCTTCAGTTGCCACGCTTTTAGTGCTAATTATATGTGCATCAACCTTTCTTTTTCAGTTATTATAGTAGTTGTCCATAGGACTGGCGACCGTAATTTCCCCCAAATCTCAAATATCTTATTAACGCCAGGTAATTGTTAACGGTGTCTTGAAAGGAGAGTATAAGATGAACATCAACAAAAACAAAACGAGGATAATGGAATGTAGTCGAATTAAGTCGGGTGATTCTGAGGGAATTAGATTAGGAAATGAGACACTTAAAGTAGTAAAGGAGTTTTGCTATTTGGGGAGCGAAATAACTGATGATGGTCGAAGTAGAGAGGATATAAAATGTAGACTGGCAATGGCAAGGAAAGCGTTTCTGAAGACGAAAAATTTGTTAACATCGAGTATAGATTTAAATGTCAGGAAGTTGTTTCTGAAAGTATTTGTATGGAGTGTAGCCATGTATGGAAGTGAAACGTGGACGATAAATAGTTTAGACAAGAAGAGAATAGAAGCTTCGAAATGTGGTGCTACAGAAGAATGCTGAAGATTAGATGGGTAGATCACATAACTAATGAGGAGGTATTGAATAGAATTGGGGAGAAGAGGAGCTTGTGGCACAACTTGACTAGAAGAAGGGATCGATTGGTAGGACATGTTCTGAGACATCGAGGGATCGCCAGTTTAGTATTGGAGGGCAGCGTGGAGGGTAAAAATCGGAGAGGGAGACCAAGAGATGAATACACTAAGCATATTCAGAAGGATGTAGGCTGCAGTAGGTACTGGGAGATGAAGAAGCTTGCACAGGATAGAGTAGCATGGAGAGCTGCATCAAACCAGTCTCAGGGCTGAAGACCACAACAACAACAACAACAATTGTTAACGTAACGACTGCACATTTACATTCTTTATTAACTTTACCCTTTTTCAAAATTAATTTCCACCAATTTCATTTGCATTTTTCCTTTCATTTAGATGTAACCCTTCCTCCCTCTTTACCGACAGATTAACTTCGGTGACGATGGCTTTTCCCAAATTTCCATGAGGTACACGCAGTTTAATTTTTCACTGTCATTAAGGTCGATAAGTGACGGGGGGAGGTTACAACTTACATAGTCCCATTGGAACGAGTGAATTTTTACCTGCATTTTAAATATATGTATTTTGCGTTTAATTTTGGTGGGTTTTGATGTTACAATATGACGTTTTACAACCATTTACACTTCGAGTGGACTCCTGAACTAATTGCTAAGAATAACTTCTGCCGTAACAAAACAGTTACCACTGACGCTTCGGTAGTTAAAAGTCCGTTACACATCGATAGCCACGATGCTCCGGCGTGGTAACAAACGCAAAGAAAAATAACAAAGGAGCAGTGTCTCCACCTGCGTCAGAAGGCGGAGGTTCGCCGCGGACGTCAGCTGTAAGCGAATGCGGATTACGGAGTGAACGGCCTGAGGAAAAACAGGCTGGCCCGCGGCCGTTGGCCGAACTCGGCCCCGGAGCCGTCGCGCGTCGGCAGGTGGCGGATAAATCTCCTTAATGGTCCGGCTGCAGCCGCTGCCACCGGCGAGGGCGCTGCCTCAGGACCTGCCCGAAACGAAAAGCCTGCATTTCTACATCTACGTCCATACTCTGCAAACCACTGTGAAGTGTATGGCAAAGGGTACTTCCAAATGTACCACGTAGCCTACCGTGGCCTACGTGAACAGTGACTGCATAAATGTATTTGTGCGTGCTGAAACGACTCTAACCTTCAGCATATACATCTACATAGGCACTCTAAAGCAATCGTATGGTGCGTGGTGAAGGGCACATTGCACCACTATCAATTAGTTCCTTTACCGTTCTACTCACAAACAGAGCGAGAGAAATTCCGTACGGGCTTTAATTTTTCTTATCTTCGTCGTCTTTAAGCGAAATCTACTTCGGCGGCAGCATCATACATTCAACTTCAAAAGCCGGTTTTCTAAATTTTCTCAATAGTGTTTCGCGGAAAGAATGTCGTCTTTTATCCAGGTATTATCGTCTGAGTTCAAGAAGTGTCTCTGTAATACTCGGGTGTTGATCGAACCGACAGGTAACAAATCTAGCAATTCGCCTCTTAATTGCTTCGATGCCTTCATTCAGGGGGGTAGATCACTTAAAAATTTTTTAGACAAATTTTTTATTACTTTAAAATTTTCCTTAGAGGGCCTGTTTTTAAGATCATTCATATAAATTGTGCCATAAATGGTAAAATACATTAAAACCACGATTTACTGCATGGAGGTCTGGCACATCCGAGCACTCGAATGCAGCTGGTGTAATACTGTTAATTACCGACGGAATAGGAGTCCGTCAGTTTCGGGTAGAATCACAGAGGCCATAATATCAACTAAAATGCCTCAACAAGATTTCTCTTCATAACGTGATTCGCTTATGGTAAACAGTCAGAAAGGACGTACTTGACTCGTGTCTGAGTAACTTGTCATTTCGCTTCATTTTATATAAGTAAAGCATGAGTGCTTGAAAATGACAAACTTCATTATAGATATGAAAAAGGTTTGAAATGTAATCCCTGTCATCAAAAAAAAAAAAAAACAGTTCGACTTGTAATTTCGTCAAAATGTGTTTCGACATTGGCGAAAAGAAGCCGACTGCACGGTACCCATTAAGAGTTTGTTCAGTTTCAATATTAAAAAACACAAGTTCAAAACGCTTGTTTTTTCAAAGCAACATTTTTCAAATTTTCGAGAGCTATAACTCATGAAATATACTTGCAATTACAATATACCTTTTCGTAACTTGTGAGTCGGCTTTTCTAGCTATATATTTTAATCTTGATTTTTAGTGCGCATTTTTATAACGACTTTTTTGTCGAAAAAATTGCTTTTATTTCAGAGTGCCGCCATTCTCTTAAAAATCATTTTTAAATTTCGCTGCCGTAGTAAATTAGACAATGTTATCAGTTTGAAAGCAGTTTCTGAAATTCTTTTCTAGATTGAAAATTGTGCCGTTCAGAACTCCTACCAACCGGCCTTGCACCCCAAGAAGGCCTTTCGCGATGTCATGTAATGTCCTCAGGGCATAAGCTTCTTACTTAAAAAGATACATTGAAAGGTCTCTGTTGGATTCATTTCATGTTAATTTCTTAAATCTGTTGTCATTTACGGCATACATTCCACTTCTAAATTTACTGTGGTGTTCCTGACTCTATCTTGGAGGAGACTGAGCAGCGGAACGTGTTACTTTTACACATAATCCAGAACGATCTGTCACACTACTACACTTTAAAACACAGTTTATATGTAATTCATGTCACACAGTCTCATATTGGACCCACATCCGCTTTCTTTTATATACTCTATATGATAAGATACTGTCATCCCCCTTCCCTTATCGCGCGACTGCTACGGTCGCAGGTTCGAATCCTGCCTCGGGCATGGATATGTGTGATGTCCTTAGGTTAGTTAGGTTTAAGTAGTTCTAAGTTCTAGGGGACTGATGACCATAGCTGTTAAGTCCCATAATGCTCAGAGCCATTGAACCTTTCCCTTATGTGTGAAAGGATGAATGAGCAAATGTATTTATAGTTGCATGCTTAATGATAGCAGACAAGCCTGTCTGCTAGAGAACGGTAGGACCAACTTCGGAACGGGTAGCTACGCTTTCTAAAAGCAAAGAGGTTTCTATTCTTAGTATGGTTCTGTCCGTCCCTTGTCATGTTGGTATAGGAAGCTGCCTCTCTGGTCACTTCCGTTTGTATCTGTGAAGGACCCTCGGTAGGGGCCCACGCCAGTCTGTCCACGGCGAGCGTCTGAAGTGGTAAGATCTCCGGCTAAGCGCGTGTCTGCTAAGTCCATAGGTCAATGGATTTTTTAAGTTCAGCCTAACTGAAAATTTAATCACCTTTATTTCAGGTTTAGATCTAAAATATCTTATGTTATCTTAAATTGCAATGCAGTGTAATTCGAGTGTGAAGTTCAGAATATCTTCCAGTAGTAGCTTTGTCACTGCTTTGTGAGTAAAGTAGAACCACGTGTTGAGGATCTATAGCTCAAACTAAGATCATCTATCTTAAATGCGAATGTGTGTGAGATTATAACGTCTCGTCTTGACAATATTTTCCAATATAGCAACTTTTCTTTATGTTCAACCCACGTGGGGTGTACTTTGTGAGACCACTACTACGTGCTTATACAATTGTTTGACCCATCAGGTTAATAGTAAGACGATAGTAACCAGTTCGAGGTTTTTCTTTTGTAATTGCGTTTCGATGTAATTTATTTTAATTATCAAAATTATTGTGGAGTTACGCTCTTTGTGTAAACCAAGTGACCATGTGTAGCATGTGGTGTAATCATCAAAGCAGCCCTCAGCTATTCTTTTCGGGAAGATTTCAAAGAGAGTTAATATGAATTTAGTATACCAGTGTGTGGTAATTTCATGACGGACAGGATTGCGCTACGAACGTAACTTCTTTGGGTGAAAATTGAATCGGTTGGTTGTGGTTAATTTCCTCTTGCATATGTTTCAACGTTCTTCGTGTGTTATTTTATGAATGCAGTGTTGTATGCAGTCTCCCAATCTTAGCTCCAGATTTCACGTGTTCCGGAAGATTACAAACTCACACTTTCACAATCCTAAATAAGGCACCAGTTTAGTTATGAATCAAGTTTAATATGCTGTAAATTTAACGGAAGAATGATCAATATTAAAATAAATATCTAAATATAAGCTTATTTATTTCTTTTTATTGAAATTCTATTTATATATATATCAGCGGTTCTCGTAAGATGACTATTAAAAGATTGTCTTGAATATCAGCACCGCTTTCAGAACAACTTAAAGCATCAACATTACAACATAATACAATCTTTAGGTCTTAAGTTAGTTTTGTGATTTGCATGTTATTTCACTGACAAAAATCATGAATATCGGTTCCAAAATCGAGCGTTACCCCTTAATCCGACCTGGAGGGGATCCCAAACAGGGAAGCAGCACTCAGGAATGAGTCCCACTACTGTTCTACACGCGGTCCCCTTGACAGCTGAACCACACTCTCCTAAAATTTTTCCAATAACCGAAGTCAACAAATCGCCTCTCCTACTACTGTCCTTGCGTGCTCGTTCCATTTCATATCTCTTTGCAACATTACACCTAGGTATTTAGTCGACGTGATTGTGTCAAGCAGCACACTGCTAATACTATATTCGAACACAAGAACTTTACGGGATTGTCTTACCTACTCATTTGCATTTACTTACTTTTTTATACATTTGGAGCGAGGTGCCAGTCATCACATCAAATAGAAGTTCTGTCTAAGTCATCTTGTATCCTCCTACAGTCACTCAACGACGACTCGATCCCGTACACCAAAGCATCATCAGCAAACAGCCGCAGATTGCTGCTCTTACTGTGTGTCAGATCATTTATGTATATAGAGAATAAGAGCAATCCTATCACGAATCCCTGGTGCTCTCCTGACGTCACTTTTGCCTCTCATGAACCGAGCCACTCAGATATATGGGAACTTTTTCCACACGTTCGTACCTTCATTAACAATCTGCAGTGAGGCACCGTCCCTGTCCCTGTGGGAGCAATACGTTGGGTGTTTTAGTACACTGCTGTTGGTGAATATTGCTGCATCGAGAAAGAAACATGTTTTGCAATGAGATTTATTCATCATACAAGGGACACAACAATACACAAGTGATTGTAATTACAGAATTATACTGACTGTGAAAATTCAGCACGATGTGGAGTCGCCACATACCGAATCTAGACGTCGTGGTTTGGAACCACAGAGGACCTTGATATTCTGCAGCAGAACACACTACCACGCGGTTAGCCGGCGTTGCCACGAAGTATCGACAGTTGCACAAGAAGACCCGAACGAACAAGTTGCTTACCGACAATATCCCAGATATGTTCGATGGGAAGTCGTATATCCAAACAAGAAAAAGTTTAGGATGTGGAACTGGGTAAAAAAAACTCTCTGCTACGACGAAAACCACCATGAATAAGATAATCCGGCCGGAGTGACCGACCGGTTCTAGGCGCTTCAGTCTGGAACTACGCGACCGCTACGGCCGCAGGCTCGAATCCTACCTTGGGCATGGATGTGTGTGATGTCCTTAGGTTAGTTAGATTTAAGTAGTTCTAAGTTCTAGGGGACTGATGACCTCAGAAGTGTGTGTGATGTCCTTAGGTTAGTTAGGTTTAAGTAGTTCTAAGTTCTAGGGGACTGATGACCTCAGAAGTTAAGTCCCATGGTGCTCAGAGCCATTTGAACCAATAAGATAAACGTCAACTACGTATTGCGATGATTGGAAAGTTTTCACTGGCGCCAAACACGATGCGTTTGCCTGCCTCGTTAGACACTTGACATTCTTTCTCACCAAACTCAGGAGTATTAAATCTCATCTAGGGAACAGCTACAGATCATCAGTGCACAATTATCTACGTGTGATTCTCAGGACATTTTAAAAAGCGAAACGACGATGAAGAGTGTGCATGAGTAACTAATCCTCTAATGGAATAAGACGTTTGAGAAAATTATTTTAAGTCACAAAGAAAAAGAATAAAAGTGTAGTCTGTTTTGACGCTACGTTGTGAATGCAACAGAGACAAAGCTCTGTTATGTGTTAACTTTGTATTCTCTTTTCTTTGTTAAAAATACTATTATTATTAGTAATGTTGTAAGTGTAAGAATAGGAAATTACACGGTTTGCACACATATAAGCTTTTCAAGCACCTTTTAATTTTTATTTCAATTCAATTAAATAAAAATGGGTGACATGCCAGGCGAACGTGCGTGCCAGGGAAACAGTGGTAACCGTCGTCCTTCAAAGAAGAGTTGCACATTATTCTCCACATGTGACCGTGCATTGTCCTACTGAAACATGGCATTTGGAGATTCCTGCAGGGGCAGCAGCGCCTCGCTCTCTAAAACCTCTCTGATGTAGCGGTTGCTGTTCTGCTTGCTCTCACTACATGAGGCGTTTGTCCACTGTCGGAATGTATATCGATTGTGTGTGGAGCAGTTTATAAATATTTTGATCAAGATATCTGGTATTTTAAGCACCTGAAGCTTACGTATAAGCATATGAATTCGTGCATTGTGTTACAAAGCTGAAACGTCGAAAACGTTTTGAGAGGTGGTCACCAAGTAGTGGAATTAGAGATAGAAGCCACCTTTGCAGTTGTGTTTTAACGATTCTTTCTAGAGATTGCTATGCAAGTGCTTAGGGAAACAGGTGTACAAGATGAGGCGTAACTGGGCTCTTTTCACTGTTTCAGTATGGCCACTATCATTTGTGTGGCCAAGTCGCCGGGAGAGATTGGTTCAAATGGTTCAAATGGCTCTGAGCACTATGGGACTTAACTTCTAAGGTCATCAGTCCCCTAGAACTTAGAACTACTTAAACCTAACTAACCTAAGGACATCACACACATCCATGCCCGAGGCAGGATTCGAACCTGCGACCGTAGCAGTCGCGCGGTTCCAGACTGTAGCGCCTTTAACCGCTTGGCCACTCCGGCCGGCTGAGAGATTCAGTATATCATATTTAACTGAGGATACCTATCCGATACTGCAACACTTCTAATGACACATTTTCGAGCATCAGGTACCGAATGTTGTTTCCCCAGGGGCAGTGTTAGATATTGGCTTCATTGTCAGTTCAATTTACTTTATGATAATACGGGTACGTGGAAAATGATCCTCCGCCCTAAGATGAAATGGTATGAGGATTAACAAATGCAGGGTCAGTTGCAACTGGTAGAGCACTTGCCCGCGAAAGGCAAAGGTCCCGAGTTCGAGTCTCGGTCCGACACACAGTTTTAATCTGCCAGGAAGTTTCATATCAGCGCACACACCGCTGCAGAGTGAAAATCTCATTCTGCAACCACAAAGTCTACTCTACAGCCGTGACTTTTCCCCTGACATTGCCAGTACGTTTATATCTTCTAAACCTCAGCTTTCCGCCACATGTCCGTCATGGATCAAATGGCTCTGAGCACTATGGGACTTGTGAGGTCATCAGTCCCATAGAACTTAGAACTACTTAAACCCAACTAACCGAAGGACATCACACACGTCCATGCCCGAGGCAGGATTCGAACCTGCGACCGTAGCAGTCGCGCGGTTCCAAACTGTAGCGCCTAGAACCGCTCGGCCACTCCGGCCGGCATGTCCGTCATGTCGTATTTCGATTTAGTGAGCAATAGGAAGACTTCCAAGTGTCTCTTTCGTTACATATTTGTGCATTTTGTCGGTGAATATGCTGTCTGGAAGTCTTTCTGGTATACAGCCGGATTTGTATTGGCCTTTGCAGAATGGATTTTCGACAGAGTAATGTGCCGCCATCATCAGGTTACTTTTGCTGACAGGCGTTCTGAGCTGGAGGGTTTGATATAAACGTAAGATTCGTTCGTACAGCACTTTCCAGGCCTTACGCGCATGCGCAGAGCGGGAGTCGCGTTCGTACAGCGGCTTCTCCCGATTCTGACCACTTGGAGTGTGGCTGTCAAGTTATTGAAGAAATTTTCTGGCCCTCCTAAACTGTTAAGCTTCGCGCATGAGCATTGTTGCGTGAGTGTAGTGGGGGTAGACTCCACTAGATATTGTTTTCGTTTCGCGAATGTGCTGTTTCCTGTATTTACTTCGTGTATAGCTCTCTCGTCAGATAAAATAAAAAAAAAAAAAATTTCTGTGACTGGGAGGTATCAAGTGAATTAAAATATGTATATTCAAACAATGACAGAAGACTAAAATAATTATCAGTGTCAGTACCCTGATTTTATTTTATTTCCATGTTAGCAGGTCTAGCAAAATCGTTTTCCAGAATACTTAAGTTAATTTTGTGGCTTTGTTATATAAATTTGGCTTTAATCCACCAACTAAAATGAACTATTCGTTTCTGCCAAGGCAGTCGCTTTACTGGAAACATAGAGTTTCATTCCACATCATTGGCTAGTTTCAATTGTTTGCTCAATTTCAAGTCCATATTTTCATTTCCAAGTTCATATTACGTTAACAGATCACATATGATGCCGTTACAACATGTTCCTAGATACCTCACTTAAAACTTGTTCTAGAAACTTCATAAGTAGGCATAATTGGCACACATCTCTTCAGGTGTTTCAGCAACTCCCTTGGGCCAAACGAACCTGTAATAATTTATGCTGCCCTTCTTTGGATACATTCCTTGAACATATTAAATCGTATACGTTTATTAAGCGTATTTTCTGTAGGTCCTATCTGGTATAAATTCTACACACATGTTATATAATAGGCAGCACGAATCTTTTTCGTTTTAAGAAGTGTACAAGTTTACATTTACGAACAGTTCAATCAATTAGCCGATTTTTACACCACTTGGAAAGCTTTTCAAGAAGTGACTGAACATTTGTGCAGCTTTCTTCAGACAGTACTAGATTAGCATCTTCTCCAACTAGTCTAAGGTTACTATACTACTGGCCATTAAAATTGCTACACCACGAAGGTGACGTGCTATATACGCGAAATTTAACCGACAGGAAGAAGATGCTGTGATATGCAAAAGATTAGCTTTTCAGAGCATTCACACAAGGTTGCCGCCGGTCGACACCTACAACGTGCTGACATGAGGAAAGTTTCCAACCGATTTCTCATACACAAACAGCAGTTGACCGGCGTTGCCTGGTGAAAAAAATGTTCAAATGTGTGTGAAATCTTATGGGACTTAACTGCGAAGGTCATCAGTCCCTAAGCTTACACACTACTTAACCTAAATTATCCTAAGGACAAACACACACACACCCATGCCCGAGGGAAGACTCGAACCTCCGCCGGGCCCAGCCGCACAGTCCATGACTGCAGCGCCTCAGAACACTCGGCTAATCCCACGCGGCTTGCCTGGTGAAAAGTTGTTGTGATGCCTCGTGTAAGAAGGAGAAATGCGTACCATTACGTTTCCGACTTTAATAAAGGTCGGATTGTAGCCTATTGCGATTGCGGTTTATTGTATCGCGACATTGCTGCTCGCGTCGGTCGAGATCCAATGACTGTTAGCAGAATATGGAATCAGTGGGTTCAGGAGTGTAATACGGGACGCCGGGCTTGATCCCAACGGCCTCGTATCATTAGCAGTCGAGATGACAGGCATCTTATCCGCATAGCTGTAACGGATCGTACAGCCACGACTCGATCCCCGAGTCAACAGATGGGGACGTTTGCAAGACAACAACCATCTGCACGAACAGTTCGACGACGTTTGCAGCAGCTCGGACACCATGACTGCGGTTACCCTTGACGCTGCATCACAGACAGGAGCGCCTGCGGTGGTGTACTCAACGACGAACATGGGTGCACGAATGGCAAAACATCATTTTTTTCAGATGGATCCAGGTTCTGTTTACAGCATCATGATGGTCGCATCCGTGTTTGGCGACATGGCGGTGAACGCACATTGGAAGCGTGTATTCGTCATCGCCATACTGGCGTATCACCCGGCGTGATGGTATGGGGTGCCATTGGTTACACGTCTCGATCACCTCTTGTTCACAGTGACGGCTCTTTGAACAGTGGCCTTTTTCATTTCAGATGTGTTACGACCCGTGGCTCTACCCTTCATTCGATCCCTGCGAAAACCTACATTTCAGCAGGATAATGCACGACCGCATGTTGCAGGTCCTGTACCGGCCTTTCTGGATACAGAAAATATTCGACTGCTGCCCTGGCCAGCACATTCTCCAGATCTCTCACCAATTGAAGACGTCTGGTCAATGGTGGCCGAGCAACTGGCTCGTCACAGTACGCCAGTCACTACTCTTGATGAACTGTGGTATCGTGTTGAAGCTGCATGGGCAGCTGTACTTGTACACGCCATCCAAGCTCTGTTTGACTCAATGCCCAGGCGTATCAAGGCCGTTATTACGGCCAGAGGTGGTTGTTCTGGGTACTGATTTCTCAGGATCTATGCACCCAAACTGTGTGAAAATGTAATCACATGTCAGTTCTAGTATAATATATTTGTCCAGTGAATACCCGTTTATCATCTGCATTTCTTCTTGGTGTAGCAATTTTAATGGTCAGTAGTGTATTAATATTGTGTGTCAGGTTATGAACGTACACCATCATCAGCGAAGATTCCAACAGACTGCCCCGTGGCACGCTTCAAGTTAATAGTTTGGTGCATAACTTCGTAGCGTCTCGTTTTACATGTTGGTGTTCCGTTTGCTATGGGTTTATTTATCGGTTATCATTTTTATTTGTGGTTCACTGTTGTTTTTTGAGATTACATATTGTCATTTTGCCATTTGGTGACAGTGAGTGGAGCTGTGGAGGCTAGAAAATGAAGTGCCAAGTGTAGAAAGCGGAATAGTTCCGACACATTGTTCTGTTTGAGTTCAATAGACGAGTGACAGCAGCAAAGGCAACCAGAAACATTTGCGTCGTATATGTGGAAAATATCATTAGACAGAACACGGCTAGAAAATTGCTTCCTCATTTTAAGACCTTCGGGCTTTGACGAAGATCGTTTAAACGAATTAATCCACAATGATCCATGTCAGTGTATTCCAGAATTGGAAAATGTGATAAACTGTAATCATTCCACCATCGTGCGACATTTGCATGCAATGGAGAAGGTTAAAAAATCCGGTGTATGTTTACTGCATGCTCTTAGCCAAAACCACAAAAATCAGCAGGCGGCCATATGTGCATCTCTGCTTGCTCTCCCCATAACCACATCTTTGCGACGGTCAAACGATTGTATGTCTGTAGATGCCTCCTGCGTGAATGATTTTTTTAAACGCGATATTTAAAACTCAGTTTTCCTCTGCTGTCTTCTATTGCCGTGCCAGACATATCATGCATACGGTATCAAGGACTGAGAATGGCTCTGGAAATGGGTGTTATTAAGAAATCTCTTTACAAGAGGATGGATTCTTATTTATACGCTAAGGCAATTACGAGTGATTCTCTTTGTTTAGACGCTCTGTCCGATACGAGCAGAAGCCTTTGACCAACATAATGATTTTACGTACGATCAAAATTTCCTAGTGATATCTGTAAGATCCGTCGCTAAGGTATACCTTAGGGTTTAGGGGCAAAGTTTAAACTGATTGTAAATCAAGCTCTGAAGAAATATGTGCTGAATAAGTGGATTAAGGAGGGATAAGATCCACCGTGATCTAACAATGAAGTTATGAAAATGCTGAGGAGGCAGAGGAAGTTGTAGCATGCTTCGCGCATCGATCTTTGTATAGACGCACGAATTTCTACTAAATTTTGCCGTTTCGCTTTCTTTTTTTGATCGAGAGTCCAACAATCTCTGCCTCTGCATCATTCTCAGAATTTCGTTGTTAGACCACGGTGGATCTTTGCCCTCCTTAACCCGCTTATTCAGCACATATTTCTTCAGAGCTTGATTTACAATCAGTTTAAACTTCGCCCGTAAACCCTCTGAATCCACCATATTGGAACTAAATGATGTCCATTCATTGTCTAAGTAGGATGCTGGCAACTGTTTATCTACTATATCCAGCATAAAACCTCTCCTAGCCTTCGTGATGGATTTATTACCTACAGTAACCATCGTAGCTTTGATGACATCGTAATCACTAGTCCCCGTCTTTATACTGACACTGTCGATCAGGTCGGGTCTATTTGTATCTACAAAATATCAAATATTTCCACTGCGTATTGATTGTCGAACTAGCAGTTTAAGACATTTCCGGAAAATGTGTTCAGAACTACTCTACAAGACTGTCTGTACGTACCATCTGCAATGAATCCATAGACGTTCTAGTCAGTACTCGATAGATTAAAGTCACCAACTAACAATGCGTAAGTACAGTACTTCGCACAATTGAGTGTAGATCTTCTTTGAGCGATCCTACAACTTGTTAGGGGTACAGGTATCAATCCTATACTTGGAGGATCGGATCTAAACTTACGCTGCTTTGCTACAGCGCAGCGACATCACTGATTACCATGCCCCATCGTTCTAGAAGCGAGAAATTGGCTCCTGAAGATCGTTTGGCGCAAAGGAGTGAGTCGGTCGAGCTTGAGCAAGCCTGCAGGGCAGGTCCAAGGAGCTCGCGTAAAAACGGGAATTAGTTTTGCGATTTTGCGGAATATGATAGTCGAGCCGGAGTGAAAGATTTTACTGATAGTCGCACCCGAGTTAAAAAGTGAATAGAACGCATATGTGTGTGAGCGAAGTTATAATGTCGAAGCTCAGAGCTATATTTCGTATCCGAAGGTACCGTAGAGTAATGAAACGGCAATTATAGAACCGTATAATCTCGTGATGGAAGAGTGACTGCAGTTACATTGTGAGTGCAATCAAAACAAGTAGAAACTTGTTATATGACTTTAAAGTAAAACTAAGTGCGTCTTACAAAAGACATATACTAAGATGGTATCTTTTCTTTCGGACATGTCCGATCGGTGACCATGCAGCTCGTTAGAATGAAATTACAATGAAATGAACACCCTTAGCTGCGAATGCACAAAAATTACAATGAAATAAACACCCTTAGCTGCTAACAGGCGTTGACATACGTCAATGGGGACAGATAAAAATGTGTGCCCCGACCGGGACTCGAACCCCGTATCTCCTGCTTACATGGCAGACGCTCTATCCATCTTTTTTTTTTTTTAATCTCGTTTTGTTCGCTGCATCTGCTCGGTGCGGGCGTCGTAAGACATCCGTTGAAGTTCCTTGTTAATCGATTAACTCTTTTTTTTTTTAATTACAGAGGGCAGTTAAACCCTCTGACCGAACACGCTGAGCTACCGTGCCGGCTATCCATCTGAGCCACGGAGGACACAGAGGAGAGCGCGACTGCAGGGATTTATCTCTGGCACGCCTCCCGCGAAACCCACATTCTCAACGTATTGTCCCGCACTACGTTCGTAGTGCCCCCGCCCATTATACTCATTACTCGCGGCGCGTTGCCGATTCCCGCAAGAGTTCGGGCACTGTTTTTGCATTCGCAGCTAAGGGTGTTCATTTAATTGTAATTTCATTCTAACGAGCTGCATGGTCAGCGATGGTATCTGTTCTTTCGGACATGTCCTAAATAACAGATACCATCTTAGTATATATATAGTTAAGGCTCACCGGCCACTTGACCATCTTCTTCTTCTGTGCGAATGCACAAACAGCGCCCGAACTCTTACGGGAATCGGCAACGCGCCGCGAGTAATGAGTATAATGGGTGGGGGCAATACGAATGTAGTGCGGACAATACGTTGAGAATGTGGGTTTCGCGGGAGGCGTGCCAGATATAAATCCCTGCAGTCGCTCTATCCTCTGTGTCCTCGTTGGCTCAGATGGATAGAACGTCTGCCATGTAAGCAGGAGATCCCGGTTTCGAGTCCCGATCGGGGCTGTAAGCAGCTAAGGGTGTTCATTTCATTGTAATTTCTTACAAAAGAGTTCAAATACTACAACATCTTCAAGATTAATAGAATATTTTGGAAGGGATAGAATCATAGAACATTATGGGTGAACAGATAGGGCTCACAATCAGAACTTAAGTTATTGGCGCATGTACCTAGGGAGTAAGTTTGTCCTCTATAAATGAGTGCTTAGTAACGTCTGATACCTAATTTTACTAACCAGTCAGACTACAGAAGTATTAATCACCTATAGCCATCGATAAAACAATAAAATAGTACGTGCGGCTTACAAACTGTTGTAGCAGAACCGCGTGGCCAGTAAAAACATCCACCTAGGCTAGTTACTCGCATTCAGATAACTCCAGAGACAGAGTCAATTTCGACTTCAACAGACATAATATTTTAGTCGATTGGAGTGAATACTGCCGCTCTTACGTTGTCCAACGCATCTTTTCGATGTACTTCCATGCCCCACTGAATTTTTAGGACCTTTCTAATTCGGGTTTCATCCAGCTCTCGGTCCCGAATGTAATGTGGAGTCTCCTCTCGGCTCAGGATTTTTAGTTGACGTCGTGGAGGTTGAGGAGGTGAGGTGGTGACGCTGCTGATGTAGGAGGCCGAGTTCGGGAGCTGGTGTGGATGGCCGTTATATTCCCTACAGCGTCAGTAAAACAGCATTATCTGTTATTGGTGGATTTATAGTGCAGAACGTCTTCTCTGGCGTGGTGGAAGGCGTTCTGATTTTTACACTCACGTGCGACGAGAAATGCAGAGACAGTTCTGCATAGGCGGCGTCTGATGTGCGGGTCAGGTCCCGGCAGTGATATCGTACAGGCGGTCCAGACAGGAGACTGTAGGCGCAAACCTACCGCAGCTTACTGGTTGCTAGTACTGTTCACTCCAGTGCTCTCGAAGAGGGACGTGCGCTTGAGGGGGAACGACAGGAAATATCGCTCAAATTCAAGATTTTTTTTCCTCGGTGCTCCCTGACGGACGATAATATTGCTCAAATTCAGGATTTTTTCTCCACACTGGGAGGTAGCAGACAAATGGGGTTTCCTCCAATGAATAAAGCATATAATTAAGTTTTTATTGGTACTTAAAAGGGCAACGGCCTTGCCGCAGTGGCTACACTGGTTCCCGTGCGATCACCGAAGTTAAGCGCTGTCGGGCGTGATCGGCACTTGGATGGGTGACCATCCAGGCTGCCATGCGCTGTTGCCATTTTTCGGGGTGCACTCAGCCTCGAATGCCAATTGAGGGGCTACTCGACCGAATAGTAGCGGCATCGGTCAAGAATACCATCATAACGACCGGGAGAGCGGTGTGCTGACCCACGCCCATCCAGTGAGGATGAACGGTGGTCGGATGGTCCCAGTAGGCCACATCTGGCCTGAAGACGGACTGCTTTTTATTTTTATTTTTTATTGGAAAATATTAATATCTGCATTGTGCAATTGGAATTTTCCAGAGGCAGGTCTGTAAGGAGGTAGATCGCTGTAACTCTGGTTGTGGTTATCTGAAACATGAAATTAACAACATCTTACAGATGTAATTTTCGTTCATCATAGGGTTTGCAAAAAAAAAAAAAAAAAAAAAAAAAAAAAAAAAAAAAAAAAAAAAAAAAAAAGTGAAATTATAGACATTTTTTGGACCCCTCTTTTATGGTAAAAAAAATACTAAATATCAACAGTAAAAAATCGGCTACGACGAACTGAAGAGAATTCAGTTTGCTTCAAGGGAGACCAAAAAATCATTAAAATCGGATGAAAATTGTAGCGTGCGCGACAAAACCATGCCGAAAAATATGGTTTTGAGAAAAACGCGTTTAAAGTTTGACAAGTATTTATCATATTTAAAAAAAAAAGGGACAAAGCTTGGATCTTACGGGATATCATCGACGCCTGGTACATAATAACTATCGTACCGGCTAGTGCATGGCCACTTTCTCCTACTTTGACCTAATGGGGCCTCATTTTCGTCCTCAAAGCCCTTTTTGTCGCTGAGCGCATCGCCGCTGGCGTCTCTGTCTTCACATAACTGGTGTATTTCATCGCCGATTTTGATTTGAATAACATACGACCAAATTTGAAGTAATGTCGACAATTTCACTTCGGCTGGATGTTATTTTTGGAGTGTATCTCCAAATGAGACTATTGAACTTTGATTCATGTTTTCAGTAAAACCGCCCAAACAACGCTCCAGCAAATCAAGTTTACTCAAATTGGTACAAATAGCGATGATGGCATCGATAACGACTTGTGGTAACCGGTTCTCTAACGCCGAGGCTTGCCGTGACGCGCATAATATTTTGGGGAATAATTCTTCAGTGTACCGGGTGATCAAAAAGCCAGTATAATTTGAAAACTGAATAAATCACGGAATAATGTAGATAGAGAGGTACAAATCGACACACATGCTTGGAATGACATGGGGTTTTATTAGAACCAAAAAATGTCCGACAGATGTCGCTTCATATGATCACAATAGCAATAATTAGCATAACAAAGTAAGGCAAAGCAAAGATGACGTTCTTTACAGGAAATGCTCAATATGTCCACCATCATTCCTCAACAATAGCTGTAGTCGAGGAATAATGTTGTGAACAGCACTGTAAAGCATGTCCGGAGTTATGGTGAGGCATTGGCGTCGGATGTTGTCTTTCAGCATCCCTAGAGATGTCGGTCGATCACGATACACTTGCGACTTCAGGTAACCCCAGAGCCAATAATCGCACGGACTGAGGTCTGGGGACCTGGAAGGCCAAGCATGACGAAAGTGGCGGCTGAGCTAAACGATGTCAAAGTTAGCGTAAGGAGTGCTATGCGTGAAGCGTTCAGTGAATTCGAAAGTAAAATTCTGTGTACCGACTTGACAGAAAATCCTAGGAAGTTCTGGTCTTACGTTAAATCAGTAAGTGGCACGAAACAGCATATCCAGACACTCCGGGATGATGATGGCATTGAAACAGAGGATGACACGCGTAAAGCTGAAATACTAAACACCTTTTTCGAAAGCTGTTTCACAGAGGAAGACCGCACTGCAGTTCCTTCTCTAAATCCTCGCACGAACGAAAAAATGGCTGACATCGAAATAAGTCTCCAAGGAATAGAAAAGCAACTGGAATCACTCAACAGAGGAAAGTCCACTGGACCTGACGGGATACCAGTTCGATTCTACACACAGTACGCAAAAGAACTTGCCCCCCGACTAACAGCCGTGTACCGCAAGTCTCTAGAGGAACGGAAGGTTCCAAATGATTGGAAAAGAGCACAGGTAGTCCCAGTCTTCAAGAAGGGTCGTCGAGCAGATGCGCAAAACTATAGACCTATATCTCTGACGTCGATCTGTTGTAGAATTTTAGAACATGTTTTTTGCTCGCGTATCATGTCGTTTATGGACACCCAGAATCTACTCTGTAGGAATCAACATGGATTCCGGAAACAGCGATCGTGTGAGACCCAACTCGCTTTATTTGTTCATGAGACCCAGAAAATATTAGATACAGGCTCCCAGGCAGATGCTATTTTCCTTGACTTCCGGAAGGCATTCGATACAGTTCCGCACTGTCGCCTGATGAACAAAGTAAGAGCCTACGGAATATCAGACCAGCTGTGTGGCTGGATTGAAGAGTTTTTAGCAAACAGAACACAGCATGTTGTTATCAATGGAGAGACGTCTACAGACATTAAGGTAACCTCTGGCGTGCCACAGGGGAGTGTTAAGGGACCATTGCTTTTCACAATATATATAAATGACCTAGTAGATAGTGTCGGAAGTTCCATGCGGCTTTTCGCGGATGATGCTGTAGTATACAGAGAAGTTGCAGCATTAGAAAATTGTAGCGACATGCAGGAAGATCTGCAGCGGATAGGCACTTGGTGCTTGGAGTGGCAACTGACCCTTAACATAGATAAGTGTAACGTATTGCGAATACATAGAAAGAAGGATCCTTTATTGTATGATTATATGATAGCGTAACAAACACTGGTAGCAGTTACTTCTGTAAAATATCTGGGAGTATGCGTGCGAAACGATATGAAGTGGAATGATCACATAAAATTAATTGTTGGTAAGGCGGGTACCAAGTTGTGATTCATTGGGAGAGTCCTTAGAAAATGTAGTCCATCAACAAAGGAGGTGGCTTACAAAACACTCGTTCGAACTATACTTGAGTATTGCTCATCAGTGTGGGATCCGTACCAGATCGGGTTGACGGAGGAGATAGAGAAGATCCAAAGAAGAGCGGCGCGTTTCGTCACAGGGTTATTTGGTAAGCGTGATAGCGTTACGGAGATGTTTAGCAAACTCAAGTGGCAGACTCTGCAAGAGAGGCGCTCTGCATCGCGATGTAGCTTGCTCGCCAGGTTTCGAGAGGGTGCGTTTCTGGATGAGGTATCGAATATATTGCTTCCCCCTACTTATACCTCCCGAGGAGATCACGAATGTAAAATTAGAGAGATTCGAGCGCGCACGGAGGCCTTCAGAAAGTCGTTCTTCCCGCGAACCATACGCGACTGGAACAGAAAAGGGAGGTAATGACAGTGGCACGTAAAGTGCCCTCCGCCACACACCGTTGGGTGGCTTGCGGAGTATAAATATAGATGTAGATGTAGATCATCACCAAACAACGCGCGCAAGAGATCTTTCGCGCTTCTAGCAATATGGGGTGGACCGCCATCCTGCATAAACATCGTACGTTCCAGCAGGTGTTTATCAGCCAGGCTGGGGATGATGCGGTTCTGTAACGTATCGGCGTACCTCTCACTCGTCACGGTAGCAGTTACAAAACCAGAATCACGCATTTCCTGGAAGAAAAAAGGCCCAATAACGGTAGATGTGGTAAATCCAACCCATACCGACTTTCTCGTCGTGCAATGGAGTTTCCACGACAGTTTCAGGATTTTCGGTAGCCCAAATTCTGCAATTGTGGGCGTTGACAGACCCTCGGAGCGTGAAATGAGCTTCGTCGGTCCACAACACGTTACTCAACCAATCGTCATCTTCCGCCATCTTTTGAAACGCCCACACCGCAAATGCCCTCCGCTTCACTAAATCGCCAGGTAATAGTTCATGATGCCGATGGATTTTGTACGGATAGCGTCGGAAGGTACGCCTAAGTGCCAACCAAACAGTAGTGTATGGAATGCCGGTGCGACGTGCGATTGCACGAGCGCTGACTTCCCCGTGCATAGACGAACCCGCTACAGTCTCCATTTCTTCCTGAACTGTCTCAGCACCATTACGCCTTGTGCTCGGTCGGTCACTACGGGGTCTATCGTCTAAACAACCCGTGGCTTCGAACTTCGAAATCATTCTCGCCACAGCTGCATTTGTCAACGGACCTTTACCCTTTCGAATCCCATTCCTATGGCGATAGGATCGTAACGCTGAACTAGCACATTCCCCATTCTGATAATACAGCTTCACTAAAAGCGCCTTTTCAGGTACGACAACATGCTGCGACTGCCGGCGGATCTGATTCTCTCTCTCATTACAGCTCCTTTTATACACGATTGTCATGCGCAGTCACTGACCTTTTGCTGTCCAGCGCCATCTGTTGGACATTTTTTTTGTTCTAATAAAACCCCATGTCATTCCAAGCACGTGTGTCAATTTTTACCTCTGTATCTACATTATTCCGTGGTTTATTATGTTTTCAAATTTATACTGACTTTTTGATCACCCGGTATATACATTCGAATTCCGTAATAAAAAAAATCGAATTTTTTCGACGGTTTCACTGTCGTTCCCCCTTAAGCGAGTGCCGACAGCTTACCACGGACGGCAGGTGTCATGAAGACCGAAGCTGAGGACTCACATTGGCGTTCCAGCGTACAGCCAAGGTGTCACGGTCCGCAGTAGCTGTAGCCGCAAGTCTGCAGTCACTGGGTGTAACTCTTCACCAGGGTAATTCTCAGGCTCGCTCACATTCTCGTCAATACGGAGACAACCAAATGACAGTAGCAGATTGCAATGGCTAAGTCTCACTACAGTTAGCTAACTGTGGTCTTGGGGGAGAATTCTTCCTTCGGCTGAAGGTAGCACATCACGATTCGCCAGTCAGATTGTTCTGTAACTAGCAAACTACGATTTCGTCACCGCATTTGCGGTGTGGGTGTGCCGGTCAGAGTGGCCGAGCGGTTCTAGGCGCTACAGTCAGGAACCACGCGGCCGCTGCTGTCGCACGTTCGAATCCTGCCTCGGGCATGGATGTGTGTGCTGTCCTTAGGTTAGTTAGGTTTAATTAGTTCTAAGTTCTAGGCGACTGATGACCTCAGAAGTTAAGTCGAATAGTGCTCAGAGCCATTTGAACCATTTGAAGCTTGAGAAATCGCTGTATTTAAGCTGGACATAATGTCAGAGCAGCTGGCGATGAAGTCAGTTGTCCTTACTATCCGGATGTTTCAGCAGACTTGCCCCCATCGTGGTGTGTTAGTTATTGCCTGTTCCCCTTGCCTTCACACTTTCTGTTTATGCTAGGAGGCCGTGGAATGACTGAACACAGTGATTACATGTTATGGCTACGTAATGCAAAGCTTGCGAAATGACGAATTATGTGCTGTCATACTGCACTGTTGGCACTCCTTGATGACAACTTGGCTTCCTGTTGCAATGTATTACGATTGGAGCTCTGCCATCTGTAACACAGCATTCCTTGCATGCCCCGGATACTGGCTGTGACACACGGTATGAACAGGCATGAGTCGGACCTGATTCTCTGCCATCCACGTCAAGCAATAACTTTAAAAATTTATATGCCAACTGCAAAATTGAATTTGGCGTTGAAATGGTACTTGAATTACGTATCCATTTCGGCATCTCACCTCAACCTCTCGATACCAGCAATATTCTACTGTGTTTCTGTAAAATAGTTAACATATTTCTGTGACAACATTCAGATTTGATTTCATTAATGTAGAGGTACTTCGATACATCGATATGTATATATTGCAATGATATTATTCTTATGTGTGTTCTTTCTTTTGTCACTATGATCACTGACGTACTTGTAACTCTGATTTTTGGGCGCGTAAGCGGTTATTAGAGAGCCAAGCTTTGGTCGTCATGTTAAAAAGACGCAAATTGTAGTCAGTTTATGAAATGTGAACGTTAACAGTGAGGAAGATATTTTCAAGTTGTTTTATATTGTGAAGTGATGTTTTGGAACGAGTTACGTGATATTGCAACAAAAGTAATAAAAAAGAAGTGTAACTTAAATTCGGAGTGCTGATTACTTTTTTACATCACCATTGTCCTAACTTGCAAAAGTTTTATCTTCAAAAATGGTATATGAAACACATCTACAAAACTTTTGAATATCGCAGAATAACACCTAGGCTTCTTTGCATCCGAGCTTGGAATCATCACTACCTAGATTTTCGACGATTGAGCCGTGAGTTCACAACGAGACCAGCGTGGGAAACACGAAAAAATGAGTGCCTAGTTTATCCATTATTTCAAGAAATGACTTTATTGACTGTGCTCTTATGACACCTGCCACATAATATAACTTTGTTGTTGCCCGAAAATGAAATATTTAGCAGCGTGAGCAACACTCAAAAACCATAATTAATTTTTGACCTTTGTTGTGGTAGGGTTGTTAGAGCGTACAACCGTTATTTGAGCGCAACAGCTTTCCTGGAGAGTAGTAAACTCAAGGACTTTGTCACAAAATTTTTACATACAAAGTATCTTTACTTTGTCCACAAACTGATTTTGCTCTCTGTGTATCGACTGGTGCTAATTCATCACAAGGCCTCAAACTGTCACCCAGCGTAAAAGAGGAACCAAGTGCACTCTTCAAGGTCTCTTCTACCTGAATAGCTTCTTTCTTAGTGTAGAGCACCCCTGATACATGAAGGCGGATTACATTTTTCCATCTCATCCCGCAACTCCAGAGATCTGACGCGAAGACCGTCACAGAACCGACAGGGCCCCTGGTTGCGACACTCCACTCAGTTCCAAACCAAAGGACGTCGATCAGTTCTGAATATGATGCTGGAAACTGTGAGCTCTGCTTGCTGCTGGCAAGTGAGGCCAGCATTATTCACCACTTCCGCCAGCAGCCCTTGTAAACTGAGGGTTGCCTCAGAGCCCGAGTAACAGGAACCACACATTGAAGAGGACTGCACTACACCGGCGATACCTGCAGACAGAGCCACCTCCAGATCTTGTAAGAGCCGCCCATCCACACGACATACCGAGTGCACATTGAAGTGCTTTCCTGCCCTCGACATTGTTTACATAATGGGCACATAACATGCCTAACATTGGAGCTCCAAATAATTAACAAAACCCTTCCTCCCCTGAGCCAGCTCAGATCCTGTTGAAGGAGCGGCCACTTGCTTACTCGCAGGATAAATGGACAAAGCCAGACAGCTAATGACCAACAGCATCTTCAGTTGACCGCAGAATACGACCAGTTTCTCTTGTGTCTGCACTCAGCATGCACACTCCCTAACCCTCCTACTAATAAAATGTAATGAAAACAATAGTAAGAGAAAGATAAAAATTGTCAGTATTATCGTTATAGAGACTCTTGGTCATTTTGTTTAGATTTGTGATGCCACATGACCTCGATCATTGACTTTGATCTAGGTCATTGACATTTTGAAGATGACAAGGTACACCTCCTTTTTGATGATGCAAAGCATTAGTTTAGTGAAAGTCAAAAATGTTTACATAACAGAGTTCCGTAAGTACATACACAGACACACTCACACACACACACACACACACACACACACACACACACACACACACCACAAGGTTACATATTGTAGCCCCAGCAGTAAATTTCATTACTTTTATGCTTTACTCAATTTCATACTTAAGCAATGTACTGTTTTAGCAGTCAATTTCATTTCTCTCTCTCTGTTTCCATACTCCACTAATTTTATGTCAAACACTTTGGTATCTCATTATCAGTGTAGTACAGAGGTAATGGGAAATAAATGAGAATTAAAACAAAGGAAACAGTCCAGATAAAACATTTATTATAAAAAAATATTAAATTTCAAAGAAAGCTAGAAGCACATATGGATATGCCCTATTTAGAGTTTAAATTGCATTTTATTTTTTACATTATTTTTTACACTGCAAAATCCTTACAATTCTAATTCATCTTTGCCTTATTTTTTTTTAGAATATCATCTATTGTAAACAGTAAGTTATTCCAATTTGAGAAAGCTCTACTAGGTAAACGAATTTTGACAGCTGTATCTGCCTTAATGAAATCGAAATTACACCGAACTGCCTTTTGTGGGTAAATTGTATTTAATATGAATAATATGTCTTAGTGTAATAATCAACCACTTTGTTATATTGAAACAGTATAACTTGTGTGTACTAAATGCATTCATACTAATCATACACTTCAAAATCAAAATATCGTTCAGTGTACTCCCTCTGAAGTACATTATTTTCACATTCACTTTTGACAAAACCTTTCGATTAGGACCAAATCCAATGACTTTGTGTGTTAGACCTAAACACATCTGTGAATTAAACACAGATCTGCAACAATCTTCCTTTAGAGAGTGACCATTAATATATTTCATATTTCCACTGAGATTTCTAGATCCACAGTTCTCTACTACGTACAAACGCTAGTTCGTATCATTATTTTCGAACTCAGCTCTGTCCATATCAACATGTTCCGGCAAGGAGAGATAGTTAGCCAGTGAGTCAGTAGTTTAGCAATCTCTAAGCACGTTATATATCACTGACTCAACAAAAATGCATGTGCGATTTTCTCAGAACAAGTTGGGCTTGCAAAAATGCATAATTAACAAGCTGAGACTTGATTATATCTGATATGCAAGTCATATTACACCAGATGCAACGGTCTCCTTTGCCTGATATTGAGCAGTTATATATTTTCTGTTGCACTTTCAGTAACAACATTCACTTCATTTTCGACAGACATCGTAAACTTCAAGCATGCACACACACACACACACACACACACACACACACACACACACACACACACACATACACACACACACACACAGTCCAGCGATTCGCTAGTGTCGCAGTGCTCTACTCGCTCAGACGGAAATAAAAAAAATCTGAGATTGAAATCACACAAACCTATCAAGATAGCACTCTATTTATCAGATCTAAGGGCAAGAAAGATACAAAGGAAATACAGACACATTTCACTCAGCTAACTGATCCTAAGAGGGAAAAGGTCAGAATTACGAAAATGCAGACAGACAACAGACAACCAGATTGTTACAATGAAACAGAATCGCTTCAGTGTATTAAATACATTCATACTTTCCACACACTTCAAAAACAACAAAATGTTCAGAACCTGTAAATAATTCTTCGACTGCCAGAACACATTTCCAGTTGCGAACACCATCATAATCATCCTCTTCTTCTTCTTTTTCTTCTTCATCACTGTAATCATCATAATCATCATCATCCTCATCTTAATTATCCTTATCTTGTTCTTCTTCACCTTCTGATTTCATATATATATTTACTTGAACGTCTTCGTCTTGGTGTGTCTTCTTTTTTCGAAATAGTAGTACTGATCAGTGAGAAGCAGATCTATTGGAAGCTGAAGTACACGCTTCTCGAATTGCATCAGTGAGAGTTTTTTGTACGCATATTAGACACAACTGGATTAGAGTCTGAAATTGAGAATGAACAGATTCTCCTTTGTTGACGGTAAGATACTATGTAAATATTGTACTGAACATATTGATTCACTGTGTTGTTGTGGGTGATTCAAAATTAATTCATGTTAAAATATTCACTCAGTTACTTTATATGAAATATTATTACTAGCAGAATCAGTTTTAATTTTTCAACAGACTCGATGTAGCATCCTGAGTTTTCCTCTGTGAAAACCAGCCATTACTTCTTTTGCTGTTCCACTATAGGTACCTTACGTCGTTGTGTCTGTGTTTGCCTTCATTTTGTAATTTTCTATGTTGCCTACAAGGAAAATCGGTTAGTTATGCTACAACTAATCGCAACGAACTGTAACAAAAGACCTATACATCATCATTTTATAGCAAGCGAAATATGACGTGCCACACTCAAACCCTACCGTCTGCTCTTACCAAATGAAATCGGGACTCAACTTACCAGACCACGGTTTTCCAGTCATCTAGGGTCCAACCGATATGGTCACGAGGCCAAGAGAGGCGCTGCAGGCGATCTCGAGCTGTTAGCTAAGGCACTCGCGTCGGTGATCTACTGCCATAGCCCATTAACGCCAAATTTCTCCGCACTGTCCTGAGGGATACAATCGTCGTACGTTCCACATTGATCGCTGCGGTTATTTCACCCAGTGTACCCAGTGTTGCTTGTCTGTTAACACTCTACGCAAACGCCGCTGCTCTCAGTCGTTAAGTGAAGGCCGTCGGCCATTGCGTTGTCTGTGGTGAGAGGTCACACCTGAAATTTGGTATTCTCGGTACACTCTTGACATTGAGGATCGCGGAATATTGAATTCACTAACGATTTTCGAAATGGAATGCCCCGCGCGTTTAGTCCAACCAGCATTCTATGTTCAGAGTTTGTTAATTCCCGTCGTGCGGCCATAATCACGTCGGACACTTTTCAGTTGAATTACGTAAATACAAAAAACAGCTCCGCCAATGCACTGCCCATTTATACGTTGTGTATGTTACACTACCGCAATCTGTGTAGGTGCATATCGCTATCCCATGATTTCTGTCACTTCCTTTAAGTAAAATATGGAGTCCTGTTATATGTGACATAAAGGAGCAACAGTCTTCGACTTGGACGGCATAATGTTTTGACAGAAATATTCACCATTTTGCCAAATTTCATGACCGGGGAGCAGTACCTTCACTTGTGCTAGGGAGCATCAGTGACGATTTGTGACGCATGTGCTGTTGGCCTTATGCAGTATATAAAAGTACGATGGTTCACAGAATGAATGAGTTCCGGCGAAATTAGCAGTATTCTCACCTGAAGATGGCAGCCAGATGGACTGCTGAAATATTATGCCTAGATGATTGTAATATTCAGCTGCAGAACTAACAAGTATATCAGTCACTTGTGTAATACTTAATGAATTCGTCACACGATAATATACACCACTGCACAAAACCCATAATTATTACATATTGAGGCCCCTGTAGCAAAACAAGAATATCTATAATAGCCATCTGAAGATGAGTTTCTAATAACCCAAAACCAATAATGGTTTGATTTCAATAAACTTTCTTAAACCTTGCTATGTCCTAGCTCAGAGGTCAGCATGTGTGGCTGCTATGCCAAGGACCCATGTTCGATTTCTGATACTGTCAGAGAGTTTTCTTTGGTGGGTGCACTCAGCCTCATGAGGCCAATTGAGGAGAAATAGGGGCTCCAAGTTCACGAAAGCTAGCAGTGGACAGGAGAGCAGTTTGCAACCCCTCTCCCCTCCATATCGAATATGATGATTCCACTGACAGAGAGGATGACATGTCAGCCAGTCTAACCTGATTGACCAATCAGGGGCAGAGCATGGTGCTTTGTTTTTCTTAAACCACACTTTTGGCTCATTGTTGTTTTAAATTACAAATCTTATAACAATACTTCTTAAATTTCACGAGACTCTACAGCACCCCAACTGATTCATGTAAAAAGCATGTTAAGAAATTGGCCAGTACATGAAATAACCTTCTCAGTGCGTAGTTCTGGAATGTTTTAAGTCTCAGTATGTCTGAACAGCATTTTTCCATATGACGTTGGCATAGTCCATTATAGGTCTGATGATTGTTCTATAGTTGGTGAGGCATCAGCTGACAGAGTCCAGACTCTTGCCGAAGAATGATACACCAGACAAGAAGACAAGCAGTCGAATACACTTATATGAAGAGAGTAAGCATAATGATTTCAAAAGTAGTCCTTAATGCACTTGTAGTAGTGGTAGTAAAAATAACAAGTGGGATGCTCATATGACTCTGTTTTAGTGCATGTAATATGTTCGCCAGGACAAAAACATCAGAATCACCATAGTCATTAAGCAAAAAATTCAGTAACTTCAAATGTTTAGCAATTCATACAACTATCTTTAATTAAGTTCTGTCTGACAAGAGCCTGTACAAACATTCAGTCAAAGCTTGATAAGATTTAAAAGTGATGCACAGATGGAATGCTTGCTTTAAAGTTTTAGAAACATAAAATTGTGCAATTACGAAAACTACAATATCAGTGTGTCACAAGCGGAGTCAGTCAATAATAGCAACAGTTAACACTTTTTGTGGCTATGATGTGAAATGATCATATAGGCTCAAATGTGCATAAAGTAGGTGGCAGACTTCATTCCACTGAAAAGATACTGGCAAAATTTAGTCACTCAATAAAGGCAACTGCTTGCAAAACACTTTGACATATTATAGAGTTTTGTTCGAGTCTGTAGGAGCCATACCAGTTATGTCTAACAGGGGATAGTGAACAGATACAAAAAAGGGCAGCAGGAGTAGTGATTTTTTTTTTATCCTGCCATGGAAATGCTGAAAACCTGAAGTGACAGACACATGAAGGTAGACACCATTGTTCTGCATAGGTTTACTAAAAGTGCAAAGGATCAATATTAAGTGAGTAATCTAGGAATATTTATTTATTTATCTGAAGACAATTTCCTTTGTATAGGTGTATTCAGGACATACGCAATTTCAATTATGTTTCTAAATATGACCTAACACAGACATCTTAATTCACACCAATTTTAATTTAATCACCCGTAGATGAATATCCAACACCAATACAAGATTTCCTTGAGAAAAGCCGGATAAGATAAAAATGTGGTTAATCACATTTTAATGTCTACACAAATTCACACACTCATCTTCGTATTTTGAGCTATACACTTTCACCATTTCACTTCTGCAACATACACCATCCACTCACTAATTTTCACCACCTCTCGCCCTGACAGCCTCACTTTATTGCACTATACCAGTTACAGACACCTGGGACAAACAAAAAAAGAACAAGCAGCAGCAGGATCATTCTTATATAATGAGAGAGTACATATACTGTATATTTATGGTTCCTGCTGGTTTATGAATACACAAGTGTCTTCATAATTTCTTGTTTGAAGAAGACCCTCTCTACTGTTCAAAAATGGCTCTGAGCACTATGCGACTTAACTTCTGAGGTCATCAGTCTCCTAGAACTTAGAACTAATTAAACCTAACTAATCTAAGGACATCACACACATCCATGCCCGAGGCAGGATTCGAACCTGCGACCGTAGCGGTCGCTCGGTTCCAGACTGTAGCGCCTAGAACGCTCGGCCACTCCGGCCGGCCTCTACTGTTCAGCTTTTAGGTATTCTTTTAGCTACACTCCTGGAAATTGAAATAAGAACACCGTGAATTCATTGTCCCAGGAAGGGGAAACTTTATTGACACATTCCTGAGGTCAGATACATCACATGATCACACTGACAGAACCACAGGCACATAGACACAGGCAACAGAGCATGCACAATGTCGGCACTAGTACAGTGTATATCCACCTTTCGCAGCAATGCAGGCTGCTATTCTCCCATGGAGACGATCGTAGAGATGCTGGATGTAGTCCTGTGGAACGGCTTGCCATGCCATTTCCACCTGGCGCCTCAGTTGGACCAGCGTTCGTGCTGGACGTGCAGACCGCGTGAGACGACGCTTCATCCAGTCCCAAACATGCTCAATGGGGGACAGATCCGGAGATCTTGCTGGCCAGGGTAGTTGACTTACACCTTCTAGAGCACGTTGGGTGGCACGGGATACATGCGGACGTGCATTGTCCTGTTGGAACAGCAAGTTCCCTTGCCGGTCTAGGAATGGTAGAACGATGGGTTCGATGACGGTCTGGATGTACCGTGCACTATTCAGTGTCCCCTCGACGATCACCAGTGGTGTACGGCCAGTGTAGGAGATCGCTCCCCACACCATGATGCCGGGTGTTGGCCCTGTGTGCCTCGGTCGTATGCAGTCCTGATTGTGGCGCTCACCTGCACGGCGCCAAACACGCATACGACCGTCATTGGCACCAAGGCAGAAGCGACTCTCATCGCTGAAGACGACACGTCTCCATTCGTCCCTCCATTCACGCCTGTCGCGACACCACTGGAGGCGGGCTGCACGATGTTGGGGCGTGAGCGGAAGACGGCCTAACGGTGTGCGGGACCGTAGCCCAGCTTCATGGAGACGGTTGCGAATGGTCCTCGCCGATACCCCAGGAGCAACAGTGTCCCTAATTTGCTGGGAAGTGGCGGTGCGGTCCCCTACGGCACTGCGTAGGATCCTACGGTCTTGGCGTGCATCCGTGCGTCACTGCGGTCCGGTCCTAGGTCGATGGGCACGTGCACCTTCCGCCGACCACTGGCGACAACATCGATGTACTGTGGAGACCTCACGCCCCACGTGTTGAGCAATTCGGCGGTACGTCCACCCGGCCTCCCGCATGCCCACTATACGCCCTCGCTCAAAGTCCGTCAACTGCACATACGGTTCACGTCCACGCTGTCGCGGCATGTTACCAGTGTTAAAGACTGCGATGGAGCTCCGTATGCTACGGCAAACTGGCTGACACTGACGGCGGCGGTGCACAAATGCTGCGCAGGTAGCGCCATTCGACGGCCAACACCGCGGTTCCTGGTGTGTCCGCTGTGCCGTGCGTGTGATCATTGCTTGTACAGCCCTCTCGCAGTGTCCGGAGCAAGTATGGTGGGTCTGACACACCGGTGTCAATGTGTTCTTTTTTCCATTTCCAGGAGTGTATATGAAGAGTCTAAATAACCTCTTCATTTATTTCTGAGTACAAATGTCTTTTCAGTGTGTTTGATTATGAAAGGTTACTTTCTGCATAAAATGTGCCCAGCAGTTATGGAATATTCGTCAGTTAATTTGAGTTGCTTCTTATGTATATAATAACCATCACTGTTTCTCATATTGTGATAGCATATGTCTCTATTTAACTGATCAGTACTATTTGCTTTCAAGTGCATAATTATTGAAAATATATATAGTGAAGTGATGGTTATGATATTAATTTCTCTGAATTTAATTCTGCACGACTGTCTTTGAGTCAGATATGTGGTACATTTAACAACCTTCTTCTGAAGCTTCAGTAACCTATGTATATGCATATGAGCTACATTTGCCCAAATTATAATGCAAAATGATAAGTAAAGAGCAGGCAAGTCCATAATACATTTTAACAGTGTATCAGTATTTATTGTTCTAAAGATCATCCTCATTAATAATGTGCTACTCCTTATTTTTTAGCATACTTTGTTGTATTGGTCTTCCTGTGTCTAGTGTTTATCAACATGACATACAAGAATTTGTGATTCCTTACTTCCTTGAAAACCGAATCACCTAGTTTAAGTCAGATATTTTTAGCCTTTGTAGTTTTATTAGTTTGCAGTCCTATGTATGTTGTTTTATTTGTGTTTACAAACCAGTTATTTTAACTAAAGTATTTGTAAGCCTTCCTTAAATTTGCAGAGGCTCTTGATTTCACTTCTTCTACTGAATCACTTTTTATTATGAATGAAGTGGTCATCTGTGAACATCACTACATTGTCGCCTACTATTGATAACAAATCGTTTACAAACAGAACGAAAAGAAGGGGTCCAAGAACTGATCCCTGGCGTACACCAAATTTTACTAGTAACTAGTTGAAAAATTGAGGGTATATTTGTAGTTGTATCACTTGTTTTATCCTTTACATCTACAGTCTTCTCTCTGTTTTCCATAAAGCATTTTATGACATCACCTATTGTACCTTAAGTACATTTAATTACAATTTGGTTTGTGTATTAGTCTATTGTGACAAACCCGACAGGTTCCTGAGTACATTATTATTCTCTATAAGATGTAAATTACTCTATTTCAAGAGAGTTTCCACAATTTCAGTAATGACAGATGTGATAGCAATTAGTATATAGTTTACAGGATTTTTCTCATGATCACTGTGACAAATGAGCACAGTCTTAATCTTTTCCAAGTGCTCAAAAAATGACCCATTTCCTTGGTTGAGTTTATCAACTCAATCAGACATCTAATTAACCACCAAGCAAGGTACTTTACTATACAAGTAGGTATTCCATCTAGACCTGTGTATTTGCGTTTTACAGTATGTATTACTTTTATTATCTCTGGTTCATTTTCTGGCAGCAGCAAAATACCTTCTGTGACTTGGAGATGTTACTCAGATTTATCGATTTTAGGAGCTACTGGTGTCCATTTTGTTATGGCTGTGGTGGTCTAGTGGGTAGTGCACTAGATTGTGGCCCTAGAGCACTAGATGCTGGGCCTGATGAGTGTGTTTCCCTCCAATCGTCTCCCTTTAGTAATATATAATATATATTACTAAAGACTATATTATAGTCTACTTAGATTTTCTGGCTTCAGCTGTCTAAATACTAACAGTATTTTTCTGACAGCAAACATTGATTCCTGTTATTTCACCTGCTTGTCTATAATGGGATGAGACTGCAGTATTTGTTACCTGCACTGTTTATATACTCTGAGGAATGTTAGTAATTACATGATCCATCAATGCTTCTGAGGTCTGACAACAACTTTCTGGGCTATGTACACTTAAATTGAGATCGTAGGCACTGATCAGATCAGAAAACTTCTTATATGACAAATATCTTTTAATGTATCAGTATTTAGTATTCTCTACTCTAACTGTTACTCAAGCTGTTTAAGGCAATTCATTGAGGTCCTTATCTAGGAACACCTCTAGTTATTTTAGAAAATGTCTATTTATGAGGTAAGTGATCGTTAGATACCTAACATCAAGCAATGTCAAATCATTGTTAAATCCTCCAGGCAGATGAAGTGGTTTCTTGGTGCTGCACATTTTCACAATTTTGAATAAGATAAAGTGATGCTGCAGCGTTCACTTTCAGCATGCAGGTGTAGAAGTAGTTAAAAAATAAGCCAGTTTAAGAAATTCATGCAATTTGCTCGTTTATTTATCTGTAAAAGTCGACTTCGGAATTCCCCTTTGCGTTGATTTCGAATTCTGTTCATATTTTACTGTTAGTATCGCTTCTGCATGATCTTTCATTGATTCTATCAACAGTCGTTTGTACTGTGATAAATTATGAAATTTTGAGCATTTGCGAGAACCACAATAAACGCGTTCTATTATCGCCAATTCCAGGCTTAAAGCTACTTGTGCTCTTTTAAAATTTTTGCGAACAGTAGCCCTATCCTCTTTAAAAACTCTCTAATTTCATTGTACAATTGCGTGACAAACAGCTTATTTTTAGATTTTTTGGACATATAAAAACTATATTTTTGTAATTTTCGTAAGTTATGAGAGTTACCATTCTAGTAATCATTTTTTTTTTCTTATTTCCATTATCATTTCCATTTTTACCAGCATTTCCACCTTTTTGTGGAGAATAATTTCCTTCTATCCTCATGTATCAAGTCAGGTGAATCGCCAAAAACCTTTCCAGATCATCCTCTGTAGCGGTGACCAACTGTTCACGTACTGGAATGGACAATTTTGGCTTTATTATGTGCAATACCTCTCTTGTTATCTGGTTTTGATTATTTAACTTTTAATATATTTACACATACTGCCTTGCTTGGGATTATACATCGTCGGATTATACACTTCCTGACGTAGCCTTTTCTGGGTGCAGGTACTCCAGTACATAGCTAAGAATACTTTTTCAAATTCGTCAAGCATCTTACAGCTATCAGCTGTTTCCATAGCCCATAAGACTGCTTCACCGTTAATGTATTCGACGCGACGAATTGTATTTTTTGTCGCTCTGTCCACACTTTCGGCAGAACGTGTGTAAAACTTTTTATAAATACCACGGAATGTACTACTTTCTTTTCCATAGAAAAGATCTGAAACTGCCTAACTGAAAATAGTAAAATAGCACCACTGCTCCCCTTACCTCAGATATAGTCTGCAATAGACTGCTGCTTGCAAATGGGGGTTAAAAAGGAACCGTGAACAAAATTTATGAGATGGCTTAGTAAAATTTTACATCAGACGCTTAGAACCTTAAGTATGTCACACACGCATCTCCTTCCAGGTTTCACACGGAATCGTCATTCAAATTACTCATCAGCCGTTATGACCACGTGTTAACTAGGTGGGGTGAGGCCCCAGGTTACTTTAACATTGCAAAAAACGCTGCTTCTAAAAGTGAAACTATACGATTTTTTAGAGCTATTGCTGCTCTCGTGTGCTGAAGGCACCATGTGATTGCAGCACTATAATGGATAACGCGAGCCCCCATACTCGCCTCCGAAAAAGAAACCCTAACTGAAAACTTTAATTGTAAAGGCAAAATTTCTCAAAAAATGAATGAATGCCCGTAACGACACGCCAACTATTTCAATCCTGAAAAAGAGCGGATTAGTAACAGCGTAAAACATAATACCTCATCCCAGGGTGAAATTGGCGGCGAACACGGAGATCGCCCTCGATTCCGTCCGGTTATTTCAGCCGCTACCCCAAGAGTGACTATCTTGGCTGCTCTCAACGGCCGATCCCTTACATGGAGGGGAGGGGGACTTGTTATCAACCCTGGACTACCCCCTGGATATTCATCTGCTAACAACAGGGTCACATCAAAAAATTTACAAAAAAAAAATATCATCCAGACTCCTATGTCAGTTGCATCTGTCTTGTAGCAATTATAAAAACAATGTACATAAAAAAATTAACTCGTTGCATTGAGTATGCTTAAACAATAGAAATAAGTCCTATGGCACAATAAAACATCACCAAAGATGAACATAACTACTGTGGACAGTATCTCTGTGTTGGTTACTATAATTCGTCCAATACAACCTAACTACTATCTAATATTATCAAGAATTATTTTTCTTTTTTTTTAAATCATTTATCTTTCATAATCACTAGCACTGTTAAGTCTCGTACAACAGATGTCAGCAATTAAAAAAAACACATAACATAATGTTCAAGTAAAAATAATCACAAATGACCTGGTTAATCGTTCATGAAAGTTCACAAGGGACCACTTTCCACTACTGTAAGCGCAAGATAACATCATCACGCCATAAAATACATCATTGCTATGCAATACTCATGACTTTATGACCAACCATTCTACTTCATTCTTTCCTTCAGCTTCAGCCGCACTATAACTGATCACAAGAAAAGTCTCGTATCCATCAAGTGTTGCTTGCACAGTGCAAATTGACTCCTCATGACATCTGACGAAAATAAATCTTAAGGCAATCATTCTTTTAGTTACAACACATCCCATGACAATTATTTGTTTCAAAAAACAGGCAAAACACAACACTCATAATGCTAATGCAAACTGTATTTAACCAAGGATGTAAAGATCATAAATTACTCCCTTTATAACCTAAACTCTTGCAATTTGACAGAGGAACAACCAAGGTATTACAAAAATTCTAAAATCTATCAATGCACCAACTCTTCAACCTGAAGCATTTACTTTGGCACCTCTTTGACAAAACGCCTTCACTGGCACACAGGGTATGATCTAAGGACAAGAAGAGGACGTTCTTCCAAAGATATTTGGTGGATCGACTATTAGGGACCACACGCATTGCACAATTTCGTTGCAGTGAGAAGGAGCACAGTTAGATACATACACTGAGTTCCCATACATTAGTCATTAGCCCCTCACTTCTTCCATCATTGTCATCTCTCACCCAAGATTTGATTAACACCCACTTACTGTATCTCATAACATGTCCTTTTATTACTCCCGAGCTGTCCTCTGCTCACTACTACACGAATCCTTTAGCTATTATTTGTAGTCGACATGTTTCTTACCACCTTTAATGTCCCCCTTGATTCAGAGCACTATTTATCCAAGTGTCTGTAAGGCTCCTCACATACTACCGTCAGCCGGCCGCGGTGGTCTAGCGGTTCTGGCGCTGCAGTCCGGAACCGCGGGACTGCTACGGTCGCAGGTTCGAATCCTGCCTCGGGCATGGGTGTGTGTGATGTCCTTAGGCTAGTTAGGTTTAAGTAGTTCTAAGTTCTAGGGGACTTATGACCTAAGATGTTGAGTCCCATAGTGCTCAGAGCCATTCAATCACATACTACCGTCCTACCCAGAGTTCTGTCCTCATTACTTGCACTCTCTCATTAAACCATGAGTCCTATCCTTGTCACTGTCTTTTAACTCAGTCTATAATTCTTTAAGTTCTAGAGAAGCACCAGCTTCATGTTGCAGGACCTTTGTCCTAGGTAACGAATAATATAAACAGTCACTGTCCTGTTACGAGGTCCGAATCTCCATCACTTCCTCATCTACTAGTCTCATCTTACCACAGTTCCAGAAATCATCATTCGCCTACTGTCCTGAGCATTGTCCCGATTTCTACAACCAGTGACTAAAGTTTAACCTTCATGCCAGCTTACTAACTGCTGTCGGATGTTCAGTGTCGTGACCTCCGACGTCGGCAACGAGGGACACGCCCGCCTGGCGCACTGCTAGGGCGTTGACGTTCGTGACGTGCGCACCACTCCTCCGAGCGCGCTGTCAGATCCTTTGAGTTCCACAGCTCGTGACACGCCCCCTGGGACGCGCTGCTAGGGTGTTGACAGATGTGTCCTGGCATTTCGCCGGGTCAAGGACACCGGCCGTGAGGTACTGCTACCAGGTGTTAGAGCCCGCAGTGGAGGGGGAGCGCTGCACCCCTCAGGGCTGGCGTGGTGGGGCACCCCCTCTCTGCTTTCCCCATTCAGACGCAGGGCGCAAGGCAGCTGGCGACCACATTGACTTACCGGTCGCTTTCACAGCGCCGATACTCGTAAGATCATCATCTGGCTGGCACCTGACGCCACTTCTCCTTCCTTGCTCCAGCATGTGCGCATCTTACAACAGAGAGAATTGGTATAACATCTAGGCAACAGTTCCTTTTTTCTCTTACTATTTTTTCTTCTCTCACAAGATTCTCTGGGTAATTTGCGAATGAAGAGACCTGACTTACACGGTCTTTCTAATACTTTTGAGCATTTTTCATCAGGTCGTACATATATCCCTAATATCATATTTTTTTAAGAGTGTATAATATATTCTACATTAAGTGACTGCCATAATTGTTCCAGGTGAACATTTAAAAGCAACTACCTTCAATAAGGTTAGTAAAAAATTGAGACTTACACTAATTACAAGTCATAAATTCAGCGACTCCATGTCTGGTTTTAAATTAAGGAGTCAGATTTACAACTGTCACACTAAAACTAACAGACCATTCCACCAAAAACATTTAAACACCCTCCGATTAACACATCCTGCCAATCATACATACGGATCTCCGTGCCGGCACGTTCACAGGAGCTCAGTCCGTCAGTTCACCTGATGATGGCGACATGTATGATCGCCGAAATATTGTGCCCGTTGGACACTATAGACCAACAGCACACCCGTGGATATTTTGATTATCAAATACGCCGGGAGAAACTCAAGAACACAAAGTGTTTGAAGTCACGCTGGTACGTTCTGTTACTGTGTGTTTCCATTCCATGATTAATGTGATTTGAAGAGAAGTAATAAAATGAGCTCTAACATGGAAAGTAAGCGTTTCCGGACACATGTCCACATAACATATTTTCTTTCTTTGTGTGTGAGGAATGTTTCCTGAAAGTTTGGCCGTACATTTTTGTAACACCCTGTATTTTTGTGACTCTTCCAAACAGCTAGTACCGGAAATTATCGAAGCCCCATACTATTGCCAATGCTTCCAATTCAGTGACAGTATAATTTTGTTTGACTTTATTAAGCACCCTATTTGCGAAGGCGATCTGCCGACGTATTATTTCACGATTTTCTTCCCATTCTTGGAACAACGCCACTCCCAGACCGCTCCATGAACTGTCTGAAGACATGCAAAATGGCTTACTAAGATCTGGGTGCACAAGTAGTCCCATTTCCACAAACTCTTCTTTCCGGTCAGGACACACAACTGTGGGATGGCAATCTTAATGACCCTCTTGTAAAAGTTAATCAACCCCAAACAGGCTCGTAGCCGTCTCTTCGTCTTTGGCACAGGATATTCTCTAATTGTCCAAGAAATTTTATCTCTCCCCTGCCGAGTTCGAACTTTTGGAGATTGATTGTAACACCGTGTCTACCAAACGCTCGTAGTACCTGATTCAGCACTTTGTTATGATCTTGCCACGTCCTTTCGGCAATCAATATGTCATCGACATAAATTGTCATCCTCTTCCGCAATGAATCGGGAATGACAGTGCTCAATGCCCGAATAAAAGCGGCTGAAGATATATTAAGGCCGAATGGCAACTTGTGGAAGACATAACAACGCCCACACCAAAGGAATGCCGTATATTTTCGGCAAGATTCATCGATCTCCATCTGCCACTAGCTGGCCCTCATATCGAGTGAACTGAGATCAGTCACCCCATGGAACTTTTGCAGTTATTCGTCAAGTGTCTCAGGCCGATCAGTTCCCTTGTCGATAATAGTATTCAGTTGCCTCGAATCGAGGACAAGTCTCACTGATCCGTCTTTCTTGGGAACACATATCATGGGGTTATTATAATAACTTACACTACGTTCAATAACTCCTTGTTCTAACATGGAATCGATCTCTGCAGATACTTTCTCCCGATTGGTCGTACGAAAAACGGTTTATGTGGTTTTACGTGGAACTTGTAAGTGAAGTCTTTGATAGTGCCAGTATGCCCTTAAAGCACTCACCCGTTACTCTGCAAAATCGCCTTCAACTCTTCACGTACACTACCTGCTTCAATATGTTCTATTTTCTTTTCGATAACTTCGTCACTGACTGTTTTCACTCGCGCCAACTCGCACTGTAAGTCAACCTGCCTCTGATAGCCATATTTTCGTTGATGTTCAGATTCCACAGATAATTTAAAGGAGGCCATCGCGCCTTCCTTAACATTTACCAATTCGTCAATGCTCAAATGTACTTCCTCCTCATCAATTATTACTGTAGTGGAACCATTGCGTATGTTTAGTGTAGCTCGATACTTCCTCAAGAAATCCAAGCCTAAAATGGCTTCGACTGTCAATTTTGACACAATCAAGAACACTACGCTCATCATCTGCCCTTGACATTGGAAATCGATATGGCTCTGACGTCTGACCTCAACACACTTTCCTTGCACTGTTCCGCGGACTATAGTTCTCTGTAATGGCAAAGTCGGCCATCTTATCCATCCCCCACAACAACTGTAAATGTCCTCCCTCAAAACTGACACTTGACTGCCTGAGTCCACCACACAGGGGATGATAATGTTATTTACAAGTACACTTACTATGGGTAATTTAAACACTTCCATTTCTTCGTGCTCTTCCAATAATACCTCACTCATTTCGCCATACTCTACATTCAAAACTATGCTACTATTTACAGGATCACTACACTCAGGAGTCGGCCATGTCAGTTATCTTGCTTCTCGTGAATTATCGTCACTCCGCGCATTATGACATGGGTCAGCTGATCGTATTTCTACACCAGCCGGCGGTGAGGGATGATTATATCTCGCTGCGTTCCCACAGGAATTCCTCCGGTACTGATTATGTCCACGATTACCTCGCGTTGCAAAGCCTCTACTACTCCAGTGATTAAAATGTCGGTGGGGCACGTAATTTGTTTCTCGGTTGCTTTGCTCTCGCTGATAATTGTGGTGTCATACCTGGTCATCCCTTCTCACTTCGTTAGGTCCATTGTGACCAATCTCTTCCCCTAATTCTTGTAAAAGTTGTTGGAACACCACATCATGCATACTTCGACCCGCTATCGTAATTTCTCTCCGCAGTTTCGGAGGTAATTTCGTGAGACATATCCTAACCAATTCTACATCTGAAGATGGCGCATCCAAATACTGATTATCCTTAATCATCTCGCGAAAGTAACGAACTTGGTTGTTTTCCGGACTGTTTTGACAGTTTTCTTTCGTCAGAATATTTAATTTTATCCGATCTTGGATACCTTTCGACCAAAACTCGTTCAGAAAAGCCCGTGTCAAATCTTTGTACGTGACACAGTCGCGGATTGCAATCTGCATCCGCGCACTCGCCTCATCTCTCAAGTGGTTATACACAAAGTGTATTTTCAACGTGTCTCCCCACGAAGCTGGCAATGTATTTTCAAATTGGCGTAACCAGACACGGGGGTGCTGATGGTTATTGGAGTCAGGAAAGACCGAGTAATTTAAGACAGACACGAAATGCCGCCTACATTCTTCCTCATTCATGTCTATCGATTCGACACGTACTGCTGGGGCTCAGGCCACAGGAGATCTAATACTACATAAGAGCTCTTCCAAGTCCCTAATTTCTTCTGATTCAGTACGGCGTCTTTTATTGGCGGTGCTTACTTCACTGTCGTTCCACGAAGTGGCTGCACTGTTCCTTTGCACCTTATCCTGTTTCATTAGTTCAGCTAAACTATCCCAATTTCTACGATTAATGTCTTCCTGAGCCTGCTTAAATCGGAGTAGTGATTGGACCTCTTGGCTGTCACTAATCGCTATTGGCTGTGTTCGATCGGATTCTGCATCTACTCACAATGTGATTTCCTCAACAGCTCTGGCTAAGTCATCAATCCTACCTACGACTTTGTCAGTCTGATTCTCTTGTTGCGCCACCTGCTGACAAACTTTTTCCAGTAGCTCCGTCTGTTCACTACAGATTTCATTTACTAACGTCTTTTATTAGATCACTGACTCCATTCTCCTTATTCGAGAGGTCATGTTCAAGTGCAGCTACTCGAACCTCTATGCGTTCACTAAGGTCAGATACAGTTTTCTGAATTTCGCGCACCTCACTTTGCATAGCGTCAGTTGTCACAAGACTTTCCGCGATTATGGCATCAATTCCGCCGCCAGCTTCCGTGAATCGTGCACCGATTGCATTCTCTTGATCCTCGAACTGCTTGTGAATCAATTGTTCTTGCTCATCCAAGTATTTCTCAATTTCGGCTTGCACTGCATTAAACATGGTACTTTGCTCATCAAAACGAGTATTAAACACGGTATTTTGCTCATCAAAACAAGTATTAAACGCGGTATTTTGCTCATCAAAACGTTTATTTTGCTCGTCAAAATGTTTATGTTTATCATTCCCTTCAATCAGTTTATTCAGAGCTGAACTAAGCCAATCTTGCCCCAGCTGTGGGGGCGCGTTCATTGACCGGCGGTGTGGGCGCGCTACCTAGCGCCGCTCCCTCGTGAACATGACCCTCAGAAGACGGTTCAATGTCAGGGACGCTTCCTGCCTGCCCCGACACTTCGCGTATTTCACCCGAATTCTCTTCCGCCATATTTGTACAGTTTTTTGCTCCCGACCTAGTTATTACGCTCAATCCACTCAACGAACTTTAGACCCCTGTAAACTCACTCCGCAAAATACAGTGTACTCAACTATTGCTACCCAACTATTTCCCGCCAAAATTAATACCACGTTATTAACCCAATACAAAAAAATAAAAGGCTATCCCCCAAAAAATTTCACAACACAACGCTGAACATGGATAGACAACAACAACGACGAAGATCATGGACACAAATGCACGAATAAATCCCTGAAAAGAGCAAAAATTAGTAGAGTAATGTTTCTGTCTGCTTCTCAAAAAGATGCCTAGCATTCGTTAAATAATCCTGGCACAGGGTTCACCAGATAAAAGATTCCTTCAGCTTAGTTATGCGTCGTTACCTTTTTGTATCTCTCTTCCTCTGTTACCTTCTATCTATGCTAGAGCGTGCCAGACGTGTGTGTGGCCAAGTCGCCTCATTGACACGTGCTTGCCCGCTTGATACATTTCTCGGAAGGACTGAACTTAAGGGGCCGGCCCAACGTTTAGTTAAATGATCTGGTGATTATTATGTTAATATTGCGCAACAGATAACGCGGGGGAGGGCTCAAACAACCAAGTGGGCAGTGTCAATAAAGGCCACGCTCTATCATGGTCTATAAGGACACCACTTTGTTGGTAACAATGCTCTCACACAGGACTGGGGTTTGTAATGATCATTAAATTCATGACATTGCTCTCAACACAGGACTGGGGTTTGTAATGACCACTAAGTCCATGACATCAAGTTTATAGGACATTTATTGTCTAGATTCCCAGAAACTTTACCAACTTAATATGGCATTTATTATCTATATTCCCCAAAACGTTACAAATTTAATAATTGCAGCAAACAAAGTCAAGTCAAATAACTTCTAATTTTGTCTCGCACTGAAGGTGCTTATACTAACAGGCATCTTTTTTCTACTTAAGCACTGGGAAAGAATATGGGACTACGTTGCTGCCCTTGTGGTCCGTCTGCTGGGACAGTGATCGAAATTCGCACCCAAGATTACTACTAGGACCGAATAACAAAAATTCTCTTTGGCGGAAAAATGGGGGAACAAAGCAGACACAAACATGTCCCACATTCACAAAAGAAAGCAAATTCTTAAAAAACAAAACATCCTGTGAAATATGGCACACGCAAAATAATCAATTAAAGCACACATAAGCATCCTCACCTTAACTAATTTCCAAGAACGAACTTGTAGCTCGCTGGTAGTGCAATTCGGCACCACGTGGGTGACCGATACCAGCAGCTAATTTCTTTGTACTCACCCCTCTGTTCGTTCTTGCTTTCCATGCTATACAATCATTCACACGCTCAACCTATCCTTTATCAAAGTAGTTAGGACGTGCTGCTTGCAAATGGGGGTTAAAAAGGAGCTGTGAACAAAATTTATGAGATGACCTAGTAAAATTTTACGTCACATGCTTAGAACCTTAAGTATGTCACACACGCATCTCCTTCCAGGTTTCACACGGAATCGTCACCCAAATTACTCATCAGCCGTTATGACCACGTGTTAACTAGGTGGGGTGAGGCCCCAGCTTACTTTAACATTGCAAAAAATGCTGCTTCTAAAAGTGAAACTATACGATTTTTTAGAGCTATTGCTGCTCTCGTGTGCTGAAGGCACACCATGTGATTGCAGCACTATAAATGGATAACGCGAGCCCCCATGCTCGCCTCTGAAAAAGAAACCCTAACTGAAAACTTTAATAGTAAAGGCAAAATTTCTCAAAAAATGAATGAATGGCCGTAACGACACGTTAACTATTTTAATCCTGAAAAAGAGCGTATTAGTAACAGTGTAAAACATAATGCGGTGAAATTGGCGGCAAAGACGGATATCGCCCTCGATTCCGTCCTCTCAGTTCGGCCGCTACCCCAAGTGTGCCTAGGGGCGGCTCTCAACGGCCGTACCCTTACGTGGAGGGGAGGGGGACCTGTTACTAACCCCGAACTACCCTCTGGCAAACACGTGCATCATCTCTGTCTTTACTCCAGGCTTAGGTTGGCACTAAGCGACCTACAGGGTGACCACATTTCTGCCTTGGCACTACCAGCAGACTAACTCTCAATACAAACCCCAAACTTAATCAACCCAAGGTAGCGTAGTGGGATTAGGGAAAGGAAGTGCATTTATGTAATTATGAATTGAATTAAATAAACAGGTAGTCCACTTCTTCACTCGAGATATCACACTATTTAAATTAAGAAAATGTTGGAAATATATTCAATATAATGCAACAAATAACTAATTGTAATGAGATGGAACAAACTGTTCCCTCTCAACCTGCAAACCACACCTACATAACTCATTTATAAGGCTCTACACACACGCTTGCTAATTCTAAACAGTCAAAAATAACGCATTGCGCAGCCTACAGACATGCAAACCACTCCTAAATAAAGCAATACATTTATGTCGAGACAGTCAAACAACTTCTATGTTGTCTAAATAACAATCCATCTAAAAGACTCTCCTTGCTAATCATCCTTGATGATTTATTCCTCTAGGGTGGGATGTAAGGATAAAAGGAAAACATTTTATTTATTACACATTCAGTCAGGCTTGGGCACTCCTTGGGTCCTTAAGCCTGCTGTCTTTGGTGATGTCTATCTGCTGTGGAGGATGAAATGTGTCTAGGCTGTTATATGTGACTGCTTCCTCGTGTTATGACAGATTGCCTATGGGGGGGGGGGAGGAGGTGGGTGAAACGTTATTGTCTTCGATACACGATACTTGTGCCATCTTGCAGGGTTTACCGTTCCTACCGATTCTAATTGCCGAACTTCGTCCCTAAGGGCATCGATTTTGTCAAAAACTCGTAGAGCCTTGTCATGGACCTTCTCTAGTATAGTGGTCTCGTGGAGTGCGGTGCTGATGTCGACGTTTCTTGTCCAACATGGAGCTCCTGTGATCCATCGATAGCAAATGTTTTGCAGAACTTGGAGTTTGTTGTAGTTGGAGACGCACGTAGTTCCCCACGAGGTGGAGCCATAAAACATTGTGGGTTCCACCGTTGCCTTATACAATTGGAGTTTAGTCTTAGGGCTGAGATCCTTACTCTTCAGGAACGGAATCAATGACCTGGCCATCTTCTGGGCTGCCATCTTCTTGTCGTCAATATGCTGCGTAAAGAGTAATTTCTTGTCAAGGTAGAAACCGAGGTACTTCACTCCCAGTGACCATGGGATAAATTGATCAGCTATTTGGAGTCTGTCGTTCAGAACTGGTTTCCTCCGTGTGAACAGAACGGCTGCCGTCTTCGTAGGGTTGATCGTTATCTTATTTTGCAGCGCCCAGCGTTCCATTACAGCAAGTTGTCGTTGCATCCTAGCGATTAGCTGGTCCAAGTGTCGTCCAGTTGTCAGAAATGCCGCATCGTCCGCATAAAAATTCGCCGTAACAAGGGGGCGGGACCCTCCCCCCCCCCCCACCCCCAATGAACCATGGACCTTGCCGCTTGCCGTTGGTGGGGAGCCTTGCGCAGATACAGATAGCCGTAACGTAGGTGCAACCACAATGGAGGGGTATCTGTTGAGAGGCCAGACAAACGTGTGGTTCCTGAAGAGGGGCAGCAGCCTTTTCAGTAGTTGCAGGGGCAACAGTCTGAATGATTCACTGATCTGGCCTTGTAACACTAACCAAAACGGCCTTGTTGTTGTGGTACTGCGAACGGCTGAAAGCAAGGGGAAACTACAGCCGTAATTTTTCCCGAGGGCATGCAGATTTACTGTATGATTAAATGATGATGGCATCCTCTTGGGAAAAATATTCCGGAGGTAAAATAGTCCCCCATTCGGATCTCCGGGTGGGGACTACTCAGGAGGACATCGTTATCAGGAGAAAGAAAACTGGCGTTCTATGGATCGGAGCATGGAATGTCAGATCCCTTAATCGCGCAGGTAAGTTAGAAAATTTAAAAAGGAAAATGGATAGGTTAAAGTTAGATATAGTGGGAATTAGTGAAGTTCGGTGGCAGGAGGAACAAGACTTTTGGTCAGGTGAATACAGGGTTATAAATACAAAATCAAATAGGGGTAATGCAGGAGTAGGTTTAATAATGAATAAAAAAATAGGAGTGCGGGTAAGCTACTACAAACAGCATAGTGAACGCATTATTGTGGCCAAGATAGATACAAAGCCCAAGCCTACTACAGTAGTACAAGTTTATATGCCAACTAGCTCTGCAGATGATGAAGGAAATGATGAAATGTATGATGAGATAAAAGAAATTATTCAGGTAGTGAAGGGAGACGAGAATTTAATAGTCATGGGTGACTGGAATTCAACAGTAGGAAAAGGAAGAGAAGGAAACGTAGTAGGTGAATATGGATTAGGGCTAAGAAACGAAAGAGGAAACAGCCTGGTAGAATTTTGCACAGAACATAACTTAATCATAGCTAACACTTGGTTCAAGAATCATGACAGAAGGTTGTATACATGGAAGAACCCTGGAGATACTAGAAGGATTCAAATAGATTATATAATGGTAAGACAGAGATTTAGGAACCAGGTTTTAAATTGTAAGACATTTCCAGGGGCAGATGTGGACTCTGACTACAATCTATTGGTTATGAACTGTAGATTAAAACTGAAGAAACTGCAAAAAGGTGGGAATTTAAGGACATGGGACCTGGATAAACTGACTAAACCAGAGGTTGTACAGAGTTTCAGGGAGAGCATAAGGGAACAACTGACAGGAATCCTTGGATAACAGAAGAGATACTGCATTTAATTGATGAAAGGAGAAAATATAAAAATGCAGTATATGAAGCAGGTCTCAAGAAAGAGATCGACAGGAAGTGCAAAATGGCTAAGCAGGGACGGCTAGAGGACAAATGTAAGGAAGGATGTAGAGGCTTATCTCACTAGGGGTAAGATAGATACTGCCCTACAGGAAAATTAAAGAGACCTTTGGAGAACAGAGAACCACTTGCATGAATATCAAGAGCTCAGATGGAAACCCAATTCTAAGCAAAGAAGGGAAAGCAGAAAGGTGGAAGGAGTATATAGAGGGTTTATACAGGGGCGATGTTCTTGAGGACAATATTATGGAAATGGAAGAGGATGTAGATGAAGATGAAATGGGATATATGACACTGCGTGAAGAGTTTGACAGAGCACTGAAAGACCTAAGTCGAAACAAGGCCCCAGGAGTAGACAACATCCCATTAGAACTACTGAAAGCCTTGGGAGAGCCAGTCCTGACAAAACTCTACCATCTGGTGAGCAAGATATACGAGACTGGCGAAATACCCTCAGACTTCAAGAATTATATAACAATTCCAATCCCAAAGAAAGCAGGCGTTGACAGATGTGAAAATTACCGAACTATCAGTTTAATAAGTCACAGCTGCAGATTACTAACGCGAATTCTTTACAGACGAATGGAAAAACTGGTAGAAGCTGACCTCGGGGAAGATCAGTTTGGATTCCGTAGAAATATTGGAACACGTGAGACAATACTGAACCTACGACTTATCTTAGAAGATAGATTCAGGAAAGGCAAAAATACGTTTCTAGCATTTGTAGACTTAGAGAAAGCTTTTGACAATGGTGACTGGAATACTCTCTTTCAAATTCTGAAGGTGGCAGGGGTAAAATACAGGGAGCGAAAGGCTATTTACAATTTGTACAGAAAGCAGATGGCAGTTATAAGAGTCGACGGACATGAAAGGGAAGCAGTGGTTGGGAAGGGAGTGAGACAGGGTTGTAGCCTCTCCCCGATGCTATTCAACCTGTATATTGAGCGAGCAGTAAAGGAAACAAAAGAAAAATTCGGAATAGGCATTAAAATCAATGGAGAAAAAATAAAAACTTTGAGGTTCGCCGATGACATTGTAATTCTGTCAGAGACAGCAAAGGACTTGGAAGAGCAGTTGAACGGAATGGACAGTGTCTTGAAAGGAGGGTATAAGATGAACATCAACAAAAGCAAAACGAGGATAATGGAATGTAGTCGAATTAAGTCAGGTGATGCTGAGGGAATTAGATTAGGAAATGAGACACTTAAAGGAGTAAAGGAGTTTTGCTATTTGGGGAGCAAAATAACTGATGATGGTTGAAGTAGAGAGGATATAAAATGTAGACTGGCAATGGCAAGGAAAGCGTTTCTGTAGAAGAGAAATTTGTTAACATCGAGTATTGATTTAAGTGTCAGGAATTCGTTTCTGAAAGTATTTGTATGGAGTGTGGCCATGTATGGAAGTGAAACATGGATGATAAATAGTTTAGACAAGAAGAGAATAGAAGTTTTCGACATGTGGTGCTACAGAAGAATTCTGAAGATTAGATGGGTAGATCACATAACTAATGAGGAGGAATTGAATAGAATTGGGGAGAAGAGGAGTTTGTGGCACAACTTGACTAGAAGAAGGGATCGGTTGGTAGGACACGTTCTGAGACATCAAGGGATCACCAATTTAGTAATGGAGGGCAGCGTGGAGGGTAAAACTCGTAGAGGGATACCAAGAGATGAATACACTAAGCAGATTCAGAAGGATGTAGGCTGCAGTAGGTACTGGGAGATGAAGAAGCTTGCACAGGATAGAGTATCATGGAGAACTGCATCAAACCAGTCTCAGGACTGAAGACCACAACAACAACAACAACAAAAACAAGGGGGACTGTTGGGATGTCATTTATATATAAGTTGAAAAGCAGAGGCGAAATGACAGAGCCCCGCGGAATTTCTGCGGAGATCAGTTTCATTACGGAGTTTTTATCGTCGACTCGGACATACAAAATATGGTTCAAATTGCTCTGAGCACTATGGGACTTAACATCTGAGGTCATCAGTCCCCTAGAACTTAGAACTACTTAAACCTAACTAACCTAAGGACATCACATACATCCATGCCCGAGGCAGGATTCGAACCTGCGACCGTAGCGGTCGCGCGGTTCCAAACTGAAGCACCTAGAACCGCTCGGAAACAACGGCCAGCTCGGACATACAGTTTCCTGTCCTGCAGAAAGCTGTCTATGAGTCCAATGTAACAATCCGCAATAGGAGTAGTGCGATGCAGTTTGACGATAAGGTTGGGCCGCCACACCTTATCGTAAGCTTTTTCGATGTCAAGGAGTACACCAATCGTGAAGTGCTGCTTGTTGTATCGTTCTTGTATCCGTTCGGTGATCCGTAGAAGCTGAAGTTCGGCAGATAACTTGTCCTTGAAACCGAATTTTTCGGGTCGTATTGTAACCTCCCCCTCACTTATCGACCTTAATGAGAGTGAAAAATTAAACCGCGTGTACCTAATGGAAATTTGGGAAAAGCAATCGTCACCGAAGTTAATCTGTCGGTAGAGAGGGAGGAAAGGGTTACATCTAAATGAAAGGAAAAATGCAAATGAAACTGGTGGAAATTAATTTTGAAAAGGGGTAAAGTTAATAAAGAAAGTAAATGTGCGGCCGTTACGTTAACAATTAACTAGCGGTAATTAGATATTTGAGATTTGGGGGAAATTACGGTCGCCAGTCCTATGGACAATTACTATAGTAACTGAAAAAGAAAGGTTATTACACATATAATTAGCACTAGAAGCGTGGCAACTGAAGGTTGACACGTGTAGTGTGAAAACTGAAAGTTTGTCAGAAGTAATAAATTTCGCTACACTCTCACTTAATTTAGCAAAAGAATTAATAAAACCGGAAAATTGAAAGTTAATTTAGTGACTTAAATTAATAGTGAGCTTTGTTTCTGAAGCACATCGAAATTCAGTAAAATACGGTTAATCTTGGGCTACCTCAACAATCATTTCAAAAGGTACTTGAATCTACGCAATTTAGAAATAAGAGATTTAACTTTGCACTTGAATTACATGGTTCTGAACAATTAACAATAGTAAAATTTAGTACGTACCAAGCTGAGCTGCAGTCACAGGTAAGCTGAAATACGTTAACAAAACTCGCACTCTTAATTTGTGCTTGTTTAATCTAAATATTGTAGCAGCTATGAATACCTTAACTGAACTTTGAAATTAAAGCAGTGAAATCGAATGATATTACTTTAATGCTGGCGTTTGAATTGCAACGACACTCGGGTTCATTCCGGAAAAGGAAGGGACCCTGCTTGGTAATGCAATTGGGACAATGAGCAACAAAGGTTCATGCTACGTTGCTGTAATTTAGTGAGGAGGAGGAGGTTAGTGTTTAACGTCCCGTCGACAACGAGGTCATTGGAGACGGAGCGCAAGCTCGGGTGAGGGAAGGATGGGGAAGTAAATCGGCCGTGCCCTTTCAAAGGAAACATCCCTGCATTTGCCTGAAACGATTTAGGGAAATCACGGAAAACCGAAATCAGGATGGCTGGAGACGGGATTGAGCCGTCGTCCTCCCGAATGCGAGTCCAGTGTGCTAACCACTGCGCCACCTCGCTCGGTGTGTAATTTAGTGAGAAAAATTTAACAATTGGAAACGCTGAGGTCTGCCATGCAGTTCTAAAACTTTATGTGCTACCAGTCTTCCTTGTTGGTTGATTGAAGGTTTGAAGTCGTCGATCGAGTAGGTGGCGACAGTCACTCATTGTCGGCCGTCGCTGTTGCAGAAGCTGGATGTTGGCGCGCCTTCTTCTCGACACGGTCTCCAGCCGAAACGGGCTGTTGATGTGTGCCAGCTAACGCTCCCGTCAGCGACACCATGTCGTAGGCTAACATAGCACGTCGATCGCAATTACATGCTGCCAAACCCCGAAAGCGCGGCAACTCGCGGGAGCGTCACACAACACACCTGCTCCACTGCCCTCCTCCAGCCAGACTCCCCTCTGCCCGCGCTCCACGCGGCCGAGTTCACACTACCAAAGATCCTAAACACTTTGGTTCTCCACACGACCTATCGATGTATTCGTTCGATAGCATAGTTTTCCCTAGGCAAGACCCAGCGTAAAAATACAAATAGTATTTACAAAACTAACCAATTATACATCGACATAAATGCATATATATATATATATATATATATATATATATATATATATATATATATATATATATAGTAAAACAATTACAATATATAAAGACACAGAAATGTCATATCTTCAGGTAACAAAATAAGGAAAAAATTCATAGTACATTAGATGGAAATAGGAGGATATGCATTTCCGGCGTTACAGTATAACATCATGCGCTGTAAGCGTGTCATGGAGCCTCTTCAACAGCACTCTCTCGAGCACGTTGCCAAGGGTCGGCAAGAGGCTAATTGGCCGGTAACTGTTGGGTTCTGCTGGGTCGTTACCTGGCTTGGGTATTGGAACTACTCGAGCCGTCTTCCATGCCGTAGGAAAATATCCCTGCAGAAGACAGCTGTTGAGAATTCGGGTAAGGAGCACAGTTGGCTTCCTGGGCAACTGTTTCAAATCGGTGTTGCTTATGGAGTCGTTGCCTGGCGCATTACTCCGAGTCTTCCGGATAATTTTACGGATCTCTGCTGGTGTGGTGAGTTGTGGGCGGCTCTGCACAGGCGCAGTACGAAAAGCAGTCTATTCTGCTGTAGCGACGACTTCCTGTTCTTGCAGGCGGACGTCGTTAACGGGTATCGCTTGGTAAGTCGTAGCATACAGCTCCGCCTGGGCGAGTTCGTCATAGAGGAGGCCATCTGGTCCTCTGATAGCTCGTTTAGGTGGCCGCTGGTGTCGTATGTTCTTGACTACCTGCCATTCGTTCTTGGTTCGAAGTAAGAATTCATCCATCTTATCTTCCCAGACCTGCTGTCGCCACTCGGCCACTCTGCTGTGCCGTTCTCGTGTTAAGACGTGTGTTTCTCGTCGATCGATCGGGTTTCTATAGCGGAGCCAACGTCGCCTGCTCCTGTTTCTCTGTGTCTTCAGTTCTTGGAGTAGAGGAGGGAACTCGTCGAAAGCTACTACAGGGTAGACCGTGTGAGTAGTTGCCCTCCGTTTGGCTACCTTTATCTTCTGCGACAAAGTTTTTACCGCGATGTCGATGGCTTCCGGTGTTGAAACGTCCTGCGTCGGGCAGATATTGTTGTCAAGATATGTCCGAAATTGACCCCAGTTCAGAGTTTGTGATGTGGGGGGCGGAAGGTTGGCCGTTGCGTTTTCCACTATGCTGATAACAGGTCGGTGGTCAGACGAAAGATCGTCGACGGTGCGGAGCTGGAAGTTCGTCTCAATATTTTTGATGAGAGCAATATCTAGGACGTCCGCTTCTTGTCGTTCGACGTAAGGAATCCTTGAAGGCTCTCGTGGGCCATGGACTGTGATGCCCAGTTCTTCTTCCATGGCAATCAAAGTTCGTCCACGAGGGTTCGTACGCCGGGAATTCCACGCGACGTGCTTGCTGTTAAGGTCACCTCCCAGGAAGATTTTGTCAAAATTAGTGAAGATACTCCGTAGGTCGTCTGGCACCAGGTTTTTACCGAGGCTCTTGTACGCCGCAATGAAAGTGATGTTGCCTGCCGCCGATGGAACCGTTACTGCTGCTGCCTCCAGATGTTGGAGGTGTGGTAGTGTTTCATGATGGTGCCACAGTTCCCTTTTAAGCAGAACTGCGGTCCCTCCACCTCGTTGGCCTTGTCTGCCCGTTCTATAGACGCACATGTTACGAAACCTGAGCTCAGTTGTTGGACGAAGGTAAGTCTCCGATACATGAGCGATGTCGATTTTGTGACGTTGTAAAAATTCAGTGAATTCTGTTTTCTTGTGTTTCATTCCGTTGGCGTTCCATATACAGATTTTCAGGTTTCTCGTGGTCCCAGGGCGATCCATATTAAAGTGTTCCAAAGGCCTTCAATGCACTTTCGATTAAAGAAAGTATCCCCACTAGTTGCTGCACGGCGGTGAGAAGTTTGGCGACGTCAGAGAGCGCTGGAGCTATGGATTCCATCAAATGAGCTGGTGAGACGTAGGTTTCCGGTTCCGGTCGTCGTGGTGATGCTGCGTGGGCGTATGAATAATGCTGGCGGTGCTGTCGAGGTGGAAGTGCTTCAGGAGGAGGCTGTGTTACTGGCTGCCGTGTCGCCGCTGGCTGTTCTTGTGGCGTATGCTGACGGTGGGGCGGAGGGTGCGGCGTCAGGTTGGAGTTCCGTATTACACGAGTCCTCCGTTGAGAGGGCTGCGGGAAGACCGTTGTCTGTATTTCCTGAAAAGTTTCTGGTACTTCTGGCAGCCACGCCATGTGGCAGAATGGTCCTTTTAACAGGTCGCACACTTCGGTGGAGCTCCTCTGGTTCAAATCGCTCTGAGCACTATGGGACTCAACTTCTGAGGTCATTAGTCCCCTAGAACTTAGAACTAGTTAAACCTAACTAACTTAAGGACATCACACACATCCATGCCCGAGGCAGGATTCGAACCTGCGACCGTAGCGGTCTCGGGGTTCCAGACTGCAGCGCCTAGAACCGCACGGCCACTTCGGCCGGCAGCTCCTCTGGGATGAGTACATGCTGAAGATCTGTGTTGCCCTCCACAGCGAACGCAGCGAGCAGGCAAGCTGCAATAATTAGCTGTATGTTCGAATCACTGGCAGTGGCGACATTGAACAGGTCCTTCTTGTCTGTTGTAGGTTTCAATAACGTCTTTAGTATATAGAAGGTATTTGATGTCGTAAATCTTGTAATTTCCTTTTGGGCTGGCAACGTGACACAGTAAGCAGCTTGAGGTCGTAATTCCTTGGTGTTGTCGTCGCGATTTTTAAACTGGTGGACGTTGATGACAGGGAAACCCTTCTCTATCAGAGCGTCTTTCAGTTTTTCCTCCGTAACTTCGGCAGGTAGACGTTTGACAACCAGTTTGAGGTCCTTGTCCTCTGCGGCCTGATGTGTAAAAAAGTGGATGTCATTCGACACTTCGGGAGGACGACGGTTCAATCCCGTCTCCGGCCATCCTGATTTAGGTTTTCCGTGATTTCCCTAAATCGCTTCAGGCAAATGCCGGGATGGTTCCTTTGAAAGGGCACGGCCGATTTCCTTCCCCATCCTTCCCTCACCCGAGCTTGCGCTCCGTCTCTAATGACCTCGTTGTCGACGCGACGTTAAACACTAATCTCCTCCTCCTCCATTCGACACAAAGAAATTGATGGCCCGTCGTTGATCTTCATAGGAGTCAAAGTGATATTTGATCCTGTCTCGTTGGTAGATGGCCTTAAGACTGCCGTCAATATTCGCTTTCAGCGCCTTGTTGAGGTCCATGTAGTTCTTGGTATGGTAAATAGTAACGGGCGGGACTTTGCGTAGTAAGTTCCGGCCAGGCTGCCCCCTCTTTACCTGCTTCGAGATTGACGTCACTCGTCTGGTCCATACGTTCTGGAGCATCCGTAGTATCTTCCGTCGCAATAGCCGCATAACGGTTGGAAGTTTTCAGTTCTTCTGGACGTTGTCGCTTCCGAGAGTTGTTCTGCTTAGGAGAAGCGTTGAGTCGTTTTCTTTGGCGAACTAGTGTAAAATCGCCGTCTCCGTCGGTGGGCTGCACGGTCCAAACTTCATCAGAGGAGACTCCCTCCATTTCGTCGTCGTCGTCTTTTGGTGTAGAAAATTGTTCCAGGTCGTCTACTTGTTCTTAAGGCTGTGAAGTAGGAACTGTGCTAGTACGGTTGTCGTATACTTCCTGACTTTGCAGAATCATGTGTCGTATTTCACGTCTTAGTTCCCGTTGTTGCCGATCGCTCTGTGTTATCTGATGTCTCTCGTCATAGGGGTTTGACGTATGTTGTCCTCCGCTCTGCATTCGCATGAGGCTCGTCGCGGTCCTGTCCTCATTATCTTGCCTTTCAGAATCCGTTGTCGTTGCAGGGGTCGTCGCCACTGTATCCGTCCTGTGGGGGGCGGGGCACGCCCACCGACCGGCCAGCGGCCGGCCCAGGCGCGACCGAGCCAGCTGGCTAGGACGCGCGCGCTCCGTTGTCCGCACTCATCGGCATCGCGCGCTCAACTGTGTCGCCACTGAGTCCATAGCCCGACTGACTTAGTTCATATCGATGCCACTAGAGGACGCTGTAGCGACGCAAGTATTGTAATCTAAGATGGCGCCACCTATTGGGTTCACCACGAGCTTCAGACCCCAACTGGCTTAGTACATTTCGTCGCCGTCAGAGGACGCCACCGTGACACCAACTAATGACGCAAGTACAGTTATCCATGATGGCGGCAAACAGTATGTTCTCCACGAGGTCTAGTCCTCAGTACCACTAGCAGAGGACGCTGTCATCCGTTTCCTGATGTAAACCAAGATGGTGAGGGAATACGACTCAGCCTGCTCTGTGCTGCTGGGGACAGCAACGAATGACTGCACTCTATTTATTTTCGAATATTTTATTTCAGCTTGGGTTATATATACCACACTACCACAAAACGCCCATCCAGATGTGCCTGGGGCCATGTTGCACAGCCCACAGACGCGCAAACAACTCCTAATTTCAGTACACAATGGCAAACTGCTCCTAAATAATGCAGTACACATATCTGCAAACACGCTCAATACCCATAAACTGTCCAAATAACGCAAATAACAGACTACAGCGCCGCTCGCAAAATAATGCAACAGACGCGCACAAGCACTCTCCACCACACCCTGTCCCCCGTGAAACCTCATGCCCGTTAGCTGTCAAACCGCGCACAGGTCCCTGTTCAACTTCCGCAAACATGAGGTGGCGACAGCTGCATTCATACTTCATGCCCGTGAAATTCCTATCCAAATACGTGTTCACGTAGACGCCTACGATGACGCGAGCGAAGCTGGTCTGCGCGCGCCCCAACTCTCGCGAAGTGAGGCGGCCGCAGCACGGGACCCGCGGCGTCATCGAACACCAGTGAAAGTTGCATACCTCTATACAGTCACCGTTATACATGTCATAGAATTCCAAAGCGCGTTCACACCAGTCACATATTCGAGGCATCTCCAGGCGCAACTTGTCTTTACCATTGAAGGCAGAATAGCACAGAACGTGTTGACGCACTTGTTCAACCGCACGTACCCGCCCCAGCGTGATCGATGCAACAACGCCAAGTGCACGCGCATTATTAAAAACTCATCTAGCAACGTTCCCAATCTTATTCTTACGTCACATTTCTTTGTAAAAAAATAAGAGCCAAGTCGACCTCTCGGGAACTGCGTAGTGTCCCAGAAATAGTTAACGCTCGCTTTCTTGATGCCTCAGCTTGTATGCACGGAAATTCTTACCCTAACAGACCTGTTTACGAAAATAACGCCGAATGCAGTCTCCCCAGTGCTCCTGACGTCTTACCCTTCCAGATTTCAACATACGCAAACGTTCCCTCCGCTATGAAGAGACCCCTATATCACAGCACAAACGATGTCGATTAATCGAGCATTATGATTGGCTCTTACCGAATTTACACGCCGAATTACTTATGCTGCCGATATCGAAGCACCATCCACCTATTCTTTTTCGGACTTCCATCGGTTATTTTACACAGATAGCTAAATTGCATTGACAGCTAAACCCGCAAAATTGTCTCCATTTTATCAGATACATACCACACTGAGAAGAATATTCGAAGCCCCGAATATTTTTACCAATGTAACTACTCGTACAATTAAATATCACCATTCCTGCTACAGTCTGACACCAATCACTGAATGCGTAATTTTCCCTCTTGAGGACTGTGCATCAGTATCTATAGTGCTTATAATTTTCCACCTTAAAACTCTCTCTCATACCCAGCATCACAAAAACGTTACAGTTATGCAAGGAAAAATTAGCTTCAATGGTAAGCACTTCGTCAATGTAAAGAATTTTAAAAGACGTTGGTTCCTGATATGTTACGAAGAGAGTTTTTAGTTCAAAGAAGCGACATAGGTGCAGCACGAACTACATCCCATATAAAGATTCACGATACAAGAGAAGAGGTAGTTAGACAGATTATTACCTTGATGAAACATAGGTCAATTACAATCATTCCAAGAAGATCTGCTGGCAAATGAGTGATGGTACTAGCGGTTTTAAGGTTTTCATAGGAATAGGTTCTCGGATAATTATTCTGCATGCTCACTCTTAATCTGGTTTTGTTTCTGAGAGTAAACTTATATTTACAGTTAAGAAAAACAGCAGTGACTACCATTCGGGAATGAATGCTGTCAGTTTCATGGCGTGATCATAATTCTTGTCACACCTTGTTTCGAAGTCGGCCTTTGCCAATTATAATTCAATTGTTACAGAGAAAACACCAAGTGTAAACAGCAGAAAAGTGGATATTTTTACCTGGCTTAAAAATAAAAATATTCAGCACAGTATCAACCAGACTCGTGTCGATCTCCTGCAGCTCGTTGATTTATACAAGTCATGTGACAGAGTGTACAAACTTGACTTCCTTGCACGTGAATAGGTTCACACTGTTTTCCGTTTACCCACATGTCACTGTCAATGCAGCCATATGGAAATAATTTGGGCAAAGGATAGGCTATGTGGGATATAAAAAAAAACATTCATGATAACATTCACTGAATCGCTTGTGTATGAGGTTATAGACAACATCCTACCTGCAGTGTGAGCAGTCTGTGCAGCTTGCTAAAATATTCAGAAAGAATATTTTGACAGGGAAGTGGTGATGGGTACAAGCCTTGAACTTATCATCGTAAATTTACAATCAGGTTGTTCGGAAACAGATTCAAATAGAAGTGTCAGTGGTATTGCGATGTAGACTTTGGAACAAAGTAATAATATTTCTTATTTTTAAAGACTCGTGGTTTTAAAAAATGTGTTTGTCAACATATCAGCTGCATACATAATAATGAGAACTTCCTAGCCTTTTTGATTAGGTCTTTGTATCCTTTGAATTATGCAAGCTTCTCCCACCATGTTGTATGTTCTAACAACACGCGAGGATGCAGATGAATAAATTCGTCAAAACTTCCACATGTAAACCCCTGCCATTTTCAAGGCACGAATTGGATAAGGCCCTAAAATGACAGTAACTGTTACTTGTTGAGATATCGGTCGTTTCCGATGTTATCAGTCATCATTCCCTGGAGCTATTCGCAGCTGGTGGTTAATTGTTTGCTTGTTCAATGGATTATAAATGCAGTCTCTCACTGTAATGAACGAATTAATTTACACTCATAATACCCGTTAACCGCGAAAAGTATGCCATCTTACTGACCATTTTTTCGAGTTTTTTCATTAGTCTTTTCTACCACTAATTCTATTTTTAAGCACGGTGATTACACGTAACTACAGTCAAACACATCAACACACACACCTTATACACATTTCTAAAAATTCTATTAAGTAGAAGCAGTTGTCAAGCAAATATAATGATTTCGGTTTGTGCTTAAAGTTAATTTTTTTGTGTATTAAATTTTTACTTATAATACAGTTCAAATCGCAATAAATGATAATTATTGCAAGCAATTTCAATGATCTTGTCGTTGGACAATTGTCATGTTGAGAAAAATTTTACTTCATGTCTTCACAAAGCTATGTCGGCTGTTCTCGCCTCCCGATGTCACACGAAGTAAATTTATGGAGCGGTGGGCTCAACGTCTTCAGGACATGAATTAATATTTCTCTCGTGACGACTGATCAAAATTGGTTTCAACATTTACTATTCTCCCTCATAGGTTTGAACGTGTAATATGATGTACTGTAGGCAAATGAGCCTGATTGTTGTTCGCAGCAACGCAGTTCGGCAACGTGGACTTTGCGTGCTCTCCGCTGCTGCGCATGTGCAGTTCTCATCCATTCGCTGCTCCGCCTCCATGTGCGGAAGCGCCGTCTTAGGTGACGTGAGCTATAGTAACGCATTATCCCGGTATTTACGCGCTACTGACCATAGACATTTTTTGAATGACTCTAGAACAGTCACAGCAGAATCGAGTGGCTGGCAGAAACATCCAACAATTGGCATGGTTTTACCTAGACCTGCTATATGTGACCAGACAAATTCACTGCCACACTGAGCTTCGACCTCAATAGAGACAATACTTTTGTCAACTGGAATGAACATTCCCCCTCCTGTGACCTCTAATGTGTCTTTCCGATATACATTCCATGACTCGCTAAGTATCTCAGAGCTTTCCACTTTGGGTTTGAGCCAGCTCTCAGTCTCGAGAATAATCTGACTGTGGTAACTTTCCTGGAGGACAGTAAATTCAGGAACTCTGTTATGGATACTTTGACAACTTAGTGATCAAATTTTGACAGTCAAAATTTCTTTACTCTGAATGCAGTCTGACTTCCCTTGCTGTGTATGGACTGGCGAGTGTTCATCAGAGTACCACAAACTACCATCTAGCCTAAAAAATCCTAATGTGCACTCCACAAGTACTCTGCAACCCGAGTATCTGCTATCTTTGTGTAGTGCACACCTGACTGTCAAAAGGAGTCCTACAAATCCCTATCTGATAACACAGGTCTAGAAATGTGCAGTCAAGACCATCACAGTTTGACAAATTCTTTGGCTGAGAGCCTCCACTCAGCTCCAAACTAAAGGATCCAAATCAGGTCTCGGAACAATGCTGTAAATTGTAAGCTCTGCTTACACTACATGTGTGAGGCCAGCAGCCTTCACCACTTCCTCTAGCTACCTGTATTAACTTGTGTCGTAGGTGCCAATGTGAGCCATAACTTGCATGTGTCTGCACACTCGATAGCAGCAGGCAAGGCCACCTCCACATCTTGGATAAGGCTCCGTGATGGACATACTAAGTGCGCAGTAGCTTTAGTTCCAGCCCTGAACGCTATCAGCCTAAGGGACTCTATAATGCACCTAATGTTGGAGCTCTTGTGAACTGGTAAACACCTCCTCCCATGTGCCCGCTTATACCCTGCTGAAAGAGGTCCACTGTCCACTCACAGGGTGAATGGGCGATGCCAGATAACCAGTCTCCACATTAGCCCTCCACCCTGAGTGACACGAGCTGTGAGGATGGATCCACTATGTCAGGTACACTAGGAAGTGCCTTGGTAGCAGAGCCTGTGGGCAAAACAAGCAACACCTGAGGTGTCCCTAGATCCCTCGAACAGAAAACCAGGTCCAGTAGTTGGAAGAAAGCACAGTTCACACCCATTTATACAAAGGGTAGTAGAAATGATCCACAAACTTATCGCCCAGTATCCTTGACACCCATTTGTTGTAGAATCTTAGAACACAGTCTGAACTCAAACATAATGAGGTATCTCGAATGGAATGACCTGTTCCACGTCACCAGCATGGCATCCGAAAACGTCGATCATGTGAAACCCAACTCGCACTTTTCTCACATGACATACTGGAAGCTTTGGATCAAGGCAGTCAGGTATATGCAGTATTTCTTGATTTCCGAAAAGCATTTGACTCAGTACTCATCTAAGCTTACTGTCAAAAGTGCGATTATATTGAGTATCGAGCGAAATTTGTGACTGAAGCAAGGATTTATTGGTAAAGAGAACGAAGCATGCCATTTTAGATGGAGAGTCATTGTCAGATATAGAAGTAACTATTGGTATGCTCAGGGGAAGAGTGTTTGAACCCTTGCTGTTCATGACCTTATGGGCAAGATTAATAGTAAACTCAAACTTTTTGCAGACGACACAGTTATCTGTAGTGAACTACTGTCTGAAAGTAGCTGCATACATATTCAGTTAGATCTTAATAAGTTTTCATTGTAGTGTAAAGACTGTAAACTTTCTTTAAATGTTCAGAAATGTAAAATTGTGCGCTTCACAAAACGAAAAATGTAGAATCCCATGATTATAATATCAGTGAATGACGACGGAATTAGCCAACTCCTACAGATACATGGGTTAAACACTTTGTAGGGATATGAAATGGAATGATCACGTTCACTCTGTTGTGGGTACAGCAGGTCGTAGACATCAGTCCATTGGTAGAATACTGGGAAAATGCAATCAGTCTACAAAGAAAATTGCTTAGAAATTACTCATGTGATCCATTCTGGAATATTGCTCAAATGTGTGGAACCTGTACCAAATACGATTAACAGAGGATATTGAACTTATGCAGAGAAGAGCACCACGAGTGGTCACACATTTGTTTGACCCATGGGATAGAGTCACAGAGATACCGAAGAAACTGAACCGGCTGACTCTGGAAGACAGATGCACATTATCCCATGGAAGCCTATTTACAAAGGTTCAAGAACAGGATTTAAATGATGATTCTAGGAATATACTAGAACCACCTACTTATTGCTCGTGAGGACAAGATTAGACTAACTACAGCACACCATTCTTCCTGCACTCAAAATGTGAATGGAATGGAAAGAAACCCTAGTACCTAACTGGTACAACGAGAGGTACTCTCTGCCATGCACTTCACTGAGGTTTCCAGAATGTAGATATAGATACACTACCCTCCCTGAAACTTTATTTGTAAAGTCACTTCTTTGAAAAACATTTCTGAACTATTTTCGACTAGCCACTTTCTGTGTACATACACTCCCATTCCTTACACTTATCTGTACATAAGTGAGTTAATTTTTTATGGTTATCTAGATTGCAAATACCTATTTCATTCTCCCTGCAGCCTTGCTCCAGCATAATAAAAATACATGGTGTCTCAGAGGTCAATAACATTTCTACCTCATATAATTTCCTTGACATAAGCTGAACGTTTTGGTACAAAAATTTTGTGGTGGAATAATCTGCAGCAAAATGTTTCTTTTCCCCACCTGTAAGTACAAAACTTACTGATTCCTGTTGTGTGTGGGCCATGGACTTCTTCCGCTTCTTCTCTGCTGCTGCTGAAGTTGCTGCTGCCAATGATGATGACGGCTCTGCTGTTGCTGACTGTCGTGCAGATAGTCAAGGCCCTGTTGATGCAACGGCCGTTTGCAGTGTTGATTCATCTACTAGTGATGACAACACTTTACTAACAATGGTGGAGCTCTGCTGCTGACAGATGCATTGTTGCTAAAAGTTCTGCCTCTGTAGTAGATTCTCTTGCTTGTGACGGTAAGTCCTCCGCTGCTTCAGATGTATGCTGCGTTGCTATTACAGTTGATTCTTTTATTTCTCACCTCTGGCACTGTCCATACCACCAGTAATATATCTTTGTGCAGCGTGGACTTCTCTCTTATAATTTCTATGTGGTCCATGGTTTGTGAAATAAGCCCTCACAATAATTTGTTGCTTCAACAAACGTGGCCTGCTGGTGTCTCCCGCAAATCTTCTTACACGTTCTTTTTCTTGATATTATTTATTGATTCCAACAGATTCTGATCTGTTTCCCAACAGATAGCGTCTGTGAGAGATGCTAGCAATAGCACTTGCTTGCACTGCAACCTCCAACGTATCGCGCGTGTAGGGACCAAGAAGAAAAGATTAAACTCTTTATAGTGCACACATAGGTATTTAAACTGTTATGCTTACCGTGCACCATATACAAATGGAACTGAAAGAAAACACATCTGCCATGCACTCACAGTGGTTAATAGATGTTTGGATATAGATGGAGACGTAATATAAAATCGCATAACAGAATATTTAAGGCTAAGTTTCGCCATTGTAATCGGGAAATGGAAGCACTAATATTCTGTAGAAACCGATGAAACTATTTCCTACAATAATAGAAGAAATTTAGTTCGCTCGGAGAAATATATTTTTTATGTTGGCAATATAGTGTGCCTGAGCACTTGTGAAATGCGCATGCCGCATGGTATGTTCAATGTTGTGCGTGTGAGTCTATAAGAATTCGGTGTTTGTTCCTTGGCTGTGAGAGTGGGGATGAGATTGTGTGTTTGTTTTGTTGTTATTGAAGATGTAAGTCGTACGGATAAACTACAGCGATGTGCATAATCAAATATCACAGAAACGATGTATTTCATCGGTAAAGATTTTACTGCACTGAGAATATATAATATTGGTGTCGACAGACCGGGAATAAGTGTTGCAGTATTCCCAAGTGGGCTGCGGCACTTTTGAGAACGCTCAGATTGGTTGCGCCCTTTACAAATGTGAGTAATAGCGTGAAGTTTCTCGTGACTTGTTCTCTGAAATAGCCCTCCAATTTATAAAATATTGATTAAATAGGTGTGCATAACCTGAGAGTTCTCATATTGTTAATTAGATCTGTACTTCGTAACGGACTGGGTTCCGTTTTTTGTTCGTTATGTAAAAATGAATACTTTCATATGTAGGAAGTTTTGTAGCCTACGGCGTTCAAAGATGTGTTAGTCGTTTAGTGTTTTGAAACGATTTCTGATAGGAGTATCACTCCAGCTCGTGTATGTTCACATGCAGATGCGCTCGCACATTTCAGAAATCAATTTTACAGTCAAAAAAGACCTCGATAGGTTTTCAGAATGATGTCTCATTAGAATTTTGCTTTGCCTTTAAACTGCCATGACATACTATCACTTGACCGTTCAGTACCATTTAGTTAAACATTTTATCCGCAATTTAAGAGTTGTCTGTCCAAATAAAGTAGGCTTTCATTCATAGAAAGTTGGTAGATTGTTACTATTGCCATGCCCTGCGAAACCTGCTTTGTTTTGAGTTGGAGAACGTGGTGATAACCATTTTAGAGATAAGGCATATGAGTGTCTTGATATTATCCACAGTCTACAGTGTTGTTAGTACTTCTGTTAGTAGCTATTCTAAAAATACATGCTATAGAGTAAGTATGAGGAGACAATATGGTAATGTATTTAGATCACAATAAATGAAAAGCACCAGTTTGCTTTTGTTCTACAATATTACTCTTATTTTTAACTGGTTTTCAGCTTACATGACCATCTGCAGAGCTCATGCTAATGCCACTCTGTAACTCTGACATGTGAGTGGGTTTTTATTGATAGATAAGGAAAATAGAAACTAATATATTAATGTTCTGTTGTCCAGTTTAAACTACTTAACAATCATCTTGTTAAGCAATTAAAATTTGTCATCAAAATTGAATCTTGCAATCAAGTCAGATAAAACTGACATTAAATGTTCAGACTGTATACTTCATAAGTTACTCCCTGTCAACAATTAGGAAACAAGTATGCATAAGTACCTACTCTTCTCCCACCTCAGCACACTATTACAGTTGTAAGATACAACAACATAATCCAAAATATCCGGCAGTCTCATTGTAACATCTGTTATGAAGAAACAAGTATGACATCACTATTTTGTATTTCCAGACAGGTGAGACAGCTAGAAGCGTAATTTTTGACTCGTGTTTCTCATCTTCCAGTGGAAGTGACTTATTGAAACATTTGCTTTTTCCACAAACCCCTTACTTTAAGACTCATTTTTTTGTGAATCAATAAAATTCCATATTACCTCATTTTTGCTTCAACCCAAAGTTTCTGCAGTTTCCAAGATTTTCAAGGTTTCCCCATCACTAAAATTCCTGTCTCCTCTGCTGCTGGTGCAATGGTGATTCTGCATATTATGGCCCTTAGTCTCTTTTGGGCATAAGACTAATTGCAGTTGACATACTTTAGGTTGTATCTTCCTTACTGCCAGTGTATGCATAATTCCTGTCATCTCCAGGTATTTATAGTTTTGCACATGTGAAAGGATACACTAGCTGATAGTCAGTAGTTCTCCTAATGATATTGGTATTGATAGCTGCCGAAATGAGAAATGGAACAGTCTAATTGATCCAATTTGAGAAATAAGATGATTTTCTCTACTCATAATTAGTTATCCAGTGTTCATTTTGAACCAGGCTGTCACAAGCTTGGTATATATTTTATTTAACTGGTAATATCCTGTTTTAATGTATTACTGCTCCACCATTTGTTAACATTGGGTACCACTGTTATTGGATTCTTTGTAGTAGTACTCAGTAATACGTGTTGCCTACTATAGCCATCCTATGTCAAGTATGCTGTCAGAGGGGCACAGGGCATGGTAGAAGAAAACCAAACAGCACTCTGACAGGCAATTTCTAAATACCAATATCTCATTGGCTTTTTTTTTGACCTACACAAGGGATACACTAACACTTGACACCATCACATTTTACTTACCTTCCTTAACTGGGGTTTTCAAGGCACTGTTCTAATTTTTATTCATTATTTTTATCCCACTAATCAATTTGAGTTAGAATTGGCACATTGCTCAGTTCACCAGGAGTCCAATAGAACAGCATTTCTCAGGGCTCCATGCTGAGTGTTACACTTGTCCTTGTCACCATGAGTAGGCTTCTGATCTCCATCAGAACACTGGTCGAGCCTGTGCTGTATGTCGACGACTTTTGCATTTGGTACAGCTCTCGGTATGTAGCCTTCACTTACCACCTCAAAGATGCCGCCTGAAGTGCCTCTGTTTGGTTCCCTTCTCCATGACTTCCAGTTTTCTCACACGAAAATGTAAGTCATGCATTTCCGTCTATCACAGTTCAACCTAAACCAGAATATTACTTGGGTACTCATCATTTGGACAGAGTTATGCACTCCCGATTATTGGGACTCCTCTTTGATAAACCACTGACATTGTCATATTTTTCTACTAAAGATTGGCTGAGTGTGACAGCAGTTTTTTTAAACATACTTTTGAAAAATGTCTGAGAAGCACCTTCAGCTTTGAAACTGTTGGACTTAGTACATCATCATGGAGTAAGACTGGTCATTGCTACTTGCTAGATAGTCTGCATGCTGGAGCTGGGATCTTTTGGGTACACTTGGAGGTGCCTTGGTAGCAGAGCCTGTGGGCAAAACAAGCAATTCCTGAGGTATCCCTAGATCCTTCGAACAAAATACTGCTTACCGTAGTTGGAAAAAAAACACAGATCATACCTATTTACATGAAGGGTAGTAAAAGTGATCCACAAACTAATCGTCCAATATCCTTTATGACAGTTTGTTGTAGAATCTTGGAATATATCCTGAGCTCAAACATAATGAGGTATTTCAAATGGAACAACCTCCTTCATGCCAACCAGAATGATTTCTGAAAACATCGATTATGTGAAACTCGCACTTTCCTCACATGGCATACTGGAAGCTTCAGATCGAGGCAGTCAGGTATATACGGTATATCTTAATTTTCCTCAGGTGTGATTACGCCTTGAGACCCTCTACTGGGACCTCCGCCTAACACTCTTAGAATGTGCTACCCATGTGTTCGCACACACTCCTCCTTGGTTTGTATCTAGCCTGTGAATTAGGATTGATCTGTTTCAAGAACCTGAAGTTTGTTGCATCCATGATCTCTGGCCTCTGTTTATCAGGAGTGTCAGGATGCTACCTTCACTCACACTGATGGCTCTAAAATCATAGATAGGCCTAATATATGGTGTGCTTTAACATCTCCCACCAATCAGAGGCAACATTCATTGCTGGCAACATGTAGTCCTTTAACAGCAGAATTGATAGTCTTTAACAGAGCCCAAAATTTTATTACGCAGACCTCTTTCGAAGACATTTTAATTTTTAATGACACAATTAAGTCTCCAGGCTGTTATTAATCAGTTTTTCTCGTAGTCAACCTGGAATATCTGCTACTCATAATAATATTACCTGCTGACTGTTTAGCTACAGAACAGATTATTTACCTAATGTTCACATTGATGATTCCAGGTGCAGGTTTATGAGTACATAAGACCTGTACTCACTCGGAGATGGAAAAACATCAGTTGGGCTTCAAGCCCCTATAATAAACTCCGCACTATCAATAAGACTATAATTGCATGGTACTCCTCCTCCTGTTCCTTCTGGAAGAGATCCACCATCCTATATCACCTCTGCATCAGTCATACCAGATTAACCCATAGTTTTATTAGTGATGGGAAAACTGAATGAAAATAATCACCTTAGTTGGCTGTATTCTTGGATACGGGGATTGTTATTCTTTCTTTCATCCATCCATCCACCCATTCATTCATTTCTTTTGAGTGAAACCAGTTTGTGGGAGCAACCAAATGAAAACAATCAACACATCCTGTTGTAGTTTTACATATTGACTGAACTATTCATTCTTTCTGTTCGAGTTGAATCAGTCTGTAGATTTTTCAGTCAGCCTTACCATGTATTCGCTCTTTCAACTTCAATCACTCTTTAATGTGATTGGATGGATAAAATATCTACTCACGATACATCGGCAACCTTGTGACCTAGTCCAAAATACCATATTTGTTCCTCCTGGAGGCCCACAGCTCTTGTATGGGTATGTGTGTGGCATGCATGGAGCTCTGAGCTATTTCCACCTTTATTCTCTTCAGGGCTGCATTCCCTTCCCTCTATCTGCTCTTCCCTATCCTAGCTCCTGCCCCCCCCCCCCTTTCTACCACAGTGTTTCCCTTGGCGACGGTCTGGCTGTTCCCTTGGTTCAGCTGCTCTCTTTCCCTCTTCTGTCTCATGTTTGCATTCTCCATTTTTTTCAGCATTTCTGGTCCCTCTGGTTTGACCTCCCTTTCTAAATTGTTTCCAAAGTGTGAGCCATTTGGGGAAGAACTCCCTCCCTAGCATTTGGCAAAGAACTCCCTCCCTAGCATCTCCAGCATGGGTTCCTCCCCTGCCCCCCTCCTTCCCCCCGTCCTTCCCCTCTTCCTTCCCCGCTGTAAGCCCCCCCCCCCCCCATCCCCCACAGTAGCCAATCAGTGTGGTGGGGCTGTTATGTACCCATCTGATTGAGCCCCTGACAACACAGGCATCACACTTCTGGCACCTGAGCTGTCGCCGCCTCATGTAAACCTGGGAGTGGTTGGTAATCTTTTGGGGCATCAGAACACCCCACAACTATCACCATGCCAAGCGGCCCTTGCTGCGCCTGGGTAGGAACCACAGGGAGAGCTCCCGATTGGAATGGGCAGGACCAGGCACTCTGCACATAGTGTGCTAAGCTCAATGCTTCTGGCTGCTCTTCTGTGACCATCTCTCTTCAAAAAGGAATGGTTCTTTCTGCTCCTACTCTAGCTTCCTTGGTCTTCTCTCCCAAACCACTCTGTTATTGAACACACAGAAGATAGATTTGGTGGAGTAGACTCACACAGGGCCATGCGATCTGATTCCCTATTGATTAAAACCTACTCTGCCAGTCAGTTGGCCTCTCTTTTTGCATGTGAGTGCTTAGGAGGCATCATGGTGGGCATCACTCCTCACTAGGACATTATCTCCCATAGGGGTCTCCTTCAATCTGATGAGGAGCTAAGGACTAATCTGGCATGGTGTGACATTTATTTCATCTGGTGAGTCCAGAGAAGTCCTAAGGACAATTGTGTTGATACCAGTGCTTTCATTCTGGATTTTGAGGGGGTACTGGCCCAGAAAAAGTCAAGGTTATGGTTTACTGTAGCAGCATGAAGCCCTATATCCCACCTCCCTTGTGCTGTTTGTAGTGTCTCCATTTTGGTCACATCTCTTCACAATGTGATACATATCCTACTTGCTGTGACTGTGGCTACCTTCTCCATTGCACCTTGCTGACCAATTGGGTGAACTGTTCCAGCTCTCACTCTCCTCACTCACCAGATTTCCCCAGTCTGTAAAAAGGAAAGAAAGATTCAGGAATTCGAAAACTTGACCCTCCATCCTACTTTGAGGCATGACAGAATTAGACCATCTCCACCCAGTACCTCTATTGTCAACTTTTGCTTATATTGTGCCCTTTCCTCCTCCTCTTCCCCCTCCTACTCCTCTTTCTTACTCCTCCTTACCTACATCCAGTCCCCCTTTCCGTCTCATGGGCAGGTCCCATTTCCTCCCTCATGGAACTGCTCCTTCTCCTTGACCAGAGAAGATGCCCTCTTCTCTAGCACCCACTGAGGATGAGGCTCGCCCAAGAAGCCTCCCTCCGCAGTGTCTCCAGGACAAGAAGCCTGCTATTTCGAGTTGGACACGGGACCTACACTCTGTGGGTCTCAAGGCTGCTTGTTCTCTCTTGGATTGGGATATTCCTGTGATGTACCCCCTTCCCGACCACACCTCCTTTCATCCACCGAAGGAGGCTTAAGTAACAGGACGAGGTTCCCCCCCCCCCCTCCCAACATTCAGGGGGTATTGCCCCCTCCCTCTCAGTCAGGGTCTGATCTTACATTCATGGCTGTCACTCTGTCCTCACTGGTGACGGACACTGACTTGGCACAATGATCGATTCTGGATGATTTGACATCCATCCTGGCTCTTGTACTACTCTCCACCAATGAAACTGCAGTGGTTGCTATGGTCACCTTCTAGAATTGCAGTCTCTTCTTTCTCTCTACTCTGTAGCTTGTGTCGTATTGCAGGACTCTCATTTCATGGATACTCATTCACCAACTCTTCTGCCGGAATCAGGTTGGCTCTTTGCAAGCCTCCTGTGGTGTCTGTTTGCTAGTCCACACAGACATCACAATATGCGATATTTATTCCCACTCCCCAGACTGGGCAGCCTCCTACACTTCCTGCTCTTCTTGCCCTGCTTCAACAACTCCCTCCATTCTTCCTTCTCCTTGGGCATTTTAATGCCCACTGCCTCCTCAACATAGGAGCTCCAACACACTTTTATTGCAGCGCACATCACTTCCTCAGTCATTGATCTCTCCATTTGTGGCCCTGGATTCCTCTCTTCTGTTCAGTGGGAAGTTCATAACAACTTGTGCGACAGCGATCAAATCAGATTTTCTTAATTTTTATTCAGCATCACACATCTGGACATCTTTCCAGGTGGGTCTTTACCAAGGCGGATTTTCCTTGGCTGCCATCCTAAGCACTCCACCACACAATGGTACTGATGAGTCCGTACAGAGTTTGATAGATGCTGCCGTCCATTTGGCAGCTGCTACAGTGATTCCCTCTTCCTAGGGATCTCCCCCACGGAAGACTGTCTCTTGGAGGAACCCCGAAATTGCTGCAGCTATCGTGTCCTCCAGCGCTTTAAGTGGCATTCATGTCTTGACCACCTCCTGGCCTTCAAAAGGCTTCATCCCTGGGCGTGTTATCTAATTAAATGCCAGAAACAGATTTCTTAGGAACCATATGTCACTGCCATAGGCCCCCCTGCGGGTTCGGGGGTTAGAATAGGCCCGCGGTATTCCTGCCTGTCGTAAGAGGCGACTAAAAGGAGTCTCACATGTTTTGGCCTTATGTGATGGTCCCCTCTCGGGTTTGACCTCCATCTTTCTAAATTATTCCGAAGAGCGAGCCAATTGGGGACGGGCGCCTTACATGGTGCACTGTATCCGTCGTGCAATTAGACCTTTAGCCGGCTTTCACGTCGTTGCAATGGTGTCCCGCTCGTTTTCGATCTTTAGGGCGGGGATACGTCCCTGGGTGCGATTACCACGCTGCCCTCTGCAGTGTTTCTTTTAACTGCGACAACAACCTTGGACAGTTTTGCACCTAAGATCCAGCACGGTAGCCAGTCCGTTGTGGTGGGGCCGCCATGTACCCTCTTGGTTGTAGCCCCCTGACAACACAGGGATCGCTCTACTGATGCCTGTGCCGTTAACTCCCCATGTATGCCAAGGAGTAGATGCCTATCCTCCTGGGGTATCAGGACTCCCGGCAACGGCCATCCTGCCAGGTGGCCTTTGCTGTGGCTGGGTGGCGCCCGTGGGGAGGGCCCTTGGTCGGAGTAGGTGGCATCAGGGCGGATGACCCGCAATGAAGCGTGGTACATCATCTCTCGCTGGCGGCCAGCCGCCAGCAGTCTCTAAGCGTTCTCGGGCTCAATTTAATGCTCAGAAGTACGATCCGAAAACGTTCCCCTCCCTGGCCACGCCGTGGGAAGAGCGTAAGTCCCAGGATGGAGGTAACAGTTATTCGCCCCGATTCTTAGTTTGCACGAGAGCTGATGGGGAGTCTTTTCTCTCCACAAAGCCTCAGTTCTTCGTCGAGCATTTAGAGGACAAGTTTGGGGAGGTGGAGGGCTTGTCTAAATTGCGCTCTGGCTCAGTACTGATACAAACGGCATCCTCCGCCCAGGTTACTTGCTTGTGACAAGTTGGGGGATGTTAATGTTACTATTACTCCACATAAGAGTTTAAATATGGTCCAGGGTGTTATTTTCCATAGGGACCTCCTTTTGCAGTCTGATGACGAGCTGCGCGCCAACTTAGAACGTAGAGGTTTTCATTTCGTCCGGCGCGTTCATCGGGGTCCGAGGGACAATCAGGTTGCTACCGGTGCCTTCATCTTGGCCTTCGAGGGTGATACGTTACCGGAAAAGGTCAAGGTGATGGTCTACCGATGTGATGTCAAGCCCTATATCCCTCCCCCGATGCGGTGCTTCAAGTGCTGGAAGTTCGGCCATATGTCTTCCCGCTGCACTTCCAGCCTCACATGTCGAGATTGCGGACGCCCATCTCATCCCGATACTCCATGTGCCCCGCCTCCCATCTGCGTCAACTGCGGGGAGCACCATTCACCTTGCTCGCCAGACTGCAGAATATTCCAGAAAGAGCGCAAAATCATGGAATATAAGACCCTGGACCGATTGACTTATCCTGAGGCCAAACGGAAATACGACCGATTACATCCCGTGCGCATGACAACTTCCTACGCCGCTGCTACAACACCTGTGCTAGCCCCATCAGTTTCGCGCCTTCCGGCCGGATCGACGAGTGGTACAACTCCTCCTGCCCCCTTGCCAGTGGGGGGCTCTACCCACCGGGTTGCTCCTGTGCCACCTACCTCAGGAGCAACACCATCCCCCCCATCGGGGACGTCGGTCCCCGCTTCTAAGCCGGAGAAGTGTCCAACTTCTTCGGCTTCTCACGCTCGCAAGGGGTCCCTTGGGTCCCTCCCTTCCCAGGTTTCCACCGGCGGGAAGGCTGACGATAGACAGTGGCGTAAGTGCCCACAATCTGCAGGTCGAAGGGCTTCCCGATCCTCCTCAGTCCCAGAGACTGAATCGGTGAAGCCCTCCCAGCCAGTTAAACCCAAGGAGCAGCGTGAGAAATCAAAGAAGAGCAGCTCTAAGCCCAAGGAACGCGCGGTGGTAGCCACCCCATCGCTACCTTCTAGCTTTGCGTCTGAGGACGAGGTGGAGATTCTGGCGTCCGCTGAGGACCTCGATCTCGCCGGTCCCTCAGACGCCGTGAATAGCAATAGCACTAGCACAGGTGCTCAATCGGAGGCAGCAGGTGACTCAGCAGCGTAATCTGCCGTCCCAGTCCCGGCACGCCTTTCTCAGCCATGGACAAAACCATCCTCCAGTGGAACTGCAGCGGTTTCTTCCACCATCTAGCTGAGCTCCGCCAACTTACCAGCCTTCACCCTTTCCTCTGCATTGCTCTGCAGGAAACTTGGTTTCCAGCAATGCGCACCCCCGCCCTCCGTGGCTATCGGGGTTATTATAAGAACCGAGCAGCTTATGAAAGGGTGTCTGGTGGCGTCTGCATCTATGTCCTTAACTCTCTTCACAGCGAGTCTGTCCCTCTACAAACAGCTTTAGAGGCTGTCGCTGTTAGGGTGTGGACGCCGCAGGCTCTTACCGTCTGCAGTCTTTACCTTCCACCGGAGGGTGATGTCGCGCAGCATGTCCTGGCTGCGCTGATAGCCCAATTGCCGCCACCTTTCTTATTACTGGGCGACTTTAACGCCCATAACCCTCTGTGGGGTGGGTCAGTGGCAACAGGTCGAGGCGCCACCGTTGAGCATTTATTGACGCAGCTCGATCTCTCGATTTTGAATGATGGTGCCTCCACACACTTCAGTGTGGCGCATGGCACCTACTCCGCCATTGACCTTTCAATCTGTAGCCCTAGCCTCTTACCATCTGTCCACTGGAGTGTGCATGACGACCTGTGTGGTAGTGACCACTTTCCGATTTTTCTGTCACTACCACAGCGTCACTCTTCTGGGCGCCCTAGCAGATGGGCTATGAATAAGGCTGACTGGGACTTGTTCTCCTCCACTGCCGCTATTGAGCCTCTCTCAACTGATGCCATTGATGCGGTGGTTACATCGGTCACCGCCGGCATCGTCACTGCCGCCGAGTCTGCCATTCCCCGTTCTTCTGGGTCCCCTCGGCGGAGGGCTGTGCCTTGGTGGTCGCCTGAGATCGCTGAAGCGATTAAAGATCGCCGGCGGGCGCTCCAGCGTCACAAGCGACATCCCTCCATGGACCACCTTATCGCCTTCAAACGGCTGCGTGCGCGGGCCCGCCTCCTTATCCGCCAAGGCAAGAAGGAGTGCTGGGAGCGGTATGTGTCCACCATTGGACTCCATGTCACTCCATCGCAGGTCTGGGCCAAGATTCGACGGGTCTTCGGCTATCGGACCCCTGCCAGCGTCCCTGCGCTCTCACTGAATGGAGCAGTTTGTACTGACTCCGACGTCATTGCCAACCGCTTAGCAGAGCATTTTGCTATGAGTTCCGCTTCTGCGAATTACCCCCAGGCCTTCCGCTCCATTAAAGAGCGGATGGAACGTCGGAGCCTTTCTTTTCGCACCAACGCTTCTGAACCCTACAACGCTCCATTCAGTGAGTGGGAATTTCAGAGTGCCCTTGCCGCTTGCCCTGATACCGCTCCCGGGCCAGATCGCATCCACTGTCAGATGCTGAAACACCTTTCAGTGGACTGCAAGCGACGCCTCCTCGACCTTTACAACTGTCTCTGGGTCGAGGGTGAGTTTCCGTCGCAATGGAGGGAAAATATTGTCATCCCCATTTTGAAACCTGGAAAGAACCCTCTGGAGGTGGACAGCTACCGTCCCATTAGTCTCACCAACGTTCTTTGCAAGTTGCTTGAACGGATGGTGAGCCGGCGCTTAAATTGGGTGCTGGAGTCTTGGGGCCTTCTGGCTCCGTTTCAGGGTGGGTTCCGTAAAGGCCGCTCCGCCACCGACAATCTGGTGAGCCTTGAGTCGGCCATCCGTACAGCCTGTGCCCGCCGTCAGCACCTGGTCGCTGTCTTTTTCGACATGCGGAAGGCGTATGATACGACATGGCGTCATCACATCCTTTCTACGCTTCATGGATGGGGTCTTCGGGGCCCTCTGCCGATCTTTATCAGAAATTTTCTGTCGTATCGTACCTTCCGCGTGCAAGTCGCGGCCTCGTATAGTTCCTCCCTCGTCCAGGAGAACGGGGTACCCCAGGGCTCTGTCCTCAGTGTCTGCCTGTTTTTAATTGCAATAAACGGTCTCGCTGCGGCAGTAGGAAATTCTGTCTCCGCTTCCCTGTATGCTGACGACTTCTGTCTTTACTATAGTTCTATTAGCATTGCAGCAGCTGAACGTCAGCTACAGGGCGCAATCCGCAAGGCGCAGTCTTGGGCTGTAGCGCGTGGTTTTCAGTTTTCGGCTGCCAAGACCCGCGTTATGCATTTCTGCCGGCGCCGAACGGTCCATCCTGAGCCGCGGCTTTATCTTGCCGACGAACTTCTTGCTGTGGTGGAGACCCACAAGTTTTTGGGTGTCCTTTTTGATGCCCGGTTGACTTGGCTGCCTCATATCCGGCAGCTTAAACAAGCATGTTGGCGGCATCTCAACGCCCTGCGTTGTTTGAGCCACACCCGCTGGGGCGCCGACCGCTCTACCCTGTTGCGGCTCTACCAGGCGTTAATCCAGTCTCGCCTGGATTATGGGTGCCTAGCTTATGGCTCAGCATCCCCATCTGCGTTGCGGGTGCTGGACCCAATTCTCCACAGCGGGATACGCCTTGCCACTGGTGCTTTCCGCACCAGCCCTGTGGACAGCGTCCTAGTGGAGGCAGGTGTACCTCCACTGCGGTTCCGACGCCAACGTTTGCTGGCCGCTTATGCTGCCCATGTTTCTAGCTTGCCCGGGCATCCAAATTATCGTGTCCTGTTCCCGCAGTCAGTCGTCCATCTGCCAGACCGTCAGCCCCGGTCGGGTTGTACGATCGCCGTACGCATCAAGGAGCTTCTCTGCGGGCTTGGGTTTTTCCCAGTTCCACCTCCTTTCCGGGTGCCTCTGCGTACACCCCCGTGGTGTGTTCCTCGCCCTTGCCTTCGGCTCGACTTGGCACAGGGCTCGAAGGACTCGGTCCCTCCAGAGGCCTTCCGCCGCCGCTTTTATTCCATCCTGGCCACGTATCAGGGCTCTGGAATTGTTTACACCGACAGTTCGATGGTTGCTGGTCGTGTCGGGTATGCGCTAACTCTAGGGGACCATTCCGAACAACGGTCCTTGGCGGCTGGCTGCAGCGCTTACACTGCTGAGCTAGTCGCCCTCTTTCGTGCCCTAGAGTATATCCGCTCCTGCTCAGGTGAGTCCTTCGTTATCTGTAGCGATTCCCTGAGCGGTTTACGAGCTCTCGACCAGTGTTTTCCTCGTTCTCGTCTGGTGATGGCTATCCATGAGTCCCTGCATACTCTTGCGCGTTGCGGCCGCTCTGTGGTCTTTGTGTGGACCCCCGGTCATGTCGGTATCCCGGGCAATGAACATGTTGACCGCCTGGCGAAAGAGGCCACGAGTAAACGGTCTCTGGATGTTGGCCTCCCAGAGACTGATTTGCGGGCAGTCCTCCGCCGAAAAGTTTTTGCGCTTTGGGACGCTGAATGGCGCAATCGGATCATGCCCAATAAACTCCGTGCCATCAAGGAGACGACGACTGTGTGGCGGTCATCCCTGCGAGCCAACCGCAGGGACTCTGTCGTCCTTTGTCGGCTCCGCATTGGCCACTCCCACCTGACACACAGTTATTTACTGCGCCGGGAGGACCCTCCTGTATGTCGCTGCGGGGCGGCTTTGACAGTGGCCCACATTTTGTTGGCCTGCCCCCTTTTAGCTGTGGTCAGGCAGACATTTGCGCTGCCTGATACGCTCCCTGCCCTCTTATGTGATGACCCTGGTATGGCTGACTTAGTTTTCCGTTTTATTCGGGCAGGGGGTTTTTATTATTTACTCTGAGTGTTTGTTCTGTTCTTTTGTGTTGATTCTGGCCATTGGCCTACGATTTTACGCTGAGTTTTTAATGTGTTCTCGGTGGTTGGCTTTTCCTTTTTATCTCTATGGTCGGCCAACCACTGTCACACTCTGTGTGATTTTAATTTGTTTCGTCTGATCTCTGTAGGAGTATTTCTTGTCCTGTGTCGTCTGACGTCTTTCCTGTTGTTCGTTTTTTATTCTCTTTGGGTGGTTTTACTTTTTTTGGAAAAAGGGACCGATGACCGTCGCAGTCTGGTCCCTTTAATCCCCCCCAAACCAACCAACCAATCACTGCCATAGGACTGCATACTCCCTTCTTGAAGATGTGGGCAAAGATGGAGCACATTTTTGGCCACCGTACTCCTACAGGTGTCCCATGAATTTCTCTGAATGATGTTATCCTTACCGGCCCGGACTTAAATGAGTGTTTTGCTCAGCATTTTGCCTGGGCATTGGTGTCTGTCCACTATCTACCCGTGTTCCGTCTTCTTAGAGATTCTGGAATGACCCTTTTATCTTTCCCTGCCACCTGGAGTCTTATAACACCCCACTTAGCAAGTGGGAATTCACCGGTGCCCTTACCCTTTGCCCTGACGTGGCTCCTGGGCCAGACTAGGTGCATATCCAAATGCTTTAATACTTATTGGTGCGGCTAGCCTACGAAATAGACTTGTCCTTTCCAACTGTCTCCGCAGTGAAAGGGAATTACTTTCCCATTGGTGAGATAGTGTTATTCCAGTTTTAAAATTGGATGAACTACCTCTTCAGGTGGACAGTTATCACCTGATCTTTTTAGCGAATGCCCTCTGTAAGTTACTTGAACGTATGGTGCATCGGAGGCTGTATTGGTCCCTTGAATCCTGGGACATTTTGGCTTCAATGCAAGGTTCTTTTCGCTGAGGGCACTATACTGCAGATAATTTAATCTACTAGAGTCTGCTACTAGAACAGCTTTTGCCTGTCGCTAACACCTTGTTGCAGTCTTCTTTGATTTGCATAAACCTTATGATACTATGTGGTGCCACCACATCGTGCCACATCACATGAGTGGGGGCAGTTTGGCCCTTTCCTTATTTTTATCCAGAACTTTCTTTCATATCACACTATCCAGGTATAAGTTGGTGTCTCCCGTGTAGCACCTCCCATATGTAGGAGGATGGAGTACTGCAGGGCTCTCTTTTGAATGTCCCTTTCTTGTTAGTGCCTATTAGTGGTCTGGTAGTGACTGTGAGACCTACAGCATACCCTTTCGTATGCTGATGAAGTCTGCATTTATTTCTGTTTATCTGCAATGGGCATTGCTGAATGCAGACTGCAGGGAGCACTACAGAGTGCAGTCTGGGCTCTCACTCTTGGCTTCCAATTTTCAGATACCAAGACCTGCATTATGCATTTATGTTGTTGCTGTATTGTATATCCCCATCTGGATCTGTACCTTGATGGCCAGCTCCTCAATGTGGTGGACTCTCGTCAATTTTTGCAACTGGTCTTTGATGCTTAGCTGATGTGGTTCCCCCATCTTCATCAACTAAAGCAGGCATGTTGGTAGCATGTCAATGATCCCTGATACCTCAGCAGTACCAACTAGGTCAGAGACCTCTCCACTCAGCAATGGCTCTACAAAGCATTGGTCTAATCCAGTCTAAATTATGGGAGTCTCGCGTATGGCTCAGTGGCACCTTCGACATTACAGATGCTGGACCCTATATACATCACTGTGGGGTATGGCTGGCAACAGGCACATTTCGAACTAGAGCTGTAATCAGCCTCCCAGTGGAGGCAGGGGTCGAACCGTTGCACATTCTGTGCCAACAACAGTTGATCGCTTATGCATTAATCATCTGCTGCTCCCAATGGCACCCAAAATACTGTCTCATCTTTCCAGCTACAGAGATGCACCTCTCACAATGGTGACCCAGGTGTGGTGTTATGATCGCCATCTGCAACTGGTCCTTTTCTTCAGAACTTCAGCTTCCCGCTCTACCACCTCTTCTTTGGGCCTACTCACGTACACCTCCGTGGTGCATCCCTCGTCCACAGCACTGTCTAGAGTTTAGACCAATATTCAAGAAAGGTAGTAGAAGTAATCCACTGATTTACAGGCCCAAATCGTTAACGTCGATATGCAGCAGGATTTTAGAACATATATTGTGTTCGAACATTATGAATTACCTCGAAGAAAACGGTCTATTGACACACAGTCAACATGGGTTTAGAAAACATGGTTCCTGTGAAACACAACTAGCTCTTTATTCACATGAAGTGTTGAGTGCTATTGACAAGGGATTTCAGATAGATTCCATATTTCTGGATTTCCAGAAGGCTTTTTACATTGTACCACAGAAGCGGCTTGTAGTGAAATTGTGTGATTATGGAATATTGTCTCAGTTATGTGACTGGATTTGAGATTTCCTGTCAGAGAGGGCACAATTCATAGTAATTGATAGAAAGACATAGACTAAAACAGATGTGATTTCTGGCATTCCCCAAGGTAGTGTTGTAGGCCCTTTGCTGTTCCTTGTCTATAGAAATGATTTGGGAGCCGTCTTCAGTTGTTTGCAGATGATGCTGTCATTTATAGACTAATAAAGTCATCAGAAGATCAAAACAAACTGCAAAACAATTTAGAAGAAATATTGGAATGGTGCGAAAAGTGGCAGTTGACCCTAAATAACGAAAAGTGTAAGGTCATCCACACGAGTGCTAAAAGGAACTCTTTAAACTTCGGTTACACGATAAATCAGTCTAATCTAAAAGCCGTTAATTCAACTAAATACCTAGGTATTAAAATTACGAACAACTTAAACTGGAAGGAACACACAGAAAATGTTGTGGGGAATGCTAGCTGAAGACTGCGTTTTATTGGCAGGACACTTAGAAAATGTAACAGACCTACTAGGGAGACTGCCTACACTACACTTGTCTGTCCTCTTTTGGAATACTGCTGCGTGGTGTGGGATCATTACCAGATAGAGCTGACGGAGTACATCGTAAAAGTTCAAAGAAAGGCAGCATGTTTTGTATTGCGAAATATAGGAGAGAGTGTCACAGAAGTGATACAGGATTTGGGCTGGAAATCATTAAAGGAAAGGTGTTTTTCATTGCGACAGAATCTTGTCACGAAATTCCAATCACCAACTTTCTCTTCCGAATGCGAAAATATTTTGGTGACACCGACCTACATAGGGAGGAACGATCACCATGATAAAATAAGGGAAATCAGAACTCGTACGGAAAGATACAGGTGTTCATTCTTTCCGCACGCTGTACAAGATTGGAATAATAGAGAATTATGAAGGTGGTTCGATGAACCCTCTGCCAGGCGCTTGAATGTGATTTGCAGAGTATCCATGTAGATGTAGATGTAGACCTATTACAAGATCCAAAAGACTTGGCTCCGCCTGTGGCCCTCCGCTGCCATTTCTCCATTCTTGGTGTGTTTCGGCATTGGGAAGTAGTCTGTAATGATGTGTTGATGGTTGTCGGTCACATTGGCTTTGCTTGCGTCCATGTGGGATGTAATGAATTCCATTCCATGCTGGATGGCTGCAGTGTTTTCACTGCGGACTTGATAGCTAGCTTTCATGCTCTTGAACATATCCGTACATACAGTGGTGAGCCCTTCCTTATCTGTAGCACCTCCTTGAGCAGTTTACAAGCTCTTGACCAGTGTTACTTTTGCAATCCCTTGGTCCTGACTGTCAAGGATTCCCATTTTGCTCTTGAACAGTTTAGATGCTCAGTGGTCTTTGCCTGGACCTCGGGTCAAATTGAGATCCTGGGAAATGAATTCTGACAGATTGACCAAAATTACTACAAGCAATCCACCTCTTGAGATAGATATTCTGGCACTAGACCTTCAATTGGTATTGTGTGTCAGTTTCAAAGGATTTGTAATACAGAATGGCATAGTCTGACTTTGTCAAACAAACTAAGGATGATAAAGGAGATCAAAAGTTTGTGGAGGCCCACCATGCAGGCCTCTTGCAAGGACTCCATCATCCTTTACCAGCTCTGCATCGGCCTTACTTGGCTGACTCGTGATCATCTCCTACATCGTGACGATCCACCCCATTGTTATTGTGCGCCCATTTGATGGTGGACTCTTAATCTCCCTGACTTGTTACTGATGATGTTAGCATACAATGCCTCATAGGCTGTCCTGGTTTTAAGGTTTATTTAAGGTGGTTTTTATCACTCTCTCCAAAGGAGGGCAACTTAGCCTTTTTGATCCATTTAGGGGTTGGCGGTACGCCCTGTTGCTTCCTCTGCCGCGATTGGGCAGTGGCCAGCTGGGCTTGGAGATCTGCTCCAACCCTCATTGTACCCATTCTTTTGCTCTTCTTCACCCTTCTTGTGTGTTTGATCCTATTTGGTGTTCTACCTGTATTTTATTGTGCTTCTCTCAACCTGCTCATGTTGCTAGTAATTTCTGTGTATTGTTGGGCGAGGAGCCTCTGATAAGTGGTGGGGGCAGAAGGAGCATGTCCCTCATTGCAGTGTATGCCTTCAAGGACCTCCACCAGCTGCTGCTCCTTGCATAGTGCGCCCCATCTGCCTTTCTTCCTCGCCCCTCTTTCTCCTTCCTTGTTCCTTTATCTAGGCATTACTGACCTTTGATAGACTTTGGGGTTTTCTTTCCTTGGGTTTCACACACTACTCTCTTCTTTGGTGCACATTTTTGTTGCCTTGCCTGTTACAGTTAGGAGGGATTGATGACCTCATAGTTTGGTCCCTTTAATACTTAAACCAATGAACCAACCATTATATTTATGTTCTCCTGCCACCCCTTGGTGAGTGATGCTTTATCTATCCATTTTCCAATTACATTATATTTTCAAAAATTGATCGTTTTCTTTGATATAAACAACTTTTTAGTGTTTTAGTTGGCTGAGCTATACATTCATTCTTCTGAGTGAAACCAGTCTGTAATATTTTGCTTAGTTGAACTGAGGCATTGGTATACAACTGGAGCACCCATATCTCCAGAGGATTAATTTAATTATGTACTGAACCTAGACTAAATTTTCTTTTCATCATTTAAAACTTACTCATATATTGCTGTGGATTAAGTTGTTTCAGATGCAATTAACATGTAACTAATTAAACTGGTGTATTATTCGGGATAGAAAGTTGAGCATAAAGGTGACGGAGAAAGGAACATTGCAAAATTTTAAGCACTGTTTGAATTCTGTTTTACTGAGAAGGTCTGATGATGTCCATCAATTAAAAATCATTTTAATCTAGCCCCTAAACACTAATTGAGACATTTATTTGTACAGAAAATGATTTATTGAGGAGAAATTATGTTACTTGCTATTTGCATAAACAATAAACATAATAAAGAGATAAATTGTGTGCACACAAATCTGGTTACATTTTACAGCCTTTAAAAAGTAGCAGGTATATAATTGCATGGGCATGAAGAAATAGTATTCACATTCCTATATAGATACTTCAGTTTCACAGTTAAGCCTGTCTCTGGCCATCACTGTAAACTGTCTGATACAATGGTTGCAGCCTTCAGGACTGATTGGCGCCACATGTTACATCACCTGTGCTGCCATCCAGGGCAGCAGGAGCAGCGGGTGCTTCCTGCCTCTTGTGTTTGCTTGCTTCCTGGTTGACAAGAAGCCAGCAAAGCTGTCTCGCAAAGTCAGTTGAAGCAACTCAGCAAATTTATTTGCTAATCAAAATTGTCGTGTTCTGCATTTATATCTGTCATTCAGTAGACAAGTTTTCCAGACAGCCGGAAATTTGGAAGTTAGCTAGGGTATTGGCAAGCCAGGGCCCCATTCATGTCGTATCAGCCCACGTTTGCAGAGGCCAAAGCACAGAATAGGGCAAAGAATAATCCGTGAGTAGAACCAAACGGACATAGCACTTTAGCTCATGTTAGTATGACAAAGAAAACAAACACAAAAACCAAAACGCAAACACAAGTTAGTTGAAAATGAGACAACTAATGAAGAAACACTAATACAACAGCCAACTGGAAAGATACAGAAATATCTAACAGTTATAGATACTAACCAAAATGGAGAGCAACACCCATATGTTACAGACACCATTCAAGAGGACAATCAACACACATTTAACATAGTTATTCAAGCTAATGAAGAACAGGGCTACACTATCCAAATGAAACTGAAGGAAAAAAGCCATTTAACAGACATAGAGTCTTACAACGAAGACACAATTACAAAATATTATACTGATCGCGAGTATGCAGTTTGCGTTTCAAATCTAGAAAAAGGTGAAACAACAAAGACATTGTACACTAAATTAAAACAAGTAAATCTGGCACAAGAAATAAAGGACATAAAATTCAGTCGAAATGGTAGTGTAATTCTCATAAGTAAAAACCCAAATATTGAGGAACTAATTGTCAAAAAACTAAAGGCAAATTGCTGACCAGAAATGAAAGTTGAAGCAATGAGACCTTATTACAATCATAGACAACAGCAGCAAAGAAATTTCAGGAATTTTGTTCAAAGTTTGAGTGTAGTCATAACAAAGGTTGATTTTGATGTTGCAATTAATGACGTTGAAGTAGTTCTCAAGAAACTAGACTTCAATTTTGTCAGGGTAGTTAGAATAAAATCCAAAGAAACAGAAAAGGAAATTCAAAAATGTGATTAAGCATGATCAACATAAAGTAGATTATCTTCTAAAAAATCATTTGAAGATTTTTTGCAAGGCACATACATTAGAAACTTCAAAGCTTCTTCCTCCACAACCAGTACAATGTGTAAAATGTTATAGCTTCGAACATTCTACTAACAACTGCACAAAGCCACCAAAATGCGGTAAATGTGCAGTTCAACATTTTACAAGTAGCTGCACATCTAAAAACATAAAACCAAAATGTCAGACATGTGGAGAAGACCACCTAGCAACCAATGTTAGATGTCCCAAGACACCAAAAGAGGCCGCATCGATTGACACAACTGTCAAAGTACACTGCATCAATACACCAGTTACAAAGGAAGCTGACATTGACGAAAAATATTTTCAAGTAGATGATCTGGTTAGAGCAGTTACTACAGCTCTGATCCGTATACTACCTGATAGGAAGAATAAAATAGAAACAGTCATTGGAGATGTAGCAAAGAAATTCTTCAGTAGGCAAATTGCTATCACAGAGAGCGTAAACTCCATGCATATCCAAATAAACAATCTTCAGGACTGTAAAATACAAGAACCACTACAGTTGGCACCAAAGCAATGGCCACCATTGAAAAAGAATAGTCCACAGACAAAAGTACAAGTAGAAAAGAAACATCTTCTCCAAAAGTTGACAGTACTTAACAAATATCTTAAAGAATAGAAACCAGCTCTAATTTTGCAGATAGCATATAAAAATGGATCCTCGAGAAAATAATGTAATTGCAAGAGAAACCAATATTGCCTTTGTCAATGCAAATGGTATACGAACGAAAATTAATTTAATAGAACATCTAATAGTCAGAAAACATCAATGTGATTGGTATTGCAGAGACAAAGGCATCTGAGTATCCAATAAGATCCAGGATTTTATATGCCGTAGATATGATACTAATACCAGTGGAAGGAATGTTAGTGGAGGCATAGCAGTATTACATAGCAAAAACTTTCCAGCAGTTAGGATTGATTTGCCAGAAAATTTGCAAAATTTACAAGCTGTGATATTAAAAACACCAACAAGAACTAAGAAATTTACTATTTAACAACAATATATATCTCTCTCCAAAGGACAGATTACCAATAGAATTTTTTGAATATATGACAAGTCTGGGCCCTTTCATTATTATGGGTGATCTAAATGCAAGATCTAATGCTTTTGGAGATTCCGGAATGAATACAAATGGCAGAATACTAGAGTCTATCCTTACAAAATTTAATATTCAACAAGTTGACAACGAAGAGCCTACTTTTATAAACCACAGAGGTACATCAATACCTGATCATACTTTATACAGTAACAATATACATCGACATTTTACTGCTCACTAGATAGGCAAAAGTATTGCTAGTGATCATCTACCACCGTTAGTAAGAACTACAATATACCATTCTATCAAAAGCCAACAAAGTACAAAAGTAATATATGATTTAAAAAACATGGATCAAGAAAAATATCAAACATTGCTTGATGAAAATATACCAGAAGTGACTGATATAACAAGAATTGAAGAATTATACCAATATAATGACGACACAGTAGCAGCTTTAAAACAAACGCAATATGAAAGTGCTCCAGTAAAAAGAATAAAATAAAATCTAGAAAGGGTACCTGAAAATATTTTGGCAGCTATAAAACAAAAACGTAGGATATATCGACAGTTAAAAAGATTTAAGTTTGAAGAATTGATGGTAGAATGGAACAGGTTGAATATACTTGTTAAAAGACAATTAAGATTTTCGCTCACAAAGATGGGCAAAAATGTGTGTATTGTTAGATCACAAACAATCAAACAAGTTTTGGAAGACTTTTAAACGTATTATTGGAGATAAAATACACATAGATCCTCCATGGGAATATAACAACAGATATTCAAGAAAAAGCACAAATTTTTAGAGAAGTTTTAACAGAAACTCATAAAATAGCTAAGGATACACTTTTTAATAATTCACACAAACAAAAAGTTGAAGAAAAAATGTCAATGATTTTTACATCACCAGAGGTTTTAAATGAAGAACAATTAGCACTGATTCAAGAAATTACAGAAGAGGAAATAGATAAAGCAATAAATAATGGCAAAAACACTTCACCTGGAATGGATGGAATTAGCACACTAAATCTTAGAGTAGCACCAAGGGAGAAAATAGTTACCAAAACCTGGAAAACAATTCACCCTATAACACTATTATCAACTATTGGAAAATCTTGAATCAATATTAAACAGAAAATTACATAATTTTCAGAAGACCAAAGAGACATACCTGACATACAAGCAGGTTTTAGACAACAACATTGAACTATAGATCTGATTATTAGAATATGTACTAGTATTACCAAGGCCTTAAATATCACAGTTTGTGCATCAGCCTTATATTTGGATATAGAAAGAGCTTTTGATAGTGTGGCAACCAGGATTATACAGGGTGATTCAAAAAGAATACCACAACTTTAGGAATTTAAAACTCTGCAACGAAAAAAGGCAGAGCTAAACACTATCTGTCGGCGAATTAAGGGAGCTATAAAGTTTCATTTAGTTGTACATTTGTTAGCTTGAGGCGCTGTTGACTAGGCTTCAGTGTCAGTTGATGCTAAGATGGCGACCGCTCAACAGAAAGCTTTTTGTGTTATTGAGTACGGCAGAAGTGAATCGACGACAGTTGTTCAGCGTGCATTTCGAATGAAGTATGGTGTTAAACCTCCTGATAGGTGGTGTATTAAATGTTGGTATAAACAGTTTAAAGAGAATGGGTGTTTGTGCAAAGGGAAAAGTTCTGGACGGCCGAGAACGAGTGATGAAAATGTAGCACGCATCCAGCAAGCATTTGTTCACAGCCCAGGAAAATCGACTCGCTGAGCTAGCAGAGAGCTGCAAATTCCACAATCAACTGTATGGAGAGTCCTACGAAAAAGGTTAGTTATGAAACCTGAACGTCAACTACCCGAGGCGATGGATCGGCCGCCAGGCAGCCCGTGACAGAGCACTTCATCACTGGCCTCCAAGAAGCCCTGATCTTACCCCTGCGATTTTTTCTTATGGGGGTATGTTAAGGATATGGTGTTTCGGCCACCTCTCCCAGCCACCATTGATGATTTGAAACGAGAAATAACAGCAGCTATCCAAACTGTTACGCCTGATATGCTACAGAGAGTGTGGAACGAGTTGGAGTATCGGGTTGATATTGCTCGAGTGTCTGGAGGGGGCCATATTGAACATCTCTGAACTTGTTTTCGAGTGAAAAAAAACCTTTTTAAATACTCTTTGTAATGATGTATAACAGAAGGTTATATTATGTTTCTTTCATTAAATACACATTTTTAAAGTTGTGGTATTCTTTTTGAATCACCCTGTATTACAAGCTTATAAACTTTGGTATCCCAATTAAATTTATCTTACTCCTTAGTTCTATCATTGACAATAGACCTACATATGTATCGGTCAATAACAAACTCTCTAGTCCATTCATTCCAGAAGCCAGGGTGTCACAGGGTACTATTCTTTCACCTTTGCTATATAGCTTATATACAGCTGATATTCCACAGCCTACCCATTAGAATGAAGGCTTAGCACTTTACGCAGATGATACAGTTTATTGGTGTAATGAGAGAACATGCAAAGAATTGAATAATATAAACACACAATACCTCACAAACTTAAAAAATGGATCGGCACCTGGCATATTAAACCTAATGTGCAGAGGAGTCAATTGGTGATATTTAGACACAGAAATTTTACTACTAATAAATTACAAACACCAGATAAAGTTAAAACTCTGGGGAGAAGAAATCCTACCAAAACCAAAAGCAAATTATTTAGGTCTTATAATAGACACAACACTGTCATGGAGGCCTCACCTAGATAATATCCTAGTAAAGGCAAGGAGAAGAATTGGTTTCCTAAAGTTAATTAGAGGATATATAAGAGGAGCACCCAATAGTACATTAATTTATACTTGTAAAACATAAGACCAGTCCTGGAATATGGGGCACCAGTATGGATTGCAAGTAAACAGCAAACAGAAAGAGTTTTAAGCACAGAAAGAAGAATCCTACGAATTTCTGCTAGATCAGATCAAGACATATATAATTTAGTAAATATATTACCGCTACAGCGCCGACTTACTGAGCTTGATATAGGAATGAATAGACTTCACTCTGGTGTGTCAACAACTAAAATGTTAAAAGAAGAATTTTAATTTTACACGCTACCAGTATATACATGGAAGAACCCTGGAGATACTCAAAGGTATGAGATAGATTATATAATGGTAAGACAGAGATTTAGCAACCAGGTTTTAAATTGTAAGACATTTCCAGGGGCGGATGTGGACTCTGACCACAATCTATTGGTTATGACCTGTAGATTAAAACTGAAGAAACTGCAAAAAGGTGGGAATTTAAGGAGATGGGACCTGGATAAATTGAAAGAAGCAGAGGTTGTACAAAGATTCAGGGAGAGCATAAGGGAACAATTGACAGGAATGGGGGAAAGAAATACAGTAGAAGAAGAATGGGTAGCTTTGAGGGATGGAGTAGTGAAGGCAGCAGAGGATCAAGTAGGTAAAAAGACGAGGGCTAGTAGAAATCCTTGGGTAACAGAAGAAATATTGAATTTAATTGATGAAAGGAGAAAATATAAAAATGCAGTAAATGAAGCAGGCAAAAAGGAATACAAACGCCTCAAAAATGAGATCGACAGGAAGTGCAAAATGGCTAAGCAGGGATGGCTAGAGCACAAATGTAAGGATGTAGAGGCTTATCTCACTAGGGGTAAGATAGATACTGCCTACAGGAAAATTAGAGACCTTTGGAGATAAGAGAACCACTTATATGAACATCAAGAGCTCAGATGGAAACCCAGTTCTAAGCAAAGAAGGGAAAGCAGAAAGGTGGAAGGAGTATATAGAGGGTCTATACAAGGGTGATGTACTTGAGGACAATATTATGGAAATGGAAGAGGATGTAGATGAAGATGAAATGGGAGATACGATACTGCGTGAAGAGTTTGACGGAGCACTGAAAGACCTGAGTCGAAACAAGGCCCCCGGAATAGAAAACATTCCAGTCCTGGCTAAACTCTACCATCTGGTGAGCAAGATGTATGAAACAGGCGAAATACCCTCAGACTTCAAAAAGAATATAATAATTCCAATCCCAAAGAAAGCAGGTGTTGACAGATGTGAAAATTACCGAACAATCAGTTTAATAAGCCACAGCTGCAAAATACTAACACGAATTCTTTACAGACAAATGGAAAAACTAGTAGAAGCCGACCTCGCGGAAGATCAGTTTGGATTCCGTAGAAATACTGGAACACGTGAGGCAATACTGACCTTACGACTTACCTTAGAAGAAAGATTAAGGAAAGGCAAACCTACGTTTCTAGCATTTGTAGACTTAGAGAAAGCTTTTGACAATGTTGACTGGGATACTCTTTCAAATTCTGAAGGTGGCAGGGGTAAAATACAGGGAGCGAAAGACTATTTACAATTTGTACAGAAACCAGATGGCAGTTATAAGAGTTGAGGGGCATGCAAGGGAAGCAGTGGTTGGGAAGGGAGTGAGACAGGGTTGTAGCCTCTCCCCGATGTTATTCAATCTGTATATTGAGCAAGCAGTAAAGGAAACAAAAGAAAAATTCGGAGTAGGTATTAAAATCCATGGAGAAGAAATAAAAACTTTGAGGTTCGCCAATGACATTGTAATTCTGTCAGAGACAGCAAAGGACTTGGAAGAGCAGTTGAAAAGAATGGACAATGTCTTGAAAGGAGGATATAAGATGAACATCAACAAAAGCAAAACAAGGATATTGGAATGTAGTGGAATTAAGTCGGTTGATGCTGAGGGAATTAGATTAGGAAATGAGACACTTAAAGTAGTAAAGGAGTTTTGCTATTTGGGGAGCAAAATAACTGATGATGGTCGAAGTAGTAGACTGGCAATGGGAAGGAAAGCCTTTCTGAAGAAGAGAAATTTGTTAACATCGAGTATACATTTAAGTGTCAGGAAGTCGTTTCTGAAAGTATTTGTATGGAGTGTAGCCATGTATGGAAGTGAAACATGGACGATAAATAGTTTAGACAAGAAGAGAATAGAAGCTTTCAAAATGTGGTGCTACAGAAGAATGCTGAAGATTAGATGGGTAGATCACATAACTAATGAGGAGGTATTGAATAGAATTGGGGAGAAGAGGAGATTGTGGCACAACTTGACCAGAAGAAGTGATTGGTTGGTAGGACATGTTCTGAGGCATCAAGGGATCACCAATTTAGTATTGGAGGGCAGCGTGGACGGTAAAAATCATAAAGGGAGACCAAGAGATGAATACACTACGCAGATTCAGAAGGATGTAGGTTACAGTAGGTACTGGGAGATGAAGCAGCTTGCACAGGATAGAGTAGCATGGAGAGCTGCATCAAACCAGTCTCGGGACTGAAGACCACAACAACAACAACCAGTATATATTTCCATCACACACTGTAGCCCAATGTATTAGGGAGACTAATGAAGAATTTGGTAGAACAATTCCACTTGTACCTTCTAATAATATTAGCCATTTTGTTAATGAAAGCTGAAGTGTAATGTCAGTTCTGTAATAAAAATTAAATAAATTGAGATACTAGAGAATAAATACGATATAAAGTAAAACATTATGTAAGATACATTATCCCAGGTGGGGTTTTTGAGGAGTTTTCCCTGCCCATAAGGCAAATGCTGGGATATAACATAATTTCCCCCCAGGAACAAGAAGAAAAAGTGGAAGAAGCAGATTAAGTAGGAAAAAGGAAGAAAGTAATAATGAATAGGAGTAGCAGACATATAATGAATTATTGAAGAATTATTGTTACTGAATTGGATAATAAATATTTCAAGTAAAACAGGAAATATCAATTTTTTCCAAATAATATAAATAAATGGAGTCCCAACAGTATTAAAGCACCTAAGGCTGAAAAGAGCTAAGCTCTAGATACAACCCAACCTCGTAAGAGGGGATGAAAGATGGGTGGAAAAAATGTTTTATGCATCTCGTTCTGCATTGCAGGCACACAAATTTCCAAGCGAGGAGTGGGTGGAGAGGGGGTTAATGCAAATCATAACCTTCCATTCATATGAAGTGGCTGTCAGCATATCTGCTGCTAGTCACTGCTTGTATAGTATCCAGTAATGGTCTGCTGAGTCTCTTAATGTGAAACACACACAATTATATTTCCCCAGCAAACTATTATTTTTAGAAATATAAATTTTATTCTCCTCTCATTGAAATAAAATATATTATTTGTCGAAAAGATGTTGGCAACACTAGTGATTTTTCATGTATAATTGAAAAGGCTGAAACAGCATGTAAATGAAATTACTCAAACCCAGAGAATTAGTGAAAACATTTGTATTACAGATGTAACTGCCAGAGTTTGTCTGTTGTCTCAAGTTTAGTGAAAGCACTCACACCTGAAGAGTGAGTGAAAATATTCATACATATGATGTGGCCAAAGGAACTAATTTCATTTGACTGAAGAAAACCAACTGAACAAAAAGAATTTGACTGGCTGATTGGTTGCTGAATCCAATTTATGGCCCATCACTAAGTTTCATCTTATATAATGAGCTACCCCCTTTTTGGTTGTGGAGCCTTACAGACAGTTGCTAACATCCTAGTGGAATGCCTCTACCTTCTGACTCACCATGCCAAGCGTGCTCTTCCAGATCCTTTGCCTCTTACATAGCAGGCAATGTGTGGACTGTTAGACTGGTTCTTATTTCTTCCAAGGAAGTGGTTGAAAGAGGTTTCTGTTCTCAGGCTTGACATTTCAAAAAGCTTTTGGGGTGGGCTGGAGTTTTTAGCATTAGGGTGTCTCCTGTCGCATGCTGGGCCTGTTCGTCCCATTTTACTCAAATGTAATTGCTTTTTAAGTAAAATTTGTCCTTTTTCTTGCACACCCTGTTTACTTTTTGGGAGAAGCACTTCAATAAAGGCAAAGACCTTAAGGGGATTCCTTGTCTTTGATTGTAGCTGCTGATGAAAGAACAGTAGAACAGTTTTCTATGCATCCTCCAAGAGAGTGGGTCTGTTCCCATCTTTGACTGTGTGACTGTAATGGGGATTTGGGGGAGGAGGCGACCCTTGTGTGAGGGATGCCCCCATCACGAGCCAGACCCTGGGGGCACTTAACTGTGTCCACCCACCTACTGCTGTGATTATTTCTCTCACTTTATTTTACTGCTGTTGGTCCAACTGATTTTCGTAATGTTTTTAGCCTCTTCTGGTTAGAAGGCATTATTTATTCCACTACTGTATTAGCCGCACTCAGATGTGGGATGAGGTTCCTCTCACCTTAGTTGAACCCAACCCACTTACTTTTACGTCTCTTTAAATTATTTTACATTTCTTGTATCAGTATTGCTTTCAATGCATCGATCTTACCACTACTACATACTATCGCAATTCAGTCAAATTTCTTGTGGTCCCTAACTCCAGAGGATTATGTCTTAGATGAAGGATTGACAATCTCACTGTTTAATCCCTTAACCCATACTCCCTTCCAACGACCAACCAACCAATAAATATTGAAGAGCTTTTTGTAGGTGATTGTCTGCAGCTGTTCAATTATTTGGAAAAAGCTGGATCAACAATAAATTTGTCACGAGCCGTACAAATGTCGAACATATATAGCCTAACTGTCATAATAGTATGCCTTAACACACTCCATATAAACACACTGTGCCTTGATACAATTACAGTAGTGCACATTTGACTATTTTGACTATTTTGACAATTTATATATATTTTACATTTGTATGGCACATATGTGATGGAAATGTATGATTCATCCATTAATGTGCAAGGTTTTTCTCCTGGAAGGTTATTGTAACAATCGAAATCAGTAGAGAATAAATATAAAATTGCACAGCTGATGGCACAGATATGCTTTTTTCCAAAATATAGAAGACTATAAAAGTGTCAGTTAATGAGGATGTAGCTTATAATAGGTGCAAATTTGTGTATGTAGCTCATGCTGGGCACTGATTACGTACTTTTTACAATAAAAATCTAAAACACTGAATAATCCTCCTTATGTTTTTAACTTAATATGTTGTACTTTACTTTCAGGGCACTCAACTTTTAAGTAACTATTTTACCAACAACGCAAGGCTGTGTTGCTGATTTTGTAGTATGGAGCTGCAGAAACTGTGCATAATTGTGATGTAAGGCAAATTACTACTAATTGTGTCTTCAGTATGTTCTTTTTTAATTCTGACAGGCCTTATTGATTCAGAATTTGGCTGTATCCTTTCTATTTTAGAGCTATGAAAATAGTATGAGACATAATACCATCACGTCATGCACAGAGAATCCAGAGGAGCACTCCATTCTCACAACAGTAAACATCAAGATGAAGAAATACTATCAGTTAGTTTTGGTGATTGTGTCTGTGGTAAGTTTTATAACACTTCTCTTCTACCGCCATGAGTACAACAGGCTGCGTTATGTTATGGAAGTGCTGAGCTTTTTTGGAAAACCAGGACAAGTGGCTGAGTGCCTTCCTCCAAACATCTCTCAAAATTTGAAGAAATCTGTCAGTTTCATTGATCCACTGCCATCTTGGCAACGACTGACTGACACACATTTTGTTTATTCAGCCTTCTGGGAAAAGAATGATATCCACAGTCATGTGAAAGTTTTCTCTGTTGAAGCAGGGAAAACTATTCCACAGTACAGCTGTGAAGTTTGGTTTGAAGACAATAACACCCCAGTAACTGGAAGATTCAGTTACACAATAATTCAGTCAAAAGAGAGTGCACTTACCCATGAACAAACTGTGATTGCAGATAATGTTATAGCATATAACTTGTACTGCAAACCAAAGCAAATTCCTGGTATTCCGTTTGGGGTTACATTTTTCAAGACTGATAGTTTGTTGCCGTCCCATGTTTTCATTCCTGTTGGTTATCCTGTTGACAGACCAATATTAGAAAACAGCACAGCAGTTTGCATTGTACCTGGATTTAAACCAGTACTGCAAAAATCTGCAATCATTGAATTTCTTAGCTACCATCATCTTATTGGAGTAAATGAATTTATAGTATATGACAAAGGCTTACCAAACCGAATTGCTCAAGTGCTGCTGGATCCAGCAATTAAAGAAAATTTTGGTATTGCATTGTCTTTGCTTCCCTGGAATTTCCCATTTCCACATTTGGAAGCAGAGCCAGTTATGAGACTTGTTGTCGAGAGAGACTGCATACAAAGAACTGCTGGAAAAGTTCGGAATGTGGCTGTTTTAGGTTGGGGTGAGTATGTAGTTCCTAGGTATCACCACACTCTTGCAGGTATGTTAGATGATTTTGACACAAAGAAAAAAACAACCACCAGTTTTGAAATACCAACAATAGTTTTTTGTACTGATCTCTTAGAACATGACACAGACGAATCTTTACCATTGGTTCTTCGAAAGACGAGGTATTACAAAGGAGACGACATGGATCCCCCTCTGCATCTGTATCGTCCTCAGACGGCAGTGTCCAGGTTTACTGTACCCAGTACACAACGTGTTTCACAAGGAATAGCTGCTGTACATCGCTACATAGAATGCATGCTTGGTACTGGTGAACAGCCAGTTGAAACTCTTCCATATGAGAGAGCTATTCTTAGATTTGCAGGGGATTTGAAACGATCTAAATTGTTAAGAGCTTGGTCTTCAGGTAGACTGTTCTAATTTTTAATTTTATTTGTATGTGCTCATTCACATTACTGACAGGGATGGTGTTCACATTCCAGCTGGGCTTTAGAAGCATGCCTTCAGGTAATGTGCTTCCAATAAAGACTTATGATTTTATTAATTGGGAAAATAATGCACTTGATGTGGTAAGAGATATAAAACTATATCTTACACTATAACTTAGTCTGCTGTTGGAGTAATTTTAAACAGTAGCAGGCCCAGAGATAGAATTGCAGATAGCTGTGTTTTGTGACCCTTAATTTGTGCAGTGATGCTTTTGTATTGTTTTATTCTAATAAAATTATGACTGTTAATTGGAAAGTGTGTTGTACATAGAACTTTGGAAATGTATATTTTGAATATGTGTAATAGAGGGCTATTTGACCAGCCCCTCAACTAGCTTGAATCATGTAGTTTTCTAACTTCCCTTTATTGTAGACTTTTTTATACCTTTTTATCTAGTCGAAGTAATGCTGAAATTTTTTCTCTCTCTGAGCTTCTCTGATAAATCAGGTTGTGTAGTAGTACAGTATTGTAGCTGACAAATAAGATGTTACAGTTGTTCATATAAAATTTCCCATAAATTGTTAAAATACCAAGTATGACATACAGAGCCTGAGTTGCAGTATGGTGGCATAGTTTTGTCAATAATCTGTGTGGCATAATCACATTTAACAATATTAAAGCATATTGATTTGTAATGTAAACATACTTGCACAATTGAGACTACTTGTAGCACACAGCTATGTAAGATTTATATGCTGTCACTGCAGCAGCTTAAACTGAGCATTTATTATGTATGTACATTTGTATAAAATACTGTACAATAAATATTTGTGAAGAGATGTTTGATTCTTATAATCTACAAGGCCTGGATAGCTGCCAAAAGAAGGAAAGAAGGTTCCTGTGGCTCCTGGCATGTGCATTTTAAAAAGATGCATGTGAAGTAAAGAAAAGATGTATTTTTGTTTTCTTTTAGTTGCTGCAACATGACTGAAGGTTACAGATTTCTAACTTTGTGCTTTACTGTGAGTAAATGGTGATACCTTCGCAGTGATAAGAACAGTGGGACAGTGACTGGGTCCAATTACTCAAGGATGAACTAAGTGATCATAGGGGCTTCCAGTTAGTTTTGTATTAGCAAATATTTTACTGATATATGTATATATAAAACTGCTGAGTTATTACAAGTTTGGTGGGCATTTTGTACACAGTAGTGACAAATAGTTTGACGAGCTTGTATGTGGAGAACACAGGCTTAGATTGTCATCTCTGCAAATGAAATGGTTGCAAATTTTATGTAAATAGTTAATAACAGTGCCATGAATTCTTTTTTTGTGGTGTTAGGAATTTTCCTGGTTTCTGAGCTCTTAATTTTGAAGAGTATATGGAGTCATTAACATTTGTTAAACATTGTGGCCTCTGTATGTGAACCTCAGCAATTGTACTTGACAGATGATCTTCCTCTGCTATGCTGTCCTTCACTTTCTGTAGTATTATACCTAATTTTAAGACACATTCATGTAATATCCCTCCCGTTTTAAGGTAACGACATCCAGATGATCCGTTCACAGAATGACAAGTTTCATTTTTCTTTCACTTCTTTTTCATCTTGTGTTTGTTCAAGAAAATGTCAGTCCCCGTGATTTTTTTTCTACTCATTTCTCATACACAGCTAAAAGATTATATTCACAAGTTGCACTGCCTCCTGTTTTGCTATTGCCTTGCTAACGCTGCCCATATATTTCCACTCAGCTTGCAGTGCAGAACAAACCTGTCACATGTGCAAGCACTGTGCTTTACACAAAGGCACATTTTCACATGGTTTGAGATATGTATTAGCCAGTTGTTAACAAACCAAAATGTTGTCAGTGATATTTCATATAATTTCAAACAAAATCTCATTTAACGAGAATGCATTTCTCATATTATGTGCTGTATTATTTCGACAAAGGCTGCAGTAAGTGTATTAAGAGACAAATTATTGCGTCCGTCTATCATTAAGAGGAATTTGTATGTTTTCTGCTGTTTGAACAGATAAGATTCTGCGAGTTACTTGTTGACAAGCATAACATTTTCTGTTAATCGCCTAGCATGCGCGTATCCGGTCTGCCTGATATCTGCTTTGTTGACAGTAAATTCTTCCAACCAGCGTATCTTCTCATTTACATGTAACACTTGATGATACCTTTGTCTGTAATACCATAGAAAACTGTGAAGTTAGGATATTATTTCATTTTAGTAGTTTATTGGCCCTAATCAGGCATTTGCTGAAAATCCTTCCCAACATGTTCATCATCTGGATAGGTAATGTACAAGGAATACTTCTCCAAAATAAATGGTACGAATTATTTAAACCCCGGCATTCTAAGACAACTAATATTTAAAGAAGTTAATGTCCAAAATACGTGGTACTTGATCATGTATATATTAAATCTAGTTACATTAAATTTGATCTGTTTTTGTTTTTTAGTCAACACTCTTATTTTTAAGAGAAGCTTATAAGTTTATACTGTCACAACCTTGTGGTTGATACACAACTTTAGTTAGCCTCATATGAAAGAACTCCTTTGGGTCTCATAATTCTGGTGGGGAAAAAATCACATGTAGGAAAAAATCTTTATGTAAATCAGAAGCCAGTAACTGCTACCACAAATAATATTCTATGAGAAGATACCTTCATTCTATTTGGTTGCAGGCTCCTTGACAGTCTTTCCTGGGCCAACTGGTCCTCCTGTCTCTGCTCAGCTACGTTCTAGATAAGAGATCCCATCTCTATGTTCCAAATCTTCTCCATGTTCAAATTTCTCACAAGCAAACCTCATTTTGATGGGTTAGAGATGCTGCCAATGAAACTTCATGCAGGGTTTGTTGCCTCACACTACATCAAGACCTCATAGTTATCTCTATGGAGCTTTTGAAGTTTTAATCCATTCAGTTTCTTTGACTTCATGAGCATCAGAATCCATTAGGACACTCCTTGCTCTAAGTTGTCCCATATTCAGAGTATCTACCTGGCAGGATGCTCAGACACTGGGTTATTTGCCAAAAGCCAGTATTTAAGATGCTGACAAGCTATTTTAATAATGTAATTTTTATTTGTTGCAAGGTTTGAAAGTTCATTCATATATATCATATGTAAAAGGACAAACACTTTCTTGATGTTCTGCAAAAATTATTTATTTAATTATGAACCACAGCATATTATAGAATGTTTATTCACTGTATCAAAAGGAAATTTCTCTTGAGAATAACCACAATCCTCCATTTTGTCTCTTGTTTTTACAATTTTCCATTTTCACGTAATATAGCAGGTGCCCTATTCATAAGCGGTGCCGGGAAAAGTGTTATAAAATCTTAATAGAAAAAGGAAAAAAACCAAGAAATGAAGGTATATTACAAGAGGTGCTACAAGTTATCGCCCCCCCGCCCCCCCGCCCCCCACACACACATTTCACAGATAGTGCTGTCAACAAATTAGGTGCGAAAATCCTCTATGAAATCCAATATTCTGGCAACAGGTTACAAACATTCAACTTGAACTGTGTACACATGTGCATGTAGGTCACTTCCAGGACCTCTTGTAATGTACCTTCTCTTCTCATTCATAAAGGTATGTTGTGTGAAAGTTTGGTTACATACACTCTTTTATCAAGTTTTTTTTAACACTTTCCCTATTGCCCCTTAAGAGTGGGACCCCTGTATAAGCTGAAATATTTGTATTTTCAGAATGATCAATTCGTGTTCAAATTTTGTACACTGAAAAGCTACATGGCTACCCATTCTTAAAAGAGCAGAGAATGTGGGAAATATTGCAGAGCTAAGAAAAGCTGCCATTTTAAGGATGCCATTGTGGTGCTCAAACTTCCTTTCTGTAACCATTATGATTAAAATGTAGAACTGTTCATAAATGTGTACCTCTGATTCTGCCATATGTGGTTAGTGATAATTGTGTGTATCTCATTTTCATGGCTGTAACTATTGCATTGTTTTCTCACTCTTGCAACCAAAAATAGTTCAGAGTTTACCATATATACTATTTACCTTACGGAACAGGTTGGCTCTTTGGAAAATCATGATGTACAGTAGTTGAGAGTTGATGGTGCATATTTTCTGCTGAGATGGGTGAGAGTGGCATCTGACAGTGTTAGGATCATGTACAAAAAAGGAATTGTACAATAGGTGTTGTTTTTCAGCAGCACTGTTAGACAAGTGAGGAGCATGCACTGACAAATGCCAATTTTGGTTAACGACTGAAACAATAAAAATATGCTTGGAAAGTAGTAAAGTTGTTCATTAAAGTCTGAAATGTTCAGATAATTTGACACTGTGAAGGGCCACTCTCTATGTATCTGTATTTTTCAGGTTTTCAGAGAATAAATATAGCTGCAGTTTATTTGTGCTACTATTCTGTACGATACGTGATCTTGAGGAGCAAAAGTGTACGTTGAGTATTGGTGACAGTGAAGAAGTCATCTTTGGGGGGAAGAGGAAAGGGAGATGTGCAGAATTGAATGGAAGAACTGTAACTTATTGATTCTGAGTTTATTGTGTATGGGGAGTAGAAGGGGTATGTAGAAGCAAGGCAAATAATACTGCTACACGTGTTGGAAGAACAGCACCTTGCCAGCATAGCAGCTGTGTGGCCTTGTTATTGAAAGGAAAGGATATGATAATATTGAAATGGAGTCGATCTCCCTTTATACTCAGAGTTGTCACTATCAGCCTTCTATGTTCACTGTGAATTTTGGATTTTTGAGTATTAAGTAAATAGAACTGCTCATAAGTGCCTACGTAGTTGCTGATGGAAATCTTTTCATATTGATCTACAGTGGGACTATTGTTTTAGTTTGGTGAAGATTAATTAACAAATTTAGTGTAACATAGTGTCAAATATTAACATTCTTTTGCTGTGGGATGGTACTAATGTTACAAATGTACTGAAGCTGTCATCGTAAATATCATTTTAATGAAGGAAAGCTATAATTATAGCCAATAAGAAATGTACTAGCAGAAAACTGCTCCCGTCCCAGTTCAGAGACCTTCTAGATGTTGGGCAACCATAATCATATGAATGCCTTATTTTCTATAAATATAATATTACTGACAGAGAATTTTTGGACAATCAAAATGTTTACTGTGTAGAATTTGGCTAACCAGGCCTTGGATCATGACTGCACGGCTCTATGCACATTTGTAGCTGAAGTGAGTAGTATAAAGTTGCAGTAGAACCTTTCTACAATTTTTGATACTGAGATGCTTTGTTAGTAATTGTCTTGTATATGCATAAAGACAGAAAAAACTCATTCTTGTCATATTTTTTGCATTTTATGTATTTTGTTGTGTGTTGTACAGTTTTGTTATTAAAGATATTAAAAATACTTCACATATTCAAACTATTGTTATATCCTATTTTTTATTATAGAGCAGTTATATCTTATGATTTTATAAAATGAACAGTATTATGGAAAGGGTAGACACTCACTATAAATACGACACGTTGAGTTGCAGACAGGCACAATGAAAAGACTGTTACATACTGAGCTTTCAGCAAAAGCCTTCTTCAGGAAATAAAACATTCACACAGGCAAGCACATATCAAACATACACGGCCACTCTCTCTGGCTGCTATGGCATGGAATAAGTGTGTGCGTTTTGAAAAATCAAGTGAAGGTTCATTACAATTGTAGTATAGAGCTGCTTGTCTTCCTGAGTAATAATTGTTGTTCACTTTAATATATCTCCATAATTCTAAAAATTGTCCATTGCAGATTACTTAATATTTCGACATGTATTTGAGTTAACCACGATGCAGTTCTCAACTACTCTTCCATAAATATTTTCTATGAACATTTGTTGTTCGTTTGCCTCAGCTTTGTTAAACAAAACAAGTCCAAATAAACTACGAGTTTCCAATACACTAGAGACAGTGAAAACATAAAGGAGCTAGGAATGACTCTGAGACATTTCTAAGTGGAAGAAAATTAGGGAATTCATAATAGAAGGAAGCCAGAGCAACTTGCTTGCATAGCATAGGTAAGAAATAATTCTTGTGTGTTTTAATTTAAAAAATTATTCCAGGCAAGCACACATTTGACACTCAACAGATGAAAAGTCAGTGTCATACAATTAAATGGAAACTTAGAAAATCACTATGCAAAGCTCCATCATTATTATGTAAATTAATCTTTGCGAACTTATTTCTATCTCATGTTGATAACCTTTCACACTTAAGTAGAACACAATAACTGTTACATTTATTTTGTACGATTTTAAAACTGATATTTAGCCACCAGATAATATAGTGAAGAACTAAATGCTGGTGTGACAATTGAGTGTCCATTCAGTGAATGAATCAGTCAGAAAGAACTACATATTCTAGATGCCCCCAGCTCTTCACATACAAAACAAAGAAGTAATCTTACAACAATTATGATTTTTTTGCCTTCTCTCATGCATTTGTTGACTGAACTGACCATGTATATTGCTGGTTCTTTTGTGTTCAATAGGCACAAAATTCCAGTGAGTAACCATGTCACCATCACCAACTGTGCAGGTGAACTGACCTTCTGGGAGCATGCAGGTAATTTATTCCTTTCTCCTGTGATTCCGAAGCAGTGTTAGGTATGCTACCCATACCTGAGGGAAGTCACTAGCAGAAGTTCCATATGTCAGAGGCAGATTGAGCACCCCGCAGTAACTATGCCACCTCTGGAGATTGCACCACAAATACCGCTGCTGACTCAGACACACACAACTTTGGGTGCAGACTACATACAGAAAGGGGTTCCAAATCAACAGCACAAATGATGATGCTTGCCAAAATAATGTACCCTTTGGACACAAAAACAGGTAGTGCACTAGTGGACTGTTCTACCTTACAGGTATTATTCACTTTCACAATGGACTAGGAAGTAATTTGCTATTTTGGAACTGTGAAATTCATCATTGATAAATTACAGCAAGCATGGCAGACTCAAGGTCTATTCAGAAATCAACTTTTTTCCACAACATGTGATACAAGAGCTTCCTAATTCCTCAGACTAGCACAGGATCGGGGAAACTGTGTGTGTGTGTGTGTGTGTGTGTGTGTGTGTGTGTGTGTGTGTGTGTGTGTGGAGGGGGGGGGTGTTAAGTCCCACTCGAGAGTGGCAGTCCCTACTGTAGTTTGGACATGTGAAATTTGAGGTACTTCGAACAGAAGCCGCTCTGTCTCTTCGCTTTGTCCTCTTCCTGATTTGTTCCTGTGTGTGTTCGTCCTCTGAGAGCTTGACGCCGTTGCGCACAGTTACTCGCCACTTGACACGGTCATCTGCAATGCTTTCCCAGTGACTTGGATTGATTCTGGTCTTGGTCAGGTCTCTCTTGCAGACATCCTTGAAACAAAGATGCGGTCGTCCCACTGGCCTCTCACCTTTCTGAAGTTCGCCGTACAGCAGCTGTTTCGGTATCCATTCAGGATCCATGCGCCTGACATGTCCCAACAATCTTAGACGTCGATGACTCAGGAGTGCAAAGATGCTGGTTGTGCTTGCACGATGAAAGACTTCGGTGTTGGGTACTCTCTCCCTCCAAGAGATCTGAAGGATCTTCCGGAGACAGCGGAGATGGAAGCTGTTCAGTCGAGATTCATGCCTAGAAAGACTTGTCCAAGTCTCACAGCTATAGAGAAGGGTGCTTATAACACAAGTGTTGTAGACTTTTAATTTAGTTTTTGTGGTAAGCAGTCCGTTGTTCCATACTCTGTTTTTCAATCTAGCCATGACAGATGATGCCTTTGCGATTCTGTTAGTAAGTTCAGTGTCCATGGACAAGTTGCTACATATTGTGGATCCCAAGTAGGTAAAGTCATCAACTATCTGGAGAGGATTGCCATCAATGCTAATGGATGGAAGGTTGGTAGAGCTCTGCGCCATGATCTTAGTCTTTTGAAGGCTGATGAGTAGACCAAACTTTTCACAGGCACTTGATAATTTGTTGATTATATACCGCAGCTTATCTTCTGTGTTCGCTACTAGAGCTGCATCGTCCGCATATAACAACTCACGGATAACAACTGTATTTACTTTGGTCTTGGCCTTGAGGCGAGCAATGTTGAAAAGATTTCAATCAGACCTCGTATGTAGATGCACTCCCTCCTCACAGTCTTCAAAGGCAAATCTGAGCAGAAGGGAAAAGAAAATCCCAAATAATGTAGGAGCTAACACACACCCCTGTTTCACACCGCTATTAACAGGGAATGCTTCTGATGTTTTACCATTGAAGCAAATTGTTGCTTGTGTTTTCTCATGGAATGAGACAATTATCTGCAGTAGTTTAGGTGGGCATACAATCTTCTGCAACAGTTTGAAAAGTCCATTTCTGCTCATTAAATCAAACGCTTTAACAAGGTCAATGAAAGCAATATAAAGTGGCCTCTGCTGATCACGACATTTGTCTTGTAGCTGTCTTAAGGAGAAGATCACATCTACGGTTGATCGGCCGGGCCTGAAGCCACACTGAGATTCTGGGTAGATTCTGGAAGCTAAGATCTGTAATCGCATTAGGATGACTCTTGCATAAGCTTTCCCAGCTACACTTAGTAATGAAATGCCTCAGTAACTGTTACAGTCACTTCTGTTCCCTTTCTGTTTATATAGAATAACTATCCTCGAATTCCGCATACTCATCGGGACATAACCTTCTTCCCAGCTGGTTGTGATAAGTGAATATAAATGTCTGAGAAGAACAGACTTGTTATAGTTAATAACCTCTGCAGGGATCCCATCTTCACCTGGGGCCTTTCCGTTAGCAAGAGAATCTATTTCTCTACTAAGTTCTTCCATAGTAGGCATTGCATCTAGATCTTCCATAACTGGCATTTGTTTGATGGTGTCACATGCATCCTTGCTAACTTTATTCTCGGCTGCATACAACTCAAGGTAGTGTTCAACCCAGCGTTCCATTTGTTTGCCTTCATCAGTAATGACTTCACCCGTCTTGGACTTCAGAGGAGCTGTTTTTCTGACAGTTCGTCCAATTGCTTTCTTAATACCATCGTACATTGCCTTAGCATTCCCAGAGTAGGCTGCTTTCTGTATACCTGCACATAAATTCAGCCAGTAGTTATTTGCGCATCTCCTGGATGTTTGCTGTGCCCTGTTCTTTGCTTTTCGTAGGTCATCTCGAGTTCTTTCATTTGGGTTTCTTTTGTAAGCAAGCAGGGCTTTCCGTTTAGCCTCAGTGACTGGTTCCATTTCTTCTAAATTTTGCTCGTACCAGTCCTTATTTCTTTTACCTTTTATTCCATAGGCCAATACTGCTGAGTTGTAGATTGCACCCGAGAGTTTTGCCCATTTCTTATCAACATTCCTTTCTGCTTGCACTTTTCCTGGGAAAGCACTTTCAAAATTACTGGCAAAATCCTGCTTTCTTTGTGTGTCATGAACATGATCTGTGTTGATATGGGGATGACCTCTCGGTTTAGCGTGGTGACATTTCTTATGAGTGGGCCTCAATGGGCACACCATTAGGGCGTGGTCTGTGTTGCAATCAGCACTATGATAACTTCGTGTCAGTAGCACATTTTTGAGATCAGTACGCCTAGCTATGACTAAGTCAAGTTGGTGCCAGTGATGAGAGCGCGGGTGTCTCAAAGACACCTTGTGTTGATCCTTAAGCTGTAAATATGTGTTTGTGATACAGAGTCCATAAAAGCAGCAAACTTCAAGCAGTCCCTGGCCATTTTCATTCATTTTTCCCACCCCATGATGTCCCAGGCAATTCGGCCATATGTCGTTATCTGATCCAAATGTAGCATTAAAGTCCCCTAGAACATACAGTGTCTCGGTGCTAGGTACCTTGGCTATTCTGTCACTGAGTAAGTCATAAAACAGATCCTTCTCTTCCCTGCTGGATGATAAGGTAGGAGCATACACATTTAGGATGTTGACAGTGCCACTTGAGGAGCATATTTTCAAATCAATAATTCGCTCTGTTCCACCGGATGGTGGCACAGTACAGTCCAGGAGGGCGTTTTTAACAGCAAATCCTACGCCATGAAGTCTTGGCTCGTCTTGAGACTTCCCCTGCCAGAAGAATGTGTAATTATCCTCCCTGATAGAGCCCGCGTCTGGAAGCCATGTCTCCTGCAGTCCCGCGATGTCTACATTCAAACGATGGAGTTCTCTGTCAATTACGGCAGTCTTACGGGTGAAATCAACCTCTTGGGCATCGTCAATGTACCTTGGACACATGGTCCTAACATTCCAGGTGGCAATACGAAATAGTGATTTCTTTATTATTTCACTTTTGTTGTTGGTAGGTGTACTATATCAACCCGCTTGTCGAAGATTACTTATAAGCTTCCCACACCCCTTGAAGCAGGCGGATAGTGGCGGGACAGCACCTTATTGGCTGGGGGCTGCCCAGCTTGAGGCGGGCGGTAGCTGTCCAATGAGATGCAATGATCTCTCCCACCGTCGGAAGTGGCCCCTGGCACTCGAGTCTTAAGCCAATCAGACAGAGCTTATAACCGGTAACTGCCTCTTCCCGTGTTGTGCCGAAGTCCTTGGACGTCACTGAAGTGTCCTCTCCTGGATGCTACAAGCCTGAGCAATAAATATGAAGACACGTGAGTTGCCCAATCATCACGGTCTCCCTCTCAACCTAAATGATAATATTCAGAGGAAAGGCAAGCCAATACGTCTGGTATCACTTCGGTTGCAGGAGCTGCCGAAAGGGGACATGGTACGCCTTCCAACCACCTTTGGGGCCCCACTCCAGATTTTCCTTCAGGGTTTTCTCCCTTAGCCTTAACTGTTGACAATGATGGACATTTTCAGATACTTTGAAACAGATTACAGAACCAGTTGCAATTAACATCATGGTTTAAGGTATCTACACATGTATTAATTAATTGAAAACAAATTATAGCACCAGTTGCAACACACTGGACAAAAAGTTTTTTAAGTAACAATTTTGGCATCTCCACATCAGTTTGATTTTTACAATTTGTTTAAGGTCAAGAAAGATGTATGTCCATGTTGAGTTGTCAAATGTAATTAAAGTCCAATACTTCAATAATTTATTAGGCACTTGGAATGCTGTTATAATTTTTCCCCCTACTCAAAAATTCATGCCTTGCACAAGTGTCCTTTTCTGTGTTGCACTCATGGAAGCTACAGAAGGAAAGCACTAAAATTCTGCTTATTTCTTTTGTCAGATTAAATAGCTGTTCCACTGAATGAGATCACTGTAGTTTTTCTTGTAATAAATGACTTCCGGATTTTATTTTGATCTATAGCCATGAAGCCTGAAGGTATTATCAAAATCAAAGAAACTGCTGCCCACAGGGGGCTCAAGGTTCTTTCGTGAGTTCGTGCGTGGTGCTCACGGGGTCCCAAGCTATTGCAGCTCATTCTTCATTCCCTAGCTGCTTTTCCTTCTACCTGCCACCCCTCCCTCCCTATCCCCAATCCTTCCCCATTTCCTGTATTGGTGGCAATTTTGTTCCTTTTGCCGGTTCTTTCACCCTTTTGGCGTTTCGGTCCCCACTGTAGCCCCCTTCCACCCTGCTAGATCACCAGCACGTGTAGCCAGTCCATGTGGTGGGGCTGTTATGTACCCATATGGCTGAGCCCACTGCCAACACAGGGATCACACTACTGATACCTGAGCTGTTCCCTCCCCGTGTATGCCAAGGAGTGGTTGCTTGTCGTCGTGGAGCATTGGATTTCCCGGCAACGGCCACCGTGCCAGACGGCCCTTGCTGTGGCTGGGTAACGCCAATGGGGAGAGCCCCTGGTCAGAGTGGGTGATATCAGGGCGGATGCTTGACGCATGAAGCATATCAAGCTACAAAAATCTGGCTGTTCTCACAAGCCTGTCTCTTAGAATTGAAGGATCCATAAATGCTGTCTCGTATGATGCGGCATTCTTCCCTTCCATGGCTACCCCATGGGAGGGGGGCCAGGTTTGCCATCTTGGTCTAAAACCTTTTCCGCATTACCTCGTCTGTACTAGGATGGGTGGGGACACATTCACTGCCACAAAGCCATTATTTTTTGTGGAAACTATCGAGGACAATTTTGGTGAAGAGGAGCCTATTAGTAAGATGTGGTCAGGCTCCCTGTTGATCAAAGCTTCTTCTGCCACCCAATCCACAGTTCTTTGTGCCTGTGGTCATCCAGGGAGTCATTTTTCATAGGGACCTCACCCTGCAAACTGATTAGGAACTCTGGGCTAATCTGAAGCAGTGTGGCATTTATTTTGTTCGATGTGTGCAGAAGGGTGGCAAAGACAACCGCACCAATAGTGGCGCCTTCATCCTGGCTTTCAAGGGAGATACCCTCCCAGAGAAGGTCAAGGTTATGTGCTACAGATGTGATGTGAAGCCATACATCCCTCCACCTATGCGGTGCTTGCATTTTGGGCATACGTCTTCCCGCTGTATGGCGGACCCTTTGTGTGGCAACTGTGGCCACCCCATCCATGAGGGAACCCCTTGTGTTCTGCCGCCTGTGTGTGTGAATTGTGCTGACCACCACTCCCCCACTGAATTGCCCAGCTTACAAGAGAGCAAGGAAGGTACAATAATATAAATCCCTGGATTGCCTTCTTACACTGAGGCTCATCAAAAGTATGAGAGACTCCATCTGGTGTCATTATCTCCAACTTTTACCTCTGTTACTTCCTTTCCTCCTCCTCCTCCCTCCTCCTCCTCCTACTTCCTCATCCTTACCCCAGCCCCACCACTATCTCCCCTGCTATTCCCAAAACCTCCCGTCAGGGAGTCGCCCCCCACCCCGGCCGAAGAAGTACCCCCTTACTTGGCATCTGCCGGTGATCGGGCTTCCTCCTGGGAACCCTCTGCCCGGCGTCTCTAAGGCCAGAAGACTGTTACCACCACTGGGCCACGAGGTGCTCCATATGTGGGCCCCTAGGTCACCCGCTCTCTTTCGGTTCCCGATCTTGCAGATGCCTGTACTCCCCCTGTGTCCTGTCCTCCTCCACCTAAGAAAGAGAAGAAGAAGGAACATAAATCCCAAGAGAAGGCGTCTCCAGTGCCCCCACAGGTGCCAACTCCCCCCAGCAACCTGAGCCCGACATCTTATCTATGGATGTCGCTCCATCCTTGTTGGTAACAACTACTTTCCAAGTGATCTGACCTCCTCCTCGGCTCCTTCATTCCTACCTTGGACTCATGCCACACGATCATCCAGTGGAACTGCAATGGCTACTATCATCACCTACTGGAAATTCAACGTCTTGTCTCCTCTTATTCTGTGTTCTGTCATGTTTTCCAAGAAATGCATTTCCGTGATGACCACTCTCCAACTTTACGTGGTTATCGGGCGTTCTGTCGGAACCGTGGTGGCCCTGGGATAGCATCTGGTGGGGCCTGCACTTTGGTTCGCTCCAATGTCCTTAGTGACTGGATCCCCCTATGTACCACCTCAGAAGTGATAGTGGTTACAGTGCAAATGACTCCGGCAATCACCATTTGCAATGTCTACCTCCCTCCAGGTAGGCCATTTGCTTATGTTGCACTATCTACCTTACTTCAGCAACTCCTGTCCCCGTTTCTCCTTCTTGGGGACTTCAATGCCCATCATCCACTGTGGGGGAGTGTTACATCAACGGCCCGGGGTATCCTAATCAACAAACTTATCACGGACTTCGATTTGTCTCCTCAATGATGGTTCCCCTATCCACTTCAGTGCCACTAATGGCACCTTTCTCTGCTATCAATTTCACAATCTCCTCCCCTGCCCTTGTGGCTTCCCTACATTGGTCATCCCATGATGACCTTTGTGACAGTGACCACTTTCCAGTGACATCATCATTCCCCTGCTGCTGCTGCTAGGCAGACCAATCCCCATGTTGGGCATTACGCAGGGCCAATTGGCCTTTACACATGTTTGCTGTCTGCTTTGACACCTCCCTCTCGAATTCCATTGATGTAGTTGTGCAAGGCATCTCTGCCACTCTTTTTCATGCTGCTGGCACTTCTGTCCCCCTATCCACAGGTCCCCCTCATCATCGGCCGGTACCAGGTGGATCAAGGACGTTGCAGTCACTGTCCAGGACGACCGATGGGCGCTGCAGTGATTTAAGTGACACCCCTCCCAGACCAACCTCCTCACTTTTAAGCGTCTTCGTGCTATGGCTCGTTACATTATGAAGTGGAATAAAAAGGAATGCTGCAAGTGCTATGTTTCCTCCTTGGGGACATATGCTTATTTATCACAGGTTTGGTCAAAGGTCCATAGTGTTCTGGGCCGCCAGCAACAGTCAACTGTCCAGGGTCTGAACATCCAAGGAGCTCTGTGCACTGATCCATTGGTCCTCACAGAACACCTTGCAACACACTTTGTGATGGCATCGTTGTCCGCTTCCTATCCATTTACCTTTCTTCAGCAAATATGCAGAGTTTAACAGATGCCCCTCCATTTCATCCTACACCACGTTGAGCCCTACAATGCTCCTTTCACTGAATGGGAATTGATGCAGGTTCTTAGCTCTTCAGACACAGCCACAGGGACAGACTCCATTCACTATCAGACGATTCATCACTTGGACGTTCCCCAGAGACAACAGCTCCTCAAGGTCTTCAATCACATCTGGCTCACGGGTGCTTTTCCGTCACAATGGCGAGACAGTGTAGTTATCCCTGTCCTTAAGCCTGGGAATATCCCAATGTCTCTAGACAGCTTCTGCCCCATTAGCCTTACAAATGTGCTTTGTAAACTGCTTGAAAGGATGGTCAACTCCAGATTATGTTGGGTACTCGAATCTCGGGGCCTTTTGTCACCATATCAGTGTGGCTTCTGGAGGGCGTCTCCAACTGACCATTTAGTCCGATTGGAATCAGCCATCTGATAGGCTTTTACTCACCGCCGACACCTTGCCGCAGTGTTCTTTGACCTACATAAGGCGTATGACATGACTTGGCACCATTACATTTTAGTTATCCTCCTTGACTGGGGCTTCCGTGGTCCCCTTCCGATTTGTATCCACGAGTTTTTATCTTACCAACTCTTCCAGGTTCGATTGGCACTTCACTCAGCACTGTCAGATTCAGGAGAATGGTATCTCACAGGGTTCTGTGACCTCTGTTAGGCCTCTGATTACCCCAGCGTTTTACGTTGACAGATTTTTGCACCTGGTGCAGCTCCCACTCGATGGCGTCTGCAGAGTGGCAGCTCCAAGGCACCATCCGACAGGCCTCTACGTTGGCCACCACCCATGGCTTCCAGTTTTCCTTCTCCAAAACGTGGGTTATGCATTTTTGTCGTCGACTCACAGTACACCCTGATCCAGAACTTTATTTAGGCAACCATCTCCTTGATGTGTTAACACAGTCCCATTTCTTGGGCCTTATTTTTGATAACAAGCTGACACAGCTGCCCAACTTTCGTCACCTAAAGACTACATGCATGCGGAAGCTTAATGCTCTCTGCCTCCTGACCCACACATCTTGGGGTGCAGACCGTTCCACTCTTCTCCATCTTTACCGTGCTCTGATTTAGTCCAGACTCAATTATGGCAGTCAGGTTTATGGCTCAGCAGCTCCTTCCACTTTGAAACTCCTTGACCCTGTCCATCTGGCTATTGAGGCCTTTCGCACTAGTCCTGTTGATAATCTCCTCACAGAAGCAGGGATTTCCCACTCTACACATCCGATGGAGCCAACTCCTTGTTTCTTACACAGTCGCCATTCGTCAATTCCCTGACCATCCTGTATACCTTGTGCTCGTCGCCAATGAGGTATGTCTCCCTCCTAACACCTGCCCACAGGTCGGATAGCCGGTTGGCATGCGTCTCACTACGACTGCGCCCTGTGTCTTTCTTCCCATACCCACCCTTGCCTTGGATGGTGCCTGGATCATTCTCTTCCAGGGGTCTAAGGTCTCTGTTGCTCCGATGGTTTACCAGCATCTTGTATGTGCAATCCTTGCAGAGTTCCAGGGTGCCACCATCCTTTACACTGATGGTTCTAAGACTACTGATAAGGTGAGATACGCTTTCATATCTCCTACCAGCCTAGAGCACCATTTGTTGCCGGGATCATCTTGTGTATTTACAGCAGAGCTTCTAGCAATTTGCAGGGCCCTCCTTTTAGTTTCTCGGGCCTCTCACTCCATAGTGTTTTAATTTGTTCAGACTCCATGAGCAGCCTACAGGCTATTGATCGATGCTACTCTCATTACCCCTTGGTTTCTGCCATCCGTGACCTCTCTGCCCTTGAGTGTGCCGCCTGTTCAGTCGTCTTTCTCTGGGTCCTGAGTCGTGTGGAAATCCCAGGGAATGAATTGGCTGACCGTTTGGCTAGAAAAGCGGATACGTACCCCCCTTTTCCTTTCACAGTTCCAGCTGGGGATATGCAGATCTATGTCAAATCTGTCTTTGCCCAACAGTGGAATGCCATCTGGAGACTGCTCATAGTATTAAACTCCGCACAATCGAGGAGTCTACTGCAATTTGGGGCACTTCTTTCAGCCCCTCTCAGGAGTAATCCACTGTTTTATGTTGTTTATGCATTGGCCATACCTGGCTCACCCATTGTTTCCTCCTACGTAATGACCCACCCACACATTGTAGTTATGGCACCTGACTGATGATATCTCACATATTTGTGGCCTGTCCCCTTCTTTTGACCCTTCGTGCTAAGTATAGTCTTCCTGCTTCCTTAAATTTAATATTAGCGGATGATCCATGGATGGTAGACCTGGTCCTTGGTTTCCTCCATGAAAGTGGTTTTTATTTTCAGATATAAGGTTCTTCTTTCGTCTTGAAGCAGGGCCAGGTTGGTTGTGATTGGGACTCCTTTTGCAGTCTTCACAGTCTGTGACTCCATGACTGCCCCCCATTTTTAGATTTGGTCTCACCTTTTATGCTTATACTGTGTATGTTTAATGTTCATTCTTTTATAATTTGACTCCTCTGACTGAATCCATTCACTTTTAGCAACTCTCTCTCTTATGTAACTTCCTCTGAAATCGCAGGACTGATGACCTTGATCCCATATTCTCTCAATTAACCAATCAGTCAAACTGCTGCCAAATCTAAACCTTGTAGGGCTGACATGGCTTAACAGTAGCAATAACATTTTTGAAGTCTTCCACTGTTGAAAGTTTTGAATGTCATTATTGAGAATTCTCAGTGAGAGCAAAATCATGATCTGAAACTGAGAAATTGTGTGTTCATACATAAGAAACTTCTATTCTGTGTTGTCAAAGGTACGTAATACTAGTGACAAGACTAACATATAAAAATAAGACTGTCATGCCTTTCAGCTGACCTGCTTAGTTTTCCTCCATACACAGAAATTATGTTTGTAAGTGATGAGGAGGCAGGCACTCAGTACACCTCAAATGCAGGAAGCTGTGTAGTTTTCCTGCTTTCTTATTGTGGGTTTTTGAATACTACAGGACTTCCACCACACTCATTAACTCTTGTCCCAGCTTATTTTTCAGTTTCTTCTTCCCATTTTCTGATAAACTGAAATACTGGACTCCTGTTTCACAAAACGCACAAATCTAAGTAGAATAATAATCTGAAAGGGAGAAAACTGCATTATTGACACACAGGTTTCAAATACAAGCTAGCAGTAATACTGTAGCACTTTGATCACATTGATGTGCTTTTACCTCTGGAGACTGTGATGGCACCATCTGTTGGCAACACAAAGAATTACAAGTATTACCAATTTTATAGTTTCTACATTAGTGTCAACTCACAGATTACTAAGAAAGAAAAACTGCTAACTGATCAGTTTTGATATTTACATCAATTAACTTTACCCCTATGGAAGGTGTAAAGGTAACATGTATTTGACACTTCGAGTGTTCAATAGGCACATAAACAAGACTGAAAGCATTGCTGAGTGTGTGGATAATGTACAGAATGCGCATCCACCTGTACAGCGACACTGTACTGGCTTTGCAGATCAACAGAGGTAAGGATTTGTATTGGATACTGTGGATGAGAGAGAAAGGAGAAGGGGGGGGGGGGGGGGGTTGGAAGGAAGGGTAATTGATTGCTGGTAGGGAGAGGTAACAGGCACCTAGGATAGGAACATGACACTAATAATGTGGCTCTGTCACGTGTAGGGGGAGTTGCATGTGGCTTACAATGACTTGGAGGAGTGAACTGAGAGATATTGAGGAAAGGAGGGTGTGATTGTAGAACAAGTGAAGTGAAGGGGAAGAGGGAGGGGGGGGGGGGGGGTTGGCCCTTGAGGACAGTGTTGGAGATGGCCCATTGAAGTCAAGTATCTCGTGCTCAGCATTATGTCTGTCACTGTTCTTGACCAATTTGGGGATGATCATTTGTTCAGGTTGTGACATAACAAGTCAGAACAAAAGTAGCACTGTAGTTTGAAACTGAACATTTGCAAATTTGCTGGGTGAGCCAATTCTCAGTTGTTACATAACAGGATACATTTGGATAAAACAAATGGAGTGTTGTGCTATAGGTGTGTGTTTGCCCGTGCCTATTTACAGTGGTAAAGTTTGTAGTCATGACAGTATAGAATGGTGAAAAAACTGAATTCAGCTGATACTCTTGCCAGTAGTTGTACCTCATACTACATGTAGTCTACCAGAAGTAAAAACAGATGATACTATGTAGTGCCTGTAAATTTTACAGATTCTTAGGTATTTTTGCTGCCCCGCCCTTTTTTTTTCTTTACAAACAAGAATTTCCCACAAAACTTTTAGGTGCTGAATTCTTTTTAAATTGCTAAGTTCATGAAATGTAAATAAACAATCCGGATAGGGGCCTACATCCCCACTCTCTATACATATTTATATGACATTGTTTAATATGTCAACATATTTCCAGACTATTCAGAAAGTATCGTGAATTTCTTTTTGATGCTGAATGTTGTGTAAGGATAAATTAGTGAGCTAATAAAATGTGTGTAGAAGGTCGGAAATTTAATTATTTGCAACATACTCTTAAGGTAAGTATAAAAACAATGTAAAAAAAAGTATAAACAGTATTAACAATGGAGATGAGGACAGCAGAAAAAAACTATTGCATTAGACATGATATTTACCATTAGAATCAAAATCATTTAATAATTCTTAGTAATGCTGGAGTTCAGTCAATTCAGACTGCTGGTTAAATTGACACGCTCCTCTTTCGCCCCACGCTTGTGACAAAACTGCTGCATCCTTTTTATTTGAAACGTGATGGCTACTGATGCAAGTTTACAAACCTAACTGTGTGGTTCATTGGCCAGTATGCATGTTACCATCTACTATTTCCTCATATCTTGAAGGAGTTTGATGACTTTTGGGTTAGACCACACATATGTTGATCTCAAAAATGTATTGAACCATTTCCATTCCTTTACAGCTGAAATTAAACATTTACGCTGTATTTCAGTGATTATTTTGTCTCATTTATCCAAAATTAGATAAAACTTCCAAAATTATATCCATGATGTTTATTGCGGTAAGTTATGGCACAAAACAAATTCACTTCACTTTTTTTCCAAAAAGTATTCTGTTCTAGCTGCCTGGAGCATGATTTCACGCAACCTAATTGCTGTCTGCTCTAAAGTCTTCTGTTGGTTAGTAACTCATGCATTTACTCATCAGTGATCATACCGTGAAGATTTTTCACTGCATATGTGTGTTGGGTTATCTTTTACAACAAATACACATTATGCTTAGCACATGTTTGACAGGGGAAGCACTAGCAGTTGTGTAGAGGCTGTATAAATATTTAAGAATATGAGTCAGCATTTGCTTGGAAAGCAGTGCTAAGTAGGAATGAGAATGCCTTGAGGCACAATACCTAGGGGGTTGTGGCACATTCTTATTTTAAAGTTGATTAAGTAGGCTTTTGCAGCACAGTCTATGTTTATCTTCAAGCATCTGACCTGACAGTTGAGAGTCCTGCCCCCTTCTCAAGCCCATTGTATTTATTCAATAACTCCTCTTAGTGCTATTTCGTATGGGTTCAACACACGAGCAATAATCTAGGATGGACTGCACAAATGTTGTAAACAATTTCCTTTGGATATTGATCGCATTATATTAGTACCCTAACGATGGACCAAAGTCTGCCACATGCTTTACCTGCAACTGAACCTGTATGGTCAGTCTATTTTATCCCTAGAAATTTTTACAGTCAGGTATTCACATGAGTTGACAGGTTATAATTGTGACTCATCGATGCAATAATCATATAGTACTATGCATTTTGGTATCGTAAAGTGCTCTGTTTTATATCTCTGAACATTCAAGGGGACCTGGATGTGAAATGACTGAAATTTTCGAAAACATTTTTTGTCACCATCTGAAAGACAATTTTATCCCGTTCCAAAAAATGTATTTATCTACTTTTCAGTTGTAGTTTTGGTCTTAAACGCTATTTGAACAAATGTCTGCAAACCAGCCACACTCATGCGACAGACAAGGAATAGCACCATTAACATTTCTTGCCTGCCACAGTCATGGAAACAATAACCAGTGACCTTGCAGATACAAAATTACTTAGCAAATGTCTGCAACATGGCCATAAACAAAACCCTAATGAGAGTTTCAACAGCTGTGTGTGGCAACGAGTACCAAAAACAGTGTTTGTTGGATGGACAGTACTCAAAATGGGCGTGATGGATGCTGTCATCTGTTTCAATAATGGTGTAATCAGCAGGACAAAAGTACTGGACAAATTAGGCATCCAGACAGGAAATGATATGATAGCTGCTCTGACTGCCATAGACATTCAGCGACTAGTTGAAGCTGAAAGGGCTGTGGAAGCCACCACTAGAGTGTCCAGAGTAAGGAAAAGGCTCCTGAAGAAGTCTACAGAAGATAAAGAAACAGCTGGCCAGCAAGAGTATGCTGCTGAAATGTTCTGAAAGTGGCATACGATGAGTCAAAAACACTGAATTTTCTTCTCTCATTTTCTCGAAACTACATTTTCAGAACGTTACGTACATATAACTTCACTATGGTTTTATCCATGTTCACTAAATTTCTCTCAAGTGAAGAATGGGATAGTATCTTTGTATTATGCGTAATATATCGCAGAAATGATCTATGTTTGTCATTCTGTATATAATTTTAGCAGTATTTTTTAGACAAAATAGTAATGTGGCATAATAAGGGTTTTTCTATTTCCTCAGGTATACTTCAAACTACAAAACGAGAGGCATAATGTGTTCCTATGATTGTTGACAGCAGCCTGCCACTGTTTGAACACTATTAGACTGATGATGGACCTGAAAATGGTACTAGAATAGGAATGTGTATTATAAAAACATCTATTAGGCAAAATCCTGTAATTCTTAAACTATACCAGATATTTCAATAAATTTCCTTTTACAGCTTGAGTTAGTGCCACTCATTGTTGTTAAAAAAAACCACAACTTCCTCCGCATGGTAGGTCAAGAGTAACGTGCACTGAGAACAAGGTATAAAAATGCAGCCTGTTCACATCCAGGTCCCCTTACAGCAAGTTGCTATCCCTTGCATCAGTGTGAAATCTTATCAAGATCTACTTGAATATGTATGGAGCTTTTTTTGAGACAACCAGGTCAGAGATTACTCGTAATATTGTCTGCAAGATCATCAATATGAGGACGGTCGAAAAGTTTCTAGCTCATGATAGTTACGTAATGCCTCGCACGAACACCACCACCTACTTTTATGCAACTGTTTTTGGGCATGCAAGTCAAATTTCAGATCACCAGCTTCATTAGTTTTGCCTTTTAGGATGGACTGTATACTGCAGGGTAAGCAAAATGGAGAATATCGAGAGAATCAACAACCGTGCTGTGACTGAATATTTGAAGGGAACGATGCCCAAGGAAATTGCGAGGTCATGCGGAATACACTAGAGGACAGTGCTCCGTCTTATGCAACACTGAAAAACTAGGTATGCAACTTCAAACATGGAAGATGCACCAAAGAGCGAAAGGCCTGTCACCATTGCTACAGTGACTGCAGTTCACGATACGCTTTTCCAGGATCGCTGAACAACGCTGCAGCACATTGAAACCACATTTGGAATCCTCCATGAGCATGCTCATGACATTGTTGTGGATATTTTGGGAATCCAGAAAGTTTCATATCGGTGAGTCCCAAAAGAATTGAATGCAGATCAGAGCTGGCAGCAAGTGCAGTGTTGTGAAGAAATCATCCGCCCATTTGAAGCAGATGAAGGTGGCTTTCTTGCAAGATATGTGGCAATGGACAAAACATGGGTTCACCACTTTGATCCTGAGACAAAACAAGTCACAGCAATAGAAACATTCTTCATACCCTACCTCGAAAAAATTGTGTGTGGAAAAATCAGCCGATAAGATGATAGCATCAGTCTTCTGGGATGCAAAAGGAGTGGGGTAATTACGGTGGATTACTTGCAAATGGCATAACTGTCAATGCTTCATACTATTGCATTCTCCTGCATTGTTTGAGAGAAAGAGAAAAAGGCGCAGAAAATTGGCACGCAGAGTTCTTTTGCATCAGGACAACACACCGGCATACAAAGCCCTAGCTGCACTGGAAACTCTGAGTGATTGCAGGTTTGAGTTGTTAGGTCATCCGCCATATTTTCCAGATTTGGCTCCATCAGACATTCTTTTCCCAAATCTAAAAAAAGACCTCAAAGGACAACAATTTGACAGTGATCATGCAGTGATTGAGGCTGTGAAAGCTTGGTTGGACTCAAAATCGAAGATATTTTATTTGAATGGTTTGCAGAAATTATCTGAGTGTGCCCGCAAGTGTATTACTGTACAAGGAAATTATATTGAAAAATAAATTTGAATTATGAAATTTGTCATTCTTTATTTGTTAGGCTAGAAACTTATCGACGACCCCCCCTCGTAAAACTTGAATGGAAAGAGTCCCTACACATTTCCATGGGACACACATGAAATTAATTACAGTATACATCTGAAAGTGACACGTCCACTTAAGGTAACTTGATTTGTCATCTGCAGCAAGAAATCCTAAATCCAGCCACAAATTTCACTTGACACTCCATACAATAAGTTGATAATAAGTGTTGTGATGTGTTAAATGCTTTTTGAAAGTCAAGAAATACTGCAACTTCCTGACTGCTTTGACCCACAGGTCTCAGGATGTTGTGTCAGAAGAGTGCACGTTCGGTTTTGCATAACCAATGTTTTGGAATCCATCCTGATTGGCATGGAGGAGGGTATTATGGTAGGACTGAAACATCGCACACACAAGGAAAATTTCACTTGAGATATATCAATCATTTGGCTTCAGTAGGAAATTTCTGCAATAAACACAACACTTCAGTGAATACTGAGGGCAATGAAAACAAAGCATGGGCCTGAGAATATTTTGCAAATGTCACAGAAAATACACTGTAATGCTGTATTTGTTCTCTATAGTAGAAGTAGCATGATTCACTACTTGAAGAATCATGAAGTATTTTAATGCAGTCACACATCAGGCAGTAGCTCTTCTTCGTAGGTTACTAGTATTATGTGACTAATAACAGCAGCATGTTACTCACATTCAAGAAGTAAGGGTTGTTTATTTTATATATAAAAAAAATCTACAGTGCCTTTGATCTACAGTACAAGCTGTTGTTAAAAGGCTTCATCTCTCAAACAAGATCCAAAGTCAAAATATCGAGGTGTCCAAAAACATTTTACATTTAGTGTATGTGAGAATGAAGAAGAGGTAACTTAACAAAGACAAAAATCATTCGGTAATTCAGTGGAAGAACTAATACAAATTTTATTCAGTGGGAAACAAGAACATGCATTTGTTTATCAATGCTGTAAAAACTGGGTAAGATCTATGTTGTTCATTTTTGTAAATAAACTTTTTTTGTTTGTTGATTAACGAGATGTTCTGGCAAATCAGCTGAAATTGCTGCTGTTTAAAGCTGCAAATCAATAGCATAACTCCCTTGTTTGACTTTCTTGTGTATGTGTGAGAACTGCATTTGAGACTTTGATAGTTGCAGTATTCTAGTCAATATAGGGCTCAACCCAATAGCTGCACTCCTTGGGAGTAGTTATTAGACTAACAGTATGCTGATTTGCATACCTAGTCAAGCATAAGAGGATAGCACAATTAACCCCTTCTCACAATGCTGTACAAGAGTCTAGAGTCCTTGGTTGTTTCTTTTGAGCATGACAAATTCCCAACCCTGCCGCGAAGAGTGTGTTGAAGGAAAAATATGATTGTTTTCATGTAGAATGTTGTACTACCATCTGCTTTGGAGATGCAATGGCAATTACTATCAGTTCATGATAATAGGAAAGAACAGTTAATCTTCAAACTTGTCGCCAATTTGGCTTACACAGATGAGGTAAAATGAATCATGTAGCAGTAAGGTTAGTACCAGAGTAGATGACTGGATTATTCAAATTTATAAATGATAAAAATATTCTGGAGACATTACTGTTCTGATAACTGAAGTCTAGATGTCTTCACTAACTTCATTGCTCTGTAGACTATGATCAAAACCACAGAGACAACTCAGTTAAGAAGTAGTCTCTTATCTGTACAGGACATAATGTGCAAGTTAAATAAAGAGAGGGAAGTAGTAAGATGACTACTACAGAATTCTTTCAGTCGTGCATACCAGTTTCCTGAACACTGCATTTAGCTTAGAAATAAATAACTGGTGACGAAACCTCACGCATCACCTGCATGTGATGTGGAGTGGGGGATGAAATTGCACCACATTTTATCTTCCAATGCAAATACTGGAAGCCAAAAGACAAAATATTTGGGTCATTAACTCTTCAAGAGAGTGTGTCTAAAAATGACCGAGTAAAGGGTCTTCTATTACTCTTCAAAGGTACTGACTGGCTTTACTAGAAGGACAGGGAGAGTAACTGCACAATAAACTCAGTTTTGGTATGGGCAACAGGGGGATAAGACCACCGTTTTGTTTTCATGGTTGAATCGAATCAAATGGCTGTTACGCACAGTATTGCTTGGTTGCTACAGTTGTAAGAGGTCAACACAACCCAAGAGACCCAAATACTATACAAAATGTAGTCTGTTCTGTTGAGAATTCTTTAGTTCATTTGTCATAGAGGAAAAAGTGATAGGCTCAGGAGGAGGTGCAGATCACTCCGTCCCCAGGGACCCGGCTTTTATTAGCACAATCTTTGGAAACAATTAACCTCCTTACTCTTTAACGGGCTTAATGCATGCAACAGCTGTTAACAACTTGTTCTCCTTGATCACTGCTATCTTCAGGGGTTTCCTTCTAAAAGTGATAAGACATTATTTATTTTGTGGTGGTCAAATGATAACAATTAAATATGTCACAACACATGGCTCAAAGTGCTTGATAAACTGAGCCAATGGAAAATTCTGAGGTTGCAACATTAAATTTAACCACAACTGCCTGGAAGTCCTGAATTAGTTACTGGGGTTGAATCTGCCCGATAGTGATTATCAGTCAGTAACTTTGGGCAACATTGTAATTATTAAATTACATGTAGGAACAATATCTGAAAGGCTACAGTGGTAGACTATGTGACATTTCTGTCAGAACCATTTCCCTGTCCAATAATTTTTATGAAAATCTTGTATGAAGTGTGTCCACAGCTTATACATTGATAAAAAAAAATATAGTTTTATACACCTTGAGCTGCACTACAAAAGTATTTACTTCCTGGGGCATCTCCGACAGGCTAGCTGTTCACTGGTTGGTCAACCTGCCTCAGTCCTGTGAGCAGTCTAGCCTGGCCAGCCTACAGGTTTCAACCCGCTACACCAGGCCACAATGCGCTCTCTGTATTACACTGTCTTTGCATTGCAGCACTCACCTTGTGTACATCTTCAAAGGCATTAAATTTAATATAACTTATTCATGTGTGAAGTGCAAACTAACACTCCACTATAGAAGAGACTGAATTAAAAATACACACATTATAAACCTGGCTATTATAATGTATCACATTTATGTAAAACATCAATGAAAATAATCAATTTTTGAAAATGTAATATAATTGTATAGATAAAAAATCTACTTACCAAGCAGCGGCAGGAGAACACACACAAAAAAGTTATTTGAATTTGCAAGCTTTCGGAGCCAATGGCTCCTCCTCCTGGCAGAAGGGTGATGGAAAAGGACTGGTGAGATTTGGAAAAGTCGCCCAGAACACCACATCAGGGGAAACTTACTGGATGGGATAAGAAGGAAAGACTGACTGTTGGCTACTGCAGATTTGACAATCTGAGAGCGTAAAGGTAGAAGGTGAGTATTATGCAAGATAGGGCTGGTGTTATTGGTGGTAGAGGGTGTATAGGGCAAGTCTTGCAGCGAGAATGGCCAAAGGGGTCGGAACAATAGGATAGGAAGATAAGTGAGGATGTTCTGACGACAATATTGCAGAGATTGGGAGGGTGACGAAAAGCAGTTCTAGGTGTGGTGGGCGAAATGTCAGACAAAATGGATCTCATTTCAGGGCATCATTTTAGAAGTCATAGCCTTATTGAAGTACCTGATTAAAACATTCATGACCAGCATAATACTGAGAGACAAGTAGTGGTGTTTTTTGAGGAATCATTGGTGCCAGGACTGGATGTGATGGCCCAGGAAATCTGCTTTTTTACTAGGCTGGTGGGGTAATTACGTGCAGTGAAGGCTGATGTGAGAATAATGGTGCAGTGTTGTAAAGAGTCTGTATCTGAACAAATACGTTTGCCTCGAATGCCAAGGCTGTATAGGAGGAAATGTCTGACATGGAAAGGACAGCAACTCAAAATGTTAGTACTGTAATTTGTTAGTAGGTTCGATGTGAACAGAAGTGGGTACCTGACCTTTAGTGAGGATGAGATCAACATCAAAGAAAGTGGCATGGGATTCAGAATAGGACTGTGTGAAATTTAATACGGAGAATTTATTTAGAGATCCAAGAATTTTAACAGGTCAGCTCCCCATGTGTCCATATGACTGTATCTAAATGGAACTAGAGGCTGAAGGTTGATGGATCCCAGGAAAGCTACATCCAAGCAACACATGAGGTTGGCATAGGAAAGAGCCACCCGGGTTCCAACGGCTCTGCCCCTGGTCAGTTTGTATGTCTTCCCCTCAGAGGTAAAGGAGTAGTTTTGTAAGTGAAAACTGATTAACGTGAGCACGGAGAATGTCATAGGTTTTGAATCAGATGGGCACTGACTAAGGAAATGTTCAGCAGCAGACAAACCACGTACATAGGGGATGTTGCTATAGAGGGAGGTGGCATCAGTGGTGACAAGCAGGGTGTATGGTGGAAGTGGGACAGGCACAGACTTCAGACAATCTAGGAAATGGTTGGTGTAAAATGTTTGTAATACAGTTCTTGTGGTTCTTGTAAGTGCTCTGCATCAGATCTGCTCTACAGTACAAAATCCATTGTTTAGTCATCCTGTACTTTTCCAAGAGGAGAAATTGTCCAGTTTTTAGAAAATAATTGTTTACAGGCCAAATGGCGTTAATGTTCTGAGCACTTATTGTGTGCCTTTCTTCCGAAACAAGAAGCCTATGCAACTGGAATTGCCATTCTTGTTGTTTTAAATTTAATCACAATCTTCTAACTTTTTCATACCCTTTTAACAATTTTATTCTGCTATCAAACAAAATCTATTTATATCCTACCAAGCACAGCCAGTTTTCTACATGATAGGCCTAGGTATGAATGTGGGCTTGCACTCCAATGTATTAAAAAGGTAGTAGCAGATTTTAATCAATTTTCTCTGTATATCTAATCCCTCTAAACAACACACAAACACTGTAATTTCTGAAAGGAGTCAGCTTGATCCACCTATTCAAACATCCTACATTTCCTCTCTAACTGGAAGACAGAAGCACGTCTTAAACTTGAGGTTTAATCAGTAACAAACAGCATTTTGTGACCAATCAGCAGTAATATTGTACTGTTCCGTTTCTGCAAGCATTTCTCTTTTAACACTCTATTCTGAGTTAACCTCCTCACAAGAAATTTCCAATCTATATACAACTTGTCTTTATTTCCCATGCCTTTGTCATGTACGGAGTGTTATCATCAAATGGCTTTTAGTGTTTATGACTGTTAACCTGCCGCAAAAGTACAGGCTCCCTTTCCAAAGATACTGCTCAAGTTTAAGTATAAATTCAGTCCTCATCTCCTCAGCAAATTCAGATATATTTATGGGCACAATTGATGAATGGAGAAAAAATGCCTACCCTCTAGTCCTGGACACTGACATCAAGGAGCTGTTCAGCTATCCGACTGAACTCTGCTGAGAAAATTAAATAAGTGTGGAGCTGCAAATAAGCATTTGCTATGATGGCATTTCTTTTCCTACTGAAGCTGTAAGGTTCCTAAAACCTATTTTTTCCTAAATTCCAGGCTCAAAAGATTCCAGTTAAAGAGTATGGCAGGTAATTGTTCATTGTAAAGAGGATTCTATTCTTGCACTTGTCCATATAGTCACAAGAATGTAAGCAGACAATAGTAGATACATGGGAGTTGCTTAATATGACTGAGGAAGGAGCCAGCATTTTTCAAAATACCAGCTTTTCTCTCAATTTTATGTCCACTTACAGTATACATAATAAAAAATATTTGAAAAGGTTAACTATCATTAACTGTTCAAGCAAGCTGCAAAATTGTTTCCAGGAATCTATCACTCTCTCAATACATATCTACATGAAAATGTCAGTTTACAGAGCTGGTAAAATGTAACTGGCCTGGGAAAATTTTTTGTAAGGCTGATGTGGAATTGACCCTTGTTACTGAACAAGGTAAATGCCCATCAGAGAAAGTGCTGGAAATCTTGATTCTGATACAGACTCTGTCACAACAAATTTGCATCAGCTGTTCAGGTAGGCAAGTTTATTTTTCGTAACAAATGGGTGGGCCATGTAGCCCGTATGCCAGATGGAAGACAGGCGAAGATGGCACTAGTGGGGAAACAGAAATCCAAATGCCCCATTGGATAACCAAGGCAGTGCTGGATGGACGACCTGGTGAAGGACCTAGCAGCTCTGGGAATTGAAGACACCTGGTGGAACCGGGCACAAAACAGGAAGGAATGGAGGCAGTCTGTGGCTGCAGCGTGTTCTGCAGGGCCTATGATCGCTGAATATCTATCTATCTGTTCAGGTAGGCAGTTTGTTGTCTAACTTCAAGTACATACTGCTGTGTCTTTGCTGTGTTGATTAAATTTCAAGGACTGGAGAAGTATGCAGCCCCTCCTATCACATCAAACATTCAGTGATACCAACAGTTTTCCAGACTGCTATTACAAAACATGAATAATGGATTTAATATCATAGCTGCTGCTGCAAAAAGTTAAAAAATTTATATGACCCATGAAATTAAATTTTTTCACCACGTCTTTGCAGGTACTAGTCAATTGCACCTTCATCCTGTGCATTAGGTGCCATTGGCTAGCAATATTGACATAGCCTATATACAGCACATTGATATCTAAATTGTCAGTATCATCATATAAAATAAGTAACCTAATTTCATGTACAGGTGAACCAGGATTTCAGTCTTCTTGGTTGTTTGTACTGATTGAGCCATATGGTGACAAGTCATCCTTTAAGATGGTCTGAATAAAAATATCGTATTTACTCGAATCTAAGCAGCACTTTTTTTCCGGTTTTTGTAATCCAAAAATCTGCCTGCGGCTTAGAATCGAGTGAAAAGTAAGCGGAAGTTCGGACAAATGTTGGTAGGTGCCACCAAAATAAGTTCTGCCGTCGAATATATGTAGCGCTACACAGGCGTGCTTTGCAGGCAGGAAGATAAATACTGGCGCCAAAACCTCTGCGTCAGTAAATAAATTTAAAAAGAAAGGTGGAAGATGAGCTTTTTTTCTCCACACCGAGTTTCGACCACTTTTCATACATTATCCAATGAAGTAAATACAAATTCCGTATTGTTCATCTTCGAATGTAGCAGCATTTCAATGTACTACGAAAATCCGACTGGCAAGACTGTTTGGGATGTTTGTCAATATGGCTAACTCTACGCTCTGAATTTTTTCGTACCTCTGAGAAGAGATGGTTTGCTAATAGGAACTTTTATGTATTGTGAATCACATGCAGTATTCTCTTCACCATAAGAATAATATGAATATAAACATTTTGCCATGTATTCTTTCGTGTTTGCTGCTATCTCATTTAAATCCTGTCTGCCTAATAAACTACGAAACTAGAGTGAGACAACAGCAAACGCGGAAGAATATACATAACATGTCATGTTTATATACGTATTATTCTTATGCTTAATAGTGGTACTGTCAGAAATGAAGCACGGCAATTGACTAGATTTTTAAATGTAAGATGACTAATTTCTGTGCAGAATGTAATGTACTAAAGAAGCGTCTGCAAAGATTTTCAAACGGAGAAAAATTTTCGCTAAACTCTCCTTCAGAACATCTTCTATCATACGCAATCTATTATTTGGTTCTTGTTGATCGTTATTGAAGAAAGCAGCAGTGTAAGTAACAACAAATAGCAGTCTCTTGCCATTGTTTCGCTAATGAGACTATTCCTCTCTTTTGTTTTTTAATTGTAAGCAGCAGTAGCGTGCACAAAAGTAAGCCATGCCGCAAGCGGCGACAGGTCGTAAACACACATTATCAGAAGGCGACAAACAATGCATGACACAGTACAGTAATGCATTTTCAGCTTAGAGTGACGTAAACACCTATAACAAAGAGAACGGCCCTTATCAGATCAAAGAAAAATAAGCAATCATTTCAAACCAGACGAAGCATGTGAAAAAGGAAGGGTACCCGTATAAATACGGACGGAGCGCCTGACGCATAGCAATGGCTACCTGGTAAAGCTTAACTGCTAAGCTTACGACTCGAACCAAACTACTGTAGCTCTATTGTCATTCATTCGACCTAAATTGTGTCTCATATTACAATGGACCAACTTTGTTTCGATTTGGAGGTGCGGCCGAAAACTTTTCTCTCCCCTTGAATTTCGAGTCTCAAATTTCAGGTGCGGCTTAGATTCAGGAAATTTTTTTTCCTTGATTTTGAGTCTCATTTTTCAGGTGCGGCTTAGATTCGAGTGCTGCTTATATTCGAGTAAATACGGTAGTACTATTGTATTTGCTTTTTAATGGGCTATAATTTTTGCTGGGATTTAAAAAAATTAACAAAAGAGAATACACAAAGTCAACCTTGATATTTCCTACAATTATGCGGAGCTCAAATGAATTCATTTTTGGAACACCTATGCGCACTGTGCTGCAGTTTCTTAAAAGTAAGTAGAAACCAGTGATAGGCTTATAGTGGAGTGTGTGTAGTCACCAGCACTGTGCTCTCATCCTTACGGCCCACCTTAAATTTACATGCATCTTAATCTGCTCATCAGTTAACACACTGGTAAGTTATTAATTCAACACAAGCAACTGTGTGTTCCTCAGTAGAGGAGCATTCTCAATAATTGTTTTATCAAATGTCACCATTCCATTTTGTGCTAGAGATTTTATCATGTTAAGAGGGCAATAACCACACTTTAGCAGTGGTGTTGGCTCTTCCTTGCCATCTTTGTTCACCCGGAAACCACTTTACATGTTCAGACTTACTTGCATGCTTCCAGTTCCTGTGGTGAGATGGCAGTGTCCAAAAAGATGCAACCATATCACAATTTAACACACACATGCAGTATCTATTCTTCAGTCCTAACATAAATCCAGAGATAGTTGTTGTGAGAGAGAAAACAAAAGTGAACTATTGCAGAAACTAAAATGAGATTCAGAATTTCTGTGGTAATTTCAATCTGCCAGTTCCACAAGAATCATTTAGGGATAAAAGGGGCAAATACACTGCTGACCACCACTGGCACCAGGGATGTGGGTGTTTTCCACTATTAAATTTTCAGAATGAGTATGTAGAACTTATACTGAATATCACACTGTGCAATGCTTGATGTACGATACTGCACCATGTCAAGACCAAATCTATTACTAAATGCTGTAACATTGCACAAACAGTACACGAGTGTTATTGCTGTCTTCAGTCCAACGACTCATTTGACACAGCTCCACAAGCTAGTCCATTCTGTGCAAGCCTCTTCATCTCTGCACAGCTACTGCAACCTACATCCTTACTGTAGTCAAGATCTCCCCTCTGCAATCTCAACCCCTTCCCCCTTAGTCCACCAGTTCTTTTCCCTACCAAACTGATATTGCCTCACAGTGTATCCTATCGACAGTCCTCCTTTTAGTCAATTTGTGCCAGAAATTTCTTTTTCCAAATGGATTTTCTACCATCTCATTAGCTATTCAATCTGCCCATTGACATTGACATTCATGTTTCACTTTCATATAAGGTTATACTCCAAATATATTTAGAACAGAGTTCCATTTGCATTCTGTTAACAATTTTATCTCTTTCAGTAATTCTTTTCTTACTATTTATTCTCATTACTTCTGTCATTGTCAGTTATTTTGCTGCCCAAACAGAAAAACTCAGGTACCTTCAGTGTCTCATTCCATAAAGTAGTTCCCCCAACATCACTTTATTAATTTGAATACATTACCCTTGTTTTGCTTTTGTGGATTTTCATCTTGTACCCAGTGAAATTTTTGATACTTTCAGTTTACACAGAAAATAACAATGTGTAGAAGTAAGTTTTTAAAACCAGGATATGAGCACTACAACAGTTATGAGTAAATGTAAGGATATTACTAATCTATGGGACACAAAGAAACCAAACTACAAAACTTTACTTAAAAGTGATTTGATCCAAGTTGTCATGAATAATTTGCACCTGTATAGAACAAATTACTGTGACATAAAAGCAGTTTATTTATAAGCAACAAGAAGACACATTTCCTTCTCTCTTGCTTACAGCACAGATAAACGAAAAGGCCACAGAAGTTTATTAATAAACATACAAATATTTTTTGATGAGCTGACTGTAATTGTAATTCTGCATATTTGATATAACATTCTTCTACCATATCATACAGAAGTAGATAAATTGTCTTGAAGTTTTTTTGTTAGGTATGATTGTCTTATAGACAGGTGTGAAGCAATATAATAACCCAACTTACTTAACATAAGTTTGGTGTAAGTTTATCACTGCATTCCAGTTTCCAGCAGTCAACAGTTTGATGGGACATGCTGCTTCATCAATGAAACTGAAGAGCATCATCCACCAAAATTACTTTTCACATCAGACAAATCACTCCAGTGAGTAATGTAAAAGAGCAAGAACAAAAACTATGAACTATGTAGAATTACATATTCTAAGTAATGCGGTAAGACATTTTTCACACCAGTTAATTGTTCTGTAATCTGATTCAACTAGTTTTTTAAGAAATTTGTATTTATCTTTTTTCAACTGAGTTTTCAAATGTTGGGCTGAGGATTCTCCAGTTAATTTCCTTATTTTATGAGTATTGTCATAACATTTTATTAATTTTTATATACTTTTGTGACATAAAATGAATCACAGGCAGCTTCACACAAAATTATGTTACATCAGTTTTGTAACACAAAAATAGCATAAACAGAACACACTGCAATCATACAAGAGTCACTTTTCTCTGCTATCACATTTGAAACAGTTGCTTTCTTGTTATCAACTTATGTTAACCTTTGGAGTATGGCTGCATTCAGTATTCCTGCTTGCTTGAGTGTGACTGCATTGTCATCCAACTGCTTACTAGGAAACGTTGTCAGGAGAGAAAAAACTTGATGCTCATACTGAGGACGAGCTCTAGATACACAGGTTAAGGCAAACAATTATTAGCATACAAAGTAAAAACAGTCGACTTCCACTAACTGAAAGTTGAAGGGCTATCAGAAAAGATCAATGATTTGAATGAAGTTTGGTCAAGGAGGAATGAGAAAAAGTATTTTTACCATTCACATTAACATCTGTTTTCATTTTGCAAATGGAAGGCAAATACAATTTCCATAGAGGGAAACATTCCACATGGGAAAAATATATCTAAAAACAAAGATGATGTGACTTACCAAACGAAAGTGCTGGCAGATCGATACACACACAAACATACACACAAAATTCAAGCTTTCGCAAAAAACGGTTGCTTCATCAGGAAAGAGGGAAGGAGAGGGAAAGACGAAAGGATGTGGGTTTTAAGGGAGAGGGTAAGGAGTCATTCCAATCCCGGTAGCGGAAAGACTTACCTTAGGGGGGAAAAAAGGACAGGTATACACACATAATATCCATCCGCACATACACAGACACAAGCAGACACTTGTAAAGGCAAAGAGTTTGGGCAGAGATGTCAGTCGAGGCGGAAGAACAGAGGCAAAGATGTTGTTGAAAGACAGGTGAGGTATGAGCGGCGGCAAATTGAAATTAGAAATTAGCGGAGATTGAGGCTTGGCAGATAATGAGAAGAGAGGATATACTGAAGGGCAAGTTCCCATCTCCAGAGTTCTGACAATTTGGTGTTAGTGGGAAGTGTCCAGATAACCCGGACGGTGTAACACTGTGCCAAGATGTGCTGGCCGTGCACCAAGGCATGTTTAGCCACAGGGTGATCCTCATTACCAACAAACACTGTCCGCCTGTGTGTGTCCATTCATGCGAATGGGCAGTTTGTTGCTGGTCATTCCCACATAGAAAGCTTCACAGTGTAGGCAGGTCAGTTGGTAAATCACGTGGGTGCTTTCACACGTGGCTCTGCCTTTGATCGTGTACACCTTCCGGGTTACAGGACTGGAGTAGGTGGTGGTGGGAGGGTGCATGGGACAGGTTTTACACCGGGGTGGTTACAAGGGTAGGAGCCAGAGGGTAGGGAAGGTGGTTTGGGTATTTCATAGGGATGAACGAAGAGGTTACGAAGGTTAGGTGGACGGTGGAAAGACACTCTTGGTGGAGTGGGGAGGATTTCGTGAAGGATGGATCTCACTTTGGGGCAGGATTTGAGGAAGTCGTATCCCTGCTGGAGAGCCACATTCAGAGTCTGATCCAGTCCCAAAAAGTATCCTGTCACAAGTGGGGCACTTTTGGGGTTCTTCTGTGGGAGGTTCTGGGTTTGAGGAGATGAGGAAGTGGCTCTGGTTATTTGCTTCTGTACCAGGTCGGGAGGGTAGTTGCAGGATGCAAAAGCTGTTTTCAGGTTGTTGGTGTAATGGTTCAGGGATTCCGGACTGGTGCAGATTCGTTTGCCACGAAGACCTAGGCTGTAGGGAAGGGACTGTTTGATGTGGAATGGGTGGCAGCTGTCATAATGGAGGTACTGTTGCTTGTTGGTGGGTTTGATGTGGACGGACGTGTGAAGCTGGCCATTGGACAGGTGGAGGTCAACGTCAAGGAAAGTGGCATTGGATTTGGAGTAGGACCAGGTGAATCTGATGGAACCAAAGGAGTTGAGGTCGGAGAGGAAATTCTGGAGTTGTTCTTCACTGTGAGTCCAGATCATGTAAATGCCATCAATAAATCTGTACCAAACTTTGGGTTGGCAGGCCTGGGTAATCAAGAAGGCTTCCTGTAAGCGACCCATGAATAGGTTGGCGTACGAGGGGGCCATCCTGGTACCCATGGCTGTTCCCTTTAATTGCTGGTATGTCTGGCCTTCGAAAGTGAAAAAGTTGTGGGTCAGGATGAAGCTGGCTAAGGTAATGAGGAAAGAGGTTTTAGGTAGGGTGGCAGGTGACCGGCGTGAAAGGAAGTGCTCCATCGCAGCGAGGCCCTGGATGTGAGGAATATTTGTGTATAAGGAAGTGGCATCAATGGTTACAAGGATGGTTTCCGGGGGTAACAGACTGGGTAAGGATTCCAGGCGTTCGAGAAAGTGGTTGGTGTCTTTGACGAAGGATGGGAGACTGCATGTAATGGGTTGAAGGTGTTGATCTACATAGGCAGAGATACGTTCTGTGGGGGCTTGGTAACCAGCTACAATGGGACGGCCGGGATGATTGGGTTTGTGAATTTTAGGAAGAAGGTAGAAGGTAGGGGTGCGGGGTGTTGGTGGGGTCAGGAGGTTGATGGAGTCAGGTGAAAGGTTTTGAAGGGGGCCTACGGTTCTGAGGATTCCTTGAAGCTCCGCCTGGACATCAGGAATGGGATTACCTTGGCAAACTTTGTATGTAGTGTTGTCTGAAAGCTGACGCAGTCCCTCAGCCACATACTCCCGACGATCAAGTACCACAGTCGTGGAACCCTTGTCCGCCGGAAGAATGATGATGGATCGGTCAGCCTTCAGATCACGGATAGCCTGGGCTTCAGCAGTGGTGATGTTGGGAGTAGGATTAAGGTTTTTTAAGAGGGATTGAGAGGCAAGGCTGGAAGTCAGAAATTCCTGGAAAGTTTGGAGAGGGTGATTTTGAGGAAGAGGAGGTGGGTCCCGCTGTGACGGAGGACGGAACTTTTCCAGGCAGGGTTCAATTTGGATAGTGTCTTGGGGAGTTGGATCATTAGGAGTAGGATTAGGATCATTTTTCTTCGTGGCAAATAGCAGGTAAGCATTGTAAGTTGTATGCTGGATAAGTTTGTTTTGCATAAAATAGTCCATTTCTTTGGGATGGGGAGGGCTTGATTGGGGGCACCAATAACAGCTCAATAACAATATTAAAAAGTGACTACATAATTAATGAGAGCTGCATAGCAGATATTTTTAAAAAATAGTAATTAATGATGACGATGATGATGATGATAATAATAATAATAATAATAATAATAATAATAATAAATCACCATTCATCCCCATTACAGTCGGGGGAAGGCAATGGCAAACCACCTCCACTAGGACCTCGCCTAGTAAACGGCGTGGGTCTCCAGCGTCATTCCCCTACGCTCTGTAAAGGAGTATGGGACTTCATGATCATTATCATCATCAATAATAAATCTTGATAAGTTTGAGTAGGACTCTCACAACAAGGGTTCCATAAAAAATTAATTACTTATACAGGTAGCCAGCAATCCTGGGAATGGAAAATCTCAATAATTTTTGCTTGTTATCATTACCAATAGTGGTGAAATATCTGTCCCAGGAATTAAAACACTTTCGAGAATGACGAAAAAAATATTTTTGTGTGTGATATAATTACAAATTAAAAACTGCTGGATTTTTTCCTTTACTTGTACTGAGAAGCCTTGCTTTTTAACAAACTTCACAATTTTAGGGCAACAGGAACTACCATGTAGGTTTTTGTGAATGTGTGTGTGTGTGTGTGTGTGTGTGTCCATCATAGGAAGTTTAAAAATTATTGGGCATACATTTAATAGCCGCAATTAATGAGTCACAGCTGGCTAGGTCTGTCATATAACTACCTGAGATTAATGTGAAGTATGAAGACAAAGTGTCACAGAGGCTCACTTGTAAGTAAAGAGAATGTGTTTTTTAATTTATTTGTTGGATGAAAAGCTACTATTTATCCATGAAAGAGACTGATGGTACAACAACTGACTGGTCCTACTACAATGCTGGGTAAGTGTGGGGGATCTATACTAGGCTGAAATGATATCATAAATTGTCTGTTAACAACGGATGGTGAGAAAGATTAAAAACTTCTTGCTGTTGTGAGAGAGAATGACAGAAATGCTGAAAAATTAAAACTGGCACACAGTCTAACAAAGGTACTGAAAAATTTTAAGATCTGGCTTTCATGGAAGAAACTAAAAATATTATTATTTCGCTCCTACAGAGAATGTGAAGATAGATTAATAAAAGCTCGTGCAATCGTAGTAACAAATTATCTTCACTTACCCCATCAGTGAATATACAGAAAAAATCTTAACATAAAGTACAAAAATCTATCCACACATGTGGGTCTAGAGCACCTGATAAAATGTTGTGATAAGAGTGTGACTTTGTTCTGAGCACTGTAATATTTAGAATTTTGTCCACATATATCTGGTTTTTAACTACTATTTTTCTCCTAAAGTAAGCCTGTTGTCTTTGATAAAGCTGAGGTCCAGGGGATTTGCAGCAAGCACTCAAAGTTACAAAAATCTACTTCGTCTATTTCTACTGCTCTTTTCTTATATCAGATTATCCTGTAAAACAAACTTAGAAAAGTTGGCTGGCACAGTACAAATTATATTCCACAAAGCACTCCACTGAAACAAGAAATCAAATAACAGAGGATCATTGGTAAAGGATACGTGATGATATACCTCCGCACATCACCAATTGTGTGAGAGTGGTTGAACTGCCCAACAAGTCGTGATCCATCTGCTAGCCTTATCTGAACTGTAGTAGTCGGCAGAGACTGATCTACAGCAATAACTGCTTTTGCCTGTTCTTCATTTGCTTCCCGGTCCTTCTCATCCATTGGTTTTGTTATTCCGATAGTTGCAGGAGATGGACTGCAATCACCGGCAGTATTGCTGATGTAGCACCAGGGAGAGGCAAGCATGGGGCAGGCACCACACACAATTAACACAAACCGGGGAAACAACATTTAAAACTCAAATACAGTAGTAAATGCCCACAAGGATAAAACTATTAGTGTTTCATGGCACCCAACATTAGTACATTATTAAAAAAAAAAACAAGGAATTAATTATTTGCTAATATATTTATAAATTAACAATCATAATACACTAGATTTTAAATGAAGTGAACAAAGAAACACCCAAAAAATGTGTCTGTCATTCTGTTATGCCACCTATAAATTAATCTCTAATTAGCAAAACTCATGAACTTACTTCTACAGGGAATATTTCCAACTACCATATTGGAACCATGGCAGGTGAACTGTTGTTGTTCCAAATGTATCTTCAGACTGAATGAAAGTGTGCAGAAGAAAAGATAAATACTGTAAATTACAATAAACTGCTGAATTTGGTTCCTAATTATATGATAGTACTTTCTTCCCAAGCATCTTTATTGTAATATACAGGGTGGGTACAATTAAACTGACGGTGTTCCAACTGCTGCAGTGTGGGCTTATACATCGCAGGACACTGAATCATCATCATAGGTACGTTAATTAATCAGTGTGCTCGCAGAGTGTGCTGAAAAAATAATAATTCCATTTTCTGCCACAAGGTGAAAATATGGTGTTGTAAGCAGTCAGAATGTGGAATGTTTCCTGTTTTGACGTAAGTATCCTGTTTGCCACTTGGTGATGCATGTTGATTTCTCTTGTGAAGTGACTGTTGGTGTAAAGGATTAAGATGGTTGAAGTTTTCCACACGAAATGCAATGGCTATTGAAGACTGTGCACTGCTGGTAAAGTAGTTTTATCAGAATGGCAGCAATAGCAGTTCTGCATTGCAGTAATATTGCTGACACACACAGCTGTAAAGAGGCCCATGTCAATCAACAGGCTACAGAGAATGATCAAGAAATTTGAAGAAACAGACAAATAAGATGGTGCTGTAGGGAAAGAGAGGTATCCATTCCCATGGCAGTTGTAACTATAGCTGACCATGCAGCACATGCCTAAAATTCTGCAGCCAGTGCTCGAGTTATGTCATAGGAGTCGTCTCTCCTCTGGTCAACTGTGCAAAAGATTTTTCGCCACATTTTACACTGCTATCCCCAAAAGATTCAGAATGTGCAGCAAATAAAAATCCCAAAATAGGTGACGTGAACGAAGAGAACTGCTCCATACTGGGTTCTACTCTGCCACATGTTGTGCAGGAACATCCACTGCACTCTGCTTCTGTGACTGTGGTGCGGTGTGGTTTCACAAGCTCCTTTATTATCAGTCCAATTTGCATCAAGGAGATGACACCTTGTGAGGCTCTAGGTGTACAGTAACATCAGCACATTATAAGGACGTCCTCGTGCAACATGTTATTCCAGCTTTGCACAAATTCAACTGTGTCAACACCATTATTTTTAAACAATATGGGCCAAGATCACGTATCAGTTGCAAGGTCAAGGATCTGCTTTGAGAAACATCCAGTAATGACCACATCACCTCTAGGTAATTTCAAGATGTGCGGCCTTCCAGATCCTACAACCTAAATCCACGTGACTTCCAATTGTGGGGCTATCTGAAAGATCGTGTCTATCAGGCATGTATCCAAACTTTCCTAGATCTGAAGTAGAGCTTACAATGACACGTCACTCTGATTACACCAGATATGCTGCGAGTAACTGACGACTATTGCCGTGTTACAGATACAGCATGTTGCTAAGTCGAGAGACCATACTGAACACTGTGACCTTATTCTAATAAACATGCCAGACCTACCCTTTTCCTGCATCCACACCACATTCTGACTGCTTACAGTGCCATATTTTCACCTGGTGGCAGAAAGTGGAACTATTATTTTTTCAACATACTCCGCAAGGGCACCGATTAAGGAACACAGCTACAATATTTCACCATTCTACGATGTATACAGTCCACACTGCATCAGTTTAATTACAACCATCAGGTATCAAAAAAGTTGATGAAACACCTTCAATTAAACTGACACTTGTTCAAACAAATAAATTCCTAATATCTGACCACAAAAAGTGCAAACAATTAGCAAAAGAGAATATATGTAGACAAATAATCCATTCTTCCTCGAATTGTACATCTACACAGTGTCATTTTATTGAGCATCTTAGAATGGTGAACGTAAGATTACAGTGGCTGTACTGCAGTGTACCCTAGGGAATGTTAACCATACTGAATTACTGAAAAACTGAAATGGGGTTCTTCACATCAACTTTACCACAAATGGGTCACTGTATTAATGACATGAACACTTCGCAAGAAATGTACAACCACAGTTTGTTATTTTTACATTAGTACTATCAAAATATTCCACAAAAGTTTCAGAATTGCAGCCAGATGACATCAACTTCTTGGCACGATATTTCCGCTGACAACCATCTACCCATTTTCAGGAGAGTGTTTTTTAACGGAGATTGCTAGTTCACATTGCTAACTTCATACCAATGACTGGCATGGCGATACAGGCACAAAGGCAGCTGCTACACAAGCAACTTCTATTGAGTTTTGCACCCTCCTGGAAGACTTGTCCATCTATGGCCCACAGACACAAGCGTAGTGGTGATACTATATGCACTGTCAGGATGTGGGCTCAGAGAGTTAAAATTCAGATGACAAATTAATAAAATTAACTGTTGTTAGACATATACTTAGTCACAAAATGTTTTCTTTCTGAAGATATTAAAGAAATCGCCAGGTTCCACACCTTATACAGTTGAAAACTGCCATCATGATTAATCAGACCTTCCACCAAACGTAATTCCACCAATTCCTTAATAACTGAATCCCAGAAAGATTTCATTGAGGCCAAGATTTCTGTGGAAGAATAATCCAGGAATGTCCCATGGAAATACAATGCTCGGCTATGGCTGACTTAATGAATTACGAAAGGCAAGAAGCGTGGCGATCATTTTCAATGCACCTTCCATGCACTGTGCGCGTTGTCTGACCAATGTAGGTTTTGCCACACTGACAAAGTATTTTGTTCAGCCACCCACAATCCCAGGTCATTCTTTACTGAACCGCAAAGAGCCAAAGTCTTTGTAGGTGAGTGGAAGATTACTTTGACATGACGTTTACTTAAGATTATGGCTAATTTTGATGAAATATTGCCTGCATATGAGAGGAATGCCCTGGACTGGACCCTTTTACTTGCACATGTGGACTGCTCCCAACCTGCCATCCCTCTCCTGGGAATGGGTTAACAGTGTGACCTGGGCCAAGTCAGACTGGACCTATAAGAAGTCTGGTTTGTTACAATTGAAAAGACTGAAAAAAGTAAGTTACCAGATCACAGAAGACACACTTAGGGTTTTTTTTCACAAAATCCAACTAATTGCAGTGAATACACTTTTTTTGAAAAGCAAGGAGACAAAAAACATCCAGAAAAAAAAACAAGAAGGTGCCAAACTGATGATAAAAGCCTTTGTTCAACATACAGCAACAATGCACTTTCGGACTGCAAAACGCTAGCATTAGTAAATATGAAATTTAAGTGAACATGTATCTACAAAAACGATTGTATAAGGCAATTGTTGTTGTTGCGTACTTCAGTCCTAAAGCTGGTTTGATGCAGCTCTCCATGCTTCTCTATACTGTGCAAGCCTCTTCCTCTCCAAATAACTACCACAATCTAGATGCTTCTGAATCTGCTTACTGTATTAATCTCTTGATCTCCTCCTATGATATTTACCCCACCCCCCTCCAACGTCCCTCCAGTACTAAACTGATGATCCCATGAGGTCTCTGAATGTGACCTATCAACTTATCCCTTCTCCTAGTCGGGCTGTGCCACAAATTTCTTTTCTGCCCAATTCTATTCAGAAGCTCATTCGTTACACGATCTACCCACGTAATACTCAGCAATCTTCTGTAACGCCACATTTCAAAAGCTTCTATTCTCTTTTTGTCTAAAATGTTTACCATCCGTGTTTCACTTCCATACATGTCTACACTCCATACCAAAACTTTCAGAAAATACTTCCTGACACTCAAATCCATATTTGTTGTTAACAAACTTCTCCTCTCCGAAACGCTTTTCTTGCCATTGTTAGTCTACATTTTATATCCTCTCTACTTCAGCCATCATTAATTATTCTGCTGCTGAAACAGCAAAACTCATCTACTACTTTAAGTGTCTTGTTCCCAATCTAATTCCCTCAGCACCACCTGGTTTAATTAGACTACATTCCATTATCCTTGTTTCGCTTTTGTTGATGTTTGTCTTATAGCCTCCTTTCAAGACACTGTCCTTTCTGTTCAACTGCTCTTTCAAGTCCTTTGCCGTCTCTGACAGAATCACAATGTCATCACCAAGCCTCCAAGTTTTTATTTCTTCTCCTTGAACCTTAATTCCCAGACAACATTTTTCTTTTGTTTACTTTACTGCTTGCTCAGTGTATGGAATGAATAACATTGAGGGTACACTACAACACTGTCTCGCTCCCTTCTCAACCACTGCTTCCCTCTCATGTCCCTCGACTCTTATAACTGCTGTCTGATCTCTGTACAAGTTGCAAATAGACTTTCATTCCATGTATTTTACATGTTATATTCAGAATTTCAAAGAGAGTATTCCAGTCAACATTGTCAAAATCTTTCTCTAAATGCACAAATGCTATAAATGTAGGTTTGTTTTTCCTTAATCTGTCTTCTGAGGGAAGTCATAGGGACAGTACTGCCTCGAGTGCTCCTACATTTCTCCGGAATCCAAACTGATCTTCCCTGATGAGCTTCTACCAGGTTTTCCATTCTTCTGTAAATAATTCATGTCAACATTTTGCAACAATGACCTATTTAACTGATAGTTTGGTAATATTCACACCTATCAGCATCTGATTTCTTTGGAATTGGAATTATTATGCTCTTCTAAACTCTGAGAGTGTGTCACCTGTCCCATACATCTTGCACACCAGATGAAGAGTTTTGTCATGGCTGGCTCTTCCAAAGCTATAAGTAGTTCTGATGGAATGTCAGTTACTCCTGGAGCCTTGTTTCAACTTAGGTCTTTCAGTGTTCTGTCAAATTCTTCTAGCAGCATCATGTTCCCCTCTCATCTCAATATATGTCCTCTTCTGTTTATATAATGTTGCCTTCTAGTTCACCTCCCTTGTATAGACCTTCTATATACTCCTTCCATCTTTCAGCTTTCCCTTCTTTGCTTAGGACTGGTATTCCATAAGACCTTTTGATGTTCATATAGCTTTTACTTTTCTTCAAAGGTCTCTTTAATTTTGCTGTAGACGGTATATGCTTCTAAATCCTCACATTTGCCCTGTAATCATTCTTGCTTAGCTATTTTCCGCTTGCTGTCAATCTCACTTTTAGACATTTGTATTTTCTTTCACCTGCTTCATTTTTATACTTTCTATTTCCATCAATTAAATCCAATATCTCCTGTATTATCCAAGGATTTCTACTTTGGTTTTGTCTTTTTACCTGTTTAATCCTCTGGTGCCTTCGCTAATTCATCTCACAAAGCTGCCCATTCATCTTCTACTGTATTCCTTCCCCTGTTCTTGTCATTGCCCAATGCACCCTCTGAAATTCCTAACATCATCTGGATCTTTCAGTTTATCCATTGCTTCAATTTCCTACCCTTTTACAATTTCTTCAGTTTTAATTTACAATTCATGACCAATACTTTGTGGTCAGAGTTCACTTATGCCCATGGAAATATCTTACAATTTAAAATCTGGTTCTGAAATCTCTGTCTTCCTGTTATATAATCAATACAGAAACCTTCAGGTGTCTCCAGCTCTCTTCCAAGTGTACAACCTTCTTTCATGATTCGTAAATCAGGTGTTGGCAATAATTAAATTGATCTCTGTGCAAAATTCTACCAGGTGGATTCCTCTTTCATTACTTCCCCCAGTCCATATTCGCCTTCTATTTTTTGTTCTCTTCCTTTTCCTACTATCGAATTCCAGGCGCCCATCACGATTAAATTTTTGTCTCCCTTAAGAATCTGAATGATTTTTTTTATCTCATCATACACTTGTTCAATCTTTTTATCATTAGCAGAGCCAGCAGGCATATAAAAATGCGTTACTGTGGTGGGTGTGGGCATGGAAGAAGCCTGGAGATACTGACAGATTTCAGATAGATTATATAATGGTAAGACAGAGATTTAGAAACCAGGTTTTAAATTGTAAGACATTTGCAGGGGCAGATGTGGACTCTGACCACAATCTATTGGTGATGAACTGTAGATTAAAACTGAAGAAACTGCAAAAAGGTGGGAATTTAAGGAGATGGGACCTGGATAAACTGACTAAACCAGAGGTTGTACAGAGTTTCAGGGAGAGCGTAAGGGAACAAATGGCAGGAATGGGGAAAAGAAATACAGTAGAAGAAGAATGGGTAGCTTTGAGGGATGAAGTAGTGAAGGCAGCAGAGGATCAAGTAGGTAAAAAGACGAGGGCTAGTAGAAATCCTTGGGTAACAGAAGAAATATTGAATTTAATTGACGAAAGGAGAAAATATAAAAATGCAGTAAATGAAGCAGGTAAAAAGGAATACAAACGTCTCAAAAATGAGACCGACAGGAAGTGCAAAATGGCTAAGCAGGGATAGCTAGAGGATAAATGTAAGGATGTAGAGGCTTATCTCACTAGGGGTAAGATAGATACTACCTACAGGAAAATTAAAGAGACCTTTGGAGAAAAGAGAACAACTTGTATGAACATTAAGAGCTCAGATGGAAACCCAGTTCTAAGCAAAGAAGGGAAAGCAGAAAGGTGGAAGGAGTATATAGAGGGTCTATACAAGGGCGATGTACTTGAGGGTAATATTATGGAAATGGAAGAGGACGTAGATGAAGATGAAATGGAAGATATGATAAACAAGGACCCGGGAGTAGACAACATTCCATCAGAACTACTGACGGCCAGGGAAAGCCAGTCCTGACAAAACTCTACCATCTGGTGAGCAAGATGTATGAGACAGGCGAAATACCCTCAGACGTCAAGAAGAATATAATAATTCCAATCCCAAAGAAAGCAGGTGTTGACAGACATGAAAATTACTGAACTATCAGTTTAGTAAGTCATGGCTGCAAAATACTAACGCAAATTCTTTACAGACAAATTGAAAAACTAGTAGAAGCTGACCTAGGGGAAGATCTGTTTGGATTCCGTAGAAATATTGGAACACGTGAGGCAATACTGACCCTACGACTTATCTTAGAAGCTAGATTAAGGAAAGGCAAACCTACGTTTCTAGCATTTGCAGACTTCGAGAAAGCTTTTGACAATGTTGACTGGAATACTCTCTTTCAAATTCTGAAGGTGACAGGGGTAAAATACAGGGAGCAAAAGGCTATTTACAATTTGTACAGAAAGCAGATGGCAGTTATAAGAGTTGAAGGGCATGAAAGGGAAGCAGTGGTTGGGAAGGGAGTGAGACAGGGTTGTAGCCTCTCCCCAATGTTATTCAATCTGTATACTGAGCAAGCAGTGAAGGAAACAAAAGAAAAATTCGGAGTAGGTATTAAAATCCATGGAGAAGAAATAAAAACTTTGAAGTTCGCCGATGACATTGTAATTTTGTCAGAGGCAGCAAAGGACTTGGAAGAGCAGTTGAACGGAATGGATAGTGTCTTGAAAGGAGGATATAAGATGAACATCAACAAAAGCAAAACGAGGATAATGAAATGTAGTTGAATTAAGTTGGGTGATGCTGAGGGTATTAGATTAGGAAATGAGACACTTAAAGTAGTAAAGGAGTTTTGCTATTTGGGGAGCAAAATAACTGATGATGGTCGAAGTAGAGAGGATATAAAATGTAGACTGGCAATGGCAAGGAAAGCGTTTCTGAAGAAGAGAAATTTCTTAACGTCGAGTATAGATTTAAGTGTCAGGAAGTCGTTTCTGAAAGTATTTGTATGGAGTGTAGCCATGTATGGAAGTGAAACATGGACGATACATAGTTTAGACAAGAAGAGAATAGAAGCTTTTGAAATGTGGTGCTACAGAAGAATGCAGAAGATTAGATGGGTAGATCACATAACTAATGAGGTGGTGTTGAATAGGATTGGGGAGAAGAGAAGTTTGTGGCACAACTTGACCAGAAGAAGTGATTGGTTGGTAGGACATGTTCTGAGGCATCAAGGGATCACCAATTTAGTATTGGAGGGCAGCGTAGAGGGTAAAAATCGTAGAGGGAGACCAAGAGATGAATACACCAAGCAGATTCAGAAGGATGTAGGTTGCAGTAGGTACTGGGAGATCAAGAAGCTTGCACAGGATAGAGTAGCATGGAGAGCTGCATCAAACCAGTCTCGGGACTGAAGACAGCAACAACAACAACAACAACAACAACAACAACAACATTATTAAACCTACTCCTGCAATACACCCATTTGATTTTGCATTTATTCATCTGACCACTCACCACCGAACTTCATTAATTCCAACAATATCTAACTACAACCTACCCATTTCCCTTAAATTTTCTAACATACCTGCCCGGTTAAGGGATCTAACATTACACCAGTTTTGTTTCTCCTGATGACAACATCCTCCTGAGTAGTCCTCCCCAGAGACCTGAATGGGGGAATATTTTATCCAAGAGAATGCTGTCGACATTTAACCATACAGTAGATCTGCATGCTTTGGGAAAAATTACTATTGTAGTTTCCCCTTGCAGTACCAGCACAGCAATGCCATTTTGGTTGATGTCACAAGGCCAGATCAGACAATCATCCAGACTGTTGCCCTGCAATTACTGAAAAGGCTGCTGCTCCTCTTCAGAATCCATGCCTTTGTGTGCCCTCTCAACAGATACCCCTCCATTGTGGTTGCACCTACAATACAGTTATCTGTATCACTGAGGCACACAAACCTCCCCACCAATGGCAAGATATAAATATAAAAGACAATTATATATTATCATATGACTGTCATAAACCACAAATTTATTCAACTAGGTATTTTTGTGTATATCATGTTTTTGGAAAACACATCACAACAAGATGATGGTTATGCAGGGATATTTTGAATTGTTGGGTTAGTGGCAGCAAACCAACACAGGTATCAACAAAAACCTGTCTTGCAGATTATTTTAAGTCATAACATTTCTCCAGAACAATACAAAGCATGACTGTATAAAACTGAAAGTAATTACACTGTTCTTGATACTGACTCAATAGCGAGTTTAATTATTGGTCTTGGGTATTTCATCTGTTTGGCACACCTCCCAAAACCCAACTACAAACAGTTATTGATGCTGCCACCCAAGCTTTTTCATAGTGACAGCAGGAGGTCGCAATATGAAAACTGTAACATTCACAAAGGTGTGGTGTTATATAACGCTCCAGGAGAGTGATGAATCGAAACAATATAATAATTTACTGATTAAGAAGCAGGAATCTTTATGTATTTTTGTATCTGTTTTACATGTGACACTTATACAGATGGATGCTGCATGTCTTCAAGGTGGGATGGTGATCGTACTATGAGTTGCAGTACCTGCTTGGAGGTGTGTAACATCCGTGAGTCAGTGTCCCTGTTTGGAGTAGCGTGGTGCACTGCAAGTCTAAAGAGCACACCCTGAAGTATGACATCACGCCACAATACAAGACACCAGAACAGAAAATGTCATTCATTATTCTGCAGTAGGAACAAAATTCAATAAGCTGCCCCAGTGATGTCCGAAGAAAATTTAATTATAGGTGCAGCAGTTCAGAATTTCAAGAAAAGACCAGTTTAAAATCTGAACACATATATATTTAAAGGAGGTCACTGCATGGCACGCAGAAGCATGGAAGAAAATGGATTTCAATGGGATCAGAACAGTCCACAGTAGGATAACAAAAAAAGGACACTAATTGCTAAAAAATAGAATTATTAGGAAGTAAATGATGGTTTAATAGTCCTTTTCAACAACAGTCTAAAAGTTGTGTTTCATCAGCCTTTCCAATATGAAGCCCACATATAAAACACAAGATACTTCAAAAGGTGTCTGAAACCCTGTTGAAAATACAGATACACGATTACTTCAAAGACACCACAATTTACAAAATGCACACAATTAAAAAAAAAAATTGAAACATTGGTCTGATTTACGATTTTATAACAGTACACACTGTATAAACAAACATGTGATCTTTACCAAAACCAGTGCACATTCTAGAACATTTCCAGCTTCAGGTTTGATAATGGACTGTTACTGAACTTCCACACAATTTACACTTGTGTTAGTTATGGTTACATGATTAGTGAAGATATCCAGTCATGAGCAAATGAACTGAAGATATCTACTGTACTGGAAACGCAACTGTTGGCATGACAAATGGAAAAGTTTAGTGCAACACGTGTCTTGGAATGTATTAGAGCTTGTACAAGCTATGACATGACAGTAAAGCACAGGGCGGGCACCCAAAATGATGTCGGTGCATTTGATTGTGGGTAGACAACATATGCGGCACTCAAATCTACGGCCGTGCAAGCACTAGGCTTTTCACATTCCACAAGGTTAAGGATGCACCGTATTTACTCGAACCTAAGCCGCACTTTTTTTTCCGGTGTTTGTAATCCAAAAAACCGCCTGCGGCTTAGAATCGAGTGCAAAGTAAGCAGAAGTTCTGAAGAATGTTCGTAGGTGCTGCCACAACTAACTTCTGCCATTGAATATATGTAGTCCTACACAGGCATGCTTTGCAGGCATAAAGATAAATAATGGCGTCAAAACCTCTGCCTCAGTAAATAAATTAAAATAAAAGGTAGAAGACGAGCTTTTTTTTCTGCCACGAATTTCAACCACAACATTTTCATACATTATCCAACGAAGGAAATAGAAATTCCGCATTGTTCATCTTCGAATGTGACAGCCTTTCAAATATTCGTGGCAACAAAAATAAATTTCTTTACACAAAAATACCAAAAATGCACAAGGCTTTAGAATTGTTGCACGAATTGATACGCTGGGCTCATTAAAATTTCACGTAGCGGCACCTATTGCTTCGTGGAATTTTCTGAAGTGCTTGTTGGTGTTAGTGAACCATAATGAAGCACTTTCATTATAGTGCCAAATTCAAGAGGGGAGTTATTTCTTTTGTGGAACAAAGTTCTAATCGTGCTGCAGGTCTGCGACATGGGATTGATGAGAGCAACGTCAGGCGATGGTGACTGCAGAGACAAATTATTTGAATGTTCAAGTAGCAGGAAAGCATTTAGTGGGCCAAAGTATGGTCGATATCATGTACGAGACTTGATTTTAAATGAATTTGTTAAGAAACAGCGTCAGAAATTCTTGCCTCTGAATGCCGAAATTTTAAAAATTATGACACATGAAACTGCTAGAGAGCAAAAATCAAAAATTTTAAAGCCAGTCACAGCTGGATTGATCTGTTTATGAAGCACTGGGGTTTTTCACTTTGGAGGCGAACTTCAGTTGCAAGAAGCTGCCGAAAAATTAAGAAGAAAAACTTGTGGAATTTCAGCGCTTCATAATTAGGCAGTGCACAGAAAAGCAATACCTTCTTGGTCAGATAGGAAATGCTGACCAAACTCCTGTATATTTTGACATGCTGTCAAACTACAAGGTTCACACCAAAGGAAAGAAAGACACAAGTGTTCTTACATCAAGGGGTAGAAAACAGTGGATGTCCATCACGCCTGCTTGCAACAAGCAGATGGACATAAATAACCCTCATTCATAGTTTTCAAGTGAAAGACTTTACCGAAATCGGAAGTGTTTCCAAAAACTGTAATTGTACGAGCAAACAAAACTTGGTGGTTTTGGGAGGACATGTTGCTGGAATGTATTAGGCGTGTGGGGAATCGTCGTCCTGGCACAATGCTTCGTTTACGCAGTCTAATAGATGTGTATGCAGGTCATACAACACCTGCAGTAAAACGAAACTTAGAGGAAAGCAAAACGGACTTGGCAGTAATTCCAGGCGGGATGAAGCCAATTCTGCAACCACTTGACATCTGTTTGAATAAACCATTTAAGGACAAGCTTAAACACATGTACACAGACTGGCTTTCGAAAAGTGACAGACAACTGACACCAAAAGGACGTGTAAAATGCGCAAGTTTGTCACAAGTATGCCAGTGAATTTATGATACATGGAAGTGTGTTCCAAATCAGACTGTGCAGCAAGCATTTAAAAAATGTTCACTTTCCAATGCACTACATGGTATGGAGGACAATGCTCTGTATGAAGAAATGAGCAACAAAGAATCGAGTAATAGTAACTCAGAATCATGACTGACATTTTAAACATTTTGAGTAAGATGTATACACCTAATAAAATTTTGTCTTAAATTTCAGCATTTAATTTCTAAGCTATTTTCATTCTTATTTTATAAGTGTTGCTACTCTGCATTGAACAGGATAGAAAAGTGTGGAGAGCTGCATCAAACCAATCAACGGACTGAAGACAACAACAACACACTCTGCATTTGAGGTCATCACTAAAAATCTACTACGAAAATCCGACTGGCAAGACTGTTTGGCATGTATGTCAATATGGCCAACTCTACGTTCTGAATTTTTTCCTACCTGTGACAAGAGATGGTTGCTAATAGGAACTTTTATGAATCATGAGTCACATGCAGTATCCTCTTCAGCATAAGAATTTAAATCCTGTCTGCCTAATAAACTACGAAACTAGAGTGAGACAACAGCAAACGCGGAAGAATACATATATCATGTCATGTTTATATTCGTATTATTCTTATGCTGAATAGTGATACAGTCAGAAATGAAGCACGGCAACTGACTAGATTTTTAAATCTAAGATAACTCTTAATTTCTGGGCAGCATGAAATGTACTGAAGAGGCATCGGCAAAGATTTCCAAATGGAGAAAATTTTTTGCTAAACTCTCATTCAGAACAGCTTCTATCATGCGCAGTCTATTATTTGGTGGTTGTTGATCATTATCGAAGAAAGCAGTAGTGTAAGTAACAACAAATAGCAGTCTCTTGCCATTATTTTGCTAATGAGACAATTCCTCTCTCTCTCTCTTTTTTTTTTAAGGGGCAGTAGCGCGCACAAAAGCAAGCCAAGCCGTTAGCGGTGACAGGTCGTAAACACTCATTATCAGAAGTGACAAAAAATGCATGACACAGTACAATAATGCATTTTCAACTTAGAGTGATGCAAAACACCTATAACAAAGAGAACGGCTCTTACCAGATCAAAGCAAAATAAGCAATTGATTCAAACCAGACGAAGCATGTGAAAAAGGAAGGGTACCTGTATAAATACGGACGGAGTGCCTGATGCATAGCAATGGCTACCTGGTAAAGCTTAACTGCTAAGCTTACGACTGGAACCAAACTTCTGTAGCTGTACCTGCATCCATTCGACCTAAATTGTGTCTCATATTACAGTGGACCACGTTTGCTTTGATTTGGAGGTGCGGTCTAAAACTTCTCTCCCCTTGAATTTCGAGTCTCAAATTTCAGGTGTGGCTTTGATCCAGGAATTTTTTTTTCCCTTGATTTCGAGTCTCATTTTTCAGGTGCAGCTAGGATTTGAATAAATACGGTACCATCGGTATCTTGATTCAGTGGAAACCTCCACTACCATAGTCAACTGTGGGAAACATACTGGGCCACAATGCAGAAAACAGACATGCCAACTTTCAAAAGCGAAAAATCAGGAGAATTTTAGTGGTGCACTATTGTGAATTACAGCACATCACTGACGATTAAAGTTGCAATAATTCAATACCTGTAACAACTCACTTACATTTGCTGTATTATTTACATGTAAATACTAAATAATGGACATACCCTGAGCTTTTGGACTGTATAATTTATCATTCAACACGCGGAAGAACATGAATGATGAGCTCTGCAGTTTTCTTTGGATTCACACGCATTCAATTGAAGCACTCTCGAGAGAACTACAGTTCGAAATTACGATCCAAGGAAACAAATTAACGTCTATTAGATTTCTGTTTTGACATTAGCACAGTTTTTGCACGAATAAATCACTGTTAAATGATCATATGTTTTCATTTCATAACGCAACCCATATTTGCATGGCATCTTTTATCCATAAGACATTTTTCCGAAATTTAAATCAATTTTATACAGGATGTACATGTTAGGCTTAGCAAATAATTTGAATAGTTTTATCAGTCTGCATTTGTCTGATTACGGTAGTTACTTATTCAGCACACACCCGTAGCTGACTTAGCCTTCTTCAAAAACTCTGAACTAAATTTCTGCTCAAAGCACTTGCCTTTTTAACTGATTGCAAAATTAAAAATTTCTCCAAAGACGTTTCTGAAAGCATGGACCTGAACTGAGTTTTGGTCTTTGTAACTGAGCTAAAAATTCTCTCACATTCCACATTACTATGTGGAATTGACAAAATAGCCAGCATCACCTTTGCAAGTTTATCATATTGAAGAACCCCATCAGCCGATTTCATCTGACCTACCAAGGCCCACTGAACATCAATTCTCTCTGCTGCTCCATTGGTTTCTTCCAGCTGAAAGTTACAGAACTGAGAGTGGAGAATATCAACTTCTGTATCTAAGTGTTCACTTTCACTAACCAGAATATTAGGAAATCTGTTTATGAAAAATCTAAGACTGGAAAATGATGCTTTGCCAATTGTAGAAAGATTTGCAACTTCTGCAAGCATTACAACTTCATCTTTGAATGGAAATTTGTGTATCATGTAATCACATGATGACAAGAAACATTTTCTTACAGACTTAAAGAACAAAAACTTTTCCTCAGACTTCAAAGTGGTCACCAAAGCAAATGCGGAATTCCTTATCATCAGACCACAATCATCCTTTTGATTTGCTGGAGTGTGATAATCTACATAAATAAGAGAGCTAGAGGTTTTAATAGTGAGTGGACTCACAAATCTTGCCATCACATTCTTCAATAGTTCTTCCAAAACTGACCTCAATAAGTGGATATGTGGAGCACTTGACTGAAGAGCTACATTTGGGCTCTCAAAGATAGGCATAAAACTTGAAAGGAAAAGGCATAAAGATCTATGTAAATTTGATGACAGAAACATGAACTCACGTGATAAAGCATGGTCCACAGTGTCAATGGTTTTCTTTAAAACTAATGATTGGGTTTTTCTTTCAAGTGAGGAGTGTGGTGAAATCTTATCACAGTGCTTGGACTTGTGATATGGACACATCTACATTTTGAGTGTGTTTTGGAATTTTATCATTCATCAAAGTTTCCACTTCAGAATCCTTACTTACAATTTCACTCTTGAACAAACTAACCAAAGGGTCCCCACTGCTCCAAAATCCTATCTAAACATCTTTTCAATGATAACCATTGTGTAGGCACGTTTCAGAATTTTCCTCATTTCTGTGTCAGGTAAAATTTGAAACTTTCTAAATTTTTCTTTCCTCTTTGCACTCCTTTCCAAATAATAAAATATTTCAATAGTATTTTCGTCAACATTTAAAGGCAGACATGCCGCCCCCTTCTCAGCAGTAAGATTCATTAGGTGACAAGAACAGCCTACAACGATTAAGTTAGCAATTTCTTGCGTCAAACATCCTGCCGCACCCTTTTTTAGCCCTACCATTACAGGAGCACTATCGGCACCAAAAGCCAGACAGTTTTTTAATGGAATACGGAATTCCCATAAAGCTGAAAGTAGAAAATCAGCAATATTAGCTCCAGTGGCATCCCCTTTTAAATTAGGCACAGAGAGTAGGCAATTTTGAATTTCACGGAGTTCAGAGCTGAAGAACGATACAGTAATAGGACAACTTAAAGTCTGTTTTATTACTACCATCGGTAGCAATAGCGAATGGATTCTACGGAAAGTGTGTAATAATTTTCGCTTTTTCTTCCATGCACATTTCCATAAGAATAGCGGTTGTTTTCGTTCTGGTGTACCCATATCGTTTCGTAATTTCAGAATCGGGAAACATTTTGCGAAACAAAGGCCCAGTGTGGTTGGCACAGTTTATAGTCAAATTACACTCTACAATAAATGAGGTAAATAAAGCCTCGGCATTCGTCACAGAATCTACATTTTGGGGTTTACACGAGAAGTTAAGTTTCTGGTTCCATTCTACACAATGGACACTCTCCTTGTGTTTTTTAGTTTGCACGTGTTTAACAATGTCGCATTTCCCACCATGAGCCACTGAAAAGTCACATCTACATACGCTAGAAAATGCATAAGTTTGTCCTTCCTCGATTTACTTAAACATGGAAACTCTTCCTTATACACGTTTCTGAACACTGCATTGTATTTCTTTGTGATTCTGCATGAAAAATAATCAACATCTCCAAGATACGCAGCCAACAACTGCTACAGAGTACACAAATTGTGCAGCAGAACCAAGAACACAATGGTACTACGTTCTAAACAATGCTCTTGTAGCAATGATGCCAATCATGGCGCACAGTTTCCCCCTATATTGCACTTCAAATTCCCCTAAATAATTTACCACACCGTCGGGTAAGCGAGCGGGGGAGGGGGGGGGGGGGGTGTTAAAAGGGAAGTCAAGAATGAAATTGTCGAGTGGAGGGGCAGGGAGGGGATGGTAGTAACCCTAAATATTTTTCCCCCTGAAACATTTATCCCTCTAACTTCCTCCTAGGCAGCTTAATTCCCCCTAAATTTAGGGGGAAATCCCCCAACTTGGCAACACTGCCTTGTAGACACAACAACGCTAATCACTTTGCTTGGAATGACTATCGACTACTCCTTGTCCATGATAACTTTACAATTGCGCTGATGCAACAAGAAGCGGAGGAAATTGGCACTAGTTGAAAGATTTTCATTTGTCTCCGAATGCTGCAACAATGATAAGTTCCTTACTTCCTTGTAGATACGAAGCGCGAGCTACGCCTACTGCTGCTCCTGACAGCCGCCGCACAAATCTTCCAAGTTAACATAGACAAGTAGCAGCCATACCTTGTCATCCACCAATCTATCGAAGGCGAAGGATTTTCAAATAGTAAGGAAAGTATAAGCTGCTCTGAAAATCGGGAGATCAGTCTTCACGGCAGGGAGATCGGGGGGAAGAAGGAAAAATCGGTAGTCTCCCACTTAAACGAGGAGAGTTAGCACGTCTGATAAAATCACTTGTCAGTTCAATGCTGAGCACCACCACCACCACCACCACCACCACCACCACCACCAACAACAACAACAACAAAAACAACAACAACAACAACAACAAATGATTGTCAACCATTCCATCCAGGGCCACTGACCCACACATGTATCCCCGCTCACTGCATAACACAGAAATAACATGATAAAACTGCCATTGGACACTCAAAGCATGGGAATAGTCTTGTCAAATGACAAGTTGCTGCACGCAATGGTAAGCACAGTAGGCAGAGCAATACATATTACTATCCAATAGGAACCATGCAATAAGATCCTGATATGTCTGCCACTATCTCTCAACAGCAAACAATACATCAAACTACTATCAGATCATGTAAAGCCATTTGTTTGTCTATTGCAATCTACAAGTGACTTGTGCCCTCAACAGTACAATGTACCACTCCTAAACTGTGTCAGAATAGTTTCAGTATGAATCCATGGATAATTGGGTACTTGCATAGGCTTTCCTATCACCTGCCCTTAATTCTATTGAGGATTACACCATCAAGTGAGATATGTGTATCCACCTCAAACCAATCCCTGTGAGTTAAGGGCAATAGCCGAGGTGTCACAGGCCTGGTGACTCTCCAATTTTACAGCGTCTTGTGGAGTCAATGCCATGATTCATCACCACTGTCATCAGTAAAAAAGGGAGTTGTAATGGCTACTAGCTATGCATTTATAATTCGACTGCTCATATGAGTAGTTCAGAACTCCAAGTAAAGAATTTGAAAAGGATAGTTGTTAAGCTGTGATGCTGAGTCGCAGACAGGCACAACAAAGAAAGACTGTCAAAAGTAAGCTTATGGTAAATGATGCATTCACACAGACGATCACAGTCACTGGCTGCTGAGGCCAGTCTGGCCTCGTTGGTTGAAAGCTTACATACTGACAGTCCTTTTGTTGTACCTATCTGTGACTCAGCGTCTCTGCTATATTGTGAGTAGCAACTATCCTTTTCATAATACTGTCATAGTCCAGCCTGGATTTTCCATTGTTTAAGTAAACAATTTGATGTGATATAAAAATTCAAACAATGTATGATCTGTTACGACAAGAGGTATTCAATGCTAACACATTTCCTGGGTGTCCTTTTACAAGATGGACATGCTTTTTAAAGTTGTGTTTATGTATCTATTACATACAGATGATTTTTAACAGTGTGAATAATACATACTCATTTTACTGTTTGTATTCCCAATAAAAAGCAAAATATTGCCATCTCCAGTTTAATGATCAGAAATTTATGCTCGTCTTAATTCTTGGCTTGCTTTCAAATAACTCTAGATGAATTGCGTAATTAAATGCTGAAGCCCACTGTTACACTCTACAATCATGCTAGGCTGAATATCCTACAGATAACAACTTTTAACGCTCAAGGCAATACAGTTCTTCCTAATTTCACAATGTCTTGAATGAAAACTATTTTATGGCAGTGGATCGCCTCATTAATGGCAGTGAAATATTCTTTTCAGCTCTGCTTGCCACTGTTGTCTAATAGTTATTTCAAAGAAGCATAATATGAAGTGAAAAGAATGTTTGGAAACAAACAAATATACAGGTCATTCAACTGCAATGCCCATAAGACAAACACGGGAGACTAGGAAATATCAAAAATAAGGAAAAGGAAATATTTGTATGCAGCCAATATTCTCAACACCCCCCCCAACCCCCCTCCCCCTCACCGCACCAACACACATGCGGAAGAGAAAGACCTTATAACAATGTGGGATTATCTCTACAACAAACCAAATTTAAATTAAAGACCTTCCAACCAAGCAAATGATAGTACCAGTAGATAATGTCCACATCTACAAACCTGCCTAACAAATGGCCCTTTCCTGAGAAAGCCCGGACTTTTGGCTTTGAAGTAACAAAATCTTCATGGTGATGGTCCTCCATGTTTAAGTGGACTTCAGAGCCATTAGCTTCACGTAGCAACTCTTGAGGAATCTCTCTGGAAAAAAAAAAAAAAATCACATATAATAATGAACTCCTGGATAGGATATAAGCAGTGACAATGCATAAGCCAAGACTCTAATTTAAAACGTGGGGTAGGGCAGCGGACAGGTACAAAAAGATGATTGCCTGCTAGTATCAGACTTTTTCTTCTTTAGCAAATACACATGATACAGCATGACACCAGCATAAGAAGCAATTGGCAAAAAATGTACAAAATGTGGCAAAAAGCAAGGTGAGCAAAAATCTTAAGTGCTAATATCAACATCTTTTGTAACGAACTGTTTTTAGATGGAGAAAGCAAGCAAAATGGTATATGTGTTTCATTAGGATCATTGATGTTATTTTATTTCAATAAAACGAAATACATCTGGTGACAAAAATGCGCATTTCCTTGGGTCACAGGACAAATTTAAAGTACCTTCACTGATTTCAGAAATAACCTCAGAAAAAAGTAGGCCTCTTTAAAGAAGTGTATAAGGCACGGAAGAACTGTATAAACCAGCACCATAGGTGACTGCCAATAAAATGTTGTTTCTACTATGTTTGTTATTGGTGGTTGTTACCTACTGTGTCATACCTATTATTTTAGAGGTATTGTGCTGAAATCCATCCCTCATGAGCTCTGGCCTCCTGAGGAGCACCACAGTCCTAGGTCTATAGATAAACCACAAGAATTGCTGCAACAGGCCACACCCAAACAGATCTGGCCTGGGGGCAGATCGGTGAGACTAGATCTAACGGGAAGGGCCTGCACATTAGTGGGAACCAATAGGCTTCAGATTGACAGGCCCGATCCATCAGAGGTACCCGCAGAAACAGCCTGCAGTTTTGGCCCGTCACGGAAATCCACTCATGCAGCCAGTTATTCACGAGTGTCAGACAACATGTTGATGAAATGAGACCACACTGACCAATTCACGCAAAAGTTACCTGCCTCTTGTTGACAGCAGCTAGGCTAGTGGCAAAAAGTGGTGACAGCACTGACTGCAAGTTGAGGGGAGAGGTGGGAAGGGGAGTAGTAGTAGTAGGAGTAGTAGTAGTAGTAGTAGTAGTAGTAAGGGAGCAGGGAAGTAGTGCATGTATTCAGCTGCATCCAGCCAGTGACCATGCCTGATACCACAGTAAACAAACCATTTTTCCAGTGTTTTTTTTTTTTTTTTAATTTGCCTGGTTTCTCTGACATGCTTGAAATCCCCTGATTTCCAGAACCTGTAGCAACCCTGAGTGTACAGTTCCTGATCATGAGGCTGTGCATCACTGTCCAGCATTAAATGCCAAATCATCATACAGCGTATTATGAAGCGAAGGCATGTGACAGTTTCAGTAACCAGTCTGTCATGTAGCAACAAGCTAAGCCAATACTGGGTTTCTCCATCTCCAGTCCTTCCATTACATAATCATCCATGGCAACATGAACACGATACTACACTGCACAAGCACCCTTCACAGTTATTCATATAACATTGAGGAAAGAATATGGACACTATATCATCCCATCAACATGTACAATAAACACAATATGATTCCAACAGTCAAGAAGACAGAAAATATAAATAATACAACAAATGCTGTGGAAGAAACAGTGTACTTTTATTGGGTAATAGTCGCCTTAGAGATGTTGCCCATGAAATAAAAAATATTAACAACAAGGTAAGTGCCTGAGGTTATATCAAACCAGGTGCTCACACTGACCAAGTTCTATCAACAATAATTGATACTTCTAAAATGGTAACGAAGAGAGACTACATTTTGATCTGTGGTAGTTCAAATGAATTTGCACACAACAAAGGTTCGCCTGCTGCTAACATTTTAAGAAAAGCTCTAAACCACCTGAAGCATTCTAAAGTAATTATAGTTGATATTCCACAAAGGCACGACTTAATACACTCCTCATCTGTAAACAATGCAGAATAGCTACAAGTAGACATTATGCAGAAATCTGCAACAGCTTTGCAAATATTCACAGGATCGAAATACACAAATATAGTAGAGAATTTTACACCACTTATGGCCTTCACGTCAACTGGCATTGGAAAAATCATCTAGAGACTATAATTTGTGACATCATTGCAAATGCAAGGAGGGTTGTGAACTCCAAATCATCAGATTTGAACAAAGAGTCCACTGCAACACAAGGAAAGTTTAGGACTGGGTACAGACAGACTACATTGGACAACTGACTGGTGGAAAAAAAAAAAAAAAAAATCACTTCTTCCCTGTCTTTCAGTGTGTGGAAGCAGACCAACTTGGAGAAATGGAGAGTGAAAAATACCTTGCCCAGACCTTCGACTGATATTTACTTTTAGAGAAAACTGTGTAACTGTTTTTGCAAAACAAAAACTGGCAATTTATCACCAAAATATTACAGGCCTCTCCAGTAAGATCAATGAAGTGCAGCAAGATCAAATGTCTACGATCTGCAAGGTATAGATTACGCACATGTTCTATGCTTTAGTGAGCACCCTATTAATTCTGGCATAGAACAAATTGTGAGAAATTATTACTTAGGAACATTATTCTGTGGATAATATTAAGAAAGTTGTGGTTTGCCATCTATGTTAAAAACAGTGTTACATGTAGAGCAACTGATGTGCAGAACTATTGTTTAGAGCAACATTTGGAAGTGTGTGCCATAGAACTGTCTTTAAATTATTCTCATATATCAGTAGTAACAGCATATAGAGCACCTAAAGGAAACTTTTTTTCCAACAAACTGCTAAAAGCCAGCTGTAATCAGTTCAGTCAAATCCAAGCTCATATATTCAATACAAGCACACTAACTGATATCAGGTACCTTCCCTGATAATACAGGGTTATTACAAATGATTGAAGCGATTTCATAAATTCACTGTAGCTCCATTCATTGACATATGGTCACGACACACTACAGATACATAGAAAAACTCATAAAGTTTTGTTCGGCTGAAGCCGCACTTCAGGTTTCTGCCTTTCTGCCGCCAGAGCGCTCGAGAGCGCAGTGAGACAAAATAGTGACAGGAGCCGAGAAAGCGTATGCCGTGCTTGAAATGCACTCACATCAGTCAGTCATAACACTGCAACGACACTTCAGGACGAAGTTCAACAAAGATCCACCAACTGCTAACTCCATTCGGCGATGGTATGCGCAGTTTAAAGCTTCTGGATGCCTCTGTCGGCCTGCAGTGAGCGAAGAAACGGTTGAACGCGTGCGGGTAAGTTTCACGCGTAGCCCGCGGAAGTCGACAAATAAAGCAAGCAGGGAGCTAAACGTACCACAGCCGACGGTTTGGAAAATCTTACAGAAAAGGCTAAAGCAGAAGCCTTACCATTTACAATTGCTACAAGCCCTGACACCCAATGACAAAGTCAAACGCTTTGAATTTTCGACGCGGTTGCAACAGCTCATGGAAGACGTTGCGTTCAGTGCGAAACTTGTTTTTAGTGATGAAGCAACATTTTTTCTTAATGGTGAAGTGAACAGACACAATGTGCGAATCTGGGCGGTGGAGAATCCTCACGCATTCGTGCAGCAAATTCGCAATTCACCAGAAGTTAACGTGTTTTGTGCAATCTCATGGTTTAAAGTTTATGGCCCCTTTTTCTTCTGCAAAGAAAACGTTACAGGACACGTGTATCTGGACATGCTGGAAAACTGGCTCATGCCACAACTGGAGACCGACAGCGCCGACTTATCTTTCAACAGGATGGTGCTCCACCGCACTTCCATCATGATGTTCGGCATTTCTTAAACAGGAGATTGGAAAACCGATGGATCGCTCATGGTGGAGATCATGATCAGCAATTCATGTCATGGCCTCCACGCTCTCCCGACTAAACCCCATGCAATTTCTTTCTGTGGGGTTATGTGAAAGATTCAGTGTTTAAACCTCCTCTACCAAGAAACGTGCCAGAACTGCGCGCTCGCATCAACGATGCTTTCGAACTCATTGATGGGGACATGCTGCGCCGAGTGTGGGAGGAACTTGATTATCGGCTTGATGTCTGCCGAATCACTAAAGGGGCACATATCGAACATTAGTGAATGCCTAAAAAAACTTTTTGAGTTTCTGTATGTGTGTGCAAAGCATTGTGAAAATATCTCAAACAATAAAGTTATTGTAGAGCTGTGAAATCCTTCAATCATTTGTAATAACCCTGTATGAAGTATGCTATTGTGAAGCCCCTCTACAGAAAATGCAATGCCTCAGATGTTACAAACTATCATCCTCTCTGTCTTTTGACTGCATTTTCTACAGATCTCGAAAAATTAATATATGCCAAGGTAACCAATCATTTATAAACTTTGCAATAATTAGTAAAAACCAGTCTGAATTCAGAGAAGACATCTCCATAACCACAGTTATATTTTCATTTACCAATAATGTTTTGGAATACTTTGAAAATAAGATATTGGCTGTTGGCATAATTTGTGACCTGTCTAAAGCATCTGACCGTGTCAATCACAGAATACTTATAGAGAAAGCACGCCACTACGGAAGCCGACGACGAATCAGTAACTGGTTCAAACCATATCTACAGAACAGACAACAGAAAACAGTGATACATGGTAACAACATGCAGGTAGGAGGGGTAGAGTCTGACTGTAGAACAGTACATATGAATTTCCACAAGGTTCTGTTCTAGGTCCCCAGCTTTTTTCTCATATGTATTAACAACCTAACTCTCGTCCTCAAACAAAGCAAGGAACTTTACAGTGTTGACAAATGACCCAAGTATTGTGATAGACAATAAAACATCCACTGACCTAGAGTTAAATCCCAACACAGATGTTCTAAAATGATTCATCAAAACCAATTACATTAATTTCCATTCTGATCACGAAAGCTCACAGGAGATTAACATTTCACATGAGAGCCAACATATACAGAAATTACATTGGTCAAAAGTCTTAGGTGTCCATATCATTAAGAGGCTTAACTGGAGATGCCGTATCACCAAACCCTGAAAAGGCTTAGCTGCCATCCAGATAACTGCCAAAAATGAAGCCATCTATGTCTCAAAATCTGCCTACTTTGGCTACTTCCATAAAGTATCTGCAAGTCAGAAAAAGGTTGTCCATTGTGTGGAGGCGCTCCGAGAATCTCGTGTCATAATCTTTTCAAACAAATTGGGATATTAAACGCTACATCACAATCTCTATTTTCAATCATGACATTCATGATTCGCAATCCTTCTCAATATGAAATGATCAACACAAGAAGGAAATATGACATACATTATGAATTGAAAAATTGGTCTCTGGTGCAAAAAGGTGTAAAATACACAGCACAAAAACCTTCAATGCACTTCTACGTAATATTAAATACATGGTAGTAACATACTACTTAAAAAGTAAACTAAAGGAGTTCTTGCTTGAAAAAAAGTTTCTATTCTGTAGAGCAGTTCTTTAGCGAGACAGATAAGATTATTTCCCAAGTATGCGTGCACACATTTACTCTGTCTGGTAAAATTGTGTTTTCTTGCACTAATCTAAATTAAATGTAAAACCAGGTATTAATAAAGATCCAACCACAAAATGATTTAAACTTTTTCATAGCACAATTTTAATTTGATAAAAAAGACTTGAGTAACAACTAAACAGGGCAGTTAAATTTTGCTTTCATTATTTTCAGCATTTGAATTTGTTAGTTAAAATTTTATGTATCAATTTTTTTCCTATGACAAGGGAAGAAGGATGTGGTTTCAACACTTACACCACTTGAATGAAGATATTAAGTTCTTAATTTGGTAGGTTTTGAGTGGTGAATAATTAATTAATGACACATTCCATTGGTATATCAGCTGATTAAACTGTTATACAATCACGAAGGATATGGACAGATTTCAAACTAAAAACCTCTGCTGATAACTTACCCTCTGCGCACAGATTCCAAGAACTCACGATTTTCAGGATTTGTATATTCTCTCAATGGGCCATCATCAATGCTGAAGCCTTCACGCCAGAGCTTTAATGTGATTTCAGTATGACGATTCTGAGATGAACGGGATGCTCCACCAACAACTGTTTAATAATAATAACAATAAAAAAAATCACTTTCAAGCAGGCTATTTGATAAATTGCACATTTAAGTAACAGGTAGTACATATGTAGATGTACAAGTTGTATATCACAACAAAAAAGCAGTACACAGGTATGCTGCAAGTGAAACAATTCAATGTGAAAGGCTAGAGTTAACTATTTCATGACAAAAAATTAAATTTAGTTGTCCTTAATAAACAGAGAGCTAAGAAATAAGTCATCTGTGAATAAAAATTTGTAAAAAACAATCCTTTTCACATAAAAATTGTTACCATTATCATTTTATTTCTCAATATGGCCATACAGAATTCTGTTCAGTGACGTGAAGCTGTTTCCTGGTCATACTAGTTCACCTATGTTCCACTACCAAATATAATAAGCGGGAGGAAAAATGTTTCAGCTCTGAACAATTTACATAAAGACTGCCTCTTCTTTCCTTTGTTCCTCTATCTTTGTACAGTAATCGTACTTACCCAATTATAAGAAGTTTTTTCTCAAATTCGTCATTCGAAAAATACAGGGTTGTCTTATTATCACAGATTATACAAACTGTTGCTGAGGTTACCATTTCTACATAGTTTAGTAGAGTATATAGGGGTAGTCTTACATTTATAGAGGTCGTCTGACATTTAGATATGAAGCTTTGCAACTGATGTCAATGCAGATTTATTCTGAAGAATTCGGAAGGAGAGGCCTCTGCAAATAATACTCACATTCCAGGAGGCTCAAGATTTCCTGATAGGCCTGAGCACTTGATACAGTATCGACGCTGCTCAATCAATCACGTGACATTAGCTCGCATGGCACTACTTACTGCAAGAAGTACAAGAGAAACTACGAACTAGCCACTAGAACAGTCTATTGCTTTGATTAAAATTTGATAATTTTGTGAAACACAAGAGGAAGTAGCATTAAATTCAAATTACAAACTTTCGTTTTATTCGAAAAGGTTTGCAATAAATGTTCCCATACATGTATGGATCTTGTATAAAAACATTAACACTGCTTTTTAAGTAAAGTTAACATTCAGAAATGGAAATGTTGTCCTTCCAAAACACATTAGTTGATTCAGAGACCAGATCAAAATTTTATTTGGTTATGAGAGAGTAATGATTTACCAAATGGATTGCAAATGAGAAATTCGGTTTCTGATCACGCGTTAGAATACTAGATAGAAATGTTAGCAGCTTTTAATCAGCTTTAGAACATGACTGTGATATTCAGATAAAATGAGGACAAAAATTAATCCAGAATGAAATGTCTAACAAAGAAAATCATTCATTAAACTCACTGTAATTGTTGTGAGAATAAATTACAGTGGCAAGACCCATCGTGGAGATAATACCAACAGACACCTGTAACTCAAAGGATAAACATTAAGTTTAAGAATCGGACTGAATAGTGATTGCAGTCGCGAATTTATATATGAGTTGCCGTTGTCACATACGAGTTGCACCCTAGAAAATATTCCAGTCCGTATTCCACAGTTGCTCAAAAACCACCCTATGGAAGGGTTGGAGTGGGAACAGTAACACTAACTTGGCTGTGAACTAGAGTGTTGGGAGGGGAGTGGCGAGCAGGCAGCAAATTACTTCCTGTTGCCAACCATGGGAATCTATACCTAGTATTTTTGCTTTTTAGGTACATCTACAACATTTAAACTGCAGTTTACCTGCATCAATCTGTAGTCGGAATTAAATTGACTTTAAAAATGGACAAATACTCAGGAATAGTATTCATTTCTGTAGGAGACGGTAAAAGTGCAGATAGGGGCTAGTGGCATACTTCTGTGTTTTGTGCTACAATGTCGACATTCATCTTGACGTATGGCAAATGAAAGAGGATGTATCAGTAGCTAGTTGTACACAGCCAATGAGAGAGTGGCAGGCAGACAATATGTTTGGAAGCAAATGACACTATAACATTCACACGTCACCACACAAACTGCTGTGCTATTAGCAGGATGATAATGACGACTACGATAAATGATACAGGGTGACCACCAAATCTTAATTTTCAAATTCAAGATTTTTTCCAGATTAAAAATAATCATTTTCCATGTTGTCACATAACTTATTTTTACCTAAATGAGGTTAGCAAACACACTGTGCTGGAAATAACAGGTAACATATTTTTAAAATATATGTAATACAAGCTGGACCATGTCATGTTATGATGTACAACACACACCCTACAGTGTAAATGACTAAGTCAAGTTTGAACAGTTGCAGGATACTGCACATTATGTGACACAATTGTATTTGAATTGCATTCCTTTATATAACACTGTCTGTTCATTTAACCTAAACTTCTTATGATCATCTGATGGTTTAAACAGTCAGTGTGTAACAGAAGCAATAAAGGGCAGACATACTAAAATACAAAGTCACTTCTCATGAACTAATGGCTGTAGAATGTTGCATTTCATCCAGAAAGAATACTTGAAGTTTCATTTAGGACTGTATCTTTGAAATTTTTCAAGGCAACAATAACCTAAAATTGGTTTCTTTATCAAATAAAACATAACTGCATGATTAAGCAACCAATACTTTTCAACAAATCATGTTACACATACTGTTTGTCTCAATTCATCTACAGGCCTACTCTATGGAATATGAAGTGGCAGATCAGTGCTAGGGCTACTTTTGAGGAAACATTGTGGCGAGCCATCTATTATTATGTGAGATATAGCACTTTGAATTTTCATCAAGAAAGCAGAATTCTCACCCCTCCCAGTCTGTCAAGATAAGCGTACAAGTGATGTCTGATGCATACAACACACACGCTGCATATTCCCAGTTCTCTGTTTAGCTACCCTGCACATTTGAATTTGACTGGCCCTACTGTAACATACTTACTAAGGTATAACACACACACACACACACACACACACACACACACACACACACACAGAGAGAGAGAGAGAGAGAGAGAGAGAGAGAGAGAGAGAGAAGACTGACAGTTTATTTCCTAAATAATATTTGAAAATGACAATACACTGTACTTTCAGGAGACGAACAGCTACTTTTTTTCTGTTTTTCTGTTTCATTTATATTTTTTCCCAATGATGGTTTTAAAACATTCGTGTACACAAACAAGTTTAGTCCTGTAAAACTCTAGCACCACATCAATGAATTTTAATGCCTCAGTGAGCATAATAGCACGTAGGCCTAATGGAGAATGTTGGAAGCTTAGGATTCTGGAATTCAGAGGAAACAGGGGGGGGGGATCATTTCAGGAACAATGGACGTATTGGATTCAGCCTCACGGGTGCCTGGCAGTAACACATGCGTTACCAGTATATGAGCAATAGCACATTTTATAAAGATACATTATTTTGTTCTAATTAGGATGCTTCAGTTTTCTGTTCTTACAGTTTGAAAAAGACACTGAAATATACACAGATGATCTGCAAACCACACAACTGCAAATTTACCTGTACTTGTGTAACTTTATTTATATTGTTTTTGTTTAATCAATTTTAATAATATTTTATGAAATCACTTGACATATATAGCCATCTGCCTATATTTCACAAACATAAACAAATTCTGCTTTTTGCTCTATAAATAACAAGTTTCACAAACAAATAACTTGGAACATTTATAAAGTATTATAATTTATACTGTATTATGAACAAGATAATCAAAAACCAGTAAAAAATATTTAGATGAAAACTAATTTATCACATGTCCAATTTCTGCTGTAATTTTAGATGCTTTGGCCAATATTTTTGTTTTATTACATTCTAACATCTTAATTGCAGACTGTATTCTTTTTCTGGCAAATTCTTGTTCTTGTTGTTTTTCAGTTTAACTTGGTTGTTTCCTTTTATCGTCTTTATACAATGAACTTGCTTTACACGCAGACAGAATTAAACTTTTGTCGATTTTTAAACTGTGAACACCGTCAACATCATGGATTGCAGCATATATATGCCTTTGAGCAACAAGACTTTTTGCATTCTGATTCTGAACAATACATTCAGAATTTACTGAAAAATGTCATTCAACAACTGTATTTCCATGCAAAAGTATTAAGATGATTTTGAGAAACTCTACAAAGTTACAAGATTCTTTTTTTGACAATTTAACCACGTTCCTCCAAAATTCAACCATACAAGTTTCATTTCTTTTGAAAAGTCTCATTTCTCTTAAAATATGAGCACTGCTACAAATATTGAAAAATTCTTGTTTAAAATGATCTGCTTTTATGCCACATAACCTTTCACCAGAGACAAGAATTTCAAGACATAATGTCAACCTTTTAACAGCCATTTCTTCATTTAATGCTACTGAAGGGTCCAAACATGAAATGGTATAAGTAATTTTATATTTCAATGGTGACCTTTCAAGTAACTTTTGTATCATGGGAATAACACGACAACACATTTCTTCTTTAAGCCTCAAGATGTCAGTCGGGTTCTTAGCTTTCTTTAAGGCATCTCGTGAAGTAAAATCCAATAAAAAGCACTGCACAGTGTCTTCTTATCCTTCATGTCAATTTTCATGAGGGATCTTTTGTTTACGAAAATGTCTGAACTGACAACTCGCTGCATTAAAGAGGTGGTAAGAGTGAACAAATCATTGTACAAAAAAGAAGGCAAATGTACATCAATTTGGAAATCACGTAAAAAAATCTTCGAATGCATGCACAATCGCAGCAAAAAAATCCAGTTTTGAACCTAACAGTTTGTCTTTAACAGCTTCAGATAGGGCTTTAAAGCTAAGTGAATTAGAGTTTTATTTTGAGCCAATTGAGAAACATAATTTCTTAGATGTGGAAGAATTTTTAGAGCTCATTTGGCCACATTTGCATTTTCAATTCATGCCACAGAATTCCTAAGGAAAATTTGAGGAGGCTGTATATTCTGTATATTGATCTCTCTGTGTAGGCAAATCATGAATCAAATAATACAAGGATCTCAAAAATTGTGCGATTCCCATACCAGTTTTGAAAGCTCCATGAACTAAATGCAGGTTGAAACTACCTAACTGCAAGAGTTCCATGTTTTCAGAAATTTCTTTTAGCTCATTACTGAAGTCCTTACAAACTAAAATTCACATTTGGTCCATCCATCAACAACTGAAAAATTTTTGGAGGGTTCTGTAAATCATAAGATTCTTTCAAGTCATCTAGTAAGTGACTGGTGCTCGTGTGTTGAATAAAAGCAGAGTCAAAATATTGGTTTGAAACCTGTAACTTATTTAGATCTCAAAAACTAACATGAATGTCCACTTGTATTTTTCAAGGAACAGTATTTAAACTCTCATCAAATTCAAGAAGAACTTTACCATGTTGTTTAATCATGTAAATAAATTTTCTATAAACAATACTACATGCAATATTTGTTCTATGCAATTGCATTTTCACAACAATTTGATTGTATGGAAACATTTGCGGAAATGATGATATGCAAGCAGTCACAACTTGGGGATTGACAAAGGATTATAAATTGAATGTAAGCACCACAAAATTTCAGCTTTTATGACATTTTCTGATTATAAAAATGACTGCACTGAAAATATTTAAAAAAAAACTCCAAATTCAATTTGCATGGTTGCAGAGAAGATAATAAAATTTAAAAAAAAGTGATGACCGAAATAGATCACAGCACTCTAAGGGAAATCTCACTTCGTAATGGCTCATTTTTATGAAGGTTGACACACTCGGGTGTAAAAGTTTTTGAGAATAATTTTAAATGCAAAGATAATTCTAATCAACATCTTCCTCCCCTACATTTGCTCAAAGTCTCAAGGAATACACTTCGACTGTTCATCATGGTTAATAACCAAATCTTATACAACATAGGCTTATCTTGTTCACTACTTTGGGATTGAATTTTCATTGCGTCAGGTTCCTGGCGTTGCATAAATATATTTATTGGAAAAGATTTCCGTTTGTTTGCGGAAAGTCTGCATTTTGGGCTTGAAGCAGGGCTGTCCAAAGCACTTTTCCCCATTGTCGAAATATTTAACATTGTGTTGCTTCAAGAGGATAATGCATTCATTTATAATTTGGTGACGTGCATAACCTAGGGATAAATTGATTTGTGCATACTCTGGAATCAAGTTATACTCTGTTTAGGCATGACTGTAGAACACTGCGCTCTGATACGTTACGAACTTGTTCAACTGCGCAGGCGATTCACACTATCTGTTTCCATTACTGATGGAAAGATGTAGATGGCACTAGTCTCAGAAAACATGTAACAATGGGTTCATTTAAGCAGCTGCCACACAGCTACTTTCAAGAACTAAAAATAAACAGGCGTTACTACGCATGTGCAGCTACAATGACATAGAGACTTGTGTTTGATCTTTGCAAAGCTTAAACACTTCTCATCCCATTTCTGATTAGATTCCCGCGCATAGTGGTGGATAAACATCTGATATGCTTACCTTACTATTAACAATAAAGTGTAAATGTGAAATAACTGAACATGGGAACTGCAATAGCTTTGAAGCAATTGAAAAATGTGCCACAAACAAAATACGAGTCATGTGAAGTGTTCTCCCACTCTAACTCATGTGCGAATCTGAAACATTGGCAGCGGCAGAAAAATTTTTCTGGGTACATTCGGGCTGCTAGTTATCACTGCTTATACACCACACAGCCATACTCTAAGTAGCCAGAAGCAGAATGTGCTGCTTATATACAATTTCAGTTCTCTGCATGAACGACATGTTGTCTGACAGCCTATACTTTTTTTTTTTTTTAAATTGTTGTTGAAAGAATTATTCAGAACTGAAGAAAACCAACCTTCCCGCTGAATTCTTATATTTTCGAGGTTATGCTCACACCATTTTTTGGTTGGCAATCAGCATGTTAAAAAATCACTACCAACGCATTTACAATTAACACTCCCAATGTAAAGTCATCCACAGGAACTATCAATCATAATTTCTAACAGAACATCAATGCCAACTCGTATGAAGCTTTGAGTTTTGAGTTATCAAAATGCTCACAAGGGTGTGTTTCCTGGAAGACATTCAAGCAAAAGAAAACTTACCTGCGTAGGTTTGTATGGGTCACTTACTGAAATATACGAATTTAATGTAGATAAATACAGCCTTTCATTCAAGGAACGATTTCACACGAACAGACATTCCAATAACATCATGTCTCTTGAACAGAGAACCACATTGGGAAAGAAATTATGTCAAGTTGTATGGATGAAGACATTGAGATAAAGACGGAAATACTCAGATAATATCGAAATATGTAGCCTAATATTTGAAGGATTCTTAAAAGAACCATAACTTGATTTAAAAATGATTTTGTATACAAAAATGAAGTGATGGATACCATTTTTTTAAAATCAGGTTCCTCACAGAAATTCAGTCTTTTCCAGGTTTTTCCTGTTTTTTTTTTTCTTTTCTTTTTTTTTCCCCCAAAATTCAAGGCTTTCTCCTGGTCTCCAAGGTTTCAAGGCTTGGTGGCCATCATGTGATATCACAGACTACAGGGCTAGTAAGCAAAAAAGGTAGAACAGAAAACTGCCTGAAAAGTAATGCAAACCATTTCGTTTTGTTTATTTCCCCTAGCATTATCAAAATGCAGACAATCAATAAATGGAATAAGTTTAGAATATGTATAATGTTAACTTTTTGGTAGATATTTCATGTGAGCAAAACAGTTTGTAATTTTGATTAGTCAAAATACGTTAAAAATAAATTTTTCTCAAGGAGCCTCTTTAAAAAAGGAGTGGTCGTCTTATATTCATGGTTCTCTTACATTCGAGTAAATATGACGACGACGACGGTGATGATGATGATAATAAATTTTAATATATTTTACATTTGTTAGCACATAAGAAAGAGTGTTGGAATTTTTTTATCATTGTTGGGTTGTTACTATGAGCGAAATACTTAGAAAGCAGACCTGTTAAAATTCTTTTAAGTTGGCCCTTTAATTTGATGGCGTGAATGAATGAGTAAACCACTTTGCTCACATTCCTCTCCCAAGGTTTTCTGTTAATATTCTTTTCAGTGATTTTATATCAATTTTGTTTTAAAGTTTCAAGGGCACAGAATGAATAACTAGTACTTATCTCCAAGAACTGACGTTTCAGTACTGCTGATAGACACATTAAAAGTAGAAAATCTACACCTAGCTTTGAGGACTGTTAGCTGCTTCTTTAGGAAGGAGATGACGGATTTGAAAGAGTGGGGCAAATCACTCGGACCCCAACGCTGAGATGGACCCACCAGTTACGAGGTTGATGTGAGACAACAATGAAATGGGAGGTGTCAGAGTGTATGAGGTCAAAAATGGTACATTGGTAAACATTTCAGCCCAGAGGTGATAGAAAGACAGTGTGAGAAGTAAAGATGGATTGAGAGGAAGAGAAATGAGAATTGGAATGAATAGTACAATTAAGAACTATAAGGAAAGAAAAAAAATGAGACGGGGAAAAACAAAAGAGAGAGAGAGAAAGAGAAAGAGAAAGAGAAAGAGAAAGAGAAAGAGAAAGAGAGAGAGAGAGAGAGAGAGAGAGAGAGAGAGAGGGAGAGAGAGAGAGAAGATGAACATAATAAAAGGAAAAAAAGGAAAGAAAGAAAGGGAAGGAAAAGCAGTGAAAAATAGGAAGCAAAAGGGAAAATTAGAAAAGAGGGGGAATTAAGAACTTGAGTACATAAGGAAATACTGCCAATGTAAACATACATTAGAACATAAATAACCAAGTAAGGGCGGTGGTTTGTTAATGGACGAGAACGGTGGGAGGTGAACACACATTGGAGAACAATTTCCTAACTGCAGAGTCCAGGGAAACAGGTCCTGGATGAGAGGATTCAAACTGCAAATACTCAGGCCTCTTGGGACTTACTGTAGAGCAAGCTCAGGAAGTATCATGAGCTTAGCAAGTTTAGTGATGGTCATTCCGATATGAAAAACTATGGAATGAAAATGTTAGTTGCTAAACAACATGTGTGGTATTTTGAGTTGTCCTGCCTTTGACATGATGTAGGATTTGCCCATGATGTGGCAACAGTTAGTAGTAGTGGGAGGGACAGCACGGACAACTGCAAGGATATGGTTTGACAAGAACAGTTTGGGGGTTAGGAGGGTGATGGTGAGTGACATTGGGTGGTGTGGTAAGGATGTTGGAGGGAATAACCTAATTTCAAAGTTTGACTTGAAAAAGTCATAGGTATAGCAGAGGAACCTATTGAGGCACTGGAAACCTATCTGGTACTGGGCGACAATGAATGTACTTTTGAGTTTTCTGCAAACGGGAGCTGCAATTTTTGTAGGGTAAGAGGACGAGAATGACAGGAGATTTGTTTGTGGACTACATATATGTTGTAATTGTGAGAGTTGTTCTTCACTGGTGTCAAGACCACAACTACGTCATCAATAAATTTTTAATGAGCCAGGGGAGACTGCTTCTGTGTGTTGAGGGATGCAGCCTATGAATAGGATGGCACGGGATGGCCCCATCCTGGTTTCCATTGAGATGTCCCTAACTTGGATGGAGGTCTGATCCTCAAAAGTGAAGTAGTCGTGGGTAATAATGAAACTGGCTAGTCTACCATGGCTGAGAGGCATTCGGTGCAGGCTTTGAAGCCTGCTACAATGAGTCAGCCTGTACATTTGATTTGTGTACTTTTGGAAGTAGGTAGATGGTAAGAGTGTGTGGGACAGGAGAGGTAAGGAATTCCATGTTGGCAGTTATGAGTCCATGTGAGAAGCCACAGGTTTTTAAAGTGTCTGCAGCTCACTTTGGATGAAAGAAACAGGTATCTTTAGAAACAGTTTTGTGCCACAAATTGTCCAAGAGCTGATTACGGCCCCTTACAACATACTCCCCATAGTCAGCAATTACTGTGGTGGAGTCTTTGCACACAGGGAGGATTTTGATGAAGTGATCTACCTTCAGGTCAGCTTGATGATGGTTGAATTTCAGTAAAGTTCTTCAGTTAGGATTGAGAAGTGATGTCGAAAATGTGAAATGTATGCAGAAAATGGTTTGGAGAAGAAGAGGAGGAGAATCTCTTTGGGAGTTTGGTTGGAGATGTCCCAAATTCTGGTTAAAATAACTTTGTGGTTCAGGTTGCTGTGAGTCGAGTGGCAGTAGCCAGCAGTCAGCCAAGTTATTTTTCAAGCAGCATTTGCTCATAGTGTGCCTGCTTTGTAGGTACATGCAGAGCCATGCCAAGCGTGACTAGGCTGAAGTACAAAATACACATACACACAACCACAACTCACACACATGGCCACTGTGTTTGGCCAGTGAGGCAGTCCAGGCTCAGTGACCAGAGACGATGGTCAAGTGTGTATGAGAGTTTTGCTTGTGTGAATATGTGTGTGTATGTTTATTTTTTTTCCTACTTTAGAAGAGGGCCTTTTCGCCCGAAACTCAAATATATAACTGCCTTTTGTTGCGCCTATCTACAACTTAATGTCTCCTCTATATAGTAAGTAGAAATCCCACCTTTTCATGATATTGATACAGTAATTTTAATCAGCATATAGGAAGTATTCAATGCTAGCTGTTTTGGTGGTGGACTGGGACTATGAACTTATACTACTAATTAAGGTTACGGGTGAATGAGAGGAATCCTTGACTGGGGCAGTGTAATTGAATTTGAGTGGGGGGAAGGAAAACTCAGAGAGATTTAAATGAGAGGTTTAGAACTAAATGGGGGTTGGGATTATGAGGTGTTGGAGTTCGATTATAGTTATGATTGGGCTAGGGTGGGTGATGTGCTGGAATTAAGAGGGAAGTAAGGTGGCCAGGCTAGGAGTGGGGTTAATTTGGTGGCTATCTCATGGATGGTGTTTGCTGAAGAGTATAGTCACAAAAAATAAAAGTATGTTACCTGGTGCAGAAACAAAAATGCAGATATAAACAAGTCAACAATTCTGTAATTTTATGTTTTTCGTCTCCAAATCTTCCACAGAGAAAATATTTAATCACTCCATTCATCGCTTCTATAATTTTTCCCCCACTGGTTAGTCTTTAAATTATGAACAGATCACAAATCAATTCACTAACAGTCTTTGAAAGTTTTAGAGACTTTTTGTGTAGTTCTTTGGTTTTCCAAAAACAGAAACTGATGATTATCCATAAATGTATTCAGTTGAGGTTGTGGTACAATGTGTAGCATGTAGATTTTGTTGAGATGCCATTACTTTATTTCGTTCTGACTCAATTGAACAGAAAAAGGAGGAAGTGGGGAGGGAGGAAGGATTGTAATTGATGCTTCAGAAGACACATGGATTACCACTCAGTAATGTAATGATACATTTGTGTGTTAAAAACTACCTCATTGATAAAATGGTAGGTAAAGTAATAGATCACCGTGTGAACACACATTACTCAATTTCACATCTTAAGCAATAATTATTGACAATAGTTCATCAAGATAACAAAATAGAAAGAACTGACAGCTAATTCAGTACTGCTTCTAAAAATCCAAACTCAGTCTCAATTGCTGTGGCAGCATGACGAATTTATTTCCATATGAACCTCCTGTTTGTGTGGGTCATGAATTTGCGTTACTGGAGAGGCTAAGGCAAAGAGTGTACAGTACAGCCGGGCACCAAACAAATGTAAAAAGGTATCAGAGTATGTTACAGAGATTTTTTCTCTCATTCTGAAACTATGGTCAGGAGTTAAAGCATAACTAGAGTGAGATACTTTTCACTTTTACTGAAAAAGCTCCATCATGACTGTCACACTGTAAACGTTATGAGCTTTATGTTCACTTGATTGTTACAGATGTAAAGAGAGTTTTGTTTAAAAAGCCATACTGCAAGCGAATGTTTTGATCTGGAAGTTACAATACTGCAGCCCTGTTAAAAAATAGTGAATGCATCTATCATGAGTTTAGCAAGTTTAGTGATGGTCATTCCAATATGAAAAGCTATGCAATGAAAATGTTAGTTGCTAAACAAAATGTGTGGTATTATGAGTTGTTCTGCCTTTGACATGATGTGGCAACAGTTTGTGGTAGCGGGAGGGAGGGGGTGCTTGGAACAATCTTCTTAACAACACGCTTACTTCGACACTCAGTAAATCAATTCTCACCAAGACTACTGAAAAATCAAAAAAACGTTTATATTCTTGACAGTGGGAGAATCAAACAAGAGGTGACAACCTACTACATGTTATCTGGACTCACCATAACGTGAAAACTGATACCTGCCTTTGTTTATAAGTAACTGCAGTACATTATTTTAAAAAATCATACAATGAAATCTGTAGGGAATATTCACTGAATATGCTTACAAGTGCTAAACATATACTATAAAATACCTTGAGTGTCACTGCTGGTCTGTCCTAATCTATATCCAGTTCCTGAAAACTTTTGTTTCTGCCCAGGTGTAGGATGTCTTGGGTCCACAACTTCTGCTCCATGCCTGAAAAACAGACAAATGTAAACAAAACCAATCCTCAACCTCAGCTCAAATTTGTATAAAACAACAAACTTCATGCACAATGGGAATCTCCTTGAATGGCAATCTTCAGATGCAAAAATCACTCTCTGTACATCTGTATAAGTTTATGATGTACAGCAGTAGTCAAGAAATGCTAGTACCATTAAACACAAACAGAAGAGGAATACCAAGAAAAAAGAGTTCTTATTAATGTAAAAGACATGACAAAGCAGAGCAATCCATATATATTTTTAAAAAATGGGTCTATCATTATTTCCGACCTTAGCAAAACAAACTTGTTCATATAAGCTGCTGAGGTCTAAAATATACACATTTAAATATCTACCTGAGGATAGATCACTCTTAACTGAATACAGGCTGCACTGAGCAGCAGACAGACAGATATGCAGAAAAGGCTGACAGCAATTTAGCTTTTGAGCAAAGATCTTCACCAGAGACCAAAGAAACACACACAGATCATATGCACACAGCCACTCATTCTCTGAAGACTCAATTGGACCACAATGAAAGTAGAGTGTGAGCCGCTGAGTGCACAAAGAATCAAGTGACTGTACTCTCTGTGGGTTTCTTACAATTAGGCTCTTATGATTATGTAACACCACAGAACAACAAATGCATATCATTAGGTAAACCACTGGTGCTTAAAATAGGTCGATGACTGCATTAATCTTTCCCTCAAATACTGACAGCAAAACTTGGACACCACAGGGGGAAAAGTACCAGAATTAAACTCTGAAATGTGAATTCTACTCAATGGAGTCATTGTATAAGGAGCTGTTCTTAACCTCTCAATACTACTTCAATAACCTCAATAGCTAGAGAGAGTTTCCATTGCTTTCTTTACATAGCAATCCCAAGAAGAGGCTGTCAATATTATAGATTTCACTTATTTTGTTGTGAAAGTGTAATGTTCTGTCCTAGCTACTTTGTTTAGGGTGCTGGAGGTGATGTTTCGGATGTTGTACAAACTGCTTGTAAGTAATATATAAATTCTGTATTGAACCTCCCATGATAACAGGAAAAACAAATGGAATCTCTCTCGAAAGTTACTTAATTCATCACGTGTAAATGTGTACAATTTTGTTATTAATAGAGAAATATATTTAAGGTACATACTCTTGAACTGATTTAAACATTTCTGCCACAATATCTTTTTTCTTCTTTCCAGGACCAACAATTTGTTGCCCACTATGTTCAGATCCACCTGCATAGAATGCCTGCCCTTCTTCCTCATCAGAACTGGTGTCATTCTTATGCAAACTTGCCACTGTTGCAAACCTTGAAGATTGAAATAATATGTTTCAGAAACTCTGAGCTTCTTTTTCATATATTAGTTACAAAAGTGAACAATAATACACCACATTTAAAAAATTTTACTGCTGAAGCATTAAAACAGTTAATTTAAAAGGTAATACAACTAATTTTCAGTTTCACAGCCTTAAAGCAAATAAAACTTTACCGAGAATTTGTTTTGACACGAGATGCTGATTTGCTTTCAGATGGTGCAGAGGCTGCCAAAGGGGGTGGTGGTGGAGCCACTTCTACAGGGTCATCATCAATAGGATTATCATCTGCATCATTTTCATAAAAACTTGCTAATGCAACCTAAAACAGAAGAATTGAAAAATCAGCAATTTCAACCAGAATTAATTTTCCATCACTGTTCCATCTTTTGATTATAACTTTTAGATAGGCAAAGTTATATGTAATACAAAATATCTTATTCCAAAGACATAGAGCAGAGTGAGTAGAAACACCAACTACTGATCAGTTTTTTTTAGCTTCTAACACACCATGGACAGATATAGAACTAACATTTCAATTATAGAAATATATTAGGAAGTCTGCAATGATCTGCAGTAACATTTCAGCTTCACAAAAATGCTCACAGCACAGCAGCACTAAAGTAAAATTCCTCCTGTTCTGAATGTGAAATTTGGATAAAATCTTCTCAGAAGCCACACCAAGTGTGCTTGCTGACCTTTCCCTTCTACAGTAATAATACCATACCATGTCTAATTAGCTGGCTGTTTCTCAAAGAGTTCCTTGCGGAGTGGGGGAATGGCTCTGTACGTAAAAACAGTATTTCATTTGAGTCCATAGACGTATCACGACACTGCACTGAACAGATATTTGAAAGCTGTGCAGCATTAGTTGAATTTAGTGAAACTAAACTTCTAATTGCTGTTGTTTATAGGTCCCCTAACTCCGACTTCAGAGCATTTTTGCTTAAGCTAGAGAGGGTTCTTGATTCACTTTGTAGGAAGTACCAGAAAGTAGTTATATGTGGTGACTTCAATATTAATTTTGTACATGATTGTGCAAGAAAAAGGATGTTGGTAGATCTCCTAAATTCATATGATCTGATGCAAACTGTTTTTTTTTTCCAACTAGGGTGCAGGGGAACAGTAGCACAGTCACAGACAATATTTTTATTCATTCTTCATTACTAGATGGGCATTCTGTTAGTAAAAGGGTGAATGGCCTTTCAGACCATGATGCACAAATTTTAACACTAAAAGGTTTTTGTACTCAAACCAATGTCGTATTTAATTACAAACTACATAGGAAAGTTAATCCAACAGCAATAGAGAGTTTTTCAAAACTTGTCAAGGAACAAGAATGGCAAGATGTTTATAGTGCCGATAATATAGATGATAAATACAATGCTTTCCATAACACATTTCTCATGCTCTTTGACAGTTGCTTTACATTAGAACATTCTAAACATGGTACTAGCAGTAATGGACAGCCCGTTTGGCTAACTAGTGGGATAAGGATATCATGTAGAACAAAGTGGGAATTATATCGAAATGTTAGAAGTAGTCACAATCAAGCTACAGTAGCCCATTACAAACAGTTTTGTAAGGTGCTTAAAAATGTTATTAGCAAGGCAAAAAGTATGTGGTATGCAAATAGAATAGCTAATTCACAGGATAAAATTAAAGCCATATGGTCAGTTGTGGAGGAAGTGTCTGGTCAGCAGCACAAGGTTGATGATATAAAGTCAGTTCGCAGTAATAATATTTCTGTTACTGATAAATCAGATATATGTACAGTATTTAACAACCATTTTCTGAGCATTGCTAGTGAATTAAATAAAAATTTAGTTTCTACAGGAAATCATATAAATTTCTTTGCACATGCCTTTCTGAGATTGATGTCTGAAATACTCCTCTGTGATACAGACAAGAGGGAGATTGAGTCAATAATTAAATCACTGAAGACTAAGGACTCTCATGGTTATGATGGAGTGTCTAGTAGAATATTAAAGTACTGTGCTGCACATGTTAGCCCTGTATTTAGCAATATTTGTAATTTTTCCTTTAGGAACGGTCAGTTTCCTGAGCGATTAAAGTACTCAGTAGTAAAGCCGCTTTATAAAAAGGGAGAAAGGGATAATGTAGATAATTTTAGACCTATTTCTATGCCATCAGTGTTTGCAAAAGTTATCGAAAAGGCTGTGTATGTAAGGTTAATTGATCATTTTATATCACACGATTTGCTATCGATTGTACAGTTCGGCTTTAGAAGTCGTTTGACAACTGAAAATGCTATATTCTCTTTTCTCTGTGAGGTACTGGATGGGCTAAACAAAAAGTTTCGAACGCTTGGCGTATTTTTTGATTTAACAAAGGGATTTGACTGTGTTGATCTCACAATATTGCTCCAGAAGTTGGACCATTACGGAATAAGGGGAGTAGCTCACAATTGGTTCACCTCTTACTTTAGCAACAGGCAGCAAAAGGTCATTATTCACAATGTTGATAACGGCTGTGATGTGAGATCTGAGTGGGGTACTGTCAAGTGGGGGGTGCCCCAGGGATCAGCGTTGGGGCCACTCCTGTTCCTTATTTATATAAATGATATGCCCTCTAGTATTATGGGTAACTCTAAAATATTTCTGTTTGCTGATGGCACTAGCTTGGTAGTAAAGGATGTTGTGTGCAACACTGATTCGGTTTCAAGTAGTGCAGTACATGACCTCAGTTCATGGCTTGTAGAAAATAAACTAATGTTAAATCACAGTAAGACTCAGTTTTTACAGTTTCTAACATACAATTCAACAAAACCTGACATTTTAATCTCACAGAACGGGCATATGATTAGTGAAACTGAACAGTTCAAATTCCTTGGTGTTCAGACAGATAGTAAGCTGCCGTGGAAAGCCCACATTCAGGATCTTGTTCAAAGACTTAATACTGCCATTTTCACTATTTGAACCGTATCGAAAGTGAGTGATACTTCCACACGTAAATTAGTCTACTTCGCTTATTTTCATTCACTTATGTCGTATGGTATTATGTTTTGAGGTAACTCTTCCCATTCTAGAAGGATATTTTTGGCTCAGAAACAGGCGGTTTGGGCAATAAGTGGTGTGAGTTCACGAACCTCTTGTCGACCTCTGTTCACGAGTCTGCGTATTCTGACATTGGCCTCTCAATATGTATATTCCTTATTGTCGTTTCTTGTTACCAATATTAGTTTATTTCCAACAATAAGCAGCTTTCACTCGGTTAATACTCGGCAGAAATCAGAGCTCCATTTGGATCAGACTTTCTTAACTCTTGTGCAAAAAAGGTGTGCAGTATACTGCTGCATCCATTTTCAATAAGCTGTCACTCGAATTCAAAAATCTTAGCAGTAATCCACGTGCTTTCAAATCAAAACTGAAGAGTTTCCTCATGGATCACTACTCCTACTCTGTCGAGGAGTTCCTTGAAAAATTAAGCTGATTCTCATTGTATTGCTGATAGTGTTTGCTTAAACTTACGGACTGATTTTCTTTCAGGTTCATGAACATTTATTTTTATCTTATTACTTTTATGTTGTAAGTTCATGTACTGACACGTTCCATGACCTTGGAGATTTGCTCCTCAATTTGGTCCTACGGAACTTGACATGTAAATAAAATTTAAAAAAAAAAAAAAGGTCAGTGATGCTCAGTCCCCCATTAATCTCACTGTACTTCGCTATAGACTGTCATCTTTATTGACACTGTTATTAGATATTTAAATTTCTATAGCTTCTTTAAACAAAATGTCTAATAGCACTATCAATAAGCAGAGCAGTTTCCAACTGATTGCAATGTGAAATCTGGCCATCATTAGGTTAAAGCAGAGTGGCAGGTGTAGGATGAAAACAATGTCTTATAGGATGGTGGACTGGGTACTGGTCACAGCCTGAGCCATATGAGGATATGGCTGGCAAGTATACAGCAATGAAAAACTGACTGGCAATGACTAAGGAGCACTCAGCCATGACCTTGCAGGTGTACAGCCACTTGACGCAGCTGGGAGCCCAAGATGATCGGATTCAGCATACATTAATACTGAAACTAAACTAATAGTTAATATGGTATTTCAGAAATTTCACTCTGAATAAAACACTGTTAAGTAATATCTTCATTATGCCTCACCCCGCCCTCCCAAAATGTGAGCAATGACATACATTCAGAAATGTATGGCAACAGTAGAGAAGGAATAAAATCTGGAGAAGGAGTTGACTGTGACTGTGCTATGGTGTTTCTGGAATCCAGATTGATATTTAAATAGTAGTTGAAAGTATTATAAGCTGTGCATCAACAATGTACTGCACAACATTAGATTCTAAAGATAATGGTCTATTTAGCCTGTATGCACCTGGTAATTTTTGGATTATCATTTTTGGGTATTGGTCAAATTAACCTTTGCTTCTACTGAGGAGGAGTGTGTACCACAAACATGAAAGAGATTTTCATCATACTTGTGCACACTTCACCATTGGCTACTAACAATGAAGAGATTCTCACTATCGCTTTTCATACTGCATGTACAGAGACATGTTTTAAGAAAACCTATCGCAAAAGCGCTATCTTGTTGCTGATTATTTCTAACAAATTGAGAACTCACCGCACTCATAAGAAGTTATTCATTCATCTGCAGACACTTAATTTTTTCCCACTAACTGACAGTACAAAACATTCCAAGAATAGTTGTATTCAAGTGATAAAAAATATTAGCAAATATACTGTTGTTTTTTGTGTGTATTACTTTCACTAAACATACTATACTGTATTATATCACAAATTATCAATGTTACGCAAGAAAAAGACAAGAAATAACAGAAAATCAATTCAAAATTGCCTCATTTCTCTTATTACTGCCAATAATTACAGATTCATCTGCCCAGAAGGCTACATGTGACATCCAAAGCTTGCCAAGTATTCCATCAATTTGGAATATTGAACACTAATATCATAACTAAAGCTATACCCACGCACCTCCATATATGAAACAATTATATTATTACTGAACTATCGTCGTGTGTCAAAGTAAATATGTATTTATACACAAATGAATAGTCTGAGATGTAAATACAAACATAGTTTACATTCATGGATTGTTGCAATGGTGCTTGGTGGAACTACATCACATTTATCAATAATGGCACAAGATGTGGATGTTCCATATTATTTACCACCAGTTATCAACTTACATAAAAGGGAGCCAAGACAATTTGGGTTTCATGTCCCACAGAATGAAGTCATTCGAGACGGAGCATAGGTGTGTATTAGGAAGGAAATGGGTCAGTCTCTTTCACAAAAATCTGGGGAGGGGGGAGGGGGAGGTAAAGTGCTCCTTGTCGAAGCATGCAGGGATGTGGTGGGGAGAGGGTAGGGCAGCTAGGTGCAGCCTGGAGGTTAGATGGAGAGCGAGGGGGTGAGGGGAGGCAGAAAAGGAGAGAAGTATAAAGACTGCAGGTGCACTGTAGTGCTGGAGTGGGAACAGGGAAGGTGTAGGTGGGTGAAGGACAGTGACTAAGGAAGGTTGAGGCCAGGAAGGTTAAAGGAACATAGTATATATTGCAGGGAGTTCCCACCTGCACAACTCAGCAAAGTTGGTGTGGGTAGGAAGGATCCAGACGGCACAGCATGCTTGGCAACTGGGTGGTCCCACTATTTCTTGTCCACCAGTGGTTGCAACTTAGCTTGTAGATCACATGACTGCTTTCACAGGTAGCACAGACTTTGATGGGATAGGTAAGGCTTGTGACTGGACTGGAGTAGGAGATGGTGGTGGTGGTGGGAGGATGTATGGCAAAGTTTTACATCTAGATTTATTAGACAGATATGAGCCATGAGGGAAGGGGTTGAGAACAGGCATTGAGTAGGTATGAATGAGGATACTGTGTAGGTTTGGTGGGGGGCAGAGTACCACTGTTGGAGGCTCCAAGCACTATGGGACTTAACATCTGAGGCCATCAGTCCCCTATACTTAGAACTACTTAAACCTAACTAACCTAAGGACATCACACACACCACGCCCGAGGCAGAAGCATCGCGGTTCCAGCCTGAAGCGCCTAGAACTGCTCGGCCACAGCGGCCAGCACTATCGGAGGGATGGGAAGGATAGTGAGTACAACATTCTTCATTTCAGGGCACAAAGAGAGTTGGTCGAAACACTGGTGGTGATGTGATTCACTTGCTCCAGTCCACGCTGGAACTGAGTCATGAGAGTAATGGTCCTCTATGGCAGGATGGTGGGACTTGTGAAGTGGTGGGTGACTGGAGAGATAAGGCATAGGAGATCTGTGGCTGTACAAAGTTGGGAGGGTAATTACAGTCTGTGAAGTCCCCAATGAGGCCCTTGCTGTAGTTTGAGAGGGACTGCTCATCACTATGCATGTTACAGCCAAGGGCTGGTAGGCTGTATGGAAGGGACTTCTTGGAGTGGAATGGGTGGCAGCTGTCAAAGTGGAGGTATGGCTGGTGGTTGCTAGGTTTGATATGGGTGGAGGTACCAATGTAGGCATCTTTGAGGTGGAGGTCAACATCAAGGAATGTGTCTTGTTGGGTTGAGGAGGGGTCAGGTGAAGCCAATGGGGGAGAAGGTTTTGAGGTTTTGGAGGAATGTGAACCCTCGATCCAGATCAGACAATGTTATCAATGAATCTGAACCAGGTGAGGGGTTTGGGTTGGGTTGTTTGGGGAAGGAGACCAGACAGCGAGGTCATCGGTCTCATCGGATTAGGGAAGGACAGAGAAGGAAGTCGGCCTGCCCTTTCAAAGGAACCATCCCAGCATTTGCCTGGAGCGATTTAGGGAAATCACGGAAAACCTAAATCAGGATGGCCGAATGCGGGTTGAACCGCCGTCCTTCCGAATGCGAGTTCAGTGTGCTAGCAACTGCGCCACCTCGCTCAGTTGAGGGGTTTGGGATTCTGGGTGGTTAGGAAGGACTGATTTAGTTGGCTAATGAATCATATGGCATAGGACACTGCTGTGCAGCAGAGTGTGTGCACTTCTTTGAACTTTGGAATGTAGGAGGTGAGGTACTAGTGAAAATGTAGCTATGACAACAGGTCATAAGTCATGTTTGTACAGTTCAGTCAATGGAACAGTTGCTCACAAAAGACGAACGTCCCAAGCTTGAGTCCCAGTCCTGCACATAGTTTTAATTTGCCAGGAAGTTACGAAACCATATGTCACTACGTAACTCAAAGCATCTGAATAAGACTGGGTGGATCGTCTGAATATTGTGCATAAAATGAAATCAACAACTCAGCTGTACACCCAAAACACACATCATTAAACACTGATGTACATTTACGCTGCCTGAGATAAAGGTGCACTTAGTCTTCGATTGTGTGCTACTGTTGGTAAATTGGCACAATGAATTACGAGAAGTGAACTTGATGATCACATGTCAGTGTTTGGTAGCCAATCATGATTTCCTATGGTTCATAAATAAAGATAGCTGATATTCTGTTCTACCAAGTTAATAATTAACCCATCATTACACTACATATCAATCTACTAAAGTTATCTTATTTCCATGTTGAGATTATTTGTATTCACCAACTCACAATAACATAGTCACATTCCAGCCTAATCTACACCCTGAGCTTCATTACAAATCAGTTTGTTGGCATATCTAGTTTTCTCAATGTTCTATACATAGGAAACAATTATCAATATGCTTTCTCCACTGAAAGAAATCTTTAGATTCAGCAGTTCTCACTGGCTACCATATGTTGTTGTTGTTGTGGTCTTCAGTACAGAGACTGGTTTGATGCAGCCCTCCATGCTTCTCTATCCTGTGCAAGATTCTTCATCTCCCAGTACCTACTGCAACCTACATCCTTCTCAATCTGTTTAGTGCATTCATCTCTTGGTCTCCCTCTATGATTCTTACCCTCCACGCTGCCCTCCAATACTAAATTGGTGATCCATTGATGCCCAGAATATGTTCTACCAATCGATCCCTTCTTCTAGTTAAGTTGTGCCACAAATTTATCTTCTCTCCAATTCTATTCAGTGCCTCCTCATTGGTTACGTGATCTATCCATCTAATCATCAGCACTCTTCTGCAGCACCACATTTCGAAAGCCTCTATTCTCTTCTTGTCTAAACTATTTATCATCCACGTTTCACTTCCATACATGGCTACATTCCATACAAATACTTTCAGAAATGACTTCCTGACACTTAAATCTATACTCGATGTTAACAAATTTCTCTTCTTCAGAAATGCTTTCCTTACCATTGCCAGTCTACACTTTATATCCTCTCTACTTCGACCATCATCAGTTATTTTGCTCCTGGTTTCTGTACAAATTGTAAATAGCCTTTCGCTCCCTGTATTTTACCCCTCCCACCTTCTGCATTTGAAAGAGAGTATTCCAGTCAACATTGTCAAAAGCTAACTTTAAGTCTATAAATGCTAGAAACGTAGGTTTGCCTTTCCTTAATCTATTTTCTAATTCTATTTTCTCACGTGTTCCAACATTTCTATGAAATCCAAACCGATCTTCCCCGAGATCAGCTTCTACCAGTTTTTCCATTCGTCTGTAAAGAATTCCTGTTAGTATTTTGCAGCCGTGGCTGATTAAACTCATACTTCGGTAATTTTCACACCTGTCAACACCTGCTTTCGTTGGGATTGGAATTATTGTATTCTTCTTGAAGTATAAGGGTATTTTGCCTGTCTCATACATCTTCCTCACCAGACGGTAGAGTTTTGTCAGGGCTGGCTCTCCAAGGCTATCAGTAGTCCTAATGGAATGCTGTCTAGTCCCAGTACCTTGTTTCGACTTACGTCTTTCTGTGCTCTGTCAAATTCTTCACGCAGTATCATATCTCCTATTTCATCTTCTTCTACATCCTCTTCCATATTGTCCTCAAGAACATCACCCTTGTATAGACCCTCTATATACTCCTTCCACCTTTCTGCTTTCCCTTCTTTGCTTAGAACTGGGTTTCCATCTAAGCTCTTGATATTCATGCAAGTGGTTCTCTTTTCTCCAAAGGTCTCTTTAATTTTCCTGTAGGCAGTATCTATCTTACCCCTAGTGATATACGCCTCTACATCCTTACATTTGTCCTCTAGCTATCCCTGCTTAGCCATTTTGCACTTCCTGTTGATTACATTTTTGAGACGTTTGTATTCCTTTTTGCCTGATTCATTTACTACATTTATGTATTTTTTTCCTTTCATCAATTAAATTCAATATTTCTTCTGTTGTCCAAGGATTTCCAGTAGCCCTCGTCTTTTTACCTACTTCATCCTCTGCTGCCTTCACTATTTCATCTCTCAAAGTTACCCATTCTTCTTCTACTGTATTTCTAACCCCCATTCTTGTCAACCGTTCCCTAATGCTCTCCCTGAAACTGTCTACAACCTTTGGTTCTGTCAGTTTATCCAGGTCCCATCTCCTTAAATTCCCACCTTTTTGCCATTTCTTGAGTTTTAATCTACAGTTCACAACCAATAGATTGTGGTCAGAGTCCACATCTGCATCTGGAAACGTCTTACAATTTAAAACCTGGTTCCTAAATCTCTGTCTTACCATTATATAATATCTATCTGATACCTTCCTTTATCTCCAGGCTTCTTCCATGTATACAACCTCCTTTCATGATTCATGAACGAAGTGTTAGCTATGGTTAAGTTATGCTCTGTGCAAAATTCTACCAGGCGGCTACCTCTTCATTCCTTACCACCATTCCATATTCACCTACTACGTTTTCTTCTCTTCCTTTTCCTACTATCAAATTCCAGTCACCCATGACTATTAAATTTTCATCTCCCTTCACTATCTGAATAGTTTCTTTTATCTCATCATACATTTCATCAATCTCTTCATCATCTGCGGAACTAGTTGGCATATAAACTTGCACTACTGTTGTAGGCGAGGGCTTCGTATCTATCTTGGCCACAATAATGTGTTCACTATGCTGTTTGTAGTAGCTTAACCGCATTCCTATTTTTTTTTAATTCATTTTTAAGCCTACTCCTGCATTACCCCTATTTGATTTTGTATTTATAACCCTGCATTCAACTGACCAGAAGTCTCGTTCCTCCTTCCACTGAACTTCACTAATTCCCACTAGATCTAACTTTAACATATCCATTACCCTTTTTAAATTTTCTAACCTACCTGCCTAATTAAGGGATCTGAGATTCCACACTCCAACCCGTAGAACACCAGTTTTCTTTCTCCTGATAACTTCCTCCTGAGTAGTCCCCACCTGGATATCTGAATGGGGGACTATTTTATCCAAGAGGACGCCATCATCATTTAACCATACAGTAGAGCTGCATGCCCTCGGGAAAAATTACAGCTGTAGTTTCCCCTTTCTTTCAGCCGGTTGCAGTTCCAGCACAGCAACGCCGTTTTGGTTAGTGTTACAAGGCCAGATCAGTCAATCATCCAGACTGTTGCCCCTGCAACTACTGAAGGGGGGGGGGGGGGCAGTGCTACCATATACTATCACCCTACTGGCTATGGCCTATTGGGGGGGGGGGGGGGGGGGGAGCCGAAAGCAGCAGACAGTCCTCTGTGATGATGATCCGAGACTGCAACTAGTTTGAAAATTAAGAACAGTTTCAGTAGTAGCTATAGTGGTTACAATTATTTCATTAATACTAGTACAATTTCAAACACCCATTGAGCACAAAACAGACTAACAACGCATTTTTTTAAAATTTACATTATGCTAGTTGATAGATTCATCATGATGGAGGTAAGAAATAAATCATCATGTTATGAGGGACGTATCTGTTATTCAAAGTTCTTCAGATATACATGAAGTGTACACACACACTCTTTGAAAATTTCAAAATTAATCTATCCCAATTTTAAAAGAATCATGTAGTCAACTCATGAATGACTTCATGGCAGGAACACAGCTTATGAGGTAGATGTAATGCATTCCTACAGACATCCATCGTCTTTTAAGATGGTTCTTTTTCACTATGCAGCACCTCACTGCAGACAGTTCTATGAGATCTTAAGAAATGTTATTTGAAAATAAGTGTGAAAGCCATTAAGAGACAACAAAGTTCTCTTATAACAAAATGAAAGTAATATGGGGCCTAGTATTAAAGAAATACAAAAAATCTTCAATGATCACTTCTCCTTAATTGCAAGGAAACTGAACTAGACCTATATTATTCTCATGACCAATAAGGCATTTGTTGTGGCTGGGATCTATAAAGAAACTACAGAAAATGAGATTTTGGAGGAAAATTACACAGATGTCGAAGTTACTGGTATATAAAGAATCGTGTGGCTATGATCATATAACGAGTATCTGATTAGCCTTACATTACAAATTTCCTGTTATATTAGTGACAAACCTTTTCAAGTATTTCTTAAAACAGACTTATTAGATAACATACCTATTCACTAAACGAGGAATTAAATTATGCATAAAACAATAAGACGTTACATTACAGTTTCGCACGAAATTTTCGGATGTAGAGTAGCCATTGGCTGTCTTAATGAATGGTTGGGCATAATTAATGCATTGCCAGCCACCAACAACAGCTACATGCACAACAGTGCTAAGTGTTTGTGTATGTTCTCTCGTTATAACTACTCTATGAACTGATGTATCGTTTAGAATGGAAATCTGCACCAACAAAGAAAAAATAACATGAAAAACATTTAATGAATATGGCTAAAACTGAAAAAGGGAGTATACACCAAGACAACCGAAACGTATTCAAGTACTGGCAACCGTAATACTCTCAAGAAACGTCAATGAAATGTAAAAACGATAGCTCCGTGATAAATTACCGAGATAATAACCATCAACGGCGTTTGTAGAGCGAGTTTAGAGATCAGATTGCTTTAAAATATTATGGATGGTCTATTCAACATTTTTTAAATGCCCCACCAATTTTTCACTTTCTGAGAAGATTTATAATACGTTACCTCCAGTTTCCACGCCGACGATTCCAGGTAAAATCTTGCTCTCTCCGAATCTACTCCGGTTACATCGGAAAACTGTGAGATTAATTCATCGTGATCTGCCATTTTCTCTGTTTTTGCAAAATAATCAAACAGTGATTACAAAACTTTTCACATTTACTACGAACCGCATATACACAACTTATTTCACTGTCATTCTGCGCCGGAAGTCTCAAACAACATCACTTGTGAAGATATTAACCACTGTATTTCGGAAAATATCACATCTTTCGCATTCTCAAACGGAGCAATTACTGCTTACTATTTAATGTTGTTTTAATACTTTTAACAGAGTTTAGCGATTATACAGTTGACAAAATATTTATGCATCAGTGTTCATCCCTGGAGGCAAAAAAATTTGAAATGTGTGACTGTTGCCGTGACAGCTGTGAACTCAAAGTTTTCAACAAACATAGTAAACAAAAGGCTGCAGTCGCTGGTGCTCATGTTTGTTTACAGTTTGTTGAAATCGTCAATGACCGAAAGCATAAATAAACAATGAGCAACATTTACATACAAGAACCACCGACGATAGGAAAGGTAAATCTCAGACCCTGATTAATAGTGTGCTCCATATGTAACCATTTGACAGTATAAATTGGTGTAAATGCAATTTTTAACCGTGTTACATGCTTTATTTATTCATCCAGGAATCAGCCAACAAGAAGATTAGATTTAGTATCATAATTCAATTAACACAAATAGCTCTGCTGCACGTACACACAGAATATATAAGTACGCTTTTATGAAGGTAGGACAGTTAGTTGATTGTGGCTTTGATGAGGGAACCATTCCAGCATTTCCCGGAAATTATTTAAGCCGTAACTACTATGTTCATTCACGGGAACGCAATTACTGTGGAGGGGTCTCACAGAATTTTGCTGAATACATATAGTTTCTTGACTTCCCACCGTTCATTACACCTTCTTATAGGTGGACTTTCTAGAAATTTGATTTTTTTAAACAATGCAGTATTTTAAACACTTCGACAATTAAAAGAAAGCGAAATTTGAAATATATTTTTATTTTATGAGTTACGAAAATTACAGCAAATAGTTAGCTCTCTACCCGAACACTTATTATCATCAGAGAGATTATATTACAAATTGGCAACATAACTAGGTGGAAAAATCCACATGACTTACGATAAATTGTGTGTGAAATCAACTTTCAGTTTACAAGTCATCTTTGCAATGCAGAGCGAATATTTCAGTCCGTAAGTCTATGAATGGAACAAACTGCGAAGTATGGCCTGAAAGTTCAGCGTTTGACTGATACTTGTACAAATTACTTGTACAGTGCATACGCTTACTCTGGAAAACGCAGCGACGGTCACACCCTTCCCGGCCATGAGAAAGGTCACAGTGTTCCCACACAGGCTGTTCTTCGATTGGTGAAACCCATTGAAAACACAAGGAGAAATGTTACAAGTGACAATTGGTACTGATCAGTAGAATTAGTCAATGAACTTTCAAAAAAAGGTCTCACATACATTGGTACACTGAAAAAGAACAAAAAAGAGATCCCACAGAACTTCTTACCTAATAAGAAACGTGGTGTGAAGACATCTGTTGACAGTTTCACATAAGACGTGACTCTGGTTACCTTTGTGCCCAAGGAGTCCAAAGCTGCAATACTGATCTCTTCTATGCACCATTCAGTAAACAATGATCCTGAATCAGAAAAACCTGAGATCATCCTGTTATATAACACAACAAAAGGTGGTGTGGACTGTTTACAACTCATCTTTGCAATGTAGAGTGAATATTTCAGTCCATAAGTCTATGAATGGGGAAACTTTGCCACATTTTACTTCTAAAATTACAAGTAAAAACTAAATATGAGTTCTCATGTGCCACTGAATCATACTTTAGTCAATTTCCACCTGCAGACACTTCATGCCGACCTTCCTGGAACACTCCAAACAAGTCAGAACACCACACTGTTAACACGGATATCTTGCTTTCCTCTTCAGACGAGGAGGGCAAAAGGCACACATTTTTTGATTTTTGAATTATTCTTTCGGTGCCAGAGGCTCATCTTGTAAGTGAAGTATTCTTCTGATGGTGTCACTCAACTCTCATGGCAAGCGCCCAATAGAAATTCTATGCTTCATGTGAGGTTCAACTAGGTCTCTTGCTAGAGTCTTCATGAAGCTCAATCTCGTCATTACTTCTGCCTTTGGATAAGCTTGATGTACCACATAACAATTTACACCGCAAGCAACATCCACTAATATGAAGAAAATGACCAAAAGCCATCTTCTTGCCCGGCGACTTGAGAAATTAGCTGCACACCTTTGGTCAAGACAGTCCACACCACCTTTTGTTGTGGTATATAACAGGATGATCTCAGGTTTTCCTGATTCAGGATCATTGTTTACTGAATGGTGCATAGGAGAGATCAGTATTGCAGCTTTGGACTTCTCGAACACAAAGGAAACCAGAGTCATGTCTTATGTAAAACTGTAAACAGATGTCTTCACACCATGTTTCTTATTAGGTAAGAAGTTCTGTGGGATCTCTTTTTTTGTTCTTTTTCAGTGTACCAACATGTGTGAGACCTTTTTTTGAAAGTTCATTGACTAGTTCTACTGATGAGTACCAGTTGTCACTTGTAACATTTCTCCTTGTGTTTTCAATGGGTTTCACCAATGGAAGAACAGCTTGTGTGGGAACACTGTGACCTTTCTGATGGCCGGGAAGGATGTGACCGTCGCTACGTTTTCCAGAATAAATGTATGCATTGTACAAATAATTTGTACGAGCGTCAGTCAAACACTGAACTTTGAGGGCATACTTTGCCAGTTTGTTGCGCATGTACATTCTAAACGCACACTTTCCACAAAAAGGAACAAGCATTTCATCAACACACACTGTTGCACCTGTGGAGTAGCAAAGTTGACTGTTTTCGATGAAATGCAGAAAGATTTGTGAAATTGCTGCTGATTTTTCTATTTCTTTCTTTCCTTCCAATTTTCTGGATTGTCAAATTGTAGTGCAGACAATAAAAACAGAAATATTTCTTTGCTACCAGTGCATCTGGAAATATCTCCGCCTGTTCCATTGGTTGCAAACAAGCTGTAAACAGACTCGTTCCCCAACTTGAAAATGGCTGAATACACTAACAGACCAATTAGAGCTTTCAATTCAATGACGTCGACATCTTTTAGATAGGGTAAGCAATTGTTAGCATACTGTGCTCTAAGCTTAGATATTTTCAGATTTGTCCATCATATGGTTTTGTCTAGAATGTCGTGTAAAGAACAGTTTCCATACCCCCAAAACAGCAGGGTTTTCTCCAAGACTTTTTGCCATCTGTCACTGTCCAGGAAGATGCAAGACAATGTTGTGTTGCATTGTTCTTACATTAGCTGGTAGCTGCTTTTTTCTCCATCGAAAACATCTGTTCTTACCGAAGAAGTAAGCTCCCTCGTCATCAGCTGTCACATCTTCATCACTTTCTGTTTCCTGCTCTGAATTAGTGTCATGATCACTAAATATCTCAAATCAGTGTCATGGTCGCTGTCATCAAAGTCTTCATCCGAAGATTCAACAGGGTGATCTTGAACATCCACATCTGTCTTACATAACACACATTGCATAGAAGGTCCAGCTTTCCCCGCAATGGAGGAACAGTAGCAAGCAATAAAAACACAGCACGCTAACACTATGATACATCTGTGAGACCTCTCAAGGCTAATAATTACGAAACAAAGTGCAGCAACAATGCAAGAATGCTGTTATGTGTAGCTTGTCAGCCAATAGGAAGGTACGTGGAAGAGTCTATTTGGCTTTGTAGGGGTGTGAGAAATATCTCGACACAAAAATTCGTAACAGTCTGAGAGAAGGTTGATAGTAGTTAAGGGTTAAGAAGACCTAATCTGTGATGGCCGGACAGAGGGAACACCATCCTCCTAAATATGAGCTCATTGTCTTAACAACTGCACTGCTTTATTTGGTTGGACCCTATTGTACAACTTTCTTTGATTTACCCACAATTTGTTGCAGATAACTTATAAGAAAAAACATGGTTTTGCACTTCATCACACTAAGGACGTCCACTGGTAACTCCTAGACCACAAACATGCCGCCATGCTCTTTCACTAGCTCCAGTCTGTTTGGAAAGCTGACACTGTACCTGTAAACATGCAGCTATTTATCTGTGTCCCACATGCCCTCCCCTCAGCGTAGCCTTCCCTAATGAGTGAGATATTGAGCTCAGGAGAATGACCAGACATTACTGTCATGCAGTATAGATCTTGGCACATTATTTCGTGATTGTTTACTGTAATGTGACAGGATGTTCTAGGCTGAACATTAGAAGATCCAGAATGTAATATGGCAATACTATGAAAAGGATAGTTGCCACTTGCCGTATAGTCGAAGTCATAGATAGGCACAGCAAAAAAAACTGTCAGATAGTAAGCTCTCGGCCAACGAGTGCTTCATTGGAAGTAGACAACTCCCCCCCCCCCCTCCCCCCCCCCTCTCTCTCTCTCTCTCTCTCTCTCTCTCTCACACACACACACACACACACACACACACACACACACACACACACACACACACACAACGCAACTCACACACATGACCACTGTGCTGAGGCCAGAGATTGTGAGCAGCAGCGCATGATGGGAGAAGCAACTGGGTGGTGGAGGTAAGGAGGAGGCTGGGGTAGGGAGGGGGAGGGATAGCAGGATAGGGGTAGGAGACAGGAAAATGCTGCTTATGGCAGCATACAAGGATGAGGTGGAGAGAGGGTAGGGCACCTAGGTGCAGTCAGAAGGTTAGAATGAGCTTGGAGGGGGGAGGGTGGGGGTAGTGGAAAAAGATAAAAGTAAAAAAACTGAGGGTGCGTTGGTGGAACAGAGGGGTGTGTAATACTGGAATGGGAACAGGGAAGGTGCTAGACAGGTAAGGACAATGGCTAACGAAGTTTGAGGACAGGAGGGTTACAGGAACATAGGATATCTTGCAGGGAGGGTTCCCACATGCACAATTCCGAAAACCTGGTGTTAGTGGGAAGGATCTAGATGGCACAGACTGCAGCTTCACCTCCCAATTGCTGAGCATGCCACACACTGCAACATTCTTGATTTCAGTGACTGCTTCACAGCCTGTGCCATCTAGATTCTTTCCACTAACACCAGGTTTTCTGAATTGTGCATGTGGGAACCCTCCCTGCAGTATATCCAATGTTCCTGTAACCCTCCTGTCCTCAACGTTCATTAATCATTGTCCTTACCTGTCTAGCCCCTTCCCTGTTCCCATTCCAGTATTACACACTCCTCTGTTCCACCAATGCACCCACAGTCTTTTTACTTTTATCTTTTCCCGCTACTCCCCACCCTCCAAGGTCATTCTAACCTCCTGACTGCACCTAGGTGCCCTACCCTCTCTCCACCTCGTCACTGTATGCTCCCACAAGGAGCACTTTACCGTTCTCCATCCCAACACTGCTATCCTTCCCCTCTCTGCTCTAGCCTTTTCCTTACCCCCACCAACCTGTTGCTTCTCCCATCATTCACTGCTGCTAGCAGTCTGGCCTCAGCAGCCAGAGACAGTGGTCATGTGTATGTGAGTTGCATTTTTGTGTGCACTTGTTGCTGAAAACTTATTTTCTGATAGTCATTTGGCCATGCCAGTCTGCGACTCAGTGTCTCCACCATATGGTGAGTAACAAATACACTTTTCATAATATTGTCATAATCTTTAGTTGTGTCGTGTGCATTACTTCCATGCTTTTTACACAGATGTATTTAGAAATCTTTTTTTATCTCCTTGGACAATTTTATTCCATGATAGAGAATGTTTTGAGTTTTTGTTTGCTCTTCTTAGGTAAATGTAACTGCAAACCTCAATAGACTGGTAGGTGTGCTCACTTGGTGCAGCAAGGATATCTGTTTCCCCCCCCCCCCCCCCAAACACACACACAAAAAAAATCTCCTAGCGAAGAACTGAGTGTACATAGGAATAATGTTTTACTACAAGACATTGGCTGTTACAAACTGGTGACAGAATCTTAAGAGCATAGCATGCTATTGACAGAAGGTAGGAGACGGCGTGAGTCGTGCTTGGGTAGCTCAGATGGTAGAGCACTTGCCCGCGAAAGGCAAAGGTCCCGAATCCAAGTCTCGGTCCAGCAAACAGTTTTAATCTGCCAGGAAGTTTCATGCTAATGACACTCTTTTTGCCAGTGTCTTTGTGTGTTCGTGTTCCAAGTTAACCAACAATCAATGTTAATCCCTAAAAACTTTGTTGTTACCACAATCAGCAGGTTTATCATCTGTGCTTAATGTGACATAGTTGTTTTCTGCCTACAAATGAACAGCGGAAGATCCATCCTGTCCCACCCCCCTTCCCTGTTTTTTGGAAATCTCTATGTCAGGATTTGAAAGGACACTTTTATTTTGCAGGGGGGAGCACACTGTAAAAAGTCTTCATCAGCTATTTGACATCCACTGCTGTATAAAAGACCTCTTCTAGGCTCTTCCGTGAATTAGGATCTTCAGTGATATATTGCCACCTTCCAATAAATTATCATCTTGTTCTTTTCTTATCTCATGGGACCCAGCAAAGAATTTTCTGGTCTATCTACTTTTGATTAAATTTTCATTACAGTTACAATTACTTCTTCTGGTCTAGTCAGTTCACTGATGTACCTGGTTGTCTTTTTTATGTCCTAATAATTATATGCATCTCTTGACTGCTCACTGAGCAACCATCAGTTTTTGAATGATTTTTACATCAGAAGTCCATATCTCACTGCTGTAAGTCAGAACTGATGATACCATTGATTGTAAACTCTCAATTTCAGAAACATCATTATCTTCATTTTGAAAACTCTAGACTATTTCTGCCTTGTTTAATACCTTTTACTATCCGTCCAAGCTTCTTTAACAGCCTCAAATATGAAAATCATCAATTGATTCTATGATTTCATTGTTATCAGTGATGTTATGACAAATTAAAACAGTGGGAGTCAGAAGTCAAATTGGGATCATTACCTTCAGCAAACAATGCAAAGGCAAATGATTGCCAAGTATCTGCACTCATGCTCATAAATTAAGGATAATTGCAGAATGTGGTGCCACACAACATGGCACTGCACAAAACTGGCACTAATGGTACAGGCACATAGGGAACACACACGACACAGATCTGTAAGTCCACGGTATTGGTGATAAGTTGAGAAAACCGACCTGAAACAAGTGCTACCAAACGCCTCTATTCCCTGCGCATGTATCCCGACATCAATACGGCATATGATCTCCATGCACACATACACAGGCCGCACAATGGGTTGGCATACTCTGGATCAGGTGGTCGAGCATCTGCTGGGGTATAGCCTCCCATTCTTGGTCAGAGCCTGTCTGAGCTCCTGAAGTGTCGTAGGGATTTGAAGACGTGCAGCGATACGTCAACTGACAGCATCCCAGATGTGCTCAATGGGGTTTAGGGCTGGAGAACAGGCAGGTCACTCCATGCCCTGATATCTTCTGTTCCAAGGTAATCCTCCATGATGGCAACTCGTTGGGGCCATGCATTATCATCCATCAGGAGGAAGGTGGGACTCACTGCACTCCTGAAAAGGCGGACATACTGGTGCAAAATGATGTCCCGATACATCTGGCCTGTTACAGTTCCTCTGTCAAAGACATGCAGGGGTGTACGTGCACCAATCACAATCCCACCCCACACCATCAAACCACGACCTCCATACAGGTCCCTTTCAAGGACATCAAGGGGTTGGTATCTGGTTCCTGGTTCCTGGTTCATGCCAGATGGAGAATCACTGTTCAGACTGTACCTGGACTCATCCGTGAACATAACCTGGGACAACTGTTCCAGTGACCATGTACTGTGTTCTTGAAACCAGGCATTACAGACTTTCCTGTGACCAGGGATCAGTGGAATGCACCTTGCAGGTCTCTGGGTGAATAATCCATGTCTGTTCAGTTGTCTGTAGACTGTGTGTCTGAAGACAACTATTCCAGTGGCTGGCTGCGGTAGGGTCCCGAGCAAAGCTACCTGCAGTATTATGTGGCCTTTGCGAGCACTGATGGTTAGATATCAGTCTTCTTGTGGTGCTGTACACTGTGGACGTCCCGTACTGTACCGCCTGGACACATTTCCTGTCTGCTGGAATTGTTGCCATAATCTTTAGATCACACTTTGTGGTACACAGAGGGCCCATGCTACGACCTGCTGTGTTTGACCAGCCTCCAGTCACTCCATTCTACCCCTCATAACATTATCAATATGTGTTCTTTGAGCAATTTTCAGCACACAGTCACCTTTAGTACGTCTGAAAACGTCTTCACACTTACTCGCTGCACTGTACTATGACACACACCAATACGCCTCTACATATGTGGACTGTTGCCAGCACCACCGTGCGATGACCGCAGTTCAAATGCACCTCATGGCCGTACCTCGAGGTGATTTAAACCTGTAAACCACCCACCTGAGTGTTGTTTCACCATGTATCAGCATTATCCTTAATTTATGAGGATGAGTGTAGTTGCAAAGCGAACTGCTCAACATAATGAAACACATTGCTCAACATAATGTGGTTGACTTCAACAGCTTTTTCATGGTCCATGTTTCATGCATATCCCACAACTCCCTCCCGTACCTAACCCCAGCTTTTCTGCATTGTGAGGGTGTGAAATCTTCGTGAAAAACATGTTCTACAATCCCAGAACCCTCTGTCTTCAATCTCCCCCCAATTTCCACATTTCATTCCTGTACACACTCTTGTTTTCCTGCTTCTTTCCTCCTTCCATCACATAAGCTAGTCTTATACTCCCTCGTCCTTTCACTTTTTTATATGCTGGATCATCCAAATTCCTTTTTTTTATCATTTTCTTAGCATTACTCCTAGTAGCTCCCTCACTGCTCCTTGCTTCCTTATGTATATGCCATTCTCTTTTCCTGCACATATCTCCATTTTGCACACTGGCAGTATCTTTATCTTTCCCACCACTCCATCCAGTCAGATCCAGTCAGGCTCCGGCACTGGGAAATTATGGTAGTTGTCACTACATATAGACTAAACCTTGTCCTAATCATACTTGTTCAGTTGTGACTAGGTTCTACTTCTAAGGACATTAATGCTGTTTTTAAGCGTCACCATAGTATAATGGTTAGCATCTTTGATTATTAGTTTACTGGTTCCATGATCTCAGTCACGGCTAATATTTGAAATAATAAAGCTGAGTCTCAGTCAAATACTTCTATTTCACTCCCACTCTGCCAATGATCTTGTCAAAAGATGAGGGCAACAAGCTTCAGGACGTATTTTGCCCTTTGGATGGAAAACAACTTCTAAGTAATGGAGGACTTGGTAATGATCAGCGTGATGAGGATGCATAAGGCAAAAAATACATGCAGTTTAAGGATAGAAAGTTTATTCACAGAAATATCATCTTTTAAAATATTCTGTGATGATGTCTTCCTTAAAAAAAAAAAAAAAAACTATGAGTAAACTAGCCCATCATTTTTATGACAAAGTGTGAATTCTTCATTGGGGGATACCACAGGGAAGTTAAGGAAAGAGTTCCACAAACTTCAACATGAAATGTTAGAAGTTAAAGGCTGTAAAAAAAGAAAAAAGAAGAAGAAGAAGAAGAAGAAGCTGAAAGGAGAGATGCACCAACCTTCTCATCGCAGAGTAGCAACTGCAAATTACATTCCCAATTATTTGCTGGATGTATTGCAGTCTCTGTCTTTCTCTACAGTTTTTATCCTCTGTAGATCCCTCTAGTTCCATGAAAGTTATCTTTTGATGTCTTAACAGATATCCTATCATCCTGTTCCTTCTTCTTGTCAGTGTTTCCCATATGTTCCTCTTCTCGTCGATTCTGCAGAGGACCTCCTCATTCCGTACCTTATCAGTCCACCAAATTTCCAACATTCTTCTGTAGCACCACATCCCAAAGGCTTTGACTCTCTTCTGTTCCAGTTTTCCCACAGTCCATGTCTTACTATCATACACTGCTGTGCTCCAAACTGATATTTAAGAAATTTCTTTCTCAAATTAAGACCTATGTTTGATACTAGCAGACTTCTCTTGGCCAGGACTGCCCTTTTTGCCAGTGCTAGTATGCTCTTTTTATGTTCTTCTTGCTCCATCTGTCATGAGATATCTTGGTGCCTAGATAGCAGAATTCCTTAACTTCATTTGCTGTGTGATCCCCAGTTCTGACATTAAGTTTCTTGCTGTTCTCTTTCCTGCTACATCTCATTGCTTTCATCTTTCTTTGATTTACTCTCAGACCATATTCTGTACTCCTTCAATTCCTGCTCATTCCATTCAATATATCCTGAGTTCTTCTTAACTTTCGCTGAGGATAGCAATGTCATCAGCGAATCTTATCATTGATATCCTGTCACCTTGAATTTTAACCCCACTCTTGAACCTTTCTTTTATTTACCTCATTGCGTCTTCGATGTACAGATTCAATTGAAAATTGAAAAGACTAAATCCCTGCCTTACATCCGTTTTAATCCAAGCACTTCATTCTTGCTGTTTCAGTCTTAATTGTTTGCTCTTGATTCTTTTACATATAGTATATTCCCCATCATTCCTCATAGCTTACCCTATTTTTTCTCAGAATTTTGAACACCTTGCACCATTTTGCTTTGTGAAATGCTTTTTCTAGGTTGGCAAATCCAATGAATGTGTGTCAATTTATATTCAGTCTTGCTTCCATTATAAACCAGAACATCAGAACTGCCTCTCTGGTGCCTTTACCTTTCCTAATGCCAAACTGATCGTCATCTAACAGATCATCAGTTTTCTTTTTCATTCTTCTGTTTATTATTCTTGTCAAAAACCTTCAGAATTGTGTGGATGAAGTTTGTCCGAAAGTCTGGTGATGTTTTGCCAGCCTCAAGCATTCTACACACCAATGTGAATAATCGCTTCGTTGACACTTTCCCCAATGATTTTAGAAATTCTGATGGAATGGTATCTACCCCTTCTGCCTTATTTCATCTTAAGTCTTCCAGGGCACTTTTTAAATTTCGATTGTAATTCTGGACCCCTGTCTCTTCCCTGTTTACTCTTATTTCTTCTTCTATCATGTCATCATACAAGTCTTCCCCCTTGTAGGGGCCCTCATTGTACTCTTTCCACCTGTCTGCTCTCTCCTCTGCATTTAACAGTGGAATTCCCGTTGCACGCTTAATGTTACCACCTTTACTTTTAACTTCACCAAAGGTTGTTTTGACTTTTGTATATGCTGAGTCCACATCCTTCTGACAGTCATTTCTTTTGTGATTTCTTCACAGTTTTCATGCAGCCATTTTCCTTAGCTTCCCTCCAATTCCGGTTTATTTCATTCCTAAGTGATTTGTATTTCTGTATTCCTGAATTTCCTTGAACATTTTTGTACTTCCTTGTTTCATTGATCAGCTGAAGTACTTCATCTGTTATCCATGGTTTCTTTGCAGCTTCCTTCCTTTTAGATACAGTTTTCTCTCCGACTGAACTGCCTACTGAGATCTTCATTATCACAATATCTATAGCCTCAGATAATTTCAAGAGGGTGTCTTCATTCCTTAGTACTTCCGTATCCCAGTTCTTTGTGCATTGATTCTTTCGGACTAGTCTCTTAAACTTCACCCTATTGTCCATTATTACTTAATTCTGATCTGAGTCTATATCCGCTTCTGGGGACACCTTACAGTCCAATATCCGATTTCGGAACCTCTCCCTGACCATGATGTAAAGTAGCTGCAATCTTCCTGTATCTCCAGGACTTTCCCAAGTATTCTTGGGCAGAGTATTCACTATTACTAACTGATATTTATTACAGAACCCAATTAACCTTTCTCCTCTCTTATTTCTACTACCGAGCTCATATTCTCCTGTAACTCTTTCTTCTACTCCCTCCCCTACAATCATATTCCATTCCTCAATTACTATTAGATTTTCATCTCCCTTTACATAATGAATTATCCGTTCAGTATCGTCATATACTTTCTCTATCTCTTCATCCTTTGCTGTTGATGTTGCCATATTTATCAAGTATTAATGAAGTCAAATGAAGAAGGATAGGGACTTGATAGTCAGGCATTTATTGCTCACTTGTCAACCTTCAGTACCATCATTGAACTGCATAACAGGCTTCACCATTGTTGTGAATACACAAGGAGGTAATAGTCCAAGCCAATAACAGCCACCATTTTACAGTGATACATGTCCAGTTCACAAGTGGATGATTAAGAACTAGAGAGAATACGACAGTGGTTTGATAAGTCTGGTAAATTTCCATGAAAGAAAGGAACATTTTTGCTGCATCTTGATGGTTCATAAGCTTGAGTATTACGAGTATCGTATAAATAATTTCAATAATGTAAGCATAAAGTTCATTGGTGATGGATGTCTGAATTGGTCAGTGTGTTGACTGCAATTGAGAAAACTGAGTTTCATGCTGTTATTAAACATTTTCATTTGAAGCATTAGACAGCCACACAAATCAAAAGAGAATTGGATGAAGTTCATGCAGACTCTGCACCATCATTGAAGACCATTTACTTCTAGATTAATTAATTTAAATGCAGTCAGACAAGTCTCCTGACTGAAGACCACAACAACAACAGACAAGCACCAAAGATGAAGCATTCTCTGGCCATCCAATTGAGGTTACCACAAAGGAAACCATTGACAAAATACATGACAGTGTAATGCTAGACTACCAAATAAAAATTCATGAGATTTTTGAGACTATAGGCATCTCAACTGAGTGAGCGTATAATATGCTACCTCTAAAGTTGGCTATGAATAAACTGTGTTGGAAGTGGGTGCAATGATTGCTCACAGTTGACCAAAAGCACATCCAGCACAAAATTTCCACACAATTTCTGGCAATGTTTAATCCCAATCTACAGGACTTTTTGTACCGATTTGTGACTGTTGATGAAACCTGGATCCATCGTTACACACCAGGGTTAAAAATGCAGTCAAAATAATGGACAAAAGCAGGTTAAAGTACACTGAAGAAGGCAAAGGCCATTTCGTCAGCTGATAAGGTGATGGCCACAGTTCTTTTGAATTCCCAAGGAATAATCCTCATAGATTACTTGAAAAAAGGCAGAACCATAACTGGATGTATTATACTTCATGGTTGGATCATATGAAATTTGTGTTGGCAACATTGATTGAAAAAAGACCAAGGTCAGCATGCAAAAAGTGCTCTTTCGTCGGGATAACAGAACATCCCACACATCAGTGAGAACAGTGACAAAAGTGCATGAATTGGGCTTTAAATTGGCTCCTCGTTCATCCTATTCACAAGACTTAGCCCCAACTGACATCTTCCTGTTCCCTAACTTGAAACTTTGGCTTACTGGGAAGAAATGAGGAAATGATAGTTGCAGTTGGGATCTTTTTCAGTGGGATGAAAAAGCTGGAGAACTGTTAGACCAAATGTGTATCCCTCAAGGGAGACTGTGTGGAGAAGAAATTATCAAACCAAATTCATGTGTGAGGAAAGTGGTAAAATATTTTAACTTCTATTGACCACATATGGCTCACTACAAATCATTCTGATTCAGTTTTCCCATGGTTACAACAAATCATTTAAAACAATGCCAAGATGATTTCTTTGAAAAGGATGGGGTCAATTTTCTTTCCCACCAATTTTAGTTAAAGCTTGTGTGTCAGCTCTATGAACAGTCAGTCCTAAGATTTTTATCTGTCAGTTACGACTCCTTCTACATCTGGCAGAGGTTGTTAATGTGAAAAATACTGAGTTTTTCCATGATCTGGAGTTCACATTAAACTGTGGGTCTCACTGTAACTGGATGGGTAAGCAGTTTAAAGGTCGAAGGAAAGTAAGGGCATATCACTTTGAATTAAGGGTGACACTTTGGCTGAAAATGAGGATTTCTCAGGAGAATTGAAATATATAAAAAACAAAGATGCTGTAACTTACCAAATGAAAGTGTTGGTATGTTGATAGGAGACAATAAAAAACACACACACACAAATTTCAAGCTTTCTCAACCCGCAGTTGCTTCATCAGGAAAGAGGGAAGGAGAGGGAGAGACAAAAGGATGTGGGTTTTAAGGGAGAGGGTAAGGAGTCATTCCAATTCTGGGAGCGGAAAGACTTACCTTAGGGGGAAAAGGGATAGGTATTCACTCGCACACACACACGCATATCCATCAGACGTATGTGAAGGCGAAGGTTTTGGCAGAGATGTCAGTCGAGTCGGAAGTACAGAGGCAAAGGTGTTGTTGAGTGACAAATGATGTACGAGGGGCGGCAACTTGAAATTAGTGGAGGTTGAGGCCTGCTGGGTAACGGGAAGAGAGGATATATTGAAGGGCAACTTCCCATCTCCAGAGTTCTGATAGGTTGGTGTCAGTGGGAAGTATCCAGATAACCCGAACGGTGTAACTCTGTACCCAGATGTGCTGGCCATGCACCAAGGCATGTTTAGCCACAGGGTGATCCTCATTACCAACAAACACTGTCTGCCTGTGTCCATTCATGCGAATGGACAGTTTGGTGCTGGTCATTCCCATGCAGAAGGCTTCACAGTGTAGGTATGTCAGTTGGTAAATCACGTGGGTGCTTTCACACGTGGCTCTGCCTTTGATTGTGTACAACTTCCGGGTTACAGGACTGGAGTAGGTGGTGGTGGGAGGGTGCATGGGACAGGTCTTACACCGGGGGCGGTTACAAGGGTAGGAGCCAGAGGGTAGGGAAGGTGGTTTAGGGATTCCATAGGGATGAACCAAGAGGTTACGAAGGTTAGGTGGAAGGCTGAAAGACACTCTTGGTGGAGTGGGGAGGATTTCATGAAGGATGGATACCTTCCCTAAATCTTAAGTCTTCGTGGCAAATGAATCTGCTCCAGTCCCGAATCCCTGAACCATTACACCAACAACCTGAAAACAGCTTTTGCATCCCGCAACTACCCTCCCGACCTGGTACAGAAGCAAATAACCAGAGCCACTTCCTCATCCCCTCAAACCCAGAACCTTCCCCAGAAGAACCCCAAAAGTGCCCCACTTGTGACAGTATACTTTCTGGGACTGGATCAGACTCTGAATGTGGCTCTCCAGCAGGGATACAACTTCCTCAAATCCTGCCCCAAAGTGAGATCCATCCTTCACGAAATCCTCCCCACTCCACCAAGAGTGTCTTTCCACCATCCACCTAACCTTCGTAACCTCTTTGTTCATCCCTATGAAATACCCAAACCACCTTCCCTACCCTCTGGCTCCTACCCTTGTAACCACCCCCGGTGTAAAACCTGTCCCGTGCACCCTCCCACCACCACCTACTCCAGTCCTGTAACCTGGAAGGTGTACACAATCAAAGGCAGAGCCACATGTGAAAGCACCCACGTGATTTACCAACTGACCTGCCTACACTGTGAAGCCTTCTACGTGGGAATGACCAGCAACAAACTGTCCATTCGCATGAACGGACACAGGCAGACAGTGTTTGTTGGTAATGAGGATCACCCTGAGGCTAAACATGCCTTAGTGCACGGCCAGCACAACTTGGCACAGTGTTACACCGTCCGGGTTATCTGGATATTTCCCACTGATACCAGCCTATCAGAACTCCGGAGATGGGAACTTGCCCTTCAATATATCCTCTCTTCCCATTACCCACCAGGCCTCAACCTTCGCTAATTTCAAGTTGCCGCCCCTCGTACATCATTTGTCACTCAACAACATCTTTGCCTCTGTACTTCCGCCTCGACTGACATCTCTGCCCAAACTCTTTGCCTTTACATATGTCTGCTTGTACCTGTATATGTGCCGATGGATATGTGTGTGTGTGCGATTGTATACATCTCCCTTTTTCCCCCTAAGGCAAGTCTTTCCACTCCTGGGATTGGAATGACTCCTTACCCTCTCCCTTAAAACCCACATCCTTTCGTCTTTCCCTCTCCTTCCCTCTTTCCTGATGAAGCAACTGTGGGTTGTGAAAGCTTGAATTTTGTGTGTATGTTTGTGTTTGTTAGTGTCTCTATCAACATACCAACACTTTCGTTTGGTAAGTTACATCATCTTTGTTTTTAGATATATTTTTCCCACGTGGAATGTTTCCCTTTATTATATAAGGAAAATTTCAGGACATCTTGAGAGACTCTGGGGGAACTGAACGTTCATTCATGGAATGAACTTACCAAATCATTTTGTTATAAATTACTGTGAGATTCTACTTCAGAGTCAGTCAGCTGTTGAGTTGTGCAAGGAAAGATAATGAAGTGCATTGAATGTTGTAGTATTATTTGACTGATAACAGTCACGTATCTCAGAAATCTTCCTTAGTGTCTCGGGCTCCACCTCTGTTCCCCATTGCATGATTATGAGAATTTGTCAAGTATTTGTGAATTTATCATTTTCACAAAAGCAAAGGTATGTTTTAAAATTTTTAAAAAATATATAAATACTGATCTGTATTTGAGCATGCATGTTTTGTAGATCAGCATTTTATATCCAGGCTTTGGTTCTTTTTTACTAATTTCAGGTCGCAGTAGTACTTCTTCTTCTTCTTCTTCTTCTTCTTCTTCTTCCTCCTCCTCTTCTTGTCCTATACCAGAAAGACCAAGCAAAGTGGCGCAGTGGTTAGCACACTGGACTCACATTTGGGAGGACGACAGTTCAGTGCCGCATCCGGCCATCCTGATTTAGGTTTTCTGTGATTTCCCTAAATCGCTCGAGACAAATGCCGGGATGGTTCCTTTGAAAGGGCATGGCCAACTTCCTTCCCTGTCCTTCCCTAATCCGATGAGACCGATGACCTCGCAGTTTGGTCTCTTCCCCCAAACAACCCAACCCATCCTATACCAGAAAACCAAAATCAGGGTGTCTGGATGCAGATTTGAACTGTAATCCTCCAAGAAGTGAGTCCAATGTGCTCACTTTTGTGCTGCTGCTCTTGGTCTGTGAATGGCAATATTTTGTAACAAATATCACCCTTAAGATATTTGGTCTGTCAGTTTGGCATAGACAGTAATACATAGCTAAATAATAAACTGTAATATAAAATGATAGACAGAAACCTGCTCATCAAGCAGTGACAGGAGCAAACACAAACAAAAATTAAGGAAATGTGCAATGTTTTGGTGCCAATTACTCATGGCAAAAGGGTTGAAGGAGAAAGGAGAGGGATGAAGGAAAAGGACTGGTGAGCTTTAAGACATGGGGAGACTTATGGCAATGTCACCAATAAATCTGGCTTTTTTCTTCTAATCCTCTCCCTCCCAATTTCTTAAACTTCACCAGTTCTTTTCCTTCCTGTTCAACCCTTCTTGCATATTTCTTTAACTTTTGTATGTGTTTGCTCCTGCTACTACTTGGCGAATAGATTTTTATCCATCCAGTTATATATTTCCAAAATTGATTATTTTCATAAATATTAAACTGGCTATATTTTGAAGTGTATGTTATGATTTCTGTAACACGTTACAGAAAACACTGAAGAGCCAAAGAAATTGGTTCACCTGCCTAATATCATGTAGGGCCCTCACAAGCATGCAAAAGTGCTGCAACACGACAGCCATGGACTCGACTATTGTCTGAAGCAGTGCTGGAGGGAATTAACACCATGAATTCTGCAGGGCTGTCCATAAGTCCTTAACCCTTTCATGGATAAAATTCCTTTTTTACAGATTTTAAAAATATTAAGGTGATAACAGTTTCTTTTCAGCCCCATTATTATATTTTCACCACCAAAATATTTTTTAAGTTCTCCATTTTTTCACAACAGGAAGTGGGACACACATGTCCCATGAACCAATGCAAGATACCTTTTCTGCTGACTAACTGATTTTGTAATTTTATTTTTTTAGCCATAAACAGGATTTTGCAGAGAATAAAATAACTACAAATTATACATGCATGTAATCTTGTTATTTGTGTAGAGCCAGTGTAAAAAATATTCATTACATTTCAGTTTTCATGATACATGATCAATACTTACAAAACTTTACATACCATGAAACTTGGAAAAACATGGTGTGGCACAGAGTGGTACACCACAAGCAGTGCAAACAACTTTTGTTCTCTTCTCTTTACAGTTTGTGCTGCAGAATCTGCATCACTTCCTAGTGCCACTGTCTTTCGGTACATGTTTGCCTACGTTCACGAGCCGGATGTCATCTGGCACACTAGAGACTCCTCTCTTTGCTGGGAAGAAAGTGGGCATTGATCCCCTCTTTTTCCTGGATGAATACCCATTAATCAATTGTCTTGCTAATCTTTACAAATAATGTCTGCTGGGACACATGTGTCCCACTAATTTTATTTCGATTATAAGATAGTACAGTCGCTGAGAAGTACATTCCACACTGTATTTGCACTAAAAAATGATTATTAAGTTAATAATAAGATGAATTACTTACTTCAGACATCGCTGAAAACTGAGAAATGATGAAAACTGAAGAATGACACAAATAAGTGGCGTTGCAGTGGCCATATATACACGCCAGTCAACAAAAGTTGCGTTTGCAGTGTAGTCCCGATTTTTTTCTTAGGTTCAGTACAGTCATCCCTAGATGGCAGCACCGTGCAGAACTGGGTAACATATATCCCGACACTCGAACTGGTGCTCAAAGTTAGTGGGACATATATGACCCATCAACCACGAAAGGGTTAAGAGTACGAGGGGCTGGAGATCTCTTCTAAACAGCACATTGCAAGACATCCCAGAGATGCTCAATAATGTTAATGTCTGGGGAGTTTGGTGGCCAGCGGATGTGTTTAAACTCAGACGAGTGTTCCTGAAGCCATTCTGTAGCAATTCTGGATGTGTGTGATGTCACATTGTCCTGGTGGAGTTGCCCAAGTCCATCGGAATGCACATTGGACATGAATGGATGCAGGTGATCAGACACGATGCTTACGTATGTGTCACCTGTCAGAGTCGTATCTAGATGTATCAGGGGCTCCAACTGCACACGCCCTACACCATTACAGAAGCTCCACCAGCTTGAACAGTCCCCTGCTGACATGCAGGGTCTATGGATTCAAGAGGTTGTCTCCATGCCTGTACACGTCCATCCGCTCGATACAATTTGAAATTAGACTCGTCCAACCAGGCAACATGTTTCCAGTCATCAACAGTCCAATGTCATTGTTAACGGGTCTAGGCTGTGTCCCATCGCAATCTTGATAACCTGCCATTATAGGAGCAGTAACCAATTTAACAACCTTGCCAGACACTTGTCTTATGTAGATGTTGCCGACCACAGCACCATATTCTGCCTGTTTATATGTCTGTATTTGAATACGCATGCCTATATCAGTTTATATGGCACTTCAGTGTAATATCATTACACTATTCAAGAAACAAGAGTAAAATTTTAAGAGACTGTGGTCCTTGCAGTATTTTTTCGTGGGCGTAAATATGGAGAACTTACAAAAACAACTTAAAATAAAATATAAAATACAGAAAAGAAATATATGAGAAGAACAAAAAGTTGCTTAAGAGCCTAAAAGAAACGAAGAAGGATTAGAGTTTAATGGATAATTGATAACAAGTTCATTAGATATGACACACAAGCTTTCATTGGAAGGGGGTGGGAATGGAACTGATTTTGTCCTTTTCAAAGATATTGTCTTTTTATTTGTCTTAATTGATGTAGGAAATCATGAAAAATGCAAATTTGTATAACTGGATTGAGGTTTGAACTGCACTCTTCCCAAATTCAAGCCAACATCAGTGAATGGCTGAAGGTACTTCTGATTGTACCATTTATTTGTTCTTGTTTGTGTTCTATTCACTTATGGAGCACCAGAAGAATGATTGCATAAATGCCTCAGGATGTGCTGTAATAAGTCTAATCTTGTCTTCACTAGCCATGTGGGAACAGTACTTAAAGGGTTGTAGTATTAGCATGTAAGGTCAGTAGTAGAGAAGGGGGATGGCAAATCTAGTTTATAGGCAGAATTGTAGAAAATGTTGCTTATCAGTAAAAGAGAGTATTTGAGATCCACACCTGATAAGATTAAAGGAAGACCTCAAAGCAATTGAGAGAAGTACTGCTGGAGTTAAAAGTTCAGAATTTTACATTTTTCAATATTTGACCAAAATTGCCACTTTGAAATCTATCAAGCTCTGACTGCATATTTGTGCAGCATTTTTCAGACAATACTTTCTTATTGATAACTGCATCATCTGTGAAAAGTTGGACTGTGCTATCCATATTGTCTACCTGGCCATTAATAAACAACATAACAGCAAGGATCCCATCACACTTCCTTGTGGCATGTCTGAAGTTACTGCAATATCTGTCGATGACTCTCCATCCAGAATCTAGATCCATACTCCGCAAGCCACCTTAATAGTGTGTCACAGAGGGTACTTTGAGTACCACTGTCACTGAGATATATGTAGGAGGAAGCAATGTACTGGCTGGCTTTTCTATCAACATGTGCCCTTGGAACTTTGACAGTAAATCACACCTTGTGTGTGTGTGTGTGTGTGTGTGTGTGTGTGTGTGTGTGTGTGTGTATTTTTTTGTTTTTTTAAATGTTGTATACACTGGTCAGCCAGAACATTATGACCACAGACCTACTACCAACAGAAGCCTATCCAAGCAATAGCACTTTACTGGCGAGGAATGACTATTAATCAGAAACACGTACGGTGCATGTAGTATCAGTGAGCGTGCTGTCCGTGAGTAGAATGCAGAAGAAATTCACCTCTCTTGCAATGTCTGCCACTGAAGTTGGCTGAGCAGCTTTGTTGATGCTTTCCCACTTTGAGTCTGTAATGAAACACAGTGTTCTTCTTTGGATCTTCTCGATTTCCTCTGTCAATTCTGTGTGGTATGAATCCAAAATGAGGAGCTATATTGAAGTACTGATTGAACAAGGGTTTTGGAAGCAACCTCTTTTGTGGGTGGACTGCATTTCCTGAGGGTTCTTCCAGCAAATGTCATCTCCTTTATCTGCATTTAGTTGTATGTTGTGGTCATTCCACTTTAAATTTCTCTGTATGCATACTCTAGATACCTTATGAACATAACTGCTTTCAGAGATTGCTCTGCAATCATGTAATCAAACTTAATGGGTTATTTTGCCTACTTACAAGTATTGTCTGTAAAATAAGGTTCCCAAGGACCCACAGTCATGAGGAATGCTGTTACACAGGATCCAGCAACACTGACATGTAACTTGGTTCTCCCTCTCCCACCTCCCATCCTGGCGAACTGTCTGCGATGGTCAATCTTGGCTTAGCAGCCATTAGAGATGGAGCTCCCTTTCGCATTTCACATCAGGTGTGAATTATGCTCTGTATTTATTTATTTATTTTGCAAAAAAGACTATACTGGTGGACATTCATTCCCAATTGTGCGAAGTCTACAAAGTAATGTGTATGAGCATAAAACATGTACAAATACAAATGGTGCAGACAATTCAAAGATGGATGTGCAAGTGTCCATGACGAACAGCATTCTGGATGGCCATTGGTTTTGGACAAAATGATTGCGAAAGCAGAAGAAGCAGTGCTGAAAGATCAAACAGTGATTGACAAAATTTTGACCGACCATTTAGGGTGTGCCAGGGTTTGTGCAAGGTGGGTCCCAAGACTGCTTATGGGACACCACTAATGAAAACATGTGGAAGTGGCCCGCAAATTTCTTCAGGCCTACAAAACTAATGGTGAAGCATTTTTGGACTCTTTTGTCACTGGGTACGAGACCTGAGTCCACTACACAACACCAGAAATGAAACAACAATCTCATCAGTGGAAACATCCAGTGTCGACGAAGCCACAGAAGTTTAAACAAACACTGCTGTCAAAGTGATGGCAAGCATGTTTTGGGACATGAATATGTTACTGTTGTTTGAATTCCTGCCTTCTGTGACAGCAGTCATTGTGGACCACCACTGTGAAACATTGATAAACCTTCGCCGCATGATACCAAACAAGAGCAGAGGCCTGCTCACGAAGGGAGTACATTTCCATCAGGACAACACTCGTCTGCACATCGCCTACATCACAACCAACCTCATCAACAAATTTGGATGGGAGACTGTCACACACACACATACCCTACAGCCCAGGCATAGCCCCAAGTGACTTGCATCTCATCCGTGAACTGATGAAACACCTGGATGGGAAATATCTCAAAACCAGAGAGGAGCTAAAGGAAAAAAGTTTCAAGCTACCTTTGTGGCATGGCGGAAGAGGTCTACAATGTGGGCATACAGAAGATGGTACACAACATGCAAAAATGCATTGATCTCAGTGGTGATTATGTCAAAAAATAGGTACAAGTCTAAGCTTTCCTCACGTGTTATTCAGTGCCAATAAAATGTTTTTCATTGTGAAAAATAAATGGGACCTTTATTTTATGGACAATCCTCATATGTTACATTTGTTTGACAGGTAATTGCCAGTTCCTGCACCAAGCATCACACCTCTGCAGGTCTACCTGCATTTTGCTATAATTTTGTAGCTTTGCAACTCCTCTGTATACAACAGCATCACCTGTGAAAATCCTTTTGGAACTGCCTGCTTTATCCACTGGGTTGCTTAAATATCTTGTGAAAAGTGATGACCCTGTTACACTCCCTTGAAGTATACACACAATTACTTTTATGTCTGAAGATATCTCTCCATTGAGAATCACATGCTTGTTCCATTTGCTAGAAACTCTTGAGCTCTGCCACACAACTGGTCTGATATTCTGTACGGTCACATTTTGTTCATTAGGTAGCAGTGTAGAACTGTATCAGATACCGTCCAGAAGTCAAGGAACATGGCACCTACCTGCATGTCTGTACCTACTCCTTTCTGAACCTCATAAACAAACAGAATGAGCTTTTTTGGAACTCAGTTTTGTGCACTAATTTAACAACTATTCTTGGAAACTAGAATGATCTGCAATTTTTTTTTTCAAGTATTAGGAACTGTTGCTTCCTTCAGTGACATACAGTACACTGCTTCTGCAAGAGGGGCAAGTTCTTTCATATATGCTAATAATAATCATATTGGTGTCTCTATTGAGCAATTTCAGTTGCTTTTCTATTGCCTGGTCACTCATTTCAGTACTCTTATTTTGACATACATGGAGAATTTAAAGGAGCAACTACAGTGCAGTCTTCCCCATTGCAGCCAGTGAACCCCTATATAAGTGCTGGCTAATTTGTGGATTTCCCCAGTTTTTATATGGTGTTTTACTATGGTCTCCTTGGTCTGTCTTTTCCCTGTTCCGACTTTGAAAGCATTCAAAAATTGCCGCAGAATGTCTGACACTCACCAACATTCTCCGATCAGGCCGGATTCTATTGGCAGTTCAATAGTAGGTTCTTCCCCTGCACTGTCTGTAGTGGTATGAGCAGGATTCTTCATCAGTGACACTGAGCTGCCCTTCCTGGACTGGTTTGACTGTCCCTGTGCACATACCTTTAGGGATGAGTCGTCGCTTCTCATGACAATTAGTAATCCAAAGTTCTTCTTGACCACCTGTTGCTTATGATTGTTGCCAACATGTAAATATCTTTTGTGAGCCTAAGATACTTTTTGTAATTGACAAAAGCTTCACAGTTTACTTGAGCATCTAGATTGATGACTGGAACTGGTCTTGTTGATGACAGCAAGATAATAGTGTCTCCAATGGCAAGCAACTACCCAGAGCAATCATTGTTAACATGTGCATGTTGAGTTAGATTCATCAGTCTGGAGCTCTGATCTTCCATATTCTATGACTGCTTGTGATTTTCACAAGCAGTCACATCCGAGAATAACATTATGACTACATTTTGATAGAACAACAAAGTCAAAGGGCTAGCCGTGTTACAAATTGCTCCGGAAGATTGATGTGTATCCATTTGTATGCCTTAGCAACAAATGAAAATCGCAAATGAAAAAATTATAAAATGAAGTATTGTTTATGAAAACACAAATGAAGTATTGTTTATGAAAACACAACTATTATGTGGATTAAATTATTTGCATGTAGAGAACCAAGCCAAGGGACAAAGCATGTCTTTAGGATGAGACGGTGACCACAGTAACTTTGTGAAGGAAGTATCTGTGGGGTCGTGATGTATATTCCTTCTTGAATCGCCAGCCTAAGTTGGAGTAGTGTATCATCCCAAGAATAAATGCCCGAAGAGAACCATGGATACAATCCCTATAAGATAAATGAGTTAATCTTTCATTCTGAACTGTCAGTTCTCATTCTCAATTCTGAGTTTGTAAGTAGTGTTTCTGACCTGACTATGAAGACTGAAGTATTTTCTTGTGTGATGAACCCTGTAAATGGTTTAAAAGAATATGTGGAAGATATCTATGAAAAGTATCAGTGCAGTTATTGAAGAAAAGTAGAAATTGTTCTATATCATTGCCTTCCAGCATAATTTGTGCAAGCAGGTGAAGAAGTCTGAGATTGCCGTGTCTACCATTAAAGTCAAGTAAGAAACTGAAGAAAAGCAGAATAATATTTAGTCTTTACCACTTGAAGTACATCTAAACTTTGAAATACAACGGGAACACTACATGCTGTGTTTCGTCATTGGTAGTTATTCTTGCAATACACATTCCTGTCAGCTGGACAAATTTCCCATTTACGACTTTCAGCACAATTACTTCCATATCACAGAACATAGTTTTCTTTAGCTGGCTGTGATAAGCACTCAACAGTACAGGAAAGGAAGCCACGCTGTCAGCTAGCACCCAGACTGGTTGACCATCGATGATGACGTCGATGTCCTGACATATTGATGATTGTGATCCATGAAAGATTTTTATCTGTGGTGGCCTTATCTCCATTGCTGATTACCTTACTTAGTTTTCATTAATTCAGTGGCTAGGCAAGTGGCTGGTACTTCTGTATACCATGGGGGAATGACTACACCATGTTGGGAAACAACTTCTTCCAGGGTACAGTGATGAGCTTCATCCCTCAAGTTGACTATAATCACTTGCAGTGACTAGCATGAAAAGATCTGTTATAACAGTTCACATCTGGAATCAAAAGCTCATCTTTCTGTGGTAGCATCAGTATGTCCAGGGCATCCACAGTGGAATCACTGGTGTGTTGACTACAGTCCTCCAAATGTCTGTTCTTCTTGTGGGGCACTATATTTGGAGAAGTTGGTTGCACTCTGTTGGTCAGGTGCTATATTGTAATTTGACATCTGCGGCATAAGTCCAAGTTGGCTGAGTCTGTTCTTCCTTGTGTGTTCAAATAGTGATGGAGACTGGTGCTGAAGATTGACACACCTCTTCTTCAACATTTTCTACTGCCTTTCGACGTATGGGGTCTCGCTTATTTCGTCAAGTGAGAACTTTTGTCACAAGTGAGAGCTTTTGTCAGTTTCTGTCACACTCAAATTCACAATGTGGCATAGGGCCAAAACCACTTGTGTACGTAGGACTGTTTCATTGGCCCATGATGTTGGGCTGTGTTCTTTTGCTAAACAGACTTGCTGCTGGTTGTTGCCAAACATTTTCTTCAATCAGCCTGGAATTTATCCCAGGAATTGAGCATCTCTTCATTGTTCTCAAACCACTACTGGGTGTTGCTGGCCAACTAAAAGTACAAATTTTCCAAATACATAATGGCATCGCACCTATTGTATCTGATGGCTTGGGTAGAATCTTTCCAGCCATTTTGTTAGGTCCTGACCAGCATCTCCAGAAAACACTGATGGATGCCTGACATCCAGTGATGCTTCCTCCTGTTTTGGATTCCATTGGTCTTCTGAAGATATATACAGCATGAGAACAATGTACTGCTATATATTCTAGTTTCAGCCCTTGTAGGTGACGGCATTTGTATTGCCTAAGTAGAGCCACGGTGATATATATATTTTGAAGTACCTGGAGTTTCCACCAAACATTGTCCTGTTGTAACTAGAATCAAGTACAAACCCGAAAACCAGAATCAAGTACAAAACCAAAAGTAGGGTCATCAGTGATATAAAACACTTAGCACTGAAAGGATATTCATTACAAACACTAACATACAGCCAGAAAAGACCTGAACTCCCGAACAGAGAGTGCTGCTATTTATACAAACATTGAGTATTCCAGAATATTTAAACATTACAAATATAAGAAATTTTGAGACCCTTCCAGAAAAGATAAATACCAAATAACAAGCAACTGCTGGTGGATTTGGATTGATGAGCTGCAGCACACCAGCAAGTTACTGTAACCTCTACACCAAACTGGATGCTGTACAGCTTGTGACGATATTCTTATTTACAGTTGTATTCAGTGATGCTGTACCAGCCTTATGATCACCAATTCCCTGTTCTGTGTTAAATGAGCTGGAAAGATCAGGCCTGTTGGTGACCAGGAGAACAATTTTATGTGATTCCCTGTCCGTACTATCTGCCGTAATAACTATAGTCTCCAGTTTACAGCTGGTAAGTTGAAATCTCCACCTAATACTGGAACATGCAGTGACCTGTGTACCAAGAATCTCTCAGTCCAAACACAAATTTGTTTGATGCCACATATGATCTTACCTTAGTTTGTTGATGTGCTACTGTGTCAAATGCTTTTTGGATGTCAAGAAATACTGCATCTACCTGACTGTCTTGATCCACGGCTTTCTGGATGTCATGTGAAAAAGCCATGAGTTGGCGTTTGCATCATCGATGTTTTTAGAATCCATGCTGGCCACTATGGTGGATGTAATTCTGTTCAAATTACCTCATTATGTTTCAGCTCAGAATATGTTTTAAGAATCTACAACAAATAATTGTCAAATATATTAACATAGTAGTTTTGTGGATCACCTTTGTGGTGTGACCAGTGCCTTCTTCCAACTGAAAGGCCCACTTATTTAGCCCAAGGGAACTATGGTATATTAATATTAAATGAGGGATTCCATGAGGCCCTGGAACATTTTTCATTTTAAGAGATTTCAGTTGTTTCTTAACACCGATGACACTAAAATCTATATCACTCATCTATGAAGTGGTACGAGAGTTAAACTGGGGCAGTGATTCTGGATTTTCCTTTGTAAAGAAACATTTAAAAATGGTTTGTAGTATTTCTACTTTTGTTTTGCTACCCGCAGTTTCTGTTCTTGCATCATCCATGAATATCTGGACAGTAACTTTACAGCCACTTACAGAATCCTGCGTCTTAATCACAGTGCTACCTTTCTCAGATCTTCTCAAGAGCAGACCACATAAGAAAAAAAACTAGTGTGACAGGAGCTGAAAGGAACACCAGTTCAGTAGTGAAAAAGTACATATCACAAGCTACCACAGTTTATGTATAAAGAGATGCAGAAGATGGACACATCAATTCCCAGTTAGCATTAGTTTAAGCCAGCAAACAGAGGAAAGTGGCAGACAATCTGTGAAAACAGAACGAGTTTTGAGTCTGATCCTGAAACAAAGTAGTTGTAGTGGAAAAGATGATGATGATGATGATGATGATGATGATGATAAAGATGATGATGATGATGACGATGGGGGAGACACAAAAAAGCAAATTGAGAATGGAGAAGAACAGTCTGTGAAAATAGAACAGGCTTAACGTCTAATCTATGAAACAAAGACGAAGATGATGATAATGATAATGGAGGTGCAAAGAAACAAATTGAGAATGGATAAACAACTTTGTTAAAGTGAAAGATTGGTGGCCATAGAAAAAATTACTGTTGTTTGTAAAAAGGATGAAGGTAAATTTGGATAACCAAAAGTAAAGATGTTAAGCGAAAATGCATTGATGTGAAAACTGTTTTAACTCCACAAGAAATGCCACTTAGTTAGCAGAATTAGGTCAAAGCTCAAGATAATGAAGAAAAACTGTTCCAAAATATGGTAGAGGAAGAGAAATGGGTTGATGCAAAAATGAACCAGTAACATGATCAGAATTTGACAAAGCACTACCGGTAAATGATTTTAACTTAAACTTGTTAGCTTGAGTTGACATTTATCTTTGTGCCTACAAAAAGTAGTAGAAGGTGAAACAACAAAAAGGTTATTTGGTACATGGAAATGTATGAAACAGAAGACTCACCATCAGATTTCCAAAAAACAAATCGACACTGCCTAATAAAAAAACTAGAGCACCCGGAAGACATTGTCAAATCTCAATGTAACTTTGTTTATGTACATGCCATCAACAGGAACATAAAAGATTATAGTTGCAATTCTCTGAGAGTGGTAGACCAGCTACCACAGTACATTAATGTTGTTTTTGTTTAGTTTTGTTACCTGGCCTGGTAGTGTACATGAGAGGCATGAAAAATGCGTATGTTGAGTGATCAATGTGGAGGACACGAAGATGTTGCACATTCATGTGAGACAGGATTATTAGTACCTGAGGAGCTTGGGAAGAAGTCTCATTGCAGGTCTCCATTTGGATGGCTGGTTGAATCCTTCAAGATCCAGATTTAGGGACATTTGACTGTGACATTGGGCCAATGCTGGACTGCATGGGAACATGAGGGCAGACATACTCGTTGTCAAGGTTTCGGTTGACCACATGTGACCACCACAAGGGAGGATTGCCGTCTTGTGCACCAAGCACTTAGTAACCCCTTTAATGTCTGTACCTGCCATCTAAGAATAACTAATGGACTCCTTGCAATAGTCAGTGTCATCCAACACCATTGGTCAGAGACTAGCAGCATGCGGACAAGGAAATTACTGTCCATGTTTAGGCTGTTGTTAATACTACAATACATACAACTACATTTGGAGTGCTGTGATAACTGAGAAGCAAAAACTGCCAATAATGGCATCACATTGTGTTCAGTGATTGAATCGTAGTTCCGCACTACCTTGGAAGACCATTGTTGGCAATTATATCAGTGATCTGGGGAGAGGTTCCATTCTTGCTAGATCTGTGTCAGGCACAATACTGTTATACCTGGTGTCATCATGTGAGGAGGCTTCAGGCGTGTCTTCAGGTCACAGCTGGCAGTGATTGAGGGAACGCTGACAGTATGGCAATACATCATGGACATCATGACGTCCTCACATGTTACCTTGTATGCAATAGTACACACACCAAAAAAAATTTGCATCACCCCGGTTCCTAGAACTCCTGAAGATAGATGTTGACTGTGGATATTGTATCACAGAGACAGTCCTTTTTACCATTCAAAGATGTTACTAGACCCGCCCAAAGATGTAAACAACCATGCATGGGCAGTGCCTGTCAGATGGAGGGGGGTCTGACAGCCAATCAGTTCCAGTCATTCCACCAGGAAGGAGGTACATGGCTCATAATGTCTATAGTTCAACCATGTGTAGACGGTCAATACCACAATTTGATCGCATCCGCGTTGTTACTTTGGGCTCTCAACAAGGAAAGTGTCCAGGCATCTCGGAGCGATGTTGTTCAGACATGGAGGAGATACAGAGAGGCAGGAACTGTCGATGACATGCCTCGTTCTGGCCGCCAAAGGGCTACTACTGCAGTGGATGACCGCTACCTACGGATTATGGCTCGGAGGAACCATGACAGCCTCACTCCATGTTGAATAATGCTTTTCGTGCAACCACAGGACATCATGTTATGAGTCAAACTGTGTGCAATAAGCTGCATGATGGGCAACTTCACTCCCAACGTCCATGACGAGGTCCATCTTTGCAACTGTGGTACAGATGGGCCCAACAACATGCCAAATTGACCGCTCAGGATTGGCATCGCATTCTCTTCACCAATGATTGTCGCATATGCCTTCAACCAGAAAGTTGTCGGACACGTGTTTGGAGGTGACTCGGTCAGGCTGAACGCCTTAAGGTCATTCCACGTGAAGTGTCCTAGGGCTCCCAGCTCAACCATCTTCAGTTTTATGAAATTTGTACAGGATGTACCTGAGGGCCCTACATGAACTTTTTATCATTCAGAGATGCTACTAAACCCGCCCAAAGATGTAAACAACCGTGCATGAGCAGTGCCTATTAGATGAGGGGGGTCTGACAGCTGATCAGTTCCAGTAATTCCACCAGGAAGGGAGTACACGGCTCGTAATGTCTGTAGTTCAACCATGTGTAGATGGTCAGTACTGCGGTTCGATCGCATCCACATTGTTACTTTGGTCTCTCAACAAGGAAAGTGTCCAGGCATCTCGGAGTTAACTAAAGCGATGTTGTTCAGACATGGAGGAGATACAGAGAGACAGGAACTGTTGATGACATTCCTCATTCTGGCCACCAAAGGGCTACTACTGCAGTGGATGACCGCTACCTACGGATTATGGCTCGGAGAAACCCTGACAGCATCGCTCCATGTTGAATAATGCTTTTCGTGCAACCACAGGACATCATGTTACGAGTCAAACTGTGCAATAGGCTGCATGATGGGCAGCTTCACTCCCAACGTCCATGGCGAGGTCCATCTTTGCAACCACGACACCATGCAGTGTGGTACAGATGGGCCCAACAACATGCCAAATCGACCGCTCAGGATTGGCAATACATTCTCTTCACCAATGAGCGTCGCATATGCCTTCAACCAGACAGTTGTTGGACACGTGTTTGGAGGTGACTCGGTCAGGCTGAATGCCTTAAGGTCATTCCATGTGAAGTGTCCTACGGCTCCCAGCTCAACCATCTTCAGTTTTATGAAAGTTGTACAGGATGTACCTGAGGGCCCTACATGAACTTATACAAAGTTTCAGGCTCACTTGTAACTTGGTTGAGGTGCTAGAGCCATTTTCGTGAAGACCATTTCTACAGAGAACGAAAAGTCGTGAAGAAATTGTCAAGTTTGGCATTCCACTGTTCCTAATGTGAAAGAGCTAGACTCTTGCTTCTGGGTATAGTGGTACAACTTCGTGTGATCTACACACAAATGTTGCTATTAGAGTTCAGAAAGCACTGCATTTGGCTTAATCTCAGTTCAAAGTGGGCAACAAATCATGTCGCGAGAAATTTGCCCCATAGTTTAATGAGGCATAAGTTGTGGAGAAAGTGTGCTATGGACCTGGTCTTTTGCCAGACTACTGTCTGCCTGGGTGTTTAGTATATCACAAATTTTGGCCTGGCATGTGTGTTTAACTACTGTGCTACCATCCTGTAAATTTGCTAAAAAACATGAATGTATCAAAATATGTCCATGTTCAAAGTTATGTATCTCAAAATGGACACCTACCAAATTAAATTCATTAACACCATTCAACAGAGCACGTTTCATTCTATTAGAAAAACTTATTTTCATTTTGGTGGCTCTTTGGGTAAGGTGCAAAAATGTCGCCTAAAATTTGGAATTTTGTTGATTATGTCTTCATTGTTTAAATATTCATTTTGCTGTTTATTCGGTGATTTTAAACCTGTTTGTGACCGGTTCATTGCTAAATTTATTCATTTAACTGTACTGGAGACTGCTACATAATTTTTGGGGAGCTGAATACTTATTAATTTTATTTATTTTCTTTATTTAGGACTCGACAATTTGATTTTAGTATCTGAAGCATATCAATTTGTCCTAAAATGGAAGAACAAGATCAAATTAATGTATGCAGTTTTGGAAATACTGATTCCCCATGCCATTTACCGATATACAGTGCCTTAAAAGGACTGAAAGCTGTAAAGCAACTTTCCTTAGCAGAACAAGAATTACTTACTAGGCGGAGTGGTTTACACTCTACTGAAAACACTCAACTATGCTTCCATCATGAAGCTTTACTCCTAAAAAGATTTGAATTTTTTCAAAGATTATGATGCAACCAATTCTGCAAGAAAAACCACACTGCACGAAAAAGCTTGCGCTCAATCAACATAGAAACAGCTGACCTACTATAAAGGTTAACTATGTGTGATATTATTCCAGGCCAAAAAATGTGCTCTTCCTGTAGAAAAGAATTTGATTCACTGAAATATTCACAAATGGACATTACAGTTCAGTCAGATGAAGATGATGAGACTAATGTTGGTCACAATTTGAATACAAGCTTAACATCTGTTGGAATATCACCATTAAAATTTCAGCGAATTGGTGCAAGAGATACAAAAGGATATGCAAAGCACAAAATACATCAAGTTGAAGGTGCAATTATTAAGAAAATTGCAAAAGTGGGAGGACTTGATCCCAATGAATTGGAGCAACCATCCACAAGCAAGCAATGCTTGACTTGTTCAGATTACATTGAGCTGATCCAAGAATTGAAAGAAAAATTACATATATCAAATAATAATGAGAAAATTCAAATTTTGACCTTAGTTTCCCAAAGCTGGTCTATCAAAAAGATTATGGAAGAATTTTGTGTTTCAGAAAGAATGGTAAGGAAGGCTAGAAAGTTAAAAGCTGAACAGGGAATATTGGCACAGCCCAAAGGTAAATGTGGGAAAAAGATTTCTGAGGATGTGAAGGCATGAGTCATACAACATTTTTATGATGAAGAGTTTAGTCGGATTTGTCCAAGAAAAAAGGACTGTATTACTGTTCGGATTGACGGAGAAAAGGTTCAAAAACAGAAATGCTTATTACTGAGCAACTTAAAAGAAATGTTTGTTGCGTACCACAATAAAAATGGACCAGAAATTGGATTTTCCAAATTTTGTGAATTAAGGCTAAAGTGGTGTGTTGACTGTAGGCACAGCTGGTTCACATTCAGTTTGTGTCTGCACAATGCATCAAAATGTGAAGCTAATGTTGGCACATAGCCCAATAAAAGAAGATTACAAAATTTTACTGAGCAAAATTGTCTGTAATTTGGAAACAAAGCATTGCATGCTTCATCACTGTGAAGTATGTCCAGGAACAGAAGCTCTAAATGAATATTTGGAAAGCGCTTTTGCAGATATTGATCCTGAGGATACAGTTCAGTTCAAACAATGGACTCACACTGATAGAGATACACTGGAAACCAGAGGAATGACAGTTGAAGAATTCATTGAACTATTAGTTACAAAACTGTTGGCCCTTTCTACTCACCACTACATTGCTTAGCATCAGAGCAAGCATTTGCAGTTCAGGAAAGAAGATCTCAAACCAGGAGAATTGATTATATTAATGGATTTCGCAGAAAATTACTCTTTTATTGTCCAAGACACAGAGCAGGGATTCCATTGGGAAAATAGTCAAGCTACAATATATCCATTTGTCATTTACTGCAAAGGTAATGAAGACCTAAAGAGTATCAGCTACTGCATAATCAGTGATTGCCTCCGACATGACACAGTTGCAGTGCCTGTGTTTTTAACGTACTTGATCAAATCCCTTAAGTGCATTTTTAAAGAAATTAATCATGTTCATTATTTTAGCGATGGTTCTGCAGCACAGTACAAAAATTTTAAGAGCTTCCTAAATCTTTGCCATCATGAAAAAGATTTTGGCATTACTGCAGAATGGAATTTTTTCGGAACAAGCCATGGGAAATCACCATGTGAAGGAACTGGGGGCACAGTTAAGTGTTTAGCAGCAAGAGCTAGCCTTCAACACCCAATTGACAACCATATCTTAACACCAACTGATCTGTTTGAATATTGAAAAAAAAAAATGTTCGTGGCATTGAATTTATTTATTGAATTTATTTATATTAAAAAGAAATTATTGAAGATGCAAAAATTGACCGAGAGAAATGTTTTGAGGATGGATGTACAGTGTCTGGTACAAGAGACCATCACCATTTTGTGCCTATTGGTGAAAAGTGACTTAAGATTCACAGAGTATCAAATGATACATTGTCTTTTATAGCAAATGTTAAACAAAATGCTAAAGCTGCTACTAAACATGTTGCCATAAATGAACTACAGCCTGGCCAGTATGTTGCTTGCATTTATGAGGGAAAATGGTGGATAGGAAATATCTGTGAAGTTTCATGTGAAGAAAAAGATGCCTTGATTAATTTCATGCATCCTCATGGTGCTGCTCAATCATTTCATTGGCCTACTAGAAGAGACATATGCTGGCTCCCAGAGCAACAGTCATACCAGCCCCAGCTGCTTCAATGATGGGGCGGAAATACAGTTCGCCGGAAGCAATAGTTTTGGACATCAGCAAAAAATTTAATACATTTAACAATTGAAGAATTCTGTCTTACAGCTTGGGAACCACAGAGAGACCTAAAAAAGGCTTGGGAACCTGCTTGATACCCACATTCAGACTTGGAAACCTGCTAGATATTCGCATTCCAGCTTGGGAACCTGCTTTCAGTCTTGGGAAAGTCTTGGGAAACTGCAGTAAATAAACCCATCCATGGCTGACCTTGCATGGCCATCGGGCGTGGCCCCTTGGCAATGGAGTTACCAGTCTTGAGATTGGTAGTGGCATAGCCACACTGGACCAACGCAAGGATTTTCCAAATTACCAAAAAAGTCAATAGTTTAGGCGAATTTTTTGCACCTTACACAAAGAGACACCAAAATGAAAATAAGTTTTTCTAATATAATGAAATGTGCTCTGTTGAATGGTGTTAATGAATGTAATGTGGTAGGTGTCCATTTTGAGATACATGACTTTGAACACTGGTATATTTTGATACATTCATGTTTTTTAGTAAATTTACAGGATGGTAGCACAGTAATTGAACACACAAGCCAGGCCCAAATTTGTGATATACTAAACACCCAGACAGACAGTAGTTTGGCAAAAGACCGGTTCCATAGCGCACTTTCTCCAATACTTATTCCTCGTTAAACTATGGGGCAAATTTCTTGCGACATGATTTGTTGCCCACTTTGAACTGAGATTATGCCAAATGCATTGCTTTATGAACTCTACTTGCAACATTTGTGTGTAGACACACAAAGTTGTACCACTATACCCAGAAGCAAGAGTCTAGCTCTTTTACATTAGGAACAGAGGAATGCCAAACTTGACAATTTCTTCACGACGTTTTGGTCTCTGTAAAAGTGGTCGTAACGAAAATGGCTCTAGCACCTCAACCAAGTTATAGGTGAGCCTGAAACTTTGTATAAGTTCATGTAGGGCCCCCAGGAACATTCTGTACAAATTTTATCAAAATTGAAGATGGTCGAGTTGGGATCATCTTCTAAATTGGGACCCACTGTCCAGCGAGTGCAGCAAGGTGGAGGTTCCCTAATGTTTAGGTGGACTGATAAGGTAAGGAATGAGGAGGTCCTCTGCAGAATTGGAGAGGAAAGCAATATGTGGAAAACAGTGACAAGGATAAGGGACGGGATGATAGGACATCTGTTAAGGCATCAGGGAATGACTTCCTTGGAACTAGAGGGAGCTGAAGAGGGCAAAAACTGAAGAGGAAGACAGAAATTGGAATACATCCAGCAAGTAATTGAGGACATAGGTTGTAATTGCTACTCTGAGATGAAGAAGTCGGTGCAGTAGAGGAATTCATGGGGGACCACATCAAACCAGTAAGTGCTACTCTGAGATGAAGAAGTCGGTGCAGTAGAGGAATTCATGGGGGACTACATCAAACCAGTCAGAAGACTGATGACTCAAAAAGAAAAAAAAAGTTTTTTTGTTTGGTCAAATAACTTAGTTGTAGCTCCTCTAATCTCCATTACTGTAAGCTCCGTGCATTGCAGCTGCTAGCATTGGGCTGTGTGACAGAATGTTGACTATTGCTATGCACAAGGTAACAATGTTGGTAGACTGCTTTATGAGGAGCAAATATGGGTGGATTGTTCATGAAACCATACTGCAGAGAGTAGTGACTCAAAGTCTGGTACTCTCTCAACTGACTATATTACAGGTTGCTCAAAGACTGACTAACTGCTAAGTGACAGGAGTGATATGATTTCCTAGATGTCATGTGATCAGTATGCAAACTCCTTGCATTGATCTGTGGCTCTGAGATTGACACTAATGCCTAGAATGAGACCTCTTTGGGAGGGAAGTGTTGTGCTATTCACGTACCGTATTTACTCGAATCTAAGCCGCACTTTTTTTCCAGTTTTCGTAATCCAAAAAACCGCCTGCGGCTTAGAATCGAGTGCAAAGCAAGCGGAAGTTATGAAAAATGTTGGTACGTGCCGCCACAACTAACTTCTGCCGTCGAATATATGTAGCGCTACGCAGGCATGCGTTGTACGCACAAAGATAAATACTGGCGCCAAAACCTCTGCGTCAGTAAATAAATTAAAAAAAAACAAGTGGAAGGCGAGCTTATTTTCTCCGCCGCGAGTTTCGACCACTGCATTTTCATACATTATCCAACGAAGTAAATACAAATTCCGTATTGTTCATTTTCGAATGTAGCACCATTTCAGTGTATTACGAAAATCTGACTGGCAAGACTGTTTGGGATGTTTGTCAATATGACCAACTCTACGTTCTGAATTTTTTCCTATCTGTGAGAAGAGATGGTTGCTAATAGGATCCTGATGAAATATGAATCACATACAGTATTCTCTTCACCATAAGAATAATACGAATATAAATATTTTGCCATGTATTCTTTCGTGTTTGCTGCTATCTCATTTAAATCCTGTCTGCCTAATAAACTACGAAACTAGAGTGAGACAACAGCAAACGCGGAAGAATATACGTATCGTGTCATGTTTATATTCGTATTATTCTTACAGTCAGAAATGAAGCACGGCAAGTGACTAGATTTTTAAATCTAAGATGACTCTAATTTCTGTGCAGAATTTGATGTAATAAAGAAACGGCCGCAAAGATTTTCAAACGGAGAAAAATTTTCGCCTAACTCTCGTTCAGAACATGTTCTATCATACGCAGTCTATTATTTGATTCTTGTTGATCATTATCAAAGAAAGCAGCAGTGTAAGTAACAACAAATAGCAGTCTCTCCATTGTTTCGCTAATGAGACGATTCCTCTCTCTCTCTCTCTCTCTCTCTCTCTCTCTCTCTCTCTCTCTCTTTTTTTTTTTTTTTTTTTTTTTTTTTTTTTTTTTTTTTTTTTTTTTTTTTTTTTTTTAATTGTACGCGGCGGTAGCGCGTACAAAAGCAAGCCATGCCGCGTGCCGCGACAGGCCGTAAACACGCACTATCAGAATGCGACAAACAATGCATGACACAGTGCAGTAATGCATTTTCAGCTTAAGAGTGACGCAAACACCTATAACAAAGAAAACGGCATTTATCAGATTAAAGCAAAATAAGCTATCGATTCAAACCAGACGAAGCACGTGAAAAAGGAAGGGTGCCCGTATAAATACGGACGGAGCGCCTGACACATAGCAATGGCTACGTGGTAAAGCTTAACTGCTAAGCTTACGACGCGAACCAAACTACTGTAGCTGTATCGTCATTCATTCGACCTAAATTGTGTCTCATATTACAATGGACCAACTTCGTTTCGATTTGGAGGTGCGGCCTAAAACTTTTCTCTCCCCTTGAATTTCGAGTCTCAAATTTCAGGTGCGGCTTAGATTCGGGAAATTTTTTTTCCTTTATTTCGAGTCTCATTTTTCAGGTGCGGCTTAGATTCGAGTGCGGCTTAGATTCGAGTAAATACGGTATGTCAGCAGCATGTTTGGTGGAGGGCCTAATTTCAGGAGCGAGTTCCTGTAAGCTCCTGGTGAAATAATTTTGTGAATGATAGACAGCGAGACACCTCACCTCTGTCCCTTCAGCTTTTTCCCTGGCCTAATACATGTAGCATATGTTTTGTGGCCAGTTGGTTTTCTTCAGAAGGCTATTTTGGAATTTACCAACAAATTGTCAAAGGATGAGTTCAAATTCAAGGTAATTATGAACTGTATTAGGCTGTTGGGCACATTTCATATTTTTGTGCATATTTGACTAGTTCCATGTCAACTAGTAAAAAGATGTTGAATGAAGTTACAATTTATTATCTTTTGTAATGGTTTAAATCAGGAATGTCACTTATTTTTGTTGGAACAATATGAAACTGACTTACAGTGATATTGCATGTGAAGCTAGACTAGTAATGACAGTGAAACATCAAAGCTAAATGTTGTAGTTAACCCCATTGTGAAGTGAAGACTTTAATATGCTTGGCACTAAAGGATTGTCAGTTTTTCAGGTCCAATGAACCATGGACCTTGCCGTTGGTGGGGAGGCTTGTGTGCCTCAGCGATACGGATAGCCGTACCATAGGTGCAACCACAACGGAGGGGTATCTGTTGAGAGGCCAGACAAATGCATGGTTTCAGTAGTTGCAGGGGCAACAGTCTGGATGATTGACTGATCTGGCCTTGTAACACTAACCAAAACGGCCTTGCTGTGCTGGTACTGCGAGTGGTTGAAAGCAAGGGGAAACTACAGCCGTAATTTTTCCCGAGGGCATGCAGCTTTACTGTATGGTTAATGGTGATGGCGTCCTCTTGGGTAAAATATTCCAGAGGTAAAATAGTCCCCCATTCAGATTCCCGGGCGGGAACTACTCAAGAGGACGTCGTTATCAGGAGAAAGAAAACAGGAGTTCTATGGATCAGAGCGTGGAATGTCAGATCCCTTAATTGGGCAGGTAGGTTAGAAAATTAAAAAAGGTAAATGGATAGGTTAAAGTTAGATATAGTGGGAATTAGTGAAGTTCGGTGGCAGGAGGAACAAGACTTTTGGTTAGGCGAATACAGGGTTATAAATACAAAGTCAAATAGGGGTAATGCTGGAGTAGGTTTAATAATGAATAAAAAAATAGGAATGCGGGTAAGCTACTACAAACAGCATAGTGAATGCATTATTGTGGCCAAGATAGACACGAAGCCCACGCCTACAACAGTAGTACAAGTTTATATGCCAACTAGCTCTGCAGATGACGAAGAAATTGAAGAAATGTATGATGAAATAAAAGAAATTATTCAGATAGTGAAGGGACACGAAAATTTAATATTCATGGGTGACTGGAATTCTGTAGTAGGAAAAGGTAGAGAAGGAAACGTAGTAGGTGAATATGGATTGGGGCTAAGAAATGAAAGAGGAAGCCACCTGGTAGAATTTTCCACAGAGCACAACTTAATCATAGCTAACACTTGGTTTAAGAAACATAAAAGAAGATTGCATACATGGAAGAAGCCTGGAGATACTGACAGATATCAGATAAATTATATAATGGTTAGACAGAGATTTAGGAACCAGGTTTTAAATTGTAAGACATTTCCAGGGGCAGATGTGGTTTCTGTCGACAATCTATTGGTCATGAACTGTAGATTAAAACTGAAGAAACTGCAAAAAGGTGGGAATTTAAGGAGATGGGACCTGGATAAACTGACTAAACCAGAGGTTGTACAGAGTTTCAGGGACAGCGTAAGGGAACAAATGGCAGGAATGGGGGAAAGAGATACAGTAGAAGAAGAATTGGTAGCTTTGAGGGATGAAGTAGTGAAGGCAGCAGAGGATCAATTAGGTAAAAAGACGAGGGCTAGTAGAAATCCTTGAGTAACAGAAGAAATATTGAATTCAATTGATGAAAGGAGAAAATATAAAAATGCAGTAAATGAAGCAGGAAAAAAGGAATACAAACGTCTCAAAAATGAGATCGAAAGGAAGTGCAAAATGGCTAAGCAGGGATGGCTAGAGGGTAAATGTAAGGATGTAGAGGCTTATCTCCCTAGGGGTAAGACAGATACTACGTACAGGAAAATTAAAGAGACCTTTGGATAATAGAGAACCACTTGTATGAATATCAAGAGCTCAGATGGAAACCCAGTTCTAAGCAAAGAAGGGAAAGCAGAAAGGTGGAAGGAGTATATAGAGGGTCTATACAAGAGCAATGCACTTGAGGACAATATTATGGAAATGGAAGAGGATGTAGATGACAATGAAATGGGAGATGTGATACTGCGCGAAGAGTCTGACAGAGCACTGATAGACCTGAGTCGGAACAAGGCACAGGAGTAGACAATATTCCATTAGAACTACTGACAGCCTTGGGAGAGCCAGTCCTGACAAAACTCTACCATCTGGTGAGCAAGATGTATGAGGCAGGCGAAATACCCTCAAACTTCAAGAAGGATATAATAATTCCAATCCCAAAGAAAACAGGTGTTGACAGATGTGAAAATTACCGAACTATCAGTTTAATAAGTCACAGCTGCAAAATACTAATGCGAATTCTTTACAGACAAATAGAAAAACTGGTAGAAGCCAACCTCGGGGAAGATCAGTTTGGATTCCGTAGAAGTGTTGGAACACATGAGGCAATACTGACCTTACGACTTATCTTAGAAGAAAGATTAAGGAAAGCCAAACCTACATTTCTAGCATTTGTAGACTTTGAGAAAGCTTTTGACAATGTTGACTGGAATACTCTCTTTCAAATTCTAATGGTGGGAGGGGTCAAATACAGGAAAAGAAAGGCTACTTACAATTTGTACAGAAACCAGATGGCAGTTATAAGTGTCGAGGGGCATGAAAGGGAAGCTGTGGTTGGGAAGGGAGTGAGACAGGGTTGTAGCCTCTCCCCAATGTTATTCACTCTGTATATTGAGCAAGCAGTGAAGGAAACAAAAGAAAAATTCTGAGTAGGTATTAAAATTCATGGAGAAGAGATAAAAACTTTAAGGTTCGCTGATGACATTGTAATTCTGTCAGAGACAGCAAAGGACTTGGAATGGATAGTGTCTTGAAGGGAGGATATAAGATGAACATCAACAAAAGCAAAACGAGAATAATGGAATGTAGTCAAATTAAGTCGGGTGATGTTGAGGGTATTAGATTAGGAAATGAGACACTTAAAGTAGTAAAGGAGTTTTGCTATTTGGGGAGCAAAATAACTGATGATGGTCGAAGTAGAGAGGCTATAAAATGTAGACTGGCAATGGGAAGGAAAGCGTTTCTGAAGAAGAGAAATTTGTTAACATCGAGTATAGATTTAAGTGTCAGGAAGTTGTTTCTGAAAGTATTTGTATGGAGTATAGCCAAGTATGGAAGTGAAACGTGGACGATAAATAATTTAGACAAGAAGAGAATAGAAGCTTTTGAAATGTGGTGCTGCAGAAGAATGCTGAAGATTAGATGGGTAGATCACATAACTAATGAGGTGTTGAATAGGATTGGGGAGAAGAGAAGTTTGTGGCACAACTTGACTAGAAGAAGGGATTGGTTGGTAGGGCATATTCTGAGGCATCAAGGGATCACCAATTTAGTATTGGAGAGCAGCGTGGAGGGTAAAAATCGTAGAGGGAGACCAAGAGATGATTACACCAAGCAGATCCAGAAGGATGTAGGTTGCAGTAGATACTGGGAGATGAAGAAGCTTGCACAGGATAGAGTAGCATGGAGAGCTGCATCAAACCAGTCTCAGGACTGAAGACCACAACAACAACAACAACAACAGACAGCGAGAATTCAGGCAATGTCTTCAGGCCACGGGAAAAAAACCCACTTATTCCTGTGCCCACACTTTTTTGCATGAAGTTTGACTAAACAGACAGTAACATGGTCCATAGAAACCCAATGGCTTCTACGACTCTGTAGTTAGTCAGTTAATAAAAGTTTAGTTCATCCACTAGTGGATGGGAACGGTCAGTGGAGACAGTCCTTTTGTCACCTCCTGTTGCTATCTGACATTAGAACTTAGTTTCAGTTTTGATTGTGATAGCGCAGCTACATTTTTCTCCTTCTGAAAAAAGGTGGTCTGTCCAAAATTATTTAATTTTTTTGTTTTCTCTAAACACTTAAGGCCAGTGCCAGAAAAAGACATCTACAATTTCCATTCCCATACTTGTCCTACCTGAGCTCATTAACAGTGAGGCATTAAATCTGAACTTTCTTCTTTAGAACGCATGTTCTCATTGCTGCATGCCTAGTTTTTTTAATATATGTTTTAGAAATATTTTGTATTTTATGAAACGTAGATGACCACAACGTTTTTACATTTTTAGGTCCTGCTGAAGACAACAGTTGGTGACATCGATATAGAGTTATGGTCTAAGGAAACACCAAAAGCATGTCGAAATTTCATTCAACTGTGTTTGGAAGGATACTACAACAATACTATATTCCACCGAGTGGTGAAAGGTTTCATAGTTCAAGGTGGAGATCCAACAGGTACTGGTACTGGTGGTGAAAGTATATACGGACAACCATTTAAGGTATGTAGTCATTTTCCTTTTCTTCTTTTTTGATTTTCTTGTAATTCTTGCTTGGCATTTATGTAATCTTACTGCAAACTATTTCCTCTAGGATGAATTTCATACTCGTTTAAGATTCAATCGCAGGGGTCTGGTAGCCATGGCAAACGCTGGTAAAGATGACAATGGTTCTCAATTTTTCTTCACCTTTGCTGCTGCCCCAGAGCTTCAGAATAAACATACCATTTTTGGAAAAGTAACTGGTGAAACGATCTACAACATGCTGAAACTGGAAGAAGCCCTAGTAGATGAGGTATTGTTTTCATAGTTAATGGTGTTATTTTGTACACAATTTTTAGAATTGAGATGTATGTGACTGTGTCCATATTTCTTTTGTTTTTGTGATGTCTTCGGGTTGATGAATCCTGTGTCATATTTTGTGATGCATCTTCTTATTAAAGATCTTTATCCAATACACAGTCATCCATGTACATTTTGCTTATTCTTGATGTTATAATTAGTTTTCTGTATTTGCAAGCAACATCTTTGAAGCACAGTTTAAGAATTTAAATGTCAGTATTGGTGGTAATCAACTGTGCTTTCCTACATCAACACTACTGGCTCACTATTTGATTTCTGACGTACACGTAATTTTAATGTAATTGTATACATAAAAAATCTACTCACCAAGTGGTGGCAGGAGAACACATATATAAAAGGTATTACAGTCTGCAAGCTTTCAGAGCCAATGGCTCCTTATACTGGCAAAAGTGTTAAAGAGGAAGGAAGAGGGATGAAGGTAAAAGGATTGGTGAGGTTTAGGAAAAGGGGTAGAGTGCAGAAAAGTCACACAGAGCCTCAGGTCAGGGAAGACTTATTGGACAGGATGAGAAGGAAAGACTGAGTTTCATCAGTTGTCGTAGTGAATCACAAATATTTTCATAGTCCTGCCATACTTGTCTTCCATAAACAGTGGCTGGCAATGTCATATAACAGGTAAGAACATATGAGTACGAGTGCTGAACATGTAATAGATGATTCTTTTCTGCTGGTTGCAGAAAGAATGGTTTCTTTGTGTGTCTCATTCACTTGAAAAACTTTATTAAGGTTAACAGTTATGCTAATGGGTTAGTTCCTTTATACTGCCACAACTAAATCAGTTCAAAACAACTGTAGTCCATTATTCTCTGCGTGCCCTTCTGTGTACCAGGCCAAGTGGATTGTGGCACAACTGGAACTTACTTTGTGTTTGCACTTTTATGTATTTTTACAAGAAGAAAAGGGAAACAAAAGAGTTTTGTCAAACTCTTTATCATTTAACGCATCTGCATCTGTACTCTGCAAACCAAGGTGAAGTGCTTGGCAGAGGGTATCTGCCATTGTGCCAGTTATTAGCGCTTTTTCCATTCCTTACACATGTGGGGCACAGGAAGAAGGCTCGCTTAAATGCCTCTGTGCACGCTGTAATTAGTCTAATCCTGCCTTCACAATCCCTGCGGGAGCAACATGTGGGCAGCTGTATCACATGTGCGGATTCATCACATAAAGTTGGCTCCAGAAACTTTTTAAGTTGTTTGTCATATCACATTCTGCATCTGGCTTCAAGCATCTGTCAATTCAGTTCTTTCAGCATCTTTGTGACATTCTCCTGTAGGTTAAACAAGTGTGTGACCATTTTTGTTGCCCTTCTTTGTATTCATTCAATATCCCTTGTTAGTCCTATTTGCTACAGATCTCATACAATTTGGGCAATATTCTGCTAAGGGTCACATGAGTGTTTTGTATGCAGTGTCTGTTGTAGACTGATTGTATTTCCATAGTACTCTACCACTGAACTGCAGTCTGCCACATGCTTTACTTATGACCAAGACTATGTGATCACTCTTACTTCATATACCTAAAAAATTGTTAAGTATTTATGTGAGTTGACAGATTCCAACTGTGCCTCACTGTTACTGTACTATGGTTAAAGGATACTATGTTTTTTTCATTTTTTGAAGTGCACAGTATTACATTTCTGAACATTTAAAGTGAGTTACCAATCTTTGCACAACTTTGAAATTTTATCAAGATCTGACAGAATAACTGTGCAGCTTTTCTCGGACAGTACTTCAGTATAGATAACTACATCATCTGCAAAAATATCTGAGGTTATTATTAATATTGTCTATGAGGTCATTAATACACAACATCAACAGCCAGTGTCCCAACACACTTGCCTGGGACGTACCTCAAGTTACTTTTACATCTTGTCAATTCTCTATCAGAGACAACATGCTGTGATCTCCCGACTAAGAAATCCTCAAAACAGTCACAAATGCCACTTCAAACACCATACAAAAATACTTTCAATAATAAGGGTATGTATCAAATGACTTTCATAAGTCAAGAACCACTACATCAATCTGACTGCCTTGATCCTTGGCTTTCATTGTGTAATGTGAGAAAAGCACAAATTGGGTTTTGCACAGTTGATGTTGTCAGAATTCCTACTGATTAGCATGGAGCAGGTGATTCTGTTCAAGATATCTCATTACATTTTAGCTCAGAATGTGTTCCAAGATTCAGCAACAAATGGATGTCGAGGATATTGTACGGTAGTTTCATGAATCACTTCTGCTGCCCTTCTTATGGATGGATGTAAGATGGGTTTCCTTCAACCACAGAGGAAGTGTTTTATTCATGGGATTTTCAGTATACTTTATTATTCACGAACTGCCCCAGTAGAACGCACGGTACAATCAATCAATGTTGCTTTTGATGGAAGGACTTCCTGTGTGTCCAAATTTGTTTCATCCTTTCAGAATGAAGTCTCTTTCTTTTGGCAGACCACAGTGTTCCAGTCTTCTTATTTCCCTCTGACCAACTTTCCAATCAAATGTCTTTTGTCTGTATGTTTTTCTATCTATAATGTCTGCCTCTGTTATACTATCTACTTTAAGATCCTCCTTAATTGCAGCGATCCATTTAATTGGGTCAGTTTTTGCCTTACTTCTGTTTTCATAGAATTCTACTATTTGTTTTGTCAACCTAGTGGGTGCCATTCTTTTAATGTGGCCATAAAATTTAAGTCTTCGTTTTCTCATGTCACCATGCAGTCTATGTCTGCTTCTATTTTCTTATTACTTCTCACTACAAATTTCTCCATCAGTAATTATGGGGCTTAATATTTTTCAAATAATCTTTCTTTATTTTGAATTTCTTCAATATCCCTATTACTATTTAAAATTAAAGTTTCTGTTCCAGAAAGACATCCAGGTTTGTCTAAGTTAACTGAATGCCTAAGTTTACTGGGTTTGGAAAGTAATTTTTTCTCATAAATATTTTGTGTTAATCTGAATGCAGTTGCCATTTTTTGACAGCGAATTTGTTTGCGGCTTTTTCCAGGCAGTTGTCCTGTCTGATTTCCCCCAAGTATTTAAATTGAGAAACCCTTTTTATTTTTCGATATTTTGCTTCAATATGTGCTATGGCCAAAACAGGTGCTAACTCAGTGACAAATTCAGTATACAATCTGATAGGGGTTCCATCAAGCCCTGAAGCTTTTTTCAGTTATAACTACTTCTACTGTTTCTCAATGCCATTGACACTAATATCTATTTCACTCACATTTACATTGGTACAAGAATTAATTTGGGGCATTACTCTAGGGTTCTCCTTTGTGAAGGAATGTTTGAAAACAAAGTTTAAATAACTTATGGGAATGCAGCCAGATGAAGCTGTTGACAAGAATCAAAATTTCAAGAAGCATACCCTGTCATTTTCAAAGCAAAAGTGCAGTTTGTATACACTAGGAGAAACTCAGGGCTCATGTTTGAAAATGAAGTTAAGCATTTATGCTTTTGCTTTGCTACCCTGAGTTTCAGTTCCTGTCTTGTGAATGGACATCTGGATACTAACTTTGTTGCCACTTACAGCCTTTACACACCACCAGAATTTCTTCGGGCTTTGTGAAAAATCTTTCGACAAAATTCCAGTATGGTAGTCACTGAAGGCTTCACACGTTGTCTTCTTGACAGCTAAACATGTTTAATTCAGCATCTATCTATTTATTTTATTTTTCACATGTATCTGGATGTGGTTGTTCATAGTGTAATACCTTTGATATTACTTTTCAGAATTTTTAGTTTTACTAATATGATTAAGAAGCTAATTAATACCTCAGTTGTTAGCCAAGTAAGTCATAAAATTAGAGTCATTTTTACTGCAGCTGTAAATTCCTCATGCAGATATTGAATAGTAAATAGTGTAAGGAATGTAGCTAAACATAATGGATATTTAGCTTTTTTGCTTACATTTACTTTTTCATGCAACAGGCCAACCATTTTGTAAGGCATTATTGTACTGACCACCAAGGATTGAAAAAGTATAAAGAAAACACCAGTAACCCAGGAAAACATTATGATTAAAAAGAGTATGTTACAACAGTAGTTCAGCATAAAGTACGTTACAACAGGTTCGGCACACAGTTTTAATCTGCCATGAAATTTCATATCAGCGCACACTCCGCTGTGGAGTGAAAATTTAATTCTAGAAACATTCCCCAGGCTGTGGCTAAGCCATGTCTCTGCAATATCCTTTTTTCCAGGAGTGCTAGTTCTGCAAGGTTCACAGGAGAGCTTCTGTGAAGTTTGAAAGGTAGGAGTCTCGGTCCGGCACACAGTTTTAATCTGCCAGGAAGTTTCATATGCTACAACAGTAGCTCAGCAAAACAAGTGAAACTACATTCATTTGTATTATCTATGTATAACAGACTACTGCTTATTTGAGAGTACAGTGGCAGTTGATGCTCTGTGAACCCTTAGTAGTGAGAAATTTTTCTACTGTAATTATTTAATACTAAAAATTTTGCTCTTATAGATAAAAATTTTAAAAATTTGAATTTTTCTTTCCGTTCTTGTCTTTATAGATCTTCATCTTTATCCTTTTTACAATTGATTTTTATTTGATTACATTCTCTCTGTGCTGTTATAACTGATTAATGTTGAAATCACTGTTCGAGAGTATTGTGAGAATTGTAAAAGTTTTAGTGATTGCAGTGAGCTAGAGAATCAAGTCATTAATGACTCTCTCATATGTGCATGTCGAGTCTGTAGTGAAGGCAGAAAAATCGCTGACCAAAAGGCTAGAATTTGATTCTCTCAGGCACTGCTTGAGGCTGTGAAATGTAAACTGGTGAGAGTTATGGTAAGGGTGGGGGTTGAAAGAGATGCTAAAAATAGCAGAGAAAGTGGATAGTTTAAGTTGTATCAAGGTGAAAAGTGCTTATGACCTACTTCAGGAAAAGGAAAAATAACCTCATCCTGGTTCAGAAAATGAGGATGCAGCAGAGTGTGAGTATGAATGGCTCATTAACTCAGGCAGATACCATACAATAAAAGAAAACCCTTACATGGTTTGTAGCAACTGTGGAAGAACTGTTGATTGACATCCACAAGAAATTTTGAGCTCCAAGGTCCAGGTCACTAGAATTGTAAAATCAGTTGCCAGCTTAATCAGGGACAGAATTGGTTTTTCCATCCAAGATGTTAGATGCTGTAAACACTTCAAGGAGCCTGCAGCACTGCTTGAAACGAAAGTATATATATGCGCCATTTACAGAAATACAACTTAGTCATTCAGAATACGCATAATAACAGACTTTGCACTTTACTGGCGAGGGTCCTTTTGGTACAATTTAATAAAGACAGCCAGAGAATTCAGAATGAACTATTTCCTAGTGAAACAAAAACTGGAGAGTATAATTTGAGCTCTGTAAGGAACCTCATTCTAGCAGCAGTACACCAAGAGTCCACATATCGAGTTTCTCATGTACAAGAAGCTGACTTATAGTGCCTGGATTCAAGCATTTACTTAAACATTACAAAACAAATTGGCCTGAGGTTCAGGAGAGAAGGCAAGCCATTCTGCAGTGATAACTATAAAAAGAGGAGCTCCATGTCTTCTCCATGTTTTACCAGTGAATCTGTTTGAAATGTAATTCCCTTATACTAGACAAGGTCCAACAGAAAGTGAAAAATTTGTGTTAATATTATATACAAGTGTGATTTGATAACTGATAAAAAAGCAAGAAAAAACTTTGTTTTGTAAACAGCTCACCTTACTCATCTACATCTGCATCTACATCATACTCCACAAGCCACCTAATGGTGTGTGGCAAACGGTACTTTCGGTACCACTATCTGGTCCCTCCAACCCTGTTCCACTTGTGAACAATGCATGGGAAGAATGATTATCAGTAAGCCTCTGTATTGACTCTTAATTTCTCAAATTTTCTCCTCGTGGAGGTGTGTTTGTGTGTGGGGGGTGGGGGTGGGTGGGGGGGGGGGGGGGGGTGAAGTAATATGTTGTCCGACTCCTTCTGAAAAGTGCCGTCCTGAAATTTCAATAGTAAATCTCTTCATGATGCACAACGCCCCTCTTGTAACATCTGCCAGTGGAGTTTGTTTAGCATCTCCGTAACACTCTCTCGCCAGATAAACAATCCCGTGATGAAATGCGCAGCTCTTCATTGGATCTTCTCTATCACCTCTACCTGATAGGGATCTCATAAGGATACATATTTGGTCCAGCTTTTTCGTCCCACCGGAAAAACAGATTCTGTCAAACTCTACAAAATACTCGTTGACTACAACTGTAATTTCCTCATTTGATGAAAACTTCTTCCCAGTAAGCAAAATTTCAAGTTAGTGTACAGGAAAAAGCCACTTGCAGCTAATTCCTTTGAATTTGGTGGACGAGGAAAGCTCAGTTCATGCACTTTGCCATTGTTGTCACTGATGTGTGGCTTGGTGCATTATCCTGATGGAAGAATGTGCCAACCTTGGTCTTTTTTTCAGTAAAAACAAGTTTTAAACACTCCAACAGTGATGCTTTAGCCTTTTTACTAGTAATCTATGAGAATAATTCTTTGGGAATTCCAAAAAAAAAAAACCAGTGGCCATCAACTTACCAGCTGACAAAATGGTCTTTGCCTTCTTCAGTGCACTTTCACCAATCTTTGGCCATTGTTTTGACTGCCATTTCGACTCTAGTGTGTAATGTTGGATCCAGGTTTCATCAACAGCCACAAATTGGCGCAAAAATTATTGCAGATTGCAGTTAAACAGCACCAGGCATTGTGTTGAAATGTTGTGCTAAATGTGCTTTGGTCAACTGCGAGAAATCATGGCACCCACCTCACACACTGCAATTGACCATGCAGGATATTATGCACTCATTCATTTGAGATGGCTACAGTCTCAGCAATCTCACGAATTTTTATTTGGAGGTCTCACATTACTATTTCATTGATTTTTTGGGTGGTTTCCTTTGTGGTGATCTCTATTGGACGGCTCAAGTGCACTTCTTCTTTGGTGCTTATCCACCCAAGTTTAAATTCATTGATCCAGAAGTAAAAGGTCATCAGTGATGGTGTAGAGTCTACACGAACTTCGTCCATTTCTGTTTTGATTTGTCTTCAAATAAAAATGTTTAATAATAGCACAAAACTCACTTTTCTTCATTTTCAATTGCAGTTGGCACACTAACCAATTCAGATGGCTGTCAGCAATGTAGTGGGCACTGTACATTGTTGAAATTATTTTTCGATCTTTGGATTAATCAAGCTTACCAGCAACAAAGGTGCAAAAAAGTTCTGTTCTTTCATCAAAATTTACCAGACTTATCAAATTACTTTCATATGTGTGGTATCTGATCTGTCAGACATGTCCAACAGAACAGACACCACACTCCAAAATCAGTTGAAATTAAATGGTTCTTCATGCAGAAAGTTTAAAAAACCTGTAGTCAAAGGAATTCAATGCATTAAGTGCAACTTTTGGTTACATGAGAAGTGCGCAAATGTGTGTCTGAAATTTATAAATGACGATATTCAGTGGACATGCCTCGACTGTACTAGTGACAAAAATGCATGACTAACATCTACACCAAGTTCTAAGGATGAAATTATTCGTCTTCTTCAAAGTGACATTGATGCTCTGAAAGCAGAACTGATGTTACTAAAGCAAGAAAATATTGCATTGAAACGTGAAAAGTGTTGTGCATGTGAAAAATCTTCAGTATTAGATGGATCTACTTTGGCAAATACTTGGAGTGAAACAACTGACAAACAATGAAAAAATTCAGCTGCCATTATGAAAGAAAAAGAAACTGAAAATACTGATGAACAGAAAGAACCATTATAATAAGACATAAAGTGAATTCTTTATTATAGGTGACTCATTGTTGAAAAACATAGTCGTACCAAACTCCAAAATCGACGTTCAATCTGGAATCAGGAAGCATCAATTGCATACACACCTAAACAACGTCTTAAACTCAAGAGAGAACGCAGCAGATACGCATATCAGAAATCCAAAAGGTGTTTTTATCCAGGTGGGAACAAATTCGCTTCAAAACAACAGTGAGGAAGAAATTGTAAACGACACAAGAAACCTCATCCTACTGGCCAGAAGACTCCCCGAATTCCAGAATAATAAGTGGCATTGTGTACAGAAGATCGGTGCGTGACAGCTATGTACAGAGAATAAACAGCAATATTAAAGAACAGTGCAATAAACTAGGAGTAATTTTCAATGATCCCAACAAATTTCTAAGTGCAGAGTGTCTACATCTGAATAGGTTGGGCTGAAAAATATTCAGTAAGATGTTCATAGATACTTGCCAGATCATAAAAAATAACAGAAACTTATAAGTAGTGATGGGGTGAAAAACCTTGTGTAGCATTAAGAAAGACAGAACCAAACCATTATCTGGCAGGAAATGTGCTAAAGCATGTAAGTGATAGTCAAAGTAGGTATATTATCCACTGGAATATAAATGCCTTAAACACTGATGCTTCTAACAATAAAAGCTCCAAAATAGATGAATTAGAAATCATTCTGTCGGAATGTGCAAATATTAAAGTTGTTTGTTTAAACGAGCACTGGTTTACTGAGGACACAATTGAAATTCTAAACAAAATAGGGAACTTCAGATGAGCAAGTAGCTTTTGCAGAAGAAACAAGTCATGTGGAGGCTCATGTATACTTCTACATAGTTATATAAATAATGAGACCAGAAACTGTTTTAATTATTTAAATGAAGAATGTGTGTTCGAGAGCTGTTGTGTAGAAATAGTGGACTCACTAGCAAATGTTATAATAATCTCAGTATACAGAATTCCAGGAACATCAACAACAGAACTATTCTTATCTAAGCTTCAAATTATGCTGGAAGACCTTTGCAGAAAGAAAAAAGTTGTAATAGCTGCTGTTTTTAATATTGATATCACATGTGATAGTACCCACACTTCAAGTTTCACTGACTTAGTAAAGAAATATGGTTTCAAATTGAATTTCTTTCTTTGAATCTACCAGAGACAATGGGCAATCAGCAACATGCATTGACAATGTTCTAACTAATTATGTATGTGAAGATGTGTATAAATTTTGTATAGATCTAGGTATTTCAGATCATTGTGCATTGTTCATTGAGCTGCCACAGAAAGACAGGAACATTTCACGGATGAGAACCCATATGAGCAGGAACTTTAACAAAGAAAACTTGCTAATATTTAGTGAGAAGCTAAGAGATAAAACATGACCTTTTGATTATTGTAACTCAAGTGACGAAAACTTTGAGAAATTCCAAGATAGTTTTCTTGGAGACTTTAATGAAACGTTTCCACCTAGACTCTGCAGCAGTAAAATAATAAATACAGTAAAGTGTATTACCCAGGGCATAAAAATTTCCAGTGTAAGGAAAAGGCAACTGCACCGAGAACTAAAATATAATAAAGATATTGATTTCATTAAATATGTTAGACTCTATAAAACCATATTTAAAAGAGTTGTCAAGGCAGCAGACCAACTGGCAAATAACAGGCTAATTTTAAATCATAAAAATAAGACAAAGGCTGTGTTGTCAGTCATTAAATCTGAGTTAGGTGTTAAAGCCTGTAACTAAGACATTCCAAAAGTTGACATTGAAGGAAATACTATTGTAAATCCAACTCAAATACCAGAGTACTTTAATGAATTCTTTATAAATGTAGCAAAGTCTGATGTAGATGTAACAGATTATCACAACAAGGTAAATCCCTTTGGCCTAGGTGAAAACTCTGAAAACTTTACAAAATTCTCAAAAGTTTCTGTGGAGAATGTAGAAAATGCTATTCTAACATTAAGAAACAAAAAACCTGCAGGTTTGGATGGAATACCCACCAAAGTTATTAAAGTGGTAGACAATAGAGTTGCAAACCCACTAGCTCAGATAATAAATCAATGTTTTGAAGAGGGCTGTTTCCCAGAGGTACTGAAATATGCTGAAGTCAAACCACTCTTCAAGAAGGGATCAAGGGAGATCATGGTAAATTATCGTCCTACCTCGATTCTCCCAGTCCTATCTAAAATATCTGAAAAACTTGCTGTTACACAAATCCAAAACTTCATTGTGAAATATTCTGTTATTCTGAAAAATCAATTTGGTTTTCAGCAGGGTAAAAACACCATCGATGCAGTAAACAGTTTCATTGAGAAAATAAGTACATCATTAGACAAGAGAAATAAGGTGGCAGGAATTTTCTGCGACCTCACAAAGACGTTTGATTCTGTAAACCATGCATTGCTTGTTTACAAACTTAAAAAGTATGGCATTAGTGGCAGTGTCCTACAATGGCTTAAATCCTACTTATCCAACAGAAAGCAAAGAGTTAGCATTTCTTCAAATGGCACATATTATTTTTCCGACTGGAAAGAAATATCTCAGGGTGCTCCACAAGGCTCCATATTAGACCCAGTCCTATTTTTCTATTATGTTAATGACTTACCATTAAATATCAGCTCCCCATCAGTTCTGTTCGCAGATGATACTTGTGTCTTAGTTGAAGATCAGGACTCGGAAAAAATTCCCAAATCTGTGATCAGTACCCTCAGTACCTTAGAAACTTGGTTTCAGCTAAATGGGTTGAAGCTAAACATATCTAAGACTCACGTGATGCAGTTCAGAAACAAACAATCAAAATGTGAGCAGATTAAGACTGTACACAACAACCAAGGTACAGAAGTTGACTCAGTCAAATTCTTAGGTTTAAATGTAGATAAAAATTTGAGCTGCCAGGCACACATTGAATACCTGGCCAACAAACTGAGCAGCTTTGCATTTTCAATGCAAATATTGTCAACTGTAACTGACATGGACACACGAAAAGTAGCATATACAAGCTACTTTGAATCCATGATTAGGTATGGTATTGTTGCTTGTGGTATCTCGACAGACATAGTGCGAATACTAAAAATACAGAAAAATCATATGAAATATGTGCACTGCAAATCACAAAGAACCATGTCGACCATTATTTAGAAAACTTAAAATATTAACTCTGCCATCCTTATACATATACGAGATTATTGTATTTTTGTACACCAGACATGAATTATTTGAGGGAAATCATTTTATCCATTCACATGATACCAGAAATAAAGAAAATTTTATGCTCCCCACCCACTGCCTCAAACTGTATGCCCAGGGACCTCAGTACATGGGAATGAAAATTTGTAATAAATAAAAAGGGAACAAGTTGATGCAGATGAATTTGACATGTCTCCTGTACGCAAACCAAATGTATTGCAAATGTACGTCATGAGATAAATAAAACATAATTCAACAATTCAATATAAGTAATCTTGACTGCTATGATATACTCAGTGCAGATGCACAATAGGGTCCAGACCTCCTGTGAGAATACAGGAAACGCTGCGAGCAAATGAGGTAAATGGAGAGCGACACTATTTAGTAATGTGTGATAAGCTGAAAATGAAAATTTGCGTCAGACAGAAAGTGTGCTTGGATAGCCAAAGCAGTTAAGGCGGCTGCTTGTATTAAGTTGGAAATATGGGGTCAAGTCCTGATCTGGCACAAATTATCGACTTCCACTATTGACTTACTCCAGTGCCCAGTTGCAGCTGACCTCGGTACCCCCCTTGAAATAGCTAATCTTTGTATTAAGACCTTTAGTCACTGAAGGTCACGTGGTCTTCTATAAATTCTTTCTCAAAAATCAGTAATGTGGCTCCAGTTTAAAAGTATCTCAATAAGTAAGTCTCACTCATAGTACATAATTAAGATGCTGCACAGGGTATTATGTCCACATATTGAAAATAGGTCATAGGTATGTTACAGCTGAGGCTGTACAATGAAAAAAGTTGTGGAAGTTGTTTGTAGGAAAAGGATTTATATATTTCCCTGCCTCATGTTTGGCTGTATGTGTGAGTTTACAGAATGACAGAAATGACACGTATGTTGATATAGTATGCAGGTGAAAGGTGAGAGACTGTCATTAATTACTTTTATCACACTTTCAAACAAAGCAAAATCCAGAATTGGAATAATGGCATATTATGAAAGAATAGATTGCTGCTCACCATATAGAGGAGACATTGAGTTGCAGACAGAAACAGCAAAAAGACTGCTATACATTTGAGCTTTCGACCAAAATGACTTCTTTTAAGGCTTTCGGCCAAAAGCTCAAAATCATAGCAGTCTTTTTATTCTGCATGCCTGCCACTCAATGTTTCATTTTATCACCTTTCATACTTTTCCCCAATCTACATAACTCTCATTGTCTTTATCTGTGGATACTATAGCTTTCTGCCTACAGTGAAAATATCATTTTTGTGAAAGTACAGTGCCTTGATTTGCTTCTATAGGATGAACGGCCATTGTATCCTCAGAAAATATTCAAGGCAGAAGTACTGAACAATCCTTTTCCTGATGTTGTTCCAAGGAGAGATCCAGCCAAGGAACAAGTGACTGAAGTAAAGAAGAAAGAGAAATCTGCAGGTGTCAAGTAAGTTTATATACTTCTCCCAGTATTTAGCTTCCCTATGGCTCTGAACGTATGTGTGTCTACATAACTGTTTCATAAATAGATAAAAAATTGAAGAGGCAATACTTATTACAACTGTGGCTTTTGAAAAGGCAAATATACCCATGGGTCATATGGTGCCCCTCCCCCCTCCCTCCAAGAAACTGCCACTCTAGGCTGAAGTTTCTGGCTTGTGAACTGGTGATTGCCAGAAGTCCTCTGTAACTAAATGTGCTGGGGATGCTTCAGTGATTGCAGTGTGGCCCATAAGTGGACCAGTGTATACAACAGGGAATGAGGATCTTGCGTTAACAACCCAGGCTGTGAAGGTAGTACTAATCTCTGTGAGATGTACTGTAGCTTCAGTGTGTGCTATATATTGATGGGGGTGGATGGCTGTTAAAACAAAAAGACCATTACGTTGCAACCTCTGGAGCACATACCATACTTCAGTTGTATGAGGCTTGTCCAGATAATGTGGAAATCTATCTGAATTTACTTTTATTTATAAAGCTGTTCATGTGAACAGTGTATTTTCCAACTTATCATTCAGAAACACTGCCGGTGGGGTGGGTTTACTCTCTAAGAGCAATAATAATCACTATACACTAAAAGCCCTTGAACTCTCAGCAAAGAGCATCTATGCAACAAAAGGATACCATTGTGCAACAAGATAAGGAATGTGTTACAAGAGTAGTTTGAAAAGTTCATTGAATTACCACCCGATGCCATCTCTAATGCAGTGAGGCCCACATGTAATAATAGATCAGTTCTTTGAGTAGAGATATGTGGTGTGGATGTCTCTCTGTTGTTGTTCCCATGTAGTGATTTGTGAAGATGGAAAAAACTGAGAATCTAATAGTGATTAAGTACTTCATATAAAAAGGTATGAAAGCAGAGGAAATTCAGGCCGATTTTCAGAACAAACTTGGAGGCTTGATCCTTCATATTCAGATGCCTTCATATTCAGATGTTGCTAAGTGGACAAATGAGTTTTAATTTGGTGTGGACAGCTTAAATGATGATCTGCCTAGTGTTCAGTCCAGATGTGCCCCTACCCCAGAAATTGCTGCCAAAGAGCATAAAATGATCATGGAGGATTGCCACCTGAAAATACGAGAAATTGGGATGTCATCTGAATGAGCATATCATATTTTAACAGTGGAATTGGATATGAGAAAATTATCTGCCAGATGGTTGCCACAACTTTTAACATACAGTTAGAAATGCGTCAGTGCAGAAATATCCAAACAATATTTTACCTTTTTTTCAGGGCAACCAACAAGATTTTTTGATATGGTTTGTGACCACAGATGGAACTTGGCTCCAGTACTATACCCCAAAGACAAAACAACTGTCAAAATACTGAAACCATGTTGATTCACCAGCACCACCACTATCAGATGCAGCTCACACACACATGACTGTTGTCTCCAGCTGCTGAGTCCAGACTGCAAGCAACAGCACATGATGGGAGGAGCAGTCTGGGTGGTGGGGTGAGGAGGATGCTGGGGTGGGGAGAGGAAGAATAGCAGGGTAGGAGTGGTGGGAGCATATGGGGATGAGGTGGGGGGAGAGTAAGGCAGCTAGGTGTGTCAGCAAGCTAGCCGGAAGGGGGGGGGGGAGGGGGGGAGCAGAAAAGAAGAGAAATAAAAATGCAGTGGATGCATTGGTGGAATGGTAGGCTGTGTAGTGCTGCAGTGGGAACAGGGAAGGAGGGGCTAGCGGAATGAAGGACAGTGACTAACAAAGGTCAAGGCCAGGTGGGTTATGGGCATGTAGGATATATTGCAGGGAGAATACCCACCTGCACAGTTCAGAAATCTGGTGTTGGTAGTGAGGATCCAGATGGCACAGGCTGTGAAGCAGACATTGAAATCAAGAACACTGTTTTGGGGAGTGTGTTCAGCAACAGGGTGGTCCAGCTGTTTCATGGCCACAGATTGTCAGTGGTATAAGGGGTTGTTTGTGTTGTTACCCCGGATGATAATTAGACAAAATATTTGTCAGGATTTGTAAGTGGTGAGTCCTTGAGGCACAGCAATACGCGAACACCGAGAAGTAAGTTTAAACAGTTTTATTAACAAAGGCTGATTATAAAACACGCATGCTATGCGCACCCATCATCACTGTGTCTGACATCCTAATTTTGGTCATATCGAAAGGCTCCACGGTGGGCTAAGAAAAGAGACATATTCGTGCCTGAGACCATGCTAGTTAATACGGCCCACTGCAGATGGTGGCTAGTGGCTTACTCACTGCGTCACACTGCGGCCAGACACACATGTACTGACTAAGCAAATTGTCAGCATTCCAGACAGGTCGGCTGGTGAGTGCGTGTTACGTACCGTATGGCTGCGTGCAACCCGTAGACCCTTACATCACTCTACCCAGAGAAAAAGAGCAACCATAGGTGGCTCAAAATGACCTCATGTGCATTATGAATCTATTTTGCCACTTGTGGCTTCAGAAGGCATTGCAACATGTATTTGATTTGCAGACACAGTGATGTTCAGTATAGAGAAGCATTCCTTCAGGATGACAATTTTGTACGTGACAAATGCTGTTGACAGAAAACAAATTAATAAAAGCAATAAAAACACAATACTGACAATCAAGTATGCATTAACATGACTGGATGAATCGAAGGACTTAAATTCTATTTGCTGCTTCAATGAAGCTTAACTCATTATTGGAAGAAATCAAATTTTCATGGATATCCTTAATTAAATAATTGTCTTCAGAAAAACTTGATAAGGAATGCTTCCTGTATGTTAATATGTATGAATCATTGTAATAAACAGATAACATTCTTGTTAATGGCAGATGTCCTGTTGCATTAAATGTAGTTCGCAATACACTAGGCATATCAAATAGTTCACATGATAAATCACAATGTGTGGCATTCAAGATTAATCCACTATTATTCAGTTTGAGTGTAAAGGGTAGCACAGGTGTATCATAATTTTTACATGTAAATGTGACATCAAGGGTGGAGTTAAATGAGAAAATTATATCTTCAGAACATGGTTTAAGAAATGGATGATAAAGATGCGTTAAAATTTTAGGGCAATCATCTCTTTGGGGATGATTCATAAACAATTCTTTGTCACAGCTGTACAGTCTACTATCTAAGAATACTGCCGATTCAGGGCAAATTAACTTATGACTATGTTTACACATATGCAAATCATTTTCATTTAGGGACACAAAATATCTTCAATCCTTGCTGTTCAGTAGATAATCATTCAGTACGTATTTTACATGGATACCTGCCTGTCTCCATTTCACAGGGTAAGTATAAATCTTATACGTTTCAAAATTATGTTTTGACCTAGCAATGGGTATAGAAATAATAACAGTTAATTCATTTTCAGTCATTAAAGAGTTGTGTTGGTTAACTTGTAGTAATCGTATAAATTGTAAGAGTTAACAGGATAAATCATCATATAGGTTGCATCTAGCTTTCGCTCAGTTGGTAGTAGGGTCTGTAAAAATTGTTCTGGATGTAGTAGTACACTGTTCAAACAATCATTTTAACTACTTTCTAAGGCTGTTCTTAAGTTAAGGGCATCAGTTCTAGCATTTGATAAAAAATCAGTAATCCTTAACAAAAGAGTGTTTAAATCGAAGTGTGCACTCACAGAGGTTAATCCTTTGAATAGTTCTTGGATATTTGCATTCGTTTCAGTACGAATTATGTGGAAATGTGAGATAAATTGCTTTACAATCTGCTCAATGAAAACTGTGTGGTTAGTAATGGTTCTTTGCATATTCTTCAGTATGATAATTTCATTAGAGAGGTCAGTTGAATCTGTACTGAACTGTTGTTCAAGAGCTAATATTTTGCCTTTAACTTCCAGTAGTTCTCGACTAGTTAAAGTACCAGATACAGTACGAAGGATACTCCCTCCAAAATCAAACCAGGCACGTTTATGCCTAATTAAAGTTTTGTTTGGCAAAAGCTTTAAAAAACAGTAAATCTCTTGTTCATAGTTAGCAAATGTAAACTTTACCTGCATTTTGGCTGTGATCCAGTTATTATATCAAGATGTACCCATTTCCAAAATTGTATCATTACCCTTAACAGAACAAATTAGATCAATTTGCTTTTTTACAGAATTGAACTGTTGCAGGATTTCACTCAGATTGTACTTGAGCACAAGTTTTGCATTACGTGTTGAAACTACCATGTGTGATCGTGGTTCAAACAAAACACCTGTACTCTGTGGTACTATTACTTCAGCATTAGTAAAATACGCTGTCATAGCAAACATTAGAATGAAAATGAACGTAGTTAATTAGTTCTTAACACTAGAGTTAACAATGAATATAAAATAAATGAGTTTCTTGTGGTAACCTAAGGAATAAAAGGTTTAGCTTCACTTGTGTAATAGCTTTAAGACTAAATTTTCGCTACACATTCACATAATCACATGGCTGAAATAAACACATGCATTGCACTCTCACACACTACACACATTTACGCAAATTGTAGGGGTGTCTGGAACAGGATTGCTCGGAATGTGACGATACCTCAGCCTCAAGTCAGGACTGCGACCTTGCGATTCTCGCTTCCTGGGTTTGAGAACAGCAGGCCTGCCTCTCAGTCAGTCCTCGTCATCTTGTGACACTACAGGATATCTACCCAGAAATGGCTTTACATGATTGACATGAATGACAATCAAATAAAAGGGCAATTGGAGCTTAAGAGTGATTGGTGACAGCACCTCCAAGATTGGATATGGTCCTTCCCAAAACCTCTTAAACTTTTTGACTTGACTCTCCTTTAACACCACGTTGCTCAGATACACAAGATCTCCAACTCGATACTGTGGCACTGCTGCATGGCGGTCGTGTTGTCTTGCTTGCTGAAGAAAGGATTGATGATTTCACTATTTCAGTCCCCTCCATGCTTCCTTTAGCTTGCATGCTAAATCCCTTACGTGTTCATTGCTGATTGTGGCAGTTTATTGTGCAAAGTCCAAGGGTGAATGCAGTCTTCTTCCGCAGACGATCTCATACGGACTTATGCCAGTTGAGCTGCGCATTTTGGCATTGTAACAACTTACCAAGTACAGTAAACAGACATCCCAATTGTTATGTTTGCTGCTCACATAAAGGCTAACCATTTTAATAATTTTTCTGTGGACTCGCTTGACTCTTCCATTTCCTTCAGGGTGTGCTGGTGTAGTCCTTAACTGAGTTATTTGCATGAGCTTACAAGTCTGTTTAAGTAATTCACTCATAAAATTCGTTCCTTGATCACTAATTATACTTAATGGTGATCCAAACTTAAGAATCCATTCTTTTACAAAAACTCTAGAAACATCTCAGCACTCTGATCTGGTATTGGTATCATGAGAAGGTATCTAGAGAAATGATCTAACATTGTCAATATGTATTTGTTTCCATCTTTAGTCTTAGGCAACAGTCCTACGACATCTAGTCTTCTCGTTCAGATGGTTCACTTGTCTCTGGCAGTTCTTGCAATGGTGCTCTACTTTTTCCTGCACTATTCCATCTGTTAAAGGAATCATATTGTGAAACAAACTCAAAAACATCAGCCACCAAAACATTTGGTGTCTTTTAATGTTTGTTGCTTTTTTACCGCAATAACCTGATAATAAAGAATCATGTTTTCCTCTCATGATTTGCTCTTTCATGCTTTCTGGAATAACTAGGCGGTTTCCTTTACTAGTGATTTTGTACAATAATCCACCTACTTCGGCAAAATGTTGATCATTTTTCCATAATTTGCATTGTGGATCTTCTTGAGCTGCTTTTAACTCTTCTTCTCAACTTATTGTAACACACACACTGACCTTTCGACTCATTGCATCAGCATTCACATGTTGTTTACCAGGTCGGTGAATAACCTTAAATTGCTACTCACTCAGTCTTAATGCCCATCTTGTTAATCTGGAACTTGGATCCTTTAAGCTCAATAACCATTTAAGTGTGGCATGATCTGTAATAACTGTAAATTCTCTTCCTGTTAAGAAACATCTGTAATGTGTTATACCAAAAACCAAAGCACAAAGCTCCTTCTCAGTAGTAGTATAATTAGATTCTGCTTTGTTTAATTGTCTGGAAGCAAATGAGATTGGATGCTCATGACAATCAGCTTCTTGAGACAAGATTGCACCTATGTCAAAATTGGATGCATCTGTTGAAAGAATAAAAGGTTTACTGAAATCCGGATAGGCTAACACTGGGGCTGTGGTTAGAGCAGTTTGAAGTTCTTCCATTACCTTTTTGCACTCTGTTGACCAATTAACTCTGGCTCCTTTCTCCAGTAGCTGTGTCATTGGATGTGCTATATTTACATAACCAGCTATAAATTGTCTGTAGAAATTTGACAATCCCAAGAATGATTGTAGTTCTTTCAAATTCTGTGGTTCAGGAAAATTCTTTACATCTTCAATTAATTTTGGATCAGGTTGAACACCTTCACTGGTTATAACATGACCAAGATAGTGAACTTTACTTTGTGCAAAATGACATTTATCTATTGATAAAGACAGGTTTGCACTTCTTATACGCTCAAAAACAGCTTGTAATCTCTCAGTATGGTGCTTCATGTTTTTACCAAAAATTATTACATCATTAAGGTAAACAAGTGCTTGCATTGTGGTGAGCCCTCATAAAACTGAATCCATCAGGCATTGAAATGTAGCTGGAGCATTACGAAGTCCAAACGGCATACGAAGATACTTGTATACTCCTGTTGCTGTTACAAATGAAGTTTTTGCTTGATCATCTGGATGCACTGTTAACTGGTGATAACCACTTGTTAAATAAAATACTGAAAAAGTTCAACATTTGCCCAAGTAATCCAAGGTTTCCACTAAATTTGGTAAGGGGTAAATGTCGAATATGGTCACAGCATTCAAAGATCGGTAATCAACACAAAAACGGAACTGTGGTTCTCCAGAAATTTATTTCTTCTTTACAATTACAACAGGCGAACACCACGGTGGGTCTGAAGGATCTCTTGGTTTTATAATTCTGACTTCTAATTGTTCTTTAACCATGTCTTCTACCAAATCTCTTTGACTGAATGGTATTTGGTAAGGTCTCTGTGTGATTGGGGCTGCATTCCCTGTATGAATATGATGCTGAACTAAATGGACAGGTAAATTTGCATGTTCTCGGAATAAATCTGCATACTCCAACAAAACAGGCACTAAAATCTTCTGTTCATCAGCTGTCAAACGTTCTATTTTCTTCCAAATCTTACACTTCAGTTCATTATTAACTTTGTCTCCTGGTTACAATTTTGTGGTACTGTTACAAAAATCTGTGTTTATAACTGCAGTGTTTGTTACCTGATCTGGAATCTGTATTATGTCACTTTTACTTACGCTCGACACTTCAGCAACTTTCGTTCCTCGTGGCAAAACGACATCCTCATTGCTCATATTCGTTATTGTAACTGGAACTTTTACAACACTCTGTCTCATCATTGTAGTGACACCTACACTTCTGGTAACATAACAATGCATTATATCCAGTAACTTACTTTTCTCGGATCTCTCAATTAATATCAAAGTTCCTTCCTTGTATCGGGGTGACTTAACTTCAACGTAGATTGTCTTTCCTGCTCCCTTGGGAATTTGCTGAGGCTGATCAGTTTGAACATCGACTCAGATGGTTTGAACTGATGCATCGTTTGGGCGGTCCATTCCCACGAGGTCAGTATTGCTGCTCCTTTGAGTACAATCTGAAGAACGATTTCCTAGGTTGTAGTAGCTACGGCTTAGTCTGATCTTTCTTTCTGCAACAATTATTTCTGCCTCCTTAGCGGACGAGAAATCAAATCCAAGTACACCGTCGTAACGTGTTTCATTATTTGAAACCAGTTGCACCCCTGCTGTGTATTTATCTTTATCTTTATTTTCACCTTCATCTTGGCCTTGGCCAAGAATTAATTCTACGTCGACTTCTCCATAGTTACATAGCTTTCCTCCATTTAACCCTCACACTTTTAATAGCGGCGGTTTCAATTTATCCCATTTACCTATACCACACCACATTAATGAGGTCTGTGCTCCTGTGTCAATAAATAGTTTGATGTTTCTACCACCTATCATGAAGTCATTTTCAGTCTGATTTTCACTGAAACTAACAGGAATCACTGTCTTTTGCAAAGGGCGGACTGAGTGGTGGTCAGTACGTCACCGTACTCGTTTAAAGATCTGGCAAGTTGTCTGTTGTTCACATTACCTTTCTTCTTGTTGCAACAATCTTTCGAAACATGACCCTGCATCCCATAATGATAGCAGATTTGATTCTCTTTACAATCTTTATGCTTGTGACCCAGTTTATTGCATCTGTAGCACTGTACTGTTGTGTGAAAAACTCTGTGTTCTTGTTTCAGCATCTCATTTGGTCATCTTAGTGCTTTAACAAAACCAACAGCTGATTCTACTGCTTCCTGAAACGTTTTACATTGTGCCAGTCGAACAGCTTTGCTTACTTCCTCTCCGTGCAACCCATGAATGAATGTGTCCAAGGTTCTCTGGTCAGCTTCGAACAACTGAATGCGATTTTCATTTTCATTTTCTACTAACTTGTACATTTGAGCATTGATGTTTCAAATTCTGTTGGCAAACTGCTTGATAGATTTGTCTCGTCGCAACTGTAAAGCTGCTCTCTGTAAAATCTGATCGTGTTTTTATGTTTAAATCTCTGAACAACAATCATTCAAACTCATTGTAATCTTCTGTTTTTACACAAGTAGGCTCCGCCCTAATGAAATCTTGTGCTGTTATCTGAATTCTTAATTTGTCAACCACTAGCTTATTGGAATCTGTCCATGATCCTAACAGGACGGCACCCTCAAGTTTACGAAAAAACACTTTCACATCATCTTCCAGTTTCCTGCTAAACACTGGTACTGATGGCAATAATGAAAAATTCTTTATTGTAGTTGTACCTGTACTGCATGAACTACCATTTGACAAGTCTTTCAGAATGTTACGCTCGCTCATTTCTGCTTTTAACTGCCAAATATCTTCTTGCAGTTCATTAATAACAGTTTGTAGATTGACAACGTTACTCTGACTGGATTGCAACATTTCATCTAATTTAATGCCAATGAGTCACTCAAATGTAAAATAAAAATCTATCACTGCCTTTCGTATTCTAGCCAAACTGGAGTAGACCTACCTGAATTCCAGCGTTGGATGTCCCCGCGTAGTCAGAGGATGTTCATGCTGCTGCTACTGCTCAAAGTTCACATTGTGCTGCACCTCTTCAGGACAGTAGATTTTCCATAATTATCCCCATGCTGACACCATTTCTGTAAGGGGGTTTTTGTTTGTGTTGTTGCCCTGGATGATAATTAGACGAAATATTTGTCAGGATTTGTAAGCAGCGGGTCCTTGAGATACGGCAGTACACCGAGAAGTAAGTTTAAACAGTTTTATTAACAAAGGCTGATTATAAAATACGCACACTATGCGCACCCATCTTCACTGTGTCTGACATCCTAATTTTGGTCGTATCGAAAGGCTCCACGGTGAGTGAAGAAAAGAGACACATTCGCACCCGAGGTCATGCTAGTTAATATGGCGCGCTGTGGACGGCACCCAGTGGCTTACTCACTGCATCGCACTGCGGCCGGACGCACATGTGTTGACCAGGCAAATTGTCATCATTCCAGACAGGTCGGCTGGGGAGCGCGTGTTATGTACCGTATGGCTGCGTGCCGGAACATTTACGTATGATGGAAATGTTTTACATTGTCGAGTTTGCAAGAAAAATGTTTTGTGGATAAAAAAATTTCAAATAGACCAACATGTCAAGCCAGGTCTTCATATAGCAAGAATGCAAAAGAAATGCCTACGACAACAACTTTTGACAGTGGCAAGTGGTAGTAGCAGGGACTTACCTCCAAAGATAACAAAAAAATTACTTTAACATGGATCTATGGGAGACATTCACTGCAAGTAATATTCCTCTTCTCAAACTTACAAACCATACAAGATGAATCAACATTGCATAAAATTTGCATACCAACAATTTACTTCCATGTTCTGGGAGAAAAACACAATGAACTCAAGGACGTTATTTGGATTTCAATTGACGAAACTACCAACACTTGTGCCATTACATTGTAAATTTAATTGTCGGTGCGTTGAAATAAGAGCCTTCTTCTTCTTATTTAGTGGCCTGCAAAGAACTTGAAAATACAAATCATTCTATGATTGCCAAATTTGTGAATGTGAGGGTATTAGAAAAATATTTCCAAAATCTTCTGCAGTTGAAAGGGTGTTTGTGTTTCTCTCAGATGCTGTTCCATATATGATCAAAGCACGAGAAGCCCTCCAAGTATTTTATCCCAATTTGATTCATGTGACATCCTTTGCTCAAGGAATACATAGCTTTGCTGAAGAAGTGCTATCTACTTTTGTACATAAACTGATGTTATCCACAAAGAAAGTGCTTCTTAAGACACCTGCTCACATCAAGACCTACAATAAAAAACCACCAGACGTGCCTTTACCTCCCAAACCAGTGGTAATCCATTGGGATATGTGGGTCGAAGCTGTGTTGTAGGCGTAGTAAATGACTTTGATAGTGCAGAGGCTTTGACAGTCTGGTCACTGCATGGAAGCATTTAATGATTCCAGTATTTTAAAAGAAGAAATGCTCTGATTAGCACATTAGCACTCTTTTTCTCATATACCTGTGAGTATTAAAAAGCTTGAAACTCGAACTTTGGTGTTCACTGAATCTATTCAGTTAAGGAATAAAATTAGTCTAGTGAACTCCTCATTACCGGAGGTATTCCCGAGAAAACTTATAGAAAAGTTTGAAAACATGAACACTAACTCTGGCTTTGGACACTTGTCCCAAATTGATAGTTTTATTAATGGTATGGGTGAACTTTTGCCAGAAACAGTAAGCACCAACATAGCACCCAAATTCAAATACTATGCAGTTACCTTAATTGATGTGAAATTGTCCTTTTCTGCTTATAAAAATGTTTTGTGTGATCAAAGACACCATCTTACAGTACCTAATTGTTTATGTTTACAATAATTGCAAAATGTAAAATATTTTGTAAATCATACTTTAGTATGATAATATTAATTAAAGGTTAATTTTGTTCATAAATGTTGTTTTTTATATAAAGTATTATGGTGTTTTTGTGCATGCCCCTCTGTGTGCAATATATCTTGAAGTTGGACCTGCGCATATTGATTGTTCCGTTTTGACTAACTTGCATCGAATTGTCTTGCAACAGCATTAGCAGAGAAGGAATAATAGTTGAAACCTGGTGTGCATCTTCTTTTTTGCATTTTTTTTAAAAAGCTTAGCTCAAAGAGGAACCTACCTATCCACTACTACAATGTATAAAGATCATGAGATCAGCATTCTAAATGTCCCGATTTTTTTGCATGGCCACATTCTTCCTTGCAATTGATTTTCACAGGCCCAACTTCGAGATGTATTACATGCAGTAACTACTTTGTTTTTTATTATTTGATCTTTGTTTCGACCCTTTCATGCATATTTTGAGCTTTTCTTGTTGCATACAATCCAATCTCAAGTAATTACGGTCTGTGAAAGCCTCAATGAGACTCTTGGTATAATTCAAGAGGGACTGCTCATTGCTACAGATGTGATGGCCACGGGTGCCTGGGCTGTGTGGAAGGAACTTCCTGGTATGGAGTGAGTGGCAACTGTTGAAGTGGAGGTATTGCTGCTGGTTAGTAGGTTTGATATGGATGGAGGTACTGATGTAGCCATCTCTTAAGGTGGAGGTCAATATCGAGGAAGGTGCCTTTTTGGGTTGAGGAGGACCACATGAAGTGAATGGGGAAGAAGGTGTTGAGGCTCCGGAGGAATGTAGACAGGGTGTCCTTACCCTAGGTCCAGACCTCAAAGATCTGAACCAGGTAAGGGGTTTGGGATTTGGAAGGATTCCATTAGATGGCCAATGAATAGGGGATGGGCCTAAGGATTTGAGGAGAGATTGGAGATTCTGCTAGATTTCTGGAATGTGGTCCAACTACAAACCCTGCTACAGTAACCCCATTCCAGAAATCTGCAGGATCTCCCATCTCTCCTCAAATCTTTAGGCCCATTCAGAACCTCTCCCCAAAGTCTGTCTTTCTGCTCACCCTTACCACTCCCTGCACTCCCGTCTTCTACATGCTTCCTAAAGTCCATAAACCCAACCACCCAGGTCATTCCATTGTGGCTGGTTACTGTGCACCCACTGAGAGAATCTCTGCTCTTGTGGACCAACACCTTCAGCCTATTAATGGCAACCTACCCTCCTATATAAAAGATATCAGACATTTCCTCCACCAACCCTCCACAGTTCCTGTTCCTTTACCATACGGCGCCCTGCTCATTGCTATTGATGCCATCTCACTTCAAACTAATGTTCTTAATGCCTATGGCCGTGCTGGTATTGAACACTACATTTGCCAATGCCTGACAGATTCCAAACCTACAACCTCCTTCCCAGTCACCATGAGCAACTATATCCTCATCCACAGTTCCTTCTCTATTGAAGGCACCATCCAAAAACAAATCTGGGGTATGGCAATGGGCACCTACATGGCACTATCCTATGCCAACCTATTCATGGGCCATCTAGAGGAATCCTTCCCAGACATCCCCCAGACATCCAGAATCCCAAACCCCTCACCTTGTTCAGATTCATTGAGGACATCTTCGTAATCTGGATTGATGGTGAAGAACACACCTTTTCCACATTCCTCCAGAACCTCAACACCTTCTCCCCCATCCACTTTACCTGGTCCTCTTAACCCAACAAGGCACTTTCCCCGATGTCAATCTCCACCTCAAAGATGGCTACATCAGTACCTCGATACATATCAAACCTACCAATCGCCACCAATACATCCATTTTGACAGCTGCCACCCATTCCATACCAAGAAGTTGCTTCCATACAGCCTAGCCACCCATGACTGTCACATCTGTAGTGACAAGCAGACCCTCTCAATATACAGAGCAAGTCTCACAGAGGCCTTCATAGTCTGAAAGTACCCTCCGAACCTTGTACAGAAACAGATATCCCATGTTTTATCTCTCCAGTCATCCACCTTCTTCCATAGTCCCACCGTCCAGCCACAGAGGAGTCCTGTGACTCAGTACCACCCAGGACTGGAGCAATTGAATCACATTGTCCTCCAGGATTTTGAGCACCTCTTGTTGTGCCCTGAAATGATTAATGTCCTATCCACTATCCTATGCACCGCTCCCCCAGTGCTATTTTATTACAATGATCATTTCACACTATGTAGGTGGGTGCCAACAAAATATTTTCGCATTCAGAGGAGAAAGTTGGTGATTGAAATTTTGTGACAAAGATCATGCAGAAATGAAAAACATCTTTTGTTTTAATGATTGCCACTCCAACAAGTGTATCAAATCTATGATGCTTACCCCATACTTCACAATAATACAAATCAAACCGCCCTTTCTTGAACTTTTTTGATGTCCTCCATCAATCCTAATCAGTGCAGATGCCACACTGCACAGCAGTACTCCAGAAGAGGATTGACAATGGTAGTGTAGGCAGTCTCTTTAGTAGACATGTTGCATGTTCTAAGTATTCTGCCAATAAAATGTAGTCTTTGGTTTGCTTTCCAATGATTTCAGTTTAAGTTATTCGTACTTGTAATCTTAAGTATTTAGTTGTAGCAACGGAAACAAACTTTGACAATATAATGTAATTGGATAGATAAAAAATTACTCACCAAGTGGTGGCAGAACACACACACACAAAAGAAGTTTATAATTAGGCAAGCTTTCAGAGCCAGTAGCTTCTTCTTCATGCAGAATGGTTGAAGGGGAAGGAAGGAAGAAGGGTGAAGGTAAAGGACTGGAGAGGTTTGGAAAGAGGGTAAATTTCGGAAAAGTCACCCAGAACCGCTTGTCAGGCTAGACTTACCAAACAGGATGAGAAGGAAAGATAGTCTCATTCTGTCCCGTAAGTCTCCTCTGACCTGTAGTTCTGGGGGACTTTTCTGAAATTTGCCCCATTTTCCTAGTCCTCTCCAGTCCTTTTCCATCACCCCTTTCCTTTCCCCTTCAACCCTTGTGCCTGAAGAAGGAGCTACTGGCTCCATAAGCTTGCCTAATTATAACCTTCTTTTATGTATGTGTTCTGCTGATGCTCGGTGAGTAGATCTTTTTATCTATCCCTTTACAAATTTCTGCTTGTGTCTGTGTATATGCGGATGGATATGTGTGTGTGCGAGTGTATACCTGTCCTTTTTTCCCCCAAAGGTAAGTCTTTCCGCTCCCGGGATTGGAATGACTCCTTACCCTCTCCCTTAAAACCCAAATTCTTTTGTCTTTCCCTCTCCTTCCCTCTTTCCTGATGAGGCAACCGTTGGTTGCGAAAGCTAGAATTTTGTGTGTATGTTTGTGTGTCTATCGACCTGCCAGCGCTTTTGTTTGGTAAGTCTCATCATCTTTCTTTTTAGATACAATTACATTATATGTATTTACTTTAACTGACAACCTTTAGATTTGCGTGATTTATCATGTAATCAAAATTTAATGGATTTGATTTAGTTCTCTTATGGATGACCTCACACTTTTCATTATTTGGGGTCAATTTCCATTTTTTGCACCATACATATACTTTGTCTAAATCATTCTGAAATTGATTCTGATCTTCTGATGATTTTATTAGACAGTAAATGCTATAATCACCTGCAAACAATCTAAGGTGGTTGTTCATATTGTCTCCTAAATCATTTGTCTAGATTGTGAATTGCAGAGGACCTATAACACTTCCTTGGGAAACACTTGACGCCACTTCTGTTTTATTTGATTATTTTCTGTGAATTACTACAGTTGTGACCTTTCTGACAGGTACTTATTAATCCAGTTGCACAACTGAGACAATGTTTCACGGACACGCAACTTGATTAGAAGTCACGTGTGATGAACGGTGTCAAATGCTTTCTGGAAATCTAAAAATATGGAATCAATTTGAGGTCCCCTGTTGATAGCACTCATTTCTTCATGTGAATAAAGAACTAATTGTGTTATTTCCTTTTGTGAGTAATTGTGTGACCTGTGCAACTTTCAGGTCTTTAGGTACGGATCTTTCATTGATCGAGCAGTTGCATATTATTGCTAAGTATGGAGCTATTTTATCAACATACTTTGAGGGGAACCTAATTTGTTTACATTCTGGACTGGATTTAAGCTGCTTCACTACACCAAGGATATCTACGAGGGTCACTCCAAAAGAAATGCACACTATTTTTTATTTTTAAATCCATATTTTATTCTACATGTTTGAAAGTTTTACACTGTGTAGATACATCCTATAGGAACAATATTTTCATTTTTCAACATAATTTCCATCCCTTTCAACTGCCTTATGCCATCTTGGAACCAGCGCCTGTATACCCACACAGTAAAATTCTGGACCAACCTGTTGGAGCCACTGTTTGGTACCGTGCACAAGGGAGTCATCATCTTCAAACCTTGTTCCACGAAGAGAGTCTTTCAGTTTCCCAAAGAGATGATAGTCACATGGAGCCAGGTCAGGACTGTAAGGCGGGTGTTTCAGTGTTGTCCATACAAGTTTTGTGATCGCTTCCAGGGTTTTTTGACTGACATGTGGCCGTGCATTGTCGTTCAACAGCAAAACATCCTGCTTCTGCCGATGTGGTCGAACACGACTCAGTCGAGCTTGAAGTTTCTTCAGTGTTGTCACACATGCATCAGAATTTATGGTGGTTCCACTTGGCATGATGTCCACAACCAAGAGTCCTTCGGAATTGAAAAACACCATTGCCATAACTTTTCCAGCAGAAGGTGTGGTTTTTAATTTTTTTTTTTTCTTGGGTGAATTTGCATGATGCCACTCCATTGATTGCCTCTTTGTCTCTGGTGAAAAATGATGGAGCCACGTTTCATCACCTGTCACAATGTTTCCAAGAAATTCATGTCCACCATTCTCGTACTGTTCCAAAAGTTCGCTGCATACTGTTTTTCTTTTTTCTTTGTGAGCCACTGTCAACATCCTGGGGACCCACCTGGCACAAACCTTCTTTAATGCCAACACTTTCAGTATTCTGCAAACACTTCCTTCCCCTATCCCAACATAGATTGACAATTCATTCACAGTAATGTGTCTGTCAGCAGTCACCAATTCGTTAACTCTCTGCACATTGTCTGGAGTGTGTGCAGTACAAGGCCTGCCACTGCGAGGACAATCCTCAATATTGACGCACCCGCTTTCATCACGTAACCTGCTTGCCCACTGACTAACTGTATTGCGATCGACAGCAGCATCTCCATACACCTTTTTCAACCTCTTGTGGATGTTTCCCACTATCTCGTTTTCGTAGCACAGGAATTCTATAACAGCACGTTGCTTCTGACGAACATCAAGTGTAGCAGCCATCTTGAAGACATGCTGTGACGGCACCACTCACGGGAACAGGTTGAAAAGTGTGCATTTCTTTTGGAGTGACACTCGTACTTCTAAGTCACTCATGTTGGCAGCTGTTCTTGAATCGAATTCTGGAACATTTACTTCATCTACTTTGGTGAAGGAATTTTGGAAAATGATATTTAGTTACTCTGTTTTAGTGGCACTATCATTTCTAAAATTACCATTGCTAATGAGCTGAGCAGATGTTTATTGTCTTGCCCCTGGTGTACTCCACAAATGACCCAATTCTCTTTGGATTTTCTGCTAGATTTTGAGACAGAGTTTTATTGTGGAGACTATTAAAAGCATCTCACATTGAAGCCCACGTAAAATTCGCGCTTCAGTAAAAGATTTCCAATCTTGACAATTGTGCATTCTTTTAAATTTGGCATGCTTTTTTCATTGATTCTGCAACAGTGTTCTGACCTGTTCTGTGTACGCTGGGGATCAGTACAATCTCTTATTAATTTATTTGGTATATACCTCTCAGTTGCCAGGGGCACTCCATTAGTACCAGTAGTTCCTCTTGGAAGCAGATAAGACTGGAGACAGGAGACTCTCTTGAGCTCTTCTACTGTGTAGTTATGGAAATTGGGACTCCTTCCACTGGTTTTTGTTGTCAATTGAAAGCCAGCTCCAGGGGGAAAACTAACTTTTGAAGAATCTCCTCATGTACAAGCACATATTGGCAGCATTCAGTAGGTTATTTTTGAATCTTGTCTGTAAGAAGTGAAAGGTGCTGAGGTTTTTGTAATAGCATGAAATACATACAGTAAGTCATAGAGCACTGCTATGTGCAGCTCATCTGAGTGGTCGGCGCACGGCTGCAGCATGCAAGAGAGAGTGTGAATACACTTTGCATAATTTTGCTAAGTTGCTGATGGTGACCGATGATGCATCGGCTAATGACAAGACCAACTTAGCCTTTGTCTATGGTCACATGGATGTCAGGCATCCTCACTGTCTTACATATAGGTTGAGAATGTGCAATATGTGCATGTGCAGGGCAATCCATTACCAGCAGAATTGGGCAAAATTTACTCGAATAAGAATGCAAGTAAAAATTATTGTTTGTTGTTCATGAATAACAAATCAAAATATTTATTCAAAACATTATTCATTTGTACAAATGAAACATTTAGGTGTCATCTGTAAAAAAAATAAAAATAATAAATAAATAAATAAAATAAAAATAAAAAAAATTACTAATAATGAATAAAAAATTATTTTTGTGGCTTTTAAATTAGTGCTCATATCAGCTCGTTTTTCAAACATATCATCAGAAAGTTTATGAAAAGGAAAGTTGCCGTCACCATATAGCAGAGATACTGAGTCGCAGATAGGCACAAATCTATCCTGGCTTTTCCATTGTTTGATTCATCAGAAAGTTTAATTGATTTTCAAAGTTTTACCATTGTGACACAGTAAAGAAAATATGTTCCACACATACTAAGAGGATATCGGTGAGCAATATCTTCTGAAGTCGTCTTTATTTCAGGATAACAACATAAGACTTTTAAATCGCAATCTTCTAATTACAAATAGAAAAATCATCAATTTTGCTGATTTTGTGGCAGATAACTTCATTCGTTGTGACACCTTGTTAGCTTCATCTCCAAATCACATACAGAATAAATATTCTTTTTATGTCATAACATCGTTTGGAACTCAAGGCTCAATTTCTTCAACATTTATTTGGCTATAATATAACTGTAGTTTGTTCTAAGCCTTCTTTGGAAACCGAGTGAGGTGGCGCATTGCTTAGCACGCTGGACTCGCATTCGGGAGGACAACGGTTCAATCCCGCATCTGGCCAGCCTGATTAAGGTTTTCCATGATTTCCCTAAATCACTTCAGGAAAATGCTGGGATGGTTCCTTTGAAAGGGCACAGCTGACTTCCTTCTCCATCCTTCCCTAATCCGATGAGACCGATGACCTCGTAGTTTGGTCTCCTCCCCCAAATCAACCCAATCCCTCTTTTGGTCACCAACAGCAATACAGGTGAACTGTTTGTTTTTAAATTGTGGGTAAGGCATTGCAGCAATAATTGCAGTTGGTGTAGAAAGGTGAAATTAGTCTTCCAGTTGCCTTTTGGAACCTTCTTGATAAAAGAGTTACCACTGTGCTGTAATATTATGAACTCTTTTTATGTTCTCAAACCCAGTTTCTCTACCAAAATTTTTCAATCTCCAAGCTCTATATAACTGCACAGATACCTGAAAGATAAAGAAAACTGTTCAATCTTAAAACAGATAGCTCTTTCAGCGCTAGCTCTAAAACATTTTAGGATGGCTTCAAATGTCCAACAGCATTCCAAAAGCATTTCAGGAGACTTCAGATTTTAAGTCTTTTGATGTTAGTCATTAGCAGCCACTGAGTTGTTATTTTGTTCCACTCATTTTGTAGCACAGCAAACACTAATGAGACACCCATATCCAATAGTGTTAGCAGTCTTGATACAGTGAAGTTGTTGCAGGTTAAGTGTTTCTGTTGGCTGCTTTCTCATCTGTGGCTACTTTATGCAAAGCATTCCCAGATGTTAGCAGGGGAAGTGCAGGTAAGGGCAGACTCAATTGAATTGGGCCTCTTCAGTAGTGTTAACTGCTAAGGCTACCCACATACCAAGCATTTTTATCTTGAATTTGTTATTGTGTAAAGCAAGTAAAGCTGTGCTCAACCCGTAGGTTGGTCTGAACACTACAGTACTTTACTAGGCATAGTGGTGTGCCTTATACTTGCTTCCACCTCTGAATCAACTTATACGGCCAGTTTAGCTAGTCAGAGGGGAACTTAGAAGTCAACATTTACTCCAAAAAATGGCACAGCTTGATGTGGCAGTCTGCTCATTGCTTGAGGTGAAAGAAGCCATAAGTAGCAGAAAACATCATAGGACCAATGGTGGTCAAACCCCATGCCTTTAGCTTTGTAGTTTGGAACTTAACCCACTGAATACATTTCTGTATAAAACATTAAGAAGTTATTTATCAAATATAAATTGCACTGATCCAAGGGAAAAAACACTAGAATTTTGTACAAGAAGTAAACAAATAAATCACAATGGCGTTCTAAGTGATTCATTATGTAAGTTATGAGTAGTAAATAGGTACGGAAAAAAATCATTTTATTTCATAACCAAATTCAGTGTTTTTATTGCTGAATTTGCATTATTTTTTGCCAGAATTTATTTATTTTCTATTTATTTATTTATTTTACCAAATTCCATGCTTCTTGCAAAATTCTGCATTTCTTCCCAAAATCCCTGTTGTTTTTGCCAAACTCTGTGTTTTTCTTTTTCCAAATTCAGTGGTGTGCCAGGGTCTACATTTTTTTATGCAAATTCGGTGTTTTTTGCCAAATTTTGTATTTTTGCCAAATTCAGCGTTGTTTGGTGTTTTGCCAAATTTTGTGTTTTTTTAGCAAATTTGGAAGTCTTTTGCAAAATTTGGTGGTTTTTTAACCAAATCTCATGGTGTTTTTTGCCAGATTCAGTGGTGGTTTTTTTTGCCAGATTTGGTGGTGTCTGTTGTGTTATTTTAAGATCCTACACAAATCCCCAATCTCGAGGAGGGTAGAAGCCAAAATGCAGTTTTAACATTCAGTAATTATCTGCTACAACTATTAGTAAGTTGCCATGTTTATTTTTGTAACATTTGTATAAATTGAAAAATTACAAATTTTTACAAATGTAATAAAAGTCACCAATTTCACATTATTTTGCTAAAAACTGTTAATTTTGTGCTATTTTTTCATTATCATTTTTGCAAAATTTTCCTGATCCTAACAATGAACAACAAATAGTTATTTGAATTCACTGAGAAGAATAATCCCTTTCTCCAGGAATAGTTTATTTACAGTAAATGTGTTTCAATGATCTACTTACTTGCATAGTTGTCGAGGTAGAAATAAATTTGAATAATGCTCATCTTTGCTTGCCACTATGCCTTGTGCTTCCTCCGTCTTTCCAGTCACTACAGTTAACTTTATCAACTGTAATAGGTCCTAGTAGTTCATTTGCTCAATTTACTGGTGAGAGCCATCAGTATAGCTGAAATGAAGTTTTTCTGTTAATTATAGACAGAATTGACAATTATAATCAGTTGTCACATTCATCAACCTATTTTTTATTTTTTTATTTTTTATTTATTTATTTATTTATTTTTTTAACATATCTCATTGTCAGCGCAATTTCAGCTGCAGTCTGAATGCAAACCTTATTTCATCAGCTAATCATTCATGCAAATTTACATTTTCACAGCTAACTTGGAGACCCTCAAGAACATTCAGTGTTTGATTATCCCTTTAATTTTCATTATAAATAATCATACAGAGTCACTGTGGTATATTTGGCGAATCTCAGTATATAGCATGCACATTAGAAAATTTACAGATAAAAAATTTTTAATTCTTAATGCATTCCACTGCTTGCTGGACCCATTAGTACCACCGCATTGTGGTAGAGCTGTGTAGAGCCCATGTTTCTTTAGGAGTGTGTCCAGCCCACGCGTGCTCAGTGACTGCACGCCCCTGTTTGGGCGAGTGAGGAAGCTACCGGTCTCATGCTTCCACACATACTACAAAGCGAGTGGTGGGGAATGAACTCTGCTCATGCTGGTTCGCCAGGTGGATGCAGTGCTCTAGTAAATAACTTCCACTGTGATCTGTTATTGCTAACTTTTTCCACTGACTCAGCATTCGTGTGTGTCTGGCAACAAAGTGCCCATTAATGAGGCATTCAGTTGGAACTCTGATGCAGTGTTATGGCCCTATAAAACCACACCACAGCCCTAGCACTGCAAAGTATTAACTAAGGATAGCAGGAAATTGATAACTCATACATCACAGATTGCTAATGTCCCAGGGTAACCTTAAAAACATGCCTCACAAACCCTCCAATAGATATTCGCATCTACATGGGCTTTCACCTGCAGATTATAATTACACAAATATCTGCAACTTCACAGACATCTGCACTTGGGATAATGTACAAATTCTTTGCTGAAAATCGGTTATCAGAAGTTCTCAAGATTTTTTAATGGCTTTGAGCACAAGATATAAATGAAGTGACATTATCAGTTTACCATTTTATTTGCTTTTGATCATATCGTAGTTTAAGATGAGAGTCAAAGCAATTTCTATTTTCACAAATATACCTCATTCTCCACATTTAAAGTGACCAATACTCACCTGAGTTGTGATAGTAGAATAAATAATACACCAAAAAAGTGATGGGTATTTTGCTTTTGAAAAAAGATACACATAAAAAATCTGCAATTACTTGAGTTAAAGATATAAACTACGCTTTACTATAAAGTTTTTTATGAATGTTATTAGATAAATATGTTTGCTGATAATAGAAGCTCAATCATAAAGTACCTTTTTTATGACACTTTTCTTCTGTCACATTAAAGATCTGTTCATGTACAGGATTGTTTCAGCATTCTTTCTCACTACCACCATCACTTGAGCAGGAAATTATTTATCAAATAAATTAAAAATCACTGTCATACTTAGATATATGTGTTATTGACAGGAATTTCAAACTCCTATCTTTTGGTGAAGAAGCAGAGGAAGATGAAGAGGAAAATGAGGTAGCCAATAAAATGTATGCTGGACGTAGCAAGTCAACACATGATGTTCTCAATGATCCAAAATTAAGTGCAGTGCCTGCAGTAGATATGAATCAGAAAACAAAAAAGAATAAGAATGAAGTGAGAAGTGAAAATGATGAAGATAATAGTAATGCTTCAGCAAGTGAAGAATCAGCTTTGAGTGGTGATGAAGATGTTTCGAAGAGAGGTTGGAACTCGGATGAAGAAAAGCAAGTACAGTTTATTATTATTATTATACCATCGTAAAAGTTGTGGTCTAGTGAAATAAAATGTGGCTCAAAAGACTGAAACTTCTACACAATAAACTTTCAGTACCTTATTGAGAAGATATAATTCAGCCTTATTAGTTAAATCTGTGATTATTGTTTACATTTTTATTAAAATTATGGACTACTTCATTCTCTCTCTCTCTCTCTCTCTCTCTCTCTCTCTCTCTCTCTCTCTCTGTGTGTGTGTGTGTGTGTGTGTGTGTGTGTGTGTGTGTGTGTGTGTATTTTGTCTGTTTTATTGAATCAAATACTGCCTACACTATTTTTATTAGGTTTATGTCTGAATAATGATTTTTTTTCCTCAGGAAGGAAACAGCAAATATACGGAAAAAGTTAAAAACTGAATATTCTAAAACTGAACAATCTCACAAAAAAACTGTTCCTGATGCAAAGGAATCTGAAAGTGAAGGGGAAGATTATTATTTGGGTCAAGAGCAAGATAAAGAGAGGAAAAGAAAAATGTAAGTATACTCTACAGTTTCACTTTTTTTAAAAGAAATTTATTGGCCTCCGCTTTGTAATGGAAGATTCATGTAGCATCACACAGGCACTTTCTTTGGTCACTCAGGATTGCGTTGCAAAAGTCCACTTGGCACCCACAGGTTGGACAAAGGTATGTCACCCCTGAAGAGGTCATTGTAAGCACATGTCTACATGCTCATTTCACAGTTAAGTTTTTGAGCTGGGCTCCATCAAGAAACTTGCTACTGTCCTTGAACTCCTCCACCTGTGCCATCAACTACCTTCTCCCATGTGCTACAGTTTGCATTAAACACACTATACCGTGATTTGTGCAGTCTTTTAAAGTGCAATATAGGTTTCGTGATGGCATCTTGGCAACTGCTACTATCTCACTGAGTACTGTGTGTCAGTGAAGAGAGGAGTGATACATACAATTTAAGTGTCCTAGCCACCACATGTGACGTTCCTTAAGAATGGCGGTGATAGTCTGTAGCTTCACAGTATTTAGGACTGTCTTATTTGTCACATGGTGTCTCATTATTATGCCTAGAATATTTTGTAAGCACTGCAGATGAAAGGTGTTGAGCTTATTTTCTGGTTTAGCATATGATGTCCACATCTTATCTCCATGCAAGAGGGTGCTCAGCACACATACTTGGTATACAAGTATTTTTGTGCTCACTGCAAGGTGTTTGTTGTCCCTTACTCTCTTGCGAAACTTCCTAAAAGTGTTGGATGCTTTGCACATCTATCTCATCATCCAGAGAGAGATCTTCTAACACTAATGACACAAGGTAGCAAAATTTGTCACCTATATGAATTAGAGAGCCATCCGTTATTATGACAGACAAAACAATGTATCCTTGCGCCATTACCACAATCTTCTTTACACTCACAGACATAAAGAAAATCTTACATGCAGTAGCAAATTATTTATCGATAAGGCTTTGAAGGTTGTCTTGAGTTTGCAATACAGATGCTGTATTGTCACAAAATAAAATGTTTTTTACAAGTTAGTCCTCACAGTAGCTCTTGGATCTAAGTAGTGAGCTGATGAAAGTTTCCAGTTAACTGTGATATGTAGGTAGATGCCCTGGTTTTTTTCACTGAAAGCAACTATGAGAAGTATCAGGAACAATATATTAAACAAGTTTGGGGCCAATTTACAGCCCTCATGAACTTCCCTTTACACAACAAAAAGATCAGATCTGCTTTTACCAAATACCACAGCACAGTCCATATTGCCATGGAAAGCACTGATCATCTTAAGGAGTTTTTGAGGACACTCTGTCTTCACTAGTGAAGTATACAGTACCTCCCTGTTGATTGGTCAGATGCTTTATGTAGGTCAATCAAGGCAATGAACAAGGGGGTCTTCTGCTCTAACCTTTTTTTTTCTGAATTTGCCTAAGTGTGAAGATCGTATCAACAGTAGGGCACTGTGCTCAAAACACACCTTGAAACTTAGGGTGCACACACTTTGGAGGCTTCTCAAGTCTGCCCAACACCACTCTGGCAAACACTTTTCCGATGATATGCAGCAAAGAAATTTCATTTTAGCAATTGCAATCATTGTGATTTAGAAGTTATATGTCAAGAAAGGTATAATTTGCATGTAAAAACTAATCTCCTTGTCCTGCATGTCATTCATTGAGCCATAGCATTCTGTGCTTGTAAGCATGAAGGGAAACAATCATGAATGTATAACAAGATAACTAAATATCAGCTATTTTAAATTGCATATTGACATCACACCGTTAGGTAAGATTAACAATAACTTTGCCTGTGTAATGTTGATCAAGGACGCCATTTACTCTACTTGTACAAGAAGTGCTATAGTTCTATAAACAAGTAAGTCAGTAAAGACAAAAAGAAAAAAAAGAAAAAAAAGACTCCTGCTTTTCCAATTACGTGGTTGAAATCTGTTTATCTGCCTTTTCACATTTGAAGCACATAAATATAAATATGTGGGCACTTGTCAAAAGGAAATTACTATCTATATGTGGTTTATGCACAGAGCTGTTATTTTACTGAGGACATTATTTCATATAGCTTGAACAGAAATCCTTGTGGAAGAATTAATGCATTTATTTTATTATTGAAGTTCTGAAAATTTCCTCTTTCATATCCAATGTATGTGGAGTGCTTGCTTGCTTAAGTCCTTTGCATTGGAATAATGGATCATGTACCATGGACCTCACTGCTGGTGGGGTGGCCTGCGTGCCTCAGCAATACAGATAGTTGTACTGTAGGTGCAACCACAATGGAGGGTATCTGTTGAGAAGCCAGACTAACAGTATTTCCTGAAGAGGGACAGCAGCCTTTTCAGTAGTTGCAGGGACAACAGTCTGGATGATTGACTGATCTGGCATTGTATCATCAACGAAGTCAGCCTTGCTCAAGAATGCTAAAGACTAGATGGGTAGGTAACATAGCTGAAATCAAGGGGAAACTACAGCCGTAATTTTTCCTGAGGGCGTGCAGCTCTGCTGTATGGTTAAATGATGATGGTGTCCTCTTCGGAAAAGTATTTCAGAGGTAAAATGATTCTTTGCACAGGGACTACTCGGGAGGATGTTATCAGCAAGAGAAACAAAACTGGCATTCTGTAGATCAGAGCATGAAATGAAATTTTAGACCTCTTAATTAGGCAGGTAGGTTAGAAAATTTAAAAATGGAAGGGATAGGCTGACGTTTGATGTAGTGGAAATTAGCGAAGTTCAGTGGCAGGAGTAACAGGACTTCTTGTCAGGTGAATACAGGGTTATACCGTATTTTCTCGAATCTAAGCAGCACTTTTTTTCCGGTTTTTGTAATCCAAAAAACCACCTGCGGCTTAGAATCGAGTGCAAAGCAAGCGGAAGTTCTGAAAAATATTAGTAGGTGCCGCCACAACTAACTTCTGCCGTCGAATATATGTAGCGCTACACAGGCATGCTTTGTAGGCACAAAGATAAATACTGGTGCCAAAACCTCTGCGTGAGTAAATAAATTAAAAAAAAAAAAAAAGTGGAAGACGAGCTTTTATTCTCCGCCCTGAGTTTCCACCACTGCATTTTCATACATTATCCAACGAAGTAAATACAAATTCCGTATTGTTCATCTTCGAATGTAGCAGAATTTCAATGTACTACGAAAATCCGACTGGCAAGACGGTTTGGGATGTTTGTCAATATGGCCAACTCTACGTTCTGAATTTTTTCCTACCTGTGAGAAGAGATGGTTGCTCTCCTCCCCCCAAGGAAGAAACTAATAGTTTTGAAAACTAGGATAATGCCATCACTTTTTGTGTGTATATCGATAATACTAAACATTTCACTTCCTGAAGGTAAGTACTGGTCAGCAGTTCCGTCTCATATTCATCAAATTACATGCCCATATGTTCTATTATTGAGTTGTTCATGAAACATTCAGATGTACTTTGTCATAATTTTGTGTGTGTGTGTGTGTGTGTGTGTGTGTGTGTGTGCGTGCGTGCGTGCGTGCGTGCGTGCGTGTGTGTGTGTGTGTGTGTTTTAAGGTCTGTGTTGGATCAGACACAATGAAAAAATTATGTGCATTATTGAAACAGTCATAAGACTCACACTTGTAAGTTGATTTTTTTTTTTATGTGCTAAACATTTCAGTTGGACTATGTATGGACATTTTTTCTTTGCTTATAAATGTCTGTCTTGTGCAGGGAGCAGATTCGTAAGGAAATAAAAGATTTAAAACGTGAAATGAAGAACGATAAACAGAATAAGGAAACTGAAATAAAGTTGTTGGCTGCTGAGAAGAAGGAGAAGGAAATACTTAAAGAATATAATGAAACAGTAGCAAAATACAAACAGAAAAAGCAAGAAATGCCAAAGAAAGGTAAAAATATTTCCTGGAGTTATTAATGGTACTCTCTGTACTACTGTGAACAAAATAATTGTACAGATTCTAGAGCTATTGTTTATCACAGAAATAGTTTCTTTCATGTAAACATTCATAGCAAAATAATTTACTATTTCTGAAAAGTAAATTCAGAAGTGTACTGGCTGCAGTAATCATGAGTTAAGAGAATACTGTGCATAAAGTTATAGGCATACACGTACACTCTACAAACCACCAAGATGTGCATGGCAGAGGGTACATTCCATTGTACCAGTTATTAGTCTGCCTTCCTGTTACATTCATGTATGAAGCGTGGGAAGAATTATTGTTTGAGTGCCTCCATTTTTGCTGTAATTCTTCTAATGTTGTCCTCATCACCCCTATGTGATTGGTACATATGGGGCTGTAGTGTGTTTCTAGAGTCATCATTTAAGACCAGTTCTTGAAACTTTTTTTGTGGTAGACTTTCTCAGGATAGCTCATGTCTGTTTTTGAGAGTCTGGTAGTTCAGTTTCCTCAGAATCTCTTTGACACTCTCCCACGGGTCAAACAAATCTGTGACCATTCATACTGCCCTTCTCTGTATATGTTAAATATCCTCTGTTAGTCCTATTTGGTAAGGAGCTGACACACTTGTGCAGTATTCTAGAATGGGTTAGTTATTTGTAAGCAATCTGCTTTGTAAACTAATTGAACTTCCCCAGTATTCTACCAATAACCCGAAGTCTACCACCTGCTTTACCAATGACTGAGCCTATGTGATCATTCCATTACGTATCCCTGCAGAGTATTACACCCAGGTCTTCATATGAGCTGGCTGATTCCAGCTGTGACTCATTGATGTTATAGTTATAGGATACTACTATGTTTTTGCATTGTGATGTGCACAATTTTACATTTCTGAACATTTAAAGCAAGTTGCCAATCTTTACACCACTTTGAAATCTTACCAAGATCTGACTGAATATTTATGCCTCTTCCGTCAGATAGCACTTTGTCATAGATAACTGCATCACCTGCAAAAAGTCTGAGTTTACTATAAATATTGTCTGTAAGGCTATTAATATACAATATTAACAGCAAAGGTCCGAACACACTTACCTGAAGTTAGTTCTACATCTGACAATGCCTCTCCATCGATCAACACATATAAGATAACTTCCACTATCCTAGCTTTTAATTAAGAAAGAAAGATAGAAATATTAAGATTATGAACAAAGTAATGTTCTTACATTGTTGGCCAAGAGATGCTTTGCTGAAGGGTGTTTACAGGCTGACCAGCATGGACTAATCTGCAAAGCATATCATACTTGCTCGATGTATTCAGGTGTTCTGAGAGATAATGGGAAATCTGTTGACTTTCATTTAGAGCTATACCTTTTTCTCTTGAGGTTTTTCACCCATAAAAAATTGTGTTACAGAAAGCAGCATCCTCTTTGATCCAGTTGAAGTGCTAGTGAACACTGCAACACAAGAATCACCACTTTTATAAGATGTTTCCATGACAGGTTCACAGTGCTTTCATAACCACAGCTCCATGGCTACTGAAATGGCATCACATAAGCAACAATATGCCACAATGTAAAAATGAAAGTGTTATGTAACATAATGAAAATCCATCAGTTCTTTTTGCTGCATCACATACCAATATTAGTAATGGTCTGTCTTTTGCAATTGTATATGGATTGATAGAAATATGTCTGTTTACCATTGTAAATACCCTATGTCTCTTTACCACATCATCATTGTCTCTACATGAGATATACAATGGAGATAGCAGATATACAGACATGTTAAAATCCTAGAAATGAGTTCTTTCAGTGTCTGCTGTCATGCTTGCTTTTTAAGGGCCCTATAGACACTGGAACATTCTTGAATACAGTTTCCTACACAGGTGCATTAACTTTCCTAATATTTTTCCAACAAATCTAAATCTTTCATTCGCTCCCCTACTGTTAACACCTTTTTTTTTTCTTCATTAGCCCTAGACATTTAAACTGTGACACAAGTGCTAGAAATTTATCTCTGATTTTGTGATTGTATACAAGTGGTCTCTTACTCTTTGTAATAGCTGTTACCTTGAATTTATCCACACTGAAAGAGAGCTGCCATTCAGTACACCAAGTGATAGTACCATTTAGATTGATTTGCATTTACTTACTATCATTTGACAACAATACTTCCCTATAAACAACAGCATCATTAGTAAACAATTTAAAAGTGCTGTTGACCATTTATGAACTACTCAAAGAAAGTTTTTTTGCCAGGGAGCAGCAGGGAATAAAAATAAGTCATATGAAACTGAAAAAAACTTTACAAAAATATAACCAAAATAAAGGCAACTCATTCAAAAGTACACATCTCTGAAATAAAAATCTGCTGCTGGGTTGCATTCAGTACTATGTTGTTTAACTCTGTGCATTGTAACATGCTCGCGTCCTCCTCAGCATGCCATCCACAAGATGGATGATATGTTGCTTCTGGAGCCTGTCCCACTCTTTGATAGCGACTCTTCTGAGGTCCTCCAGTGTTTGGAAATAGTTTCTATGCCAATGCACAGAAAATTTCAACTGCTTCCATGCATGGCCAATTGGGATCATCTCAACAGATGCTGCATACTAGTACTCTTGGTTGTTTCTTGCCTACTGGAGGAAGGTGTTCACAAGGTGAGGGTGGTGGGCTCATGTATAATCATCTTGAAAGATGAAAGCATCACTGAAATTTTCACTGGAGGGCTAGACAATAGGAGGGAAAACACTGTCCCCAGTACTACTCTGACTTAACAGGTCTCATTTGGCCTAACGTTACCAAACAACAGCCTTGTCATCCTCAGCCAATAGGCATTGCTGGATGCAGATATTGAGGGGGCTTGTGGTCAGCACACAGCTCTCCCAGCCATTATCAGTTTTCATGACTGGAGCTGCTACTTCTCAATCAGACAGCTCCTTAGTTGGCCACACAAGTGCTGAGTGCACCCCACTTGCCAAAAGCACTCGGTAGACCCAGTTGGTCACCCAACCAAAATGCTAGCCAAGCCCGACAGTGCTTCCATGATGTGGCAGGAGCTGATAGTGCCACTGCTGCAAAGCTGTTGGCGTCCTCAGACTGCATAATCCACAAATTCCGCTTAATAGTGATGAGAAGCATTCAATATCCATACATGATTTCGCCCAAAATACGGTATGCCTGAGTTGTGAACTGGTTCCCAGTTGATTCCACATTTTTCTCAGATGATCATCAGCAAGAGACAAATCCTGTATTTGTCATTGATGGCAACTCAACAACATTGACCCAAGTTCTATTCCAGTTGTTCTTTGTCCACATTTTTGCGCATTACAGTGTTGGCTTTTTTTTAATGTTCTTTGTAATGGACTCCTATAGGCCAAATTGATTGTGCAGAGACAGTTGTGTGCTGTCTGAGCCATCACAGCCCTCCCAGTTGCCTCCAGAAAAGGGCTGTTGACTGGGTGTGACCTCTATAAGGCAGCTCTTCAGTGTTTTGTGTCTCATGATAGCAGTTAAATGTTTTGAAGAGATCTCTGTAGTGTAATGCAAATTTTGTGATGTACTGAATCAAGCAGCACCCCAGATTACACAAGATACATATTATTTTTATGCTGGAGGATATCCATAATAAGACATGGTATATTGAACATTGTTTTTCTTGTGTTAAGCGAAGATACACATCCAAAACATCGCAAAAACATTTTCGCCACATTTTATTACAAAGGAGAGATCCCATCACAGTGAGTGCAATTACCGATTTCACACCTCTAGAGTTTTTCCTCTACGGTTACGTCAAGACATCTTGAAAGATGAAAGCATCACTGAAATTTTCACTGGAGGGCTAGACAATAGGAGGGAAAACACTGTCCCCAGTACTACTCTGACTTAACAGGTCTCATTTGGCCTAACGTTACCAAACAACAGCCTTGTCATCCTCAGCCAATAGGCATTGCTGGATGCAGATATTGAGGGGGCTTGTGGTCAGCACACAGCTCTCCCAGCCATTATCAGTTTTCATGACTGGAGCTGCTACTTCTCAATCAGACAGCTCCTTAGTTGGCCACACAAGTGCTGAGTGCACCCCACTTGCCAAAAGCACTCGGTAGACCCAGTTGGTCACCCAACCAAAATGCTAGCCAAGCCCGACAGTGCTTCCATGATGTGGCAGGAGCTGATAGTGCCACTGCTGCAAAGCTGTTGGCGTCCTCAGACTGCATAATCCACAAATTCCGCTTAATAGTGATGAGAAGCATTCAATATCCATACATGATTTCGCCCAAAATACGGTATGCCTGAGTTGTGAACTGGTTCCCAGTTGATTCCACATTTTTCTCAGATGATCATCAGCAAGAGACAAATCCTGTATTTGTCATTGATGGCAACTCAACAACATTGACCCAAGTTCTATTCCAGTTGTTCTTTGTCCACATTTTTGCGCATTACAGTGTTGGCTTTTTTTTAATGTTCTTTGTAATGGACTCCTATAGGCCAAATTGATTGTGCAGAGACAGTTGTGTGCTGTCTGAGCCATCACAGCCCTCCCAGTTGCCTCCAGAAAAGGGCTGTTGACTGGGTGTGACCTCTATAAGGCAGCTCTTCAGTGTTTTGTGTCTCATGATAGCAGTTAAATGTTTTGAAGAGATCTCTGTAGTGTAATGCAAATTTTGTGATGTACTGAATCAAGCAGCACCCCAGATTACACAAGATACATATTATTTTTATGCTGGAGGATATCCATAATAAGACATGGTATATTGAACATTGTTTTTCTTGTGTTAAGCGAAGATACACATCCAAAACATCGCAAAAACATTTTCGCCACATTTTATTACAAAGGAGAGATCCCATCACAGTGAGTGCAATTACCGATTTCACACCTCTAGAGTTTTTCCTCTACGGTTACGTCAAGACATCTTGAAAGATGAAAGCATCACTGAAATTTTCACTGGAGGGCTAGACAATAGGAGGGAAAACACTGTCCCCAGTACTACTCTGACTTAACAGGTCTCATTTGGCCTAACGTTACCAAACAACAGCCTTGTCATCCTCAGCCAATAGGCATTGCTGGATGCAGATATTGAGGGGGCTTGTGGTCAGCACACAGCTCTCCCAGCCATTATCAGTTTTCATGACTGGAGCTGCTACTTCTCAATCAGACAGCTCCTTAGTTGGCCACACAAGTGCTGAGTGCACCCCACTTGCCAAAAGCACTCGGTAGACCCAGTTGGTCACCCAACCAAAATGCTAGCCAAGCCCGACAGTGCTTCCATGATGTGGCAGGAGCTGATAGTGCCACTGCTGCAAAGCTGTTGGCGTCCTCAGACTGCATAATCCACAAATTCCGCTTAATAGTGATGAGAAGCATTCAATATCCATACATGATTTCACTGGAAAAAAAGACATGAATGAAGACCTGCTTGCTAGGGTCCAAATTGCCTTTCTCCTAGTACAACAGACACCCGGGATCTTTGAGCGAGCACAGCAGAACTTCGTGCACAGTTGCCATGCATGCATTGAGACTGGTGGTCGTCACTCAACAATTACTAAGAGCTACGTTGTTGTTATGTGGTGTGTGTGCTGTGTAAGTCCATAACACAGTAAATATGCATTTCCAATGATTGGTTCCCTATCTCAGTATAAACAGTGGTGGACTCACTATCACCTGTTTCAGTTTGACCCAGAAGGTTTGAGACACTGTGTATTGTTCACTCTGTCAGTATATTCATTTGGGGTTGTCACATTACTGTTGTGTAGTATTTTCATAATAAATTACAAATGAATTGCAGTGTAGCTGTTTTCTAGTATATATTATTTTTGTTATCTCTTTTATTGTACTGATAATTAATTGAATCTTTTTAAATGTACTTAGGTCAGTCAAGAGAGGAATTCACTCTTTCATTGCTGTCAAAATTTCAGAAGAAACTTGCAGAAGCAAAGGACAAAGCTCAAAATAGTGCAGATCAAGGTGATGATAAAAAAGATGATGACTCAAATGCTGACAGTGAAAGTGAGGAATGGTAAGAATACATGACTGCTCTATGAATGATTTTTGTTTCTTTAACATTAGTTGTGGAAGTATCCTTGTTATGTGAGACTACTATTATTGTTGCAGGTTGACACACAAACTTCAATTTGAGGAGAAACTGCCAGTTTTGGCCAAGGATGCCAGCACAAAAGATGATGACTGGTTTGAGATTTATGACCCCAGGAATCCGATAAACAAGAGAAGACGAGAAACAAGTAAAAATGCCATGAAAAATAAAGAGAAACAATAATTGTAGAACAAGTGCAAAGAAGAACATTGAGTGTAACTATGAAGTATTTGCAACAAGTGACCTACTCAACTGAATGATCTCACTAGCTAAAATGTGCAGAAAGACACTCAAAAGGGCTGTGAAGATGAGGTGAACACATAAGGACCAGAATTAGTATTGTGACTCATGTTGTATATTATTATCTTTAGTTGAAGGTTATTATAAAGAAATGTATACAGACAACAAATATTTACTGAACAGATCAAATGCATTGAGTAAAATTGCTTTTACTACAATAATATTTTGAGTTTCACCTCAGGTGGTGCATAACTCCTTCTCCCATACATACACAAGAACAACCGTTGCAAAAATTGGTATTCTTAATCGGGATTCTTCATACATACCTAATTGATAAATTTAGCAATGAGGCAGTATAATAGGAAGCACTAATACATTCCTAGAAGAAAGAGAGAGACAAGAACTCTTTGCAGGGCATAAATATACAAATTGTTTCTGATTGAGGAAATGTCAGTGTCATCAGCTAGCACCACCTTAGATACTCTGGATGATTCTAAGAGTAAATTTGTGGCACACCTACCATATTAAAATTAGAGCAGCTGATTACTTGTACTTTTAAATGCAACATGAATTCCTACAATTTTGCAGCTGGTTCTTGCTGTTTCATTTTGAGCATAATTACTTTATTGTTTCCCCATTTCATATACAATTACATATGCTCCCTCTGCAAAGCATTTTCTGCCTTTACAGCAAATGCTTCATTATCATAAGTGTGGTGTAGTGGCAGTTACGTTGACCACTTCATTTTTTCATGATCATTTATGACTTTATTAACCCTTTTTCTGTTGTGGGCGTGTGTAAAAGTCCTGCTGAGCCATTCCCCAGGTGCTTTTGGACATCACAATGCTTCCTGAGCCACTGACACCTCACTGCTGCGGACGACTTACTTCAGTATCTCAGAGAATAAAGAAGTTTCCAGTATTTATCATAGAACATATATGCCTCATTGTGTGCTATCATTTGCAAGAAAACTCATTTCAGTATCTTGAATTGTTTATGAGATATGATTATTATTATGGCCACTATCCATGATGTGCAAGGACATGTATAAGTGCATGGTGCACAGCCATCTTCTGGATATAAAATGCAACAACTCGAGAACAAAATGAAGTAACCTTCTGCTCTCAATTTCAAATAAAATTTTGATATCTTATCAACATTTCATTCATTGCAGTGTATGGGCTAAAACCCAACCGTATCCGAAGTTTATGCAATGTGTTTTTACCCCTGCAAAATTTTCAAGTTTCCCACAATGTTTTACTTAATTTTATCAAGCACAGTAATTATGACACATCAAGCGAAGATATCAGACTGTAGGATGAGCAAAAATCAAATTTTTTCACCTAATAATTTTCTTAAATACAGATGATAAGTATTTCATAGCAGCTGGCAAGTTCATGTGGACAGAACTGAGCATGTCACACCCAGCCATCCATCGAATATAAAGCCCAATAACTTGAGACGAAAATTAAATATCATTTTGCTCTCAATTTCGAATAAAATTTTGATATTGTATCTTACATTTCATTCGCTGCAGTGTATGAGCTAACCTCAGCCATACACAAAGTTTATGCAGTGTCCTTTTACCTATGCAAACTCTTTAAAAAAAATTCCATTGTTTTACTTACTTTGATGCAGCACAGTAAGTATGATGGATAACAAAAAGAAATTAATTTCTTTATCGAGCGAAGATATCAGACTGTAGGATGTGCAAAAATCAATTTTTTTCACTTAATAGTTTTTGAAAAATTGGATGATAAGTATCTCATATCAGTTGGAATGCTGTCTTTTCAGCACAGGCACCAGCATTTGGTGAGAGTACAGTCATAACAAAAGCTGCCCCAACCAGAATACAAAGACCACATCTGTAGCAGCTAAAGGGTTAACTATCCATTCATCAGATGTCTTCTGACACTCCATTCCTTTTCACATTCATCAGACATCAGCAAAAACACCCTAATTGCGTTAGCGTCATGAAAATAAATTAATAGGGTAAAAGTGGACCCTTATTCTACGACAGAGCATATCAGTGTTTAACTGTACAAAGTTTGTTTATTTACTGTATTACTGTCAATGAAGCACACTCATTTACATAGAGTGTGAGATGACAATTTCAGGACAATTGTCAAATTAATGTATTACATCCTGATTAGCCAAAATAACACTGAACACAACAATATCAAATTTAAATAGAAGGTTCTCTACAAGTTTTTCTTACATCTAGACAGTGAAACACTGGGATGAGTTGGCCAATATTTCATAAAATCATCTAATTCCAGTTTCTAAGTTCAGTACTATTTAGGATGACAATCAAGTGTACAGATGGTTAGCTTTTTGTGACAAAATATGCAAAAGATTACTCAAAGTTGCTCATGTTCACATGGATGCAAGCTGGTGATCCAATATTTTTACACCTCTTTCAGCAGCATTTACCTTCAGCTACAACATATTGTAGGCTGTAAGGCTGCCCTCGCCTTCTTAAAATCCTATGAAAAGCTAATCAAAATCCATACTGATTTTATCAGCTGAAACTGCCCTGTGTCTCTCGTTAGATGAGAAAACATGCACTCATCCCTAGTCTGGAAAATATGGTGATATACACGCACATAGATGGAGCAGCATGTATACTATAATGCCCTCTCAGTTCTCACAAGAACAATTAACTACATGGCTGTTTCGTTTCTGTGCTATCGGAGTCAACAACTCTTCAGCTAATTTCTAGCTGAATGTCAGCTAGAGTAAATGCAGTGTTCACACAAAATTCATCTTTTCACGTCATGCGAAGCGTGATGCGCCCTGTTCTACACTTGATGTTGGTTCAGAGGAGAGGCCCAGAAGTTTTCGGTATTCTGTCTTTCGTAGCAAACTGTCTCCCACCTGTACCCTTTCGTGCGTCACGTCACGGCTTTTTAGACCAATGGTAGCGTTCCTTTCATCTCGTGGAAACTACCCTACCAATCGCAAAGGGTGTACCTTCAAACTGCACCATAATCTCACCTCTTCTACTCCTTCCGAGTTTATTTCAGCAATCGGACATTTTGTGCCCACTCCTGACACCTGAAAGTTACATTCGTACATCACAGGAGCACATGGACCTTTCAAATGATCAGAAAATGTAACTCTATTTAACTGCATCTCAGCCCTGTTTGCATCCGCAATTTTCTAAAGAATTTCTCCGTCATAGGCAGTGCTTGGCTGTCACCTACTCCATTTGATGGACCACCTGGTACATTCGCTGTCTCCACCACTATGGGTCACACCCTGCTAAAAGCCTTTTGCTTTACGTGGGCCATGGTCAGGCAACCCAAGTCCGTCCCAAACTCAAGCGTCTCTTCCAGCAGCTTTTTTTTCACCTTTTGCTCATTGACATGCAGGATTTGGATTTGGTGTGTTAATACCATTGAATCCAGTGTCATACTTTTTTGCAATTATATGCATTTCATTCTGACTGGCAAATCTTCTCACAATCACCAAAGTATGCCATGTGACATATCAATCTACTTGTTACAACATATAGAATCTCATTTAAGGTGAGTAATTAACATTCATTCAAGCTGCCACCTTACATATCCGCCTCCTGCCATGTTCAGTTTTGTGCTGAGTCAATCAATGGTTAACAAATTGATTGAAGTCAGTGCAAAATTGTTCTCAGATGCTGAATGTATCAGCTGTTATATACTTATATTGACCAACTCTCTGTTTTAATTTGGCATAGTTGAAACAGGTGTTCTTTCAGTCTCTCTTTGTTTTTCCACCACAATTGATTTAGTATATACTAAAGATTTGAGCACAAAAACTAATGTTTTTCCAGAATTTAACATGTTTTACTAGTTTTCAGACTTAATATATTTTTTAAATAATATAAAGCCTTTTTTTATACTCTATGGTTGTCTATACTTTAATTTTAAATTTAAACAAAATAGAGATTCTCTTTCAATTTATGTACTGTTTATTTATATCTGACTTTAATGCAAATTTGTACCACTCCTAATTTTTAAATTTGAGACAGATTTGTATTTGACATCAAGACTTATGTTAAATGATGATGGACATGTATTGAAGTTGAGGAAACCTTCATTTAAGATCACCCTCTCCTTTTTCAGTACTTATGTCTTATTCTCAACCTGGAGTTCTATGTTATTAGTAGCTTCTATGGCAATTATAATTCAAGAAATTTACATCTCTTACTATAATTTCTCAAGTTATCTTACATTTATAAGCACCATTCCCATAACTTTACAAACTGAATCCCATTAATTGGTACATTCAACATCACAAACATATTTATATCACCCAAAAATCTTAAACTTATGCATTATAACTTTACAGAAGAAATAAATTATTCATTGACTTTTACAAAAATATTAAATTCCTAATCCTACTAATTACTCTATAAACATCAAATGAACATCATCAAAATGCAAAACCATGTTTTTTTACATAACCTATATATCACCAAACATGTTACACACAAGAATCTTAACTTTAAAAGAAAATATCAACACTTGGTTTTCTTAACCTAGTTATGTTGTCAGAATATGAAATACAAAAATGTCATTTATCTGGCAAGATTAATAAAAAACTCAAAAGTATTGTTAACAAAAAATCTGTTTCTTACACTAAACTTTTCAAAAATTAAATATTTTTAAAGGATAACAAACTCTTTGTATCCGCAATGTTTTCAATCTGACCAGATTCATGTTATACTGTCACAGACAGTCTTTTCTCATATATCTTCAACGTGGTTCATTGGAGTCGTCATCTCATTTTTATGCACCTCGGCGTGTCTCCTCTTAGCGTGGAATGACGGTCGGCAGAGAGAAAGATTGCAGAATGTTTGAATGCATTGTGAATGCTTGGTTGCCTTTGGTCCATTCTGCTGCATGTACCCATGGTGAAATTATATTGGTAATCTATTATTAGCAGCATAAAAACTTATATACTTCATCAATCCTCGAATCTGTATGCCAATCCATCGTTGGTTAATTCATCTCCCATTTCATATGAGTAGTCGTCTCTCATCTCTCTGTGTTAAATCTGAAAGTGTTGCAGTTTGCCATGAGGAATATGTTGGACATTTGTATTGCTAGAACAGATAAAAAATGGATTTTTCATGGGTAAGTAGATGCCATAATGGTCTTATATAGGAAGGGATTTAGAAAGGTTTCTTGATTTCTTCTGGTCCAGGTCTTCTTTTTTCCCAATCTTCTGCTTTGATCTTCTTTTCTTATTGCATCTTGCTATCTTTTCACTTGTGTCTTCGTTCTTCTCTGGACCAGGAATTGGGATTTAAGACCTGCTTAACCTCATTATTGTATAATCCATTCTTATACTTATTAAGTTGCTCTTCAGGATAGATTGGAAATCCTTCTGTCATTCTCTTGTTTACTCCCGTGAGTGTTCAGGGAATGTTCCGCAATTGCTGGATTCCGTGTGGTATGACCAAATAACTCCATTCCAGAACATTCAGATGACAGGTGTTAAGAGTAATGAGGAGAATAAGGTGACTGTAGCAAACCAATGGGAAATGTAGGCCAAACACATTGATTGGTTAACATATGACTCGATAGAGGATGCGTTAATGCATGAAAATGAAACTAAAGCTCCTTATGAGGTACAACCGATCGTTGAAGTTGAGGAAGGGAGCATGCTTGTAGATGCCATCCTTGACATGGGAAGTGAAATGACAGCGATTTCGTAAGAACTTTTTGAGAAATGTAATGTTGAACATGCGGTACCAGTGTTGTGTATGAAACGTGTTAAAGTTAAAGGGCAGATCATAGGTTTGTCGACGGTAGTTAATAGGCAGACGCATGGTAATTGTGCCCAAACTGTCTGCACCTTTCCCAACATTACTATTGCCATTGTAAGCATTATTAAAGGCCAATCGGCTGGTATTATTTCCCCCTACAATTAGTTTCTATCACTGCACATTGTTTTTTCGCATCCTTTTCATTGCAGATGAATTCAAGTTCTCTTAATATCTCTTTAAATGCCTGTATATTATCTCCATTTCTGCCAGCTAACAATTGCTGATAACGCAAGGGTAACTTCATTGTGCACATACGTATCAGTTCCCCATCACTGTATGGATTGTCTAATCACTGATTCTTTTTCGTCATTTCTTCGAAAAAACTAACTGGCTTCTTTTCTTCTCAATTTTCAAATGGCATCTTCTGTAACAACTCGTATTTTATCCTTTTTTGGGTTTCTGCAGACCAATATCTCTGCAAGATTGCAGGCTTGAATTGTTCATGTGACTGACAGTTTGCGGAAACTCTTTACATCGTCTCCACTATTGCGCCTTCCATATGACCACAAATGAAATCAAGTTTATGTCCAAGTGGCCAATGTTCTGTTAAACCAATTTGGAATTGATGGATAAATGTGCGGTGGTGTAAGCTGTTCCCATTTTCTTTGTAATGCTGGAATCTTCTGGCTCTCAAAAAATGATCATTGTCAAATTTCTCTATTACACCATATGATGTTTGTGTTTTCAAAACATTTTCCGTTCCCTTCATTTGCATCGTATTTTTCCTTATTTGTACTACCACATTTGGATCCTGAGATGACATATTTGAGTCTCATCTAGTATCGCATCTATGCAATGGTGTGCAATTATCTACACTGTACCGTTCCTCGTATATTGGACTGAAAGATACATTCAAGTTTCCCGTTACTGGATCTCTGTTTTGTCCTTGTACTTGCTTCATATTGACCTGTGGTATCTGGCATGTTGTACTATAAGTCACAAATTTGGAATTTGGTACGTGCAGTGCTGTAAACTGCTCTGTTGTCACGTCATTTGCATATGTTTGGTGGGTCGTCTGCTGCTCCGTTGGTATGCGCGCAGTTAACACTTCTTGCACCATTTTTGGCTGTGAATGCACATTGGACCTGTCTCAACTGTATGTCTACCATTTGTTTCTGTTTCGTATCAGAAAATACTGACGTAGCATGTTGTGGACATACAAGTGGAATCTCATGACTTCTTTGCGTTTCCACTACTGACATAGAAGATTGCATAATGAGATTGGTTACATCTGGACTTTTTGCCACTACTACATCAGATGATACTACCGATTCTGTCGCCTCACTATTGCTTTCCGTACAGTTCTCAATAAACTGCTTCAGGTCTGTATGAAGCTGTTCATACTGCTGCTTATTTTTCGAGACAATATTTATGATGCTGTATCGAATCTTTTTAATGTGGCTCGTGTGACACATTTTCTGACACTAAGTTCTTCCACGGTTTGTTGCACCTTATCAGATGCCTTACATGCTAAATGATCAACTCTTTGGTTGACATTAGACACTGCATCCTGCACCTGGTCAATGTCGGTATACATCTTTTTATGGTCGGCCATAAGCAATTGAATTAGTTCGTGCGAGTCTCTCGCCTCTTTCCAGATTTCAATAAACTGTTCATTAACTTCCGTTCACATCTTTTGCTGATCTTTGTGAACTTTTTCGAACCCAGCATTGGTTTCAATTTTGAAACCATTTAAAGCATCATTTGTGGTCCCTAACCCTGCATTCATTTTGGTTTTTATATTCACCATTTTGGTTTTTAAAGCCACCAATCCTTCATTTGTTTCTGTTTTTAAGTCTGCTAACCCTGCGCTCGTTGTTTCACTTGTTTGCTTGGCAACAGTAGTTATTTGTTTCAACATTTTGAACACACTATCAGACGCTTCGCCTTCGTCATCTGTCACCATTTGCCGTAAATTTTGCCATTCACGTCTCTCATGTGACATGTCATCAACTTCTGTGCATAGTGCTGGCGCACTTACACACCATTCATTCTGTAGGAAACTGTCCTGTTTGATTCAGGATTATAACATGTGGTTCAATGTACCGAAGTTGCACGTCATGTGATCCTGCTTCTGCACCTTTAGATCCGTTATCTGTTGAGTTTTGTATGGTCTCAACCTGAGATATGAGATATCGATTGCGAAACTGCCTCTGTTCCCTCTGCATTGTCATTTCTTTTGGTTTCATGATGCGCATTCAACACATTTCCTTGTACGTCATTTTATATCCTATCAAGATCTTCAGTTTGCCCTGTCTGTGATGATCTACGTCCGTCCGCCATCTCAGACCATGTAACTGACCTCAGTCTTTCACGATTTGCACATGCCTGAACTCTAGTCAACATGAAGTTATACGATCTGACACATCTCCAAAATATCATAGAAAGTCTCTTGAGGCATTAACACATCATTATCAACGCTGCTCACAGTCTGTGGGTACTCAAATCACCTCAACAACGGCGTGAATTACTTTGCACACCCCAGGGAGGTCTTGCACAAGCTACTTTTACCCCAAAACACAAAAAAAATTTCTTTACTCATCATTACAATCTTTTCTACTGTGCGAATCATTCAGTTACAGTAATCTGACCACTATGGAGACACACAAATTGAATAACCTTGTCACTTTTTTTTTCTTTTTTCAAAACACTTATTTTCTGAATTCTTCATAACAATTTTTAATTATTCCTTCTAATTTGAGTAATTGCCATCCTGGCAGGTTCTCCATTATCTGACACTGCACTCCTTTTCACATTCCTCAGACATCAGCAAAAACACATTGCGAGTGCGTTAGCGTCACTAGAATAAATTAATGGGGTAGGAGTGGACCCTTATTCTATGACAGAGCACATCGGTGTTTAGCTGTACAAAGTTGGTTTATTTACTGTATTATTGTCAATGAAGCACACTGGTTTACATAGAGTGTGAGATGACAATTTCAGGACAATTGTCAAATTAACGTATTACATCCTGATTAGCCTAAATAACACTGAACACAACAATATCAGATTTAAATAGAAGGTTCTCTAAAAGTTTTTTCTTACATCTAGACAATGAAGCACTGTCTGAGTTGGCCAATATTATGTAAAATCATTTGATTCCAGTTTCTAAGGTTGGTGCTATTTAGAATGACAATTAAGTCTACAGATGGTTAGTTTTTGTGACAAAATATGCTAAAAATTACTCAAGGTTGCTTGTGTTCAGAGTGGTCTAACATTCTGATGACTTAAAGTGTGAGTGTGGGTGTGGGTTATACTGATTTATTTCCCCGAACCACACTCCACTTCTTTACGAGGTGACTTACTTGTAATTTTGCAGCCGCTCTTACGGGACAGTCAGCTGCTGGAAAATCTCTTGACTTCTGCTCCATCTAATAGTGCTAGGTACAGGAACTTTTAAGCCTGTTTCTACTTATAAAATGGGTAGACATACAAACTTTCCTTTTTGTCAGTTAATGATGTATTTGACTTTCATGCACATTATAATTCACACTTTCAACATACATATGTAGCTTTCTGTAAGTACATCGTACCATCGAACATTAGAAACAAAGTGAGTTACAGTTAAAAGAAAGTTGGTTTGACTACCATGACTGTCTTAAAATGAATCAGAAAATACATCTTGCCTCTACCAAAGCTGAGTCAAGAGTCTATAAGAGTACTACTTCAACTGTTCTTGTTTCACATAACAATAGTCGATGACACAATAAACACAGAGCAACATGAAAACTCCATGGTTCTTCCTTATACACACACACTAAAACCTCTATGGATTGCCTGTTCGACCGCTGCGTCTAGTTTCTTCCTGCGACTGATTTTAAACCTGCACACACAAACATGTAACGCGCAGTAGGTAAGATTCTACCATCCTACACTCATTTCTAGAATATCGTGTGTTTGAGATGGTAGAAGGCTGAGTGGTTCTAGAATTTACACAGAAACTCTCGTATCACTATATATCCCCCCCCCCCCCCTCCCCCTCAGATCGAACACGCGATATTTTATACATAATCATTATGCGAATAATATTACTCATAATAACATTTCATATCTTAACAGTATACATGTCTTGCATGTATTTACATACATATCTCTTCTTTCCATAAGAACTACTTTTCACTTATTTTTTCTCTACTCTTTTCTTACTTTACTTTGTTATTAAGACATGAGCATTTACTCATGGTTTTAGTCAGCTTTACTAATATTTAGGAATTGTGAGGACTCTTTTTCTTTTCTTTATTTCCCTTTTTCGATCAAAAACTTCAAGTGTTTATGACACATGAGTTATCTATTTTTTATTCTTATCTTTTTGTACTACCTTTTTCCTAGTATGTACTATTTTCATTAGTTGTAGCTTTTAGGAACTCTGTGTGAAATGAAAGTGTTCTTTTGACACTCATTTACTTCCATGAATAATGCTAGTCATTCATAGAATTTACACTTTCCAGAATAATTCCCATAAAATTTGTGACTTTTGTCACGATACTGTCCCCTTCTCCTAGGATCAGCACCTATTCCTTGCTTGTGGGTTGACCTTATTAGAGCACTTTCTCTTTCCATTCTGGTGGGTACACCCCTTACAAAACATCTCTATTTTTTAGGCCACAGATCGTCCTGCCTCCACATAGGTATGTCTGCCCTTTATACTTAGTGAATGCCTGGTACGCCCCCCTTATCCTTTCCGAGTAGGCCTCACCGTTCATTACCCTAATATACATTTCTATGTATACCATAATTAAGTATCTTCTGGTAAAGCTATAAATCTATTTTAAACCTCGTATTCATTGTTTAATATATCGTTCACTCCTTAGAGTCCTCCTCTACTTATCAACTTCTGTACTTTCAATAGATATTATGTCTGTATATACTACTTACATCCGATATCCTTCAATTCATCAGAGTTTTTATTGCACTGACGTTGCTCAAGCCTTTTTCTTATTTATCTATTACTAATTACTATTTTATAGTTGTTCATTATGTATGGGCACCTCTCCTTACGTATATTCGATGTAGAACCGTCATAATTCCTCATATATGTGTGCATAATTCCGTATGTACATGCTTTTTCCCCTACAACACCGGGCGGTTCTCACATCATGACAGGCTTTGCCTTATATAATTTAATGTTTGCGTAGAAGTGTATGTTTGTGCATATGTGGATGTGTGTTTGTGTAGTCTGATTCTTCAGCCTTCTTATCTAAAGATAAGATGTAGGTTATTAGTAACCATGGAAATAAGGATGGACTTCAGTGATAGAAGTTTGTGAGTATGGAAGGAGGGAAAAGATACTCAGGTCCTCAAGATGAAAAGTAAGAAAGGAAAAAATAGACGTGGTTGCTAGGATCGAAGAAGAGAAAGAAGACAGCCTCAAAGACAGGAAGCCCTTCCCACCCCTCTCCCTAGGACCCCAACCCCTCAGGTACTTGAGTGAGACGCCAGAGGAGGTTTGATGTTAAATCGTCTCCTACAGAATGGTCTTGTCCCACCTCCACCCTTTGAGGTCCCCGAAGGAAATTCTAGCAACCATATGGAAACAGCAAATGAAGAATAATCACACCCACTTGTTTGTGAGGGTTGTTTGAAAGGTGTGATTTGTGTTTTGTGTTAGTAATGATTTATCTGTTCTTGTAAATCAAGCTTTTAGCTACAATACCCACCCCTTTCAAAATTTATACAAATTCTCCCATCTATATCACATCTCTGTACAAATACTCTATACAAAATAGAAAAGCTATACGCTTCGGTATAACAATTGTTCAGTTAGTCACCTCATATTACTTTTTCCACAAATATAATACTTTATTCAGTTTATTTCATTTATATATCAGTTTTTTTGTGATTCTCTTAAGTTGTTATCTATATTATGGTCATATCCAGTTTTCTAAGCAATAATATATACGGATAGTTCTAAATCTTAAAGGAATTTGGTGCAGAAAACTATTTGGAAAAAACACCGAAAACAACTCGGGATCCGACGGTCGTCATTCTGTCCTTTAACTCAGAATGTTAACGTCCCTGGGGGATAGATGACTCCACCCAGGTCCCATGGATCTGATATTAACTTTTCTTGTGCACTGTCAGACCAGTAATTTTCTTTAAATTTCTTTTGAAAGTCTTCCCAAGAGGAAAAATTCCTAATATTTACTGTTCCCCATTCTGAGACTTCCTCTAAAAGGTACCCCAAAACAAATTCGATTTTCTTAAAATCTTCCCAATTTTTTGGTACTGCTTAGTTAAACCTTGTTAAGAAATGGGTTGGATGTACATCTCCGTCCGGCTTAAATTTAGGGAATTGTCTAGATAACCCTGAATTAGCTCCCCATTGCAAATCATTCGCTGCTTCACTAGTTAATACCACATTAGGTGACGTTACCGTTTTTTCTACTTTGTCTTGAATAAGCTTAAATTCTCTCCACAGGTCTTTTATACCCTTCCTGGCATCAGTGAGTTCAGCAGAAGGAATAGGCGATATGTCCCTAAATGTTATACTCTCGGTAACTTTTCGATCTATAATTTCCCCAAATTGTTCCTCCAAACTAATTACATTTATAATATCAGAGTTGGCTATTTTCTCTTTGAAATTCCGTTCTACATTATGTACTCGTGTACTGACACCTGTAATTTGCGGTTGAATGATTGGCATTAACTCATTATGATTCTTTACCCTCTCTTTCAAAGTATCCATTCCCTGTCTTACAGCATTGTATTTAATATTTTACACATTTTCAAAAGATCCGTCAGTAAGTTCTGATTCTACATTGTTACCTTTGTCCTCAATATCAAGTTCTAACCTTTTTGATAAATCTTGAAAATTGTCATTCTGTTTCTGACTAAGGTCAGTAAACATATGATTTATGTGACTAGTCAGAGTTTGTCAACTTGTTCTTTAAATCTATTTTTAAATTTTCTACTTTAGTACTTATAGCATCAAATTCAGTCTTCAAAGCACCCATGCCTTCGCATAGAGTCTACTTTGGTTCTTAACAAATCTAAATTTGATGTTTGAATATTGAGTTCCCCTCTGAGAATTTAAAGCCTCATCCTGGGTATTTAATTGCAGACTCTGAGCATCTAACTGAGAATTTGCCAAGCCTAACTCTTTCCTTAGAGTCTCACTTTAAGCATTTAATTGCAGACTCTGAGCTTTAATTAAATTTATCAATTCAGCCCAGTCAGGCACTTCTTGGCTAACTTTCATGGCCATAGCCAGTTCTTGAGTGTCCCCAACCTGTTGTATATTTTCCATACTCTTGTATGTTTTAGCTGTTGTAAGCATTTAAAATTAACTTTAAATATGATAACTACACAAATAAAGTTCACTCAACAGTATCTTGTACCACTTCGTGCTAAAGTAATTAAGTTTTGAAACTTCCTGGCAGATTAAGTTTTGTTTCACGCTCACCCGGTGTAGAATTCTCGTAGCGTAGGTAAGCAGATGTGGAGGCAAGTCAGCACCAGTGAACAGCAGCTGGTGCTGACGGTGTCGGATGTACGTTGGCTTCCGCGTCTACGTCCCTGCGACGTGTGTGTGAGAGCTGTATACTCCCTGCACTGGATATTCTCTCCCCGCACTGGATCTTCTTGGTTGAAGCGTTCTATGCGTATTTCTTCTTAGACAAATACATCAAAATCTTCTTTGCTGTTTTATTGTTGTGAAATTTTCATGTCTTCACCATTTGTCATTCAAATTTTGCTCCATTAGATACTTGAACATATTCCAATGTCTCAGAGTAAATCCCTTGTCATATTATGTTTGGTTGCTACAACAACACACAACAGCTTCTTTTCTCATTTTTGACTGAAAATTCCTGTTTATCCGGTTTCTTCAGTCCTTTCATACAGGTCACCACGTTCTAATGTTTTGTCATGACTTAAAGCATGAAAGTAGACATACAAACTTCTCTTTTCATCAGCTAACAATGTATTTGACTTTCATGCATAATATAATTCACACTTTCAACTTACATATGTAACTTTCTGTAATTACCTCGTACCGCCAAACATTAGAAACAAAATGAGTTACAGTTGAAAGGAAGTTGGCTTGACTACCATTCTCTTCTTCTTCAATAGCTCTACAGCCCTTGGTGAGCCTTGGCTTCTTCAACAATCTTCCTCCACACTTCTCGGTTATTTGCTGCTCTTTTCCACCCCCAGACTCCCATATTGCTGATATCCATTATTACCTCATGGATCCATCTTCTTCTAGGTCTCCCTTTTCGCCTAACTAAATGGATCATACCTTTCATCATTTTCTTTGGAATTCTATCCTCTGCCATTCTCTCCAAGTGTCCTAGCCATTGTATTTGCTGTGATTTAACAAATTTTACTATGTCCCTGCCTTGTATTAACTCTTGTAATTCGGCATTGTAGCGTATTCTCCAGCCTTCTTCCTCCCTTATTGGCCCATAGATTTTGCATAGTATTTTCTTCTCAATGCTTCTTAGAGCATTTTTATCGTGTTCTGTCAACGTCCATACCTCTGAGCCGTATGTGATAACTGGGCGGACTAGGGAATTATATATTAGCAATTTAGTTTTTCTTGTAACAAGGCTACTTTTGATAAGCTGCATATTTGCAAAGTAAGCTCTGTTTCCTGCTTGCATTCTTTCCCTTATAGCCTTTCCAATACTGTTATCATTTCTTATTAGGGCTCCCAAGTAGTTAAAAGAGGACACTCCATTGAAGCATTTCCCAATGATGTTTAGGTTTTTAGGGGTTCTTCTGGCCTCAGATTGTGACATTACCATATATTTTGTTTTGTTTACATTTACTATGAGGCCAATTTTTAAGGCTTCTGTTTCCATTGCCCGGTATGTTTCTAGGAGTGTATTGGTATTTCTTCCTACTATAGCAATGTCATCAGCGTATGCACATATCTGGCTAGTTTTCATAAATATGGTGCCTCTTTTGTTGATTTTATTTACTGCACTATGCAGGGCAATGTTGAATAGGACAGTGGAGAGACTATCCCCTTGCTTCACACCTTTATTAAAGTCAAAGCTTTCACTTGTTCTGCTAAGGACCTTTACTTTTGCTCTTGTCTCTGTCATTGTCATTCTGATTAGTCTTATTAATTTAGCACATATACCAACTTCTTTCAGTACTCTGTATAGTTCTTGCCAATTTATGCTGTCAAAGGCTTGTTTGAAATCGATGAATAAGAAATGCAGATCTATATCATATTCATAGAACTTTTCCATCATTTGCCTTATCACAAATATTTGATCAGTTGTTCCTCTGCCCGGTCGAAAGCCACACTGATATTCCCCTAGTATGCCTTCTGCACACTTCTGTATCCTTTCGTTTAATATACTTGTGAAGATCTTATAAGCTGTACTTAGGAGTGTTACACCTCTATAGTTTTCACATGCTGTTCTGTCCCCTTTCTTATAAATGGGGACTATTATTCCAATTTCCAATTATCTGGCATAGTTTCTGTTTCCCATATATCTGATATTAATGTGTGCAGTTCCTTTATTACAGCCTCACCACCAGTTTTTATTAATTCAGCAATTATGCTGTCTTCCCCAGGGGCTCGATTGTTTTTTGACTTGTGCACAGCCTGGGAGACCTCTTGTAGTGTTGGCATTCTTGCCTCATTGGTTTCATTGTCTACTTCCAGCTCCACTCTTCCCTCCTGTGCAGCTGTCTCTTCATCTTCTAGGCTGGTGCTTAGTGTATCTTTGAAATATTCTGCCCATATTCCCACTATCTGTTCTTCCTCCCTTATCATTTTCCCATCTTTACTGGAACAGGTCATTGTTTTTGGTTGGAATCTATTCTTCATTTTGCCTATGGCATGATAGAACTTTCTTATTTCACTCTGTTCCTTTAGTTCTTCTAGTTCTTGAAATTTCTTCTTATTCCACTCTCTTTTCTTTCTCTTGCACAGTCTGTTAGCTCTTCTCCTTAATTCTCTATATTGTTCCACATTATTTCTGGTTTCTCTCTGTAGCATTTTTGTTCTTGCCCTGTTCTTTTCCTCTATTGCTGACCTGCAATCTTCATCAAACCACTCCTGGGTTCTTCTGTTCCTTCTTATGCCTATTATTTCCTCTGCAGCATCCTTAATGGATTTTTCAAACCTGTTCCACCTTTCATCTACTCCTACTGTGGTCTCTTCATTGCTCAACTTTCTGCTTAGTGTTACTTGGTATTTTTTTACTTCATCAGGGATGTTCAGTTTGTCTGTATTCCATTTCATCATCTTTCCCATTCTGTTGCCATTTGTTAGTGACAGTTTCTCTCTCAAGACTGATTTTATCAAAAAGTGGTCTGAATCACAGTTTGGTCCTCTGCAGCTCTGTACATCCGTAACTGACGTGGAGTGGCGTGCAATCACTAAAATATGATCAATCTGATTGACTACTCCATTGGCTGCAGACTTCCAAGTACCCACATGGATCCTTTTATGTGGAAAGCAGGTACTTTTAATAATCATATTATTCCTTGCTGCGAATTGGCATAGTAAGTCTCCATTCTCATTGTTTTCTTCATGTAGTGAATATTTTCCAGAAACTCCATACAGATGTTCATTCCTCCCTATTTTTGCATTAAAATCTCCTATTACTAGCATCAGGTCATATTTAGGTACTGCACCGTATACTTTTTCCAAGTCTTCGTAGAACTGTTCTTTAATTATATCCCCTTTTTCCTCTGTTGGTGCATGTGCATTAACTACTGATATATTCCTAAATTTACCTTTTAGTCTGAGTCTGCACATCCTTTCATTTATGGGTTCAAATTCTAGAAGTCTTTTCCTAACTTCCCTAGTTATTATAAGCCCTGTTCCAAGTTGGCCTGTTCTTTCTTCTGGTCCACTATATACCAATGAGTACTCAGGTTTATCTATCTGCCCATTCCCCTGCCATCTTATTTCCTGTAGCCCTACAATATCATATTTGAATTTTAAAATTTCATTGGCTATTTCTTTCATTTTTCCAAGCTGAAGCATTGTCCTCACATTCCATGATGCTACTGTTAGATCCTTTATCCGTTTCCTTTGCCGGGGTCGTGATACATGCTTTCCATCCAGTTTCCGAGGCTTCTGTTGAATTTCCGTAATATTCTTTTTTTTACAGTATGAGGTTATTAGCCCCATGCCCAACCCCCAACCTGGAGGACCAGGATTTGTATGAGGTTTACTCCTCTAGGGAAGCTGGCTCCACTAAGCCTCTAGAGCCCTCCCTGCCCTATGTTGTGGGACACACTTTGTCTGGCTCCTCTGTCGAGACCAGTCCGGCTTGGGAGACCCTGCCAGTAGCTATGCTACCGCCGGCATAGCTCTCGACTTCACCGAAGCACGCAAACCCTCCCGCCCGGCACTGAAGGTGCCTACTATAAGGCGGTGTCCCCTGAGAGGGCTTGACTACCATTACTTTCTTAAAATGAATCAGAAAATATGTCTTGCCTCTACCAAAGCTAGGTCAAGAGTCTATAAGAGTAGTTTTTCAACTGTTCTTGTTTCACATAACGATAGTCAGTGACACAATAAGCACAGAGCGGCATAAAAACTCCATGGTTCTTCCTTACACATGCACTGCAACCTCTATGGATTGTCCGACAGGTACTTCTCGTCGGTGCCGTTCGACCGCCGTGTCTACTTTCTTCCTGCGATTGATTTTAAACCTGCACACACAAACATGTGACGCACAATAGGTAGGATTCTGCCGTCCCACACTCATATCTAGAATATCGTGTGTTAGAGATGGTAGAAGGCTGAGTGGTTCTAGAATTTACACAGAAATTCGCAATTCATTGCAGTGGATGCAAGCTGGTGATCCAATATTTTTACGCCTCTGTCAGCGGCATTTACCTTCAGCTGCGATGTGCTGTCAGCTGCATGGCTGTCCTCACCCTATGAAAATCCTATAAAAAGCTAATAAAAATCCTTACTGGTTTTATCAGCTGAAACTGCCCTGTGTTTCTCGTTAGGCGACAAAATATGCACTCGTCCCTAGTCTGGAAAATATGGCGATATACATGCGCATAGATTTAGCAGGATGTATACTTCAACGCGCTCTCAGTTCTCGCAAGAACAAGTAACTCCATGTCTGTTTCGTTTCTCCACTGTCATAGCTCAATGACTCTCCAGCTAATTTCTAGCTGAATGTCAGCCAATGTGAATGCAGTGTTCACACAAAATTCCTCTTTTTGGGTCGTGCAGAGCGTGATGCTACACTTGATGCTGGTTCAGAGGAGAGTCCCCGAAGTTTTCAGTATTCTGTCTTTCGTAGCAAACTTTCTTCCACTGTGTCCTTTCATGCTTCATGTCACAGCTTTTTAGATCAATGGGAGCATTCCTTTCATCTCGTGGAAACTACCCCGCCAGTGGCAAAGGGTGTACCTTCAAACTGCGCCATAATCTAGCCTCTTCTACTACTTCCAAGTTTGTTTCAGCCAGTCAGACATTTTGTGCCCGCTCATGATACCTTAAAGTTACATGTGTACATCACAAGAGCATGGACCTTTCAAATGATCAGAAAATGGAACTCTGTTTAACTGCATCTTAGGCTAGTTTGTATTCATCTGGAGATTCCGCAACGCAATTTTCTAAAGAATTTCTCCATCGGAGGCAGTGCTTCGATGGACCACCTGGTATATTTGCTGTATCCATTGCCACGGGTCACACCCTGCTAAAAGCCTTTCGCTTTATGTAGGCCGTGGTCAGGCAACCCGACTCCATCCCAAACTCAAGCACCTCTTCCAGCAGCTCTTTTTCCCACCTTTTGCTCATTGACATGCAGGATTTGGGTTTGGTGTGTTAATACCATCAAATCGAGTGTCATACCTTTTTACATTACATGCAGTACATTTTGACTGGCAAATCGTCTCACTATCACCAAAGTTTATCATGTGACATATCAATCTACTTGTTACAACATATAGAATCTCGTGTAAAGTGTGGAATTAACATTCATTCAAGCTGCCACCTTACAGTCTGACATGCAAAACCGTCGTAAAGACCCAAAAAGATTCCACTAAATATCCTGCAGAATCATCATCCATATTCAGGTTACAGCTGCTGCTCCCAAAATAAAGACATTATTTGTATTTGTGTAGACACTAAATTGGTTGTCTACCTCTGTAGGTGATCAGTCAATGTATCTTGTCATACAGAATTCCCAATACTGCCAGAGATTTTCACTTGGTGGGTGGACTGGAACACTGCACTCTCAGTCTTTTGAGGCCAATAGAGGAGCTACTTGAATGCTACACCAGGATCTGGAAAGCTGGCAATAGCTGGGAGAGTGGTTTGCTAATCCCATGGCTCTCCATATTACATTCATGTGAAACCATATTGCAGAGGATGGCACAGCAGTTGGTCGGCATCATGTGGTTCCTGGTACTGATTACAGAGTTACTTTACTAGACTATCACATGTGTTAATGGTGGTGTTTTGTGACAAGGAGAGCCTGTGTTGATGGGAGTCTCGGCTATTGAAAATGAGGGGCAATAAGGTCCAACCACTGAAATCTTAACATATAACCATGGCTTACCTCCTTCCAGCCATGACATGCAAAAGAAGTAGCTCCTATATGAATAACAGTGGGACATTCTCTCCTTACACATGGTTTCCTCTTACTGTAGATGTACTCACTAGTGAGTGAGAAAATCAAAGCACAGATGTCGATACACAATATTTTTAACTGCATGTGTTTTGCTTTCTGACATGGGCCTGTTGTGTGACTTCTACAAGACATGCACACTATTTTAAATGACAGAGATATGAGTGTGGTATGTGTTTTAAGGTTTTCTCTGTCACCTGGCCTCCTTCCCAAGATAATGGGAGGAAGATTTTAGTGTGTTACAGATTTACAGGTTCATTGATTATTATTAAGTAGTCAGCCATCCACAGTAATTCATACCTTATTAAATGTTTGTGTCCTGCTATTTAATAATGGATGTTATTGGCAGCTATTCTGTATTGTTTTAAGGGGTAGTCCTCTTTGAAAATTTGTTTCTCTTTTAACATAAGTTTGCCTAGACATAAGTGACCCATTGTGATGTATCTAGACATCAACTCCATTGATAGTTGTGTAAAGTATAAGATGTCATAATAAGTGTATGTATTGCCTTGTCTTGGTATGGTATCTGAATACTTGGTAGATTTAGTTTCCGAGTTTGTTGTTCCACACATAAATTTGAAAATTTTGAGCCTTTTTAGCAAAGAATGGTCTAGAGTATGAAGAATGTTTGGCTTGGTTACTTACTGGTTTATGACAAAACTGATTATGTAAACCAATTTCGCATGTTAGTAAACTGGAATCTTTTAAGAATTCCCTAAAGCTTTTCATAAAAATTTGTTGTCTTAAGATCACTATGGTTTCTGATTTGTATTATGCTTTGTGTATAAATTTTTTGAAAGCTCCTTTATTAACATTTTCACAATTACTTGGTACTGTTTATTCGTGTCTTTGCTTTACATAGAATGATTCCAAATTGTACTACCACAGTCCCGTCTAGTGAGCTTATGGAATAGCTGTTGTGTTTACTCCACATGTGGCCTGTAGTCAGCTGTTGTTTGAGCATGAACACTTGTATTTGGTGCACTGTCATTATGTTCATACATTTGGTTATTTTACATTGGACACGCCGGTGTCCAGTGATTTTTGTGATCATAACATGTGTATTTGTGATGTGACCAGATACATAGGACAGATGGAGAAGATTATGTGAATTTGTTGAGCATTAGGTATGCTACTTTTCCAATTGTATGGGCATGTAATTTTGTACTGTGTTATACTTTACTTGTAAACCTATTACCCTGTCAACTTGGTTCTATCCATTGCAGATATGAAGATGGTAATATAGTCTTACCAAAACCGGTTATCAAAATAAATACTTTATTTGTGATCTTTTCTTTTTGAGGTTTTTCTTCCGAGTTTATGTATTTATTTATTTTTCCTTAAAATGTTCTCTGGTATGGCTCCTTTATTGTAGTGCTCATGCCAAGTTAGTCATTAACTGTGCTATCTATTCACAAGGTGACTTGTGAAAACAGGTCACAGGAAACATTTCACAGCAGGAAAAAATAGTTGACATGTAATTTGAGTTACAGCCTAACAGACAATATGGAAAAATATGAACTAGCTCAACCATGAGATTGAAATCTTTTACAACTAAAGCACAAAAGCAAGCAAAAAGCATATGGAGTGAGCAGAGCAGCAGATGACAGAAGGTGCCAAAGAGACCTCCAGGACCACCATGGTCAGAAAGATAGAGGAGGACCTCCTTTTCAAGCTGCTGTATGGTCCAGGGGCCACTGACTGAGAAGATATGTTTAACTTTCCTCCCAAAATTTGTTCACAAATACAGCTACTATGAAGGTGGTGAACATAACATTTTTACATCACAAAATCACATTATATCCCTAGTTTACAATAATTTATTGGTTGGTTGGTTTGTGGGATTGAAGGGACCAGACTGCTACGGTCATCGGTCCCAATAATTTATTATAAAAACTAAATTTGCCCCTTCCCTATTGTCCATAAACTTCGATGTTTTGCCACTGTTGGACCACGTATTTTAATTTAGTGGTGCTTTCAGGGAATGGAATGAGGATACCTCCTGGTAATTTTCTTGACTCCTTTACTCCTCTGCATAGATAAAAGTCTTTACCTGAATTTTTGTTCCATGATTTCACACTTATTTACCCTGATGGTCTTACCTTCCCTTATATACTCTGCCAATGACCTGTCTTGGTCCTATATCTTCCTATGCATTCTCCCCAACAGATGCTTACTAAATCCCCCCCCCCCCCCCCCCCCCCGAGTCTCTTACCCTTCTTTCCCATTTCAGTTTCTTATTCTTTTCAGTGACATTACTTGTTCTTCTGTACTCCCACGTTATGTACGTGGCCACATACCACTGATTTCTTTCTATCTTCTTTGACAGGTATCTTGCTTGTGTTCCCATATCCCTGCAGCATACTCCAACTGGGATCATACAAGGAACATGTAGGATTTCTCCTATGCACCCTTCCTTGCACTCTTCAGAACCCTTGTTAACATATGCAGATACTTATATGCCTTGTTTACTGGCTTACCTATGTCTATCCCCAGTGATGTTTCCCAGTACCTAGTATTACACCCAGGTTTTGACTTTCCTGTTTTGATGTTGTCAGTTCCAGCTTCTATTCATATCTTCTAAGTTTTCGTTGTTGTTGTTGTTAAAAAAACTGGTTTATCATCAGTTAAGTGTACAAGCAACACAACAAGGTCTCATAACATTACAAACAAGCAAGTTCCTAACAGCTCATTACAGTTTAAGTGTAGCACTGACAGTGTTAAGAGAGAGCACCACTTTCAGTCAATTATCATTTGTATGTAAACAGGTTGATGCTCACTGTTTTCAAAATGTAGTGCTGCAGCTTTAACAAATCTTAGATTTATTCCAGAAGCAACTGGTTTTGTCGTTCCAGTATGCCATTGTTAGGCACTCGGTTGTAATATAGTAGCTGAACTTATAATGCCAGATAAACTATAATGCGAAACCAAACCTCCATATACACAGCATACGTAACACGCCTTCACACTTATAAACAATCAGAGCACGACTAATTCCTAAGAAGAATGATAGGATGGCAGCTGATATATCATCATAATCAACACTCTCAGTGCTCTCACCACCACATTAGCATTCCATGCTCTACAGTGCCACTTGGCAGTCTGTGAGATTCGCCTGTACAATAGAGTCTTATATAAGGATACACAACTTGTGCGCATTTATTCTAATAATATCAGAATGGTCAAGTTGGCCATTATGTTCTTGATGGCTGGTAATCCTGGATGCCAAAGATGAGTGTTGGATAAAAATCTGTTGGAAATGTTAGATGTTCTGTGTACAGTGTGAACAACTTACAATTTGGGCGAGGAATCACTTAAAATTGCAGTGTGGACATTAGATCACATTCTCTTTACAGGAAGGATGGTTGCAGTTTAAACACTTTGTCTCCATCAGTATCAAGTTTCCACCACACCAAGGCATACTTCAGCAAAATCCAGTGTTAGTTAAAAAATACTACTCTCATACATGAAAAGAGTTTGTGGATCACTGCATTACAGCTGGCTGAGAATCCTACAGCTAGTTCGGAACCTATTCCAATTTGGATCTGCCATGAGACCCACTGTTTGAATCTATTGAATCTACTGCTACAAGTGCTAGTACTATACAGACTACAACACTATTTATGACTCTATAATCAGTGCACTGAATTATAAGTGATTGACTAAAGAAGGAGATGGCATTAGAGTCTATTTTATTACTACAGTGTTTGCCTCTGCACAAACAAACGTTAATAGAGTCATAAGCAATGTGACCAAAGGACCGTCTCAAAGATGATTATATATTACACTTTCACTATCTGCGGTTAGCAGACGACCATACATTCATTCATTTCACAGATCTCACCAAATTGGATGTAGGGATTTATTTTGTGGGAGTGCACATGTGATCAATTAAATAAGTAAATTGCCCTTCTTTCCTACACTGGTATCCGGCTTCAGTGTATTAAGTGAAATTGAGTTATTATTACAAAAAATATGTTGTTCTGACAAGAATAACGAAGAACGTTGTACCTATTTTCAATGTCGGGCGGTACTGTACCCTTTCAAACTTTAATTATATCCAATCTGAAGTCCTGTGGTTAACAGCAATCAAATAACATGTACTAATTCTTGAATCTTGCCCGTGCCCATATCACAACTATACACATACAATGACTACATCCCTCACAGCTAGCTAAAGTGCGAGGCGACGACTATTACTTTGGAAGACAACTGAGTCCCGGTGCGACGTATAGAGATACTGAGGTTGAGAGATTGAGCGATTGCGGCAGTTCGGTCGGCGACGGCGCCCTATGTGCACGCTGCCCAGGGGGCGCGTAGCCTGGGGGGCGTGTCTTGATCTTCTCTTGTCATAGGCACGCGCCTAATTCAGCGCGTGCTATTCAATGTTTCCTAGAGCAGACCGGTGTGCTGGCGACATCTCTATGGCAACACCTCTTCGTAGCTCTATAGACGGCTGTAATTTCCACCTATAGCCGTTCGCGCTTCTCAGTTGGAAGATGTCAAAAGCGCTGCCAGGTGTCACGGATTTCCTTAAGTTGACTCGACTGTAGGAGTGTCTTATTAGTAAACTTAACTCTTGAAGCGGCATTTTTCACGCATGCATCTCAGTGTTTCTGATGTCATTGCTTTTGAACTGTGAGTCGTACAATGATATATTCATGCAGATACATTCAGCGCCAAATGTGGAGGGTACAGTCTGTGAAATATGTTGCGAATGGAGTTAGTAGCGAAGAACTAATAACTTTAAACGCTGTGCACTATGCGGCAGTTTTTCACGCATCTCGGTTTTTATGACGTCATATCTCCTGAACTATGTGTGGTAAAATGATATAATTATGTAGGTGCATTTAGCAGCATTTGTGAATACTGTATCCGAAATTTATTTCGAATAAAGTACCACAGAAGTAATAAATTTTAACGTCGCATATGATGCGGCAATTTTTCGCGCATCTCAATATTTATGACGTCATGACTCCTGAATTATGATAGGTGGGTGGTTCTTGCTCCACAGCGATTGTTGCCCGACAGTAAGGGACTGTGTGCCAAGTTTTCTTGAAATCAGTCAAGTGGTTCAGGAGTGTATGTGGAACATACACGAGTGCGCGCACGCACACACACATACCATACGTACATTTTTATAATAGGTATAGATAACAGCGGTCCTATCACACATCCCTGGAGCACTCCTGACAATACCTTTGTCTCTGATGAACACTTACCGACGAGGGCAACGTACTGGACAGACACATGCAGGATACAATGCTTTCACTTGTGCAGGGAAGGTACCACTGTGTGCAAAGAAAGAATACATTCCCAACTACGTGACTCAACTAACCTCGGGGGCTCCCAGTCAACAATGTAACAAGCCCGTATTTTTGCATGTAATACGATGTGTTTAAATCGATAACACGTAGCAATGAAAAGAAAAATTCGTTCATTTCCGTGTTCGGTCGGCATTTCCAGAAGCTAGCAACTCCGATGGCCTTGTTGTTTCCCTCGATCAGGTCCTGTGTTGTGCAGGGTTGTTCAATCTGAGGACAAATTAGCAGGTGAGCCGGATCTTGTGTTGTTCCGCACTCGCAGGATGTATCTTCATCAGCTGGAAGAATGCCCCATATTCGCATATTGGTCTTGCAAAGAGGAACGCCCATCCTAAGACGAGTGAGCGATCTCCAAATAGGGTAGGGCAAGTCATTTCCTGGAGCTAGCTCTTCCTTTACAGGGATATCAGGTAGTATCTAGCTCTTCCACCTGCTGATGCGGTTAGACTCTGGTGTACCCTCTAGTGGTTGAGTCCTGGCGATGAAGCTCTTTCTCCACATCAGTCGACGGACTACAGCCTGATGATCATGCAGTGGATGTCGGGGATCATAAGTTTGCTTAGCCCTCTCTACATCAGCAGCAACTGCCCTACTAATAGTGGCGGGAGCTATTCCAACAATCGGGTAGATTTTATCGACTGGAGTTGGCTTCATACATCCCGACAAGATTCGGACGGTCTCATTGATTGCAATATCAACCTGTTTGGTGTGAGTGGATGCACTCCACACAGGTGAAGCATATTCTGCAGCGGACACACACAAAGCAAGAGCCGAAATTCTCAGGACGGCAGGACTTGCTCCCCAGGCGGTGTATGTTAGCTTCCTCAAGATGTTGTTCCGTGAACTTACTTTCAGCCTGGTGTTATGGCAATATTTCTTGAAGGACAGAGTTCGATCAAGGGTAACACCCAGATATACTGGTGTTGAACAATGCTCCACTCGTTTGCCTTGCCATGTAACGTTCAGTTCCCGCCGAGCTTCTCTATTCTTCAAGTGAAATGCGCACACCAGAGTCTTGTTGGGATTTGGCTCTAGATGATTAGCTTTGTAGTAGGAGCCAAGCGTATCTAGCGCAGAAGTCAACTTTTCCTCTACTTCTTCAAACGTCTTTCCTTGAGCAGCCACTGCAGTATTATCAGCATAGATGAAAAGCCTGGAATTTTCCGTTATGGGCCGGTCATTAGTGTAAACATTGAAGAGCATAGGGGCGAGCACACTGCCTTGAAGTAAGCCATTCTTTTGTATGCGCCATCTGCTCTTCTTACCATGGAGAGAGACTTGGAATCTTCTGTTCTGCAGGAGAGTACCAATAAGGGATGTTAGTTGGTAATCCTTGGTAAATTTTCCTCAGCAACTTCCTGTGGTTGATAGGGTCGTATGCAGCTGTTAGGTCGACAAAGGCAACTCCTGTTATATAACCCTGTTCGAAACCATCTTCGATGTGTTGAGTGAGGTTCAGCATCTGACTGCAGCACGACTTTCCAGGCCGAAAGACAACTTGTTGAGGGATGAACTTTTCTTCGAGGATGCCTCTAATTCGGTTAAGGATAAGACGCTCGAAGACCTTGAAACAGTGGCATAACCGTGATACTCGGCGAAAGTTTTAGGGTCCTTTGGTTCCTTACCAGGTTTAAGAAGTGCAGACACACGAGCCTTCCTCCAGAGCTTGGAAATATATAACCTTGATACACATTCATTAAACATTCTAAGCAGCCATTGCAGAGTGGTACGGCCGAATTTCTTGATCCGTTCTACTTTGATGTCATCTTTTTATAAAAGAACACAGCTGTGAGGAATATTATTATAGAATGAAAAAATAGTCAGGATGAGAGGGGTCTTTTATTAATTTTTTATTTGGCGTGAGTTATTGGACCATACTGCCAAGAGCTTGGTACGAATATAAACTCATATATACAGATAAATTACAATGTAATGAAGTTGAACAATGATTTTAAATTATTTTACAATTTCCACATAGGTTCAATATTTACAGCTAAGGAATCTTGGCGCATCACCTATACACAAAATGGCATATAAAAGGAGAACTGAACAGAAACTGCGAAAATCAGTCAGTAGATTTCACAAAGCCGCGCGGAGTGGCAGCGCGGTTAGAGGCGCCATGTCACTAATCGTGCAGCCCCTCCCGCCGCAGGTTCGAGTCCTCCCTCGGGCATGGGTGTGAGTGTTGTTCTTAGCGTAAGTTAGTTTAAGTAGTGTGTACGTCAAGGGACAGATGACCTCAGCAGTTTGGTCCCTTAGGAACTCACACATACATTTGAGATTTCACAAACAGATATCCATCCTCTCTCGTCTGCTTTGGTCATTTTCTGTATAACAGAAATTCTACAAAGTCTGTTGTGCTCGCTCATATCTCTTCATCTCCATCTCCTACTCTTTTCGAAGAACCGAGTGAGGCTGTGCAGATTTTTCTGGGATTTCTTTGATTTAGTATTTACCTTTAAATAGTAATTTAGATTATCAGTTTTACTTTAAGAACAACGATGCATTTCTTGCTGTTGTTTTTCTTCTTCGAGTTGCATTTAGTTCAGCATTTTTAGGAAGCTGTGCAGCAGCCTGCATTAAGTATTGAAAAATTAAACACATAATGCCAAGCTGGTATTGTATCCAAATGTGACACACTGTGGCTCACTACAAAAAACTTGTTGACAGATGAAAACAATAATAAAATAAAAAATTCTCTGATATACTTAAGGCAAATCCTGGGATGGTCCCTTCGGAAAGGACACGGCCGGTTTCCTTCCCCGTCCTTATCCTTTAAGAGCTTGTGACTGGTCTTCATGTTTGACGGAACGTTAAATTATAGTCTTTCTTCCTCTATTTTTTGTTCTGAGGTCAGACTACAACAGTCAAAACACAGGACTCGATTACGGGGACAGTATGGTTCGAATCTCCACTTTGCCATCTTGATTTATGTTTTCTGTATTTTGACACAGTCACCTGAAGAGAATGTAATTGTAACTTCTGTATCAGCGAGGCTACGAATCTTGTGTCTATGATCCTTGTCAGTTAATAGTGTACTGCTCAGTTTTATCGAATCCGCTCTCTCACTGCCGTTAATCCTCACGAAAAAGGTACGCTCAAATGACTGGTGTGTTTTAAACAGCTTTTGAAAGATATTTCCATCCGTGTGTGGTCACAGTGTACCCTGAAGAAGTGAACTGCCCAAAATTTCTTATGGGGTACGTATAAGAAGACAGTCGCTTAATATATGCTACCCGTTTCACAAAACATACACCCACTCAATGAACAGATGTAATACAAAGACTGCGCAAATGTTTCCTCCAATTGTTTCCGCTACATACACTAGGTGACCAAAAGCATCCACGAAACATACGTTTTTCATTTTAGGTGCATTGTGATGCCACCTGCTGCCAGGTACTTCACATCAGCGTCCTCAGTCATTAGACATCGTGAGAGAGCAGAATGGGGCGCTCTGCGGAACTCATGGTCTTCGACCGTGGTCAGGTGATAAGGTGTCACTTATGGCATACGTCTGTACGCGAAATAAGCACACTCCTAAACATCCCTAGGTTCACTATTTCCAATGTGATAGTGAAGTGGAGACGTGAAGGGACAAATACAGCACAAAAGCGTAGAGGCCGACGCCGTCCGTTGACAGACAGAGCCGGCCGCGGTGGTCTAGCGGTTCTGGCGCTGCAGTCTGGAACCGCGGGACTGCTACGGTCGCAGGTTCGAATCCTGCCTCGGGCATGGGTGTGTGTGGTGTCCTTAGGTTAGTTAGGTTTAAGTAGTTCTAAGTTCTAGGGGACTTATGACCTAAGATGTTGAGTCCCATAGTGCTCAGAGCCATTTGAACCATTTTTGACAGACAGAGACCGCCGACAGTTGAATTGGGTCGTAATGTGTAAGAGGCAGACATCTACCCAGACCATCACATAGGAATTCCAAAATGCATCAGGATCCACTGCAAGTCCTATGACACTTTGGCAGGAGGTGAGAAAACTTGCAATTTCATGGTCGAGCGGCTACTCATAAGCCACACATCCCGCCGGTAAATGCCAAACGACGCCTCGCTTGGTGTAAGGAGCGTAAACATTGGACGATTGAACAGTGGAAAAACGTTGTGTGGAGTGAAGAATCATGGTACACAATGTGGCGATCCGACGGCAGGGTGTGGATATGGCGAATGCACGGTGAACTTCATCTGCCAGGGCGTGTAGTGCCAACAGTAAAATTCGGAGGCGGTGGTGTTATGGTGTGGTCGTGTTTTTCATGGAGGAGGCTTGCACTTCTTGTTGCTTTGCGTGGCACTATCACAGCACAGGCCTACATTGATGTTTTAAGCTCCTTCTTGCTCCCCACTATTGAAGAGCAATTCGGGGATGGCGATTACATCTTTCAACACGATCGAGCACCTGTTCATAACGCACGGCCTGTGGCGGAGTGGTTACACGACAATAACATCCCTGTAATGGACTGATCTGCGCAGAGTACTGACCTGTTTCCTATAGAACGCCTTTGGGATGTTTTGGATCGCCGACTTCGTGCCAGGCCTCACCGACCGACATCGATACCTCTCCTCAGTGCAGCACTCCGTGAAGAATGCGCTGCCATTCCCCTAGAAACCTTCCAGCACCTGATTGAAGGTGTGCCTGCGAGAGTGGAAGCTGTCATCAAGGCTAAGGGTGGGCCAACACCATACTGAATTCCAGCATTACCGATGGAGGGCGCCACGAACTTGTAAGTCATTTTCAGCCAGGTGTTCAAAAAGATTACGGACTTGCAGCCGGTCGTCGTAAACTTCATTGCACGATATTTCGGCTAGACGACTGCTAGCCATCTTCAGGTGAGCCGAACGAGGACTGACGAAGACGTTCTCCGCTCCGTCTTATATAGTGTGCTGATAGTACTGCCGCGCATGTGTTGCAGTCGCGGAGACAGAAGGGCCACACCGCCCAGCGGCAGCGCCCTCGCTGGTGGAACTGCAATACTCAGCTGCCGTCGTTGTAGTCGCTGGCCGCAGCTATCGAAGTCTTCTGGCCTCTTCGTCTCGAGCAAATTTCGGAGATGACGGAATTCCATGCGTTATTCCATTGGTAACCACTGTCAGGGTTCATATGATTTCCCGCAATGCGTATTTCAAAGGATTCTTTGATAATGGAGTCCCAAAAAGTTGTTGCTGTAGCTAAAATCGAAGTTTTGTCGTACTTCATTGAATGTCCATTAGAAATACAATGTTACGCAACTGCAGACTTACTGGGTTGCAGTAGGCGAGTGCAACGTTGATGTTCTGTACAATGCTCTTCCACTGTACGCGTTGTCTGTCCTGTATAGGCCATATCAGTTTGACACGGTATTTTGTAAATTTCGTCCTTCCGCGGTAACAAATCATCCTTCACCGATCACAGCAAATCCGAAATCTTAGAATGCGGACGAAAAACCACTTTCACATGAAAATTATTAAGAATCCTCGCTATCTTGAAGGAGATATTTGCAACGAAGAGAGGAAAAGCTAGGGACTTGGCTGGCGCTTTCTCCTCTTCATCCGCTTCCCGGTTCCTGGCCCTAGTTGAGAAGGCCCTGTTAATTTGCCGGGTTGAGTACCCATTGTCTCTGAACACCGTCTTCAAATGTGCAAGTTCCTTAGGCAAATTCTCTGCATCCTACACCGTGTGTGCCCCTGTGCACAAGGGTTTTAAGTACACTCATGGTCTGGGATGGGTGATGGCAACTTGAAGAATGCAAATTAAAATCAGTGTGAGTGAGCGTACGACAGACAGAATGTCCCACCCTGCTGTCACTCTTCCGTTTAACCAAAACATCCAAGAATGGAAGGCAGCCACGTTTCTCTAGTTCCATAGTAAATCGAATATTCTCATGGATGGAGTTAAGATGATGAAAAAACTCCATTAACTTTTCTTCTCCGTGGGGCCACACTATGAAAGTATCATCGACGTATCTCCAAAAAACAGTTGGTTTACAAACCGCTGATTCAAGTGCTCTCTCCTCAAAGTCCTCCATAAAAAGGTTAGCCACCTGAGGAGACAGAGGGCTGCCCATGGCGACACCGTCAGACTGTTCAAAATATTCCTGGTTAAACATAAAATAAGTTGAGGAAAGAGCATGTCAAAACAAAGCATTGATGTCCGATTCAAACTATTGACCAATTAGAATCAAGGAATACGCAAGAGGTACTTTTTTGAAAAGGGAAACTACATCAAATCTCACTAGAAGATCCGAAATACTTAAGTGGATTAGGTGAATTTGATGACCGGAGGAATTTAGCACTTTCTGACGCTAAACGTGCCTGTGCCAATAAAAGCTTTTACGGTTAAGACGCAACGACTTATGCAACACCTTCGACTTTCATTTCGGCACGCAGACTCCCACACAGGCTTTAGCCCCTGACTTGCGAGTGTGCACACAATCTTTTCCCGTTCTCAGAAAACTCACAGCCTCGACCAGAACTTGTGCCGTTACACAAGCATTCATTTTACACAAACTATAAATTACAGGTTTTATGATATTTTTGTGTGTCAGACGTGATTGTTTTTAACTTAAACAATTCACGATGTTTCACTATTGCAAAACAGAGTGCTCGGAACTGCAGTAGAAACTAGAGGCGATATAAGAAGTTTGGTCAGGTGAATTTGCTGAAATTAGGCTTACGTCAGGCTAAGGGGTTGGCGTTCATGTCAAAGAAATTTGCTTTTTGTTATGTTGGTGCATGTTGCGCAATAACGTAATTCGAGACACATACTGAGCTTCAGAATAGTGTACACCTTGTTACAGTAGAAGTGTTGTGTCCATTTCACTCAAAACAATATGCAGGAATACCTTATCATCTCAAAATTCCTTGCTTCGCTTCGTCGCCAACAAAACATCATCCATGTCTGGGTAGCCAGTTAGTTAATTAGTTATATGTACCATAGATCATTTAAACTATTCATTTGTCGAAATGATGTTAAACGAGTCAGTTCACAAGATATGGATACATGATTACGGTTAAAATTAATGAACATATTACCATTTTATTCCTAGTCATGCAACTATACTTAAAAACAAGGTTTAATTTTTTTTTATTTTTACTGGCTACGTGTTTGTAAATAGAAATTCGTCAATGGAACAGAAGGAATTGTGCAGGAGAAATGATCTTAAATTAGATTTAAAACTTGCTTCGCTACGTGTCAGTCATTTTATGTTATTGGGCAAACGATCAAAAATTTTTATTGCTGCATATTGAACTTCTCTCCCAGTCACTGACAGCCTTAACAATAGGTAATGAAGGTCGTTTTTCCCTCTAGTGTTCTTCACTGTTCTTCTCAAATTGCTATGGGTTACTTATGACAAATTTCGCTAGCAAAAATATGTATTTTGACGGTGCAGTTAAAATGCCTAGCTCCTTGAAGAGAGACCTACATGACGTCCGTGCGTGAACACTACATAATATTCTTCCTGTTCACTTTTGTGCAATCATTACTTTCTTTGTAAGTGATGTGTTACCCTAGACATTTATTCCTTATGACATTACTGGGTGAAAATATGTCAGGAGATTGATACGTTTGCTTCTAAGATTAGCAGTTATACGAAGAGCAAAAGTGGCTGAACTTAATTCTTTGAGACGATCGGGCCCATGATAAGGCTTCTTCTCCAGCCAATCCCTTCAACTCTTTATTTGCCACTGCCTTAAAATTTTGAAAAACAGTTCATTTAATTAATAATTTCTCCATATTTGGAGGATGCTGATTTCGGAACAGTATGTTCCATTACATAAAGGCCGCTCCAGTTACTAGTAAGAACTTTTATTAAGTCCACAACCGGTTTCAGCCTTTACATCAGGCCATTTTCAAGATGATCTGAAAACTGCGTGATGTAAAGACCGAAACTGGTCGTGGACTTAATGAAGTTCTTTCTAGCAACTGGAGAGGCTTTTCTTTACCTAATTTAACGTTTTTTCCGAAAAATATGGGGCTATATCAACACGATGAAGTGTTAATACAACTGACTATTAAAATTTAAACAACATGAAGACGGCTTGCAACAAACGTTAAACTGGCATGAAGTGTATTACGTGATTGAATGTGCAGATGAGCAACATTTCAGCACAACCGCGCAAAATAGGTAGGAGCAAAGCCATCTACATTCTCCAGAAGTAAAATATGAGGGGCATTCAATCAGTAAGTCAACACTTTTTTTCTGAAGGCAGGTTTTATTCAGAATTTGTATAGATACATAAGAAAAAACCCCGACACGGTATGATAAATGTTATTACCAATGACAAGAAACACTATCGCGGCCACTGTAAGAGTCAGCAAAGACGTATTTTGCTACGCCGGAAGGCGAATGACAAATGATGGAAACTCCATTCAATTTTTTTAGATGATTCTGTCTTTAGTTCTCGTAGGGAGAAGACGTATTCTTGTGAGAAGTGTGTAGTAGACATAGTGTTACCTGAATAATAATTTTTATGAAGGTATGAAGTGTGAGAGTTCTTTTTAGTGCAAAACCACGACAGTTTTCTTTTCTTCCGCGCATTATGCTAATGTCATGTCACTGTAGCTGCCTGCATCTGAAGAGGGAGTCCGATAAAAATCAGTATTGTATTCACGGTCAAAAATGAGAAGTAGTTATGGCGGAAGAGGAAGCGTATAACCAAATTCCGTAAATCTAAAAGGCGTAAAGCAAGCAAAATCGATGTAAGTTCACGCCTTCACTGGCTTACAATTTACAAGATCGGTAAATTAAAAGTGAAAGACAATTCAGCAGCTGCAAAATATATAAAAATCAAACATGAGAATAGTACAATTAATTTGTTTAATTATATATATTTATATTTGCACAACTGGCGACCTGGTGACATGACTTTCAGAAAGCCGTGAAACCAGTCGTGTAAATTGTTCAAAATTATTTATGACATTGTATGAATTTTTTTGCATGTACTAATTATTTTTAAATTTTCATGTGCAACATCACGACTGGGAGCGAAATAACCAGAACCAAAAATTCATGTGGATAAAATAACCATTTCAAAAGGGAATCAAAAGTGAAACCGGAATTTATGGAAAATTTTGGAAATACGCTGTTTCATCGCAGCAAAGGTAGGACCGCTACGCAACCGCTTGCTTGGCTATGCTCGGTAGCGTCTCCTGCGTAGTAATTAGATATCCTTTTCCTTAATTTCCCTTCCTAAATGTATTGCAACTAATTTTTCAGAAATTTTGTGTAATGATTAGCGAGAGGAAAGTTTGAAATTTTTGTGTCATAACACTTCATGCATCATAGAAGTAGCCAATTAACGCTTGAAGAGAAGTAAATCGTATGCTTAAATTTCCAAAAATAATATATTTCAGTTTTCCGTTTTTCAAAATTTTGATTTTAATATTCAATCAAAATGGCACAAAAATCAGTTTCCATTATTGTTGGCAATGGCGAAAACGCAATGAGTCAAGATGGCGTACAATTGCAAGACAGAACATCTGAAGTACCAGCTCCATGTCTTCCTCACTCAGAAGTATTAAGTAGTTCAGAGATGAACATAACCGAAGTAGCAAGTGATAGTGAGCTTTCACAGAGTTCTCACTTTGACGATACGTTGATGACAATAAATGAAACTACATCACGTATCTCCTCCGCGAGCAACATACTGCTCGCACAGGAAAACATAGAAAGCGAAGATAACATGATTTTTGACGACACTTTACCGTCACCCATCATACGAAATCCAAATGTTGATTTACAAAGTACAGTTGTTAACAACCAAAGTACATTAGATAGCAACCAAAATAGCGCACTTGCCGCGATACTTAAAAAACTCGATAGCTTGAGCACCGAAATAAAAAATACAAACACCAATAACACCAATTTGCGTGCAGACATAAATACAAAATTTGACAGTTTGTCGCAAAACCTTACCATAGTCACACAAAACATAAACAGCATAAAACAAGAGCAGAAACAAGTTTTAAAAGATTTTCCGTATACAGTCGCACAACAGATCAGTAATTTGACAAAGAATTTTCACTAGGAAAAGAAATTAAATTTAAAGACATGGAAAAACAGCTAAAGCAAGATGTACTTCCCGAAGTAAACAATGACATTACGGAAATAAAACATAAATTAGACACTCTCAACGAGCAGAATGATGCAGTAGAGCAGCAAATAAAAGCGATTAAAGACACATGCACAAACCTGGAAGCTACACAAACACAGTTAACTTCCACAGTAAAGAACGTCTCTACTGTAGTGAACAAACTGCATAAGTATTACGAAAATATACCAATAGTTATTAATGAACTCACTTTAAAAGTAGCACCACTTGAAATCGAATCAGTCTGTGACAAAAAGGAAAGAGACAAAATTAATGAAAATTTATCAGATGTAATTTCACAAGCCGAAGTAAGTACTTTGGACAAAACCAGCACAGCAGCGGAAAAGGTAGTGAAGGAATGTAAATTAATCAATAATATAGCTGAAAAAGTCATTCAGCAAAAGAAAAATGAAATGACATTATCTTCAAAGTGAACACCAATTTGCAAGCTACGGACCACAGGATACGCAACTACTTAGGTGAAAATGTTGCAGAGACACAAGTTGTACACATAAACAAGGAGCCAGCCACAGCAAACCAAAGTAGTGCATGCACACTGATCATTGCAAATCCAACAAACAATGCCCGTAGTAATGACTGAATGCAGAGTGTAAGTTTACATGGCATAACACCAGAACCATTACCTACGAGAAATGTAAATAATTATGACAGCTATGTAAACACAGCACAAAATGCAAACAGCTTGTCCACTATATTTGCTGAGGAAGGTCTATTAAGACGCCGTCAATTTCCAACGTTTACGAGAGAAGGTAAGAAGATGAATCCTGTTGTATTTATTAGTGCTTTTCGACATGTGTTCCCTAGAAACTGGACGGAAGCACAAAAGATCAGGTTTGTTGTTGGGTACGCGCAAGGCGATGTACTTTTGTGGGCGACCGAGATAGCTGAGCGTTGTGCCACACATTTACAATTTGAATGGGCATTTCTTGACAAATACTGGTCAGAAGCCGTACCGGAGAGACTTAGGCGAGAGGTTTTTAACCCCGCCCCTTTTAATAGCAAATATGGTAGCTTGCGAGGGTATTTTGAGAAGCATCTCAATAAAACACGTTATTGGACGAATCCTATTTCTCATGTTGATGTTTTAAAAATTTTAAAAAGTCGTTTGCCATCACAGATTCGTGAAAAATTAATTACTGCACCTGAGCACGACGCAGAATATTTTCTATCCATTTTAGATTCAATCGACCTAATATATGAGGAGAAAGTAATAACAAATAGGGCGTCAGACAGCCAAACACCACAACAACATAACTCGAATGGTCAATACAAAAAGCCAGACGCGAACATACAGCAAAGTTGGTACGCACAACCGCAAGGATACATTAACCGCGGTAATGGGTACGGGAATGGAAATGGCAAGAACAAAAGATTTAAACAAAACTTTCTGTATAATAGGAACGGTTACCATACGCAAGCTAATTTCAATCCGTCTTCTCAAAACTATGCACCGCGTGTAAATACAAAGTCAGCCGCACCAATGGCAGGCGCGCGGCAGCAACAATAACATGCCACACGCCGTACCGCAGCAAACCTTTGCCCAACAAAATCACAATACGGCAAAATTTCACAACAGCCATATAAACACACGAGCAAGTATGTCGCGAACTGGTAATGATTCAAACTGGAGAAACAATCACACAGTACTACTGACAGAAATTGTTCCGTGCACCGAAGTTGATCAGACTACACCGCAGGAAAACCCGAATCGGTCGTAGTTGAGCTCCATACTATACTTTACAAGCTATATTTTACAAGCGATGAGGGCAGATCAGATTTTCAAGCATGTTTCGTACGATTCGAAGAGCAAGGAGACATAAAAGACGAGCTATACCAACATGAACTAGAATCGACGAAAAATGCGCTAGAACAAGTGCAAGCAGTAATCAGGTAAGTAATGTCATAGTTTTATATAAAAAAATTATTATGTGTATTTTTTAATGAAATGTGTATATACTTAAGTAATTTTCTTGTTTTGTAAGCAAAGACAACCATTTGACAAGATGGAAGTGTGAAAAACACAGCTTCACGCGAAGCGAAATGCAAACTGGAGCAGCGTACGACTCAGCTGGGCGCGCTCAACAACGCATGCTTACGTCAGTACTAGGGAAGAGACATTGACCGTGCGCAAGCGCAACAGGCTACCTCGCGGCGCAACCAAATAGAAATGCGAAGATACACAAGTATCAAACTCAGTTTCAAAATAAATAATAACACGTAACAACTATAGTCACTATCAGGGAACAAAAGAATATAATGTTATATCAACATGCGAATTTGCGTCAATACTAAGATATATATACATTGTAACTGGAATTAAAAGAAATCATTGCAACAAAACATACCGTAGGGAATGTTAAAGTAACTTTCTTCGCAGGGTAAATGAATAAAAAGAATAAAAATGCAAGTGAATAAATATACAAACAAATAAGAATGAAATATGAAAAATGTCTGCGAACGAATATGATGACCGAGTATATGAGTGACCTTTGAGCTACGAAACACAATTAGTTTTTAAGTTAGTCATAAGTTTTTCTTTTCTATATTGTAGCGACCAGTGCATTGACACGGCGCACAAGAAATTTACGACGGGTGTTGGAGGTACCAAATGGAAAAACGGGCCGCACCTCAAAGAAATGATTTAGTTATTAGTATGTCTATGTATATATTTTGGTCATCAAGCAAATGAGGAATAGGAATATACATCGTCGCAGTGCAACTACAAAACGTTTACCCGTACCTACTGACTACAAAATGCACATAAACTCGGAGGCATGTGACCTCAAATAAAACTAATCAGTTCATATAATGTCACATGTGAATACAAACGACAGAATTTCCACGTAACTGTAAAGAGATGAGCATCAGATAATGCAAAAACTTCTGTATTATGTAAACAAAGCTACACGTAAACAAATATAAGCAACACTATGGTATATAGTGCCCGATTCGTTAATACGTTTCGGTTCCATGAAAAAGGAGTTCCTTGATAAGCGATTTAAGAAAGGACGAACAACATTTCCTTAGTAATACATAAACCAGTAGAATAGTAATCCCTCATTCCCTCCCCAATGCAGAAGGCGGCGCTAAAGCGTAGTTAAGCCAGCAACGCGTAATGTAGAATCTTGATGTAAATGTTTTCCTCTATTTCTCCCTAGGAAAATATTAAACTCTCATTCCTCCTTCAATTTGCTGTAAAGTCTGTAAATGTTCAATTTGTTTTTTTTTTTCAAAGTGAGAACGTAACCATAAAATGGATTTAGACATTCTTGAGGATCGTCAAATCAATTAATATTTTTAACTAATAGACTTACAATTTCAATTACATCTATTGTTAGTCCGTCAGTATTGTCGTTGTCACTTGTTAAAGCTGTTATTTTTGTTTTCTTAAGTGGAGTTACCTCTTTTTGTTCTTCTGTATCAAAAATTTTTCTCTTACGTCCGGTGTCTACGTCCTTTGCTGGCGTCATCGGTCTTGTGTCGTCTTCGTCTGAGTAGTCAGAAAATTCTGACGAAATGTCCTTTTTGGACATATAAAAATAATTTTTTTTCTTTTTGAGTTGGAGTAAAATATTTCAATTGTGATTCTCCAGTAGTAATAATAGATCTGTAAAAGAAAAATATGCTTATAGTATTTTACAAATCACATTGTGTTCCTTGATTTACAAAACGTATTAAATCTTTAGTGAAAATACTTTCAATGCGTTCTGCAGATGTTGCAGTTAAACATATTGTACAAAATAAAATATCGCTCATTTGTAATATAATTTCAAAATAATGAGCCTTTGATGTACAAAGTATTTCTTGAGTAGTAAATCCAAAATGATCCTGAGTCGGTTACTCAGTTAAATAGAATACATTACTAGGTCTATTTACAAAATGGTTATTAGTCAGTATTCGTAATTTTCCTTCATCATGAGTGTTAACAATAACATTTAAATTACAATTTGTGCACAATACATTATATAGAACAGGTTTACACATATGGTCATAATATCTAAGACAGTAATTGTGTGGTTGATTAAGTGATATTTTATAATTTACATTGATAATTTTAATTCTATATCGTAATTTACGCATTGTAGCAAATCGCGTCCACGTTATTAAATCTTTATCTTTTAAAGAACAAATTCGCATAAAATGATCATATCTTCTAAAAGCGATAGCACCCCAATTAAAATGTCTTTCAAATTCTTCATTTCTAGTAAATAATTAATAAGATGTATTTGGCACTGCTTTCATTACTGCATCGTCATATAAACAGCTTGGCCATCCCAAACCTTTTAATACTATTGTCTGTCCACCATAGTGCCCAGTCTGCATAACGACGAGTAAACTGTTCATCAGATTCTCTACTGCGAATCTGAGATAGCTCAACGTCACCATCACTGTCACTTTCAAAAATTAAGCTTGGTTGTTAATGTTCTATCTCGGAGGAAACGATTCATTGCTCAATAATGAAACACTATTATTACTCTCGTTGGAATCGGACGCACTCATTGTATTGCTCCGAGATAACGCGCACTAATTAAAATAATATAAAAAATACCTGTCTCTTTTAGACGCCACTGTTTGCAAGTAAACGTTTCACTGTTCCGCCCAACGACTAAAGCACTTGTTCATCAGGTACTGACGGAAATCGTTATACACTTCCAACGACTCCGCTTATATACCTGCTCCTGGCCTCACTTGCAATGCAAATGAAGAAATTCCCATAACTGATTACTTGCCAACGACCCCCAGCCACCCACCGACCCTCGGCCGTGACGTCACGGCCGCCTCATAGTGCTACATCGTGCCTTCGGCAGCGGCGGCCCTGACTAATTTTTTAGTATTGAAGAATATTCTATGTTTGATACAAATAATGAGTGGAATATCAGCCTTAGATGTAAGCCACTGTAATATGCGTTGTTATGTCAAAATGTTTATGTGAATTTTAAGTGTATATCGAGAGCGCTGCGAGAGTGGCTGCTTGTAGTTTTGGCAACATTGGCAGCTTCTGTGTGCATGTGCACTATATGTAAAATATGACCTTGAAAACTAACAAAAAGGAAGAAACGTCAAGGACTTAAACGATCCTCACGACAAAGTGAACGATGAAATATATAGTGGTATCCAAACTCGTGTGTAATAGTGCAACAAATCAATTTTGGTAATGAAATGCTACGCAACGTCTGATATACTAATCAGCAAACTACAATTGTGCAAGCATCACTTACCTTGACGTCGGGTGTTGAAATTCAATATTCAATCCACTGAAAATGTGGATACGACGGAGAAGATTTCTTCCCGGGCCGTATCAAAGGTGAATTATCTGCCACAGCATCGGTTCTTGAAAAGTAAACGCACATGCACCGCACTCACAATGGAAAATCACGCCACAGCAAATTATTCGACGGATAGATAGTACGGCACTCAGTGTGAAAATGACACTAAAAGCGTGAGTGGAAGCGCGAACGACCATACACAATAATACATGGAACATTAACGGCTGTTGCACAGCCAACAAATACATTTTGAGCACATGCACACAGAGGCTGGCAATGTTGCCAAAACGAGAAGTAGCCGCTCTCGCAGCGCTCTCATGTAAGTATTTAATGAATTATCATTCTGTATGTAAGTTACGTATTTCCTGTAAAATAATGTGTAAGCAAGACAAGCTGACATCTCCAACCCAATACACAAAGAAAAATACGTCGACAAATAAAGGTCATTGTACCCCTTTCGGCAAAATTTAAATTTAAGCTGTACTAGTGTATACAAAACACTGTACACCTCCATTTCATGTTACCACACAGTGTGGGGGCAATTGTATAGATACATGAGGAAAAGCGCCGACACGGTATGATAAAAGTTATTACCAATGACAAGAAACACTAGCGCGGCCACTGTAAGCGTCGGCAAAGATGTATTTTGCTATTCCGGAAGGTGAATGACAAATGATGGAAACTCCATTCAATTTTTTTAGATGACTTTGTCTTTAGTTCTCGTAGGGAGAAGACGTATTATTGTGAGAAGTGTGTAGTAGACATTGTGTTACCTGAATAATAATTTTTATGAAAGTATGAAGTGTGAGAGTTTTTGCAACACTACGAAAGTTTTCTTCCGCGCATTATGCGAATGTCATGTCACTGTAGCTGCCTGCATCTGAAGAGTCCGATAAAAATCAGTATTGTATTCATGGTCAAAAATGAGAAGTAGTTATGGCGGAAGAAGAAGCATATAACCAACGGCGTAAAGCAAGCAAAATTGACGAAGTTCACTCCTCCACTGGCTTACAATTTACGAGATCGGTAAATTAAAAGTGAAAGACAATTCATTAGCTGCAAAATTATAAAAATCAAACATGGCAATAGTATAATTAATTTGTTTAATTATATTTTATATGCACCATATTTTTCCCCATTCTTCTGCTACATAATCTCCGTTCAATGGAATGTCCTTAAGCCACCTTACTGGGAGGCCTGTACGCGTATCCCATATGGTGCCATTCTACCGGTCGCCGTCAGAGCCAAGTTCTTGTTGCATCAATAACCTCCCCATCATCCACGTATTGTTTCCCACGGAATGCATTCTTCATTGGGCCAAACAGATGGAAGTTGGAAGGTGTGAGATATGTGCCGTAGGATGGACAAGGAAGAACAGTCCAATGAAGTTTTGTGAGCTCCTCTCGGGTGCCAGACTTGTGTGAGGCCTTGCATTGTCATGGAGGTGGAAAAGGTCGTTTGCATTTTTGTGCTGACGAACATACGCTGAAGTCGTTGCACTGTGAGGGAGGACATCAAACAGAATAACCTCTTCAGAAACCCAGAAGACCGTCTAACGTCACTGGCTGAGGGCACGACTTCTAACTTTTTCTTCGGAGTAGAGATGGTGTAGCGCTACTCCATGGATTGTAACGCGCACACAGTTCCGCACAGATGGTCTTCCGTTGCTCTTTATAGTCTTCTGTTAGATGGCGAGGAGTCAAGCGGGTACACACCTTTGAGTACCCCAACTAGTGGACGAGTGTTTGATTGTGATCATTCGATAACCTCGACTGAGAGTGTCCGCACGTTTCAACATGGCTGGAGTCACAGATGTGTGTGGCCGACCAGGGCGCGGGAGATCAGACAGGTTTATGCGACCTTGTTGCTATCATGACAGACGCCTCACCCAACGACTCACCGTGCTTTTTTCACTTCCAGGTCTCTGCAAGCACTTATGAATATCTATAATGCTCTGGTTTTCTGCCAAAAGAAACTCAGTGGCAGCTCTCTGCTTGGAACGCACCTCTGTTATGGACGCCATTTTGAAGTCTATGTGCATCGCCGTCACCTACCAGAAGTTTATGAAACTATAGGGCCTGAAGCGGGAATATTCCACGATATCCCACAGCAAATTCCTCATGTTTCAACCGACATTGGCCGAGAAAAAAATATGCTGCAGTACTTATTGAGTACCCCTCGTATGACACAGCGCATTTCTCATTTAGAAATCGCATTTGAATGCTGTTGTCTATATGCAACTCAGAGGAAGAAAAAACATCTACCATCACACATCGGTACTCAACAGGTGCAGGATAGTGACCTATTGTACCTGTTTATCTTTCCGCGATATTGCTGCTCCTCTTAATATGCAATTTATGTGTTCAAGAGGACCATACTCAACCCCATGCAGGATCTCAACAGCCGCACGCGACTAGCGCACGAAGAGACACTTATCGTTCATTCAACCGTGCATTTACGTGCAGCCATGCCACATACCATTAGTCAGTAAAGGGGCTTGCTTGCAGCAAGACAAGTAACGGCACAGACGGTGCGACGTCGCCTCGAGCACCACCGTCTCTCAGCATGGCGATCACTTGCGGCTTTCACTGAAACGACAGTAGAGAGAGATGCGCCGATAGCAGTGTGGCCAACACAACTGGACTCACTTGTCAGTAGTAGCACCACGTCTTCTTTTCAGACAAGTTGTGGATCTGCTTGCAACATCACGATTGACGCACTCATGTGTGGAGCCTCCAGAGTGAATGAATGTTGCCAGATTGCATTCGTCTTCGTTGTAGACGTGCAGCACCCGAAGTGATGGTATGTGGTGCCATTGGCATACAACACGGTCACCTCTTGTTTGTGTAGCTAGGTATTTGAAGAGAGCTGTTAAGTCTGATGACTGTGCCCTTTCTTTAGGTCTCCATGACATTACTTTTCAACAAGATAATGAAAGACTACATGCTGCCTATGATATCTGTCAAGAGAGTGAAACGCCACCACTCGCCTGCCCCTGTGACTGGTGGACTCTGGCATATAGCTGAATTAACAATATTACGAAAATGACAGATAGCTACTTATCGTAAAGATGACACGTTGAGTTGCAGACAGGCACAAAAAAAAGGGCTGTTACACAGTGAGCCAAAGCCTTCTTCAGAAAAGATAAGAAAACACCCAGAAATTCAATCAAGCATGCACACTGCAAGGGTTCAGTTAGTGTATGAATTACCTCGTCGCTGATCTTTAGCTCTATGAAGTCTGATAAGCCACAACTCATTGATAAACTTTTTCTTACGTCTGGGCTCTAGCCCAGTAGACACTCGTCGTAGTCTTCAGTAGAAATTGGTAACTTGTTGGGCGTAACGCCGCTTTGGGATTGTGTAGCGTAGTATTTTGGTTGTTATCATTTCTTTTCATTATCTTGTAACTTAAATCTGGCTTTTGCCACCACAGGAATTGTTGTGTTTCTTGTTGTTCTTGAGTTTGGAAATTAGTGCACGCCGAGAAGGCGTTTTAGTTAAATAAAGTATGTTCAAATTTGCTCGTTAGTTCTTTCCTGCTGACAACAGGACACTACACTCCGCACGTCATGACGCCAATCACCACTATAACGTTCACGATGTGGCACAAAGCTCATGCGGGATACCTGAGACAAAAAATAAAAAACACACGAAACAAACCCCGCTCCTTACAAAAACTTCCCACAAAATAATTACACTTTTAATATCTGTACAATTTTTCCAGATGAACAAATGAAGAGATCTTCTGCTAATAGAGCCTCTTCATTTATGTTCAAAACTGATACGAGATTTCCTCCTCAATCAACGAAATCACTCATTTTCAGAAACCCTGGTCACAAAACATCTGGGAAATCTCATGCCCTTACAACACCTCACGCACACATGACTTCTATCTCTGGTTGCTCCGGCCAAAATTGTGATTGGAGATAGCAGTCATGTGTAAATGAGGTATGTTTGCTCGTGTCAATGTGTATGCGCTTTCTTTCCTGAAGAAGGTTTTGGCCGAAAGCTAAGTGTGTAACAGTATTTTCGTTGTGCCTGTCCGCAACTCAGCGTGTCATCTTTACAGTGAATAGCAATGTACTCTTTTCGTAATGTTGTTGATATTCCAACCGGGACTTATCATTGTTTGATGGAGTTGAATTAGCATGAAATGGTGTACCTCTGTCTGTCATCCAGACTCAGTTCTCATGATGCCCAATCAAATTAGAGCTACTGTTGGTAGCTGACAGTTCTGAGTGTTACCTGTATATTTCGTATATTTCACACCCTGTATATTCCCAAATCACGAACGCATTTAATCACGTATTCTTCATATACTATGTACACACAATAAGCAAAAATTCGTTCTTTGCTATAGCTCCTGATGTTAATATTTTCATTGCCAGGAGCGTCTAGAAATTTATTTTTATTGCAAGGAGTGGCATAAAATATTTTACTCTGATGTATTGGGTTGGTGCATAAGTTTCTTAGCGCTTTACCAGAAGTTTAATAAACACAATACATACATATAACAGAGACTTCAGTCGTCAATAATATATTCTCCCTCACTGTTCACAGGAGTCTGCCAACCCTCCGGTAACTTTTCGATTCCACAACTGTAGAAATCACGTAGTTTTGAGGCGAAGAAATCGTCGAGCCATGTCCGGAGCGCATTATCATCCGGAAAGGAAGTTCCCTGCAGGTTGTTCGATATAGAGAGGAAAAGGTGAAAATCTGAGGGTGCAAGATCAGGTGCGCAAGTTGGATGCGAAATGACTTCCCAAACTAACTCCAGCATAGTATTTTTTGTCGGTCTCGCAGAACGCAGGTGGGCGTGATCATGGGGTAACGTCTCTTCACGCAGTGTTCATGGTCGTTGCCCTTAAACTTTAAGACGTCTCAGTTGTTGACAACAAATGTCAGCAGTGATGATTACAACTCGGGGAAGCTATTCGTAGTACACCACACAGTCGCTGTTCCACCAGATAAATAACATTATCTTTTGTGGATGCGCGCGGTTTCTTTGTACGGGGAGTTGCTGCTTTGTTTGAGCTCAACCATTCCTTTCTTTTCCTTATGTTAGCGTAGAGACACCCTTTTTCGTCACCAGTAACGATACAGGATAGGAATTGTCGGTGCTGTCCATGAGCGAATTTATGATGAACAAGCGGAGAAGCACATATGACCATTCGCTGATTTTTGTGATTTTGATTTGGAGCATTCGGTACCAATTCATCCGATTTTTGAACTTTCCCCACTGCATACAGTTATCGCACGATGGTGGAATGATCACATTTCATCACATTTGCCAGTTCTCGAGTGCATTGACGTGAATCATTGTGGATTAATGCGTTTAAACGATCTTCATCAAACCACAGAGGTTTCCTAAACGTGGGGTCACTAATGTCAAAACTATCCTCTTTAAAATGAGAAAACAATTTTCTTACCGTACTCTGTCCAGGGCCTTATCCCCATCCACGGCGTAACTGTTAATGGCTGCCTCTGCTGCCCGTCACTCCCCTCTCGAACGCAGACAGGAGAATATGTCGGAAATGTTAAGATTTCTCCACTTGCCAGTCCATTTTGTAGCGTCCGCATGTCCACTCACTATCTCCAAATGACAATAGATAAACTCAAATAGCAACAATAAATTACAAATACAAATGAAAATCGATAAATAAACTCGTAGCAATCGTAACACCAACGTGCAAAACAAAAACGCTACGAACTTATGCACCAATCTAATAAATGCATCTGCATGTATTTTATAAAAATGAACTGATGAAGCCCGGCCTGTGTGAATGTCTCGATCGAACTTTTTAAAAAAATCACATGCCATTCATTCATAGAGTTCTCGTGCCCGTCGCAGTATAAAGCGTTGCTCACCGCCGGTCGCGTCAATGCCGTGTCATAATATGACGTTATTCAGAAGTGGAGTGGAGCAACAAGGGGTCAGCACACCTTAGCAGCCGTTATTAGCATTCTAGATGTTCGAATCCTCTACTTCTCATTTAAGTACCTCCTCAATTGGTGCGGACGGAGGTGGCGCAGTGGGTAGCACGCTGGACTTGCATTTGGGAGTACGACGGTTCGAATCAGCATCCGGATGTCTCGATTTACGTTTTTTGTGAATGCCTTAAATCGCTCCTGGCAAGTCCCAGGATCATTCTTTTGAAAGGCAGGCAGATTTCCTTTCCCATCCCTGAAACAATACGAACTTGTCAATCATCTCTAATGGTCTCTTATTCGAAGGGACATTAAAGCCCAGCCTTCCTTCCTTCTTCTTCGACAGGCGCCACGTAGCTTTCCCACCCAGTTACAGTGCCCCTACCAAGGAAACAATCGTAGGAACTGAACATGGATGCTGGCAGTGAGACATGCTGACCGTACCGCTACCGAGATGGATTCAGAGCCGATTGATATCAAGTATTTGAATGAAACTGCTGGTGCAGGGATGGATGGATGGATGGATGGGTTGATGGGGTTGAAGGGACCAACCTACAAGACCTCCAGTTCCTCCATTCTACAGGAATCAAACCAGGAGGAGTCCTCAGAGAGGAATGCAAGTTTTATTTCAGGCGACGCCACATTTGACGACTTGCGTGTCAGTGATGATGAGGACAACACAACACCCAGTCCACAAGCGGAGGAAAATCTGCAACCTGGCCGGGAATCGAACCTGGGCCAGGTGCATGATAGGTAAACACATTACCACTCAGCTAAGCAGTCGGATAACGACAGACGTAGAGGAATAAGAAGAATCAGAAAGGTGGGAAGGGCAGGAGCCAGCCCGCATCATAGAGCGAGGTCTGCCATGGGCCTTCTGGGTCGGAGCAGGAGACGGACATCCCTCCAATCCTTCAAGCGGCCGACAAGGCCGATGAGCTCTACCTTACGAAGAGGACTAGAAACCACCTTCGTGGGTAAACGTAAAACCAGGTCTGCCGCTTTGGTATGGCACAGCGCTCGAGGTCCGTTCTGAAACCATCGCCTTTGAATAGCACTGGCGATAGTATCTCAGAGTCTGTACCTTTTCTGTCATTAACCTTTTTCTGCTTCTAAACACAAAAGATTTCTTTCTTTCTCCTTCCTTTCAGTTTTTTCTGAGTTCAAAAAGGCTTATGTATTCCGCATGATGCAAAAAATAGCATCGAAATTGTTAATGAATTTCACCAGCTGTCATACTAGAAATGCATTCCATAAGGCCTGCTGTAGGAAACAAGAAATGAGCCTTCTAATATGGTAACTTCTATAACGAAAATTGAGTAAATGTAGGACTAATGGTGCTGAAGCTGGCCAAAAGTTTATGAAAGAAAACGCACTGCATATCTCACAGGAAGAATTAACTACGAAAAAGCACAATGAGTACCGCATTTGTTGAAAGATTACCCAAAGTCATTGCGAAGAAACATTCCTCTGCACTTCTTGGATTGTTTTAAATAGGATCTGTCAATTTTTTGCGCCGATTTGTTGTATGGGGTTTGCAATTTCACGACAGAAACGAAACACAGGCAAATCAGTGCGTGCTTGTCGATGCCCCTGACCTATAAAGACATATTCAACTTCATCTGCTGGAAGCTTATGACCGATTTTTTCCAGCGATTTAAAAGGGATTCTTGTAACTGATTAGTTTGCAAAATGTAAACGAGTAACTGAGAATACTAAATTATACCTACTCGATCAAATGGATGTACAAATGAGCAAGGAGAGAGCTGCATTGCAAAGGAAGAAATTTTGATCAGGAAAATGCACTTGTCTCCAAAGGTACTTGGTAGTGGGAAAACTGGTAATTTCCTGTGCAGATTTTTGGGACAGGCAGCTTATTACTAGTATTAGTATACTTTCACTTTCAAATATTATCTGCATTTGAAAAAGACTGTTGGTGGAAAGCATTTTTAGTTATTGCAATAGTACACGAGTCTTTTGGAGACAAGCTAGCATTCAATTTCAAGATAGGCCGTGAGTTTAAGCCGTGTTTCTGGACTAAGCTTTTGTGCTAATTTATGTACATATTCATATGTATAGAGCAATAATAATAATAAAGGGTACATAAATACAGAGATTAATAGAAATCAAATATTTTCAATTAATGCCCAAATTTTGGACTTTTATAGTTTCTTTCCTTTGAGTCCGTTTAATGTGAACTTACTTCTGATGTCCTTGGTTATATTCATCTTCTTCCGCCATAAATATTTATCTGTTGACCGTGTCTATAACAGTTCTTAATCGGGCTTCTTCTTCCGAATGCAGGCCGCTTGTGGACCGGACATTGAGATGATATGTGGAAGAAAGGAAAACTTTCGTGGTTTTGCACAAAAAATAATTATTATTCAAACACCACAAATGGCTACCACACACATCTTACAAAAAATACGTTTTCTCCACACCAGAACTAATGACAGAGTCTCTCTATTAACAAGAAAAAAAAAGAATGGAATTTTTTATCGTTTGTTATCCGCCTTCCGGCGTAGCAAAACATATCTTTATCGGCGCTTACGGCGGCTGCGCTAATGATTATTATCATTGGTTTTAAATTTTTTTCATAGTGTGTTAGAGCTTTTCCTTATGTACCTATGCAATTGCCCCCACACTGTGCGGTGACATGCAATGGAGGCGCCTGGTGTTTTCTATACACTAGTACAGCATAAATTTAAGTTTGTACCGAAAGGGGTACAATGACCTTTATTTGTCGGTGTATCTCTCTTTATATTTTTGGGTTGCATATTCAGCTTGTTTTGATTATACATTATCTTGCAGGAAAACACACAACTTACATATGGAATGATAATTTACCAAGTATTTACATGAGGGCGCTCCAAGAGCGGTTACTTGTGTCTTTGGCAACATTGCTAGTCCCTTGCGCATGCACGCTAAATGTTCCACATATTATTGGGTACGGTCGTCCGCGCTTCCACTCGCATTTTCAGTGTCATTTTCACTCTGAGTGTCATACTATCCGTCGAATAATTTGCTGTGGCGTAATCTTCTATTGTGAGTGCGGTGCATTTGCGTTTATTCTCCAAGAACCGATGCTGTGGCAGATAATTCACCTTTCATGTGGCCCGGGAAGAATCTTCTCCATCGTATCCACATTTTCAGTGGGGTGAACACTGCACATCAACACCCGACGTCAAGTTAAGTGATGCTTGGCACAATTGTAGTTTGCTGATCAATATATCAGAAGTTGCGTAGCATGACATTACCATAATTGCTTCATTGCACTATGACACACGCATTTGTGTTCCACCATATGTTTCGTCGTTCAGTTTGTCGTGAGAATTGCTTTTAGTCCTTGGGGTTTTTTCCTGTTAGATAGTTCTTCAAGTTCATCATTTACATATGGCTCGATATACACATAAATATTTTGACATAACAATGCATATTACAATGGCTTACAACTACAGCTGACACTCCACCCATTATTTGCATCAAATATAAATAATTCTTAAATAATAAAACATTACAAAATTCCTTTTTCAATTGCAGTTGCTGGTTAGTATAGTTTGTTAGCTTCAAAAAAATTTCTTTGTACATAAATACAAATTTCCATTAGATTCTGTTGCTACATATGCATTTAATGTATCCACGTTTTATTCTCTGGTCACGTATACATCAGTTATGAGAGCTTAATATTTTCCTATGGAGAAACATGGAAAGGCATTTACATCATGATTCTACATTACGCATTGTTGGCCTAACTACGCTTTGGCTCCACCTTCTTTATTGGAAAGGAATATGGTTGGATTGGGTTGTTTGGGGGAGGAGACCAGACAGCGAGGTCATCGGTCTCATCGGATTGGGGAAGGACGTAATAGAAGTCGGCCATGCCCTTTCAAATGAACCATCCTGGCATTTGCCTGGAGCGATTTAGGGAAATCACGGAAAACCTAAATCAGGATGGCCGGACACGGTATCGAACCGTTGTCCTCCAGAATACGAGTCCAGTGTGCTAGCCACTGCGCCACCTCGCTCGGTGGAGAAGGAATAAGGAATTCTACTATACTGGTTTATGGAATACTAAGGAAATGCTGTTCGCCCTTTCTTAAATTACTTATCAGGGAACTCCTGTTTCATGGAAACGAAACGCATTAACGCCTCAGGTACTATATATATATATATATATATATATATATATATATATATGAAACGAAACGCATTAACGCCTCAGGTAATATATATATATATATATATATATATATATATATATATATATATATATATATATATATATATTGTGTAGCTTTGAGTTCGTAACATAGACGTTTTTGCATCACTTCATACTTATGTCTTACAATTATGGGGAAATGCCGTTGTTTATATCCATATTTAATGCAATAAAAGCTGATTAGTTTTATGCCTCCGTGTTTATGTGTGTTTTGTAGTCAATATGTACAGGAAAACTGTTCCTTGGTTGTGCTGCGACGATCTATATTCTTATTCTTCATTTGATTGATGACCTAAATATACACATAGACATATTAATAACTAAATCATTTCTTTGAGGTGCGGCCCGTTTTTTCATTTGGTACCTATTTCTTAAATTACTTATCAGGGAACTCCTGTTTCATGGAAACGAAACGCATTAACGCCTCAGGCACTATATATATATATATATATATATATATATATATATATATATATAGTGATGAAACCAAACGCATTAACGCCTCAGGTACTATATATATATTGTGTAGCTTTGAGTTCGTAACATAGAAGTTTTTGCATCACTTCATACTTATGTCTTACAATTATGGGGAAATGCCGTTGTTTATATCCATATTTAATGCAATAAAAGCTGATTAGTTTTATGCCTCCGTGTTTATGTGTGTTTTGTAGTCAATATGTACAGGAAAACTGTTCCTTGGTTGTACTGCGACGATCTATATTCTTATTCTTCATTTGATTGATGACCTAAATATACACATAGACATATTAATAACTAAATCATTTCTTTGAGGTGCGGCCCGTTTTTTCATTTGGTACCTATTAACACCCATCGTAAGTAAATCTCTTCTTCTGCTCCATGTCGATGCACTGGTCGCTGCAATATAACAAACTTATAACTAACTTAAAATCTAATTGGGTTTCGTAGCTCATAGGCTACTCATATATTCGGTCTTCACATTCGCTGGCATATTTTTTTTTTATAATTCAGTCTTGTTTGTTCATATATATATATATATATATATATATATATATATATATATTCACTTGCATTTTTATTCCTCTTATTCCTTTACCATGTTAAGAAAGTTATTTCGACATTTCCTACGGTATCCCATCCTTTTGTTAGCTAACACATCCTGTATGTTTTGTCGTAATGATTTCTTTTACTATTACTTATATATATTTTAGTATTGATGTAACTTTTCATATTGGCATAACATTATATTCTTTCGTTCCCTGATAGTAAAATATTGTTGTTTCGTGTTAATATTTATTTTGAAATTGAGTTTGACACTTGTGTAGCTTCGTGTTCCCTAGCTGGTTGCGCCGCGACTTAGCCTGTTGGCGCTTGCGCAAGCTCAATGTGTCTTCCCTTGTGCTGACGTAAACATGCATTGCTGATCGCGCACAGCTGATTCATACGCAGCTCCCGTTTGCTTTTCGCTTCACATGAAGCTGTGTTTTTACACTTCCCTCTTGTCTAATGTCTGTTTTTGCTTATAAAACAGGAAAATTGTTCACAAGATGGAGGCAAATAGTAATGGTAAAGTTCTTAGCTTACGTAAAAACTCGTGTTTTGACGGGGGAAAATGGAAAAAATGTGGAAAAGTACTGAAAACCGGAATCGCGTGCAAGAAATGTAATAACTCGTATCATTTTCTATGTGCAAAAGTGGACTCATCTGTGAAAGAAAATAATGAATTTATAACATGCTGCAACTTTAGTCAGTGGTGCGTTAAGAACTCAGATAACTATCATAAAGCAAAAATTTGTCACTGTAGGTGTGAATTATCTGGACTACTCGGCGATATGGTAAGTGAAATCCAGAGCCTAAAGGCTGAAGTTACTCTCTTAAATAAGAAGGTGTGTGAATTTGAACAACAGCGCCTGATGAACGACTATAGGCCTAAACTAAAAACCAAGGAAAGCTTCCCTGCCGTCATTACTCAAAACAGGTTTCAAATTCTCGATGAAATAGTGGAACAAGAACAAGTTCAGTCCGTGCAAACTAGAATTAATCCTTCAAGCAGCAAAATAACTGTCAGTGATAAGTTCAGAAAACACCAAGTCCCTAACTCGTGTGCAAAACGTGAAACTGAACGTAAACAAACCGTCCAAGGAAATGGAATCTGTGAAAGTACATGCACGAAATCGTCCCCAGAGAAAAACAGAAGAAACGACGACAATCAGAAACACAAGCAGGGCCGGATTCTACTATATTGAGACAGCCATGGACGTGAAATAGCGCAAAACATCGCAAAAATGCAAGACAACTTTGCAGCTGTAGGCCACATCCAGCCGGGAGCCCCTCTTTCTGCTGTGGTGAAGCCGTGCATGCAGGATTGTGACTCCTCATCCAATGACTGTGGCGTTATTATGGGATGAATCAATTAGACATACGAAAATTGTAACGAGTAAGTTAAATGACACTATAACAATTGGTGTCAACATTCCACAGAGGCATGATCTTATGAAACAGTCTGTTGTGAACCGGGAAGTTCATAAAACAAATGACAGGATTATAGCTCTATGTAGTAATTTTCAGAATGTCTGTCTAGTAAATGTCAGCTATCTAGAAAGGAAGCTGCACACATCTCACGGTCTGCACATGAACAAAAGAGGCAAAAAGATTGTTAGTAGCAAAATTATTGAGGAAGTCAGGCGACATTGTTCACAAAGTAATGAAAAGAAGTCCATTGCCATAGGGTGGTACAACCCACCGCAACAAAATCTGCAACAACACCAGTCACCGCTGGCAAGCCAGGGAAACTTGTAAAGCCTGCTGGCCTCATTGCTTATCCTCTAAGGTCCAGCAGGGAAAACTCAGCCTTAAAATCATGCACCAGAATCTTGGTAGTCTTAGAAATAAGCATAGTGATCTAGATGTAATTTCACAGATTGACAAACTCAATATATTAGTTGTAACTGAACATTGGTACAATGAAGTTCTGATTAGCATTAGTCAACCACTGTGTATGAAATTCTGCACAGCCTTCAGTAGAAAAGACAAGACTGGGGGAGGTGTAGCAATTTTCACTGTAAATGACAGTAATTTTAATATTACTGAAGTGAGTGCCTTCTGTTTGGAAGGAGTCTCAGAATTTGCTGCAGTAAACCTAAAATGGGGTAGAGATAACATAACAGTTATCAGTGTTTACAGGCCACCTGCAGCAAATACAGATACCTCTTTCGTAAATCTTTCTGACTTGCTTGTATATATAGACACAACATTTTCTGGGCCAAATGGTCATGTAAATATTATAGTTACAGGGGATCTAAATATAGATTTATTAACAAATGATGTCAGCACCAAAAAGTTACATCTTCTGTGTGATGAATTTAACCTGATCCCCCTCTTTTGGGAACCCACTAGAGAAACTGGCAATAGTAAAACATGTCTTGACAACATAATAACAAACATGATCCACCTATCCCACAGTGCATCTGTTTTAAAACTAGCCATCTCAGATCGCCATGCAGTACAGCTTAAATTGGAGCTCCATGAGGCCCCCACTGTCACCACAAAGCAACCGTTTGTAACTAAAAGAATAATGTATAATGACAACATAAATAGACTAAACTGCATGCTAGCACATATAAAATGGTTTGAAAATAATAGCTTTTCATATGATAGCTTTGCTGCTGACTTCTATTACTGCTTTGATACCACATGCCCAATTGTAATCACAAAAATGAAACAAACAAAAAATATAAACAAAAATATTTGGGTAAATAGTAATGTCACTGAAGCTAGGGAAAAATTTAAACTGCTCCACAGTACAATGCTGAATAATAGAGAGGTGCCTGAGCTAAAGGAAGCCTTCAGAATATATCAAGCACACAATAAGGACTTACTCACACAGACCAGGAGCAGCTATGTCGCAAATAAGCTTCAAAACTCACACAATGTAACTGCTGGCATCTGGACAGTCATAAACAGTTTTGGAACCTGCAATGACAAATCCTGTATGGACTTTACTATTAACCACAATGGCATGCTCATAAAAGACCAACTGGAAATTGTAAATATTTTCAATGAATATTTAGGGGAAGCCATAAATGACAAACATAAAAACATGCACTACAGTTTAATAGGTAATACATATGACCATAGTATATATCTAGCCCCCACAAACTGTGCAGAAATAATGGGCATCATTAGCTCTCTAAAACCCTCTAATTCAGCTGGGCATGATGGCCTAAACATTAATGTTTTAAAAGCCTGTAGCCAAAATGTCTCTGTACCTCTGTCTGTAGCAGTCAACAATATAATAGAATCAGGCACCTTTCCAGGCAGACTAAAAATAGCACAGGTAACACCCATGTTTAAGAAAGGTTACAACAACAAAATAGAAAACTACAGACCAGTCTCAATCCTTCCTGTCTTTTCCAAACTAGTTGAGAAAGTTATATACAACAGGATTATAAACTTTCTTAACAAACACAACCTGATGTTTGAAAATCAAAATGGAATCCTAAAAGGTAAATCAACTAGCACTGCAGCTGCTCAACTAGTTAAAGAGGTGTTAGGGGGCATCGAAAGCAAGGAACATGTGGCAGGTGTATAACTAGACTTGGAAAAAGCCTTTGACTGTGTGAATGTTGACATCCTATTAGACAAGCTATGGAACATGGGCATTAGAGGCGCTGCTTCTGACCTAATAAAGTGTTATATGAGCAATAGAAAAGAGTTTGTTCTGCTTAAAATGGAAAGTGGTGTCTACGAATCAGAGATCACTTGCATAAAATATGGCATGCCCCAGGGCTCGATGTTGGGCCCCCTTCTGTTCTTGATCTATGTAAATGATATTAAATACTGTACTATAAATTTCAAAATTGTGCTGTATGCCGATGACACGTCCATTGTGTGTAAAAATGAATCATGTAATGAACTAGAGACTGAGTGTAATAATGTGACAAAAGAAATTGTTCAGTTTTTTAATGAATGCCACTTAAATGTAAGCATCAGTAAAACATGTTTGATGGAGTTTAACAAAAGTAGTCTGAATAATGAAATTAAATTATACATTGGCAACGAATTGGTAAAGAAATAGTTTAGTGTAAAATTCCTTGGCGTAACAATCCAAAGCAACCCGAAATGGGACACACATATTGACTCCCTAGCAACTAAGTTGTCAAAAAATATATTTCCAATCAGTACTATTAGTACTGTAAAGACACTGTAGTCCTAAAGACTCTTCTCACTTTAACTGTGGTATTGAAATTTGAGGGGCAACAACCAAAGCTAATCTAGATAAGCTACTCATTCTTCAAAAAAGGGGTGTGAGAATAATCTGTGGAGCAAAATATAGGGAATCTTGTCGCAACTTGTTTCCAAAAACAGAGGTGTTAACTATTATAAACACATACATTCTAAAAGCCATATTGCTTGTGAAAAGACTGACACCCAAACACTTATTCAGATTACCACCAGTACAGTACTAGAAATAAAGAAAGATTTTACATTGGCAGCCACAGAACAGCACTTTACGAAAAGTATGCAGGTATAAAATTAGCTAATGCACTGCCTAGTGCAGTCATGGCTCTTCCTTCAATTAAACTGAAACATCATCTTAAGAAATTTTTAGTAAAACACCCTTTCTACACATTAGAAGAGTACCATACCATGAAGAACGAGAAATGCTTTGTGAAATTATGTGAATAGAAATCAGTAAACATCTTATTGTAATTTTGATGTAAATGAATGATGTATTCAAAAGAATGTATCTTGTGTATTGTACAAATAACTTTAATCACCACTGTTTCTTTTTTCATGTGCAGTGTACCATTCGATGTTGAATAAAGCTATTATTATTATTAGTTATTATTATTAAAATTTCTTTGAGTCTATACACATTTCGTTCAAGATATATATATTAATTTTTTTATATAAAACTATAACATTTACTTATAAGACCATTTTTTACATATCTCTACACGATGGAAAACATCAAAACGATAAGGAAAACGCTCAATATTATAAGAAAGGGTAAATGCGGCACAGAATGTCAGAGAACGGTCCAGGGGAATCTGTAGAGGTTCACTATAAAAATCTCAAAAACTGCAGAGGGTACCGGAAGCAGATCGCAAAGGCGAAAATTCAAAAAAAAAAAAAGAAAAGAAAAATGGTCTCGCCTGGTAAAGTAGCTGGATGGAAGAACACAAGAAGAAACATTCTGAGAGGATGAAAGTTTTCTTGAAGCAAAGAAGAAAAAACTTCTGGAAATGAAACTGTGAATTCAAGTTCAATCACTCTCCAACAATAAAATGTGGATAATAGTTATAATAATAATAATGAAAACCATGACATTACTTATACATACTTTTTTCTCTGACAACAAAACTGCTGTGATAAAGTGTCACTACTCATGAAAAGCCTTTAAATCTTTGTGAGGTTGGAGATGTTTGTCTCGCCCCATTCTTTCATATACTAATCTATAAGTTCCAGGATAACGTATTTTTGGTAATAATGTACAGCCCTGAGTATAGCAATTGCCATTTTTTGTTCAACTTACCGACCTTTGTCGATTTGGGATGTGTTCTCAAGAGGACTCATTGCCCTTTTTGTTGTGTATTTTCTTTCTGTATTCTGCTCTATTCTCTAGTGTAATTACTGATTGTTTGATTTTATCCTGTAAAGTTAACTCTATAGTAGTTAATTTTGGTATGGGTGATTCCCATTCGTCAGTTTGCTTTGTGTTAAACATAAGATCATTAGGAGTAAACCCTGTGGAAGAATGGGGGAGATTGTTTACTATTTGCATAAATGGAGTCACGTATTCAATCCATCATGAATGTGTGTTATGAGCGTATGTCCTTATAAATCTACTGAATTCTTTAAACACCCTCTCCACGGGACTTGCTTCTGGGTGGAAAAAGCTTACCAAGATGTGTTTAATGCCCTGTGTATTAATGAATTGTTTCTAGTTTCTTCCTACGAAATAGGCTGCATTGTCTGATAATATGACTTTGGGTTTCCCTACTCTTCGTAAATAATCCTCTTCACTTCTCCATATGATGCTACTGGCTGTAGTGGTTTTGATAGCATAAAGTCTGATGTATTTTGTGAAAATATCATAAAGAGCTATTATGTATCTGACACCACCTTTTGCTCTAGGATATGGCCCTGCGATATCCAGAGAAACCATTTTCAGTGGAGCTTTGGTTAGTATGGGGTGTAGTTCTGTAAACTTTGACATATTGGATGGTTTTGTTCTTTGGCAAATAGCACACTTTTTTAATATTTGTGGAACAAGTCGTCGTAAATTAGGAAAGTAACAAAGTCTGGAAATCTTCTCTGTACATTTTGTTACTCCATAGTGTCCCCATACTTCGTGTGTGTGTTTGATAAATTCGTCAATATATTCCTCTGGAAGACATACACACCAATGGTTAGAACTTTCGTGCTTCCGTTGGAACAAAACGCCTTTGTATAACTGATATCATTTACTTGCCTTGTGGTTTGCATTCTGGTTAAGATTTTGTATTACCATTTTCCACCTGTTGTCTTGCTGTTGTATTGCTCCCATTTGATTACAATATTTTTTGTAGTCTGATATTTTGTACTACCTCGGTCGCCGACAAAAGTACATCGCCTCGAGTGTACCCAACAACAAACCTGATCTTTTGTGCTTCCGTCCAATTTCTAGGAAACACATGTCCAAAAGCACTAATAAACACAACAGGATTCATCTTCTTACCTGCATTCGTAAATGCTGGAAATTGACAGTGTCTCAGTAGGCCTTCGTCAGCATATATAGTGGACAAGCTGTTTGCACTTTGTGCTGTGTTTACATAGCTGTCATAATTATTTACATTTCTCGTAGTTACTGGTTCTGGTGTCATACCATGTAAACTTACACTATGTAGTCTGTCATTACTGTTGGTATTGTTTGTAGGGTTTGGAGTCATCTGTGTGCATACATTACTTTGGTTTGCTGTGGCTGAAACTTTGTTTATGTGTACAACTTGTGTCTCTGTATCAGTTTCATCTAAGTAGTTGCGTATCCTGTGCTCTGTAGCCTGCAAATTGGTGTTCACTTTGTCGATCATGTCATTTTCCTTTTGTTGAATAACCCTTTCAACTACATCGTTGATTAATTTACATTCCTTCGTTACCTTTTCCGCTGCAGTACTGGTTTTGCCTAAAGTACCTGCTTCAGCTTGTGAAATTACGTCAGATAAATTTTCATTAATTTTGTCTCTTTTCTTTTTGGCACAGACTGATTCGATTTCAAGTGATGTTACTTTTAAAGTGAGTTCATATATTACTGCTGGTATATTTTCGTAATCCTTACGCAGTTTGTTTACTAGAGTAGAGATGTTCTTTACTGTGGAAGTTAATTGTGTTTGTATAGCTTTCAGGTTCATGTGTGTGTCTTTCATCACTTTTATTTGCTGCTCTACTGTATCATTCTGCTCGTTAAGAGTGTCTAATTTCTGTTTTATACCCGTAATGTCATTGTTTACTTCGAAAAGTACATCTTGTTTTAGCTGTTTTTCCATGTCTTTAAATTTTACATTCATCTCGTCGCGAAAACTCTTTGCCAAATCACTGATCTGATGTGTGACTGTATCCTGAAAATCTCTCAATACTTGTTTTTGTTCTTGTTTTATGTGGTTTATGACTTATGTGACTATGGTAAGGTTTTGCGATAAACTGTCAAATTTTGTATTTATGTCCGTTCTCAAATTAATGTTTATATTTTTTATTTCTGCACGCAAACTGGTGTTTGTATTTTGTATGTAGCCTATGCACGCAAACTGGTGTAATTGGTGTTCATACTATCCAGTTTTTGAAGTATTACGGCAAGTGCATCATTTTGGTTGCTATTTAATGTACCTACTTTGGTTGCTGGCAACTGTATTCTGCAAATCAACATTTGAATTTCGTGTGATGGGTGACGGTAAAGTGTCGTCAAAAATCATGTTATCTGCGCTTTCTATGTTTTCCTGTGCGAACAGAATGTTGCTCTCGGAGATATGTGATGTAGTTTCATCTATTGTCATCAACGTATCATGAAAGTTAGAACTCTGTGAAAGCTCACGAGCACTTGTTATTTCGGTCATGTGTATCTCTGAACTATTTAATACGACTAATTGTGGGACAGATGGCGCTGGTACTTCAGATGTTCTATCCTGCAATTGTACGCCATCTTGGCTCATTGCTATTTCTCCATTGTCAACAATAATGGAAATTGACTTTGAGCCATTTTGTTTGAATATTACAGTTAAATTTTTTGGAAAACACAAAATTGTAATATATTAATTTTGTGAATTTAAACTTACGATTTACGTGTTGTCAAGTGTTATTTATCAACTTTTGTGATGCACAAAATGTTATGACACAGAAACTTTAAACTTTTCTATCGCTACTCATTTAAATTTCTGAAAAATTCATTACAGTGCATTTAGGAAGAGGGAATTAAGGAAAGGTACTTCTAATTATTACGCAGGAGACACTACCAAGCATAGGTAAGCAAGCGGTTGCATAGTGGTCCTACCTTTGCTGTGATGAAACAAACAGTGTTTTTCTTTTCTAAAGTTTTCCTTAAATTCCGGTTTTACTTTTGATTCCCTTTTGTATTGGTTTTCTCCACAAGAATTTTTGGTTCTGTTTATTTTGCTCCCAGTCGTGATGTTACACATGAAAACTTGAAAACAATTAGTACATGCAAAAAAATCTCATACAATGTCATAAATAATTTGGGATCATTTACACAACTGGTTTCATGGCTTTATCGAAGTCCTGTCATCAGGTCGCCAGTTGTGCAAATTTATGTACATATTCATATGTAAATAGCTGTAATAATAATAAAGGGTACATAAATACAGAGATTAATACAAATCAGTTATGTTCAATTAATGCCCCAAATGTTGGAATTTTGTAGTTTCTTTCCTTTGAGTCCATTTAACGTGAACTTACTTCTGATGACCTTCGTTACATTCATCTTCTTCCGCCATAAATATTTATCTGTTGACCGTGTCTACAACAGTTCTTAATCGGGCTTCATCTTCCGAATGCAGGCCGCTTGTGCACCTGACATTGAAATGATGCATGGAAGAAAACGAAACTTTTGTGATTTTACACAGAAAATAATAATTATTGAAACAACACAAATAGCTACCACAAACATGTTACAAAAAATACGTTTTCTCGACACCAGAACTAAAGACAGAGTCTCTCTATTAACAAAAAAAAAAAAGAATGGAATTTTTTATCATTTGTTATCCGCCTTCCGGCATAGCAAAACATATCTTTATCGGCGCTTACGACGGCTGCGCTAATGATTATTACCATTAGTTTTAAATTTTTTTCATAGCTTGTTGGGGCTTTTCCTTATGTACCTATACAATTGCCCCACACTGTGCGGTGACATGCAATGGAGGCGCCCAGAGTTTTGTATACACTCGTACAGCTTAAATTTAAGTTTGTGCCGAAAGGGGTACAATGACCTTTATTTGTCGGAGTTTCTCTCTTTGTATTTTTGGGTTGGATATGTCAGTTTGTTTTGATTATACATTATCTTACAGGAAAACACACAACTTACATATATGATAATTACTTACATAATGATAATTTACCAAGTATTTACATGAGGGCGCTCCAAGAGTGGTTACTTGTGTCGTTGGTAACATTGCTAGTCTCTGTACACATGCAAGTTAAATATGTTTGCTGACTGCGCAACAACCATTAAATGTTCCACGTATTATTGGGTACTGATGTCCGCGCTTCCACTCGCACTTTTAGTGTCTTTTTCACTCTGAGTGCCATACTATCCGTCGAATAATTTGCTGTGGCTTGGTCTTCGACTGCGAGTGCGGTGCATGTGCGTTTATTCGCCAAGAACCGATGCTGTAGCAGATAATTCATCTTTCATGTAGCCCGGGGTCCGCCCCCTGTAGCTGAGTGGTCAGCGTGACAGACTGTCAATCCTAAGGGCCCGGGTTCGATTACCAGCTGGGTCGGAGATTTTCTCCGCTCAGGGACTGGGTGTTGTGTTGTCCTAATCATCATCATTTCATCCCCATCGACGCGCAGGTCGCCGAAGTGGCGTCAACTCGAAAGACCTGCACCAAGCGAACGGTCTATCCGACGGGAGGCCCTAGCCACACGACATTTCATTTCATGTAGCCCGGGAAGAATCTTCTCCGTCGTATCCACGTTTTCAGTGGGGTGAACACTGCACATCTACACCCGACATCAAGGTAAGTGATGCTTGCACAATTGTAGTTTAATGATTAATATATCAGAAGTTGCGTAACATGACATTACCGTAATTGCTTCTTTGTACTATGGCACACGCATTTGTGTTCCACTATATGTTTCGTCGTTCAGTTTGTCATGATTATTGCTTTTTGTCCTTGAGGTTTTTCTTCTTAGATAGTTCTTCAAGTTCATCATTTACATATGGCTCGATATACACATAAATATATTACAATGACTTACATCTAAGGCAGACGCTCCACCCATTATTAGCATCAAACTTAGAGAATCCTTAAATACTAAAACATTACAAAATTCCTTTTTCAATTACTGTTGCTGGTTAGTATAGTATAGTAGGGAACTCCTGTTTCATAGAAATGGAACGCATTAATGCCTTATATATATATAAAATTACGTGTAGCTTTGAGTACATAACGTATAAGGTTTTGCTTCACTTCATACTTATCTCTTAGAATTATGGGGAAATGCCGTTGTTTATGTCCATTTTTAATGCAATAAAAGTTGATTAGTTTTATCTGAGGTCATATGCCTCCGTGTTTATGTGTGTTTTGTAATCAATATGTACAGGAAAAATGGTTCGTGGTTGTTCTGTATTATTCAAATAACACAAATGGCTACCACACACCTCTTACAAAAAATACGTCTTCTCCTCACCAGAACTAAAGACAGAGTCTTTCTATTAACAAAAAAAAGGATAGAATTTTTTATCATTTGTTATCCGCCTTCCGGCGTAGTAGAATATATCTTTATCGGCGCTTATGGCGGCTGCGCTAATGATTGTTATCATTGGTTTTACTTTTTTTTTTCGGAGCCTGTTTAGGCTTTTCCTTATGTACCTGTACACGTCCTACTCAGCATACGATCTTTCCACTCAATACCACCAGTGACGTTAACTTTTTCGAAAGACTTGTAGTGTGCAACGCGAATATCTGGCCTCGTCAAGGGGTCTTCTGTCCATAAAATTCTTCAAGGATACTTATGGACCTCTTCAGCCATTTTCCGTAGCATTCTTGGTTCCAGGAACTTGAGCTCTGCACCCTTCCATAGACGACATTCAATGGGATTACAGTCAGAGAGAATAAAAGCGGAAATCGTAACTTGTAAATTTAATGTGTTGTTGCTAAATTAGTGGGGATTTCACAAGGCATGGCCTACATCTCAATAGGAAAGGGAAGGGTAAACTGCCAGGGTTATTAGCGAAATCCATAAGGGGGGACACTAGTACTCATGGATGTACCTCTTTTTTAGACTAATATCAACGTCCAATGAGAAGTTCAGGCAGTCAGGTGCTAAAGAGGTCCAAAACTCACAAAATGCTCACAACAGGAAAGTAAATAATAATGTTACCATATTTAACCAAAATATTGGTGGATTAAACAAAAAGTAGATTCTCACAAAAGTAAAGTACACTCCTGGAAATGGAAAAAAGAACACATTGACACCGGTGTGTCAGACCCACCATACTTGCTCCGGACACTGCGAGAGGGCTGTACAAGCAATGATCACACGCACGGCACAGCGGACACACCAGGAACCGCGGTGTTGGCCGTCGAATGGCGCTAGCTGCGCAGCATTTGTGCACCGCCGCCGTCAGTGTCAGCCAGTTTGCCGTGGCATACGGAGCTCCATCGCAGTCTTCAACACTGGTAGCATGCCGCGACAGCGTGGACGTGAACCGTATGTGCAGTTGACGGACTTTGAGCGAGGGCGTATAGTGGGCATGCGGGAGGCCGGGTGGACGTACCGCCGAATTGCTCAACACGTGGGGCGTGAGGTCTCCACAGTACATCGATGTTGTCGCCAGTGGTCGGCGGAAGGTGCACGTGCCCGTCGACCTGGGACCGGACCGCAGCGACGCACGGATGCACGCCAAGACCGTAGGATCCTACGCAGTGCCGTAGGGGACCGCACCGCCACTTCCCAGCAAATTAGGGACACTGTTGCTCCTGGGGTATCGGCGAGGACCATTCGCAACCGTCTCCACGAAGCTGGGCTACGGTCCCGCACACCGTTAGGCCGTCTTCCGCTCACGCCCCAACATCGTGCAGCTCGCCTCCAGTGGTGTCGCGACAGGCGTGAATGGAGGGACGAATGGAGACGTGTCGTCTTCAGCGATGAGAGTCGCTTCTGCCTTGGTGCCAATGACAGTCGTATGAGTGTTTGGCGCCGTGCAGGTGAGCGCCACAATCAGGACTGCATACGACCGAGGCACACAGGGCCAACACCCGGCATCATGGTGTGGGGAGCGATCTCCTACACTGGCCGTACACCACTGGTGATCGTCGAGGGGACACTGAATAGTGCACGGTACATCCAAACCGTCATCGAACCCATCGTTCTACCATTCCTAGACCGGCAAGGGAACTTGCTGTTCCAACAGGACAATGCACGTCCGCATGTATCCCGTGCCACCCAACGTGCTCTAGAAGGTGTAAGTCAACTACCCTGGCCAGCAAGATCTCCGGATCTGTCCCTCATTGAGCATGTTTGGGACTGGATGAAGCGTCGTCTCACGCGGTCTGCACGTCCAGCACGAACGCTGGTCCAACTGAGGCGCCAGGTGGAAATGGCATGGCAAGCCGTTCCACAGGACTACATCCAGCATCTCTACGATCGTCTCCATGGGAGAATAGCAGCCTGCATTGCTGCGAAAGGTGGATATACACTGTACTAGTGCCGACATTGTGCATGCTCTGTTGCCTGTGTCTATGTGCCTGTGGTTCTGTCAGTGTGATCATGTGATGTATCTGACCCCAGGAATGTGTCAATAAAGTTTCCCCTTCCTGGGACAATGAATTCACGGTGTTCTTATTTCAATTTCCAGGAGTGTATAAAATAATGTTACCATTTTTCACCAAAATATTCCGGGATTGATGAATAACGTAGATGAGCTCCTGGTTTGTTTAGATGACATTGAATCTAATAATGTAATATATATACTATGCCTGTCTGAGCATCACATTGTGTCTGATATGGAAAAGGTAAATATCAGTGTTTATAAATGTTCAAATGGCTCTGAGCACTGTGGGACTTAACATCTGAGGTCATCAGTCCCCTAGAACTTAGAACTACTTAAACCTAACTAACCTAAGGATATCACACACATCCATGCCCGAAGCAGGATTCGAAACTGCGACCGTAGCTGTCGCGCGGTTCCAGACTGTAGCGCCTAGAACCGCTCGGCCACCCCGGCCGGCTGTCAGTGATTATAAACTAGCTGCACATATGAGTAGAGAGAATAAGGTTGGAGGAGGAGTTGCTACATATGTCAAAAGTTATCACTGTGTAGAAAGCTTAGATACAAAAAAGTTTTGTGTTGAGCAACATATAGAAGCATGTGCCTGTCAACTTAAACTGTAGAAGGGCTCTCTTATAATTGTAACGGTATATAGGTCCCCTTCATGAAACTTTCATTTACTCCTGGAAAACTTGGTTGCCTTGTTGTGCTATCTGTCAGATAGGGGAAAGCAAATTATTATATGTGGGGACTTCAATGTTGATTCCTATACACCAAGACTTATCACCCATCAACAGGCTAAAATCTAGGTCCCCCTTTTGGAAGATTGGCAGAGAATTACAGGACTTCGACCCAAAGCTAGCCTGGGGGGAATCATGGCTCAAAGGGACACACAAGAACCAAAAGCTTATCGATGACCCCAGCAAGAAGATAAATGGATTTGATCTCCCTCGGAAGCTCTGGGTTGCCTTAAATCGCCTTAGAACAAGTGTGGGAAGATGCAAACATCTAATGAATAAGTGGGTACTTGCGGAGAGTCCCATGTGTGAATGTGGTGAAATCCAGACAATGGACCACCTACTGGTGTGTGAAGTGGTAGGATATAGTGGTGAACTGAAGTTATTCTCAAACATAGAATAACATCGATCTTACAATATAAGGTAGAAACCATTATAAAACCGTAATGTTAAACAGTAACATAATCACTGTATATACTCACGAAATGCATACAAACAAATGTGAATTATATTACAAACGTAATGAAAATAGTATCCATGACATAAATTCTTCTTATGAAACATTCAAGTGAACAACCTTTATATTGAGTAGTCACTAATAATTAATAACACGAAACTTTCGGTGTACTTTGCAAAATTTTAAGTGAACAAATATTCCTCATCACAAAACTTTCTGATTCTGAACCAGTCAGTATAGTTGCCAGGAAAGTAGTGAATTTAATGTCGTTATTTGTCTGTCCGTTAATGTATGGACACTTGAAGAGCACGAGCAAGCTGGCTACTTACTTTTTGTGAAACGGCTCGCTCTAGCTGAACACCATCAGTTTTTGTTTGTGCAGAAGTTTGCAGCCTGCCTTTTGTTCATCCATCTGAAGCGCTGCTAACCAAACTGAAACATGTATGTGCATTCTGAAACGATCTCTTAGACATCCCCTTACCTTCAGCATCCAATACCGTTATTGTTCCCTCTAAAATATCACACTGAGGTGACAAAAGTCATGGAACACCTTCTAATATCGTGTCGGACCTCCTACAGCCCTCCACAGTGCAGCAACTCAACGTGGCAAGGACTCAACAAATCTTTGGAAGTCTCGTGCAGAAATATTGAGGCATAGTGCCTCTATAGCTGTCCATAATTGCAAAAGTGTTGATAGTGCGCGTTTTTGTGCACGACCTGACCTCTCGATCATGCCCCATAGATGTCCGATGGGTATGATGTCGGGCGATCTGGATGGCCAAATAATAACATGTGAGAAATAATTCTCTCTAATTATCCAGAATGTTCTTCAAACTAATCCTGAACAGTTTTGGACCGGTGACAAGGCATATTGTCATCGATAAAAATTCCAGCGTTACTTGGGAATATTAACTCCATGAATGGCTGTAAATGGCCTTCTTCAGTCAATGATCGGTTCAGTTGCACCACAGAATCCAGTCCATTCCATGTAAACACAGCCCACACCATTATAGAGCTGTTACGAGCTTGTACAGTACCTTGTTGACAACTTGGTGCTATGGCTTCGCGGGGTCTGAGCGATACTCGAACCCTACCATCAGCTCTTACCAACGGAAATCGGGACTCATCTGACCTAGCGACGGCTTTTAAATCGTCTTTGGTCCAGCCGATGTGGTCACGAGCCCACGACACCCGCTGCAGGCGATGTCGTTCTGTTAGCAAAGGCATTCCCGTGGGTCATCTGCTGTTATGGCCCATTAACGCTAAATTTCTTAGCACTGTCCTAACTGATACGTTCGTCAACGTCCAACATTAGCTTCTGCGGTTATTTCACGCAGTGTTGCTTGTCTGACAACACTGACAACTCTACGCCAACGCCCATGCTCTCGGTTATTAAGCGAAGGCAGTCGGCCACTGCGTTGTCCGTGGTGAGAGGTAATGCATGAAATTTGGTATTCTCGTCACACTCTCGGCACTGTGGATCTCGGAATGCTGTATTCCCTAACGATTTCCGAAACTCTTATGCCAAGCTCCAACTACCATTCCGGGCTCATAGTCGGTTAAATCCCGTCGTGCGGTTATAATCACATCGGACACCTTTTCACATGAATCATCTGAGTAGAAATGACAGTTCCACCACTGAAATAGCGTTTTATACCTTGTGTACACGATACTAGCGCTATCTGTAGGTGTGCATATCACTATCCAGTTCCTTTTGTCACCTCAGTGTACATCAGAGAAAGAGCTTAATTTATTGTTACACTATGTTTCACCAACTGTAACAGATTTAAACCATTCCGATTAATGTGCATATGGTGCACGTCCAATGGCGGAAAAGGAAGTTGGTGTCTTGTTATACCGAAAATTAATTACAAACCTTTACTTTACATAATTCGTTCATAATTTAAAATACTACACATTTAGATGAAATTTCAAGTCCACTTAAAATATAAAGAGGTGTTTTGCTTTGTGTGGCTGTAGCGCATCATTGGGGACACAGTAGCTCTGTGAATCAGTCGTGAGTGGGCATAAATATTCAAAGTACGCCATCGTCTACCGATACACAATACAATCTGGTGACAAATTTACATTCCCCCGCTACAAGTTTTCTTCGATTACTATAAATGCAAAATGTTGCTACAGAGTCTTCTATCGATGTGTTAAAATTTATATTTACAGGTCACGTCCTTTCCTCCGCTATCAATGCCCCCATTTCTAGGAGTGCTGTGGTTGTCCTAGCAATACAATACATTTTCCATATAAATACTGTACTAATAGCCAGCAAGATCTTGACATAATATCCATCTGGAGCAAGGACTGGGAACTAAATCTTCAAGTACAGATACTGCACTTCTTATTAGCATCTTGGAAACGATAAACCAATAGCTAAACTGCTTCAGGCTTTCCAGAATTGTACTGGAAGAAATATATTAAACACTCTTTCTCTCTTTCTCTCTCTCTCTCTCTCTCTCTCTCACACACACACAAACACAAACACACACACACACACACACAAAGACTCGTCCACAGAAACAAAATTAATCTCGGATAGTTTCCAGGATTGCAGTCTGATATTGTTAACAGATGACCTACTTACCGATAACGAAATATCATTCGATAAATATTGTAGCAATATCCGGCCAGTCCTTGACAAAATATGTCTATCAACTGCCTGTTTCACTACAGATACAGCACATCATGTTCTTACTTTGCAAATGATAAATCAACAACTGCCTTTTGGCCCAACTGGAGGCAAAATACGTGAGAAGAGGTATGAATTTCAAAGGCAATTAATAATTATAGTTTTCATATGTGCAACGAATCTGCCCCAAAACACTGAGGGACTCAAAGTAGGAATTGTTGGAGCTCAACTCTATTTAGCAGGTGTAGCGCATTCTGCCTTCCATCTGTCCCAAATAGCTATAGAAATTTATGACTAAAAACGTTTTTAATCCAATGGAGAGGTTACGACAGCCGTAGCTCGTTATTTTGCGGGCATTGCAGAGTCACATTCCAGGAATGAAACCCACTCGGTGTCAAAATCTTGGACAAAGAGCGTTTATCTAGGAGAGGACTGCGTCAAAAAAGCGCAATTTGATCTAAAAATTGATTATTTTGCTGCCTGACTGAGAAACTTTCTTGTTGCTCTTTTATAGAACAAAGCTACATCCTTCTAAGAGTGCACTTCCGATATCATACGTTAACGCAATAAACATCACGCACTATCTACGATGTAATTTGTTTCGTCAGACTGGTTATATTGTGTCTTCTCTGATTTATAGTTACGTCGTCAATAGAATCAGGATAATGGGACCAGTGTGTGTGCTCTACAAAAAAAGTGTTACCAGTGACTTTAGAGTTCCAATGAGCGAACATGTTATAAACTGCTTAAAATATTCTGCGCACCACGTGCATATCTGTGAATGTGTGTTGGTGTAGATTCATGGGGACCAGGGAGTGAGAGAGCAAGCCAGCTGAAACTTTAAAAAATTAAAAATAAAGAAAAACCATACAATGAAATAATGACTAAACGCTAAGCTCTGGAACTAGTGGAGATCTAGGTGTTACAATTATAAAAGAAAAGGTAGATAAAACCTGGGACACTGCAAAAATTCCAGGAAACTGAATCGTTGCGTTAATTCACCCACTTCATAAAAAAGGGAGCAAAGCAGATATCAATAATTACAGAGCAATTTCACTACTACCCTTACAATACAAAATCTTATCTAAAAATCTTCTGGACATATTAAATGCTCAATTAAATAAACAAATTGAAGAATATCAAGCTGGATTCAGGAGTGACAGGCCTAGTCCAGAGCAAATTCAAAGCCTTAAACAAATAATTGGGTGCATGAAAATCTCAGAGATTGTGTTAATATTTGTTGATTTTCAAAAGGCGTATGTTTTACTAGACAGAGACTCCCTTCTTAAAATCCTGAAGGAATTTGCAGTAGTTAGAAAAACTCTGATAATAATTAAACAATTTCTTCCAAAGGCAGTGTTTAAAGTTAAATTTCTTGGAACAACTTGTAGTCCCTTCTAAATTGTATTGGAAGTCAGACGGAGACGATTTGTTACCATCATTACTCAACTGTGGGCATGAAAAAGGTATAAGAGGATGGAAAATACAGGAACCAAAATAAAAAGTTAACAACTGCGTGAAGCTTGGTAGAGCGAAATAAGTAATAAACAGTTTGGACTTTACAGATGATCTCGTAATAACAGATGGAACCTCAGACAATACGAAGAAAGGACTAGAACATTTGAAACATACAGTTGAGAAAGCAGGTCTACAAAATATAGTTTGAAAAGACAGTATACATGCCCAATGAAAGTAACTTATCAAGCATTTTAAAAACAAAGTAATCAATATCAAGAAAACAGACACGTTTAAATATTTAATTATCTGTACGAAAATGGGAACATTGAAAGTGAAAAACAAGCAGTTAAAATCAGGATAGAAAAAAATGAAGAGAGAATACATAAATTTCTACAATAAAATGTTTTTATAAAGACGTTAAATTAAGACATTGTAATAAAGTTGGGTTAGAAATACTACTTTTATCCGGATGCAATAAGGCATTTGAAGGTTCGGTCAAGATAGGAAGAAGAATCCTACGAAAAATATTGAGTCTAATCAAAAACAGAGATGGCAACTGGGTTTTGAGACCAAATAAGAAAATACAGGGTGTTCTGAAATTCCCTTTACAAACTTCTAGGACTTGTAGAGTGGAGTGAGTTGATAATGTTTTGAACCGGAACATATGTCCGGAAACGTATCGTTTCAATCACCCATTTGAAAACATACTGGTAACGCGACCGCTTTTACAAGTAATTGATTAGACGTGACCCAGTACTAGTGCTAGGCAAACGATATTCGCGTTCGAACGGGCTTGAGGTTTCCCGATACGCCGCCGAGTTCGATACAGTATCGAACCTGTTCGAACAATCAATTGACATTTGACTCGCTCGGCGCGAGTGCGAGGGATACGCAAGAAACTATGAACTTCCCGCAACAGTAGTGGCTCTTCAAAAATTCCACAATTTCGTGAAACAGTGGAGGAAACGGCATTAAATCCTACCATCGCAAAAACTTCTATTGAATTTGAACAAATTTACAGTCTGTATGGATATGTGTAAGGATATAAGAAACATTTATGATAATTTTTAAATGAAGGTAACAACAGACAGAGACGAAAATGTTGTCCTTCAAAACATGTTGCTTGACATAACCCAGTATAATATTTTAATTGATTATGAGAGGCGCTAATGATTTCCCAAGTTCGCTGCAAATGAGCAGTTCAGTCCCTGTTTACATATTTGAATAACAGATAAAAACTTTAACGGAGTTTAATCAGTTTGAAAACAAGACGGCAACATTCAGATAAAAAAGTAAACACAACTAATCAAGAATTAAATGCCGAACAAACGAACTGTAGCGCCTGTAATTTTTATCGCGTGAATAATTGACAGAAAAAGATCAGTCTTTGAGATATTCCCATTAGACCTCACCAGCCGATCAAAAGATCGAGAATTACACAGAATCGCGATTGTAATCTTCTTTTATTATTAGTTTAACAAAACAAGTTGTTACACATGACTCCCCTCAAGAAGATATTTGGTGTCTGTTTCACAGTTATTTTTATTATTAAAATGCATTAAAAAGGCTAAGACAGGTCGTTGTGATAGTATTAACAATAGTCACTAGATCGCAGCCCGATCAAAAGATCGAACAGAACCTGAGATTTCCCAAACTGTGGCGTAAACTGTTCGAACAGTTCGAGTCATGTTCAAACACAGCCCTACCCAGTACTTTACTTGTTTTACATTTCCACTCAATAAGGGCCAAAGAAATTGCTCGTGTACTCGTTGACGGATTATCTTCAACATGATGCAGTACGGACTCTTCCAATTCGGGTGCGCAGCGTCTCCATGGAGCAACACGCCTGCAGACGGTGGAGATATTCTTTCAAATGGTTCAAATGGCTCTGAGCACTATGGGACTCAACATCTTAGGTCATAAGTCCCTAGAACTTAGAACTACTTAAACCTAACTAACCTAAGGACATCACACACACCCATGCCCGAGGCAGGATTCGAACCTGCGACCGTAGCAGTCCCGCGGTTCCGGACTGCAGCGCCAGAGGAGATATTCTTTCGCGAAGCCGTTGCGTAAATGTGGGGAAAATGGCTTGCGACGGAGTCGGACGTTGTGGAAAATGATGATGATGATGATGATGATGATGATGAGCGTTTGGCGTCATTGGCCGGGAGGCCCCTCGCGGGGCAGGTCCGGCCGCCTTGGCGCAGGTCTTATTACATTCGGCGCCACATTGGGCGACCTGCACGCCGGATGGGGATGAAATGATGATGAACACAACACAACACCCAGTCCCTGAGCGGAGAAAATCTCCGACCCAGCCGGGAATCGAACCCGGGCCCGGAGGACGGCAATCCGTCACGCCGACCACTCAGCTACTGGGGCGGACGTGGAAAATGATATTGATAAAGGCGACGAGTAGCTCTACCATGGCCGTGAGTTTCGGCATTCAGGGGAATCATGTCAGCGTATTCTACAAACTTGCGCTCAACATGTTGCTCTGACACCCACAGACGCGTGAATGAAACTCGAACCAGGTCAAAGAATTATGATCGTAGTCACATGACATCAGTCGATCTCACCATGACTATCCTGTTGCACACCTACCTAGCAAACATGTTTTCAAACAGCTGTAGCATGGGAACAGTATTTTTTCGGACATGGTTTCCTGTTCAAAATATTATGTATTCATTCCCTCTACAAGAGCTAGAAGTTTGCATCGGGAATTTCCGAACACACTACATACTCCTTCTACCCCAAAACAACAGATGATGTCAGGAAAAGACCTGTTACAGTTTATGATAAAAAAAATGGTTCAAATGGCTCTGAGCACTATGGGATTTAACTTCTGAGATCATCAGTCCCCTAGAACTTAGAACTACTTAAACCTAACTAACCTAAGGACATCACACACATCCATTCCCGAGGCAGGATTCGAACCTGCGACCGTAGCGGTCGCGCGGTTCCAGACTGTAGCGCCTAGAACCACTCGGCCGCTTCAGCCGGCGTTTATGATCATCTAGAGGTAATGACAGATTAACAAATAGATCCACACATTCTACCGAAACCGGAAACGAGGCAAATAAAATGTGTGAGGAGACAAGACTTAGAAGAAATGCAGGCAGAACAGGAGATCTTACTCAACAGACCCACAGTCAGATTAAAAGTTAAGAAATTCAAAGATTTTCAGGAAGCTAAAATAAATAAAAAAATTACTTGTGTCAAGTGGTCAAATGAGAGAAAAGAGCTCATTATATAGAAATGAATAGTTGTCTTGATATGGTCCTCAACTGGCATGTAAAAAAATAAAATTTCCTGCTGTTCACAAGGATGTCGAGACGGTACCGCTCAGTCATGACGGCAGCCCTCCTGAGGGTTTCTGCTACGTGCAGGTTTCAGCTGGATCATAGAATGCTGAATCACGTTCTTGTGAGATGATACCGCAGGCCGTTCTGTTCTGATGATTCAGTGGTGTCTTGATCGTCTTGATGTTGACCGTAGGGCTGGGGAACAAGTTGGAGGATCCTGTCCCGTTTTTCAGGTGTACTTTCTGAAACCTCAAACGTTAATTTGTACCATAGTCTGTCACCAGTGGACACCAGTGGAGTAAATATTATGTTTTTCTTTTATCCTGATTGCTACACGTATGTTGTGTTTACACACATACTGTATCTGTTTGGTTCTCAAAAAGGCTGAAGAATCCTGGTACATCGTTGGAAAGGCTACGCGAGAGGAGATGGCGGATAACGGACGGGATCAGCCAGTCGGCGAGGTAAGCCTCGCAGCTGAGCCGGCACAAAGAATGGTGTGCGCAGATTACTCCCCTATCTTCAGCAGGCAGTAAGCTTCAGGGCCGTGTCAATATTTACCGCTCTGGGCTGTACTAAATGCCATCCGTCACCTGGCACTGTAGCCACAGCGATCCAACTAACGTCGAAGCGAGATGGCACCGCGGAAGCCAGCTCCCGGGGGTGAGTAGCCGCGGCAACCAACCACCGGCGGTGGGCAACAGCAGGCACCTTCCTGTGCCAACGAGAGCTGTAGGCTAACGGATACAACATCCTGCAATCAGTACAGCATTGCGACTGGCGATCGTTTATTTGGTGACACATCTGCACAGTGCAGTGAAAGGAGTCAAGTACGCAGCTACACAACTGTTTTGCAACCTAGAGGATTCCACAATACAATAGCTTCTACATGAATGAAGATAGGAACTTGGGATGGTTTTGAAATTACGCATTTAAACCAAAAGCTTGCCTTGGTTCCAGCAGTAAGTTGCCGCTTCAGGTGGTTGCCAGTAGCGGTCTAGATGGTGCAGCTAGCACCCCCGTCGCTGGCTACTTAACTACCATGTGTGAATCGACTCGAGGTGACAATAACCCAGCAACAAAAATCGTTTTGCGTTCACCGTTTCAACTGATTCAATGTAGCTACAACTCGCGGCATTATTTTCAGCGACAGTACTGTACTGCTTTCCTATAGTTCAAAGCATTCGATGATGGCATAAGCATTGCACTATTGCCTTCCACGGCCGCCTGATCTTTTGTTATGAGATTTTTTTGGGAGAAAGGGCAAGGGAGAGGGTCTTAACGTATCTCAGACAACTTTGTTTCAACAGTGATGCCGCATAGCAACAGCGAGGTACGCACTAACTTCAGACATTCTCGCAAAAATACGGGATTCTTTCGAGTGTCATCTGGATGTTCGTCGTGCATCTGGGAGGGCGCAGTGAATGTTTCTGAGAAGAAAGTGAAAACTTTTGTCGTAAACGTAACTGTAAAAATCTAAAGGATACACCCATGTCAATCCGAACGGTTTTTTTTAAGGTAAATACTCTGTAGTCCTATGCGCAAATAAAAATTTGCCCTAAGCTTCTTTCTTCATTCATGTAGAGCATAGTCATGTGAAATCGGAAAAATATTTTTGAAACACGCTATAGTGTTAGTTCTTAGACGTTCACGCCTAGTGTTTTGTAATGACGTGGCATTATACCAAAAATAATTTTTATTAAAAAACCTGTATTGATATTTAGCCGTCCGTGTGTGTGTACCAAGGAACGGTGATGGAGGAAGACGATGCAGATAAAGAGTGTCCAATTAAAGCGACACAAATGACAAGATTTAGTAGAATTCGCTGTGAGGCACGTCCAGAACGAAATGAGAATAATCGACTTGCAAGGAACTATTTGTCATGAGATACTAGTTTACCGATTCAACTGCTTCCTTACCTTGTGGCAAGTTTCAACTTAGTCCATTAACTCGGAAGCAGAAGCGGCAACGACGTGGCTAAACTTCAGTATCAGCCAAAAGGGAAGGAAAGTTACCAAAGATAAACAGCTCTTTGCCAGATAATGTACGAACTAAATTGAGCCGTTGCTGATGTATCACCTCTTGTGGAAAATACATAACTGGATGGATTTTATGGAGCATTATTTCACAGAAAAATGTAATAACTATCATGTGCTGAAATATGTTGTCAGCTGGTCTTTGGCGTACGGCTTTATTCGGAATGTATCTCGCTGTCTCTCACTCGTTCCGCCATCTTACATAATCATCACCACCCTTTGCTACCTCGTATTTCAAATATTCTTCTTTAAAAAAATCGTTTTTAGGGTTAAGTATTGCAAGTTTTATAATTTCAAGTAACGTGTATGCTTCTTAGTTACTTAATTAGCGTAACATGATTTTTTTTTCATCCCCCAGTAGCACTTGCAACCTACGTTCTCAATTATTTGCTGGACGTATTCCAATTTGTCTTCCTCTGCAGGTTTTACCCTCTACACTCCCTCTAGTACAATGGAAGTTCTTCACTGATGTCTTAACATATGTCCCGTCATTATACATAGCTATACATTTACTTTAGGTTACGTTCAAAAACATTTTTTTTATAAGTCCAGTGCTCTACCCTTAATCCCAGGCAGACCATGTTGTCAATAATTTCCCCCCCCCCCCCCCTATTACAAGACCAATTTTTCCTTTCTTTCAGGTACTTCACTTACATGCTGAATCTCACTTGCATATCTTACTTATTTGTAATGTATGGCCGGCCGGAGTGGCCGAGCGGTTCTAGGCGCTACAGTCTGGAACCGCGCGCCGCTACGGTCGCAGGTTCGAATCCTGCCTCGGGCATGGATATGTGTGTTGTCCTTAGGTTAGTTAGGTTTAAGTAGTTCTCAGTTCTAGGGGACTGATGACCTCCGCAGTTAAGTCCCATAGTGCTCAGAGCCATTTTTTTTATTTTTGTAATGTATGACTTCTTAAAGACAAGATTTTTTTCTTCAGCAACTCATTTGCGACATGCCACTGAAGGCTATTGTTCAATTCACTTTCTTCTGAGAACAATCCGCAGCTCGTGGTCTAGTGGCGAGCGCTGCTGCCTCTGGAGCATGGGGCTCCGGGTTCGATTGGGGATTTTCTCTGCCCGGGGACTGGGTGTTTGTGTTGTGCTCATCATTTCATCATCATCATTTGTGACATTGGCTAGACCGCATTGAGTAAAAAAATGGACTGTGTACAAATTGGGACTTTGTACGAGCGCTGATGACCGAGCAGTTGAGCGCCACAAAACCAAACATCATCATCTTCTCAGAACAATTTTTGTAGTTTGTGTATAGTTGGTTATGTATTGTGTCACATATTTTATCTACGTTCAACAGATTGTCAGTGCATTTTTACTGAATAATTCCACTCGTCTCAGTCCTAAATCGAACAAAACAATTGTCATTTTTGAAGACGAACTGAGATACTCTGTAGATGCAATAGTTTTAAATCTCTGTTCCTACAAAAATTTAACAGCAACGCATATTCATCTTTGTACCCGATGATGGCGTAACAGCCGAAAACCGGTTTGTAAAATAAAATAATAAATATTGTAGAATATTACAGCAGTGCCATGTGTTTTCATTCATAATGATTTTTTAAAAATTTATTTTTTAAAACGAAACCATGCGTTTAATGATATGGACACGTTTTTGAGAATTTTAATATTTTCCACGTCAAAGGCCATGTCATAGATCTGCTCGAACAGGGTAACACGTACAGCGCATTTGCTTGCGAGGCAGGAAGGTGAGCCAGACCTGGATCGCATCTGCCCGGCCGATTAACGGCCGTGACCGGTACAGCAGCCAGCCTGAAAGTGGTTTTTAGGCTGTTTGCTACGCTCGTTTAGGCAAATGCTGAGGTGGTCCTCAATGTCTGCCTCAAAAAGACGACACACAAAGAATGAAAACACGATGATACACAGGACAAAGCTTTCAAAGTTCAGAGATAGGGGGTGCACACGACTCCCCTCCCTTAGGTAACTGACGATCGTGGCGACGGGAAGGGCATCCAACAGCAAAGTTAAATAATAAAAGAAGATTTGCCTAATACTGAAATAGAGGACCTTGTACTAGACACGATTAACGCAAGGAACAAGGAAGACCATTTTATAAGTTCCTGTCGACTGTGTGTCATTATTCAGAAGAGTTCATTTCACACTTAACACGTGTGTCCAACCCAAGTATACTACTGACTATTTCTTTAACTGTAGTGTGTGATTTTCCATATTTCGAAATTATTATGAGTTTTAAAGAAAGCAAGTAGCTTTAAATGAGCAATAAGAGTAGATCATTAAAATAACACTCATTATACCACTGGCTAGATGCCTCAGAATTTCTCCACCCAGTGTACGCACAACGTACTGCAACATATCCGCAGTTTCAGTAACCTCAGCACTGACACTTGCTGTTGCTATAAATGGGCTGTCGGTGCCGAGGCGCTTCTGGGAGCTCCCTCTTCCGGGCTTCGCCTAAGTCTGAGCTCACCCACTTTGTGTATGTACAAAAAATGGTTCAAATGGCTCTGAGCACTATGGGACTTAACATCTGAGGTCATCAGTCCCCTAGAACTTAGAACTACTTAAACCCAACTAACCTAAGGACATCACACATATCCATGCCCGAGGCAGGATTCGAACCTGCGACCGTAGCAGTCGCGCGATTCCGGACTGAAGCGCCTAGAACCGCTAGGCGACACCGGCCGGCTGTGTATGTACACATACCGATTCCAAGACACAACATATGCTGACACTACAGTGATTTGTGTTAAGTTCTTTTTCTTGTGTCTTTGTTCCGTATCAACGCAGGGTCAGTATGTTTATTAACGCATTTGGCATGGTTAGATTAAGGGATGGCCGAATGCCCTTCCAGTGGCCGCCAACTAACCCCCCCCCCCCCCTCTTTTCTAAATGTTTGTTTCTAAATGTTTGCGAATCATATAAAAGAGACGGGACTTGAATACCAGACTAGTATTCGCCTAACCGGATGTGGGAAACCGCCTAAAACATCACATCCTGGGTGGCCTGCACAAAGATCCTCGTCGACAATCGGCTGGATGGATTATATCCGGGACAGTCACATCTCCCCGACCCGGAAATGGTGGTTTAACACGCACGGTTATCTGGGTGGTAGTGGTTGTGTAAGTTGCTGTATTAATTCTTAGAAAAATGTATGTAAAGACATTTTCTTGTATATAATTCCGCTATAACTCTATACCTAACCAGACGACTTTCTTGCCAAGCGTACTTGTACAACCGACTATTAATTAATAAGCCTACGTTTCTAGCATTTGTAGACTTAGAGAAAGCTTTTGACAATGTTGACTGGAATACTCTCTTTCAATTTCTGAAGGAGGCAGGGGTAAAATACAGGGAGCGAAAGGCTATTTACAATTTGTACAGAAACCAGATGGCAGTTATAAGAGTCGAGGGACATGAAAGGGAAGCAGTGGTTGGGAAGGGAGTGAGATAGGGTTGCAGCCTCTCCCCGATGTTATCCAATCTGTATATTGAGCAAGCAGCAAAGGAAACAAAAGAAAAATTTGGAGTAGGTATTAAAATCCATGGAGAAGAAATAAAAACTTTGAGGTCCGCCGGTGACATGGTAATTCTGTCAGAGACAGCAAAGGACTTGGAAGAGCAATTGAACGGAATAGACACTGTCTTGAAAGGAGGGTATAAGATGAACATCAACAAAAGCAAAACGAGGATAACGGAATGAAGTCTAATTAAGTCGGGTGATGCTGAGGGAATTAGATTAGGAAATGAGACACTTAAAGTAGTAAAGGAGTTTTGCTATTTGGGGAGCAAAATAACTGATGATGGTCGAAGTAGAGAGGATATAAAATGTAGACTGGCAATGACAAGGAAAGCGTTCCTGAAGAAGAAAAATTTGTTAACATCGAGCATAGATTTAAGTGTCAGGAAGTCGTTCCTGAAAGTATTTGTATGGAGTGTTGCCATGTATGGAAGTGAAACATGGACGATAAATGGTTTGGACAAGACGAGAATAGAAGCTTTCGAAATGTGGTGCTACACAAGAATACTGAAGAGTAGATGGGTAGATCACATATCTAATGAGGAGGTATTGAATAGAATTGGGGAGAAGAGGAGTTTGTGGCACAACTTGACTAGAAGAAGGGATCGGTTGGTAGGACATGTTCTGAGGCATCAAGGGATCACCAATTTAGTATTGGAGGGCAGCGTGGAGGGTAAAAATCGTAGAGGGAGACCAAGAGATGAATACACTAAGCAGATTCAGAAGGATGTAGGCTGCAGTAGGTACTGGGAGATGAAGAAGCTTGCAAAGGATAGAGTAGCATGGAGAGAGAGCTGCATCAAACCAGTCTCAGGACTGAAGACCATAAAAACAACAACAGTTGGACACAGCATTTGTAACGATGCCACGAACAGCGAGGTATTTAAACAAAGCCGCAATGATGAGTTCATTAAGACAATTGCATTCCCCCTGCAGTTATGATGTATAAAATAATCACCATACATCACCAGTATTCGGGAATGCAGAATTTATCTTCCTTCTCCATTGACGAACTTCTTGGTAGAACCAATCGATGTATATGTTATTAATAATATCAAATAACGTAAGTGTTATTTAAAATCCGACTTCTGCATATTTTCAACACAGTCTGTGAGATATGAAAATACGTGTCGTAAAGTGATTTTCTGTTTGATGATGCTCGGTAACAATAGTGTAGCGTACATTTAAATGTTTTTTGACAAGTCTTTTATGTCTTTTATTAACACATAAGTGAAAATAATTTAAAAAATTTTGACATATTTCACATTCGTGACGACAATTTTATTTAATGTCTGTGGAGGGACATTGCCATATCCCTTTTTTTAAACACTTATTATGTACTCTTGCTTTATGACACTTTATACATCCTGGAGGAACCTCTCACTACGGCTCTATGAAACCAAAAGTACGAGACCGTCTTCAGAAGTAATGCCTCCAATTTTTTGTATGAAAACTTATAAAGCTTCTTAAATGAGAAAAACGTTATTAACAGTGTTCATCTTTATTCTTCATGTCTGGTGACAAAAAAGAGATCTGTGTATTGATACTGTCGCCGTAGAAAGTTTGACTTCGTTGACGGAGCCATAGCGTCCCCTCTGCTTACACGGCTTCATGACGCTCAAAGTGAAGTCCTCGAAGCTGTGTATGTATTGGGTGTATTTAAACTGGGTACCTAGAAACGACGGAGAGGCTTCGTTCCGGCGTAGCCCTCAGTGGTACACAACCCCACAACAGGCCACAGCAGTCCATCCACCCCACTGCCGCCCCACACTGAACCCAGGGTTATTGTGCGGCTCGGCCCGCCAGTGGAACCCCGCCCCTCCTCCCCCGGGGAACGTCTCATACCAGACGAGTGTAACCCCAAATTTTTGCGTGGTAGAGTAATTATGGTGTACGCATACTTGGAGACAGTGTAACTGAGGTGGAATAAGGGGAAACAGCCCGCATTCGCCTAGGCAGATGGAAAACCGCCTTAAAAACCATCCACAGGCTGGCCGGCACACCGGACCTCGACACTAATCCGCCGGGCGGATTCGTGTTGGGGACTGGAACGCCTTCCCGTTCGGGAAGCAGCGCGTTAGACCGCGCGGCTAGCCGGGCGGGCTCCTTGAAAGTATACTTTATGTTTTGGAAACAGATGAAAATCGGATGGTGCGAAGTCGGAATTGTATGAAGGATGTTCGAAGACAGTGGGCACAAGGTGTTGGATTGTTGCGGATGTCGCAGCGCTCGTTTCTGGCCTCGCATTATCATGCTGAATGTGTGGACGAACTGTTCGAATTCGAAACTCGCTTACAGCATTCTATTTCTCACGCACCGACATAGTTACGTTACACGCCGCTATTGGCAGGCTGCAATTCGGATCCCTCTAGCGGCAGAGGGCCGAGAATGTGCAGACAAAAATAATACAGGCGTACAGTGTCAATAACGTTTGCTTTAATTAAAAAAGCTTTAAGAGTTTCCACATAAAAATTCGGAGGCCCTCGTGTATTTAAGACAATATAATCACCTCGAACAATGCAGTTCAGCAACAGTTCGAGAGAATTTTATGAAAATTATTATTCACGAATGAATTAGTATCAGGGCATATTTTCGCCACAAGAATCCGCTTTTCACACGAGAAGAGCTTTTACTGACAGTATGTAAGAGACTGAACGTAAGGCATACAAGGAGGTATATCAAATCGTTCATAAGAGAACATTATCAAGCAGCTTGCATGTGGAATCGACCGAAACAAAGTTTCTGAGGGACTTTCTGTCGCCTACAGTGATCTCTCCAATGTCTCTAATGTCACTGGTTGGCTACAGCGTATGCACTATGAAATCAACTGAAGTAAAACGGCGAGGCATTTAGACGTTCACACATGGGATCACCAGAGAGCAGCTGTCTGCTACAACTCTGTGAGAGAAAAAATATTTTATGTAAAGGGACCAACGCTATATACGTTTCTCAGGTTACTACTTCAATAAATATTTTAGTTTCATATATAAAATTAAGGTAAAACAGTTTGTCATTCTGTCCTCTTTTGCAATACATTTTAGTAAACAATCTGGCTAAAAAATTGAGCGTTTTATATGTTACTGATTTATTTTCCAGCTTCACAATCAACTGATTGCTGTTGTGGTATTCATATAGTATGAAACTTGCACCGCAAATATTGCGAAAATGGGAAGTGCTATTGATGTGCGATTTTCACAGAATGGATCTGTAGTCAGGGGCTCGTATTTTTGGCCATTAAACAGATTGTGATAACACGTAGAAAGTGTATCTTTTGTGCAAACATACACTTTTTAAATGAAACAATGCCTGTTAATTTTGTTTGAAATGGAAAACGAACCAACGCATTCCGTCTAGAAACATGTGATAAGCAGCACTTGTTTGGCCTGACTCCAGTTACACGTTTCAAAAATGAAATTGAAGATATCTGCCAAAACAAGAGAGAAAATGCGCCTGACGACTCTCGTGAGAGACACCAGTATGTGAGCGGCAGTCAAATGGAAACGAGACAGATGGAAAAAATAAGTAAACTGTTTCTTAGATCTAAAGTAATAGCCTTACATATTACTAGATTTATCTCATTGTGAGGTAAGACCTGACAACGCCTTCATGGAAAAATGTTTGAAGTTGCCTGCGGAACCATGGTTGTACCCGGCGCGCACCTCTTTGTCCAAAGCAAATCGACGGTCACGAATGTCTGTCTTCAGGGCCCCAAAGACGTGGAAATTGCATAGGGATAGCTCAGGAATGAATAGGAGATGTGTAAAGACTTTCCAACGAAATTCCCGCAGGGTAGTCGAAATGACTTTGGCAGTATGCTGGTGGGCCACACATGATGCCCGGTTTGTTTCGGATATGCTGCAAAAGTTTCCCTGGGAATCCCTTACATGTTCTTCATGCAGCCCAAGCTCACCCCACGCGATTTCCATGTTTTTGGAGCCCAGCCCTGGAGATAGACATTCGTGGCCGCCGATTTGCTTTGGACAAAGAGGTGGACGCCTGGGACAACCGTGTTTCGATAGGGTGTGGCGTCGGTTGAGCGTTTAGCATATCCAAGAGAAGCTACGAAATCGGAATCCGGTGACCTACTCAGTGAACCGATCGCTCCCCATAAGACTGTGTGAAATAAGAGCGAAGTCGTGCAACAGATAACTAATTGACGCCCTGAATTAATCAAACATGAATTATGGGTACCACAACTCACATTTAAATATTGGTAAAGGTTACCATCAATGCCAGTTGGCTATGAGAAAGAACGAAACTTTGATTTCAAACTACTAGCTTCGAGGTCCCCCCGTCACGACGTACGCAAATACGGTTCATCCTTACCACTCTGCTGATACTTTCGCGCAGAGTGTGGCTGCGGTAGTGGCTGGCAATTCTAAGTTCAGTCCCCGTGTCTGTGATAAGCTCTAAAGTGCAGACATCGCCCTCTGCGGTTCTGAGGTTTACTCTCCCTGACGCCCTGTGACAGTGTCTCGGTTCTGCCTAGCCAATAGCGGTATATACTCCGAGTTCTGACCAACGAAAAGTTTCCAACAAATGCGACAATTTCTCATCTCACAACGATACTGTCGTTCTTAACCAATACTGCCTAGTTCCCTCTTGGAATGGGGCAGTAGACAGAAGTTCTCTTCCACTTAGTGTGCGTTTTCGTATTTCGTCCAATAGAAACACTGCTATCAAATTAACTGTCGTGAGACAACCATACACCTCCTTACAAAATTTAAACATCTAGACCTGTGATAACCTTCGGCCCGCAACAGCTCTCTCCCACGTTGAGTGCATCGTGTTATTCTCCTGCCTTTGCAGAACTTATTTTTGCTAAAGGGCATTCCTCAAGCTCCTCACTTTCTGAAATTTTGCAACGTGCCGGGCATTCTCTCTTGGCCAGCTACTGCAACTACATCTGCAAATATTTTTCCGTGAAGGCATTGACCGACCATCTCGTCTCACACTGGGATAATTGCATTAACTATTATGGCGATCACCTGGTGTTTTACATCTGTGGAGAGAACAGTTCTCTGTTCCCGGCTCACACCTGACTCCTGGCTTTCAGCTGAAGAAAAAACTTTATTGTGTGCCTGCTGCACTCCCATCAGAGTTCTTGTTCGTTCTCACAGCCAGCTCGTCATCCGAAGTTTCCAGAAAACACTAGAAGAACCCTTCGATGTCTTTCATATCTGAAATCACTGGTGTTAGATTTAACTGAATGCATTCTTCCATGCAGAATTAATAAGTTAAATGAATTCGGTCTCCGTATCTGAATAATGGTTCATTAATAAGCAGTTTTGGAGAATCTGTCCCATAACAATAACAGAAACTGTTACTGCAGCTGCGGCTGCAAATATTTTTCCATGAAGATGCTGAACATCTCGTCTTACAGTGCAATAATTGTATTAACTATTATTGTGATCACGTTTGAAATGATAAACAATTTATTTACTTTTCTTCTGTCTGTGTCGTTTTCATTTGACTGTTTCTTAAACATCTAATCGATGTCAACCTAAGATCGATAAATTTCTTGGGATCTCATCTGCTGTCATCACCGGTCAACAAACGTTTAACAAACCCACGTCTAGAAAGCCACACAAAACTGTAGAAAGCCACACAAACTGACACCTCAGCGATTGGTAGCAGACTTTGTGTGATGTTGCAGACACGAATTTGTGGCGCATTTGTTGAGCGGTGATGACAGCAAGCTATGATCCCAAAGAAGTGATACCTAGCTATGGTCAGAGTGTATATACAAAGTGCGTCTGAAGATTCAATAAGGAAACTGAAAACCATTCTTGCCGCCAGAGGCTGATCTATTTGTAATTTCAACTCGTCACATCACTGTGTTCCCGCCTTCCATCAAGACGGAAAGTTTAAATACTGGGGAAATATATTTTGCAGAAGCTAATATCCTCAACTATTTGTTGGATACATTGCAGTCTTTGTCTTACCCTACAGATTTTACCCTATAAAGCCCTCTCTAGTAGTAAATAAGTTATTTTACTATGTGTTCGCACATGTCCAGACAGCCTGTGTGCTCTCCTAACCAGCGTTTTCTACCTATTCCTTTCTTCGACGATTCTGCGGAGAACTTCTCCAGTTCTTATCTTATGAGTCCACTTAATTTTCAATACGATTCTATGAAATCACATCTCAAACGCTTTGATCTCTTATTTTCCGTTTTTCGACAGTCCATCCCTCACTTCCTCATATTGCTGTGCTCCAAATGTACTTTTTGGCAAGTTTCTCCTTCAAATTAAGGCTTACGTCTGATTCTAGCAGACTTATTTAAATGAGCAAAGTATTCTTTGCTGTGCTAGTCTGGAGTCACATTATCCCTAAACAACAATACAATGAAATGAACAGAACAGTAAAAAATACAACTGTGAGGAAAACCTGGTAAATGTGAAATACCCAGAAACTGACATCCCTTTTGTACTCCTTCCATAATGGAACATACTAAGTCCACATAAAATGTTACACGCAAGGGAAGAAGTCCAAGTGAATGATTATAAAATAATGCCGAATCGTATCCTACTATTTCGATTAGTAGCGTACAGGGTGTTCATGAACATTTGTAACAAATCTCGAGATGTGACTTCTAGAGTCAAAACGAGACAATGTGGCGCTACGGCCCTACGACTGAATCCCCATAATATGCTGACAGAGACGTAGAAGCTCTAATGACCCTACAACCTTCTTCTCTATTCGTAAAAATAGCGCTCTCTTATCGTCTTTTATTACGAGTGTCTGGACGCACCTGTTAAGCTGCAAGGCCTTGTTGCAATCTTGGCTATCTATCGTAAGGTCTAACTTTGGACTCGCTTATAAAAGCAATAAAAATAATACTTTGAACACTATTTTAGAGTAAACTGAGCATTTGGACTAACGCTAACCGTATTTGTACGAGTCTGGATATTGATTAGACTCTCGGACTTTTTCCGGTGCGTTTAGTGGACAAACTAGGGACTGTCGTATCCAGAAACAAAGTACACACTTCACATCTTACCTTCAGATACCGTTCTGATTATTAATGTTTCCCACTAAAGCATAACTTCAGTATTTACCACTGAACTTGAGAAATATCCTTCTGAGAATCAATAATTCTACACTCCTGGAAATGGAAAAAAGAACACATTGACACCGGTGTGTCAGACCCACCATACTTGCTCCGGACACTGCGAGAGGGCTGTACAAGCAATGATCACACGTACGGCACAGCGGACACACCAGGAACCGCGGTGTTGGCCGTCGAATGGCGCTAGCTGCGCAGCATTTGTGCACCGCCGCCGTCAGTGTCAGCCAGTTTGCCGTGGCATACGGAGCTCCATCGCAGTCTTTAACACTGGTAGCATGCCGCGACAGCGTGGACGTGAACCGTATGTGCAGTTGACGGACTTTGAGCGAGGGCGTATAGTGGGCATGCGGGAGGCCGGGTGGACGTACCGCCGAATTGCTCAACACGTGGGGCGTGAGGTCTCCACAGTACATCGATGTTGTCGCCATGGTCGGCGGAGGGTGCACGTGCCCGTCGACCTGGGACCGGACCGCAGCGACGCACGGATGCACGCCAAGACCGTAGGATCCTACGCAGTGCCGTAGGGGACCGCACCGCCACTTCCCAGCAAATTAGGGACACTGTTGCTCCTGGGGTATCGGCGAGGACCATTCGCAACCGTCTCCATGAAGCTGGGCTACGGTCCCGCACACCGTTAGGCCGTCTTCCGCTCACGCCCCAACATCGTGCAGCCCGCCTCCAGTGGTGTCGCGACAGGCGTGAATGGAGGGACGAATGGAGACGTGTCGTCTTCAGCGATGAGAGTCGCTTCTGCCTTGGTGCCAATGATGGTCGTATGCGTGTTTGGCGCCGTGCAGGTGAGCGCCACAATCAGGACTGCATACGACCGAGGCACACAGGGCCGACACCCGGCATCATGGTGTGGGGAGCGATCTCCTACACTGGCCGTACACCACTGGTGATCTTCGAGGGGACACTGAATAGTGCACGGTACATCCAAACCGTCATCGAACCCATCGTTCTACCATTCCTAGACCGGCAAGGGAACTTGTTGTTCCAACAGGACAATGCACGTCCGCATGTATCCCGTGCCACCCAACGTGCTCTAGAAGGTGCAAGTCAACTACCCTGGCCAGCAAGATCTCCGGATCTGTCCCCCATTGAGCATGTTTGGGACTGGATGAAGCGTCGTCTCACGCGGTCTGCACGTCCAGCACGAACGCTGGTCCAACTGAGGCGCCAGGTGGAAATGGCATGGCAAGCCGTTCCACAGGACTACATCCAGCATCTCTACGATCGTCTCCATGGGAGAATAGCAGCCTGCATTGCTGCGAAAGGTGGATATACGCTGTACTAGTGCCGACATTGTGCATGCTCTGTTGCCTGTGTCTATGTGCCTGTGGTTCTGTCAGTGTGATCATGTGATGTATCTGACCCCAGGAATGTGTCAATAAAGTTTCCCCTTCCTGGGACAATGAATTCACGGTGTTCTTATTTCAATTTCCAGGAGTATATTTACTAGTACCGATCGCCGTGTCCTGAAGGGACGAATTTTGAAAATAAGTCTGTTTAGTAATCTCACAAAAGTTAATGAATTTTTATTTTAATAAATGTAATTATTGTTTTTTGTACCAGAATGACTAACAATATCTTAAATGATTTCCTTTTCGGACATTACTTTACTAACTTTGCCAAGAAAGAAATGAACTTAATAATTATCTTAGACTGAAATTACTTTAATCTTGAGACTTTTGATAAATGACTTTAAGCAACCGAAATTTAAGCAAGTACTGTAAGAAAGTGACCCATCACAAATGCATGTTCCACTTTTTTACTTAAATAAACTACACAAACATTGCATTCACTGCTGTTACTTTTCCATTCAGCATATAGTAATTTTAGAATAGGATTTCAACAAAGTAATGATTGGTACGTGAAATAAGATGTTAATACTTATTAGAACTAACTGTTGACTTACTGAACCAAAAGGACTTTCATAATACTTTTTGTTTACACAAGTCTGGCTTTCTTTAACATTAATAATGAAATAAATTGTCTGTAGCTTGCCTTGCCAGAAGCAGTGCAGTCGAGAATGTAGTGCAAATATACTTCCTTAAATTCTTAAAGCCTCTTCTTGATTAGACGGACAAAAGATGCCATAATATCTACCTTTGAGAACAATTCTTGAGGCAAGATGGTGTCATTCCTGCAACGCCAGGTTTAGAGTGGGAAAGTCTTGCATTCGCGGCTATAATTTACATGGGACGACTTATTAACGCAAAAGAGTTAATTATCGCCTTCTTCGACAAGCTGTACCAATGTTACCACAAAATATTTTATGACTTGAACAGTGCGCCAATACTCGACTTCTTCTAGCTGGCTACTTTCTTATAGTTCAGTCTGTTCGCGGTATTCTTCGTTCTACATAAAAAACGATCACAAAGCGGAAATGACGTGGCAACTTTGTCAACCCAATCTCTACGCTATACCCACTGTGTCAGCCTGCTGCGCGTTTGCCCTCGTAAAAAAGGCGTCCCCGAAACGGAATGACAAGGGCAGAAGCTTCACCATCCTCGGGCCTAATGGCTTCCTCATTTCTTTCGCAGTATACTACTCTTTCCGCATGCTTAGGAAGGGCTTAACTTTACAAATATGATTGTTTTAAATGATTAAGTATGTAATCATGAAATAAATGTACAGTTACTAATCACAATATTCTTTTGGAATGATTTAATAACATCTCTCTCTTTATAAACATAATTAATTATTTGTTAATAAATCCTACCAGGTATCGACAACACTCTGTGCAAATTTAACAGTAACACTGTTATATTAAAAAGCGTTGCGTAAAATCTACTGCAACGTCTCCCTACCGCCACGTTTTGTTCATCTACCAGGCGTATTTTCACGAGATGTCATCATCAACCTGCACAGCACTCGTACATGTGCAAACGCTATACGACAAAATATACTTGTCAATAATTATAAACTCCGGTTTCGAAACGATGTGTTGTGTGGCATTACCTATGATCAGCTGACCACTCCCACGATATTGCCCTGACGTCCGAATGGGTTAGCGTCCTTGACTTTCTCGAAGGAAATACTGAAAGCATGCTGTACAATACGCCCCTACCTACACTGTGACCCCAACGCACTTCAGTCTGTACGTACATCTAGATACATACTTCCTAAGCCACGGTACGGCTCGTGGCAAACAGAGCGAGTGAGAAACGACTGTCTATAACCTTCCATATGAGCCCTAGTTTCTCGTATCTTATCTTCGTGGTTCCTACGTGAAATGTACGTTGGCAGGCGTAGTACCGTTCTGCAGACATCTTCAAATTCCGGACCTCTAAACTTCTCAGTAGCGTTCCTCGAAAAGAACATCGCTTTCATCCTAGGGATTCCCGTTTGACTTCCCGAAGCATCTCCATAATACTTGCGACTTATTCAAACCTACCGGTAGCAAATCTAGCAGGCTGCCTCCGAATCGCTTCGATGTACGACATGGTACGGATTCCAAACACTCGAGCAGTTCTAAAGAATAGATCGCAATAGCGTCCTATATGTGGCCTCCTTCACAGATGAGCCAAAATTCTCCCAATAAACCGAAGTCGACCATTTGCCTTCCCTACAACACTCCTCACATGCTCGTTCCATTTCATATAGCTTCGCAACGTTACGCCCAGATATTTAAACGACGTGACTACGTCAAGCAGGAGACTAATAATACTGTATCCGAACATTACGGGTTTGTTCTTCCTACTCACCCTCATTAACTACATTTTTCCACATTTAGAGCTAGCTGCCATTCATCCCACCAACTAGAAATTTTGTCTAAGTCATCTTGTATCCGCCTACAGTCACTCAACTTCGACACAGTTCTGTACACCACTGCATCATCAGCAGACAGCAGCAGATTGCTGCCCACCCTTTCCGACAGGTCATTTATACAAACAGAAAACAACTGTGATCCTATCACACTTCCCTGGCCCGTTTCTGACGATACCCTTGTCTCTGATGAACTCTTCCCGATGAGGTAAACATACTGGTTTCTGTTACTTCTGTTACTCTTCGGACCACTCACATGTCTGGGGACCTACTCCATATGCTCGTACCTTCGTTGACAGTCGTCACTGGGACACCGTGCCAAATGCTTTCTGGAAATCTAAAATTATGGAATGTGCCTGTTGCTCTTCATCCACAGTATAGCACGTGAGAAAAGGGCAAGCTGAGTTTCGCACTAACGAAGCGTTCTAAAAGAGTGCTGATTCGTGGACATAAGCTTCTCGGTCTAAAGAAAATTTATTATATTCGAAGCGATAGTATGTTCAAGGATTCTGCAGCAGACTGATGTTACGGATATTAATCTGGAATTCTGCGTGTCCGTTCTTTTACCCTTGTTATATACTGGAGTCACCTGCGCCTTTTTCCAGTCGCCTGGACTTCTACATCTACATCTACATTTATACTCCGCAAGCCACCCAACGGTGTGTGGCGGAGGGCACTTTACGTGCCACTGTCATTACCTCCCTTTTCTGTTCCAGTCGCGTACGATTCGCGGGAAGAACGACTGTCTGGAAGCCTCCGTGCGCGCTCGAATCTCTCTAATTTTACATCCGTGATCTCCTCGGGAGGTATAAGTAGGGGGAAGCAATATATTCGATACCTCATCCAGAAACGCACCCTCTCGAAACCTGGCGAGCAAGCTACACCGCGATGCAGAGCGCCTCTCTTGCAGTGTCTGCCACTTGAGTTTGCTAAACATCTCCGTAACGCTATCACGGTTACCAAATAACCCTGTGACGAAACGCGCCGCTCTTCTTTGGATCTTCTCTATCTCTTCCGTCAACCCGATCTGGTACGGATCCCACACTGATGAGCAATACTCAAGTATAGGTCGAACGAGTGTTTTGTAAGCCACCTCCTTTGTTGATGGACTACATTTTCTAAGGACTCTCCCAATGAATCTCAACCTGGTACCCGCCTTACCAACAATTAATTTTATATGATCATTCCACTTCAAATCGTTCCGCAAGCATTCTCCCAGATATTTTACAGAAGTAACTGCTACCAGTGTTTGTTCCGCTATCATGTAATAATACAATAAAGGATCCTTATTTCTATGTATTCGCAATACATTACATTTGTCTATGTTAAGGGTCAGTTACCACTCCCTGCACCAAGTGCCTATCCGCTGCAGATCTTCCTGCATTTCGCTACAATTTTCTAATGCGCAACTTCTCTGTATACTATTGCATCATCCGCGAAAAGCCCATGGAACTTCCGACACTATCTACTAGGTCATTTATATATATTGTGAAAAGTAATGGTCCCATAACACTCCCCTGTGGCACGCCAGAGGTTACTTTAACGTCTGTAGATGTCTCTCCATTGAGAACAACATGCTGTGTTCTGTTTGCTAAAAATTCTTCAATCCAGCCACACAGCTGGTCTGATATTCCGTAGGCTCTTACTTTGTTTATCAGGCGACAGTGCGGAACTGTATCGAACGCCTTCCGGAAGTCAATGAAAATGGCATCTATCCGGGAGCCTGTATCCAATATTTTCTGGGTCTCATGAACAAATAAAGCTAGTTGGGTCTCACACGATCGCTGTTTCCGGAATCCATGTTGATTCCTACAGAGTAGATTCTGGGTTTCCAAAAACGACATGATACTCGAGCAAAAAGCATGTTCTAAAATTCTACAACAGATCGATGTCAGAGATATAGGTCTATAGTTTTGCGCATCTGCTCGACGACCCTTCACGCGCTGGGCGAGCGATTCGCGACAAAGGAGTCAATCTATATCTTCCACATCTATATACGCACAAACCACCATGAACTGCACGGCAGAGGGTATAATGCAGTAGGTTACTCTTTGTGAAACCGAACTGTGATGCCATCCAGACCTGGCGAGTTCTTTATTTGCAACTCTTTCAGTTGTTTCTCTACGCCAGGGATGATTATTACTATATGGTCCGTACGGGAGTCTATTGGATGGTCAGACGACGGTATGTTTGTACGATTCTCCTGCGCGATTTCTTAAACGCGAAATTTAAAATTACGTCTTTCGTTTTACTGTCTCCAACTGCCACATCAGAATGGTCAACGAGTGACTGGACTGAAGCCTTAGACCAACTTTGTCATTTTACATAGGACCATAATTTTCTCGGGTTCGCGGTCAGACGTTTTGCCAAGGTAAGACAGTGGGAATTGTTATACTCTTCGCGCATAGATCTTTTCACAGACGCACGAATCTGTACTAACCTCCGTCTGTCGTCATATGCACCTTGTCTTTTGAACCAAGAGTGCAGCAGCGTGTGTTAGCTCAATATTTTTGCGGTTCATTGTTAAACCACGATAGGTCTTTTCCGTACATAATCCATTTAATAGGCATACAATTCTCCAGACCGCGATTTACAATCTGATTAAACGTTGCCCTTAATTCCTCTACGTCCATCTTAAAGACCTAAGAGATGTCAGTTCACTGTCTGACTGATCTACTAACAACTGCTTATCTGCACTGTCTAACAGAAACACTTTCCTAGACTTCTTAACGGATTTATTATCTTGCTTAACCACGGTTGCTATAATGTGTTTGTAGCTACAAGGTCTAAAATATTTTCACTGCGCGGGGGCTACTCAATTGGCTGCTCAGAAAACGTTCACATAAATACTTCACAAGACTGACTGACTGCGCCTCCCTCAATGAATCCATAGACGTCCCAGTCTATGCTCGGTAGGTCAAAGCAAATTGCTAACTGAGCAGCAATTTCCCAAAAAACGATGTATCGTGAATTGAGATCCACTGCATTGGTCCTGCTGGTTTCGTGATGTTAATTCAGTGGACCTTTGATAGTGGGGTCACGACATGAACAACTGTATCCATAATGGCTGTACAGTTGAGTACCACACGACACAGACATCACACTAGTTGCTCCGCCTGTTACGTTCAGTCGTCGCTACACACGCGTTGCTGCTTATGGAGGTCACGGTGAGCATCTCCTGTGATGTGGCCACTGTATGTCACGGAATCTGCAATACGTAATGTTGTAACAACTTATTATAGTAGATGTTTCCATAGGAGCAATTGCTCTTGTTTTGTCCCTAGGAGCAACCCACGATGTTTGTTACAATCGTTCAGAAATATCCTAGTAATGGCTGAAATAACAGAAGCGTATCTTTCTCGTTATTTGCAAGGACCTTTACAGACCTCACAAAAGATCCATTTCTGCTACTGAGGAAATAAAAATACTACGGTATGTCGCGACAGGTGGTGAAATGCTGTAAAACCTACGCAGTTATTTGTGAAAGTAACTTTCTATGGATATACTGGTGACGGAAAGCTGTCGGCTTTCTATCCCAGTGGCAGTGGCTAAAATTCGACGACTGTTATCCTCATCATCTACGTCGATATACTGCGGATGACTTTGTATTTGTTTGGTCTTGTGTGAAGGGCGGAAGGGGTGATGATGGTGGGGGCGGGGGTGATTTTGCCGGAGACTGCGTTCGTATCTCTGCCTGGGCTGGGCACTCTTGATGCGCCTCGCGAGGTCTCAACTGTTGGGTGCGCTCGCAACAGGATTGCCACGCCGGGGCTTCACACCGAACTAACTTGATAGCATTAGTCACTGCTGAAGAGGTTCTCGTGCATCCTTATTGCCATTGATTTCTTCATTATGTTCTCCTGATAACTGTTGTCTTCGCACGACAACTTGGTTTTCTCGGAATCAAATGTATGGTCTTCATTGAGGCTGTTCCAGAAGTACACACCTAATGTGGTCCTCGCAGCATTTCAAGATTCAACGCTGCTTGGTTCTGAAGGAAGTTTTGATGTCCCATTTTCTAAGCAGCTGCCTTGCGACTTGGGTGAGAGTAGCCTCATATATATAAGAAAGGAAACCGAAGCTCTTGTCTGCTTCCACTTCTTCCTGGCCGGCTGCGCCGTTTCATTCCTTTAACTCACTTCTAATCTGAGCAGCCAGTTGGGCAGCCCACGCGCAGTGGAAATATCTTAGACGTTGTAGCTACAAACAGGCCAGACCTTATCGACAGCGTCAGTATAGCGACGGGGATTAATGATGGGAAATCTAATAGTTGAAAGTGCGACTGAAGTGGATGGACAAGGTAGAGAAGCAAACATCGCGGGTCAATATGGATTAGGAAGAAGAAACGACAGAGGAGGGATGTTGGTGGAATTCTGTCAGAGAAACAACTTGGTGGTGATGAACATTTTGATCCATAAAAGGAAGAGTAAATTGTACACATGGAAGAGCCCAGGAGACACTAACAGATACCAGATAGACTAGATATTCGTCAAACACAGGTTTAGGGGTAGTGTGAAAGACGCTAAGACTTGCCAGCTGCTGATGTCGATTGTGATCACAACCTTTTGGCTGCAGGTATCAGTACAAGATTGAAGAGGATACGACAGCATTGGAGGAGAAGGCAGAGATAGGACCTGGAAAAGCTACAACGAGGCAGTAAGAGAATCCTTGGAACAGCCGTTTAGGGAAATGAGAGGTGCAAATACAAGTGAAAATGTGGATGAGCAATGGCGAAATATTAAACAGGTTTTATGGGATACGTTAATTTAGCGAAGTTGGAGGAAAGCAAAGAGAGCGAGGAAACCATGGATTACCAATGAGATGCTGGAAAATATGGAGGAAAGGAGGAAGTGTAAAAATGTTAATGAAGAAGAATATAGAATACTTAACAACACACTCGGAAGAGAAACTGACAAAGCGAAAGAAAAGTATATAGAAGGAATGTGCGACGAAATAGAGGACCTACAAAGAAGAGGAATGTATGACCTTATGTACCAGAAAACAAAGGAGCTGGGAGGTAGAGAAAACAAAGGAGTAAGGACTTTCGGGATAGAAGACTTTAGAGGACAAATGGTTACTGAACAAACGGAGATGCTGAAAGTACGTGAAGAATATATAAAGGAACTCAACGATAAGGAACATCGCCCAGAAGGCATTGAAATAGAGACAAAGGAAGAGATTGTCGAAGACGAAAAAGGACCTAGCATACTGACAACTAAGGTAGAGAAGGCTATTAAGGACGTGAAGAGGAGGAAAGCCACAGGAGATGACGACATAGCGTGGATTTGCTGAAAGAAATCGGAAAAGAGATTTTTAAAGGCATTGACGCATCTCATAAACGAAATCTACGAAAGTGGCGAATGGCCTAAGGACTTTTTGGATGTCACAGTGGTTGCTCTTGAGAATAAATAGTAAGCCAAGAAATGAAGTAATTTCAGAACAATCAGTTTAATCTCACACGTAGCGAAGATTATTGCAAGAATACTCAACAGACGGCTGGAACACAAAATTGATGAAGTAATAGAAGAGGACCAGTTTGGATTTAGGAAGGGAAAAGGAACCAGAGACGCCATCTGCATGGTGAGGATATTGCCGGAGAGAGTTTTGGCTATTAAAGAAAAAGTTTGTTTTTGTTTTATAGACTGGCAGAAGGATTTTGATGAACATCCTTGAGCAGATAGGAATAAACTGGAGAGACTGCAGACTAATTCTCAACTTGTATCTGGGACAAAGAGTAAAGGTGCGGCTGAACTATAGAGAAACAAGCAGCATGGAAATAGGAAGAGGCGTTAGACAATGGTGTTGTCTATCGCCGAGCCTCTTAAACCTGTGTGGGAGATGGTTGGCGAGAGAAGCTTTTAAAGGATGCGGAAACTTCAGGATAGAAGGACGCCTCATCAATACCATCACGTATGCAGAAGACGTGGTAGTGCTTGCTAAAAATCAAAGACAACTGTAACACATGATGAACCAGTTGGTGGAAACTGGAAGTAAATACAGCATGGAAATCAACAATGAAAAATCAAAAGTGGTGCGGATATCTAAAAGGGAGAAACCTTTGAGGATGACCATCGACAATCGAGAACTGGAAGATGTAAAACAGTTCAAGTACTTTGGAAATTTGGTGACGAAGGATGCCCAATGCACCGGTGAAATTCTCGCCAGAATCGCTATGGCTAAAACTGCATTCAATAAAAAGAGGAATCTGCTAACGAGCAAGTTAAGCTTGGAATTTAGGAAGAAACCGGTGAGGTGCTAAATCTGGAGCATTGCACTGTACGGAGCAGAGACGTGGACTAAGAGAAAAAAGGGAAAAAAACTTGAAAGTTTTGAAATGTGGTCCTGGAGGAGAATGGAGAAGATCAAGTGGACCGATCGCGTGACGAATAACAATGTACCGAGAAGAGTTAAGAGAGAAGATAGACATTCTGAATAAAGTTCTTCAGAGGAAGGCCAACTGGATCGGACTACTTAGACACGGAGGGCTCATACACGAGGTCATTGAAAGGAAAATTAAAGGAACGGTAGGTCGAGGAAGAAGAAGAATTCAACTTTTTGATGACATGAAATATGGAAAGAGAAACAGCAGACTGAAGGAAGAAGCTGAAGACAGGGATCATTGGCATTAGAAATTCTCCATACGAAGACACATACCTGCCACCAGGCGGAATACTACGCAATATAATAATAATCTGATCTCCACTGTATCAGTTTTTGACTGAATACTGTACATCTCTGTGTTGAATGGTGGCAACTCGTTGTATGCAGATACGGGTGATGTATGATTTCTCCCTATAAACTGCAGAGCGTGGCATTCCGTCTGCCTTCTTCCTTGTTAGGCTATCCATTAAAGGAAGGCATCCAGAATCGTCAAGTTCGAACCTACAGAGTCATGATAAGAGGTAAAGTCATATGGCATTCGTTTCTGAGAGGGTCCTGAGGTTTTATTCTGCCACCCAATTTGAGAGGATTTCCTTCGTCGCGCACGATGGCTTTTTTTCTCCCATCATCTGAGAGTTGTGTTTTAAATGTACCTACATAAGAATTTATCACGTCAAGATAGCATAATTACAACCTTATTCAAATTACCTCTTTCAGCTATTTATTGCCATCTTCAGGTGTGATAATTAATCCACTGAAAGCTTCCTCATGAAGTATAAAAATTCAAGATACGGACTCTGAACATCATGAAATGGTATAAAATATGTCAATGAATTACACATCATGTCGACAGATGTCATAGGAAACCCCCTGCCATATGTATGTTTTTTATATCACCCATTTTTTAAAAAATTAAAATTTATTTACATTTTTATATTCTTTTATATCTTTCATTGTTTGTCACTCTTGCTTCCGCCTTCAAGGTATTACCTTTAAAAACTGCATATTGCAAACGTGAGTGGATATTGAGAGCGCGGTTATATGCCCCGTTTCGCCTATGGCCTTAGCTTTCCCACCCTTCACCCCTTGTCACGCCACCCTCTTCCATAAGCCTAACACTACAATATTTTAATTTCAGTCTCTTTTACCGTGTGACACAATGTGCAAGTCATGATGCATAGTGTATAATTCAATGAGACATTTTATACCGTTTCATGATGTGCAAAGTGCATAGCTTGAACCTTTATACATCATGGCGAAGCTGTTAGTAGATTAATTATCACTAGTATCGCCTGTGGTCGAAATTCGATCAGTTGCGTCAGTGGACCAGAGCTGTGATAGCAAATGTCCTGTATCTTAAAGCGTCTGAAATTTTAGGGGCAGAACTGATCCGTGACAAATGCTGATTTGTAGCTAAGTGTATTCTTGAAATAATTCTTTGATTTCTATTTAATTGTTCGATCACTCGAAGGGAGTCTCTAATACATTGCTTTGGAAAATAAATTTGTGTTGATGGTGGCAAATTAACTTTTACCTTATGACAACACAATGTGAATGCCGTTGTATCGCGTAGTCACCTCAGACACGAAATGATTTGCATTACCAAATCTGCCCTATAAATTCATCAAACGGCAATTACAGTTCTCAAAATTATTTGGAATTATGTTCATTGCACATTTAAATGTATCTTTTAGAACGACAACAGAATTATCGTTATCAGCATCTGCATTATTCCTATTGCTTTCTCTATACAAAAATTATGTCTCCCTAGCTCTTCGTCTTTCAGTCCGATACGTTAATGTTCTTTCTTGAGTCACAGCCTAAAAAAAATACAGTTTCCTTATAGTAAGGGATGTTGTAGATACTCAAAATGAAGATACTGAAAATTAGGAACAGACTAAATTTTCTGAGGACAGTGGCAAACGAACACAGAGTTAGATCCGTTTTCTCTTGCACCAAAGTAAGTGAACAACAACACTAAGAAACAACGATTGTTGTCCCTGACGGCTTCGTTACTACGTTTCGTTTTTCACTGTCGACAACATCAACGACATAGCAGTTGCTGCATTGTAGTTATCCGGTATGAACTACCTGCAATATTTAAACATGAACGCCCCTAGAACGCAGCTTCATGAAGAGTTGTTACTTTCGTGTGTCTTTTCTGCCATAGCACTCAATCGTTACCCGTGTTAGAAGTTGGTAGCAGTGTCAGAGACAAAGGAAAACTTTTCTCATGTGTGCGCCTGCTTCCTTTTACCTCTCCTAATGGCTATGTATATAGGCTACATGATTTTTTTTTTCTTTGCACATCTATAACAAAGTTCCTTTCGAATTATAAAAGTTTCATCGGCTTCCTAGTATAATTAATTTTAAAAATCGGTGCTTCAATTTTCGATACTCACGTATTAGTATAATGATTGTTAAATGAAGGGATTATCATTATGAATGTCTACATTGCTATTACTTTCTCTAAGCAAAAATTGTGTCTGTCTAGCTCTGCGTTTCTCACTCGGATCCGTTGGCATTCTCCTTCTAGGCATACCCTAACAAAAATATAGTTTCCGCATAATAAGGGAAGTCTCAAGTCTCTTACAGAAAATTAAGCGAAATAACGACGCCAATATACAGCGTTATTTATAGACTTCGTTACTACGATATGGTGATTTTCATTGCTGACAACTTCGTCGACCTAGCAGTTGTCGCTTTGTCCGGGATGCATGTTTTACTGCAAATGACCATGTAAACATGGAAGCCTCTACACGCTATTTCGCGATATTTTGTTTCTTTCGCGTGCCATTTCTACCATAGTACCTTATCGATGCGCTGGACAGAGATTGGTAGCCCTTCAATTTTCGATGTTCAGGTATAGGAGATTTTCATGCGTGATGGAGAATGTGGATGCTTGTTACGAATGTGGATGCTTCTATTTCCTTTAACCAGCGAAATCCGTGCAAGAAGAGAAGAAGAATACTGCGATCTATATTTTAGTTCAAGTACGCAACCAATAATTTTTTGTGACAGGGGCTGTTGAATGATTATTACAATTTTGCATTTTATAGTGGTTTCGATGTTTAAAATATCAGTCTCGAATATTACATGTATCATTTTGTCGGATACTCAAACGTTAGACATCAAATTGACACGTGCAGCAGAACCTGATTTTCTGTTTCTCAAGACCGTTGATGTAACTACCTATAATACAACGATCTACATCCGTTCATATAATATGCAGTTGAACCCACCTAAACTTTTAAAGACATTACGTTTAACTTTCAGCTGTTCTATAAAATTATCCCAAATAACATTTAAGAAGCAGTTGGTAGCCCTGCACCAGGTGAGAAGTAGAGTTGGGCAACACGATTCTTTTTCCCGATTCGATTCCTACGATTCAATCTCACATTGTGAATCGATTCCTACGATTCGTTCACGATTCTTTCACGATTCATTCTAGTCTGCGATGGCACGATTCTTACGGAATGCAAAAAGTTCTAAATCTTACTCACAGATGCCAGGACATGTCTGAAATTGTCAATGGGGTTAGAATCGAACTGTGTCATGACAAGATATGCCAGATATAGTTTATTTATGAGTAAACATGCATATGACGTTACAAGTGTGATTCTTGATTTACACCTGTAATGCCTTAATTGATGAAAGGTCACGTTTCATTTGATTGCATCTATTGTTTCTTCGTTCCGAGCTTCCTTTGTTCACACGCATCCTCCACTTTACTGCCATCTGACGATCGTAATCATTCGGCACGACTGGGCATGATTCGGAAGTTGCCTTCGAAGCATAGCGTACTAAGAATCGATGAATCGTTGGAACTTGGAATCGTCACTACTCGGAAACACGCAATCGTTCTTACGAGTCTTTTGAACGACGATTCGTCCGTACCACGATTCGATTCTTAAGATTCTTTATTTAGAGTCGTTCAAATGAACGACTCATTCACGAATCGCCACAACTCTAGGGAGAAGCGTGAGTCTTGTGCTGCCGTACAGTTAAGTGATTTAGAGTGTAATAAAACTCTGTTTAGTTCAGGAAACTAGTTTAATAAGTGTATTAGTGTGTTTTGCAAGCTTACTATTAAAGGTTTCACTTCTCTTTGCGTATTATTCTAGAAAACGTGAAAGTTACGATGGTATTCTTGCATACATTTTAGCGCAGTAAAACTTATAGAATCTCATTTAATTGTTCCGTTCCGTTCCAGCAAGTTAAGAAATGCGTATCCCTTTGTTTTTTAACTCTTATTTTGCGAAACACAGCGTAAATTTTAAATTCTGGTATCTGGAAACTTTGTACATACGGTAGTAGGTTTGTTTATATACAGTTGCGAATAGGCCTAATTTTTGTTAACGTGTTTTTCTTCCTCTTTTCGGTAATATAACTTATTGTCACTAAAGTAAGTTTGTTTGTATACGATTGAGACTAGACCTAATCATTCGTAAACGTGTTTTCGTGTTTTTCTGTAATTTAATTTGACTTATTCTCGCTAAAGTAAGATTTTTACCATGAGTGAAAAGTGAGGGTAAAGAGAGGTGGGAAGTGGCAATAGGTAAGGGGAGTAACAGACCTAGAACTTCGTCAGACAGCTTTGTGGTGAATGTGCAGAATAGGTTTGACTTGTTGCTTCAGTTAGAAGCTGATGAGCCTCAGACAGAGGTAGGTGTAGAGAGTAGTAGAAAACTGAGTAAGAATGTAGGGAAGTCAGCAAAGAGAAAGAAAGTTTTGTTGTTAGGTAGTTCACATGCCAGAGGTGTAGGCCAACGTTTGCAGGGCCAGTTAGAATCAGAATACCAGGTCACAATCTTTTTTAAACCAAGTGTTGGTCTGGGTTAGGTGACAGAGGATTTAGGTTCATTCTGTAAAGGTTTTACCAACGAAGACACCATGGTTATTCTGGGTCGACCAGGCAGTAGTATTGACAGAGATCCTGGGTACAATATAGAGTGTGACCTGGCAAAGATTGCATCAGCAACGGCCGGCCGGAGTGGCCGTGTGGTTCTAGGCGCTACAGTCTGGAGCCGAGCGACCGCTACGGTCGCAGGTTCGAATCCTGCCTCGGGCATGGATGTGTGTGACGTCCTTAGGTTAGTTAGGTTTAATTAGTTCTAAGTTCTAGGCGACTGATGACCTTAGAAGTTAAGTCGCATAGTGCTCAGAGCCATTTGAGCCGTCAGCAACGAGACATACCGGTGTTGAGTTTGTGTCTGTTCTGAGACGCCATGTCCGACCTCATTTAAACTCTTCTGTCAGGAGAGTTAATTTGGAGTTGGAATGGCTGCTTGGGTCGGGTGTGGGGTCACATATTGGTTTGGTTCCTGTTGATTCTCTCAGTAGATGGGATTATACTAGACATGGCCTACACCTCAACAGGAATGGGAAGGGTAAACTGGCTGGGCTCATGGCAGGAAATGTAAGGGTTGGGGGGGGGGGGAGGGACTGTCATGAGTGTTAATATATCAGTGGTCATAAGTGTTGGAGCAGCACCTCTTTTAAGATAGGTAGGACAGAATGAAGTCAACTTCTGAGAGAAGTAAAGATTGAAACAAACCTTCAGTTTGATAAAGAAATCAAACAGCATAATCCTGGCACATTGGATCAGCAATGCTGATGGTTAAAACTTTACAGCAATCAGCAGAAATTTTATATCCACCCAATTTCATCTCGGTAAATGAGAAATGGCAACTATCTTTAGTGCATCAAAATATTCGAGGGCTTAGAAGTTAAATTAATGAACTACTTATGTGCATTGTTGAATTAGAGTCATTGAACCCAGTTGATATAATCTGCCTCTCTGAACATCATGTGACCACTTGTATATATATGTTAAACCTTACTGAATTTAAGTTAGCCTCCTACTTCTGTAGACAAAAGATGGAGAAATGAGGAATTGCCACATTTGTTAAAAAATTTTAAATTTAAGAATATTGACATAAATAAATTTTGCTTAGAGCAGCACTTAGAAGCATATGCAACAGAGATAAAATTTCATAATAGGTCCTTTATAATAGTAGCCATTTACAGAGAACCATCAGGAAATTTCAACCTGTTTATAAACGGTCTTGAAGATTTATTATCTCATCTAAAATTAAAAAACAAAGAACTAGTGGTTGCTGGTGATTTTAATATAGATGTCCTGAAAAACACTGTCAGTGAACAGTTACTGAAATCAGTTACATTGTCATTCAATTTAATTTCTACTGTAAATTTCCCATCTAGGGTATACAAATGTTCTAAGACTGCCATTGATAATATATTTATAGACAATTCTAGGCAACTAAGCCACATTACAAAACCACTAGTAAATGGGCTATCTGACCGTGACATGCAACATCTAACATTAAATTTTGAAAATTGTCAGGGTAAAACATCTATTAGAACTGAGTACAGAAGGCCAATAAAATAGTCAAAAACTGAGAAATTTAGGAGATTGCTCAAAGAAATTAATTTGATGGATGTTTACAGCATCCAAGATACAAATGGAAAATACAAAACATTCATTAATAAAGTTAGCACCTTATTTGAAAATTGTTTTCCCCTGAAGGTAACTCAAATTAAGCAGAAGTCTAAAAAGAAACCATGGATCACACAAGGGATAAAGATATCATGTGAGACAAAAAGGAAACTCTATCTGGTACGTAGGGACACCTTTGATACTAGCATTATAGCTCATTACAAAAATAACTGCAATATATTGAAGAAGGTTGTCCAGAAATCTAAACACCTGCATTATGAGAAGAACATAAGTACATCCAGCAATAAAATAAAAACAATATGGGATATAGTTAAGTCAGAGACAGGTAGGACCAGAAATGAGGAGGAACAAATAGCTCTAAAAATAAATGAAACCCTGGTAACAAAAGCATGTTGTGTTGCAAACCATTTAAACAAGTATTTTGTCTTTGTTACTGATAGCATGGGGTTGTCAGGTTCAGTAAATAATGCAATGGAATATCTGAGACTAGTGCACACAAGCAATCTCAGTAAAATGGAATTGACACTTACTTCACCCAAAGAAATAGAATCCATCATAAAGTCCTTATAATCAAATCATTCTAGTGGTTATGATAACATATCAACAAAGTTAATAAAAGAGTGTTCATGTGAGCTTAGTCATATCTTAAGTTATTTGTATAATCATTCACTTGTCACAGGAACATTCCCAGACTGGTTTAAATATACTGAAGTTATACCTCTCCACAAGAAAGGGGACAAAGAAATGCCATCAAATTACTGACCGATCTCACTTTTGCCAGCTTTTTCAAAAATCTTTGAATAGGTTATGCTCAAGCATCTACTTAAACACCTTAGTGAAAATAACATAATGTCAAAGTCACAGTTTGGGTTTCTTAATGGTTCTGATGTTGAGAAAGCTGTTTACACTTACAGCAAAAAATGTCCTTAATTCATAGGACAACAAATTAGAGGCAACTGGCATATTCTGTGACCTGTCAAAGGCGTTTGACTGTGTGAATTGCAGCATTCTTTCAAATAAATTAAAATATTATGGCATCACTAGTAGTGCTGCAAAGTGGTTTCAGTCATATCTTACTAATAGAAAACAAAGGGTGTCATTACGTAACACTTCAGCAGTAGGCCATCAGACATCATATGACTGGGATGAAATTACATATGGTGTTCCCCAAGGTTCCATACTAGGTCCACTACTGTTTTTGTGTATATTAATGACCTGTCATCTGTTACATTACCAGATGCTAAGTTTGTCTTATTTGCAGATGAGACAAACATTGCAATACATATTAAATCAAATATAAATTTAGAAAGGGCAGCTAATCAAATTTTTACTGCTAATCAATTTTTTACTGACATTAATAAGTGGTTCATATCCAATTCACTGTCATTAAACTTTGAAAAGACCCACTATATGCAGTTCAGGACTTCCAAGAGATTTCCTTCTGGTGTGTGTATAAAATATGATGACATGGAAATAGGAGAAGTAGAGAGTGTTAAATTCTTGGGATTACAACTTGATAATGAATTCAGTTGAGAGCAACATACTAACGAACTGCTAAAGTGCCTGAACAAATCTGTGTTTGCAATGCGAATGTCAGACATAGGAGATATAAATATAAAAAAGAACTGGCATATTTTCCTTATTTTCACTCCATTATGTCATATGGTATCATATTTCGGGGTAACTCCACAAACAGAGAAAAAAAATGTTTAGAGTACTGAAGCATATAATAAGAGTAATGAGTAGTGTAAATCCAAGAACATCACGTCGAAACCTATTCAAAGAACTGGGCATATTAGTCACAGCTTCTCAATATATTTATTCCTTAATGAAGTTTGTTGTAAATAATACATCTCCTTTTTCCAACTAACTGCTTAGTACACAGTATCAATACTAGGAATAACAACAATATACATAAAGATTTGTAGACTCTCCCCGATGTTGTTCAATCTGTATATTGAGCAAGCAGCAAAGGAAACAAAAGAAAAATTCGGAGGAGGTATTAAAATCCATGGAGAAGAAATAAAAGCTTTAAGGTTCACCGGTGACATTGTAATTCTGTCAGAGACAGCAAATGACTTGGAAGAGCAATTGAACAGAATGGACAGTGTCTTGAAAGGAGGGTATAAGATGAACATCAACAAAAGCAAAACAATAATAACGGAATGTAGTCTAATTAAGTCAGGTGATGCTGAGGGAATTAGATTAGGAAATGAGACACTTAAAGTAGTAAAGGAGTTTTGCTATTTGGGGAGCAAAATAACTAATGATGGTCGAAGTAGGGAGGATATAAAATGTAGATTGGCAATGGCAAGGAAAGCGTTCCTGAAGAAGAAAAATTTGTTAACATCGAGCATAGATTTAAGTGTCAGGAAGTCGTTCCTGAAAGTATTTGTATGGAGTGTTGCCATGTATGGAAGTGAAACATGGACGATAAATAGTTTGCACAAGAAGAGAATCGAAGCTTTCGAAATGTGGTGCTACAGAAGAATGCTGAAGATAAGATGGGTAGATCACATAACTAATAAGGAGGTATTGAATAAAATTGGGGAGAAGAGGAGTTTGTGGCACAACTCGACTAGAAGAAAGGATCGGTTGGTAGGACATGTTCTGAGGTATCAAGGGATCACCAATTTAGTATTGGAGGCCAGCGTGGAGGGTAAAACTCGTAGATGGAGACCAAGAGATGAATACACTAAGCACATTCAGAAGGATGTAGGTTGTAGTAGGTACTGGGAGATGTAGAAGCTTGCACAGGATAGAGTAGCATGGAGAGCTGCATCAAAGCAGTCTCAGGACTGAAAACCACAACAACAACAACAACAACAACAACATAAAGATTTAAAATCACTTACTTTTGCCCAGAAAGGAGTCCAGTATTCAGCAACGCATATTTTCAATAAGTTACCAGCAACCATTAAGAGTTTAGTTTGAGACAAGGCACAATTTAAACATAATTTAAAAGAATTTTTGGTGGCCAACTCCTCCCATTCCATCCATGAATTTCTCAACAAGTGCAGTAGACCATTTTAATGAAAATTTATTATACTTTAATTTTTGACAATACTTGGTTATAACAGCCAAGTAACTACCTACCGTGTGAATGATGGATGCATGGAAAGCAGATGTAAGTCTTAAGTCTGTAAATAGTGGAAGTTTAATTTTAAATCTTGTACATAATCTGACTGTTCTTAACTGAGGATCACTGAAATGAATAATTTACTTTAATTTTTGACAATACTTGGTTGTAATTGCCAAGAAACTAGCAAATGTCTGAATGATTGATTTAATGAAAGCAGATGTAAGTATTAAACATGTAAATATAAGAAGTTTAAAGTTAATTCATATACATAATTTTACTGTTTATTGACTGAGGATCATTAAAATTAATGAAACTCAAGTTTTTCTAATTACATTTTTGTAATGTGTTTATCTGACTTGTTCCACACCCAGATGGATTCCCTCTTTTATGGGTCTATGGAATGAATAATTAATCTAATCTCTAATCTAATGAGATTTAAAATCTCGACAGTGATCATGTGAATTGCAAAAAATTAAGATTGGATTAGAAATACCATCCATTGTCTTCCTGCTTTATTTTCTGTTCAGTTCTTAAATTTAACCACAATGTATAGAAAATTAAATTATGCTGAACAATTTGTAATATGTATCTTTTATTGTACAAACACTTTCAACCTCCAATGAGAAGGACGAAACCACTTTTTAAAAAAGAGTTCAGTAAGATATTTTGTGATACTCGAAGTGATTGCCTTTAGATCACAGTAGTCACTCGTTATATAACAGCACGTTTTGAAAGATACTCATCTATCACAGCACTGGCAAGGTACAGCGCTGTTTCGTGCAACAATTCGGTTTTGATTATTTTAGTTTTTTGAAACTACTGTATTTACGCATAAAAAATTATAATTTTTAATTTCTTTCAGTTTCTTAGTGGTTCCGCAATTTTTTTTTTTTTTTTGAAGTTGTCATCGCAGATGTGGTGAATGCTGTAGTCTTAGCTTGACAGTTGTCAAAGGCTGAGAATGTGTGTTGGATATGAAGCTGGGCCACTCAAGGAATCAGTCTAAACGTGTTGTCCACTAACTTGTAATTCAGTGTTGGTATACACTGGTTTGTGGAAAAGTAATGTTGAAAAATCTCCCACATACACTCCTGGAAATTGAAATAAGAACACCGTGAATTCATTGTCCCAGGAAGGGGAAACTTTATTGACACATTCCTGGGGTCAGATACAGCACATGATCACACTGACAGAACCACAGGCACATAGACACAGGCAACAGAGCATGCACAATGTCGGCACTAGTACAGTGTATATCCACCTTTCGCAGCAATGCAGGCTGCTATTCTCCCATGGAGACGTTCGTAGAGATGCTGGATGTAGTCCTGTGGAACGGCTTGCCATGCCATTTCCACCTGGCGCCTCAGTTGGACCAGCGTTCGTGCTGGACGTGCAGACCGCGTGAGACGACGGTTCATCCAGTCCCAAACATGCTCAATGGGGGACAGATCCGGAGATCTTGCTGGCCAGGGTAGTTGACTTACACCTTCTAGAGCACGTTGGGTGGCACGGGATACATGCGGACGTGCATTGTCTTGTTGGAACAGCAAGTTCCCTTGCCGGTCTAGGAATGGTAGAACGATGGGTTCGATGACGGTTTGGATGTACCGTGCACTATTCAGTGTCCCCTCGACGATCACCAGTGGTGTACGGCCAGTGTAGGAGATCGCTCCCCACACCATGATGCCGGGTGTTGGCCCTGTGTGCCTCGGTCGTATGCAGTCCTGACTGTGGCGCTCACCTGCACGGCGCCAAACACGCATACGACCATCATTGGCACCAAGGCAGAAGCGACTCTCATCGCTGAAGACGACACGTCTCCATTCGTCCCTCCATTCACGCCTGTCGCGACACCACTGGAGGCGGGCTGCACGATGTTGGGGCGTGAGCGGAAGACGGCCTAACGGTGTGCGGGACAGTAGCCCAGCTTCATGGAGACGGTTGCGAATGGTCCTCGCCGATACCCCAGGAGCAACAGTGTCCCTAATTTGCTGGGAAGTGGCGGTGTGGTCCCCTACGGCACTGCGTAGGATCCTACGGTCTTGGCGTGCATCCGTGCGTCGCTGCGGTCCGGTCCCAGGTCGACGGGCACGCGCACCTTCCGCCGACCACTGGCGACAACATCGATGTACTGTGGAGACCTCACGCCCCACGTGTTGAGTAATTCGGCGGTACGTCCACCCGGCCTCCCGCATGCCCACTATACGCCCTCGCTCAAAGTCCGTCAACTGCACATACGGTTCACGTCCACGCTGTCGCGGCATGCTACCAGTGTTAAAGACTGCGATGGAGCTCCGTATGCCACGGCAAACTGGCTGACACTGACGGCGGCGGTGCACAAATGCTGCGCAGCTAGCGCCATTCGACGGCCAACACCGCGGTTCCTGGTGTGTCCGCTGTGCCGTGCGTGTGATCATTGCTTGTACAGCCCTCTCGCAGTGTCCGGAGCAAGTATGGTGGGTCTGACACACCGGTGTCAATGTGTTCTTTTTTCCATTTGCAGGAGTGTATTTTCAACATACGTATCTACATCTATACTGCGCAAGCCACCTTACGATGTGTGGTGGAGTATTTTTTTGTGTACTACTGTCACTTCCCTCTTTTCCTGTTGTAGTCGCGAATGATTCGCGGAATGAACGGTTTCTAGCAATCCTCCATGTGACCTCGAATCTCTAATTTTACCTTCGTGGTCTTTTAGGAGGAAGCAGTGTATTGACTGATTCTTCTAAGGACGTACTCTCTCGAAACCTTAACAGCAAAGCACGTCATGATGCAGAACTCCTCTCTGTCACTGAATGTGTCTGAGTATCTCTGCGGACCGTTTGCGCTTACTAAATGAACCTATAACGAGACGCGCTGCTCTCTGTTGTATCTTTTCTGTTTCCTCTATCTGGTGCAGATCCCAGACTGAGAAGCAATATTCACGCATTGATCGAACGAGTGTTTTGTGAGCTACCTCCTATGTGGGTAGAATGCACTGATAAGCCAAAACAGTATGGCCACTGCTCAACGCGACGTTGTATGCCGTATGGTGGCGTTACGGGCACATGACGCGGTAACAAAAGTATGTAAGCGGAGCAGGCACGAATGGGGGATCACCACAGCAAAGATATGGGCTGAAAATGGAGAAACCCATTGAGATAAGCAACTCTGACAAAGAGCAGATTATTATTACGCAGAGCCTGTGAACGAGTACCTCGAAAACGGCGAAGCTGGTCGAATGTTTGTAAGGTGTCAGGCAAATCCAACACCTTCCATGAAAACCCTGACATGATAGCAAATCCGGCAGTATGTCACATAGCTCCGAATAAATCCTGACATTAAATTAACCAAAGTAATATGATCAACGAGTGAGCAAATGGAATACCAGAGACTAACACAAGAACGCCTAAATGCATGTCATACCTTCCCACCGTGAAACAGACGCAGTTCCGAGGGGAGAAACGAGAACAGAAGCCGAGAGCAGAACCGTGTAAGCCAGAAGGCCCTACGATAAAGGACACCCACATCGCCAGCCGACCGCCAAGACCACCCCCCAGCCCATGTTAAAAGATAGAGGCCTCCAGAAGAACAGTATAGATCTTACAATAACACTAAAAGGGCCACACCAGCTGCAAGTTTTAGCGTGAGAATATACGCGTCTCTGTGACGTTGCAAACATTAAAAACATTGCCCCACCACGAAAAGTATAACGTTTCTCATCGGATAGACAGAATTTTTGCAGGCGGAGCTTAAGGTTAACATTTAGACCCTGATTGGTCAGTTGAAAACATAGCCAGATAGCTTTTCTTAAACCAACTTCGGTAAATTGTAGTAAGGAGAAGTTAGAAAGAGTTGCTTCCGAGACGGCAAGGTATGTGGAGCTGCGTCGCCCGCCGCCCCCTTACACTGCCTAACCAATGACAAGGTAATGAACGCACGCGATGCCGCATAAGAGCGCATAAGGCTTCACTCAGAACTGCAGAAGTCTCATCTGTTACACCCACTTTTTACGTAATACTAGTGTCGATCGTCAATTAAACTTCGTGGTATTCACATTTGCTATTAGAAGTTAAAAATCTGAAACGCGTTGATTTTTCTGTTATATAATTATTGAGAAGCCACATCAGCCACTGTAATTTACGACAAGTTAAATAAGTAATTAAAGATAATTGAGGGTCACTGTAGATCATTTTTGATAGTTTTCTCTTTTATGAAACTTAATTTAAACCTAGATTATAGATGTGATATGGCATAGGTCATCATTCGATCCATTGTAGAACTTGGAAACCCATTCAGGGAATATTCGTTCACATTTTTGTTGAACACAGTTGGTTTTCATCATCCTGTATTAAAATATTTCCTTTTATCAATAGTGCAATTTATAAACAATGTTTTGTGAGTAGAATAAAATTTCCAATGGTAAACTTAACTGCTTTTTCGGCGTTATTTTACCAGCTAACTAAAAATTGGAAAGCCTTGAACCCCTTCCACTAAATGTAGTTAGTATTAAGATTCTTTTACAGGGAGTGCAGTGGAGCTGACGCTGAAATCATTAGGTATTTGATTATATCATCGCTAGTCTCTACATGTCACGTGTGGTCTGGCGTCTCCTTACCAGCAACAGGTCCCAGGTTCAAACTAGTCAATTCCCTAAAAAACACGCTCAGAGCGTCGTTGCGCGAAAGTGGTAGGGAGACACGACTTAGAAAAAACAGACACCACGCAGAATGTTAGATGTTCACGTGCTTTTCTCGTGAGCAACTACAAAAGGAGGTAGAAGGACAGTGAAACCACCTCCAGGAGCCAAATGGTTGGACGTCCACGACTCTATACAGAACATGGAGTTCGGAGGCTTGTCTCTTCTGTACAGGTCGGTAGATGGTGATCTGTGGCATCTCTGCCTATAGAGCTCAATGCTGGAGCACGCACAAATGTTTCGGAGCACACCGTTCATCTTACGTTGTTGAACATGGAGCTCTGCAGCTGACCGCCCCTACGTGTTCACTTGTTCACCCAACGACATCGTCAATTACGATTGCAGTGGGCACGGGACCATCGGGATTCGTCAGCCGATCAATGGAAGTGTGTCTGTTGTTCAGGTGAATCACATTATTGCTACACTAGGTCGATGGTAGTTTTCACAAACGCCCTTATCGAGATGAACTGCTGCTCCAAACACACAGCGCGACACGGACGCAGGCTGGTGGGGGCGGTATTATGCTACAGGAGACATTCTCCTGCTCTTGCATCGAACCTGTGGTAGTGATCGAAGCCACGCTGATAGCTGCGAATCACCTGCATCCCTTCATCTTGAAGTTTCACCCGACGGCGATGTCACCTTTCATCACTGTAACTGACTGTGCTCGGAGTCAAAAAGGTGCTACAGTGGGTTGAGGAGCATTATGGTGAATTCACGCTGATGTCTCAGCGACCAAATTCGCATGGAGGAAATCCTATGGAATCCGTATGGGTCAGTATCGGGAGCCATCACTGCCGCAAATCAGTGGCCCGTTATTTACGAGAATTACATGACCTGTGCGTAGACGTCTGTGCCACATATCTCGAACAACCTATCAACAAATGGTCGGATCCCTGATACGCAGAATCAGTGTGTATTTCGTTCCGAAGACGGACAAACAAACTATTAAGCAGGTAGCTCATCAGTGTATATTATCTGAAGATTCGTCCAATGCGTATTTCTGGAACAGTCTCAGTTCAAAACCGTAATTGAATTTAGTTTCTTATTTTACAAGTTACAGTTCTCTCAGGAGCAAAATGAACGGCAACGAATTTCGATAGCAAAGCTATCTTAACGAAACGAAGCGGATTGACAACGGAATTTCCAAGTGACTCTAGAGGTGCAGTTGTAGTTAGATGATTGACGCCGAGTCACGTTTAGCTTTAGCAAGGCCATCCAAGTTTAGATGCCTCCCCTTATTAAACTTGCGATTACTCAAAGAGCTATCGGTTGCTAAGTATTGTGTCTTAGTAGACTTAGATTGACACAATGTTATCGTGTTCCTTTATCTTAACGTCGAGCTGCGGATAGCTTGAACATATGGAATTTCTTAATTCGGAATAAGAAAAGAATATATTGCTCGTGTGTCGAGCATTGTTTAGTTATCTAATGAAAATCTACTTGACCGGGTATGGGGGGGGGGGGGGGGGAAGAGGGGGGGCACGACTTCCAAATGAATCAAAAAAATTGGTTCAAATGACTCTGAGCACTATGGGACTTAACATCTGAGGTCATCAGTCCCCTAGAACTTAGAACTACTTAAACCTAACTATTCTAAGGACATCACACACATCCGTGCCCGAGGCAGGATTCGAACTTGCGACTGTAGCAGTCGCGCGGTTCCGGACTGAAGCGCCTAGAACCGCTCGGCCACCACGTCCGGCTCCAAGTGAATCACGAAAGATACTGATCCTGCAACTACTACTGGATTAAATTATTCACATCCCGCCCCCAGTGAATAATCTTGCAGAGCTGCCTTCAGTCAGAAGGTGATGCATGCCCGTACTCTGTGCATCGTGATGTTGAGATCTTTAAATGTTAGTTTTCAACCGCAACTATAATTGTAACTTTTCTATACGTCTGTAATGAAATGGATATTCACCAAGTTAGTAAAGTATACGAAGGGAGATCGCTGGTGTCCTTAGTTTGCCTTGAGTGCTTTAGAAAATCTGAATTGGGGTTCGGGGACTTGAGCCGTGGTTCTCCTGAATGAAAGTCCATTTCCTTACCACTGCGCCGCCCCCACCCATATTCATGTTTCTTAAGAAACTTCTATTGTTTATGGTATAAGTTATGTGAATTGCAAATAAATTCGAATAAGCTTTTGAGGAATCACCAGTTCCATAAAATGTAAAATTTAGCACTTCGTAGAGTATTCGATGCGTGGCGCAGAAGTTATGAACATTACGTGCGACTCAAGGGCACATAAAACATTAAAATAAACATAGAGGTCAAAATTTACGGAAGGATTGTTCTATTGACCGAATGTTGCAGCTAAACTTGGCGTATGGCGCGAGTATGTACGCAATATCTGAGAAGCCTGTTACAGGCTTGTATGTAGTGGACATGGCGGAACGTCGCGAGTTAACAGACTTCGGATTTGGGATAATAATCGTTGCAAGACTCTTGGGACATAGCATTTCGGAGAGTAGACAAGAATTCGGGTTTCCGAGGTCTCAAGTGTCTAGGGTGGATATCAAAAAAATGTCTGTGAAATCTTATGGGACTTAACTGCTAAGGTCATCAGTCCCTAAGCTTACACACTTAACCTAAATTATCCTACGGACAAACACACACACCCATGCCCGAGGGAGGACTCGAACCTCCGCCGGGAGCAGCCGCACAGTCCACGAGTCCATGTCTGCAGCGCCGAAGACCGCTCGGCTAATCCCGGGCGGCGGTGGATGTCCAATACCACAGGGACAATGCTTGCACAGTTATGTGAAGTTGGCACCCGGCTTTTGAGAAATATGTAATTTCTTAAGAGTTCTTGATAGATATGCTGTAGTTCTAGAGTTCTCTGTAGTTTTACAAAATTACACGAAGAAATCAATAGTATACGGGAACCTTCAATAATGTAAAATAGATATTTTGCCAAGAAAAAAAAAAATCAAAATTCTGAATTGCTCGCCCAGAGTTCTACAGAAAACTCTAATGACATTTGTTGTGCAGTTAATAGTTTATGAGGCAGCTGGATTAATGAGAGACGCATTTTCACTTCACACAGCTTTAATGACTTAAATTTTAAAGAAGAAGGAGCAGACATCTAATGAACCTTTACCAGCTGTATATGGTAGACGATAAACCGTACGAAACGAAGAACTTTATGATGACGCTTTATTCCATTCTGTACATTTTAGTGAAACCACACAACACACCTACTTCAAATATCCGTAAAAAACTATTCCAGAGACCTAGTTGACTTAGAACTCACGATATTAAAATGTACCAGAATAACAAGACCAATGTTTCAGGGATGTCAACGGCAGCTCTAAGTCAAGAACTCGTCGCAATACGTTTGTATTCATATTCAGGTCAACAGCTGTTATTTTGTATACGCCCATGAACAACTAAATTAGAAAGAGAGAGAGACAGAGAGCCTATCGCTGATTGTTATCGTGAATGCAATAGTTCTGCGTGTTGCGTGCCGTGATCGCATAGTAGTCACACCTTGTATTGATTGCCTGCATGACAGCCATGTGCAGGAAATGCAAACGCTCTGTACATCGCATTTCCTACGTATGGGACGCGCCATCTCCAGGTTCGTGTAGTTATTTGACACCCATGTACCATCGCGTCAGCGGTGTCCTGGGAATATACCTACCTCTGTTCAGGTAAAACCGCTGTCGTCAGAGTCTGCTGTCCCGTACAACAAATCTACGACATCTACATCCATACTATGCAAACCACTGTGAAGTGCACGGTGCAAGGCATATACAAGGGGAAGTTCTCGGACACAGCCAACCGATTCGGTTCATATTTGGCAAATTTCTTTGTACAGCCTAAAACAAAAGCCTCTGAGATTTGGTTCAACAACACCCGTTTTTGAGAAACTAGTCCTATAATTCATGACGTGCAATCTACTCAGAACTGACGGGCTCGATAGGTAATTGAAAAACGAGCATCTTTTATCAACATACACTCCTGGAAATTGAAATAAGAACACCGTGAATTCATTGTCCCAGGAAGGGGAAACTTTATTGACACATTCCTGGGGTCAGATACATCACATGATCACACTGACAGAACCACAGGCACATAGACACAGGCAACAGAGCATGCACAATGTCGGCACTAGTACAGTGTATATCCACCTTTCGCAGCAATGCAGGCTGCTATTCTCCCATGGAGACGATCGTAGAGATGCTGGATGTAGTCCTGTGGAACGGCTTGCCATGCCATTTCCACCTGGCGCCTCAGTTGGACCAGCGTTCGTGCTGGACGTGCAGACCGCGTGAGACGACGGTTCATCCAGTCCCAAACATGCTCAATGGGGGACAGATCCGGAGATCTTGCTGGCCAGGGTAGTTGACTTACACCTTCTAGAGCACGTTGGGTGGCACGGGATACATGCGGACGTGCATTGTCTTGTTGGAACAGCAAGTTCCCTTGCCGGTCTAGGAATGGTAGAACGATGGGTTCGATGACGGTTTGGATGTACCGTGCACTATTCAGTGTCCCCTCGACGATCACCAGTGGTGTACGGCCAGTGTAGGAGATCGCTCCCCACACCATGATGCCGGGTGTTGGCCCTGTGTGCCTCGGTCGTATGCAGTCCTGACTGTGGCGCTCACCTGCACGGCGCCAAACACGCATACGACCATCATTGGCACCAAGGCAGAAGCGACTCTCATCGCTGAAGACGACACGTCTCCATTCGTCCCTCCATTCACGCCTGTCGCGACACCACTGGAGGCGGGCTGCACGATGTTGGGGCGTGAGCGGAAGACGGCCTAACGGTGTGCGGGACAGTAGCCCAGCTTCATGGAGACGGTTGCGAATGGTCCTCGCCGATACCCCAGGAGCAACAGTGTCCCTAATTTGCTGGGAAGTGGCGGTGCGGTCCCCTACGGCACTGCGTAGGATCCTACGGTCTTGGCGTGCATCCCAGGTCGACGGGCACGTGCACCTTCCGCCGACCACTGGCGACAACATCGATGTACTGTGGAGACCTCACGCCCCACGTGTTGAGCAATTCGGCGGTACGTCCACCCGGCCTCCCGCATGCCCACTATACGCCCTCGCTCAAAGTCCGTCAACTGCACATACGGTTCACGTCCACGCTGTCGCGGCATGCTACCAGTGTTAAAGACTGCGATGGAGCTCCGTATGCCACGGCAAACTGGCTGACACTGACGGCGGCGGTGCACAAATGCTGCGCAGCTAGCGCCATTCGACGGCCAACACCGCGGTTCCTGGTGTGTCCGCTGTGCCGTGCGTGTGATTATTGCTTGTACAGCCCTCTCGCAGTGTCCGGAGCAAGTATGGTGGGTCTGACACACCGGTGTCAATGTGTTCTTTTTTCCATTTCCAGGAGTGTATGTGGGGTCCGCAAACGCATATTTTCGTAGAATTCGAGAAATGAAACTTTTGCTACAGCTGCTTATGCACCCAAAATGTATGCGTTACTAAAGGAAAGCCCCGCTGGCGTAGCGACCAGTGCATCTGGCTGGGAAGCAGGAAATCTGTGTTCAATTCCCAGTTCCATTCTGCAGCTTTTTTCCATTTGTATTTCTTCCCCATTGAAACTGGTAATAAAAATTAAAAATTGAACTCCGCCCGAACAAGCCATGAAAGGCCCAACGGTACCGACCGGCCGCCGTGTCATCCACAGCGCACAGACGTCACTAGATGCGGATATGGAAGGGCATGTGGTCAGCACACCGCTCTCACGACCGTGTGTCAGAGTACGAGACCGGAGCCGCTACTTCTCAATCAAATAGCTCCTCAGTTTGCCTGCAGGGGGATTAATGAGGCGAATAAACCAATAAGGATTAATAACAAAACGGGCAAGTAAATTTCTCAGACGACTTGGGTTAGTAGAAAGAATTAAAATTTTAGGCCTCATTGTATGAAAAAAAAGAATCCGAGTAAGACTGCTGCGAAGGCAAACATTCGACACACGTTATCGTATAAGTGGAGTTTTCATGGCGCGCGAAACTCTTAGCGTGAGCCATACACTATCGTGGAACATACCCATGCGAACGAAGAGCCGTGACTTTGGCACTAACATCACACGCAGGCGTGATGGCTCACGCTTCAAATCAAACGTGTTTGATTTTCAGTAGTGAGTTTGCCTCTTCTGTGATTGCATCATATTACAACGTCTAGTGCTACGAACAACAAGATGACAACTAGAGCCGTTAAAAGTGTGTGATCAAGTTGCAGGACAGCGAAACTTTACAATTTGTGGAACTTTACACTGCTGACAGTAATTGTCCTGAATTTGTTGTGCCTGTCGATGTGGATGTCTGTGGGCAGTTTGCGGAAGTTCTGTGGGCCAGTAATTTCTTCTTGACGCCACGATCCAGGGAAAATCGATGGTTTTCATCCTCTAAGTCAATTAAACCTCGTGAGATGTAGGTGGGATTCGTTTACCGCAGCAAATTTGTCCACCGACTGTATTTTTAAAGATATTGGTTTTTCACATACTCTGAATTTACTGAAAGGTATGCCGAAAACGTTTATTGCAACTCTACATCTACATCTACATTTATACTCCGCAAGCCACCCAACGGTGTGTGGCGGAAGGCACTTTACGTGCCACTGTCATTACCTCCCTTTCCTGTTCCAGTCGCGTATGGTTCGCGGGAAAAACGACTGTCTGAAAGCCTCCGTGCGCGCTCTAATCTCTCTAATGTTACATTCGTGATCTCCGCGGGAGGTATAAGTAGGGGGAAGCAATATATTCGATACCTCACCCAGAAACGCACCCTCTCGAAACCTGGCGAGCAAACTACACCGCGATGCAGAGCGTCTCTCTTGCAGAGTCTGCCACTTGAGTTTGTTAAACATCTCCCTAACGCTATCACGGTTACCAAATAACCCTGCGACGAAACGCGCCGCTCTTCTTTGGATCTTCTCTATCTCCTCCGTCAACACGATCTGGTACGGATCCCACACTGATGAGCAATACTCAAGTATAGGTCGAACGAGTGTTTTGTAAGCCACCTCCTTTGTTGATGGACTACATTTTCTAAGGACTACCCCAATGAATCTCAACCTGGTACCCGCCTTACCAACAATTAATTTTATATGATCATTCCACTTCAAATCGTTCCGCACGCATACTCCCAGATATTTTACAGAAGTAACTGCTACCAGTGTTTGTTCCGCTATCATATAATCATACAATAAAGGATCCTTCTTTCTATGTATTCGCAATACATTACATTTCTCTATGTTAAGGGTCAGTTGCCACTCCCTGCACCAAGTGCCTATCCGCTGCAGATCTTCCTGCATTTCGCTACAATTTTCTAATGCTGCAACTTCTCTGTATATTACAGCATCATCCGCGAAAAGCCGCATGGAACTTCCGACACTATCTACTAGGTCATTTATATATATATATATATATATATATATATATATATATATATAACACTCCCCTGTGGCACGTCAGAGGTTACTTTAACGTCTGTAGACGTCTCTCACACTCCCCTGTGGCACGTCAGAGGTTACTTTAACGTCTGTAGACGTCTCTCCATTGATAACAACATGCTGTGTTCTGTTTGCTAAAAACTCTTCAATCCAGCCACACAGCTGGTCTGATATTCCGTAGGCTCTTACTTTGTTTATCAGGCGACAGTGCGGAACTGTATCGAACGCCTTCTGGAAGTCAAGAAAAATAACATCTACCTGGGAGCCTGTATCTAATATTTTCTGGGTCTCATGAACAAATAAAGCGAGTTGGGTCTCACACGATCGCTGTTTCCGGAATCCATGTTGATTCCTACATAGTAGATTCTGGGTTTCCGAAAACGACATGATACTCGAGCAAAAAACATGTTGTAAAATTCTACAACAGATCGACGTCAGAGATATAGGTCTATAGTTTTGCGCATCTGCTCAACGACCCTTCTTGAAGACTGGGACTACCTGTGCTCTTTTCCAATCATTTGGAACCTTCCGTTCCTCTAGAGACTTGCGGTACACGGCTGTTAAAAGGGGGGCAAGTTCTTTCGCGTACTCTGTGTAGAATCGAATTGGTATCCCGTCAGGTCCAGTGGACTTTCCTCTGTTGAGTGATTCCAGTTGCTTTTCTATTCCTTGGACACTTATTTCGATGTCAGCCATTTTTTCGTTCGGGCGAGGATTTAGAGAAGGAACTGCAGTGCTGTCCTCCTCTGTGAAACAGCTTTGGAAAAAGGTGTTTAGTATTTCAGCTTTACGCGTGTCATCCTCTGTTTCAATGCCTTCATCATCCCGGAGTGTCTGGATATGCTGTTTCGAGCCACTTACTGATTTAACGTAAGACCAGAACTTCCTAGGATTTTCTGTCAAGCCGGTACATAGAATTCTACTTTCGAATTCACTGAACGCTTCACGCATAGCCCTCCTTACGCTAACTTTGACATCGTTTAGCTTCTGTTTGTCTGAGAGGTTTTGGCTGCGTTTAAACTTGGAGTGAAGCTCTCTGTGCTTTCGCAGTAGTTTCCTGACTTTGTTGTTGTACCACGGTGGGTTTTTCCCGTCCCTCACAGTTGTACTCGGCACGTACCTGTCTAAAACGCATTTTACGATTGCCTTGAACTTTTTCCATAAACACTCAACATTGTCAGTGTCGGAACAGAAATTTTCATTTTGATCTGTTAGGTAGTCTGAAATCTGCCTTCTATTACTCTTGCTAAACAGATAAACCTTCCTCCCTTTTTTATATTCCGATTAACTTCCATATTCAGGGATGCTGCAACGGCCTGATCACTGATTCCCTGTTCTGCACATACAGAGTCGAAATGTTCGGGTCTGTTTGTTATCAGTAGGTCCAAGATGTTATCTCCACGAGTCGGTTCTCTGTTTAACTGCTCGAGGTAATTTTCGGATAGTGCACTCAGTACAATGTCACTCGATGCTCTGTCCCTATCACCCGTCCTAAACATCTGAGTGTCCCAGTCTATATCTGGTAAATTGAAATCTCCACCTAAGACTATAACATGCTGAGAAAATTTATGTGAAATGTATTCCAAATTTTCTCTCAGTTGTTCTGCCACTAATGCTGCTGAGTCGGGAGGTCGGTAAAAGGAGCCAGCTATTAACCTAGCTCGGTTGTTGAGTGTAACCTCCACCCATAATAATTCACAGGAACTATCCACTTCTACTTCACTACAGGATAAACTACTACTAACAGCGATGAACACTCGACCACCGGTTGCATGCAATCTATCCTGTCCCTACCACCCGTCCTAAACATCTGAGTGTCCCATTCTATATCTGGTAAATTGAAATCTCCACCTAAGACTATAACATGCTGAGAAAATTTATGTGAAATGTATTCCAAATTTTCTCTCAGTTGTTCTGCCACTAATGCTGCTGAGTCGTGAGGTCGCTAAAAGGAGCCAATTATTAACCTAGCTCGGTTGTTGAGTGTAACCTCCACCCATAATAATTCACAGGAACTATCCACTTCTACTTCACTACAGGATAAACTACTACTAACAGCGATGAACACTCGACGACCGGTTGCATGCAATCTATCCTGTCCCTACCACCCGTCCTAAACATCTGAGTGTCCCATTCTATATCTGGTAAATTGAAATCTCCACCTAAGACTATAACATGCTGAGAAAATTTATGTGAAATGTATTCCAAATTTTCTCTCAGTTGTTCTGCCACTAATGCTGCTGAGTCGTGAGGTCGCTAAAAGGAGCCAATTATTAACCTAGCTCGGTTGTTGAGTGTAACCTCCACCCATAATAATTCACAGGAACTATCCACTTCTACTTCACTACAGGATAAACTACTACTAACAGCGACGAACACTCCACCACCGGTTGCATGCAATCTATCCTTTCTAAACACCGTCTGTGCCTTTGTAAAAATTTCAGCAGAATTTATCTCTGGCTGCAGCCAGCTTTCTGTACCTATAACGATTTCAGCTTCGGTGCTTTCTATCAGCGCTTGAAGTTCCGGTACTTTACCAACGCAGCTTCGACAGTTTACAATTACAATACCGATTGCTGCTTGGTCCCCGCATGTCCTGACTTTGCCCCGCACCCGTTGAGGCTGTTGCCCTTTCTGTACTTGCCCAAGGCCATCTAACCTAAAAAACCGCCCAGCCCACGCCACACAACCCCTGCTACCCGTGTAGCCGCTTGTTGCGTGTAGTGGACTCCTGACCTATCCAGCGGAACCCGAAACCCCACCACCCTATGGCGCAAGTCGGGGAATCTGCAGTCCACACGGTCGCAGAACCGTCTCAGCCTCTGATTCAGGCCCTCCACTCGGCTCTGTACCAAAGGTCCGCAGTCAGTCCTGTCGACGATGCTGCAGATGGTGAGCTCTGCTTTCATCCCGCTAGCGAGACTGGCAGTCTTCACCAAATCAGATAGCCGCCGGAAGCCAGAGAGGATTTCCTCCGATCCATAGCGACACACATCATTGGTGCCGACATGGGCGACCACCTGCAGATGGGTGCACCCTGTACCCTTCATGGCATCCGGAAGGACCCTTTCCACATCTGGAATGACTCCCCCCGGTATGCACACGGAGTGCACATTGGCTTTCTTCCCCTCTCTTGCTGCCATATCCCTAAGGGGCCCCATTACGCGCCTCTTCGAGTCCTTGAAACTTGATAGTTGTAGACTCTTTCTTGTCGAGCCATGTTACGCCAACTGTAAGGTTTCATCAAATAGGTTTTGAGCGGAAACGCATCATACCCTACAGTAACAAATTCTATTGGCTTTGCAAGGAAATTTGTCTCAAAAGCGTTGTACAATGTGCTGTTTCGAAATATATTACGACTTTTGCGTTTTGCGAAGTGTACAATTTTACATTTATGGACATTTCAAGCACGTTATTAATCTTCGTACCACTTTTAAATATTATTAGTTTCTGACTGGGTATTTGTGAAGTATTTGTGACGTGATGGTGCATAAAAGAGTCGGGGAGTACTGCGTTGTCAGCAGTCAAGAGATAAACAGCAGAATGGATCGCCCAGAAGAGCTCGGACACTTTCAACGTGGACTACTCATTGGATGTTACCTCAGTAACAAATTCATCAGGGAAATTTCAACCCTTCTAAAACAGCCCAAGTCCGCTGTGGGTGATGTGATTGTGAAGTGGAAACGCGAATAAACCACCACAGCCAAACCGAGACCACGCAGACCTCATGTGCTGACGCATACGGACAGTCGTGCATTGTGGGGGGTAGTTGTAAAAAATAGCATGGAATCAGCAGAAGGAACCTCTCGTGACTTACAAAGTGCTACCAGCAGCCCAGCTAACACAATGATCGTGCGTAGGGAGTTAAAAAAATAAATGGGGTACATGGTAGGGCATGCCCTCATAAACCACACATTTCTGCAATTAATGATGAAACCTTCCCGTCTCCTCTATATCTCTTTTGTTAATGATAACCTTACCTTTTACCATAACCTATGAAACCTTTCCTTAGGGTTTCTATCTCTTGCTTAATAATAACAAATGAAATCTTCCCTTTGAAATTTATTCTCTTTCTCAATCTTCGCATACAAATTTAATTGCTGCTTTTTAAAAGTGATTTTCGGATTATTTCGACGAAACATAGAATGTGTCGTCGTCGTGTGGCCCTCAGTCGTTATCTGCAATAACCCAAAATTGTTCCTTACCTTTTTTACTGTTACTGGATCGCCATTTGTCTGCTACATCGAACTGCGACATGAATATACTTACTCTGTTTTACTATACTCTATTAGCTGCTGGTGGGCTTTCATAATAAGTGGCTGTATTTATTACCAAAGCTGACGTTATTCTTTAATAGCAAAGCTGACGTTATTCTTTAATTAATTTGACCGAAGTTACGTAATTCATAGTTAAACTTTTTCTTGACAACAATAAAATTTTGCAAAGTTTTATGTTGATGGTTTTTGGGATGGATTATAATCAGTAATGCAACATTGCTGGCAAAAATTAATTATATTCTGAAAACGCTTCAAATATTTACTGTTGGTAATGAAATGATTTTACAAACGTTCAAATGGGACTTATTTTTTACAATAATCTTACAACTAGCATTGCGCAAACATACCTTCAGTAGTCTTGAGTTTCGCAAAGAAAATAATTCAATAATATTAGTTCAAATGGTTCAAATGGCTCTGAGCACTATGGGACTTAACATCTTAGGTCATCCGTCCCCTAGAACTTAGAACTACTTAAACCTAACTAACCTAAGGACATCACACACATCCATGCCCGAGGCAGGATTCGAACCTGCGACCGTAGCAGTCCCGCGGTTCCGGACTGCAGCGCCTAGAACCGCACGGCCACCGCGGCCGGCAATATTAGTTCCTCTTATCATAATAGTTAGTTGGTGTCTCTGTACATCCGTTTATAATCTCCTGTAAATCATAGCTGGTGGCTGGCAGGCACACTACTCCTCTCAACCTCTCGCTTCAGACCTGCTACCAACTCGCTTCACATCTCGCTTACTACTGACTTCCTACGAACGCTAAAGTGCGGTCTCTCCTGCAACAGTGCTTCCTGGTGCAGACAATCCTTGCTACTATTACAAAATGTATCAATGCGCGGTCTTTCCCGCTCTTTTCTTAAAATGTATCCATACGCGGTCTCTCCCGCCCTTTTTAAAATTATATAAATTTGCGGTCTCTCTTGTCAACAATACTTTGGTGCAGACATTCCCTGCTACCACAATTATTTCCAACATGAAAAATATTAATTATTCCTATTTAATCCTATTAATAAAATATAAACATCTTTCATAAATTGTGAATTGACAATAGACAATAGAAATATACACTTCTTACAGTGATAAGCGAAGCTTAGGATGGTGTAAAGAGCGACGCCATTGGACGGTGGATGACTTGAAACGAGTGATTTAAAGCGATAAATCTCACTACATCCTGTCGCAATCCGGTGGGACGGTTTAGATTTGGTGAATGCCTAGAACGTTGCCTGACATCATGTATAGTTACAACAGTGAAGTACAGAGGAGGTCGTGTTACGATATGGGGGTATTTTTCCGTTCCCTGTCATAACTATAGAGCAGCACCTGTGAGGCAAGGATCTGTGAACAACAGCATTCCTGAAACGGACTGGCGTGCCCAGAGTCTTGACTTTGGGATGTGTTAGAACGTTGGTTTCGCTCTAAATCCAAGTGTCCTAAATCCCTATCTTCTCCGGTTTTGGCTTTTGGGGAAGAACGTGCTGCCATTGCTCCAGAGGCATTCGACACCTCACTGAAATTGTCCCCAGCAGAAGTTTCAGCCCTTGTAGAGAGGAAGGGTGGACACAAGCCTTGTAGTGAGAAACGAAACGAGGAAGGCAGATTGCTTTTAGGTGTGTACACAATGCCCGTCGGCGTCCTCATTTCATTCAGTCAGTGGAAATATCACTGGTAAGTAAGTTACAAAATACGTACATGTTTCAAAACACAGTACATACAAACAATTTCGATGAAGCTGCATGCTAGTAAGGTAGGTTAAGTAATTGTGGGGGTCAGTCAAATGAAAAAACGAACACCCGCCATAACGGGACCATGGAATAGTTCCATTCAAAAGTACAGGGTTATTACAAATGATTGAAGCGATTTCACAGCTCTACAATAACTTTACTATTTGAGATATTTTCACAATGCTTTGCACACACATACAAAAACTCAAAAAGTTTTTTTAGGCATTCACAAATGTTCGATATGTGCCCCTTTAGTGATTCGGCAGACATCAAGCCGATAATCAAGTTCCTCCCACACTCGGCGCAGCATGTCCCCATCAATGAGTTCGAAAGCATCGTTGATGTGAGCTCGCAGTTCTGGCACGTTTCTTGGTAGAGGAGGTTTAAACACTGAATCTTTCACATAACCCCACAGAAAGAAATCGCATGGGGTTAAGTCGGGAGAGCGTGGAGGCCATGACATGAATTGCTGATCATGATCTTCACCACGACCAATCCATCGGTTTTCCAATCTCCTGTTTAAGAAATGCCGAACGTCATGATGGAAGTGCGGTGGAGCACCATCCTGTTGAAAGATGAAGTCAGCGCTGTCGGTCTCCAGTTGTGGCATGAGCCAATTTTCCAGCATGTCCAGATACACGTGTCCTGTAACGTTTTTTTCGCAGAAGGAAAAGGGGCCGTAAACTTTAAACTGTGAGATTGCACAAAACACGTTAACTTTTGGTGAATTGCGAATTTGCTGCACGAATGCATGAGGATTCTCTACTGCCCAGATTTGCTCATTGTGCCTGTTCACTTCACCATTAAGAAAAGATGTTGCTTCATCACTGAAAACAAGTTTCGCACTGAACGCATCCTCTTCCATGAGCTGTTGCAACCGTGCCGAAAATTCAAAGCGTTTGACTTTGTCATCGGGTGTAGCATTTTCTGTAAGATTTTGCAAACCGTCGGCTGTGGTACGTTTAGCTCCCTGCTTGCTTTATTAGTCGACTTCCGCGGGCTACGCGTGAAACTTGCCCGCACGCGTTCAACCATTTCTTCGCTCACTGCAGGCCGACCCGTTGATTTCCCCTTACAGAGGCATCCAGAAGCTTTAAACTGCGCATACCATCGCCGAATGGAGTTAGCAGTTGGTGGATCTTTGTTGAACTTCGTCCTGAAGTGTCGTTGCACTGTTATGACTGACTGATGTGAGTGCATTTCAAGCACGACATATGCTTTCTCGCCTCCTGTCGCCATTTTGTCTCACTGCGCTCTCGAGCGCTCTGGCGGCAGAAACCTGAAGTGCGGCTTCAGCCGAACAAAACTTTATGAGTTTTTCTACGTATCTGTAGTGTGTTGTGACCATATGTCAATGAATGGAGCTACAGTGAATTTATGAAATCGTTTCAATCATTTGTAATAGCCCTGTAGTTACCACACGCGTTAAGACATTCCTCTCACGGGGAGACGCGGTCGGCCGCGAATCCACAACCGCATCCACTCTTGCGCTCCCTCGTCCCACTGAAACCAACGTCCACCCATGTCTTTCTTCAGGTAGTCAAAGACGTGGAAATCACACGGGGAAACATCCGGGCTCTATGGAGGATATTCCAGCGCTTCTCAACCAAATCGCTGAATCGCAGCATTCGTCTGATTAGGAGTGTGGGAATGGAAAAAATACCATAGAGGCAGCAAAATGAAAACCGAACACCCACCACAGTGGGGCTATGGAATGGTTATGCTCAAAAGTAATCACCACTGGGAGACGGGACAATCAGTTCCCGTTTCGTAAAACGTGGTCGACCGCTGACGGGTCCTCGACTGCTTCCACTGTCGCATTTCCCCGTCCGACTGAACTCGACGTCCATGCACGTCTTTCTTCAGGTCGTCAGAGATGTCAAAATCACGCGGAGAAAGATCGTACTGTACAGACTATGCTGCAGTGTTTTACAACCAAACTGCTGAAGCGTAGTCTTTGTCTGATTGGCAGGATGATGCCGTGCGCCAGCATTCCGACAGTTCGAGGGCAAACGGTAAAACCACCACAGGAAACATCCCACATCTCCCCCGCCAAAGAAATCCAAAGCTGTTCACACAGGTTCCAGTAAGGTAATGATAACCTCCTTCTTCGACTACAGGAGTCCCCTGCTCGTCTAGGTCCTCGCGCTTAACCACACGCAACGTGCAACGCCGTGAAAACACTTTGCAGAAGCTGCGACGCACTATAAAGTCAAAAATTAAAGAATGCTGTCAGACCTAATCATCCTGTTGCACGATAAGAGCCTCACCAGTACTGTCAATCGGACGAAGGCTACGCTTCAGTAATTTCGTTGGGAAACACTGGAACATCCTCCGAAGAGCCCGGATCTTTGATCGTGTGATTTTCACATCTTTGGGGATCTGAAGAAAGACATTTGTGGACGTCCGTTTCAGTCGGACGACGAAGTACAAGAGTGGGTGATATTGTGGATTCGTTGGTGGCCGACCGCGTTCTACGAAACACAAATAGATTGTCAAGTCTCCCCGTGGCATGAATGTCTTAACGCTTGTTGCAATTAGTTCGCTTTTCATTTGACTGCCCCTTATACATTAAGTAATCACACTAACAAAGTATAATTCTTAACCGTACATGAGTTTCTTCATATTTAAGTCTTTAATACTCGGTTTTCTTGTATTAAGGGCTTTTTTGTAGAAGAGATTATGGGTCATGCATGTCAGCAAGACAAAGAAAAACCGTAATATTTTTGCAAAATATTGGAACATTTGTTATTGCATATGTGCAATGATGGACATAACAATGACCATCCTTGCTCCCTTAAAAATCAGAACGATAAGCGGAATGAACCATACATCTCTTATCGTTTCTCCATTCCATTAAATTTCCACAAATTTGGAAACAGGCACGAATTCGGCTAACTTCTGAGGTCATCAGTCCCCTAGAACTTAGAAATACTTAAACCTAACTAACATAAGGACATCACACACATCCATGCCCGAGGCAGGATTCGAACCTGCGACCGTAGCGGTCGCGCGGTTCCAGACTGTAGCGCCTAGAACCACTCGGCCACCCCGGCCGGCTCCACGAGTGAGTGCTTCCCCCTGCTGGTGTCCTAATAATTTCGTTCGTGTCCCAACGAATCGATCTGAGTGCCTTGTTCTAACATTCTGCGTGGTGTCTGTTTGTTCTAAGTCGTGTCTCCCTACCACTTTCGCGCAACGACGCTCTGAGAGTGTTTTTTAGGGAATTGGCTAGTTTGAACCTGGGACCTATTGCTGGTAAGAAGACGCCAGACCACACATGACATGTAGAGTCCAGAAGAGTTCAGTGAGACTAGCGATGATATAATCAAATGCTTAATGATTTCAGCGTCAGCTCCACTGCACTCCCTGTAGAAGAATCTTAATACTACCTAAATTTAGTGGATGGGGTTCAAGGCTTTCCTATTTTTAGTTACCTCGTAAAATAACGTCGAAAAAGCAGTTAAGTTTACCATTGGAAATTTTATTATACTCACAAAACATTGTTTATAAATTGCACTATTGATAAAAGGAAATATTTTCATACAGGATGATAAAAACCAACTGCGTTCAACAAAAATGTGAACGAATATTCCCTGAAAGGGGTTTCCAAGTTCTACAATGGATCGAAGGATGACCTATGCCATATCACATCTATAATCTAGGTTTAAGTTAAGTTTCATAAAAGAGAAAACTATCCAAATGATTTACAGTGACCCTCAATTATCTTTAATTACTTATTTAACTTGTCGTAAGTTACAGTGGCTGATGTGGCTTCTCAATAATTATACAACAGAAAAATCATCGTGTTTCAGATTTTAACTTCAAGTAGCAAATGTGAATACCATGAGCTTTAATTGACGATCGACACTAGTATTACATAAAAAGGGGATGTAACACATGAGACTTCTTCAGTTCTGAGTGAAGCGTTATGCGCTGTTATGCGGCATCCTGTGCGTTCATTGCCTTGACGGTGTTTAGGCAGCGTCAGGGGGCGGCGCAGCTCCATACAGCTCGCCGTCTCGTAAGCAACTCTCTCCTAACTTCTCATGTCTACAATTTACCGAAGTTGGTTTTAAAAAAAGGTATCTGGCTGTGTTTCCAACTGACCAATCAGGGTCTCAATGTTAACCTTAAGCTCCACCTACAAAAATTCTGTCTATCCAATGAGAAACGTTATACTTTTCGTGGTGGGGCAATGTTTTTAACGTTTGCAACGTAACAGAGACGCGAAAAAGTCTCACGCTAAAACTTGCAGCTGGTGTGGCCCTTTTAGTGTTATCATAAGATCTATACTGTTCTTCTGGAGGGATCTATCTTTTAACATGGGCTGGGGGGGTGGTTTCGGCGGTCGGCTGGCGACGTGGGTGTCCGTCCCTTATCGTAGGGCCTCCTAGCCTACACGATTCTGCTCTCGGCTTCTGTTCTCGTTTCTCCCCCCAGAACTGCGTCTGTTTCACGGTGGGAAGGTATGACATGCATTTAGGCGTTCTTGTGTTAGTCTGTGGTATTCCATTTGCTCACTCGTTGATCGTATTACTTTGGTTAATTTAATGTCAGGATTTATTCGGAACTATGTGACATACTGTCGGATTTGCTATCATGTCAGGGTTTTCATGGAAGATGATGGATTTGCCTGACACCTTACATTGTGATATTCCTCACGTGCAGTAGTAATTATTCAGATGTGACTTTTCATCTGATAAATGTGCATATGACAGGTGAACTTAACGAAACAACAAGAAATACCTAAAATGAAGACAATTTTGATTATTCTCATCGTAATCATCGGAATGGACGAGCTTTAAAAAATTTCAGAGGTATACACTGATAGCGGTTTAAAAGAAGAAATATCGTCAGTTCATTCTTGTTGAATAGGGACTGCTCATTATCCTACAAAAGCATGGAAATTATTCTTGGAGGTACGTTCGACGCACAAGTGGAACTAGCCTTATATCTACGTCCCCATTTTACGTCTCTTGAAGGAAGGCACCAAGGTAATGCCCAAAGAATGGCTGCCATACTGAAATCAGGACTGTGCAAGAACGACTGCTGTGAAATTACGTCAAAAAGTGCTTAGTTCCAGGCACCGCTGGCTCGATACCAGCGCTTAGTGTGCAGCCACTTGAGAAGGATGAAGTTCGTAGAGAAGCATGTTGGGATCCGCACATTCCATGTAAACACCACTTTGTACTTTTCTATGGCCCTCATCTCCAGCAATACGCATGTTTCCTAACGCCATCTATTCGCCCTTCACCAGGTCGTTGCCACGTGCTGTATCTGCTGCAGCCACATAGCAGTGCCCACGTCGGTGAATGCAGAAACGGAAAAAGCAGCCAGGCGGGAGAGCCACCTCCGGAAGAGTAAACCAACCGAACGATACGGGAAACGAAATGCGACAGACTACGGACAAGACTACAGACAAGGACAAGGGGAAACAACCTTACGAAAACGAGACGCTACGCAAAGCAGTTGCCACAACGATGGCAACAAAAAAAGAGCAGTGGAGAAGCAAGTCCAAGACGCAACCAGAGAGAGTAATCTGGTGACACTAAAGGTATCTATCCAGCAGCAATTAAAGTACAGCGAAGATCGATCCTTAGGCATCAAGCCCCAGCACTGAACTGACTGGCTGCGCTTATGTTTCTTTTCCTGATAATTCGATTCCCCACTACGGAAGCGGGCTGGCAGCGGATAAAAACCGCTCTGCAACCAAATGTTACAAAAGCTGTATTTAAAAATGGTTAAAAACATATAAAAGGTGACAATAACAGATGATTTTGTAAAAAATACTTAGGCGGACGACAGTGACGGTTTTTACATAAAAACAAGTGACAACAAACGAGGATTTGTAGCCGGCCGCGGTGGTCTAGCGGTTCTAGGCGCTCAGTCCGGAACCGCGCGACTGCTACGGTCGCAGGTTCGAATCCTGCCTCGGGCATGGATGTGTGTGATGTCCTTAGGTTAGTTAGGTTTAAGTAGTTCTAAGTTCTAGGGGACTGATGAGCACAGATGTTATGTCCCATAGTGCTCAGAACCGTTTTTCGAGGACAAGGGGAAACAACCTTACGAAAACGAGACGCTACGCAAAGCAGTTGCCACAACGATGGCAACAAAAAAAGAGCAGTGGAGAAGCAAGTCCAAGACGCAACCAGAGAGAGTAATCTGGTGACACTGAAGGTATCTATCCAGCAGCAATTAAAGTACAGCGAAGATCGATCCTTAGGCATCAAGCCCCAGCACTGAACTGACTGGCTGCGCTTATGTTTCTTTTCCTGATAATTCGATTCCCCACTACGGAAGCGGGCTGGCAGCGGATAAAAACCGCTCTGCAACCAAATGTTACAAAAGCTGTATTTAAAAATGGTTAAAAACATATAAAAGGTGACAATAACAGATGATTTTGTAAAAAATACTTAGGCGGACGACAGTGACGGTTTTTACATAAAAACAAGTGACAACAAACGAGGATTTGTAGCCGGCCGCGGTGGTCTAGCGGTTCTAGGCGCTCAGTCCGGAACCGCGCGACTGCTACGGTCGCAGGTTCGAATCCTGCCTCGGGCATGGATGTGTGTGATGTCCTTAGGTTAGTTAGGTTTAAGTAGTTCTAAGTTCTAGGGGACTGATGAGCACAGATGTTATGTCCCATAGTGCTCAGAACCGTTTTTCGAGGATTTGTAAAATGCAGATAGATGAAAATACTGATGGTTTTTAAAACTCGTTTGACGATTTTATATTACGGTTAAAATATAGTCACTCCTGAAAGTGAATGATGCCATGGTGTATTGGTGATGCTGGATGACTCTCGAAAAAATTGTCACGATGAAGGTGCGATGATGAGTATGACCATGGGGCCCTGTAGAGCAGCAGGTACCGACATGAAATCAACAAGGTAGATAAAGACGGAAGGACAAGATTGGAGAATGGTGTGAGATGGAGCGTTGTGATTAGGGTTGGAAAGAACTATATATCTCTAGACGAATTTCATCGTTGAGGAGTGGAAGTTGGTTAAAACTTCTGCAGGAGAGGGTGTATGAAGGTGGAATATGGATGTAGTGGCGCAGCAGGTACCTTGATTGGTGATTAGTGGGTAGGAAACTGGGTGCTGGGAGTAGGTTTTGCGATTAATGTACCGGAAACGGTATTGGCCGGCGCACTCACATGGCGCCCAGTGTGAGGGCAGATTGTTAGCGGTGCCCTCTGTTGGCTATCGAGGTACATCACCTCCGGTGGGCATTCAACCTATCCGGCGCCCAATGGCAGACCACGGTTTTTCTCGTCTCTGCACTCAACAACGGACTTGCTTAGTCCACCTGCTGTCCTTTCCCATGTCTACACGTCGCACCCTATAACATTTCGTTTTCGCTACGGACATACTTACAGTTTCCTCTGCATTATCGTCCCCTACCCAGTTTTTTGTTTTCCTGCTATTCTTCGCAATTCGCAAGATGCAACTCTGCATTGAGCACTGAGAAAACCTTAGTTTTTGCACTTATAGGCCGGCCGGAGTGGCCGTGCGGTTCTGGGCGCTTCAGTCTGGAACCGAGCGACCGCTACGGTCGCAGGTTCGAATCCTGCCTCGGGCATGGATGTGTATGATGTCCTTAGGTTAGTTAGGTTTAATTAGTTCTAAGTTCTAGGCGACTGATGACCTCAGAAGTTAAGTCGCATAGTGCTCAGAGCCATTTGAAGCATTTGCACTTAAAGTACACACCTCATTGCCATATACAAGTATTACAACCGGTAATACACAATGATTGTAAGCTTCCCTCTTCAGCCACATCAAACCTTAAGCCGTCGGCACACGGACCGTGCTGTCGTACGTTAACGTTGAGCGTGCCAAGTTCAACGTGCTGCTGAACGCTCAGGATCGATGCGACTTGTGCATACGGTACGTGGGACCAACGTGGTATACGCGATCGCAACGCACTCCAGCGGTAGTTGAGGGATGTTTTTAGTTCGTAAATCACACTATTTACTCAACGGGCGCGCGTAAAATTCCCTCGTTACCTCTATTAAAACGCACATTTCCTCCATCGTCCACGAAAAGGGAAGTACCATGTCCACTCAGTAAGGACACAGACTCATAAAAGTTCCATTATAAACAATGCGGTACAAATTTGGAATACTTCTTCGCATAAGATAAACATTATTTCATCATTCCCACATTTTAGTAAGACGCCAAGGTCAGTCTTACTTGATCACTGTTCCTACCCAGTAGCAGAATCTTTGCAACATGTGAATTACGAAGCGTAAATAAAAAAGGAGCAAAATATCTTTATACAAGCAGCGCAAGCTGTCCTGTAGATTAAGCCGATCGAACAAACTCACTCGTCAAAAAAAAGTGAACTTATATTTACATAACGTCAACTATTATAGTATACATTTATATTAAACTAATAATAAAGTACCAGAACCTAATAAAAACGCGAATATTAGGTAAACAACTTGGAAGTGCCAATACGCGAACCCCCGCCCCAGTAAACAATATCATACAGGACAGAGACGCTACTCATTACGCTAAACCAACATCACAGCCTTTGTGTCATACATAGCTTGTTACGCCTTTCTGAAAACCTTAATCGTAGATATGTTACTAATTGAAATATAATTACACAAATTGTACCAAGAACAATGTGTTTTGGGTGGATCTTCAGTGTGTCACTGACTTCAAATAGCCTACTCTCATATAACGCAAGTTACAATAATTCTTTTGCCACGAATATGTTTCTCATTATTTTATTGGAACGAATCACACAGTTAACAACGGGTTTTCCAGTAATTCTCAATTTGCTGGTGCTCATAAACGGCATACATACATATAGACTTGAAATGAATGCCAATATGGCGCCTCACAACCCTGTTCTGAAGGGAGACGGCGTGCGTGTGACGTAGGTGGCGTTATCCCACCTGATTGGTCAACGCTTAGACGCACGCTCAGAATATCTGACATGCCAGATATTGCCCTGCACGTTCAGAAACACTCCCGAACGTGCTGTCCCACGCTATGACGTCAGAAACTCGGCACGCTCAACGCTCAACGTTCGGATGCGCGGTTCGTGTGCCGACGGCTTTAGTTTATATAATTCCGTTTAGTTTACCAAAAGCACTCCAGGTCATTTTTACTCTACTGCTTTTTTTTGTTACCCAATCATTGTCTTCAGCTACGACAAATACAGACCCCCCCCCCCCCAACTGATAGTGTACCTTCATTGTTCATTGGTACAATTGCTTTTTCTGTGTGTTCATTATACAGGGTGGCACACGATAAGTCACCTGATTTTTTCATGAATAAAACATCTGTAGTTGTCAACATTTGTAATTTATATAGAAGTAAAGAATACAGCTTGGAAATACAACCTAATGAATCACATGTCAATATGCCTGCTGTTTTGGTTTACAACTTCGAGAAGTCGCACACGTGCATTTGTGACGACTCTCCGACACAAATCTTCTGGAATGGCGCGGCATAACACCACAATGATGACCCTAAATTGAACTGCATTTTCGGGTTTTCTGTGGTACACCTTCTCTTTATGGAACCCGCAAAGAAAGAAGTAACATGGGTTAATGTCCGGGCTGTGGGATGGCCACATTCCTCCTCCTGCATAACATCTGGAACTCTGACCATACCCAAGAGCCAAGTCTTTGTGTAGGAAATCAGCACAACGTTGGCAGTATAGGGGCGTCCTCCATCCTGTATCAACCATTGTGTCTGCAACGGAAAGCATAAGGCCATGAGTTGAGGAAACAACTGGTTTCGCAGAATGTGTAAATAGCGTTCACCGGTTACTGTAGTATCGAAGAAGAACAGACCGATGATTCTATGGCTTGACATCGCGACCCACATGCACACTTTCTCCCCGTAGGCGTCTTTCGTGTGGATTATTCGCGGAGGTTCACGTACTCAGATTCGAACGTTCTGTTTGTTCACAACACCGTTCACGTAAAAACAAGATTCGTCAGAAAACCGTGTGTTGTGTAGCACTGCCTCTTGGTCTTGGTCGATTGCCCACCTTGCAAACTGCAGTCTTCGCTCCTTGTCTCTCGCAGTATCGTTATGCGCCACAGTCATCTTATACGGACACAAGCAAAGGTTCTATGGAATAATTCTTTGTACAGATGGGCGTAAAATTCACACCTCGGCTCTAGCTCTTCATGTTGGTTTACTCGGCCTACAAGTCAAAGCCAGTCGAACTGCTTCAATATTTTGCGGCGAATGTACGTTACGTACATGTGGCCACTGATACCCCAGAACAGATCCAGTACCCTCAAATTTTTGATGTGATCTGCGTATTGTCTTTGAGCTGCGAACCTACCGTGTGCCGAAATGAGCACGAAACCTTCTGTGTGTCAACGTAACGCTGTTCGCCATCTTTGTGTTTTGTGCGACAGTCAACCTAGAACACCACCCTTGCTTCCAGGGATTGGCGAAATTACAAGTTGACAATGACCGTAATAATGATTATTCCGCGGGAAACAGGAGACGTTATAACTTGATCGTTATTGAATGAGTAATTTCATTCAATAACGATCAGTAAATGAAATAATGGAAATAACTTTTGCCAGTGGAAATTTTGCCGAAAGAAATGATTAAGTTGTAAAAGCAATTAAAAAATCGGTCGCCAGCTCAACTGATGAGCGACAGTACCGTTAAGTACGTGAATAATTGTGTCAAAAATAAAATTTACCTGTCTGTAGCGCAGCAGGTGGAACGGAACGTTTTCCGTAAGTGCTGTGTCAGGCTCAGTAGTCATATAAAACAATGTCATAACAATCTAACTACACTTCTTTTGTTCATATTTTGTCAGCTAAGTGCAATGCTGACAACACATAATTATCTATCGAGATTTTGAATAATGGACTGGCATTCTGTCTTTAAAATTAGGAACTTCGCACAGTTTAATCTATTGACAATGAAATATATTGGCAATAATTGATTAACTATGTTTTGACTGGTAATAATTAATTAATTGGGGGATTGTCAGATGGAATAAGCTTTATAGTTTCATGAAATATCCTTGAATTAACTTCAGCTGAATATACATTGAAATAAATCTTAATAATCAAATTTATTACTTCAGTCTATTATTAAGTTACTACGGTTGGCGTAAGCTTATTAAGTTCAACAATTAACTACGATAACCAGTCTGAAATTTACTCTTCACCGTCTATGCAAATAATTTTATAATTAACATATTTTCTCTTGATCATGGCGTGACACACTCGGTTCAATAAGGTAAGGATTGGAAGGAACCTACTTGGTGTTATTGTCGGGTGGAATGTAACTGCAACACTTCGATTATAAAGTGCTTGTTATTAATTGTTCAACTTCAGAGAAAAGCGCAGTCACTGGCAAGCCTTCTACAATTTTATCCTACGAAAATTGCCTAGATTTACTTCCCTCGTTGTCGGTGGATCGACGGAAGTCCACGGCAGCGACACAATGTGGCATCGGGCTTTTACTGTTGCGACTTGGGCCCACAGTGCGCTTCACATTTAAGCCCTCGTTTCTTCAGCACTATGCCCATTAATCCATAACAACTTGCCCGGCCATGCTTCCACATATGCCGACCATTACTTTCCCGTCGTACTTAGATCCATACACTAGCCGTTAGATGTAACACAGCTAGGACTAGCAGCATTCGACTGTACTTATTCCGAGCACGGCGTCACTGCTACTACTACCCGCTGGCGCGCTCCCGCGCCCAGAGGCGCGACAAAACAATCTCTCTGACTTCAACGTTAACTAAATATGCCCTGACTAGCCAGTGTTAAATATTACATAATTTAAACATAGTATTTACAATACATATTTACACTAGACAATACATCGTATACAAACAGTTTCATGTGTTAAGTAAGCGAAAAAGTTCATAGCAAGGACTGCGTTGTAGCGTCACAAACCGTCCTTTGTCCGCCATCGCGGCAAATTGAAATGGCGGACCCACAACGGTAGCGATGAACTCGCAACGACATAAGGCGTAATTTTCATGAACTGCACGAAGTTGAGCGCACAATTTGAAAGCTATTGCCCAATAGTACACTTGTAGGATCAAAATTGAATCGTGTGACCTATCGTGCGCCACCCAGTATATTTTGTTAGTATTACTGTTATTTTTTTACAGACTTACTCTAAAAATTCCTGTTAAACTTTCTCATTGTTTGTTGAAATTTATCTTCGCTAGAGGCAAATGGTATACTGTCATCATGAAAACGATGGTGGTTCTTATACATTACAGCGCATTCCTCCTTTTTCGCTGTTGGTCTTTTTCACTCTAGGACTGCTAGAATAATTCTGCTGACACGAAATACCTCTTTTACTTGCACAAGTGTCACTGTCCTAGTGAAGCGTAGCATTAACGACAGTGTGCAACAGATTTAATGGATCACTGTTTCGAAACCCTGTAATTCCCACCTACTGCGACGTTTAAGTTTAAAATTTGGTTCAAAGGTGCGTACAACCTTCCTGTAAAAGCTTGGCGCTCTGGGTCGTCACTCTCGGGCTCTACGACGCTTCGAACAGCAAGGTGTCAACACACACACACACACACACACAAAAAGGCCACTGCTCAGAAGTTAATGTGATGCGTAAGGTGGGGTTAATCAAATCACATTAGTACCAAACTTCCCCACAACTCTGCCAAGCGCCATCGTGGGCATATCACACCATGGAAGGTCATCACAGCCCCCCTTATCCACATTTTATCCCTTTTAACGCTTCTTCGATGGAGCTAAGAACCGCGAAGCACAGCATTGAAATCATGCGGTTTTGTTATGAGTGGTCGAGGAAGAAACTGCAGAAACACCGATGCTCAGAACAGGCACGAAAAGGCCTCTGGGGTAACATAAAAGTCCTCAATGAAACTAACCCTTTCCCTGGGGCTGATTCCTACACATTTCGAAAACAACACTTCACAGTGCGATGAGCATCAGGACGATGTTCTTCACAACCTTTGACACTTCTGACACCCTCAGACGTTTCGTCCCTTTTCTAAGGGCATTTTAGGGCCGCATCCCTATAAAAGTGATCTGATCCATTTCTGGCACTGAGCGACTGTAGTTTCTACTCTCGTGTACTGGTTGGAACCAATAGGAACTGTTCGACATCATTCAACGAATATTGAACATGTTCCTAATCAGCAAAGGTTTGCTTATGCTCTTTCGTCACTCCCATTTCGTGTCCTGTGTGGTGTGATCATAAGAGTGGTCGTTGTGGTGGGGGGTGGGGCTTGACACACACACTACTGGCCATTAAAATTGCTACACCTAGAAGAAATGCCGATGATAAACGGGTATTCATTGGACAAATAATTTATACCAGAACTGACATGTGATTACATTTTCACGCAGTTTGGGTGCATAGATCCTGAGTAATCAGTACCCACAACAACCACCTCTGGCCGTAATAACGGCCTTGATACGCCTGGGCATTCAGTCAAACAGAGCTTGGATGGCGTGTACAGGTACAGCTGCCTATGCAGCTACAACACGATACTACAGTTCATCAAGAGTAGTGACTGGCGTATTGTGACGAGCCAGTTGCTCGGCCACCATTGACCAGATGTTTTCAATTGGTGAGAGATCTGGAGAATGTGCTGGCCAGGGCAGAAGTCGAACATTTTCTGTATCCAGAAAGGCCCGTACAGGACCTGCAACATGCGGTCGTGCATTATCCTGCTGAAACGTAGGGTTCCGCAGGGATCGAATGAAGGGTAGAGCAACGCGTCGTAACACATCTGAAATGTAACGTCCACTGTTCAAAGTGCCGTCAATGCGAAAAAGAGGTGACCGAGAGGTGTAAGCAATGGCACCCCATACCATCACGCCGGGTGATACGCCAGGATGGCGATGACGAATACACGCTTCCAATGTGCGTTCACCGCGATGACGCCAAACACGGATGCGACCATTGTGATGCTATAAACAGAACCTGGCTTCGTCCGAAAAAATGACGTTTTGCCATTCGTGCACCCAGGTTCGTCGTTGAGTACACCATCGCAGGCGCTCCTGTCTGTGATGCAGCGTCAAGGGTAACCGCAGCCATGGTCTCCGAGCTGATAGTCCATGCTGGTGCAAACATCGTCGAACTGTTCGTGCAGATGGTTGTTGTCTTGCAGACGTCCCCATCTGTTGACTCAGGGATCGAGGCGTGGCCGCACTATCCGTTACAGCCATGCGGATAAGATGCCTGTCATTTCGACTGCTAGTGATACGAGGCCGTTGGGATTTAGCACGGCGTTCCGTATTACTCTCCTGAACCCACCGATTCCATATTCTGCTACACTCATTGGATCTCGACCAACGCGAGCAGCAATGTCGGGATAAGATAAACCGCAATCATGATAGGCTATAATCCGACCTTTATCAAAGTCGGAAACGTGATGGTACGCATTTCTCCTCCTTACACGAGGCATCACAACAACGTTTCACCAGGCAACGCCGGTCAACTGCTGTTTCTGTATGAGAAATCGGCTGGAAACTTTCCTCATGTCAGTACGTTGTAGGTGTCGCCACCGGCGCCAACCTTGTGTGAATGCTCTGAAAAGCTAATCATTTGCATATCACAGCATCTTCTTCCTGTCGGTTAAATTTCGCGTCTGTAACACGTCATCTTCGTGGTGTAGCAATCTTAATGTCCAGTAGTGCACACTCATGAATAAAACGGCAAAGAGTCTTTCTAATTCCCTCGGTGCCACCAACCTGTGTTTATTGAGCACCGTAAAAATAAACGTCCATGGGCAGAACACATTACCAGAGTCCCTGGTGCCTGAAGGCAGGCTACACTGCTGCTCTTGCGCCGCTACACTGCTGCTCTTGCGCCTTATAGTAGGCCACCTCTAAATGGAGAGTGTTGAAGGGGTTGCCAGCCTGCAAGCGCCTAGAAATTCACCACAGGTTCTGTACAGGTACATTTTTAAAATACTCAGTAAAGATGGGTGTGTGCCATGAGGGTTTTGCCGAACAGAGGGGTCTTAGAGGGACCCTTTGCTGTTTTATTCACCCATTTGTCAACGTCGCGTACTCCTGTGATCACGCCACAGGAGGACATAAAATAGGAGCACGGACAAGATACAGGCAACCTTTTCCGGTCCCGAACACGTTCAAATTTCGTCGAATGGTTTTGAACAGGTACTAGTAGTTCCAACCTCTACATGAGAGCAAGAATTGCGGTCGTGCTGTGCTCCAAATGGGTGCTATCACATCCGATGTGGATGCAGCCCCACGATATCCTTAGAGAAGGGCTGAAACACCCGAAGGTGTCAGCAGTTTCAAAGATTGTGAAGAAAATATTCCTGCTGCTCATATTACTGCGAACAGTCGTTTTCGACCGCAACATGTCAGGGAACTAAGCCCCCAGGGAAAGGTGTGGTTACTGTGACGCTATTTATGCCACACCTTGAGGTCTTTACAGCCCTATTCTGACCCTCGGCGTGCCTACAATGTTTTACTCGGCGACTTATAAGGAAACCGCGTGATTTCAACGTTGGGCGTCGCGTTCTGAGCTCAACCGCAGAGGCGTCAAACGAAGGGGTGACATTTGGGTAAGAGGGAGTGTGACGACCTTACGATCGTGTGAGACGTCGACAGTGGCACTGGACAGAATTTTGGTGAAATTTGGTGCCAATGTGACGTGATTAATCTACCTTACACGCCACATGAACTTCTGACCTATGGTCTTCTTTCCGCGTGTGTCGGCACCTTGCCATTTGAAGCGTCTTCGAGGCCGAGAGTAACGTGTCCGGACGCCACGCTTTTGCGCCATTACGGAGGAACGTTGTGCGCACGTTTGATCCAAATTTCAAACTTAAGCACCGAAATGGGTTTGAATTACTGGGTTTCGAATAGGTGGTCCTTCAAATCTGTTGCGCAGTCTGCTCTGCAGCTCGTGGTCTAGTGGCTAGCGTTGCTGCCTCTAGATCATCGGGGCACGTCTTCGACTCCCGGACGGGTCGGGAATTTTCTCTGCCAGGGTAGTGAGTGTTTGTGTTGTCCTCATCATCATTCTAGATGTGGGAAGACTGGAAATGGAAAGATTTGGAAGTTGTACTGGCGCTGATGACCACGATGTTGTGCGCCCCACAAACCAACATCATCAGCGTCATCTGTTGCGCAGTGTATATTCGGAAGATTATTCGTTTTAGTTTTAGACTAAGTCACTTAATTTTTGTTACACTCATTATTTCCTCTTCTTTTGCATTACCTAAGTAATAAGTTGATGTGAATCATTCACATTTCCTCTCATTTTACCTGTGGAAAATATCCTTGTCAATACCATTCTGCCAGTAAGTTTTAAAAATTAGTTCCTACGCAATGTTGTAAGTGTAATCAGTGCTAGGCTATGGTTTACTTACTTATAATGATAGTTATGATAATAGACATAGTCATAACAATTTAAGTCCCTGATTGTCCTTGACCAGCTCGGAATGTACACACGTAGTGGCTGTATCACGTATTCGATGATCTGAAGCTGGCAATATAACTTTGCCGAAACTAGTAATCAGGATATCAATCAACTGCGATCTAGTCATTAAAATTTCTGTTTTGGCTGCTTTCTCACAGTAATAATTACATCTGTGAAGGCTGTTCACATTGTAGTAAGTACATTTTTCAGCGTACACACTTTTCAAAAAGATTCATCCAGTTTCACAGAACTATATCTTCTACATGAATGAAGACAGAAACTTGGGGTGGACTTTAACCTACGCAACGAAACTAATAGTGTGCCTCGGCGCCAATTGTAAGTTGCCGGTTCATGTGGTTGCCAGTAGGGGCCCTCCTGCTCCAGCTAGCTCTCTCGTTCTTCACCGATGTCCGTCGACTCGACACGGCAATAGTATAGCAAGAAAAGCCGGTTTGAGTTCTGTGTTTCATTAGGTACAATTAGTTATAACTGTGGAGAGTACAGCACTGCACAGACTGTAATTCGGCATCAAGTGGCTTATGCATCTCGCATTGCACTATTGGTCTTCAGCTCCACCTGACCTGACACTAGGGAATTTTTTATGGAAGTTAAAATATTCCGTTTGGGCTTTCGATAGAGGGCGCACTCAATATTTCTGAAACGTAAATGAAAACTTTAGTTCTAAACGTAATCGTAAAAAGTACCTTAAGGTTCTGTGTGCAGGAATATAAAAAGATGTATCTTTTATAACTGAATGGTTCTTTTGAAAATAAAAACTTTGTAGTTCTACGATTAATTTAAAATTTTCGCCAAGTTCCTGTCTTCGGAAATGTAGAAGACATAGTCGGAGGAATCGTTTAGAAAACGATGAACATTGTTCCTATCGAGTGGGCGTAGGCCTGCTCATAAAGTTGAGCTTACTCTCTGTCTGTCTCTCTTTCTGTCGTGTGACGGTCCGCCGTCGGGTGCAGATATTTTACATGACACCACTTAGGCGAATTGCCCATCGGTGATGATGAGATCAACAGAACAGGCAGTCCCTGAGTGGAGAAAAATGTCCGACCTGGCAGGAAACGAAGTCGGGCCGTTTCGGTTGGCATCCAGCCACGCTGACCTCGCACCTACCGAGCCGGACTTTTGAAGCACTCACGCAAAGACGTAGGAGAAGTACAAAAATACACTCCTGGAAATGGAAAAAAGAACACATTGACACCGGTGTGTCAGACCCACCATACTTGCTCCGGACACTGCGAGAGGGCTGTACAAGCAATGATCACACGCACGGCACAGTGGACACACCAGGAACCGCGGTGTTGGCCGTCGAATGGCGCTAGCTGCGCAGCATTTGTGCACCGCCGCCGTCAGTGTCAGCCAGTTTGCCGTGGCATACGGAGCTCCATCGCAGTCTTTAACACTGGTAGCATGCCGCGACAGCGTGGACGTGAACCGTATGTGCAGTTGACGGACTTTGAGCGAGGGCGTATAGTGGGCATACGGGTGGCCGGGTGGACGTACCGCCGAATTGCTCAACACGTGGGGCGTGAGGTCTCCACAGTACATCGATGTTGTCGCCAGTGGTCGGCGGAAGGTGCACGTGCCCGTCGACCTGGGACCGGACCGCAGCGACGCACGGATGCACGCCAAGACCGTAGGATCCTACGCAGTGCCGTAGGGGACCGCACCGCCACTTCCCAGCAAATTAGGGACACTGTTGCTCCTGGGGTATCGGCGAGGACCATTCGCAACCGTCTCCATGAAGCTGGGCTACGGTCCCGCACACCGTTAGGCCGTCTTCCGCTCACGCCCCAACATCGTGCAGCCCGCCTCCAGTGGTGTCGCGACAGGCGTGAATGGAGGGACGAATGGAGACGTGTCGTCTTCAGCGATGAGAGTCGCTTCTGCCTTGGTGCCAATGATGGTCGTATGCGTGTTTGGCGCCGTGCAGGTGAGCGCCACAATCAGGACTGCAGACGACCGAGGCACACAGGGCCAACACCCGGCATCATGGTGTGGGGAGCGATCTCCTACACTGGCCGTACACCACTGGTGATCGTCGAGGGGACACTGAATAGTGCACGGTACATCCAAACCGTCATCGAACCCATCGTTCTACCATTCCTAGACCGGCAAGGGAACTTGCTGTTCCAACAGGACAATGCACGTCCGCATGTATCCCGTGCCACCCAACGTGCTCTAGAAGGTGTAAGTCAACTACCCTGGCCAGCAAGATCTCCGGATCTGTCCCCCATTGAGCATGTTTGGGACTGGATGAAGCGTCGTCTCACGCGGTCTGCACGTCCAGCACGAACGCTGGTCCAACTGAGGCGCCAGGTGGAAATGGCATGGCAAGCCGTTCCACAGGACTACATCCAGCATCTCTACGATCGTCTCCATGGGAGAATAGCAGCCTGCATTGCTGCGAAAGGTGGATATACACTGTACTAGTGCTGACATTGTGCATGCTCTGTTGCCTGTGTCTATGTGTCTGTGGTTCTGTCAGTGTGATCATGTGATGTATCTGACCCCAGGAATGTGTCAATAAAGTTTCCCCTTCCTGGGACAATGAATTCACGGTGTTCTTATTTCAATTTCCAGGAGTGTAATCAAGTCCCGATACGAGATCAATCGTTGAATTTAGGAAAATCCAGTAATAGAGGAAGATATTAGAAGAAGCAATACGTAATGACAATAGAAGGGTCGTGCGGTAGCGTTCTCACTTCCCGCGCCCTGGTTCCCGGGTTCGATTCCCGGCGGGGTCAGGGATTTTCCCTGACTCGTGATGACTGGGTGTTGTGTGATGTCCTTAGGTTAGTTAGGTTTAAGTAGTTCTAAGTTCTAGGGGACCGATGACCTCAGAAGTTAAGTCCCATAGTGCTCAGAGCCATTTGAACCATCTCAGTCGCTGAGTTGGATGATTGTGGGTTACCGACAGACTGACATGCGACCTCCGGCCAGCCGTTGTGCTGTCATAGAGGTGAAGTAGCATCAAATGACGTACCCGTACCTGTTATCCGAGCTCAGCTCGACATCATATCCAGCCAAGTTAGAGCCGTGAGCCGTTGTTGCTGTCAGAGGTGACAGGTCTGTGTACTAAATTTCGCACTTTATAAAACACCTAATCATCTACAAATTCCAGTACGTATTCTTCCAGCTCCATTGTATAGACACAGTATGTAAAATTCCATTATTGACTATCAGTCTCGTAATTCCAATTTTATTGGTCAGCAGTATAATTGGTTCAAATGGCTCTGAGCACTATTGGACTTAACATCTGTGGTCATCAGCCCCCTAGAACCTAGAAGTACTTAAACCTAACTAACCTAAGGACATCACACACATCCATGCCTGTGGCAGGATTCGAACCTGCGACCGTAGCAGTCGCGCGGTTCCAGACTGAGCGCCTAGAACCGCTCGGCCACCACGTCCGGCAGCAGTATAATTAACAGTACCAGTAACGAAAATTATATTTAAGTGATTTAAATGCATTGATGCTTGACGATGAGCTCTAGTCTCTCCAGGTGCGTCGCCAATAAATTAATATTATAATAATCCCTCTCTTTCTCGGAGACTTTCGCAGTGGCATGCTTTGTTTAAAATGTTCACGGTTTACAAGCGGCGTCACTTCGAATAAAATGCCCTAGCTTTCTATAGGTGTGTCTGCCATCGTCGTCGGGAGTTAAAATCAAGGATTCCCGTGGCTGGCCTGGCACGGTGTTCTGCTTGTACAGATGTTCTATCTAGTAACAGTCTCCCTTCGGCAGGAGCACATGATGGAGGCGCGGAACAAAGTTCTCACGTTCTCACATCCCACACGCCATCCTATACTTTATTCAACTCGCTCAAAATCGCAAAATATGTTTTCATTTTATTTTTAATTGCGGTAACTGATTTTTGAGACGACGTACAGAAAGTTTACGACAGCGCATTTCCTAACGACTTTACCGTATTTTCGACATGCTGAAAACTTTTTTTGTTATTGATTTTGGGTGAACACGCTGTGCGGACGAAATCTTTAGAATACATCATTTTCTGATTTGTTCCAAACTGAAACCCTGGCGGAGGTCTTTAACATAGAGTTAATTTGAGTTTCGCCGCTGAATTCAGTCCTCTCCTTTCGCTTTGCCGTGGTAGGCGTCTTGTCAACAACAGAACGATTGGGAGCATTATCAACAACTATTTCTGACAGAACAAACATGTAAAGCGCAAACCATTTCTCTCAACTGCCGTCGTACGCCAATCCCCCGACCGAGAGAGCGACTCCGAACATTTTCACCGTAGCACATTTCATGAACTTGCTTTTAACATTTGTTCAATGTCATACAACACACAAGAGACTGTAGTAATAATAGACAAAAGATGAAAACTGCAACTGTAAGAAATGAGACTAAACAAAATGTTTGAGCGTAACGAATCATCCCATACGACAGCAAGCCTGCTGAATATTCATCATAGTGCAAGCAGAAAATGAAATGCAGGGGATGAAGGTCTGGCAGATGCTCGTGGCGATTGCTTCGGCTACAGGTCTCGTCGAGTTGTCTGAGGCGTCCCGTGCCTTTCTTGTGAACGTCTTCGCACGACTCCCTTCGTAACTATCAGCCATAAAGCAATTCTGAACAGAGTATAGTTAATCCTTTTCTCAGTAAACATTTGGTACAATTCATATCAATATTAAATATCTACATCTACATACATACTCCGCAATCCACCATACGGTGCGTGGCGGAGGGTACCTCGTACCACAACTAGCGTCTTCTCTCCCTGTTCCACTCACAAACAGAACGAGGGAAAAATGACGGCCTATATGCCTCTGTACGAGACCTAATCTCTCTTATCTTATATTTGTGGTCTTTCCGCGAAATGTAAGTTGGCGGCAGTAAAATTGTACTGCAGTCAGCCTCGAATGCTTGTTCTCTAAATTTCCTCAGTAGCGATTCACGAAAAGAACGCTTCCTTTCCTCTAGAGACTCCCACCCGAGCTCCTGAAGCATTTCCGTAACACTCGCGTGATGATCAAACCTACCAGAAACAAATCTAGCAGCCCGCCTCTGAATTGCTTCTATGTCCTCCCTCAATACGACCTGATAGGGATCCCAAACGCTCGAGCAGTACTCAAGAATACGTCGCATTAGTGTTTTATAAGCGGTCTCCTTCACAGATGAACCACATCTTCCCAAAATTCTACCAACGAACCGAAGACGACTATCCGCCTTCCCCACAACTGCCATTACATGCTTGTCCCACTTCATATCGCTCTGCAATGTTACACCCAAATATTTAATCGACGTGACTGTGTCAAGCGCTGCACTACTAATGGAGTATTCAAACGTTACAGGATTCTTTTTCCTATTCATCTGCATTAATTTACATTTTTCTATATTTAGAGTTAACTGCCATTCTTTACACCAATCACAAATCCTGTCCAAGTCGTCTTGTATCCTCCTACAGTCACTCAACGACGACACCTTCCCGTACACCACAGCATCATCGGCAAACAGCCGCACATTGCTATCCACCCTATCCAAAAGATCATTTATGTAGATAGAAAACAACAGCGGACCTACCACACTTCCCTCGGGCACTCCAGATGATACCCTCACCTCCGATGAACACTCACCATCGAGGACAACGTACTGGGTTCTATTACTTTAGAAGTCTTCGAGCCACTCACATACTTGGGAACCAATCCCATATGCTCGTACCTTAGTTAGGAGTCTGCAGTGGGGCACCGAGTCAAACGCTTTCCGGAAGTCAAGGAATATGGCATCCGTCTGATACCCTTCATCCATGATTCGCAAGATATCATGTGAAAAAATGGCGAGTTGCGTTTCGCAGTAGCGATGCTTTCTAAAGCCGTGCTGACGCATGGACAGCAACTTCTCTGTCTCAAGGAAATTCATTATATTCGAACTGAGAATATGTTCGAGAATCTTGCAACAAACCTATTTTAAGGATATTGGCCTGTAATTTTGAGGATCCGTCCTTCTACCCTTCTTGTATAAAAGCATCACCTGCGCTCATTTCCAGTCGCTCGGGACTTTACGCTGGGCAAGAGATTCGCGATAAATGCAACCTAGGTAAGGAGCCAATGCAGTTGAGTACTCTCTGTAGAACCGAATTGGAATCCCATCAGGACCTGGCGATTTATTTATTTTCAACCCATTCAGCTGCTTCACAACCCCAGGGATGTCTATCACTATGTCCTCCATACGGGAATCTGTACGAGACTCAAACGGCGATATGTTTGTACGATGCTCCTACGTGAAAAATTTCTCAAATGCTAAATTTCAAATTTCAGCTTTCGTTTTGCTGCCTTCCGTTGCCAGGCCAGACTGATCAGTGAATGACTGGATGGAAGCCTTCGACCCGCTTATCGATTTTACGTAACACCAGAATTTCCTTGGGTTGTCAGCAAGATATAATGTTAAGGTATGACGGTGGTAGTGGTTGAATGCTTCGCGCATCGCTCTTTTTACAGCAGCACGAATCTCTACTAACTTTTGCGTGTCCTCATTCTCCAGATCTTTCTTGTAACGCGAGTGCAACTGCCTTTGCTTCCTGAGCATTCTCCGAATTGCGCTGTTAAACCACGATGGGTCTTTTCCGTCCGTAACCCACTTTTTCGGCACATACTTGTCTAATGCGTGATTTACAATGTGTTTAAAATTTGCCCATAATTCTTCCACGTCCATCGTACCGGAAGTAAATGAAGTCGTTTAATTTACTAAGTGGGATGCTAACAACTGCTTCTCTGCTCTTTCTAGTAAGAATAATCTCCTAGTCTTCTTGACCGATTTTTTAACTTTCGTACGCTAGAGAGAATATTATGATGACGAAACACTACACACAGCAGGCGGAAAATGTAATACTCACTTAATGATCATCGGCACATTGAGAAAATGAAAGAAAACTTATGCTTACATTTGTAAGTAGACTGTTTAGGTGTAAGTAGGCTGTTTAGGTTTTTTATGTTGGTAACGTCAGATAGCGCTCTGTATGAAAATCACTGGCTGTTCTGTGTGCAGTCTGTGGCTGGTTGGCATTGTAGGAATATTAGCCATTGTAGTGTTGGGCAGTTGGATGTGAACAGCGCGTAGCGTTGCGCAGTTGGAGGTGAGCCGCCAGCAGTGGTGGATGTGGGGAGAGAGATGGCGGAGTTTTGAGAGCGGACGATCTGGATGTGTGTCCATCAGAAAGAGTAAATTTGTAATACTGGATATCATGAACTGATTATATATATATATATATATGATGACTTTTGAACATTATTAAGGTAAATACATCATTTGTTCTCTATCAAAATCTTTCATTTGCTAAGTATGCCTATCAGTAGTTAGCGCCTTCAGTAGTTAGAATCTTTTATTTAGCTGGCAGTATTGGCGGTGGCTGTATTGCAGTAGTTCGAGTAAGGAAGATTTTTGTGAGGTAAGTGATTCATGAAAGATATAGGTTATTGTTAGTCAGGGTAATTCTTTTGTAGAGATTTTTGAAAGTCAGATTGCGTAACGCTAAAAGTATTGTGTGTCAGTTTAGTGATGATCAGAATAAGTAAAGGGAGAAATGTCTGAGTACGTTCAGTTTTGCTCATTCTGTTTGAAAATCAAATGAGTAGGTTAGAAGCATAACTTACATGCTCCAAAAACATAAATTTTCACAAATGACTAAAAACGTGTTTTACATGCGTCGTGCGCATGTCCCATATATTGACATCAGTATGTGCAAGAACAATGGCTATAAATCATTATGTATATTTCAGATTATGTTTGCTTATTGAGAAATTACAATTATTTAAGCTTATATTATGGATCATGTTAGGTTTGTATTTGAGCTATAGAACATGTAAGTTTTGACAATCCCCATTTTGGATCTTGTGAGTTTTGGCACTGAGCTGTTTGGACGATGTTGGTTTCGCGAGAACTATCGTGTTGCGACTCGATATGTAACACTTTTTGGTTCCGACTGCAAGCCACTTTCTCTTCTACAGTGTATATACACTCCTGGAAATTGAAATAAGAACACCGTGAATTCATTGTCCCAGGAAGGGGAAACTTTATTGACACATTCCTGGGGTCAGATACATCACATGATCACACTGACAGAACCACAAGTACATAGACACAGGCAACAGAGCATGCACAATGTCGGCACTAGTACAGTGTATATCCACCTTTCGCAGCAATGCAGGCTGCTATTCTCCCATGGAGACGATCGTAGAGATGCTGGATGTAGTCCTGTGGAACGGCTTGCCATGCCATTTCCACCTGGCGCCTCAGTTGGACCAGCGTTCGTGCTGGACGTGCAGACCGCGTGAGACGACGCTTCATCCAGTCCCAAACATGCTCAATGGGGGACAGATCCGGAGATCTTGCTGGCCAGGGTAGTTGACTTACACCTTCTAGAGCACGTTGGGTGGCACGGGATACATGCGGACGTGCATTGTCCTGTTGGAACAGCACGTTCCCTTGCCGGTCTAGGAATGGTAGAACGATGGGTTCGATGACGGTTTGGATGTACCGTGCACTATTCAGTGTCCCCTCGACGATCACCAGTGGTGTACGGCCAGTGTAGGAGATCGCTCCCCACACCATGATGCCGGGTGTTGGCCCTGTGTGCCTCGGTCGTATGCAGTCCTGATTGTGGCGCTCACCTGCACGGCGCCAAACACGCATACGACCATCATTGGCACCAAGGCAGAAGCGACTCTCATCGCTGAAGATGACACGTCTCCATTCGTCCCTCCATTCACGCCTGTGGCGACACCACTGGAGGCGGGCTGCACGATGTTGGGGCGTGAGCGGAAGACGGCCTAACGGTGTGCGGGACCGTAGCCCAGCTTCATGGAGACGGTTGCGAATGGTCCTCGCCGATACCCCAGGAGCAACAGTGTCCCTAATTTGCTGGGAAGTGGCGGTGCGGTCCCCTACGGCAATGCGTAGGATCCTACGGTCTTGGCGTGCATCCGTGCGTCGCTGCGGTCCGGTCCCAGGTCGACGGGCACGTGCACCTTCCGCCGACCACTGGCGACAACATCGATGTACTGTGGAGACCTCACGCCCCACGTGTTGAGCAATTCGGCGGTACGTCCACCTGGCCTCCCGCATGCCCACTATACGCCCTCGCTCAAAGTCCGTCAACTGCACATACGGTTCACGTCCACGCTGTCGCGGCATGCTACCAGTGTTAAAGACTGCGATGGAGCTCCGTATGCCACGGCAAACTGGCTGACACTGACGGCGGCGGTGCACAAATGCTGCGCAGCTAGCGCCATTCGACGGCCAACACCGCGGTTCCTGGTGTGTCCGCTGTGCCGTGCGTGTGATCATTGCTTGTACAGCCCTCTCGCAGTGTCCGGAGCAAGTATGGTGGGTCTGACACTCCGGTGTCAATGTGTTCTTTTTCCATTTCCAGGAGTGTATAATATTACATTCCGATGTTAATCGTGATAAATACCAATTAATCATCTTTTATGGACTTTGCTTGTGTTAGTTTACGAAAGACATTCTCTAGTTTGGAATACCGTTTGCAATTTCATAAAATGACTGTGTAACGTGTACATTTCTTCAGTTTAATGATAAAAGAAATTTACAAATTTTCCATTCCTCTTTCTCCAACGGGTGAAACGTTTTCTTCCATGACTTGTGTGTCAAATCAGTTTTATTGCAACCACTATATTGAATTATATTCGCCAAAATAACTGAACAGAACAGAAAACACACTCCACTGGCATCAATATTTACTACTACACAAGAAAATGGCGCCGAGTGAGCTAATCGATGATTGGTGAAGATGAGGTACGAGACAAAACTCACAATATCTCGCGGATCATGAGACTTTTGAAACTAACCATGAAGTTAAACACGGGGTTTCTCAAGGATCTTGTGCCAAATGTGAATAACTTTTTCGTGAATTATGTTCTATGTATAAAGCTATATGAGAATATGTCGGCATCTCAATTTTCATTATTTTGGAGCATGTGAGTTTTGACTCTAACCTACACAAATAACATAAGAGGTTTACCAGCATTGTCATTTATAATTTTTGTAAGAGGACGTTTCACGGTATGGTTCAAATGGCTCTGAGCACTATGCGACTTAACGTCTGAGGTCATCAGTCGCCTAGAACTTAGAACTACTTAAACCTAACTAACCTAAGGACATCACACACATCCATGCCCGAGGCAGGATTCGAACCTGTGACCGTAGCGGTCGCTCGGTTCCAGACTGTACCGCCTAGAACCGCACGGCCACTCCGGCCGGCTTTCACGGTATGGCACTCTTGTGTGTAGTAGTAGTAGTAGTGGTAGTAGTAGCTCTATTCCTCCGTAGATCTCTTTTTACAAAGATATAGGGCACGTCAAAGAATTCACAAGCTTGGACCAATTTAAAATAAGCTAATTCGTATACACATACATTTACAGACTTATAGCAGTGGTTGGGAAGGGAGTGAGACAGGGTGTAGCCTCTCCCCGATGTTGTTCAATCTGTATATTGAGCAAGCAGTAAAGGAAACAAAAGAAAAATTCGGAGTAGCTATTAAAATCCATGGAGAAGAAATAAAAACATTAAGGTTCGCCGATGACATTGTAATTCTGTCAGAGACAGCAAAGGAATTGGAAGAGCAGTTGAACGGAATGGATAGTGTCTTGAAAGGAGGATATAAGATGATCATCAACAAAAGCAAAACAAGGATAATGGAATGTAGTCGAATTTAGTCGGGTGATGCTGAGGGAATTAGATTAGGAAATGAGACACTTAAAGTAGTAAAGGAGTTTTGCTATTTGGGGAGCAAAATAACTGATGATGGTCGAAGTAGAGATATAAAATGTAGACTGGCAATGGCAAGGAAAGCATTTCTGAAGAAGAGAAATTTGTTAACATCGAGTATAGGTTTAAGTGTCAGGAAGTCGTTCCTGAAAGTATTTGTATGGAGTGTAGCCATGTATGTAAGTGAAACATGGACGATAAACAGTTTAGACAAGAAGAGAATAGAAGCTTTCGAAATGTGGTGCTACAGAAGAATGCTGAAGATTAGATGGGTAGATCACATAACTAATGAGGAGCTATTGAATAGAATTGGGGAGAAGAGGAGTTTGTGGCACAACTTGACTAGAAGAAGGGATCGGTTGGTAGGACATGTTCTGAGGCATCAAGGGGTTACCAGTTTGGTATTGGAGAGCAGCGTGGAGGGTAAAAATCTTAGAGTGAGACCAAGAGATGAATACACTAAGCAGATTCAGAAGGACGTATGTTGCAGTAAGTACTGGGAGATGAAGAAGCTTGCAAAGGATAGAGTAGCATGGAGACCACAACAACAAGAACCGCTAGTATGTGTTTGTGTGGGTGGGCGGATTGTTTTGATTTGCCCGTTTTATAAAATATTTGTACCAGTAGTGCTTTCCGTCAAAAGTGAGGCATAGAAACGTCGGGAAAACACATAATTTGAGTCTTACTAAGCGCCAGTGAAGCGTTTTATCCTCTGCGACCAAACAGCTGCTTGCTGTATTCAGAATAGGGCCTTGAGAAGGACGCTGGACGAAAAAATAGAGGCGGCGCGCAGCGTGTTGACAGGCGAACATCATGTCGCGAAATGGCGCACCCTGGAGGCGCTCGCGCGAACAACTGAACGTCGCCTGTCTGAGCGGCCGCCGGCGCCAGCTATCCCAGCACGCGTTAATAGACGGGCAGTGTCCCGTTCGCCGCAGCGCGGAGAGGACGTCGGCGGAGTGCGAGACAGACGATTGCTTCTCTCGTAGCGCCGGGCGCAACAGCTAGCGGCGGTCGCGCGGGACCCGCCTGTGACTAGATGTGGCGCTGCCGCCACAGACGGGCTTCTTACTGCACTCGGAGGTCCAAGTGGCGAGACGCCGTGTAGCGAGCGCCGCGGTCGACGACGCTCCCTCATGGAAACACGCGTTTCAGGTAACTTTCCTATCCTTGCTACGTCCAACTGAGTCGCCTGCTAACTGTCCGGTATTCAAAGACACAGAAAAACGTATTGTCTAGAGGCAACTGTTTGGGTCCTTTTAATGCTCTGTTCAGCCTTCGAGGTTGACATTTTACATTTTTTTTTTTTTTTTTTTTTTTTTTTGCAGTACCAGTGAACTTGACATTACACGTACTTACATGCATTTATGAATAAAAATCCCTCGATTAAGTATTTCATTTTTTTGTGTCTTTACTCCTGATACGTAGTTTGGAGGAAAATCTCATTTTCCAGTTTTTCCTAGGTTCACGTTGGCTTTCCGTCATCGTATGTTGAGACAGTCGCATCTGCCGGGAGCTATTTTGTTGAATAAAAGGAAAAAAATATGCGCTCTGGTAAAAAACAACTACAGCGCTGTAAAATACTGACGCTGGAGCTTCCGCTCTTAAATACGTATCGGAAATATAAACATAAAACCCAAAATACAGAACAATAGTGTATTTTTATTCATACAACGTATATGCCTCACTGCCTCCTTGCGGTATGTGGAACCATTACAGATTCGTTAAAAATACATATTTGCGAAGTTTTAACATTACAAGATTTATTTTACTCTAAAATTTCTGTCTCACCTTCCAGGTTGTCGTAGCTTTTCTGTTTAATGTGAAACGTCCCCTTGGAAAAATTTATGAGTAACTGTGCTGATAAACCTCTTACATTATTTGGTTTTAAAACAGCTGAGCAAAACTGAACGTACTCAGACATTTCTCTCCTTACTTATTCTGATCATCACTAAACTGACACACAATATTTTTAGCGCAACGCAATCTGACTTTCAAAAATCCCTACAAAAGAATGGCCCTGACTAACAATAACCTATACCTTTCACTAATCACTTACCTCACAAAAATCTTCATTACTCGAACTACTGCAATACAGCGAGCGCCAATACTGCCAGCTATATAAAAGATTCTAACTACTGAAGGCACTAACTACTGATAGGCATACTTAGCAAATGAAAGATTTTGATAGAGAACAAATAATGTATTTACCTTAATAATGTTCAAAAGTCATATATATATCAGTTCATGACATCCAGTATTACAAATTTACTCTTTCTGATGGACACACATCCAGATCGTCCGCTCTCAAAATTCTGCCATCTCTCTCCCCACATCCACCACTGCCGGCGGCTCACCCCCAACTGCCAACGCTACGCGCTGTTCACATCCAGCTGCCCAACACTACAATGGCTAATATTCCAACAATGCCAACCAGCCACAGACTACACACAGAACAGCCAGTGATTTTCATACAGAGCGCTACGTGACGTTACCAACATAAAAAACCTAAACAGCCTACTTACACCTGAACAGTCTACTTACAAATGTAACCACACGTTTTCTTTCATTTTCTCAATGTGCCGATGATCATTAAGTGAGTATTACATTTTCCTCCTGCTGTGTGTAGTGTTTCGTCATCATAATATTCTCTCTAGCGTAGACTAGCTTATTTTATTAGTAGCTGATAGTCAGACGTCTAGATTTGGAGCTGTCTCACCATTCTCGGTTAGAGGTGTCGTTTTCAGGTCTGGGACGTGGAGGAGTCCCTCCCGCTCTGGGATAGAGGTGTCATGGTGAGATCTGGGATTATCTTAATAAAGCTTTCGGCTAGTATACAGTGAGGACAAATGAAGTTTTACGTCAGCTTTCTTTTTGTGACTGACCTTGTCGTTAACTTGTCTTTCATCTTTCGGCAGGTTGGAGGATACGACTGCCGCTCGCTCGCGGACAGGGATTGTACTTTATGTATACGCAGCAGCATTGCCCAAGGGCCTCTCCGTTGTCATCTCCACATGCTACCTGCGGTCGTCTTTCTCTACTAGAAAAGAATCCAGTATCCACTTAGCCTGAGGCATTTCGCTTGCTTGTTGAAATTATCGCCGTGCTTACGGATCTCGATAGCTTCTCGGTAAAATCTGATAGGGCTACGTTACTTGCATTTTGTGCAATATTCATCATACGTCTCTTTCTGGTCGAATGATAATTTGCAATCTTACGGTAATAATGGCCCGTCAGATCATCAATCGAACTACCGTCGGCCAAAGAATTCCAAACAGATACCTCCAGGTTGCAAAATGTCAAAAAGTCGACTAGAAATTCTAAGTGATAACAGTGGAAAATCTTTGTAAGAGAAGCATCGTTTTAAACGACATTGCCATTGTTACATACACGGTCGGCTCTACGGCATAGAAGAACTACGCAGCCGCCGGAATTCTTAAATTTAGACAAATTTTGAGCTAAAATGCAGGAAAATTCGACTAATTGGATCATCTGTACATTTGCGTTGTTAGTGGTTGTGGCCCATGATCAGCATAACATAGAAGCGTTACTGCTGTGGCGATGCAGGCAACAAGGTACTTACGAAGCCACTCTCTAGGCTTAAAATAAAACCGTGAAAATATTACAGGTATATAAGGCCACAGGACGAAATGTAAGGGGAAGTAAAATGAAAGCCGAAAACCCACCACGACGGGACTATTGAATAGTTCTATTCAAAAGTAACCACCACGCGCATTAAGATATTTATCCCACTTGGATAGAACATGGTCGAACGCTGACGGATCCATTGCATCCACTCTTGCATTTCCACGTACGACTGAAATCGACGTTCACGCACGTCTTTCTTCAGATCGCCAAAGATGTGAAAATCACACAGTGAAAGATCCGGCCTGTATGGACGATGTTGCAGTGTTTCCCAACCAAACTGCTGAAGGATAGCCTTCTTCCGGTTGGCAGCGAAGGAGCGGGTGTTATTGTGCAACAGGATGATGCCGTCCGACAGCATTTCGACAGCTCGAGGGCAAAAGGCAAAAGCAACAGTGGAGACATCCCACATCTCCCCCGCCAAAGAAATCCGAAGCTGTTCACACAAGTTCCGGTAAGGTCATGATGACCTCCCTCTTCGATGCAAAGGGTCCTCTGCTCGTCGAGTTTCTCGATCTTGGAACCACAATCAACGTGCAGCTCTATGGAGACACTTTGCAGAAACTGCGACGCACTATACAGTCAAAACGCCCGGGATGCTGTTGGACGAAATCATCCTGTTGCACAACACCCACGCCCGTACTGGCAATTGGAGGATCTACGCTTCAGTGATTTAGTCGGGAAACACTGCAATAACCTCTGTACGGCTTGGACTTTCATCGTATGATTTTCGCATCTTTGGCTACTTGAAAAAAGACACGTGTGGACGTCGGATTCAGTTGGACGAGGAAGTGCAAGAGTGAGTAGTGGATCCGTCAGAGGCCGATCGTGAAACAGGATTGATCGTCTCGTCTGCCAGTGAGAGACCATTCCATGGTCCCGTTATGGCGCGTGTTCGGTTTTCATTCGACTGTCGCTCGTATCAGTCAGCCAAGAAAAACAGCAAACTGTCGCTCTGGAGTGCTGTGTAAGGTGTATAACTGGTACCAGGACGTCACGTGACCCTCAACCGCTGACGCGACTCTTGACAGTGAAGTGGTACGTAAGAGCCAGTCGGTTGTGTGAAATCAGCACAGAAACATGGGTAAACGTGCTGACAGAATGGCGGAAAGCAGCCATTGTGTCTGGCCGTGCCCATGGCCACAGCGTGAATAAAGTTTCCTCGATTTTTGTTGGTGTATCAACGCTGACTGTCCAACGTGCCTGCAAGGAATAGTGCACCACTCACAGCCTCGTATCATGGTGTATGAGCAGTGGTCGAAAAAAGAATCTAGCCGACAGGGACCGCTGACGAGTTTCACGCCTTCCCAATGACAATCGCTTTCAAACCAGACAGGAATTATTGCTGTCCTTGACGCCAGGTCCATCTCAACCAATTTCCCAATGAACGATGAGAACGGATCTGCTTGCAGTCGACTTTTGGAGTCGGATACCACGCAAAGGCCATTACTCACAGCGGCACACAGCGCTGCCAGTCTCGGCAGTGAGTTGTGTACATTTCCTCATTTCGACTCGGCAGTATTTGGAAACGATAGCCTCGTTTCCGAAACCCTAATGAACACGGTCACGTGGTCAAGTCGGTTAATCGATAGGAGTGTGTGGACGTTACAAATGGGCCAAACAACACAGAAACTGGAGGATAACAGAGTGAGGGTGTGTAGTGGGTATGGCTAATCCCGATTTTTCCTCTTTTCAAATGAAGCATTCAGTCGTTTAACGCGGAAGTGGTTCTATGAATTTTTCGGGGTGATTTTGCCACGACATGAATCCACTGACTCAGGTTACCGTGAACATCAACCAGGATGTTTATTTCAACATTCTTGGTCACAAAGTGTTCCTTTCTTCTACATTTTCTTGATGAATATTCTGAGGACACTTTCATCTTCCAAGACGACAACAGCGTTATTCAAGAGTCGAACGTATGCCTTCCTGACTTGACGAAGACTCAGGCACCTGACTGCACCTCGACTGGTCCACTAAATCCGCAGCCAAATAGGAGACTTGATCATTTCTTCAATCACCAACATCCGAACCAGCTACCTCCTCTCAAGTGCCACCGCACAGGCGTCGTTAGCGATCTTGGCTACGGAAAGGGGTATCGTCTTCACACATCTTGTGGTAGCCCTAGACGGCATTTCTTAGTGATGCGAGTATCTCACTTCTTTCGTCTCGAGGTTTACCGGCAATTAACCTGGTCATCTCTGTCAGGCGCCAGTGGAGGCCTGAGAAATAATCGGTGCCTGAATTCCAGCAAGAGTAGTTGGATACGATTCAAGCCTTTTCACGTGAACAATTTTGCTGACGGGTGGAATGTCCTACACCCAGGCGAACTGTTTAATCGGCTATTTTTACTGTCAGAGACCTGTGCCACCGTAGAATAACTCACTGCGAATTAAATCACGCACGGGGCGCCTTGATCAGACAGTGGACTCGTATTCGGCATGAAAACAGGTCAAATCCCTATCCTGTTGTACGTAGAAGTTTAAGGTTTTTCCGTAGTTACATTGAGTCGATTACGACACATGCCGGATGGCTCTCTCGATAGCATATGACCAATTTCCATTCCAGTCGTTCTCCAACCCAGACATGTCCTCTATCTCCAATGACGTTGACACCGACGGGACATTAAACTCTAACCTTCATTACTAGTTTGTTTATTAAGTCAAGGTAAACGCAGTGTCCATGCAACATGTCCTGTTCGACCAAACTAATGTTTTCCATAGTCGACAGTTAAGCTGTGATTGTGTGACATTTTTTCTCGGGGTCCATATCAAGAGTTTCGTGCGCACTACCTCAAATTCTACCAAATGTGAGCTGACTACGCGAATCAGCGTTATGTATCACGATGTGAACCGAAATGATGTCATGCTCGGCTCAGTTGGACGGGCTTTGCTACAAAGTTATCAAGTCACGTGCTCAGACAGACCTTTAGAACATTGTGATTAGGGTTGGAAAGAACGATAGCTCTCGGGACGAATTTCATCGTTGAGGAGTGGAAGTTGGTTAAAACTTCTGCAGGAGAGGGTGTATGAAGGTGGAATATGGATGTAGTGGCGCAGCAGGTACCTTGATTGGTGATTAGTGGGTAGGAAACTGGGTGCTGGGAGTAGGTTTTGCGATTAATGTACCGGAAACGGTATTGGCCGGCGCACTCACATGGCGCCCTGTGTGAGGGCAGATTGTTAGCGGTGCCCTCTGTCAACTATCGATGTACATCACCTCCGGTGGGCATTCAACCTCTGCGGCGCCCAATGGTAGACCACGGTTTTTCTCATCTCTGCACTCAACAACGGACTTGCTTAGTCCACCTGCTGTCCTTTCCCATGTCTACACGTCGCACCCTACAACATTTCGTTTTCAAAAAAATGGTTCAAATGGCTCTGAGCACTATGGGACTCAACATCTTAGGTCAAAGTCCCCTAGAACTTAGAACTACTTAAACCTAACTAACCTAAGGACATCACACACACCCATGCCCGAGGCAGGATTCGAACCTGCGACCGTAGCAGTCCCGCGGTTCCGCACTGCAGCGCCAGAACCGCACGGCCACCGTGGCGGCTCGTTTTCACTACGGACATACTTACAGCTTCCTCTGCATTATCGTCTCCTACCCAGTTTTTTGTTTTCCTGCTATTCTTAGCAATTCGCAAGATGCAACTCTGCATTGAGCACTGAAAAAACCTTAGTTGCCGGCCGGAGTGGCCGTGCGGTTCTAGGCGCTACAGTCTCGAGCCGAGCGACCACTACAGTCGCAGGTTCGAATCCTGCCTCGGGCATGGATGTGTTAATGTCCTTAGGTTAGTTAGGTTTAATTAGTTCTAAGTTCTAGGCGACTGATGACCTCAGAAGTTAAGTCGCATAGTGCTCAGAGCCAAAACCTTAGTTTTTGCACTTAAAGTACACATCTCATTGCCATATACAAGTATTACAACCGGTAATACACAATGATTGTAAGTTTCCCTCTTCAGCCACATCAAACCTTAGTTTATATAATTCCGTTTAGTTTACCAAAAGCACTCCAGGTCATTTTTACTCTATTGCTTTTTTTTTTTTTTTTTGTTACCCAATCGTTGTCTTCAGCTATGACAAATACAGAACCCCCCCCCCCCCTGACTGATAGTGTACCTTCATTGTTCATTGGAACAATTGCTTTTTTTGTGTGTTCATTATACAGGGTGGCAGACGATAAGTAACCTGATTTGTTTCATGAATAACACATTTGTAGTTGTCAAGATTTGTAATTTATATAGAAGTAAAGAATACAGCTTGGAAATACAACCTAATGAATCACATGTTCAATATGCCTGCTGTTTTGGTTTACAACTTCTTCAAGTCGCGCACGTGCATTTGTGACGACTTATAACGGCTCTTCTTCTTGATGATTTGGTTTGATTTGTATTCGGCCTCGGCTAAAACTCGGCGACAGTCGGTAGAGTGTTGAGATCGTTATCAAGTTACGAAGACGACGTTACACAAAATAACAGTGCTGAACCGAAGTGTCGACGTGCGTGAGACATTTACTTCACCAAGAATCGTAATTAATCGTTCGTAATCGATGTTTAACTGATTAATGATGAAATATTAATGATAAAACCAATACAGTCACATCCGCAACAAATTCCCTACAAGCTGGTCGTAATTTCAAGTATCTAAGAAATCGTAACAGTGGGCTTGTTATTTGAGTCAAAGATTATACACAAGCGCCGAGCGCTACAGTCAAATATTATCGCTGCGCGTAATTATTACTCGGGCGTTTCATGTCAATAATTTGATAGAATTTTAAATCACAAATGCACGACTTGGCACGAGAGCGTGTTTTATTGCACAATATCAGTCACTTCCTAACCGAGCCTTGAGAAGAACACTTTCCCAGGTGTTGAGGGGACTTAAATTATATGCCTTCAGACCTATCACTGAAGTTCCATAAACCACTGGCTGTTATGAATGAAAACTGTCTATCAGTGTTCGTTGCCTATATCACTGTCTAAGTAATATTTAGTTCAATTATCTAGTTAAAAGTTCACTTTATTCTAGTACGTAAAAGTCCTCCGTTCGAATTCTAATGCCGTGATATTTGAAGGCAGAAGATCATATTACTGCGTCATAATAGATCGCAATTATTAAATCTCAAAAACAATCTAAGCGCGCCTACATGTACGAGCATTCAAATATATGACCTGCTTCGGCTAACTCTCGTAACGTAGTGACGATGCATTGAATTATACTTAGTCATTACTCACGATTCCCAAAGAGTACTCACACGGAGTATTCTTTGGGATCGTTGGTTCTACTTTGCGAATGTTAATTTATGCTAATTTTGCGATTTATTATGATTTTGATTTTAATTTTACTGAAATTTAATCTTTCTTTCGTAGATTGCTAAATTGTCAAGTCTTAGATTCCTGATTTAATTACTTGTTATTGTCCTAATGATAGTGATAAATGGAAATTCGTTCGCTTATTCACTTTTCTGGGAATATGGGACTTGGGGGGAAATCTTTGGGGTATTGGGAGCTAATTTTTGATTTTTATTTCTCGTCCGAGGAAGTGGCATTACAGACTCTCCGACACAAATCTTCTGCAATGGTGCGGCATAACTCCACAATGATGGCCTTAAGTTGCACTGAATTTTCGGGTTTTCTGTGGTACACCTTCTCTTTAAGGAACCCGCAAAGGAAGAAGTAACATGGGTTAATATCCGGGCTGTGGGTTGGCCACATTCCTCCTCCTGCATAACATTCTGGAACTCTGTTTGACCATACCCAAGAGCCAAGTCTTTGTGTAGGAAATCAGCACAACGTTGGCAGTATGGGGGCGTGTTCCTTCCTGCAACGGAAAGCATAAGACCATGAGTTGAAGAAACAACAGGTTTCGCAGAATGTGTAAATAGCGTTCACCGGTTACTGTAGCATCGAAGAAGAACGGACCGATGATTCCATGGCTCGACATCGCGACCCACATGCACACTTTCTCCCAGTAGGCGTCTTTCGTGTGGATTATTCGCGGAGGTTCACGTACTCAGAATCGAACGTTCTGTTTGTTCATAACACTGTTCACGTAAAAACAAGCTTCGTCAGAAAACCATGTGTTGTGTAGCACTGCCTCTTGGTCTTGCTCGATTGCCCACCTAACAAACTACAGTCTTCGCTCCTTGTCTCTCGCAGTATGCTTATGCGCCACAGTCATGTTATATGGACACAAGCGAAGGTCGGATTGAATAATTGTTTGTACAGATCGGCGTGAAATTCCCAACTCGGCACTGGCTCTTCTTGTTGATTTACTCGGACTACGAGTCAAAGCCAGTCGAACTGCTTCAATGTTTTGCGGCGAATGTATGATACGTGCATGTGGCCACTGACGTCCAGAACAGATCCAGTACCTTCAAATTTTTGATGTGATGTGCGTATTGTCTTTGGGCTGCGAGCCCACCTTACGGCGAAATGAGAACGAAACCTTCTGTATGTCAACGTAACGCTGTTCGTCATCTTTGTCTTTTGTCAACCGTCCTTTGTCCGCCATCGCAGCAAACTGAAATGGAAGACTCACAACGGTAGCGATGAACTCGCAACGACATATGGCGTAATTTCCATGAACTGCACGAAGTTGAGCGCACAATTTGAAAGCTATTGCCCAATAGTAGACTTGTAGGCTCAAAATTGAATCGGGTGACTTATCGTGCGCCACCCAGTATATTTTGTTAGTCTTACTGTTACTTTTTTACACTCTTTCTCTAAAAATTCCTGTTAAACTTTCTCATTGTTTGTTGAAATTTATCTTCGCTAGAGGCAAATGGTACACTGTCATCAAGGAAACGAAGCTGGTTCTTATACATTACAGCGGATTCCTCCTTTTTCGCTGTTGGACTTTTTCACTCTAGGACTGCTAGAATAATTCTGCTGACACGAAATACCTCTTTTACTTGCACAAGTGTCACTGTCCTAGTGAAGCGTAGCATTAACGACGGTGTGCAACAGATTTAATGGATCACTTTTTCGAAACCCTGTAATTCCCACCTATTGCGACGTTTAAGTTTAAAATTTGGTTCAAAGGTGCGTAAAACCTTCCTGTAAAAGCTTGGCGCCCTGCGTCGTCACTATCGGGCTCTACGACGCTTCGAACAGCAAGGTGTCAACACACACACACACACAAAAGGCCACAGCTCGGAAGTTTATGTGATGCGTAAAGTGGGGTTAATCATATCACATTAGTACCAAACTTCCCCACAATTCTGCCCAGTGCCATCGTGGGCATATCACACGATGGAAGGTCATCACAGCCCGCCTTATCCACATTTCATCCCTTTTAACGCTTCTGCGATGGAGCTAAGAACCGCGAAGCACAGCATTGAAATCACGCGGTTTTGTTATGAGTGGCCGAGCAAACAGCTGCAGAAACGCTGATACTCAGAACAGGCACGAAAAGGCCTCTGGACTAACATAAAAGTCCTCAATGTAACTACCCCTTTCCCTGTGGCTGATTCCTACACATTTCGAAAACAACACTTCACAGTGCGATGAGCATCAGGACGACGTTCTTCACAACCTTTGATACTTCTGACACCCTCAGACGTTTCGTCCCTTCTCTAAGGGCATTTTAGGGCCGCATCCCTATAAAGATAATCTAATCCCTTTGTAGCAGTGTGCGACTGTAGTTTCTGCTCTCGTGTACTGTTTGGAACCAATAGGAACTTTTCGACATCATTCAACGAATATTGAACATGTTCATAATCAGAAAAAGGTTTGCTTATGCTCTTTCATCACTCCTATTTCGTGTCCTCCTGTGTGGTGTGATCATGAAGGTGATGGTGGGGGGCGGGGGGGGCTTGACACATACACTACTGGCCATTAAAATGGCTACACCAAGAAGAAATACCGATAATAAACAGGTATTCATTGGACAAATAAATTAAACTAGAAATGACATGTGATTACATTTTCACGCAGTTTGGTTGCATAGATCCTGACAAATCAGTACCCAGAACAACCACCTCCGGCCGTAATAAAGGCCTTGATACGCCTGGGCATTGAGTCAAACAGAGCTTGGATGGCGTGTACAGGTACAGCTGCCCATGCAGCACGATACTACAGTTCATCAAGAGTAGTGACTGGCGTATTGTGACGAGCCAGTTGCTCGGCCACCATTGACCAGACGTTTTCAGTTGGTGAGATATCTGGAGAATGTGCTGGCCAGGGCAGCGGTCGAACATTTTCTGTATCCAGAAAGGCCCGTACAGGACCAGCAACATGCGGTCGTGCATTATCCTGCTGAAATGTAGGGTTTCGCGGGGATCGAATGAAGGGTAGAGTCACGGGTCGTAACACATCTGAAATGTAACGTCCACTGTTCAAAGTGCGTCAGTGCGAACAAGAGGTGACCGAGACGTGTAACCAATGGCACCCCATACCATCACGCCGGGTGATACGCCAGTATGGCGATGACGAATACACGCTTCCAATGTGCGCACCGCGATGACGCCAAACACGGATGCGACCATTATGATGCTGTAAACAGAACCTGGATTCATCCGAAAAAATGACGTTTTGCCATTCGTGCATCCAGGTTCGTCGTTGAGTACACCATCGCAGGCGCTATTGCCTGTGATGCAGCGTCAAGGGTAACCGCAGCCATGGTCTCCGAGTTGGTAGTCCATGCTGCTGCAAACGTCGTCACACTGTTCGTGCAGATGGTTGTTGTCTTGTAAACGTCCCCATCTGTTGACTCAGGGATCGAGACGTGGCCGCACCATCCGTTACAGCCATGCAGATAAGATGCCTGTCATCTCGACTGCTAGTGATATGAGGCCGTTGGGATCCGGCACGGCGTTCCGTATTACCCTCCTGAACCCACCGATTCCATATTCTGCTAACAGTCATTGGATCTCGCACAACGCGAGCAGCAATGTCGCGATACGATAAACCGCAATCGCGATACGCTACAATCCGACCTTTATCAAAGTCGGAAACGTGATGGTACGCATTTCTCCTCCTTACACGAGGCATCACAACAACGTTTCACCAGGAAACGCCGGTCAACTGCTGTTTGTGTATGAGAAATCGGTTGGAAACTTTCCTCATGTCAACACGTTGTAGGTGTCGCCACCGGCGCCAAGCTTGTGTGAATGCTCTGAAAAGCTAATCATTTGCATATCACAGCATCTTATTCCTGTCGGTTAAATTTCGCATCTGTAGCACGTCATGTTCGTGGTGTAGCAATTTTAATGGCCAGTAGTGTACATGCATTAATAAAACGGCAAAGACTATTTCTAAGATCCTCGGTGCCACCAACCTGTCTTTATTGAGCACCCTAAAAATATACCTCCATGGACAGAACACTTTACGAGAGTCCCAGGTGCCTGAAGGCAGGCTAAACTGCTGCTCCTGCGCCGCTACCCTGCTGCTCTTGCGCCTTATAGTAGGCTACCTGGAAATGGGGAGAGTTGAAGGGGTTGCCAGTCTGCAAGCGCCTAGAACTTCACCACAGGTCCTGTTCAAATGGTTCAAATGGCTCTGAGCACTATGGGACTCAACTGCTGTGGTCATAAGTCCCCTAGAACTTAGAACTACTTAAACCTAACTAACCTAATGACATCACACACATCCATGCCCGAGGCAGGATTCGAACCCGCGACCGTAGCGGTCGTGCGGTTCCAGACTGTAGCGCCTTTAACCGCTCGGCTACTTCGGCCGGCAGAGGTTCTGTACAGGTACATTTTTAAAATTCTCAGTAAAGATGGGTGAGTGCCACTGAGGGTTTTGTCGAACAGAGGGGTCTTAGAGGGACCCTTTGCCGTTTTATTGACCCTTTTGTCAATGTCGCGTACTCCTGTGATCACGCCACAGGAGGACACAAAATAGGAGCACATACGAAGTATGAGCAACCTTCTGCTGTTCCGGATCGCGTTCAAATTTCGTCGAATGATTTTGAACGGTTACTAGTAGTTCCAACCTCTACATGAGAGCAAGAATTGCGGTCGTGCTGTGCTCCAAATGGGTGCTATCACATTCGATGTGGATGCAGCCCCACGATGTCCTTAGAGAAGGGCTGAAACACCCGAAGGTGTCAGCAGTTTCAAAGATTGTGAAGAAAATATTCCTGCTGCTCATATTACTGCGAACTGTCGTTTTCGACCGCAACATGTCAGGGAACTAAGGCCCCAGGGAAAGGTGTGGTTACAGTGACGCTATTTATGCCACACCTTGCGGCCTTTCCGACCCTTGTAACATTATGTGATTGCCTTCTCATTTTAAATCATTCACTAATCGAGCAGTCGCTCGGCAACAGCTACAGTTAGCAAATAATATTGTGAGAATGTAAAAGGTGAACGACCTGTGACGTAACGTGTTTACTGTCGAAGCGCCGTCAGAGGTGCACTGAGTTACTGACTTTGAAAACCGCGGCGCGAAAAACGGACAGAAGAAGAACACTTTTACACATTTTTTGATGTACGAGATATTCTCGATGAACAGTTACTCATTTTTTCTCTTGTCTCTTGTAACTTTTGTCGTATTATTATTGTTAAAAATAATATTATTTTAGTGTAAAGTAAAAGTGCAATACTAAAAGTTCAATACGGCATAGCAGTAGATTTATTGTGCGACGTGTATGTGAAAACGGCAAAGGAATTATTTTCATTACGAGAAGAGAAGTGCCAGTCAAAACGGCATCCATGTTAAATCCTTCATTGCAGTGTAAGTTCATTTATTAATTGCCATAAATTCAGAGTTAAATGGAACTGGTGTATGGACTATTTATTTAATATAGAATCTATGTCTCACTCCTTCATGAAGTTATTTAATTTTCTTTGTATTTCTGCCAAATAGAGAGTTCACAGTCACGAATTCTTTCGTCGAAATCGGACGGAAGTTGCATGCGGCGAAATATTTTCTCCACGCCATATTCTACCGGTAAGATGCGTGATAAACTACGGTCCCTTAGGAAATTCATGTTAGCTACCCAAAAATAATTATATTTTGAATAGGCATTTACTCTCCTCTGCAATGCAACTTCCGACTGATCAGACTATCCAACAAGAAACAGCCGCACACGGTCGGCGTTCGCAAACATACAATGTTTTACTCGGCGACTGATAAGGAAACCGCGTGATTTCAACGTTGGGCGTCGCGTTCTGAACTCAACCGCAGAAGCGTCAAACGAAGGGGTGACATTTGGGTAAGAGGGAGTGTGACTACCTTATTTTGATTTGATTTGATTTACTTTCATTCCAATTGATCAGTAGTGAGGAGGTCCTCCAGGATGTGGAACATGTCAGAAAAACAACAATACATGACAAATATTTACAACTAAAACAAATAAGCTAATGTACCATTCCACAGGTCCCAAGTGGAATGATCGTCATTTTTTAATGAACACTAAGAGTCATTTTACAAATACTAATGTACTGAATTTAAAATAAAAAAGTTTTTTATTTATTTATAAGGTAATAAACATGTAATACAACTACTGTAATACTTATTTACAATGAACACATTACTGCACTGAAATGGTGCAGAAGTTAGATTATACTTACACACAACCACACACACACACACACACACACACACACACAGACACAGACACACAAATTTTCAGTGAACACATTACTGCACTGAAATTGTGCAGAAGTTATGTTGTACTTATATACAAATCAGTTGGTTTTACTAAGAAATTCATCAATGGAGTAGAAGGAGTTGGCCACCAATAAATCCTTTAGGCTTCTCTTAAACTGAATTTCATTGGTTGTTAAGCTTTTTATGGCTGCTGGCAAGTTATTGAAAATGTGTGCTCCTGAATAATACACACATTTTTGTACAAGACTAAGTGACTTTAAATCCTTGTGAAGATTATTCTTATTTCTAGTATTGATTCCATGAATTGAGCTGTTGGTTTGAAAAAGTGATATATTTTTAATGACAAATTTCATTAAGGAATAAATATATTGGGAAGCTGTAGTTAGTATCCCTAGTTCCTTAAACAGGCTTCTGCAGGATGTTCTTGAGTTCACACCACATATAATTCTTACTGCACGTTTTTGTGCCCGGAAAACTTTAGCTTGGCTTGATGAATTACCCCAAAAAATAATCCCATATGACATTATGGAATGAAAGTAAGCATAGTATGCCAGCTTTTTCATTTTTATATCCCCTATGTCTGACAAAATTCGCATTGTAAACAGAGATTTGTTAAGACGCTTCAGCAGTTCTGTGGTGTGCTGCTCCCAGTTGAATTTATTATCAAGCTGTAATCCCAAGAATTTAACACTGTCCACTTCTTCTATCTTCTTGTCATCGTATGTTAGGCATATACTCTTGGGACACCCCTTACAAGTTCTGAACTGCATGTAGTGTGTTTTTTCAAAGTTTAGTGACAAAGAATTGGCTAGGAACCAGTGATTAATGTCCACAAATATTTTATTGGCTGATCTTTCTAAGACTACACTTGATTTGCTATTTATTGCAATGTTTGTATCATCGGCAAACAAAACAAACTTGACATCTGGTAATGTTACTGATGAAAGGTCATTGATATACACAAGGAAATGGAACCTTGTGGGACCCCACATGTAATTAGTTCCCAGTTGGATGATGCCTGATAGCTTGATACATGTCTCTTTCCTAATAACACCCTTTGTTTCCTGCCAGAGATATAATTTGAACCATTTTGCAGCATTTCCTGTTACACTATAATATACTAGTTTACTTAAAAGGATATTGTGATTTACACAGTCAAATGCCTTTGACAGATCACAAAATATACCAGTTGCCTGCAATTTTTTGTCTAATGAATTAAGCACATTTTCACTGTAAGTGAAGATAGCCTTCTCAATATCAGAACCTTTTAGAAATCCAGACTGTGACTTTGACAGTATGTTATTTGAGATAAGATGGTTATAAAGACGACTGTACATTACTTTTTCGAAAATTTTTGAGAATGCTGGCAACAGTGAAATTGGACGGAAATTTGATGCTATTTCTTTATCTCCCTTCTTAAACAGTGGCTTAACTTCAGCATATTTCAGCCATTCAGGAAATATTCCACTGATAAACGACTGGTTACACAGATAGCTTAATATGTTACTTAGCTCAGAATCACATTCTTTAATTAACTTTGTTGATACGATCGTGTGAGCCGTCGACAGTGGCATTGGACAGAATTTTGGTGCCAATGTGACGTGAGTAATCCACTTTAGACGCCACATGAACTTCTGACCTATGGTGTTCTTTCCACGTGTGTCGACACCTTGCCATTTGATGCGTCTTCGAGGCCGAGAGTAACGTGTCCGGACGCCACGCTTTTGCGCCATTACGGAGGAACGTTGTGCGCACGTTTGATCCAAATTTCAAACTTAAGCACCGAAATGGGAATGAATTACTGGGTTTCGAATAGGTGGTCCTTCAGATCTGTTGCGCAGTCTGGTCTGCAGCTCGTGGTCTAGTGGCTAGCGTTGCTCCCTCTGGATCACGGGGCACGTCTTCGACTCCCGGACGGGTCGGGGATTTTCTCTGCCAGGGTAGTGAGTGTTTGTGTTGTTCTCATCATCATTCGAGATGTGGAAAGACTGGAAATGGAAAGATTTGGAAGTTGTACTAGTGCTGATGACCACGATGTTGTGCGCCCCACAAACCAACATCATCAGCATCATCTGTTACGCAGTGTATATTAGGAAGATTATTTGTTTTAATTTTAGACTAAGTCACTTAATTTTTGTTACACTCATTCTTTCCTTTTTTTGCATTACCTAAGTTATAAGTTGATGTGAATCATTCACATTTCCTCCCATTTTACCTACGGAAAATATCCTTGTCAATTTCATTCTGCCAGTAAGTTTTAAAATTAGTTCCTACGCAATGTTGTAAGTGTAATCAGTGCTAGGCTATGGTTTACTTACTTATAATAATAGTTATGATAATAGACATAGTCGTAACAATTTACGTCCCTGATTTTCCTTAACCAGATCGGAATGTACACACGTAGTGGCTTTATCACGTAGTCGATGATCTGAAGCTGGCAATATAACTTTGCCGAAACTAGTAATCAGGATATCTATCAACTGCGATCTAGGCATTAACATTTCTATTTTGGCTGCTTTCTCAAAGTAATAATTACATCTGTGAAGGCTGTTCACATTGTAATAAGTACACTTTTCAGCGTACACACTTTTCTAACAGATTCATCCAATTTCACAGAACTATGTCCTCTACATGAATGAAGACAGAAACTTGGAGTGGACTTTAACCTACGCAACGAAACTAATGGTGTGCCTCGGCGCCAATTGTAAGTTGCCGGCGCATGTGGTTGCAAGTAGGGGCCCTCCTGCTCCAGCTAGCTCTCTCGTTCTTCACCGATGTCCGTCGACTCGACACGGCAATAGTACAGCAAGAAAAGCCGTTTTGAGTTCTGTGTTTCATTAGGTACAATTAGTTATAACTTTGGAGAGTACAGCACTGCACAGACTGTAATTCGGCATCAAGTGGCTTATGCATCTCGCATTGCACTATTGGTCTTCAGCTCCACCTGACCTGACACTAGGGGATTTTTTATGGGAGTTAAAATACTCCGTTTGGGCTTTCGATGGAGGGCGCACTCAATATTTCTGAAACGTAAATGATAACTTTGATTATAAACGTAATCGTAAAAAGTACTTTAATGTTCTGTGTGCAGGAATATAAAAAGATGTACCTTTTATAACTGAATGGTTCTTTTGAAAATAAAAACTTTGTAGTTCTACGCTTAATTTAAAATTTTCGCCAAGTCCCTGTCTTCGGGTATGTAGAAGACATAGTCGGAGGAATCGTTTGGAAAACGATGAGCATTGTTCGTACCGAGTGGGAGTAGGCCTGCTCATAAAGTTGAGATTACTCTCTGTCTCTGTCTCTCTCCTCTCTCTCTCCTCTCTCTCTCTCTCTCTCTTCTTCTGTCGTGTGACGGTCCGCCGTCGGGTGCAGGTCGTTTTACATGACACCACTTAGGCGAATTGCCCATCTGCGATGATGAAGACAACAAAACAGCCAGTCGCTGAGTGGAGAAAAATGTCCGACCTGGCCGGGACTCTTAAGTCGGGCCGTTTCGGTCGGCATCCAGCCACGCTGACCTCGCACCTACCGAGGCGGACTTTTGAAGCACTCACGCAAAGACGTAGGAGAAGTACAAAAATAATCAAGTTCTGATACGAGATCAATCGTTGAATTTCGGAAAATCCAGTAATCGAGGAAAATATTAGAAGAAGTAATACGTAATGACAATAGAAGAAAACAGGAGAGGGCGATAGGAATGAGGAAAACTGAGTTCTGGTCCTCATTGCTGAGCAGTTTTTTCTACAGACGTTTGGCAGAAATGTGGAGCGTGATGCGTAATATTACTTACGCTTGTAAGTAAGCTGTTTAGGTTTTTATATTGGTAACGCCACGTAGCGCTCTGTATGAAAATGACTGTGCTATGTGCAGTCAGTGGCTGGTTTGCATTGTTGCAATATTCGCTTGTGTAGTGTTGGGCAGTTGAATGTGAACAGCACGTAGCGTTGCGCAGTTGGAGGTGAGCCGCCAGCAGTGGTGTATGTGGGGAGAGAGATGGCGGAGTTTTGAGAGCGGATGATCTGGACGTGTGTCCAACAGAAAGAGTATATTTGTAATACTAGATGTCATGAACTGATATATGTATACTATGACTTTTGAACACTATTAAGGTAAATACATTGTTTGTTCTCTATCAAAATCTTTCATTTGCTAACTATGCAATAGTTCAGTAGTTAGAATCTTTTATTTAGCTGTCAGTATTGGCACGCGTTGTATTGCAGTACTTCGAGTAACGAAGATTTTTGTGAGGTAAGTGATTCGTGAAAGGTATAGGTTATTGTTAGTCAGGGCCATTCTTTTGCAGGGATTTTTGAAAGTCAGATTGCGTTGCGCTAAAAGTATTGTGTGTCAGTTTAGTGATGATCAGAATAAGTAAGGGGAGAAATGTCTGAGTACGTTCAGTTTTGCTCATCTGTTTGAAAATCAAATGAGTAGGTTAGAAGCATAACTCACATGCTCCAAAAACATAAATTTCCACAAATGACTAAAAACGTGTTTTACATGCGTCGTGCGCATGTCCCATATATTGACATCAGTATGTGCAAGAACAATGGCTATAAATCATTATGTATATTTCAGATTATGTTAGCTTATTGAGAAATTACAATTATTTATTATTTTTATGGAACATGTGAGTTTTGTTAATGAGCTATGGAACAATGTAAGTTTTGACAATCCCCATTTTGGATCTTATGAGTTTTGGTACAGAGCTGTTTGGACGATGTTGTTTTCTCGGGAATCATCGTGTTGGGACTCGATATGCAACACTTTTTGGTTCCGACTGAAAGCCACTTTCTCTTCTACAGTGTATATATAATATTACATTCCGACGTTAATCGTGATAAATACCAATTAATCATCTTTTATGGACTTTGCTTGTGTTAGTTTACAAAAGACATTCTCTAGTTTGGAATACCGTTTGCAATTTCATAAAATAAATGTCTACCGTGCACATTTCTTCAGTTTAATGGTCAAAGAAATTTACAAATTTTCCATTCCTCTTTCTCCAGAGGATATAAAATGTAGACTGGCAATGGCAAGGAAAGCATTTCTAAAGAAGAGAAATTTGTTAACATCGAGTATAGGTTTAAGTGTCAGGAAGTCGTTTCTGAAAGTATTTGTATGGAGTGTAGCCATGTATGGAAATGAAACATGGACGATAAATAGTTTAGACACGAAGAGAATAGAAGCTTACGAAATGTGGTGCTACAGAAGAATACTGAAGATTAGGTGGGTAGATCACATAACTAATGAGGAGCTATTGAATAGAATTGGGGAGAAGAGGAGTTTGTGGCACAACTTGACTAGAAGAAGGGATCGGTTGGTAGGACATGTTCTGAGGCATCAAGGGATCACCAGTTTGGTATTGGAGAGCAGCGTGGAGGGTAAAAATCGTAGAGGGAGACCAAGAGATGAATACACTAAGCACATTCAGAAGGATGTAGGTTGCAGTAGGTACTGGGAGATGAAGAGTCTTGCACAGGATAGAGTAGCACGGAGAGCTGCATCAAACCAGTCTCAGGACTGAAGACCACAACAATAACAACAACCGTTAGTATGTGTATGTGTGGGTGGGCGGATTGTTTTGATTTGCCCGTTTTATAAAATATTTGTAACAGTAGTGCTTTCCGTCGAAAGTGAGGCATAGAAATGTCGGGAAAACACATAATTTGAGTCTCACTAAGCGTCAGTGAAGCGTTTTATCCTCTGCGAGCAAACAGCTGCTTGCTCTATTCAGAATAGGGCTTTGAGAAGGACGCTGGACGAAAAAATAGAGGCAACGCGCGGCGTGTTGACAGGCGAGCTTCGTGTCGCGAAATGGCGCTCCCTGGTGGCGCTCGCGCGAACAGCTGAACGTCGCCTGTCTGAGCGACCGCTGGCGCCAGCTGGTCCAGCGCTCGCTAATAGACGGGCAGTGTCCCGTTCGCCGCAGCGCGGAGCGGACGTCGGTGGAGTGCGAGAAGGATGATCGCCTCTCTCGTAGCGCCGGGCGCAGCATTTAGCGGCGGTCGCGCGGGACCCGCCTGCGACTGTAGATGTGGCGCTGCCGCCACAGACGGGCTTCTTACTGCACTCGGAGAGTGTGGCGAGAAGCCGTGTAGCGAGCGCCGCGGTCGACGACGCTCCCTCATGGAAACACGCGTTTCAGGTAACTTTCCTATCCTTGCTACGTGCAACTGCTACTAACTGTCCGGTATTCAAAGACACTGAGAAACGTATTGTCTAGAGACAACTGTTTGGGTCCTTTCGGCGGACGCCTGTTTGGTTGACTGATGTTTCGCCAGCACGAGTGGTTGCCATTCTCAGAGGATTATCTTCCATTGCTTGGGATGGACAAAAGCAAAGCTTTTTTTACGTTGCTTGAAGGGAAAATTCAGGAAACTTGATAGCTTCTTAATGCTCTGTTCAGCCTTCGAGATTGACATTTTACATTTTTTTTTTTTTTTTTTGCTGTTCTAGTGAACTTGACATTACACATATTTACATGTATTTTATGAATAAAAAGTCCCTCGAATAAGTATTTCGTTTTTTTGTGTCTTTACTTCTGCTACGTATTTTGGAGGAAAATCTCATTTTCTAGTTTTTCCTAGGTTGGGGTTGTTTTGGGGAAGGAGACCAGACAGCGAGGTCATCGGTCCCGTCGGATTAGGGAAGGACGGGGAAGGAAGTCGGCCGTGCCCTTTGAAAGGAACCATCCTGGCATTTGCCTGGAGCGATCTATGGAAATAACGGAAAACCTGAATCAGGATGGCCGGACGCGGGATTGAACCGTCGTCCTCCCGAATGCGAGTCCAGTGTTTAACCACTGCGCCACCTCGCTCGGTCTTTTCCTAGGTTCACGTTGGCTTTCCGTCATCGTATGTTGAGACAGTCGCATGTGCCGGGAGCTATTTTGTTGTATAAAGGGAAAAGAACATATGCGCTCTGGTAAAAAGCAACTACAGCGCTATAAAATACCTGCAAACTGCGTACAGTGTAACAAATTCTCGCAATGTGTAGTTTTTTTGTTTTGTTTTTTCTATTGCTCGTATGTTTTCCCCTCCACAAGAGAACATACTGCTTCACCAAGTGATTGTGGGAGGCCAAACGTGAATCTAGGAAAACCTGACGCTGGAGCTTCCGCTCTTAAATACGTATCGGAAATATAAACATAAAACCCAAAGTACAGAACAATGGTGTATTTTTATTCATACAACGTATATGCCTCACTGCCTCCTTTCGGTACGTGGAACCATTACAGATTCGTTAAAAATACATATTTGCCAAGTTTTAACATTACAAGATTTATTTTACTCTAAAATTACTGTCTCACCTTCCAGATTGTCGTAGCTTTTCTGTTTAATGTGAAACGTCCCCTTAGAAAAATTTATGAATAACTGTGCTGATAAACCTCTTACATTATTTGATTTTAAAACAGCTGAGCAAAACTGAACGTACTCAGACATTTCGCTCCCTACTTATTCTGATCATCACTAAACTGACAAACAATATTTTTAGCGCAACGCAATCTGACTTTCAAAAAGCCCTACAAAAGAATGGCCCTGACTAACAATAACCTATATCTTTGACGAATCACTTACCTCACAAAAATCTTCATTACTCGAACTACTGCAATACAGCGAGCGCCACTACTGCCAGCTAAATAAAAGATTCTAACTACTGAACTATTGCATAGTTAGCAAATGAAAGATTTTGATAGAGAACAAACAATGTATTTACCTTAATAGTGTTCAAAAGTCATAATATACATATATCAGTTCGTGACATCCAGTCTTACAAATTTAGTCTCTGATGGACACAAGTCTAGATCATCCGCTCTCAAAACTCCGCCATCTCTCTCCCCACATCCACCACTGCTGGCGGCTCACCCCCAACTACCAACGCTACGCGCTGTTCACATCCAGCTGCCCAACACTAGAATGGCTAATATTCCAACAATGCCAACCAGCCACAGACTGCACACAGCACAGCCAGTGATTTTCATACAGAGCGCTACGTGGCGTTACCAACATAAAAAACCTAAACAGCCTACTCACAAATGTAACCACCAGTTTTCTTCCATTTTCTCAATGTGCCGATGATCATTAAGTGAGTATTACATTTTCTGCCTGCTGTGTGTAGTGGTTCGTCATCATAATATTCTCTCTAGCGTAGACTAGCTTATTTTATTAGTAGATGATAGTGAGACGTCTAGATGTAGATCTGTATCTCCATTCTCGGTTAGAGGTGTCGTTCTCGGTCTGGGACGTGGCGGAGAATCTCCCGCTCTGGGATAGAGGTGTCATGGTGAGATCTGGGATTATCTTAATAATGCTTTCGGCTAGTATACAGTGAGGACAAATGAAGTTTTACGTCAGTTTTCTTTTTGTGACTGACCTTGTCGTTAACTTGTCTTTCATCTTTCGGCAGGTTGGAGGATACGACTGCCGCTCGCTCGCGGACAGGGATTGTACTTTATGTATACGCACCAGCATTGCCCATGGGCCTCTCCGTTATCTCCACATGCTACCTGCGGTCGTCTTTCTCTGCTAGAAAAGAATCCAGTATCCACTTAGCCTGAGGCATTTCGCTTCCTTGTTGAAATTATCGCCGTGCTTACGGATCTCGATAGCTTCTCGGGAAAATCTGATAGGGCTACGTTATTTGCATTTTATGCAGTGTTTCGGGTCATTCGATGCGTCTTCAGCCACGGCCTATTCCTCGTCTATCCCAGCCTGCAATTTTGTTTTTATTTCTTCACCCTGGTGGTAACAGATCGTCCCGTTCCGTCTTGCCGCAACTACACGGTATTCCATAAACCACTGATACGCTGGTTCCGTTTGTCTGTGGCTAGTAAGACAGTCACCAGTTTTCTTGAGCGCTCACAAAATATCTGCATGTCTAGTTCTGGATATGCGGCCGATTCTGTTAGTCATTCCTGGAATGTATGGCAGAGAGACCGTACCCGGTATTCCTTCTGTGGAAGTGTCGTTTCAGAGGCTGTCGCTCTTCGTCGTACTTTCAGTGTCCTTTGTGGAATATCTGTTGCTCCTAGGAACCAAATCCAAGAATTGCATCTCGCGTTTCAAGTGCCACGACTCATACATCCCGTTCACGCGTTCTACAACAATATTCATCATACGTCTCTTTCTGGTCGAATGATAATTCGCAATCTTACGGTAATAATGGCCCGTCAGATCATCAATCGAACTACCGTCGGCCAAAGAATTCCAAACAGATACCTCCAGGTTGCAAAATGTCAAAAAGTCGACTAGAAATTCTAAGTGATTACAGTGGAATATCTTTGTAAGAGAAGCATTGTTTTAAACGACATTGCCATTGTTACAGACACGGTCGGCTCTATGGCATAGAAGAACTACGCAGCCGCCGGAATTCTTAAATTTAGACAAATTTTGAGCTAAAATGCAGGAAAATTCGACTAATTAGATCATCTGTACATTTGCGTTGTTAGTGGTTGTGGCCCATGATCAGCATAACATAGAAGCGTTACTGCTGTGGCGATGCAGGCAACAAGGTACTTACGAAGCCACTCTCTAGGTTTAAAATAAAACCGTGAAAATATTACAGGTATATAAGGCCACCGGACGAAGTATAAGGGGCAGTAAAATGAAAACCGAAAACCCACCACGCCGGGACTATTGAATAGTTCTATTCAAAAGTAACCACCACGCGCATTAAGATATTTATCCCACTTGGATAGAACATGGTCGAACGCTGTCGGATGCATTGCATTCACTCTTGCATTTCCACGTACGACTGAAATCGACGTTCACGCGCGTCTTTCTTCAGATCGCCAAAGATGTGAAAATCACAGAGTGAAAGATCCGGGCTGTATGGACGATGTTGCAGTGTTTCCCAACCAAACTGCTGAAGGATAGCCTTCTTCCGGTTGGCAGCGTAGGAGCGGGTGTTATTGTGCAACAGGATGATGCCGTCCGACAGCATTTCGACAGCTCGAGGGCAAAAGGCAAAAGCAACAGTGGAGACATCCCACATCTCCCCCGCCAAAGAAATCCGAAGCTGTTCACACAAGCTCCGGTAAGGTCATGATGACCTCCCTCTTCGATGCAAAGGGTCCTCTGCTCGTCGAGTTTCTCGATCTTGGAACCACAATCAACGTGCAGCTCCATGGAGACACTTTGCAGAAACTGCGACGCACTGTACAGTCAAAACGCCCGGGATGCTGTTGGACGAAATCATCCTGTTGCACAACACCCACGCCCGTACTGGCAATTGGAGGATCTACGCTTCAGTGATTTAGTCGGGAAACCCTGCAATAACCTCTGTACGGCTTGGACTTTCATCGTATGATTTTCGCATCTTTGGCTACTTGAAAAAAGACATGTGTGGACGTCGGATTCAGTTGGACGAGGAAGTGCAAGAGTGAGTAGTGGATCCGTCAGAGGCCGATCGTGAAACAGGATTGATCGTCTCGTCTGCCAGTGAGAGACCATTCCATGGTCCCGTTATGGCGCGTGTTCGGTTTTCATTCGACTGTCGCTCATATCAGTCAGCCAAGAAAAACAGCAAACTGTCGCTCTGGAGTGCTGTGTAAGGTGTATAACTGGTACCAGGACGTCAATTGACCCTCCACCGCTGACAGTGAAGTGATACGTAAGTGCCAGTCGGTTGTGTGAAATCAGCACAGAAAATGGGTAAACGTGCTGAGAGAATGGCGGAATGGCGGAAAGCAGCCATTGTGTCTGGCCGTGCCCATGGCCACAGCGTGAATAAAGTTTCCTCGATTTTTGTTGGTGTATCAACGCTGACTGTCCAACGTGCCTACAAGGAATAGTGCACCACTCACAGCCTCGTATCATGGTGTATGAGCAGTGGTCGTAAAAAGAATCTAGCCGACAGGGACCGCTGACGAGTTTCACGCCTTCCCAATGACAATCGCTTTCAAACCAGACAGGAATTATTGCTGTCCTTGACGCCAGGTCCATCTCAACCAATTTCCCAATGAACAATGAGAACGGAACTGCTTGCAGTCGACTTTTGGAGTCGGATACCACGCAAAGGCCATTACTCACAGCGGCACACAGCGCTGCCAGTCTCGGCAGTGAGTTGTGTACATTTCCTCATTTCGACTCGGCAGTATTTGGAAACGATAGCCTCGTTTCCGAAACCCCAATGGACACGGTCACGTGGGCAAGTAATTTAACCGATCGGAGTGTGTGGACGTTACAAATGGGCCAAACAACACAGAAACTGGAGGATAACAGAGTGAGGGTGTGTAGTGGGTCCGGCTAATCCCGATTTTTCCTCTTTTCAAATGAAGCATTCAGTCGTTTAACGCGGAAGTGGTTCTATGAATTTTTCGGGGTGATTTTGCCACGACATGAATCCACTGACTCAGGTTACCGTGAACATCAACCAGGATGTTTATTTCAACATTCTTGGTCACAGTGTTCCTTTCTTCTACATTTTCTTGATGAATATTCTGAGGACACTTTCATCTTCCAAGACGACAACAGCGTTATTCAAGAGTCGAACGTATGCCTTCCTGATTTGACGAACACTCAGGCGCCTGACTGCACCTCGACTGGTCCACTAAATCCTCAGCCAGATATGAGACTTGATCATTTCTTCAATCACCAACATCCGAACCAGCTACCTCCTCAAGTGCCACCGCACAGGCGTCGTTAGCGACCTTGGCTACGGAAAGGGGTATCGTCTTCACACATCTTGTGGTAGCCGTAGACGGCATTTCTTAGTGATGCGAACATCTCACTTCTTTTGTCTCGAGGTTTTCCGGCAATTAACCTGATCATCTCTGTCAGGCGCCGATAGTGGAGACGTAATAAATAATCGGTGCCCGAATTCCAGCAAGATTAGTTGGATACGATGCAAGCCTTTTCACGTGAACAATTTTGCTGACGGGTGGAATGTCCTACACCCAGGCGAACTGTTTAGTCGGCTATTATTACTGTCAGAGACCAGTGCCACCGTAGAATAACTGAGCATTAAATCACGCACGGGGCGCCTTGGTCAGACAGTGGACTCGTATTCGGGAAGAAACGGGTCAAATCCCTATCCTGTTGTACGTAGAAGTTTAACGTTTTTCCGTAGTTAGATTGAGTCGATTAAGACACATGCCGGATGACTCTCTCGATAGCATATGGCCCATTTCCACTCCAGTCGTTCTCCAACCCAGACATGTCCTCTATCTCCGATGACTTTGACACCGACGGGACATTAAACTCTAACCTTCATTACTATTTTTTTATTAAGTCAAGGTAAACGCAGTGTCCATGCAACATGTCCTGTTCAACCAAACTAATGTTTTCCATAGTCGACAGTTAAGCTGTGATTGTGCGACATTTTTTCTCGGGGTCCATATCAAGAGTTTCGTGCGCACTATCTCAGATTCTACCAAATGTGAGCTGACTATCCGAATCAGCGTTATGTATCACGATGTGAACCGAAATGATGTCATGCTCGGCTCAGTTGGACGGGCTTTGCTACAAAGTTATCAAGACAGACCTTTAGAACCTATGTGGTAAATTTATTAGAACATGTCTTTAATAAAGCGTTATTTGTGTACAGTTGTGGATATTCATTCCTTTAACCTTATAGGCGTCTTACGCGCGTAACTACTAAACAAGTAGTTCGAAACAAAAATTCATTATCAAAAAGAACCAGCTGCCCAACTAACACCACGTATCACAGAAATGCACATTGAGTGTTTGTGATAGGTTGCACGTAGACGGATGTTTGGAAGTAATATTGGTTTCCTACCAGCAACGAAATGTGACCCGAGTTTCGTGTTGAACAACTCTCTTTTGCTGTGTCATTATCTTATACAGTAACATATGACGAGAGAGACAAACTTGTTGATCTACATACACGCGCTGTAAACTGCTGTGAAGTGCGTGGAAGAGGGTAATTAGCATTTTAACGGACGTTAGCGTATCTTCCCATTCGACTCACGTATTGAGAATGACCACTCCTGCGCTAAACATATGTTAGGTTTTCTTTCCGTTCCAATCATGTATTGAGAATTACTGCTGAAGTGCTTCTGCGCACTGCAATTAGTCTTATCTTGTTCTCGCAATTCCTGCGGGGGTGATAAGTAAGGAGCTGAAGTATATTTCTAGAGGCTGTGCCTAATACTGTGTCTTGAAACTTTGTAAGCAAGCTTTCGCGAAATAGTTGGCGTCGAGTTCTTCAAGCGTCTGCCAATTCAGGGTTTTCAGTATTTCCATGAGGCACGCTATTTCGTCAAACAGATCTCTGACCTTTTGTGCTGTCCTTCCTTGTATGCGTTCAATATACCCTTTAGTTCTATTCGTGACACTCTGGCGAGAAAGTACATGGCTTTTAATAGTGATATGCTTCCTTTTTGTTACAGCGGCAAACAATTTGTCGCCCTTGGGTAATCAGCCGACCGGCGGACAGAAGACTAAATATAAACAAGTCAATGACACGACGCTGTTATTTTTTATCGCGCTCGGAACTCGGTCAGAGCCAGCTTAGAGCACGTGACCTGAACAGCGGTCTAGGACCGAAGAGCAAACAGTAAACACTCAAGGCACCACAAAAATAAGGAACGGAGCGATAAAGAGAGAGGTTATCCATACTGTGTTCTCTAGACATTTTTTAATAAGTGAAATTGGGATATTCATTGTCAGTTCTACAAAGAAATGGCATTTTAGCTTTACCGTTGCTACACGAAGTTCAGTGTGCCGACATCCACTGGTGCGCAAAGCTTGAGGACGAAAGTAACTTTCGCATGATATATCACTGCCAAGTAAAGTAGCTACATGAAAGAAAGACCTGCTAAAGCATAGTACGGAAGGTAAGTAAACGAAATACGCGGTGAGGCGAATAGAAATGACACTTTCGTTCGAAGACAATAACTGCACTCAAGTCACCGGGATTGAAGATGGTCCTCTGGGCACTACAAAAGATGGAACATGGTTTTTAACATGATGTGCGATCACAACGAACGTGTTCCCTGGCAACGAGGTTGGTGAGGAGTTCTTGTGGCAGGGCATTCCAACAGCAGCGCGGTCGACAGCTGCTGGATGGCGTTGGTGAATGTGGACTTGGCTCCAGTACGAGTTCCCGATGCATCCCACACGAGCTCGATGGAATTTAGCTCGCGGGAACGGGCAAACCGGTCCTGGACCACCAAAACGATAACGATCGACAGAATTCCTGGGTGCCTGACGTGTTTCCACTTCCCGACATATGACAGTAAGTCCAGCACTGTCCAACATTGTCGTCTTGTGATCCAGGTGTTTCGGTGTTGGGAGGCATTACGTTCTATACAGGGTGAAAAATATTTAAACCGACAAACTCTGGGAGGTTGTAGGGGACATCAAAACAAATATTTTTCCCTAATGTAATTTTTTTCCTATTTCTCTGGTGGCAAATTAATGAAACCGACAAACACTTTTCCATTTTTTTATGACCGAGAGACAACACATTAACACGACCCAATTCAATTACAGTAGACTTTCAAAAATGCCTCCATTGACACGTAAACAAAAGTTACACCGTCGGATCATGTTCTGTCTGACACGGGTAATAACCCCAGGAGTATGCTGAACTGTTCCTGCTGCTGCTACTATCCGGGCAACCTCATCCTCTTCTGATGCAACAGGAGTTGCGTAAACAAGGTTGCGCATCTCTCCCCACAGAAAAAAGTCCAGAGTGGACATATCTGGTGATCGAGCAGGCTATGGTACAAGACCACCTCTGCCAATCCACGTTTCTGCGAACCATAGGTCCAGGAATCGACGCACACGACGACTGAAATGTGCCGGCGCCCCGTCATGTTGGAACCACATGCGTTGTCTTGTAGGGAGCCGGACGTCCTCCATCAAACCTGGCAATGCTCTGGCGAGGAAATGGTAATATTGCCTGCCGTTTAATGGCCTAGGTAGCAGATACGGCCCAATTAAACAGTCCCCACCAACACCGACCCACACATTAACGAAGAACCGCACTTGATGAGCGCTAGTAACTGTGGCATGTGCTTTATCCTCACTCAAAACATGCGAATTGTGCGTATTGAAGACTCCATCATGCCCGAACGTTGCTTGTGAAAATTACTTTCATTCTTAAGTTTTCCTCCTCGCCGGCCGGAGTGGCCGAGCGGTCCTAGGCGCTACAGTCTGGAACTGCACGACCGCTACAGTCGCAGGTTCGAGTCCTGCCTCGGGCATGGATGTGTGTGATGTCCTTAGGTTAGTTAGGTTTAAGTAGTTCTAAGTTCTAGGGGACCGATGACCTCAGAAGTTAAGTCCCATAGTGCTCAGAGCCATTTGAACCATCTCAGTCGCTGAGTTGGATGATTGTGGGTTACCGACAGACTGACATGCGACCTCCGGCCAGCCGTTGTGCTGTCATAGAGGTGAAGTAGCATCAAATGACGTACCCGTACCTGTTATCCGAGCTCAGCTCGACATCATATCCAGCCAAGTTAGAGCCGTGAGCCGTTGTTGCTGACAGAGGTGACAGGTCTGTGTACTAAATTTCGCACTTTATAAAACACCTAATCATCTACAAATTCCAGTACGTAATCTTCCAGATCCATTGTGTAGACACAATATGTAAAATTCCATTATTGACTATACTATCAGCAGTATAATTGGTTCAAATGGCTCTGAGCACTATGGGACTTAACATCTGTGGTCATCAGCCCCATAGATCTTAGAACTACTTAAACCTAACTAACCTAAGGACATCACACACATCCATGCCCGAGGCAGGATTCGAACCTGCGACCGTAGCGGTCGCGCGGCTCCAGACTGTAGCGCCTAGAACCGCTAGGCCACTCCGGCCGGCTGACTTAATTGTTTTGAACTTTTCTCTGCTGCCACTGTTTTGTATTGGAAGGGTACAGAGTGGTGCTATATCATGTATAAATCAATTATTGTTATTCTGCATGGACAACGATCTCCAATAGCGCTGGTAATTCAACTCGCAGAAATCTGTGCTACACAGCACCAGCATATGAGTCTTGTCACCGACAATTCCATTTACAATTCCATTTACCAACCATTTTTTAAGAACAACAATTATTGGTAGTTCTTCAAGACATAGAATTAGGAGTTAAGTAAATTGTCTACATGTGTCTAACAATAAATTTTTTTATAAAGAAAAATAAATTCACATATTCCTACAGCAGGAAGTACTGGTCAAAACCTGAAGAGAAGTTCCTGTAATGTCCGGAAACTTACACCTGTTGAGATACGGCCGTTCTGTCCTCTAATTTCCATCTGTGTGTTACGTAGAAGTAGACACTATAGACAGTGCTGCATGAGGTTACCACGCATACATACTTCAGTCATTCTTCACTCTTTCAAATACACCCGGCTCAATTCGAATTGCGCCATGTACGTTTGTCACAGGTTCCTATAACGTCTGCACTTTGTCGACGAGTTCGGCATAGACCAATGTTTTTGAATATCCCAACAACCAGAAATACAACGGATTTAGGTCCGGTGAATGGGGAGGCCATGCTGCTGGATCTCAATGAAAAGTTGTTGTGGGGTAAAAAACGGTGTGGAACTACATCATGTATAAGTCAGTCATTGTCGTTCTGCAAGGATAACTATCTCCAATAATGCTGGTAATTCATAGCGCAGAAATCGATTACACACAGCACCAGCATATAAGACTGTCACCGACAATTCCAGCACATTCACTGATACTGAAGCAATTCTCTTGCCCCACCTTCACGACTGATCGAGGATTTGCATCTGCCCATATGTGCGTATTGTGGTAAATTACCATGCTATCTCTTGTAACGGCCTGCACCACGGAATACTACACATTACTCGTTGCATGTAAAAAAGCCCACATATCAACAGGTATTAGTTAACGGAAATTTTTACTCTAGTTTTGACCAATACTGTCGCCTGCAGGAATGTGAATCGTTTCCTTTATCGAGCGAGACTGCCAAACTCTACGTACATTTATGAGTGTACTAATAAAATAGTGCTATACTAAGAGTAAGAGGTGGCATGAGCCCCCTCTCATATTTCTATCTTACTCTAATTCGGTTTTCCTCTCTCCTCTCTCGCTGCTCTGGACAGCCTGCCTTCCGTTGGCTGTCTAATATACTTTTATTTGATTGTAACTGTCTGACGAAGTTGCTGAAGTTTCGACTTCAACGTAACTTTCCGAGTACGGTTGTCAATTGAGTGTTCTGCGTACAAGCGGCCTACGTTGTCTGTCTTGAGCAATTTTGGCTAAAGTTGACTATATCGGAGTTACTGTGTGACTTCGCTTGTTAAAATCAATCACTGTACCGTCAGTGATTGTGTGGCGAACCTTCTTCGTCTCCCTCAGAGGCGCATTTGTATTGATAGGAAGTTTTTAGTCTGGAACAACCAGACCAGGATAATTTGTTTCGGGCTATACTCGCGACATTATCATCACCACGACGGGACGTCGAAGCAACCAGCCATCGCCTCCGGTACACCAGATCGTGTCCTTGCAGTTAAGAAGACAGTTTGGTAATGTATGTCCGCAGCACCGACAGATTAGGGAATTTTGCTCTGTGATAATCAGAGCTCAGCAGAGCGCGCCTGTTCCCATCTTTTCTTACGTGGTTCTGTCTTGGATGTTTATTGTTTGACTTGTCACTACTGTAGTAGCAATTAATGTTGGGTTGGCTGGGTGTTTCTCTTAAGATCTGAATTACAAGGAATTGGTTCAACATACCACTTGGTCATAAACGCCACAAGCTATTTTATGGACAACTTCACCTTCACAACCTTTTTTTGAGTATCCAATTAGACGTATTGTAAATGTTTCATGTGTTTTGTTTATTATTTTGAGTTTAGTCATAATAAATAAAATTGTTATTTTGGACAGAACTTTCATCCTGTGGATCGGTAAAGCAGCCCTATCATTTCTCACTACGTTAATGAAACTTTCCTTTATCTAATTAATTTCTATCAAATTAAATTATTGCAGGCGCCAAACTCTTTTCTACTCCACTTGCAGGGTCGATTACAGTCAGTTCGCGTTTCTTCTTAATCCATGTGCAACAGCAAAAGTCGGAGTTAGAAAAGGGGGGGCTTAGAGCCTTATTTCCGTATGAAGATTCCAGAAGAATTTAGTGTTAAATACACTGCTAGCCCCGGCACCTCGCAAGAGTGATTTTTAATGCAATATTGGGAGGGGGGATAGTTAGAAGCTGAAAAGAAGTATGCACGAAAGATCGTGCGGTGTGCGCGATCGTGTATGCTGGCCTTTTACACTGTCCACATTGATACGGATCGTCAGCTAACGCCACGCGGAACTATCAGCGTGCTTACGCATGGTCTCCACTGAACCTCAGGAGTTGCGCACAAGGCCGACGGTGGGGCTCACTTATCTTGTCACCAAGCACGGTCCTCCTCGAACCCCCACACATTCACGAACGTTGTTCTCCAGTACATAATTTTCGAAAGGTAACTAGATCACTCCGTACATCTGTGTTATAGGAGTTGGTGATGTTTACATTTTGACAATTTTTCGAAGACAAATTGACTTCGATTGCGATAGCCATATAAGTTCGTTTTTAACCCGTACTGACGAGGCAGAAACTGCGTTTAAATTCGCACCTGGATCTTGTGACACGTCGCGCTTTGTGATGCAGCTCACATTGACACGGTAGTGCTGCAGAGGTACGGTGCAGCGTTTTCTGTCGCGCTGCCGCCTCTTCGTTGCAGACCGTATCTTACAGCACGCTATGCACTGCTCCGTAAGAAATGTGGTATATTGAAGTTATCTTTAAAGCTGAAAGCAGAGTTACATCTAATTCAAGTCTAGACTAAGTAGATTTTAAATAGTGAAGGTACGCAAAGCTGCACTGCACTCGAGGCTGCAGACACAATCATACATAATTATGGGAAAGAAATTTTGCCTCAGATTGTAATTCAACGGTCTTCATTTTATTTTCCATTAACGATTTCAAAGCTTCCAACTTCATCACCATTTGTCAAACCAGGTGCATGCTGTAACATACATATCACACTTAATTTTGATATAGAGGGTGATTCCGTTGCCCCTACGTATGGGCTTTATGCTGCCAGCAATGCCTTCAACAACCACGCGCGAGAATGTCATACTCTCGCTCGCTACACGCAAAACATAGTCTTGCAGAAAAAATAAACAGGACCTTTTTGTAGGAAATTTGATGCAGTTAAATTTTATACTGGGATCCTTTTTCGCTGGAGGCTACAGTTTTCGAGTTATTCATGAAAAACGTACATATTTCAAGATTACTTTTGTACGTTTTCTTGAACAATTCTAAAACCACGCCCTCTGGTGAAAACGTATCCCAGTCCAACATTTAACTACATCAAATTTTCTACAAAAAAAGTCCTATACAATTTAGCTGTGGGACTAATACACTCCTGGAAATGGAAAAAAGAACACATTGACACCGGTGTGTCAGACCCACCATACTTGCTCCGGACACTGCGAGAGGGCTGTACAAGCAACGATCACACGCACGGCACAGCGGACACACCAGGAACCGCGGTGTTGGCCGTCGAATGGCGCTAGCTGCGCAGCATTTGTGCACCGCCGCCGTCAGTGTCAGCCAGTTTGCCGTGGCATACGGAGCTCCATCGCAGTCTTTAACACTGGTAGCATGCCGCGACAGCGTGGACGTGAACCGTATGTGCAGTTGACGGACTTTGAGCGAGGGCGTATAGTGGGCATGCGGGAGGCCGGGTGGACGTACCGCCGAATTGCTCAACACGTGGGGCGTGAGGTCTCCACAGTACATCGATGTTGTCGCCAGTGGTCGGCGGAAGGTGCACGTGCCCGTCGACCTGGGACCGGACCGCAGCGACGCACGGATGCACGCCAAGACCGTAGGATCCTACGCAGTGCCGTAGGGGACCGCACCGCCACTTCCCAGCAAATTAGGGACACTGTTGCTCCTGGGGTATCGGCGGGGACCATTCGCAACCGTCTCCATGAAGCTGGGCTACGGTCCCGCACACCGTTAGGCCGTCTTCCGCTCACGCCCCAACATCGTGCAGCCCGCCTCCAGTGGTGTCGCGACAGGCGTGAATGGAGGGACGAATGGAGACGTGTCGTCTTCAGCGATGAGAGTCGCTTCTGCCTTGGTGCCAATGATGGTCGTATGCGTGTTTGGCGCCGTGCAGGTGAGCGCCACAATCAGGACTGCATACGACTGAGGCACACAGGGCCAACACCCGGCATCATGGTGTGGGGAGCGATCTCCTACACTGGCCGTACACCACTGGTGATCGTCGAGGGGACACTGAATAGTGCACGGTACATCCAAACCGTCATCGAACCCATCGTTCTACCATTCCTAGACCGGCAAGGGAACTTGCTGTTCCAACAGGACAATGCACGTCCGCATGTATCCTGTGCCACCCAACGTGCTCTAGAAGGTGTAAGTCAACTACCCTGGCCAGCAAGATCTCCGGATCTGTCCCCCATTGAGCATGTTTGGGACTGGATGAAGCGTCGTCTCACGCGGTCTGCACGTCCAGCACGAACGCTGGTGCAACTGAGGCGCCAGGTGGAAATGGCATGGCAAGCCGTTCCACAGGACTACATCCAGCATCTCTACGATCGTCTCCATGGGAGAATAGCAGCCTGCATTGCTGCGAAAGGTGGATATACACTGTACTAGCGCCGACATTGTGCATGCTCTGTTGCCTGTGTCTATGTGCCTGTGGTTCTGTCAGTGTGATCATGTGATGTATCTGACCCCAGGAATGTGTCAATAAAGTTTCCCCTTCCTGGGACAATGAATTCACGGTGTTCTTATTTCAATTTCCAGGAGTGTAGTTTGCACATAGCGAAGCTCAGAATATGAAAATATTGCTCGCAGTATTTTAAGGCAATACAGGATGCATAAAACCCGTAGGTATAGGCCGCTGCATCACCCCGTGCACCAAATCGACGTGTGGTGTGTACGTTGTAGTGTGCACCTGGTGTGACAGTGGACGCTTTTGTAGGACAAGTGACATCAACAATTTAATTGCCATGTCAGAGAAAGTTTCTTTCCACAAATTATCCATACAGCTGCGTTTCCTATTCCACCATCTACGGTGGAAAGCTACAATCGTATATGCTGTGGTATATTTATCTATACGACAGGTATTCCATCTTCTGTTTGTAGTGTAAAAACGTTATTCACAAATCAGCATCAAGTACTATTCCCGGCAGTAATATATTAACTGCAGTCTAAAGAAAAAGTAAGTACAGACAAGTTTAATAATGCTCTATATACCCACTTTCTAATGTGAAAGGGAGAAGTGATTTTAAAAGATAATGCCATATAGGACTCTTTGTCTCTTTTTGTTGACCACTTCTAAGCAGATTCAATTCAGTTTGCAAGTGATTGATGGAAACAAATTTAAGGTGCCTCTAGTGATTTTTTGGACCGTCGATTCACGATAATTCCTATTCTGTTTTCAGTGTCGTTAAAGGGATTCTAAATCGAAATAAAATAATCGCAGGCCTTTCTGAAGTAAATTTAAATTCATTTCTCGTCTAGATTAATCTGCTGAATGAACTTACGTTTTCAGTATAGGCATCTTTCTAAATTCATCTCGTTTACCTACCGAGTTGTTTTTGTGAGAGTTTTCAACATTGAGTTTTCAGCTTCTTAAATTTGCCACTGCCGTTTCTGATCATAGACCTAAACGTCTCCCATATAAACGTCTCCAACCATATTTCTTTTTTCCTTTTATATAACAGTTTACAATAATTCTTCTGTCCAGGCAGCATTTTATTCGTAATAGGCCACTTTTCCCCCACATCGATATGTTGTCCGTCTCTGAGGACAGCAAGGGGTCCTAAAACATTGAATCAAAATGCATATTGTCTTCTCTATCTTCAGTGTGTGTTCATTACTTTGTTCGTCGTCTTTCACTGTCACATTCTGAGGAGTCATTGGCACCGGTAATTATTCACTGTGACTAAAAGGTCGCATAGCGGAGGGAAAATTGGGATACTGAATATTTTGCTTTTGTTTTTGGTATGTTTCCAATATTTTCAAAAGACAGAAATGACACTCTGTTGTGTATTCCGTTGCTTCTCTTCAAATAATGGAAACAGAAAAAACATATGAACGTATGACGTGATCCCTTTGATCAGTCTGTCTGCAGCGTAGCACATGTAAAATAGCTGATGTGTGTGTGTGTGTGTGTGTGTGTGTGTGTGTGTGTGTGTGTGTGTGAGGGGGGGGGGGGGGAGGTATTTATTGTCCTGGTCTCCAACTTTACATTAAATGTGAAGTTCTTAACACATCTTTTCAGGAGAGCTAATTTTGTTTCAGAATTAGATATCCACAGATATAACAAAAAAGTTGTGCCACCAACAGTTTCGAGGCATTTATTCTGAATCAACGGAAAGCAAGAAGTGTCACGAACCTAGGACAACAAAGAGTCCTTTCCAGCAAATGTATTCGGAACTGTAAATACTGATACGCAAGTACCAACTAGCAAACCACAATGCGATTCTGCAGATTGGAATATGACTAACTGGCAGCATTGCTAGACCTGCGTCATTTCCTGGAGGCGAATTTCCGAAATGACTGTCACTTATAGCAAGTACTCGTACATAATTTGTTTGTTTGTTTTGTTACATGTGGAGCAAAATAGAATTCAGTCCAACAGAATAAGCGAAGTGCAGTGTTTTCAAGGATTTCGGTAGAGGGGGAGGGCGGCCGGACAAGCCGCAAGAAAATTGGACTTTATAAATAAAAACCGATTTCGTTTTCGAATACAGCACCACAACGGTGTTTAAAATGTCTTTCACATTTTTTGTCACGGAAACTCTGTTGGCCAATGTAATTGAAGAGTTAGGTCTTTGTCAGGCGACGTATGATTGTGACTGACGCAAGCTGATGTTTCGCAGTGACGTGCTCAAGTCTTAAATGTGTTGTCGCCACGATATATTTCGTGCGCCGAACAATTGCATCCATGTAAGTTCCAGAATCCACATGAAATTATAGGAGTTAGTCTAAAGGATAATTTAAGAAAGTAAAGTCTGCAGCGACCGTGAGATGGATCCGTAAGTTTTTCTTTAACTAAAAGCCATGGCGTACTCTGTAACCGAGCCAGAATTTACTGCCGTGAAACATTATGTCAAACTGTGGTGTCAGCAGACTCCATTACCTCCTCCACAGAGGCAGCACCTTTCTCCTAGGTAGCACTTGTCTGGCACAACTTCACTACTGAACAGCAAAGGCGCTGGAGTTTTTCACATAGCAACCGCATCGCCCCAGAGGCAGCGGGGATTGTAGGAACACTCCGTTCCATACATACTGACTCCGGGTAAATACAAGCTTGTAAATCGTTAGAACAAAAGCATTACTTGCCAGTAACGCTTCTTTAGTCGTAAAGCCTGTAGTATATCCAAAGTCTTTAGACTATGGCTTTATCATCTACAGCAATAAACGCTGTTGCCGTATCGGTAGGATTTCCTTCCGATTCACTGCATGTGACAGTGTCAGTGTCTGCCCACTTTTTTGACACTGTTTTCAAGTCCAACCTGTCGCATTAAATCGTCTTCGAATACTTTTCCGTACACACACGCTTTAGTCGAGTTGTCTTTTGTGCAATTTCCTGTCAGTCTCTTAAAAACGTTAAACGAAAGATTATTGATATTTCTTTCTGATATATATTGCTCGATTATGTTCCTAATCAGTTCGATTGGCTTCAGATCGCAGTTAGAGCAAAGCAGTCATACGATTTTCTTTTAAGAATTTCTCCAGCGTGCACATGGGTTTAAGTTGATTTGCCCTACCATATTCTAGCAGTCATAGTGAGTTCTTCGTGTTTCTCTTCTTTACGGAACTTCAGAATCTTATATGTGAGTTTTCTGGTCTGTGATTGTGTCATCTGCAGCGCTTTCTTTGGGGGCCCCTCCATTCTCCAAATTTAGCGATCTATACAGGGTGTTACAAAAAGGTACGGCCAAACTTTCAGGAAACATTCCTCACACACAAATAAAGAAAAGATGTTATGTGGACATGTGTACGGAAACGCTTAATTTCAATGTTAGAGCTCATTTTATTACTTCTTTTCAAATCACATTAATCATGGAATGGAAACACAGCAACAGAACGTACCAGCGTGACTTCAAACACTTTGTTACAGGAAATACAGGGTGTTACAAATAGGTACGGCCAAACTTTCAGGAAACATTCCTCACATACAAATAAAGAAAAGATGTTATGTGGACATGTGTACGGAAACGCTTAATTTCCATGTTAGAGCTCATTTTAGTTTCGTCAGTATGTACTGTACTTCCTCGATTCACCGCCAGCTGGCCCAATTGAAGGAAGGTAATGTTGACTTCGGTGCTTGTGTTGACATGCGACTCATTGCTCTACAGTACCAGCATCAAGCACATCAATACGTAGCATCAACAGGTTAGTGTTCATCACGAATGTGGTTTTCTTCATTCCAACGTGATCAAATTGTAAATTTTCATCATCAACATGTGTGGGCTGACGAGAATCCGCACGCAGTTGTGCAATCACGTCATCAACACAGATTTTCTGTGAACGTTTGGGCAGGCATTGTTGGTGATGTCTTGATTGGGCCCCATGTTCTTCCACCTACGCTCAATGGAGCACGTTATCATGATTTCATACGGGATACTCTACCTGTGCTGCTAGAACATGTGCCTTTACAAGTACGATACAACATGTGGTTCATGCACGATGGAGCTCATACACATTTCAGTCGAAGTGTTCGTACGCTTTTCAACAACAAATTCGGTGACCGATGGATTGGTAGAGGCGGACTAATTCCATGGCCTCCACGCTCTCCTGACCTCAACCCTCTTGACTTTCATTTATGGGGGCATTTGTGAAGCTCTTGTCTACGCTACCCCGGTACCAAATGTAGAGACTCTTCGTGCTCGTATTGTGGACGGCTGTGATACAATACGCCATTCTCCAGGGCTGCATCAGCGCATCAGGGATTCCATGCGACGGAGGGTGGATGCATGTATCCTCGCTAACGGAGGACATTTTGAACATTTCCTGTAACAAAGTGTTTGAAGTCACGCTGGTACGTTCTGTTGCTGTGTGTTTCCATTCGATGATTAATGTGGTTTGAAAAGAAGTAATAAAATGAGCTCTAACATTGAAAGTAAGCGTTTCCGGACACATGTCCACATAACATATTTTATTTCTTTGTGTGTGAGGAATGTTTCCTGAACGTTGGGCCGTACCTTTTTGTAACACCCTGTATATGGTGTAGTGGGAGAAATGTTTACTATTCGGGATATGACAGGAACGATCATTTGACGCGAAAAAGTCCAGTAAACATTGGCTCCAAAATGTATAACTTAAGACCTATGAGCACGTCATCTTCGGCGCTTTGAAACTAACGTCTTCTATTGCAAGCTTTTTACCTTCAATATTGGAGGTAATATTGACCAGAACAAGAAAAAAATTGTCTAGTAAATATGGACTCTAAAATGCATACCATATGAACTGTGGGCAGGTGTTCAACAGAAAAAATGTTTTTCACAGTAGCGAAGATGAATAAGTGCTTGTAGTTTTTAAAATATGCACTTTTAGCCCATGTTTGCACGATATTTTTCTCTTGTTTTGGCCCATACCACCATTTCTCAAAACATGGAAAGAAAAGAACTTGCAGTAGAAGATATTTGTTTCACAGTATCGAAGACGAGGTGCTCATAGCTCTTAAGGTATACATTTTAGAGCCCATTTTTACTACAATTTTTTGCTCCGAATGATCGTTCTTGTCATATCCCTGAATAATGAGCATTTCTCTAGGGACACCCTGTATGATGTGAATACTGCTGTGCACATAAACATTGGCTTGTATACATTGAATGTTTCTAATGGTCAGGAGACCGCAATATTATCTGATCGGTAGTATTTGCTTGTTCATTTAGCATTATCTAGGGTACACGTGTAGCCTCCTACATCTACATCTACATTTATACTCCGCAAGCCACCGAACGGTGTGTGGCGGAGGGCACTTTACGTGCCACTGTCATTACCTCCCTTTCCTGTTCCAGTCGCGTATGGTCCGCGGGAAGAACGACTGCCGGAAAGCTTCCGTGCGCGGTCGAATCTTTCTAATTTTACATTCGTGCACTCCTCGGGAGGTATAAGTAGGGGGAAGCAATATATTCGATACCTCATCCAGAAACGCACCCTCTCGAAACCTGGACAGCAAGTTACACCGCGATGCAGAGCGCCTCTCTTGCAGAGTCTGCCACTTGAGTTTGTTAAACATCTCCGTAACGCTATCACGCTTACCAAATAACCCTGTGGCGAAACGCGCCGCTCTTCTTTGGATCTTCTGTATCTCCTTGTCAACCCGACCTGTTACGGATCCCACACTGATGATGAAATAGGTCGAACGAGTGTTTTGTAAGCCACCTACTTTGTTGATGGACTACATTTTCTAAGGACTCTCCCAATGAATCTCAACCTGGCACCTGCCTTACCAACAATTAATTTTATATGATCATTCCACTTCAAATCGTTCCGTACGCATACTCCCAGATATTTTACAGAAGTAACTGCTACCAGTGTTTGTTCCGCTATCCTATAATCATACAATAAAGGATCCTTCTTTCTATGTATTCGCAATACATTACATTTGTCTATGTTGAGGGTCAGTTGCCACTCCCTGCACCAAGTGCCTATCCGCTGCAGATCTTCCTGCATTTCGCTGCAATTTTCTAATGCTGCAACTTCTCTGTATACTACAGCATCATCCGCGAAAAGCCGCATGGAACTTCCGATACTATCTACTAGGTCATTTATATATATTGTGAAAAGCAATGGTCCCATAAGACTTCCCTGTGGCACGCTAGAGGTTACTTTAACGTCTGTAGACGTCTCTCCATTGAGAACAACATGCTGTGTTCTGTTTGCTAAAAACTCTTCAATCCAGCCACACAGCTGGTCTGATTTTCCGTAGGCTCTTACTTTGTTTATCAGGCGACGGTGCGGAACTGTATCGAACGTCTTCCGGAAGTCAAGGAAAATGGCATCTACCTTCTGCCACTCACCACTTGCATCAGAGCAGGATTTCAAAGAAAACTTAAAACCATAGCTACAGTCATTGACCTGTCAGCGGCCGACGATACGATGGGAAGAGAAGGCGCGATATACAAGATTACTCATGTAATTTCTGACAAACCAGCCGCTCGACTAATCGACGTCGTGTCAAACGAGCGAGTGTTCCAAGTAATCATCGAATGCGACATTAACTTCACAGAACTATTAAAGAACAATCTATTGTAGGAATCAGTACTTGCTCCACTTCTCTTTAGTTGTACGTATGCCGAAAACAAAATGAAGGAAGTTTGGCTACGCCGACGACTAGGTAGTTGGAACAAGGTGTAACTCAATTAAACAGAAGAAATCCTAAGAACGAACCTAGGTGAAAAAGCAAAACATTTTCGCAAGAGAAGCCTTCACTCAAACGCCATCAAAACGTTTTTGACCTTCCACCAAAATAATAAACTCGTCGAAAGAAACTCAAACTATAATTTGAAAACACGACACTAACAGTAAAGAACCAAATCACTTGGGTGTAGCCGTTGACAGAACTCTTGCTTTCAAAAAGCATCTAACAAAATCAAACTAAAAACTGGAAACAAGAAATAATATTATCTGAAAGCATCAGCACTCACCCTACATTCTTCTTCTCATGGTTTTGTCTTCTCAACAGCCGAATATTGTGCTGCTATTTGGAAAACGAACCCTCAAGCACAAGAAATAGATGTCCAGCTACATAACACCATGAAAATGATTTCTGGAGTTACCAAGCTAGCTCCTACGGAATGGCTAACAGTAATAAGCGATATTCCACCCTTCCTTCAGCCTGTTTACGCTGATACCCTTTGCTACCCTCAATTTCAGTCCCTCTCTCGCCCATGAGTATTTGGACACTAACTTTGGCTACAATAACAGCCTTAACATATGACCAAATTTGTTTTCGGGGTTTGGGTTTTGTGAGCGATCCTTCGCTAATATTCTGCTGCGGTAATTCCTCTCGGTTCCTTTAGCAGTTTCTTTACAGTGACTGTAAACCATGAAGGGTTACTCTCATCGTGAACTTTACTGTTAGGAACATATCAAGTGTTCCGTCACCTATCCTTTTAAATTTGAGTCACAGTTCTTCTATATGCTTCTTTCTAGAGCTAAATATTTCAAGTTAGTCATGGAAATGACACACTGTTTCCTCTTTATATAGTTTGTTGAGCCTATAACTCTTTCTGATTGTTTTAGTTGCCTTTTGTAGAGTGGCAATCTTTGTTGCCACAACTGCCCTTGGTTTTAAGTCGAGTGGAAGAACTGAACCTGAGACTTCGAAAATTAGCTAGGATAAGCTAGACTGTAACTTCCTGGACTTGGGCCTAGAGCTGAGAATTGTAGTGTGCCCTTAAATGGGTCAGGTGTTCACCATTAGCCAACCCTTTTGATATACACTTATATGTTCCCCCAAAAGCTTTCTGACAAATTTCAGGTTTTATCGAGCTTTCTGTATCAGCTATTATGTTAGCCCCATTGCTTTTTAGGAGTGCTTCAAACTCCCTTTTTGTAGATGCTGTGGCAGTTAATCACTAGGATTTTAATACTTTCGCCTATAGATGGCATTTCTTGTATCTTATACTAACACTTTTGGGTCACCCACAAGTACCGTTGCTGGACTGGATGGAGAGTCTCCTAATCTAAAACTTCTGTCTGTCGCCGGAGTGACCCAAGAATGTCCTCGGAGCCAAGACGAAAGGCACTGTTTGCTTCAATGTGCGCCACAATCTGCAGTTGGTTGCATTCTTTTCCCTCTTCAACATGGTGATGGGTATATCACTCTGAGTTATCCTTCCTCCCTGTCTCCCCTGTGCACAGCACCTACCCCTAGCATGGACACGTCATTCATGGTCAAGCAGACGAGTAGTGATGGTATCCACAGAACAGAAATAGTACTTGTGACGCGTTTGGTATCCCTGGTACAGGGCTGTCGGGAAGCCTCCCAAAACACCCATTCGCAACATCTTCCAATCACCTGACAGTAGTAAAGGCGATTTCCAGATGTTTACGAGCAGCAACTAACTCATCCCCTGTTCGAGAACAGCATTCACAATGGGGCTGCATTTGGATGGTGCAAAGTTTTACGCAGCAGTTAACAAAGAAACTTAAGATTAATTTTGCTAATTCTCTTTTAATTTCTGGATCTATTAAGTTAAAAGAACTGAAGCCGTTAGTACATGAAATGAGATTTTCATCAGGGCAATTGAAAAATCCGGGAAAAAAGTTACTAAACTTGAAACTTTAGAGTTTGTATGAGCTAACAAACTCGAAGCTAGCGTTAATTTACGACAAATGAGATAATACACTCTCCTGCTGAAAGGAAAAAGTAAATGTGATATGATATTATAGTTATAATATGATGGAGTAACTATAAATCACAAAATGCCGGCCGGCCAGAGTGGCCGAGCGGTTCTAGGCGCTTCAGTCTGGAGCCGCGCGACCGCTACGGTCGCAGGTTCGAATCCTGCCTCGGGCATGGATGTGTGTGATGTCCTTAGGTTAGTTAGGTTTAAGTAGTTCTAAGTTCTAGGGGACTGATGTCCTCAGCTGTTAAGTCCCATGGTGCTCAGAGCCATTTGAACCATTTCAACAAAATGCCGATTTACTACGAAATATGCTACAATCAACAATTTAATCTCCGAAAATACTAAAAAAAAGTACTTTTGTTCACATTGACACTCACTGAAGTTCGGGAGCCCGAATCTTTGAACGATGAAATTATTACTAAAATTGTATAAAGCATAAATGTTGATTAAGACTGACACTATAATACAAAATACGTTTTTCGTGGCACTCAGCGTTCGAAAATATACAATATATCACGAAATAAGAACAAGTTTGATACAATAAATATGCAAAGCACATTTAAATTTTGGAATTAAGTTTGCGAGGAGAATTTATCTGACACACGCAAATTTACTCGGACGCAAAGGAAATACGAGAAGTCAGCTTATACACGTAAATAAACGAACAAGTTACATGGATTTTACACTTATCTGTTTTCGTGACACTTTGGACACCAGCGTGCCAAATGAATGTTGTAGCGTCAGTTTATCTCACTAAAACGACGTAAAGAACTTCCATTCCGTACTGAAATTTTTCTGTACGAGGGGCTAACCGTACTATGACATCAGCAAAACGTAGGTTGTTCAGATATGTTCCAATAACACTACCTCCTTCTTTGTTTTCGCAGTTTAAGGATCTGAAAACATCCTCCAGCACTACTTGGAATTGCTTCTACGATATCACATGTCCTTATGTGAATCGTCTTCCAGTTCTGAAATTCTTCGGCTGGAAATGAACACTGAACTACAGTCCTGGAAATGGAAAAAAGAACACATTGCCACCGGTGTGTCAGACCCACCATACTTGCTCCGGACACTGCGAGAGGGCTGTACAAGCAATGATCACACGCACGGCACAGCGGACACACCAGGAACCGCGGTGTTGGCCGTCGAATGGCGCTAGCTGCGCAGCATTTGTGCACCGCCGCCGTCAGTGTCAGCCAGTTTGCGTGGCATACGGAGCTCCATCGCAGTCTTTAACACTGGTAGCATGCCGCGACAGCGTGGACGTGAACCGTATGTGCAGTTGACGGACTTTGAGCGAGGGCGTATAGTGGGCATGCGGGAGGCCGGGTGGAAGTACCGCCGAATTGCTCAACACGTGGGGCGTGAGGTCTCCATAGTACATTGATGTTGTCGCCAGTGGTCGGCGGAAGGTGCACGTGCCCGTCGACCTGGGACCAGACCGCAGCGACGCACGGATGCACGCCAAGACCGTAGGATCCTACGCAGTGCCGTAGGGGACCGCACCGCCACTTCCCAGCAAATTAGGGACACTGTTGCTCCTGGGGTATCGGCGAGGACCATTCGCAACCGTCTCCATGAAGCTGGGCTACGGTCCCGCACACCGTTAGGCCGTCTTCCGCTCACGCCCCAACATCGTGCAGCCCGCCTCCAGTGGTGTCGCGACAGGCGTGAATGGAGGGACGAATGGAGACGTGTCGTCTTCAGCGACGAGAGTCGCTTCTGCCTTGGTGCCGATGATGGTCGTATGCGTGTTTGGCGCCGTGCAGGTGAGCGCCACAATCAGGACTGCATACGACCGAGGCACACAGGGCCAACACCCGGCATCATGGTGTGGGGAGCGATCTCCTACACTGGCCGTACACCACTGGTGATCGTCGAGGGGACACTGAATAGTGCACGGTACATCCAAACCGTCATCGAACCCATCGTTCTACCATTCCTAGACCGGCAAGGGAACTTGCTGTTCCATCAGGGCAATGCACGTCCGCATGTATCCCGTGCCACCCAACGTGCTCTAGAAGGTGTAAGTCAACTACCCTGGCCAGCAAGATCTCCGGATCTGTCCCCCATTGAGCATGTTTGGGACTGGATGAAGCGTCGTCTCACGCGGTCTGCACGTCCAGCACGAACGCTGGTCCAACTGAGGCGCCAGGTGGAAATGGCATGGCAAGCCGTTCCACAGGACTACATCCAGCATCTCTACGATCGTCTGCATGGGAGAATAGCAGCCTGCATTGCTGCGAAAGGTGGATATACACTGTACTAGTGCCGACATTGTGCATGCTCTGTTGCCTGTGTCTATGTGCCTGTGGTTCTGTCAGTGTGATCATGTGATGTATCTGACCCCAGGAATGTGTCAATAAAGTTTCCCCTTCCTGGGACAATGAATTCACGGTGTTCTTATTTCAATTTCCAGGAGTGTATATATTCTTCAGCACACTGTACTATGATTGGTAAAATAAATGTCTTGTTTCCTAATGGTTGTTAATGTAAAGTTCATTTAAACAGAGTCAAAACCATCTCAAAGTCCAAGAACGCGACGCCCAGTGGTACGTCATATTTATTGTTCCTGTCGAATTTCGACTACGGCTTGCAAATGGTCCATTATGCTTTATCCACTGCCGATGCCAGCTTTTCCGATTGCTTCACTAAAATTCCAACATGCACTTCTCTCTTCAGTGTGCACAGTGTTGAATCGTTCCCTCATCGTACCATAGAGTCTATCCCAATAGCTTGGGGTCATTTTATTCCGTACTTTGTTGTCATATTAAATGAAACTTTGCTTGTGAAAAGCGCTCGTCCTTCAATACAATACGCTACTTCGGTTATTTTAAAATTTATCACTACTTAAAGCTATAATGAAAAAGCTATTAATATTCACATACCACATGAAATTTCTGCTCGGAATCCCGTATACTAGAAAGAGAGACATTTGACTCACAAAACAGTTTAACTCCAGAAAGTGAACAGTTCAGCTGAAAGAATTGTCTCTTAGTGATGCGTGGTGTAAACGGCTGCGTTTCCTTGCTCACTGGACACGAACGTAGCCTATTGCACTCGATCTCAGCCGTAAACATCGGGGTCTGTGCCGTCAATTTGAATTCAGTTGGGTGCAGCGTCCCATCTAAAGCACGCAAATTCGAGTTATCATGAGGCGTGAAGAGTCACATTTCCTACTGCAGCAACCGACGTTCTCGCCTCTCCAGGCGAGGTAATTATATCATGCTGCTGAGGTAGACCAATCGCCAATCGTAAAAGACATCTCATGTCTCCAACATCGGAATTTGGTGATCAAGTGAAGAAGTACTAGTAACGCTATCTGCATTATGTTATGAAGACGCGGGATACAACTACCTCATTGGAGTTCCTAAGGTCGTACAATTTTTTCAGTCGCTCAAAATCCCCTTTCCCCTTCTCTCCCTCTCCCTCTCCCTCACCCTCTCCCTCTCCCTCTCCCTCTCCCCCTCCTGGAGAGGGGCTCCATCTTCCGATACACGGGAGAACTGTGCTGCGAAAATGAGGAAAAATGGTATTAACAAAAGAGAACTGTTCCCGCAGATTGCTTCTGATCTGTAAACAGTGTCTTAGTAGAGGAACAAAACCGGTTCATTTCGATTCTCTCGCAAAACAGATTGTACAGTTAGCTAAGTGGGTACTAAAATTTCTCTGTGATACACCGCTTATAGCGTGGATTGGAAAGAGCTTGCAAACGGAAACCATGAAGGAACGGAAAGTGAAGGGTCTGTGCTTCAACAAGGCCATGTAATGTTCCATAAGTTATATGCAGCTCTATTGCTAATGTTACAGGTGGTAGCTTTTTAAGACAGATACTGACCTCGCCTCTGCTGAAAAAGAGCGAAATTCTCTCATAAATCGAGATGTGAGATAAATATAATTGATCAGGGGCCTATAATTTAAGGTGTAACAGATAAACCTCCAAATATATTTAAATAACTATGACAGACTTTGATATTTGATGCAGAAAAGACGTATGACCATTAAAGAGTAGATCTGCCCATTCCATATATGCAGATCAATTAACACAAGAAACACACCATCTCACTGGAGTTATAACAGAGATGAAAGTCTTGCACAGTAATGACAGAAGAAATGGCATGTTGTGTCTCCAAGAAGAGTATTTCATGTGGAGAGGCATACAAGTAGAATGGCAAACATATGCTATCAGAAGAACAGTATTCCCACTGGTTAAAGTCAAAAGTATATATATATATATATATATATATATATATATATATATATATATATATATATATATATGCGCCTGTGAACGTGTTTGGCACATACATTGCACATGTCTACTCCTCCCCCACACTCTGTCTGCTTCCCTCTTTCCATCTCTTCCTCCCCACTCTCTCTGGCCACCTCCTCCTCCCCTCTCTTGGTGCATCTTTTCCTCCTCCTCTCCATATTCATCTCCTCCTGCCACATATCCCCGTCAATCTCCATCCCCCTCCCTTCCTCCAGCCCTTCCTCCACGTCTTTCTGTAGTTCTCGCTATATATGTGTGCATCTCCTTACACTACACATATCTTCGTCCCCTCCCTATGTCTAGCTCCTTCTTCCCCTCCGTCCATCTCCTCCCCCTACTTGTACTCATCTCCTCCTCCCTTTCTCTATGTCAATCTATTCCTCCACTGCCTGTCTCTGTTCTGTTCATCTCCTCCTCACCAGACATCTGTCAACTTCGTCCTCACCCCTCTCTCTGTCTCCACCTTTCCCTCCCTCTGTCCCCTCCTTCTTCTCTCTCTGTCCATCTCTTCCTCCCCTCCCTCTCGGTCCCTTCCCCTCTTCATCTGCCCACGCCCTCCTGCCTCCTGTCTCTCTGTCCAGCCCCCTGAGGGCTGATACTAATCATGCCTGCTATTCAGGGTCACCTACATGTCAAGGACTTTAGTTGCCTCTTACGTGTAGGTTGCCCCACAAAGAAGGCTGATGAAGCAGGCAGTACTATTCCTGCTTAAACACACCTGCTGTGCAACGCAGCCTACACATTAGGGGCTGGTAAACTGTTTCTTACCCCTGATGTGAAGGTTGCCCTGCAAAGCACGTCGATAAGGGAGGCCAATACTGTTCCCACGCAACATGCCTGTCATGCAGAGACAACTCATGTGTTAGAGGATGCTTTTCCGATATCTCTGCTCCTATTGCATCTAGGAAGTTATAAACCACACAGTGCTGTCTGTACTCATGCATATTTGGAGCCATATTTGGATGTACTCGATCCAGAGATTTGGGAGGTGGTCCCAGACACACCCAAATACACTCCATTTTATATATGTGGTGTGAAGTTCACCTTCGAACCTACAACAACCCCACTTACCATACCTCCCCATCCCACTGCTACCTTCAGTCTGTTGCAGTTTTCTTGGTCGCTCTCAGTTAACCAAACAGCATGGTCAAGATCAGTGAACAGCTAGTCTATAGCTGCAAGGTTGATTGCAGTGAATAGCAAGTTTGTGACATGCAGTTAAGGGCAAACATATTGAAGAATTTAGAGTCCAGAAATGCTTACACAAGAGGTAATATACAAACTTGAAACATAGGAGATATGAGACCAAGTGCACATCCTATGTCCTCTTCTTTAAATATATCACGTTCACATAAGACAATCGTACAAACATACCGTCGTTTGACTATCAGACACTCCTGTATGAGGTACATAGTAATAAGCATCCCAGGCATGGGGAAACAACTGAAGTAGAAAAATAGTTCATCAGGTCCAGATGAAATCTCAGTTCAGTTTTCAATCAGTATTCTACGGTACTGGACCCTTACTTAGCTTGCATTTATCGCGAATCTCTCGCCCAACGCAAAGTCTCAAGCGACTGGAGGAAAGCGCAGGTGACTCCTGTGTATAAGAGGGGCGAAAGAACAGACACCCAAAATTGGTTCAAATGGCTCTGAGCACTATGGGACTTAACTTTTGAGATCATCAGTCCCCTAGAACTTAGAACTACTTAAAACTAACTAACCTAAGGACATCACACACATCCATGCCCGAGGCAGGATTCGAACCTGCGACCGTAGCGGTCGCGCGGTTCCAGACTGTAGCGCCTAGAACCGCTCGGCCACCACGGCCGGCCACACACACACACACACACACACACACACACACACACACACACACACACACACTTTCTTTTCCATTCCACTTCTTTTCCCCAGCGTTTCTCTTTTTTTAGTCTTTATGAAATTTTTTGTTTTAGTATTTAACTTTGTGGCCGGAAGCCCTTCCTAACGTGCTGTGCTGGTACTGCGAACGGCTGAAAGCAAGGGGAAACTACAGCCGTTATTTTTTCCGAGGGCATGCAGCTTTACTGTATGATTAAATGATGGCGTCCTCTTGGGTAAAATATTCCGGAGGTAAAATAGTCCCCCATTCGGATCTCCGGGCGGGGACTACTCAAGGGGATGTCGTTATCAGGAGAAAGAAAACTGTCGTTATCAGGAGAAAGAAAACTGGCGTTCTACGGATCGGAGCGTGGAATGTCAGATCCCTTAATCGAAATGGCTCTGAGCACTATGGGACTTAACATCTGAGGTCATCAGTCCCCTAGAACTTAGAACTACTTGAACCCAACTAACCTAAGGACATCACACACATCCATGCCCGAGGCAGGATTCGAACCTGCGACTGTAGCGGTCGCGTGATTCAAGACTGTAGCGCCTAGAACGGCTCGGCCACCACAGCCGGCAACACGCAAAATTACGGACCAAAATCCGTAAAATCGGTTTGCTGCAGAATCCTTCATCATATTCTCAGTTCGAATACAATAAATTTTGTTGAGACCGAGAAGCTTACGTCCACGAATCAGCATGGGCTTAGAAAGCATTGCTCGTGCGAAATTCAGCTTGCCCTTTTCTCACATGATATGCTGCGAACTATGAATGAAATGCAACAGGCAATTCCATATTTCTAGATTTTCGGAAAGTGTTTGGCACTGTGCCCCATTGCAGGCTGTTAAAGAAGATAGGAGCATATGGAATAGGTTTACAGGTATGTGAGCGCGCCTCGAAGACTTTTTAGGTTATAGAACCCAGAACGTTGTCCTCGACGGCGTATGTTCATCAGAGATAAGGCTAAAGTCAGCAGTGCCCCATAGAAGTGTGATAGGACCGCTGTTACACTCTACATACATAAATGATTTGGCGGACAGCGTAGGCAGCAATATGCGGTTGTTAGCAGAGTCAAGTCGTTTAAATATCTGGACGAAACGGTGGAAAGCGATTTGAAATGAAACGAGCCTGTGAGGATTGTAGAAAGAAAGGCGAATGGTGGACTTGGCTTTATTTGGAGAGTTCTACGAAAATATGTTTAATTTCTAGAGGAGACTGCAAGTAGGACGCTAGTGCGACCTGTTCTGGAGTACTACGCGAGTGTTTGGGATCCGTACTAGGTCGGATTCAAGAAAGATACCGAAGCAATTCAGAAGTGGGCTACTAGATTTGCTGCTGTTAGGTTCAGACAACACGTCAATGTTACAGAGATGCTTCGGGAACTCAAGTGGGACTCCATGGAGAGAAGGCGATGTTCTTTTCGAGGAAGACAACTGAGAAAATTTAGAGACCCGGCATTTGAAGCTGACTGCAGAACGATTCTGTTGCCTCCAACATACACTCCTGGAAATGGAAAAAAGAACACATTGACACCGGTGTGTCAGACCCACCATACTTGCTCCGGACACTGCGAGAGGGCTGTACAAGCAATGATCACACGCACGGCACAGCGGACACACCAGGAACCGCGGTGTTGGCCGTCGAATGGCGCTAGCTGCGCAGCATTTGTGCACCGCCGCCGTCAGTGTCAGCCAGTTTGCCGTGGCATACGGAGCTCCATCGCAGTCTTTAACACTGGTAGCATGCCGCGACAGCGTGGACGTGAACCGTATGTGCAGTTGACGGACTTTGAGCGAGGGCGTATAGTGGGCATGCGGGAGGCCGGGTGGACGTACCGCCGAATTGCTCAACACGTGGGGCGTGAGGTCTCCACAGTACATCGATGTTGTCGCCAGTGGTCGGCGGAAGGTGCACGTGCCCTTCGACCTGGGACCGGACCGCAGCGACGCACGGATGCACGCCAAGACCGTAGGATCCTACGCAGTGCCGTAGGGGACCGCACCGCCACTTCCCAGCAAATTAGGGACACTGTTGCTCCTGGGGTATCGGCGAGGACCATTCGCAACCGTCTCCATGAAGCTGGGCTACGGTCCCGCACACCGTTAGGCCGTCTTCCGCTCACGCCCCAACATCGTGCAGCCCGCCTCCAGTGGTGTCGCGACAGGCGTGAATGGAGGGACGAATGGAGACGTGTCGTCTTCAGCGATGAGAGTCGCTTCTGCCTTGGTGCCAATGATGGTCGTATGCGTGTTTGGCGCCGTGCAGGTGAGCGCCACAATCAGGACTGCATACGACCGAGGCACACAGGGCCAACACCCGGCATCATGGTGTGGGGAGCGATCTCCTACACTGGCCGTACACCACTGGTGATCGTCAAGGGGACACTGAATAGTGCACGGTACATCCAAACCGTCATCGAACCCATCGTTCTACCATTCCTAGACCGGCAAGGGAACTTGCTGTTCCAACAGGACAATGCACGTCCGCATGTATCCCGTGCCACCCAACGTGCTCTAGAAGGTGTAAGTCAACTACCCTGGCCAGCAAGATCTCCGGATCTGTCCCCCATTGAGCATGTTTGGGACTGGATGAAGCGTCGTCTCACGCGGTTTGGACGTCCAGCACGAACGCTGGTCCAACTGAGGCGCCAGGTGGAAATGGCATGGCAAGCCGTTCCACAGGACTACATCCAGCATCTCTACGATCGTCTCCATGGGAGAATAGCAGCCTGCATTACTGCGAAAGGTGGATATACACTGTACTAGTGCCGACATTGTGCATGCTCTGTTGCCTGTGTCTATGTGCCTGTGGTTCTGTCAGTGTGATCATGTGATGTATCTGACCCCAGGAATGTGTCAATAAAGTTTTCCCTTCCTGCGACAATGAATTCACGGTGTTCTTATTTCAATTTCCAGGAGTGTACATTGTGCGTAAGGACCACGAATATAAGTTACAAGAAATTAGGGCTCGTACGGAGGCGTATAGACAGTCGCTTTTCCATCGTTCTGTTTGCGAATGGAACAGGAAAACAAATTACTATACGGGGTACCCTCCTCCACGCGCCGTAAGGTGTATTGCGCAGTAACGATGCAGATGGTGACCCTAAAGTATTGCCACAAAACACTACGTATCACAAATAGAAATATCTATGTTTAAGCAAGCAATTTTTTTGCAGGCCTATGAAAATGCCTAAACAACGAGATTAAACATATTTATACACGCACTCCGTCTTCAGGCCACTAGTGCCCTACCGGGACCATCCGACCGCCGTGTCTTCCTCGGTGGAGGATGCGGATAGGATGGGCGTGGGGTCAGCACACCGCTCTTCCGGTCGTTATGATGGTATTCTTGACCGAAGCCGCCACTATTCGGTAGCTCCTCAATTGGCATCACGAGACTGAGTGCACCCCGAAAAATGGCAACAGCGCATAGCGGCCTGGATGGTCACCCATCCAAGGGCCGACCATGCCCGACAGCGCTTAACTTCGGTGATCTCACGGGAGCCGGTGTAACCACTGTGGTAAGGCCGTTGCCTAAACATATTTGGTTACAAATAATAATAAAAAACCAATTTTAAACGATGTGTGATAGTAGTTTTCATCTACAAGAAAATCAAAAGAAAACTTCTTGACCAAAAGGTTACAAACGCTAAGGACAGCTGTGCTGAGTAGGAATTAACTGCCGGAAACTGAAACACTGGGCGTGGTCGACATACGTGTTTGTGTGAGGCAAGGATTCTGTATCTTTAGCTGCTTTTATTCTCTGTGTCAGTTTCACTCGCCTCCTACCGGACGTTCTAATACGCTTCACACTAGGTGCTTTTCCTCTTTAACTTACACGTGTTTCCCCAAACTATAAATTTTGTGGTTTCAGTCATCTGGGTGGTTCTTCAGCTTTTGTGTGCTACTCATCAAACACTGGCCCGAAAGTAATTTCTTTATTCATCTCCCATAATTCTGTTTGGTTTTTTGCCTGCTACTGCAGGCTGATTAAGACCGACACGTTTGGTTTTATGCACTTGTCTCACAGGTCTCTTACGTTATCCTGTACAGTGACGCAGGTATTTGGTGATGAAGTGAGCTTGTTATATCGTCATGTTATTTTCAGCGTCTTGCGAGTTTTAGGACCAGTGTCAGATATCAGTCTGACTAGTTCTTCTCCTGTGATACCTTCAGTATTCCCGTAATTTCGTAGTTATTTCGCAGGTAGAAGTCATATGTGATGTCAGTTTCTTTGTAAGGATCGCGGTTGGACGTGTTGATGACTTGACTCTTATATTTAGTCGGCATTAGCATCGAATGATCACCTGATCCTCACGTAAACTCAGGTTTACGGCTGCGGGAAATTGACAAAGACTTCCCTCGTAAGCCCTGCGACAAGACGTGACGGAACTATTGTGACAGTGTTAGTGTCCGGTTGTGGCGCGGGAACGAATGGTGTTTAATAAAGCGCAAATCGACAACTTCGGTTGTGCTGGTGTCTCTATCTCCGCAAAGGCTGACATGTTCTTACGTGAAAGAGCTGTCGCTGTTAACATCTACCTAGACTGGTTCAGAAAACGTGGAGAAGTAATGAACCGCGGGAACGACTGTAAAGGGTTGCGGGAAGTTGATCCTCAGGACAATAGGAGGTATCAGTGTGTCGGTGCGTGCCAAAAGACGAAGTACGGCTAATCCTGGATCAATGTCTCAATATGATATGTAAACGCACTTTTCCATAGTATTACATGTTGTGCAGTAACATGCTGGAAAGATTTATATATAGTTTATTTACTACGTTGACAAGTGCTTGTAGCACTAGTGGCAGAAGAACAGTTTAAACAGCAGAAACATGTCACACGCTTCAATTGAATTGAGGCGAAACGCGTGTGACAAAACCAAATTGCTTTTGTTAGTCGCACACTGAAGTTATCTCAATATAATTAATACTTTATTACTGGCAACGAAGAATTGACAAATGAACAACATTAAACACAGCGTAATATATTTTTAATTCTTTCAAGAATTGCCGATTTATTTGAGTATACTTAGCAATTAGTCGCTTTTCTAATTTTTGATAAGATTAATTTTCTGCACCATGAACTAAGTTTCAAGCCACTGCGGGCTCATCATCAGATGAAGGTGTTGCAGGAACATTAATTGGACCATGTGAAGCTAGGCACTGTGGTCGTGGTGAGTCTGATAATGTAGGCTATTCGGAAGGTAAGGTCCGAACGATACCGAAATAGAAACCGCAGTGAAAATGTGATGAAGTTTTGTACAGCTGTATTGGACAGTGTCTCTAGTATGCCTGTCAACAGTTCTTTTCGGTTCTGAGTGCACAGTGTGCACGTAAATATCCCTAGAAAATAGTGTCTCTCACCAAGTATGAGTGACAGAGAGACTTCGCCTGATTTCATGTAGCCCACATAATGTAAGTGTCATGCATATCTTTCCTCACGACAGTTCTCGGCCGCACGGCAATGAGGACTCTCTTGCAGAGTTTTCGATGGGAAGTGTTGGGTCACCCACCTTATACCCTGAAATTGGCTCACTCTGATGTTCGTCTCTGCTCACATGAACCGCTGACTATGAAGGCAACATCTTGGCACAGACAACAAACTGCAGATCAGGGCAAAGGATTGGTAGGAAGACTGGTGGCTGGTTTCTATGACGGCGAAGGTATTGAAAAGTTGGTACAATGCTACAACAGAAGTCTCAGTCTGGGCGGCGACTATACAGAGAAGTTATTGGGAGGTGTATCTAATTGTTATAAATAAAACATTTTTGATTTGCACTGCGGTTTTCATTTCGCAACTGATCAGATCTTACTTTCCGAATAGCCCTCGTACACATAGGATTTAGCTGCACTTGGTTTCACACTCATTCATAGTATGTAAACAATTAAGTTTCAATAATATAACTGGGGGTAGCGAGGCATAAGGGTAGTTTATAATGTTTACGAAAAGCGGACCCTAACAACGATACTTACCTCCAAGGTAAGCGGTTATTGAATATAAGTGACACTTTTAGGTACAGTCAGAGTGAAGGATTCCCATTCTTGTTCCAGCTTACAACTAAATGCCACAAATGACGTTTGAGTATTGTGCGTGACTGCGTGAAAATAATTTCGTAACTATGGCTGGTGATAGAAACTGTCATTTCGTTAGCGTGATGGAAAAGTTATATCACATTGGTGAACGTAATCAAGCTCTTCACAAACGCCGGAGGCTTAAGGATAAATTCAGATAGATAACGTAGCAGGTTTTAAAAGAAAGAGCACATAACAGCGTGGGGGGAGGACGGGGGGGGGGGGGGGGAGAGCGCAGACCTGTTGTACGTAGATTTTGGTGTGTGCGTGAGTGAGTGCTTATGTGGACAGAGTGAAGGCGAGCAGAGTGGGGAGAGAGGGAAGGGAGGGAGGAGTGACATTCTTCAGATTATACAATGTAAGCTTTCACGGCCGGTATTGTCTTCACTTAAAACTTCCGGGCTGATAGGCCGTGGTCGAAGTATAAAACACTCTCCTGACGTTTCGTCTCCGACTGCGGGAGACATCCTCGGAGGTAAAGCGGCTTCAAACAAGTGCTAATATACTGTACAAGTGTACAGTATCGTTGAATCACGTGGTAGAAAAGAAGAGGGATGACGGAGAAGAGGATTATTTGCTACATATTTAAATGAAACACAGAGAAACAGTCGGCAATATGTTTTTGACATGCGTCAATTAATAGTACCACTTCCTCCGCTCTGAAACGCAATTGTAGCTTTTTAGCACACTATGTACCCATTTATCACATGAGGTGAATCTGACTTGCAGCAACTGCTTCACTGCCGGCCGGAGTGTCTGAGCGGTTCTAGGCGCTACAGTCTGCAACCGCGCGACCGCTACGGTCGCAGGTTCGAATCCTGCCTCGGGCATGGATGTGTGTGATGTCCTTAGTTTAGTTAGGTTTAAGTAGTTCTAAGTTATAGGGGACTTATGACCTCAGCAGTTGAGTCCCATAGTGCTCAGAGCCATTTGAACCAACTGCTTCACTATAATGCAGCGTACAACGCGTTAGACTCGTTCGGCACCAGCTGGTCCGTCACGCCTGACGTAAGGCGCTGGCGCATTCCTCATTGCGCTCTGTCGAAAACACCGCCACTATTTCTGTCACCGTCGAGGGGACGCGACGACGCACTACGACGTGCGCATTAAGCATTTCACCGCACAGATTTGCTGCTCCTACGAAATTCTGGCTTTGTACTTGGGCTACGCTCGAAACAAATTATGCGACGTACTGCTCCGCACATTTATCCGATTTGTTGCTGGACAACAATCGATCCCCTCACTGCAACACCATTAAATCAGTCCCAGTGAGGCTCGCCAGCCTCTCTTTGACCCTAGGGACAGTTTTAAATTTTTCACTACACCAAAGGTCCTATGTTATGTTAACCGGGGACCTAGAAACGACGGAGAGGCTCCGTCCCCGCCGCAGCCGCAGTGGCCCACAACCCCGTCTCACACCAGACGAGTGTAACCCCTATGTTTGCGTGGTAAGAGTAATGGTGGTGTACGCGTACGTGGAGAACTTGTTTGCGCAGCAATCGCCGACATAGTGTAGCTGAGGCTGAATAAGGGGAACCAGCCCGCATTTGCCGAGGCAGATGGAAAACCGCCTAAAAACCATCCACAGACTGGCCGGCTCACCGGACCTCTACACAAATCCGCCGGGCGGATTGGTGCCCGGGACCGGCGCTCCTTCCCGCCCGGGAAGCCGTGCGTTAGACTGGGGATGGCCAACCGGGCTGGCCTGTAGCTACCTAACTACCCTCACGAAGACTTTGAGATCAGACCACTGGACTGGAATACGTACACCGCTAACTCTTCACTACACCGCCTCCAACTGACTGCTGACAACTATCGCCGGTATCTCCACAAATGTAAAGCCACGTAACAGTGAAAAAGTCGGACAAAAACACCACAATCAAAGTTCCACGAAAACAAACGGAATTTGTTGGCTTCAGTCAAACCTCACCGAGTACGCTTCGTCCAAAGAACACCGCCTACAGCTGGCTACTGCATGTGAGATCTGACACAAAACCTCTGTCTGTCGAGAATGTGCAAGCCCACAAAATCACTACCCTCCCCTAGAAAAACCGGAAACGGACGAAGCAGAATTCCACACCCACGATCGGGAATGCACTTGCGAATTCTTTCAAGGTGTCCCGTACTCGAAACAATACATCGCGGATCATTCTGGATTACTAAATCTCGTGAATTAGAAATTCGTCTCCAGAAAGCCCACGACTCCATCACCCAGACGGGCAGCCGATTGACTTTAGAGATGCACTTCGAAACACCCAAGAGGGAACAGGACGACCTTCTACTCCCGCTAGGGGCACGGACCGACTGCTAGATTTCGAGAGCTCCAAACCACTGCACGACATTGTTTTAATTTTCAGACCTTGCAGCTAGTCAGCCTTCAGAGCAGAGTGCAGAACCTTTTATTTTCTACTTCCTGCCATCGCTAATAGAACTTCTCTAGAAGGTGCCACTTACTGCCAGCATCTTCAGAAGATTATTTCTTCCATGTGCTGGAAACACCGGCTATCAAGGAAATATTGCCCCCTCCCCCCTCCCCGCCCCCCTCGGAATCAGTGTAGCATGCCCAGACCACTTCCCGTTCAGGAGGGCTAGGCAAAGGCAGTCTCTTCACCTTTTGAGTGAATAAAACCTCCTTCCGCCTGATCCCGGAAACTGACCTCTAGCGCCCACAATAGCACAGAGGTGCAGCCAGAAAATCATATGTCATAAGCTGTGTGACTGTGAGAAATTGTTTTCAGGTAGTCCCTGCAGCATGATGGTCTGCTACAGCAGTAGTGAGTGACACAATGGAGTCGAAGTTCATTGATAAGAGTACGCGGAGAATAGGAGCTGTTGACTGACCGGGAAACCCTGAGCCTTAATGCGAGCGGATTAGTAAACACAGTGGCCGCAATTCCCCCTCCATCTGAACTGCGTCAATGCCGCAAACTTAAAAGGAAGCCAGAGCGTCTCCCGCGCCAGTCTCGAGTGTTCTCTTTCGTCGCTGAGGATGGCAGACCTCGTTGAGAGTCTGAGGCGTAAAGCAGCCGCGATGCGGCGAGAATGTGTGTCAAGTGTGTGGTGTGGCGACAGACTGCGTTCGTGTGTTCCGTGTCATGTTATACCTCTCCCAGATACAGGCACAAAACACTGGGTACTAGATGGTGACAGTGTTCAGAATCGTAAGTCGCGACTCTTCTATTTATTAGTGTCAAGTGAATATGCTGGAGTTTTTTTTTCAGGTGAATCATCTTTTTATTTGCCGTATTTGAAGTATGTGAGAAAAGCAATGAAATTGACCATACTGCGGTGTGTTCATCCCTTCCAGATGCTCAGTCCGAGTTTCAGCTCCGTACAGCCATCACGTGATTTTTGACAGGGCCATCAGTGAAGTTGTGTTTTTGTTGCGTGTTAAGAAAATGGAACGGCGGAATTTGGAGCAAAGTTATGCCATCAAGTTCTGTGTTAAACATCGGGAAGCCACGAGCGTGACCTTTGGAAAGCTGAAACGGGACATGGGGAACGTTTCTCATCAAGAACACGAGTTTTTCGCTGGTATAAACTATTTTTGGAAGGCCGAGAACGCGTTAAAGATGAATGTTGAGTGTTTATGGAAAAAGTTCAAGGCAATCGTAAAATGCGTTTTAGACAGGTACATGCCGAGTAAAACTGTGTGGGACGGGAAAAACCCACCGCGGTTCAACAACAAAGTTAGGAAACTACTGCGAAAGCAAAGAGAGCTTCACTGCAAGTTTAAACGCAGCCAAAACCTCACAGACAAACAGAAGCTAAACGGTGTCAAAGTTAGCGTAAGGAGGGCTATGCGCGAAGCGTTCAGTGAATTCTAAGGTAAAATTCTAGGAAGTTCTGGTCTTACGTTAAATCAGTAAGTGGCTCGAAACAGCATATCCAGACACTCCGGGATGATGATGGCATTGAAACAGAGGATGACACGCGTAAAGCTGAAATACTAAACACCTTTTTCCAAAGTAGTTTCACAGAGGAAGACCGCACTGCAGTTCCTTCTCTAAATCCTCGCACAAACGAAAAAATGGCTGATATCGAAATAAGTGTTCAAGGAATAGAAAAGCAACTGAAATCACTCAACAGAGGAAAGGGCACTGGACCTAACGGGATACCAATTAGATTCTACACAGAGTACGCGAAAGAACTTGCCCGCTTCTAACAGCCGTGTACCGCAACTCTCTAGAGGAACGGAAGGTTCAAAATCATTGGAAAAGAGCACAGGTAGTCCCAGTCTTCAAGAAGGGTCGTCGAGCAGATGCGCAAAACTATAGACCTATATTTCTGACGTCGATCTGTTGTAGAATTTTAGAATATGTTTTTTGCTCGCGTATCATGTCGTTTCTGGAAACCCAGAAACTACTCCGTAGGAATCAACATGGATTCCGGAAACAGCGATCGTGTGAGACCCAACTCGCTCTATTTGTTCATGAGACACAGAAAATATTAGATACAGGCTCCCAGGTAAATGCTATTTTCCTTGACTTCCGGAAGGCGTTCCATACAGTTCTGCACTGTCGCCTGATAAACAAAGTAAGAGCCTACGGAATATCAGACCAGCTGTGTGGCTGGATTGAAGAGTTTTTAGCAAACAGAACACAGCATGTTATTCTCTATGGAGAGACATCTACAGACGTTAAAGTAACATCTGGCGTGCTACAGGGGAGTGTTATGGGACCATTGCTTTTCAAAATATATATAAATGACCTACTAGATAGTGTCGGAAGTTCCATGCGGCTTATCGTGGATCATACTGTAGTATACAGAGAAGTTGCAGCATTAGAAAATTGCAGCGAAATGCAGAACGATCTGCAGCGGATAGGCACTTGTTGCAGGGAGTGGCAGCTGACCCTTAACATAGACAAACGTAATATATTGCGAATACATAGAAAGAAGGATCCTTTATTGTATGATTATATGATAGCGGAACAAACACTGGAAGCAGTTACTTCTGTAAAATATCTGGGAGTATGCTTGCGGAACGCTTTGAAGTGGAATGATCATATAAAATAAATTGTTGGTAAGGCGGGTGCCAGGTTGAGATTCATTGGGAGAGTCCTTAGAAAATGTAGTCCATCAACAAAGGAGGTGACTTACAAAACACTCGTTCGACCTATACTTGAGTATTGCTCATCAGTGTGGGATCCGTACCAGATCGGGTTGACGGAGGAGAGAGAGAAGATCCGAAGAAGAGCGGCGCGTTTAGTCACAGGGTTACTTGGTAAGCGTGATAGCGTTACGGAGATGTTTAGCACACTCAAGTGGCAGACTCTGCAAGAGAGGCGCTCTGCATCGCGATGTAGCTTGCTGTCCAGGTTTCGAGAGGGTGCGTTTCTGGATGAGGTATCGAATATATTGCTTCCCCCTACTTATACCTCCCGACGAGATCACGTATGTAAAATTAGAGAAATTCGAGCGCGCACGGAGGCTTTCCGGCAGTCGTTCTTCCCGCGAACCATAAGCGACTGGAACAGAAAAGGGAGGTAATGACAGTGGCACGTAAAGTGCCCTCCGCCACACACCGTTGGGTGGCTTGCGGAGTATAAATGTAGATGTAGATGTAGAACTTCAAAAACACTCGAATACGTCGAACATGCGCGTGCACTTGAGAGATTGTTCCTCCATGACAAACTGTCAACCAAGTGTCTTTCAAAGATGTCCCTGAAACCCCCAGCAAAAGAGTGAATCGAGCTGAGAACGGACAAGTGGACAAGTGGATGCGGCATCATGGCAACGCCCCATGTCACACGACGCCTTCCCTCACGGAGTTTTTGAACTCAAAAGGCACTCCTGTAATTCCACAACTCACTTATTCACGTGATATGACCCTCGTGACTTTTTACTTTTCTCGAAACTGTGAAGTGTCTTACAATGACGTCATTTTGGGACCCGGGAGAACTTTCAACAGAATGTGACCGACATGTTAAAGACGCTACGAGTTGAAGCCTTTCAGCGCTGCTGCCAAGAGTGAGAAAAACGACACCGCCGGTGTATAGCTACCGAAGGGAACTTCTGTAAGGGACAACATTGCTGTTTGAAAATTAAAAATAAAAACTTTGGTAGATGAAAAATCAGTCTACATCCATACTCCGCAAGCCACCTGACGGTGTGTGGTGGAGGGTACCTTGAGTACCTCTATCGGTTCTCCCTTCTATTCCAGTCTCGTATTGTTAGTGGAAAGAAGGATTGTCGGTATGCCTCTGTGTGGGCTCTAATCTGATTTTGTCCTCATGGTCTCTTCGCGAGATATACCTAGGAGGGAGCAATATACTGCTTGACTCCTCGGTGAAGGTATGTTCTCGAAACTTCAACAAAAGCCCGTACCGAGCTACTGAGCGTCTCTCCTGCAGAGTCTTCCACTGGAGTTTATCTATCATCTCCGTAACGCTTTCGCCATTACTAAATGATCCTGTAACGAAGCGCGCTGCTCTCCGTTGGATCTTCTCTATCTCTTCTATCAACCCTATCTGATACGGATCCCACACCGCTGAGCAGTATTCAAGCAGTGGGCGAACGAGTGTACTGTAACCTACTTCCTTTGTTTTCGGATTGCATTTCCTTAGGATTCTTCCAATGAATCTCAGTCTGGCATCTGCTTTACCGACGATCAACTTTATATGATCATTCCATTTTAAATCACTCGTAATGCGTACTCCCAAATAATTTATGGAATTAAGTGCTTCCAGTTGCTGACCTGCTATTTTGTAGCTAAATCATAAGAGATCTATCTTTCTATGTATTCGCAGCACATTACACTTGTGTACATTGACATTCAATTGCTATTCCCTGCACCATGCGTCAATTCGCTGCAGATCCTCCTGCATTTCAGTACAATTTTCCATTGTTACATCCTCTCGATATACCACAGCATCATCTGCAAAAAGCCTCAGTGAACTTCCGATGTCATCCACAAGGTCATTTATGTATATTGTGAACAGCAACGGTCCCATGACACTCCCCTGTGGCACACCTGAAATCACACTTACTTCGGAAGACTTCTCTCCATTGAGAATGACATGCTGCGTTCTGTTATCTAGGAACTCTTCAATCCAATCACACAATTGGTCTGATAGTCCATATGCTCTTACTTTGTTCATTAAACGACTGTGGGGAACTGTATCGAACGCCTTGCGGAAGTCAAGCAACACGGCATCTACCTGTGAACCCGAGTCTGTGACCCTCTGAGTCTCGTGAAAGAATAGCGCGAGCTCATTACTTTTCACACAAATCTCGTAATCACAATGAGTGATCTGCACGCTGAGATCGTCGACTCTTCTTGTATTGATAGCAGAATGGAAAAATACTTATCGAACACGTGTCGCAAGAAGATTAACTTGCGGCCATCGATAAAACTGCAGTTAACTTCTCAACGAGTTTAAGTCAATTACGGTAAGAGATTGTATGAGTGGATAAATCTCGTACCTGGGTAGCTGGTTTTATCGGCTACTGCTTTGTATTCTCATGCGCTGGTGTGAGCTGTAGTTGGCTCAAGAGCTTTGAAGAGAGAGACGAATTTCGTCTACGGCCTGGAACAAAATTCCTTGTGACGTGTGTAGTCTAGGTCTGTGCCGGATGTGTTGGTCACGATGAGTGTCTGGCACAGTTGAATTTGCACAACAGTTCACCGGATTCTAGCATGGTTATAATTCCTTCGTGAATAAAAAGCATGATTCGCCTATATCTCTTCTTCAACACAAGTTTGTTTATGTCTTCTGTCACTTTAAATTGCTTATGATATGTTGATTATGAAAATACTTATAACGTTTGCTGAAATTTACTTTGAACTTACTTTTAACTTTGATATGTGATGTTACAATTCACTCTTCACACTTCTGAGACGTATATGTTGTCACGGACTATACGGGCCGGCCGCGGTGGCCGTGCGGTTCTAGGCGCTGCAGTCCGGAACTGCTACGGTCGCAGGTTCGAATCCTACCTCGGGCATGGATGTGTGTGATGTCCTTAGGTTAGTTAGGTTTAAGTAGTTCTAAGTTCTAGGGGACTGATGACCTAAGATGTTAAGTCCCATAGTGCTCAGAGCCATTTGAACCATTTGAACGGACTATACACAAGACATATCTCGGAAAGGGATTAACACCATTTAGCAATTTATTTACGAATACCTGTCTACATGTGTATCCTGAGCGCAATCACCGGATGAAAATGGAACAGGTCATAGCTGTCCTCAGCAAAACGAAGACACGTTCGCCGCCTACAACTCGTACACTATATGAAGGGCTTATTTCAATAGTCGTACAAGTCCATTTTTGTTCATTCTGAGATACAGAATCCTAAAGTTAAAAGAGCGCTGAAAAATCTGCAGTTGAGATACCAGAAATACTCAAGTATACATACTTTATTTTTTAGTGCTACGATTTCTTTTCTGTCCGTGTATATTACTAAGCGGCTAAGCCGGTTCATGGTTCATGGTGCACAGTCGCAGTTGCAGGCTGCCTACATAATGGCTTCTATGGACAGTAAAAATTGGTTTTTAATATTTAATGTAATTATTGATCGAATTCAAAAATTTTAAATGGTCTAATGATCTACTCATTAAAAGCTATGATCTTATGTGAAGGATTTAAAAAAAAATAAGACAAGAATTGTCGTTTAAAAAGGTGTATATTTCCTGTGGCGGCTTAACTCACGGCGCGCAAATCCCCAGACTATGTTCATCCATTATTTGAGAATGAGAGCACTCGGTGACTTGTAACAAACTTTACACACAATTTCAAACTTCTGCGAAACTTTTTCTCTCTGACACTCCCAAAAATGACTAAACAAAAGAAGTTTATTTGCTGTTCGTGCACTAAAACTGCCGCATCAGGGACGACATTTTAATGCGTTATTTATTACTACTAACTCTTTTCGCAACTCATTTTGCAGACAGCATCCATGTATACTACTGAACAAACTTGCGAAATAATATAATTTTACAACACACTGTTCAGGAAACATGATGACATAAACAGTAAAACGAGTGAAAAACTTGTTCTTGCTTAAAACTGAGAGCAACATTTTCAGACTATTTTCATGCAGTGTTTGATAATGACTTCCAACAAACTTTAAATTTCAGACTTTTTCTAAACTTTTTTCGGTTACATGCTTAACGTCAAACATTTAGTCAGATGCTTGAAGCTGTTTTATACACAGGAGTTCGATTCTTTAAAGAGAGGGGGGGGGGGGGGGGGGAAGTACTGTTGCAGAAATATTCCGTTCATCGTGGCGAAATGAGTGCTGCCACTTCAACGCAACATCTACTTCTGTTTCAGTTGCTCTTAAATGTTTTGCAAAAATTATAACTGAATGGAAATTTAAGTTAAGAATCTCGTAATTATTTTGTACTAAGGTTATGGAAATGTGTCACAAAGAGAATTCGAATGTAAATCGTAGAGAATCCTTGTGATTAAGTAACCAATTGTCGCAGCTGCAGAGCTACAGAGTGCGAGTAATTCAGTCATACTGATGAGTACAGCGGGTTACGTTCCTGTCCGGCATACAGATGAAGGTACAGTATTCCGTAGTTTTCGTAACGGCGTTTCGTCCAATTCGTACTACACTAGCGAACCTCTCCGGCGTAGCATAAGTATTTGTAGCCGGACGGGTTGGCTAGTGTAGCGGTAACAAATTGTGTACACAAACCTTCCTCGCGAAACAGTCTACATACTAGTGAAAAGTGTATCTTAGTATGTCCATTACTGAAAACCAAATCAAATTCTCTACATTCGTTCCTGAGATTAACCTTCACATTCAGACACAAAAACGCGGCGGACTTCAATTTACACTGAAGTGACATAAGAAATGGGATAGCGATATGCACATATACAGATACTTATATACATGTCCGAGAGAAAAGACACCATATCCATATAAGTATATAGCTCTGGCAATATCGGCCATGACCTTCTTCTTCTGTGCGGATGCACACATATTCCCCGAACTCTTACGGGGCTTGGTAAGAATGTCTTCCACGAGTAATGATTGTGTTGGGGTGTGACACTACGAATGTAGTGTGTGGACATACAAGGTGAGAATGTGGGTCCCGAGGGAGGCGTACGCGAGATAGTCCTTGCAGTCGCACTATCCTTTGTGCCCTCGGTGGCTCAGATGAATAGAGCGTCTTCCATGTAAGCAGGAGATCCCGAGTTCGAGTTCGGGTCGGGGCACACATTTTCACCTGTCCCCGTTGATATATATCTACGCCCGTGAGCAGCTGACGGTATTAATATAATTCTAATTACATATACAGATGGCAGTAGTATCGCGCACTCAAGGTATAAAAGGGCAATGCATTGGCGGAGCTGCCATTTATACTCAGGTAATTCATGTGAAAATGGTTTGCGATGTGATTCTGTCCGCACGACGGGAATTAACAGACTTTGAACGCGGAATGGTAGTTGGAGCTAGACGCATGGACATTACATATTGGGAATCGTTATGAAATACAGTATTCCGAAATCCACAGTGTGAATAGTGTGCCGAGAATACCAAATTTCAGACACTATATCTCACCACGGACAGCGCAGTGGCCGACGACCTCCACTTAACAACCGAGAGCAGCGGCTTTTACGTAGAATAGTCAGTGTTAAAAGACAAGCAGCACTGCGTGAAATAACCGCAGAACTCAAGACGAGACTACGACGAACGTATCTGTTAGGACAGTGCGGCGAAATTTGGCGTTAATGGGCTATGACAGAAGACAACCGACGCGAGTGCCTTTGCTAACAGCACGACATCGCTTCCAACGCTTCTCCTGGGCTCGTGACCATTTGCATTGGGCCCTAGACGACTGAAAAACAGTGACTTGGTCACATGAGTCCCGATTTCAGTTGGTAAGAGCTGATGTTAGGGTTCGAGTATGGCGCAGACCCCACGGAGCCATGGACCCAGGTTGTCAACAAAGCACTGCTCAAAACAGTAGTGGCTCGATAATGGCGTAGGCTGTGTTTACATGGAATGGACTGATCATTATTATGTTGGGCTGCGCTGCTTGGAGACCATTTGCAATCATTCATGGACTTCATGTTCCCAAACTACAGAATTTTTATGGATGACAATGCCCCAACTGACCGGGCAACAACTGTAAGTGATTGGTTTGCACTCTGGATAATTCGAGCGAATGATTTGGCCTCCCCGATCGCCCGACATGAATCCCATCGAACATTTATAGAAGATAATCGAGAGGTAAATTCATGCACTAAATCCTGCACCGCCAACACTTTCGCAATTATGGACGACTATTAAAGCAGCATGTCTCAATATTTCTGCAGGGGACTGCCAACGACTTGAGCCCATGAAGCATCGAGTTGTTGCTCCACGCAGGGCAAAAGGAGGCCCGACACATTATTAGGAGGTATCCCAGGACTTTTATCACCTCAGTGTCAGTGGCGGATACAGAAAAACCTCAAGGAGGGGCGCTAAAGATATCTTGAGCTATCTTTACTTTTACCGTCATAAAAAATAAAGTCACTTTCAAAATTTGAGAAATTTTTATTTAAACTGATTGTACACATATACAAGTCAGTGCCATCTTATGATATAAAAAAGTTACAATTGTGGTACTCTTCCTTAAATGATGAATTCTATGCACCTATTCTTCCTGGCAAATTGGTTGATTACATCGTCAGTAGGACAATCAATGAAGGTGATTGTTCAACAGAGCTGAGCCATTAAGTCGATCCTCCTACATTGTCGACCTCAGCCATGTCTTTGTACGCCGCAGTGTTGAAAAACTACTTTCTACTGGCATTTCAGGCATTATTTATTGGTCCATTTGATTCATTACATACTTAAACAGTACATTGAATATAGGACAAGTCAAAATTGCGAAAGGAGCAGAAAAAAAACACACACACACACACACACACACACACACACACACACACAGAGAGAGAGAGAGAGAGAGAGAGAGAGAGAGAGAGAGAGCATGACAAAATTAACTACAGATAACAATCATAAATTACAAGTGACAAATATAGCAATTTGAATTTAACCATTATTACATAATAATTGTTTACAAGGCTATTTTTTGCAAATTTAAAAATTCTTTTACAGAGTAAAAACATTTTTCCACTAGAAATGACTTAAGATTATGTTTAAAAAAAATTTTATGTTGCTGCGATTTTAAATCACTGGGTAGGCTGTTATATAGCTGAACTGTTATCTGTGATACACTTTTTTGGTACAGTGCTGTTCTACATTGTGACATGTGGATATTATTTGTGTTTCTTGTGTTGTGACTGTGTATATGCTTATTTTGTTGAAGATGTCCAGTTTGGTTTAAAAGATACTCATTTCCGAACAGGATAAGGCTCGGTAGGATCATTATTTTCATCTGGATGAAATGTGGTCTACATGTTTCCAGTTTTCTTAGGTTCCAGATAGCCCTGATTGCTCTTTTCTGCACCCTAAAGATCTTTATGCTGGTGGCTGAATTTCCCCAGAAGATTAACCCATACCGAAGTAGTGCATGGAAGTATGCATAATACGCCTGAATAACTGTTGACTTGCTTGCACTTTTATTTAACACACGCAGAGCATAACAAGCTTTTGAAAGTTTTTTTTTTTCAAGTTCTTTTATATGATAGTCCCATTTTAAATTATCTTGTACCCATAGGCCTAGAACCTTAGTGTCAGCAACCGAGTTCAGTAACGTATTTTCAGGTTATGGTACTGTAACAAAGTTTTGCACAGGTGGAGAAGAGTGGAAATTCATAAAGACAGTTTTTTCTTTATTTATTATTATTTTATTTTTTTGAAACCAGCTAGTAATTTGGGACTTACAATATCTATTGCTGTAGCAATAGATGCAGATAGACAAGCAAATATTTTGTACAGCGTGTGCAAAGTAGGATAGTCAGATCTAGGACAGACAGACAACGCTTGCATAACAGAATCACAATCATTAAGAGCGTTTATGCTCGTTTGCTTGTATTGAAGAATCTCTCCTCCTAGTCTCTTTTTAATTACAAAGAGTGATTCTTCTTCAAAGAACGGTAGTTCAGTTAAGCATTGATTCAAGTTATAAGCCAGATCATTACCGTAATGTTTCAGTATTTGCGAGGGCAAAAGTATGTTGAATTTTAAGCGATAAGTATATTCTTCGGCAAAACGTTCTCTCATGTCAGTCATAACATGTGTTGGAATAAAAACAGTTCTTTTCCAATATATCATAGTATCATCATTATAATCGCAGTTTTCCCCGTGTCTTGGTCTGCCTGTAAGACGAGGAGCACTCATCTCCACGTCTAACTCTTCCGTAACTGCCTTTGCCTGTTCAACAATACGAGCAAAGTGTCTATCAGTATTAGCTCTCATGCGCCGAATCTAATTTTGGCAGCGACATTTCTCGTAGGTATGTGTTAGCTATCTATGTGCTACATAGGAAAGTACAACCACTCCCACTCGATAACTCGATTCAGTCGAGTCGACTGACGAAAGAAACGAACGAATAGCGTGCGGGCTGACTGGCGGGGGCGGCGCGGGTGGCAATGTGGGTGGCCCCGCAAGGGGCCGGGGGAGGGGGAAAGCCCCCCGTATGTATCTGACACTGCCCAGTGTATAGCAAGCGTAGATACTCTCTTCAGAATCTATCTCTCAACGCGGTACTCAATTATTTTTTGTTTATTTTGTCCTAACAATTTGCACATATTCTCTCTCTCTCTCTCTGTCTTACACACACACACACACACACACACACACACACACACACACACATACACACACACACCCTTGCATGTCCGCCACCTCGTGTGCCGTCCTACGATCACGACTTAAGATTTACGTGGTGTGGCCACTGCTTTGACATGAGGATTGTCATATTTAACCGAGTGGCGTGTAGGGCGCCGCTGAGAACAGCTGTTGACGCGATGCGCCCCGAAAGATAACGGGCAAATATTTACCGCGGGTCCTCAGAGATCGGCCGGCACTGTCGGCGACCTTCGGGCCTATCAGCGCAGCAGCCGGTCACAAGTTGCCCGCAGGCAAACAGCTTTTCAAGAACAATGAGCGTTCGCCGCGGCATAGGCAAATAATGTGCAGCGTTTCGTGTGCGCGTCACTCGCACTCATATTTAGAAAGTCACATGGATGCGGAGGAGCAGTTGACAAGAATGAGCTAAGTTCGTCTTCTGTGGGCCTGTTACACAGTGATCATTCTGAACTATCTGCTATACCTGGAAAATTACGTTTAGTCGTAACATATTAATAAAACAATTTCTTCTCTTAAAAGCGAAAAAAAGAAAATTCTCATGGGCTTCATTACACTGCAGGCAAAATATTAAAAACATGTTGTCCTTACGTACCGGGTGATCAAAAAGTCAGTATACATTTGAAAACTGAATAAATCACGTAATAATGTAGATATAGAGGTAAAAATTGACACACATGCTTGGAATGACATGGGGTTTTATTAGAACCAAAAAAATAGAAACAAAGTTCACAAAATGTCCGACAGATAGCGCTGGACAGCAAAACGTTAGTGGCTGCGCATGACAATCGTCATGCTTGGCCTCCCAGGTCCCCAGACCTCAGTCCGTGCGATTATTGGCTTTGAGGTTAACTAAAGTCGCAAGTGTATCGTGATCGACCGACATCACTAGGGTTGCTGAAAGACAACATCCGACGACAATGCCTCGCCATAACTCCGGACATGCTTTACAGTGCTGTTCACAACATTATTCCTCGACTACAGCTATTGTTGACGAATGATGGTGGACATATGGAGCATTTCCTGTAAAGAACATCATCTTTGCTTTGTCTTACTTTGTTATGCTAATTATTGCTATTCTGATCAGACGAAGCGCCATCTGTCGGACAGTTTTTGAACTTTTGTATCTTTTTTGGCTCTAATAAAAGCCCATGTCATTCCAAGCATGTGTGTCAATTTGTACCTCTCTATCTACATTATTCCGTGATTTATTTAGTTTTCAAATTTATACCGACTTTTTGATCACCCGGTACCTTCGCACTCAGCCATATACAGGGTGTTGGGAAATTCCCATTACAAACTTCTAGGACTTGTAGAGGGGAATGAGTACGTAATACGAGGGGAAGTGAAAAAGCAAAGGGACTTCTGCAGCCTGCCGAGTGGCCGAGCGGTTCTAGGCGCTACAGTCTGGAACCGCGCGACCGCTACGGTCGCAGGTTCGAATCCTGCCTCGGGCATTGATGTGTGTGATGTCCTTAAGTTAGTTAGGTTTAAGTAGTTCTAAGTTCTAGGGGACTGATGACCTCAGCAGTTAAGTCCCATAGTGCTCAGAGCCATTTGACTTCTGCAGTTTCTCGCCGTGGGGTTTGGTAACACTGCTAGTATCAAGGGCTTAAGTATTGACGTCTACAACAATTCTTTCCAGCGTGTCACTCCTATTCCTGCGTTTGTCTTTGTATTGTAGAAGACGTCAAACATGACAGCTCCATTATCGATCTACACCAAAGTTGAAATGTTGGCAGTGATTCGCTTGTTTGTTTGCGAAAGGTGTTAAAACTGCGGGAATTAATCGTCCAATGCTAGCGCAGTATGGTGAAAGCTGTTTATCGCGAAGCAAGACCTGAGAATGGATAGAGCGTTTCAAACATGGAAGAACTTCTCTATGTTACGAAGAGAGATCGGGCAGGCAATCGACGTCCACAACTGAGGACAATTTTGAAGTCGTTGAGTGTATGGTTATGGAAAAAAGACGAATCACAGAGGACGAAATTGTCGATACGTTACATATCAGTCATGGTTTAGCGTATCCCATCTGACACGACAGGCAAAATTTTTGGAAAGTGTGTGTAAGGTGGGTACCGAAAGATTTGTCAGCGCAGCGTAAGGCGCAAAGGAAGGATATCTCTCGTAAACATTTCGCCCGTTAATCATCACGAGGGAGACGGACTTTCACAGCAGTCGTTACTGATGCACCCGCGCTTCGTCTACAGTAACGATTTGCTGTAAAAGTCCGTCTTCCTCGCGATGATAACGGGCCAAATGTTTACGAGAGATATCCTTCCTTTGCGCCTTATGCTGCTCTGACAAATCTTTCGGTACCCACCTTACACACACTTTCCAAACATTTTGCCTGTCGTGTAAGATGGGGTACGCTAAACCTTGACTGACGTGTAAAGTATTGGCGATGTCGTCCATTAGGATTCGTATGTTTCCCCTCATCAAACCCTCATCGACTTCCAAATTGTCCTCAGTTGTTAATGTCGACGACCTACGCGATGTTTCCTCGTCACATAGAAAAGTTCTTCCCTGTTTGATCCATTCGTTGCGAGCATGGTTTGGAAACACCCACCATCACCAGAAAGTTAAGAAACTTAAACGTCAACCGTCAGCTGATAAGATTATGCTAACACCATTCTGGAACATGGAAAATGTGGTAGCCGTTTATTTCATCCCAAAAGGCGAAACTGTGAACAGTGATAACTATTGTGATGTGTTGCGAACTAAAATGAAACCTGCAAACAGATCCAAACGTCGCGGAAAATTGCGAGAAGGTGTCATCCTGCTGCAAGATAACGTTCGGCCACATTCTGCCAAACGGACGGCGGAAACAATAAAATGAATTGGGATTCAAACTGCCGGAACGCCCGCCATGCAGTCCAGAAGTGGCTCCAAGCGATTTCCATATTTTGGGCCATTGAAGGAGCGCTCAGGAGAAAAAGATTTTCAGCCGATGCAGAAGTCATTGATGCGGTGCAAAATTGGTTACTGGTGCAACCAGAAAACTTTATTTCCAATGGAATCAAAAAACTTGTGAAAAGTTGCACAAAGAGTGGTGAAGTGCAGGGAGGCTACGTGGAAAAATAATACATGTTTCAGTTTTCTATCATTAGAACAAATATTCCTTTTCTCAAAAGTCCCTTTACTTTTTGACTTTTCCTCGTATTAGGAACCCATGTCCGGAAACGTTCTGTTTTCGTGTTACAGCCGTTTTAAAAGATGTTTGCTAGGTAGTTATGCTACAGGGCAGTCATGGTGGTGGGCGGTTACGTCGAATCGGCCGATGTCATCTGGCGTCAAAAAAAAAAAAAAAAAAAAAATGGTTCAAATGGCTCTGAGCACTATGGGACTTAACATCTGTGGTCATCAGTCCCCTAGAACTTAGAACTACTTAAACCTAACTAACCTAAGGACATCACACACATCCATGCCCGAGGCAGGATTCGAACCTGCGACCGTAGCAGTCGCGCGGTTCCGGACTGCGCGCCTAGAACCGCTAGACCACCGCGGCCGGCATCTGGCGTCTATCCTACCCCTCTCACCCGGTTCGAGCCTCATTCATGTGTTTCTGAGTGTTGAACAACGTAGCTGACTACACGTTTGCAAAATGCACCGATATGACTCTTCTGAATGGCGAAGCTCACGGCAATGAAAGAGCTTCTCGTCGCCTTTATCAAGATCGTTCTCCCCAACGTCCGACTCCATCGCTTACCCTTTCTGCCTTGATTATGCAATAGCTTCAAGAAAGGGATACCTGGACCGTCAGCAGGCGTGACTGCGGTGCTCTGTGGAGACGCCGCGCACCGGAATTGGAAGAGGCCATACTGCATCACGCTGAAGAGAACCCATCAACGAGTGTACGGGCAATTTCTTTGGCTATTGACGAATGGAACTGCAAAACAAGAGATGTACTGGGTCACCCCTAATCAATTACTTGTAGATGTGGTCGGGTTACCAACTTTTATTTTCCAAATGGTTGTAGCACGGAAACGGTACGTTTCTGGACATGTGATCCGTCTCAGAATATTATCTACTGACTCCCCTCAACAAGTCCTGCATGTTTGTAAGGAATTTCCGAACACCCTGTATATAATGGTGTCACTTTCACAAGATTTGTTTATAGACTGTTTAGGACATATTAACTATATTCTCATTTCATTATCAACCGCCTTCCCAATAGGTTTGAAAAAACTAGTATACTTACGAGTAGTTGACGATATCTGCAAACGAGACATTCCGATTCATTCACAATTTGGACTCGGGAAAAGCCTCTCCACTGAAGATGAAACCTACCACTGACAGTATGTTGAAATATGAGAATGACAGAATTTGGCCGGTCGGTGTGGCCGTGCGGTTCTAGGCGCTTCAGTCTGGAACCGCGTGACCGCTACGGTCGCAGGTTCGAATCCTGCCTCGGGCATGGATGTGTGTGATGTCCTTAGGTTAGTTAGGTTTAAGTAGATCTAAGTTCTAGGGGACTGATGACCACAGATGTTAAGTCCCATAGCGCTCAGAGCCATTTGAACCATTTTTTGACAGAATTTCATCCAGTGGGATTTATTATGATCTGTCTAAGGTATTCGACAGGGAGAATTATTACATTCGGTTGGAAAAATGAAAAGTCTGCATGTTAGCTTGTTTCTATTCATCAGTGTCATATGGAATATTTTTTTAGAACAATTTTATACTTAAGATTGTCTATACACATGGGAATTAAAAACATTAGCTGCCAGAGGGCATCGCTTTATATCAATGGGGCAAGTTGAAAATTTGTACCATACTGGAATTCGAACCCAGATCTCCAGCTTGCTAGGCAGATTTGCTGATCGTTACGCCATCGGGACACTGTGGTCACAATAATTGCACGGAATACTTTAGCACGCCCCCTGTCAGACCAAAATTCTCAACTTATACCACTACTGATGTAGTGCCCATGCTTATTAACCTCATTACTACCGGCATCTCGCCGATTCCCATAAGAGCTCGAATTTCGTGTGCATCTGCGCAGGAGGGGTCATTGGCCATCATCACCTTAATTATATATGGTGTCTGTTCTTTTGGACATGTCCGAAAGAACAGACACCACACTTACAAACTATTCTATTGCACAGAAACATACTATAAGGTTGAAGATTTACATACTTGAACCTCATGTAGGCATTTTTTTAAAGCATTTATACTAACAACAGCTGTACAATCCATTTATCGCCGGCCGCTGTGGCCGAGCGGTTCTAGACGCTTCAGTCCGGAACCGCGCTGCTGCTACGGTCGCAGGTTCGAATCCTGCCTCGGGCATGGATGTGTGTGACGTCCTTAGGTTGGTTAGGTTTAAGTAGTGCTTAGTCTGGGGGACTGATGACCTCAGATTATAAGTCCCATAGTGCTCAGAACCATTTGAACCCATTTATCCTTTAATGAAGATTACTTTGAAGGACCAGTGACAGCTACAAAACCATAGTACCAGTCATAAATATAACACTAGGAACAAAAGTGGTCTCCTCAACCAACAACTGAAACGTAATGTTGTAGAGGTAGAAGAGACTTATGCGTCCCTCACAATATTTCATCACTTCCCACGTGAATTAATTGTGCTGGTAAAAAATTACAACATTGTAGAAAATCGTTTCTGCTTGACAACTCTTGCTACTCTATAGATGGGTAGCTGAACAGACAATATCTGTGTATGATTGGACAAACTTTATTCATTTTTATCGTCCATTAAAATAAAAATTTAAATATGTAAATGTCAACAGGTGGCCATAACTTGACTGATAAACTTTGTAATTTTCGTAACTGAATCAGGTCTTGTTTGGTTTTCATCTGCCACCAATTGGCATCCGTTGCACTGCACTAACTGAAAAGTAAAAAAGTGATTGGGAAATATACGGAGAAGCTAAGAAGCTATCGCCACGGGGATGAACAGATGATACGGTCCAGGTATCCCTTTCTTGAAGCTATGTCACAATAAATAAGAGCCAATTGTCGGTTTACAACCCACTTTCACTTAAACAGTTTTTGAAATACTTCCTTTTACTTAAACTCCAAATGCTTAAGATTATAGTTTCACAAATATTACTGTTTGAATTGCCAAATATCGACCTCAGGTAAAATTTAGGTCCGTATTTACATCTACATACATACTCTGCAATCCACCATACGGCACATGGTGGAGGATATGTTGCACCACTAATCTGTTGCAGAGTAATCAAGGAATCTAAACAGATGAGGAACTGAAGGCCCCTGTGACAACTCACCTTCCCCATGGGTGTCGTTATCGTATACAGTCTATCGTCAAATATATCAGATTTATTGGGCAGCCGACTTCTGGCGACAAGGCCTGGGAAAACGTCAGAGTAGCTGACAGTTTCCCACTGTTTGGATTCTTCACTATATTCTATTTTAAAATCTCGGCGCTCATTTAAAGTGCTAAAATATTTAATCATAAAAGTGTATTCCTGAGTAAACGATTTATTATGATTTGATCAATTTGAAATTATTCTAGATATAAAAATAACTCCAGAGAACTTTCACTTCAAGCAAATCAGTACATCAGTTTCTGTCTTTACTAGATTCATAATGTACTCCATTACTTGTACTCCAGACAGCTTCGTCGCTGGTGGATGTTCCTGCGTAACGCTCCAGACCTGCACAGAATCTGCGCGCCAGACGTGCTACTTGTAACCTCCCCACAAAATAATTTACCATTCTAACCTCCCCACAAAATAATTTACCGTTACCTCTCAACAGAAAATATTAACATAAATAATATTCACGTTTAGTGTAACCTCAAAACAAAAAAATTCCTAAACCTCTCAACAGTAAAAATTATAATTATGTCGTTCACATTCAGTGTACCGTCCCAACAACAAAAAATAAATTCAGTAACCTGGTAATAATACAATGTAACTAACCTCTCAAATTGTCGCTCACTTATAACTTTTCAATAATTGACTGAATTTAACCTGCTAAATTTTGGACGTCAGCAGTGCTGCGTCATGGCCCTGAAAGATCATTCTGAATAAAAAAGAGAAAAATTGTTACCTCAATGAAGTCGCCGGATAACGCATATATATCTGCTCTTAAAATAATGTTTTCTGGCACAACCCTGGGCAATGCTGTCCGATAGATTTGTCATTTATGAAAGGAAGCAACTGATTTTTCTTTTGCAACAATCGGGATGATCATGGATGGGAGAAATTAGTAAATTCTTTAAATTGAAATGAATGGTTGTTAAAAGTTACTTTTTATGAGAAAGATTATTATTACAAGATTTTTAAAACATTTACATGGGACTTGAGATGACATTACTACATATGCGCGAGGCTGCTTTTTACCTTATACAATAATACTCAGGCGCCGGCATCGCTGCACCGCGACCGGCCACCCAACACGATACACCAGACCAGACCAGAGCAGACTGCAGACTAGCAACAACTTACTGCTACAGCTACACAGTTCCTACTGCAGTCAACACTGCTCTCTGGTCAGAGATTCTCTTATACCTTGCATATCGCAGGCAGCGCATGAGCAATACATCTGCTCGGACCTCTTACATACTGTCGGTCTGGTACACCGGCCATTCTGAGTGTGGTTTCTAGGCAGCTTCCCACACCCGTCTAGGCAACTGTCGGCCTCTTTCTCCACCTCTACCTCAAAAAAATAATGCTAAGACAAATGGACCAAAATTTTCCACGATTTTCAAACTTAACTATATACGTGACTAGTGCTTAAATTGAAGGTCAGGAAGGGCATCCGGACGCAGGAAGAACTGTCAGGATCACCCTCCGCAACACGCCGTAAGGTGGCTTGTGCATTGTGAATGTAGGTATGTCAGATAAACTGTAATCAAAGATTCATCGGGTGGGAATCCTCCCACAGATCAAGAGAATATCAGGAAATATACTGATTTTCGTCTGCTCAGTATTACAAGAAAGAAATAGTCGTATGACAGTCTTGGCTGGGAGATCTCGCAAGGCTTAATCGGGTCTAATGGGAAAGGGCTTTTTTCTTTCGTACATAATGACGCCTTTCCTCGTAGAATATGAGAGTCGTTTCTCAATTGTAGGTGGTTGTAACGTTGTGTGTGTAACGTGGCGTCGTATTTGTGTTGGATGATGGTGACAGAAAATAGGTGCCAGCACACAGTCTACTCGGCAGGAATAGCACCGAAGGGTCGGCCGATTTGAATGTTTCCATCGAACGGGCGGATCACGATCAATAGTGTCACACGCTCTCATTTCATGAGACACTGCGGAGAGATTTGGAATTTATCCAGGATCTTCCCGTGATCAGGAACTGTATGACTTCCCCTTGCCGGGCAAATGCAAGTGGTGAAAATTTCTACCTCCCCAAGGACTCGTATTGGTTTCTCCCGAGTCGAATCACAGTACAGACGCGTGTTAGCGACTTCGTGTACGGAGGCAGATTCCGGGTATTACAGATACTATATCATCAGAGACAGTGCATTAGCTAGGCTGGTTATTTGGGGAAAGTCTGAATCCCGACGACTGGTCTCCGAATTGAACTCCACGCAACCAGCGCCTGAACCACTGTACCACAACGCTTGACCCTTGTCGTATCGCCCGTGCAAGTGTTCGACGTTAGCAAATCGTACTGTCTCAACACTTTCTTCCAGTATTACGAAATCTGGTTAGCAGTAGGGCAAAAACATGCGGTCTTTACGCCGGACGTTCCTCTAGTTTCCATCAACAACAGCAAGAAGAAATGTTCTCTCATTGGAGTGAATAACTGTGTTTTTGTACATCAGAGATATATTTAGTGACGAAGTAGTCCAACTTTAGTCAGCCTCCGTAGCTGTGTCCGTCTGACTTTGCAGAGGACCCGAGTTCAGTTCTCGTTACTGCCACGGATTTTTCCTTGGTGAGACGAAGCTTCGTGATGCCGATTGGTACTTGAATGAAAAGCAGCGGCTCCAAGTTTTGGAAAGCTTTAGCGACTGGGAGAGCGTGGTTCTGAACCAGTGCCCCTCCATACCATATTCGAATCGTGCCACTTAGCAGATGGCGACATGGCGGCCGGTCGGCATCTCGTGCTCATCTGGCTTAGATCGCGGAGTTTAGGTTTTCCACGCAGCAGACACCAACCCTTAAGTGCTATCCTTGAAGGTCTACGGCTGTCGAAACGTCTTCGTGGGACACGGAACGTTTCCAAGCTATAGATGTGCAACAGGCGAAAGGGGAGGATGCCACATGTCGTCAACAAATTGGTTATTCCAACATATTCTACCCAAAATCACTCAGTTTTCTCACTGCCAAAGCAACTTTGTGTCTGTGTGTGTGTGTGTGTGTGTGTGTGTGTGTGTGTGTGTGTGTGTGTGTATCCTGATGATTCTTTATCCATGTTTCAATCCAGGACTTTTATTGGACATTTTTTCATACACTTGGTCTAGTAAAATCTCATATTATTCGCCAGCTATGGTTTTACTTGTTGTAGGATAACCAATAAGAAGAATCACTTTCGCGTGCAAGGGAACACTCGTCATAACCTTTTCAGCAGATGAGATCGATTTCGTCCTTTTTGGTATACATAAATATTCTGTAGATGGGATTATCTCTCAATTTACGAGAGCGTGTTGAAAAGTAATGCCTCCGAATCTTTAGTGTGAAATTTCTTAAAGTTTTATTCTTCATGTCTCATAATTGATTTCTCGAAATATTGTACCTGCTGACGCACACTTTTTTTCGAATGAGAGACCGATTGGTTGATACTATCGTTTTACATTGCTTGACTTTACTGCCCGAGCCACAACCTCACCTCCGCTTACAACACTTCATCACTATTAAAGTGAAGTCCTCGAAGGTGTTCGTTAAGTTTTGGAAACAGATGAGAATCAGGTGGGGCCAAGTCGGGACTGCATGGAGGATGAGCGATGACAGTGAACCCAAGATGTCGGATTGTTGCAGATGTCTCAGCGTTTGGGTGTGGTCTGGCATGGTAATAATGAAGGAATAGGGTGCTCGGTGCTCCATGTGTTGACGAACTTTTCGAACTTGAAACTCGATTACAGCACGCCTTTTTCCCGACGCACCGACGTAGTGACGTCACACACCGCTATGTTACACCCTACAATTGGGCGCCCTCTAGCGGTAGAGGGCTGTAAATAGGTAGACATGAAGAATAAATATGTGTAATGTTAATATCGTTTATTTATGTAAAAAGCTTTAAGAGTCGTCACATAAAAAAATTGTAGGCATTACTTTTCAGCACGCTCTCGTACATTATTGTGCAACGTATAAGAACAAAAGAAAAACAAATTTTTATTAATATCGGCGACCTCTTTGTGCCAAGTGATGAATTGATCACTTCGTCCTCGTAATGTCACAAAGCACAACGTTATCACAGATCGGCACGCTTCCACTCTCATTATCTGCACGAGGTCTCTCTGGGTCATTGCCTTCAGAGGCGACAAGTCTTTTGAAGCTAAGAATAAAATAAAATGAAATAAAATAAAAATTATCTAATCAAGAATTAATGACTAAGAGAAATACAACACAACCACTCGCAGACCAGCTAAAATTAAGTGAAGCGCTGAGACAGCTAGGACGAGACCAGGAATTGGCGACCTGAAATAAAATTTTCATGTATCTTTCTCCAAATTCTCTGTCTTTTGAATAACTTGAGAAATCTTCTCTTTGCCGTCTCAAAGACGAAATACGCTTGAACACACCACTGAAAGGCATCTTTTACAACTTGCCGCCAGGTAGCGTTATACAGACTCTAACAACCCTACCACAACAAAGGACAAAATTTAATAATGATCGTGTTGTTGCTCACGCTGCTATATAAAGCATTTTCGGGCAACAACAAAGTTATTATGTGGCAGGTGTCATTAGAGCACAGTTAATATACGAGGTGTGGCTAGAAAAAAACCGGACTAGTACTGGTGAAACAATAAAACGAATGCAATAAGGCTGAAAGTCGCGTGGCCTGTCACGTGACTCTCGCTCCACCTACTGCTCGAGTTTCATCTGCCTCCTGCACTCAGTCTGCCCGTGGCGTCTGTTTTAAGTAGTTGACGTTTTGTCTGTGCGTCGGAAAATGTTGAGTGTACAGAAAGAACAGCGTGTTAACATCAAATTTTGTTTCAAACTAGGAAAATCTGCAAGTGAAACGTTTGTAATGTTACAACAAGTGTACGGCGATGATTGTTTATCGCGAACACAAGTGTTTGTGTGGTTTAAACGATTTAAAGATGGCCGCGAAGACACCAGTGATGACACTCGCAACTTGTTCGACAAGATCGCCGTTTAACAATCAGAGCAGTGTCTGAGTTAACAGGAGTTGACGGCGATCTTGTCGAACAAGTTTACCGATTTTTTCAATGTTTGCATCAGTTTTTGCTGACAATGGTCTGCCAGTGCGAGTGTCATTACTGGTGTCTTCGCGGCCATCTTTAAATCGTTTAAACCACTCAAACACTTGTGTTCACGATAAACAATCATCGCCGTACACTTGTTGTAACATTACAAACGTTTCACTTGCAGATTTTCCTAGTTTGAAACAAAATTTGATGTTAACACGCTGTTCTTTCTGTACACTCAACATTTTCCGACGCACAGATAAAACGTCAACTACTTAAAACAGACGCCACGGGCAGACTGAGTGCAGGAGGCAGATGAAACTCGAGCAGTAGGCGGAGCGAGAGTCACGTGACAGGCCACGCGACTTTCAGCCTTATTGCATTCGTTTTATTGTTTCACCAGTACTAGTCCGGTTTTTTTCTAGCCACACCTCGTAGTCATTTCATGTAATAATGAATAAACTAGGCACTCATCTTTTCGTGTTTCCAACGCTGGTCTCATTGTAAAATCATGGCTCAATCGTCGAAAATCTAGGTGGTGGTGATTCCAAGCTCGGATGCAAAGAGGCCTAGGTTTTATCCTGCTATATTCAAAAGTTTTGTAGATGCGCTTCACAAACCATTCTTGAAGATTAAACCTTTCAAAGTTAGCACAATGGTGATGTAAAAAAATAATCAGCACTCCGAATTTAAGTTACACTTCCTTTTAATTGCTTTTATTGCAATATCACGTGACACACAAACATCACTTCACAATACAAAACATACTTGAAAACATCTTCCTCACAGTCACTGTTAAAGTTCACATTTTATAAGCTGACTACGTTATGCGTCTTTCCAACATGACGTCCAAGACTTGACCTTCTCTAGGTCCGACTCTCTAACAACTAACTAATAATCGCTTACGCGCCCAAAAATCAGAGTTACAAGTATGTCAAAGATCTTAGTGACAAAAGAAAGAATACACATAAGAATAATATCATTGCAATATAAACATATCGATGTATCACAAATGAAATCAAATCTGAATGTTGTCTCAGAAATATGTTAAGTAGTTAACAGAAACACAGTAGAATATCGCTGGTATCGAGAGGTTCAGGTGAGGTGCCGTAATGGTTACGTAATTCAAGTACCATTACAAGACGGCATAAAAATCAAGATGAAGTTTATCACAAAATCACTAATTCTCAACCACCACGTGCGTTCGGTTACTGACGAGTATGGACTAAAATAGAGGGGATACGGTTAGTGTGAATATTCTGACACATTCTGATCAACGTTCTGCACACGGCATCTTATGAAGTATTACGTTGTAGTTAGTTCAGCATTCTGGGCCTTTTGCGAACAGTAACAGAAAGAAAAATAATCGCAAACCAAATCCAGTGCGTTTTCCTCGCTGTTTTATGTCACCTATGCTTATGTCAGCTCTCTTCATATATTATTTCCGTTAGTTTCATCCATTTTGCGCGGTAGGAACTCAGAAAATAAGTTACAGATAATAATTCAGGGGAACTGTACAGTCAAAGACGAGAATTTTGTCCTTAAAGAAAAGCATGTATTCATCCATATATATTCATGGCTGAATCTTCATCATGCTCACAAATATTCTTTAATGTCTCCGAAAACACGACAATAGCAAGACGAAACATACAAGACTTCGCTAACCACGGATCCATTGCTTTCATCGGAATCTGTGAAGGCAAACGTGCGTTGCAGGGTCGGTACCGGTAAATCAACAGATTGTAGTGTACTGAGATGGAACGGAAGTACACAAGTTCGTGATCTTAAAGCAAATCGAGAATTTTTGTCCAAATGAAGTTATTTTACGAGCAATACTTTGCATTGTCAAATAAGTCGCACCGATGATTTACACGCAGACAATCATATGACGACAGTGTGACTTTCGAAACGCATAGACACGTGTTAACATTGTTTTATTGACCAACTTTGATTCCACGAGGAATTATTGTGCACGGCAACGGCAGACCACAAGAAAGGAGAGGCACACAGCAGTCAGTGGCACTCCCATTAGTTTTTATTACTCTTTAATATCCAGAATTCGGCTATAAATAGCCATCTTCAGTGCATTTGAGTTGCAATCCAACAAACTCGCGGCAGTACATGACACCACACGATCTTATTAGTGTATAGGCAGAAGGAAACGTAGGCGATTGTTGTGAAAACAACCTGCCTATACACCAGTAAGACCGTAAGTGTCATATACCGCCGCGAATTTGTTACACTGTAACTCAAACGCACTGAAGATGGCTGTTTATAGCCAAAATCTAGATATGCAAGAGTAAGAAAACATAATGGGATTGCGACTGATTGCTGTCTGCCTCTCCTTTCTTATTGTTTTATTGTCTACCGTATAACGAATAATTGCAGAGAATTAAAGAGGGAAGTTTAGAATTTAACATCCTGTCAGTGAGTAGAAAGTTCGGGACGAAGCACAAGCAAGAACAGACAGGAGACGGACGGATAAGGAAAACGGACGTCTCAGTTTCAAATCATCTTGGAAATTTTAGTTTTGGGTGCGCCGTCGTGTAACGCGGGATGTATGTAGACATTAAACAGTCAAAGAGACTCTTCTGCCCGTCGGTGACCAGTCATCATGTCGGAAAAAGTCAAGTTGACTTGCTAGCATTACAGCACAATCGCACGAGGAAGGTAAGAGTAGCGCCTTCTATATTCTGTATGTCATGGAAGATTATGCAGGGGATATCTCATTCAGAAATCGCATTTCAACGTTGGCTGCTTGTGAGAAAACCGTGTCATGCCCCATGTAAGGAGGAGAAACGTCTACCGGTGTCGGTATTAGATAGCGGCAGGGTTGTGGGCTGTTGAGGCATCGTTTCACCGTTCCGCGATATTGTTGCTCCCGTTGGTCAGCATCCCACGACAGTCAACCAAATACGGAATCCACGAGTTCAGGAGTGCCACATTCAATGCCACAGGGGATCTCAGTGACCCCGCGCGACTGTCGCCCGAGAGGATCGGCATATTGTTCACTGGACCGTGCAGGATTGCTGAGCCGCGAGCTTGTTTGCAGCAAGACAAGTAATTAAACAGGCAGTGCTACAAAGCCTGGAACACCGTGGACGGTCAGCATGCCAACCATTGTAGCAGCTTCTCTCGAAGCGGCAGCAGTGAGAGCGTGTGGACTGTGGGGCAACCAATTACAACAGTGGACGCAGGAATGGCGCCACGTTTGTCTTGTATCCACGGAAATGACAGCCAAGTCTTAAAAGTTAATAACAGCGAAAGCTTCACAAGCATAACAAAGGAAAGTTACGAGGCAGGCAGCAGAAGAGCATGACAATAGGCTTACATAAAATGTCAGATGCTTCAACTCATGTAGAAGGAATCTTTCCAGCCGGTGGCGCCATGGGGATGCCAGCCACACTTGAGAAATAACACTATAAGTCGTAAACACCATATCAGAGCGAGAGTAAGAGAGGAATAAGGGGGAGAATCTCTGGATGAGGCACATATACTTCATGAAGAGCATATAACAGGTCCAGGACATGGATTTACAATAGATGCCTTGCTATATTCACTCAGCTTCTGAAAACAGTGCGTAATTGGAGCCAATGAGATGGAAAGCGCCGTTTAGCATTACGCCAAGACAGGAACTGGCGGGGCGTAGGCGAAATTAATTAAAACTCGGATGCAGACGATCTCGTAAGAGAATCACGGCAGTTAGAGCAGACAGGAGTAGAGGACGGATAGGACAGGCATGTCTTAGTGGAGGTGGAGAGACAGCAGTCTTGGTAGAAACAGCCAGTTATTAATCGAGCAGGGCTGAGCACAGAGTCATCTGCAGTAATTCGCAACAGTAGCTGCAGTTCTAGCTGGTTAGATGAGGACTCCTGCGTGTCGAGTCGAGGGTGCAGACGCAGTTAGCACTGACAGGTTCTTTTAACAGACGGAACGGTGCTAGTTAGCCACCGTCTCTGTGTAAAGAATTGGTCTTTCGTGGAGTTTATTCACGGAATAAAGTACGTAGTTGTAAAACACTCTTAGTGTTTGTAATTAGGTATTAATTCCAATACTTACCTTTGGTACTAAGGGAATTTTAACAACATAGTCAAGTCAAGACTCCCTCACTTACACCAACAGACTATATTCCTTTATGCCCGAACCCAATCCTAAGCGACACTCACGTTTGGGAGGTGACACATTGTCTTTGTAGTTGAGACAAAGTCCTGCGTACACCATCCCAATGGAAGTGTCCGTGTCTGGAGCCTATGAGGGGAGCGAGCATTATGACATTCCGTTCATCGTCATCATACGGGAAAAGCACCTGGAATGACGGTATCGGGTGCCATTGGGTGCCCAACACCATCGCCTTCGGTTCGGATAGCGAACAATTTCGACAGCAGCTCTCACATTTCTGGTAGCTTAAGGGCGACTCCTATATCCTATCTTCGAGGTTTCCGTGATTTCATATTTCTGTAAGATAACGCATGACTGCTATGGTGCCGTGTCTCTGTAGAGAGGGTGTTCCGCTGTTGCCCTGACCAGCACATTCACCAGAAGTCTCAGTCGCTGCTGGCCGGAGTGGCCGAGCGGTTCTAGGCGCTACAGTCTGGAACCGCGCGACCGCTACGGTCGCCGGTTCGAATCCTGCCTCGGGCATGGATGTGTGTGATGTCCTTAGGTTAGTTAGGTTTAAGTAGTTCTAAGTTCTAGGGGACCGATGACCTCAGAAGTTAAGTCCCATAGTGCTCAGAGCCATTTGAACCATCTCAGTCACTGTGTTGGATGATTATGGGTTACCGACAGACTGACATGCGACCTCCGGCCAGCCATTGTGCTGTCATAGAGGTAAAGCAACATCAAATGACGTACCCGTACCTGTTATCCGAGCTCAGCTCGACATGATATCCAGCCAAGTTAGAGCCGTGAGCCGTTGTTGCTGACAGAGGTGACAGGTCTGTGTACTAAATTTTGCACTTTATAAAACACCTAATCATCTACAAATTCCAGTACGTATTCTTCCACCTCTCTTGTATAGACACAATATGTAAAATTCCATTATTGACTATCCGTCTCGTAATTCCAATTTTATTAGTCAGCAGTATAATTAACAGTACCAGTAACGAAAATTATATTTAAGTGATTGAAGTGCATTGATGCTTGACGATGAGCTCTAGTCACTCCAGGCGCGTCGCCAATAAATTCATATTATAATAATCCCTCTCTTTCTCTCTTTCGCAGTGGCATGCTTCAATTAAATCTTCGCGGTTTACAAGCCGCGTCACTTCGAATAAAATACTCTAGCTTTCTATAGGTGTCTCCGCCATCGTCGTCGGGAGTTAAAATCGAGGACTCCCGCGACTGGCACGGTGTTCTGCGTGTACAGGTGCAATGGCAGCGTTGGAACCTTCCAGAGAAGGCCGGAGTGACCCACGCACGGAATGCAAGTTGGCCAGCTCCTAGCAGCTCCGCCCGCCAGTTGACCGAGTGACGTCAGGCGGCTCGTGGTGTCGGCGCCACGTCTGAAACCGCAGCTGTCGCAGAAGCTTCGTCTTTGCTTCCGCTAAATGTCCGAAGTCCGCCCCCATGCCCTACTAAGCGTGTACACCAGCTCTCTATTAAAATTGTTGCTGTTTGTTCTCATACCGCTTGTTCTGTAACAGAATCCCAATATGAGGGCCGAAATTAGAAATGCTTCAAATGTCTCTAAGCACTACGGGACATCTGAGGTCATCAGTCCCCTAGCCTTAGAACTACTTGAATCTAACTAACCTAAAGACATTACACACATCAATGCCCGAGGCAGGATTCGAACCTGCGACCGTAGTAGCAGCGCGGCTCCGGACTGAAGCGCCTAGAATCGCTCGGCCACAGCGCCCGGCGGCCGAAATTAGAGTAAACAGCAACAATTTTAGCAGATAGTAGGTATAGACACTTAGTAAGGTATGGGGGCGGACATAGGACGTTGAGCGGAAGCAAAGACGGAGGCTTGGCGCTTCTAAGGACAGTTGGAGTTTCAAAACGTAGCGCCGACCCGCACACCATCTGACGTCATTTCTGTTCCGCGCGAGGCCCACAAGAAGGACAGGCCGTGGCGCTTACATCACAGCACGTGACACTGCAGGTCTCACGAGCGTCGGCAGCCGTCTCCGGCGGGGAGCGAGTAACTATTTCAGACGAGTTTAATAATTCTTAACTGTGCGTTTAAATGACTGCAACCTCTCGACAGCACATGGCAAAATGAAGACATATGGTTGTTACCTTTTGCACTGGATAGTGATTTCCCGTGGGCTCTGCACGGAGCCGAGTGTTCGCGAAGTGTGGCGGACAAGCCGACTAGTGACGTCACAAGTTCGTTGCAGGACCCGCATGGCTCGTTGGCCCCGATCCCATGTGAGGCCCACGACAAAGACAGGCCGCGGCGCGTACGTAACGAGGGTAGGCCTGAGCTCGCTCGCACGCTCACTCAGCGCTGCAGACGAAGTGGGTTTCTACACCTATTAACTCGTAATTGTGAATTTGTATACAAACAAAAATTGCATCTGCCTTTGCAATGCGTTATTATGGCTTACAGAACTACAACGACCAGATGTTCATAGACCTGCTGTTAATATGTTACGGCTGTACTAGGTCCAATGAAACTGAAATTATGCCAAAATGATTATCGTTTGCATGACGCACTACGTCTTGTATGAAATGAGGACTGTTAAGCAGAGCCGCGCGGGATTAGCCGAGCCCTCTAGGGCGCTGGAGTCATGGACTGTGCGGCTGGTCCCGGCGGAGGTTCGAGTCCTCCATCGGGCATGGGTGTGTGTGTTTGTCCTTAGGATAATTTAGGTTAAGTAGTGTGTAAGCTTAGGGACTGATGACGTTAGCAGTTAAGTCCCATAAGATTTCACACACATTTGAATTTATTTTTTTTTTTTTTTTTTTGTGAAGCAGAAGACACTGAATTCTATAAACAAGTCGTTATACTATTTATGTTGATCGTAGATCTTAAATGACATTATTCAGCAAAGTTGCGACTTGCGTTGTAGTACTAGTAATCAGTAAGGCTCCATGATAGCAGATTGAAACTCTTGTTAGAGCGTAAACACCCAGGTACGAAATAGCAGGGCTGGGAACGGACTACGTGTGCTGAGCTGGGCGAGCTAGGGAGCTCTGACCTATCCTGTTGATGTACGCGCTGCGACTTGTTTTTCTCATCGGCCTCCGCTCCGCGGCGGGACGGTGTAGGTGGTGGCGGACGGAGCTGCTTAGAAGCTGGCCAACTGGCTTTCCGCGCATGTATCGCTCCGGCCGCCTCTGGAGGTTTCCAGACGATGCCATCGCATGTATACAAGCAGAACACCGTGCAGCCCCGCCAGTCAGTGATTTTATTTCCTGGCGTCGATGGCGGAGACACCTATAGAAATCTAGAATATTTAATTCAGAGTGACACGGCCTGTAAACCGAGATTTTACTGAATCCTTCTTGCTGTTGCAGTGTTGTTGTTGTCTTCAGTCCTGAGACTGGTTTGATGCAGCTCTCCATGCTACTCTGTCCTGTGCAAGCTTCTTCATCTCCCAGTACCTTCTGCAGCCTACATCCTTCTGAATCTGCTTGGTGTATTCATCTCTTGGGCTCCCTCTACGATTTTTACCCTCCACGCTGCCCTCCAGTACTAAATTGGTGATCCCTTGATGCCTCAGCACATGTCCTACCAACCGGTCCCTTCTTCTAGTCATGTTGTGCCACAAACTCCTCTTCTCCCCTGTTCTATTCAATACCTCATCATTAGTTATGTGATCTACCCATTTAATCTTCAGCATTCTTCTGTAGCACCACATTTCGAAAGCTTCTATTCTCTTCTTGTCCAAACTATTTATCGTCAATGTTTCACTTCCATACATGGCTACACTCCATACAAATACTTTCAGAAACGACTTCCTGACACTTAAATCAATACTCGATGTTAAATTCCTCTTCTTCAGAAACGCTTTCCATGCCATTGCCAGTCTACATTTTATATCCTCCCTACTTCGACCATCATCAGTTATTTTGCTCCCCATATAGCAAAACTCATTTACTGCTTTAAGTGTCTCATTTCCTGATCTAATTCCCTCAGCATCATCCGACTTAATTCGTCTACATTCCATTATCCTCGTTTTGCTTTTGTTGATGTTCATCTTATACCCTCCTTTCAAGACACTGTCCATTCCGTTCAACTGCTCTTCCAAGTCCTTTGCTGTCTCTGACAGAATTACAATGTCATCGGCGAACCTCAAAGTTTTTATTTCTTCTCCATGGATTTTAATACCTACTCCGAATTTTTTTTTTTTTTTTTTTTTTTTTGCTTCCTCCACTGCTTGCTCAATATACAGATTGAATAACATCGGGAATAGGCTAAAACCCTGTCTCACTCCCTTCCCAACCACTGCTTCCCTTTCATGCCCCTCACCTCTTATAACTGCCATCTGCTTTCTGTACAAATTGTAAATAGCCTTTCGCTCCCTGTATTTTACCCCTGCCACCTTCAGAATTTGAAAGAGAGTATTCCACTCAACATTGTCAAACGCTTTCTCTAAGTCTACAAATGCTAGAAACGTAGGTTTGCCTTTTCTTGATCTAGCTTCTAAGATAAATCGTAGGGTCAGTATTGCCTCATGTGTTCCCATATTTCTATGGAACCGAAGCTGATCTTCCCCGAGGTCAGCTTCTACCAGTTTTTCCATTCGTCTGTAAATAATTCGCGTCAGTATTTTGCAGCTGTGACTTATTAAACTGAGGGTTCGGTAATTTTCACATCTGTCAACACCTGCTTTCTTTGGGAGTGTAATTATTATATTCTTCTTGAAGTCTGAGGGAATTTCGCCTGTCTCATACGTCTTGCTCACCAGATGGTAGAGTTTTGTCAGGACTGACTCTCCCAAGGCTATCAGTAGTTCTAATGGAATTTTGCCTACTCCCGGGGCCTTGTTTCGACTTAGGTTTCTCAGTGCTCTGTCAAACTCTTCACGCAGTATCATATCTCCCATTTCATCTTCATCTACATCCTCTTCCATTTCCATAATATTGTCCTCAAGAACGTCGCCCCTGTATAGACCATCTATATACTCCTTCCACCTTTCTGCTTTCCCCTCTTTGCTTAGAACTGGGTTTCCATCTGAGCTCTTGATATTCATACAAGTGGTTCTCTTTTCTCCAAAGGTCTCTTTAATTTTCCTGTAGGCAGTATCTATCTTACCCCTCGTGAGATAAGCTTCTACATCCTTACATTTGTCCTCTAGCCATCCCTGCTTAGCCATTTTGCACTTCCTGTCGATCTCATTTTTGAGACGTTTGTATTCCTTTTTGCCTGCTTCACTACGGCATTTTTGTATTTTCTCCTTTCATTTAGTACACACATGTAAAGTTCATTGTAATAATTACTGGAAAGAAATCCGGCATTTTTGCCAATAATTCTATTGCCTTACCGTCAGCCAGTCGAAGTACAAAAAGCGCAGACACACATTTGGCGCTGTACACGATACAGCTGCCAAATGGAGTCTATTCCGCGAAGAAGGCGACATGAGAGGCCAGACAAACACGACGGATAGCACTTAGCGGCGACGGGGGAGGGTCCGTGCCGGCACGTGGTGCGTGAAGCCGCCCGAGACGTGGACCGCGAGGCCAGCCGGTGTTTGCGGGCAATCTCCCAGATGGCCGGCGCCCCGCCACGCCTCGCCGAGCCCCGCAAACAAGGCGGGGGCGTCTAGTGTCTTCCAGCGCCGGCGATCACGTGCACCTGCCGGGCTGGGCTGGGCTGTGCTGGCCGAGTCGAGTGGTGGGAAGTGGACGCGCCGCACCGTAGCTGCTCTGCCCTGCACGGGAACACGCGTACCGGGCTCTTCGTCCGCGGCGCCGACACTCTTTGCAGGTAAGGGAAGGCACTTCAAGAAAGAGAAGAATCGTACAGCTTCGTTGGCTGGGTTGGCCAGAGTGGTAGTTGGAGTCGCCTTCTCGGAAAGGGTTTTCGTCTTCCGCGCACTGTGCGTCCGTTCCTCGCGCTATTGGGTCTGAAGAAATGTGGTGCTTAGAGCTCGGAAATGAGCTCCGCGTACTCGCTTTAAACTCGCCAGTGAGTCCTGTGGCGTCATCTACCGATTTGCCGTCTCTGTGTGATTACAGCCCCGATTCGTGAGTCTCCGCCGCATCCCACTCGTGACCTGGGTCTGTAGTCGGATACAAGTGGACTCGACACGCTCAAAAAGGAGAGGGACCACTCGAGTGTTCGCAGATACAGCCACGAACTCGCAGCATTCCCTCTGCATACGCAGTGATTTGAAAGAAAATCCCGCCATTAATCTGTAAATTAAAAGTAATTTATTTCACACTGTCATGATTTCGGCCCGCCTAAATGCCAGAAGCAAAGATTGGGCATGACGGTTATTACTTTCCGGTACAACGACTGCTCGGCTAGTAGTGGATGTTGTTCTGTTTGGACATACATTTATATACACTACTGGCCATTAAAATTGCTACACCACGAAAATGACGTGTTAGAGACGCGAAATTTAACCGACAGTAAGAAGATGCTGTGATATGCAAATGATTAGCTTTTCAGAGCATTCACACAAAGTTGGCGCCGGTGGCGACACCTACAACGTGCTGACACGAGGAAAGTTTCCAACCGATTTCTCATCCACAAACAGCAGTTGACCGGCGTTGCCTGGTGAAACGTTGTTGTGATGCCTCGTGTAAGGAGGAGAAATGCGTACCATCACGTTTCTGGCTTTGATAAAGGTCGGATTGTAGCCCATCGCGATTGCGGTTTATCGTATCGCGACATTGCTGCTCGCGTTGGTCGACTCCCAATGACTGTTACCAGAATATGGAATCGGTGGGTTCAGGAGGGTAATACGGAACGCCGTGGAACGCCGTGCTGGATCCCAAAGGCCTCGTATCACTAGCAGTCGAGATGACAGGCATCTTATCCGCATGGCTGTAACGGATCGTGCAGCCACGTCTCGACCCCTGAGTCAACAGATGGGGACGTTTGCAAGACAACAACCATCTGCACGAACAGTTCGACGACGTTTGCAGCAGCATGGACTATCAGCTCGGAGACCGTGGCTGCAGTTCCCCTTGACGCTTCATCACGGACAGGAGCGCCTGCGATGGTGTACTCAACGACGAACCTGGGTGTACGAATGGCAAAACGTCATTTTTTCGGATGAATCCGGGTTCAGTTTACAGCATCATAATGATCGCATCCGTGTTTGGCGACATCGTGGTGAACGCACATTGGAAGCGTGTATTCGTCATCGCCATACTGGCGTATCACCCGGCATGATGGTATGGGGTGCCACTGGTTATACATCTCGGTCACCTCTTGTTCGCATTGACGGCACTTTGAACAGTGGACGTTACATATCAGATGTGTTACGACCCGTGACTCTACTCTTCATTCGATCACTGCGAAACCCTACATTTCAGCAGGATAATGCACGACCGCATGTTGCAGGTCCTGTACGGGCCTTTCTGGATACAGAAAATGTTCGACTGCTGCCCTAGCCAGCACATTCTCCAGGTCTCTCACCAATTGAAAGCGTCTGGTCAACGGTGGCCGAGCAACTGGCTCGTCACAATACGCCAGTCACTACTCTTGATGAACTGTGGTATCGTGTTGAAGCTGCATGGGCAGCTGTACATGTACACGCCATCCAAGATCTGTTTGACTCAATGCCCAGGTGTACCAAGGCCGTAATTACGGCCAGAGTTGATTGTTCTGGGTACTGATTTCTCAGGATCTGTGCACCCAAATTGCGTGAAAATGTAATCACATGTCAGTTCTAGTATAACATATTTGTCCAATGAATACCCGTTTATCATCTGCATTTCTTCTTGGTGTAGCAATTTGAATGGCCAGAAGTGTAGATAAAACTTCTTCTCCTACTGGTGTACATTTATTGTAATAAATATCTGTTCAGAGAGTTTCTAACAGTTACACACTATCGAGCTGTTGCCGAGTCTGAAACGACTGTGCCACAAAACAAGACATGAGTATGAAGTGCACCGTATAAAAGGTGATTAATTATTAAAATAAACTACAGAAATGGAATGATAAGCTACACAATTCGGTGTTATCCTGTAAATGAAAGCTGACATGACCGAATGAATACAGAAATAGCGCGTTTTTTTGTCGCAGGGATATAACAATGACGTTGCTCTATGACTAGTTTTCGTTTGACGCAGCACTCATTTTTTCTCATGGTGGAGATGAAATAAACAAGAATACAACCATTTTGTTTGAAATTGGCAAAATTTGTATGTTTTTCGTCTGCAGCCTAGACTATAGCGTGGAATTTATTCCAGCTATCACTCCTCCTCTAATGGAATACATCTGCAATTGTGTACTTCTCGTCAATTGATTTTCGTCTTACACCTCCACGGTCTCACAAAACACAGTTTCATTAAAGGCCATCTGACCCCGACAATCGATCATTTCGTCTCGTCAGTGCTGCTTTACAGAAGTAAAATCACTTTCCGCACTAACAATGTCACGACCAGCGTTACACTCCTGCTTGTTTCAGTAAGAGAGAACGAGTCGACGAGTATGAAGCGATCCGCAGCGCCACAGTTCTCAGACTCGCCAACTCGCGGAACTATGGCAGGATCAAAGGAAGCCCGTTAAGGGGCTCCGGAACGCCCTATACTTGCAATGTTAAAATAACGCTTATAAATTACATCTTTCCTCACAAAGTATTTGAGGTAGGAAGTTGAACTTTTTACAGATTATTTATTGGAATATGGGCTACAAATTAACACAGGGATTTTACAAAATTTTAGTTCAGTTATTAAGGATGATTTTTTTTCAATTGTAATGAAAATTCACAACGTTTTTTTGCAATTTTTTATTTATATATTCAAAAATATACAGTTTTTTGGAAAAAGGCTGTGTTGAATTATGCAGAAGGTACTGTGTAACATTTACTGAAAGTTTGAAACAAATATGTTTGGAAGATCCTTAGAAAACATGTAATTAGTATGAGAAAATAAAAGTTTTGGGAATCGAGCGACAAAGATTGGATTAACTTTTTAGTGCATTCCAGGTCCATAGGATGGATTATCTTCATCCTCCGCAAACTCCTCCTCCAGCTTCCTCTTGTTCCTCCTCCTGTTTACTCTTGCTTGTATTTCTAGACTCTTTACAGCCCTGTCTGCAGCCCGAAGGCGTTCCTTGTCTAAAGCAAGCATCGCTCGTACCATGTTAGAACCTATCTTCATTCCCATATTTCTAAATACCTTGCACCTTACAATGTTGCCATCATTGAAAGTCGCAACAGCAACTTTACTTTTACTCATTATTATACTTCAACAAAACAGAGACTCAAGAAACAGAATTAATTACGAATATTTTCGAGATAACGACAGAGTAAATAAACATGAAACAATCGACAATCACACCAGCGATATATATTGAACCATCACAGGTTAGCCACAACACATAATTTATCTCACATCACTAAAATGTACCTGATGAACACGGACGTTAATAATAACACCATTTGACAGCAGTTTAACAGCGCCACAGTGGGTCACGCCCATGTAGAACACATTTCCAAAAAAATTTAAAAATAGTTGTAGTCTTCGGAATTGAAAAAATTATATATCTATTAAAAGGTAATAGTCTGCAGATTCAGAAAACGCAAAAAAGTAATAATTGAACTTTTCATGATTTTGAGCCTTTCCGGAGCCCGTTAATTCTGACGTAACAGCGGCGCTTTGATTTGTGAGGTATGCAACCCGAACATTAGACTCGTACTCGCTCCGGTTCCGAGCCCTAGTGGTGTCATGTTTGTGTTGCAAGATTGCGAGAGAAGGAACGGGATGAAGGTGGCTACACACTTACCTGCAAGCTTGACAGTCACGCACTCTCAAGCGATGTGCACAAGCATCCACAAATCCTCATGACTCGAAGCGGCTCAGCCATGCTTGTACAAGCATTAATTCGTACCTGAAATATTTCAAGTTAAGCTGACGATGCGCTCGCATGACTGCCCCAGGATAGCGAATGATTCTGCAAACACGTGGAATTTTTCTCACTGTGCTGCACTGATAGAAGGTTGCAAGGTAGTCATTTTATTTTAATTAGAAACATACCCCGAATCCTGCCTCGGGCGCGGATGTGTGTGATGTCCTTAGGTTAGTTAGGTTAAAGTAGTTCTAAGTCATAGGGGACTGATGACCTCAGATGTTTGAAGTCCCATAGTGCTCAGAGCCCTATGAACCATTTAGAAACACACCCACAGTATGGTTTTACGTACTTGCCACAGCAGATGCAAATAATAGATTTATCGGGTTCGATTTTGGCACAAATGGTGGAATGTTTGATAGAAGTGTTCTTCAGAGTACAGAATTTTCGGGAGTTCAAAAATGTTCAAAGTGTGTGAATTCTTAAGGGACAAAACTGCTGAGGTCATCGGTCCCTAGACTTACACACTAATTAAACTAACATAAACTAACTTATGCTAATAACAACACACACAGCCATCCCCGAGGGAGGACTCGAACCTCCGGTGGGAGAGGCCGCGCAATCTCTGACATGGCGCCTCATACCGCGCAGCCACTCTGCGCGGCTTTTTTTTTTTTTTTTTCGGGAGACTTTTGCAAGTCACTGAGTATTTGAGAGAGACAAAAGTCGCCAAGAGTTCACGAAAACTGCCATATGTATTCATAAGAGACGATGTTTTTGTTTGAGAACTGATATTCTAAAACAATTCAGAGTGACTTGAACTGCGTAGGAAAAAACTTACAACTACCGGTTATGCAGAGGGCGATTACTGAGCTCGTTTTTGGGATGTTGACAGCACTCTTTAGGATTTTTCAGTTCGCTATAAATTTGGAAGTAGGCGGTATTGATAAAGTAGTAAAAGCAACTATTGGAAATGAAGTCCCATGCTTCTTGACAGCGTAGGAGAACGATGCGGGAGACCCACACAAGACTAGGCAGGGTCCTAATGGAGAGGGTTTGCCGTTGCCTTCCTCCGACCGCAGTGGCGATGAATGATGATGATGAAAACGACACAATAACACCCAGTCATCTCGAGGCAGGTGAAAATCCCTGACCCCGCCGGGAATCGAACCCGGGAGAACGCTACCGCGAGACCATGAACGGAGCACTAAAAGCTTAATTGTTTGAGGGTCACTATAGGTCAAACCTATGCTACATGTGATTTCCTAGATTCAAATGGTTCAAATGGCTCTGAGCACTATGGGACTCAACATCTTAGGTCATAAGTCCCTTAGAACTTAGAACTACTTAAACCTAACTAACCTAAGGACATCACACACACCCATGCCCGAGGCAGGATTCGAACCTGCGACTGTAGCAGCCCCGCGGTTCCGGACTGCAGCGCCAGAACCGCTAGACCACCGCGGCCGGCGATTTCCTAGATTGTGCGGGTGTTGAATACGGCGTAATTCATGCTGAAATAACACCACATAATTCGAAAGTGTTGCCATTACAAAAGCTTATCGCGGGAAACATTCCGCTTGATGTTAAACAGGCTACTGAAGAGTTCGTGAGTGACTTTCTAAATGAAGGACAAGTTTCTTGGTCACTAAACTTCGTACATTAACAAAATAAAATCGCTATAATAAAATAAACTGTGTCTATGGAAGTTTAGCATAAATAAATAACGGCGAATATCTTTCACTGCGCAATTGTAACAACCAGTATTCGAGAAAACCTATGTCATTTACATCTCATTCTTCTAAATTAGTTGCAAAGCTTCTGGTTGTCCCCTGCTAAACAAGTGAAAATACCACAACACTGGTTTGTACACTTGACACACAGGAGTCCCTAATTTATAACTACTTTTCATTTTTTCCTTTCCCCTAATTACTTTGATCTTTATGAAATTATCTTTTTTATTAACACTTCTTTCTCTGCTACAGGATAAATTGCTTTGTATATAACACGTTAGAGATCATGCGCAGCGTCCCTTTTTATCATGATTCACCTTTGATTCGATAAGCGCGAACAAAATCTTCCAGCAATTTGCGGTTGACATGTTTCACATCTCTCCACGTGATCGCTACGAAAACTCCCAACTGACGTATTCCCGATATTCTTATCACACACGATCAAGCATGCACTAGTTTAGGTGACCAACTATCAATGAGAAATGCGTTAGCACAATGATTATCTTATTTTAATAAATCCAATGAAGTGGTTTGCATACAGATATGTTACAATAAGCCGGCCGGTGTGGCCGTGCGGTTAAAGGCGCTTCAGTCTGGAACCGTGTGACCGCTACGGTCGCAGGTTCGAATCCTGCCTCGGGCATGGATGTGTGTGATGTCCCTAGGTTAGTTAGGTTTAATTAATTCTAGGTTCTAGGCGACTGATGACCTCAGCAGTTAAGTCGCATAGTCCTCAGAGCCATTTGAACCATTTGTTACAATAAGTTCCTACGCCCTTGAGTGTCGTACATCACTTTTTGATTTACAATTATTTGCATGTAATTGCCTAATTATCAGAGCAGTCGCAGTGGCGTCCTACGTCTACCAATGCAAATACCAGATAGGGTACAGACAGAAGGAGCCTCTCTGGGCATCGAAACAGACAAAAAATGAACGAAATTCCATCAGCGATGTGACATAACGAATTCTACCAGCTATTGCGATGTGACGTGACGAATTCTACCAGCTATTGGGCTACAAAGATTACTGACTGAACGAGATATATACTAATATTCAAGAAAAATCGTGTTAAAATGTTGAAACAGCCAAGGTCACGTTCTCTAAGCGACGTCTATCTATTCAGACTCATATAGATATAAAAGTACTCCCCCAGTCAAAATTCGACACGGATAATTACGCCACTGAAACCTCATCTCAACAAAATCAGAGCTACAACAGATGTTCTCTTGCCAAAGCCCTATTTTGCAATGTAAACTCGCGTGGCACCAGTGGACGGACGCAGATCGCTTGCTCTGCCTAAACGGCGGGTACGAAGCCGAAAAAAACTTGAGCCTACGAAAGTTGCTGGCATACGAGGAGCGTTGGAAACAGTACGCGGTTAAACGCGAGACAGACGCTGTCCTAAGAGAGCACCTTCACACTGTGCTCACTGGATATCTTCTTTCATTCTAATAACTGGACTCAAAACACTGCTCATTAGAAAATCACCACAGAGTGACTTTAGAACTACGTAAGCGAAAATGGAACTAATGTAAGTACTCTGTCTTCTTCAGGGCATTGAAGTTGCGCATCTTTACCCTGAAGTGGTGTAGGTCTTCTCGATTCAGATAGTCCCGTACTCTTCAGCGGTGAACAATAGCTAATAATAACTGGTAATTTTGCGTCTTTAATCCGTCAATCACTGCAACATTTATCTGTATGATATATGTCAGGACTGTAAGTCAGTAACAAACATAAAACAGTAAGTGACCAGATTAATAAATGAAACATCGTAGCTTTTTTTATTTCCTACGCACCGTCACTGCGCGAGTCTTGTATCTTACGTGGCACTATTATTGTCGGCAATATAGTTTCTTATAGCTTGATCAGTGCCGGCCGCGGTGGTCGTGCAGTTCTAGGCGCTCCAGTCCGGAGCCGCGCTACTGCTACGGTCGCAGGTTCGAATCCTGCCTCGGGCATGGTTGTGTGTGATGTCCTTAGGTTAGTTAGGTTGAATTAGTTCTAAGTTCTAGGGGACTGATGACCACAGCAGTTGAGTTCCATAGTGCTCAGAGCCATTTGAACCATTTTTGCTTGATCAGTTCGCTTCTCTCTGTGGACCACAATAGCAATGCTGAATATCTTACCTCTAGACCTACATTTGTAACCCACAAACCAACGGTGTATGCACAACGGTGTATCCGTGTACCACTATCATGAGAATATGTAGTTACTTGCATCAAATGGTATGCTGATCGAGTCGAAAGAGAATTATACTTTTGGAGAGATGCACTATATCAAAGTGAAATATGGACAGCAGAAATGCCTCAGGCCGACTGAAAAGTTTTGAAATGTGATGCTGCATATGGGCGTTGGTGGGATCGTGCGAAGATATTCAGGGCTAAATGAGGAAATTAATAAAGATTAGAGATTAATAATCACTAAACCGGACACTCAGGAAAGTGTTAGATTACTGAACATTTCACCTGCATTAAGTACGCATTGACAAACACGGTGAATAGAAATGCAACACGTATAGTAACGGTGACAAAGGCTGATAATGGGAATGTAATGTAAAGTCGACATCTTACATACGTGAAAAATGTGTAAACTATTTGTATTTGCGGCAAACACAGACATGCATCTTCCGTTATAGCCTGTTTAGGAAATAGATATTTGGAGCTTGTTTATGCTGTTACGACTCAGCAAACATAAAAGTCGATATTTTGGTGAAACATCGCAAGGAATAAGCGGATGAAACGCAGTTTAGCCAATCGAGTCTTATACCTCCAAAATACGTTGAAATGTTACTGCATTAATGAAATATTTTGAATGGAGAATTTCCTAACAATCGTTACTCTTACGTGGACATTTACTGTGCAAAATATTAATTCCAAGGATCTGGTGTGGGTGTCATGGACAACATTGGTAACCAGTGAGTCTGGTAGTGAATTTTTTGAGGTTTTTGTACTATTATCCTGCCAAACATGCTTCCCACTGATGTTAAGCACTGGAATTAATTTCTGTCTAGTCATATAAATTGCCTTGTGATAGATTTCTTCCGGAAAGGTGCAATGCTTGAAAGATTTTGCTATGTCAACATCTCGTGAAGAATCGAGATAGGTGACACACTCCTTTTCTGTGGGAGCTGGGTTCAAATCCTCTTCCGCCGGCCGGAATGGCCGTGCGGTTCTGGGCGCTGCAGTCTGGAGCCGAGCGACCGCTACGGTCGCAGGTTCGAATCCTGCCTCGGGCATGGATGTGTGTGATGTCCTTAGGTTAGTTAGGTTTAATTAGTTCTAAGTTCTAGGGGACTGATGACCTCAGAAGTTAAGTCGCATAGTGCTCAGAACCATTTGAACCATTTTTGAAATCCTCTTCCGCCTGTCCCGATATGAACTTCCTTTGGTTTCGGGAAACATCTTGAGATGCATACAGGGTGATTGGTTTTAGCTAAACTACTGTAAATTCTCTCACCCTTCCTTATCGAAATGATATACTGGTCCGTCTGCAACGAATTATATTTCGAAGGAGTGTTAAACGCTAACCTGTCTACTTTTTTCTTTTGTCACTCATATACTAAAGAATCACGTGCTCTGTGGCACTTGTAGCTATCTGATTAAATGTAGACTACAGTTAGCAAATGTCATTCGTTTTTAGAAGGGCATGAAAAGTCGCTCTTGCATCCGACATGTTTGTGCTCCTCAGTCAGTGCCTTCACAACCGAGGTTCTTACCCCGCTCCTGTCTTGCAAGTTTCAGAGAAATCATGGAACAGAGCTCACATACTGCACTGCGATGTCTCTTAGAGTTTGTCAGCGTCTGACTGCTCTAACGATCGCAGTTGGTGTCCTCGGAGGCATCGAAACAACGTTCTCGCGGTTCAATTCAATCGTGATGTCGCTGTATCAAATCAAGAAAAATAAAACAAGGGTAATGGAATGAAGTCGAACTGAACCAGATGACGCTGACAGAACTGGATTAGGAATGAGGCACTAGAAGTAGTGGAGGAGTTTTGCTTATTTAAGGAGGAAAATAACTGACGATGACCTAGGGAGAGAGGGTATAAAATGCAGACTGGCAGTAGCAAGACAAACGTTATATTGAAAAAGAGAGATTTAATAACGTCAAATAAAAATTTAAGTACTACGAAGTCATTTTTGAAGTGTAGTCTTGCACGGAAGCGAAACGTGGGTGATAAGCCGTTCAGATAAAAATGTGGTATTACAGAAGGACACTGAAAATTAGATAAGTAAATAGAATAATAAATGAAGTAGTACTGAATCGAATTTAGAAAAACGAAATTTATGGCACAACTTGATTAAAAGAAGGGATCGGCTGACAAGACACATCGTGAGATATCAAGAAATCGCAATTTTGTAGTGGAAAGAAGTATAGCGTTTAAAAATTGCAGAGGGAGATTAAGCAGGTTCAAGTGAATGTAGGTTGCAGTAGTTATTCGGAAATGAAGAGGCTTTCACAGGTTAGGCTAGCGTATAGAGCTTCTTAAAATCAGTCTTAGGACCCAAGACCTCAATAACAAGACGCTATTTTTAATTTTTCGCTGTATGGTCTTCTCATTTACAGCGTCGTGAGCCGCAGATGCTCTTGTCATGAAAGCCAGTATCATCTACGAATATGTACTAATGATAGATACTTAGGCATAGTTGACACTTGTGTGTTATATTTACATGATCTGATGAGACGCTAAATAGTCACGTCATTATTTACTCACGTCTTGAGAGATACTCCTTCGTCATTTCCGCAAGCGCACTCAAAGCTAATAGCGTCTCCTAATATCCAGCACACGTTATTCTACATTTTCAAGACGGGATAGCCGGCCGGTGTGACCGAGCGGTTGGTTCTAGGCGCTTCAGTCTGGAATCGAGCGACCGCGACGGTCGCATGTTCGAATCCTGCCTCGGGCATGGATGTGTGTGATGTCCTTAGGATAGTTAGGTTTAAGTAGTTCTAAGTTCTAGGGGACTGATGACCTCAGATGTTCAGTCCCACAGTGCTCAGAGCTATTTGAATCAAGGACGGGATAATTTCAAATTCTGTTCCTAAAAGATAAGTAGAAATGTGTCTGATCATTTTCAATAGATACATGCTACACTGAGAAGAAATGATCGTGCTCTGTGGTATTTAAAGTTTTTTTTCTGACTGATTCTATTAATGGAAACAACGGAACAAACATACGAGCGATCCTTCCTGAATACGAGTCTTGTGCTTTAAGAACTCTGCTGCTCCTCATTCTATTTGTAATATGATGTTTTGATTTTGGGTATCTCCTAAAGTTATTATGCAGGTGTCTAATGTCGCTAACACGCAGAGGTATTGAAAATACGTGTCGATAACAGTACATAGTTTATTATGATCTTGCATGACTATCTTTTAGAAGTCGTCGATTTGTGACTGTCTATTTTCTGGCACAAATAACATACCCTGTCATTCTCAACGGAGGGAAATCTTCATATGTAAAAGTAACTTCTGGCGAAGCCAAACGGAACGTTATAGTTTCATTCGCGTCGTAATATACATAAATGACCTAATGGATAACGTCTAAAGTTCCGTGAGGCTTTCCACTGATGATGCTGCTGTATACAGAAAGGCCGCAACATCAGAAAGCCGTAGCGAAATGCAGAGGGTTGACGCTTGGTGCAAGGAGTGACAATTGACCCTCAACATACACAAATGTAGCGTCTTGTGTTTACACAGCCAGAAGGACCAAGTACTGCACGATTACACCATTGCAGAAAAATCACTCGAAGCAGTTACTTGCATAAATATCTAGAAGTACTCGTATGGAGCTATTTACAGAGGACCACATAAAACTAATCTCAGGAAAGGCAGAGATTCACCGGAAGAGTCCTCAGGAACTGTAGTCCGTCGACCAAAGATGTAGCTTACAAAACACGTGTTCAAACAATAACTGCACATTGCTCGTCATTGTGGGATCCGTACCAGATAGGATTGATTTAGGAAATAGAGAAGATCCAAAGAATAGCGGCGCGTTTCGTTACAGGTTCAACTGGCAAACAACAAAACGTCACGGAGATGATCAGCCAACTCCAGTGGTAAGCGTTGCAAGAGAAGCGTTCTGCATCACGGTGTCGTTTGCTGTAGAAGTTCCGACAGCGTACGTTCCTAGAAGAATCAACGACAAATATATTGGTTCCTCCTACGTATATCTCGCGAAAATACCACGAAGATAAAATTAGAGGTTCGAGCCCATGAGGGCTTACCGGCAGTCGTTTATCTGCCAGGGGCTGCAAAAAAGACATTTGCCTTATCTCCACTCCTATTGGAGTTAGGAGGTTATAAACACCATAGTGCAGGTACTCGTGAGGTCTTCTGTAGCTGTGCTACATTTCGTTAAATCGATCCCGGGGTTTGAGCTGACGTCTCTCTCTCTCTCTCTCACTCTCACTCTCACTCTCTCACACACACACACACACACTATATATATATATATATATATATATATATATATATATATATATACATATATATATATATATGTATATATACATATATATACATATATATATATATATATTTTATTAAATGAAATTTTATTAAACACTCAAGGATACACAACACTCAAGGATACCCAGAGAATGCCATGCAGGCCATCCTATTGTGGACCCCGCTATTACAGGGTGATGCGCTCTACCAAAAGGTCTTTTATTAAATGAAACGTAAAAACAAAATCCTCTTGTGATCATATATATATATATATATATATATATATATATATATATATATATGATCACAAGAGGATTTTGTTTTTACGTTTCATTTAATAAAATAACTGCTTCCAATCAGTCATCATCACCTTCAGAACAGTCTGTGTGAACAGAATGGTATAAATAATCGTACAATTTGTGCCTATATTGGAAACTCCAGAAAATAAAATACGTGATAAAATTGGGGAGATATATTGTGCGTGATCCATAGGGCACGTTAACCAAAGTGCCGTAGGGGACCGCACCGCCACTTCTCAGCAAATTAGGGACACTGTTGCTCCTGGGGTATCGGCGAGGACCATTCGCAACCGTCTCCATGAAGCTGGGCTACGGTCCCGCACACCGTTAGGCCGTCTTCCACTCACGCCCCAACATCGTGCAGCCCGCCTCCAGTGGTGCCGCGACAGGCGTGAATGGAGGGACGAATGGAGACGTGTCGTCTTCAGCGATGAGAGTCGCTTCTGCCTTGGTGCCAATGATGGTCGTATGCGTGTTTGGCGCCGTGCAGGTGAGCGCCACAATCAGGACTGCATACGACCGAGGCACACAGGGCCAACACCCGGCATCATGGTGTGGGGAGCGATCTCCTACACTGGCCGTACACCACTGGTGATCGTCGAGGGGACACTGAATAGTGCACGGTACATCCAAACCGTCATCGAACCCATCGTTCTACCATTCCTAGACCGGCAAGGGAACTTGCTGTTCCAACAGGACAATGCACGTCCGCATGTATCCCGTGCCACCCAACGTGCTCTAGAAGGTGTAAGTCAACTACCCTGGCCAGCAAGATCTCTGGATCTGTCCCCCATTGAGCATGTTTGGGACTGGATGAAGCGTCGTCTCACGCGGTTTGGACGTCCAGCACGAACGCTGGTCCAACTGAGGCGCCAGGTGGAAATGGCATGGAAAGCCGTTCCACAGGACTACATCCAGCATCTCTACGATCGTCTCCATGGGAGAATAGCAGCCTGCATTGCTGCGAAAGGTGGATATACACTGTACTAGTGCCGACATTGTGCATGCTCTGTTGCCTGTGTCTATGTGCCTGTGGTTCTGTCAGTGTGATCATGTGATGTACCTGACCCCAGGAATGTGTCAATAAAGTTTCCCCTTCCTGGGACAATGAATTCACGGTGTTCTTATTTCAATTTCCAGGAGTGTATTATGCAGATATAGTAACTCTTGTGCTGCAAGCAAGGCTGCCTCACCGCAAGCTTTCTCAACCATCCTACAAGAGGGCTGCCCATTTCCGACTGCCCAGCAAAAGATGCAGTTAGTGTGGCAGATTATGATTTGACTTCAGTAATGACCAACTGCGAGTGAGGGATCAGTTTTGGACAGGAAAGTAGCGGTTACACTTTCTGTGTTTGTTGAGGAAACACACAACACTCAAGGATACCCAGAGAATGCCATGCAGGCCATCCTATTGTGGACCCCGCTATTACAGGGTGATGCGCTCTACCAAAAGGTCTTATACCCCCAGCCATATTCCATATGTCACCCATCGCAATCCCAGACCATTTCGAACGCCTGACTTATCCCCCAATGACTTTTGGTGGGAAATTGGGGTGGCATCTGGTTCGATCTGCATGGCCGGCAACATTTGTTGAGCAGTGATGATCACAGTATGCAGTAAGATGGAACATAACCTCCAATTCTGAGTTGCCATCCAGAACCTCTATGATTGTCATCGTGCATGGTTATAAGAGGGTATTATGGTCAGATAATCTGTCAGTAAGTGTGCAACGCTGTGATTATCGGCAACAACAACGACTTAGCTGTATTAATGAATGAATAAAACTTATTCATTTGGGATCATTGGCTTTTTTTTATTTTTCTCTTTTCCGTTTTCATGACTAACACGGACAAGTAAATATCTTATCAAACTTCTTTGCAGAAAAGTATGAGTACAGCTTTGTCTGTATATGGCTCTGTATCCTGGATATTGTTCTGTGTCCTCTCCATCAGCTTATCTTCAATCTATTCATAAAGCTGACTGGATGCCCATTGTCGTCACCGTCTTTATCATTATGAATGTAATGATCTGTCATTTGGCACACCCTGTTGGGTAACTGTCTCTTCTAGATTTTTCCATCTGTTATGATGTCCGCCTCGGTAGCTGCGGTGTGAGCGTGGCTGGATGCCAACCGAAGAGGGCCAGGCTCCATTCCCGGCAAAGTTCGGGGATTTACTCGGCTCAGGGACTGGGTGCTGTGTTGTTCTCATGATTATTTCACCATCACCGCCACAGGAGTCGCCTAAATGGCGTCAGCTTGAAAGACTTGCACCCGGTGCCAGCGAACTGCCACACGACAAGCGAGAGAGATCTATTATGATCTTCATCAATTCATATCCGTATTGTACCTGCAAGTTGTCAACATTATCTGCCCAGTTTCCAATAGGCCATTCGTCTCTGTCTTTTTGTTTTCCGTTGGAAGCCAGTAACTGATTCGCCTTGAAGATGGCTGTGTGGTTAAGAGGCAAAATATCGGAAGAAGAAATATTGCTTTCCCGGATGCACGCCCGAAAGATGACGGAATGTTCTATCCGCCGGGGAAACTTCAAGCAAACATGAACAGATCACCGCTTCTCATTTCTAAATGCTGTAACTGTTTCTATTTCCGTCTCACTACTCCCAATCTTCCAGTGATTAACACAATGAACTCGGATTCTGCAGAATGGCGGTTCGAATCCCCATCCGACTGCGCAGATTTAGGGTTTGTTTTCACTCCTCTTGTTTATTCCTTTTACTGTCTATCCAGTTGTTTCTTTCAGTCGCTAAATGCAAAAACTTATCAGTTGTTTCCATCTTTTCGTTCTTAAATTATACTGTTTTCTTCTGAATGTGCTAGTTATACTACAGTGTTGTTTGATTGCGCCTCATTTTAAAGCCTACATCCAAACTCGCTTTTTATTAAATTTTACACGGGCCAAGGCCGATGATCTGCTAACATGTTGTCATCAGCGAAACGAAGGTGGTTCAGACATGTTCCACTAATCTCTACTCTTTGTTTCTCTAGTTTATGCATTAAAATCTTCCTCTACAGCTACCGAGAACAATTTTTGAGACAGTGAAGTGTCTTACCTGACTTCTCTTTCGATCTGAATTGCTCGATAACTGTTGGAATCTTAGCGTTGACATACAGGGTGATCAAAAAGTCAGTATACATTTTAATACGTAATAAACCACGGAATAATGTAGATAAAGAGGTAAAAATTGACACACATGCTTTGAATGACATGGGGTTTTATTAGAACCAAAAAAAGTTCACAAAATGTCCGACAGATGGCGCTGGACAGCTCACCGTGACGGGTGAGAGGTACGCCGATATGTTACAGAATCGCATCATCCCCAGCCTGGCTGATAAACACCTGCTGGAACGTACGATGTTTATGCAGGATGGCGCTCCACCCCATATTGCTAGACGCGTGAAAGATTTCTTGCGCGCGTCGTTTGGTGATGATCGTGTGCTCAGCCGCCACTTTCGTCATGCTTGACCTCCCAGGTCCCCAGACCTCAGTCCGTGCGATTATTGGCTTTGGGGTTACCTGAAGTCGCAAGTGTATCGTGATCGACCGACATCTCTAGGGATGCTGAAAGACAACATCCGACGCCAATGCCTCACCATAACTCCGGACATGCTTTACAGTGCTGTTCACAACGTTATTCCTGGACTACAGCTATTGTTGACGAATAATGGTGGACATATTGAGCATTTCCTGTAAAGAACATCATCTTTGCTTTGTCTTACTTTGTTATGCTAATTATTGCTATTCTGATCAGATGAAGCGCCATCTGTCGGACATTTTTTGAACTTTTGTAGTTTTTTGGTTCTAATAAAAGCCCATGTCATTCCAAGCATGTGTGTCAATTTATACCGCTCTATCTACATTATTTCGTGATTTTTTCAGTTTTCAATTTTATACTGACTTTTTGATCACCCGGTATATAGTGAGAACAGAAACAATTTGAAAACTTGTGAAGGTATTGCAGGGTAGGTTGTGCTGAGAAATAATCGTTCAGAAAAAAATCGTTAGCTCTCGCCGTTCTGAGTTAATTAGTATTGAAGTTAGCCAATCAGGTCATTGTGCGCGCAATTTCAAGCGGTTCGCGAGACAAAATTAGTTTCAGTTGTTCTCATAGCGTCAATTACAGCGCCTCGGACTACTCAGACTTTGTCCGATGTTCTAGCCTTACTGCAACACCATATGCAATTTTTGTATCGCTCTCTTGCCAGTTTTAGGAATCCAAACGAAGAACACGTTTGATGACGCCATCTCTGGCGGGTCATTTGAATTTGCTCGTGCGACGGCCTGATGGGCTAACTTCAGTAATAATTAACTCGGAAAGTGCGCAACGTATCGAATTTATTAGCACAACCCGCCCTCCAAAAACTTAACAAGCTTTTCAAATGGTTCAAATGGCTCTGAGCACTATGGGACTTAACTTCTGTGGTCATCAGTCCCCTAGAACTTAGAACTACTTAAACCTAACTAACCTAAGGACATCACACACATCCATGCCCGAGGCAGGATTCGAACCTGCGACCGTAGCAGTCCCGCGGTTCCGGACTGCGCGCCTAGAACCACTAGACCACCGCGGCCGGCACCAAGTTTTTGACACTGTTTCTGGCCGCCGTGTATATATTTCAGTGTACCATGTTAAGTTCTCTTAATACCTTGGTTCGCATGGGCTGTTACAAAAGATTTCGTTAACACTATGTCAACAGCTTTCCCGAAATCTCTGAATCCCAGACAATTTGATAAATCATACACTATACTCGGTTTCATAGTTTCGTGATAACGTGATAAATCATAAACCATACTCGTTTGTATAGTTTCGTTCATGACTTGCAGACGTCCATTTCTTTGAGCGGCGGTAGTGTGTCGCTTTTAATACTTTGACTGACGGGCATACAAACCTTGCCGTTTCTTAAAATGCCAGCCATTTTTTTATATTTTCGATATTTTTATTAAGAAAAGTAACCAACATTTAACTATGTTACTAATTTGATATGAAAGTCCAAAACTACTTCTCTTCTATTAGATATTTCCATCTTTCTTGAAGTTTTTTTCCTTTTTTTAAAAGGAATGTTAGGTTTTGCAAAAAATATAGCAGTTTCTCAGAAAAAAAGAAACTTTTATAATCATTTTAGTCCTAATAATCTACTATTCTATTTGCAAGAACTGAAAACGAATAACGTAAGACAATAACTATAAGTTATTATACATTATTATCCGCTATAGCCGGTCCCAAGGCCGGTTGAGAAAGGAGGAGGGGGAGGAGTGACACCTCGTTATAAAAACCTTGGTTCACCTGGCCCGGGTGATAGTACCTTGTGAGGGCCCCTTGCCAGGGATACGGTGAAGACCTCAACGGCAGCGAAGGCGGAGAAGATGGACTTCGGTGTGGCAGAGCTGGCGGAAGAGGCACCTTTTCTCTTTGGGCACAAAAAGAGTACAAGTAGCGACTGAACCCCAGAAGGGGGCCAAAGACAGCGTCTGACTCATGGTGAGCGGCTGACTTTAGGCTGGGCATCCTACTGCCTGTGTGGAAAGTAACGGGAAACTACCACATTACATTCCCAAGCAGTACATGGTATGTCTCTCCATGTGAAAGATTCCGGAGTTAAAACTTCCCCTCATTCGGATCTCCGGGAGGGGAACACATTGAGAGTAGAAGTATTTGAAAGGAAGAAAGGGACAGCGAAGGGAGGAAAGATAAGGATTGGAACATAGAATGTGAGGACACTACTGCAAGCAGGAAAGCTAGAGAATGCAAAACAGGAGATGAAAAGGAACAGATTAGATGCCCTCGGTTTGTGTGAAATGAGATGGGGAGAGAATGGGGAGATAGAAGGTGGAGATTATAAGCTCTTTTACTGAGGGGAAATCAAGAGTGGTGAAAACGGAGTAGGAATATTGATAGGGCAAAAGTTAAAAAATAAGGTAATGAAGGTACAATATATTGATGCAAGATTGATGATGATACGACTGAAGGGTAGTTCAAAAGAATTGGTATTAATACAGGTATATATGCCAACCAGTCAGCATAGAGATGAGGAAGTGGAAGAATATTATGAGAAAATACAAGAACTCATCGAGAAAGAAAATAGAAATACCTGCATTATCATCATGGGGAACTGGAATGCAGTGGTGGGTGAAGAAAGAGATGCAGATTCAGTAGGAAAATTTGGATTAGGAATCAGAAATGAGAGAGGTGAACGACTAAATTAGTTTCTGTAAAGAAAATTCATCAGCAGTGGGTAACACATTATTTGAACACCACAAAAGGAGACGTTACACATGGGTATCAAATTTGAATAGGGAAAGATATCAGTTGGACTACATCCTGATACAAAAAAGGTTTAGGAACTGTTTGAAAAATGCTAAAGCTTATCCAGGAGCGGATATAAATTCAGAACACAACCTAGTAATGGGAGAAATACAAGTCAAGTTGAAAAAAGTGTGGAAAGGTAAAGCAAAGGAAAGACTAAACATATCAAGACTCAAAAAGGTAGGAAAGGCATCAGATTTGGAGAATAGAATTATGGAAAAATGGCAAAGACGTAGTGTTGACGAAAGTGTTAATGACAAATGGATAAAAATGAGGGAAAGACTTATGGACTCTGCCAAAGAAGTACTAGGAATTAGAGTATCCCAAAGCACCAGGAAAGAATGGATAACAGAAAACATGTTGAAAAAGATGGAAGAGCGGAGAAAGTGGAAAAGTGTAGAAATTGAAGAAGGCAAAAAGAGGTACAGGAATCTGAATAATGAATTAAGAAGGAAACTGAAGAAGCAAGAGAAAAATGGATGAAACAGAAATGTGACGAAACAGAAAAAATGGAGAAAGAGGGAAAGTATGAAATGATGTATAGACTGGCTAGTGAGATAGTTTTTGAACGTAAAAGAACGAGGAATAATATGGAAATAGAAAGAGCGGGTGGTACTCTAGCAGAAGAACCACAGGAGGTTTTGAACAGATGGCAAGAATATATTGAATGTCTGTATAAGGGGGATGAAATGCAAAGCAAAATTAAAGTTGAAGAGGAGCAATATGTGCCAGAAGATGGAAAGGGATTTACCGTCTTGGAAGCAGAAGTAGAAAAGGCGCTGAAGGAGATGAAGAATAGGAAGGCATGTGGAATTGATGATTTGCCAGCAGAACCGCTGAAGAGTCTGGGAAACAAGGCAAGAAAAGAAATAGTCTACCTCTGTAACGAGATATATCACAAAGGGGAATGGCCTAAGGACTTCTTTGCAACAGTTATGATACCAATATAGAAAAAGGGAATCACTAAAAAAATGTGAAGAGCATCGAACCATCAGTCTACTTTCTCATGCAGCTAAAGTCTTGCTGAGAGTGTTGAGTAGAAGGTTATATGGCAAGCTGGATAGAGGGAGTGCAGAGGATCAGTTAGGATTTGGAAGAGGAAAAGGAACAAGAGATGCTATTGGCCTGATAGGAACTATAGGGGAAAGATATATGGAAAAAGGTAGAGAAATCTTTGCTGTTTTTATAGATTTAGAAAAGGCTTTTGACAGAGTTCAGTGGAACAAGCGGATGGATATTTTGAAGAGGAAAGGAGTAGCTTGGAAAGAGAGACGACTGATACAGAATCTATATTTACACCAGAAAGTAAGGATAAAGATTGTAAATGAAATATCAGAAGGAAGCAGCAATGGACAAGGTGTTAGACAAGGTTGTTGCCTTTCCTCGCTGTTGTTTAACGTATACCTTGAAGAGATTATTGCGAAAAGCTTAGATGGAAAAAGAGGAATACGTATTGGTGGAAAGAGAATAGAATGTATAAGATTTGCTGATGAAATGGTATTAGTGGCAGAAAGTGAGCGGACAGTGAACAACATGCTGAAAGATCTGAATGAAGCTTGTGTGGAAAAGAGTATGGTCATCAGTACAAGACGCAGACTGTCCAATATTAAAATAGGGCACTCTACCATTAGCCAAGTAAGTGAATTTAAATATCTTGGAAGCACAATAACTGAAGTCTTGAGATGTCACTAGGAGGTGAAAACTCGAATTGCCATAGCGAAGGAGGCCTTCAACAGAAAGAGGAGACTTACAGGGTGTTTCAAAAATGACCGGTATATTTGAAACGGTAATAAAAACTAAACGAGCAGCGATAGAAATACACCGTTTGTTGCAATATGCTTGGGACAACAGTACATTTTCAGGCAGACAAACTTTCCAAATTACAGTAGTTACAATTCTCAACAACAGATGGCGCTGCGGTCTGCGAAACTCTATAGTACGATATTTTCCACATATCCACCATGCGTAGCAATAATATGGCGTAGTCTCTGAATGAAATTACCCGAAACCTTTGACAACGTGTCTGGCGGAATGGCTTCACATGCAGATGAGATGTACTGCTTCAGCTGTTCAATTGTTTCTGGATTCTGGCGGTACACCTGGTCTTTCAAGTGTCCCCACAGAAAGAAGTCACAGGGGTTCATGTCTGGCGAATAGGGAGGCCAATCCACGCCGCCTCCTGTATGTTTCGGATAGCCCAAAGCAATCACACGATCATCGAAATATTCATTCAGGAAATTAAAGACGTCGGCCGTGCGATGTGGCCGGGCACCAACTTGCATAAACCACGAGGTGTTTGCAGTGTCGTCTAAGGCAGTTTGTACCGCCACAAATTCACGAAGAATGTCCAGATAGCGTGATGCAGTAATCGTTTCGGATCTGAAAAATGGGCCAATGATTCCTTTGGAAGAAATGGCGGCCCGGACCAGTACTTTTTGAGGATGCAGGGACGATGGGACTGCAACATGGGGCTTTTCGGTTCCCCATATGCGCCAGTTCTGTTTATTGACGAAGCCGTCCAGGTAAAAATAAGCTTCGTCAGTAAACCAAATGCTGCCCACATGCATATCGCCGTCATCAATCCTGTGCACTATATCGTTAGCGAATGTCTCTCGTGCAGCAATGGTAGCGGCGTTGAGGGGTTGCCGCGTTTGAATTTTGTATGGATAGAGGTGTAAACTCTGGCGCATGAGACGATACGTGGACGTTGGCGTCATTTGGACTGCAGCTGCAACACGGCGAACGGAAACCCGCGGCCGCTGTTGGATCACCTGCTGCACTAGCTGCGCGTTGCCCTCTGTGGTTGCCGTACGCGGTCGCCCTACCTTTCCAGCACGTTCATCCGTCACGTTCCCAGTCCGTTGAAATTTTTCAAACAGATCCTTTATTGTATCGCTTTTCGGTCCTTTGGTTACATTAAACCTCCGTTGAAAACTTCGTCTTGTTGCAACAACACTGTGTTCTAGGCGGTGGAATTCCAACACCAGAAAAATCCTCTGTTCTAAGGAATAAACCATGTTGTCTACAGCACACTTGCACGTTGTGAACAGCACACGCGTACAGCAGAAAGACGTCGTACAGAATGGCGCACCCACAGACTGCGTTGTCTTCTATATCTTTCATATCACTTGCAGCGCCATCTGTTGTTGAAAATTGTAACTACTGTAATTTCGAAAGTTTGTCCGCCTGAAAATGTACTGTTGTCCCAAGCATATTGCAACAAACGGTGTATTTCTATCGCTGCTCGTTTAGTTTTTATTGCCGTTTCAAATATACCGGTCATTTTTGGAACACCCTGTATGTGGCAAATTAGATGAAGGACTAAGGAAAAGGCTTGGCAAATGTTTTGTCTGGAGCGTATCACTACATGGGGCAGAAACATCGACGCTGAGACGAGAGGATGAAAAAAGATTAGAAGCATTTGAAATGTGGATGTGGAAGAGAATGGAGAGAATAAACTGGATGGAAAGAGTGAGTAATGAAAGAGTATTGGAAAGCGTTGGCGAGAAAAGATGTCTGCTGAAGGTTGTAAGAGAAAGGAAAAAGGACTGGTTGGGACATTCATTGAGAAGGGAGTGCTTGCTAGCAGATGTTTTAGAAGGATTGGTTTGTGGGAGAAGACTGAGAAGAAGAAGGAGATACAAGATGATAGACGACATAAAGGGAAGAGGAAATTATGCAGACCTGAAGAGAATGGCAGAAGACCGGACAACTTGGATAACTACCATATGAAAACCTGCCTTTTGGCAGAACACTGATGGTGATGATGATGATTACACATTATTTTCGCATAGAGTAATTTGTTTTTCTATGATGCATTCTGAAACATAGTTCTTTCCACACGGCGATTTTACCGTCGCTGCACTGGTATATAGTGTCGTATCTCGCAACCTTTTCTGTTTGCTTTTTTCCTTTGGCTGAGCATACTTTCGAAGTTCTCTCGAATTTGTTTTTTCTCATAGTGGTAGAATTTTTCCAGGAAATGCTTTCTTGTGAATAGCTGCTCAGTTGGACCTCAACGGAACTCGGTACGGGCGCGATTTCGCACGTAGGTAATTCCGCGACAATACCTTTATGAATTTAGGAAGAAGATCTTATTTTTTATTTGATTTTGGAAAACGCACGTGAGAAGGCAATGAAATGAAAGTTCCGTTCCCCATTTTACTGTTCTGTGCTCAAAGCCCCGTACAACATCCTCTGAGCAGTCTTTTTTATGGTACATTTCCCTAGCACTCCAACGAAGACAGACCTACCCCATCTGTATACGTGATTCCGTATTAAAAAGCAGGAGAAATCATACCCCGTCATCCACATCTACATCACTACTCTGTAATTCGTAATTAAGTGACTGACAGAGTGTTCATCAAACCACCGTTAATCTACTTCTCTACCATTCCACTCTCCGCGCGGAAAAAACGAACACTTAAATCTTTCCGTGCGAGCTCTTTCTCTTATTTTATTGTGATAATCATTTCCCCCTGTATAGGTGGGCGCCAACAAAATATTTTCACATTCGGAGGAGAAAACTGGTGATTGAAATTTCATAAGCAAGTCCTGCCGCAGCGAAAAACACCTTTGTTTTAATGACTGCCACCCCAATTTGCGTGTATCGTATCAGCGGCACTGTTAAAAGACAGGATCCGCAGTCTACCGAACTGCGATTGCCAGTTAAAATGAAGGCTGGAGAGTTCTGTATGGATTAGGTAGGATCGGTGTTTTTGGATTCGCTGCTGCTGTTATAAAGGGAAACGTCGACTAATTCCGTCTTACCTTTGTCCGATTCCGATCTATACCCACCAATATGGTTCGTATACTCTTTCTAAAGTGACGTCTCTGTGTCAGCAGCGCAGTGAAATGCCTTTCAAAGTTCTTTCAGAACAAGTATTAATCAAGCTGGTCTATACACTAAATCAACTGCGTTAGACCTCACGAAAAGCTGATATTGTTCTTCCAGAATGTCACGACGAAATTGAATGCAGTGTGTTGTATATTTGGGAAAGGAGGCATTAACAGTGAAATTTAGTGAAAAAAGTGTGGTGTCACCGCCAGACACCACACTTGCTAGGTGGTAGCCTTTAAATCGGCCGCGGTCCGTTAGTATACGTCGGACCCGCGTGTCGCCACTATCAGTGATTGCAGACCGAGCGCCGCCACACGGCAGGTCTAGAGAGACTTCCTAGCACTCGCCCCAGTTGTACAGCCGACTTTGCTAGTGATGGTTCACTGACAAAATACGCTCTCATTTGCCGAGACGATAGTTAGCATAGCCTTCAGCTACGTCATTTGCTACGACCTAGCAAGGCGCCATTACCAGTTACTATTGATACTGAATCATGTACAGTCACGAGCGACGCTCATCATTAATGGATTAAAGTTAAGTATTCCTCAGCTACGTCCGTTTTTTGCTAGTCTCATTTCCTTGACCTGTTCCAGACCTCACGCCAGCCTGCGTGAGCTAAAACGCGTGCCTTTCGGCTTCCTCTCATAGTGGGTTGGCTCTCTTGCCAATCCACAACAAAAAGTACCTCCGAATAGACTAAGAAAATATCATTTTTCTATAACTCTTCGGCGTTCAGATTATCAAAATATTTTGACCTGCAGTAAATTTTCTATCGCAATGTCGTTAGTGCATTATGTACCTCTGATGTTCATGATGTTATTTGAACCCAAAATGCTCCAGAATTTCTTCTTGTTCCTCATTGAAGACTATAAATAGTGTGTAGTTAACACAAAGGATCTGTTTGCAAACTCAGGTTAGAGCAGGGCGCACTGCTGCCAGAAACCAAAAGTCGCCCAGGTTCGCCCTCATCTCTTACTAGTCACCATCCAACTCTTGTCGATGAGGTTTTGGAAAGACCATTTCTGCTAAATTATCGTTTATTTATTATGCTACCCGTCATTTTTTAAACGCTGTGTTGCAATATTTGATGGCGACGTGCTTCGAGTTAACGTTAAAAAAATTCCAATGCCAAAGCAAGCAGGTGTTGACAGATGTGAAAATTACCGAATTATCAGTTTAATAAGCCACAGCTGCAAAATACTAACGCGAATTCTTTACAAACGAATGGAAAAACTGGTAGAAGTCGACCTCGGGGAAGATCAGTTTGGATTCCGTAGACATGTTGGAACACGTGAGGCAATACTGACCTTACACCTTAGATTAGAAGAAAGATTAAGGAAAGGCAAACCTACGTTTCTAGCATTTGTAGACTTAGAGAAAGCGTTTGACAATGTTGACTGGAATACTCTCTTTCAGATTCTAAAGGTGGCAGGGGTAAAATACAGGGAGCGAAAGGCTATTTACAATTTGTACAGAAACCAGACGGCAGTTGTAAGAGTCGAGGGGCATGAAAGGGAAGGAGTGGTTGGGAAGGGAGTGAGACAGTGTTGTAGCCTCTCCCCGATGTTATTCAATCTGTATATTGAACAAGCAGTAAAGGAAACAAAAGAAAGGTTCGGAGTAGGTATTAAAATCCGTGGAGAAGAAATAAAAACTTTAAGGTTTGCTGATGACATTTTAATTCTGTCAGAGACAGCAAAGGACTTGGAGGAGCAGTTGAACGGAATGGACAGTGTTTTGAAAGGAGGATATAAGATGAACATCAACAAAAACAAAACGAGGATAATGGAATGTAGTCGAATTAAGTCGGATGATGCTGAGGGAATTAGATTAGGAAATGAGACACTTAAAGTAGTAAAGGAGTTTTGCTATTTGGGGAGCAAAATAACTGATGAGGGATATAAAATGTAGACTGGAAATGGCAAGGAAAGCGTTTCTGAAGAAGAGGTATTTGTTAACATCGAGTATAGATTTAAGTGTCAGGAAGTCGTTTCTGAAAGTATTTGTATGGAGTGTAGCCATGTATGGAAGTGAAACATGGACGTTAAATAGTTTGGACAGGAAGAGAATAGAAAGTTTCGAAATGTGGTGCTACAGAAGAATGCTGAAGATTAGATGGGTAGATCGCTTAACTAATGAGGAGGTATTGAATATAGAATCGGGGAGAAGAGGAGTTTGTGGCACAACTTGACAAGAAGAAGGGATCGGTTGGTAGGGCATGTTCTGAGGCATCAAGGGATCACAAATTTAGCATTGGAGGGCAGCGTGGAGGGTAAAAATCGTAGAGGGAGACCAAGAGATGAATACATTCAGCAGATTCAGAAGGATGTAGGTTGCAGTAAGTACTGGGAGATGAAGAAGCTTGCACAGGATAGAGTAGCATGGAGAGCTGCATCAAACCAGTCTCAGGACTGAAGACCACAACAACAACATAAGCTACGCGGCTATTTTTGAATTAGCATTTCCAGAAATTTGCTAAAAACTACTTTCCATGGTCCTGTATTTAGAAGCGTTAGTCGTCTACAGCTGATTTAACAAGATTATTTCTCTGTTCGTCCGGAAGCTCTTTGTTGTGGAACTACACCGCAGCGAGGCGGGACCTTGACGCCGAAGGACGCAGCTGTTGGACGGCGTCCCATAGCCGCAGCGTAAACATCGCCCGCGAGTTCCTGCTCTTGCCTCGACCTAGGCTAGGGAGGCGGACCGTCTGTTGCTTCAGCGGTCGCGATACGGACTCCGTACCATTTCGTGGGGAAGGAGGGTCTCTCAGCTATTCTGCTTGGTGTATAGGATACGTGTACGAGGTTTGTCCGGAAAATACGTATAAAAGTTGAATAATGCCTTTATGTTACAAGTTGCAGTCACCGCCAGGTGGGACTACTGCTGTAATCAATCCCATCAAAGCTCAGTTCGAGTCAGAGCACTCTGCGTGAAGGTGGGAGCGTGCGGCAGCTTGTTGACAGTTACCTTTTTTCACCTGCCGTCGGCATGGAGCTCTGTCTGATTGAGGAACAGCACGTCAACATCAAGTTTCTTGCATAGCTAGGCAAGAATGGCCGTGAGATTTTTGATTGTTTGAAACAGGTTTACGGAGACAATTCTCTGAAAGAACCAACCGTGAACAAGTGGTTAAAAAGGTTCCGGGATGGTCGAGAAGAAGTGAACGATGACCCTCGCCCAGGGCGCCCGTCGACATCGAGTTCCGATGCAAATGTTGAACGAATTCGGGCTTGTGTTCTTAAAGACCGTAGATTGACAGTCAGAATGATTGTTGACGAGCTGTCAATCCCCAAAACAATCGTTCACAAATCCTGACACAAAAACTTGAAATGATGAAATTGTGTGCGAATATCGTACCGAAGCTCTTGACGCCAGAACAGAAAGCAAAGAGGGTTGAGTGCTGTGAGGATTGGTTGGAAGCAGAGGAACGAGGGGACTTTCTCAACCGAGTCATCACTGGAGACGAGTCCTGGTTTTACGAATTCGATATGGAGCTCAAATCTCAAAGCAAGGAATGGAAACTAGCAGGAGAACCGAGAACAAAAAAGTCGCGAAAAGCAAGGTCCAATGTGAAGACAATGTTGATTGTTTTCTTTGATTCTAGGGGCATTGTTCACAAGGAATTTGTCCCTCCCGGCCAGAAAGTGAACGGAAATTTTTACGTTGAAGTTCTGACACGTCTCAGACCTCGTGTGGTCCGAGTTCGACCGGAGTTGGCAAAATGGGGCAGGTGGATCCTTCATCACGACAATGCGCCCCCTCACACGTCGCTCGTTGTGCGCGAATTTTTGGCCCAAAGCTCAATCACCGTGACAGACCACCCGCCTTATTCACCCGATTTAGCCCCGTGTGATTTCTTCATGTTCCCGAAATGCAAAATGGTGCTTCGGAGGCGGCACTTGGGAGATGTGGAAGCCATCAAGATGGAAACGACACGGCAACTGAACAACATCACAACTGAAGACTTTCAGCAATGTTATCAACAGTGGAAACGGTGTTGGCAGAAGTGTATCGCGTCTCAGGGCGAGTACTTTGAAGGAGACCATATTGTAATACCTCAATAATTGTAAGATAAAGTTATTATTCAACTTTTATACGTATTTTCCGGACAAACCTCGTACTCGTAACAGAGCGGACACAAAGGTGAGTCTGTCATACTGTTACTGGAACACGCAATGGGTAATGTCACAGCAATTCTTGATATACAAATTCTTAATAAGCAGAGTAGCATCTTCTCAGAGCAGTACGAGATAGTGGCGCCTGTCGGTCGCACTAATGGCTTATTTCGGCCACTAAGTAGTAGTAGGACTTGCAAATCTACAGAATCTTCATTAAGCGAGTGCTTCTAGTATAACAAGAAAGAAAAATTGAACTAATTTGTAATCGCCACAATTGCAGAGTAACTAGAAATCTCGCCCCATCAGGCGCGCATCCCTTTAAAATGTATTGCATTAACACTGCTACAGATATCCAAAAATCAGGGCCGTGAGCCCTTAAACTGAGAATACCGACCTGTTGCTAGCAGTTGCGTTAAGGGTGCACCTCACCTGATGGTACTAATGGACGAGCACCTCTCGCAACTAGGCTACAGGTAAGTCCGTCAACGTATATCGCAATGATGCCGACAGTTGACACTGCCGCGAACACAGGAGATAATGATTTGATCGTGGAATTATTGAAGCGACTTTCCGGGGCAGATGATTCGTGCTTCGTGTTATATCGCGTCCACAATTGTGGCAGTATATGACGTCTTCCAGGAGCATACTCCTTCTTCTTCTATTTCTGCTTCAGAGTTTGTGCCGTGTTGTAGCCGTGTCCGCCCTTTCGACACTCTGCCTCCAATTGGCGCAATCTCGTGCTGGGTCGGGGTGCAGACTCGCTGTCTTGAGGTCTACACCAACGGTATTTAGTCAGCGTTGCCTCGGACTCCAAATAAGTCGTTTACCATCGACTGTCAACGGAAATTTACGTTTTGCTACTGCTTCTTGATTTGCTTGCTCGAAGGACATGACTGTACCGTCGTAGACTATTTGCCTCATCTTTTCAACGACAGGTGCCTCTCCGTACGGTCTGCGAATTTCACCATTGGTCACACGATCATGAAATGTCAGACCAGACGTCCACCGAATTTTTTTTTTCCCATTACAGCAAGTTGTTGCGCTGTTTCTTTTGTTGAGGCCAACATCCTGCACCGTACAGGCCAACTAAGCGGGTTGCAGAGCAACGTATTTTTGACCTGAGCCGGAGTAGGAGCTTCTTATCACAGATCTGACCAGGCACTGCCCGGCGATTAAGACACGCATTTATGCTGCGGTTTGTGATTTTGGGAACGAGTGATCCGCCCGCCAACAGCGACTTTTGAGCCAAGATACTTGAAGATATTTGTTTTCGGCATATCTTCCCTATCGATCTTGATGGTGCCAGTACTATATGCAGGCATTGAGTGTTTTTTTTTCTTTTTTTTAGTGAAGCGTACTCCAGACTGTTAATGGCGGTACCTCCATATTTTAACTTGTCGGTGAAGGTCGTTCTTGTATTCAGCAGCCAGTAGAACCTCATCAGCATATAGCAGTGTCTAAGGTGCTAATTCCTAAAGATCTCCGGCACCCGTGTCCGTCAGTATAATGAAGAGCAGGAGGAAAAGAGCAGATCCATGACTGATACCTACAGAAACCGGAAACTCAACTAATATCTCAGCAAGAGTATACTTTTAGGACTGCGGTACAGCAGCCGGAGCCATTCAACTAGTTCTTCAGGCACTTTATTATCTTGGAGGAAAAACCATATGAGAATAAGCGATCAAAAAACCCACAAGGGACATAGCCCACCAGGTGGATGGAACTGTGTTCACTGTACGTCTGCGTCTACACTCTGCAACTCACCCTAAGGTGAAAATTGGAAATTTGTGGTAAGTTCTTATGGAACCAAACTGCTAAGGTCATCGGTCCCTAAGCTTACACACTACTTAATCTAACTTAAACTAACTTACGCTAAAGACGACACACAAGCCCATGCCCGAGGGAGGACTCAAACCTCCGATGAGGGGAGCCGCGCGGACCGTGGCAAGACGCCTCAAACCGCGCGGATACCCCGCGCGGCCCTTAAGATGACAGAGGTTACTTCGAGACCAACTAAAATTTTCTTTCCACGCAGTTCCACGGAAGAATAACTAGTGTTTAACGTAACGTCGACATCAGAGGCGGATCCAAGCTTAGATTGAGTAAGAATAGGCAAGGAAACAGGCGATTCATTTCAAAGGAACCGTCTGGGCATTTGTCTCAAACGATTTAGGAACCTCAGTCTGGCTAGATGCGGATTTGAACCGCCTTTTTCGAATCCTGCCTCGGGCATGGATGTGTGTGATGTCCTTAGGTTAGTTAGGTTTAAGTAGTTCTAAGTTCTAGGGGACTGATAACCTCAGAAGTTAAGTCCCATAGTGCTCAGAGCCATTTGAACCATTTTTTTTTTGGACCGCCTTCATCTCAAATAATCGTCCTTTGTCTCACCATCGGACCACCTTGCTCGGTAAACCTGACTTAAATGGTGCGAGTGAAAAATCACTTTCGCTAAGCCTTCATATGAGCTCTAAATTCTATAATTTTTCCAACTTGGTCATTTCGCGAGACGTGTGTAGGAGAACGTAATATGGTACTCGACTCATCATGGAACGAACTTTCTTCGAATGTTACCAGTAAACTTCCCCGTGGTTATCAACACTGAAGTTTGCTAGGTAATTCCGTGACGCTTCGCACTTACAGAACGAATCTACAACAAAACGAATCTCTCTTCTCTGGATCTTTCTCTGCTTCCTCTATTAACCTACCTGATTAGGGTCTCACACTAACGAGCGGTACTTAGGAATCAGTTCAACGAGCGTTTTTGTGAGCTACTTCTTTCGAGGACGAATTACCTTTCCCGCAGGATTCATCTAATGAATCTAAACATAGTAGCCGCTTTTCTTACACCTAGTTTTATGTGATCGTTCCATTTAAGGTCGCTCCGGAAGGATATTCGTAGATATTTTACGGTTTTTACTGTTTTCAGTCATTTATTGCCACACGTGTGGTAAGGAAAAACAAGGATAATGGAATGTAGTCCAGTTAAATCAGATGATGCTGATAGAATTAGATTAGGGAGTGAGACTCTAAAAGTAGTAGATGAGTTTTGTTATTTGGGTAACTAAATGACTGACGATAGCGTTATAGAAAAGAAGGAAACGCAGACTGGCAATAGAAAGGAAAGCATTTCTGAAAACGAGAAATCTGTTAACATTGATTTAAATTTAAGTGTAAGGATGTCTTCTCTGAAGGAATTTCTGTGGGGTGTACTCTGATTGAAAATGAATGTGAAAGATAGAAAAATCAGATAAGAAGAGAATAAAAGCTTTTGAAATGTGGTATTACGGAACATTACTCAAGGTCAGATGGGTAAATCGGATAACTATTGACTCGAACTGGGGAGCAAACGTTTTGGCAGAACTGGACTAAAAGAAGGGATCGGCTAATGGAACACATCCTGAGGCATCAAAGAATCGACAATCTGGTGACGGAGGAAAGTATATGAGGAGGAAGGGAGGAGGGGATGAAATAGTAGAGGGAGACCAAAATTTGAATGCAGTAAGCAGGTTCAAATGGATATGGAGATAAACAGGATAGATTAGCGTGGAGAACTGCAACAAAGTAGTGTTCGAACTGAAGGCCGCAACGTCGCTTCACTTGGACAATAATGGGTTCTGCTGTGTACTTAAACGGAAGATATCACTTTTCCGTCAACAGGTGGATCATTAGCTACTTCCTAACTAGTCCAGATGTTCCGACGGATCATTAGAGTTCGGAAGCCTTGGCAGGAAACGACAGGATGAAGCTTTGAGCGCCTCTGCGCTGCGTGAACCGGCTACAGCTTAACTGATAGTGCAGTGTCTGCCAAAGTGAAAGATCCGAGTTCGGGTGCCATTCTCACAGGCAATTTCAAAATGTCGCAACTGTCCCTCACAGCCTACTCTCCGCTACGTATACAAAAGTGTTATCTCAGGATGTATCTTTATTAAAGCGCCGCATGCTACAAAGGGCTAACAAATAAATTTCTAAAGAAAATGTTTATTCCGAAAGAACAGACGCCATTTTAATCCAGCAGCCGCTATGAATTAATACACAAAGGAATTGCAGACATTGGCTGCGAGGGAGCATTGATTTAATGGAGAAAGTTGAAAATTTGTACCGGGCTAGGATTCGAACCTGGATATGTGTGTGTGTGTGTGTGTGTGTGTGTGTATGTGTGTATGTGTGTGTGTGTATGTGTGTGATGTCTGTCCTTTCTTTATATTTGAAGATGGCGATTTAATTTCGCTGAAACTAGTAGTCATGTATTTTTGTGCGATCTGAGCGAATAAAGCCGGCCAGAGTGGCCGAGCGGTTAAAGGCGCTACAGTCTGGAACCGCACGACCGCTACGGTCGCAGGTTCGAATCCTGCCTCGGGCATGGATGTGTGTGATGTCCTTAGGTTAGTTAGGTTTAAGTAGTTCTACGTTCTAGGGGACTTACGACCACAGCAGTTGAGTCCTATAGTGCTCAGAGCCATTTGAACCATTTGAGCGAATAAACATCTGCAATAAGAACAACAACCCCGTTTAGATTCTGAGATCCCCTCCAGTGCATATTCGGTAAACATCATAAAGTCTGTACGTATTTTTACCACGGCAACGACTCTTATGTGTGGGTACGCGTTGTCTTGATGAAACATGACTTTCTTCTTTGCTAAGCCTGACCTTTTTCACGTATCTATTGCTGTAGTTTGTCCAGGAGGTCAACGTAGTATTGTCCCGTAATTGCGTGACCAGCTGGAAGATAATCTAACGGCAGGATACCAATAAACAGACACCATGACCTTTCCTGCCGATCCTATTAGCTTTGGTTTTTTTAGTGGTGGCGAACCAACATGTTTCCACTGTTTTGGCTGTTTCGTCTCTGGGGTTTAGCAAATGGACCCAAGTTTCATCTGTGGTCACAAACGGCTTTTTTTTCTTTTTTCTCTGAAAAAGAGTCAAACAATGTTCGGACATTTCCACTCTGATGCATTTCTGACCCTGCGTTAAGAGTCGCAGCATCCATTCCGACCGTTTCAGCAGTTTTTCGCACTTTCAGTCAGCTAATTTCCATGACCATTTTACGGAGTGTTACATTAAATTCTGGGGTAGCAACCATAACGCGGATCATCACCTAAGCTGTCCTGACCAAATTTAACCTCGTTTGTCCATTTAGCAACAGTTGAATATTAGGGAGCAGAAAAGTGCAGCGTGTTCTGAAAAACGTCATGCATTTCTTTTGCTTTCATACCTTTCTGTACGAAGTATTTAATCACTGATACAATCTCAATTCTTTCCATCTTCACAAATCACTACACGGAGGCGTCCGCACCACAGATATCTACCCAGAGTGCTGATGCGTCACGTGTTTACTCATAAAGGATGACCTATTACTACGCGGGAAACTCGGTATGCAAGCGATAACATCTAGTGGTGATACCACAAACTTTTCCAACAACCTCGTAATCTGATGAATTCCACAGTGCTTAACTAGGCAAAGTCCTCGTGTTCCTCAGGTCTGTTAGCTCATTTGACTGCCTTATCCAGAGACCTACACTTCGCCGCGGAACAACGTGGCAGCTTCGTTTCTTTCGGATACAAAAAACATTGTTAGAGGTAAAAAATGACGAAAAACGTCAGAAAGAAAGGTCTGTCAGAATCAGTAGATTTGTTGACTGATATCCATTCAGAAAGCCTTACACGACACGATGAAAACATCACAGGCTGCGAATATCACTGTAAAGAGTTTAACATATAACAGGCAGTCTACACTGCTACACACTTCTAAAAGCGCTTCACTTACTCGTGGGATCGCGCTACGCGAGAGTAAATAGTAAAGGTGTTTGGTTATCTCACAGGCAGAGATTAACATATCACACCTACTAGCTGTAACCTGCTATCGAGCGTGGTCCGTCGCTGTAGTGAGCTACAATCAGGTAGAGTACCTGCTGAGTGGGAGCCACGTGTGATATCTGCTAACAGCTTGCACGAGTGTAATGAGGCGTTGCATGGGCACTCAGCGTTAACCAACTCGTGCGCTTTGGCGAGGTGGCTTTGAACTCTCGTGGGGGAGACGTCAGCTACGTTCAGAAGAGCATTCGTATTATTCAATAATAATGTCACACAAGGAGTTTTATAAGCCAAGCTTGTGCGTCTACCGAACAAAAGTCATGACATAAATAAGACTGTATAGAACTTTGTTTAGTTTAACGAAGCACAGGAAGTCGACACAGAATCGAAGCACCATACGGACATAACTAAAGTGGCCCCAGAAATGCTTCTTGGACACTTCAGTCTTCTCATCAAAAACGTTGTCGCAGTCCTCTGTTAAAGCGCAAAAGATCTCTACTTCCTATAAATTTGACAGCAGCTACACTTTTCTTCAAAGAGCGTGATGCTACCCAACGAATGCTGTTCATTCTTGTAGTGCCGATGAACCAGTCTCTTTAAACTTTATTTTAAAGTTTCTGCCCTCTTTCCCCACATACTTCATTTCACAATTCACAATCTTGGCACTTTATTTCATAAACTCTCACTTTCCTCATCCAGTTCCCACTCGTATTGTTCTTACACTTAAGCCTTTGCTCCAGTTTGTTTTCCGTCCTGAACGTAATTTAGACCGCTTTTTTGTCAAATAATCTCATCAATTTCACTTTAGAGCTGAGCTTTGTGAGAGTATTATACACCAACATCAGATATTCGAGGAGGTGTTCTATGTTTGACAGTGCATGTTTGGTACTGGCTTTTTACTTTTGACCGGGTCTAATGGAATAGTAACTTAAGGTATATTATTATACTCCAGTACAATATAGATATTTAAATTGTTGTTAGTATGTATAGCGTCGCGATGGTCTGATTTATATCCCCTTGTTTCGTAGCACTTGATAATGAGATAACATAGCCCTGAAACGTGCGGTGGTAAATATATCACACATTCGACAATTGGTGCGTAACATTCTCAGTACTGATTCTTTTGAAATATGAGGTGCATTCAAGTTCTAAGGCCTCCGATTTTTTTTCTCCGTACTAGAAAGAGAGAGAAGCACGCGCATTGTTTTAAAATGAGGCTGCATTCAATGTCAATACGTCCCAGAGATGGCAGCACCGAACAGCAGATGGAATTTTACGGCCAGTGGCGAGAATGAGAACTGTTTTAAATACTTAAAATGGCGACGTTTTCCTTACTTGAACAGCGTGCAATCATTCGTTTTCTGAATTTGCGTGGTGTGAAACCAATTGAAATTCATCGACAGTTGGAGACATGTGGTGATGGAGTTATGGATGTGTCGAAAGTGCGTTCGTGGGTGCGACAGTTTACTGAAGGCAGAACATCGTGTGACAACAAAACGAAACAACCTCGGGCTCGCACAAGCCGGTTTGACGACATGATCGAGAAAGTGGAGAGAATTGTTTTGGGGGATCGCTGAATGACTGTTGAACAGATCGCCTCCAGAGTTGGCATTTCTGTGGGTTCTGTGCACACAATCCTGCATGACGACCTCAAAATGCGAAATGTGTCATCCAGGTGGGTGCCACGAATGCTGACGGACGACCACACGGCTGCCCGTGGGGTATGTTGCCAAGCAATGTTGACGCGCAACGACAGCATGCATGGGACTTTCTTTTCGACGGTTGTGACAATGGATGAGACGTGGATGCCATTTTTCAATCCAGAAACAAAGCGCCAGTCGGCCCAACGGAAGCACACAGATCCACCGCCACCAAAAAAATTTCGGGTAACCGCCAGTGCTGAAAAAATGATGGTGTCCATGTTCTGGGACAGCGAAGGCGTAATCCTTACCCATTGCGTTCCAAAGGGCACTACGGTAACAGGTGCATCATACGAAAATGTTTTGAAGAACAAATTCCTTCCTGCACTGCAACAAAAAAGTCCGGGAAGAGGCTGCGCGTGTGCTGTTTCACCAAGACAACGCACCCGCACATCGAGCTAACGTTACGCAACAGTTTCTTCGTGATAACAACTTTGAAGTGATTCCTCATGCTCCCTAGTCTCCTGACCTGGCTCCTAGTGACTTTTGGGTTTTTCCAACAATGAAAGGCACTCTCCGTGGCCGCACATTCACCAGCCGTGCTGCTATTGCCTCAGCGATTTTCCAGTGGTCAAAACAGACTCCTAAAGAAGCCTTCGCCGCTGCCATGGAATCATGGCGTCAGCGTTGTGAAAAATGTGTACGTCTGCAGGGCGATTACGTCGAGAAGTAACGCCAGTTTCATCGATTTCGGGTGAGTAGTTAATTAGAAAAAAAATCGGAGGCCTTAGAACTTGAATGCACCTCGTAATTGTACGATGGCTTCACAACAGATAATATGATCAGCCAGAACATTGTCACAACCGACCTGTTATCGATATAAACTCGTCCAGGTGATAGCAGCATCGCCTGGCGAGGAATGACTGCTAGTCACACACACGCATAGTGTATGTGGTATCAGTGAGCGCGCTGTCCGTGTGTAGAATGGGGACGACACGCGATATATCTGAGTTTGACCGAGGGCAGATTGTGATGGCCCCCTAGGCTTGACACAAGCATTTCGGAAACTGCACGACTTGCCGGGTGTTCGAGGAGTGCTGTGGTGAGTGTCTCCAACACGTGGCGAAACCAAGGTGAAACGACATCCAGACGTCGAGCGGTTGGGCGGCCACCCCTCATTATAGATGTCGGACGTCGGAGGATGGGCAGACTGGTAAAACAGAATAGGCTGAGAACTGTGGCGGAACTAACAGACTTTAATGCTGGGCACAGTAGAAGCGTCTCTGAACTCTCAGTGCACCGAACGCTCCTAACGATGAACCTCCTCCGCAGCCGACGACCCGTGCATGTACCAACGTTAACCCCACGACATCGGCAACTACGGCTGAAATGGGCACGTGACCATCGGTGCTGGACGGTGGCACAGTGGCAGAGCATTGTATGGTCCCGGTACCTTCTTCATCATGCCGATGAGACAGCGCGAAACAGTCGACTTCCTGTGCAACAGCTCTCTGGCACCTGTACTGCGGGATGGAGACACGCTGGAGGCGGCTCCATTATGCTCTGGAGAACATTCACTTGGGCGTCCATGAGTCCAGTGGAGCTCTTGCAAGGCACTATGACGACCAAGGAATGTCTTACATTGGTTGAAGACGTACACCTCTCAATGACGATCATGTTTCCCGACGGCATTGGCATTTTTCGACGAGATAATGCGCCATGTCACAAGGCCAGGAGTGTGATCGAGTGGTTCGAAGAACACAGTGGCGAGTGTCAATTGATGTGCTGGCCCACCACGTCAGCACATCTGAACCCGATCTAACACATCTGGGATGTGACTGAAAGTGGCGTCAGAGCTCCGGCCCCCCTCACCGGAATTCGCGTGAATTATGTGACTTGTGTGGGCAGACGTCGTGCCAACTCCTTCCAACGACTACCAAGGTCTCGTTGCTCCCATGCCACGACGCGTCGCCGCTGCTATCCGTGCCAAAGGTGGACATACGGGCTATTAGGTAAGCGGTGATAATATTTTTCGTCTACATGGATACTCTGCAAATCACATTTAAGTGCCTGGCAGAGGGTTCATCGAACCACCTTCACAATTCTCTATTATTCTAATCTCGTAAAGCGCGCGGAAGAATGAACACCTATATCTTTCCGTACGAGCTCTGATTTCCCTTATTTTATAGTAGTGATCGTTCCTCCCTATGTAGGTCGGTGTCGACTATTTTCGCATTCGGTGCAGAAAGTTGGTGATTGGATTTTCGTGAGAAGATTCCGTCCCAACGAAAAACGCCTTTCTTTTAATGATGTCCAGCCCAAATCCAGTATCAAAAAATGGTTCAAATGGCTCTAAGCACTATAGGACTTAACTTCTGAGGTCATCATTCCCCTAGAACTTAGAACTACTTAAACCTAACTAACCTAAGGACATCACACACATCCATGCCCGAGGCAGGATTCGAACCTGCGACCGTAGCAGCAGCGCGGTTCCGGACGGAAGCGCCTAGAACCGCTCGGCCAAAATCCTGTATCATTTCTGTGACACTCTCTCCCATATTTCGCAATAATACAAAACGTGCTGCCTTTCTTTGAACTTTTTCGATGTACTCCGTCAGTCCTACCTGGTAAGGATCCCACACAGCGCAGCAGTATTCTAAAAGAGCACGGACAAGCGTAGTGTAGACAGTCTCCTTAGTAGGTCTGTTACATTTTCTAAGTGTCCTGCCAATAAAACGCAGCCTTTGGTTAGCCTTCCGCACAAGATTATCTATGTGTTCTTTCCAATTTAAGTTGTTCGTAATTGTAATACCTAGGTATTTAGTTGAATTTACGGCTTTTAGATTAGACTGTTTTATCGTGTTCTAGGTTTTATCGTGTTCTAGGTGATCAGTGTAAATAATAAATACATTCAAAGACAGCAAATGTTGTCATTTGGCAGACGCACTTAGACGAAACGCGAGGAAAGAGTCCATAGCGAGAGGGGGGAGAGAGAACAGGGGGAGGGGGTAGAAAATTATGGCTCTGGATCTTCCACCATAATCGAATCCATCAACATGATGTGGCAAATATGAGGTAGCCAAGGAGGTGTACACGTGGGTTCTACTATGCCAAGACTGCTTGGTAGCAACAACAGGAAAACACAATTAATTAGCAGGAGTACAAAATAAGAAAGTATTTATTACTTAACTTTGCTGTAGTCCATGATCAGTTGGTTGAAAATTACAGTAGACGCGACTAGCCTAAGCGTCTGTAGAATGACATAATTTACAAGTCACAAATCTTGTAGTGACGAATTAATCTCTCGTATCTTGAATGTCGAATCCAGTGAATTTGAAGACTAACTTGGAACGGAGCTACAAAGACTTGATGGCAGCAATGACTGAGCTGCAGACGATGACTAACATCGGCGCTGGCTGACCACTGAGCGCAGCTACGAACTGTAGACTGGCACAACTGTACTACTTTCCTGCTGCACATGAAGTGGCCCAGCGGCGCCTGGCGGCGAGCTAAGTACTGCGACTGGCTGTGCACTCTTTGGCTAGCACAGCCGTTCTTCTGTTCCGTTTATCGAGAGAATCGCATCCGGCGGATCGATCTCTCAGGCGGCGGTATGGTCGTATGACTGACGACATCACAGAAAACCCTTTCTGATTTTGCAATTGAACCAACCCTCGGCGTCTCTTGCCCAACTATGCCATAAGACACTTTCTTTACCCTGCGTCCTCTGGATTCACTCCACCTTGGTGGTTGTAATAGCTCGCGAATTTCCCAACCAGTCTCAATTACCTACTTAGTTCGGGTACTATATTTTAGAGTACAACGCTTCCCTTTCAACAAAGCAACAGGCAGACACGTTTTGTGAAGAGTTCACACGTGTCCAGAACAACTCGTTCTGTATCGAGTCATCCTGTACTTACGTGGTGACACAATGAAAGAAGGAAACATATTAACAGAATACTGTTATTTCTTATGTATTACCGAGCGATGTGGCACACTGGACTCGCATTCGGGAGGACGACTGTTCAAACCCGCGTCCGGCCATTTTCAGGTTTTCCGTGATTTCCCTAAATCGCTTCAGGCAAATGCCGGGGTGGTTCCTTTGAAAGTCTACGGCCGATTTCCTTCCCCATTCTTGCCTAATCCGAGCTTGTGCTCCATCTCTAATGACCTCGTTGTCGACTGGCGTCAAAAACAAATCTCCTCCTCCTCCTCTTATTCATTTATTTATTTATTTACTAAACATGTTCCATTACATTGTAATATTACGTGTTTGAAGATTAACTTAAAATGTTATCTGCAGAGTTGTAGATTTGTAGATCAACAAAGATAATACAGTACAACTCATATAGTTACATCATGTGCCTGATTTTCCAAATACAAAATTAGAATGTATCTAAACTTAGCTATTAACTTAAATATCACATTTATACCTACACGTACAGATCTAAGTCTTCAAGATATTTACAGTTTAAATTAACAGTGAAGTATGGATATGTGCACTTTTTTGTGAAACAATCAACTGTGTCAATGATTGTATGAGTTACGAATATAAATCTGTTAGCCTTCTAGTACACATCCAGGTTTTTAAGGGTTTGTATGAAGTTACAGTTGACGCCAAAGTATTTTCATACAACTGACAATCTTATCGAATTACAAAAGATGGAAAAATTTGTTGCGAATTTATGAACTAAGTAGGATATATTGATGGGTCACCGTCCTCCTTTTTGTGTTATTTGCTTCCTGGGAGAATCGCTCTTTGTTGTTAAATTACTGCAATCTAAAAGCAGACTGTCAATACATTACACGTGGACAGTGCGTCTTCAGTTATTCTGAACCGTTTACAATAGGCTTTCAGTTAACATGGACATAAAATTCGATGATTGTCGCAGCTCAATGGTTAAATATTGACGGACCGTAGGAATTAGACGGTTTTGTGTTTCTCCCCGTTTTTAGTTCGTTGCCACTCCATCTCCCATTAATTTGCAAACTCCTCTTTCACTTTTTTCTTTATTATTCTTCTACATATTTTGCTGCATACCCCTGTACGAGATTCAATCCATCCGAAATCTTCGTGCCGGTTGTGCTACTGCAAACTTCTGATTTTGGATCGCATTCCTTCAACCAAGACGTTAAGAATCCTCTGATTTTGTAATGAGGCCAATATTTTCCTGCTGTTGGTGTGGATTATTGCAACTCTGTCAATATTCGTTAGATGAGCCATTGACTCTAGTTCATTTAGAACGGTAAATTGTTCTGCTTAGTTATTTGAGCATTCGTTATTCAATTTGAAGAGTACAGTTTTGTACAAAAATGCTGCCGGCCGGAGTGGCCGTGCGGTTCTAGGCGCTACAGTCTGGAGCCGAGCGACCGCTACGGTCGCAGGTTCGCATCCTGCCTCGGGCATGGATGTGTGTGATGTCTTTAGCTTAGTTAGGTTTAATTAGTTCTAAGTTCTAGGCGACTGATGATCTCAGAAGTTAAGTCGCATAGTGCTCAGAGCCATTTGAACCATTTGAACAAAAATGCTATTAGTGAAGTCGCAGTCTCTAACATTTCTTTCCGACTGTGACCTATTCTTCTAAGAACAACGTAAGACTTTACTAAAAGTCACATTCCCATTCCTTCTGGAAAGAAAGAATGAAAGTAAGTCGGCATGCGGAACGGTCTTATCCAGTCAATGTGATGAATATACGAGATGTAGCAAGAGGAAGGTTTCCTGTGACAAGTATATGGCTCTGCCAGGTGTCTCGACACATCACATAACAACACCCACATATGTTTCTCTGTGACAGACTATTTTTTACAGAAAAGCATCTACATTAGACGAAATTGTTACCTTTCTGTACTTAAAAGATTGGTTAAAGTGCCGTAAACTATGGTATGGAGGTCAACTTGAACTGGTAAACAAAATCTGTCTGACAAGCATCGCATTGCAGAGCAGTGTGGAGTCTGGCTCTAGGCTGCGTTGTCTGAGATTCAGAGCCATTGTCTCTCTTGGGAACGAGCATAAATTAGCTGCGAAAGCGTGATTCACGAATGAATACACCCAGCCTTGTGAAGGTCGTACTTGGCCGCTTTTTTCTGTTGCCGAGCACACTGCTGTTGTCTGTTGGGTCAGAAGTAAAGCAAAAAACTGCAAGGGACGCAGCTGCATCCGATACCATCGTAAATGAGCTTCAACATGAACGCTCATCACACACCGACATTTGCATGAGAAGTCTCATATTACTGTTTGTCAATCCTATTAAGGAATTTACGGCTCCCCTCCGTTGACTGTTGTCCCTGTTTCCTGGTATTTTGGCATCCACGCGAGACGTCGCAAATGCAAGTTGAGAAATCTAGGTGGTCGAACCGGTTTTGCGAATTCATCGACGACGAAGAAAAATAAGGCAGAAAAGTAACATCGAAGGTGCCACGATGGTTGGTTTATTTTGGGTAGAGGACCAAACAGCAAGGTCGTGGGTCCCATCAGATTAGGGAAGGATGTGGAGGAAGTCGGCCGTGCCCTTTCAGGGGGGTGGGGGAGATCCCGGCATTTGCCTGAAGTGATTTAGGGAAGCCACGGAAAATCTAAATCAGGATGGACGGACGAGGTTTTGAACCGTCGTCCTCCCGAATGCGAGTCCAGTGTGCTAACGACTACGCCACCTCGCTCGGTGTGCGACGATGCTTTAACATTCATAGCCGGTGGTATGACTACTTGCGCGGTAGCTCTAAGGGAGTTCAGATTGAACTTGATAAAATTTCACTTGACAGAGAGAATGACGGCTTCTCATATTTGACTAAGACAATAATCGTGACAAACAATGAAGCTAACAACTAATGGCCGCGCGGGATTAGCCGAGCGGTCTGAGTCGCTGCAGTCATGGACTGTGCGGCTGATCCCGACGAAGGCTCGAGTCCTCCCTCGGGCATGGGTGTGTGCGTTTGTCCTTAGGATAATTTAGGTTAAGTAGTGTGTAAGCTTAGGGACTGATGACCTTAGCAGTTAAATCCCATAAGATTTCACACACATTTGAACATTTTTGAACTAATGCTTACCATCAGATTCGTTCCTTTTTCCCATATTAGTTCTCTGTACGAACAACTACTTTTGATGAGATCAGACAGCTTACTTGACTGCTATCCGTGTTTTCACATTGCCTATCGGCTCTATAGCCTTCCATAGAAAAATGCGTAAGAGTTCCCACAAATAGAACATCTACAATAGTCACAGATACTTCACCGCAATGACCTCCACAAATTCGATGTTGAATTTACGCTCCTTTAGTTTTGTAGTTTTGAGAGAATTAATTATTATAATTTAACATTGTTTACAGATAAGATTCTGAAGTAAGGCAAAAACAATCAAAATCTGGGACGTTGGAGTTTTGACTCTATTTACTAAAAATAGGTCTACCTAACATGATTGATTGTCGAATTCGAGTTAATCTCCTAGGGCATCAGAGAAGAGTTCTTTCGCAAATGTCTTCAGTTTGTCGGTCAGAGCCTTGTGAATCTCCTCAGTTAAACCGAAACACGACCCCTTCATGTACATTTTCGCTTTGGGAAGCGAAAATAGTCTAACAGCGGAAAAGTGGGTGGATGGTGTGGATACTGCAACGCTGAGTCTAATTTTTCAGGGAGGAACTGGCGATTCGTAAGAGTAGGGTGGATAGGAGAACCGAGAGCGTTCACTGTACCGCCACCTCCCTTCGAAATAAAGTTTTTAATTTTGATTGTTCCAGACCGTTCCGTTTCTAAGGCTCGGCACCTGTCTCTTTAAGATTAGAGACACTTTCCCTGTTAATTTTATTATTGCACAACATATTTTTCACCACTTCTTTTATTAAAGGGTCTGAGTGAGAGAAAGCTTGAGATACGACCTCCGTTCCTTCAAATATATCTTATGTCCTTTCGTAAGATTACGTTTCGGTACCTCCAACTTCTCTTCATTTCTGAACTTGAGTTTCACCTTGAGCCAAACGCGGCTTGAACACTGATAAAATTTTATGCATAGTTGCTACTGCGGAAAAACCTCGAAGTCCGAAGTCACGTGAGTACTCTGTTAGTCATTACCTCTACTTCTCCTTCCTTTCGATTGTGCTCTTCTCTTCCCCTTTTATCGGATGTTTTTGTTTACAGTGTCTGTCATTTCTGAACTGCTGTCTCCGCATGTCTTTGCTCGATATCCGCAGGTGCCAGAGACTCGGCGGCCGCACGCCTCGTGCACAGGACGAGGAGAAAACACCCGTCTCCTGTCATCGTATCGGACAGTTACCTCTCCTCAGCAGATATCGGAGCCAGCGCGAGGTCCCTCAGTAAGCGTACTCGAGGCTTATCTAATCGGAGAATGAGCGAGCGTCTATCACCGACTGCTGCTGGCCTGCACAACTTGCCAACAAAAAATATGACAGCCGCTGGTTTTTGAAGCGTGAGAAAGAAGATGGTCGGATAAGCGGTACTTGCTATATTCTTAAATCATCACCACGATTAGCACAGCTTGATTTCCTTACTGCAGCGGTACTCAAAGAATCGTTTGATGAATTGTCCGTCGGCAAGAGAGCCCAGGGCTGCCACAAGAACACTGTGGTTTCGTGGTGGTGAGCTGGAGACGTGTTGTCGGGAATGTGTAGTGTAATAGACGGGCAACAGTGCCATATAATAATCGGAAAACAGTGGTGGCATACGTATACTGCGGTACTTGTTGAACAATAACCAACATTATTCTGTTTCGCATACACACACACACACACACACAAATGGTTCAAATGGCTCTGAGCACTATGGGACTCAACTTCTGAGGTCATTACAGACTGCAGCGCCTATAACCGCACGGCCACTTCGGCCGGACACACACACACACACACATCTATACACTAGGACTTCAATCTTTTGTCTGCAAAATATTCATTCCTGTGATACCGACCAATGTTTTCGGGAGATATCCGGTGGTTATAACTGGAACTCCCTCTCCCAAAGCCTCCCAGTTCGGAACCCATTGTCCACTCCCGGCTCGCTGGGTTTTGGCTGAAGATATCCGAGTTCTGCAATAGATGGAATATCATAGTGACTTGTTTAAAAAGTTTCAGAGAGATTAGAGGCAAATAATGCTATTCGATGGAAAGTACAATTAAGAAAAGTGTTGGTAATGTCCAGGAGTAAAATACAATGAAATACGAACGAAATGTGGAACATGGTACTGGGTAGTGATGCAAGTGGTTCGATAAGACTCTACTTGCTAACTGCTCAATGAAAACCCCATCATAGCTCATTAATAAAGGAAATAAATTGACTGGATGACTCTGCGTTCATTTCCATATTTGCGATTAAAACCGCTTAACATCTGTTCACATATTATGACGTTTCGGCTTCTGCCGTAATCAGATATATAATTTAGATTAAAGTAACATAAGAATGAAATTGTTACGCCTACATTATCAGCCGACAAAACAAAAAACGTAAAATATTTCACCTGCCGAGAAGCGGAATTCATAAAACAAAGTTAAGTGTCAGTCGAAGTGCATAGGCGGCAGTTATCTACTTGTCACAAAAGATTACAAAAGTACAAGTTGCTAGTCGAGAGAACTAGTGGGAATAAACTACCTTGGTTTTTCAGGTCAGCGTATATAATATGGCAGAGAGTCGCTAAATAATAAAATATGATTTAAGTGCGCACGATTTCACAATCATAAAATTAGTATTCCAAATGCTTAGTAACGTTTACGTACCACCTCTAATCTTAACTATACATCTGTTCACGGCAGTAGCCGAAACGACGTTGTTGTTGTTGTTGTGGTCTTCAGTCCTGAGACTGGTTTGATGCAGCTCTCCATGCTACTCTATCCTGTGCAAGCTTCTTCATCTCCCAGTACCTACTGCAACCTACATCCTTCTGAATCTGCTTAGTGTATTCATCTCTTGGTCTCCCCCTACGATTTTTACCCTCCACGCTGCCCTCCAATACTAAATTGGTGATCCCTTGATGCCTCAGAACATGTCCTACCAACCGATCCCTTCTTCTGGTCAAGTTGTGCCACAAACTTCTCTTCTCCCCAATCCTATTCAATACTTCCTCATTAGTTATGTGGTCCACCCATCTTATCTTCAGCATTCTTCTGTAGCACCACATTTCGAAAGCTTCTATTCTCTTCTTGTCCAAACTATTTATCGTCCATGTTTCACTTCCATACATGGCTTCACTCCATACAAATACTTTCAGAAATAACTTCCTGACACTTAAATCTATACTCGATGTTAACAAATTTCTCTTCTTCAGAAACGCTTTCCTTGCCATTGCCAGTCTACATTTTATATCCTCTCTACTTCGACCATCATCAGTTATTTTGCTCCCCAAATAGCAAAACTCCTTTACTACTTTAAGTGTCTCATTTCCTAATCTAATACCCTCAACAGCACCCGACTTAATTCGACTACATTCCATTATCCTCGTTTTGCTTTTGTTGATGTTCATCTTATATCCTCCCTTCAAGACACCACCCATTCCGTTCAACTGCTCTTCCAAGTCCTTTGCTGTCTCTGACAGAATTACAATGTCATCGGTGAACCTCAAAGTTTTTATTTCTTCTCCATGGATTTTAATACCTACTCCGAATTTTTCTTTTGTTTCCTTTACTGCTTGCTCAATATACAGATTGAATAACATCTGGGAGAGGCTACAACGCTGTCTTACTCCCTTCCCAACCACTGCTTCCCTTTCATGTCCCTCGACTCTTATAACTGCCATCTGGTTTCTGTACAAATTGTAAATAGCCTTTCGCTCCCTGTATTTTACCCCTGCCACCTTTAGAATTTGAAAGAGAGTATTCCAATCAAAATTGTCAAAAGCTTTCTCTAAGTATACAAATGCTAGAAAACGACGTAATAAATGAAAATATATTACGCCGTCTAGGCTTTATTCGTTAAAAGTAATCTGTCGTAGTTATTTTAGAATACGTTAGTCAGAACGGCTTATACATATGTGAGAGATACCAATCGTGTTGTCACACTCCAGCAAGCGAAGAGATTATTCGCCTTCACATTTCACGATTAAAAACTTCTCAAGTGAAGCATTGTCACTTAAAACCATTGACACCTAGTAGATAATGTCGGAAGTTCCATGAGGATTTTCGCGGATGATGCTGTAGGCTACAGAGAAGTTGCAGCATTAGAAAATTGCAGCAAAATGTGGGAATATCTGCAGCGGATAGGCACTTGGTGCAGGGAGTGGCAACTGACCATTAACATAGACAAACGTAATGTATTGCGAATACATAAAAAGAAGGATCCTTTATTATATGATTATATGATAGCAGAACAAACACTGGAAGCAGTTACTTCTGTAAAATATCTGGGAGTATGAGTACGGAACGATTTGAAGTGGAATGATCATATAAAATTAATTGTTGGTAAGACGGGTGCCAGGTTGAGATTCATTGGGAGAGTCCTTCGAAAATGTAGTCCATCAACAAAGGAGGTGGCTTAAAAAACACTCGTTCGACCTATACTTGAGTATTTCTCATCAGTGTGGGATCCGTACCAGGTCAGGTTAACAGAGGAGATAGAGAAGATCCAAAGAAGAGCGGCGCGTTTCGTCACAGGGTTATTTGGTAAGCGTGATAGCGTTACGGAGATGTTTAGCACTCAAGTGGCAGACTCTGCAAGAGAGGCGCTCTGCATCGCGGTGTAGCTTGCCGTCCAGGTTTCGAGAGGGTGCGTTTCTGGATGAGGTATCGAATATATTGCTCCCCCCTACTTATACCTCCCGTGGAGATCACGAATGTAAAATTAGAGAGATTCGAGCGCGCACGGAGGCTTTCTGGCAGTCGTTCTTCCCGCGAACCATACGCGACTGGAAAAGGGAGGTAATGACAGTGGCACGTAAAGTGCCCTCCGCCACACACCGTTGGGTGGCTTGCGGAGTATAAATGTAGATGTAGATGTAGAATCAAGTCCGAATTCGAAGGCAGTCTCGTCAGTGAAGTACAATACTCAGCACTGATACCACGTTTATTACGAACACCGACGTACAGCCAGAACTGAACTGAAGCCATGAACGCTGCTCTTCATACAAACATATAACATTGCAGAATGCTGATGTTGATGCATAAATAGAATTTTACAGATTATAGAATCATTGGAGAAGCTTCCAGAAACGATAAATGCTAAATAATGGCTGGTGATGGGTTTGAACTGGCGCCCTCTAGTTCAGCCAACGACGCAGACCCCCACACCACACTGTTAACACCACAACACGCGGCAAATTACCTCAACCAGACTAGCAGAAATACGTGGAGCACTCGGCTGGATATGAAAGATTATGTAGAGATAAGTTATTACAATAATCCATTGTGATACAAATGAGGCGGTACATGACAAAAGTATTACCTTCTGAGTGAGATGGTCACAGAGCCACAGACGCACTGATCAGCGATCATTTCACTCTGGGCGCTTCTGCTGCACTAATAATTTTCTGCTGAAGGCACTACTGTATTTAACATAGTGGCTCTTTAGTCTAGAAGTAGTCAGCAGCTGGTTATCAATAAATACGATCTATAATACCATTTGAAGGAAAGAAGATTAAGGTTTAACGCCCCGCCGACGACTGGAGGGAGCGCAAGCTCATTATTTTAGTCTTACTCGGATCTATTCAGTCGGCACAGATGTGTTAGTGAGAGTCTCGACGAAACGTAATAGTAGCTCTAAAACAACGCTTTGTTAATTACATGCATATCTTCCTTCAAAAATTCCGAGAACATTGGAGCGGTGATGAAAAACGCGTTAGAAAAGTAAAGATCAAAGGCCTGAAAATAACTGGAAAAGTCTGACATCTACTTATAGCTTATTTTAAACGGCATTAATTCGACCCGCACTAATACTGAAGGTTCTGAGATTTATAATTCCCGTGGATATACTTTTCTTGTAGTCGTTTGTTGTCGAGAGTTGCAGGTCTACGGCTTCATATGTTGGCTGAAGTATTTTAAATTTACAAATAATGAGCAAAAACTTTGACGTTTGTTTATAATTGTTACAACACGAGATCGATGCACTGAAATATCTCATTAGGGAGGACGACGGTTCAAATCCACGTCCGGCCCTTCTGATTTAGGCTTTCCGTGATTTCTCTAAATCGCTTCGGGCAAATGCCGGGATGGTTCCTTTGAAAGGGCACGGCCGACTTCCTTCCCCACCCTTCCTTAATGCGATGGGATTGATGACCTCGCTGTTTGGTCACTTCCCCCAAATCAACCAACTAACCAACTGAAATATCTCACTGCCTCAGTGTTGCCAACTTCACCCAAATCAAAAAACATTGAGGTATAATGAGAAGCGTTGTCATGTCATCACAAACTTGAGGCCGACGTCTGCTGTGTCAGCTGCCCCAAAGATTGGTTTCTGGTGGAAGTGCTTGCATCAAAAAATGACAGCTTGCGTAATTTACGGCTTTACTAATCGTTCTAACTATAGTCTGGAGTGCAAATGAATCACATTTCATTCGTAATTGGACTCTTTCAAGCGATATTTTCTATTATACCGCTCTACATGAATTTGGGTTGTGCTGATTACTTTTACTGTAGTAGTTTTATTTCTGTCATTCGTCTTTAGATTTCCTGTCAGTCCAACTCTAAAAGCTCTTTGGGTGAACGCTGTGAGAAGGATAGATTGGAGACCTATCAAACATACCAAAATATGTTGTAAGTATTTTCGAGAAAAGGCCATACCATAAGGAAAGCCAAACATCTGTCTCGTCAGTCCGTATTAAGGAAAATGCTGGATTACGAAAGGAGCCGTATCACATTACATACTTCTTGTTTATTCGAAACTTATAACAAAAATAAATTTACGTTAACGACACTAAATGCTTCGTATTACTTTATCAAATATACATTATTGACTAGCAAAACATCTGAAAATGCTTCTTTGACACTTTCTTAGTTACGAAAACAGTGCAACGCTTACTATTTAAAGCAGTTGCTGCGTGCATATGAGAGAAATTAAAAACAAGAAGCAATCGTAAACAGTTACTGCTAATGTATTGGGGCGCCCAATACGGCGTCGCCGCCTTCAAAGCTACACTATGTGATCAAAAGTATCTTGACACCCCCAAAAACATACGTTTTTCATATCAGGTGCATTGTGCCGCCACCTACTGCCAGGTACACCATATCAGCAACATCAGTAGTCATTAAACATCGTGAGAGAGCAGAATGGGGCGCTCCGCGGAACTCACGGACTTCGATCGTGGACAGGTGATTGGGTGTCACTTGTGTCATACGTCTGTACGCGAGATTTCCACACTCCTAAACATCCCTAGGTCCACTGTTTCCGATGTGATAGTGAAGTGGAAACGTGAAGGGATACGTACAATACAAAAGGGTACAGGCCGACCTCGTCCGTTGACTGACAGGGACCGCCGACAATTGAAGAGGGTTGTAATGTGTAATAGGCAGACATCTATCCAGACCATCACACGGGAATTACAAACTGCATTAGGATCCACTGCAAGTACTATGACAGTTAGGCAGGAGATGAGAAAACTTGGATTTCATGGTCGAGTGGCTGCTCAGAAGCCAAACATCACGCCGGTAAATGCCAAACGACGCCTCGCTTGGTGTAAGGAGCATAAACATCGGACGTTTGAACAGTGGAAAAACGTTGTCTGAAGTGACGAATCACGGTACATGGGTGTGGAGAATGCCCGGTGAACATCATCTGCTAGCGTGTGTACTGCCAACAATGATATTCGGAGGCAGTGGAGTTATGGCGTGGTCGTGTTTTTTATGGAGGGGGCTTGCACCACTTGTTCTTTTGCGTGGCACTATCACAGCACAGGCCTACCTTGATGTTTGAAGTACCTCCTTGCTTTCCACTGTTGAGGAGCAATTCGGGGATGGCGATTGCATCTTTCAACACGATCGAGCACCTTTTCTTAATGCACGGCCTGTGGCGGAGTGGTCACACGACAATAACATCCCTGTAATGGACTGGCCCGCACAGAGTCCTGACCTGAATCCTATAGAACACCTTTGGGATGCTTTGGAACGCCGACTTCGTGCCAGGCCTCACCGACCGACATCGAAACGTCTCCTCAGTGCAGCAGTGCAGCACTCTGTGAAGAATGGGCTGCCATTCCCCAAGGAACCTTCCAGCACCTGATTGAACGTATGCCTGCTAGAGTGGAAGCTGTTGTCAAGGTTAAGGGTGGGCCAACACTATATTGAATTCCAGCATTACCGATGGAGGGCCCCACGAACTAGTAAGTCATTTTCAAACTGATAAGTCCAGAACGTGGCCGCCGTGAGCAACTTCCGCACCAACATCTCTGCTCCTCTCGTCATTACTGAAATTAGGACATTGCCAATCCTGCCAGCCAAAAGAGGTCAAAATCCGCTTCAGCAGAGAGCTGACAAGGTGGGTCAACCCGCAATGTTACACATAAAAAACAGCAGTTTCCCTGCCAGAGTAAGAAGAGAGCAGAAAGTAGGGGAAATATGCTATCTGAAGGAACCATGCGGTTACCGACCTCCCGGGCGAACTTTATTGGGCAGTTGGCACTGTGTCCTTCATCAGTACTTCGAAAACCCTATAAAATGGTTCAAATGTCTCTAAGCACTATGGTACTTAACATCTGAGGTCATCAGTCCCCATAGATTTAGAACTACGTAAACCTAACTAACATAAGGAAATCACACACATCCATGCCCCAGGCAGGATTCGAACCTGTGACCGTAGCAGTCGCGTGATTCCGGACTGAAGCGCCTAGAAAACCCTATAAAGGTCCGCTTCCGTAGCAATATAGAGAGCCTTGCTGGGCGTTTCATTTGTGCATCCCCTAATACGTCTCATGACGCAAAAATCTTCCCTTGAAGAGAACCAAACACTTCCCCATATCTTTGCTGCATCACAAATACCCTCCTGGAAATGGAAAAAAGAACACATTGACATCGGTGTGTCAGACCCACCATACTTGCTCCGGACACTGCGAGAGGGCTGTACAAGCAATGATCACACGCACGGCACAGCGGACACACCAGGAACCGCGGTGTTGGCCGTCGAATGGCGCTAGCTGCGCAGCATTTGTGCACCGCCGCCGTCAGTGTCAGCCAGTTTGCCGTGGCATACGGAGCTCCATCGCAGTCTTTAACACTGGTAGCATGCCGCGACAGCGTGGACGTGAACCGTATGTGCAGTTGACAGACTTTGAGCGAGGGCGTATAGTGGGCATGCGGGAGGCCGGGTGGACGTACCGCCGAATTGCTCAACACGTGGGGCGTGAGGTCTCCACAGTACATCGATGTTGTCGCCAGTGGTCGGCGGAAGGTGCACGTGCCCGTCGACCTGGGACCGGACCGCAGCGACGCACGGATGCACGCCAAGACCGTAGGATCCTACGCAGTGCCGTAGGGGACCGCACCGCCACTTCCCAGCAAATTGGGGACACTGTTGCTCCTGGGGTATCGGCGAGGACCATTCGCAACCGTCTCCATGAAGCTGGGCTACTGTCCCGCACACCGTTAGGCCGTCTTCCGCTCACGCCCCAACATCGTGCAGCCCGCCTCCAGCGGTGTCGCGACAGGCGTGAATGGAGGGACGAATGGAGACGTGTCGTCTTCAGCGATGAGAGTCGCTTCTGCCTTGGTGCCAATGATGGTCGTATGCGTGTTTGGCGCCGTGCAGGTGAGCGCCACAATCAGGACTGCATACGACCGAGGCACACAGGGCCAACACCCGGCATCATGGTGTGGGGAGCGATCTCCTACACTGACCGTACACCACTGGTGATCGTCGAGGGGACACTGAATAGTGCACGGTACATCCAAACCGTCATCGAACCCATCGTTCTACCATTCCTAGACCGGCAAGGGAACTTGCTGTTCCAACAGGACAATGCACGTCCGCATGTATCCCGTGCCACCCAACGTGCTCTAGAAGGTGTAAGTCAACTACCCTGGCCAGCAAGATCTCCGGATCTGTCCCCCATTGAGCATGTTTGGGACTGGATGAAGCGTCGTCTCACGCGGTCTGCACGTCCAGCACGAACGCTGGTCCAACTGAGGCGCCAGGTGGAAATGGCATGGCAAGCCGTTCCACAGGACTACATCCAGCATCTCTACGATCGTCTCCATGGGAGAATAGCAGCCTGCATTGCTGCGAAAGGTGGATATACACTGTACTAGTGCCGACATTGTGCATGCTCTGTTGCCTGTGTCTATGTGCCTGTGGTTCTGTCAGTGTGATCATGTGATGTATCTGACCCCAGGAATGTGTCAATAAAGTTTCCCCTTCCTGGGACAATGAATTCACGGTGTTCTTATTTCAATTTCCAGGAGTGTAGTTTTAAACAGTCCCCATTGCCGTGGCATTGTTCTCAAGGACGTAACCCTAGATTTTGCATTCGATTGCAGTGTATTGCAATCAGTTAGTGACATATGGGAACGTTAGAGAGAAGAAAGTAAGTCAGAGATAACGTAACTGTGTCAAGGCAAAGTGTAAAGACTGTGTGTCACTTCATTGTTCCGATGGAGCTGTGTATGTTGAAGGAGAGGACGCGCTATTTACCCATCTCTTGGCAACTGAAAGGGAATAGTCTCCATATAGTCCAAGAAATGCAAACTTCTAGACCGAACGTAAACGTCTTGGTAGTGGCTTTGGTTAATTACGTGCAGGGGCCTAAGGTATTCTTATTGGATGCAGCATTTTATAAGCCGGAAACTACACATATGTAAACAGTATCACTCATTGACTTCCTGGCCGTTTAAAACTCGAATCTGGGACCATTGGCATTGGTAGAACGTTCTTTACCGACTGAGCTACCTCAGCACGACTCACGACCCGTCCTCACAGCTTCACTTGCGCCAATACCTCATATCCTACCTTCCAAACTTCTGGTGCCATCCTTTCTCCTATTCTTTCAGAACAGCTTTTCGCGACATTTGTTTCATGAGAGTTTTGGGACGTTTGATGAAGTATATTCCTCAACTGATGGAGCTGCCTCTTTGGCCAGCTAGTCTGCCAGTTCATCTCTGTAGATGCATGCATGGGCTTTACTCGTATGAGTGACATTTCATAAATAATGCACACTAATTTTTTTACTTACATGTTTTTCCAATATCTCTTTACAGTCCTTTAATATAGTCTTCCTGCTTCTCTATGACCGTATCCCAAGTCTTGGAAGCTCTATTACTCCATCCAGGACACCACTTCTCTTCATCTGTCGAATGACTCTGGTAACGGTGGTAGAAAACTCTTTCCGGAGAACGACAAAGTCGTCCAAGCATAGGTTTTTTCAACTGCGGGAGCAAGTCGAAGTATGGTGGACTCATGTCCGGGCTTTTGGGAGGATGCGGCAATATTTCCTATACGGTTCGCGCAGTTTTTGGACTACAACATTTCCGATATGCAGGCGAGCACTGTCGTGGAGAATGAGTGGCCCATCCTCGAGCAACTGAGGTCGGGTTTGTGCGTTTTTCTGCGCAGGTTTTGCATGAAGTTACGATAATACATTGCTGCAACACTTGTTCCACATGGGAACATGGGACTATCTGTCATGATCATTCCATGGTCATCATAAGTAAAAATCATCATCTGCTTACGCTTTAATTGAGGACGTCGAATTTTTTGGAAGTGGAGAATTTGAAGTTCTCCACTAACTGGACTGTGAGTTCAGCTTCGGTTCAAGGCTCTAATCCACGTTTCATCAATAGCAACAATTCAACGTAAGAATCCTTGAATTTCACTGGTGAATCGTTGTTCGAGCGAGGTTGCAACGTCCAGGCGCCCTGCTTCCCTCCAGCAGTCAAACAGTGTAGGGTCCAGCTCGCACAAATTTTTCTCTTCTTCAAATCATCTGTCAGAACACAGAATATTGATACTGGGGGAATTCCCGTGGCTTCACAGAGTTCCTCATAAGTCGCAACGCGATCATCTCCAAGAAGACCTGCCGCAAGCTTCACATTTCTTTCATCTGTTGACGTTTTTGGCCTTCTAGACCTCTCTGATTATCATCTACGCTTATACGACCACCACGAAAACAATTAACCCAACGCGAAACTGTACTAAGGTCCACTGTAAACTGCCTACAAACTTCACTTAACACACTGTGGATTTCTGTCGGGTTTTTGCCGCTTAAAGTTTACCTTGATGTGCGACTTCTGGTCTTCAACAGTTACAATAACCGATACCCCTGCAGCGTCCATTTCTGTCTCTCGCCAATTTGATGTTAGAGTACAGCGCGAGGAAACAAAAACACGTGGCTCTTCCTCAAGCTCGCAACTACATCTGATGTAATTTTCATTGCTGCTGCATCAAACAATCCACAGTAATGCCAAGCTGTCATCATCATCATCAGTTATCTGCTATATTAGCAGGTCCTTTGCCTCTCCATTTTCTGCGATCCATTGCTTCCTTCTTAAGGGTGCTGTATGTTGTACTATCCATCATGTCATCCAGTATCTGGAATCTCTTCCTTCCTCGCTTCCTTTTCCCTTATACATAACCTTCTAAAACTGTTTTTATCAGTCCGACGTTCTTTCTTAATATATGCCCAATCCAATTTCTTTTTCTTCTCTTTATTACATCTAGTAACTGTCTTTTCTCTCCCACTCTTCTCAGTACCTCTACATTTTTTACTTTGTCCATCCAACTTATTCTTTCCATCCTCCGCCATGTCCAAATCTCAAAAGAATGTCTTTTTTCCTCATAGTCCATGTTTCAGCGCCATATAGAAGAACACTCCATACAAGACATTTTATGAGTCTCTTTCTGAGTTCTCTGTCCAGACCGCTGCAGAAAATTCTCCTTTTCTTATAAAACGCTTCTTTTGCCATTGCTATCCTTGTTTTAATTTCTGTGGTGCACTTCCAGTCGGTGTCTATCCTGCTTCCAAGATACTTAAAATTTTGCACTTGTTCTAGTATTTCTCCATTCAGCATAATTTTTATTTCCTTATTTCCTCCTAGTGCCAATACTTTTGTTTTATTTGTGTTAATTTTCATTCCATATTTTTTTCCGTTAGTTGCAAGCTGTACATTACATTATTTATTAAATGTCCCTCGTAAAGCCAATAAACCAGTTCAAGGTTGCCGAATGTCTTCGTTTAACAGCATTTCGTCCTGTGCCTCGTGACCTCCTTCGGTGCAGCCTCGGCGCCTCGGGGAGCGGGAAACTGTCAACTGCCTGCCAACTGAGTCTTTGTTGCGACCTCTCTTTATTTGTGGCAACCGGGGACTCGTGGGCTTCCGCGTCGAGCGGTGCGCAGCCACGGCGGAGGGCGAAGGAGGACAAAGGCCGATCAGTGGCGCCCATCCAGATATTTCTGGTGGCAGCCAGCCACGTGCGGCACGTGCATCACACCGACAACATGTTTGCCCTCCTCTCCCACATCACACTCGCTAACGAGCGGCTACACTCTAAGGTGCAAGCCAGCCGTCTCCTGTCTAGGCGCAATGAGCAAATGAGGAACTGGCTCCAAGCCGAAGCTGTCTCATCACGCGAACTGGGTCGCTCACTAGTGACTATACAGTTAGTAAGCGGTTAATTTCTTTTTCTTGTTATCTTCCCGTGTCACGGACTAATTCTTAGACCAGGAATTCTGGTAATGCGCATGTTCTACCAGAATGATTTTGCTCCCCACGTATTTCATACACGGCTGAAACGCAGGGAAAACAATTGTCTGAATTATTCTCAATTTTTCCTCTTGCCAATCCATTTGGTTGAAAAAATACATTTTGTTTTTATAGTGTAGCATCTCCCGCTGCAGTTCGTTAAACATCTTTATGATACTATCGCCATGAGTAAACGAACCCGTGGCGAAAAGTGCAGTTCTTCTCCTTCTCTAGTGCGTGTGTGTGTGTGTGTGTGTGTGTGTGTGTGTGTGTGTCTCACTCACACACACAGAAATGGTTCAAATGGCTCTGAGCACTATGGGGCTTAACTTCTTTGGTCATCAGTCCCCTATAACTTAGAACTACTTAAACCTAACTAACCTAAGGACATCACACACATCCATTCCCGAGGCAGGATTCGAACCTGCGACCGTAGCGGTCGCGCGATTCCAGACTGTAGCGCCTAGAACCGCTCGGCCACCACGGCCGGCCACACACACACACACACACACACACACACACACACACACATACTTTCTCTTCCACTCAACTTCTTTTCCCCAGCGTTTTTCTCTTTTTAGTCTTTGTGAAATTTTTGTTTTGTGGCCGGATGCCCTTCCTAACGCCACACTAGTCAAAGTAACCAAGGGAGGGAACTCGTGCACGCCATCTACCTGTGGATCATGTAAACTTTGTTCTTTGTGTTATCGTATTTTAACTGCTAGTGTATTGTATTCTCTGGGGCGAAATTCTGGGACCAGCCAAGCAGTTGCCTAAACTAGCTTAGGAAAATACCCAAATACCACATTCAAGTTGACTATGTGGCGTTTCCGACCCTTTTGTAGCCACTGTAGGTACCATCGCACTTCCGACCAATCAGTCTTGGACCTTGAGACTTCCGACCACAAGTTCCCCCACTATTGCGGCTTCCTTTCACGCGGCAACAGAGATGCGTGCCGTCGTTGCTGTTCGTTTCACTCGGTAGCAATTTAAGCTGTGCTCCTGAAGATACTTGCCTAGCCAAAATAAACAACCAAACATTTGTGACCGCCAACAATATAAAATAATGTCATCGCTGCTTGTTTCTCTAACAGCAATTTCAGCTGTACATTTCAGCTGTACTATTAAAAGTTGCTGCCTGACTATACCCTTGGAAATCGCAGCTTATTCTGGAAAAAACAACCGATATATAAATGTCATTGCGGTTCGTTTCACTACGAGGAATATAATATTCCACTTTTTATCAGAATAAAAATAAAAAAGACGTATATATATATATATATATATATATATATATATATATATATATGTGTGTGTGTGTGTATGTGTGTGTGTGTGTGTGTGTGTGTGTGTGTGTGTGTGTGTGCTAAGGCTGAATAAAATGCGAAGGGATGTTCTTACCTCAAAACTGTCGGAAAAGCCACGGCTAACACCAAACAGTTTTACACCGTCTTATTTTCGACAAGAGTCTCCCCCACTTCTGCGGTTCCCTTTGACGATCGGAAACACCGCGTTGACGGCACATATCGCGAAGTCCACGGTCGGGAAGTCTGCGACACCCTCAGGCTGGCCTGTGTATCAGCTCAAGGTCGTTGATCAGCCGCGCGACCCGTGCCTGGCTCACGTGTCTCTCGCAAGATAGCACGCAGCGCGTTACATAGAAACGGTACATGATGCTCTGATATAAAAAGTGAATGCGGAATTTTAAAAACCTTTTTACTACAGGTGAGTAAAATTTCCATTACATAAAACCCGTTCTCTATTCTGCGCATATTGTGGGACAAAAGTAGTGGGCGTAACGAGCAAGAACGAAGTCAGAAAAAAATCACAAGGAAACTTGAACGAAATATGTCGACTGACTTTCTTTTGGGACTGGCTATGTCTCTTCGAATGATAAAACAGATAGGATATGGGAGAACGTAAAGAAATATCTGAAACAGATGAAGGCTGAAAAAGTAATTCAAAACACCACATCAACAGAGTAACAAGAGACGAGAAAACACTGAGATTCAATTTCAGTAACAAACATAAACGTTCGACAGCATGTACAAAGCCCATAACTGACTCCTGCAGACTGGAGTGTCTTCGACTCGTAGTCTACATTTATGTACTATTTCAGTTCAATTTTAACTGACATTGCACACAATCCTGACAACGCCAAATTTAGTTGTGCTGTGGTTTTCTGGTTTACTCTATATCAAGCACCGAAATAAAACTACATGTGGGGTAAGGGTATGTGAATCCAATAAACACACCCAGTACTCGCCAAATTACACTACCATTCATTCAAAAACAAAAGTACCCGTAGTTCATAGTGCTATAATAGGTTTCGTAAGCTAATGCTCCATTGGATTAATCCAACACATCCATATGTTGTGATTTGAGTAGGTCTTACTATATCTTTTTCGTCAGTATATCATACACCACAGTCATTGTGCTACTACAGATGACGCATAGTGTCATATTATATTCTACACTAACATGTAAAGTTCTTGACCGATTTACTTCAGATTTTTACACGATACTGTTTTAAACTTTCGAACGGACACAGGTTAAATATTTTTTAAAACAGTAATGTACCGGCTTTCTGTTAAAACCGATTACGAGAAAGAAAAAGCTGCGCTGTGCTGTATTGTGAAAACGTGCGGTTTAGTTTTCTTCTTCGCAGGTGAACAGAAAACCAGTATAATAGGAAAGATGTATTTATTGGTTACCGCCTTATGATTAGAATATTACTACGGAATCTGAATCGTCTGAAACTTTGTAATGCTACCCGTTTGCAGATCAAACCTATGCGGAATGATGTTTCGGAAGCTACTATCGTCACAGATCCAGCACCTGGAGTCTCACTCTCCTACCCCTCATATCAATGAACCCAACCAACATACCTATTAAACTTAATCGAATCGAGGTTTCTTTTACAGTAATAATAAAGAAGGCTCAAGGTCGGACTTTCAGATACGTTGGAATTCATTGACGATCAGAATGTTTTTACCACGGCCAACTGTACGCCCCGTTCCACTAACTCTTACCACATACTATCTCAAAAATTAAAATTACGACCGTTATCGCAAAACTCAACAACTACAAAATCTGCAAGATTGAGTTACATACAGTATGTATTTGCGAACTTCTAAATGAGACGAATCTTCTGCAGTACACGGATTTTCTGAAAACTTGCTTTCTGTATGTTTCATCTTGCACATAAAACTGTGAAATTTTTCTTAACTTGACAAGTATAAAAAAGGAGTTAGCCAAATGTGAACATGATTACGGTAGACCTTTATGGGTAGTAAAGACAAGGTAGCGCACTACTTCCCCAACAGAGGTGACAGTTATGCCCCCTGATAGGTTATCTGACACCATTAAAAAGGAACTGAGAAAACTCGAAACCGTAGCCTTACCATCACACTATCATGAGGTTCCACCATAGCACGTGTATGGTTCAGGGCAACGACGGGCATTTGTACGATTTCAAGACCACTACCACTGCCTTGGTGAACTCAAGGCCGTAGCACAACTCTGATGACGTCACGTTTTGAGCTGGCATAGAGGCGGCAGATTCGTACACAGACATAAATCAAATTCGACTCGTGTGATTGTATTTTCTGATATAAAATTATCGACGACCAATACGGTTTTGGATTCCTAATATTTTAAAATATAAGTACTTGAAAATGATTTACATTGCAAATTAACAATATAAACGTACTGTGACAGACAGACGTACAGCGCCCTGTTTGTCATGCATAGGGTACATGTATATGGCACTATACCATTTCGTAATTAGTTTTCGTGTTAGTATACGATTTAATATTGCATACATATACTTACATACACGCATACATTAAAATGAAATGGTTAAATTTACAAGACAAAATATGATATACAATTTACAGAACAGTAGTCAACAATTTTTGTGTGTCAGGTAAATGACCAACAACAAGTCAAAAATGCAATTTCTCAGGAAAGGCTAATAAGCATTTATTTGTGTCGTTATATGACAAATTAATTCCGAATGACAAGCAGCTTGCAAACAGTATTCCCTATGTCTTTATAAACCTCTCTCCAGATGCCAAATAAGGGGTACGGAAGGGCGACAAACGTTTTCGGTAACATTTAAAACAAATTCAAAAGCCATATGACAGTTCGTAGATGCCACGAACTACTAGAGGGTAAATGCAAAGTAAAGATCCATTCCATTAGTAAGCTACATTTCAAATCAATATTGGTACCTATACAACCATGCAAATAAACACTTATTACTCTTCCTTAAACGTTTCTTCGTACTTCCGGGTGTGTGCGCTGAGAAGCATCGGGAGACGACAAATACGTGCGGAAATTTGGCAATAAGCATGGAACAGCATACCTTTCCAAATACAACCTTTTACGAGGAATTACTGGTACAGTACCTTAACATCAATGTTCTTGCTTGTTGTGCTCCATAAAAATTTTGTAAGATATTAATAATTACTTATCAACAGTTCGACTTGCTCTGATTTCCCAAATAATTTGAACTTCATGAAAATATAGAATGCAAACGCCTGTGTTCTTTGTAACTACCAAACTTTCTCTCGATTTTTTTTTAATCCACATCTTCCTCTTTCCTTCATAGGAAGGAAAAGAAACAAAACGGGCAGTTTCCTCCCACATCAAAGTGTTATAGTTCTTCCCTACCCCCCCCCCCCCCCTTCCACCTCCACTCACGGAGACAATTGTATCAGCGGGAGCTTAATTTCTGTCGTCGTGCTCTCTGTTTTCGCATGGTTGGACATTTAGGCTGTACACTGTCCGAGATATTTCAAATAATGAGTGATGTCTGACACTTGAAAATAATTTGCTTGCCTGATAAGCAATTCTGGGTGTTAAACAGATAACACTGGCCCCGTCGAAACGAAGTTCAGTATTTCGTTAAGCGCTATCGCATAACTGTAGTCTTGGCGTTTCTACTATACTTGGTTCATCATAAGAATAAACCTGGTGCAAACAAACATAAACCCGATGATTGGTCAGAAGCCGTAGCAAATGTACACTAGTGTTGTTACGCTCTTGGACGGAGGTCCTACTTATGTATTAGATGTCTTATTACTATGTTACGGAAAATGAAATTTTAAAATGTTCTAATGTATGACAGTCATCAACGTTTTTCTTAATCATATTTCAGCAATTTAGTTGTATTTCAAAAATCGTACACAGTCGCAGTTTGTGCTGTGTTGTGCTCTGATTGTCGTGCTGTTAATACGTAGTGTAAAAATGTCTGACGCTACTTCCTCCTCCATAGTGTAACACGCTCGTGGAAAACCATCAAAAAGTGGCGAAAAACAGGTCATTCTTAGAGTTTTTCACAAGTTTTCTGAGAAAATCACCTTAGAACATTTATGAAGAACTGTATATACTAAAGTGTAGAAATTCTAGGATATGGGATACATAGATGAATAGGTAGAATTATTGTATAGCAATCCAGAATTAAATCTTTAATCAAGGGTTCAAATACGGCTTTGAGTGTTCTTTCTTCTGTTAAATTTGGAATATCAACATCTTTTAAATGTAAAATTCATGAAATATATGTTAATTAATATATATATATAATCACAGTTTAAATCAAAATACACGTCTTCTTGTTTCTAATTACATGATGCACGCAAAATATCAGGGTTCATTGCAAATATAAATTTTTGGTTTTATAAATATTGCGAATAAAGGTTGTTTAAATTAAGAAAACGTCTAATTAAATTTTTAGGGCAAAAACAAAAATTAAATACCGGCACTCTTTATTTGGACTATGCGCAGTGTTTTATAGCACAGATGTGGCCTCACACGTACCAGAATGATAAGCGTCATAAAAACCTGGAGCACAATCATTTCCACAGCATTGAGCACACCATTGGAATGCCACCATATCACTGCAACATGAACCCAACAGAACTGATCTTGAGCCAAATTTAGGAATTTGTCGCAAAAAATAGCAAGACATTTAAGCTGCCAGACGTACTGGAACTAATGCGCAGTGCTTTGGCTCTCGTCAATGTGGAACTCTGGCGGGATACAGAACGGAAAGCCGTAACAGAAGATGAGAAAATGCCGCGCATGGTTGGCTTCGTGGTTTCTGTTGTCGATCGATTCGTTATCAATGTAGCGGATGACAGTTCCAGTAGTGAAATGTTTTTTCTCGGATTCGAATATGGAAGAAACTAAGAGATTACCAGACCACTGACTAAGTTAATACAGTGGCTTCAGTACTTAAATATACCGTGAAATCGCTTAATTACGCTTTTGCGTCTCACATGTTGTTGTTGTTGTTGTGGTCTTCAGTCCTGAGAATGGTTTGATGCAGCTCTCCATGCTACTCTATCCTGTGCAAGCTTCTTCATCTCCCAGTACCTACTGCAACCTACATCCTTCTGAATCTGCTTAGTGTATTCATCTCTTGGTCTCCCCCTACGATTTTTACCCTCCACGCTGCCCTCCAATATTAAATTGGTGATCCCTTGATGCCTCAGAACATGTCCTACCAACCGATCCCTTCTTCTGGTCAAGTTGTGCCACAAACTTCTCTTCTCCCCAATCCTATTCAATACTTCCTCATTAGTTATGTGATCTACCCATCTAATCTTCAGCATTCTTCTGTAGCACCACATTTCGAAAGCTTCTATTCTCTTCTTGTCCAAACTATTTACCGTCCATGTTTCACTTCCATACATGGTTACACTCCATACAAATACTCTCAGAAATGACTTCCTGACACTTAAATCTATACTCGATGTTAACAAATTTCTCTTCTTCAGAAACGCTTTCCTTGCCATTGCCAGTCTACATTTTATATCCTCTCTACTTCGACCATCATCAGTTATTTTGCTCCCCAAATAGCAAAACTCCTTTACTACTTTAAGTGTCTCATTTCCTAATCTAATTCCCTCAGCATCACCCGACTTAATTCGACTACATTCCATTATCCTCGTTTTGTTTTTGTTGATGTTCATCTTATATCCTCCTTTCAAGACACTGTCCATTCCGTTCAACTGCTCTTCCAGGTCCTTTGCTGTCTCTGACAGAATTACAATGTCATCGGCAAACCTCAAGGTTTTTATTTCTTCTCCATGGATTTTAATACCTACTCCGAATTTTTCTTTTGTTTCCTTTACTGCTTGCTCAATATATAGATTGAATAACATCGGGGAGAGGCTACAACCCTGTCTCACTCCCTTCCCAACCACTGCTTCCCTTTCATGTCCCTCGACTCTTATAACTGCCATCTGGTTTCTGTACAAATTGTAAATAGCCTTTCGCTCCCTGTATTTTACCCCTGCCACCTTTAGAATTTGAAAGGGAGTATTCCAGTCAACATTGTCAAAAGCTTTCTCTAAGTCTACAAATGCGTCTCACATACACACATCTAAAAAAGTTTTGCATCACCCCAGTTCCCAGAACTGAAGACTGGATATTGTATTACAGACACAGTCCCCCTGAATGTTCAGAGATGTCACTAAACCCGTCCAAAGATGTAAACAACCATGCATGAGAAGCGCCTATTACACAGAGGGGGTCCGACGGCCTGTCAGTTCCAGTCACTCCGCCAGGAAGGCGGTACACGGCTCGTGTTAGTAGTTCAACGATGCCTAGACGGTCAATACCGCGCTTCGATCGCGTCACGTTTGTGCCAGGAAGGGCAGGGGAAGTGTCCAGGCGTCTCGGAGTGAACCAAAGCGATGTTGGCTCTGAGCACTATGGGACTTGACATCTGAGCGATGTTACTCGGACATGGAGGAGATACAGAGAGACAGGAACTGTAGATGACATGCCTCGCTCACGCCGCCCAAGGGCTACTTATTACTGCAGTGGATGACCGCTACCTACGAATTATGGCTCGGAGGAACCCTGACAGCAGTGCCACCATGTTGAATAATGCTTTTCATGCAGCGACAGGACGTCGTGTTATGACTCAAACTGTGCACAATAGGCTGCATGATGCGGTCCACGGCGAAGTCCATCTTTGCAACTACGACACCATGCAGCGCGGTACAGATCGGTCCAACAACATGCCGAATGGACTGGTCAGGATAGGCATCACGTTCTCTTCACCGATGAGTGTCACATATGCCTTAAACCTGAAAATCATCGCACACGTGTTTGGAGGCATCCCGGTCAGGCTGAACGCCTTAGACACAATGTCCAGCGAATGCAGCAAGGTGGAGGTTGCCTGCTGTTTTGGGGTGGCATTATGTGGGGCCGACGTATGCTGCTGGTGGCCATGGAAGGTGCCGTAACGGCTGTACGATACGTGAATGCCATCCTCCGATAGATAGTGCAACCATATCGGCAGCATATTGTCGAGGCATTCGTCTTCGTGGACAGCAATTCGCGCCCCCATCATGCACCTCTCGTGAATGACTTCCTTCAGAGATAACGACATCGCTCGACTAGACTGGCCAGCGTGTTCTCCAGACATGAACCCTATCGAACGTGCCTGGAATAGATTGAAAATGGCTGTTTATGGAAGACGTGACCCACCAACCACTCTAACGGATCTACGCCGAATCGCCGTTGAGGAGTGTGGCAGGCTGGACCGACAGTGCCTTGGTGAATTTGTTGGTAATATGCCACGACGAATACAGGCATGCACCAATGAAAGAGGACGTGCTACTGGGTATTAGAGGTACCGGTGTTTACAGCAATCTAAATTACCACCTCCGAAGGTCTCGCTGTATGTTGGTACAACATGCAATGTGTTGTTTTCATGAGCAATAAAAAGGGCGGAAATGGTGTTTATGTTGATCTCTATTCCAGTTTTGTGTGCAGGTGCCGGAACTCTCGGATCCTAGATGATGCAAAACTTTTTTGATGTATGTATCTTTCGCAGAAATATTACTCTGTTTCTAAGTTAGGAATTTTCATTGCCTTTGCTTTAATTACAATACTATAATCCACTAAATTACAGGCCTTATATCGTTAACGGTGATATGCAGCAGGATTTTAGAACATATATTGTGTTCGAACATTTTGAATTACCTCGAAGGAAAGGGTGTATTGACACACAGTCAACATGGGTTTAGAAAACATCGTTCCTTTGAAACACAACTAGCTCTTTATTCATATGAAGTGCTGAGTGCTATTGACAAGGTATTTCAGATCGATCCCGTATTTCTGGATTTCCGGAAGGCTTTTGACACTGTACCACACAAGCGGCTCGTAGTAAAATTGCGTGCTTATGGAATATCGTCTCAGTTATGTGACTGGATTTGCGATTGCCTGTCAGTGAGGTCACAGTTCGTAGTTATTGACGGAAAGTCATCGAGTAGAACAGAAGTAATTACAGGCGTTCCCCAAGGTAGTGTTATAGGCCCTTTGCTGTTCCTTATCTATAAACGATAGTGAGACAATCTGAGCAGCCGTCTTTGGTTGTTTGCAGATGACACTGTCGTTTATCGACTAATAAAGTCATCAGAAGATCAAAGCAAACTGCAAAACGATTTAGAAAAGATATCTGAATGGTGCGAAAAGTGGCAGTTGACCCTAAATAACGAAAATTGTGAGCTCATCCACATCAGTACTAAAAGGAACTCGTTAAACTTCGGTTACACGATAAATCAGTCTACTCTAAAATCCGTAAATTCAACTAAATACCTAGGTATTGCATTTACGAACAGCTTAAATTGGAAAAAACACATAGATAATCTTGTGCGGAATGCTAACCAAAGGCTGCGTTTTATTGGCAGGACACTTAGAAAATGTAACAGACCTACTAAGGAGACTGCCTACACTACGCTTGTCCGTGCTCTTTTAGAATACTGCTGCGCGGTGTGGGATCCTTGCCAGGTAGGACTGACGGAGTACATCGAAAAAGTTCAAAGAAAGGCAGCACGTTTTGTATTATCGCGAAATATGGGAGAGAGTGTCACGGAAATGATACAGGATTTGGGCTGGAAACCATTAAAAGAACGGCGTTTTTCGTTGCGACGGAATCTTCTCACGAAATTCCAATCACCAACTTTCTCCTCCGAATGCGAAAATATTTTGTTGACACCGACCTACATAGGGCGGAACGATCACTACGATAAAATAAGGGAAATCAGAGCTCGTACGGAAAGATGTAGGTGTTCATTCTTTCCGCGCGCTATACGAGATTGTAATAATAGAGAATTGTGAAGGTGGTTCGATGAACCCTCTGCCAGGCACTTAAATGTGATTTGCAGAGTATCCATGTAGATATCGATAATATCTAAGAACGAGAACATGTTATGCTTTCCGTCTGGTGCTCTAAGAAGCGTGCGGTACTCTAGTTTTGCCGAATATTATTTCATTCTCTTTATAAATATAAATGACATTCGAAGCTATATTTTTCCTTTGCTCACCTCCTGTAACGTCTAACTGCAACTGTTCATATCCGTGCAGGTTAGCTGGAAAAGCTGTCTAGTCAATGCTGTTCTAGTTAAATGCGCTTGTTAAGTTGTCCCGTATTATCGTTCAGTCGATGTGCGCAAAACGCACAGAATAAAACGTATCCTTAATCTCGTATTTGTCTGTATTCGAGATAGCTTGCCTTCCGCTCCATGTGAAACGAAATTCTATGAGACTATAGCAGACACGGAAGAATACAGGGTGTAAAGTTTCCATCAGGTTTATTCTTACGATGAACACAGTATAGTGGTTGGCGTCATTCCACCAACTGCAGAAGGATTAAGTGCAACTCCTCGCGGTAAGCGACTTGGGCGAGACATTGTCAGCGGACACGGAGTTGCTATTTCAGAGCGGCCTCCAAAACCCAGCGGTGGGGCCCTGCGCGCTCGACGAGGTAGCCGACCTGCGAATACGTAAACAAAGGCGACTCTGCCAGCATACATTGTCTAGCGCAAGTCAGCGGGGCGTGTAGTTGCCTGTGCTTTGAGTGAATATCAGATCACCTCTGCTCCATTATTCTGCCTTATTAGTGACTTTTTTTGAAACTTTTTCACTCATACTGAGTTTTTTTCCTCTTGTACATACGTGTCGGGTTTAGACTGGAATAGTCTGTTCTATTTTCGACAGCTTTTCTGCCTCTACATGCATACTCGGCAAGCCACTGTACATCATATGAATTAGAGCAAAATCCTGTGTGCCTTAGTACGTGCCCTAATCTCTATACGTTATTCTCATGAGCCATGATATGCGATGGAGGCAACAGAATTGTCATCCATCCTACTCAGACATCGGTTCTTTGAATTCACCCAACTGGGTTCTGTCTTTCTTCCAAAGATACCCATTTAGGTTCATTGAACGTCTCTGTTAAACTGTAATGGGGGCTGTACCCACCTGTAATAATTCTAGAAGCGAGTCTCTGAATTCGTTCATGTCTTATGTCATGCGTACTAGGTAAGAACTCTAAACACTGAGGTTGTAGTGTAGATCACGTCACACTATGGCCACGTGTGCGGTTTCCGTATGCTTTTCTAGAACTATCCCGACAAATTAAAACCTTCCATTGACCTTCCTTACAACGGGTCTTACCACAGGTCTTCTCCCCGGATGACGGTGATGTAGGGTTTGCTTTGGAATCCTTGTCTACGACATTCGCTGAATATTCTTTCCATGTAACCTTGTTTTGTATTGTTTTTGTTATAGGGAGCACACCCAATTCTTTCCTTATGCAGTCTTTTCCGTTTTAATGTGTTCTTGTAAAATATTTTACCGACTTGAGGAAGATCATTTCAGAGATTTGTATTTGTGTAAAGTCTTTTTTTCTTCGGAACACTTCACTCCTCCCATAAATTTCATTTATGTCTCTTTCTTGTTTCTTTTTGAGAGTTTTAATAGTGTCACAAATCGTCTGGCACTCTTATTCAAAATGGTTCTGAGCACTATGGGACTTAACATCTATGGTCATCAGTCCCCTAGAACTTAGAACTACTTAAACCTAACTAACCTAAGGACATCACACAACACCCAGTCATCACGGCACCCTTACTAATTATATAGTTAGTTATATATTTGTCTGCTTCATAAGATATCACACCTAGGGTACTGGAAACGTGACATTTGCTCCAATGTGATCGCATCAATGACGACAATGCCTATTCATACTGAATCACTTCCCAGGGACACAATTATTTTGACTTCTTGGAAACATTTTGAAATTATAATTATAACTTAGCTTACGCAGTTCGTACAGCGCCACTTGCATCTTATCCTCACTGAATCATCGCGTCTAGTGGAAATGAAATACTACGTATCTGCATCAGTGCTGAACTTCTGTTTAAGACGAAATTAACATTTTAACTTTATCCACATGTCTTAAACTGGCGTTAGAGTTTTCGTCATTATGCTTTCTGAAAATGCGTATAACGCGTTTTGTATCGTTTATTGCAATTTTTGTCACATATTATATACAGCAAATATTCTACAGCAGAATTAAAAAAAAGAAGAAATTTTTTTAACAAAAAACCATTACTGTGTATTTAGGTGCAATACTACATATTGGCATCAGATTGAAGAAAAAATACAGATTTAAGTCAGAAACCAGAATTCAGAAATAGGTTACATCATTTGTGCTACTCTGTGAAGGAAAACTGAAAAAGACACAAAATGATGGATATTTTACGGAAGCATCTAGAATACGTGTACGCCGTATTTCGTTAACAGCACACACCATGGACAATATGTTTAGAGATCCAGCCTGGGCCACTGTTGTAATCTGACATGTAAGGCAAAGTTTGGGTCACTTGTTCAGTGCAATTCACGGCGGCAGCTCTCGACCTCGCACGTCCCAAGTAGTGTAGGCAGAGCACGTGCTGCATGTCGCAATCAGCAGGCTGGATAGCCCACGCATTTCCATTCTTCCGATTACATCACACCATACAAATACAGGTTATCGGTAATACATGAGAAAAAATGTATGTGTGTAAAAAGTGATGTGCTTGGCAGGTGACAATTGAGTGCTATTGTGACTAACGCTTATCAGTGAAATTGGCCTGTTCTCACGCCGGCGACATGCAAGTTCTTACAACAAAGTTGACACTAGGAAAAACACTTCTATAAGAATTCCGTGAGTCATGTATGAAGCTGGTGTCAGTTTCGCATCGCTCTTGAATTTTCAGTGGTTTATGTAATTGCGTCATAAAGGTTCACAGTTGCCTGCCTATGTACTTTATTTAGGAGAAAACTGCGCATACTCTGCGCTCGTGACATTTTACCTGCAAATTCGCTTTATTCTGAATAAGTGCCGGCCGGTATGTCTGCTTGAAGATCGACGGTAAGCTGCCCTAGGTCTGCTACAGTTGTGCCCACCCGTGAATAACGACGCTGGCAATAACTTCCTTTCTATTTTCTTAATGTTGACCACATGCCATTCTTAGCGATACTTCTCGAATTACCCACTTTCAAATACTTTAACATCCATATTTAATACTGTACGCCTCACCATATCTTATAATCCTTCGCCCACTCACTTTTTATTTTTACTGTTACTTTCTAGGCGCTCAATTTTTTCTTTAAAATGACTCACTAGTTCAAATTATATAAATTTATTTTCGGATGTTTTAAAGTCGTCACTTTGTGTCATTGCTTCATCAGGCGTCAATGCTCAAGATATTTCTCTGGCGTTTACCAAATCTTTCTTACAGCCTAACCAAGTGAGATGTGTGCGGTTTTGAACGACTTGATGTCCAGTATGTCCAGAAAGTCGTCCTGTATTTTTATTCTTATTTGGTTTAAGGAAAAAGAGACGGCCTGTAAAGCATTATGTTCAATTAAACTTCTTGGCAGATTATAAATGTGTCCCGGACCGGAACTCAAAACCCAAACCGTTCTCCCGGGTAATGTTTTTACCAACAGAGCTAAACGGGCCCGACTCACTACCCACATTTAGCAGCCTTCACGTTCGCTGGAGAGTTTCTGTGGAGTTTGGAAAGGTGTACGGGTTAGTGGTGCTCCGACAGATCAGTCGGAAAGGTTTTGCAGGGAAATTTCACATGAATCTGCTGGCGTTTTGTCGTGATGAAAAAGTACTTTCTTCTTAATGGAATGGAGCAAATCCATTCAGTTTCTTGTCGAAGCGCTACAATATCTCAATTCGTTATATTCTAAATCTGCATCTGCATACATTCTCCACAACCCACGTCTGGTACATGGCGGAGGTACCACTCGTAAATAGAGAGAGGGGAAAACAAATTTCTAAAGGACCCTGTGCGAGCCCTAATATTTCGTATTTTATCTCCGTGGTCCTTAAGCGACATGTGTGCTGGCGCCATTAGAATAATTGTGTAGTCGGTCTCAGGTGCCGGCTCTCTTGTTCAGCGATCGTTTTCTGTTTTCTCCTTGTCTACCAAGTCTGCATCATGTCCTTCGCATCCCTAGAACTGTCGCTGTAACCTAATCGGCGGATGGGGCAGTCTTCGCATTCTTTGGAGTGGACTTCTTTGATTTCCGGGATGAAAGATGAATCCAGATATCAACAAGGACAACAATTAGACATAAAAAACCTTTCAAATGTCGCTTAAATTGAGTCAATCACAGCTTGGAAGCTGAAAGCCGTACCTGCTCGTTGTCCACCATGAGTAGTCACGGTGGTGCATCGGGCCGACATTTTCCTCATCGTCAAATTACCGTGTAAAATATTAATTGCCGTTTCCGTTGGTACACTGATAGACTCTACTACTTCGCCCACTTTCGTTCAATAGTCAATGACAATCGTATCACGGACGTTTTCAATTATTCCTTCAGTAACCACACCTGCCTGATGTCCTGAGCGATTCTCGTAAAAAGTGGGTGCTCGATCACGCAGTGTTGCCAACTCTAAGAAACACGAGTCGCTAGATTCAATATCAAAAGTCGCTAGAAAGTCGCTAAAATTGATTTTACTAGGGGTGTACTGAAAATTTCATGCTGTGAATGGTGCAATAAACCAGTGGGGGGGGGGGGGGGATAAAATATTAATAAAAACTCTCATACGTAATTGCTATATTGTCTTAATTAAATGACGCATCGCTTGCAACAACATATATATAAAATACGCAAACGTTTAATTAAACGTGTTATCATAATTGACGCAACACAAATTGTTGTTTCAATCACAGTAGTCAAATATACTAGAAATATACAACTATATTTGCAACAAAAGAAAGCAAGAAAACAAATTAGGTTACAAAATATATACATACCGGTATGTGAGCTATTCATCGCCATCACTCGGAAGATCGAAAAACTTCTGTTTCATGCTCTGACAGAACTGTAGTTGATGTAGAGGGTTGAACGTCGTTCAAAAGATGATGTTGCAGTTCGACTGGTTTTCTCGCAAATGGGTAACTTTTGTTCGTTCCAACAAGCTCCAATACGTCCGACGGTATGTCAAAACACGCACAATCCTTATTTTGTTTCTTCAGCTGGCCTCAATATGATCAAAGCATTAATTGTCTTTAACGATAATCCGTTACGTTGTTTGGTTTTTTATAATGTTCATAGAACTGAATATTCTTTCCATTTCTGCATTTTAATGCGGTAGGCATAGAACAGTCATTGCTAGCTGTGAAATCAAAGAAAAAGGATTCTCCCCTGTGGCATTTTCATACTGCAAAATCTCACTCCAAAATAAAACAGTGTTAGTAGTGTTATTCCACCTAATGAAGTTGATATTATGCCAATCTTGCAACATACAGTCTATGAAATCGCCACTAAAACCCAGTTCTTTGGCTACATCCGCTACAGCATTATTTTTATTCACTTTTAGTGTTTCTTCAACATTCAGCATTGAAATTTTTTTCAGGATTGTAACTTTACTTGGCAGTCTTTGTTGAATTTCTTTTATGAGTTTCAGGCTAAACTGAATGCATCTCTTCTTCACATAAACTTCATTTTCTTCAGACAAACTTGACTCAGACAATGTCTATAGTTAAAAATCTTAGTTTTGTTAATGAAAATACTGGCCCAAAATAGTTTTGAGTCGTCAGTACTCCAAAAGTCGCCAGAAAAGTCGCTAAATAATTTTTGTCGCTAAAAAGTTTTTTTTGTCGCTAAGACGAAGGCAAAAGTCGCCATTTCTAGCGACAAAGTCGCTAAATTGGCAACTCTGCGATCACGTTTAAATTCAGCAAACCAGTAGCTAGTTGTTGTCACTTATGAGGAAGGGTCACCAAGAGCAGCACCCAGATTCGCTCTTATCTTGTCTCACTAATCCCATTGAAAATCACAATACAAATCACTAAACGATACTGCACTTCTTCCATTTCGGCGAAAACCACGTTGTACAACTTATTAAAATGACTGCCAAATCTGAACTACACTACGATTCAGTGTCAGTTTAGTTTTAATGTAGTCTGACACAATATTAATACAAATAGGCTACAGTTACAGTAACATCAACCTACGTTAGGCCAGTATTACACTATCAAATTTCTTTATCAAAGATTTGATCAAAGATGTGATCAAATATTCTGTCAAATATATTTGACAAAGATCTTTGACGTAGCGCTAGAAGGGGTATTACACTGTCATCATATTTTTCGTCAAAGTTCAAGATGACTGACAACAATTTGTTATGAACCGCAGCAGTTGCATGTACGACAATTGCACAATGTGCACATGCGGAAGAGAAGCGGGGGGGGGGGGGGGGGGGGGGGAGGAAACATACCTGGGTGAAGCCGTGGGTTTTACGACGACACGATAAAAGCATTCAACAAAACTTGTTACGTGAGCTTATAGTCGAGGATGTCAAGTCGTACATCAATTACTTAAGAATGGATGAGCATACATTTCTGTATGTGCTCAGTGAAGTGTATCCTCATATCACAAAGCACAATATTCACTTAAGAACTGCTACAACTACAGAAGACAGGCTCACTGTAACACTCCGATTCCTTGCTACAGGAGAGGGTTAGGTTAGGTTAGGTTAGTCGGGTCAGGTCTCCAATCTTCTTAATCTATTTTTGTATTCAAGGTGCCCTCACGTAGTAAAGCGCCTCATCAGCTTCATACATCTCTATTAATTTTATAGTTGTCGGCACACACCAATTGTAATTTACCTAGTAATGTTAATAAAAACACTGCAGGACGACAGAACGCTACAGCGATGCTAGCGCTCCATGTGGTAACATGTCACGTTGCAGTGAACAGAAGACAAGCGACTTCTTTGATCAAATCTACAGCGAGGCCCTAGATTTGATCATTGACGACATTTGACAAAGTTGCCTATTACACCATCAAATATCTTTGACAAAGATGTCGGGCGATTTGATAGTGTAACACCGGCCTTAGCAACACCTGTCTTCAAAACCGTCCTTGTAACGTTGCACTCGAGTGTTGTCGAACCTCTTTCACACGTGCGTCTTCCTTGTACCAATCAAAGCCCATGGCAATTGAGTCTACTGCAGCGCCCCTGGCGTATCATTCCCGTACCGCCACGAGTGGTCGAATTTGTTTACACGTCTGTGCATAAATTGCTTGTGCTCTGAGTGACATCTGCTGAGCAGTTTAGAGTTCGGATGGTGAAAGTAGGGTTGCGAGGGGCCAAACTTCTCACCAAAAGTCGGAATGTAGTAATAGCATTAAGGAACTACCAATAATAATAAAGTTTATGAATGATCAAAGCAAAATTCGTAATGCTTATCCTTTACAAAGATCATATATTAAATTCTCCAAGTTGCTGAAAAGTGAAAGGGTAGAAAAAGTGTTGTACAAATATTTCAAAACATAGTCCTCTAGGAAAATACACTGAGGTTGCAAAAGTAATGGGATACCCCCTAATAACGTGTCGGACGTCCTTTTGCCCGGTGCAGTACAGAAACTCGACATGGCACGGGCTCAACAAGTAGTTGGAAGTCCCCTGCATCCTGCCTCCGTAGTCGTCTGCAACTGCGAAAGTATCTACATCTACATCCGTACTCCGCAAGCCACCTGCCGGTGTGTGGCGGATGGATACCTCCTAATATCGCGTCGGACGGAAGTATTGACGATGAAGGATTTTGCTCATGAACTGACCTCCCGATTATGTCCAATGTCGGGCGATCTGGGTTGCCAAACCATTCTCTCGAATTGTCCAGAATGTTCATCAAACCACCCGCGCACAATTGTGGACCGGTGAAATTCCATTTCGGAAATCTTTAGGGAATTCAATATTGCGAGTTCCACAATGTCAGGAGTGTGCCGAGAATACCGGATTTCAGGCATAAGCTCTCGCCATGGACAAGGCAGTGGCCGACGGACTTCACTTAACGACCAAGAGCAGCTGTGATTGCATAGAGTTGTCAGGGCTAACAGACAAGCAACACTGCGTGAAATAACTGCACAAATTAATTCGGGACATACGACGAACGTAACCGTTAGGACAGTGCGGCGAAATTTGGCGTTAATGGGCTGTGGCAGCAGACGACCGACGCTATCGGCTTTACTAACAGCACGACATCGCCTGCAACGCCTCTGCTCGGCTCGTGACCATATCGGTTGGACCCTAGACGACCGGAAAACCGTGGCCTGGTTAAATGAGTCCCGCTTTCAGTTGGTAAGAGCTGATGGAGCTGATGGTTGAGTTCGAGTGTGACGAAGCTATGGACCTAAGTTGTCAACAAGGTTCTCTGCAAGATGGTGGTGGCTCCATAGTGCTGTGTGCTGTGTTTACATGGAAAGGATTGGTTCTCTGGTCTAACTGTACCGGTCATTGACTGCAAGTGGTGTGTTCGGCTACTTGATGGACCTCATGTTCCCAAACAACTATAGAATTTCTGTGGATGACATTGCGCCATGTCACGGGGTCACAATCGTCCATGATAGGTTTGAATAACGTTCGGAACAATTCGAGCGAATGATGTAGCCATCCATATCAAAAAAATGTTCAAATGTGTGTGAAACCTTATGGGACTTAACTGCTAAGGTCATCAGTCCCTAAGCTTACACACTACTTAACCTAAATTATCCTAAGGACAAATACACACACCCATGCCCGAGGGAGGACTCGAACCTCCGCCGAGACCAGCCGCATAGTCCATAACTGCAGCGCTTAGACCGCTTTTTTTTCCATTTTGTTCGTTATTGATCGTTGTGTTTGGTCGTCGCAAGACATCCTGTTCAAGTTCGGTGGTTGATCCTTCCACTCAGTTTCTTATTACAGAGGCCAACCGGCTCTCTGTCCGAACACGCTGAGCTACCGTGCCGGCAAACCGCTCGGCTAATCCCGCGCGGCCATCCGTATCACTCGACATGAATCCCGTTGCACATTTACGGGACATAACTGAGAGATCAGTTCGTGCACAAAATTCTGCACTGGCAACACTTTCGCAATTATGGACAGCAACATAAGCAGCATGGTCAACATTTCTGCCAACGGCTTACTGAGTCCATGCTATGTCAAGCTGCTGCACTAAGCCAAGCAAAAGCAGGTCCGACACGATATTAGGAGGCAGTCCGTGACTTTTGTCACCTCAGTGTATGGCTCCTTACTGCTACGGCTCAAAGTGGAAATTCTTAAGAACCACAACAAGTCTAACCAACCAAATTAATAAATACGCCGGCCGGGTGGGCGAGCGATTCTAGGCGCTACAGTCTGGAACCGCGCGACCGCTACGGTCGCAGGTTCGAATTCTGCCTCGGGCATTGATGTGTGCGATGTCCTTAGGTTAGTTAGGTTTAATTAGTTCTAAGTTCTAGGGGACTGGTGACCTCAGAAGTTAAGTCCTATAGTGCTCAGAGCCATTTGAACCATTTTTTGAATAAATACGAAAGAAAACGATTGCTATACAAGTTGTGATAAATCTTTAGATAAGCTTTGAAATTCATTACCGTTCACTTGTGCATTTTCTTCCAGCAGCAAGTACAACAATAAATCGCGATCACTAATTTGAGAAACGTGCGCCCATTTTCACGAACTGTTAACGACAGAGCTGCAGGGTGGCGCCGTAAGGCTGCGCGCTCAAATAAAATGCCTTAATTTCTGTTTTCTCCATGCTTAAGTCAGATGTGGATTTCCTTCCAAATATAAAATCAATCTCAGTGTTTGAGCTTGCATTTACGTACCAAAGTATCATGTAAAACGAGCCAAACATAAAGTAGCCAGAGACCACATTTTACATTCAAAACCCTCGAAATTTTATGGTGCACAGAACTAAGGATTTAAATAGCTTCAGTCTGGAACCGTGCGACCGCTACGGCCGCAGGTTCGAATCCTGCCTTGGGCATGGATGTGTGTGATGTCCTTAGGTTAGTTAGGTTTAAGTACACTCCTGGAAATTGAAATAAGAACACCGTGAATTCATTGTCCCAGGAAGGGGAAACTTTATTGACACATTCCTGGGGTCAGATACATCACATGATCACACTGACAGAACCACAGGCACATAGACACAGGCAACAGAGCATGCACAATGTCGGCACTAGTACAGTGTATATCCACCTTTCGCAGCAATGCAGGCTGCTATTCTCCCATGGAGACGATCGTAGAGATGCTGGATGTAGTCCTGTGGAACGGCTTGCCATGCCATTTCCACCTGGCGCCTCAGTTGGACCAGCGTTCGTGCTGGACGTGCAGACCGCGTGAGACGACGCTTCATCCAGTCCCAAACATGCTCAATGGGGGACAGATCCGGAGATCTTGCTGGCCAGGGTAGTTGACTTACACCTTCTAGAGCACGTTGGGTGGCACGGGATACATGCGGACGTGCATTGTCCTGTAGGAACAGCAAGTTCCCTTGCCGGTCTAGGAATGGTAGAACGATGGGTTCGATGACGGTTTGGATGTACCGTGCACTATTCAGTGTCCCCTCGACGATCACCAGTGGTGTACGGCCAGTGTAGGAGATCGCTCCCCACACCATGATGCCGGGTGTTGGCCCTGTGTGCCTCGGTCGTATGCAGTCCTGATCGTGGCGCTCACCTGCACGGCGCCAAACACGCATACGACCATCATTGGCACCAAGGCAGAAGCGACTCTCATCGCTGAAGACGACACGTCTCCATTCACGCCTGTAGCGACACCACTGGAGGCGGGCTGCACGATGTTGGGGCGTGAGCGGAAGACGGCCTAACGGTGTGCGGGACCGTAGCCCAGCTTCATGGAGACGGTTGCGAATGGTCCTCGCCGATACCCCAGGAGCAACAGTGTCCCTAATTTGCTGGAAAGTGGCGGTGCGGTCCCCTACGGCACTGCGTAGGATCCTACGGTCTTGGCGTGCATCCGTGCGTCGCTGCGGTCCGGTCCCAGGTCGACGGGCACGTGCACCTTCTGCCGACCACTGGCGACAACATCGATGTACTGTGGAGACCTCACGCCCCAAGTGTTGAGCAATTCGGCGGTACGTCCACCCGGCCTCCCGCATGCCCACTATACGCCCTCGCTCAAAGTCCGTCAACTGCACATACGGTTCACGTCCACGCTGTCGCGGCATGCTACCAGTGTTAAAGACTGCGATGGAGCTCCGTATGCCACGGCAAACTGGCTGACACTGACGGCGGCGGTGCACAAATGCTGCGCAGCTAGCGCCATTCGACGGCCAACACCGCGGTTTCTGGTGTGTCCGCTGTGCCGTGCGTGTGATCATTGCTTGTACAGCCCTCTCGCAGTGTCCGGAGCAAGTATGGTGGGTCTGACACACCGGTGTCAATGTGTTCTTTTTTCCATTTCCAGGAGTGTAGTTCTAAGTTCTAGGGGACTGATGACCTCAGATGTTAAGTCCCATAGTCCTTAGAGCCATTTGAACCATTTAAGTATCATAGTAACTACGACCAATAACGAAAAAATAGACACTTCATCATCGAGCTGCGATATGAAATTGTAAGATACAAGAGAAATCAATTTTGTGCGCCAGTTAGTTCGTCAGAATCGAATAAAAGGAATTATACACAGTAGTGAAGAAACTGTGCAAATACGAAACAAGTAGTTTTCAACTTTTTGAAGGATAAGGAGAACTTCTACCCACATACTAACTCCAAAAGTTGATATAGCTTTGCTTCGTTTACGTAAATATATTTTACTGTTTAATGAGCTTTTATTGTTTACAGCGAGAAAATCGGAAAACTAATTTCTCTGGTATACTGCTGCCATCAGCTGCTTCGTGGGAAGTGCTCGTTATTTTCCTTGTGATCTTTTCTCTTACCACTGTTCATTATATATTTCTGACTTTAGCAGTACATCGAACAACTGTTTACATGTGGATAAGCCCAGCAACTAAACCGCATAGTTAATAAAATAAACAAAACGTACCCTTCGCCATTGGCTTCAGGCATAGTCGTTTACTCCGTTTCAATATGGCAGACTTCACGCATGGCACAAAATTTTGGCACATTGACTGCAGCCGAGTTACCATTCTGTATGTTCTCTATAATGCGACGGCGTGCTGCGGTGCTGTGGCGCAGGTATTTCAAAGTGTACCAAGACTGCACTCATGTAACTGCAAACAAACAAAAAATTAATTAAGTAACTTTATGTTTTTGGATTGATAATTATAATTCTATGACTTCGCCTCGCAGATGCTTCCATTTACGTGCCTTGTAAAAGCCAGGTCAGTAACACTTTGTATCGCTGTGTTGCTGACACGGACTCGGAGTATAGTGAGTATCTGCTGCCAGCTCTGGCGGAATCCAGGAGACGGCAGAGGTAATGGGCAGCCACTGACAGTAAACAAGGCGGCAGATGTTGGCCGAGTGCCCGCTGTTTGCGCCTCACTCCTCAACCGCCGACCTCGCCACGAGCCATCAACCGGAGGCCGACCGGTCGCAGCCGCCGCTCGCGTGTCGCGAGCCACTGTTCCACTGTTCACCGTCCCCAGCCCAACCTGGCCCTCTGAGCTAAGCAATCGGCTTTACCCTGCCGTTCACGTCACACTACCCATCGTGTCCGTCCGTCAGGGAATCTGTCTCCCTTCTCCTGTCAGGGAACCTCTAATCTGTTTGTTCAACTTTTATCGCACACCCTATTTCAGTTGTTTTGCTTTCATCGAGTAGGCTAGATAGTGGGAGCTGAAGCTGAATTCATTGTCATCGTGATTGAGATTCCCCAGATATCCCTTATCTGTTCCCGAGGAATGCTGGGATCGATTCTCCAACAATGTCTCCATTCCTTGAATAGCTGAACTAGTGCTCTGGTTATGTTAACTGCGCGTTCAAATCCTGACCCCCTTTCCTCCTCCCCATTCTGGTATGATTGTCTCTGCTACTGGAAAGCGAACATAGTGAACATATTGCTTCTTTCTAAACATTAGCCAGCCGGAGTGGCCGTGCGGTTCTAGGCGCTACAGTCTGGAACCGGGCTACCGCTACAGTCGCAGGTTCGAATCCTGCCTCGGGCATGGATGTGTGTGATGTCCTTAGGTTAGTTAGGTTTAATTAGTTCTAAGTTCTAGGCGACTGATGACCTCAGAAGTTAAGTCGCATAGTGCTCAGAGCCATTTTTTCTAAACATTAGGGCAAGACTTCAAATGGTTTAGATCGCACCATTGTTCGCTGTTTGACAGCACTCTGCATCTAACCAGAATATATTTATTGAATTAGGACAAATCAATCCGGCTGCGATTGTGGAACAAGAGGTTCTCTTGACTACATACTATTGGAATGCCCAGTTTATGAATCCTCAAATAATATATGGGAGATAACACCCTGTGGCCACTCCTGTCAACAAGACGTTCCGTTATGAGGCGAAATTTAGCTTCCTGAACGCAACAGGTGCAATTTTCTCATGAGATAGCCAAAAGAACTCGTGTTGATCTGATAATGCAAGCCCAGGGAAGAAGTGTACGGTTCTAAGCGCGTCAGTCTGGAACCGCGTGACCGCTACGGTCGCAGGTTCTAATCCTGCCTCGGGCATGGATGTGTGTGATGTCCTTAGGTTAGTTAGGTTTACGTAGTTCTAAGTTCTAGGGGACTGATGACCTCGATGTTGAGTCCCATAGTGTTCAGAGCCATTTGAACCAATTTTTGAAGAAGTGTAGGGCGTGCTGTGGAGGAAAGGACGGGTCACAGCCGGGACACAGGAGTTATCAAACGGAATGTTAAGTAAACTGTCAACTTGTCTTACGAGCCCAAGAGGCTGCGTTTCTGGAACCTAACCTATCACAAGAGTTTCACCAGGTAGGCAGGAAGGTTTGCGTTTAATGGCCCGTCAACTATGAGGTCATTAGAGCCAGAGTTGAGCTCAGATTCGGGAAGAATGAGGGAAAAAATCGACCGTGTCCTTTCAAAGAAATCATAACGCATTCAACTTAAGTGATTTATAGAAATAATGGAAAACGTAAATATGGCTGTCCGGACAAAGATCTTAACCGTCTTCCATTTGCATACGAGTCCAGTGTCTTGTGTATGTGCCATTCCGTTTGGTTGAGTGAGACAGCAAACACTCCAAGACACTGTCGACTAGTTTTTGGAGCCAAGGATCAAATGGCTCTGAGCACTATGGGACTCAACATCTTAGGTCATAAGTCCACTAGAACTTAGAACTACTTAAACCTAACTAACCTAAGGACATCACACACACCCATGCCCGAGGCAGGATTCAAACCTGCGACCGTAGCAGTCCCGCGGTTCCGGACCGCAGCGCCAGAACCGCTAGACCACCGCGGCCTTGGAGCCAAGGAGTTCCTGAAGCTAATGGTGAATGGAAACTCGATGTAAAGTATCCTAACCACCGAGGTTACATACGATTACGTAACCAAAAGGCAGTAATTGTCACCTTCTTCACATACATTGCCCAACAAAAAAAGTGAAGCATCCGGGAGACATAATGGGATGTCAATGTAATTTGTACAGTCGATCATCGGTTATGTAAATGATTGGAGTTGGTATTCTTGTGACAGGTAGAACAGCCACAATAGTGCATTAGTGTTGTTCGTGTTTAGTGTTATTACCAGACCTGGTAGGATACATAAGGGGCGTGAAGAGCGTCAGATGTCGAGTGATCTCTGTGGAGGACACAGAGGTGCCACGTACTCATAAGAGACAGAATTATCAGCACCTGGCCCAGTTTGAAAGTGTCCTTATTGTGAGTCTGCACTTGGCAGGCTGGCCGAATCGTGCAATACCCTGTGGGACATTCATGTGTGACACTGGCCCGATGCTGGACTGCATGGGAAAGTGATGGCAGGCATACTCGTCGTCAAGGTAGCGGTCCACCATGTGACCACGTCACATCTGCGCCTGTCATTCGAGAACACGTAGTGGGCTCCGTGCAACATCCGTAGGTTGCAGTTAATGCTACAACACGAACGGTTACGTAGGAGACGTGCCTTGACTGGAAAAGATGGATTGCTAACGAATGGCGTTGCAATGTGTTCATCCACATGAATCGCCGTTCTACACTACCCAGGATAACCAGCGTAGGCGAGTATGGGGGCGACAAGGGAGAGATCCCATTCTTCCATTTAGAGACAGCAGTGTTACTGCTGCGTCATGGTGTGGGAAGCCGTCAGGTATGACTTCAGGTCAGGGCTGCTGGTGAGAGACAGATCTCTGACGGCACAACAGTACGTCACGGACATCCCGTGTCCTCGCGTATTATTCTCATGAGACAGTATCGCGGTGCTATTTGTTAGAAGAACAATGTTCGTCCACACATGCCACGTCTCTCTATTAACTGTTTGTGTGGTATTAGGTGCTCACATCCTCAGCAAGATCCCCAGATCTGTCCCCGACAGAACATATGTGGTCCAACTCGGACGTCAACTTAGTCCCAGTGCCTGCACCCATCAAGGCAACACTTTTTGTATGTCCATCCTTCTGACTGGAGGTTTGAGGAACTTCGGCCGTTCACTTATGTAATAAAATGGAACACCTACTGCCGTCCTTAACGATCTTATTTATTATATGGCTACGAGTTTCGGTGCTTCAGTACACCATCTTCAGGCCTTAACTGACACAGAGGGGGTTAACGCCAATCGATCTTGTGCCTCCAACCATCAATGTTGATGGTTGGAGACACAACATCGTTGCTACAAGTAGTCTGCGAAAACCTTTTCATAGATGTTGGCTACTGATGAATCGTGTATACAATTGAGGTAAACTGCCTCAGCGTCAGTTAAGGCCTGAAGATGCTGCGCTGAAGCACCGAAGCTTTTAGCCGTATAATAAATAACATCGTAAGGGCGGTTGTAGGCGTTCCATTTTATTACATGAGTTGCAACACTTGTGGGCCAGCTTGCCTTAGGAGAGGATACGACGGCTTTATGATACCCTTACCAACCGAATCAGTGTGTGCCTCCAGGCCATAAGGTGTGCAACGTCGTATTGATAGGTGGGCTCATACTGTCGAGTTCTTTGTAAATTTGACTCGATTTTGTAGTCACTGAAATAACCAGTGATGTTCCGTTCCGTCTGCTCCTCCTCTTCCGGGGCTTCACGCTTGTGTGAGGCAGCGTGTTTCAGTAATTGTGACAATTCTTACTGTTCCACTGTTTATTACATTTACTCCCGTCATCTCACTTATACACAATCAAGAGCCAAAGAAACTGGTATACCTGCCTTATATACTGCAGGGCCCCCGCGAGCACGTAGAAGTGCCGCAACACGACGTGGCGTGGACTCGACTAATGTCTGAAGTAGTGCTGGAGCGAATTGACACCATGGAACTTGCGAGGCTGTCCATAAATCCGTAAGAGTACGAGGGGGAGGATATGTCTACTGAACAGCGTGTTGCAAGGCATCCCAGATATCTACATGTACATCTACATGATTACTCTGCAATTCACATTTAAGTGCTTGGCAGAGGGTTCATCGAACCACAATCATACTATCTCCCTACCATTCCACTCCCGAACAGCGCGCGGGAAAAACGAACACCTAAACATTTCTGTTCGAGCTCTGATTTCTCTTATTTTATTTTGATTATCATGCCTACCTATGTAGGTGGGGCTCAACAAAATATTTTCGCAATCGGAAGAGAAAGTTGGTGACTGAAATTTCATAAATAGATCTCGCTGCGACGAAAAACGTCTTTGCTTTAACGACTTCCATCCCAACTCGCGTATCATATCTGCCACACTCTCTCCCCTATTACGTGATAATACAAAACGAGCTGCCCTTTTTTGCACCCTTTCGATGTCCTCCGTCCGTCCCACCTGGTAAGGATCCCACACCGCGCAGCAATACTCTAACAGAGGACGATCGAGTATAGTGTAAGCTGTTTCTTTAGTGGACTTGCATCTTCTAAGTGTACTGCCAATGAAACGCAACCTTTGACTCTCCTTCCCCACAATATTATCTATGTGGTCTTTCCGACTGAAGTTGTTCGTAATTTTTACACCCAGGTACTTAGTTGAATTGACAGTCTTGAGAATTGTACTACTTATCGAGTAATCGAATTCCAACGGATTTCTTTTGGAACCCATGTGGATCACCTCACACTTTTTGTTATTTAGCGACAACTGCCACCTGCCACACCATACACCAATCTTTTCTAAATCGCTTTGCAACTGATACTGGTCTTCGGATGATCTTACTAGACGGTAAATTACAGTATCATCTGCGAACAACCTAAGAGAACTGCTCAGATTGTCACCCAGGTCATTTATATAGATCAAGAACAGCAGAGGTCCCAGGACGCTTCCCTGGGGAACACCTGATATCACTTCAGTTTTACTCGATGATTTGCCGTCTATTACTACGAACTGCGACCTTCCTGACAGGAAATCATGAATCCAGTCGCACAACTGAGACGATACCCCATAGGCCTGCAGCTTGATTAGAAGTCGCTTGTGAGGAACGGTGTCAAAAGCTTTCCGGAAATCTAGAAATACGGAATCAACTTGAGATCCCCTGTCGATAGCGGCCATTACTTCGTGCGAATAAAGAGGTAGCTGCGTTGCACAAGAACGATGTTTTCTGAAACCATGCTGATTACATATCAATAGATCGTTCCCTTCGAGGTGATTCATAACGTTTGAATACAGTATATGCTCCAAAACCCTACTGCAAACCGACGTCAATGATATAGGTCTGTAGTTCAATGGATTACTCCTACTGCCCTGCTTAAACACTGGTGCGACCTGCGCAATTTTCCAATCTGTAGGTACAGATCTATCGGTGAGCGAGCGGTTGTATATGATTGCTAAGTAGGGAGCTATTGTATCAGCGTAATCTGAAAGGAACCTAATCGGTATACAATCTGGACCTGAAGACTTGCCCGTATCAAGCGATTTGAGTTACTTCGCAACTCCTAAGGTATCTACTTCTAAGAAACTCATGCTAGCAGCTGCTCGTGTTTCAAATTCTGGAATATTCCATTCGTCTTCCCTGGTCTGGTGAAGGAATTTCGGAAAACTGCGTTCAATAACTCCGCTTTAGCGGCACAGTCGTCGGTAACAGTACCATCGGCACTGCGCAGCGAAGGTATTGACTGCGTCTTGCCGCTTGTGTACTTTACATACGACCAGAATTTCTTCGGATTTTCTACCAAATTTCGAGACAATGTTTCGTTGTGGAACCTATTAAAGGCATCTCGCATTGAAGTCCGTGCCAAATTTCGCGCGTCAGTAAATTTTAGTCAATATTCGGGATTTCGCGTTCTTCTGAACTTCGCATGCTTTTTCCGTTGCCTCTGCAACAGCGTTCGGACCTGTTTTGTGTACCATGGGGGATCAGTTCCATCTCTTACCAATTTATGAGGTATGAATCTCTCAATTGCTGTTGCTACAATATCTCTGAATTTGAGCCACATCTCGTCTACATTTGCATAGTCAGTTCGGAAGGAATGGAGATTGTCTCTTAGGAAGGCTTCTAGTGACACTTTATCCGCTTTTTTAAATAAAATTATTTTGCGTTTGTTTCTGGTGGATTTGGAAGAAACGGTATTGAGCCTAGCTACAACGACCTTGTGATCACTAATCCCTGTATCAGTCATGATGCTCTATATGAGCTCTGGATTGTTTGTGGGTAAGAGGTCAAGTGTGTTTTCGCAACCATTTACAATTCGCGTGGGTTCGTGGACTAACTGCTCGAAATAATTTTCGGAGAAAGCATTTAGGACAATCTCGGAAGATGTTTTCTGCCTACCACCGGTTTTGAACAAGTATTTTTGCCAACATATCGAGGGGAGGTTGAAGTCCCCACCAACTATAACCGTATGAGTGGAGTATTTATTTGTTACGAGACTCAAATTTTCTCTGAACTGTTCAGCAACTATATCATCGGAGTCTGGGGGTCGGTAGAAGGATCCAATTATTAACTTAGTTCGGCTGTTAAGTATAACCTCAACCCATACCAATATGCACGGAGTATCTACTTCGACTTCACTACAAGATAAACCACTACTGACAGACACAAACACTCCACCACCAATTCTGCCTAATCTATCTTTCCTGAACACCGTCTGAGACTTCGTAAAAATTTCTGCAGAACTTATTTCAGGTTTTAGCCAGCTTTCTGTACCTATAACGATTTCAGCTTCTGTGCTTTCTATTAGCGCTCGAAGCTCAGGGACTTTCCCAGCACAACTACAACAATTTACAACTACAATTCCGACTGTTCCTTGATCCAAGCACGTCCTGTATTTGCCATGCACGCTTTGAGATTGCAGCCCACTCCGTACTTTCCAGAGGCCTTCTAACCTAAAAAACCGCCCAGTCCACGCCACACAGCCTCCGCTACCCGTGTAGCAGCCAGCTGAGTGTAGTGCTCAATAATGTTCATGTCCGGGTAGTCTGGTGGCCAGCGGAAGTGTTTAGACTCAGAAGAGTGTTTCTGGAGCCACTCTGTAGCAATTCTGGACGTTTGGGGTGTCGCATGCTCCTGCTGGAATTGCCCAAGTCCGTTGGAATGCACAATGGACATGGATGCAGGTGATCAGACAAGACGCTTACGTACGTGTCACCTGTCAGAGTCGTATCTAGACATATCAGGGGTCCCATATCACTCCAACTTCACATGCCCTACCCCATTACAGAACCTCCACCAGCTTGAACAGCCCCATGCTGATGTGTAGGGTCCATGGATTCATGAGGCTGTCTCCATAGACGTACACGTCTCCGAAAGCCCATATCGATGATGCTTCGTTGAATGGTTCATGCGCTGACAATTGTTGATGGTCCAGCATTGAAATTTGCAGCAATTTGCGGAAGGGTTGCACTTCTGTCAGGTTGAACGATTCTCTTCAGTCGTCGTTGGTCCCATTCTTGCAGGAACTCTTTCTGGTCGGACCGATATCGGAGATTTGATGTTTTAACGGATTCCTGATATTCACGGTACATTCGTGAAATGGTCGCACGGGAAAATCCCCACTTCACCGCTACCTCGGAGATGCTGTGTCCTATCGCTCGTGCTCGCCGAGTATAACTCCACGTTCAAACTCACTTAAATCTTGATAACCTCCCGTTGTAGCAGCAGTAACGGATCTAACAACTGCGGCAGACACCTTTGTCTTATATAGGCGTTGCCGACCGCAGCACTGTATTCTGCGTGTTTACACACCTCTGTATTTGAATGCGCTTGCCTATACCAGTTTCTTTGGCGCTTCAGTGTACTATATATTATATAGTATAGAATTTCTTCGCCGGCCGTTGTGGCCGAGCGGTTCTAGGCGCTCCAGACTGGAACCGCGCGACTGCTACGGTCGCAGGTTTGAATCCTGCCTCGGGCATGGATGTGTGTGATGTCCTTAGGTTAGTTAGGTTTAAGTAGTTCTTAGTTATAGGGGGCTGATGATGACCTTAGAAGTTAAGTCCCATAGTGCTCAGAGCCATTTGAACCATTTTTTTGGGGTGGGGAAATGTTCACAAAACCTGTCGCATTTTCTTCCAGCCCGATGAAATTTGCATTTTTCATCTCTATGTGTCTGTGTGAGCAATGGTCTCTTGCGAGGTGACCAACTCCACATGTCCACTGCTTGGATTCCCCGTCTCGCTAATTGGTTGGGTGGACCTTCATTGGCTGCCTGCAGCAGTTCTTGTCGGCTTGGAAGTGATTTTGATTAAGCTGCGAAACGCGTCTTCGGTCCCTCTCAGTCAGTATGTTATTCCGGCCGAATTCTGACGTATTTCGTGGCCAAGTGTATTACACCCCTGCTTGTAGACACTTTCAACAGTCCGCAGCGAAACCCCAACAAATCCAGCAACTTCACACTCCATATGGCATGGGTACGGCCAAACCCGATTTCCCCGTTTTGACACTCTCCTACGTCCTTACATTTACCCATGTTTACATGCGATGTCCGCTTGTAACATAAATCTTTAACTGATGGCCACTGCCTTATGCTTATGCAGAGGCAGTGCGCCCGTGGTTGAGCACGTCACTTGATTGCTGCGCTATCTGTGATAGAGATGGGGGATCCGCTCTTGAACTGATTCATAGAGTTGAATCTTTCAAAGGAGTGAACAATCAGTGATTCAGAAAAAAAGAACGGTAGCTCCAAACGTTTACCACGGCAGAGAGAGAGAGAGAGAGAGAGAGAGAGAGAGCATATCAGCAGCGCCTCTGCTGGTCACAGCACAGTGCACGTCACACAACACAGCCAGCGCCGGCCTCTGACCTGCTTCTACCTTGGCTGCCTGCATTGTGCAGTGCCCCATTGGATTTTGTGTTTCACATATGCTGTGCCGTCTCTGTGCGTCGTCTGCCGCGTGCAGTGTCTGGCGCAGCTTAACTTCTCATCGCACTCTGTCGGCGATCGTTTCAGTCGCACGTCCTGCCCTCTGGGAAGTTGATGCGAGCGACAGGACAGAGAGCCACCTAGCGGATAACATAGGAACTACTTGCAACAACCTGCTCGCAAGGGAACGGACGATTTGTCTCGGAGCGGGTGAGTGGTGGCCGTTCACCGCTCCACCCACCCTCGGAACTCGCCCGCTCAACGCTCACCCCACCGTTCTCCACTCTAGCCAGAGCGTTGAGCAAAGCAACTCAGGTGTCACTCTGGTCTCAGCGGTCTTAGCTCACGCAGTAATACAGCTCGCGGCTCGACCTGCTCGACTCAGTGCTTCTGCATCGGAGTTCGTCTCTACTGGATATTGTTCTTCGTAGTAATACCGCTATGTATATTACATTATTATGTTATGTATACATCATTTGTTTTTATTTTATTTTTATTTGTTTAAACTGATCAGATTAGGTTCCTGACGACTCCTCTTACTATGTTGTTGTTGTTGTGGTCTTCAGTCCTGAGACTGGTTTGATGCAACTCTCCATGCTACTCTATCCTGTGCAAGCTTCTTCATCTCCCAGTATCTACTGCAACCTACATCCTCCTGAATCTGCTTAGTGTATTCATCTCTTGGTCTCCCTCTACGATTTTTACCCTCCATGCTGCCCTCCAATGCTAAATTTGTGATCCCTTGATGCCTCAAAACATGTCCTACCAACCGATCCCTTCTTCTGGTCAAGTTGTGCCACAAACTTTTCTTCTCCCCAATCCTATTCAATACCTCCTCATTAGTTATGTGATCTACCCACTTTATCTTCAGCATTCTTCAGTAGCACCACATTTCGAAAGCTTCTATTCTCTTCTTGTCCAAACTAGTTATCATCCATGTTTCACTTCCATACATGGCTACACTCCATACAAATACTTTCAGAAATGACTTCCTGACACTTAAATCTATACTCGATGTTAACAAATTCTTCTTCTTGAGAAACGCTTTCCTTGCCATTGCCAGTCTACATTTTATATCCTCTCTACTTCGACCATCATCGGTTATTTTACTCCCCAAATAGCAAAACTCCTTTACTACCTTAAGTGTCTCATTTCCTAATCTAATTCCCTCAGCATCACCCGACTTAATTTGACTACATTCCATTATCCTCGTTTTGCTTTTGTTGATGTTCATCTTATATCCTCCTTTCAAGACACTGTCCATTCCGTTCAACTGCTCTTCCAAGTCCTTTGCTGTCTCTGACAGAATTACAATGTCATCGGCGAACCTCAAAGTTTTTACTTCTTCTCCATGAATTGTAATACCTACTCCTAATTTTTCTTTTGTTTCCTTTACTGCTTGCTCAATATACAGATTGAATAACATCGGGGAGAGGCTACAACCCTGTCTTACTCCTTTCCCAACCACTGCTTCCCTTTCATGCCCCTCGACTCTTATAACTGCAATCTGATTTCTGTACAAACTGTAAATAGCCTTTCGCTCCCTGTATTTTACCCCTGCCACCTTCAGAATTTGAAAGAGAGTATTCCAGTTAACATTGTCAAACGCTTTCTCTAAGTCTACAAATGCTAGAAACGTAGGTTTGCCTTTTCTTAATCTTTCGTCTAAGATAAGTCGTAAGGTCAGTATTGCCTCACGTGTTCCAATATTTCTACGGAATCCAAACTGATCTTCCCCGAGGTCGGCTTCTACCAGTTTTTCCATTCGTCTGTAAAGAATTCGCGTTAGTATTTTGCAGCTGTGACTTATTAAACTGATAGTTCGGTAATTTTCACATCTGTCAACACCCGCTTTCTTTGGGATTGGAATTATTATATTTTTCTTGAAGTCTGAGGGTATTTCTCCTGTCTCATACATCGTGCTCACCAGATGGTAGAGTTTTGTCATGACTGGCTCTCCCGAGGCCATCAGTAGTTCAAATGGAATGTTGTCTACTCCCGGGGCCTTCTTTCGACTCAGGTCTTTCAGTGCTCTGTCAAACTCTTCACGCAGTATCTTATCTCCCATTTCGTCTTCATCTACATCCTCTTCCATTTCCATAATATTGTCCTCAAGCACATCGCCCTTGTATAAACCCTCTATATACTCCTTCCACCTTTCTGCCTTCCCTTCTTTGCTTAGAACTGGGTTGCCATCTGAGCTCTTGATATTCATACAAGTGGTTCTCTTCTCTCCAAAGGTCTCTTTAATTTTCCTGTAGGCAGTATCTATCTTACCCCTAGTGAGACAAGCCTCTACATCCTTACATTTGTCCTCTAGCCATCCCTGCTTAGCCATTTTGCACTTCCTGTCGATATCATTTTTGAGGCGTCTGTATTCCTTTTTGCCTGCTTCATTTACTGCATTTTTATATTTTCTCCTTTCATCAATTAAATTCAATATTTCTTCTGTTACCCAAGGATTTCTATTAGCCCTCGTCTTTTTACCTACTTGATCCTCTGCTGCCTTCACTACTTCATCCCTCAGAGCTACCCATTCTTCTTCTACTGTATTTCTTTCCCCCATTCCTGTCAATTGTTCCCTTATGCTCTTCCTGAAACTCTCTACAACCTCTGGTTCTTTCAGTTTATCCAGGTCCCATCTCCTTAAATTCCCACCTTTTTGCAGTTTCTTCAGTTTCAATCTGCAGTTCATAACCAATAGATTGTGGTCAGAATCCACATCTGCCCCAGGAAATGTCTTACAATTTAAAACCTGGTTCCTAAATCTCTGTCTTACCATTATATAATCTATCTGATACCTTTTAGTATCTCCAGGATTCTTCCAGGTATACAACCTTCTTTTATGATTCTTGAACCAAGTGTTGGCTATGATTAAGTTATGCTCTGTGCAAAATTCTACAAGGCGGCTTCCTCTTTCATTCCTTCCCCCCAATCCATATTCACCTACTATGTTTCCTTCTCTCCCTTTTCCTACTGACGAATTCCAGTCACCCATGACTATTAAATTTTCGTCTCCCTTCACTACCTGAATAATTTCTTTTATCTCGTCATACATTTCATCTATTTCTTCATCCTCTGCTGAGGTAGTTGGCATATAAACTTGTACTACTGTAGTAGGCATGGGCTTTGTGTCTATCTTGGCCACAATAATGCGTTCACTATGCTGTTTGTAGTAGCTAACCCGCACTCCTATTTTTTTATTCATTATTAAACCTACTCCTGCATTACCCCTATTTGATTTTGTATTTATAACTCTGTAATCACCTGACCAAAAGTCTTGTTCCCCCTGCCACCGAACTTCACTAATTCCCACTATATCTAACTTTAACCTATCCATTTCCCTTTTTAAATTTTCTAATCTACCTGCCCGATTAAGGGATCTGACATTCCACGCTCCGATCCGTAGAACGCCAGTTTTCTTTCTCCTGATAACGACGTCCTCCTGAGTAGTCCCCGCCCGGAGATCCGAATGGGGGACTATTTTACCTCCGGAATATTTTACCCAAGAAGACGCCATCATCATTTAATCATACAGTAGAGCTGCATGTCCTCGGGAAAAATTACGGCCGTAGTTTCCCCTTGCTTTCAGCCGTTCGCAGTACCAGCACAGCAAGGCCGTTTTGGTTAATGTTACAAGGCCAAATCAGTCAGTCATCCAGACTGTTGCCCGTGCAACTACTGAAAAGGCTGCTGCCCCTCTTCAGGAACCACATGTTTGTCTGGCCTCTCAACAGATACCCCTCCGTTGTGGTTGCACCTACGGTACGGCCATCTGTATCGCTGAGGCACGCAAGCCTCCCCACCAACGGCAAGGTCCATATAGGATTTTTATTATGGACACTCGAATTTACGCTTTAATTACGAGCGAACCGATAAACGTATCGCAAAATGTGATACACCAATACTTTCCTTGTTTTATTCTGCGTAAGGCTATATGCAGCACTTTCGTTTTACAGTCAAATTTATATATTTTTTTCTTATTCTGGTACGGATTTTGCGATTTTAGGCGTCTTCGGAAGGAAACGTTCACTTTAAAAATATATAGCTTGCGATGTATTTGTATGAGGTTAATGAAATTTTAATACATTATAGCCAAATATATTGTTAATGTAAATCTCAAGTTACAACATTTTCCGATCACCCAAAAAACCACGATAGTGCAAAATAAATCAATAATCAAAAACTTTGTCATATCGTGGAAATTTCAATAAATAATACAAAATTCTTACTCATTATCTGTGTTACTTCAAAATAGGATCAAATAAGATCAAAATACAGGTATAGTACTGGAATAAACCAAGTTTAATGGGCAATGTGCCTTCCATTTATTTTCTATTGTAAATGAGTGTTGAGTCATGAAAAAGAGCTAATTCATTTCAGGGAGTGAACAGTTCTGATCCGATCTCTGAAAAGAACAGTTTTGCCCATCTCTAATCTGTGAAGGCCTGACGAATTATCAGTCCGCGCGCAATGGGGTGACCAATTTTTTGTCCGATGAATTTGTATTCGGTTTTTTATGTTATTTACCAATGTCTCTGTGAAAATACCTTCACACTTGCGAAAAATCCCTTAATGTATAATCGCTATAACATAGAAGAATCAGGTTTACTGTGGGCGCGTATGTTTATATGCACAACAAATTTGATGTGGTTGCCGCCGCCGTGGGAACAGAACTACCTGAGGCAAAGAGTAAAGTGGACATTACTGCTGTCAACAGCAAACACCCTGAGTGAACGCAGCAAGTTCGTCACCAAACACGCAAAGCACATACCATTGACGTTTACACTGCTGTGCAGAGATTTTCAGCGAAATACAGGTACAAATGGTATAATAAGTCAAACGAAAAGCAATTACTGTGTAACAAGCCACCGGAGACAACGGACCCCTTACAACCAAATTTTCAGAATATGTCCCAGAACAATCTTCGAAATTACACTACTGGCCATTAAAATTGCTTCGCCACGAAGATGACGTGATACAGACGCGAAATTTAACCGACAGGGAGAAGATGATGTGATATGCAAATGATTAGCTTTTCAGAGCGTTCGCACAAGCTTGGCGCCGGTGGCGACACCTACAACGTGCTGACATGAGGAAAGTTTCCAACCGATTTCTCATACACAAACAGCAGTTGACCGGCGTTGCCTGGTGAAACGTCGTTGTGATGACTCGTGTAATGAGGAGAAATGCGTACTATCGCGTTTCCGACTTTGATAAAGGCCGGATTGTAGCCTATCGCGACTAGGGTTTATCGTATCGCGACATTGCTGCTCACGTTGGTCGAGATCCAATGACTGTTAGCAGAATATGGAATCAGTGGGTTCAGGAGGGTAATACGGAACGCCGTGCTGGATCCCAACGGCCTCGTATCACTAGCAGTCGAGATGACAGGCATCTTATCCGCATGGCTGTAACGGATCGTACAAGGCACGTCTCGATCCCTGAGTCAACAGATGGGGACGTTTGCAAGACAACTATCTGCACGAACAGTTCGACGACGTTTGCAGCAGCATGGACTAGCAGCTCGGAGACCATGGCTGCGGTTACCCTTGACGCTGCATCACAGATAGGAGCGCCTGCGATGGTGTACTCAACGACGAACCTGGGTGTACGAATGGCAAAACGTCATTTTTTCGGATGAATCCAGGTTCTGTTTACAGTATCATGATGGTCGCATCCGTGTTTGGCGACATCGCGGTGAACGCACATTGGAAGCTTGTATTCGCCATCGCCATACTGGCGTATCACCTGGCGTGATGGTATGGGGTGCCATTGGTTACACGTCTATGACTGCACTTTGAACAGTGGACGTTACATTTCAGATGTGCTACGACCCGTGGCTCTACCCTTCATTCGATCCCTGCGAAACCCTACATTTCAGCAGGATAATGCACGACCGCATGTTGCCGGTCCTGTACGGGCCTTTCTGGATACAGAAAATGTTCGACTGCTACCCTGGGCAGCACATTCTCAGGATCTCTCACCAATTGAAAACGTCTGGTCAATGGTGGCCGAGCAACTGGCTCGTCACAATACGCCAGTCACTACCCTTGATGAACTGTGGTATCGTGTTGAAGCTGCATGGACAGCTGTACCTGTACACGCCATCCAAGCTCTGTTTGACTCAATGCCCAGGTGTATCAAGGCCGTTATTACGGCCAGAGTTGCTTGATCTGGGGACTGTTTTCTCAGGATCTATGCGCCCAAATTGCGTGAAAATGTAATCACATGTCAGTTCTAGTATAATAATTTTGTCCAATGAATACCCGTTTATCATTTGCTTTTCTTCTTGGTGTAGCAATTTTAATGGCCAGTAGTGTATGTCGCTGGGGTTTGAGTTCACCCTCTATTGAAAAATAAGGATGAAACGGCAACTGATATCCTTCATTTCATGCGAGTAAGAGTTTCATGTAGTGCGCTGGTGTATTCTGTTCCTCAGAGTTTCTCATAATTAACGTAGTATGAGGAGTTGCACGATATGAGTTCTAACATGGAAATCAGACTTTTCCAGGCCTGTGTCTGTGTAATGTATTTTCTTCTTCCACGCGTGTAGAACATTTCCTGAACCAGGGCCGTGCCTTTTTCTTAAACTCTCTGCTATATATCTTGCTTGGACACTTGGCAGTCTCCGTGAGTGTGTACAACTGCATGAAAATTAGAAAGTCTGCTAGGTATTAACATGCTGTGGACATCTCGTCATTGGACACCATCTCTACCTGTCGAAAATGAATGATGACCATTAAGAATGTTGTTTTCGAGTCTGAGCGCGTCATTATAACGCGCTGTGGCTGAAGAGCCGATCAAGGTGTTTATCCTTTTGTAATTAGTACAACCGTCCGTGGAATAGTATCTGTACGTCTCAGATCTCAAGGCCGGTTATCTGGACGTATGCTGATGAATCACTTTTTTGACAACTTGCAGACTGTTCAGTATGCTTCTGATAACGATCTGCGTTTGGAACACACTGCTACATAAAAGAAAAAGGAAAAACAAAGTTACCGCGTCGTCAACAGCTGTAGCAGACACTCCTGTTATCTGCCCGGGGCCACTTGTCAGAGGCGCAAAAAAAAATCGCACATGATTCGACCAGAGCCCTGTTCTGGCCGCTATCGCGCTTTCAGTCTGGGCCTGTGAGGTGCGTCACCCGTTACGTGGAGCCGCGCCGGTCTCATGAGAAAGGTTGACCGCCCTGGCGCCTCTGGTACGTATATCCAGCGAGTGCCAATTGTTCAACAATGTTACAGAAACACAAGCGGCCATCTAGAGTATTATTAACTTGTTCAGATTCGTGTGTTGCAGCATTCCACGGACTAACATTTCTATGGCAATCTAACTTCTCCGATCGTTGATATCTCAAAATCCTGTGTCACTCTGTACATCACTGACTGAGGAAACAGGGCGTATTCTTTGTTTCTAGGCTTTCGAAAAGCTTTCGATTGTGCACCGTACCAATGGCTATATGTTTGTATGCAGTATCTAGCTAGATTTGTGATAGTACAGAAATTTTATTCGCAGGCAGAATGCAGCACGCTATTCAGAATGGATGCAGAAGGAATATTTGATGTGCTCCAGAGAAGTGCAATAGGGCAATAACAGTTCACTGGTAACAGCCCCGGGGCTGCGATATTTCCTAACTGGAACAAAACCTTGATAGTGGCACCCCTCACCCTCCTCGAGCGTTTGGGATAGGAAGTCAAAAATTTAAAAAAAATTTAAAAATATTGTCCAGGAAATGTAAGACATGTTATTCGGTCTGCCGGCCGGAGTGACCGAGCGGTTCTAGGCGCTACAGTCCGGAACCGCGTGACCGCTACGGCCGCAGGTTCGAATCCTGCCTCGGGCATGGATGTGGATGTTTAAGTAGTTCTAAGTTCTAGGGGACTGATGACTTCAGCAGTTAAGTCCCATAGTGCTCAGAGCCATTTGAACCATTTTTTTATTCGGTCCTTGCACGCCTCTTCACACAGCATTCTTTTATCGCACGTCAGTGTATATTGCTCTGTGGTATTGAAATGCGATTTTTTTGTGATGGAAGCCGTCAAACCTATATTCAGGAGAGTGGAAATTAAAATGTCCTGTCGTGCCTCTCTTGCTCCAAGTCCGCTGGTTTGACATCCTACCCCCCTTAAAAGAAACCTCACAATTAATGCTGGGTGGGATTATTTCTGATTGGGAGAGTAAGAACTCTTCAGGAAATTTGCACTCTTCATTGCCTGTTAGCTAATAACTTTCTCTATTGTATGACAAAATTAAGTATAGGAAACATAAAACCAATAAAGGCAAGGTACAAGCAAGACAGTACAAATTTCTTCAATGCTTAGATCCCAGCATTTTTTTCTCTCTCATCTTGCTACCATTTTATAGGGCGTGCTTTCCTTTCTGCGAAAGAATCTGTTATCACAGCGAAGTTCCTTAAACGTTTTTCTACATGAAAAATCAAAATGTCGTTGTCTAATACTGAAAAAGCTATTAGTATGAATAGTACCCATGACTGGTGTGGCTGCTCGATTTGATTATGTCTATTTTGTCGTTGTCTGCTAGATAAAACGAAATATGCCTTTCTAATGTTGCAGCAGTTGTAACACACGCCACATAAGCCTGACTGTTTAGGCCCAAATGGTCATTGTGCACCTCATTTTAATAAGTAACACACAAAACGTAATTCGTGAAGTACCGATATCAAATGTCTGTCAGGCATACTACAAGCAAAATGTTTAACGTTGGGAAATAGTTTCAGTTTCATTCATACACTCCAGTTTCTCAAGCATGAGATCGAAAAGTAGTAATATGAAATTTTTATATAAATTTTGAATCGTCATATTATTCCATATAATTTGTGTGATGTTCTCGTTTCTTCTCCTTCCTCGTTCTATCAAACAACCTTGTCATCACTCATTCTGTAACTCTTCCTGTCAAAATTTCTTCTCCGGTTAACTTCATTAACTCTGCCAGAATCACAGGTTCAGTTGTCCCGCGTTTATTCTCCGGTTAGATGTTATTACGTGTTTGTACAGCGCGTTTTCCGCGTTGCTCCGAGAATAGAAGTTAAAGTCGCTGCTCACTGGGGAGTGTACAACTGGTAGTGAAGCGATCTGGCCAAAATTTTCTGTGAAAATTTCATTTTCTTGGATACACCGTGAAGATATCGTTCAAAGGGCTCTGAGCACTATGGGACTTAACATCTGAGGTCATCAGTCCCCTAGAACTTAGAACTACTTAAACCTAACTAACCTAAGGACATCACACACATCCATGCCCGAGGCAGGATTCGAACCTGCGACCGTAGCGGTCACGTGATTCCAGACTGAAGCGCCTAGAACCGCACGGCCACACTGGCCGGCCCCGTGAAGATAATATGTAACTTTATTATCCGTTATTCCTGTTAGTGATTCATTTCCACTCCGTTAGTCTGAATCTATCGATTTAGCTAATAATTACAATAACGCTAATCATTCACACACCCAATCAAACACATAAACAAACAGTGATTTGCATTCACCCGTTCGCGTTTATTCGGCACAGCTCGTATAGCCCCGTCTCCTTTTGTCCGCCGGAAAGTTTTCTTTATTTCTAGATGCGACGGGGATTCCCTTGGCTGTGACATCACGTACACTATGCACGCATTCAAAAATCAACTTATGATTCGTTCAGAAATCAATTTAGAATGTGTTCAAAAATGTTAAAAAACCATCTGGGATGCGCTTCAAAATCATATCAATAATCAATAGACCAACGTGCGCTGGATGCTAGGCTCTTTGTGAAACGAGGCTTTTTTTCCTTGAAGAATATGAACTTGGCGCCCCTGAAATTGCCGCCGGGGGCAGATATCCGGTTTGCCCCCGCCCCCCCTCCACCCCACCCCCGTTTCCCTAGATCCGGGCCTCACTGGTTAATTTGTTAGATAGTATTAGCTGAAATCCAAGACTTTTCGCAAATGACTTAGTTGATTATATAAAGGATATCTATCCGATAAAAATTGTAGTAATATCGGCATGTTGCAAAAAATTGGCAACTAGCTCTTAATGGGGAGAGATGTTGACACGTGCACTGCACGAAACGTAAAAATGCAAGTCAGTAACGACGCGATTAACGAGTCACAACTACATTCAACAGTGCCATAAAAGATACTTGAGAATAAGAATGTGTAGTTATATTAAGAAAGCGATCACATGTCTACATCTACATCTACATCTACATCTGTGCTCTGCAAACTAACGTGAGGTGCATGGCAGAGGGTACGTCTCAAAGCAACAATTATTAGGGTTTCTTCCTGTTCCATTCACGTATGGAATGCGGGAAGAATGACTGTTTTCATGCCTCCGTGCTTACAGTAATTATTCTAATTTTATCCTCACGATCCCTATGTGAGCGATACGTAGGGACTGTAGTATATTCCTAGAGTAATCATTTAAAGCTGGGTCTTGGAACTTTGTTAATAGACTTTCTCGCGATAGTTTACGTCTATATTCAACAGTCTGACAGTTCAGTTCCTCCAATATCTTTGTGACGCTCTCCCACTGACTAAACAAACCTGCGACCACGATTGAACCTATGTGATCAATCCATTTCATATCCCCACAAAGTGTTACCCCAGGTATTTGTATGAGCTGACCGATTCCAAAACTGACTCATTGATATAGCCAAAGGATACTATGCTTTTTCGTTTTGTGAAGTGCAAAATTTTACATTTCTGAATAATTAATGCAAGTTGCCAATCTCTGCAATATGTTGAAATCTTATCAAGACCTGAATAAATATTTTTTAGCTTCTTTCAGGTAGTACTTCATTATAGATAACTGCCCCATCTGCAAAAAGCCTGATTTTACTATTAACATTATGTGCAAGGTCACTAATATACAATATGAACACTAAGGGTCCCAACACACTTCACTGGGGTACACCCGAAGTTACTTTTACGTCTGACAATGACTCTCCATCCAAGATAATATGCTGTGTCCTCCCTACCAAAAAGTCCTCAATCCACTCACAAATTTCACTTGATGATCGTACTTTTGACAATAAGTGTAGGTGCGGTACTGAGTCAAATGCTTTTAGGTAATCAAGAAATATTGCATCTACCTGGTTGTTTTGATCCAAAGCTTTCAGTATGTCATGTGACAAAAGTGCAAGTTGGGAATCACATGATCGACGTTTTCGAAGTCCACGCGGGTTGGCACTGAGAAGGTCATTCTGTCCAAGATACCTCATTATGTTTGAGCGCAGAATATGTTCTAAGATTCTACACAAATCGATTTCAAAGATATTGGACGGACGTTTTGCGAATCACTTCTACTACCCTTCTTGTAGACGGGTATGACCTGTGCCTCTTTCGAAGAATTGGGAGCGATTTTTTGTTGGAGAGATCTACTGTAGATTATAGTTAGAAGAGGCGCTAACTCAGCCGCAAATTCAGTATAGAATCTGACAGGGATTCCATCAGGTTCTGAAGCTTTGTTCAGTTTTAAAGATTTCAGCTGTTTTTCAACACTGCTGGCACTAATATTTATTTCGTTTATCTTTTCAGTTGAACGAGAATTAAATTGGGGCGATTCGCCTGAATTTTACTTTGTAGAGGAACATTTGAAAACGGTGTTAAGAATTTCTATGCTAACCTCAATATCAGTTCCTGTCTCGTTCACTAAGGACTGGGCACTGATTTTGGTGCCACTAACAGCCTTTACGTATGACCACAATTTCTAATTTCTTTGGGTTCTGTGAAAGGTCACTTGACAATATCCTGCTTCGGTAGTCATTGAAGGCATCACGCATTGCTCTCTTGACAGCCGAACATGTTTCATTCAGCATCTCTCTATCTATGCCCCTACACTTTGTTTTAAACCTATTAGGCATTAATCTCTGTTTCTTTAGAAGTTTCTGTACAGTGACTGTATACCATGGAGGTTCCATACCATTGTGAACTGTTCTGTTGGGTACATATCTATCCAGTGCGTAGTCAACTATTCTTTTAAACTTGAGCCAGAGTTCCTCTAAATGCTCCTGCCCTGTGCCGAAAGTTTCAAGTTCCTCATTGAGATATGACATTACTGGTTTTCTACCTATTATTGAACTTATATAGCTCTCTGCTTGTTTTAGTTGTCCTTTGTACTTTGGTAATCATTGTTGCCACAACCTCGTCATGGTCACTGATACCAGTTTCGATGTGGACATCTGCAAAGAGATCTGGTATATTTATTGCCATTAAATCCAATATATTTCCATCATGAATGGGGTTCCTAACTATCTGTTCTAGACAGTTTCAGAGAACACATTTAGTAAAATTTCACTGGATGTCTTAACACACCCACCACTAACAAGACTGTAATTTCTCCCATTCATTGCTGGATAATTAAAGTCTCTACCGATGATTGCAGTATGACTTGGGAACTTACATACAAGTGAACTGAGGTTTTCTCTAATGCTTTCCGTTACATTAGGAGATAAGTCTGGTGGGCAATAGAAGGATCCAGTAATCATTTTATGCACACCCCTGATACTGAATCTTGGCCAAACAATCTCACATGCAGCTTTAATTTCTACCTCAGTGAATCTGAATTTCTTGTTTACTACGGCAAATACACCACCTCCATTTCCCATTTGCCTGTCCTTACGATATACACTTAAATTTTCCTCCAAAACAATTTCAGGTTTCAACCAGCTATCTGTACCTGTATTATGTGAGCGGCACTGCTTTTCCTGAGCGCTTCAAACTCTGGCACTTTGTTGCGATATGCTTCGGCAGTTTAGCATTAGATTTTAATATTGGTACTTCTGGGTTTCCCACAGCTATCGTTATCTGGACTGTATGGGGAGTCGCCTAATCTAAAAACCCTTATGTGCACCCCACACACAGTCAGCAGCGCCTGCGGTAGTAGTGCACACCTGACCTATTTAGGAAGACCCTACAGTTCTCAACCCTATGTCGAAAGGCCAGGAAATCGCAGCCTAGCTCGTTACAGAACCTTCCAAGTCTCTGCTCCACCAGTTTCACTCGACTCAGAATCAAAGGGGCACGATCAGTTCCGAGGACAATGCTGCAAATTGCGAGCTTCGTTGAAGCTCCACGCCCAAGGCTGGTCTTCCAAGCCTTCTCTGCCAGGAGTTACATTTGTAGATAAAGCAAATAGCAGGCTTCGAATCATTTGTGGGATTCTGGAAAGTTACAGTTTGTATACAGAAGATATTACTTACGGAACAGTTGTATGACACATGCTGGATTACTTATCACGAGTTTCGTGTCCATATCTGGTCAGACTAACAGAGGACATCGGTCAAATGTAAATAAAAGCGGCACTAATGGTTACAGATAGGCTTGTTTGACTAGCGGCAAAATAAAGGGTGTTCCATAAAGAGGGCAAGTTGTGAGTGCATAAGAACATACAAATTTTCTGATGAAATTAATTTACGTGTTATTGTAGAGCATGTGACCCGCAATTATGTATGAAATATGATATTACTCATATGCCCTCCAAGACTGCAGGAACACAATTCTCATAGTGTCAGATCACAAGATGTGTGTGGCTAATTCGTGTCACTTTCTCGTAACGAGTCCATTGTTGCAATCTGTGAGTAACAGATAGGGCCATCTTGAAACTAAACTTCTTCAGCATTCACACGATAGAGGATGTTCATTTTGCTATTTTATTATTATATTATTATTATTATTATTGGGTCATCAATCTTCTTACTGGTGAAGCGGCCCGACAGGAACGCCTGTTCCAACCTTTTCACCTCAGAGTAGCACTTGCAACCGACATTATTATTTGTTGGATGTATCCCGATCTCTGTCTTCCTCTACAATTTTTATCCCTACAGATCCACCTAGTACCATGGAGGCTATTCTCTGATGTCTTATGATGTCTTTAACAGGTGTCCCATCATCCCGTCCCTTCTTCTTGTCAGTGTTTTCCATATATTCCTTTCCTCGCCGATTCTGCGGAGAACCTCCTCATTCCTTATCTTATCAGTCTACACTATTTTCAACGGTCTTCTGTAGCACCGTATCTCAAATGCTTATATTCTCTTCTGTTACTGTTTCCCCACAGTCCATGTCCCACTTGCCATACAATACTGTGCTCAAAATGTACATTCTAGGAATGTCTTCCTCAAATTAAAACCTGTGTTTGATACTAGCAGACTTTCTTGGCCAGAAATGTCCTTTTTGTCAGCGCAAGTGCTAGTACAGTTCGTTTGTCACAATTAACGTGTTTTCGGCACCATCGTCGAAGAAGCATCGCCCAGTTACGCTCTCAGTCCAAATGCCACACCACGCAGTCACTCGTGGATGTAATTGGCTTCTCCATAATTATTCCAGGGTCTTCTGCGCCGAAAATTCTGCAATTTTGCTTGTCCACGAAGTCATTTAACAGAAAGAGAGCCTCTTATCAGTGAACACTACATTCCTGATGAAATCGTTGCATGCTGGTTCAGAGAATATCCAACTGTTGCACGCGTCGACAGGTCTTACAGCTCACGATGCCGATGTTTTCCGCGGAGCGACTAAAGTCGAAGACGCCCCGAGGTTTTAATGTCCACAACCGAACCAGTTTTCTCAAATTTAACAACCAACCTCACCACAGTTGATTTATTCGGTGCATTACGTTGATAAAATATACCACAAAGTTTGTGAACAGTCTCTGCACAACGGTCACCACATTTGTAATAAATCTTCATTATAACAACATGCTATTCCGCGGTGGAGCGCTGCTTTACTATATTCTGCTCATCATAATAATATACCTGATGTAAACAAACACGAACGCGATGATTGGTCAGAAGCCGTAGCACACATACACTGGCGTTGTCACGCTCTAGCAAGTAGGTCCTACTTTTGTCTTAGATATCTTATTACTAAGTTGCATTAATTGAAACTTTAAAGTATTCTAATGTATTAATAGCCATCAACGTTTTCCTTAATCACGCTTTAGCCATGTAGTTTTTATTTAAAAAATCGTGTACAGTCACAGTCTCTGTACTGTTGTCCTGTGATTGTCGCGCTATTAATGTTGTTGTTGTTGTTGTTGTGGTCTTCAGTCCTGAGACTAGTTAGATGCAGCTCTTCATGCTACTCATCCTGTGCAAGCTTCTTCATCTCCCGGTACCTACTGCAGCCTACATCCTTCTGAATCTGCTTAGTGTATTCATCTCTTGGTCTCCCTCTACGATTTTTACCCTCCACGCTGCCCTCCAATACTAAATTGGTGATCTCATGATGCCTCAGAACATGTCCTACCAACCGATCCCTTCTTCTTGTCAGGTTGTGCCACAAACTCCTCTTCTCCCCAATTCTATTCAGTACCTCCTCATTAGTTATGTGATCTACCCATCTACTCTTCAGCATTCTTCTGTAGCACCACATTTCAAAAGCTTTTATTCTCTTCTTGTCTAAACTATTTATCGTCCATGTTTCACTTCCATACACGGCTACACTCCATACAAATACTTTAAGAAACGACTTCCTGACACTTAAATCAATACTCGATGTTAACAAATTTCTCTTCTTCAGAAACCGTTTCCTTGCCATTGGCAATCTACAATTTGTATCCTCTCTACTTCAACCATAATTAGTTATTTTGCTGCCCAAATAGAAAAAACTCCTTTACTAGTTTAAGTGTCTCATTTCCTAATCTAATTCCCTCAGCATCACCCCGCTATTAATACGCAGTATGAAACCAGCTGAGGCTGCTTCCTGCTCCTTAGTGAAACACCCGTGTGGAACACATTTAAAAACAACTGAAAATTAGTTGTTGTGAATGTTTTTCATAAATTTATAGAAAAAATCTCTTTTGAAGTTTTCTGAGGGACTGTATTTGATATAGTTGACATACAAATACACACTGGATGTTTGACGGAATCGATAGCGTAGTAGATTAATAATTTGATAAAGTTCATGGATCGCTGATTCAAGTCTCGCCTGTTTCATTCTTTTCTTTGCGTTCAATTTGAGATACCAACATCTCGTAATTGTAAAATTCATCATCATTTTTATGAATAATGCACGTCTTCTTGTCTCTAATTACATATTGCACGCGAAATTTCTGTTTTCATTTTAAATTTAAATTCTTAATTATCGATATTTTGTGAAAGATTGTTAATAAAGGTTGCTTAAATTGCGAAAAACATAACAATTTAACTTTTTGGACAAAAGGAAATACTCTTTACTTGGACTATGACCATTGTTTTATGCGACAGATATAGTCACACGAACCAGAGTGATCAATTTCGTAGACACTTGAAAAACAATCATTTTCATGCATCGAGCACACCATACAAATGCTGCGTTTTTACATATGCCACTGTTCCATTACAATATGAACCCAACAATACTGATTTGGCGTGAGAAATAAGACTGCTAAGCTGCCAGACGTACAGGGACTAACGCACGCAGCTTTTCCACATGTCACTGCTACCGAACGCTGGTGGGATATGGAACGGCACATCATAAAAGAAGAGGAGAAAGTGTGGTGCCTGGGTGGCTTCGTGTATTCTGTTGTTGATTGACTCGTTATCAACGTAGCAGATGACAGTTCCAGCACTGAAATGTATTTCTCGAATTCTGACAAGGAAGGAGAGATTACCAGAAGACAGACTGTAATTAGTGTTATATACATGGAAGAATCCTGGAGATACTAGAAGGTATCAGATAGATTATATAATGGTAAGACAGAGATTTAGGAACCAGGTTTTAAATTGTAAGACATTTCCAGCGGCAGATGTGGACTCTGACCACAATCTATTGGTTAAGAGCTGTAGATTAAACGTGAAGAAACTGCAAAAAGGTAGGAATTTAAAGAGATGGGATCTGAATAAACTGACTAAACCAGAGGTTGTACAGCGTTTCAGGGAGAACATAAGGGAACAATTGACAGGAATGGGAGAAAGAAATACAGTAGAAGAAGAATGGGTAGCTCTGAGGGATGAAGTAGTGAAGGCAGCAGAGGATCAAGTAGGTAAAAAGACGAGGGCTAGTAGAAATCCTTGGGTAACAGAATAAATATTTAATTTAATTGATGAAAGGAGAAAATATAAAAATGCAGTAAATGAAGCAGGCAAAAAGGAATACAAACGTCTCAAAAATGAAATCGACAGGAAGTACAAAATGGCTAAGCAGGGATGGCTAGAGGACAAATGTAAAGATGTAGAGGCTTATCTCACTAGGGGTAAGATAGATACTGCCTACAGGAAAATTAAAGAGACCTTTTGAGAAAGAGAGCCACTTGTATGAATATCAAGAGCTCAGATGGAAACCCAGTTCTAAGCAAAGAAGGGAAAGTAGAAAGGTGGAAGGAGTATATAGAGGGCCTATACAGGGGTGATGTACTTGAGGACAATATTATGGAAATGGAAGAGGATGTAGATGAAGATGAAATGGGAGATACGATACTGCGTGAAGAGTTTGACAGAGCACTGAAAGACCTGAGTCGAAACAAGGCCCCGGGAGTAGACAACATTCCATTAGAACTACTGACGGCCTTGGGAGAGCCAGTCCTGACAAAACTCTACCATCTGGTGAGCAAGATGTATGAGACAGGCGAAATACCCTCAGACTTCAAGAAGAATAAAATAATTCCAATCCCAAAGAAAGCAGGTGTTGACAGGTGTGTAAATTACCGAACAATTACTTTAATAAGTCACGGATGCAAAATACTAACGCGAATTCTTTATAGACGAATGGAAAAACTGGTAGAAGCCGACCTCGGGGAAGATCAGTTTGGATTCCGTTGAAATACTGGAACACGTGAGGCAATACTGACCTTACGACTTATCTTAGAAGAAAGATTAAGGAAAGGCAAACCTACGTTCCTAGCATTTGTAGACTTAGAGAAAGCTTTTGACAATGTTGATTAGAATACTCTCTTTCAAATTCTGAAGGTGGCAGGGGTAAAATACAGGGAGCGAAAGGCTATTTACAATTTGTACAGAAACCAGATAGCATTTATAAGAGTCGAGGGACATGAAAGGGAAGCAGTGGTTGGGAAGGGACTGAGACAGGGTTGTAGACTCTCCCCGACGTTATTCAATCTATATTGAGCATGCAGTAAAGGAAACAAAATAAAAATTCGTAGTAGGTATTAAAATCCATGGAGAAGAAATAACAACTTTGAGGTTCGCCGATGAAATTGTAATTCTCAGCAAAGGACTTGGAAGAGCAGCTGAACGGAATGGACAGTGTTTTGAAAGGAGGATATAAGATGAACATCACCCAAAGCAAAACGAGGATAATGGAATGTAGTCGAATTAAGTCGGGTGATGCTGAGGGAATTAGATTAGGAAATGAGAGACTTAAAGTAGTAAAGGAGTTTTCTATTTGGGGAGCAAAATAACTGATGACGGTCGAAGTAGAGAAGATATAAAATGTAGACTGGCAATGGCAAGGAAAGTGTTTCTGAAGAAGAGAAATTTGTTAACATCGGGTATAGATTTAAGTGTCAGGAAGTCGTTTCTGAAAGAATTTGTATGGAGTGTAGCCATGTATAGAAGTGAAACATGGACGATAAATAGTTTGGACAAGAAGAGAATAGAAGCTTTCGAAATGTGGTGCTACAGAAGAATGCTGAAGATTATATGGAAATATCACGTAACTAATGAGGAGGTACTGAATAGTATTGGGGGGAAGAGGAGTTTGTGGCACAAGTTGACAAGAAGGAGGGACCGGTTCGTAGGACATGTTCTGAGGCATCAAGGGATCACAAATTTAGCATTGGAGGGCAGCGTGGAGGGTAAAAATCTTAGAGGGAGACCAAGAGATGAATACACTAAGCAGATGCAGGAGGATGTATGTTGCAGTAAGTACTGGGAGATGAAGAAGCTTGCACAAGATAGGGTAGTATGGAGAGCTGCATCAAACCAGTCTCAGGACTGAAGACCACGACAACAACAACGACTGTGATTAGTACCTTCAATGACCTCAGTATTCAACAATAGAATGAAATCCCTGCATTGTGCTTTTACATCACACACTACTCGCTGTGTTTAAGTTAGGAATTTTCATCAATTTCGTTTGTAATTAGAATACTATGTTAGGTGAGAACGAGAGCATTTCATGCACTCCGTCTGGTCACTTAAGAATGGTGCGGTAGTGCTGGAGTTTTGTGGAATATTATTTCATTCTCTTTAAAAATTAAATGACATTCGAAGCTATATTATTTCTCTAGTCGTCTCTTCTTACGTCTGAACTGCTACTGATCACATCATTTCAGGTTAGTTGGACCAGCTGTGTGGCCAGTGCTACGCAAGCTTAACGCGCCAGTAAAGCTGTTGTCCCGCATTATCGCTCAGTGTGTAACACAGCATAAAACGTATACTTATAATCGAGTTTGACTGTACTGGATACAGCATGGCTTCCATTCCACGTGCAACGAAGTCCAATGGGATTCAAGCAAACGCAGAAAAATACATGGTGTGATGTTTACATCACGTTTTTTCTTATGGTGAACACAGTATAGCCAAAAAAGAAAACAAATGAAAATCGAGAAACGTTAATTGCTGCCAACTTACTTGAACAGAAATGGCAGGTATTTCAAAAGTTGCGTTCTGTACGGAACACCCTTTGTAACACAAATACTTCAAAATCATAAGAGCCTGCCTCTCGAAGGAAGAGGTTGTATACCTCTTGCTAACGTGCTATCTCAAGAACTAGCTTTGAGAGTGGTAATTAATAATGTCCTTCAGTCCTCTACGCTACAATCTGGAGGCACCGTGAAGCTAGCACAGAGGCATACAAGCCATCATTCTTTATACCCTCCCTCCGTGAATCAAACGGGAAGGTGTCTAAACGCATTGTTCATTAAAGGGTGCCCTCTGCTGCACAATTTAGTGATTCGCGTTGCGAGGGAAAAATGTTTGTTCCGTAAACAATTCACCTTACTTCTCGTCATAGTCTCCTTTGAGGGATATACATTTCATCCAGCGACCCTCCAGCTTTTCCATCCCATCGGAAAAATAGGTTCTGTCAAAACCTTGCAAAATACTCGTTGATTGCAAGTATGATTTCCTCATTTGATCAAAATTTCTTCCCAACAAGCCAAAGTTTCAAGTTAGGGAACAGGAAGAAGTCATTTGTAGTTAAATCTGGTGAACAGAGTGGATGAGAAACCAATTCAAAGCCAAATTCATTCACTTCCGTCAGTGTTATCGCTGATGTGTAAGATAGTGCATTATCCTGGCGAAAGAGCACTCTTTGGCGTGCCAACCTTGCTCTTTTTTCAGCCACCGTAAGTTTCAAACAATCCAATAATGAAGCATGATAGAGTCCAGGTATGGTTCTTTCTTTTTCCAAGTAATGTATGAGGACTGTTCCTTAGTAATCCCAAAAAACAGTCGCCATCACCTCACCTTCTAACAAAATGATATTTGGTAGTTGTTCTTGGACTGCGTTTGCAAAACGTCTCAGTTGTTGACAATAAATGTCAGCAGCGATGGTTACAAAAAATGGCTCTGAGCACTATGGGACTTAACTGCTGTGGTCATCAGTTCCCTAGAACTTAGAACTACTTAAACCTAACTAACCTAAGGACATCACACACATCCATGCCCGAGGCAGGATTCGAACCTGCGACCGTAGCAGCAGCGCGGCTCCGGACTGGAGCGCCTAGAACCGCTCGGCCACCGCGGCCGGCGTGATGGTTACACTTCGGAGAAGCAAATCGTAGTACATCATATCATCGCTGGTCCACTAGGTGCAAAACATTATCTTTTGTGGATGGGCGCAGGTCTTTGTACGGGAATTGCTGCTTTGCTTGGGCTCAACCATTCCTTTATTTTCCTTATATTAGCATAAAAAGGTCCGCCTCGATAGATGAGTGGTGTTGGCACGATAGCTCAGCGTGTTCGGCCCTCTGTAACAAAAACACTGAGTTACTGGATCGACGATGAACCTGAACAAGCGTCATGGGACACCCGCCCTGAACAAATACAACGAACAATAATGAACGAAACAAGTTAAAATAAAAAAAAATTAAAAAAGTGGTCAGCGCGACGGAATGCCATGCAAAGGGGCTCGGGTTCGATTCCTGACTGAGTCGGAGATTTTCTTCGGTCAGGGACTTGGTGTTGTGTTGTCTTCATCATCATATCATCCCCATCGACACGCAAGTCGCCGAAGTGGCTAGAGACTTGCAGCAGGCGATCGGTCTACTCGACGGGAGGCCCTAGCCACACGACATTTCTTTTCGTTTCAGCATAAAAACACAATTTCTCGTCATCAGTAACGATACAGGATAGATATGGTCGGTGTTGTTCACGAGCCAATTGGTGACGAGCAAGCAGAGATGCACATAGCCACTTGCTGATTTTTGGTTTAGAGCATGCGATACCCATACAATCGATTTGTGAACGATCACCATTGCATGCAAATGTCGCACGATGGTGGAGTGATCATATTTCATCATATTTGCCAGTTCTCGAATACACTAGCATGGATCATTGTGGATTAATGTAACGCGTTTAAACGATCTTCATCAAACACCGAAAGTCTTCCTGAACGTGTAGACTCATTAATGTTAAAAACAATCCTCCTTGAAACGAGAAAACCATTTTCTTGCCTTGCTCTTTCCAAAGACATTATCTTCATACAAGGCGCAAATGTTTGTGGCTGCCTCTGCTATTTTCACCTCACTACTGTACTCAAGCAAAAATATGTCGGAAATGTTCCGAATCCTCCACTTGCCACTCCATTTTATGGCGTCCACAACTCCACTCAGTATCTCCAGGTAAGAAAATGACAATATGATCATTCAGATAGCAACAGTGAACTTAGCCGATACCAAACGGGGTACCAAAATGCAAAACAAAACGCTACGAACTTACGCCCCAACCTCATAATGACGTGTAACTTACTTTCTGAAGTATATGCCCTCGCCTTAGATACAGGATTGTGGTCAGATGCAATGAAATAGGAGTAAGGAAATGCTACTTGGGCGTTTTGTCCTTAACGAGGTCTGCGTGCTCGTTTTGTTGGCGGCCTTAATGCGACGGAATCTAGAGAATGTTCGCCGAAGTTCCATGCTGCTGCGGCTCAACTACCTTATGTATAATCCTGGGTATTAATAACCCCTTCAGCTGTGTTTAGTCCATTATTAGTGGCTCACTGCCAGTTTCGTGGCACTAAAAGCCATATCTTCAGGTAAACATACAAATACAACATTAGAGTGGGAAAACTTTTTACCCAACATTCACTCTTCGTCAGAACAAAACGCCGCTAAAACGCGGTGTGTCATAGAATAAAACAGCCGTATTCCAATATAGTGGATAGGTCCGCCCAGAGGGGACGCGGCCGCGTGCTCCGTCATAATGACGGCAAGAAAGTAAACAGTTTGCATGTGGACGGCTCGGCGCATGCGCTGATGATGCGCAGGTGCGCTTGCAAGCTGTTTACCTTTTTGTCGTCAGTATGACAGAGCACGCGGCCGCATCCCCTGTAGGCTCACTAAATTCCAAAATCCGATCTTCACCGAGGGTGAAGAGAATATATTATTACCACTAACTTTCAAAACACGCAATGATCACCATTCAAAGATAAGGGAAATTAGAGCTCGTACTGAGGCGTTCAGACAGTCGTTTTTCCCCCCTCGTGCGATCCGCGAGTGGAACAGTGGGTGGGGGTTTGGGGGGGGGGGGGGAATGTGACTTTGGCGCGAATTCTGCCCTCCGTCACACACCGCTTGGTGGCCAGCGGAGTATACAGGGTGAAAAGTATTTAAACCGACAAACTCTGGGAGGCTGTACGGGACATAAAAACAAATATTTTTCCCTAATGTCATTTTTTCCTATGAGGAGTATTTAAACCGGTAGAGGATGATTTCTCTGGCGACAAATTAATTAAACCAACAAAAAAGTCCAGAGGGGAAATATCTGGGGATCGAGCAGGCCATGGTACAGGACCACCTCTGCCAATCCACGTTTCTGGGAACCGTCGGTCCAGGAATCGACGCACACGACGACTGAAATGTGCCGGCACCCCGTCATGATGAAATCACATGCGTTGTCTTGTAGGGAGCGGGACGTTTCCCTGCAATTCTGGCAATGCTCTGGCGAGAAAATTGTAATAGTGCCTGCCATTTAATGGCCTAGGTAGCAGATACGGCCCAATTAAACAGTCCCCAACAACACCGACCCACACATTGACGAAGAACCGCACTTGGTGAGCGCATGTGGGTTATCCTCACTCCAAACATACGAATTGTGCATGTTGAAGACTCCATCACGCCTGAACGTTGCTTCATCGGTAAACAACACAGAGGATGGAAATGTAGTATGCATTTCACAGTGTTCCAGGTATCTCTGCGAAAACTGTGCTGTGGGTGAATACTCAACTGGTTCCAGGTTGTGGACACGCTGTAAGTGAAATGGACGCAACAATTGCTCTCGAAGGACTGTTCTTACATTCGTCTGATTCGTCCCCATGTTACCTGCAATTGCACGAGTGCTGATTGAAGGATCCCGCTCCACATGCTGCAAGACAGCTTTCTCCAATTGCAGCGTTCTTACCGTACGACGGAGTCCCTGTCCGGGTAATCTGCTAAATGACCCGGTCTCACACAGACGTTGGTACACAGCAGCAAAGGTCGCATGGTGCGGGATACGATATTGTTGTTGATAAACCCGCTGTGCAGCTCGCCCGTAGTACGCACCAAGCATGTCAGTGTACTCACTCCAGGTGTATCGCTCCATTAGTAAACAGAGACAATGCACTACTACACTGGCGGACAGCAGTTGCCTACAACTGAAGAGCATAATACGCTCTCTAACAACTGAAGATCGTAATACGGCCTCTAACAACTGAAGAGCGTAATACGACATCCCTCGATTTAAATAATCTCATAGGAAAAATTGACATTAGGAAAATATATTTGTTTTGGTGTCCCCTACAACCCCCAGAGTTTGTCGGTTTAAATACTTTTCACCCTGTATATGTAGATGTAGATATAGGCTGTTCCGTATAGATCGGAGAAGCGGACCCATCCACTATATCGGAATCCAGCTGTTTTATTCTATACATACCGCTTTTTAGCGATGTTTTTTCCTGCGGACAACGAATGTCGGGTAAAAAGGTTCCGAGCTTTTCCACCCTAATGTTTTATTCATATACTCTCCTGAAGGTGTGGGTTTTAGTGCCACGAAACCGGCAGTGATCCAGTAATAAAGGACTAAATACAGCTGAAGCAGTTATTACCACCCAAGATGATAACTCATAGCTTTGGTTGCCCTGTCTACAGGGTCGTCTCCTGTGTAATGTTCAGGCGATGGATACTACTGCCCCTCCGTACTGCCAGTCAGCTGCGGAGGAGGCGTAAGCTTTCCGCTGCTGGTGACGGAGGCACGGTTTATAGGGACTGAAGCTGGCGCGGTGCCTGCTGTTATTCTCCGGTGGAACTGGTCCACGGGCTATCTGCAGATAGCGAGGTCACCGCTTTCTGTCTGGCCGCGGCAACCTGCGCTTCACCAGGACTCGTGCCCGCGTCTAACAAGTTGATATAGCTGTGCAGATCATAGCACGTTAAAATTCGTTCGGTGCCAATGTTCAAATATGTGTGAAATCTTATGCGACGTAACTGCTAAGGTCATCAGTCCCTAAGCTTACACATTACTTAACGTAAATTACCCTAAGGACAAACACACACATCCATGCCCGAGGGCAAATTAAAACTGTGAGCCTGACCGGGTCTTCAACTTGGTACCTTTGCGTTTCGTGGGCAAGCGCTCTACTGACTGATCTATCCAAGCACGACTCACGACCCGTCCTCTCAGCCTTACTTCCGCCAGGACTTCGTCGAATTTGGCCAACTCTGGATCACGTGAAACAGCTGATCTGTGACATCACATTATTTTCCGTTTCTTTTATCATTCCCATATGTCTTCATTCGTGCTCTCTATTGTTTTCTTCTTTCTTCTGTCCATGCCCTTCCTTGTTTTGTGTATTCTTCTAGAAAACCCTTGATTTTTTGTACCTTTTTCCTTGAATGTATGTTGGTTTTCTGTGTCTTCGACTATTATTCCCAACTCCTGTAGATCTATCTTAACTTCTATAGAACAAGAAATTAGAGTTTTTAGATTTTTGTCCGTTCTTTGTAAGCTGCCATAAAATGCAGTTCTCCACTTTCTCATTGTACCTATTATATTTCCAGCTTTTCTCACACCTCCTTGTTGCTACTCAATTTCCAATTCGCATTTCATACTTTAGATCCAACAATTTCGAATTATTCTTCTCTCTTTCTTCTACAAAGTATTTAATTATGTGTGTGCGTTTGTGGCGAGGCATTCAGATGCATAAAGACACCCGGTTTTAATTACCACATTGTAACGCCTCAAATTTGTATTGATAGATAAGGTTTTTTATCGTACGTTTTCTTTGTTAAGTGCTATGCCTTCCACATTTCTTTTCTGGCTCTGTTTACGTTAACTGCTTTATCCAGAGAATTTGGCTGAATTATTTCTCCCACGTATAAATACTTTCTAGCCATTCCCTAGAGCCATATGGTGCTTTCAGCTGCAAGTAGAACAGCTGCTAACAGTTTTTTGATTTCACAACAGATTGTTCTGGGTGCACTACTAACTAGTCAGTGTCCATGACATGTTCTTGTATTCTTCAAACTAACACTGCATTGATATGTCTGCGTGACTGGAACGGCAGGAAGAGAGATCGGTTTCGATTATAATAACCTTCTTTTTTTCTCTTGCATGGGGAGATGAGTCAGCTACCCTTCCTTGTCCTTTGCTGGGTGTATCCTTCTGTTCACTAATATCAAGAGTATTTTCCAGAACTAAATGTTCATTTTTGTTTCTGAATTTAAACCATTACTGTATTCTGTAATTTGTAAACGGCCAGCATATGAGCCACAAACACAGATCATACATTCATAACCTGAGAACTGTTTCTTTCCCAATATCGCAATAAAAATCGTGATAATTATCTATGGAACATGGAACTAAGTTAACTAACTAGTTAGTATAATTTCTTGCCTTCTGCTCCATCCGTTGACGGTACGCAGCACAAAATACGATAAAATTTCTCCAATATTTCCATAATAGACAATGTAATAGGATTAACAGAAAAGACTAAAATAAGACCTGCTAAATGCATAGCGGCTTGTTAGCGTGATCTTGTCCAACTACAGTGTCGGCGGTACGAGAAGGCGTTGGAACATCGCGGAAAGCCTCCCAGGTACAGTTTCGAGAGTCAGCTGGCGGTAAGTCAGGTAGCGCATTACTTGCTCCTTCGTATCTCTCACGAACTACCCCTGACAGCAAAGTAAGAGAAACTGAATCTTATGCAGAGGCCTACCGACGACACACGCACCATTCGAGAATGGAACAATTTGGGGAAATGACTGTGATAGCAGAAGTACCCTCCGCCACACACTGTACGCTGGCATAACCGTTGTATTTCTTTCAGGGACTGTCAGACGTAAAATCATCCTCGTTTTTAATTTTCCCCGACCTATCTCCTTCCTTCCCAAGTAGGATTGCCATATATAGCTGAGACATCGTCGAGACACTCTGAGACAGGAATGTAGAAATGAAGTAAAAAATTTATTTAATATAATTACTTCTTATTTAGAGCACAAATACATGGAACTTGTGGCAGAAGCAGTTGGTACACCATATTTTTCGGAAGATTTCACCTTTTTTCCCTTTTACGTGTAACTCAGCTTGTCGTAAGATTGATTCCACTGTCCCTGGCAGCAATCGATTTCTTTCATCAGTCCACAATGGTGTCGTGTGCGGCAACAGAAAACAAATAGATACTCGCGTAATTTTATCAATTGGTATTTGCGTACAGGATTCTCGGTTTCCTTAAGAAAGTAAATCCACCTTTCTTCCTCGGAGTCTTGGGTCTCATTCTTAAATTTGTTCAAATTTTTCTTGGTTTAAAACTGGCGGTCTTGTTTCATTCACACACCTTTGAGTGTCGACTAATATATTTCTTATTTCAACTATCTAAACTTTGCTCTCCACACGCTCTATATCTTTTTCAAACAGAACCAAGATTAACTGTGGAAACATGAAGTAAATTTCATTGGACTACTGAAAAAATCTGAAATTGTTTTAGGTGGCCTGTCTTCGGCGTCAAAAAATTATTTTCATTAAGAACTCTCTCAGTTGCGGGGATTTACGATAGCCATCTTGTTTTTGAGTGAAGAGTCCGATAATTGACATCAACGTACGAGCAGAACTTTTTCAGCTTCCCTGTTCTTACCGTGCATATTAAAAAATAACTAAATATTTTCATGACGATTATTTCGATGTCGACAGGTAACACTCTGGCAGCGCTTGATATGGTATTATGGAGAATATGGACGGGCATCCAATTCCTTCTACATTTTTTCCTAATTCTTCTTGAATTTGCTTCCGCTAGCGGCGTCGATGAAGGTATCCGAAGTTCGTATTGGTATTGTCTCCACAAAAGGCGATTAATTTACCTAATAGAATTTGCAGTTGTCTTAAAATGTCTAGACAAAACTTTGCAGTTGTCTCCAATGTTTCGTTATTCAGAGAATCAGACTTCAGCAGCTTTTGTTGGATTCCGTCAGTTTCAGTAAAGAATTGAACTAAAGGAAACATCTTTTCAGCCTTTTCGTGCTCCGTACATCCTTTCTTGACATAAGACCACTCTTTTGAGTAATCATACGGAGTGTGGCACTTTCTCTTTCTATCGTTAAGCATTTTCATAATCCATGATAAGTTTATTAAACGGTAAACAGTGGACAATAACAATTTAGCTGTCGAAGTGCACGTCACTAAACACTTCACGCACTATATACCCGCAGCAAAGCACGTAGAAGTGCCGCACACGACGTAGCATGGACTCTACTAATGTCTGAAATAGTGCTGCAGGGAACTGACACTATGAATCCTACTGGACTATCCATAAATCCATTAGAGTACGAGAGGCTGGAGATCTCTTCTGAACAGCACGTTGCAAGGCATCCCAGATATGCCCAATAATTTTCATGTCTGGGGAGTTTGGTGGCCAGCGGAAGTGTTTGAACTCAGAAGGGGGCTCCTGGAGCAATTCTGGACGTGTGGGGTGTCGCATTGTCCTGCTGGAACTGCCTAAGTCCGTCGGAATGCACAATGGACACGAATGGATGCAGGTGAACAGAAGGGATCCTTACGTACGTGTCAGATGTCTGAGTCATATCTAGACGTATCAGGCGTCCCATATCACTCCAGCCGCACACGCCCCACACCATTACAGAGCCTTCACCTGCTTGAACAGTCCCCTGCTGACATGCAGGGTCCACGGGTTCATGAGGTTGTCTCTATATCAGTACACGTCCATCCGCTCGATACAATTTGAAACAAGACTCGTCCGACCAGGCAACATGTTCAGTATGTTTCCAGTCATCAACAGTCCAGTGTCAGTATTGACGGGACCAGTCGAGGCGTAAAACTTTGTGTCGTGCAGTCATCAAGGGTACGGGAGTGGGCTTTCGGCTCCGTAAACCCATATCGATGATGTTTCGTTGAGTGGTTCGCACGCTGACTCTTGTTGGTGGCCCAGCATTGAAATCTGCAGCAGTTTGCGGAAGGGTTGCACTTCTCTCACGCTGAACGATTCTCTTCAGCCATCGTTGGTCCCGTTCTTGCAGGATCTTTTTCCGCCCGCAGCGATGTCCGAGATTTGAAGTTTTACCGGATTCCTGATATTCCCGGTACACTTGTGAAACGGTCTTGTAGGAATACCCCCCTTCATCGCTACCTCGGAAATGCTGTGTCCCATCGCTCGTGCGCCGACTATAACACCACGTTCAAACTCACTTAAATCTTGATAACCTGCCATTGTAGCAGCAGTAATCGATCTAAAAACTGCCCCAGACGCTTGTCTTACACAGGCGTTGTCGACCGCAGCGCCGTATTCTGCACAGACATACGTTACTAGACTGGCAATACCGTATACAGTGTCGTTGATGTAACTGAAGCCAGCAATTTATTATAGCAATATGGCGGCGAGTGCAAACTACTTGTAAACAGCTGTTTATTTACTGATAAAACAGTCGTAGGAAATGGGTATAAACTGATATGACTACGTTACCTTTAGAGTTTTCACAAAATGGTTAATACATGTGTCGTGTTTGGCTGTAATTTGTCGTGCAGTAGACGGAAGATACAAGGAAAAGGACATGTCACAATGCAAGAATAACTATAAACATGTTACGTATTACTGCTTTTGTGTTTTATGAATCCTAAATAATTACATCACAGTTGGTTTTAGCTGAAATATCGGCGGTGATGAAATGCTTTATGTACATTTTAGGAGGTTTCATAAATCTAGTATAACACATGTCACTAAAAGGTGTGTTTTAACCAGTTTTGATCAACTCTAGCTTTTCTTCGAATAGTATGCTCGTTACGAAAGTGCTCCTATAAGTAGAACGTGCAATTTGACGTTGACAACAAGTGCCTGTATTCATTTGAGTGTTCTTACGGAAAATGCGATCTGCTTTAAACGTATGTATGTGTAACTTGATGTTCTTCTCATAACACGATTATACAATGAATGTGTTAACGTCAACTAGTACGCAAATATTTACTCAACTGCAGAACTTGATTAGGCCGCCTCGTAAAGGCTACAATGTCGTTTGGTTTCAAAAAATCGTAGTAGTATCTCATACACAAACTCGCTGACGCCGCCATCTTACCTCACCAAACATCAGACTTCAGTGAAAGATGCATCTTTGCCAGTCTAGCTATGTATATCTGCTGTATTTATTCTGTTTACACATCTCTGTATTTGAATACACATGCCTATACCAGTTTCTTTGGCGCTTCAGTGTGTGTATATACACTCCTGGAAATGGAAAAAAGAACACATTGACACCGGTGTGTCAGACCAACCATACTTGCTCCGGACACTGCGAGAGGGCTGTACAAGCAATGATCACACGCACGGCACAGCGGACACACCAGGAACCGCGGTGTTGTCCGTCGAATGGCGCTAGCTGCGCAGCATTTGTGCACCGCCGCCGTCAGTGTCAGCCAGTTTGCCGTGGCATACGGAGCTCCATCGCAGTCTTTATCACTGGTAGCATGCCGCGACAGCGTGGACGTGAACCGTATGTGCAGTTGACGGACTTTGAGCGAGGGCGTATAGTGGGCATGCGGGAGGCCGGGTGGACGTACCGCCGAATTGCTCAACACGTGGGGCGTGAGGTGTCCACAGTACATCGATGTTGTCGCCAGTGGTCGGCGGAAGGTGCACTTGCCCGTCGACCTGGGACCGGACCGCAGCGACGCACGGATGCACGCCAAGACCGTAGGATCCTACGCAGTGCCGTAGGGGACCGCACCGCCACTTCCCAGCAAATTAGGGACACTGTTGCTCCTGGGGTATCGGCGAGGACCATTCGCAACCGTCTCCATGAAGCTGGGCTACGGTCCCGCACACCGTTAGGCCGTCTTCCGCTCACGCCCCAACATCGTGCAGCCCGCTTCCAGTGGTGTCGCGACAGGCGTGAATGGAGGGACGAATGGAGACGTGTCGTCTTCAGCGATGAGAGTCGCTTCTGCCTTGGTGCCAATGATGGTCGTATGCGTGTTTGGCGCCGTGCAGGTGAGCGCCACAATCAGGACTGCATACGACCGAGGCACACAGGGCCAACACCCGGCATCATGGTGTGGGGAGCGATCTCCTACACTAGCCGTACACCACTGGTGATCGTCGAGGGGACACTGAATAGTGCACGGTACATCCAAACCATCATCGAACCCATCGTTCTACCATTCCTAGACCGGCAAGGGAACTTGCTGTTCCAACAGGATAATGCACGTCCGCATGTATCCCGTGCCACCCAACGTGCTCTAGAAGGTGTAAGTCAACTACCCTGGCCAGCAAGATCTCCGGATCTGTCCCCCATTGAGCATGTTTGGGACTGGATGAAGCGTCGTCTCACGCGGTCTGCACGTCCAGCACGAACGCTGGTCCAATTGAGGCGCCAGGTGGAAATGGCATGGCAAGCCGTTCCACAGGACTACATCCAGCATCTCTACGATCGTCTCCATGGGAGAATAGCAACCTGCATTGCTGCGAAAGGTGGATATACACTGTACTAGTGCCGACATTGTGCATGCTGTGTTGCCTGTGTCTATGTGCCTGTGGTTCTGTCAGTGTTATCATGTGATGTATCTGACCCCAGGAATGTGTCAATAAAGTTTCCCCTTCCTGGGACAATGAATTCACGGTGTTCTTATTTCAATTTCCAGGAGTGTATATAAGAATTCATACACACAGATAGGCATATATACACTTTTGTTTTGAAACTCCATACTGCGCTTGTAAAAGAAAAGTATTTTAAGTCAAGTCTGTTACTAAAATGTCCATCTTCGCTGAAATTCTCTTATTTTTCATTTTAAGATGGAATGAACTACCAGGTATTTCCTCAAATTCTCTGCAGTCATAGAAAGTCGCCGAAGTTAAAGAACGTCTTTGTAGTAGGAAAATGATTTCTCCACACCACAGGAACTTTGATAGAGAACATTTTAGATTGAAGGAGTATATTTTAGGAGATAAAGTATTCCTTTAGATATGTGCACTGCAGCCTCTTCTTCCTCACTGAGGATATTTCAGATTGGGAAAAGTCGAGTAACCTGGATTTGTTGTGAAAACAGACTCAAATTTATTCGCACCTCTCTGCCCAATGTCACCTGTAATGTCAGTCAGCTTGCATTTGCATTTCCAACAATTTATAACGATTCCTGCAAAGGCAATAGAGTAGATTCTAATTCTTTAATGCCATTGACAAGGAAGCTGAAGTTGCTAAGGATGTACGTCAGAGCATTTTCGATTTTAGTTTCCGTGAAAGCATTTTGTTTTGTATTGAAATTGAATTTTCTTTCGGAAATGAATTAGTCATAGATTTCACGACCTTAAAATGTTGATTACAGAAACCTACAGCTTCAGTTCGTGCACCTAAACTCGTTAGGATAGGCTCAGGCGGCAACGTTACATTGATAGCTGTTTCCAGAGCGGCACACGATACGGGAGAAACACATTCTCTGTGTATGAAGTTATTTTCTTCATTTCTCGGTAGCTGCTGCAATACTTGCTGTGCATGGGCCATAAAGGTGAAGTGGATTAAATCAACGTCACCTAGAAGACAAGGTGGCTTTGACCAAATGCGGATAAAATACGAGGAGGGCAGTCGCCGCCGTCAGTATGTAGGCCGCAACATCCGAATGCAGAACAGGAACTTTTTATCCTTGAATTCCCGAAAGCCTTTGACACTCGTCACAGAAAGAGGTAGTGCTGAGTGATCTGAGCGCTCCTACATTTTACAGGAAAGCAGAAACAGCGCTGAGTGTTATTCTCAGTTGAGTGTGCCAACAATGAGGCTGCCCACACGTCCGTTTTCAGAGCCTTCTGGTAACAAAAATTTAAACAGATTTTCCTCACCGTAACATCGATTCATCAGAAATCTGTTACCCACAGTACTGTTCTTAAAACGTGCTGTATTCAGACGTTTGAAAGTTTGTACCATGAAATGTTCGTAGCAAAATGGTTCAAATGGCTCTAAGCACTATGGGACTTAACATCTGATGTCATCAGTCCCCCAGACTTAGAACTTCTTAAACCTAACTAACCTAAGGACATCACACACATCCATGCCCGCGGCAGGATTCGAACCTGCGACCGTAGCAGCAGCGCGGTTCCGGACTAAAGCGCCTAGAACCGATCGGTCACAGCGGCCGGCTGTTCGTAGCAACGATAGCGGAGCTCATACAACGGAAAAATTCAGTTATGGCGTTAAGTATTTTGTATCTGCGTCAGAAAATGATTGCACTGCTTTGTTCTTTGTGAGCGCTTCACTACTACATTTTGCATAACTGGGAATCCACAGGCCACCCAATCTGCCTACAGCACGCGCGACATGAAACAATTTATCAGTAGTGGAAGCGATTTTAATTTAGGTAGTAACTTTGATGAAACAGGAGGCATCAAACAGTCGTGAACTCTCAAGTACCATTCGGCAAAGGTTTCTTATCACAGGCATCCCTCAGTTCTGGAACGATAAAAGTATAGTAGCCGGAAAGTTGCGGGCCGTTAGTGTTTAGTTTGACCCACTGCCAATCTCGAGAGCACACGAAGCCCCTTACTACCCACAATAATGGCTACTACAATTCTACAAACAGTACTGTTATTGTATCTGCTTTGCTTTTGGGAACTGAAATTCTTAATATTAAAAAATTAAGTAGAAGCACGTCCTTTATGAACCAACTCCGACAGCAATTAACCAAGTTTTATTGCTACTAGAGCCTGTTTTTCGGAGATAATTTACTTCCTTTCTTCAACCTGTATGGAAGGTCGGATTCAGATAGTTTTCTAAAGGAGTGGCGTACTGAGGGTTTGAGGAAATATAAAGAAGGGTTAAAGAGCAATAATATGGATTTTTATGTAAGATAAAATTAAAATATGTAAAAACACATAATTATACTGAAATGTGTAACGATAAAATGAAATATACCAAAGTGGCAACATAATTCATGAACGCTGACACATTTCACGGCCGTAGAAGTGAAGGAAAAGAATAAATAATTACGTATAAATCCTGGCTCTAATCATAACGTCTAAATTGGAAAAGTTTTCAGACCGAGAACATAAATTCAAAAGAAATTACGAAGCAAGCTCAAACATTCGTTGCATTTTTGCCCATGGCGAGGGAGTATGGACTAACTGTACCTCACAACAGTCTCATAGTGAGACAGCGGTAACTTCTTCTCTGTATTGGAGGAAAAATTATGTTTTCTAATAAAGGGGTGAAGGTCTGTATGCACATTCCATACCATGCTTCTTCACAGCCTGACGTCATCCCCATCCAACTGCGATGACACTAGTATTGGGACAACACCGCTTCTATTCCAAAGTACTGTTATCCAAGATGGCGGTGATGACGTCATTCAAGATGGCGGCGTGTCTTCAGCTGATGACGCAAGTACCGTTATTCAAATTGGCGGAAAGTTTGAATTTTGGCAGGATACTGCTACGACCCCCTCGCCCAGAAAAATGGCGTGAAGTTCAAATTCCACCATGAAAATGCATCACACCCCCATTATCTCTACTAAACAAAGAAAATGGCGGGAAAAAAGGACTTGTCTTTATTATTTAAGCAATTTCAAGCAGATGTGTTTGCTGCTGTGTCTGGACTGCAACTGGCTTAGTTCATATCGTCTCCACCAGAGGGTGCCACCGCGACGTCAGATCATGACGCAAGTACAGTCATTCAGGATGGTTGCACCTGGTGTATCCACCACGAGTTCAAGAGCTCAACTGGCTTAGTTCATATCGGTGCCACCAGAGGACGCCACCGCGATGTCGGGTGATGAGGCAAGTACCGGTATTCTAGATGACCGTATACAGTGTGTTCACGGCGAGCTCCAAAGCCCAACTGGCTTAATTCGTATCGTGGCCACCAGAGGACGCTACCATGACGTTGGCTGATGACACAAGATCGTTCACTCTCTCTCTCGAGCCGCCACCCTCCCACGCACGTCCGACCGCTTACGTCAAACACTCTCGGCCGCCACCTCCAGGTTCGAATCCTGCATCGGGCATGGATGTGTGTGATGTCCTTAGGTTAGTTAGGTTTAAGTAGTTCTAAGTTCTAGGCGACTGACGACCTCAGAAGTTACGTCGCACAGTGTTCAGAGCCATTCGAACCTTTTTTTTTTTTTTTTTTTTTTGCCACCTCCATACACGCACCATTCATCAAACACCCTCAGCCATCACCTCCATACACGTGCCGTACATAGTCTTCTGTAAATATGCTAACTAAACTAACATCCACATTGTGCATCTAACCTATCAATTACCTAAGTACTTAATGCATATACACAGACATACAGAAAACAGAGCAAACGCTCCCCGAATGTGGAGGTGACTGGATACTGTCGAGTACAGTACTATATTACGCCTCCCGATTAGTGCATTTGGGCTAGGTGTTGGTAGCTGTGTTACATTTACAGGCAATTTTAGAACACAGAACGAGCGGTTACGTCGTGATCGCATGGACAGATCTGACATAAAATCGATACAATTGCGAAAAATGTCTAGGGAATAGGTATAAATTGATCGAATATACGCCGTAATGCGGGGAAATTGAGGAAGTACTTGTGTATGTTCTAGTTCGAGCGAAACAGTTTGTACATGGAATCAAGTATGCGCCAACAAGAGGAATGCGAGAAAACGTTGACATCAAATCAGGGAGGTAGTCAATTTTTTCCCGTTGAGTCACTATTATACTGTATGTCTATTGAGGTATAAGTGATACACGCGATTTGACTTCTGTATTTGGTGCTTTTGAGGAGCACAGAGATCGATTCACCTCTAAACTTACTTGCATCTGCGTTATAGGATAACAGAGATTGGAGGGGTTGATCGGTTGAGAAAGAGCTGTAACGAGGTACAATTTAAAGGTTGACTAATTCATTCTAGAGAAGGAGAAGTTGGTGCAGGTCAATTTTATTCCAGTGTTCTATCCAGATGATGAGTCACGTGACATAGCCTGTATTCTACTCGTGTTCCGTATGTCGTTTAAAGCAGTGTCTACTTGCGATCGTTAACGGGAAACCTCTCAGTCATCAGAGGACTTCCATCACATCACTTGACACATTCCTCTAAACGAACTTTGATTTTATACGATCCCTCTGTTGCTGTAAAATCGAGACTTCAGGGTCATAACTAGCTTAACGGTAAGAGCTTGTGATGCGCTGCAATCCCAGTGTACACATTTGCCTGACTGATGTGCTGTTTACAGAGCAAGTGACGGAGTGACTTGTAATTTTCACATGTCGGACGCTGCTGCTATGCGTTTATCTGTTTCCCTGTAGGATGTATCCCCCACTACTATCTATCATTTTATATATAGGCCTGATGCAGGCACCATATAATTTCTGAACCATGAACAGATGTGAACAGTGCACACTATACGTCTCCTCAAAGCTATATTGTGCTCCTATCATGCAACGCAAATGTTTTATGATTCGATAAGATAGTTCAGCGTAGAGAAATCAGGAAGAAGGATGTATGTCTGATAGGTCGGAAACGTATGCGATCTAACATTATAACCAGTTTTTAAGTGCACAACTTTGTAGTCTTAGGAGTGCTTGTGTTTATATTCTCTCTCTCTCTCTTGCCGATACCTTCCTGATATCGATCCTAGACTCTACAACAATACTTTATAGTTGATAGCTTGGATGATCTAAGTAAAAATGTGTTGAACTCCATTCGTCTGGAACTCGATCGCATATAAAAATCAGTCTGTCCTTATTCTTCTTAACTGTATGCTATTACATGACGGAACTTTGAGATCTGTTACTATACACTGATAAGGAGTGCTTAGCTCCTCGACATGTCTGCATCTCGAGAAATCTCATGCACTTGGATTGGTTAGGACTCGGAAAGCTCTATTCATTCAGTATCCCATCAGGTCCAGCGGCCTTCCCTCTTTTGAGCGATTTTAATTGTTTCTCTATCCATCTGTTGTCTATTTCGATATCTACCATTTTGTCATCTGTGCGACAATCTAGAGAAGGAACTACAGTGCAGTCTTCCTCTGTGAAACAGCTTTGGAAAAAGACATTTAGTATTTCGGCCTTTAGTCTGTCATCCTCTGTTTCTGTACCATTTTGGTCACAGAGTGTCTGGACATTTTGTTTTGATCCACCTACCGCTTTGACATAAGACCAGAATTTCTTAGGATTTTCTGCCAAGTCAGTACATAGAACTTTACTTTCGAATTCATGGAACGCCTCTCGCATAGCCCTCCTCACACTACATTTCGCTTCGCGTAATTTTTGTTTGTCTGCAAGGCTTTGGCTATGCTTGTGTTTGCTGTGAAGTTCCCTTTGCTTCCGCAGCAGTTTTCTAACTCGGTTGTTGTACCACGGTGGCTCTTTTCCATCTCCTACGATCTTGCTTGGCACATACTCATCTAACGCATATTGTACGATGGTTTTGAACTTTGTCCACTGATCCTCAACACTATCTGTACTTGGGACAAAACTTTTGCTTTGAGCCGTCAGGTACTCTGTAATCTGCTTTTTGTCACTTTTGCTAAACAGAAAAATCTTCCTACCTTTTTTAATATTTCTATTTACGGCTGAAATCATCGATGCCGTAACCGCTTTATGATCGCTGATTCCCTGTTCTGCGTTAACTGTTTCAAATAGCTCGGCTCTTCTGATCGGTTGCGTATTAATTTGGTGATGGTGCTGCAGGGCGGGTTGGTCAATGACAGTGTGGGGATGGTCTTTTACCCTAAGATGGCGAGAATGCTCTGTGACCCCCATACGCAGAGAGATGGATCGTAAATTAAGCACTACGCTCGAGGTCTTAGAAATATGTAGAGCGCCGTCTGGTATACTTTGATGATTTATGTGTTCGAGAATTAACTATGAATGGGCGTGCTGAGCGGTCATCTATCCATGTTCGTAATGATACTCGCAAAGTAGAGAAGGGATTGTTTAGCTATGATACTGAAATTGGGGAAACATGCTGTCACATGATTGGCCGGTATTGGAGTTAATGTAAAATTCTTCACGCTATCAAGTGTGTTGCTTAATATTACAGTACAGCGGCCGTGTCTTTTCCATCACATCCGTGCACTGGTGCGCTGATTGTTACCACATAATAATGAATGAGATCGCTTGTTTGAGTTGGGGAAGAAGTTTTGTCGATGGTGACAACTTCTGGGGGTTGCTTGCAGCTAAACAGCGATTGTGTACCTGAGTGCAAAAATAGGAATAACTCGAAATGGAACGCGGAGCCATCATCTATTCTGTCACTGAGGCATATGAGTTTAAATGTACAGGTCGTCAATCACTTTTGTACGGTACTTTGGAAACTCTCCACAACGCTATCAAACTGTTCTAGTTTGCCTTTGTTGCAACTGTCTTTTATTTAAAAATCATCTAGTGTGATGCTGTCCGCCGTAAGAATATGCTTTACACCGTGCAGTTTCTGATTTTCTGTGAGAGGTCGTGGATCAGTGCGTCTTAATGTCAGTTTATAATCTGACACAGACCTCGAAGTCGTGGCAGAAAACGAAATGTTTGTCAATGTACAAAAGCGTGTTAGAAAACAGTGTTTGAATCAGGACCAGAGGGAGCGTCTCGTACGATAATTCGCTTAGAGTATAGGTGATCAAACTTTAAAGTGGCCTCTGCGCTGTCTGTATATTTAATATGATTGTGTCCGCATAGGCAGCTGCAGTTTGAGGTGTCGGACTTGGTGAACGGTCAGGAATGCCTGGATGGCTGCACTCTGGGGGAGTATTGTGAAATGTCTTTCTTCGCGCTGGTGGCCGACCACAGCTATATGTCATTGCGCCCGCATCGCTGCCTTGGTGACTTCTAATTCGTATGAGCTTTTATAGTTCGTAATTTTTATCTGTGGGGCTGATTGATTTGAATGGACTTGGATCTGCAGTACTTGTATCTAGTTTGGGGATGTACCACATTGCGTGCATTTCCACCGAATGGTCAAAACACGGTCAGGTCGTTCTGTTTCTACAGGGGTTGGTGAAGATGGTGGATATGTCGTTCTCCGACTTCTGCTCAGTTCAGACTTAAATTGGACCGATCACATGCGCGAATCTGTAGAAATGTGATCAATTGCACAATGTGTAGGGGGTGACTAAAACCACGTTGGCATTTTACTGTAGAAGCCAGGTTCGGGAAAGGTGACTCGTTTACAGATATAAGAGTGCCACAAATATGATTGAGTAGTGGTTGTAATACGATGCGGGTATGTGTTTGAATGGAGAGAGGTGATTCCAAATGATTGACAACATTTCGAACATACAGCCTAACACTAGAGGTCTGAGAAGCTAGTGTACATTTTTATTCTTACGACATCAGTCAGCACATCATCTACTTCTACTGTTTATGTTCCTTCTCAGTCAGTCATCGCCTGTAAGTCGGTGGATATATCGCGGAACATCTGATATGATGTCGAGATAGAGTGTGTTACAAAATCTAAAGAATTATGTAGTTGGGGGTGTGAGGGAGCCGCAAATACCGTATACATACCATGTTCCTTAGCCGAATCACTTCCAAAGTTCAGTGATTTTTTCCATAGGCTGCATCATTGGCAGATAATACGTATTCCTACAATCACCGTCACGATATTTGTCCAGAAAAAACAACCTCATTGAGAGGTAATGTCGTACCTCGATTCGTAATGCGGGTATAGATTTTAACATTGGTACTTGTGTGCACCTGTAGAACCAAGACTGACTATGACAGTAACATCCGCTAGGTGCTGGGATCGGTTTTTTCTTTAACATCTCGCCGATTACGTGTCTCTTTCTAGGACACAGTGTTAGGACTCGAAAGAAGAACTTAAGAGAGATGCATGCCCATCGCTGATTTTCAATCAGTATTATTTGTTATGGTATGCAATCAGTTATTGAAGAAGTAATATAGTTAGTGGATGCGTCATATGCTCGCATTTGTGCATCAGTTTTATAAAGTATGTGTGTTTGTGGAAAGGAGATGACTATGCCCTGTTGTATGGAATGTAAGGATTTGACTTGGAGTACTGTGATAGCAATGGGGGCGAGTATGTCCAGTTGTAAGGAAGGTACAGCTATTTCCAGAGACACTGCCGACAAGACGGTCTATTTCCGATACTTCGCTCATTCTCGAATGCTGTTCAATTGAGAGTGCGATCGTAAGATTTAATTGTAAGTATAATTATAAATATACAGGGTGTTACAAAAAGGTACGGCCAAACTTTCAGGAAACATTCCTCACACACAAAGAAAGAAAATATGTTATGTGGACATGTGTCCGGAAACGTTTACTTTCCATGTTAGAGCTCATTTTATTACTTCTCTTCAAATCACATTAATCATGGAACGGAAACACGCAGCAACAGAACGTACCAGCGTGACTTCAAACACTTTGTTACAGGAAATGTTCAAAATGTCCTCCGTCAGCGAGGATACATGCATCCACCCTCCGTCGCATGGAATCCCTGATGCGCTGATGCAGCCCTGGAGAATGGTGTATCACAGCCGTCCACAATACGAGCACGAAGAGTCTCTACATTTGGTACCGGGGTTGCGTAGACAAGAGCTTTCAAATACCCCCATAAACGAAAGTCAAGAGGGTTGAGGTCAGGAGAGCGTGGAGGCCATGGAATTGGTCCGCCTCTACCAATCCATCGGTCACCGAATCTGTTGTTGAGAAGCGTACGAACACTTCGACTGAAATGTGCAGGAGCTCCATCGTGCATGAACCAAATGTTGTGTCGTACTTGTAAAGGCACATGTTCTAGCAGCACAGGTAGAGTATCCCGTATGAAATCATGGCGGTGAATCGAGGAAGTACAGTACATACTGACGAAACTAAAATGAGCTCTAACATGGAAATTAAGCGTTTCCGGACACATGTCCACATAACATCTTTTCTTTAGTTGTGTTTGAGGAATGTTTCCTGAAAGTTTGGCCGTACCTTTTTGTAACACCCTGTATATGCGAGCGGTTTTCCGGAATGATTACGTGTATGCAAAGTCCGTGGTCGTAATGATTCACGTTTCCTGTTGACAGCAGCATCCGTGCGAATGCAGAGGCCTGTTGGATTGCAGGAATGTATATGAGTTAACTTTGCCCTTGTCCAGACGGCCAGATAGCGAACTATCACTTAGCATGTGTTGGGCGGCTTTCGTGATCAAGTGGAACTTTGAGAAGATTGTATGATTGAGTTGGAGTGTTATTCGCTCCCATGTAAATTGTTCAGTTTACTGTTTGTGCACATTTCGGGTCTTTATTTCATTGACAGAAGATCGAATGTGGTGTGTTCAAATGGTTCAAATGGCTCTGAGCACTATGGGACTTAACATCTGAGGTCATCAGTCCCCTAAAACTTAGAACTACTTAAACCTAACTAACCTAAGAACATCACACACATCCATGCCCGAGGCAGGATTCGAACCTGCGACCGTAGCGGTCACGTGGTTCCAGACTGAAGTGCCTAGAACCGCACGGCCACACCGGCCGGCAATGTGGTGTGTGGAAGATAAGTTTGCCTGTTCTCTAGACATGGGAAAGATCTTAGTTGGCCTGTAAATTATATGGATGATTTCGAGTATGTTTGATCAGCGAGATCGGTATTCGCGGTTGGAAATATGATTTTTCATATGTTTGGTTCTAGTTACTCAGTGGTCTAGAGGGCGCTCCACGTAGCTAAAGTTTGGTATTTGTAGAGAAATGATTTAGAGTCTATATGTTGGGAATTATGTTGCGTTAGCTATCGGGAGGCTAGTGTTGTGTACTTGATACCGAGAAGTATAGCGAAGATGTTATAATATTATGGCGAAAATACGTGTGTTCTTGTAATCCTCGAGTCTGGAGATGTGCACAGAAAAGCGAGCAGGCAAGGAAACAGAGACAGTAACGCGTTTGTGTTTTTCTTTATTTATTTATTGTTCCGTGGGACCAAATTAAGGAGAAATTTCCATGGTCATGGAACGAGTCAATACATGTAATTATAGCACGATAGTAGAAACAGATAAAATTAAATATAAAAAACATATTCAGGCGACAAGTCGTAAGTTTCAAGAAAGAAAATCAACCATGTAACACTGGAATTTGCTTCATTTTTTAGCTCTTCCAGGAGCTCCTCGACAGAATAGGAGTGAGCCATGAGGAAACTCTTCAGTGTAGACTTAAAAGAGTTTGGACTACTGCTAAGATTTTTGAGTTCTTGTGGTAGCTTATTGAAAATGGATGCAGCAGAATACTGCACTCCTTTCTGCACAAGAGTCAAGGAAGTGCATTCCACATGCAGATTTGATTTCTGCCTAGTATTAACTGAGTGAAAGCTGCTAACTCTTGGGAATAGGCTAATATTACTAACAACAAACGACATTAAAGAAAATATATACTGTGAGGGCAATGTCAGAATTCTCGGACTATTGAATAGAGGTCGACAAGAGGTTCTCAAACTTACACCACATATAGCTCGAACAGCCCGTTTTTGAGCCAAAAATACCCTTTTAGAATCAGAAGAATTACCCCAAAAATACCATACGACATAAGTGTATGAAAATATGCGAAGTAGACTACTTTTCGTGTTGAACTGTCACTTATTTCAGATACTGTTCTAATGGTAAATAAAGCAGCATTTAGTTTCTGAACAAGATCCTGGACGTGGGCTTTCCACAACAGCTTACTATCTATCCAAACGCCTAAGAACTTGAACTGTTCCGTCTCGCTTATAATACGCCCATTCTGTTGAGGTGAAACGATCGCTAATTTGTAGAACAAGTCTGAGAGTGACTTCGGTTCGCCGATGTAAAATGAGTGATTTTGTATGATGTGGGATGTGAACTGTATGTTTACTAGATCGACAAGGTACTTGGTGATATATTGCTGGGATGGTGATCGGTTTCACACTCCAATATTCTTGCGAGTCTGGTATGTATTTCATGATCTGCAGAAAAAAAATTTTCGGCTACTGTAAGATATAAAAGATAACTTCAGTGTTTGTCTAAAATGTGTATATATTGTATTGTAAAGTTACTGTGGCTTACGTTGTGTAATCTGTGTATATATTGCATTGTAAAGATAGTTATTTTTTATCTTATGGAATGACTAGAGACGATGACTGTGCGTCCTATGGTGAGGGACGTATAGATTGCGCAGTTTGATAACGACGAAAGTATGAGTGAGAATTTTTAAGTGGAAAATTATATTCGCTATAAATACTGAAGTACAGTCGTCATGAAGAGAGATTACGTGTACATTGATTGATGTCAGACTGTAGCAGGAATAGTAATATTTAATTCTAGTTAGAGTGGTAAATATGTTCCTGGCTTCCAATATTCTTGTGAGTCTGGTATGTATTGATAATGGGGAGACAATTTTACAGGTTTAACTGTCAATGCAATTTAGCATTCTGTGTAATATAATGGCCGAAAGCACCAGAAAGAATAGGTGGATCATGCTTTGATACCGGCGGCATCAGTAATTCGCGGAGTAAATTGGATTTAAGCAAATAAGAATGCTCCATCGTTTGGGCTGGGATACGGGAGCCTCTACATAGCTGTGCAAACATTTGTATATGTTGAGAGCAGGATTGGTATAACGTGATGGAGTTAGATCCGCGAGGAAGACTGCATTGCACGTTATTGTACGTTAACTATTGGAAGGCTAGGGCTGTGTACTTGATATCGAGGTATTTCTGGAGGGGGGGGGGCTATGGAATTTACTAGAGTTAGACTTGGTTATTATTTTAGATAGCAATGTGACTTGAGTATGAGATTGATAACGTTGCTGGATGCGTTTGCGGTGGTATGTAGCTACACGTGGTGAAGTGTCAGTCAAACGTGACGTATGGTTCATTAGAATCGCCAGACCGCAGTTACATTTACATCTACATCTACATTTATACTCCGCAAGCCACCCAACGGTGTGTGGCGGAGGGCACTTTACGTGCCACTGTCATTACCTCCCTTTCTTGTTCCACTCGCGTATGGTTCGCGGGAAGATCATTACCTCCCTTTCTTGTTCCACTCACGTATGGTTCGCGGGAAGAACGACTGTCTGAAAGCCTCCGTGCGCGCTCTAATCTCTCTAATTTTACATTCGTGATCTCCTCGGGAGGTATAAGTAGGAGGAAGCAATATATTCGATACCTCATCCAGAAACGCACCCTCTCGAAACCTGGCGAGCAAGCTACACCGCGATGCAGAGCGCCTCTCTTGCAGAGTCTGCCACTTGAGTTTGTTAAACATCTCCGTAACGCTATCACGGTTACCAAATAACCCTGTAACGAAACGCGCCGCTCTTCTTTGGATCTTCTCTATCTAGAGTGAGGGTAGCGAGGAACGCACCACGCGCGCGGCCCTGCTTGGAGGGCGCGCTCTGTAAATAAGCCCCCAGCCATCAACGGCGCCTACATACAACTTTCGCCTGCGTTCGGCTGCAGCTCGCGGTTGCGCTCCCACCCGATCAGGTCAGCACGTGTGTCTAGGTGAACACGTATTTGGATAGGAATTTCTCAGAAATGAAGTATGAATGAGCTGTGGCCACTTGCGGGACTCGGGCGTGAGGCCTGTGCGTCGTTTGACAGCTGACGGCTGCACCACGTCGTTGGGGCTGTGGACAGAAGTTGGCGGAGGGTGCTTGCAGGCGTTGATTGCCTTATTTCGCGAGCAGGTGTGTAGGCTGTGCTATGAGTTATTTGGACAGTTTAAGAGTACTGAGTGTGTCTAGACATAATTGTGCTGAATTGTTTAGGAGTGTGAATGTCTGTAATTAAATTATTTGCGTAAATTATGAGTTGTTTGCGTGTCTGTAGAGTGTGTATTGCGAGCGCTAGCATAAGATGGAGAGTGTTTTGCCTCAGTGTGATAAATATATTCGATCTCTAAATAAAATGTTCGAAAGTAAATAGAGTGGACTCTGCAGTGTTGGCAGGACAGCCAACGCCGTGTTACTAGAGGAGGCCGAAATGCACGCGTTTAGCTCACGCAGGCTGGCGTGAGGAGGGAAGGACTATACTGCCGTGAGGTCTGGAACATGAAAAGGAATGAGTATTCAGAAAGCGGACGTAATTAGTTTCATACTTAACTTTAATCCATTAATGATGAACGTCGCTCTTGACGGTACATGATTCACAATATTATCTGTTCAGAAAAACATTCAGTAACTCAATATGGCGCCATGCTAGGTCGTAGCAAATGACGTAGCTGAAGGCTATGCTAAACTGTCGGCTCGGCAAATGAGAGCGTATGTATACAGTGAACCATTGCTAGCAAAGTCGGCTTTACAACTGGGGCGAGTGCTAGGGAGTCTCTCTAGACCTGCCGTGTGGCCCACACAAATAGTTAAAGTCTCCACCACGGTCCCCAACCCAGCACCACGCCCCCTTACCGACCCATCTTGACAGGCTAACGTGTACTAACCTGCACTAATGTGTACTAACGTGCGCAGCACATGACTTCTTCCAAGCTGGCCGGGGTGGCTGAGCTGTTCTAGGCGCTTCAGTCTGGAACTGCGCGACCGCTATGGTCGCAGGTTCGAAGCCTGCCTCGGGCATGGATGTGTGTGACGTCCTTAGGTTAGTTAGGTTTAAGTAGTTCTACGTTCTAGGGGACTGATGACCTCAGATGTTAAGTCCCATAGTGCTCAGAGCCATTTGAACCATTTTTTTCCCGCCATTTTCTTTGCTTAGTAGAGATAATGGGGGTGTGATGCTTTATAATGGTGGAATTTGAACTTCGTGCCATTTTTTTGGGCGAGGGGGGCGTGGCACTTTCCCGCCAAAATGCAAACTTTCTGCCAAAATCCGCCATCTTGGATAACGGTACTTGCGTCATCAGCTGAAGTCATCGCCGCCATTGTTGATGACGTCATCGTCGCCATCTTGGATAATGGTACTTTGGAATAAAAGTGGTGTTGCCCTAATACTTACACTGACGGAAAAAAATCGCAGCACCCGGAAGGAGTTGTGTGACATGAACGATAGTTGGTAGGCGTGTTTCCACATCTGAAAAATTTCGCTGCAGGTGCAAATGAGTAGTGCTAGTAGCGCCACTGCGAGGATACAAATCAGGTTTGCTCTAAATACACGCTGTAACGGTCGTGAGCGTTAGTTAACTTTGAGCCTGGAAGTCTTGAGTTGTTGTCAGTCAAGAATGCCTTTAAGGCAACAAGAGCGCCATTATCAACACCTCACTGAGTACACTCGTGGTTATCCCACACACCCCGACTGCAAATTTGTACGTCAGTCTGGTGATTCCACTTGTTGTATTGCCGTTCATGACCATCACTCCAGGGGGGGGGGGATTTTCCAACATGATAACGCTCGCCCACATACCGCTGCTGTAATCCAACATGCCTCTACAGAGTGTCCATATGTTGCCTTGGCTTGCTCGATCACCAGACCTGTCTCCAGTCGAGCACCTATGGGGCATCACAGGACGACACCTCCAGGGTCGTCCGTAACAGCATTAACCGTCCCTGTATTGACTGACAAAGTGCAACAGGCATGGAACTCCATCCATAAACTGACATCCGGCACCTGTACAACACAATGCATACACTTTTGCACGCTTGCATTCAACACTCTAGCGGTTAACCCAGTTATTAATATACCAGCATTTCACATTTGCAATAGCTTATCTCGTGCTTGCATTAGCCTGCGATCTTGCAATGTTAATCACTTACGTATGTTGCTATGTAGACTTTCCCGCCGTATTAGTATATCAAATTTTTCTTCCGTATGCTACTAATGTGCTCGCCAAGATAGGTCGACTTTTGAAGAAATGTGAGATCAAATGTGATTTTCATCCGCGAGCTAAGATTCGAGCACTTCTTGGCTCTGTCAAAGAAGACTTAGGTTTGAAGAAGTCTGGCGTTTACAAAATACCGTGTGAGTGCGGGAAAATTTACATTGGCCAAACTATTCGTACCGTCAACGACAGGTATATTGAACATCATCGCCATACGCGATTTTTACAACCAGATAAATCTGCGATGGCTGAGCATTGCCTTTCAGAGGGACACAGGATGCTATACAATGAGACACAAGTAGTTGCAAATGCTTCTCGGTATTGCGATTGTGTTTTAAAAGAATCTGTCGAAATCAGAATAGCAGATAGTATCATTAATCGTGATAATGGATACCCGCGAAGTAAAACGTGGAATCCTGTTTTATCGGACATGAAGAAACAACGGCATCTGAATCGGCCGGCTATGAATAATCATTTGAAACGATATATCGTTTCCAATAGCATTCACAACCGGAGGCGCTGAAACTCTTTTTTTTCGCCACCGGGCAGCAGGAATGATTGAGCGCGCGCCAACTGTATTTAGCGTATGCACTGTTGTACTTCCGATGCATATAAAGGTGCAGTCATTTGCGAGTAGAATCAGTTATCGGCGAGAGCAACGTAGCTTTTCTCACATGATGATGGCGGCCAGGTGGACCGCTGAAATATTGTGCTCAGATGACAGTTTGATCCAGCTGTAAACCCGACAAAAATTTGGTACTTACATATGTTACCTAGACAAAACATTCCTGAAATTTCATTACTCCACATTGATTACTTTCTAGTGTTGCTATGTTCTTTTCTGGCTATGTATATGGGTTAGCACTTCCTCTCTCCAGGGCATGTGTTGTGACAATAATTGTGTACGATGAAGCTCATTTATCTTTGAAGAGCTCTTTCCACAATTCTTGAGCTTGTTTAAGTTTGAGATTGCTCTCTTAGTCTTCTTTGCTTCTGATCATGTCTCTAACATTAGGAGACGCAACTGTAGGCGCAGAAATACACTGGTGTGGAAAATTTAAAGACAAACGTAACTTTAGCGTGATGTATCACTGCCAAGTAACTTAACTCGATGACACTTAGATCATACATAGAAATAACTGCTACTGTACAGTGTAGTACAGAAGAAAACTGAAAGAAATATGCTATGAGACGAACATAAATGACACTTTTATACAAAAACAATAATTACATTTAAGTCACCGGGATTCATGATGGCCCTCTGGACATTAAAAATGGCGGAACGTCATGCAAAAGTTACTTTCATTCTTAAGTTTTGTACACCACTGTATATCGAGAACGGACAAACACTGCCTGTTGTCTGCCATTCAGACCAGTCATTGAGGATCTGGTACACACTTGGTCGGTAAACTGCAAATCCTGAGACAGTTGGAATTTGCTCCCTCTTCAGACGTCGTTGGGTATCGTGGTCAATGACGGCGAGATATGTTTTGTTGTCAAACTCGCACTGACTTGTCAAGAACATTTCCTGTGTTTCAGAACAGTCATCAGAGCCTTGAAATGTACATTCAGTTGTGCTGGGGCTGTGGTCTACCCCTGAGATCAGTTTAGCGCTTTGTGTCACGTCCCTGTTCGAAGCAGTAAGCGCTCCTTTTCCATAGGAAGTGTGATATAGACTATGCATAACTGTGCAGTGTATGCAGCGTACACCTGCTTCATTCACGAAGAGCTTAAGAAGTCTACTGTCATTTAATCTATGCCTTTGAAACTACTGTTAAGTGCATGAACAAGGTTTTTTTCGGTTCCATTCGTGCGCCGAGAGCGGGAAGCATGTTTAAATCACTTTGTTCGCGCCCGTAATTAATTTAACGTTGTCTTTGCACACGTAAGGGGCTATGTGAGATTCCTCATTTAATACTGGTTCTTGAAACTTTGTAAGTAGGTTTCTGCGGGATAGCTGGTGTCTGGCAGTTCAGGTTCTGCAGCAATCTCTTGACGTTCTCCTGTCAGGCAAACAAACCTGTGACCATTCCTGATGCTCTTCTTTGTAGACGTTCAATATTTCCCTCGTTACTCGTACTTGGTATGGGTCCCACATACTTGAGCAGCATTCTAGCATGAATCGTACAAGTATTTTCTAAGCAGTCTCCTTTGTAGATGGACTAAATTTTCGCATTATCTTAGAAATGAACCAAAATCTATGCGATTATTCCATTTCATATATATTACTTGCCTGGAGCATGTCTGATCCACTTTCGCTTAAGACAGTTTATTCCCACAGAGAACAACCTACTGAGTCCTTCGGCCCAATCCCACAGGCTCCAATATTTGTTTACTGGGATACCAGTGTGAAACTTCATGCGAGGACTTCCAAATCCTCAGGAAAGCGGCATCAGTTCGAGCTCCATTATGTATGGGCACGGAGGGGAAAAAATTTGTTTGGTCTCCAAACTACAAAGGTTATCATGCTTGGGCTTCATAGTTGTAAAGGGAGAAAGGGTAATGTGTTGTAATAGTAGTGTGCGTCTGGCCTCTTTCTGAAAACTAGAACAACCTGTTATTTTTTCAGTTACTCTTTAGATAACCGTTTATTGAACAACTGACGTCCTCCCATAACACATTAAGACTAAAAATTAGAAATAATACGCCAGATGTACTAATAGTTATCTCAGGGTCACTACCCTGAGTTGTAGTTATTGCCTTAAGACAAACAAAATATCAACATGCGTCGTTTATAGACTTTGATAATCATTGCACTGAGAACCAAAGTACTCAGTGATCTCCAACCAGAGGTTGAAGGGTCCCACACGAGGCCTAGCAGCAAAGGGACCCACACTACCAACAAACCTCTACCCTAGTTTTTTTCAAAATGTGCACCCCGTGCAGTTAACTGGATAGGTCTGATATTTCATCTCTCCTATCGAATGATTTGGTAGCCACTTTCATTGCTGTTGCGTAATGCCAATTTTTCCCCACACTAAAAGATATTTACCTCGTTCGTTCGTCTTCTTCGTCTTTCAAGAACTGAGGGATTGGCCTGTTCTGGTGACAGAGGCGGTTAAATATCTTCATTTGCGATTTGTTAATAATACACCCTAAGAGAGACAATAACGCGCCACAAAGAAATTATCGGAATGAGACAGAAATTGGTAGATGTGGTGTACATGAACAGACAATCAAATGATCATAATTTCAAAAAGTTGAATGATTTATTCAAGAGAAAGAGCTTTAGGAACTGACAAGTCAGTAACGCGTTGGTCCTCTTCTGCCCCTAATGCAAGCAGTTTTTGGGCGTGGCAGTGATTGGCAGAGATATTCGATCTCCTCTTGAGGGATACTATGCCAGGTTTTGTGTTAGCAGAAGAGCCAACACCGTGTTACTAGTCGAGGCCAAAATGCACGCGTTTTAGCTCACGCAGGCTGGCGTGAGGAGGGAAGAACTATAATGACGTGAGGTCTGGAACATGACAAGAAATGGGAATCCAGAAAGCGGACGTCATTAGTTTGATACTTAACTTTAATCCATTAATGATGAACGTCGCTCTTGACGGTACATGATTCACAAAATTATCTGTTCAGAGTACATTCTTGAAGATAGTAATTATAGTAACTGAATATGGCGCCTTGCTAGGTCGTAGCAAATGACGTAGCTGAAGGCTATGCTAAACTGTCGTCTCTGCAAATGAGAGCATATGTAGACAGTGAACCATCGCTAGCAAAGTCGGCTGTACAACTGGAGCGAGTGCTAGGGAGTCTCTCTAGACTAGACCTGCCGTGTGGTGGCGCTCGGTCTGCAATCACTGATAGTGGCGACACGCGGGTCTGACGTATACTAACTGACCGCGGCCGATTTAAAGGCTACCACCTAGCAAGTGTGGTGTCTGGCGGTGACACCACACCAGGTTCATTCCAATTGGAGCGTTAGATCGTTAAAATTACGAGATGGTTGGAGGCCCTGCCCATATTGCTCCAAACGTTCTCAACTGGAGAGAGATCCGGCGACCTGTCATGCCAAGGTAGGATTTGGCAAACACGAAGACAAGCGTTCGAAACTCTCGCCGTGTGCGGGCGGGCATTATCTTGCTGAAATGTAAGCCCAACGTTGCCTGCTATGAAGGGCAACAAAACGGAACGTAGAATATCATCATTGTACTGCTGTGTTTTAACGGTGTAAGCGGATGACAACCAAAAGCGTTCTGCTATGAAATGGCGACCCAGACTATCACTCCTAGTTGTACGTCAGGGGACAGTCAGGTTGGTATTCCTCTGCCGTCCAGAGTATCTGCAGACAGGTCTTCGCTTTTCATAGGAGCTCATTTCGAAGCGGAACTCATCAAAGAAGACAATTCTACTCCGGTGAATGAGATTTCAGGTCGAAAACGAGTCGCATGCATCTCCAAAGAAACTTCGTATCGTACTTCTGAAAAGTACAGGCACTGCAATGCCGTATCTCCCTCCAGTTCTCTTTCTAAAATCGTTCGTATGTGAGGTGAGGCAAGATTTAATTCGCTAGTCTTTGCGAACCTTTGTGCTCTGTTGAGACGTCAGTTTTTCAGGTCACTTCGATTGGCGCTTCCATTAGATACTGTCTTGAACTAGATATGCCGGCCGGGGGTGGCCGAGCGGTTCTAGGCGCTACAGTCTGGAACCGCGCGACCACTACGGTCGCAGGTTCGAATCCTGCCTCGGGCATGGATGTGTGTGATGTCCTTAGGTTAGTTAGGTTTAAGTAGTTCTAAGTTCTGGGGGACTGATGACCTCAGAAGTTAAGTCCCATAGTGCTCAGAGCCATTTGAACTAGATATTATGCACATCTGGTCCATCCGGACCTTCAGTTGCAGTTGATGGCAGCTGTGTAGGGTTCTTGTCTGGGGTGACATCGTGTAGCGACTTTCTTGATCTCTGCCTGTGGCCCCAGGTGGCTTACTGTTGCCTCTGCACATTAGATAGCAACTTACTGGCAAGACGTTCTAAGTATACACTGACGTGACAAAAGTCATGGGACAGAGATACGCACACAACAGATGGCAACAGTATCACGTGCACAAGGTATAAAAGGGCAGTACACTGCCAGAGCTGTCATTTATAGCCGGTCGTTGGTGGCCGAGCGGTTCTAGGCGCTTCAGTCCGGAACCGCGCGACTGCTACGGACGCAGGTTCGAATCCTGCCTCGGGCATGGGTGTGTGTGATGTCCTTAGGTTAGTTAGGTTTAAGTAGTTCTAAGTTCTAGGGGACTGATGACCTCAGCAGTTAAGTCCCATAGTGTTCAAAGGCATTTGAACCATTTTTGTCATTTATACTCAGGTGATTCATTTGAAAAGGTGTCCGACGTGATTAATGCCCTATGACGGGAATTAACTGTCTTTGAACGTGGAATGGTGGTTGGAGCTAGATGTATGGGACATTCCACTTCGGAAATCGTTAGGGAATTCAATATTCCGAGATCCATAGGGTCAAGAATAGGCTTTACTTCTCACTACGGACAACGCAGTGGCCGACGGTCTTCATCTAACGACCGAGAGCATTGGCGTTTACATGGAGTTGTCATTGCTAACAGACAAGGAACATTGCGTGAAATAAACGAAGAAATCAATGTGGGACGCACGACGAACGTATCTGTAAGAAAAGTAAGGCGTTCGATACGGTTCCCCACAGTCGTTTAATGAACAAAGTAAGAGCATATGGACTATCAGACCAATTGCGTGATTGGATTGAAGAGTTCCTAGATAACAGAACGCAGCATGTCATTCTCAATGGAGAGAAGTCTTCCGAAGTGAAAGTGATTTCAGGTGTGCCGCAGGGGAGTGTCGTAGGACCGTTGCTATTCACAGTATACATAAATGACCTTGTGGATGATATCGGAAGTTCACTGAGGCTTTTTGCGGATGACGCTGTGGTATATCGAGAGGTTGTAACAATGTAAAATTGTATTGAAATGCTGGAGGATCTGCAGCGAATTGACGCATGGTGCAGGGAATGGCAATTGAATCTCAATGTAGACAACTGTAATGTGCTGCGAATACACAGAAAGAAAGATCCCTTATCATTTAGGTACAATAGAGCAGATCAGCAATTGGAAGCAGTTAATTCCATAAATTATCTGGGAGTACGCATTACGAGTGATTTAAAATGGAATGATCATATAAAGTTGATCGTCGGTAAAGCAGATGCCAGACTGAGATTCATTGGAAGAATCCTAAGGAAATGCAATCCGAAAACAAAGGAAGTAGGTTACAGTACGCTTGTTCGCCCACTGCTTGAATACTGCTCAGCAGTGTGGGATCCGTACCAGATAGGGTTGATAGAAGAGATAGAGAAGATCCAACGGAGAGCAGCGCGCTTCGTTAGAGGATCATTTAGTAATGGCGAAAGCGTTACGGAGATGATGGATAAACCCCAGTGGAAGACTCTGCAGGAGAGACGCTCAGTAGCTCGGTACGGGCTTTTGTTGAAGTTTCGAGAACATACCCTCACCGAGGAGTCAAGCAGTATATTGCTGCCTCCTACGTATACCTCGCGAAGAGACCATGAGGATAATGTCAGAGAGATTAGAGCCCACACAGAGGCATACCGACAATCCTTCTTTCCACGAACAATAGAAGGGAGAACCGATAGAGGTACTCAAGGTACCCTCCGCCACACACAGTCAGGTGGCTTGCGGAGTATGGATGTAGATGTAGAACAGTGCGGCGTTAATGAGCTATGGCAACACACGACAGACAAGAGCGCCTTTGCTAATAGAGCGACTTCACCTGCACTGCCACTCCTAGCCTCGTGACCGCATCGGTTGAGCCCTAGACGACGGGAAAACCGTGGCTTGGTCAGATGAGTCCCGATTTCAGTTGGTATGAGCTGATGGTAGGGTTCGAGTGTTGCTTAGGCCCCACGAAGCTGTGGACCAAAGTTGTCGACCAGGTACTGTGCAAACTGGTGGTGGCCCCATAATGGCGTGGGCTCTGTTTGCATGGAATAGACTGAGTCCTCTGGTCAACTGAACCGTCCATTGACTGGAAATGGTTATTTTCGGCTACTTGGAGACTGTCTGAAGCTATTCATGGTCTGCATGTTGCCAAACAATGATGGATTTTTTATGAATTGAGGCGTAGCGCCGTATAACGATCCTGCCTTGGAGGCGGTTAAGTGGGAGATGTGTCTCAAAGCTGGACAGTGACAGATGGTGACGCGAGACTGGACGCGCATGTAGTTTATGTATCCGCCTATAGAGGACAGTATTGGATAGGGGACTGATTTAGATTCGATTGTGCCCACTTGAGTGCACTAAAGTAATAGAAGGTTTTTCATAAACTGTTCTAGTATTTTCATAATGTGTTATTGTGTCTTTTTGTGTATGTAAAATGTTATAAATGTGTTTTAGCAGTATGAATGATGCGTGAGTGCGGATTAACTTCAATATGAAGATAATTGTTTAACGAGTTATATAGTAGGATTTAGTGTGGGAACTTTTTTAAGAAGTATGGATATGAACAAAGGTGATTTTTGTAGAATAGATTTGTAAAGTAAGTTTATGGTAAAGGGAAAGTTAATTCAGGTATAAATAATAATAGTAAATAACTTTATGCGTAAGCAAAACCTCAACATATTAGATAATTACGTCTGTAAAAAGTGCAGTCGTTAGGTTTACTATTTTGCGATTGGTTATTGATGAAAAGCGCGGACTGACGCGGGAGAATGTTGTTTTGCTATTGGCTGTTGAGTAAACTGACCAATGGTAAAGCAATATTCTTCGCGCGCCTTTCTCTGCTGGTAGAGAAGACAGAGTATTCTAGAGAAGAGTCGAAGCCTAGCCATGAAACAGATGGGACGTGTGTAGTAGTAGTTCCGATGGAAATGATACGTTGCCGGATCTTGCAGTGTTTCATACATCAAAAGTGTTGGAAAGTGACGGCATAATTATTGCAATGGGTGTGTAGAAATTTCGGAATTTTTAAGTGCATTTTGTGACGAGGTAAGATATATATTCGGCGTGGCGTATTGAGCGGGTCGGTGGCTAAAAACTGTGACTGCATTAGGTACCGACAGACTTAATATTTGGCGAGCATTCTCAATCAAAAACAATCCGTATTTTTGTAGCTATTATGTTTTCGGGAAATGCAACACCATAAACTTACTAACGTGAGTGAAAGGGATTGTGAGTGACTGTGTTAAGACTAACACGGGCTTGGCAGTGATACTTGTTCACCTAAGTTTCATAATATATTAATTGAGGACAAAATTTCCAAACTTTCATTTGTGTGAAAACTTTCTCCCGAAATGTAGATTAGTGACTTAAATTGCAACCTGGTTCACGTCTAGGTACAGTAGGTTTCACTCGGCTTTCCTATTGATGAACTGCTGAGACAATATTCACAGGTAGGTGCAGTTCCGTCGTAAAGGGACGGAAGAAAACGCGCTGCCGCAGAATGATGATGCGCCATGTCCATGTCACCAGACCACAATTGTCGCGATTGTTTGGAAAACATTCTGGAAAACTCGAGCGAATGATTGCAGCTCCCAGATCGCCAGACATGGGACATAACTGATTGTAAATCCGCGCCCTTAACGCTTTCGAAATAATGGGCGGCTGCAAAGACAGGTGCCTAAATACACTACTGGTCATTACAATTGCTACACCAAGAATAAATGCAGATGATAAAAGGGTATTCATTCGACAAATATGTTATATTACAACTGATATGTGATTACATTTTCACGCAATTTGGGTGCATAGATCCTGAGAAATCAGTAACCAGAACAACCACCTCTGGCCGTAATAACGGCCTTAATACACCTGGACATTGAGTCAAACAGAGCTTGGATGACGTGTACAGGTACAGCTGCCCATGCAGCTTCAACACGATACCACAGTTCATCAAGAGTAGTGACTGGCGTATTGTGACAAGCCAGTTGCTGGGCCACCATTGACCAGAGGTTTTCAATTGGTGAGATATCTGGAGAATGTGCTGGCCAGGACAGCAGTCGAACATTTTCTGTATCCAGAAATACCCGTACAGGACCTGCAACATGCGGTCGTACATTATCCTGCTGAAATGTAGGGTTTGGGATCGAATGAAGGGTAGAGCCACGGGTCGTAACACATCTGAAATGTAACGTCCTCTGTTCAGAGTGCCGTCAATGCGAACTAGAGGTGACCGAGACGTGTAACCAATGGCACACCATACCATCATCCTGGGTGATACGCCAGTATGGCGATGACGAATACACGCTTCCAATGTGCGTTCACCGCGATGACGCCAAACACGGATGCGACCATCATGATGCTGTAAACACAACCTGGATTCATCCGAAAAAATGACGTTTTGTCATTCGTGCACCCAGGTTCGTCATTGAGTACACAATCGCAGGCTCTCCTGTCTGTGATGCAGCGTCTCCGAGCTGATAGTCCATGCTGCTGCAAACGTCGTCGAACTGTTCGTGCAGATGGTTGTTGTCTTGCAAACGTCCCCATCTGTTGACTCAGGGATTGAGGCGTGGCTGCACGATCCGTTACAGCCATGCAGATAAGATGCCTGTCATCTGGGCTGCTGGTGAATCGAGGCCTTTGGGATCCAGCACGGCATTCCGTATTACCCTTCTGAACCCACCGATTCCATATTCTGCTAACAATCAGTGGATCTCGACCAACGCGAGCATTAGTGTCGCGATACGATAAACCGCAATCGCGATAGGCTACAATCCGACGTTTATCAAAGTCGGAAACGTGATGGTACGCATTTCTCCTCCTTACACGAGGCATCATAGCAACGTTTCACCAGGCAACGCCGGTCAACTGCTGTTTGTGTATGAGAAATCGCTTCGAAACTTTCCTCATGTCAGCACGTTGTAGGTGTCGCCAGCGGTGCCAACCTTGTGTAAATGCTCTGAAAAGCTAGTCATTTGCGTATCACAGCATCTTCTTCCTGTCGGTTAAATTTCGCATCTGTAGCACGTCATCTTCGTGGTGTAGCAATTTTAATGGCCAGTAGTGTATTTCTGCAGGGGACTTCCAGCGACATGTTGAGTCCATGCCACGTAGTGTTGCTGCACTACGCCGGGCAAAAGAGGGTTCGACACCATGTTAGGAGGTATCCCATAACTTTTCTCTCCTCGTTGTAAAAGGATGGCGTTATTTTAGGTTCTTACAGTTGTGTGGTGTGTTCCAGTCCCGAACGGGCAGGTGACGGCTCGGCCGGAGCAGCTGCAGCGGCTGCTGTCGCTGGAGGCGGGGTCCGCGGTGGGGGCGGCGCGGCGGCCCAGCTGCCGGCCGGGGGCGGCGTCGGCGGCGGCGTCGCGGCTCAAGGTGCCGCTGCGCGCGCTGCGGCTGCTGCTGCTCGCCGTCGCACTGCCCGCGGCGCTGGTGGCGGCGCCGCTCTACATGCGCTACCGCGTCTACGGCGACCAGCTCTACCCGGCCGCCGCCTCCGACATGCGCGTCATCGACGCCCGCGTCTCCACCACCTGGTGCCAGGTCAGTGCCCTCGTCCCCGCTCGAGCCCTGGTCAAGCAGCCCGCCGTACTCCCTATGTGTGGCAGCATTCAGAGTGGTTCGACTAGAGTTACCGAACCAGGTTAGCTCGGATTATGGGGATTTCAAGTCACCCGATGTTAAATTGTTACTAACAAGGGAACCTCCCCATCGCACCCCCCTCAGATTTAGTTATAAGTTGGCACAGTGGATAGGCCTTGAAAAACTGAACCTAGATCAATCGAGAAAACAGGAAGAAGTTGTGTGGAACTATGAAAAAATTAAGCAAAATATACAAACTGAGTAGTGCATGCGCAAGATAGGCAACATCGACGATAGTGTAAGCTCCGGAGCGCCGTCGTCCCGTGGTTAGCGTGAGCAGCTGCGGAACGAGAGGTCCTTGGTTCAAGTCTTCCCTCGAGTGAAAGTTTCTTTATTTTCGCAAAGTTGTGATCTGTCCGTTCGTTCATTGACGTCTCTCTTCACTGTAATAAGTTTAGTATCTGTTTTGCGACCGCACCGCAAAACCGTGGGAACCGAAAACATTTGATCGCAAGGTCATAGGTCAACCGATTCCTCCACAGGAAAACACGTCTGATATATTCTATACGACACTGGTGATGGCATGTGCGTCACACGACAGGAATATGTTGTCGACACACTTGGCGAATGGGTAAAAAGTTTCTTCTACCTTGCCCGATTTAGGTTTTCTTGTGGATGTGATAATCACTCCCAAAAAAGTGATGAAAACATGAGTTTGTCACATAAACTGCAACAAATGAATGCAACAGTTTCACAGTCTCACATTTTACCCTGTGCTCTGTCAAAACATATGTTTTTAACGTTTTCAATTTTTTCCGTGTGTAGACCGTCAAATCCTGCTTGTGTCCAAGCAAATCTGAACACGTCCAGGAATTTTGGAGAGCGAAGTTGATTTGTGTGAGTGCCTGAACTTTGATAATTGTCTGAAAATTAAAAAAAATTAATTTTTCATTCGAGGGAAGACTTGAACCAAGGACCTAGCTGCCGCAGCTATCGATGATGAATTCGTGCGATGTTGGAGTTTATTGCCGTCGCGCCGACCGAACCCGAGTTGAATCAGGTTGAGTCTTTGCCTACAGAACGGGACGTCACTAACTGTGCTCTATAAAAGCGCAGTAGCTTATTACTTACTTTGATCGAAACTAGTGAAGCGTTTACTAAGTGCATTTTACAAGTGGGTCTATATACAAACATTAAGCTAATGCATTTTTATGGAACACAATGAGTGGCGTCATCTATACAGGGTGTTACAAAAAGGTACGGCCAAACTTTCAGGAAACATTCCTCACACACAAAGAAAGAAAATATGTCATGTGGACATGTGTTCGGAAACGCTTGCTTTCAATGTTAGAGCTCATTTTATTTCTTCTTTTCAAACCACATTAATCATGGAATGGAAACACACAGCAACAGAACTTACCAGCGTGACTTCAAACACTTTGTTACAGGAAATGTTCAAAATGTCCTCCGTTAGCGAGGATACATGCATCCACCCTCCGTCGCATGGAATCCCTGGTGCGCTGATGCAGCCCTGGAGAATGGCGTATTGTATCGCAGCCGTTCACAATACCAGCACGAACAGTCTCTACATTTGGTACCGGGGTTGCGTAGACAAGAGCTTTCAAATGCGCCCATAAATGAAAGTCAAGAGGGTTGAGGTCAGGAGAGGGTGGAGGCCATGGAATTGGTCCGCCTCTACCAATCCATCGGTCACCGAATCTGTTGTTGAGAAGCGTACGAACACTTCGACTGAAATGTGCAGGAGCTCCATCGTGCATGAACCACATGTTGTGTCGTACTTGTAAAGGTACATGTTCTAGCAGCACAGGTAGAGTATCCCGTATGAAATCATGATAACGTGCTCCATTGAGCGTAGGTGGAAGAACATACTGACGAAACTGAAATAAGCTCTAACATGGAAATTAAGCGTTTCCGGACACATGTCCACATAACATCTTTTCTTTATTTGTGTGTGAGGAATGTTTCCTGAAAGTTTGGCCGTACCTTTTTTGTAGCATATATATACAGGGTGATCAAAAAGTCAGTATAAATTTGAAAACTGAGTAAATCACGGAATAATGTAGATAGAGAGGTACAAATTGTCACACATGCTTGGAATGACATGGGCTTTTATTAGAACCAAAAAAAGACGAAAGTTCAAAAAATATCCGAGAGATGGCGCTTCATTTGATCAGAATAGCAATAATTAACATAACAAAGTAAGACAAAGCAAAGATGATGTTCTTTACAGGAAATGCTCAATATGTCCACCATCATTCCTCAACAATAGCTGTAGTCGAGGAATAATGTTGTGAACAACACTGTAAAGCATGTCCGGAGTTATGGTGAGTCATTGGCGTTGGATGTTGTCTTTCAGCATCCCTAGAGATGTCGGTCGATCACGATGCACTTGCGACTTCAGGTAACCCCAAAGCCAATAATCGCACGGACTGAGGTCTGGGGACCTGGGAGGCCAAGCATGACGAAAGTGGCGGCTGAGCACACGATCAGCACCAAACGACGCGCGCAAGAGATCTGGCGGTCATTTTGTGAACTTTTTTTTTTTTTTTTGTTCTAATATAACCCCATGACATTCCAAGCATGTGTCAATTTTTACCTCTGTATCTACATTATTCCGTGGTTTATTAAGTTTTCAAATTTATACTGACTTTTTGATCACCCTATATATATATATATATATATATATATATATATATATATATATGAATTTGGCCAGCTATGGACCGCATACAACTTACGACTTATGGTGCTTCTTTTTCTTCCATTCTTCCCAGTACTTCTTCATTTTCTCGCCAACTGCTCGTCTCTGCTCATCTGCCCACACTCTCTTGGGTCGAGGTTTTGGCTCATCTTCTTCATAATTTGCGTTTTCTATAAGTAGCCTAAAGTGATTCCTGTCGCGTATTATTTCTTCTGTAACACCTATTTTGTTGGCGTCTTTCTTTACTGCTTCTATCCATCCTATAGTTTTTTCAGCTCACTAACGTAATTAAACATTTTCTTTGTAATCCGTGTTTCTTCCATTCTATTTAAATGTCCATAAAATTTTAGTCGTCTTTTCCTCATTGTATCTGTGATCTTTTCTGTATTTTTGTATAGGTCTTCATTTCTCCTTTTAATCCTCCTATTTTCCTTGTTTTTCTCAGGACCTAGAATTTTTCTTACTATTTTTTCTAGTTCTCTTAATTCATCTTTCTTATTCAATGTTAGGCACTCTGATCCATACATTGCTTATGTCCTAATAACTGAATTATAACGTTTAATCTTCGCTTGTATGGATATTGATTTCTTATTGTAGTAGTTTTGTGTTAATTTATATGAAAATTCTAACTTTTTTATTCTTTCTTTGTTTGTTGTGTTATCCAGTCCATTGGCTTGGATCCACTCCCCCTGGTATTTGAATCTATCAACTCTTTTAATTTTTCCTTACTTTGTTTTCATAAACTTTCCTGTATTATGTTTGTGTTCTATATACTCGGTTTTTTATAGGATATTTTTAGCCCAGTCTTTTCAGCAATCTCGTGTAACAGATCAAGCATAACTGTTGCGTCTGTTCCGTTTTCAGTTATCAACGCCATATCATCCACAAAGGCTAAACATTTCACTTCAAATTTGTTCTTTCTTTGGCCAATGCTTATACCCTTTGTGCCTCTGTTTTTTCATGTGCTTTCCCATGTTTTTACTATTTTATCTAAAACCAAGTTAAATAGAATATACACTCCTGGAAATGGAAAAAAGAACACATTGACACCGGTGTGTCAGACCCACCATACTTGCTCCGAACAATGCGAGAGGGCTGTACAAGCAATGATCACACGCACGGCACAGCGGACACACCAGGAACCGCGGTGTTGGCCGTCGAATGGCGCTAGCTGCGCAGCATTTGTGCACCACCGCCGTCAGTGTCAGCCAGTTTGCCGTTGCATACGGAGCTCCATCGCAGTCTTTAACACTGGTAGCATGCCGCAACAGCGTGGACGTGAACCGTATGTGCAGTTGACGGACTTTGAGCGAGGGCGTATAGTGGGCATGCGGGAGGCCGGGTGGACGTACCGCCGAATTGCTCAACACGTGGGGCGTGAGGTCTCCACAGTACATCGATGTTGTCGCCAGTGGTCGGCGGAAGGTGCACGTGCCCGTCGACCTGGGACCGGACCGCAGCGGCGCACGGATGCACGCCAAGACCGTAGGATCCTACGCAGTGCCGTAGGGGACCGCACCGCCACTTCCCGGCAAATTAGGGACACTGTTGCTCCTGGGGTATCGGCGGGGACCATTCGCAACCGTCTCCATGAAGCTGGGCTACGGTCCCGCACACCGTTAGGCCGTCTTCCGCTCACGTCCCAACATCGTGCAGCCCGCCTCCAGTGGTGTCGCGACAGGCGTGAATGGAGGGACGAATGGAGACGTGTCGTCTTCAGCGATGAGAGTCGCTTCTGCCTTGGTGCCAATGATGGTCGTATGCGTGTTTGGCGCCGTGCAGGTGAGCGCCACAATCAGGACTGCATACGACCGAGGCACACAGGGCCAACACCCGGCATCATGGTGTGGGGAGCGACTTCCTACACTGGCCGTACACCACTGGTGATCGTCGAGGGGACACTGAATAGTGCACGGTACATCCAAACCGTCATCGAACCCATCGTTCTACCATTCCTAGACCGGCAAGGGAACTTGCTGTTCCAACAGGACAATGCACGTCCGCATGTATCCCGTGCCACCCAACGTGCTCTAGAAGGTGTAAGTCAACTACCCTGGCCAGCAAGATCTCCGGATCTGTCCCCCATTGAGCATGTTTGGGACTGGATGAAGCGTCGTCTCACGCGGTCTGCACGTCCAGCACGAACGCTGGTCCAACTGAGGCGCCAGGTGGAAATGGCATGGCAAGCCGTTCCACAGGACTACATCCAGCATCTCTACGATCGTCTCCATGGGAGAATAGCAGCCTGTATTGCTGCGAAAGGTGGATATACACTGTACTAGTGCCGACATTGTGCATGCTCTGTTGCCTGTGTCTATGTGCCTGTGGTTCTGTCAGTGTGATCATGTGATGTATCTGACCCCAGGAATGTGCAGGTTCGAATCCTGCCTCGGGCATGGATGTGTGTGATGTCCTTCGGTTAGTTAGGTTTAAATAGTTCTAAGTTCTAGGGGACTGATGACCACAGATGTTAAGTCCCATAGTGCTCAGAGCCATTTTAAATGTATTTTCAACATGACGGCGCGCCTCCACATTTTACCAACGACGTTACTACACATTTAAATGAACATTTTCCTCAGTAATGGGTTGGTCGTGGTGCTTCATGGATGAAAGACATGGTTTATGAGAACAAAGTCAATAAATTGAGGCATTACTTGCTCGCATTATGACTGCAATAGACGAATTTAAGAACAATGCTGTGGAACTAAAACGAGCAACAAAATCTGTTCATACACATGCAGCTAAATGCACTGAACTCGGTGGAGACATGTTTGAACATTTATGGTGAACGTATTGTGAAACTGTATGTACATTGTACAACTTCCTTAACACGGAGCTTTGTTACATGATTTCATGTGTTCTATGGTAGTAATAAAAGTGGATTATCTGACACATTCATTCAGTTTCAGTTAACGTTATTACCATCATTTTTCCAAAATTAAATTCTCTACAACTTCCGTTGAAAACTTTGTGCAACTGTCTGGAATTTAAAAAACAGTTTGGGCCAAGAAATTAATAAATTAAAAATTTTACGAAATTACGTCTTTGCTTCTCTGGAGATTCTGGAAAACTACTGCAGATACACGACTGGGACATGTTTCATTAGCCTCATCAGATTAATAACAACAAAATAAGTGGATATCTTTCTTTACTTCAACCTCGTACAGTTTTGCGATGGCTTCATATTAGCGAAGTTGCTAAATTTCAGGCAAAATCTTTTATTAGTCGTAACTCCGTAACTAAACATTGGTGGACTTATGTTTATATGAACTTTTTTTAAAGTTTTACATGTAGAATAACACATTAAAATATTTGCATATCTTGGTGAATCAATATATATATCAAATAAACAATGTTTTCAGCCTTCAGTTGCAAGGTAATTTACTCGTTTACCTAGGTTTCGATTCCAGTAATGGAATCTTCTTCAGAACAACAATTAAATTATTTTGTGAGCCAAACACTGGTCATGTCACAGATTAAAAATTAAAACATTAAAGACGCATAATCATAAGATTATTTTAATCTGTGACATGACCAGTGTTTGGCTCACAAAATAATTTAATTGTTGTTCTGAAGAAGATTCCATTACTGGAATCGAAACCTAGGTAAACGAGTAAATTACCTTGCAACTGAAGGCTGAAAACATTGTTTATTTGCTGTACATTTCACAGTTGCTGACACGCTGCAATATGTTAAAGATTGGCAATATATATATGCTTACTTTGATATCAGATTATGCTTGTCAGAAAATAAAAAGCATATATGCGACCAATAGCACGGCCACCATTCATGCATATTCGGCTACACTAAGATCGTCCAATCACCGTGCAAATCTTACAAAAAATTCGAAATGTCTCATGAGTGTATTTTCAGATTTCGGTCTGTAATGTGGCACCCATTAATGCTCGTGATGAGGGATTTAGTAGCTTAAGATCGTCGTATCGCCGCCAAACTATTACAGGAAAATCCGTATATATCCCCATGTTCAAAATTTCGTGTCAAAAGACTCGAAATTGCGACCTGCAGCGTTGGAGCCATTCGTATTTGCAATAGGTGGAATATATTGCTTTGATATCAGATTATGCATGTCAGAAAATAAAAAGCATCTTTACAGTTTGATCGCCGGTTTCAAGCAAACTGCATAGACCCTAATGAAAGAAATAAACGCTGTTAGAATTTTCCTATAAACTCGATTAAGTTACCGTTTTTTAAAAGAAGTTACAACCAGAGTAGATGTGAAGGTGGCAAATGACGACGAGCGTTAATTCAGCCTTCCCTTCCAGCTTGGTTTGAACAATTTTAGGCTCAGCTCTGTTTATGGAACGCGCTGTCTTGGGTTGAGATTGTTACTAACTCGAGTGAATGCGTTGCACGGCGGGCAGTGCTAAGTTACGGTTTGTTTCGCGCTGTTGTGGCCGGCAGGAAAATAGGGCTTCAAGGTCATCTATCCGTCTTACAGCATTGCCAGTTTTTTTTATAGTGATAATTTCAAATGTTCATAAAAATTTAAAAGGGTATTGGACAACTCTATTTTTAGTCTAGAATATGATGGAGTACTTTCCAAAAGAAAATTCTCACTCACTGCTTGGGGAAAAAAAATGAAAACTAACGTTACAAGAAATTTTGGAGGAAAATAAATTTTTACCTCAACCTTTGGTAGTAACAGAATCACTAATGTAATTGGACTGAAAAAAATATATGAACATCCTCAAAGTTTACAGATGCGTATACTGCGTCTTTTATGTCGGAAACATAAAGTATTCTGAGATAAAAAATAAAATATTATAAGAGGTGTGAAGCTGAGCCGACTGCGTAGCGAAAAGTGTAATCGCTGCTGTATTTTCGTTCTGTAGGACTGCGAAGAAACTTCCCGCGAGGAAGTTGTCAAGAAAATCACAAAATTATTTTTGGTAACATTTCAAACATCATGTCATGACATCGTGTCACGTACAGAGGCAAATTATTTTCGCGATATTGCGTGCGCAGCAGCGCACGAGCCGTTGTAGGCCGTCGCCAAGAGCTTTGTTCGGACGGCTCGCTTTAATTTGACCGAGAATATTTTCTACTTCCCGAAAATATTTTACTGGCTGCTAATATTAAAAAATAAACATATCCTTCGTCATTGCATCCATCATTCAAAACGTCAATATACGCTACGCAAAAGTAATTGTAGTTATTTTGAAGCCAATATTTTCACTGAAGTCGAGCAAAATATTTGTTCGAAAGGTTTTGTGAAACCCAAGTTTTATCTAAATTTGCTGTAAGCCTTTTTATTCTCAGCACGCAATACATGCTTGGTACACAAAAACCTCGTTCTTACTACTGCAAAGTCCCTGTCTTGTGTTACTAATTTCGCCCATCATTACAGTTTCTGATTAAAAATCCAAGTGGGAGGAGAAGATATTCCATTGAAGTGACTGGCTAGAATAATCAGTTTTATCACGGACATTATTTTGTATTTCTCTAGCCATCTGATACCATCCTCTGTCATACTAAAGTAATACAATTCTACGTTCTAGCTTTTTGTAAAAGTTGTCAAATATCATAGATTTCTATGCTCTTCTCAGAGAATCAGATTAGGTGCTGGGGCTGTTCTGATGTTACTGCACTGTTTATATGTATAGTCCATACAGAAGCGCCACAACGTTTTGTCATTTTATGAACTGCATTACCCTTACTACGAAACAGCCAACAAATCCTTCTATGGAAAAAGGAGTCACATTTCGAATGTACAAGTAAACCAAATGCAGTAAGATTATATCCGAATATAAAGGCATTTGATACAGGTTTTTAGGAAAAACTGTTGTTAATTAATGCAGAATTGACAGTCTTATTTTAATTGACAGTTACTGTCGAGTAAACTAATCGCCACCACTTGTGACAAATTTATCAGACGTCTACTGTAAGGGAGAAACATTCGCAGTATGTCCTCTATAACTGAAATGAATAGACCAACATTTAAATCAAGTTAGCTTTTTTCATAGACGGCACTTACCTAAACTGAAGGATCTTCTGGCTCCGTGCCTTCAGATTCACTGTCGCTTGTTTCAGCCGCGTGTGTCATCACAGATTCCACCATGGCGTCTCTTAAACCCTGGTTCAAGAAATCAGTTTCTTGCAGTGCTTCTGAATGTTTTACACACCTCTACCAGTCCTGCTGAGTAACATTGTCAAGAGTTTCATGTGTTAGCTTTTGGACATCAGCAAGTCTAAAAGTAGTGTTTCTTTTTGCTACTTCTCGCTTTACTTTGGCCCATGTCAATTCAATGGGATTATACTGGCAGTGATATGGTGGTAGACATACCACTTGGTGTGCCATTTCGTTTGCCAGTTGATCTAATTCGTAAGTCTTTTTGGCACCTACGATTTCTTCCTTACATTCTTTCTCTTAACCACCCCATAATATGTGCCTTGCGCCAATTTGAACGTGGCAGCTTTTCTATCTGAATGGAGTGGTAGTTGGCGTTACCCATCACGATAATTGACCCTTCTTCCAGCGCAGACAATAGTCGAATAAAAAAATGGTTCAAATGGCTCTGAGCACTATGGGAATCAACTGCTGAGGTCATTAGTCCCCTAGAACTTAGAACTAGTTAAGCCTAACTAACCTAAGGACATCACACACATCCATGCCCGAGGCAGGATTCGAACCTGCGACCGTAGCGGTCTCACGGTTCCAGACTGCAGAGCCTAGAACCGCAATAGTCAAATAAACCAATTCTTAAAAACTTCTGGCAAGAACTTTTCCGACCTCGAAAAGTAAGTTTGGCCTCTGGTATGAAGCCTGTAGTTATGAGCCAGCGTGGACGATGATTAATTGGCCATCTCTACCAGTAGGCATGTTTAAACCGCCGTTTCCTTTGGAGTCGTGCCATATATACTTATTGGTGTGGTTCTGTGAAACCCAAGTTTCATCCAAGTACACTACAGATCTGGTGTCTTCAGCAGGCAAGAAGTGCACCGTACACAATAACTTCTCTCTTGCTACTGCAATGTCTCTGCGTTCCATTAAGAATTTCCATCCGTCATTACACTTCTTGAATCATAAACCAAGGGAACGGAGAAGACGAAGAACGGAGGTCTCTGAGTCCGAGTGATTAATTTTTTCACGGAGGTCAGCCTGTACTTTTTTAGCTGTTAGATACTCTCCTCTGTAGTAATATCCAAGTACAGTCCTACGCACGATCTCTTTGTTAAAATCTGCAAAGTCGGTCGATTTCCATTCACTTTTGTATCCCTTTCTTGGAGAATCGAAACACTCATTCATGTCTGGAGATTCTGCCAATGACACAGATTTGCTAATACAGCCTACAGTTGACTTGGAGACACCACATGCTTTAGCACCAAGTTTATGAATTCGCGCAAAAATTAAGTTATTCCTCGCTTCTTCATTGTCGGCCAGATCAGTAAAAAACTTGAGTACATTCGATATGATAATTTTCAATTGTTTATGAATGTCTTTCCACCCTTTACGCACACCGACTGGAGGAGTACTACAAGAAGGCAGTTGCTCCTGCAATGTTGTTCACCACCGAACACATGTCAAAGCACCTTTCTAAAGACAGTAAGACACTGAGATCAGACATGAACACTCAATATAGCACAGTAACACTGAGCTTTGAGCTGCTCTGACCTACCGCACTGCTAACGGGTCCTACATGACAAAAAAGCCGAGAGACGGGCGAATCACAGCCCGCAGCCCCTGTTGAGGCAAGCAGCGGCCGTGACCTTGAGGAACCTACTTTCTTGCTGGCCACTCTAGTTAGGAACTCACTTTGACGAGAATACACTAAATTCTGAGTGTTTCACGAGTCTCTCTTCAAAATTAAAAAAAGGATATTGCAGCCCACAGGACGATATGCATTTATGCTCGTGACGCTTCATTTGGTTATTTGAAGATCCTCCAATGATTTTTAAAATCTATACAGTAAGTTTCGGATGGTTCACAAGTCGATTCTTAAAATTTCAAAACAGAAGACCCAAAATTGTGGTCTGTAGCGAGGTATGCAGTCATGCTCATGAACAGCTATTTGACTACATACGATCGACCAAAGGCTGTCAAAATTTATACTGCAAATTGACTCAGTATTACGGCCTATAGTGCGCTACAAAGTCATAATCTTAAACAGTCATTTGGTTATCTTACGATCGCCTGAGAACACTCAAAACATTTACAGCATGTTTCAAGTTTTTCACAAAAATCTATCTTCAAAATTTTAAGCCGAAAGACAAAAAATTGCGCCCTATGTAATATCCTTTACGCCCGTGACTATACAGCTATGTAATCACCAATTGGGAAGCCACGAAACTCAGGTTGGTTAACTGAACTACATGGTAATCAGTCCTGACACGAAAGTGAGAGTGGCGTTGAAAGTTATCTTAGTTTTTTCGTCCCAACTCGGTTTCGTTTGGTTTGAGCTCTGTTTACTCATACTTTCAACTGGGTTATCTCAATTTGGTGTAAAGCCTATTTGGCCCATCACTAGCAGCTTTTGTACCCATTTACACGTTCCTTAGCGGGTAGCCTTCTTTGGGCGTATGAAGAACAGATGTCCTTTTTTTCTATTAAAATAAAAAGCAGACTATGTGAGGAGTAAGGCTCCACAGTTCCCAGTTTTTCTAATATTATGGTCAATGAAGGGTAGATTTTCCCACGATTTCAAATTAAAGTCATAGGTTGGGTTGTTACCTGTAACCTATCCAGATTCCAGCTTTGTCTACTTATTAGTTACAGAGAAATTTACAGTTCAGCTAATACAAAAAACTGTGCAGTGTGGGTGTTTGACCCACTTAGATAACTGCATAATAACAATACTTGAAATAACCCTTTGTAACATTGTTGCATTGTAGCTAAGTTACCCACACAATATTGAACTGAAATGTTCTGTAAATTTGAACATAATGCTTAAAATACTTGTACAAAAATAGTACTTCCTTCTCCATGAAAAGAGAATTAGCAGGGTAACCTGAAAGAGTTTAATTATTGAGGCTAGTCTATCTAGATACCTAGTAAATAGTGTACTTTGTTAGGTCCTCTGATTCTTTCTTGAAGTCCCAGGCTCCTGTTCTTCTTCTTCGCATACATCTTCACCAAATAATAAGTCCATATCTATATCTGATCTATGGTCATCATATAAGGAGTCAGAATCCGAGTTGAGAATAGTCAACTGGCTTTTGAATCTGTTTTCTTTCTTTTTTTGGCGTTGATGTAACAAAATACAATATTGCAGTGCCTTCAGAAGCACGATTCATTGTTTCTTCGGACAAGCATGCATGTCTGAAGAAACAGGCACAGCGGTGACAACAGCTGCTATGAAATACATGACAAGTATTCGTATTTGTGAATATGGACGGCTTTCAGGTGTATAATGGAAAGATTACAATGGGAATTTGTACCGGACCGGGACTCCTACCTGGGTCCTGCTTATTGTGAGCAGTCACCTTGCCATATTTTTTTGGTAATCTCATTTTGTTCATTATTGTTCGTTGTATTTATTCGGGGTGGACGTCCTATGACACCCGTTGAACTTCATCGTAGATCCATTTACTCAGTTTTTTATTATTTATTACAGAGGGCGACTAACCCTCTGACCGAACATCCTGAGCTACCGTGCTGGCATGCCATTAGGCTATCTAAGCATGACTCACTGTCAGACCCATTTTACAGATGATGATTGTCCATATTTGCAACTGCATGTATGCTTGCCCAAAGGAACATTGCTCTGTGCTTCTGAACAACAAAGGCACTGCAATATCATATTTATCTGCTGACACTGGGCAAGCGACTTTCAATTAAAGATGGCTCCCTGTATGGCAATATGAATGTGCTAATGTAGGCTGTAGATACATGGTTGAAACATGTGACGAAGTAAGCTGGGATAATTTTAATTCCCCTCTAGTTCTGCTATATGCCTCCTTAAATTCGTTTTGTTACTTTTAACTAATTATCATTAACATATGTGAATAAGAGCTGTATTTTCATATAAGAGAAAGGTTGGCCCTCAGTTTTAAAGTAAATAACACCAGATCTAATTTTGTGCTTAGTTTTTATTTATGTAATTGATTTTCTAATTTATGTTGATTATTCCTAGTTAGTATCGTTTGTTATAGGGTGAAATCCGTGATTGTTTTGTAACTTAGATTCTATTGTTAATATACAAACAAGTATAAATTCTATAATAATTGTAAACATTTGTGAGACTAAGTAATAGTAATCTTAAAGTATCTATTCAGCTCTATTCAAAAACATGTTAGTAAAACCAGCCCTTCATGAATTCCAAAGTAATTAACAGTTTTGTCAAAAGTATTGTTTGCGTAACTATATTTGTTAATTTCATGATTTAAGCAAATAATTCGGCCTAACTTTTGTAGTAGAAGTAACTGTTAAAGAGTCTCAATTTTTCGATGTAGTCAGTCAATTAAGTGAGTTAAGTTTTAATTGTAATTTCTGTAAATTTAACTTTAAACAATGTGTAGTTTCAGCACGTATTATTGTTATGATGTATAAGGGCCCGAATTTTGGTCACGAGACAGTCAGTCCACGGCCGAGTTTCAAATGAGTAACCTGTGCTAGTTAGAACAACAACAATGCTTCAATTTAACTGTGGAATAATGTGTTAAACAATTAGGCCGTGTGTGAAAACAGTGTCATTGTCTGCTCCACAAATACCTGATTATTCTTCAAGAACTGTGGACTTTGTGGTTAGGTTTTACTGCTCGTAGATGTTCAAACAAGAAATTATTACCGTATAGCAGTATGTGGAGTTTCGCCTGTTAACTATTGATGAGTCTTATCGAAGGTTACATAGTAGTGCACTGGCAATATGACTGTGTATTATTAGAGAGTTGTGAAAGTGAAATTAAATTACTGTAAAACGTAACTGTGCATATGTTGGCTACATCATTTAAAGTAGTCAGTGTCAGAATCCACAGAACCCATCTTTCAGCCAGTACGTCGACACCGAGGACAACAAACGAAGAAATAAACCAGGAAGAACCGCCACAAACGTATGGAAGTTTGGGTCTGGCCATGAGGCGTGCTCGGACAGCCAATGGCAAAGCGACCGTTTGCAATAAGCGGGAAATTGGGGTTCGAGCCTCAGTGTGACATAAATTTTCGTTGTTGTCATTCCATAATATAGCTAGCTGATGGTTGTCCATATTTGCAACTGTGAATACATTTCACGTAAATCTAGCTTACTACATCGTTTTGTTTCTATAGCACTTTCTTTTCTTTCTTTGGCACGTCTTTCCTTCTCAGTAGCAAAATTTTCTTTTCCCAAGCATTCTTCCTCCATTCGTTATTTATTGGGTGTCGACGTCAGAAGCACAGATTTAATACCTTGCTAAAATGTTTTCCCAGTGTCTGTTGAATGTCATCGTGTGGGGTTACCTTTGAAGAGCTATCGTCACATTGTTGAAGCTGCAGGGATTTTACCAAATATACCAGCGAGATTTGTCTCATTTCGCCATTTTCTGGCAAATTTGCCATGGTTGCTTTTGAGGACCAACTGGGACAATTATCTCCACGCGAAAGTGAAGCTTAAATTTAATAATGTCAACGAGTAATTCATTGGTTCTTCTTTTCAAAACTTAGGCTATACAATATTCGAGTAAAACATCAGAAAAGTTATATGTAGGCAGTAAAAAACAGACTCACATCATTTTCTCACCTCTGAAGCGACCAGTGGGATGAACTTTCAAAGAACAGAAAGTTACAAAAAGACAAACCTGCCACCTGGTAGTCAAGCCCTGAATCGAAGGCAGTCAATTCAAAACCTATGTGTGTGCCTTTCCCCCGGCGAAGCTTTACCCATAGCTACCATAATGCTAAATCTGATGACACAAGTTTATTCCTTACACTTTTGTCTTCAATAAATCATTTTTGTGTCCACTTCGGACGCTCCCTGTAACCGCTGCATCAGGTGGAAGGACCTCTTCTAGCTGAAACACTGGTCATGGCGGGAATCCTGAAGTACTCCTATTGGACCTGTAAGAAAATAATTTTGTATAAGTCATTTTAAATATAATTTCTGTCGTCAAACATAGGATAATTGAAAAATATTCGTTCTAACAAATTATGACGAGTTGAAACAAATGTCATTTTCTTCGCCCACAAAATCGAGACAAAAGTGTGCAACGCAAATAGACTTTTGAAGATATCGCAAAACGGCCTGCACACTGTTAGAGGATTCAATTTAGAATGCCAGCATCAATTTCCGATCGAAATCGTTTGTACCGTTCTCAAGTTATGTTTCCCAGCATTTTGAAAAATACAGTTTCAAGAAAAACGCGTTTAAGGTTTTGGGTAACGTTCTTTGTAGTTATGTTAAACATACCTCTACTCAGCGATCACTGAACTATACAGCATTCCTCCCGGATCCAAAAGAAGGCCCTCCTCGATGTTCTTCGTGGACATGATGGTCCTGCAAGGCTTTTTGTCAGTTTCTGTCATCTGCTACTTGCCTGCTCGATACACTTTTCGTTCACTTCAGTGCTGAACCTGGAACAGGCTGGTCCCATTTCAAGTTTGAGCACTATCATAATTTTCATAATGCCTGTTTGGGCTTCGTTGACATTACATGTCGACTACTTTTTTCCTGCTATGAATGGTTTTAGGTGTCACTTTTTCTCAAATCGCCTTGTGACTCGATAATGGAGTTTTGGGCGAACTTGAGATGGAATACTACACTCATTTTTTTAATTTTTTATTTAGTATGCGTATTCCATGGATCCGTACATGCGAGTGATTCGCCTGGATGTGGAACATGTCAAAACAATTGTACAAATACAATTAATGCTACAGAACAGTAATATACTACAATTATATAGATATTAATAAGTATCACTTTTTCTCATTTACAAGCTGTCATTTAACTAGTACAGCAATTCACACTATAACATTAACACTATAACATTAACATAATATTGTATCGTCCATCTAATAACTAAGAGACTAAATACATCTATTATTAAGGGAGTGCATTACTTCTGGAAAAGAATTCATCTAAGGAGTACAGTGGATGGTCAAGCAGGTATTTTTTTAACGTACCTTTGAACAGCATTTCATTTTCTCTTGTACATTTAAGATAATTAGGCAATGCATTAAAAGTATTTATAGCAGCATACTTTACTCCCTTCTGTACAAGTGATAAATTTTTTAGTTCAACATGTAGGTCATCTTTACCTCTAGTATTGTAGTTATGTTATGAACAATTTGTTTCATACTGAGCATAGTCTTTATTAACTACATTCATCAGAGAGTATATGTACTGATATGTTGTGGTCAGAATACCTAAATGTGTGAAAAGTTTTCTACATGAGGTTCGTGGAGGAACCCCGCAAATGATTCTGACTGCTCTCTTCTGAGCTATGCTCATAAATTAAGGATAATTGCAGAATGTGGTGCCACACAATGTGGCACTACACAAAACTGGCGCTAATAGCATAGGCACATAGGGAACATGCACGACACAGATCTGTAAGTCCACGGTATTCGTGATAAGTTGAGAAAACCGTCCCAAAACACGTGCTACAAAATGCCACTGTTTCCTGCGCATGTACCCCTACATCAGTATGGGATATGATCACCATGCACATGTACACAGGCCACACAACGGTTTGGCATGCTGTGGATCAGGTGGTCGAGCAGCTGCTGGGGTATAGCCTCCCATTCTTGCACCAGTGCCAGTCGGAACTCCTGAAGTGTCCTAGGGGTTTGAATACGTGCATCCCAGACGTGCTCAATGCGGTTTAGGTCTGGAGAACAGGCAGGCCACCCCATTCACCTGATATCTTCTGTTTCAAGGTACTCCTCCATGATGGCAGCTCGGTGGGGCCGTGCATTATCATCCATCAGGAGGAAGGTGGGACCCACTGCACCCCTGAAAAGGTGACCACACTGGTGCAAAATTATGTCCCGATACACCTGACCGGTTACAGTTCCTCTGTCAAAGACATGCAGGGATGTACGTGCACCAATCATAATCCCATACCACACCATCGAACCACGACCTCCATACAGGTCCTTTTCAAGGACATTAAGGGGTTGGTATCTTCCTGGTTTACACCAGATGAAAATCCAGTGAGAATCACTGTTCAGACTATACCGGGACTCGTCCGTGAACATAACCTGGGACCACTGTTCCAATGACCATGTACTGTGTTCTTGACACCAGGCTTTACGGGCTCTCCTGTGACCAGGGGTCAGTGGGATGCATCTTGCTGGTCTCCGGACGAATAAACAATGTCTGTTCAGTCGTCTTTAGACTGTGTGTCTGGAGACAACTGTTCCAGTGGCTGCGATAAGGTCCCAAGGAGGGCTACCTGCAGTACTCCATGGCCGTCTGCGGGCACTGATGGTGAGATGTTGGTCTTCTTGTGGTGTTGTACACTGTGGACGCCCCGTATTGTAGCGCCTGGTCACATTAACTGTCTGCTGGAATCGTTGCCATAACCTTGAGATCACACTTTGTGGCACACGGAGGGCCCGTGCTTCGACCTGCTGTGTTTGACCAGCGTCCTGTCGCCGTAGTATTCTACCCCTCATAACCTCATCAATATGTGTTCTTTGGGCCACACAGTCATCATTAGCACGTCTGAAAACGTCTGCACACTTACTCACTGCACTGTACTCTGACATGCACCAACACACCTCTGCGTATATGGACTGCTGCCAGCGCCACCGTGAGACCACCACAGGTCAAATGCTCCGCACGGTCGTACCCCAAGGTGATTTAAACTCCGCCCAACACAGCGTTGTTTCACCATGTATCAGCATTACCCCTAATTTATGAGCGTGAGTGTATAATAGAGTATATGTCCCAGAGAACATATTAAGCCGAAAAAATCGATGTTTTGAAATTTTCAAGGTGGACTACTCCTTAAAGTGGCTAATAGAGCACATGCTAAAGAGAATGGAAAAAAAGTCGCATATGGTTAGATGAACCACAAAGCGCTCATCAGTACGGCAAAGACAGAGTGCAGAATATCATGGCGTTGAGTTCTAAAAAGGAAATCAGCAGTTCTTGCTTTTTCTGTGGGCACTGCATCATATACTGTAGCAGTGAACAAGACAAAATAAGAAAATAGTCATTATGAGTGAAAAAATGGATGAGCAGGAGAGATAAGAGGGAAAGTTGGACATTTCTTCGAAAACAACTTCTTTTAGAACACAAATACTCATTTCGAAATTAACTGAGGACCGATGAGGATAACTGGAGGTTTCTACTGGACCATGTACAACAAAAATTAACGAAGCAGGACACTGTGATGAGAAAAACCAATTACTTCTTTTGAAGAAGGGAGAAAAGAAGATTAGGTTTAAATGTCTTGTCAACATTGAGGTCATTAGTAATGGAGCACATGCTCGGATTTTTTCAGTGATGGGGAAGGGAATCGGCTGTGCCCTTTCAAAGGAACCACCCTGGCATTTGCCTTTCGTGATTTTCGTGAAATTTAGAAAAACCTAAATCTGGATGTCGGATGCAGGCTTTTGGATATGAGTGCAGCGTGCTAATCACTGTGCCACCGTGCTCGGTACACTTTTTCCGAGATAGTATCTGCTGCTCTAAGCCACTGGTGAATCAAAGGCTGTCAAAAAACTGTCCTTTTGGTGGTTAAATATGCTCACTGCGAGAACAGTTTCCCTTTGAGGTCTCAATGATGTGTCTTCCCCAGTGGCACGGTACTGTGAATGCAGAGTTTTTATTTTTAATTTCCTTCACTGTTATCTGCTGAGTACCCTCTTTTTAACAGCTTTTACCATACAGCATATTTCATTTAATGTTGTATCACATTGATTCCTGTTGTGATAGTCTTTACTAATGTTGTCAAAAAGACATGGCTTCAACTCATATTGTTCAACTGCAACACTCAAGTGCTCTTTGCACCAAGTTGTCATATTATATGTTGTATAGCTAGAGAAGGCCGAAATGCACGCGTTAAACGCAAGCAGGCGGGCGTGAGGTCTGAAACAGGATACGTAATGAATGCTATAAAGAAAAGTACGTAGCTTCTGGAATACTTAACTTTAATCCACATTTGTAGAACATTGCTCTTGATGATACAGAAGTATTATAGCAATTGAATACGGCGCCTTGCTGGGTCGTAGCAACTGTAGCTGAAGGCTATGCTAACTATCGTCTCGGCAAATGAGAGCGTAATTCTCAGTGAACCATGGCTAGCTACGTCGGCTGTACAACTGGGGTCGAGTGCTAGTACGTCTCTCTAGACCTGCCGTGTGGTGGCGCTCGGTCTGCAATTACTGACAGTGGCGACACGCGGGTCCGTCGTATACTAGCGGACCGCGGCCGATTTAAAAGCTACCACCTAGCAAGTGTGGTGTCTGGCGGTGACACCACATTATACCTCTTTATTTTGAAAATTGATTACCCAGAGCATTGCATTGAAGTGCACAGCTGCAGACATCTTCACTGCTTGAAGGCACACACGTGAGTGAAAACTTTGGCTTCTATCACCAACATTCACATAACATCATATGCACTTCCCTGCACAGGTATAGATTTGCTCTCAGTTCCATGCAACATGCATCAGCAAGGTGTGGGTAGTCTGCCTAACTCCGCAGACTGTTGCAGTAAAAGACATGCCTAAACACACACTTACAAGTACATCCTGGTCAAACAGGAAGCGAGCACCCGCACTAAATGACTGGAATCAAACAACTATTAATTTATTCCATATATTCATAAATAAATGCATACTTCTGTAATACATACCACCACATGAATATTACTGTGTAAATTATAGCTCAACTGACACAATAATATATGCAGAAATTAGGCCTGTACGCTAGGGTTGCCAAAAATCTGACATGTTCAGTGTTTTAGCGATGAAGTACAGAATGTACAACTACGGCCCTTTCCAAGCAGATGATGTACACGCAAGTGATAAGCGTGAGGAGGAATAAGGAGACACATACACCATAAGGATATGTTAACCAGTGCTGGTCTTAGGTCTGTGTCCTACAATTTTCTTCAGCAGCAGAAAGAACCTAGCACACAATGTGGATACCAGCACGCTATTCATCTACTGGGATTTGGGAGCCTGCCTAAAAACCCCATCCAGACTGGCCGGCACGCCAATCCTCCTCGTTAATCCTCCAGGTGAATTTGATAAGGAGCCAGTCGCATTCCCTCAGTGGCTGTCTGTGCAGGTTGTGAAGTATAAACAAAATGACCAGAGATTTTCATCCCAGAAGAATAGGTAATTATTTATTTTGTTTAATATACTTTTGTTTATTTTGATATATGATTCTGTTAGGAAGAAGAAAGATTTCTTTTCTTCTTAAAAGCAGCTTTTGCCTGGTGGATTCAGTTTGCAATATCCTTCCTTGACCTTCTGTCTGATGTAACTTTACGCCCTAGGTTTTGACATTCTCTAGTTCCTCATTGTTAAATGAGCATTGGGCAACAGTGTTTTGTCTGCTCACCACTAAGATTTTTGTTTTACCTTCATTAATTTTCATATTCACTTCTAATTGTTCAGCATATTCAGTTAACCCTGTAATATTATCAGAAACTCTCAGCAGTCTATTTTCTTACCATTAATTTTAATTCCTCCTATTGCTCTTTCGGCTACTGTGGACACCAGCACCAACACAAACATAGGAGGAGGGAAGTTGCGATGGTCGGCAGCAGGAATCCAAAATCATATGTACAAAACACTTACTAATTAGAAGGACACTTTATTTCTAGAAAGAAAGTAAGTATAACTTCTCTTTATGAAGTGGCTACCTGTGCCTTCTACTTGCAAGTACTTTAGTCTCTATTACTAATTACAGAATACAGGCTAAGTAAAGTCTTTCTAATACTCTGTGCTGATGCTCTCAAAGCCTGAGACCAAACTGGGCTGACCACTGATGGTTGGCTTCTTAAATTAGTGTTGACAGCAGGCACTGAGCTCTGTCTTCCTGGAGGTGTGGTGTTGCCCACTCTTTCCATTGGCATGAGGGTCAACACCTTCTTGGTGCTGTTTCATGGCACTGTACCAGTTGGTAAGCAGTCGATGCTTTAGGACTGCACATCTATAGCTCCTAATTTCTCTCTAGCTTCAACTATTTCCCTCTGAATGTATCCTTTGAACAAGACAGGAGACAGTGAACAGTGCTGTCGTACATCCCACTTAATTGTGGCTTCTTCTTAATGTTCTCCACAGCTTACACAGCCAGTTTTTCTCTATACAGTCTCTGCATTACTCTTCTGTCCTCATACTTTATACCACTCTCTCACAGCATCTTACAAAGTTGTCACCACTCAACCCTGTTAAACACTTTTTCTAAGTCAATGAAGGCAATATATTTTTGTCTTGACCCTTCTTTAGCCTTTTCTCAAGAATTAATTGTAAGCTGAGTATTGCTTCTCGTGTGTCTACACCTCTTCTAAAGTCAAACTGGTCATCCATGATCAGTGCATCTACCTTGCCTTCTATCTGCCTCAGAAAGCATAATTTAATACAATTCTCGAATCTGTAATTCTTTTCCCATTTACAAATTTTGCCTAGACAATTAGCGTTGTGCAGCTTCAGATAGTCAAGATTTTAGGTAAAATAAGTTTGTGTAATGTTTCAAATTGTTTACAACACATATGAAAAAAACTGAAGAAATGGCCTTCACATGGCCACAATTCTTTTTAAAGATGGTGAAATTCGCAACATTTGTCTAGTTTACTATTAATATGATGTAACCACTTTCTTCACTTCCTTGAAGCCAGTGCAAATAAAAGCAAAAGTTGATAGTTATCAGAACTACTTGCTACTCAATTTTACTGCACCGTAGGTGACACCCACAATGAGTGCCATTCTGCAGTACATTTGTCTACCATGGTCGACTGCGATGGGCAGCCCCTTCTCTGAACAAGCCTTTAGCTGTTGACTATTTAACACTTTTCTGATTGTCATAGGAAAACTGGATAGGAGCAGAAATGGCGAGCAAACAAGTAAATACTGTAAACAAAAGCTTTACTTAACTTGTAGTTTTCTCCAAGACTCGTTACAAATAGTGCAGCAAGAAAAAGAGCCCAGTTAATACAATAGCAACATGGATGAGGCTCTCTCAACTGGACACAAAAGAAGGCGTTGAAACTCTGACTAGACAGTGTCTGCATAGCATCGTCTAGTGAAGAGGCTCCAAGTGTGAGTTGGCTAACTGACTGCTGCTGGTTGTCCTACAAAGTGGTGGCACGTGGAGCTCATAGTCCAGTGCCGCCGGAGGCGTGTCGCAGCAGGTGTGCACCGTTGGGCCCACCGTATCCCGCATAACTGCTATTGGTGTCTGGCGGAAACTTACAACTCCATTGCCAACTCTGAGATGCCCATAGGATGATATCAGTACATGATACCACAGAAATGACAGAAGTAGTGCTGGTCCTCCAACAGTTTTTCTACAGACTTCAATTTAGTTATGTAACTGACTTCACCTAGTTGAATCACAAGTGTGAAGTCTTCAAGTAAGATTCCATTAGCAGTTCTTGATACATTTGCATACAACTCTTTTCAGACATTTTTAAGGTTTTATGCTTCTGATGGCTTTCAAATGAGGAGAACAAAAACATGCTTAAAATCTGCTGCTGTATTTTGGTTGCACTGGAATAGAACACCCAGTTTCGTAATAGTAATTCAGTATACAAACTACTTGGTGTATAATAAGAAACAAGTGGAATTTGTTTTCTGTTTCTCGATATGGAAAGACATGTTATTTGCAGGTATGTTTAAACTAATAGCAATATAATTATATTTTGCATGGAGAGAAGGAAAAGATCACTCTAGTGACAGGCTAAAATTATGTTAGCAATTTTTTAGTGGTGGTGGTGTTTATGGTATATATGGGGCTCTCAATTTCAATCTCATCAGTACAACCAGAGTGGCACCTGTTTGATTGGACACCACTGGGAATTTGACATGTAGGAGCACAATATTTGTAAGTTGATTGCTAGTCTACTTAATGTCAACTGACCACTGAAAATTAATCTGAGTAACCTCATATAAAATAATTATGTCTACAACTTTTACAGTGTTAAAAGAAAGATATTTTTCTATTAACTTTTATGGTGCAGGCTCCTTTATGGTTCCTAGATAGCCAGTACGGAAATGCCGCCCTAGTGATAACAGAACGTTAAACATCCAAACGTCTATGTAGCAGCTGTGAGTGAGAAACAGCAAGTTCAAATGGATGGGACCTAAACACCGTGTGGGCATTTCCTCCAGAGCATAATGTTTTTTCACTATCTTCTTTAATTTTTTCCTTTCATGATTTGTTTTTAGATATCTCTCATACTTGCTACATCATATTATGGTTTAGAAATGAAATTAGCTTACATGTGTTGTATGTTCTGTACAATAATATATCCTTTTCATAATTACATCTAGCACTCAAGTATGTCCAACGATCCACACATTTGTTTTTTGTCCCTCAAATAGTTTCCAGCATTATGTGTCAGTAAGCAGAATGATATTATGATACCTTTCCACTAAGCGTCGTGTTCACAGATCTCCTTCGAAATATCATGTATTATTTCCTTCTTCTTTTTCTGCCTTCCTTATGAAAGGTTCCAGCTTTCCAGCGGTCTTCCCAGTGGTTGTAATTCAACATGTTGCTACTCATATGCCAACTTCAGGATTGTGGGATCAAAAAAGAAAAGAAAAGAAAGCCTTCCTCAAGTTGAGCATGTGCCTTCTGTGCATTCTTATACACATGTATGCTGTCCTCAATAGATCCAATTTATGAAGGATGTGTCCTGCTGGGAGGTAACAGATCTGACGAATTTTTTCGGCCCACAGAGGCAGCTGGTGCGCGTCAACAGGACTTTCAACGCTTTCCTGATGCCAGAGCTGCCCCAGATCCGAGCGCAACCAGTGCGTCTTTCCATGGTGCGGCATCTGGAACTCGACGATGACTTCAAGGAGTACTGGGCCTACTACCTGCTCAAGGGTTCCTCCATCACCGTTTCCACCTGTGCCAGGTGGGCCCCTCAATCTACAACTTTCACCCAGTCCTCCAGCTAGATATGTGATTGGTGGTCATCAAGTTTTAATTATCATCTTGGAAAAATAATGTTACATAGTTAATTTTTTGTTTGTTTACAGGTTTATATTTGCAGCCCTGCTACCCCTCAGAATTCTCATGTCACAGTATTGTGGCGCGCCATTAGAGGAGCAAGAACAAAATGCCACATACCATTGATAGAATCGAGTTTTTTATGATAATTCGTTATTGGTGGTGGTGAAAACATTGCAGCTGTGTCAGGCATGTCTGGGCAGCTAAAGAAGTCATCCAAATTGGTCTCACACAGCTGCAACATTTCCCCCACTGCCAATAACAAAAAACCATACAATACTTGACTTTATTAATAGTCTGTGCCATTCTGTTTTGGCTCCTCTAGAGGCATGCCATGATACTGTGATGTGAGGATTTCAAGGTTATCAGGACTGCAAATACATACCTGTAAACAAGCAGAAAATTAAGCATATAACTTCAATTTTTGAGGTGATACTTAAAACTTTATGACTATGCTGTGTGTACTCCACAAGCCACGTGTGTGTTGGAGGGAATTCTGGTACCGCTAGGTATCTTTCAGCCTTTCCCTGTTCCATTCAGGAGTAGCATGTGGGATGAAGGACTATCAGTAATGCTTCATCTGAACTCTTATTACTCAAATTTTCCTGAAGTTGTCATTTAAAGACCTAAGTTGGAGGAAGTGATACATTGCCTGACTCTTTCTGGACTGTAAGCTCTTGCAGTTTCAACAGTAAATCTCACTGTGATGCCCAGTGCCTCTCTTGTGTCTGCCACTGGAATTTATGAGGATCTCTGTAATGCTCATGTGCTAACTAAATGATCCAGGGATGAGACTTGCTTCTCTCTGTTTGAGCTTCTGTCTTCTCCATTAATCCAACCTGTTTAGGCTTTCAAACTGACAAGCAGTAGTCAAGAACCAGTAGAAAATTTTTTTGCTAGCCACTTGTTTCTTAGATGGATTACATTTTCTTAAGATTTCTATGACTCTCAGCCTGACCCTATTTTTCCTATAATTTGCTTCTGTTGGTGTATTTAAAGTGGGGGAGGGGAGCTTCTCAGCTTAAGCCCAGTCCCCCACCAGTCCCCTCCCACCCCACCCTCTTCCCCCTGAAATGTGAAATTATAAACATGTATTTCTTACTTATCTGCACACAATATTTTAATACTATGGGTAGAAAACAAGGGTTAAAAATATGTCTCTTGATTGTATGAAGAAGCGGGTTGTATGCTGCTAGAGTGTGTCAATAACAGACTGTTTCCGAATGAATCACTACACAAAAGAGGCTCACCGATAGCTGATGTGGTTGTATGTTGTGATTGGTTAGTAGTAAATAGAGTTTTTACAACCATGAAAGATTATTTATTTAAACAACATGCTCCATTATATAGTAACATTACATATTTTCAGTTTTCTTTTAGTTACACACCAATTTAACATCAGTGGTGAATTAAATGCAAAGTTTATGAGCCCACTCTCATCATATTACAGTACCCGTAAATGAACGTCAATGAATACAGAAACAATGCACTTTATAGAGAAGGTGGACACTTTCTCAGACCAGGCCAGGAAATATTCTAGTTTGTTTTGTACATGATTCTCTGCATTACAAGCAAACAAATGCAGAATAACATACTGCTAAGGGAGGGGGATAAGGTAATAAATGATCCACAACACTTAGCAAACTATGCAAATGAGCATTTTTTCAAGTATTGCAGAGAACAGCAAAAATTCCCCAAAACAAATATAACACCTGTAAATAATGTTGCACTAAATACAATGATGTTACTTCCAACCACAGAGAATGAAGTCAATAAAACTGTTCAAAAACTAAAAAATAAAATGTCAGTAGGCTTAGATGAGGCACCAATGTGTTTACTAAAACAATGCTTAGGGATTTAACAAGGCCCCCTTAACAAATATAATAAATGAATCCTTCACACCAGGGACATTTCCAGAGCAGTTAAAACAGGCAAGAGTTGTACCTTTACTTAAGAAAGGTAATGCAGAAGACGTAGAAAATTACCAGCCCATTTCCATGCTGTCAGCATTCTCAAAAATAATAGAAGAAATTATGAAAGACAGACTAATGAATTACCTGAATAAATACAATCTTTTAAACGCATCACAGTCTGGTTTCCAAAGTGGCAAAAATACGGAGTCAGCCATAATAGAATTCACAGAAGTTGTACTTGATGCTCTTGATAAAGATGAGTGTGTCACAGGCATATTTTTGGATCTTTATAAGGCGTTTGATACATTCGACCACAAGATTCCATTAAATAAATTAGAAGCATTAGGAATAAGAGCAGTAGCTAATGACTGGTTTTGATCATACCTAAGAGATAGGGTACAAAGAGTAGAGATAACACATACTTCAAATAGATCTAAACATTTCGTAAAACACTTATTAGAATCAAAATACATTACTATAGGGATTCTGCAAGGTAGCATATTAGGACCAGTACTGTTCCTGATATACATCAATTACTTTCCCAGCAGTGTTACTCATGGTGAAAAAATTCTCTTCACTGATGACAGCAATATTATAGTCACTGAGAAAACATGAGAACTCCTTGCCGAGAAAGCAAATGAAACTCTCAAGGAAGTTTATGATTGGTCAATAAGCAATAAAGTGACATTGAACATAAAGAAAACTAATTCCATGAATTTCAGTTTGAAGAGGAAAAATGACAATGTTAAATTAAATGTAGATGGCACCTCTACAGACTGTGTAATAAATGCAAAATTTGTAGGAATGAATATTGATTCTCAGTTGAAGTGGTATGTACACACAAAGGTACTTACAAACAGAATGTCATTAGCATGTTATGCCCTTAGAATCCTATCATCAGTGTGTAACATGCAGTGTCTTTTAGTTACATATTATTCATATGTACACTCAGTTCTTAGCTATGACATTCTTTTTTGGGGAACAAATGCACAAAGTATAAACACAATTTTCAAACTCCAGGAAAGAGCCATAAGAATAATAACAAAAAATATTAGTCAAGCTCATTGTAAAGATCTGTTCCAAACACTGGGGATTCTAACTGCTCCATGTGAATACATTTACCAGTCAGTTGTACAAATCAAAAATAACATTGGTAATTACTGCACAAAATGCTCTGTCCATGACCATGCAACAAGAGATAGACTCAACTTACATTTACCAAGAAAAAATTAACATGAAACTCAAAACAGCATTTTCTACAAAAAATTACCAAAAGAGATTAAAGAAACTGCAAAAATACACTTATTTAAAAAGGCAGCTAAAAAGTACCTGTTATGCAATACATTTTATACATTGAAGGGTTACTTATATAAAAGAGAGTAAGGATTTGATAAAAAATATTATACAAATAAATAATAATAATGATGATGATTATAGAACATCCAACATTCCACACAACACATTCACTTTATGTTTTTTCCCCTTCTTTTTTCCTTTCTACCCCCAAGCTATGCATAGCACACTACTAACACCTCTTCCTCTTTATGAGCCCAATACTTCACTCATTATGGAGGGATGCTGACTCAGTTTTTCAAGAGACCAAATGGGAAATTGCGGTACAGAAAACGGCCCAGAGATCACCAGTGTGTGTGTGTGTGTGTGTGTGTGTGTGTGTGTGTGTGTGTGTGTAGTGAGTGAAATGTTGCGAAACAATGTGTGTATAGTGTGTGCAGTGACTGATAGTGAGATATGAGTGAACAGTGTGGCATTACATTATTTAATAATTTATTTATAGGTCTCTAACTAGAAGTCTGTAAATATATGTGTGTATCAATTAGCTTATTTTAAATTGATCTAAACTTGTAAATTCTTTGACATGTTCTATATCCTTGTAAAAAGAGATCTACAGATGAATAAAGCTACTATTACTACTACTAAAGGTTTTAAATTGTTGATATGAGAGTGTTGCAGTAACCAGTGTTATTGAAGGTAATATAGTGAAATCTTGATTTTGAGAGCTAAGACAATGCATCACAAAACAAAGTGCAAACATTTTGAACTACTTCCCTAAAACATCATGACTAGAAGACACTCTGTCCTCTCTGGCTGGGAGAATGGATGATCCACCACAGTTGCCACTGCTGCTGTTTTCAAACAATAGAAGAATTGTTGCTCATTCACAATCCTCTTTGTTAGTCCTCAACCAAAACCAACATCTTTCATTGACACATCGAGCTTTGACAATCCACCAGCAGACAGTAAGTAACATAATTGACATGTGGAATAATCGGGTCTACTGCCGGATGTTTGTGTCGCTCTGGCACAATATTTCGGCCACATAACTAGTTGCCTTCTTCGGGTGCTACCTGAGACTGACAGGTAGCACCTGAAGAAGCCAACTAGTTATGTGGCCGAAATATTGTGCCAGAGCAACACAAACATCCGGCAGTAGACCCGATTATTCCACATGTCAAGATCTCGCCGGGAAAGTTATGTAACATAATTGCTTGTAAGCCATCTAATAATGAAAAAGTTGATGACCACATGAAGCTACAATATTTCTAAAACCTATTTGTGCCCAACACAACTTAAAAATTTCCCCTTACTTTCCAAAAGTGGTCAATATTGTAAGTTCAACCTAGATTAGCTGGAGAAATATGTTGGTTAGAATACTCTTCTAAAGAGGATGGTGCCTTCTGTAAGTATTGTGCACTTTTCTCTAAGACAAGTTAGAGTAAAGGTAGTCATCAAAATGTTGCAGACCTGGTACTAATTGTGCAAAATAAGTTGACACTTGGTGCAGTGGCTGATGGAAGCAACAGTAAACGCATTTCCTATTTACAGTTGCTCTTATCAGTCACTGCGTCATGTATCGTCTTAGTTTACACACATAATAACCTCCAAGTTTTTGAAGTGGAAACCCTCTCTTAAACATTTCAACATCCTCGTAAGCTACACTTACTGTAACGCTGCTGTAACCAATTGTGACAGTTTTGTTCACGTCATGATGAACAAGACGAAAGATATAAAACATTGTCTGTACAAAGGCTTGGTGGATCAAGTGAAAAAAATAGAAAACACATAATCCCTGACACTGAGGCAGTGATTCTCTGTGTCCATCTGGAGATTGTATTAAGAGGACATAAGAACTTAAGACTTATTGAAGTTTACAAACAAAGTGACAAAAACATGCTTAACTTTCACATCATTCTAAAATATCGTGCCATATGCAGAAAAAACCTATGAGCAAGTTTGGAAGGAACTGGTAAATGCAAAAAGTACATGAGTGTCCCAGTCCAAAATCGTATCATCAGTTGCATCAATAACCAACTCCTGAGTGGGGTTGCTCAGGACTGCATTTATTATGCCAAAGGTTTCATGATTCTTGCAGACGAAACTTCTGATATTGTGGGAATAGTGTTTGATGTGACGCAAAAGATTAGCTGGATCTATAATTGAAAACTTGGTAAAATTTGGTCTTGATGTGTGATTTTTGTGAGGACAGGGCTATGATGGTGTAGCATGGCTGTCACAAAAGCCCATGGGGCTCATGCGCTCATACAACAAGACTGCCCTTTAACTGTATATTCTCATTGTGCAGCTCATAATTTCAATTTGGTAGTCACCAACACATTCTATATTCCACTTATCGGGAATTCAGTAGGAACACTGGAAATGGTAGGTAATTTCTTTAGGCCACCAAAATGTATACAAATATTAAATGATGCCCTTGAATCATTAACTGATGTTTGAGTCAGAAGCCTGAAACATACCACTCTCACTAGATTAACTCAGCATCTTCGCAGCATGCAAGACTTCAAGGAAATATATGATGGTGTTTCAACTTTGGGAAGATTCAAGAACTTGTCAACAAGATGACATCCCATGATGCCATGAATCTCTTAGCAGCCATCAGCATGGGAGATTATATCATCTACTTGGTTATAGTTTCTGAACTGTTTGCACTGGGTGAGTCCACCTGTTGGCAACTTCAGCTCCAAGATGCTGATTTTGCAGAGTTAATCAACATAGCCAAGGATTCTCAAAAGGGAACTGTTGGCAGTGAGAGAAAATGTGGATACTTTCAGCCAGCTTTTCTTAGGTGCCAAGCAATTAGCTTCTGCCAGTGGCATTGAAATCAAGCAACCAAGTATTACTGCCAAGCAAGAACAGCATGCAAATCAGGATACCAGTGATGATATTCAGGGTTAGTATAAAGTGTATGTCTTCATATCCTCTCTGGATGACTTTGTTGTTCACTTCCAGATTGGTTCTTGACACATTATGAACTTTTTAGCAGTTTTAATTGGCTTCTACCACAAAAACTGAAGACATAGGTATTATTGACGGAGTTACAGAACCCCTTTCATTTTATGCTACAGATCCATTAGTTGCTGATTTAAAAATGACAACAGCTGAGTTAAAACTCTTTGATCAACATCTGAGTCAACTTGAGCAGTTGCCTCACACTGCAATGGAAGCTTTGTCTGTCTGTGTCTGTCAGTTGTATCTTAATGTGCTTCAGTTTCTACAACTCTTGACAACTCTACCACTGACAATGGCCATGAATGCATGCAGTTTCTTCACCCTTAAGAGAATCAAGGCATACCTTAAGGAATACAACTAGTGAGGCATGTCTGAATGGGCTTGCATGATGACAGTTCACCATGATTGATGTCCAAAGTGTGATAAGTGGTACTGAAAAACAAAGAGACTGCTGTCTTCCTTTAGTGTTTTAAATTTCTAGTGAATAATTTAATTGTGTTTTGTTCTACTTATGTGTATTTAACTATCAGACAAAAGCAGATTTAGTACCCTTCAAAGTAAGTTAACACAGGCCTGGACTAAAACAAATGAAATTAATCGAATCGGTGTGGAAAATTTTCTTAGCAATTGGATTATGTTTGATTAAAATTACTCAAACTTCATAACCCTGTAATTTGGTTTCATGATGTAATTCATAACTTCAATAAATCATTTTGGTAATGTAATTAGTGTTATAATTAAACAAATATAAGCCAATGATACACTTTATTCTTATAATTTTGGACATTTAATTGGTATGTATAAATAAAATTAATTTTCAATTTAAGCTTTGTAAAGTTGAATGCATAGATTCCCTCCCCAAAACAAAACTGTAAATACACCACTGATTAGCTTTATGTGGTGTCTCCATTTTAGGTCACTCCGGTTAGTTCCTGTTATGTATTTTATGGTAGTTACTGTTTGCAATGATTTGTCACCAATAAAATGAATGCCTTCTGTGAGGGTCAAACCCTGGTTCACAGTACTGGGCTTAGGTGACCACTGTGGGTAGGGCATTATATGAGCCTTTACTCAGCTGTTCTTAAATTTACTGTGTAGACCATGTCAGTTTCACCACACAGGTGTGTCACATAATTTGTTTTGATTTTTATTCATGTACTATCATTTCACAAGCAAATAGTCACATCATAAGGCACCTAACTTGTCCAAAAACTCAAATTCCATAAGTACCAGGAGCTATATGTATCACCCAATCCTTTTTCTTCACAGCTCTTCCTTCTCCTTTCAACCCTTTTACGAGAAAGAGGAGCCACCAGCTCTGATAGCTTGCAAATTTCAATATCTTTGTATGTGTTTGTTCCTGCCACTGCTTGGTAAGTAAATTTTTTATCTGTCAAATTACATTATATTTTCAAAAATTGATTATTTTTGTTGATAAGTTAGTTTGTTACATATTCTGTAGATCATTTGAATAATTCTTTTATAATGTGTTCATTAATGTTAACACTAATCATGTACACATATACTGTAAAATGACTCATTCCACATCATTTTGATAAAGGAATCATTCATATGATTAATGGAACATTTAACTAACTGACTGAATGACTGAGCAGATGTGCAACAAGTCAGTTTATATCTTATGTTATTGGGCACATCATCAACAATTTTTCTTCCTGCACATTAAACTACTTTCTGAGGCATTGACAGTTTTATAAACGGGTGATGAAGGTCAGTTTTTCCTTTAGTTTTGTAAGTATGGATATCACTGTTCTTCACAAATTGTGATGGGTTATTTATGACAAATTTCATTAGCAGTATTATGCTTGTCTAGTTAAAATGCCTAAATCCTTGAAGAGGATAGGTGAAACCCAATATTATTCTTACTGATCACTTTTCTGCAATCAGTACTTCCTCTAAAAAGAAGTAAAGTTAGTTAAAAGTGGTGAGTTACCTCAGAAAATTATTTCATAAGACATTATTAAGTAAGCATCCATCTAGAACAGGATGATGCCATAAGGAAACCAGTAAAATTGTTGAAGTCAGCCTGCTGCAGTTATTCAGTTATTTGAATGAATTATAATTGCTCTCTCTGCCTGTGACATATAATGTGACAGTTTGCAAACATCAAACACCTGTCAATAGAAAAGAGGCAATACACTGACAATTTACACAAATGGCAACTCTCTTTAAATGCAGATAATGCAAGGTAATACCCATAACAAAGGGAAAGAATGCATTGGAATTTTGTCAATCAGGTACACATTATTCATTAGGGACATATTTGAAGGCTATAACATTTGATACCATGTGTTAATATCTTTTCCATCTATATGTTTCATTATTCTTTGTATCACCATAGGACAAATGCAGGCGAAATTTCAGTTATTTCTGTTACCCCCTCTGCTGCGCTGCAGTTGTCAAAAAATAGCATATTTTACATTTAAACATTGGAAAATCCAAATGGAATAACAACAATATTATGAAAAGGATAGTTGCTACTCACCTTATTGCAAAGATGCTGAGTCTCAGATAGCCACAACAAAAAGGCTGACAAACCAATCTTTTGGTCAAACAGGCCTTCATCAGAATAGACAACACCAGACTGCAAGCAGCAGCACATGATGGAAGAAGCAACTGGATGGTGGGAGTAAGGAGGAGGCTGCAGGGAGGGAGGGGAGAGATAGCAGGGTAGGGGTGGGGGACAGTAAAGTGCTGCTTGTGGTAGCATATGAGGACAAGATGGGAAGATGGTAGGGCAGATAGCTGCAGTTGGGAAGTTAGATAGAGGGCGAGGGGGGGGGGGGCAGCAGAAAAGGAGAGAAGTAAAAAGACTGTGGGTGTGTTAGTGGAATAGATGGCTGTGTGGTGCTAGAATGGGAACAGGGAAGGGGACAGGTGGGTAAGAAGATTGACTAATGAAGGTTGAGGCCAGATAGAGGGCGAGGGGGGGGGGGGGGGGGGAGCAGCAGAAAAGGAGAGAAGTAAAAAGACTGTGGGTGTGTTAGTGGAATAGATGGCTGTGTGGTGCTAGAATGGGAACAGGGAAGGGGACAGGTGGGTAAGAAGATTGACTAATGAAGGTTGAGGCCAGGAGGGTTAAGGAAACATAGGATATATTGCAGGGACAGTTCCCATCTGCACAATTCGGAAAAACTTGTGTTGGTGGGAAGGATCCAGATGGCACAGGCTGCGAAGCAGTCACTGAAATTATAAGGTGGTGCAGCTGTTGCTTGGTCTGAGTTTATTGGCAGTCATTCATGCGGACAGACAGTTTGTTGGTTAATGCCCATGTAGAATGCAGCACAGTGGTTGCAGCTTAGCTTGTAGATCATGCGACTGATTTCATGGGTAGTCCTGTGTTTGATGGGATAGGTGATGCTTATCACCAGACTGTAGAACATGGTGGTGGGAAAATGTATGGAATGTCTTGCATCAAGGTCTGTTACAGGGATATGAGCCATGAGGCAAGGGCTTGGCAGCGAGGTTTGTATAGTGATGGACAAGGATATTGTGTAGGTTTGGTGTGCAGCAGACTACCACTGTGGGAGGGGTGGGAAGGATAGTGAGTAGGACATTTCTCATTTCAGGGCACATTGAAAGGTATTGAAGATACTGGTGGATTATGTGATACAGTTGCTCCAGCCCTGGGCAGTACTACGTCAAGATGGGAATGCTCCTCTGTGGCCAGACAATGGGTCTTTTGGAGGTGGTGAGTGACCGGAGAGATAATGCATGGGACATCTGTTTTTGTGCAAGATTGTAAGGATAATTATAGTCTATGAAGGCTTCCATGAGACCCTTGATGTTTTATGACAGGGACTGCTTGTCACTAAAGATAGGAAGGGGCATCTTGGTATGGAATGGGTGGCAGCTGTTGAAGTGGAGGTATTACTGGTGCACTCATAGACCAATACTTCCAGCCTATTACCCGCAACCTACCCTCCTATATAAATGATACCAAAAAGATACCATCTGTTTCCTCCACTGACTCTCTACAGCTCCTGTTTCCTTACCACATGGTGCCCTGTTTGTCACTACTGATGCCACCTCTCCTTACACTAACAATCCCTAATGCCCATGGCCTTGCTGCTATTGAATGCTACCTTTCCCAATGGCCATCGGATTCCAAACCTATAACCTCTCCTAGTCACCATAACCAACTATATCTTCATTCACAATTGCTTCTTGTTTGAAGGCTTGTTTGACGGGATCACCTATGAACAAATCTGTGGTACGATTATGGGCATCCACTTAGCAATATCCTATGGCAAGCTACTCATGGACAATCTAGAGGAATCCTACCACCCAGAATCCCAAACCCCTCGCCTGGTTCATATTCACTGATGACATTGTCATGATGTGGATCGAGGGTGAGGACACCCTATCCACACTCCTCCAGAACCTCAATAACTTCTCCCCTTTCACTTCACCTGATCCTCCTCAACCCAACAAGCCACCTTCCTTGATGTTGACCTCCACCTCAAAGATGGCTACATCAGTAGCTACATACGTATCAGACTGACCAACCACCAGCAGTACCTCCACTTCAGCAGTTGCCAATCATTCCAAACCCAGAAGTCCCTTCCATCCAGTCTAGCCATCTGTGGCTGCCATATCTATAGTGATGAGCAGTCCCTCTCAAGATACACAAAGAGTCTCACTGAGGCCTTCACAGACCGTAATTACTCACCCAACCTTGTACAAAAACAGATCTCCCATGCCTTATCTCTCTAGTCACCCACCACCTCCAAAAGACCCACATTTTGTCCTTAGAGAGCATTCCCCTCGTGACTCCATACAACCCAGGACTGGAGCAACTGAATCACATTCTCTGCCAGGATTTCAAATACCTCTCATCTCATCCCTCCCACAGAGTATTCCATCACCCATCAGACCACCAAAATATTTTTGTGCATCCCTACACAACACCTGCTCCCAATGTCTTGCCTCATTGATCATATCCCCGTAAAAGACCTATATGCAAGACCTGCCCAATACATCCTTCCACCTACTCCAGTTCTGCCACAAGCATCACCTATCCCATCAAAGGCAGGGCTACCTGTGAAACCAGTCATGTGATTTACAAGCTAAGCTGCAACCACTGTGCTGCTTTCTAAGTGGACATGACAACCAACAAGCTGTCTGTCTGCATGAATGCCCACTGACTAACTGTGGCCAAGAAGCAGGTGGACCACCCAGTTACTGAGCATGCAACCTGACATAAGATTCTTCATTTCAATGACTGTTTTGCAGCCTGCACCACCTGGGTCCTTCGCAAGCTTTTCTTAAGTTCGCAGATGGGAACTCTCACTACAATATATCCTATGTTCCCATAGCCCTCCTTGCCTCAACTTTCCTTAGTCATTGTCCTTACCCATGTGTTTCCTTCCCTGTTCCCATTCCAGCACCACACAGCCCTCTATTCCACCAATACACCCACAGTCTTTTTACTTCTCTCCTTTTCTTCTGCAGCCCCCCCCCCCCCCCCCCCACTACTCGCCTTCTAACATGCCGACTGCACCTAGCTGCTGTACCCTCTCCACACCTTGTACCTGTATGCTCCTACAAGCAGCACTTTACTGTCCCCTGTCCCTACCCCGCTATCTCTTGCCCTCTCCACTTCTGCCTCCTCCTTACCCCCACCATCTAGTTCTTTCTCCCATCATGCACTGCAGCTCACAGTCTGGTCTTGGCAGCCAGAGACAATGGTTATGTGTGTGAGAGCTGTGTTTGCCTGAGTGTACATGTGTGGGCATGTTGCCTCTTCTGATGAAGGCCTGTTTGGGCAAAAGCTTTGTTTGACAGTCCTTTTGTTGTTCCTATCTGCAACTCAGCATCTCAACTGTATGGTGAGTACCAACTACCCTTTTCATAATATTTTACAGTTATGGTGACATCAGGACAAAGAAAATCGCTGACTGATGCAGCCGAGAGGAGGTGATGAACCTCTGTGCAGGGGACAGGCAGTTTGGAGAGAGAGAGAGAGAGAGAGAGAGAGAGAGAGAGAGAGAGAGAGAGAGAGAGAGAGAGAGAGGGAGGGAGGGAGGGAGGGAGTGGATGGTGCTCTGAAATGAATGCATGTGATGAATTAAAGATATGTGGTGGATCAGGACTTATATAATGAATCCTTTAAGATCTAATTAGAATTTGGAGATCTCATAAAGTTCTTTCATGTCACTGAATTGTATTCTCCTGCTGAAAATGGGAGTATGTGAAGAAAGAACGTACTCATAATAGTGCAGCATAATTACTCTCAGCTGACAGTGTTCTGTCCATAAATTCCAAATACATGTGCTATAATCTCACTTTGCCAGACAGTCTGAACTCATCACAAAGAGTTGATTTTTTTCCCAATATACAACTTCATATAGCTTCTTCAAATCACACAGTGAATTCATTTCACTGTGTCATATTATATCCCAGTGCTTGTAATCCTTGTCAGTTCCTAATAGTTCAAGTTATTTCTCATTATTTGTAATTCATCTCAGTTCCTAAGATAAATCTAGAAGCATTAACTGACATGGAAGGAGTAAAGGTAAACACTCACTGTGTATTTTTAAAATTGGTTTTATTTCTCCTTGAATGCAGCTTCATCTTGTACATCTTAGATAATCATTTCCAAACATTTCGAGAATAAACAGGGAAAAACTAATTTCCATGGGATGAGACTGCTTTTGCAAAACCACCATTATTGTTAGTATGCAGGTAATGAATTGTAATAAAGCAATAAATGATATTTGCCTTTCTCTGGTAATATGTTCTCATTACAGTTCTTTGATAGGTATCCTTTTTTCTGGAACCTTTGATCCAATGTGTGTGTTTATAGTATTAGAGTAAATGAGATCTGATAGCATAATAATGAGGTACATATTCACAGATGGCCTGGTGCCTCACTGATTGTGATCCGCGGACATAAGCACCTGCACGAGTGTGCATACATTGGTGATGACTCTTCAGAGGAAGAAGAGGAGCAGCTGCTACAGGAGGCAGCAGAACAGGGGGTGCCAGCAGCAGTCACCACCAGCCCCTTGTCCTTGCCCCAGGCCACCCCTGCAAGGGCACCCCAGTCCAAGGGTGAGGACGATGATGACAGCCCTGCCAATTCACCCAGTGTAATGCGCAGGTATGCTGCATCTAGAATACTGTTTGCAGACAACAGTTGTGTGTCTTCTTCCCGAATCTGTAGGCTGTGCATTTGAAAACTTCTCAGTATTGGAGCTGGATCAGTCAGCACTGTGAAGAAGAGTTCAATTGGTACTTTGATATTTATGGCTAATTAATACATAAAAATATTTTTGAGCTTGCCATCTAGAATTTCCAAAGTTTCTAGTCACTAACATAGTTGAGAAAGGGTTAAAGTGGTTACAAATGAAATTATCCATCCAAAGGTCTCCATTGCGTAACTCATAAAATGTTGTTAGAGAAGTTCAAATATCACAGTGCTCATCATCATACTCTTTTCACAAGACAGGAATTTTATCTGAATATGAAGAGCAGTTGTATTTTCATTTTAATCAGTCAATGAATACTTAAGAGGTCAACAGAAATTTGTTGTAGTGGAATGAACAATAGTAAAGTTGAGCATCTGTAATGTTAAGTGGAGGTTGAAACCTAACAAATGGTCAACAAAATCCACATTTTTGTATTAGACAATAGCCACTCAGTGCTCAGTGGTAAAATGTTGATGGGCGTCATGTTCAGGAAGAGCAAAGCTCAGTTACGAAGTAGCTACTCATCTGGTCACCCGGATTTTCCATTTTTTTTCTCTGTATCAGTTCAGCTAAATGCTGAAATGGTTCTATCAACTAGATCACGAATGAATGATTTTTGTCTCCAGAGAACCATTGCTTTGCATGAAGTGTCAATAAGAGTACACTTAGGAGGTCTATATGTAGCACATTGCATTTATTTACTTGTAACCTTAGCAACTATGAGGGCATAGTGTAAATTAATGCCTCCAAACTTTACTTGTAAAAATTGTAAAAGCTTTTTAAATAAAACAAATTGTACTAATAAACAATGAAAAACCAGGATGGAATGTAACAATATTATGAAAAGGAAAGTTGCTACTCACCATATAGTGGAGATGCTAAGTCGCAGATAGGCACAACAAAAAGACTGTCACAAGTAAAGCTTTTAGCCAGGAAGGCCTTCGTCAAAAATAGACAACAGATATACTCGTGTGTGTGTCTGTGTGTGTGTGTGTGTGTGTGTGTGTGTGTGTGTGTGTGTGTGTGTGTGTGGTTTATTTTTGACAAAGGCCTTACTGGCTGAAAGCTTTATTTGTGACAGTCTTCTTGCTGTGCCTATCTGCGACTCAACATCTCCACTATATGGTGAGTAGCAACTTTCCTTTTCATAATAGTGTTACAAACCTTGTTAATATATATATATATCACTTTGCCACGAAGAAAAATGATCCTAATCCTACCCCTAATGATCCAACTCCCCAAGACACTATCCAAATTGAACCCTGCCTGGAACAGTTCCGTCCTCCGTCACAGCGGGACCCACCTCCTCTTCCTCAAAATCACCCTCTCCAAACCTTCCAGGAATTTCTGACTTCCAGCCTTGCCTCTCAATCCTTCTTAAAAAACCTTAATCCTACTCCCAACATCACCACTGCTGAAGCCCAGGCTATCCGTGATCTGAAGGCTGACCGGTCCATCGTCATTCTTCCGGCGGACAAGGGTTCCACGACCATGGTACTTGATTGTCGGGAGTATGTGGCTGAGGGACTGCGTCAGCTTTCAGACAACACCACATACAAAGTTTGCCAAGGTAATCCCATTCCTGATGTCCAGGCAGAGCTTCAAGGAATCCTCGGAACCTTAGGCCCCCTACAAAACCTTTCACCTGACTCCATCAACCTCCTCACCCCACCGACACCCCGCACCCCTACCTTCTACCTTCTTCCTAAAATTCACAAACCCAATCATCCCGGCCGCCCCATTGTAGCTGGTTACCAAGCCCCCACAGAACGTATCTCTGCCTACGTAGATCAACACCTTCAACCTATTACATGCAGTCTCCCATCCTTCATCAAAGACACCAACCACTTTCTCGAACGCCTGGAATCCTTACCCAATCCGTTACCCCCAGAAACCATCCTTGTAACCATTGATGCCACTGCCTTATACACAAATATCCCGCACATCCAGGGCCTCGCTGCGATGGAGCACTTCCTTTCACGCCGATCACCTGCCACCCTACCTAAAACCTCTTTCCTCATTACCTTAGCCAGCTTCATCCTGACCCACAACTTCTTCACTTTTGAAAACCAGACATACCAACAATTAAAGGGAACAGCCATGGGTACCAGGATGGCCCCCTCGTACGCCAACCTATTCATGGGTCGCTTAGAGGAAGCCTTCTTGGTTACCCAGGCCTGCCAACCCAAAGTTTGGTACAGATTTATTGATGACATCTTCATGATCTGGACTCACAGTGAAGAAGAACTCCAGAATTTCCTCTCCAACCTCAACTCCTTTGGTTCCATCAGATTCACCTGGTCCTACTCCAAATCCCATGCCACTTTCCTTGATGTTGACCTTCACCTGTCCAATGGCCAGCTTCACACGTCCGTCCACATCAAACCCACCAACAAGCAACAGTACCTCCATTACGACAGCTGCCACCCATTCCACATCAAACGGTCCCTTCCCTACAGCCTAGGTCTTCGTGGCAAACAAATCTGCTCCAGTCCGGAATCCCTGAAGCATTACACCAACAACCTGACAACAGCTTTCGCATCCCGCAACTACCCTCCCGACCTGGTACAGAAGCAAATAACCAGAGCCACTTCCTCATCCTCTCAAACCCAGAACCTCCCACAGAAGAACCACAAAAGTGCCCCACTTGTAACAGGATACTTTCCGGGACTGGATCAGATTCTGAATGTGGCTCTCCAGCAGGGATACGACTTCCTCAAATCCTGCCCTGAAATGTGATCCATCCTTCACGAAATCCTCCCCACTCCACCAAGAGTGTCTTTCCGCCGTCCACCTAACCTTCGTAACCTCTTGGTACATCCCTATGAAATCCCCAAACCACCTTCCCTACCCTCTGGCTCCTACCCTTGTAACTGCCCCCGGTGTAAAACCTGTCCCATGCACCCTCCCACCCCCACCTACTCCAGTCCTGTAACCCGGAAGGTGTACACGATCAAAGGCAGAGCCACGTGTGAAAGCACCCACGTGATCTACCAACTGACCTGCCTACACTGTGATGCATTCTATGTGGGAATGACCAGCAACAAACTGTCCATTCGCATGAATGGACACAGGCAGACAGTGTTTGTTGGTAATGAGGATCACCCTGTGGCTAAACATGCCTTGGTGCACGACCAGCACATCTTGGCGCAGTGTTACACCGTCCGGGTTATCTGGATACTTCCTAGTAACACCAACCTATCTGAACTCCGGAGATGGGAACTTGCTCTTCAACATATCCTCTCTTCCTGTTATCCACCAGGCCTCAATCTCCGCTAATTTCAAGTTGCCGCCACTCATACCTCACCTGTCATTCAACAACATCTTTGCCTCTGCACTTCTGCCTCGACTGACATCTCTGCCCGAACTCTTTGTCTTTAAATATGTCTGCTTGTGTCTGTATATGTGTGGATGGATATGTGTGTGTGTGCGAGTGTATACCCGTCCTTTTTTTCCCCATAAGGTAAGTCTTTCCACTCCCGGGACTGGAATGACTCCTTACCCTCTCCCTTAAAACCCACATCCTTTCGTCTTTCCCTCTCCTCCCCTCTTTCCTGATGAGGTAACAGTTTGTTGCGAAAGCTTGAATTTTGTGTGTATGTTTGTGTTCGTTTGTGTGTCTGTCGACCTGCCAGCACTTTCATTTGGTAAGTAACATCATCTTTGTTTTTAGGTATATATATATAATTCTACACTCATACTCATAAATTAAGGATAATTGCAGAATGTGGTGCCACACAACGTGGCACTACATAAAACTGGCGCTAATAGCATAGGCACATAGAGAACACACATGACACAGATCTGTAAGTCCACGGTATTGGTGATAAGTTGAGAAAACCGTCCCGAAACACATGTGCTACAAAATGCCACTGTTTCCTGTGCATGTATCCTGACATAAATATGGGATATGATCACCATGCGCACGTACGCAGACCACACAATGGTTTGGCATACTCTGGATCAGGTGGTCGAGCAGCTGCTGGGGTACAGCCACCCATTCTTGTACCAGTGCCAGTTGGAGCTCCTGAAGTGTCCTTGGGGTTTGAAGATGTGCAGCGATATGTCAAACAAGAGCATCCCAGACATGCTTCATGGGGTTTACGTCTGGAGAACAGGCAGACCACTTCATTCGCCTGATATCTTCTGTTTCAAGGTACTCCTCCACGATGACAGCTCGGTGGGGCCGTGCGTTGTTATCCATCAGGAGGAAGGTGGGACCCACTGCACCCCTGAAAAGGCAGACATACTGGTGCAAAATGACATCCCAATACACCTGACCTGTTACAGTTCCTCTCACCGATCATAACCCCACCCCACACCATCAAACCATGACCTCCATACAGGTCCCTTTCAAGGACATTAAGGGGTTAGTATCTGGTTCCTGGTTCACGCCAGATGAAAATCACTGTTCAGACTATACCTGGAGTCATTCGTGAACATAACCCGGGACCACTGTTCCAATGACCATGTACTGTGTTCTTGACACCAGGCTTTACGGGCTCTCCTGTGACCAGGGGTCAGTGGAATGCACCTTGCAGGTTTCTGGGTAAATAAACCATGTCTGTTCAGTCGTCTGTAGACTGTGTGTCTGGACACAACTGTTCCATTGGCTATGGTAAGGTCCCGAGCAAGGCTACCTGCAGTACTCTATGGCCATCTGCAGGCACTGATGATGAGATATCGGTCTTCTTATGGTGTAGTACACTGTGGAAATCCTGTGCTGTAGCACCCGGACACGTTTCCTATTGGCTGTAATCATTGCCATAATCTTGAGATCACACTTTGTGGCACACAGAGGGCCCGTGCTATGACCTGCTGTGTTTGACCAGCGTCCAGTTGCCCTAGTATTCTCCCCTCATAACCTCATCAATATGTTGTTCTTTGAGCCATTTTCAACACACAGTCACCATTAGCATATCTGAAAATGTCTGCACGCTTATTCACTGCACCATACTCTGACATGCACCAACACACCTCTGTGTATGTGGACTACTACCAGCGCCACCGTGAGACGACTGCAGGTCAAATGCACCGCATGGTCATATCCCGAGGTGATTTAAACCCGCAAATTGCCCACCACAGCATTGTTTCACCATGTATCAGCATTATCCTTAATTTATGAGCATGAGTGTACATCTTTATTCTTCATATCTACATATTTGCAGCCCTCTGGCACTAGAGGGATCAGAATTCTAGTGTAACATGGTGGTGTGTAATGTAACAATTTGGTGTAATCAAGTTTTGATTTCAAAGAATTCATCCACACATGGAGGACCTTCTCCTTCAGAATGACAATGCCAGATGACACATGAGTGCTGCAACATCTGCAACAATCTGATGCCTTGGGTTCACTGTCGATCATCCTCCACCCAGTCCCAACTTGACCCAATCCAATTTTCATCAGCCTTTGAGGGCTTCAGTTTTTAATAATGAAGCAGTGCAAGCAGGTATGAGATTGTGGCTCTGTCAGCAAAGACAAACATTTTACAGTGATGGTATCAACAAACTAGGAGAAATGTGTTAGTTGCCAGCATGACTATGTTTAGAAATAAATATGTGGACATGAAGGTAGAATGTCAAAGCTTTTTAAGTAAAACAAATATTATTAAGAGTTTTCACATAAAAAATTTGAAGGCATTACTTTTCAGCAGGCTCTTGTAATATTAATTTATAAATCAGACTGTCCTCATTCCTAATCTTGTTAAAGTATTTAAAACACTATCTCCCAAAACTGGCCCACAAACAAAGTTTCCCTGCTGGGGCTTCCCTCAGTCCTATTTACCCAACTACAATCTTAAACCTACTAGAAAGAAGTATCCATCTCACTAAAGAGTATCATCCCAGAGCAGGAGATATGCAGATCATCTGTCTGGGTTCGAGTACCTTTTGCCATACCCAGAAATGAGTAACAACTTCTCAAACGCTTTCAATCCCTCACCCTTTTCCACCCAAATTAGCTTTCTTGAACTGTGTTAGTCGGAATTGTCCCTCCAGCACATCCTTCTGTTTTACAACCCACCTGCCTTCAGTATCCACCCTTGTTAGTTTTTCATTTCCCACCTACCTTCCTTCCTCCCCCCCCCCCCCCCCCCCCCAATTACCACCACCATCCCATCAGCATCACAGTTAGCTACTGCTACCTCATCTCAAGTTCTGTTTATGCTTTCTGTCATAAATAAATAGCAGTGTCATTATTGTGACTTATCATATGGCAAGCTAATTTAAGAATTATCACTAAACATTGCTCTTTTTGCAGGCTTCGTCCAGGTGTAATTATTCACAAGAAACCTGGTCCAATTGCACAACATGAACTTATAAACCATTCTGATGATGCTGATCACCATTATGAGCCTGAGGAGGACTTGCACAAAGTTGCTCACAATTTAATACATGCAGGTGTCAGAGTGATTCCACCCCCAAAGGTAAATTACATTATGGCATAGTTTCTGTATTTATTTGTTGTAACTTTGTAAGAAAGGCAGAAAAAAATAAAATCTAAAAACTAGGCAGGTTGGAAAAGTCACCTAATATGTGCAGAGATTGGAATAGAGTTGGCATATGACATGACTGCTTTCATAAGTGGCTGTGCCTGTGATGGGACAGGATAAGCCTGTGATGGGCTGTAATGGATGTAGTGGGTGAGAATCAGACAGATCATACCAGAGTCTTCCACAGGAGTATGTGGTGAGGGTTGGGAATGGATGTGGCATAGGGATAGGCCAGTATATTGCGGAGATTGGGTATGCAGCAGAATACCACTTTAGGAGAGGTGACTAGGATTGTGGGTGGGATGTTCTTCATTTCTGGGCACAGTGATAACTGGTCAAACTCCTGGCAAAAGATGTAATTCAGTTGTTCCAGCCCTGTATGGTATCAGGTAATGAGGGGGCTGCTATTGTACTGGTGGTTCTTGGGAGTCTCCCAACATGATTCTACATTCATGTAAACTCAACTCCACAATTAACCAATTCTTTTTAGTATTTTCTTGAACCAGCTTATTACAGTTTCAATTAGAAGTAATTTTTGTATTTCAGATTCATAAACATTCCTTCTAATATATTTAGTTTATTAGTTGAAATGCTCCAGATTGGTGTTAGTAAACATTAAGATATTAACTATGTGACTCCTGACATTCATTTGTATCCAATAATTCAACTACTCCACAAATTCCATGTCGACAGCTCTTTGGTACTGTATGGAAAACTGCCAAAGGAATCTCCTGCTTCAAAGTGGCTCCCAGCAGTCGTAGCTACTGCTAGATGTGGTATGAAATCATAGAGGCATTGTGAATCTGTGGGAAAGAACATCCTCATGATAGCTCCCATACAGAAGAGCACTTTATATTAATCAAACTTCATACTGCTGGTTTACACTTTGCTTGAAGTAGCATTCCATTTAGGGAGCCCTATCATTTACCACTATGAGATTATTTTAACACACAAGGATTAAATAGCCCCATCTCAAAGCCTTGCTTCCATATTATCTGTATAACTGTGACATAAAATTCAATAAGAAATATTCCATTTAAAGAGTTATCTTTCATTATGATATAAGTGGAGTTGAATGGTTGCAACAGAATTATATTTTAGTAGCTCAATTTCCATTATGTTTTGGTCCGTAAAAGTGCATCTAGTTGCTCTTCATTTGTTTTCTATGGTCACCACATCAAGAAAAGTATTTCCTTCATGGGAGCAGTGGTCCAAATGTTATACATTTCCCATTGTTCCTTGTGACTGTGGTAACTGTGGACAGTTGTTATGCAGAATGTGATATGTGCTCAGTACCACAGCTTCTGCATCAACAGTTACTTGTCATTTCTCATGTGTATACTGCTTGATCTCTGCCTGTGTCTCATTTGTAATTTTTATTTATGCTATACTCCTGTATTAAATTTTGGTATTTATGCTTCCATTTTGAAATCCTTCCACTCAGATTTACACCTCTCTTTATTTGTACAACCATCTACACACTGCCACTTAATTATTCTGTAGCTTTTTTTTGTTCTGAAAAACAAAAAGCAGTACATTGCTTTCTGTAATGCCCATTGGCTATAGAGCACTCATTTTATTAGGACTGATCCACAGACATAAGCAACCAATTCTCATGATGCCATTATACGGGAGCATGCTGAAAAGTAATACCTCCAAATTTTTAATGTGAAAACTCTTAAAGCTTTTTTAAATAAAAAAAAAGTCATTAACATTCTACATCTTTATACTTCACATCTACATATTTATTTCTCAACACAGTCGTCCCGGCGAAGAACACATTCTAACGCTTTGGACGACTTAAAGTGGTGAAGTATGTTGAATTGAATTGATTTTATTTGATCCTGTAAGATTACATTGTGTACAGTAAATGTACGTGTAATATAGGATATGTCAAAGTATTAACATTCTTCATCACTTATTTTTCTATACCTTTAGCTTACATTTTTACATCACTGATAATGAGTAACAATATATACAAATTTAATGGCATAAGTATTCTGCAACACTGTAAAACTCTTTTTCAATGAGATAGTCTTTAAGTTTCTTTGGAAAGTCATTGTGAAGTACACTATCTTGCAGGTTTTTGGGCAGACTTCTTAGTAGTCTGATACCAGAGTACTGAGGTCCTTTTTCTAGCATTGCCAGTCGGTGGGGTATGCTCCGTACTTCATTCTTCCTTCTTGTATTGTGGGTGTGTACACTAGCATTTGTAATCCAGTCCTCACTACCTTTTGTGATGTACATTATTGTTTTGTATATATACAATGATGAAAAAGTTAAGATACCTAAATTCTTGAAACAGTTTCTGCACGTTTCAGAGGTCTTTCTTCTTAAAATGGTCCTAATTGCTTTTTTTTGTAATGTGAACACTCGTTTTGTCTCTTGTTTGTTTGAGTTTCCCCACACAGTCACTCCATACTGTAAGTATGGTTCGAAAAGTCCATGATACACTGTACACAGAAGGTTCTTGTCTGAATACTGTGATAGCTGCATCATTAAGAATATGACAGAGCTCAGTTTCTTACAGACATTATTAATATGTTTTTTTTCCATTTCAGTTCATTATCCACAAGAATACCTAAGAATCTAGCAGATTCTGCTTCTTCCAGCCTTGTTCCATCAACCTCTAAATCCATGTCTACAGCCTTTTCCTTGTTTTTAAACACTGCATACATAGTCTTTTTTAGATTTATAACCAGTTCATTGTCCAACAGCCATTGAGCTGTGACATTTGCAGATATGTATGCTCTCCTCTCAAGCTGTTCCATATTTTGATCACTATTTAGTATTGTCATGTCATCAGCATATAATATTTTCTTTTCTTCCTCCTCAATGCCTAAATCATTGACAAATACATTAAATAACAATGGTCCCATTACCGAACTCTGCGGCACTCCATATTTGATGAATTTGGTTTCCGATTGGTATGAGTTTCCTAATGATACATACTGCTTGCGGTTGCACAAGTACGATTTTATCCATTCACATGTGTGTAAATGCCCACTTCTTTAACAATATGAGTTACTTGAGATTGTCAGCTGACTTTCCTTGCTGGTTAGCTTGCTGCTACAACCTCCTTTTCTCTTCTTCTCAGAAGTATCTTTGCTAGAAACAGGAATTTCTCAAGACTCTTTCTCCTTATAAAAATAAGCAGGTGTACGCAGTTTCTGTTGCTCCACTCAACAATGTATATTTGAACATCAAACTTTTCACAAATCTCAGATTCCACGTAAGCAAATACTATCAAGTAAGCCTCTTCACATCTCCAAATGTTAGAAACAAAGTATATTATGAATATAATAGAGGGAAACATTCCACGTGGGAAAAATATATTTAAAAAGAAAGATGATGAGACTTACCCAACAAAAGCGCTGGCAGGTCGATAGACACACAAATAAACACAAACATACACACAAAACTCTAGCTTTCGCAACCAATGGTTGCCTCGTCAGGAAAGAGGGAAGGAGAAGGAAAGACAAAAGGATATGGGTTTTAAGGGAGAGGGTAAGGAGTCATTCCAATCCCGGGAGCGGAAAGACTTACCTTAGGGGGAAAAAAGGACAGGTATACACTCGCACACACACACATATCCATCCATATGGATGGATATGTGTGTGTGTGCGAGTGTATACCTGTCCTTTTTTCCCCCTAAGGTAAGTCTTTCCGCTCCCGGGATTGGAATGACTCCTTACCCTCTCCCTTAAAACCCATATCCTTTTGTCTTTCCTTCTCCTTCCCTCTTTCCTGACGAGGCAACCATTGGTTGCGAAAGCTAGAGTTTTGTGTGTATGTTTGTGTTTATTTGTGTGTCTATCGACCTGCCAGCGCTTTTGTTGGGTAAGTCTCATCATCTTTCTTTTTAAATAAACAAAGTATATTTACGTATAAGATAAGGTTGGCATTATAACATGGTCCTTTCTCAATATGAATTTCAATACATGTCTTATCCTCTCCATGTCCTAAATGAACATTAATTAACAATTCTTCAATGGTCCTTCTTTTTTTTTCACTACAATAGTCAAAGTTATAAAACACCACATAATACACAAACATTCCTTGTTCTTTCACTACGGATTCCACAGTGTGACCGGCAAGCGCCTGTCAGCACCGTTCGACCACCAATTCTATAGTCGTCTGACGATAAGCTTCAAGCCTGCACACACAGACAGGTGATGTGCAGTAAATAGGCTCTCTCACACTTATATTTAAAATATCATGTGTTCGAGATGGTAGAAGGGTGAGTGGTTCTAGAATTTATGCAGAAATTCTTGAAACACTACAACATTACTCCCAGCCACAGACCAGTTTGTTGATACTGTCATTGTAGCATTTTCAACTTTGTTGACAGAGCCACAACCTCACCTGTGCTTTCATTGCTTCAGCACTAGAAAAGAGAAGTCCTAGAAGGTGTTCTGCAAGTTTTGGAAACACCAAGGTTCTGCAACTTTTAACAGACCTCTTCCTTTCTAAATTTCCACAGTCTATAAGTTGTCCTACTCCTTTGTCCACATGGTGACTTTATAATCTACAGGAGATTCAAATTTATAGTTAGAGGTCCTTAACATGTACGAACAGTGTTGGTACTTATCTTTTACGGTGGTGGCTTTGTTTTGTCTTCATAGTATATCTTGGCTTCGTGAAGTCTAGGAGTGATTCCACTGTGAGGTTCCTACGGTTTTCTTTATGTTAGGATGAGACTAACTGGTTTGTATAGTAACATGGTATTTTGCTTTTTTAGAGGAAAAGAGTTATTTTAGTTTATGCACATCACATATTTAATAAATCTTCTCACATTTAACACTTCTACACCAATATAAAATGAAACATTGTCTTTCACCAAATTTACACTGCATCTTTCACCACATCTGTATCACAACCTCGCCCAACTGACACTAGTGATAAAAGACCCCGAACCTCGTGTTCCGAAGATCCATCTCCTCCCCGCATGACCAAAGATGACAGTCTCTTCAAGTTGTTAAACTCGAAGCTAAAGGCAATATTTACATAAAATATTACATGTAAAGAAATTACAGCAATAAATAATTTTATGTTCTCACAAATACTAATTTGATTCGGGCCATTAGTTTAAATACAGAGGAATGCACAGAGAAGGCTAGCTAATGTTTTCTGCTTGGTTCAAGGTTATGCTAAATGGTATATTCAATGTGCTTTGGGAACTATTATATGCGATTCAATAGTCATAAGTTGTAGACACCATTGCCATGAAGCAAGGTTAAAGTGTGGAAAGATAAATATACAGAATCTGACAGTCTTCAAATCAGACATTGGAGTATCGGTTACTTCAAACTGTTTGCTGTATCAAGTATTACTATTCTAGTTTAGGGGTCATGGTGTCATTCTGTTATAATACCCCCCCCCCCCCCCCCCTCACACACACACACACACACACACACACACACAAGTCCATGCATGTCATGCATGGGATTGTGTGTTGCTATGGAACATAAGCACTTTGTGAAAACATTAACTTTCCCATTGATTAATATGTCCTAAGACATGCAAAATTGTTTACTCCAGAAAAGATCTGATTGAGTACAACATAACAAGGATATTACTTAAAATTATTCCACATAAATTAGTCTTTTTAAATATTTCTTAATTAATTTGTATCACTATGAAAAGGATGTACAACATGTCAGGTAAGTCCAAACTTTTACAGCTGAATTCATGTAGAAGTTTTAACATATGGTTTAAGGTTCTTCAAGCTCACAAATTTAAATTGCTGGAGGATTTCTTTTTTCTCCATTTGAGTCTTTGATTACACAGTATTCAATTTTCATTGCGGTAGTTCAATTATGGTACCTATCAATGCCTTCTCATCTCTTGATAAATGTCTATCAGATGTTCACCACCTTGCTCACGTAGTGTCCTAATACTGGTTGTCCATGGTAATTTATAAATGTATTTTCTCATTTCCTCCTCAGCCTTCAGTATTATGCTTTTTTCATCTCTTTTCTGAAATTTCCATTATAGCATTAATTTTTGGATGAAGTTTTGTCGTGCATAGGCAGAAAGTTTTTTTTAAGAAGGGTGTGAGTCCGACTATATCTCTAACTATAGTATAGACATGGAACATAATATATCTAATACACACACCATAATAAAAATTCCAGTTCCAAAAGTTAGTAATAAAATTGATTTCCCAAGGGATAATATACAATTTGAAGGTTACATAGGCTGTATTGAGTAAGAAGTGCAATGGACTTATAGCTAACAACAAAATATGGCACCTTATTGATCATGGTAGCTGCAGAGCCATGTTAAAATGGGTACATAATTATATGGTATCTGTATAAATTCAAGTTTACTTTAACACTGACTCAATGCATCTTAGTTAAACTCACTTTTCTGATATCCGGTAACAGTGTCAGGGGTTTATTTAGAATACATTAAGTGAACTGTGGAGTGAGGGCATCTCTCACAACTTTTTAATATAAGTGTTTCAATAAAATACCATATGGAATGGCTTGTGCCCAAAACAACCATTAAATCTAAAGAAATCATTATTATAAAATAAACAGGTTCTTTTTAACCACATACATAAAATAGACATAGTTCAAAATGATGCAATACTTATACACAATGCTCTTAGGGAAAATTCATGTATATGTGACAAATGTAATCACATGATGAAGCAAGTGCAAATTCAATGATACATGATCGGCACTGTATTTTCTGAGTCAGATTGGTTTACATATTTATGATTTAATGTTTCCTTTATAATAAAGTAGCTGAGACGTTCCTTATGTGATTGTGTCTCTATCATTGCAATATACTCACATTGTACATCTACGTCAGCTTTATAGGTCAAATCATGACAAACTCTACACTTCCATTGTGTCCAATAGTTAGTATTTGTACCTCAACTTCACATCATTATTAAACAGCGTTCCATTTTTATTTACTCTCCTGTGTTTCAAATAGCATTCTGTCATGGATAGAAATTATTTCAAATTGTGTAACAGAGCATGGGATGAATTCCTAACATCTCTTCGTTCACTTGAACATTAAATTGCCTAAACTATTACAAAATATTCTCTCAATATAAAATTCAAAATTAGTACCACATAACCTTCAATCCATCACAAGAGTTTCAAATGTAACACATCAACAACTGTCTCCATAATGCTCTAAACCTCAATACATTCTTAATTCACATAATTAAATTTCATGACTACCCACCATATTTTTTTAAAATACTACAACATACCTGGTCTTTTAATACACACTCTCATAATCTGATGAATATCTCCAGTTTACTTTATCTATTAAATAATGTTCCATCTGGCGTAGCTTACAAATGACAAGGTTTTGTTTTCTTACACATAAACACTATTCATGTCTTATTACTTTAAAAATATCTATATCTACATCTACATCCATACTCCACAAGCCACCTGATGGTGTGTGGCGGAGGGTACCTTGAGTACCTCTATCGGTTCTCCGTTCTATTCCAGTCTCGTATTGTTCTTGGAAAGAAAGATTGTTGGTATGCCTCTGTGAGGGCTCTAATCTCTCTGATTTTATCCTCATGGTCTCTTTGTGAGATATATGTAGGAGGGAGCAATATACTGCTTGACTCCTCAGTGAAGGAATGTTCTCGAAACTTCAACAAAAGCCCATACCGAGCTACTGAGCATCTCTTTTGCAGAGTCTTCCACTGGAGTTTATCTATCATCTCCATAACGCTTTCGCTATTACTAAATGATCCTCTAATGAAGCGCTCTGCTCTCTGTTGGATCTTCTCTATCTCTTCTATCTACCCTGTCTGGTACACATCCCATACTGGTGAGCAGTATTCAAGCAGTGGGTGAACAAGTGTACTGTAACCTACTTCCTATGTTTTCATTCTGCATTTCCTTAGGATTCTTCCAATGAATCTTACTCTGGCATGTGCTTTACCGATGATTAATTTTATATTGTTATTCCATTTTAGATCACTCCTAATGCCTACACCCAGATAATTTATGGAATTAACTGCTTCCTGCTGACCTGCTATATCGTAGCTAAATGATAAAGGATATTTCTTTCTATGTATTCTCAGCACAGTACACTTGTCTGCATTAAGATTCAACTGCCATTCCCTGCACCATGTGTCATCTTGTTGCAGATCCTCCTGTATTTCAGTACAATTTTCCATTGTTACAACCTCTCGATATACTACAGCATCATATGCAAAAAGCCTCAGTGAACTTCCAATGTTATCCACAAGGTCATTTATGTATATTGTGAATAGCAACGGTCCTACGACACTCCCCTGCAGCACACCTGAAATCACTCATACTTCGGAAGACTTCTCTCCATTGAGAATGACATGCTGTGTTCTGTTATCTAGGAACTCTTCAATCCAATCACACAATTGGTCTGATAGTACATATGCTCTTACTTTGTTCATTAAACGACTGTGGGGAACTGCATCAAATGCCTTGCGGAAGTCAAGAAATACGGCACCTGGGAACCTATGTCTATGGCTCTCTGAGTTGCATGGATGAATAGCGCAAGCTGGGTTTCACATGATCGTCTTTTTCGAAACCCATGCTGATTCCTACAGGGTAGATTTCTAGTCTCCAGAAATGTCATTATATTCGAACATAATACATGTTCCAAAATTCTACAACTGATCGATGTTAGAGATATAGGTCTATAGTTCTGCATATCTGTTCGATGTCCCTTCTTGAAAACGGGGATGACCTGTGCCCTTTTCCAATCTTTTGGAATGCTACACTCTTCTAGAGACCTACGGTACACTGCTGCCCAAAAGGGGGCAAGTTCCTTTGCGTACTCTGTGTCAAATCAAACTGGTATCCCATCAGGTTCAGCGGCCTTTCCTCTTTTGAGCGATTTTAATTGTTTTTCTATCCCTCTGTCCTCTATTTCAATATCTACCCTTTTGTCATCTGTGCAAAAATCTAGAGAAGGAACTACAGTGCAGTCTTCCTCTGTGAAACAGCTTTGGAAAAAGACATTTAGTATTTCGGCCTTTAGTCTGTCATCCTCTGTTTCAGTACCATTTTGGTCACAGAGTGTCTGGACATTTTGTTTTGATCCACCTACCATTTTGACATAAGATCAAACTTTCTTAAGATTTTCTGCCAAGTCAGTACATAGAACTTTACTTTCGAATGCATTGAAAGCCTCTCACATAATATGCACGTCATTACATTTGGCTGCTGTTATGAAATATTACAATGAAACAGTAGAATGGTTGGTAGTCTGACACACTGATCTCATTCTAAATTTAATAAATGGGTATATTACAGAACATAGATAAATCAGTACAAATATAATTCACATTAAAACAAAATCTACTTCAAACTTTTAGCTGGCATAGTTTCACACTTCGACAGCAAGTTTTCCTTGAATAATAAAACAAAGTGATATAGTTGGTCCATCCAACTATTTCTTTACAAGCAGCATTTTACTTATTAACTACTGTTTTATGGGTCATGTTTATAGAGTTTTAACTCTATAACATTGCGCAGTCCAAATAACTTCTTGGATTTTGGGTAGATTAGCCTATAGGCATTAGGGTGTAGGTTTTCCTTGATTTCAAAGGGGCCTATACAGATGTCAAAAAATTTCTTAATTTCTGAAGTCATCAATTTAGAGTTTTCCTGTGTTTTTACTAAAACCAGATCTCCTGTCCTGAACTGCACTCCTTTACTTCTTGCATCATGTCTCCATTTTCTTACCTCTCCTACCTTTTTCATAATGTTCCTAACAGCTGTCTCCCTTTCCTGGCGTGTCATAGTTTGACAAGGTGGGAAATCAACATTCTCAGAAATCAAGTTTGCAGGTCGTCTATTAAACATTACTTCATAAAGTGAAAAACTGGTGGATGAATGCTGTAGGCTGTTCATTATATCCTCAAAGTCATTTTCAATCCAATTAACATGATGTTTACTACAATATGTTCTGCAAAGCCTTCCAATTTCCCTCATGTACCTTTCCGCTGGGTTGCTTGATGGGTGACAGACTGAAATCAAAATACCTTTATTATTTCTTGTACCTTCAAAACAATTTTTCCGTAATTTAGATGTAAACTGTGACCCATTATCAGACATGATGGCCTGGGGAACCCTTTAGATGTTTGGTTTCTCACTTTACTCTGGCAACGATCACAGGTTGCAAGTTTCTTCTTCAGCCTCCTAATGATATTATAGAAGTATATATTTTCCTGTATCTTCTGTATACATTTTGTTGCTCCAGTGTCCAAAGCTTTCCTATAGGTAACTGATTAATGTGTCAATACATTGCTCAGGCCAGCATAGTTTCCAATTGTCTACGTCAGGTCCAGGTCTCCTAAACAAAATCCCTTTTTGTACTTTATAAAACTGATCTACCTTTTCTCCTCCCTTTTTCCCTATATAACTTTTAACCGATTTCCAATTTTCATCATGATTTTGGTTTCTACATATCATTACAGATTTTTAGTAATTCAGCTTCATCTTTTACACCCTTTTACAACCTCACCCAACTGACGCTAGCGATAAAAGACCCCGAACCTCGTGTTCCGAAGATCCATCTCCTTCCTGCATGACCAAAGATGACAATCTCTTCAAGTTGTTAAACTTGAAGCCAAAGACAATATTTACACAAAATATTACATGTAAAGAAATTACAGCAATAAATAATTTTACATTCTCACAATTACCAATTTGATTCAGGCCATTAGTTTAAATACAGAGGAATGCACAGAGAAGGCTAGCTAATGTTTAATGCTTGCTTCAAGATTACGCTAAATGATATATTCAATGTGCTTTGGGAACTATTATATGCAATTCAATAGTCATAAGTTGTAGACACCATTGCCATGTAAGCAAGGTTAAAGTGGGCAAAGATAAACATACAGAATCTGACAGTCTTCAAATCAGACATTGGAGTATCAGTTACTTCCAAACTATTTGCTGTATCAAGTGTTACTATTCTAGTTTAGGGTTCAAGGTGATGTTCTGTTATAAACTCTCACAAAAGTCCATACAGGAGTAATTGAGTCAGGAATAAAAGTATACAATAAGCTTCCCATCAATACAAAAAAGGAAATGAATAACATATGGGTATTCAGAAGGAAGCTAAAAACATTCCTTGGAGAAAAACACTTTTTATAAAATGAATGAATTTCTAGAGTAATGAGTCATCAATTGTGTAAAAGTAGAAGAAACTACTTTAAAATAAAATAAAAATAAAAACACTCTTAAAAGAAAATCTTTACATGTCTCATGAAGACAAAATTGTGTATTCCTAACATAAATTATAATGTTAAAATGTAAATTTATTTACATCATAGGTAAAATGTGTTCTATCATTTATTCTACACTATTAAGCATTCACTTGAACTTACTTTCGTGCTGAAGATAGAAATTTTGTGTTTTAATGTTAATCATAATGACAGAATGTAAATTTATTTATTGATTTGTGGCACTGGCATAAAAATGTGTACTTCCATTCATTCTGCTATTTTAAGCATTTACTTGAACTAATACCAGTAAAATGCAGGTTATAATGTGTTGTCTGCAACCAGTCATTCATAGAAAATAAGTATTTGTATGATCACATAATTTTGTATTGTTTCACTTGACTTATCCTCTAGTCATCTAATCTAATCTAATCTAATTACTAGTATACCATCTGTACACTATGTAATCAAGAGGACCAAATAAGAAATCAAATCAAATCAGATGAAAATCGGATGGAGCCAAGTAGGGACTGTGTTAATGATGATCCACGAAGGTGAACCCAGTGCACCAACCAGATTGTTGCAGCACTTGTGTGTGGTCTGACATTATCATTTTCAAGGAAACTCTGTTCCATGTGTCGCCAAATTATTTGAATTTGAAACTCAATTACAGCACACTGTTTCTCATTCACTAACATAGTTATGCTATGTACTGCGATGTTACACACTGCAATCTGGAGATCTCAAATTGAAGAGGACTGCAAATATGTAGACATGAAGAATAAAGATGTAAAATGTTAATAACATCTGTTTTATTTAAAAATGTTTGTAAGCTTTCAAATAAAAAATTTGGAGGCATTACTTTTCAACACGCCATCGTAGTCTATTATCAAGGAACAATTTAAAATTCTGAAATAATGTTTAATTGTGTATATTTTTCACACTCAATATATGCTGTCTGTATGGTTCTTCTTGACTCTTGCAAAGCTTTTTCCTTACTTACTTTGGTTGAAAACACCAACATTGTGAGCAGTTACATCATGGCATGTTGCTATAGTTAGATAAACCAATTCAGTTCAGTTTAATTAGCATCCATATGTCTTATTATATGCAATGATACAGGATTTTTCATAAATTATATTGTGTAGATAATAGAACAAACAAACTGTTTTACAATTATGTGATTGCAAATAAAACATTATTGTGTACAACAAGTAACCACAAAGATAACAGCAGTGGGATTTTTGTTACATGTATGAAAATATAGTTTATTTATCATATTAACATTTCAGTTCACTATAATGAAAGAATACTAATAATTCAAGTATTCTTTGATACTGTATAAGTACCTGCAAATTAAAGTTTTTGTTTTTTTATGTGTGTAATTCAGATATTTTTTTATTTCCTTTGGTAATTTACTAAACAGAATTTTTGACAGATAAAGAACATATTTATAGGTGAGTTTTGTGTGTTTTTCTGTCTGAAGATCATCTCTAGTTATTATTTCATAACTATGGACATGACTGTTTAACACTGAAAGTTCTGGTGTGCCTTCAGAAAGCATGTACTTTATAGATATAGATAAATTGTAGGGTCATGATTTTTAGTTCGTATAAAAAAATAGTCCTGTATGGTTATCTATGTCACTCCTTTGATTATTCTTACTGCTCCGTTTTGAAGCATAATTGAGTGTTTAGCCAGTGAATATTCCCCCAAAAATAGTGTTACACATGACTGCAAAGTAGGAATGTAACACTGCATCAATACTACAGGATGTTTTAAGCATTCTAAAAGCATAACAATATTGACTAATTCTTTGTTTAACAATTCTGTATATTTCTCCCACCTTAAACGTTCCTCTATCCATCCTCCTAAACATTTAGTATGGGGTATTTGCTCTATCTCACACTGGCCAAGTTCTACTGTTAGATTGGTTTCCAGTTTGTTTGTTATGTGGCTGTAGTTTATCTGAACTCTTTTTATTTCTTTCTTTCATTCACAGTTCATCTGTTATCCCCAAACCAATTAATTACTTCTTCTGTAGCAAATGTGACACTTGCCTGTAAGTCAGCTTCATTCATAGCTTTAACACACGGCTTGGTGTCATTGGTAAACAATACTGTATCTGTTGCTGATAAACGGCTTGGCATGTCATTTATAAATATTAAGAACAGCAATGGTTGCAATAGGGGGCCCTGTAGTACTTCATGCATGACTCTCTAGTATGCTGATGAGTAAACTCTACCTGTATGTTGTATTTGTACCCAGTGATACCTTTTAGAAAGATAGGTTTGAACCAATCACATACTACTTCATGTAGTAACACAATTTCCTAAGCAATAAACTATGGATGATGATGACATTGAATGCCTTAAGTAGAGCCAAAAACAGGACAATTTAACTAATTATTATCCATGGAATTTATGATCAGCTCTAAAAAGTTATAGATGGCTGTGTTACTTGAGGTATTATTCCTAAAACTGTTTTGTCCACTAACATATATTTTATTTTTATTAAGAACATTGGAGAGTTTTCTCATACATTATGCCTTACTTTTGAAAGACCAAGTAACAGTGTTATAGGAAAGTGATTAAAAACATCAGACTGGACACCCTCCTTGTTAATTGGCTTGATAAGCATTTTTAAAAATTTTTCCTGGATAGACTCCTGTGCCAAGTGATATATTAATGATATCAGCAAGTTCAGAATTTATGTACCTTGCACTATGTTTTATTACTTTGTCATCGAGTTAGGCCACGGATGGATGTAAAGCACTAGCAACTTGAAGTCTTCTGACTTATTCCAGTTCAGACGTAGGGAACCCAGATACCTAAAAATGATTTAGAAATAGTACATTACACATATGTTATGGTTATACTCTATGAGAAAAAGTACCTCTATAAGGAGTCAATAATTGGATGGCAAAACCTTCTGCTTACCAGAAGAAACACATATAGGCAACATATAGTCTGAATATTGGCTCTCAAAACCAGGAAGTCCTCCATATGGAGAAAAGAGTTTAGACAGGGAAAATGAGGCTATTCAGGGATCAAGCAGAACGGTCACATAGGCCCTGGACTAAGGGATTGGTGGCAGGTCAGGATGAGACAAGAACAACTTTTCATGCCATTAATAATATATAATTTATTTAGTAACCAAATTTTTGTGAAATATAATTTGACAACTAAATGTGCCAATGAATTGTTTAGAAACATCTGTTACTTTAAATAATCAGATCTCAAAGACAGAGGATTTATTTTTCAGTCAAAGTTGAGAGCTACAACAAATAAACCAAAACGGTCATCAGAGAAATCAGCTGGCATATCCACTCAAGTCACAGATGATGAACATAAAATCAGGCACAACCAGGCCAGATCTTCAACAACCAGCATGTGGGAAAACTCACAGTCCAGTGCAGAGGCAACACCAGCCACTAGGAGCACTGCTGCAATACAAAACGTTTCAGCAACTTCCAATCAGCTAACAGGGTAAGAAATATGCAAACATAAAAATTTAGGTTGCTACATTTTCAGATCATTACATCTAACATGATTCTTCTTGGTGTATGATGATAGTGTATTCAGTTTTCTATCTGAACAGCCTAATTCAGGTTCTCTTTGATTTCCATTAATCATCCTGGGAATATAACTAAAAAATGCACTATTTTGCATATGTTACACACCTTTTATTTTACAAAGCCTAGATTCTGTGTTACAAGTCTATTTTCTAGTATTACTGGTTTGAAGATGTTATTCATTTTTCTGATGTACTATGAAACTGAATTTACCACCTCTCAAAAAGTTAAGGGCAGTTCAAGATAAGTCATGCTCTTACAATATACAACAAGGATGTTCATATATATTCCTGTGCTATTGCTCCATGATCTGTAACTATTTAAATTAAACTGTTAACTTGATATCTGCAGAAAATAAATAACCAGCTTTCATTTCATATGGAATAAACCAAGTACTTCTGTTCATGGCACAAAACTGTATAATCATGTGTTATAGAGATACATTTTAGTTATATTGCAAAAATAGGCAAAACCCAGCACTGCAAAAATGATTATTAATGAGCAACAGAAATAAAAAAAAGTGATTTTAATAGTAACTATTTTCCATGGCACAAAAGTTTCAACTTTACAAGAATTTTGGTAATATATTAATGCATAGAATTTTCAATATAGTTCCTCCCTCTGTGACTGAGGTTGTTGATGCTTTCCTGTGATGTGGCATTTGAGTTCAAGATAGGCTGTTCCTTACTAGTGGTGGAAAAAAAAAATTCAATGCCAGGAAAGGGAAAAGAGGTGGTACAGATCACTAGTCTTTGCACCTATGCCCTAAGTTAAATTCCAAACCTCCCCACAGTGGCCCATTGAGTGTGGCCATGTGACGCTGTTGATGGTGATCTGCCTGTCAGCCCAGCAGCACTATTGTTGCTGTTTAACATGAGTAAACCGTATGCTAGAGACAGTTTTCACCCTCACCCGACTCTTAGCACTTAGCATTGTAGATCATAAACAAGTAACCACACTATACACACAGATATTACGATCACTTACTTACACACTCTCTCTCTCTCTCTCTCTCTCTCTCTCTCTCTCTCTCTCTCTCTCTCTCTCTCTCTCTCTCTTACAAGCTTTCAGAGCCAGGTATGTTATCCACTGGAACATCAATGGCTTAAACACTGGTGCTTATAACAATAAAAGCTCCAAAATAGATGAATTGGAAATCATTCTGTCAGAATGTGCAATTATTAAAGTTGTTTGTTTAAATGAACACTGGTTTACTGAGGATGCAATTAAAATTCCAATCAAAATAGAGAACTTCAGATTAGCAAGTAGGTTTTGCAGAAGAAACAAGTCACTTGGAGGCTCATGTATATGTACATAGTGATATAAATTATGAGACCAGAAACTGTTTTAATTATTTAAATGAAAAATATGTGTTTGAGAGCTGTTGTGCAGAAATAGTGGACTCACTAGCAAATGTTATAATAATCTCAATATACAGAATTCCAGGGCCATCAACAACAGAACTATTCTCATCTAAGCTTCAAATTATGCTAGAAGACCTTTGTAGAGAAAAAAAGAAAAAAAATTGTGATATTGGTGATTTTAATATTGATATCACACATGATAGTAGCCATGCTTCAAGATTCACTGACTTAGTAAAGAGATATGGTTTCAAATTGAATTTCTTTGAATCTACCAGAGACAATGGGCAATCAGCAACATGCATTGACAATGTTCTAACTAATTATGTATATGAATATGTGTATAAATTTCGTCTAGATCTAGGTATTTCACATCATTGTGCATTGTTCATTGAGCTGCCACAGACATACGGGAACATTTCATGTATGAGAACCCATATGAGTAGAAAATTTAGCAAAGAAAACTTGCTAACATTTAGTGAGAAGCTAAGAGATAAAACATGGCCTAGAATGTGCAGCAATAAAATAACAAATACAGTAAATTGGATTACCCAGGGCATAAAAATTTCCAGTGTAAGGAAAAGGCAACTGCACAGAGAACTGAAATATAATAAAGATATTGATTTCATTAAACATGTTAGACTCTATAAAACCATATTAAATTCATAAAATCTGAGTTAGGTGTTAAAAATTGTAACAAAGAAATTCCAAAAATTTACATTGAAGGAAATACTATTGTAATTTCAACTCAAATACAAGAGTACTTTAATGAATTCCTTAAAGTGTAGCAAAGTCTGATGTAGATGTAACAGAAAATCACAACAAAGTAAATCCCTTTGGACTAGGCAAAAACTCTGAAAACTTTACAAAATTCTCAAAAGTTTTTAAAGTTATTAAAGTGGTACACAATAGAATTGCAAACCAACTAGCTCAGATAATAAATCAATGTTTTGAAGAGGGCTGTTTCCCAGAGGTACTGAAATATGCTGAAGTCAAACCACTCTTCAAGAAGGGATCAAGAGAGATCATGGGAAATTATCGTCCTATCTCGATTCTCCCAGTCCTATCTAAAATATTTGAAAAACTTGCTGTTGCACAAATCCAAAACTTCAGTGCAAAATATTCTGTTATTCTAAACAATCAATTTGGTTTTCAGCAGGGGAAAAACACCATCAATACAGTAAACAGTTTCACTGAAAAATTAAGTACATCATGAGAAGTACATCATGAGACAAGAGAAATAAGGTGGCAGGAATTTTATGCGCCCTCACAAAGGCGTATGATTCCGTAGACCATGCATTGCTTGTTTACAAACTTGAAAATTATGGCATTAGCGGCAGTGCCCTACAATGGCTTAAATCCTACTTATCCAACAGAAAGCAAAGAGTTAGCATTTCTTCAAATGGAACATATTATTTTTCTGACTGGAAAAAAAATATCGCAGGGTGGTCCACAAGGCTCGATGTTAGGCCCAGTCCTATTGCTCTTTCATGTTAATGACTTACCATTAAATATCAGCACCCCAACAGTTCTGTTCGCAGATGATACTTGTGTCTTAGTTGAAGATCAGGACTCGGAAAAAATTCCCAAATCTGTGATCAGTACCCTCAGTACCTTAGAAACTTGGTTTCAGCTAAATGGGTTGAAGCTAAATATATCTAAGACTTACATGATGCAATTCAAAACCAGTCAAAGTGTGAGTACATTAAGATTGTACTCAACAACCAAGGTATAGAAGAAGTTGACTCAGTCAAAGTCTTAGATTTAAATGTAGATAAAAATTTGAGCTAGCAGGCACACATTGAATACCTGGCAAACAAACTGAGTAGCTTTACATTTACAGTGCAAATATTATCAACTGCAACTGACATGGACACATGAAAAGTAGCATAAACAAGCTACTTCGACTCCGTTATTAGGTATGGTATTGTTTTTTGGGGCAACTCGACAAACTTAGTGCGGATACTAAAACACAGAAAAAAATCATACAAAATATGTGCACTGCAAATCACAAAGAACCATGTCGACCATTATTTAGAAAACTTAAAATATTAACTCTGCCATCCTTATACATATATGAGATTATTATATTTTTGTACACCAGACATCAATTATTTGAGGGAAACCATTTTGTCCATTCACAAGATACCAGAAACAAAGAAAATTTTATGTTCCCCACCCACTGCCTCAAACTTTATGCCCAGGGACCTCAATACATGGGAATGAAAATTTGTAATAAATTAAAAGGGAACAAGTTGATGCAGATAAATTTAGGTTCACTTAAAAGAAAGCTATATGAGCTACTGACGCTGAAGTGTTACTACTCAGTGGATGAATTCATGCAGGACAAACTGAAAATTTGAGCTGGGTACAACGTTTTTACATGTTCCAAGAAATATCCTTATACTGTTGTTATTTATTATAGTGCTATTATTTATTAATGTAAAATCAATGCAATTGTTTTATAAATTTTTGACATGTCTCCTGTATGCAAACCAAATGGATTGCAAATGTACGTCATGAGATGAATAAAACACAATTCACAAAAATCCTTCTCATCCCACTGGGTAAGTCTCCCCTAAACCGTGGTTCTTGGTGACTTTTCTGAACTTTACTCCTTTGCCCAAGCTTCTCAAGCCCTTTCTCTCCATCCCTCTTCCTTTCCCTTCAACTCTTCTGCCAGAAGAAGGAGCTACTGGTCAAGAAGCTTGCAAATATATGTATAACTGATTATTATGTTGAATTTTAATTTTATATTTGTTAAATTTTCTGCTCATTATTTTCTATATCATATACTTTGAAATTATTATTCACTACCTAAAACAGATCTGAGTTAAGTCTCTACACATTTAACTTGCACATATTTTATGTTATGAATTTCTTATTGGAGAGTAGACTCTTTATCATAATGATTTTATTGCTGGTGAATATCATTATCTCACCTTGTTTAGTGATTTGTGTCTGGGTTCAGATAACCCTGACTTTCATCATAGGCAAATTTTCTTAAACAGTTCAAAAGAAAATTTTATAATGGTATAAATTTGTCATATAATGTTTTTATTTGGAAACTTTTCCCCAGTTGCTGCTGTTGAAAGCTAATAATTAAGTCACCATCTATATTTCATAAGTGCTTTAATTATGTATGATCTTTCTGTAATTCCCTCTAATGTATAGAACATATTCTGAACTCAAATATAATGATGTATCTCAAATAGAATGGCCTGGCCCATGTAAATCCCTAAAACAAAAAGCTGTGCAAATAAGTTGGAAGCAAGCAAGGGTCACTCCCATCTACAAGAAGGGCAGCAGAAGTGGTACACAAAACTACCATCCGTTGTCCCTGACATTGATTTATTTTGAATCTTAGAACATATTCTGAGCTCAAATGTAATGAGCTATCTTGAACAGAATGAAATCATTTGAAACCCACCTCACAATTTCTCACGTGACACACTGAAAGCCATGGATAAAGGCAGGCAGCTAGATGCGGTAGTTCTCAATTTCTGAAAAGGATTTGACTCTTGTCAGCATCACATCCACACCTAATATGGAAAATATTATCATATGGGGTACTGAGCAAAATTTGTGATTGTATTGAGAATTGTTTGGTAATGTGAGGGAAGGGGGAGTGGGGATGCATTAAGTTATCTTTGATGGGAAATCAGTGACAGATGTAGAACTGACTTCATGTGTGCCCTAGGGAAGTATATTGGGACCCTTGCTGTTCATGTGGTATATTAACAACCTTATGGACTGATGACCTCGCTATCTGGCCTCCTTCCTCAAAAACAACAACCACCTTATGGACAATATTAATAGTAACCTCAGTTTTTTCACAGATAATGCAGTTATTTACAATGAAGTATTGTCGGAAAGAAACTGCTCAAATATACACATCTTGATGAGATTTCAGCGTGAAGCAAAGATTGGCAATTTTTTTCGAATATTCAGAAATGTAAAATTGTGCACTTCACAAAACAAATAAACATAGTGTCCTATGATTAGAATGCCATTGAGTCGCCATTGGAATCAGTCAAATCAAACAAATACCAGGGTGTAATACATAAAATAAAGTTGGTTGGCTGATTTGGGAGAGGAGGCCAAAGAGCAAGGTCATCGCTCCCATCAGATTAGGGAAGGAAGGCAGCCATGCCCACTCCAAGAAACCATTCTGGCATTTACCTGAAGCAATTTAGGGAAATCATGGAAAACCTAAATCAGGATGGCAGACATGGGTTTGAACTGTCATCCTTCCAAATGCAAGTCCAGTGTGCTAACCACTGCGCCACCTTGCTTGGTATAAAATAAGGGAAAGGAAACCCTCCCCTATAGTGAACTGATGCATGGAGCAGAGTAACACATAACAGAAAACAGCTTTCACATTAGCTCTTTTTCCAGCAATAGTACACACATGGAAGCGTATAGTCTGCTGGAAAAAGAGCTAGTGCTTCATGCAAATGCTGTGCTCTATGCAGTGATCTGCTATAGGTGAATAGTTGCCTTTTTGTTATTTTACATTTTGCTCCATCCAGGAATTTCCATTATTGTTATAAAATATCTGGGTGTAATATTTGTAGTGAGAAGGGATGGAATGATCACATAGGCTTGGTTGTAGATAAAGCAGCTGGCATACTTTTGTTTATCTGTAGAATATTACAGAAATATGATGAATCTACAAAGGAGATTGCTCACAAATCATTCACACAAGTTATCCTAGAATACTGCTCAAGTGTGTGAGACTTGTGTAAAATAGGACTAACAGGAGATATGGGACGCATACAGAGAAGGGCAGTAAAATGCTCACAGGGTTGTTTGATATGTGGGAGAGTGTTACAGACATGCTGAAGAAATTGAACTGGCAGACTCTTGAGGATAGATGTAAACTGTCCCAAGAAAGCCTACTGTAGAATATAATATGACCCCCTATGTACTGCTCCTATAGGGATCACATGGAGAAGATTAGATTAACTACAGTGCACACAAGGGCATTTAAACAATTATTATAACAACATTACATATGCCATTGGAATAGGAGAAAGCTCTGATAACTGGTACAGTGGGATATACCCTCTGCCATGCCCTTCTTATGGGTGTGTGAGTTATAGATGTAAATGTAGAACCAGCATAGATCCCAAAAACACGTCATGTAAGGCCAACTTGCACTTTTATCACAGGTCATCCTGAAAGCCATGCATCAAGGTAATTAAGTGGCTGCAGTGGTTTTGACTTCTTAAGAGCATTTGACTTTGTACCACACCAACATTTATTAACCAAACTATGATCATATGGGGCATCAGACAAAATTTGTGATTGAGGACTTCTTGGTAGGGAAGAGGCAGCATGTTGTCTTGAATGTCAAGCTATTGACAGAAGGGAAAGCAATGCCAGGTATGCCCTAGCGTGTTGGGTTTTTGTTGTTCATGTTGTATATTAATTGTCTGGCAGAGAATACTGTTAGCAACCTCAGATCTTTCGCAGATGGTGTAGTTATGCATAATGAAGTACATTCTTTAAAAAAACTGCACAAACATGGAGGCAAATCTTGATAAGATTTAAAAGTGTTACAAAGACTGACAACTTGCTTTAAATGTATCAAAATGTAAAATTATACTCTTTAGGAAACCCATTGTAGTAATCAGTGAGTTAATCAACTCATACAAATACTTGGGTGTGGCAATTTATATGGATAAGAAATGGATTGATCACATAGGCTGTCATAGATTAAGCATGTGGCAGACTTCAGTTGAGCAGCAGGATACTAGGAAAATGTTGTTAGTTTACAAAGGAGACTGCTTACAAAATATTTGTGTGGCCCATCCTAGAATATTGTTCAAGTGTGTGGGGTCCATATCAAACAGGACTGACAAGGAAACTACTCAGTGTCTACAAAGAAGAGGAACAAAAATAGTCACAGGGTAGTTTGACTGATCAGAGATCATCACAGAAATGCTGAAATACTGGAAATGGAGCATGCTGGAAGACAGACACCAGTTTCCCACAAAAGACCACTTACAAAGTTTCAAGAAACAGTGTTAAGTGAACAAGCTGGAGAATTCTTCAGCCCCCCTACATATCATTTCTGTAGGGGCAACAAATACATGACTAAATTACAGCACACACAAAGGTGTTTCAGCAAACATTCTTCCTGTGTTCTATAAGAGATTCAATTGGGAAGTTCACTGCTAAGTACTCTCTGCCATGCATATCACAATGGTTTGGTTAGTATTTATATGAATGTAATTTTGACCTTTGAGTATTGTATATGCAACATTCATTGCCACTAATCATTCATTGTCAACAAACTACTTTACTTTTAATCATATCCTACATTTGTTGCACAGGGGCCAGAATATAAAAAATGTTTCATCTTCCATAACACCATATCTACATATAGATACTAAAATCCAGACATCAGTATCCAATGATACTGGAGGTCAGCCAACATCAGCAGAGATATTTGAAGAAGTATTGCATAAAATACAACAGCTTGGACCACGTGGCGAGAAGGTAATATATTTTTTATATTTATTTATTTATTTGATTAGCCATCCGTAGACATTTTGCAATGTATGGATGTTGTCAGTTTGGATACAGTGATTTTTGCAGATACATTGACACTTTTTTATGCATTTACAGAGTATACAAATACAATGACATTTATCACTTAAATTACATTCAAAAATTAAATATTCACTTATTGTTTAGAAACAGTGTTCCTGAAAATATAGTTTAAGGGTTTTTCTGTAACAGTGCATGTTGTTAATTTCTTTGATGTCCTGTGCAGCTTGTTATACATTTACAGAATATACAATACAATGTCATTATGTCACTTAAATTACATTCAAACATTTAAATATTCACTTACTGTGTAAAAACAGTGTTCCTGAAAATACAGTTTAAGAGTTTTTCTGAAACAGTACATGCTGTTAATTTCTTTGATTTCCTGTGGCAGCTTGTTATACAATTTTACACCCTGATACAAGAAACTTTTTTGGGTCTTATGCTTATTTCTCCTATCTAGATGAAGGCAGTGGCTTGTTCTTGTGCTATAGCTGTGTAAAATGCTGTTTAGCAGCTTAAGATATACATTTATTGAACTTGTCCAAGTACATATTTGCTTTGTTGTATTTCAGTCTGTATGTGCATAACATAAATTTAGTCATCATTTTCTTGTGTCTATGTTCACATCTACTGCCTCCATTGCTATAAAATGGACACAGCCCAGAAGGGTACTTTGAATTGTAGTTAATATCTGTGCTATGGCACAGCATCAAATATTTATGATTGAGAACAGTGTAATGCTGAAATTGGAACAACAAAAGGAAAACATCTACAGTCATAAGAGAAAAATGATGTCCCATAAACAACATGTACAGGCTGAGGAGTTGTATTACAAGAAGTTGATTGATGGTATACCTAGTTTCATCAAAAAGAAATGTTTAAAAAAAGTTAGTGGAACCTCTAAAACATCTGTGCAATACCTCAGTCCAGTCAGGATTTTTTCCAGAAGTAATATAAACCTTCAAACTGTACCCATTCACAAAGTCGTAGAGAAATATAATGTATGTAATTACTGCTCAATGACTTTGAGCTACAGTTCTTCAGTGGCATTCATAGAACTTATTATGACAAAGAGGTTGAGAAAAAAATGATTTACTAATTCACTGACAGGATGACGTCACAAGCCATATGTCAGCAGAAAACATTGTATATAGATTTTTAAAACTTATGGACGATGAAATGCAAGTAATAAGACTATTCCTGGCCTTAACAAAACCATTTGGCATGACTGATCACACAATTTCCTTAGTAGTCTTGAAAGCTATGTCATAAGGATCTTATAAAATGAATGAATTCAGTCATTTCTAAGTAACTATAAACAGAGAGTCAGCATAAGATTTACAGGTAACAAAATAAGATTAGTCTCTGGGTGCTCATCAAAAGGGGCTCTGTCACCTATGGCTTTCCACATGGGTCTGCACTGGGATCACTCCATTTTATTTATATTAATGACTGGATTTAGAATACTGAGGCCTGGAAACAATATTACTTGCTGATGACATGACAGTCATAATAAAAGCTGAGAAACAGAGGGTCTTCCAGGAAAAATTAAAGTCATCACTAAATATCTCAGTAAATGGTGCCACTTTAACCAGATAATTGTTAATAACACAGTAGAGCTAAATTTTCATACTGAGCAAAATATGAGTGTCTGATATCCAAGTGTCACTATTAATAGTGAACATATAGTAAATAGTAAGCTGCATAAATTAGCAGGCAATTGTAAGTTATGCCTTCAAAAACTAACAGATGTCAAGAAGGAACTTGCTGCTATGGTCAATAAGATCAATAGATTTAGATAAATCATCAAATATACCAATAAGATTTTGGAATTTATACAAGCCTATCAAGATTAAATTTATGAGGTATGGAAAGTCTAAAAGGTCTATAATTGTCTGGGCAACCTTATTTTGAGAAGAGCCAATGCCTCAGAAATTTTCAATCAATCTGGAAAGATTTGTTGTTCTAGACAAGAATATTGTAAAAATATGTTTAGAAAATAAATAAATTCCTCATTGATTACTGTGTCCTTGGTAAACTTCTTCCCATTTTTCATCCTGTACATTCTCTGTGAGTAGTGTAATTGAGTTAGCATTTACAGTTCTGTGTCACTTTCCATTTTTGTTTAAACTTCATTGGTGGAGAACTTTATGTCAGTCATGTGACCATTGTGGTCTGTAAAACCATTTATTATTGGTCTCACATCAGTGGAGTCACAACAAAGCTGGATGTTAGATACCTGAGGTACCCTCAAACAAAACTATACAAGATGAAATCTATACATACAATCACTTCCCAGTAATTTCCATAAAGTCTTCTTATTACCCACTCTAAATGTTTAGCAAAGTTTAGAAATTTGATGTTGGAGCCTATAGACGGTCAGAACCACTGTCTTGTGCATTTCCTAATCTATTACTGAATGCAACACTCAAAGAGCTGTTCACTGAAATACTCACTAAGATCTATGGCTTGATCCTTTACTCCTCCTTTCCTGCACTCAGTAGCTCTTCATTTTCTCACGTTACACCTGTGGTAATGAGATACTAACTTGCATACTTTTAGGTGCATCTATGCAGTTTCCATGACTTTCAAATGATGTTCTGTTATGTGTAGTACATATGTAGTAAAACCTTAAAATATGTCAGGAAATAAGTTTTGGGTCTTTACACTAGGTTTTCAAGTTATTTTGTCTAATCCTTGAATTTTATGCTACATGAATGTGGAATGCATTTACAGCTCACCTTAACTTCCTGTGATTGTGTTGTGCAGCCTAATGAAAACGTGCTGAGGGGACATAAACTTGTAAGAAAGAAACCTCTAATTATGACACTAAGTTTATAACCATGAGTTATTTCCTGTGGACTATACATTTAGAATATTTGTGACTGTGGTAGCATATATGGTAGCTACTTTTTAAACAAAGAAATGAACAGTTATCTTAACTTTTCTTCCAAGAGACACTAATGTAATCACAACTTTATAGGTATTAAGGCGACTGAACAAGCAGCTTGGTGGTGATGAAGAAGGAGAAAAATTGCGTACGGTGCTCAAACAGATGTTAGAGAACTATGATAAAAAACATGGTTATGTGCCAACAAGTGGACAGCAGAACCCTCAAAACAGAACTCGTCGGGAAACTGCTCTTCATACAAGTAAACTGCATGAGATAATTGCAAATGTTGTCCATCAAAAGAAGGAAGGCTCTTTGGACCATACTAGCACTAGTGAGGAAAAGATACGTTCACGACGACATTTGAAATTGGCTTCAGAGCTCATTGATGATGATGCAGAAGCTGATGCTGGCATTGAAGAAATCGTAAGTACATATGCATTGAATAAATGGAACTCAAATAAAGGAATTAGTAAAGCTAACTACACACCTTGTAGATGAGGGACTGAGTGGTGAACAGGCCCATGCAAATGACTGAAAACATAGGTTATCTTTTAATATCCACCATTGGACAAACATACTTGGCTACATTATCTTCGTGCTGTAACCCAACTGGGTCATACTAAGAAAACCAGAATGTTAAAATTACAAGGTAGTATCTTTGAACCAACACATTGTTGCACACTGTCTTAATTTTTGTCTCCCCACACCCTCAGAACAGGTAGTCTCTCTCACTCTCAAATCTGAGTAACCAGCCCCTCGTTCCTAACCTTCCCCAAACTATTCTTCTTTTCTCCCTGAGGACAGAGCTAATACCTAGGGTACTTTTTTTGCACATCAGATGGAAACCAAACATCACCATGGTACTGATGTCAGCTGTCAGTGTGTGTAATGTTACATTATAGTGTGTGTAGTGACTGGTATTTGGAAATGAATTGCAGTAGCTTTTTACAGTATGAAATAATCTCTTTGCAAGAATGTACATGAAAAAAAAGAAGAAACAAGGAAGACAGTACTGTATACAAGGTGTAAACTGGATGAGGTTGCAGTGTTTTAAACAGGTTGACCTGATATTCAGGGAGGATGGAGGCTCCAGTCTCCAACCAGCCAACCCTGATTGAGGTTTCCCTAAATTATTTTAGGCAAACACTGGGGTATTTCCTACTCTAAGCCCCTACCCACTACCTGCTCAATTTTTGACAAACTAGACCTAGAAGTACTGTTTGTAAATGCCTGTAGATATGAACTATGCATTTTATTCTGTAATAGCATTACATTTCTTGTGCCCAGGAAAAAGTGATCCACATATGAACTGCAATTACAATTACATTCATATTTATGTATTGGTGCTACTAGAATTTTGTCTCCTGAAGATAAGCACAGGCCAGCCATTCTGTCTTCTTGAAACATCAGCAATTTTTTTCAAATTCAGATTCTTTAATGCTGCTGATCACATACAGTAGAGTAGGCTTTTCCAGGGATAGCAAGTTGCAGTTTTAAAATTAATATTCATACTACATGTACAAATCAAGTATCTTATATACAGCCATAATCTTAAATATTAATATCAACATTATCCACATCATTCAACTCTTTTATACTGTAACACCGATTTTTTGTTAGCCAACCATATAATTTAAATTTGAATTTTTTTAAACAGCAAGGATCAAGCAGTGAGAGGAAACTTGTTAAACATTTTTCCTTGATAAGAATGCAGACTCATAGATGTCCATATTCAACACGATTTGTATCCTAAGGCTGGTAAAAAGAAGGCGGCAGTGTTCTTTAGGACTAGCCTTACATATTACATGCATTTTTCTTAATGTTACTGATATGGGGAGAATGTCCCCATGTGAAACATGTGACTGAAAGAGCACAAAATATGTCATATGGAGATAATTATTGATGACCATACCTCTCAGTTTCCATATGAGATAGGGCCCTCGTGAAATCTTTTTACAGACTTGATTGATATGTTTTTTCAAATTGAGTCTGGCATCAATATGTACCAATCAGAGTTTGACATATTTATTATCTACATTCTTGTACAGCCCTAACATAAAGTTTTGTGTTTTTTATGGATTATAAACAAGTTTATTGGCTGCAAGCTAATAATGCAGAGTCACAAGTTTCTTGCATAATCTTAACAAGAGTTGGTATAGCGTGATGCAAAGTAAGAAAAGTTGTATCATCAACACAGCAGATAACTGACTGTGATATGCAGTGGTGCAGGTCATTGACAGCCATAATGAAAAAGAAGGGGCCAAGGACAGAGCCCTGTGGAACACCTGTACCAGTTTCTACTAAGTGAGAGCGTATATTTCTAATTGAGACAAACTGTCTTCTGTTGCTATGTAGGAAGAAATTACTGCTAATGTAGATTTTTTAATACCATGATACTCTAATTTTGTTAGTAATATGTTAAAAGGAATGTGATCAAAAGCTTATTTAGATCACACAGCACAAATGACACTATCTTCTTATTCTCTAAAGCTGTTGCAGTCTGATCAACAACTTCCAGAATAGCTGTAGTGGTATTTTTACCTGGCGGAAATCCGTACTGACTGTTGCTAAGGAGATCATGCTTTCCAAAATAATTGCTTGAATGAATTTACACAAGTTATTTAAATATTTTGAGAATACTGAAACAATAGAAAATGGTTGGTCATTCTTGGAGAGTTGTTGATTACCCTTTTTGAATATGGGGAAACTTTTGGGATTTTGAGTGAATCCGGAAAAGCTCCATACTCCAAACATTTATTAAATATAAAACTCAATGGCTTACTTATCAAGTGAACTGTTTGTTTAAGAACATACTTAGATATCCAGTAGCAGTCCATACTTTTGGAATTAGATTATTTGGAAACCATTTTACAGAAGTCATCAGGTGTAATTTTCTCCCAATGAAACAAAGGCCTTTCAGACAACTGGAGACCAATCAGATCCCTTGCTGGTGTGTCTGTAGGCTTAATTTTCTCTCAGAGTTCTCTAACTGATATGGCAAAGTAGTCATTCAATTCTCCTGGGTCAAGCAGAGTTTGAAATACCCGGCAGGAAGAATTATCTTGTCTGATAACTTCCCCTGCTGCCTTACACTTATTTGGAGGACCTTCTGTGTATCTTTCACATGCTGTATTTTTTAACTTGTATGAGCTTCGCTTTATAATACTTTTTACCTGTTAGGTAAGAATTGTAACCCAAATCCCTCTGTTAAGTTCCTTGATTATCCTCACTTTTATACATTTTTTATATCGTATGAGCATATTTTCTCTAATTTGTGCCTGTTCTTTTGTATACCAGGTCATTTTTGTATTTATATTCATTTGAGGAGCTATTTTTTTATGGGGAACATGAAAGCCACAGGCCTCTATACTTTTTTTAAAAAAAGTCATCAAAATCATTTTCAACTGCAGTTTTTCTTGTTTGACACTCATATATATAATGACTTTTCTGGAGACTAGAAATCTACTCTGTAGGAATCAGCATGGGTTTCGAAAAAGACGGTCGTGTGAAACCCAGCTTGCGCTATTCGTCCATGAGACTCAGAGGGCCATAGACTCGGGTTCACAGGTAGATGCCGTGTTTCTTGACTTCCGCAAGGTGTTCGATACAGTTCCCCATAGTCGTTTAATGAACAAAGTAAGAGCATATGCACTATCAGACCAATTGTGTGATTGGATTGAGGAGTTCCTAGATAACAGAATGCAGCATGTCATTCTCAATGGAGAGAAGTCTTCCGAAGTAAGAGTGATTTCAGGTGTGCCGCAGGGGAGTGTCATAGGACCGTTGCTATTCACAATATACATTAATGACCTGGTGGATGACATTGGAAGTTCACTGAGGCTTTTTGCAGATGATGCTGTGGTGTATCGAGAGGTTGTAACAATGGAAAATTGTACTGAAATGCAGGAGAATCTGCAGCGAATTGACGCATGGTGCAGGGAATGGCAATTGAATCCCAATGTAGACAAGTGTAATGTGCAGCGAATACATAGAAAGATAGATCCCTTATCATTTAGCTACAAAATAGCAGGTCAGCAACTGGAAGCAGTTAATTCCATAAATTATTTGGGAGTACGCATTAGGAGTGATTTAAAATGGAATGATCATATAAACTTGATCGTCGGTAAAGAAGATGCCAGACTGAGATTCATTGGAAGAATCCTAAGGAAATGCAATCTGAAAACAAAGGAAGTAGGTTACAGTACTCTTGTTTGCCCACTGCTTGAATACTGCTCAGCAGTGTGGGATCCGTACCAGATAGGGTTGATAGAAGAGACAGAGGAGATCCAACGGAGAGGAGCGTGCTTCGTTACAGGATCATTTAGTAATCGCGAAAGCGTTACGGAGATGATAGATAAACTCCAGTGGAAGACTCTGCAGGAGAGATGCTCAGTAGCTCGGTATGGGCTTTTGTTAAAGTTTTGAGAACATACCTTCACCGAAGAGTCAAGCAGTATATTGCTCCCTCCTACGTATATCTCGTGAAGAGACCATGAGGATAAAATCAGAGAGATTAGAGCCCACACAGAAGCATACCGACAATCCTTCTTTCCATGAACAATACAAGACTGGAATAGAAGGGAGAACCGATAGAGGTACTCAGGGTACCCTCTGCCACACACCGTCAAGTGGCTTGCGGAGTATGGATGTAGATGTAGAGATGTGGATATAGAGTCCCAGTTTGCATTCTTTAACTTGGCACTAAATGACATAATGTGTCCCTCTCTCTGCCCTCTTACCCATGCCACACTAGATTCATTTGAATAGGTTGGTTGCTTATTATAAAATGTTAAAAACAGTGGAACATGATCTGCAAATACTCCATTGGACAGGCTAGCCACATATTCCTCTCTGGCTAAGTTAACAATAATATTGTCCAGACTGCATCATCATGAATAGGACACTTGTTCATGCAGTGTAAGTTTAAAGATCTTAAAATGTTAAAAAAAATATACTGGGGTCTTGCAGTAATAAAATCTCCCCATATCTGTGGAGATTTTTGTTTTAAACTTATAATGTCTCTTAATCACATTCAGTTTCTCTAGTATGACAATATGGCCTACAAAATAAAAAGCCTTAGAAAGGTCATAAAAAATTCCAACACATTTAGTCAGAATATGATTTTCCTTTTTATACATTGATACAAAACAAAAAATAAAATCAACTTCCAGGTACTTCACAGCTTTTGAGGACAAAAGTGGAGTTTTGAATCTAAAGTGAGAGTATTTTGATGAGATATGTACAGAGCATATTTTGAGGTTGTACATAATTAGGTATATCAAACAGAATGATCTCCTGTGTGCCAAACATCATGAACTCCATAAACATTTATCCATGGAAAACCAACTCACACATTTCTGAAGTGACATCCTGAAAGCCATCGGTCAACGCAATCGTGTAGACACGGTATGCCTAGATTTCTGAAAAGTGTTTGACATGATGCCACACTCACATTTATAAACAGAAGGAAAGTTATGTGGGGTATTTGTGACTCTACTGCAGGTTTCTAGTAGGGAGGATGCTGGGTTTTAATTTGGGTGGAGAGCCACAACAGATGTAGAAACAACTTGTGACATTCCCTGGAGTAGTCTACTGGAACCTTTCCTGTTCATGTTGTATATTGATGATGTGGCAGACAGTATTAACTCTTTCACTGCTACAGATAAGCTCTTTGCATTCCAGGCTGAAGCTGCTTTTGTTGTAGCTGTACTGCTTGTCAAACACTGGTGCCTGTGCCAAGAGACAGCATTCTGGCTGATATGAAACACTTATCACCCAATTTTTCAAAAACTATTAAGTAAAAAAGTTTCTTCAATCAATAAAGAACTGAATTTTGTTTCATTAGCCATAAAACTTATTGCACCTCACCAAATTAGCTAAAAGATTACAAAAAAATTTAAAGAGTTCACAGAGCTAGAAACAAATTGCATAAACTATGTATATGGTTGATTTTAGCTCATATACTTTGCTTTAAATGTACAGAAACATAGATAAGATATTAAAATTTTATTTAAAATTGGGAGCAAATGAGTATCTCATTTTGTTCTCAAGTTATTTGGTTTTCTGTTTGAAGACAGTTGCTTGCAGCACGTCCATTCATGTCCTTATGCCTCAGGAAACATGTAGTCATAACAGTCATCATACCTCATAGACAATTCCAGATAACAAAATGAGGTTTTCTGCAAATAATAGTTCACAATGAGACACATATGTTGTTTGATAAATGCTTGAAACTTTTTTATGCACCAAGATATAGAAGTAACTCATCTGCAGTGGTGATTGGTTGGCAGCTCAGCGTGCTCTCTGAAACAGATCCAAAAATATTCAGGCAGATCTTGTGAATATTCTGAAGTGTGCAAAGATTGGCAGTTTGGTTTAACTATACAAAAATTTAAAATTACACTCTTTACAAAATGCAGAAAAGTAGTATCCAATGATTACAACGTAACTGAGTTTTGCTTGGAATCAATAAACTCACACAAACTCTTGGGAGTAGAAATTTGTATGGATATGAAATGGAGTGATCATCCAAGCTTAGTCATAGGTACAGTAGGTGGCAGAGTTTTGTTCATTGATAGGATATTGGGAAAATATTGTGAGTTGATTCAGTGAGACTGCTTACAGAACACTTCTGTTTCCCATCATAGGATAGAATGGTCACAGGTTTGATTGTTTCATCGAAGAGTATCATAGAAATGCAGAAAAACCTGAATTGGCTGATGCTTTAAGATAAATTCCAACTATTCTAGGGGTGCCTGCTTACATATTTTGAAGAACCATTATTATGCAAAGAATCTAGGAATACATTACAGCCCCTTGCATATTCCATACATAGGAACCAAAGAGACAAGATTAGACTAATTACAGCATGCACAGTGATGTTTAAAAATCATTCATCCATGCCATATGTGGCTGGAACAGGAAGAAACCCTAACATGTAAAACAATGTTAAGTATTGTCTGCCATGCACCTCAGTGGTTTGCAGAGTATATATGTAGATGTACATGTAATTATATGTAACAAGTAAGTTCTGTGAATGTTTTTGTTTTATATATGGGTACAGCTAGGATGCTAGATAAGTGAGACCTGATGTTGTGATTATGATGACAGGTACTTGATCTCTGATGAGAGGCATTGGGCTGCATGCACAATGAGGAGGCAATTAAGTTGACATAGCAGATGGCAGTTACGCAACTTGTCTAGTTGCAACCATCCTGACTGGGCACTGCAGCACTGACTTGATGAAATAGATGGATGTTGCAGATTTAATGCACACAACCATTCATACTTTGTTCTAATCATTGGTAGAGTTTTCACTTATCATGACATACTGGATTACACACTGTAGTGGAGGTTTGGTAGAAAAAATGATTGCACAAGTGTATGTTTCACATCCTGTGAAAATATTTTCTGAAACTGTGATAATGATAGAAGCTCAAGAAATGAATTAAAATTTGTGCCACAGCCAGGACCTGAACCTGGTTCTCCTTACTTACCAGGAAGGTGTGCTACCCATTACACCACTGCAGTGATATAGCTAACATCGCTCTATATGGAATACCCTAGTACAATGCCCACCTCAACACAAACCTAAATTCATGCCTTGGGCTTATTTTCTCCTCCTTAGATTGTAACTATTTCTGAAGCTCTCCGGTACTGGAATAGCACCCTAATGTTGAATGTAATGTGGAAATCCTGCCTGTACCTCAGGTGTAGGTACAAGCAGGATTTCCCCATTACGTCCAATACTGCTGTGCTATTCCAATATCAGAGAACCTTGGAAATTGTGATGATCTAAGTAAGGGAAAATAAGCATAAGATGTGAATTGAGGGTTGCGTTGGGGAGGGCATTGGGCTAGGGTAGTCTGTGCAGCTGTGTTAGTTGTTCTGCTGTGATGGTGTAATGGCTGAACCTATGGGTACTCTAAGAGTCATCAGTCTTTCATTAATTGAGACAGGTGTAAGTCGAAGATCTTTCACTATTTTTGTTTTTACGGGAAATCCTGCACCATGGATGCTTGGTTCTCCTGCATCATTTCCCTTCCAGAAGATGGTGTACCCTGAACGTACCTCACTAATGTGTCCCTCACCTGAGAGTCTTGTCTCACTCAAGGCAGCTATGTCTATAGCTAGCCAGTCTAGTTCTTGGGTGATAAGAGTGGTTCTTCTCTCTGGCCTGTAATTGTTCACGTCCAGGAGGGTCCTGACATTCCATGTCCCTATTGTCATAATCATTTCATTCTTCTTTTGTTTACGTCCGCAGTATGAGTGACCTACTGGGTGCGGATTCCCAGCCCGGTCCAAGTGTGACTTCTGATGTTTAGCCCACATTTTATAGGGCCTTCCCCATTCAGGGTGGGCAGCGATCATCCTAAATAGGCCTGCCCAGTTGCAGATGCAGGACCAGATTCCCGAGTAGTCACACGGGTTCTCAGGAAGGCGACCATCACACACCTGCTGCCAATGTACAGGTCCGGACTAGTAGCTTCCAGCCTCACTCGGAGCCTACTACCATCGTCCTTATCCCATCGCCATTGGTCTTTAGAGAAAATGACAGGAGAAATAGCCATTTGCGTGAATTTGTTTAAGATGGATTACAGCTTGCGAGGAAGTGACCCACACACTATGATTCTGGAACAATTCATCATGGCACATATGTATGTGACATGTGACTTCAGGTACCAGAACTGCAACGAACTGCCATGAGCTCAGAGATGGCTGAGCGGCATCTTTACAGGCAGTGGCATGACCTCTTCCACCTCCATGATCGTTGAGAACCTGGGATATAAGATTCTTCTTCCGCTCGCTTCGCCGTTGGGCTTGCCTAACCGCTATAAGACCACATGGATGCACCCATCCTCCAAACATTGGCATCTTATAGACTACGATATTACTCAACAGCATGACAAGAAAGACATTCTCATCACAAAAGCAGCATTAAACATCGATGAGTGCTGGACTGACCATAGACTTTTAGTCAGACGCTTGAGAGTACCAAAGTATCGCAAGCCACAATCCTACTTCTCAAACCCACCACGCAGAAAATTCAACATAAGCAACCTGAACACTTCCAAGACATGCTGTCTGAACAACTTAACAAAGCTCCAGCAACCACAGATGATGGCGAACAAGAATGGACCACATTAAAGAACATCATCAAAGAAACTGCTGAGAATGTTGTTGGTTATAGTGCACAGAAAAGAAGTGACTGGTTTGATGACAACCATGGAGAAATCCAAGCCATCATTAATGCAAAATGGGATGCTTACCTATCCCTTGCTCAAGATCCGTCCTGCACAGGAAAGAAAGCACACTTTCAAGAACTCAAGCAGAAATGTCAAAGTGAAATACGAGCAATCAAGAGCAAATGGTGGCAACAGAAAGCCACAGAACTCCAAAATCTTTCCGATGCAAGGAACCTGCGTGGCTTCTACGCTGGTATTAAAGAGCTGTATGGACCTATATGCTCCTCATCAGGAACACTGAAAGCTGCTGACAACTCCACCATTCTTACTGAAAGTCAGGACATCTTAAATAATTGGAAAGAGCACTTCAGCTCACTGTTAAACCACCCTTCTACTGCCACTGGAGATTTTCTCAAAAATGTCCCACAGCACCCTCCACAACCCTGGATGGCTGATCCTCCAACTTTTCAAGAATTTTGCAAGGCACTCAAGAGTGTGAAACCTGGGAAGGCTCCTGGACCTGACAGCATCCCGATGGAGTTTATTGAGGGTTGCGGCTTGCCTCTAAAAACTAGACTCTTCTCACTCATTCTGTTAATGTGGGAAACCTGCAAGGTACCAGCTGACTTGAAGATCTCCACAATTGTCACCATCTTCAAGAAGCGCCTGTGGTAACTACCGGGGAATATCTCTACTTTCTGTCACTGGCAAAATTTTTGCAAGAATCCTTTTAAATCGCCTCCAGTTACTTTCAGAGAGTATACTACCTGAGTCTCAATGCAGGTTTCGACCTTCAAGAGGGACAATTGACATGATTTTCTGTGCACAATTAGTACAGGAGAAGTGCAGAGAACAGCAAAAGCCTGTACTACTTGTTTTCTACGATCTAGAAAAGGCCTTTGATACAGTTCCCAGAGAAGCCATGTGGATAGTCTTAAAACGCTTCAGATGCCCTGAACATTTTGTTGACTTGTTTGAAGCTCTCCACAATGATATGACTGGACAGGTCCTCTGCCAGAATGAAACAACTGGTGAATTCCCAATAACAAGTGGGCTTAAACAAGGATGCATTCTTGCACCAACATTATTTGCATTGCATCTGGCAGCTATGCTTTACGAGACATCCGTAAACAATGCAGGAATAGAACTAAAGTACAGGTTTGATGGAGGATTATCCAACCAGTCCAGACTCCATTCAAAAAGGTTCACCAGTACCAGTCGTGTGACAGAGCTGCAGTACACTGATGACAATGCTTCTCCAGCTCATTCACCTGCAGAGTTGCAACTGTCAGTTGATTCCTACAGCAGGGCGTACGAACGATTTGGCCTCTCCATCAATATTCCAAAGACAAAGGTGATGGCGCATCCAACTACTGGCTCCTCCATTCCTGATTTCAGCATATCCATTTATGATACACCCCTGGAACAAGTGGACCATGTCCTCTACCCAGGAAGCATACTGTCATCTAACTGCTCATCTGGAAAAGATGTGGAGAATAGATTACGTGCTGCCCATGCAGCATATGGACATCTTACAAAGCATGTCTTCCTGAATAAATATCTAACACTGTACACCAAACTGATGGTGTACAAAGCTGTAGTCATTTCCACCCTGCTATATGGTTGCAAAACCTGGACATTATATTGCTGTGATCTGAAGAAACTAGAACACTTCAACCAACAGAAGCTAAGATATATCATGAACCTGAAATGGGATGACTTCATATCCAACACAGCTGTTCTTGAGAAAACAAAAATGTATAGCATGGAAGCTCTTATCATTGGGCATCAACTCAGATGGGTTGGACACGTCCAGCGGATGAAACATGACAGACTTCCGCGCCAAATGCTGTACAGCAAAGTGAGCACAGGTAAAAGGCCAAGAGGTGCCCCTCTCAAACGTTATAAGGATCAGTACAAGAAAAATTTTAAAAACTTGAACATCAATCCGAGTAACTGGTCCACATTAGTAGAAGATCGAAGTCGCTGGCACTCAGTTACCTCAAATGCTCTTCAAAACTTTGGGCTAGAACGTCGAAGAGTGGAGAATGACAAACACCAGAGACATAAACTCCTCCAGGCTCAGCCACGTCCTCCACCTTCCATCAGCTGTAATGTCTGTGGCTGCCTGTTCCACGCTAGGATTGGATTGCTAAGCCATCAACGACACTTCCACACCTGAACTGTGACAAAGGAAATCTCAGGAGAGAAATGAAAATTTGGATACGAGTATCAGCCTACTACTGACTACTACTGTAATGGCTAACACATCTGTCTTCTAAACATGGAGACATGGGTTCAAGTCCAGTCGAGGCATAAATGAGCTGCTATCAGTATTGTAAATAAAGATGAGACTCAAATGTCTTATTGCTCCCAGGATGACTTTTTGTTCTCACAGATGTTTCCTGTTGCAATCGCAGGTGGAGTGAGGGAGAAATGAAAAACAGCTGTCTATATACCTCCATATGAGCTCTTATTTTCTTTATCTTGCCTTTGTAGTTCTTATGCAAAATGCACGTTCATGGCAGTAGAATCATATTACAGTCAGGCACAAATGCCAGTTCTCTAAGTCTTCTCTATAGTGTTTCATGAAAAGAATGTCTTCTTACCTCCAAGGGTCTCCATTTGAGTTCTCGAAGCAACTCCATAATACTCTCATCTTGACTGAATCTAACTGTAACAAATCTAGCAGCATGCCTCTGAACTGTCTAAATGTATTCCTTTAATCCTACCAGGTGGTGATCCCAAACACTTGAGGAGTACTCAAGAATAGGTCACACTAGTGTTCTATACATAGTCTCCTTTATAGATGAGCTACACTTTTCTAGAATTCTCCCAATAAACCGACGTTGAACATTCATCTTCCCTACTGCCAACCTAATGTACTCATTCCATTCTGTATTACTTTGCAATGTATAATCAATGTACCGTGTCAAGCTGCACATCACTAAAACCATATTTGAACATTACAGGACTACTTTTCTTACTCATCTGCAATTAACTTATATTTTTATACATTTAGAGTGAGCTGTAATCCATCAGACCAAATAACAATTCTATATAAATTACCCTTTATCCTCCTACATTCACTCAATGATGACCTTTTACCATACACTACAGCATCAGCAGCAGGAGTCGCAGATTGCTGCTCACACTGTCTGTCATTTGTTATGTATATAGAGAACAAGAGCAGTACAATCGGACTTCCCTTGGGAGAACTCCTGGCAGTACTGCACCCTTGTCTCTGATGAACATTCGCCATCCAGTGCAACATATACTGTCTTCTATTACTTAAGAAGTCTTGAAACTACTCACATTCCTGAGAACCTGTTCTATATGCTTGGACCTTTGTTAACATCTGCAGTGTGGACTGTGACAAACACTTTCTGGAAATCTAGGAATATGGAATCTTCCTGTTGCCCTTCATCCATGGTTTGAGAATATTGTGAAAAGGGCAAGTTGAGTTTCACACAAGCAGTGCTTCCTAAATCCCTGCTTATTTGTTGAAAGAAGTTTTTCAGACTCCACAAAACTTATTATAGGCTATTCAAACTTAGGATATGCTCAAAAATTCTGGACAAACAAATATTAAAGATATTGGCTCGTAACTTTGTGGGTCTGTGCTTTTGTCCTACAGGAGTCACCTACAATTTTTTCCAGTCACTTGGCACTTTCCACTAGGTGAGAGATTCACGATAAACTAAGCTAGGTAAGGGGCCAATACCAAAGAGTATTCTCTGTAAAATCAAACTGGAATGCCATCTGGACCTCATGGGTTATTTATTTTCAACTCTTTTAATTGCTTCTCAATGCCGGGGATTACTATGTTTGTGTCCTCCATATAAGAGCCTGTGAGACAGTAAAACAATGGTACATCTGTACAATCCTCCTGTGTGAATATTTTAAACATGAAATTTAAAACTTCTGCTTTCTTTTTGCTGTCTTCTTCTGCCACACTAGATTGGCTGATGAGTGACAGAACAGATGCTTTTTGATCTGCTTAGTGTTTGTACATAGGGCCATGATTTTCTTGGGTTCTTGGTAAGATCTGTTGCTATAGTGACAGTGAAAATTGTTGTATGCTTTGCATATTAATATTTTTATAGACAGCTGAATTTCTGCTAAATTCTGCCAGTGTACATTTCTGCATTCTTTGTTGAATTGAGAAAGTAACAATCTGTTTCCTCACTATTTTCCAGATTTTGATATTAAACAATGACGGGTCTGTTCTGTCCTTAATCCACTTACTCAGTCTGTCCTTAATCCACTTACTCAGCACCTACTTCACCAAAATTTGTTTTACAGTTTACTTGTTCTCTTCTCATGTTGATGAATTCAGGCCACTGTTAGATCCAAATGCTGTAAAAATCTGGATGCTGCATTATACAACTATCCAGACAAATTGAGACACACAGTGAGGATCCTTTAAAACTCTTGTCAGATGCCAATAACATAACATCACACAAATATTCAACATCTCCATGTCTTTCACAGTGATCACTCAACTCCTGTCACAGTTCATATCCGGTGTGTACCCTACAAGGCCTGGTAACAACACTAAACATGAACAACACTCATGAACTCTGGTGACCATTATGCCTGTCACAGAGAATTCCATCTCTTATCCTTTACTTATCTGTCGATGGTGTCAATGTGTTTGACATTACATTAATACCCAATGATGTCTTCTGGGTGTGTAACTTTTTTTGTCTAACAGTGTATATTACTGTCTTTAAAGGGAGAGGAGAAGATAATAATGATACAATCAAAAATTCGGAGTGAAAGAATCTTATAGGACTGAAAATATCGAGGATAAAGAAGAAAATATATAAATATAGTTATAATAGAAGGAAACATTCCACGAAGGAAAAATATACCTAAAAACAAAGATGATGTGACTTACCAAATGAAAGTGCTGGCAGGTCGTTCGTTTGTATGTTTGTGTTCGTTTGTGTGTCTATCGACCTGCCAGCACTTTCATTTGGTAAGTCACATCATCTTTGTTTTTAGGTATAAAATATATATATATATATATATGGTTATAATAGAAGGAAACATTCCATGAAGGAAAAATATACCTAAAAACAAAGATGATGTGACTTACCAAATGAAAGTGCTGGCAGGTCGACAGACACACAAACAAACACAAACATACACACAAAATTCAAGCTTTCGCAACAAACTGTTGCCTCATCAGGAAAGAGGGAAGGAGAGGGAAAGACGAAAGGATGTGGGTTTTAAGGGAGAGGGTAAGGAGTCATTCCAGTCCCGGGAGCGGAAAGACTTACCTTAGGGGGAAAAAAGGACGGGTATACACTCACACACACACACACATATCCATCCACACATATACAGACACAAGCAGACATATTTAAAGACCTTTTTTGTGAAGGATTAGGTGGGTGAGGGCAATGGATTGTTCAGTTTGGAACTGGTATAGGGACTGATGGAAAGAAGGGTTGCAGCCAGAGATGGGAACTTTAAGTGTGAGGCCTTTGGGGGTTATGCCAAATGTCAGACAAGCCTGAGAAAATAAAATATGTGAGCGTAATCTGGCTAGGGTGAAGGCATGTTTGCGGAGGGAATGTAAATAAAACTTAATGGGGTCATTGTGGGGGTGTTGTGAGGGTGACATGGTGTTAGAAGGTGGAAAGTTTAACATGAGGTTGAAATGAAAAAGAAAGATAGAAATATATGGGGAGAGATAAAGGTGAACTAGAAAGCAATTGGAGATCTGGTATGAAAAAAGGCGAAAAAGTGTTGGTTAAGTTGATCCTGTGGTGAACTTGGGTTGGTAGACAGCAATGTGCATAAAGGTTAGGTGGTTGTGTTGCCGATAAATCACGTTAAAGGACGGAGAAATTTGGGAAAATTTCGAGAAAATTTCGAAAAAACGTATTAAAGGAGTGGTGTTGTGGTGAAAGATTACGAAAATGGGGCTAACATGTCTGCTTGTGTCTGTATATGTGTGGATGGATATGTGGATGTGTGCGAGTGTATACCCGTCCTTTTTTCCCCCTAAGGTAAGTCTTTCCGCTCCCAGGACTGGAATGACTCCTTACCCTCTCCCTTAAAACCCACATCCTTTCGTCTTTCCCTCTCCTTCCCTTTCCTGATGAGGCAACAGTTTGTTGCGAAAGCTTGAATTTTGTGTGTATGTTTGTGTTCGTTTGTGTGTCTGTCGACCTGCCAGCACTTTTATATATATATATATATATATATATATATATATATATATATATATATATATATATATATGATCCCATTCAGAAGGGAGAACTCCTAAAGGTTTTGTTCACTTTATTTTCTGTCTAGATGACTTAGCTTAATTTATAGGGAGCAGAGACCTCATGAAGGAGTAAATCAGTACTGCTGAAAATCATTACTGTTCACAACAACAGTTTGGCAATGAAAACGTGCATGGCCCCAAGTGAAGTACTGATATAATAATTTCAAGAAGGGATGAGAGAATTTTGTGGTGTTGTGGTGAAAGATTACGAAAATGGGGCTAACATGTCTGCTTGTGTCTGTATATGTGTGGATGGATATGTGGATGTGTGCGAGTGTATACCCGTCCTTTTTTCCCCCTAAGGTAAGTCTTTCCGCTCACAGGACTGGAATGACTCCTTACCCTCTCCCTTAAAACCCACATCCTTTCGTCTTTCCCTCTCCTTCCCTTTCCTGATGAGGCAACAGTTTGTTGCGAAAGCTTGAATTTTGTGTGTATGTTTGTGTTCGTTTGTGTGTCTGTCGACCTGCCAGCACTTTTTTTTATATATATATATATATATATATATATATATATATATATATATATATATATATATATATATATGATCCCATTCAGAAGGGAGAACTCCTAAAGGTTTTGTTCACTTTATTTTCTGTCTAGATGACTTAGCTTAATTTATAGGGAGCAGAGACCTCATGAAGGAGTAAATCAGTACTGCTGAAAATCATTACTGTTCACAACAACAGTTTGGCAATGAAAACGTGCATGGCCCCAAGTGAAGTACTGATATAATAATTTCAAGAAGGGATGAGAGAATTTTGAAAACATGTTCCACTTCTTCATTCATTCAGCAGCATCTCAGTGAAAAGCATCAAGACTATTTGTGACTTCATCAAATTTTATTGACACATAACTGTGCTTTAAATCTATTTGAAACTATCGGCTATGGAAGTGTGTATTCAATCATTTGAAAGGTGATGGAATTATGGAAAGTGTCAGCTCATTGGATGTCAATGATGCTGAATGAAGAGCAGAAACTGAAGTGACACATTTTTGGGTAAAATTGTCATGTGTGATGAGACTTGGATCCATCATTATGCCTCCAAATCAAATAGTGCCAATATGGTGTTTTGAACCTATAGATCCATTCTGCTGGTCCATTTCCACCAGGAATTATTGAACAATGCTACCTACTATTAGAATTTTTTTTGCAAGGTCTGAGATGCCTACCAACCAAAAAAAGACTTATCACCCTGTTAAGAACTGTGTTACTTCTCCATTGTAACAGGAGATACCACGCATAGCAATAAACCAACAAAAATGAGATGCCCTTCAACATCCATCACACAGCCTGTACCTGTCACTCTATAACATCCACATGTTTGGAACCTGTAAAAGGAAGGAAGACTGGTGTTTAACAACCTGTTGACAATTAACTCACAAGAGATGGAGCACATGCTCAGATTAGGGAAGAAAATCACCCAAGCCCTTTTAAAGGAACTGTCACAGCATTTTCCACAAGCAATTTAGGGAAATTGCAGAAAACCTAAATCTGGATGCTGGATGGGGATTTGAACCATCGTCCTCCTGCACATGATTTCAGTGTACTAATCACTGCATCATCTCACTTGCTTTTAAGGAAGCAGTTGGTGGAAATTGCTTCACAGTCAATGAGGGTGTACAACAGTTCACATGCAGTTTGTTTGAGACAGGTTCTCATCTTTTTTATTGGCATTAAAATCTGTTAGCCAATGGCAAAAGTTAAGAGCCATGAAGAAGAATCTTCTAGAACAGTAAGAAAAATGTGAGTGCGTTAACTGTGAATATTAAAAATAATATTACATAAAATTAATTTACAATGATGAGCCAAAACATTATGACCACCTGTTTCACTATGTGTTGTTCCAATTTTCAAACACAGTGCAACAGACATCCTGCTTGGCATGGATTCTACAAGTCCCTGACAGGATTCCAGAAGTATGTGGCACCAGATGTCTACGCTCAGGTGGTTTACGGGCATGCAGCTGGTGCCCAATATGTGTTCCAGTGGGTACAGATCAGGCACATTTGCTGGTCAAGACATCAATGTGAGTTCAATATAATGCCCCTCAGACCACTGCAATATGATTCTGACCTTGCAACCTGCTGGAAGATGTTATCGCTGTAAGGGGAGACTTCAGACATGAAGTGATGCAAGTGGTCTGCAGTACTATTCATGTATTTCACTGCTTTCATGATGTCTTCAGGTACCACCACAGATCCCATGGAAACCCAACTCAGTGTACCCCATAGCATAATTCTGTCCTTACTGGTCTGCATCTGTGGCGTGGTATGTGTTTTGTGCAGCCATTCATCTGGACGACGGCGTGTAAGGACCCAACCATTGACCTGGTATAACAAAAAAAAGTGACTCATTTGACAGGCAACCCATTTCTACTGATCCCTGGTGAAAACTCAGTTATTCTGTGACCACTGCATTCATAACTGATGGTGTCATTTGGTCACCTCAGGAACATGAAGGAGTTGTGTGATGTGGAGCTCCATGTTCAGCAATGGCCTTTGAACAGTGTGCTTTGTCATCAGATCTGCGACAGAATGCTGCCTATGCTGGATTACACAGTGTGGGATATTCCAACCTCTCCACTTTGTGATGGGACGTGGTTGTCCAATACAAGATGGCCATCTGTAAACCACTTTACATAGGCATTCACAACTGCAGTATGCCAACAGGCAAGCAGCTTTACCATTTCAAAGATTTTTATTTCCAGTCATAGCATCACAACAATGTGCCCTTTGTCAAAACTGCTTATATCAGTGGATTTGCACATTTGTGGCCTGTATCTTCACTATAATGAGTATCCACTTGTCTCTGCTCTACTTACATTCTTTCCTTACTGCATCATATGCCCAAATCACCACTGGAGGCATACAGTTTTGCAGTGAGCAGTGGTCATAATGTTTTGACTCATCAGTGTACATCTGATTGAGCCACACACGTTACTTTTTTCTATAAGTTGCAGTTGTCACAGAGGTAATTAAACCCTTCTCATTCTGAACAGGACCTGGTGCCTGATGGCTTTGCAGATCACCATGCTGTAATAAATGAAACAGACCCACTAGACATGTCAAATTCAGAATTCTGGTCATCATTCTCAAGCAGTGAAGAAGCATTACTCAACTGTGCAGGGCTTGTGCTCAATTTACCACTCACACCAAGTAGGCTCTGCAATGCTAGTGAATCTGAAGAGTCTCTCAACAAAGCAGGACTGCATAACACATTGACTTATATGTAAGTATCAAATATTATATTTCACTGAAAGCTATAATCATAGTGCTGGTACACTAGTCAGGGAATGCTATCACTATATTTCATTAATAAACTGAGACTTGGAAAACTTCAAAATTTGTTTTAAGAAAATAATAGTTTCAAATTTAGCTCACCAAAGCTGTTCCTAGTATTGTACATAAATTGCTTTTAATCCCATTTCTTTCTATATTTGCAGCATTCCAGCCACTGGTTATTACTTCTTTGTATTCAACAGTGAAAATGAAGTACAAACCAACTATATGAGGGCATACTTCCAACTGGAGAAGAGAGTCTACAATGTTTCATATGCCCTGGATGCATGTGTCAATTCAACAGAAGCATGTTCTCTGCCACTAGACTTCTGGTCAAATGAGAAGGTAGTCCTGGAGCTACCAGCACCTTTGAAACCAAATGATTCAGAATGGAACAATGAATATGTTATTCAGTCCACATGTGAACCTCGCACTGCCCTTTACTTGGTTTGTGTAATAGCTGTCCCCTTGCTCATTCTGATTTTTGCATTCCAGTAAATAGCACAATATTTTTCTCTACAGAAACCTGTGGGAAATGCAGTGATTTTAGTATACAGGCAATGAGTGTATCATCACAACTTCCCATTAAAAAAAAATTGAGCACAGGGAACATCTTAAGTTGTTCTACATAACCATTCAATAAATTGTCATTTTGAGTACGTTTACTAGTAAATGAGAAGATAAAATGCATTTTATCATCCTCCATGCATTGATAAACTATTATTCTGTATAGTTTTTGAAATATTTACATGATAGAATTTAACCCATCAACTTTATTTTGCATTTTACTTCACTGGCATTTCTATTTTATCATCATATTTCAGTCTTCATAAATAACTGGAAATATGGCAATGAAACAGATACCACACTTGAATTTCTACTTGCTCTGTTACTGTATGAAAAGATAATATTATCATAGTGTCAATGGCAATTTTTTTAATTTTATATTAGGTACTGCCATTGTATCAGTAATAAAGGTTGGACTGATCTGTATGTGTTTTTATAAAACTTATAGTTAAATTGTTGTTTGAAACATAAAGTAGGAGTTTTTGGCTGAGCATTACATTTTTCAAAAATATTAAAAATTTACAGGAGAGACTACAAATTATTAAAAAAAAATAAATGTACTTTCTGTGAAATGTATTTGTAACAGAACTACCTTCTTTGATAATGTATTGCTTTTCCCAGAATTATACCTATAAGGCTATTGAAGAACATAAATTTCCTTTCAAATGAGTAATAGTGAATATTTTTAATGATTTTAATAAAAGAAACCAAAGTGTATAACATTAATGGAAATTGGATTTCTCACATTTGAGAGGAATGAAATGTCAAACACAGACATTAATAACTAAGTACTGAATGTCAGTCTCATACACAGAAGAGAATGTGCATTTGATGAGATCATGGTAAGAATTTTTAACCTTAGAAGAGAGAGAGAGAGAGAGAGAGAGAGAGAGAGATATTTTAAGAAATCAGCCATAAGCATAAAATCCCTCACAGAAGGATTGATTGATTGATTGACATGTTTATTCATCCGTATAACAATACAGATTGCATGCAAGTTGTCAATTGTTTCTTATGAACTAAAACATATATGGGTTCTTACAATTTTTACAGTTCAATTCTTACAAGTAAAATACACTGCTGTAGAGTGAGAGAGAAATTCTTTTTAAGAAGTCAGCCATATTCATAAAACCGCACAGAAGGAGTAAAATATATGTTGTGAGAACACACAACCTGATATTCAGAAATGATGCAAAGCTGAGAGTTATCCAGTCAAGTACAACATCAAGCCTGTGTCATAAATGATATGTAGCCTGAAGAAACCATATTTCTGCTTTGACAGATAGTCATTGACAACCTTAATAACACTGTTCTCCCACTCAATCCTGCATGAAACTGAAATGCTACATAACCGATCTTGTGTGCCTTGTATTCAATGAATGCATTGATTCTCATTTTACTAATTTTAAAACTTTCTCACTAGATTTTTAAAACTTCCAAATCTCACAATTATTGTCATTTTCATTTGCAATAATTTCGGCCTCTCTCTCTCTCTCTCTCTCTCTCTCTCTCACTCACACACACACACACACACACACACACACACACACACACACACACACACACAAATATTTTCAGTGGACAACCATAGGTGAGCAAAATACAAAGTAATAGAAGAAAAACAGAGTAACTTCATTATCTTTATCTGTTCAGTCCTGTGTTAACTAAATGGCATGTGCCCTACCTTTCTGTTATTAGAGTTTTCCATTATTGTTTACAGTTTTAGGATCAAAAGTTCATTTTACCTGCCTTTATGATATTGTCACTTGTTGGCATATTACTGTATGGGTTTTGACTTTTCTGTCATCTAAGGCATTTGTTTCCTTCAGGCTCCTGTTAAATTTATGTAAATATGGAAGATAATTGTTAAGACCTTTTATTCCTTGAACAATTTCCAGTTCAGACAGGCGAACAAATACTTTTTGAGCTAATTCAGCTGAATTAGCTGAAAGCAATTTCCTAATCTAGTCATTTTATTGTCTGTAGGCCAAAATGGAAATTTTCAGGTAAATACCAAGACACCCCTCATTTAAACTTCATTTGTAATTTCATTGAGAAACATACTCTACAATTCTTAATCTTTTATAAATTTCATTTGTTATGAAGAGAATGATTTTAATCATGTGTGCACTGGGTTTGAATATATTTTAGAAGTGAAGAATGGGATATAACAACTATTATAAGAATCGGAATGGCTGATTTTTGTTCTGAAGATCTCAAAAGACTGTTCAGATTTAGTACATATGAACTACAGTTTCTTTTAAGCTACCTCTGTGATAAGTGTGATAGTGTATTTAAGTGAATGAATGAGATGTTATGACTTAAGCTTATAAGTGTACCTGCATTCACATATTAACAATGGATTTACTCATAAGTGTGTCATATATCTGTGAAAGTATCTTTTATACTTGGTTGTAAAATAAATATTTAAATCTTTTATTTTTCTTGAATATTTATTGGCCTCCATTAGCTTACCTCCTGTAGTCACAAATAATATTGATTATAATTGTCAGTTATGCACTAACAGCTGGTATTCTCGGCAAGTAAAATAATTCCAGAAGTATATTGAAATTATTCTTTTTTGATGATCTATTGCACTGCACCTCACACATGTGTCAGTGCTGTGCTTAAAATTTGACTGCTACCAAGAGACATAGATACTTAATTACATGTCATGAGGAAAGAAAAACTAAGGTATTAGCATCCCTTCAAGTTATAGCACAATTTATTTAAGTATTCATCATTAATTTTTATGTACAAAGATCTATTATATCTCAAATTGTTAATATTAACATAAAAATCCAAATATATCTTGCACATCATGCAGCTGTAGATGACAATGGATCAATAAATCATACAGTGTCAGTGCATGTAGTGGAATGTAAATATTTTAAATGATGGTACATCTGAGTAACATATCCACAGTCAATCATGTGATGACATACGCCTTGAATAGCTCCACTTTCTTCAATATCATTCCAGACACAATTTTTTTCTTTTGCTTATGTAATCCATATACCTTATGTACATGAAATATTAAAATTGTCTTAAAAGATGGACTTGTACTATCTTCATTATTCAGAGTGTGACTTAGTTTTGGGTGATGACAAGTTTACCAATAATTTGTGTAGAAGCATTTTGTTTTGGGGTTTTGGGAAATATTCCAAATTTAAGACTCAAAAAATGACACAGTGTTGAAAATCTGATCCTACTAATTAGTGTTTTAGTATTACATGCATCTGTGGAAATATACATTTACAGCACTATTTTTGTCATGAGGGTAAAGTCTGGTACCACATTAAATAGAGATATGAAGAATATTATAACAGAGACAAAAAAAGATGATCATGCTGTGATTACAGGCTTCAGAAATGATGTGTATAAAAAAGAAACCAATACAGACCTGCAATGTTATAAGAACTTACCAATGAAATTATCCAATAAAAACGTAATCATGACAAATGTGCCACTGTGACATAATTTGTAGAATGGCAGCAGGTGAATAAACAAGTTTAGTACTATAAGATGTGTCCAGAAAGTAAGTACCATTTCGTTCTATTGCCCCCGCAGTACTACTGTCACAGTTGAGCCCATTCACTGTCATCTCTATGGTTCATTATCTTTCCACTGAACCCCCAAAGTTGAGTGCATGAAGATGGTGATGTGTGATGATAATAAATCATTTATAAAGTATAAAAAACAGTAAAAGTTCAGAAATAGTTTTAGTGTGTGGATTGTTGTGCAGAAAATCATTCAACAATAATTGTGTAGGCCTCAGTAGCAGTGAGATTCATGCAGCGGTGTGTTGTATTGTATTGTATTTGTATTTGTATTTATTTATTTATCCTGTGGATCACACATTGTACAAAGTACACATGATATTGGACAAGTCATTTTTCTTAACAAATATCATTTAAAAAAATGTACACAAAATTGTTCATTGATGAATATAGTAACTTCACATACAGAGAATACAAACAATTTACATGGGGAACTAAGAAACATGTAGGCAATGTAGTGCTACTTTAAATTTACACAAATAATCACTGAGATTACGGAATAGTGAAAATGTCAACTGGAAACACAAACAGAAGGACAATGTCATTTAAAAACTACATTAAACATGAAAATTAACATTGAGATTTCACAGACAATTAAGTTTTAATACTAATAGAATGTGTACTTGTACATTCAAATAGCGAGTTGAAAAATTTTGGGAAGTGAAACTGAAACATAGTTGTGTATAGTAGAAATTAGGTTATTATTTTGCCTACAGAATGTTTTACTCTAATCACAGTATTTTACAAAGGAACTTTATAATTTTTCATTTCCAGGAATTCTTGTACTGAATAGAAACAGTGCTTTGTCACAAATGCCTTTAGTTTATTTTTAAATATTGGATCTGGAGCAGTTTTGGTTTGTTCTGGAATTTTATTGTGTAATACGACACACAGATGAGTTATATATTTTTGATATGATGATGTCCTTGAAAAAATTTGATGGATATTAGATTTCCCTCTGGTATAATGAGCGTGTATATCATTGTTTTGGATTAATTTGCCTGTTCTTGAGAGGTATTCCCTGGTGAATAGGATTGTTTCTTGAATGAATAGGGATGGGATGCTTAGAACATTAAGTTTTATAAATTGACATTTACAGGATTCCAGCTTTTTGAGGCCACAGATTATCCTCAGTGCTCTTTTTTGTAGTTTAAATATATTTGTGCTGTGAGTTGAATTTCCCCAAAAGATGATTCCATAGTGGAGCAGTGAGTGGAACTGCGCATGGTATGCTTGCATTAGTGTGAATTTACTTGTAGTAGATTTTAGTATTCTTAGTCCATAGCACAATGATGAGAGTTTCTTTGATAAGTTGTTTATATGTGTGTCCCATTTTAAATTTTGTTGGACCCATAGACCCAAAAATTTTGTTGCATTTACATTTTCAATTTTATCATTATTTAACTTTACTTGGATAGTTTTTTGACTGGATGTGGGAATTAGATGGAAGTTGATACATACAGTTTTCCCACTATTAACAATTAGGCAATTTTTGTTAAACCACTCAGAAAGTTTTTTCATAGAGTTATCAGATATTGTCTGAAGGGATTCAGGTCTAGATCCAGTCAACACTATGCTTCTATCATCAGCAAACAGGATAGTTTTTTGTGGGCTCATACGTTCAACAAGATCATCTATGTAAATGAGGAAAAGTAATGGCCCTAGTACAGAACCCTGGGGAACACCATATCTTATTGTTCTTTCCTCTGAGAGGAAAACTGTGTTATTTATTTTATTCTGTACATTAATATCGTATTGAAGTGATACCTTCTGTCTGCGGTTTTGTAGGTAAGAGCATAGCCAGTTGTGAGCCACACCTCTTATTCCTCTTCCTTCCAATTTAGCAAGCAGTATTTTATGATCTAGTACGTCAAAGGCTTTAGAGAGATCTAAGAAGATACCTGCAGCTATATTATGTTGGTCAATTGATTTTAGTATGGTCCAACAGTTCAAAAATTGCTGTCTGGGTGGATAAAGATTTACTAAAACCATGTTGTTGAATGCTGATTGGTGCGTGGTTTTTTATGAAATTTATAAGCCTGTCATAAAAAAGTTTTTCCAGGATTTTTAAAAAGATGCTTAATATGGATAATGGTCTATAATTGGATACTAAATCAGGGGAACCTTTCTTTAGTAATGGTGAGACTTTAGCTATTTTGAGAGCATCTCGAAAAATGACAGTTTTTAATTATTGGTTGTAGATGGTTGATAATGGCTTTACTATATGGGGAGCACACACCTTTAATATGAGGTCAGGTACTTCATCATAGCCACTAGAGATTTTATTGTGTAACAATTTTATTATGTTCATAATTTCATCAGGGTTTGTTTCATAAACAAACATTGTAGCATTAGTGCTGTTTGACGTATTGGTGGAATTGAAGAACAATACCTTGCAGTTTGCCTGAATGAGATCTTCTGCTAGTGAGGTGAAATATTCATTGAACTTGTTTACAACTGTGTATGGATCTGTGACCTTAGAGTCATTAAGTGTCAGAGAAATGTTTTCCTTTTTAGGTGTTGAACTACAAGTTTCTTTTTTAATAACTTTCCATATAGCTTTCATTTTGTTTGAAGAGTTTCTTATGAAATTGTCATTCCATAAAAGTTTTGCCTGTCTAATCACTCTAAGATAAGTTTTTTTGTAGGCTTTACAATAGTCAGAAAATTCTTCAGTGACTATGTATTTTTTGGAGCAATATTGGAGAAATCTGTTTCTCTCACTAGAAATTTTGATTCCTTTTGTTACCCATGACTTTATATTTTGATTGCTTGAAGTTTTTGTTTCAAAAGGAAATGCTGTATTAAAGTAATAAAGGAAGGTGTTATGGAAGCTTAAGAACATATTATCAACAGTTGTTTGCATATAAACACTGTCCTTAGCTAATAGGAAGTTAAAAATCCTAATATTGCCATCTGAAAAGTTTCTTCTTTGAAATACTTTTTTTGGGGCTGATTTTACTATTTTCCATGTCAACGCTCAGTAGCTGAAAATCATGGTCACTGTATCCTATGCTCAGTACTTCGCCAGTGAATTTGTAACAAGTATCAGTTATGAAGATTTGCTCAATTATTGAATCAGTATGCTCTGTTGATCTTGTTGGAGAGTGTATTGTGGGGATCATATTAAAGGATTTGGTCATGTTTAATAAATCAATTTTAGCATTATTGTTTTTTGATAAATCAATGTTAAAATCGCCACAAAGTATTATTCTCATATTTAATGAGCTGACACTATTCAACAGAACTTCTAATTTGGTCATAAAATTTGGAATATTACTACTTGGTGCTCTGTATACATTTATAATTATATAGTTCAGTTCAGGCAGCTTAACTATAGAAAGCTCAAATTCCTTATCTTCAGATAATGCAATCTGTTCATTTAGGCCTACCTCACTGAATTTTATCTGGTCCTTTACAAATATAGCAGTACTGCCATGTGTGGAGAAATTCCTACAATAGAAGCTTGTTAATGAGTACCTTGGAATAGAGGTTGACTGAATTTCTTCTTTAGACAGCCAGTGTTCGGTAATACATATTACATCTGGATTTATTTGAGACTGAAGTAACACTTCCAGCATTTGAATCTTATTTCTGAATGACTGGACATTATGGTGCAATACAAGAAATGATGGACTTTGTGACTTTTCAGTTAAGGGTTTAATTAATTTCTTTTCTAAAGGTATTTCTGACACAGCACTTACCCTAAAAAAATTGCCGAGATTTTATTTTTGTGTGTGGCTTCTTGCACGCAATTTTCAGTAGCAGAGATGGTTTTGAGTGGTTGACACAGTTCTGCTTCCATCAAAGCTTCTGTTTTTGGCCTAAACCATTTTGTAATTTGTGGTTGTTTGGCGATCTTGATACTTGGGGCTGATTTCTTCAGGATATGATTTCGGAGTTTTTCTACTATTTGGTCTTTTCCTAACATATTTAAATGTAGTCCATGAGCTGTATGAAATCTTCTTCCTAAATTGTATGTATCAATCATCTCTACGTTATGAAATGTAGTTTGTTTGCAATGCAAATTTCTTGGTTGACACAGGACCAGGAAGGCAAATCATAACGATGAGGAATGTTAACAATGAGTACATTTGTATGTAATAGGTTGTTTAAGCATTCCTTCATTTCTTTTGCAAACCCTTTTGTTTCAGTCCTATATATATCGTTTGAACCACCTAGAAGCATGACAGAATCACAATTACTTAAGTGAGATATATCAGTAGAGTTTGTTAGTTTATTTACCTCACAAAACTACGCTCCTGGCTCCACAAAACCTGTTACTATTAAATTACATTTATCTTTCAATAGTGCTGAAATTCCACGTCCATGACTGTCACCAAGCACACAAATTTTTTTGTTCATCACAGTTTTGGGGCTAGAAGGTTTTGAAACGTGTTTTTGCTGTGTAGATATATTCTGTTTTTGCACATTCGAATTTGTTTTTTTGAGCTATTACTGAAGAAGAAACACTATTTACGATATCTGCACACTTTATTTTACACGGACACTCTTGTGTAGGTTCCACATTTTGCTCAATAACAGGCTTTTCTTTCAGATGGTGCATGATTTGCTCTTTTGTAGATAGGCCTACTGTTTTTTGGAGCACGGCAGGAGAATTTATTACTAAAGATGACGAAATGATTGCGCTATGGTTAGCGTTACCGGTACACCGAGAATGTGTTGGAAAACTTGAAATGGTGACGGAATCATCGGTTACTGTGTACACTTTAATTCTGTTGAATTCACTTACGCCCTGCTCGGCGGTTTTTAGTTTTCCATGATCATTTTCAAGACATTTGAGTCTATCAGCTAACACTCTATTTTCTCCCAAGGATCTGCGCACAATTTCTTGCAACGAATTAATAGTTTCAACTAGTTTTGCTTTGTCAGGATGGACTTCACATGTTACACACTTACATTTTGATTTGGATGATTTTTCACTGCAGGTTTTTTGCGTGGCACTAGACTTGAAACTTTGCGAAGCACTTTTGTTGATCATCTTCTTACTATTGATGCCGGATAACATCTGAAAGTTCGAAATAACTGGAGGCACAAATTCACTAAACTTCTCAATCGCCGCCATCTTGTAATGTTCAAAAGAGAATTAAATTTCATTGTGAAGGCTGCATGATGAGGTTAAACATCAAAATTTTTGGAAAAAGAGAACACAGTCATATGTCATATCCAGTGTTAACAGGCCTGCAGACCAAGTGCTGCTTCCACAAACTGAACTGCCTCCATTCCTTTCTGTTTTGTGCTCGGTTCCTCCAGGTGTCTTCAATTCCCAGGGCTAAGGTCCTTCACTGGGTCTGCCATCCAGTGCTGCTTTGGTCGTCCTATGGGGTGAGTGGTGTTTGGTTCCCCCTCAAGTGCTTTCTTCACGTCATCCTTCTGGCATATGGGCTGTGTGTCTGCCCACTGGATTCTGTGTCTCTTCAGCTTATGGAGTATTGTTGGTTGTTGCTTCAAGAGGTAGATTTCCTCATTTATCCTCCTCCTCCATTCTCCTTTATCTAAGACTGCATTGTTACATACATTCATGCAACAAATCAATGAAAATTTTCACAGATGAACTGCGATTTCCACACATGGAATCATGTTGTCATCAGGTTACAGAAAAAATGACAGATCAGATGAATGAAAATTTTACCCAATTAGATTCGAGGTTGAATCAAATGGTTACCAGCTTACAACTGGTGAAATTAAATATCAATAATTTTGCAACACAAGTCAATGGGAGAATGGATAGACTGGAAACTAGACTTGACCTAGGGGTCAAACACATAGAAGAAATAAACATACAGTTGAAATTCTTAGACAACAAGGTAGAGAATCAGTTACAACACATAAATTTCAATAAGACAACCAAAGATACAATAATTAAACAGCTCCAAACACAGAAATCAGGTTACTAGAGACTAAAATGAAGAATAATCACTCCAAATGAAATCAAAAAATAAAACTGCAGTCCTTTAAAAAAAGTTCTTCACATAACCTACATATGCTATCACTTTGGACTAATGACCTCAACAGTTGAGTCCCATAGTGCTCAGAGCCATTTGAGCTATCACTTTGAGGAAAAGTAGAAACAACTGTTGGAAATACTTTGTTGCTAATCACGATATTGCTGCCGGCTCAGTTGTACGGTGTTGCAGTTTGTTGTACTCATGGCCAAAATTTTGTGTTGTATTTTGTCCAAATAGTTGTTTGTCTTTGCTTATTCTTTCCCTTGTCCAAATTTTGTTTCAAATCTTGGGTTTTTACAATATGTCATGAAAATGCACCTGAAGCTTCAAAATTGTGTACCGGTAAGCATTTCAGTCAGAGATCTACATTGATCCCAGCTCCTCCACCAGATTAAATGTTTCCATTTTTGGCTGGGATCAAATATTTAACATGATTTATATGCTTCATAGAGTTGATTTATTGCTGTTGCTGTAGAAAATAAATACATTAAAGTCCTGGCACAACAAAGATTGTCCAAGTCAGTAGTAATGCTCACACTAATTCGGGCCACGAGTGATCTTGAATTTCAACATAGTTTATTTTTGTGTTGAAGTCATTCTAGCAATAATACAAGCCATGGTACAACTGTACAAAGTTGCACAGTATGTGCCTTTAAGAATCGATTACATGTTTACACATCAGATTAACACAGATGCCACCTCAAAACTTTGAGCAAAACTAGGAACACAAAAATGGTTCTACATGGGCCTTTTTCCTACAATAATGTGGTCATTAAAAACAGAAAATGAAAGAAGTACAATGAATTCTGACAGATATCACAGCAGTAAATAAAATTGTAAGAAGTGTAAAATAAAATGAGATTATGCAATATATGAATCTAATTATAAATCAGTCTCAGTCACAATTAAAAAATGTCAGATATGTAAATATAACAATACATACTACATTTTCCAGGATTATTTGTAAAATATCGAATATAATTTCTTCCTAGCATGTTTCCTAGCTTTAATAAAATGTACTTCATTTCTGTAATAACAGTCTTTCGAAAATGAACCTGACAGACAGGATAATGCTTTGCAATTACAAAGTAAGACTCATATTTTAATTTGATTCTGTTCTTTACTTTCTAATAACTTCATACTTAAAATATGCAGGTCCGTATTTAGGCAGGTGCAACATGTACATCTGCACAGGGCAGCAAAATTTTTGGTGTGGCAAAATGTTATCACTGAAAAATTGTTTTTAAGTACAATTTTAATGTTCATTGCATCAGCATTCAGGCATTCAATAACTTATTGGCAAAGAGTTGACAAATATTTGTACCTGTAATTAAATTCATATTTTGACCCTAGCGCACCTGTATAATGTCATAAATGTACAATCACATTAAGGCTCTGTCAAAACACTGAGGATGCAACCTGCGCGGACACTCACCGCAGCCTCTGTGTTGCGTGCTATGCAATGCTACGCCATCGACCGATCAAACAGGAGGCGAGTGCATGTGCTAAACCACCCTTGCCTGTGGTGTGCAGCTGGCAGGCTGTGATTTTACATGAAGGCCATGGCAGACAAGTGTGCTCAATATGGCAGCAGCAACAGAAAGTTACACTAAGTTGGTGTGTGAAAATGTATTTTTGTACAATATACGACAAAGTGATTATAAAAATGTGAAAAAGGTGGCAACAAGGCAAGAAATTGATGTAGGTGTATATCAAACAGGTGTTTTCTCTCTTTTTAACTAAATGTGCAGTTGCATGATATAGTACCGATGAATCTGTAGTGTATAATACAGTTCAGTTGTAATAGTAATGTGCTTGCACAAACCAGTGGTGTCACTGTTGTACAGCTTAAGCTATAAATATACCTCTTTGTCAACAGATTCTGCAGTATCGATTGTAAGTCTGTTGGCCATAAAAAGACTCATCACTCTTGAGTGAGTGTACCAGATGATGGCCCCTGCATATTTGTTTATTGAGAATTGTGTTTGAAGGATATTCCAAGGCCGCTGATTTGGAACCAGTCCTCTTGGAAATCAATCTATAAGCTACAGGATATGAGATATTTGAAATTATATGTGGTCCTGTGTAAAGTAATTGCCACTTCATGTTTAACTTTCCTGTTTTTGTTGACTTAGAAAGGGTTTGTAACAGAACGTGTTGGCCTTCACTAAGCTGTGTAAAATGCTTCCGTTTCCAATCATAGATTTTCTTCCTATATTCAGCCCTGTTTTCCAGTGTGATTCCTGCCTGTTTAATTTACACTCTAATGTCATATCCACCACTGGTATTTTTGGTAGCGGTTGCTCCCATTTGTCCTTTTGTCTGGTGTAAAACATTGCTTCATTTGGTGTAAAACCAGTGGAAGAATTTGTAAGATTATTAATGACCTGCATCAATTTTGTGATTGTGCAGTATGTATGTTCTTATGAACTGATTAATTTCCTTGAATACTCTTTCTACAGGCATTGCCTCGGGCTGGAATCTTGATACTAAGATGTGTTTTATACCCTGTGATGTCATAAATTGCTTCTATTTCTGTCCTATAAAATATGAGGCATTATTGGTAAGTATCCCTTGTGGCTTTCCCATCCTCCTCAAGCAATCTTCTTCAATCCTTTTCCTGATGGACGTCGCTGTTGCACTACATATAGTATACATTTTAATATGCTTTGTAAAAACATCATATAGTGCTACTATGTATCTTACTCCGCCCTTGCCTCTTGGATAGGGGCCAGCTACATCCAGAGACACTAAATCTAAATGTTTTTTAGTTAAAATTGGGTGAAGCTCGATGTGTTTAGAAGAGTTAGAATGTTTTGCCTACTGACACACTATACATTTTTGTAACACTTGAAGTACTCGTTGTCTCAAATATGAAAAGTAGCAATGTTCACCTATCATCTCAGTACATTTACTTACCCCATAGTGTCCCCACACTTCATGGGTGTATGCTATGAATCCCTCAATGTACTTCTCAGGAAGACAAATGCACCATTGCTCTGAGTCAGGATGTTTGCGATGGAATACAACTCCTTTATATTCGATGTACCACAAAAATGCTCAAATGTGTTTGAAATCTTATGGGACTTAACTGCTAAGGTCATCAGACCCTAAGCTTACGCACTACTTAACCTAAATTATCCTAAGGACAAACACACACACCCATGCCTGAGGGAGGACTCGAACCTACGCCGGGATCAGCTGCACAGACCATGACTGCAGCACTGAAGACCGCTCAGCTAATACCACATTTTCACCAGTTTGTTGACTTCCTGTGTTAGTTTTTGTTTGACCTTACTCCATCTTAGGTCCTGTTGTTGCATGGTTCTTATTTGTTTGCTAAATATACTCTAGTCAGAATGCGGCATTTAACTTTAGAAAAGAAAAGCTTTCATCTCAGAAACCTGTTCCAAAAATTCACTAAATTCATCTAGACCTTAAGATAACCTTAATAGAGCATTGGCAATGATGTTCTGACTGCTCTTGAGATAAATAATTTCGAAGTTAAATTTTTGCAGCTATAGACACCACCTTGCCAGTCTCCTGTGCAGTAATCTGCACGTCACCAAAAAGGAAAGGGAATGGTGATCACAATGTACTTTTATACTCTTACTTCATAAAAAATACTCAAATTTTTTGAATCCTTAGACTACTGCCAAACTTTCTAATTCTGATACAGAATATGATCTTTCTGCCTTAGTTAATGTGCAGCTAACAAAACTAATTACTTTTGGCAATATATTACCGTCTTCCTCTCTCATTTGGAACAGACTTGCCCCCAGACCCTGCGTGGAGGTGTCCGTGCACAGACAGAAGTCCTTTTCCATATTGGGGTGACAAAGTATATTTGCATTCACTAATGCCTCTTTAATATTATTGAAATCCTCTTGGCGCTTGTTATCCCACAGCCATGGTTTGTTTTGCGTAATAAATTAAGCATGGCATCACATTCATCAGTTGTTTGGGTATGAACTTACAGAAGAATGACGCTAAACCTAAATAAGCTTTAAGTTGTTTCTTGTTCATAGGTGCAGGACAATTGCATCTGGCACTGAGTTTCTTAGGATCAAGGAGGATACCTTGTTCGGAGATATTGTGACCAAGAAATTTTACCTTCTCCCTGCCAAAGTCAGACTTTCCTTAAATTGGCTGTCACCCTGTATTCTGAAAAATGTTGTAAAACTTTCTGAATCAGCTGAATGTGTTCTGACGAAGTGGGGGTGGCGATTAACAAGTAATCAACATAGATCGTAAACTTGCTGAGTAGCTCTGGTCTTAATACTTTATCTAATGCTGCGATGACTACACTTGTAATTATATTCGAGCCAAATGGCAGGATGCAGAAGTCCAGGCTTTTACCACCACATACAAAATCTGTGTACTTTCTATTTTCTGGATGGAGTTTGATTTGCCAGAAGGAGAATCCAAGGTCCAATATTGTAAAATATTGAATATTGTGGAACTTCAACATTTGTTCGTACAGGTTGCCAAGCCTGATTTGAGCTGGTACTAGGATCCTATTAATATTTTGAGCATCCAGACCCAATCTTACTGATCTGTCTGGTTTACTTACAGGCAATATGGGGCTACAATAAGGTGAAAAGGAAGGTTGAACGATCCCCCATTTAATCATTTGATTGCTTTCTTCCCGTACTGCCTCTATTTTCATCCAAGGAATGGGATATTGTGATGCACAAAAAGGTTCATGTGGGTAAACGTCCATTTTGAACTGATAATCCTTAATAACTCCAGGTTGTATTCCAAATACATGTGCATACTCAAATGACAGATCTGTAAGTTCCTGTTGCTTGTGTTCATTTAAGATGCTGGACCCACTTAACTTTTGCTCTGCCATTTCATAGTTTACATCTGAATCCGACATTTGTTCATTATAGTGAATGTTTACAAATAATACAGTAGAAAATACAAATTGAACTGTCACATCAGACTCCTCCTTCTGCTTGATCTTCTTGACTGACATTTTTATCAAATCAACAGAAAATATCTGTACATTTTCACTGAAGTAGCATTTACCAATTCCTATGTCAATTTGTGTCTTGTTAGTTCTAAATGTGTCCATCCCAATCAAACAATTCATTATTAATTTGTCAATGATGAGGAAATTACTGTTGATAGTAAAGTGTCATATTTTCAATGGAATAAGTGCTTGTATCTTAACTACTTTCGATTTGTTTCCAGCGGCTGTCTGTATTCTACAATTCTGCACTGGGAACATGGGAATTTACCTCTTTTCTCCAACTCTTGGATAAATTCAGTTGACAGTAAGTCAGCAGTTGCAAATGTGTCTAGAACTAAGTGAACTTCCATGTCAAATATCATTGGTTTTATAACTGCCTGTACCTGCTCTTCATACAAGTTTTCTTGAACTTCTACATCTACATCTACATTTATACTGTGCAGGCCACCCAACGGTGTGTGGCGGAGGGCACTTTAGGTGCCACTGTCATTACCTCCCTTTCCTGTTCCAGTCGCGTATGGTTTGTGGGAAGAATGACTGCCGGAAAGCCTCCGTGCGCGCTTGAATCTCTCTGATTTTACATTCGTGATCTCCTTGGGAGGTATAATTAGGGGGAAGCAATATATTCGATACCTAATCCAGAAATGCCCCCTCTCGAAACCTGGACAGCAAGCTACACCACGATGAAGAGTGCCTCTCTTGCAGAGTCTGCCACTTGAGTTTGCTAAACATCTCCATAACACTATCACGCTTACCAAATAACCCTGTGACGATATGCGCCGCTCTTCTTCGGATCTTCTCTGTCAACCCAACCTGGTACGGATCCCACACTGATGAGCAATACTCAAGTATAGGTCGAACGAGTGTTTTGCAAACCACCTCCTTTGTTGATGGACTACATTTCCTATGGACTCTTCCAATGAATCTCAACCTGGCATCCGCCTTACTAACAATTAATTTTATATGATCATTCCACTTCAAATCGTTCTGCACGCATACTCTCAGATACTTTATAGACCCAGATAGCACAGTAAGCCAGTTTCAAACTTGTTTCCAGATGTAAAGTTCAAGTATATAAGCTTGATCAAAGCTGGAATATTCAGGCCTGTTAGTTGGATTCAAGCTTGAAACAAACATCAGAGTTGGCAGAGTTCAAGCTATATTTCAAGCTCAACTTATCAAGTTTGGCTCCAGCTGTATCTACACACATGGAATACAGCCTGGTATTTACAGCTTGTTTTAAGCTACAAAATTATTAATCTGAATTTATTGAACCTAATTAATTAAATAAATATCAGAATGGAAATGGTGTGAAAAAAATTATCAAGACATGTATGTTTAAATTTTTTTTATTTTCAAAGTGTTTGAAATTGTTTTATTTTAAAATTTAATTATTCTGAAGCCCCTCCAGCCCCAGCACACAGACCAGAGCAGGATCAAATATCGCTGACTTCTGCTGGTATAATGATCCTGTAACAGGTAAAAGAAAATGTTAGCCATACCTAAACATAAAAAATGTAAAAAGTTGAAACCGATCAACCTAAATATAATTTATGCCCCAGATTAGCAAAATACCTTCAAACTCACTGATGTAGTAAAAATCATTAACTAGTATAAACGTCACTGAGTAAGCAGCTGCTTCTGGTGACTTCATTCCAAAGAGTTTTTAAAGTAATTTGAAATAACTTTTTGTTTGAAATTTTTAAAGTAAAGATGACATTTGGGTAATTTTGCGATGACTTCATGAAGAAGCCACACATCACTATTTCTAACAGTTTCAGGGCCATTTAATCTGAATTATAAAGAAACAATTACGTGAAAGCATATGCACCTCATACTGTAAGATTATGAGGAAACTACCGTTTAGAAAAATGTTGACTTTTATTCTATCCACGATTATATTTTGGTGAGTAAAACTGAATCAAAATGAAATAAAAGATGAAATCGAAATAAATTTAAGAAATTACCAGTTCAGTGGAACTGAAATGTAAAAGAACAAAAAATGTTCTCCTTGTCATATTTTAATATTGCCTTTTATTAGATTTCAGCCACATTATAAATAGGCCTAACAATAAAAGTAAGAAGTACCAGTAGGCCTTGCAGTATTATTTCACCTAGGGAACAACAAAATTAAGAGCAATTGGAGACCAATCAAAGCTACGTAAATAAAAAAGACTGTCACCTATGTAGTGACTGGTTCTTGATGCACTTTTTCCCGTTCACCATGTCATTACTATTTGTATTCGCAAAGAAACTTTTCACACTTCACGATTATTCATTCATGGTGTGACACACACGAGTATTTACGAGTAAACAAATGTAATAGGGCAATATATATAAAAAGGCGAGATTTTAAAAAGGTAAATAACATTAAGTTTTAATTTATTGGTCCCACGTACTAGAGAGAGAGTTTAAAATGACCTCTTTTTGCTGAACAACTTGTAATATGTTTTCTTAGCTGGTAATCCATTTCACTTTCATCCAGGTTCAATTTTTCTACGTTAATTATGTAATAATATTACATTACGTAATAATATTTAACATTTGTAATATTAACGTACCACTAGAGAAAAATGCACCAGCGTACCTGTAATACTGCTATACCGGGTCTGAAGAAGATATATAGTGTAAGGCAGGGGACGCCACACACTTTCCGAACTATTTTCCAGTATAAAACAAACTTCACAACAGTCAACAATCATTAACGCACGTCACAAAAATAAAATGGCCGTAAACCTAGCAGAGTCAGTGCAAGGCTTATAAACGCTTGTGGCGCTTCCCGTGGACGTCTATGGAAGCTATGCTGCGCGCGCATCTGCTGTACAGCCTTCCAGGGAAATTACAGTTTATTTCAAGCTTGGGAAAATTATTTTAATTCAAACTAAATTTTTACAGCTTGATGTAAACTGTGTAACAGGTTGATTTTTCAATCTTGAATTTTCAACTGGACCTAAACTCAATATCCACCTTGAAATAAGCTGTGTAATAGGTTGTTTTGAATCTTGAATTTTCAACTGAACCAAAACTCAATATCCACCTTGAAATAAGCTTGAGTGCTAGCTGGGGAAGTAACTGCTACCAGTGTTTGTTCTGCTGTCATATAATCATACAATAAAGGATCCTTCTTTCTATTTATTCACAATACATTACATTTGTCCATGTTAACGGTCAGTGTCCACTCCCTGCACCAAGTGCCTATCCGCTACGGATCTTTCTGCATTTCGCTGCAATTTTCTAATGCTGCAGCTTCTCTGTATATTACAGCATCATCCGTGAAAAGCCGCATGGAACTTCCAACAATATCTACTAGGTCATTTATATATATTGTGAAAAGCAATGGTCCCATAACACTCCCCTGTGGCACGCCAGAGGTTACTTCAACGTCTGTAGACGTCTCTCCATTGAGAACAACATGCTGTGTTCTGTTTGCTAAAAACTCTTCAATCCAGCCACACAGGTGGTCTGATATTCGGTAGGCTCTTACTTTGTTTATCAAGCGACAGTGCGGAACTGTATCGAACGCCTTCTGGAAGTCAAGGAAAATGGCATCTACCTGGGAGCCTGTATCTAATGTTTTCTGGATCTCATGAACAAATAAAGCGAGTTGGGTCTCACACGATCACTGTTTTCGGAATCCATGTTGATTCCTACAGAGTAGATTCTGGGTTTCCAGAAATGACATGATACGTGAGCAAAAAACAAGTTCTAAAATTCTCCAACAGATTGATGTCAGAGTTATAGGTCTATAGTTTTGCGCATCTGCTCGACGACCCTTCTTGAAGACTGGGATTACCTGTGCTCTTTTCCAATCATTTGGAACCTTCCGTTCCTCTGGAGACTTGCGATACACGGTTGTTAAAGGGGGGCAAGTTCTTTCGCGTACTCTGTGTACTCATGTCGGTATAAATCATCTTTGATATCTCACAAATAATGTGTTTGCATGTGTATTGCCGCCACTCCCATGGTCAGAATAGTGGGTGCTCACTGCGACCGGTTTGATTTTTCGGCCGCTGCAGGAGCATTGACCTTGGTGACTGGAGTAATTTCAGCGAGGAGTACAGACTGTGTTGTGTTACGCCAATTCGTGTCATGACCCATCTTTACACAGTTTCGTGTTGGCAGCTGAAAAATTACATTTCACACTATTATGTTGTCCACGAGATGAGGTGTAGCAGCCATATTAAACGAGAAAACGAGAGAAGTACTAATTTGTAGTAAAAGCTTAAGAAAACCTCCCGTTCTTGGCTTTTGTGTACGTACTGAAGTAATTGCAAAACATCAAATTGCTCGCCTTTCTCTCAGGAAAGTTTACAGTTATCAGCTGGAAATTTATGTCACATACTGAGGTATCCAGCCTTTTCGATCTGTACAAAATAGAAACTTCTAAGTTAATGCACTCGACAAGTAAGCCGTATTACGGGTCATGTTTTGGTTATCGAAAATTCCATTACTGTCCGGTTAAAGTACCTTGGAGTTGACCTAAGACCTCAGCATTTTGCACGAGATGAGGTGTAGCAGCCATAGTACACGAGAAAATGAGAGAAGCATTAATTTGTAGTAAAAACTTAAGAAAACCTCCAATTTTTTATATTTGTTTTTGTTCTGACATATTGCATAAACATCACATTGCTCGCCATTCCTTCGTTAAGGATTACAATTGTCGGCTGGAAATTTATGTCATGTACTGAGGTATACAGGCTTTTCGTTCAGTACAAAATGGAAGCTTCGCAGTTAATGCAATCGACAAGTAAGCCGTAATACATGCCATGTTTTAGTTATCGAAAATTCTATTATTGGCCGGATTAAGTGTCTTGCATTTGATCTAACACCTTAAGGTTTTTCTTGAGACGAGATATAGCAGCCACATTACACGAGAAAACGCGAGAAGTATTAAATTGTAGTAAAACCTACAGAAAACCTTCCGGTTTTATCATTTGTTTTTGTACTGGCGCAGTGCCAGAACATCAGTTAGTTCGCCTTTCGCTCGGGAAAGTTCACATTTATCGACTGGAAATTTATGTCACGTACTGAGGTATCCAGTCTCCTCGTTCTGTACAAAATAGAAGCTTATACGTAAATGCAATCGGCAAGTAAGCCGTAATAGTCATGTTTTAGTTCTAGAAAATTCAATTCTTGACCGGATTACATGCCTTCCATTTGACATAGGACCTTATGATTTTGCACAAGACGAGGTGCAGCAACTTCATTACACAGGAATACGTGAGAAGTATTAAGTTGTAGTTAAAACGTAAGAAAATCTCCCGTTATTGGCATTTGTTTTCGTACTGACGTAATGCCAATACATCACATTGGTTGCCTTTATCTCGAGAAAATTTACGTATTTCAGCTGGAAATTAATGTCACGTACTGAGGTATTCAGTCCCATCGTTCTGTAGAAAATAGAACCTCCTAAGTTAATGCAATCGACGAGTAAGTCGTATTACATGTCTTGTTATGGTTATCGAAAATTCCATTATTGTATGGTTAAGTGCCTTGGAGTTGACCTAAGACCTTCAGATTATGCACGATATGAGGTGAAGTAGCCATATTGAACGAGAAACCGTGAGAAGTGATAAATTGTATTAAAAGCTCAAGAAATCCTCCCGATTTTGTTATTTGTTTTCGTACTGACGCAAAGGCGATGAAGATGGCGGCGAGTATACACGTAGCTTCAAATCGCTCGGTAATTTGTGATCGTATTTCGTCAGTGAAGTGTACTATATGCCATAAAATTGTGTTAAATGGATTAAGAATTTGCGCGTTCAATCATAAGTGGTGCCATACCTATTGTTTCTCACGATCGGAAGTTCTAAATAAGTGCGACTGCGGTATGGAATGCAACGGGCGGGACAATGCTAGTGAAATGCACAGGGCAGGTTTGCAAGTGAATGTAGAGAACGAACTTAGAAAAGAACTCGATTACATTATAAAATACGCAAAAACGCTTGAAAACTTGGTTATAAGTGTGAAAAATTCCTCAAAATCTAGCCTACAAGAGTTCTCAAATACCAGTCAAATAAGCAGCACACGACCAAAAACAAAAAAAGCGGAACTTACTTTAAAACTAAGTAATAGGTTAGTGTGCCTGGAAATAGCACAGAGGAGAAAGAACAATCAAATTGTACCATCATCCACACGGACAGTTCAGTGATCAACGCTAAATTGCGCTCACAAAGCAAAACAAGTCGGCCTACTATTTGTAAACAAAACAAAAAACACGTTGTAAAATAGACATGAAATCCTTATTCTAGCAGACAGCCATGGAAGAGGTGTAGCCGAAATTATGAATTCTAAGAAAACAGGATTCAAGGTAACTGGCGTAATCAAACCAGGAGCGCCACTATGTGAAGTTTTAAATAGCTATAATCAATCTATGACGAATGGCAGCACATGTGTGATAATTGGAGACGCGAACGATGTATACCACAATGAAACTAGATGTGCTACAGCAGTTTTAAAGCAAGTAATTTGTAAAATGCCTGAAGTGAAATTTTTTGTTGTCAGTATCCCTCATTGGTATGATCTCATGGAAAACTCTTGCGTGAATACTGAGATTATTACCGCCAACAGACTTTTCGCTAAGATATGTCGAGGTTATCCTAATGCTACGTACGTTATGATAAATAGTGATTGCAGAGAGCATTTTACAGAGCATGGACTTCACAGAAACATGAAAGGGAAAGAAGCCATGAGTGCTGAAATATCGAATGCTATTAAAGACTCTAAAGTAGAACAAAACACTATTACACTGTCTGAAAACAGCCTTATTAAAGTATCAACATTAGTGGAAATAGGAAGAGCTGATGTCCCACAATCATTGGTAGCAACAGAAGATTCTTTGACATTAGAAGAAGTAAAAAAATCTGAAGTGCTATGCAGTACAGCTGCCACATCAGCCAAATTGTCAGTAGTGTCGAAATCATCAAAAACAGCTGAACCATCATCATCAGCAGCATATGTACCACCTTCCCCAGCAGGTTCAAAATCAAGTCCAGAATCTCTGACTAGTCCATCAATCAGAAGAACAGAGGCAAGACCAGTGGTACAAAATGCCACTCAGATATCATCAACAGAAGAAAAATCAACACCATCGAAGCATCATTTATCAGCTTCATACGCAGCTTCAACATCCACAGTAACGTCAGTGCCAACTGTAGTTCAAGATTTAAACGAAAATACAGTTTCAGCAAAAGTTCCAGTATCAATTGGAACATCAGTTAAAAAAACGGACTCAGCATCAAAACTGGCAGCATCTCCAACATCCACTGAATCATCAGCTTCAGAAACACCTCCAGCATCCACTCAAACAGCAGCTACAACTACAGATACAACAAGTATGGTGGCACGTCCAGGGGTAAGAAATACAAGGAGCAGGAAACGTGTAATTCTTAAGGGTTTTTGGTACCCAGCCTCAGCAAGGGACAGCCGGTAACACTGGGAAACATAAGTACATACTCCTCTCAATCTGATTTCAATAATTTAAAAATAATGAGCCTTAACATACAATGCATTAAAATAAAATATTAGAACTTGAGATTGCAGCCAGTGAAACTAGTATAGATTGTATTTGCATTCAAGAACATTGGTGCATGAGTTATGAACTAGAAAATATTTGCATTTCCCCATACAAATTAGTAAGTCATTATTGCAGGAAAGAAACAAGACATGGTGGTGTTTGCATTTATGTAAAACCTGGAGTAAAGGTTAAAAATATCACTGTAACTGAATCCTTGAGTGAAGAAAAACATTTTGAGGCTGCAGCAATACAGTTGAATATGCAAAAGAGTAAATTAATAATAATGTCAGTGTACAGATCACCATGTGGTGATCCTGAAATTTTTAGAAATAAGTTAGAGGCATTGCTCAAAATATTACATAATAAAAAATCAACAATAATTATAAGTGGAGATTTTAATGTCAACTTATTGACTGAAGGTGCATCCAAAGATCAGTTCCTGAATGTTTTACAGAGCTTCAATTTGTATCCACATATAACTAACATACAAGAATAACAAACTCTTCAAAAAGTCTCATAGATAATATCTTCACAAATATACACTCCTGGAAATGGAAAAAAGAACACATTGACACCGGTGTGTCAGACCCACCATACTTGCTCCGGACACTGCGAGAGGGCTGTATAAGCAATGATCACACGCACGGCACAGCGGACACACCAGGAACCGCGGTGTTGGCTGTCGAATGGCGCTAGCTGCGCAGCATTTGTGCACCGCCGCCGTCAGTGTCAGCCATTTTGCCGTGGCATACGGAGCTCCATCGCAGTCTTTCACACTGGTAGCATGCCGCGACAGCGTGGACGTGAACCGTATGTGCAGTTGACGGACTTTGAGCGAGGGCGTATAGTGGGCATGCGGGAGGCCGGGTGGACGTACCGCCGAATTGATCAACACGTGGGGCATGAGGTCTCCACAGTACATCGATGTTGTCGCCAGTGGTCGGCGGAAGGTGCACGTGCCCGCCGACCTGGGACCGGACTGCAGCGACGCACGGATGCACGCCAAGACCGTAGGATCCTACGCGGTGCCGTAGGGGACCGCACCGCCACTTCCCAGCAAATTAGGGACACTGTTGCTCCTGGGGTATCGGCGAGGACCATTCGCAACCGTCTCCATGAAGCTGGGCTACGGTCCCGCACACCGTTAGGCCGTCTTCTGCTCATGCCCCAACATCGTGCAGCCCGCCTCCAGTGGTGTCGCGACAGGCGTGAATGGAGGGATGAATGGAGACGTGTCATCTTCAGCGATGAGAGTCGCTTCTGCCTTGGTGCCAATGATGGTCGTATGCGTGTTTTGCGCTGTGCAGGTGAGCGCCACAATCAGGACTGCATACGACCGAGGCACACAGGGCCAACACCCGGCATCATGGTGTCGGGAGCGATCTCCTACACTGGCCGTACACCACTGCTGATCGTCAAGGGGACACTGAATAGTGCACGGTACATCCAAACCGTCATCGAACCCATCGTTCTACCATTCCTAGACCGGCAAGGGAACTTGTTGTTCCAACAGGACAATGCACGTCCACATGTATCCCGTGCCACCCAACGTGCTCTAGAAGGTGTAAGTCAACTACCCTGGCCAGCAAGATCTCCAGATCTGTCCCCCATTGAGCATGTTTGGGACTGGATGAAGCGTCGTCTCACGCGGTCTGCACGTCCAGCACGAACGCTGGTCCAACTGAGGCGCCAGGTGGAAATGGCATGGCAAGCCGTTCCACAGGACTACATCCAGCATCTCTACGATCGTCTCCATGGGAGAATAGCAGCCTGCATTGCTGCGAAAGGTGGATATACACTGTACTAGTGCCGACATTGTGCATGCTCTGTTGCCTGTGTCTATGTGCCTGTGGTTCTGTCAGTGTGATCATGTGATGTATCTGACCCCAGGAATGTGTCAATAAAATTTCCCCTTCCTGGCACAATGAATTCACGGTGTTCTTATTTCAATTTCCAGGAGTGTAGATGCCACCGATATAGATGTAATAAATGTTAACCTAGGAATATCTGATCACAATGCACTCATCCTTAAATTTACCATAGCCCCTGTGACCAAAAATAGTTCATACCACATGTACAAAAGAACCTTCTCCACAAATAGTTGCAGTCACTTTATAAATACACTGACTAACCAATCTTGGGCAGAAGTACTGTTAAAAACTAGCACAAACACTGCATATAATGCTTTTTCTTCCCTGTTTATGTTGAATTTTGAAATGTGTTTTCCTAAGAAACTTGTCAAAACAAACACATATGGGCATACACATGCTAACTCCTGGATCATAACAGGTATTAGAAATTCTTCCAGGACCATAAAAATGCTTAACTATAGACTGAAAAGTTGGACTGACCCCAAGTTTAAAGAACATGTAACAAATTACAAAAAAATATAGAAAAGTAATTACAAAAGCAAAATTACTAAGTAATGATAAAAACAAAATCAGGCAATAAATAAAAAACTATTTGGGAAATTGTGAAAAAGGAAACAGGTAAGGGCCTCAAGGATCAGGAAATAGTACTCAAAAGTAGTGAAGATATTGAATTAAAAGATGAAACTCTGGCAAATTATATTAATAATTACTTTTTAAGTGTACCAGTGTCATTAAGTAAAAACTTTACTAAACATGAGAAATTAACAGCCCCAAAAATATACAGTAGTATGTTGTTAACTCCCACAAATGATAATGAAATATTACAGGTGATAAAGAGTCTAAAATCAAAATTGTCTGCAGGTGTGGATGAAGTGCCTGTGTCAATAATAAAAAAGTTGCCCAACAAATTATAAAGCCCCTGGTACATATTGCCAATTTGTCTTTCAGCGAAGGTGTGTTTCCTGAGAGGTTGAAAATCTCTAAGGTTAGACCTCTGTTTAAAAAAGGAAATCCATACAAGGTAGAAAATTATAGACCAATATCCCTTCTCCAATCATTTTCAAAAATTCTAGAGAAATTAATGAAAACCAGACTCATAAATTACTTAGATGCTCACAAACTTCCAAACTGCAATCAACATGGCTTTCGCTCGGACCACACCACAGAATCAGCTATCCATGCCTATACCAAAGAGATTGTCAGGAGTCTCGACACTAAAAATTTTTTAGTGGGAATTAACTTAGATTTATCTAAAGCTTTTGATACAGTAAATCACAAAATTCTGTTAAACAAGATGGAGGCAATAGGTGTACTGGGAGTTGTGAAGCAGTGGTTTGAATCTTACCTTCAAGACAGAACTCAGGTGGTAGAAATCATCGCAGAACATAAAAATCAGAAAATCAAGTGGGTCTCAGATGCAAAGAAATTGGAAATAGGTGTCCCACAGGGCAGTGTTCTTGGTCCCTTATTATTCTTGCTTTATATAAATGACATAAAAAATCCTAATATTTCTACCAAAATAATGTTGTTCGCAGATGACACTAGCATAATTATAAGTGATGATAAAAAATCATTAACCACCACAACTGATATAGTCCTGAAATATATTCAACATTGGTTTAATGCTAATGAGTTAACACTTAATTTAAGTAAAACAAATTATATACAGTATGGCAAAGCAACTCAACATATGGACCTCCAGTTGAAACTAACAGATAAGAAGATAGAGAGTGTACAACCCACAAAGTTTTTGGGCATGCACATTGATCAAAACTTAAGCTGGATAGACAATCTCAAGTACTTATCCCACAGGCTCAATTCCGCATGTTTTGCATTGAGGATATTATCTAGAGTATGCAGTACAGACTACTAGACTAGTGTATTTTGCTTACTTTCAGTCCATCGTGTCTTACGGCATAGTGTTCCGAGGTAAAACTAAATCAAGCTTAACAGATATCTTCAAATTTCAGAAAAGAACTATACGAATCATAACACATAACTCTCCAAGAACTCATTGTAGGCCCCTTTTCAAAGAACTGCAAATACTCACAATACCATCGCTGTATATTTTTAAAAGCATTGTGTGTACAATAGCACATATGAAAAATCTACGTACAAATCAGGACTGCCATAATTATAATACTAGAACTCATAAGAATTTGTATGTAGAAAGGGTAAGGACAACACAAACCCAAAAGCATGTAAGTTATTTTGGAATAAAACTTTACAATGCTCTGCCAGTGTACACGAAGGAAATAATAGATGAAGTAAAATTTAAGACTGAGCTTAAAAATTACCTTATAAGCAAAACTTTCTATGACGTAGATGAGTACTTTGATTGTGTGTAAATTTATTGCCAAAAATTTTAATTTAGATGTCTAAATTTGTACTTTTTAAAAAAAATGTCTAGAAAGTGATATTCCATTATTATGTTTATAGTACTTGTACTAGTATGATAACCTTGTTGTGACAATTCCTACATCATGTAAATGATTTACAGGAAGATAATAAAATGAAATGAAATGAAAGACAGAACATCACATTGCTGCCCTTTCTGTCGGGAATGTTTACATTAAACGGTTGGAAATTTATGTCACATATTGAGGTTTCCAGTGTCATCGTCCTGTACAAACTAGAAGCTTCTAAGATAATGCAATCGACAAGTAAGCTTTATTATAGGTCATGTTTTAGCCGTCGAAAATTCAATTATTGACGGGTTTAAGTGCCTAGCAGTTGAACTACGACGTTAATATTTTGCACAAAACCAAGTCTAACAGCCACATTGCACGAGAAAGCGCGTGAAGTATTAATTAGTAGTAAAAACGCAACAAAACCACCTGTTATTGTCAATTTCTTTTGGTACTGGCGTAATGCCAGATCATCACATTGCTCGCCTTTCTCTAGGGAAAAGATTACATTTATCAGCTGGAAGTTTATGTCACGTACTGATGTACCAAGTCTCTTCGTTCTGTACATGATAGAAGCTTCTAAGTTAATGCAGCCGACTACTAAGACTTATTACAGGTCATGTGTTAGTTATCGAAAGTTCAATTATTGACTGGTGTAACTGCCTTGCAGTTGACCTAGAACCACAAGATTTTGCACAAGAGGAGATGCAGCAGCCAAATTAGACGAGAAAACGCGAGATGTATTAATTTGTAGTAAAAACTTAACAAAAACTCCGTTTTTGTTATTTGTTTTCGGACTGACGTAATGCTAGAACATCACATTGCTCGCCTTTATCTCAGGAAAGATTACATTTATGGCCTGGAAATTAATGTTAAGTACTGAGGTATCCTGTCCCTTCGTTCTGTACAAAATAGAAGCTTCTAAGTTACTGCAAGCGATAAGTGAGCCGTATTACAGGTCATGTTTTAGTTACAGAAAATTCAACTATAGACTGGATGAAGTGCTTTTTAGTTTACCTAAAACATTAAGGTTTTGCACGAGATGAGGTGTAGCAGACAAATTACATGGGAAAACGCGAAAAGTATTAAATTGTAGTAATAACTTTAATGAAACCTCCAGTTTTTGACATTTGCTATCGTACTGACATAATGCCAGAACATCTTATCGCTCGCCTTTGTCTTCGGAAAATTTAACTTTATTGGCTGGAAATTTATATCACGTACTGAGGTGTGAAGTCTCTTCGTTATGTACAAAATTGAAGCTTCTAAGTTAATGCAATCAACAAGTAAGCTGTATTACATGCCATGTTTTAGTTATCGAAAATTCTATTATTGAACAGATTAAGACTTGCGTAAGTCAGTTAGAAATGACACTCAGCAAAAGATCAATTATCTAACGAGCATGTGCAAAAACTCACCCATCTTGAAACCTAGCAACTCACTTCCTCAAAAAGTCAATAGTAAATGCGACAAACTGTGTATTTTCCATCAAAATATAAGGGGGCTAAGAAGTAAACTAGAACTGTTGATAATGAATAATGACAGTAATACTATTGATAATGCCGATATTCTTTGTTTTACTGAACACCATGTAAAGGAGGATATCAATATGCTGAATCTAGGTGGCTATCATATTGTCTCTCACTTTTGTAGAAACAGTGTGCGGAAGGGTGGGTGTAATTATATATGTAAAAAAGAATATAATGTATAGATCTCTAGAGCTCACAAAATACTGTTTTGATCAGCATTTTGAAGCTTGTGGTATAGAAATTAGCACCAAGACCCTGCCACTCATTGTAGTAACAGTGTATAGAGCCTCATCAGGGAAGCAATGTATGTTCTTTAAGCAACTCGGATCTCATCTATCCCATATATATTCAAAAAATAAAAATACTGTAGTCTTAGGAGACTTTAACATTAACTTTCTAGATAATGAACACATACAACCTCACACCCATGGTAGACTTTCTCACAAGGGTTACGAACTACTGTTCAAGTCTTATAGATAATATTTTCATTGATGAGAATAGAAACACCAATGCAACAGTAAAACAAGTCCTAAATGGTCTTTCAGACCATGATGGCCAATTGCTAGCTATCAATTATATATGCCCACACAAGAAGGACAAAGCGTGTAACAGGTCATTTAGGGTAATTAATAATGAAAATCTCATTATCTTCAACAGTTATCTTCAACTCACTGAGTGGAGTCCAATTTATAGAGCACTGAAAGTCAATGACAAATTTAACCTATTTATAAATGAATTTATGTGCCACTTTGAAGCTGTCTTACCTCTAAGAACTGCAAAGAACAAGTACCAGAGCCATACCAGCAAACAGTGGCTCACAAAAGGAATAAAAACATCATGTAGGACTAAAAGATTGCTTTATGTTTCTCTCAGAAATACTAATGATCCTGAAATATAAGCTCATTATAAAAGGTACTGCAAGATTTTAAATGAAGTTCTGATAAAAGCAAAAAGTATGTTCATCAAATCAGAAATAGATAATTCTGGCAACAAAATAAAAACCATCTGGGGTATTATTAAAAGAGAAACTGGTAGTTACTCAAACAATGCAAAAATATTGAAGTTAAACATAATGGGAATATCATTGATAAAGGTGAAAATGTTGCAAAAATTTTCAACAAGTATTTTTTTACTGCAGCGGATAAAATAAGGTGTAATGGTTCTATAAATGAGACTCTGAATCTTTTACAAAGAAGCAGACTTAGTGCAACACCACATTAGCATGGCTCCTGTCGCTGTTGACGAAATTAAGAAGATAATAAGGACCATGAAAAACAAAAAAATCAACTGGCATTGATGGTATTTCCATCAAAGTGTAGAAACACACACACATTTTCAATTGTGAAGTCCTGTGCCACATCTTTTATGAATCACTGAGACTAGGAACTGTCCCTGATAGACTTAAGACACAGGATTCTTGAACATCTTAGTAAATCAATGAATAATAAAATGTCTCCAACTGGAATTTTTTGTGACCTTTCTAAGGCATTCGATTGTGTGAACTATGAGATTTTCCTGAGAAAGGCAGAATTTTATGGGTTAACTGGAGAAGCAAGAATGTGGCTTGCCTCCTATTTAAAGGACCGGAAACAGAAAGTCATGGTAAACAACACTAATGGGGAACCAGTGTCCTCTTCATGGGGCACAATAAACTGTGGAGTCCCACAGGGCTCTATTCTGGGTCCTCTACTTTTCCTTATCTTCATAAATGGCCTTGCAATATGTACAAGGGCTAAGATAAAATTTACTTTGTTTGCCGATGACACAACGATTCTGGTAGACAATTCAACAAATACTAATCTTGAAATCACTGTAAATGAAATTTTTCTGGAGACCTTTAACTGGTTTACCTTTAATGGATAATCACCAAATTTTGAAAAAAAAACTCAATTGATTCAATTCCATACAAGCCAAAATATCGAAGAGGAGATTAATGTTAAGTACAATGATGAGTATTTAGCAAGAGTGGAGTCAACAAAGTTCCTGGGTCTACTTGTTAATAGCAATCTAAACTCGTCCTTACACATTCCTTACCTATATAAAAAAACTAAGCTCAGCAATTTACCCTATTTGTGCGATTGCTTCCTTCAGTGACTTAAATACTTTGAAAGCTGCCTATTTCAGTTATTTTCATACCCTGATGGCCTATAGAATTATATTCTGGGAAGTGAGCCAAAGGCAAACAAAATCCTCATAGCCCAGAAAAGAGACATTAGGATTCTGTGTGGTGTCAATTACAGACATTCCTGCAGGAAACTCTTCCAAGAACTGAGAATACTCACAACAGTATCTCAGTACATTTTCTCTCTCATGTGTTTCTTGTGTAAAAACCATTCCCTTTTTGAAATGAACAGCATGTAGAATAACTATGACACTTGAGTAAAAAATGATATGCATCTTGAGCAAAAGGATCTAAGTATGGTGCAAAAAGGTTTAATTGTCGATTGTATTAACTTAGAAGCTTGTATTATATACACAATGAAGAGACTTGATACATCAGTACGTGACATAAATTTCCATCAGATAAGTGTAATCTTGCCTGAGTGAAGGGCGATCAATGTGATGTTCTCTCATTAGGCGAGCAATGTGAGTACGAAAACAAATGACATAAATGGGAGGTTCTCTTAAGTTTTTACTACAAATTAATACTTCTCGAGTTTTCTCATGTTACGTGGCTGCTACACCTCATCTCGAGAAAAAGCTTAAAGCCTTAGATCAACTGCAAGTGACTTAATCCGTTCAATAATTGAATTATCGATAACTAAAACATGGCCTGTAATAAAGCTTACTTGTCGATTGCACTAATTTAGAAGCTTCTATTTTGTACATAACGAAGAGACTGGATACCTGAGTATGTGACATTACTGGCAAATAAATGTAAACTTTCCCAAGAGAAAGGCGAGGGATGTGATGTTCTGGCTTTAGGTCAGTACTAAAACAAATTGACATTAACGGGAGGTTTTCTTACGTTTTTACTGTTAGTCAATACTTCACGCGTTTTTTCGTGCAATGTGGCTGCTAGACTTCGTCTCGTGCAAAATCTTAACGTCCTGGGTCAACTGCAAGGTACTCAAACAATTCAATAATTGAATTTTCGATAACTGAAACATGATCTGTAATACGGCTTATTTGTCGATTGCATTATCTTAGAAGCTTCTATTTTGTACAGAAGGAAGAGACTGGATACCTCAGTACGTGACATAAATTTCCAGCCGATAAATTTAATCATTCCCGAGAGAAAGGCGATTTTTTTTGTATCCCGCCTGGAAGGTGGTGCGTGGGTCTGCGCCTGAAAACTGAAAGGTTGGCCGGATGAAGGAAGCGATTAGGAGCAGGCGAGGTAAGATTTTCGGTACAGCTTTTTATGTGAAAGTACATTTAATTATTAGTCAAGGACATAAGTAATTTTAACCTGAAGAGGTGCAACTGGTACAGGTATCAACGGTAAGGACTACTAGTAGTGAGACAAATTATCATTGAAGTAACAAAGTCAGCAATGGCCCCTATGAAGTAGAAACAATGTTGCTAGGTCGCCTCCTCGGCATCAAATGGATTGAATCTGGAGCGGAGCTCGTGTAGCTCCACAGCGCTGGCTAGAGGGCGCTGTCGTCGGTGTCTGTCGTAGTGCCAACTTAAGAACTTGCACCTACCCTGTGGCATAGTTGCTGTCTATACCATAGAGTTTTCACTACAAATTAACACTTCTCATGTTTTCTCATGTTACGTGGCTGCTACACCTCATGTCGAGAAAAAACGTAAGGTCTTAGGTGAACTGCAAGGGACTTAATCCAGTCAATAATTGATTTACCCATAGCTATAACATGGCCTATAATACGGCTTACCTGTCGATAGTATTTACTTAGTAACTTCTATTTTGTAAAGAACTAAGAGACTGGATACCTCAGTACGTGACATAAATTTCCAGCCGATAAATGTCAACATTCCCGACAAAAAGGCGAACAAACTCATGTTATGGCATTTCATCAGTACGAAAACAAACGACAAGTGGCTGGTACAGTTTATCTCATGAAAACTCTTAAGGCTCTAGGTCAACTGCAAATCACTTTGACCAGTCAATAATTCAATTTTCGATAGCCAAAACATGATTGTAATAAAGCTTACTTATCGATTGCATTAACTTAGAAGCTTCTATGTTGTACATAACGAAGAGACTGGATACCTCAATACGTGACATAAATTTCCAGCCGATAAATGTAACCCTTCCCAGCAGAAAGGCGAGCAAATTGGTGTTCTGGCAGTGCGACAGTACGAAAACAATTGAAAAAAAACGGGCGGTTTTGTAAAGGTTTTACTACAATTTAAAACTTCTAGCATTTTCTTGTGTGATGTGGATGCTACACCTCGTTTCGTGCTAAATGTTAAGGACCTAGGTCAGCTGCAAGAGAATTAAACCTGTCAGTAACCGAATTTTCGATAACCAAAACATGACCTGTAATAAGGCTTCCTTGTCGATTGCATTATCTTACAAGCATCTATTTTGTACAGAACGAAGAGGCTGGACACCTCAGTATGTGGCATAAATTTCCAGCTGATAAATGTAAACTTCCCATAGAGCAATGTTATGCTTTGACATTACGTCAGTACGTAAACAAATGACTAAAATGGGAGATTTTCTTAAGTTTTTACTACAAATTAGTACTTCTTGCCTTTTCTCGTGTTATATGGTTGCTACACCTCATCTTGGGTAATCATAAGGTCTTAGGTCAACCGCAAGGGACTTATCCGGCCAATAATTGAATTATCGATAGTAGGGGGGCTACACCGATGTTGCCCAACATTCAATTGTTGCCAAATTTATTCAAGATGGCGGCGACGACGTCATCCAAGATGGCGTCATAGAGACTTGGGAACAGTGCATGACGTCATACAACATAACGGATTTTGACGGGAAGATAGGTCAATTGGGCTACCTCCACTAACCTAACCCTCCAGAAAAAAAATTGTCGGGAAATTCAAACGACAGCAGGATAATGCGTCACACCACGAAAATGGCGGGAAAATAGGCCAATTGGGCTACATCCACTAACCTAACCCCCAAACCCCTAGCAAATGGTGGTAAGTTCAAATTCCAACAGGATAATGCACCACACCACTCTTATCTCTCCTAACCAAAGAAAATCACAGGAAAATAGCTCACCTGGTCTACCTCCACTAACCTAAGTCACCTGACCGCCACCTCTTCCTACGAACTGCTACCAACTTTTAATTTTTGCGGTCAACGAACTTCAATTCCCACATGTCTACTAAGCCAACAAAATGGGGTGAAAGAAAAGACTCTTTACTAACCTCAGTCACCAGACTGCCACCACCTCCTAAGGATTCGTGGGAAAAGGACTTGGACATAAGACTTTATTTAAACAATTCCATGTAGATGTCTTCACCACAAGGTCAGGACTTCAACTGACTTAGTACACATCGCCACCACCAGAGGGCGCATTATACCCAGACACGCGCTGCGCCGCCACCCCGCAGGTGTTCCACCACATACATCACACACCCTCGGCCGCCACCTCCAAACACGTGCCGGACATAGTCTTCTGTAAATACGCTAATGCCCACATCTCGCATCTAACCTATCAATTACCTAAGTACTTAATTGCATTTCAATTTTAATCATATTAAATAATTCAATTTACAATTTCATATAAGTATGAAAAGGCTTTCATCTATCTAATTTCAACAACATTTCAAGGTCCAGACCGTCACTTCTTGCTAGGAACCGGCGCTGAGTTTGAATTCTGGCAGTAAAGAAAGGTCACTTGCACTTTCTCTACCAATATAAGAAAATTTTGGGAAAGAAAGGCCACTTGTACTAATCTCAACCACCCAACCGCCACTTCCTCCTAGGAACCAGCGCCAAGTTTGAATTCTGCCAGTAAACAAAGCTCACTTGCTTTTTCGCTACCAACGTAAGAAAATTGTTCACTACCACCACTAACCTAAGTCGCCAGACCGCCACCTCTTCCTAGGGGCGGGTAGTAAAAGGACTCATGCCCCGCTAGGCTGATGGAGAGAGGAATGTGTGTACTTTATTTATTGGGAGGCAGTTTATTTACCTATAGAGTATATCTATCACAGAACATACGCTCTGACATGCCCCACAGCATACAGACATGCAAACTAGTCCTACATAACTCATCTATAAGGCACTACACATACTCTTGTTAATTTAAACCGTCAAAAATAAAACATTGCACAGCTTACAGACATGCGAACCACTCATAAATAATGTAATACATTTACGTCCAGATAGCCAAACAACTCTTAAATTCCCAAAATAATAATCCATCTGAAATACTCTGCTTGCTAATCGTCAACTGTCAAAATCATACACCAGCCTTGATTTAAACAGTTAGGGGCAGCAGCAGCACCACCAAGTGTATTCGCATCTGAGTCCATAGCCCAACTGACTTAGTTCATATCGATGCCACTAGAGGACGCTGTAGTGATGCAAGTACCGTAATCTAAGATGGCGCCACCTAGATAGTTCACCACAAGCTCCAGACCTCAACTGCTTTAGTACATTTCGTCGCCATCAGAGAACGCCACCGTGACACCAACTGATGACGCAAGTACAGTTATCCATGATGGCGGCAAACAGTATGTTCTCCACGAGGTCTAGTACTCATACCACCAGGAGAGGACGCTATTGTCCCTTTCCTGATGTAAACCAAGATGCTTAGGGAAAACGACTCACCCTGCTCTGGGCTGTTGCGGAGAGTAAGGAATGACTGCAATCTATTTATTTTCGAACATTTTATTTAGGCATGGATTATATTTACCACTCTATCACAAAACATCTACCCAGATGTGCCTGGGGTCATGTTGCATAGCCCACAGACGCACAAACAACTCCTAATTACAGTATACAATAATACACTGCTCCTAAATAATGCAGTACACATATCTGCAAACACTCTCAGTACTCGTAAATTGTCCAAATAACGCATGGCACAGCCTACAGGGCCGCTCGCAAAATAACGCAACAGACGCACGCAAGCACCCTACACCACACCCACTCCCCCACGAAGTTAGCTGTCAAACCGCGCACAGGTCCCTGCTCGGCTTCTGCAAACATGAGATGGCGACAGCCGCGCTTATACACTCCTGGAAATGGAAAAAAGAACACATTGACACCGGTGTGTCAGACCCACCATACTTGCTCCGGACACTGCGAGAGGGCTGTACAAGCAATGATCACACGCACGGCACAGCGGACACACCAGGAACCGCGGTGTTGGCCGTCGAATGGCGCTAGCTGCGCAGCATTTGTGCACCGCCGCCGTCAGTGTTAGCCAGTTTGCTGTGGCATACGGAGCTCCATCGCAGTCTTTAACACTGGTAGCATGCCGCGACAGCGTGGACGTGAACCGTATGTGCAGTTGACGGACTTTGAGCGAGGGCGTATAGTGGGCATGCGGGAGGCCGGGTGGATGTACCGCCGAATTGCTCAACACGTGGGGCGTGAGGTCTCCACAGTACATCGATGTTGTCGCCAGTGGTCGGCGGAAGGTGCACGTGCCCGTCGACCTGGGACCGGACCGCAGCGACGCACGGATGCACGCCAAAACCGTAGGATCCTACGCAGTGCCGTAGGGGACCGCACCGCCACTTCCCAGCAAATTAGGGACACTGTTGCTCCTGGGGTATCGGCGAGGACCATTCGCAACCGTCTCCATGAAGCTGGGCTACGGTCCCGCACACCGTTAGGCCGTCTTCCGCTCACGCCCCAACATCGTGCAGCCCGCCTCCAGTGGTGTCGCGACAGGCGTGAATGGAGGGACGAATGGAGACGTGTCGTCTTCAGCGATGAGAGTCGCTTCTGCCTTGGTGCCAATGATGGTCGTATGCGTGTTTGGCGCCGTGCAGGTGAGCGCCACAATCAGGACTGCATACGACCGAGGCACACAGGGCCAACACCCGGCATCATGGTGTGGGGAGCGATCTCCTACACTGGCCGTACACCACTGGTGATCGTCGAGGGGACACTGAATAGTGCACGGTACATCCAAACCGTCATCGAACCCATCGTTCTACCATTCGTAGACCGGCAAGGGAACTTGCTGTTCCAACAGGAAAATGCACATCCGCATGTATCCCGTGCCACCCAACGTGCTCTAGAAGGTGTAAGTCAACTACACTGGCCACCAAGATCTCCGGATCTGTCCCCCATTGAGCATGTTTGGGACTGGATGAAGCGTCGTCTCACGCGGTCTGCACGTCCAGCACGAACGCTGGTCCAACTGAGGCGCCAGGTGGAAATGGCATGGCAAGCCGTTCCACAGGACTACATCCAGCATCTCTACGATCGTCTCCGTGGGAGAATAGCAGCCTGCATTGCTGCGAAAGGTGGATATACACTGTACTAGTGCCGACATTGTGCATGCTCTGTTGCCTGTGTCTATGTGCCTGTGGTTCTGTCAGCGTGATCATGTGATGTATCTGACCCCAGGAATGTGTCAATAAAGTTTCCCCTTCCTGGGACAATGACTTCACGGTGTTCTTATTTCAATTTCCAGGAGTGTACTTCACGCCCGTTAAATTCCTATCCAAATACGTGTTCGTCTAGACGCCTACGATGACGCGAGCGAAGCTGGTCCGCGCGCGCCCCATCCCTCGCGGAGGGAGGCGGCCGCAGCTCGGGCCCTGAGTCTTGTCGTCGAACACCGGTGAAAGTTGCATTCCAAGCATCGCTCACGCCAGTCTCATATGCCAGGCATCTCCAGGTGCCACATGTCTCTGCCACTGAAGGCAGGGCGTGTTGACACACACACACACGTTTAACCATACTTAACTATCCAGCATTGCTCTCGCCTCGCCGCGAAACGTCTGCGTGACGACTCGCCATCTAAAACGTTCTCAACGTTATTCTTACCTCACATCGCTCTTTAAAAAAATAACACCCAAGTCAACCTCTTGGAAATTGTATAATGTCCCATAAATAGTTACCGCTCGCTTTCTAGATGTCTCAGGTTGTGTGCACGGAAAGTCTTCCCATAACGGAACCTGTTTACGAAAATAACATCGAATCCACTCTTCCCAACTTTCCTAACGTGGTACCTTCCAGCTCTCAACATACGCAAACGTTCCCTCCTATATCCCACCACAGTCAATCGAGCATTCTGGTTCGCTCTTATCGAATTTACCCGCCGAATTAGTGATGCAGCCGGTATCGAAGTACAATCCACTTTTTCTTTCCGAGGCTTTCTTTGCTTATTTTGCACAGATCGCTAAATTGCACTGACAGTTAAACACCCAAAATTGCCTATACATTATCAAATACATCTCAGATTCATAAGATTGTTGCAAGAGAGAAAGACAAATAACAGTGTAACTAAAATTGAATATTACCGTTGCTGCTACAGTATGACACTGAACAATGTACAGGTTAATGTCTCCTCTTGACGACTGCGCCTCACTATCTATGGCGCATATTTTCCAAGTAAAAAATCGCTCACCGTTATCCATGTACTCAATCTATACGTCCCTCACGATAGGACACACAGTCATCCTCTCTAGTCATCCCATAACATAAACAATAGTAGCTTTACAATGCAATATATACACAGTTCACATAGTGTAAGCCACACAAACTTTAAAATACAATATATGCACATTCTACACAAACAGCACAGTTATTTTTATATCTGTACAGCATGCGAAAAAATTATCTTATGCCCACACTCACACTGCCTATATGACACAATGTTCCCCCCAGCCCTAGGGAAGCACTGTCATCTTGCACTTTCTTTCTACAGAACTACACTCAACAGTAATAAACTATTTACACTGATCACCATTTTGCACCGACAACTAAACATCGCAATGTTGCCTACAGGTCGTCAAATGCATAAAAGACTTGCAGGAATATTGGAACGTCAAACTGATCTCCAACCAGGGACTATGTCACTGAGTACCATCTCGATCTAGTAAACATGCAATTCATATCCCTCACCATACCAAATCATCTCCTTTACATCAGCGAACCGAAGTCACTCTCAGAACTGATGTGCAAGGAGAGGGGCATCTCCCCGCAGCACAAACGCGTTACTCGCAGGGGGGGTGGGGGCAGCTGCCTTGCCTCCCACGAACACCTTGCTCACAAAATAGCGCAATGGGCTAGGATCTAAGCAGAGTGTATGACCGGAAATCATGTGACTGGAAGTGCAATCATCTCGGATTTGTAGAGTATGTAAGAATGCATGTTGGCCTCATCTAATCAGTCTTCTGTGGTAGTTGAAAGTGTCAATATGGATTCCTTCAAAGTGCTTAACATGTCTGACATTGGTAGCAGGTTATGTTAGGTTAGGTTAGACTAGGTTGGGTTGGGTTGGGTTAGGTTGGATTGGGTTAGGTTGGGTTGGGTTAGGTTAGGTTGGGTTAGGTTAGGTTAGGTTGGGTTAGGTTAGGTTAGAGTTAGGTTAGGTTAGAGTTAGGTTAGGTTAGGTTAGGGTAGGTTAGGTTAGGTTAGGTTAGGTTAGGTTAGGTTAGGTAGGTTAGGTTAGGTTAGGTTAGGTAGGTTAGGTAGGTTAGGTTGGGTCAAGTTGGGTTAGGTTGGGTCAGGTTTGGTCAGGTTGGTTGGTTGGTTCAGGTTGGTTGGTTGGGTTAGGTTAGGTTAGGTTGGTTTAGGTTATGTTAGGTTATGTTAGGTTAGGTTAGGTTATCTCAGATGTCCACACAGATGGAAAATATTATGTTTGTGTTTAAATGAGTGCAAATGAGGCTAGTAAAGCAAAAAAAGCAAAATAGAAAGAAACCCTTAAAGTTAAACAAGAATAAATTCATAATTATGTCACATATGTGCAAAAAATCATGTACATATATATCTAGATAATAAACGAATATACACTCCTGGAAATGGAAAAAAGAACACATTGACACCGGTGTGTCAGACCCACCATACTTGCTCCGGACACTGCGAGAGGGCTGTACAAGCAATGATCACACGCACGGCACAGCGGACACACCAGGAACCACGGCGTTGGCCGTCAAATGGCGCTAGCTGTGCAGCATTTGTGCACCGCCGCCGTCAGTGTCAGCCAGTTTGCCGTGGCATACGGAGCTCCATCGCAGTCTTTAACACTGGTAGCATGCCGCGACAGCGTGGACGTGAACCGTATGTGCAGTTGACGGACTTTGAGCGAGGGTGTATAGTGGGCATGCGGCAGGCCGGGTGGACGTACCGCCGAATTGCTCAACACGTGGGACGTGAGGTCTCCACAGTACATCGATGTTGTCGCAAGTGGTCGGCGGAAGGTGCACGTGCCCGTCGACCTGGGACCGGACCGCAGCGACGCACGGATGCACGCCAAGATCGTAGGATCCTATGCAGTGCCGTAGGGGACCCCACTGCCACTTCCCAGCAAATTAGGGACACTGTTGCTCCTGGGGTATCGGCGAGGACCATTCGCAACTGTCTCCATGAAGCTGGGCTACAATCCCGCACACCGTTAGGCTGTCTTCCGTTCACGCCCCAACATCGTGCAGCCCGCCTCCAGTGGTGTCGCGACAGGCGTGAATGGTGGGACGAATGGAGACGTGTCGTCTTCAGCGATGAGAGTCGCTTCTGCCTTGGTGCCAATGATGGTCGTATGCGTGTTTGGCGCCGTGCAGGTGAGCGCCACAATCAGGACTGCATACGACCGAGGCACACAGGGCCAACACCCGGCATCATGGTGTGGGGAGCGATCTCCTACACTGGCCGTACACCACTGGTGATCGTCGAGGGGACACTGAATAGTGCACGGTACATCCAAACCCTCCTCGAACCCATCGTTCTACCATTCCTAGACCGGCAAGGGAACTTGCTGTTCCAACAGGACAATGCACGTCCGCATGTATCCCGTGCCACCCAACGTGCTCTAGAAGGTGTAAGTCAACTACCCTGGCCAGCAAGATCTCCGGATCTGTCCCCCATTGAGCATGTTTGGGACTGGATGAAGCGTCGTCTCATGCGGTCTGCACGTCCAGCACGAACGCTGGTCCAACTGAGGCGCCAGGTGGAAATGGCATGGCAAGCCGTTCCACAGGACTACATCCAGCATCTCTACGATCGTCTCCATGGGAGAATAGCAGCCTGCATTGCTGCGAAAGGTGGATATACACAGGGCCGGCCTTAGCCATCCAGGTGCCCCGGGCGAGTCGTCCAGTTGGCGCCCTTTATTGTATAAATAGCGAACCTGGCAGTGCTTTGCAACACGGTATTTCACTGTTTTCTAGAAATCGTCTTAAGTGGTTAATGGTGTCATCTTATGATCAAAACATGGTTTTTTCCATCGTAAATTTGAGTATTTTATTTTTTTAAATGGAAATGAAATCCAAATAATCTGAAAGCCCGCTAAGACGCTCCATGTGAGTCTTGTGTAGCCTGTGACGTCAGTCCAGCATGCTGCTGTCGCTGCCGTAACAGTCAGTATAGCAGTGATATATTGTTTGGGCATTCACGTTTTGGGAAATTGTCTAAAAATATTGCATAGTACTGCATTGTACATCTATAAAAACTCCAGAAAATTGTTTTTGCGTGTTCCAAACAAAGAAAAGATGTGTAAAATGTGGTTGAAACAGGCTCGTATATCCCAAATATTTCTTTTCTTTTCTGAAGCACCCCTGTACTAAAGCGAACAAAACAAAACAAAAATTATTCAAATTGGTCAAGCCATTTCTTTGTTTTGGTGAGACTAACACACAACAATTGATTTTTATATATAGGGGGTAATATGTATAACGAAAAAACACTAATTTTGAATTGGGTACCATATTTTTATTGAATTTAATATAACTGTAAGCCATAAACCTATATTTTCTGTCAGTCATCTGAACACAAAACATATTATGCCTAATGAAAAACAATTATAAACAACTAAAATTTTACTTTTCTCGCTTTTCTGTCGGCAAAGTCTGATCAGATTAGCAAAGTCCAGGTTTTCTGCAACTTCATTTTCAATGGACAGTGAGGCCAAACTGGTTAGTCTTGTTTGAGACATTGTAGACCGCAAGTACGTTTTTATCAACTTCAGTTTGGAAAAACTGCGTTCGCCGCTTGCGACAGTCACTGGTATTGTTAGCAAAATACGTAACCTTATCCAGATGTTGGGATATAACTCTTGAAGATAATGCTTTTTTATGAAGTTTAAGGCTTCAATAGGCGTTGCCTGGCTGTCTTCGAGAGAGTGTTGCAGGCCTAAAATTTCGTCGCACAGCAAATTTCCATCAATATCTGACTTCATGTTGACAGTTAACTTTTCTTGTAATTTAGAACAGCATTTAATAATTTGACAAATTATTGCTTGGACAATGCTCTATTTCGCGACCACAATATTCGATCTATAACAAATAAAGAAATTCACCTATCAGTAGACGTAACTAGAAAAAAACCTGAACTGAAAGATAAAAATGTTTTTCGCACTTACCAGAAAATTAAAATGTTCACACAGTCACGACACTCGTTTCACTCACAATTATTCCGCCACGAAAACATGACCGCTGCCTCCGACTCTTACTGACAATTACTGACATGCGGGTGCAAATCGTAGCGCTGCCAACATATGCAGTCTAACAAACATTGTGTGGCGCTGTATTATTTCAGTACGTTAGGGGAGAATTCTCTATGAATGCAGTGCACGCATTGCATGATCTATTAATTAATGTACATGAGTCATTAAGTCACAAATATTCGATATAAATACATTCGTATTAATTAAATCATAATGTAATGTATATTTCACAGTCTGTATTTTCTTTTATTTGGAGCGACCGGTAGTTTCTGTTGTGAACGAGAGATGGTGCGGCAGTATGGGCTCTTCCTTGTTGCAGTTCTTGAAACAAATAAGAGAGGCGCTTTGGTAGAGCCCGTGCTAGCCCGCGTCAAACATGGATGGTTGCAGACAATACGAAGATTGTATTCAGCATGGTTTCTCTTCTGCTACCCCGAATTCATCGCGCATTCGTGAGCTTAGCGACGTATGTTGAATGAGACTGAATAATATTTTAGTTTCGCGAAATGGGTGATTGTAAATTGTAATTTTTTGTTTTTTTGTTTTTTTTTTTACATGCGTTTAGTATGTGGCGCCCCTTGGGCACCGGCGCCCTGGGCGACCGTCCGGGTCGCCCCACCCTAAAGCCGGCGCTGGATATACACTGTACTAGTGCTGACATTGTGCATGCTCTGTTGCCTGTGTCTATGTGCCTGTGGTTCTGTCAGTGTGATGTAACTGACCCCAGGAATGTGTCAATAAAGTTTCCCCTTCCTGGGACAATGAGTTCACGGTGTTCTTATTTCAATTTCCAGGAGTGTATAATTATGAAAATGATTTCTCAAAGCATCAGTAAATTTGTACAACAGTATGTTCATAATAAATAAACAATGAGCAAGCATTTGTTACATGCGTCGTATGTGTGTGTGTGTGTGTGTGTGTGTGTGTGTGTGTGTGTGTCTTCATCTAACCATTTAGTGCCATATAGGTCTACTGTAACTCAAGAAGTGTTTATCCAACCATTATTGCCAGAAGGGGTGGAAGCAAGACAAAACACAACACTATTTTATGTGATTAGTGCGTCAAAGTATTAGAATAAAGAAAGCAAAATGCATCGAAGTATATTCCTTAGAAGACATAAAAGTAACATATTACCTAACCATAACACATCATATCAAATAGAGAAACATCAAAGTAAAACAACATACACAATGCCACAAAATGTGCAGAATGTTTATACCTAACTTTTCATTAATTTTTGAAAATGTTAAAAGGTTATCCAAATGCATCTCAGTATAAAGACATGTCTGCAGCATCGAAAAGATCCCTACTGAACTTTTGTAAAACCTTAGGGAAAGAATGTTATATTGCAGCTTAATGTGTGTTGGAGAAAATCAAGTTCCATAAACATCTTTGTGCTACTGTCAACCAGTAAAATATAATTTCGAACATATGACGAACTTCATTATGCAAATAAAATACAACATGTTATCCAGTGAAAGTTGTAATAAGTTATACACATACAGTCACAGAACGAGCATAAGAAGTAAACAATTCGAAGAAAATAAAAATTCTAACTTGGCACACAGTTAACATTCTATTTCTTAAGGTAAGAGAATAAAATCGAAAAAGAGAAAATAATAAAAAATGTATACTGTAATTATAGTGTCGACAACATTGAATCTATGCAACTACATATCATCTGTAAACACATTATTGTGAAGCACTTTAAAAACCATGATAATGTGCATTATGCACATCACATCCTACATGCTGCACTGGTTTCACACACATAAACTCAATCATCTTATTGGTACTGCAGACTATGGCAATGACATCATGGTAATTGCACATGTAATTACACATGATGCGCTGCTCCGCAATGAAGTGGGACTATAAACAAACACGTTGATGGCTGGGGAGTAATGTGACCATGCATTGACCATCTCAGCTGTGATGTTGGCAGGAATGAAATGTCGTGCACTGACTAACTTGAATTATTGCTTCGTCACACCACATCACAGTATGACATACTACCTCCCATAACAGCAGCTGCTGCTCCCAAAGACACCTCATATGGTCCACATTGACCGAGTTAACATTAGTTGTTCTGCCAAAAAACTGTATGTTGAAACGTCTACACGTCACTATAACATGTACAAAATAACATGTACATAAAAAAAATTTATGTCTCGCCTGCTGTATGTTCTTGTTGTCAGTTGAAAATGGAAAATGAACTGCAACTTATCTGCATACATTATAAGACATATGCCACTTGTGTAGCTGCTTTTTAAGGACAGTCTAGATAACATATACTCCTTACAGAGTACAGCTAACATACATTTCTTAACACTAAACTTCCAGTTCTGTATATTTTTTGTAACACAGTGACAAAACAAAGTAATTCAATTTTATGATATAACTCTATGTGTTCAATATGCTGCAGTTCATATGATTTGACAGAGTTAATGTATTCCTTTCTAACATTATCACTAGTCCATGTCCATCAGTGAATTTGCTGTAGAAATCACAGAATCCAGGATTTGTGTTTAATTATGTGCAGTACTTAAGTACTGAAAATTTTCTGAAAGCATCAATTTTGTCTGACTTAGATTTGGTTGATTGTGGTGTGATGATGTGTCCAATATACTAGACCAGACTTTTTTTTGCTTGTTCTATGTTCTCTAAAGTAACAGTTACTCCAGCTTCCCTGAAAGCTTGCAGAACTTCACTAATGGCCCCAAATGTTTGTCTACGACTCAGACTTGTTATTATATCATCAGTGTAGATGACGGCCTTCTTTAATAATTTGTCTACTAGATCTTTATCCAGAGAATTACATTACATTAATACTTGTTCCAGAGATCATGAAAACGATATTTTGTAACGATGTAGATCATGACAATTTAACATAAGGTTTCTTTACACAATATAATTAAGCTTTTTTACAATTGTTACTTCATATCTAAAATTAATCCACTGAGTAAAAGGAGATGTCATTCAGAAATTCTTTTAATTTTTTTAATTGCACATGTCAGACTTTTTGTGCTATTTGGTAAATGACCAAAGACTGTGAAGCATAATTCACCACTTTCTGTGACAAACTTAGGTTTAACCTAGAATAGTGAAGGTTATCTTTTCTTCTAGCGTTGAAATCATGCACTTTGCTATTATTTTCGAATTGGGATGGCTTATTGATAATCAGTTTCGTAAGTGAGTATATGTATTGTGAAGATACTGTGAATATCCCTAGTTCCTTATATAAATGTCTGAATGGAGGTCTTGGGTGGGCTGCAGATATTATTCTGATTACACACTTTTGTTTAATGAATACTTTTACTCTTAATGATAAATTACCCTAATATATGATGCCAAATGAAAGCAGTGAATGAAAATAGGCATAGTATGATAATTTACTGAAATGTTTATCACCAAAATTTCCAATAACCCTCACAGCATAAGCAGCAGAACCTAACCATTTCAGCAGATCATCAATGTGTTTCATCCGAATCAATTTCTCACCAATGCACACACCCAGAAATTATGAATATTTTGCCTTAGCAGCTTCTGTATTAATCAATGGTGTTACGCCATTTACTGTGCAGAACTCTATACACTGTGTTTTCCTAAATTTAGTGGGTGTCCATTTCCAGAGCACTACTTAATAATATTCTGAGAGACATTATTTATAAATTCCTCAGCTATTTTTTATTAGTTGAGTGTGATTACTACACATTATCAACAGCAGACTAGCTTTGCATCTTCATGAACACAGAGTGGTAAGTCATTAATATATATGAAGAACAATAAGGGCCCGAAAACTGAATCTTGTAAGACACAATTCCTGATGTCTACCCAGTTAGAGGACTTGGGTGATTTTTGAGGACTATCTATACTGATAATTTCAACCTTCTGCATTCTTCCAATTGAATATGAATTAAGCCATTTGTGCACTGTTGCACTCATACCACAATACTTAAGCTTATCTAGAAGAATTTCATGATTCACACAATCAAAATCCTTTGAGAGATCACAAAAAATCCCAATGAGTGATGTTTGGTCATTCAGAGCATTTAATATTCTATCAGTGAAAGCATATATAGTACTTTCGGTTGAAAAACATTTCTGCAAACCAAATTAATATTTTGTAAGTGATTCATTTTTACAAATATATGAAGCTACTCTTGAATACGTTGGTTTTTCAAAAATTTCTGATAAAGTTGTCATAAGTGAAACTGGGTGGTAGTCATTAGCGTCAGACCTAACCCCATTTTTATGCAGTGGTTTGACAATAGCATATTTCAGTCTGTCTGGAGAAAGGCCGTGTTTCACTGAGCACAGAATCCTACTTACCTGTTTGGAACAAGTATTTAGTACTCTGTTGGAAATGCCATCAGTTCCATGCGAGTGAATTTATTGTTTTCCAGATTTCAGTAGAAGCGGGTTGAATTTCAATTTTATATATACGACCTTGCATATTGTAATGAAGAGCTGGATCATATTTTCTCTACAACACCTAAAAAATTATTATTAAAAAAATTTTTTCCTTCTGACTTTTTGTTAAAAAACTTTTCATTCGGTTTGATAGAAATACAGTCTGAAGAGGGTGAAAAAAAAAAGCCAACCAGTTCCAAACCAAAAGTTGATTTCGCCCTTGACTTGGGTTTCGATATTTATAAAAATATACTCTTCAGAAAATTACATTTACATATTCAACAAATTGCATTTGCCAACATGTGATGTAACAAGGCCCCTCTCCTTCTGAAAAAGATATTTTTATAAATATCTATGCCTAGGTCAAGGGCTGAACAAACCTTTGGTTTGCAACTGATTGGCTGATTTTTCCAACCTCTTCAGATTTATACAGTTGCTGAATTGCAGCAACTTTATGGTGTTGAAATGCAGTCTTCCCATGTTCTCAGCTGCCCTGTTTTCCTTTTAACAATATTTCATATTGTTTTAATTTTACTATCAGAGGTGCTATTCTCAGACATAATGCACATACTACTGGACTTTTTAATAACTTTTCTTAACATAGCACAGTAGATTTCGCAATATTTGGCTGTTTCTGGATCCTTACTTCCTCTAACTGTAAGATACATTTCCCTTTTCTGTTTAAAAATACCTTTATCTCTTTAGTAAACCACAGTTGTTTAGATAGTTTCTTACAAATACATTTCACTGTGTTCTTTGGGAGACTGTTTTCAAATATACTGACAAAGGTATCATGAAATAGGTTAAATTTTAAATTAGCATCAGGTTCTCTGTCACCCCACCCAGTCAAACGGTTTCAAACTTTCTCTCGAAATTGCATTTGTTAAATCTTTATTTCAGTGCACAGTTTTAGGGGACTATTTTCCATTACTGTATGGAACTATGACATATACTGTAATTAGCTGTGCATCATGATCATTCTTACTGGAAACAGTTTTTATTTGATTGTATTTATCTTGGCCTGTCAAAACATTATCTATCAGTGTGCTGCTTTCCTGTACTACCCAAGTAGGAAATTCAGTAACTAATGTCAGTCTCTTTCATATTCTATCAGACAATCTATCAGGGTCTAGACTCTTTCAGATTCTATCAGATTTTCTATCAGACTCTTTCAGAATGTCTAGATTGCAATCCATACAAAAAATAATTTACTTCCCTCTCTGTAACAGATAGCACAAAAGAGTCCAAGTTTATCAGATATAGCTGAAATTATTTACTTTAAGCTCAGAGTTGTAGACTTCTGTATGACGCTCTACACAAAATTTTTAGGTTATAAATTTTCCACACTATCTTAAATTTTAATATATTTGGCAACTCCTCCTCTCTCAATAGTGTCTCTACTTCTGTGTGTCAAAAGCTTATATTCAACTACATTTACTTTTTCCATATCTCCAACTATACAATTTTCAGAAAGGCATGTACGTCTGTTCTACCCTCAGTTTCTAAGAAACCCATCTACTTCGTTATTTAATCCTCTGACATTCTGATATAATATACTAACATTATGTATGTATGAAAGCAGCCACAGACATGTTCAATACAGATAACATCTGCCATCATACAAAAAAACGGTATATTTCCTGCTTTCTTCATCTAACTCCACTTGCCAAAAATTGCTCATGAGATTGAAACTTGTGAGGTACTTGACAACTTTAAAACATTGAAATAATTCCATTAATCTTTCTGTTTTGCCCTATTGCATTCAAATAATTCTGCTGAATAGTCTTTGATCTAACATCAATCTTACAGATCTGCCTTGTTTATTACTCACACATACTGGACTAGAATAATGGCCGTCTGACATTTTGATAATATTCTATTGTGGCAGTCATTTAATTTCAAAAACTATTGTTACACTCTCCAGATGACAAGATAACTTTTGTTGTGGAACGTCTTATGTTCTTTTACTTTCAGTTTGCATTTAGAAATTCTAACTAATCCTGGCCACTTAGAAAATACCGTTGTTTAATAGCGAGCACTTCGTATAATTCTTCTGTCTTATCTGCCAACAGATCAGACATTCTCGATTTATTTTACTAATTTGACAAAGAACAACTGCATTTTTTGCTTTGGGTGCTTTCTTCTTCCCTGACATTATTGATAACATTCATATGTTCCACAGCTCCCTATTAATTCCCATTAATGCACGATAAATTCATAACACAGCACTCATCTCTTTCTTATTGACTCATCCTCCGCATGTAAGTCTTCTTTCCTCATTATTTTTCTGAATGTTTAATTTGCCCATGGCAAAATCTATGTTAGATTTATTTGCCATCATCCAGAGTGCCCCTAAAACAAAACAACAGATAATAATTGAACTACCAAGAAACATAGCTGGTATTCTTTGCCATCGATGTAAAACTTTAGATATGTCTCGACTTAAATAAGCTTGCTTCTGTTTTCCACAGTATTGATAATATGTACACTGTTCACAGAAAAAGATGGTACTTGTTCAATCTCATCTAACAGTATATATCATTTATTCGATATTTCACATTGCTCCGACTATCGCTGTCGAGAAGCCCATTAGTATTAATATCGCAAACATTAATGTCGAAAACGAGCACCATCACATCTTCAGAAGCAACTTCCCGCTCTTGTCTCAAGTCACTTCTTACGTCATAATCCCTATCACAGTGAATATTGTTAATGGCAGGTACAGACTCATTAGCTGCAGTTATCATTTCGGACCGAGTCCCATTCGAAACTTCATTTAGTTTAACTGTGAAGGTTTGGCTGGCAAGCGTTCATCACTTGTTTCTCGCTCCAGCGATATGCCTTGAGTTGTGCGGCCAGTAATCTTATTCATAAAGAGTATAATCTTCCCTAGGCTGTCTGTAATCTGTTTCGGCACCGTCCATCTTCCCTTATATCAAAGTGATTTGGTGGGCCGTAATTTCTTCATGTAATCAAAAATATACCTCGCGATTTCGTCTATCAAAATTCCCTCAGCTGTGTTATCTCCTTTCTTGATCACCGTCCTCCATACGATATAGTATGACACATATTTCTTCAATTTCGCGGTGCAAAGACAAAGCCCATTTTCCCACAATATGAAAGGTAGCCTTTGAATTAGAATTTCAATTAACTCGTCATCATCTAAATATGCGTTTTTGTCCCATTGTTTCTGAAAATGTTCTCACACGGTTCCCTCATTCCATGAGTTATTTGGCGATGAGAATTATGCTTTGACATCCCATGACGGTTTTGTGATCAATATTTGTTCAGAAAAGCTGTTTGAAATTCTTTAAGTTTCACATTTTCCCGACGCTTTACTGCTTGACACGTGAGCTCCGTTTCTTAAATAGTTCACAATTTTTCAGTTTTGCATCTTTCTGGATAGATTTTTAGGTAAAGCGTTTCCAAGTCTTTGATGAAAATCTCTATATGTATGCCATGAATTGGTCTGAATGCCTGACATTTAACACCGAGACTTCCCAGAGACTTTTAGAGCACATGTCGAAGTCTCCATGGCGGTCCTGCCCAGTCGTTATACAAAGACAGATAGTAAAACAAAATTGATACTGCTGTTCCAATCACAAATTCCAGTTGCTTGTATAATTGCGATTTCCGTGGTAGTAGGGGCAAGGCTGCATACCTATTTATTAAAGAGACGATGAATACGCATTACAAGTAATTTTCTCAAGCCATAAGTGACCATAGGTAGCTCGTCGGAGCGCAGGACTATCAAACAGTGGGGACAGAAATTTCTGTGTTCACCTATCACTTAATTCAATTTTTTTTTTCAAAGTGGCGTAATCTGCAGGATTTCCAGTGGCTGTTGATTTCAAAAATCCACGCCAAGACGTTCGTTGTGCGGAGGGATAGTGGTCTCTGACTACCGGACGCCGACGCCATCCCAGTAACTCCGTTCTATGCGTGGGTCGGCCGAATTGTCCCTCGGCTGAAGACCTGAAAGCGACCACACACGTAATTGCCTACTTTACAGGCATTCTTGTGTAGGCGAATAGTTAGTATGGGAATAATACACTCCTGGAAATGGAAAAAAGAACACATTGACACCGGTGTGTCAGACCCACCATACTTGCTCCGGACACTGCGAGTGGGCTGTACAAGCAATGATCACACGCACGGCACAGCGGACACACCAGGAACCGCGGTGTTGGCCGTCGAATGGCGCTAACTGCGCAGCATTTGTGCACCGCCGCCGTCAGTGTCAGCCAGTTTGCCGTGGCATACGGAGCTCCATCGCAGTCTTTAACACTGGTAGCATGCCGCGACAGCGTGGACGTGAACCGTATGTGCAGTTGACGGACTTTAAGCGAGGGCGTATAGTGGGCATGCGGGAGGCCGGGTGGACGTACCGCCGAATTGCTCAACACGTGGGGCGTGAGGTCTCCACAGTACATCGATGTTGTCGCCAGTGGTCGGCGGAAGGTGCACGTGCCCGTCGACCTGGGACCGGACCGCAGCGACGCACGGATGCACGCCAAGACCGTAGGATCCTACGCAGTGCCGTAGGGGACCGCACCGCCACTTCCCAGCAAATTAGGGACACTGTTGCTCCTGGGGTATCGGCGAGGACCATTCGCAACCGTCTCCATGAAGCTGGGCTACGGTCCCGCACACCGTTAGGCCGTCTTCCGCTCACGCCCCAACATCGTGCAGCCCGCCTCCAGTGGTGTCACGACAGGCGTGAATGGAGGGACGAATGGAGACGTGTCGTCTTCAGCGATGAGAGTCGCTTCTGCCTTGGTGCCAATGATGGTCGTATGCGTGTTTGGCGCCGTGCAGGTGAGCGCCACAATCAGGACTGCATACGACCGAGGCACACAGGGCCAACACCCGGCATCATGGTGTGGGGAGCGATCTCCTACACTGGCCGTACACCACTGGTGATCGTCGAGGGGACACTGAATAGTGCACGGTACATCCAAACCGTCATCGAACCCATCGTTCTACTATTCCTAGACCGGCAAGGGAACTTGCTGTTCCAACAGGACAATGCACGTCCGCATGTATCCCGTGGCACCCAACGTGCTCTAGAAGGTGTAAGTCAACTACCCTGGCCAGCAAGATCTCCGGATCTGTCCCCCATTGAGCATGTTTGGGACTGGATGAAGCGTCGTCTCACGCGGTCTGCACGTCCAGCACGAACGCTGGTCCAACTGAGGCGCCAGGTGGAAATGGCATGGCAAGCCGTTCCACAGGACTACATCCAGCATCTCTACGATCGTCTCCATGGGAGAATAGCAGCCTGCATTGCTGCGAAAGGTGGATATACACTGTACTAGTGCCGACATTGTGTATGCTCTGTTGCCTGTGTCTATGTGCCTGTGGTTCTGTCAGTGTGGTCATGTGATGTATCTGACCCCAGGAATGTGTCAATAAAGTTTCCCCTTCCTGGGACAATGAATTCACGGTGTTCTTATTTCAATTTCCAGGAGTGTATTTGCATTACTTTATCCACTCTTTACACCACATATCTCGTTTTCTCTTTCTTTTTTTTTTTCGCAACACAGGTAAAAAGGCTGCCAAAGCTAGCGCTTCGTCGTCTGAGTGCGATATCATCTGTCAAACAAACTAATGCTTGCACAAATATGCTTGAAACGTGTAAAGGAGCCAGGAATTTGTTCATGCTAGCTCAAGCACGTGGCCGCGCGGGGCAGCCGCGTGGTCTTAGGCGTCTTGTGACGGTCCGCGTGGCTCCCCCCCCCCCCCCCCCCCCCCGTCGGAGGTTCGAGTCCTCCCTCCCCCGGGCATGGGTGTATGTGTCATCCTTAGCGTAAGTTAGTTTAGGTTAAATAGGGTGTAAGCTTAAGGTCCGATGACCTCAGCAGTTTGGTCCCATAAGACCTAACCATAAATTTCCAAAATTTCCTCAAGCACGCTCGCGCAAGCGTGCTTGTCAAGCATACAGTTACATGTTGGCCGCCTGAAGCAACCTTAGGCATTCCCCGCCCCCACTCATGTTGGCAGATTCGACCTCTTGCTCTAGGAGGAAGCATACAGTGTGTGAGGACCCGAGTTTCCACTAAGAGACGTCCACTCGGCCTCAGGTCGTGGCAGTACTTACGCTTTACATCGTGACCAACAATCGCACAGTAGATCCACCATTGTGCGATTAATGTGTTCTTTTCCACCGCCATGAAAGCAGCCATGGGTACTTACGCTCAGTTTTTATCAAGTCATCGGCGGTAGAACGGTCATAGTAAATCTGACCTTGTTTAAGATACGAATATTCAGCTTACACTGCGAGACATCAGCTTCGCGGTTTTATCAACGTTAATTCCGTTGCCATTCTCGCTCTGCCCCTGTCCATGTGTTGCAACGTGTTTATACTAGCGATTCTTTACCTTATTTTCTGATTCGAATCTTGGCGTTCTTCTTTATTAAGCTGCATCAAAACTCTGCCTAAGGACTGGAGTAGTTATCGTTACTTCGTATTTTATGTCTTTCCATGTACTTATGGCTTGGCACACAGCAAGTCTGTGAATCGCCCGTGTAGATCATAATTGTGAACTGGCTAATTACCACATGAGATTGCTTCTAATATCAATGTGATTACGAGACTATAACTGCTTTTCTTCGAGCTGTCTGCTACTGCGTCTACTGTTCTGTTCATTAACTAATTAATTTCAATCAGCAATCAACATCCCTGCAGTACGTGAAGAAGAATCCGACACCATCATGGCTGGGAGAGCAGCAGATCATCATTTGAGGTTCTTCTAATCTGATGGTAGGAAAGACGGCGACAAGAAGAAATTTATTTCTTTCATTTCGATCACTCCGAAGTCAAAAGAAATGATTGAGCTATATCGTCTTTTCAAATAGCACTTTTGACCCATAATAAGCCCAAGTGTGGTAACAATAAGTTGACTTCTACGATCACTGACTAGCGTAATAATTTCGTTCAATATTTCGCTATCAAAATTTGCTTTATTTTCGACACAGTTGCCTACGACATCGCTAATTTCTTTGAATTTGTTTCAACCTCTGTACAACAAGCGTGTAGACCTACCACAAAGGATTTTCGGTAAAGCTTTCGCACTATCAGTACACTTTTGCCTTACAGCAGCATTTTCTTGATTCTGCTGTATGACCAAATAAGTTTCAGTTCCAGATTTTTCACAATGAACCTTTGATTCTATGAACTGTGTTTTTACAATGGTAATTTCACCTTCAAGGATATCGCATTTACCCTGAAATTGGCCCTTGAGTGCACATGCTTTTGTGAAATGAAATCAGCAAGTTTACTTTTTGGTTAAGTGTTTGACCAGAGAGAAAACGAAACTCCCTATAAATTACACAGTGAGTTGTTATCCCAACTTTGATAACCAGACGAAGGCTAGGAAAGCTAAGAAAGCAAATGAGGTTTCAAACGAGTGACGCTTTCTGAACAAAACTTGAAAATAAATTTAAAAAGAAAGCTCAAATGATGTGCGAAATGATTTGACTAAAAGTAGGAAATAAATTATATTAGAGACAAGTTTGACGCGCCCCCCGAATGATGCTCGACATCATTTACAGCAAATGAGCTGTTGTTGTTGTGGTCTTCAGTCCTGAGACTGGTCTGATGCAGCTCTCCATGCCACTCTATCCTGTGCAAGGTTCTTCAACTCCCAGTTCATACTGCAACCTACATCCTTCTGAATCTGCTTAGTGTATTCATTTCTTGGTCTTCCTCTACGATTTTTACCCTCCACACTGCCCTCCAATACTAAATTGGTGATCCCTTGATGCCTCAGAACATGTCCTACCAACCGATCCCTTCTTCTAGTCAAGTTGTGCCACAAACTCCTCTTCTCCCCAATCCTATTCAGTACCTCCTCATTAGTTATGTGATCTACCTATTTAATCTTTAGCATCCGTCTGTAGCACCACATCTCGAAAGCTTCTATTCTCTTCTTGTTCAAACTATTTATCGTCCATGTTTCACTTCCATACATGGCTACACTCCATACAAATACTTTCAGAAACGACTTCCTGACACTTAAATCTATACTCGATGTTAACAAATTTCTCTTCTTCAGAAACGCTTTCCTTGCCATTGCCAGTCTACATTTTATATCCTCTCTACTTCGACCATCATCAGCTAATTTGCTCCCCAAATAGCAAAACTCCTTTACTACCTTAAGTGCCTAATTTCCTGATCTAATTCCCTCAGCATCACCCGACTTAATTCGACTACATTCCATTATTCTCGTTTTGCTTTTGTTGATGTTCATCTTATATCCTCCCTTCAAGACACTGCCCATTCCGTTCAACTGCTCTTCCAAGCCCTTTGCTGTCTCTGACAGAATTACAATGTCATTGGCGAACCTCAAAGTTTTTATTTCTTCTCCATGGATTTTAATACCTACTCCGAATTTTTCTTTTGTTTCCTTTACTGCTTGCTCAATATACAGATTGAATAACATCGGGGAGGGGCTACAAACCTGTCTCACTCCCTTCCCAACCACTGCTTCCCTTTCATGTCCCTCGACGCTTGTAACTGCCATCCGGTTTCTGTACAAATTGTAAATAGCCTTTCGCTCCCTGTATTTTACCCCTGCCACCTTCAGAATTTAAAAGAAAGTATTCCAGTCAACATTGTCAAAAGCTTTCTCTAAGTCTACAAATGCTAGAAACGTAGATTTGCCTTTTCTTAATCTAGCTTCTAAAATAAGCCAATGACCTAACGATTGAGAATTTCAGGTTCAATCTTTAACTTATAATCTTAGAATTTTATAGAGTACTAGAGAACATTTATCTAGCGGAGCATTTAGACTCTGCAGTCTTCTGTTGTGTGACCTTGACATATTTTTATCCTCTGTGCCCAGAGGTGTAAAAATGTTCAAACAGTTTTTAATCTCCAAAATTCTTTAGCGGAGAATCCTTCAAATATCAGCAAAAGGAATGTGCGCTCTCTTTTCGGCACCTCATTTGCTGTGCCTGGCTTCGAGCACCTTTCAGAGGGGTGTCTGACGTTTCTCAAATCTTATTTCTTGCTTTTTGACAAATGATTTCGCAAAACACTTTACTTTTTTCAGTTTTTGTTGTATCTCTTAATTCAGCCTGTGTTTCCTGTAGCAGATTATTTTCTGCATCTATTTTCTTACTTAAAATCTGAAATAATTCAGGAACTCCCCAGTCTGTGTTCCTCGTTAACACGGCTTCGCATGCGGTTTTGAGTTGCGCAGCAGGCATTATTGCGGTCAAATTCACATCACTGTTCTCACTATTTAGATTGCTTTCAGGATTTTCTGATATTTCCTCTGATTTAGAATAAGTAATTATATTTCTTACAAATTCAGAGACACCGTTGTTCATACTATTAGAAATTCTCTTTCTGAGTCACTTTAGTCCGACACCATTAAAAGTAGTTTGTAAATATCTAAAATGAAATTTGAAATTCTGTAGGTACAATCGTGCTCAAAAGTATCTGAAAGACCTGAATTGCATTTCGCCTGATTCGCATGCAACCCGCATAACGCAGCTGTCTAGCAGATTCTCTAATCGTTCCTCGGTATAGTCGTTCGACTATTGAAAATGATTCCAACAAGTCACCACTATAAAACACTGCTCTGTATCGCAACAGCTCAAGATGTAAAGTAATACCACGATACTACAAATATCAGGGAACATCTTATCACAGATAAGACTGTAATTAAGGCTTGCAAGCTCACATTTATTACAATAAATGACATACCTGAAATGTTACCACTCTCACTATTACGTCAGATAGGTAATGCATGTAGTAAGTTCGTCGTATTCACGATTTCTTCTTCAAAGTAACATACTGTACTTAATATGTAACACAAAATGACATTAAAAATTTTAAGTTATTCATGAGCAGCTAGTTGAGAATATGTATGAACTTCAAATGACACGACGAACCGTCTCGTTCTGCATATGGATTCAAACCCAGGTCATGCAGACTAAGCAAAGATTTCGTGACTTACGGAAACTAACAGTCATTCCTGACTATGCATACAGAGAGTGATATACCTCGATTTTAGACAGGATCAGTTAGCAAACATCAACTTTAGATTACATAACGTAAATATTTTTAACGGAAGCGAATTCCCATCCATCATCTATTGTCCCTGTTAACAAACTACGCTACGCACTTCAGTCTGGAACCGCGCGACCGCTACGGTCGCTGGTTCGAATCCAGCTTCGGGCATGGATGTGTGTGATGTCCTTAGGTTACTTAGGTTTAGGTAGTTCTAAGTTCTAGGGGACTGATGACCTCAGATGTTAAGTCCCATAGTGCTCAGAGCCATATGAATACACTACGAGAGATGTTAAATATTGCTTCCTCACAAGTAACTTACTCGAAATGCCGTGAAGTAAAGCTTTGTGTTGGACTAGGATTCGATCCCAGAACCTAATCGGATTGTTATCAAAGCACAATCGACTGTGACATATCGGATTTTCTTGGCAGTAGCTACGTGTTGTAACTGAAATGACGAGACGAAACATTAGTTTTTTCCTTCTCAGGACTCCAACCTGGCACCTATCGCCGTTATATTCTAGAGAAAACGAACGTTAAATATGGGTTTGTTGCACCAGCAGTGACATGTGAGCATGTTTGAACTAGAAATAATATGATGAAGAGTTCAGTGCTGACTGGGAATCGAACCCAACACATATCGTTGATGACTACACATCTAAGACACATAGGCTACCAAATCTTGCTCCACCAACAGCTCGGAATAATGTCCTTGAACTTACAGTGATTTCGCAAATAGTTCTGTGTCTCACTGGGAGTCAAAAACGTCAGATATCGTTAGTGTTGACAATGAATGAAAATACATTAAAAATCAAAATTATTATCCACCAGGAGATAGGTGTTGTCATGCTTGAGCTTGTTAATACATAATGAAAACTTTAGTGCCGGCCAGGATTCGAACCCATTCACGCGTAATATGAGGAGATGTTGAGGAATCTGCAGTTTTGAACAAACAACAAAGTGTAGTCGAGCTGTATTGTTACGAAAGGATCAAATTAATCGTTCAAGACGGTCTGAGTTGCATTCTCAGTTCAGAACCAATTTCATCGATATACAGAAATTGAAATAAAAGATGGAATAAGTGTCGCCACTCCTGACTTTATTGTGGTTCAACCTAACGTCTACTTAGTAGAGAACGAATATCACGTTTAATGTGAATATCAGACCACAATGCTATTATACCTTCTTCACTTTGCGTTACCAGAAAAGAATAGAATCTGTGTCTCCCTATCAAAAATCGTCAGCAGAAGTTTGAATCGAACACACATCGTAAGTAAGTGAACCTATCATCAATCCAACAGACCACCATCTCCTCTTTTCTCGGAAACATTTTTCCATCATAACATCGCTGCACCACACTGGATGAGAATTCTGCCACAAAGATTCCCTGTAGTGGCTTGCAGCATGTTCAGTACATTCATTTATTTGGTTGAGTAACTCGCCATGAACTAGCTGCCTCGGCTACCCAGTGCATACATCTGACTATGTTTTGTAATCAGCGAAATAAAATCACGTAACTGCCACCTACACAGAACTGCCAACAGTGTAAGATGCAGAAATTTAAATAGGAAGTGTTCCTTTCCACTTGAACTACTCTATTGCGCTATCTGTTTGTCGCAAACGTCGTGCAGTGCAAAAGAAAAGCTGTAACTGTCTGTCTCTCAGAAGTCTAGATCCGGCCATATGCATTATCTCACAGCACTGTGGAATGCGGAAGTTCTGTAGGAATTGTTGTTGTCTTCTGGAGGGGCTGTAGCTATGTGTCGGTTAAAAGTGTAAGGGTAAGTGTTGTGGACCGCATATAAGATGCCGAGACTTCGAGTACAATCACTACTACAGTTTTTAAAGCGCAATTCTGCTGTCTGCTTGTAACAATAATGTACCTATAATAATTTTTTCTTTATGCATTTAGATAAATGTTTCTTTCTGAATTTATGTGAAATAATGTAAATATTTTTTTAGATTTTTTCTTTTCGTGTCATGTTAAAGAAACTGTACACAACTTTTGAAATGAATGTCATTACTTACGTTAGATTTTAAGCAATTTGATAACCAAAGGAAAATGTATTTAATGTTAAATACTATTGTATAATGTGAAAATTGTAATTTAAACACTTGGTCCATACGTAGTTAATGCATTAGGATATGTGTAGTAGAAAACCTGTGGTGAATACCCTACCTGTAGGGGCGCGGGAAAAGGTGGATGCAGGCGAGTGCGGGAAAACGCACACTGGCGCGGTTCGGCACAACGGGCTCAGTGAAACAGTCGGAGTTGAGTATCGGTCAGAGGAACATGTACTGTACCGAGGAGGCTATCTAGGAAAAGTGGATTCCATTGAGCCTCGGATGGGCCGATTCCGACGACTACTTGGCATGGCTATTTCCTCAGGCACAAGATTGGAAAGATTACGACGCTAAGAAGAATGAAAGTGCCGATACTGTGAGAGCCTTAGCCGTGCTTGTATGTGTGCTGTGCTGCCCGCTATCTCGCTGCCCGCCATCCGCCGCAACTACGTGCACAGGTCAAACATTTATTTCATCTTTAGAAGTGTATCTGTGTGGACCAGTGTTGAAACTGTTCTAACTGTTCAATAATAACGTGACTTTTACCAGAATTGCCTTAGCCATCACTTATCCTTATCATTGACCTAGACAGGGTCCTTACCATATATTGTGCAACCCGAGTATCCCGAACTGAAAGTTTACAGTTAGTATTAAATTATCTGCAGATCGATCTATGCTATAAAGCAGTTTGAAAGTTAGGAGTGCAAATGTAAATGTTAGTAAAGAACAACAGTGCGATTAAATTGAAAGATAAAATTTGAATTGAGCTAGCAATGTTAGTTAATTAATTTGAGACTGAAAGAATAGTAACTAATTGATTCAGTAATAAAAGGAATAAAGTAGTTATCCACAGATTGACAATTTTGAGTGTTAATGTACCTTCAGGACTTACTAGTTTCAGCATAACGACCATAACAGTTTCAGGCCCCCCCCCCTTCTCTTGTCTATTCTTGCACATTTTGAAGTGTACTGATCAGAATTGAACAGTAAAATTAATTTCTATATTAAACCTAAGTGTATTAAAGATTTTTCCAATTTTAATAGTGACTTTGTATGTGTGTTTTCAAAATTGCTGATTCTAGGGTAATCTATGCCCCATTTCAGTCTGATCAATATACAAAGTGCAGCTCGTAGTAATCATTGCTGTGTGGTGTTGTGTAATTTTAGCTCGTACAAATTAGTACAAAAGAAGAAAACCTTAGTTCAGTAGATTCTTTCTGGTTCTAAAGTTTGTTATAAAACGCAACATTACCACGTGTCATTATGCTTGTACATGCTACCACTTGTACAGGGAAAAACTCACTAAATGCCTAATTAGGCTGGCGACCGTATTATTAATCATTGGTAGTATCTGCTGTGTGTACTTCTTGTCCATGCGAACGCGTAATTGTACTTTACATTTACTTGACGCATCACTGTAGTTACTTACTGAATAAGTCCGAATTGCTTCCATTAGGTACACGCGGTCAACTTATGTACTAAATCCTTGTTTACAAGGTGAAGCCCGTGAACTTATTACAGTACAGGCTTTATTGAGCTAACGCACGTCCGACTGGGCGGTAGTGTTACACGTGGCTTCCCGGTGACAGGACATCCAGTTGTTGTCGGTTATACACTAACGTAAAGACCGAACAGTGGATGTTCAGTGGCTTGAATAGCAATAAAGTTTAGCAAAGTAAACTATAGTGTGAGTCAAGTATAATAGTGTGTGTGATTGGCTTTCAATATGGACAGGAACGGGGACAGGGTAGATGTGCCGAGCGAAATGGAGAATGCGGCTAGCAGTAGCAGGAGTCTACGCGGCCAGATAACAGATGGCGTTAGCGGAAGACAATTGGCGTACATACAATACCATGAACACGTCAACGAACAGATTGAAATGTCGCGATCACCTCGAACACAGCAAGGGACAAAACAGGAAGTAGAGGGTGACTTTGTAGATGATAGTGGATACGTGAACGAATCCACTGACATATTTGATTCACCACAGATAAAGAAAGAACCGAAAGAAACTTATGAAGTAGGACCGGAACACACGGATTCCGTAGAACAAAACAGTGTAAAAATTTTAAATATGAACGACTTATTTGAACAATTAACCAAACAAATTGTAGGACAGAATGAGCAGCTTAAAACACACGTTGATGAGCAGCTCAAAACACAGAACGAGCAGCTTAAAACGCACGTTGATGCGCAGCTTAAAACACAGGGCCATCAGATCAAAACACAGAACGAGCAGCTTAAAACACACGTTGATCAAATTAAAGCACAGGTCAAAGATCAAGGAATTAGAATTAGTAAACAAATAGAGCAGGTAGAACAAAAAGTGGGAAATTTAAGTTCTGTGGTAAATAATATGAAATTTGAAATTGACACCATTAACAAAAATATGGATACTATGCAGGAGGAAATTGGTAACATTAACAGTAGATTCGATGTCGAAATTCTCAACATCCAAGAGAAAGTAGAACCGCTGGTTGAAACTAAGGTAGACGAAAAAGTTTTCGGTCTTAAAACTGAGATCGTAAACGAATGTCAATACGGAATATCTCAGTTGAAAAGGGTAGTTGTAGACACTGAAAAAGAATTAGGTGAAAAAGTAACCGGATGTGTTCAAAATTGTACGAAAATTCAAGGAAAAATTTTCGATCTAGAGAGCAAAATTAAAGATAGGCCTGGTGTGATCTGTAATGGCGCACCAATTACGAAGCTGTTAGAAGGCGAGGAACGCTTCGATCCAGCCAAGAAACATAACGGGTGGCAGCCGTTAGACTTCATCAAAAATTGCGAGAGAGTATTTCCTGAGCACTTGTCTGATCAGGAAAAGATAAACGTTGTAATTAGCGCCTTAGCAGGTGACGCTAAGCGCTGGGGAATAAATTTAAATACCGAACGAATGACGTTCGAAGAATTTAGGCAAAAATTTACCGAAGAATATTGGTCAGAACAAAAACAGGACCATTTATGGCGCGAGTTTATTATGGCAAAACAGCATGATAGCAGGGGCAGGAATTCTTTGAAAGATTTCTGCGAGTATTGGTACCGAAAATTAACGCATTTAAGAGGTAGAAGATCGGATTCAGAAATTATCTGGGAGCTATATAAAAAGCTTCCAGAAGATTCTAAGAGGTATGTAGGAAGCAATCATCGCAGCTTCCAAGCATTTCTCGAAAGAGTCGAAGACGAAGACCATTGGCGCGAAAGTCGTGCCAATTATCAAAATTTTGGCAACCGTAATGCCCGACACAATGACGAAAGGAATGACGGCGATGGATTTCGCGTCAATGTAATACAGAGAGGAAGAGGCAGAGGAAGAGGCAGAGGAAGTTATCCAGGTCGCGGACGAGAGTACACCGCGCAAAACAATAACGACGCGGGAAACTAATTTCCGCGAACGTTGCGGGCCAAACGGAAGCGGACAATACATACCGGCCCCGATTTAAGAACAGATACCGGACCGACCGTAATGTAATGAGACAGGTTAGAGACAGGCGTGAAACGAAGCAACGTGTTGTGGCAAGACAAGCGTCAGGTGCGAGCGAACATGAGTCATCTATGCCGCACAGAAAGCTCCAGGTTAACGGGCGAGTGGAGCATCAGAGGGCAACGGCCCAGCCTAGTGGAACATCTGTTCAGAGAGAAGCCGCTAGCAATACGGCAGCAATAGGTGCGAACGTAGCCGTAAGAGATAATGAAAATTTTACGAGTGATAATTCCGTGGCAAAGGAAACAATAGATGAGACTGTGAGTACACAGAGAGGTGCGGTTAGCAGTGTTTGCAATGAGGAAAAGGGCGATAATGAATTAGCAGAAGTGACTGATTGGCGTGTGCAGATCGACGATCTGTACAAGGGCCTAAAGCAATGTGAGTGGGAGGATGTTAAGAAGGAATATGAGGCGAAGAAATTAGTTAATAGAAAGGGAAATGATAGGGGCGTCAATATAGTGACGTGGCCCAAATGTGAAGAAGGGAGAATAAATAGCGCCGCGAAAAGTACGCGTGCTGCCGATAAGGGGAAGGTTAATGATAGGAAGGATTTGGAGGATGAAATCCTCAGCATTGATGAAGAAATAACTTCTGCTAACAATCCGCCAATAGTGCAAGCTGCTACCGAGAGGCACCGTGGAGAAGGGGCAGATGATTACATGAAAGTAATTAAAGTCCACGAGGATTACACCGAATATGAAGTCACAGTAGATGTAAATAAAGCTGATGATGAGGCCGTTTCACCAAAAGAGGAGATTGAATTAAACTCTAAGCCTGACGACAATACCGAGGAAGAACTTAGTGCCTGTCTCAGAAAAGCCTTTATGTTAGAACCTGATAGCGATCCGGAATGGTCGGATTCCGACGATAGTTCAGATGATGAAATATACGTAAATACAGACAAAATTGAATATACTAGCTTTCCCTGTTGTGCAAAAGTAGCGTACTTAAATGAATCTGATGTGGAGGAAGAGAGTAGTGATGACTCTAGTGAAGATGTATTTTTCGGTGTAAAAGAAAGTGAATATACTTTTACTGAAAGAGGGTATGAAAAAATCAGTGAAATCAAAGGGGATGCAGTTAAGTACGATATTGCACCTAACAATGACGAAGTATCAAAACAAAATCCAGATGTTGAGACCGAACAAAGAAAGAAAGAGCCGCCTGACGACTCAGTGTTTATTTTGCGAAGAGTTCAAGTGAGCAAAGACTTTGAAGTCCAGAGGCCTAAGAAGCCACCAGACTTAAGTGACTGTTTTATGAACCATAAAAGACTGCCTTGTTAATAAAGAGACGAGCAGGGGCAGGATGCTGTATTTGTAGATATTATTAATATTATGCATGACTTTATTGTTACTGTAACTCAGTGTTATCTGAAATTGAATTATTGTTTTATTGAATTAGAGCCTGGGGCAGATTCATATTGGATTTTGAGAATGTCATGAACACATTACATCATGAGACTACAGGATTCCCACCGGAAGAAAATTTGTTAGGTAGAAGTAGTAAAAGTTTAATTGAAGAAAAATTAGAGTTTCCACCTTGTACAAGTTTGGGATTGAATCAAAAGAAAGAATTGGTAATAAAAAGGGCAAAACAAAGAGCCGAATCTAGATCTAGAAGACACGATAAGAATCTAAAAGTTTCAAAATTTAAAATTGGAGATCATGTTCTTCTGAAAACCCACGAAAAATCTAGTGAACTAAACCATGAAATTTCAAAATTTAAATATATCTATAATGGACCATATATAATACAGAACATTCCACACGAAAATGCTTACTACCTAATCTACCCAAAATCCAAAAGACCTTTAGGTGTAAGAAATATAGAGGATCTGAAATTATATGTTCCCAGAAACGAGTAATTGTGCTGTATCTTATGCTGAACACAAATTGTTTCAAATGTAACTATTCTTTGTAAATGCCTGTATACCATAGAAAGTTTACTAATGTAGTTATGTGAGTTTCAGATTACCAATTGTACTGTAACTATAAAAATGTATGGAGGAAAGGACTGAAAAGAAAGGATAACTGCTTTCAGACAGATAAAAGATGGAACTGTCAAAAAGGAAAATGGGCAGTGTATGAACCATAATATGAAGGACTGCCAAATACCATTGAGGGCAGATAAATAGTCGATGGAAAATAGTAAATGTAATCCAGAGGATGTGACAAAATGAAGTGAAAGGGACTGCCCAAATCCACATAATAGGCAGTAAATATGTGTAGTTAAATTTCTGAAAATTTTGTGTGTGTGTTTTGTTTAGTAAATTAGAAAATGGACTGCTATTCAAAGCAAGCAGCGACAAATTATCTTATAGTATATAAGGTATATGCATTTGTTTTTGTAGTTAAATATTTGCATTCCAGAAATTTAAATTGTTTCATTAAGAAATTTGGGAAAAAATGATTAAATTGCTATTTTAGTAATGTTTAAATGGGAAGTTGGACTGTGCAAAAGGCACTTAAGTAAATAACAAGATATTGGTCTTAATATATTAAAATAGTGTGAACCTATATACAGTGAGTGGAAGGAAATATGTAGTGTAAATCTTCTTGAACTTTTACGTAAAGATTCAGAACCAGTGTATTATTGTTAAATTTAGTGTTCCCATAAAATTTGGACTTAAGAAAATTTTCTGGAAACAGGGGCATGTGTAACAATAATGTACCTATAATAATTTTTTCTTTATGCATTTAGATAAATGTTTCTTTCTGAATTTATGTGAAATAATGTAAATATTTTTTTAGATTTTTTTCTTTTCGTGTCATGTTAAAGAAACTGTACACAACTTTTGAAATGAATGTCATTACTTACGTTAGATTTTAAGCAATTTGATAACCAAAGGAAAATGTATTTAATGTTAAATACTATTGTATAATGTGAAAATTGTAATTTAAACACTTGGTCCATACGTAGTTAATGCATTAGGATATGTGTAGTAGAAAACCTGTGGTGAATACCCTACCTGTAGGGGCGCGGGAAAAGGTGGATGCAGGCGAGTGCGGGAAAACGCACACTGGCGCGGTTCGGCACAACGGGCTCAGTGAAACAGTCGGAGTTGAGTATCGGTCAGAGGAACATGTACTGTACCGAGGAGGCTATCTAGGAAAAGTGGATTCCATTGAGCCTCGGATGGGCCGATTCCAACGACTACTTGGCATGGCTATTTCCTCAGGCACAAGATTGGAAAGATTACGACGCTAAGAAGAATGAAAGTGCCGATACTGTGAGAGCCTTAGCCGTGCTTGTATGTGTGCTGTGCTGCCCGCTATCTCGCTGCCCGCCATCCGCCGCAACTACGTGCACAGGTCAAACATTTATTTCATCTTTAGAAGTGTATCTGTGTGGACCAGTGTTGAAACTGTTCTAACTGTTCAATAATAACGTGACTTTTACCAGAATTGCCTTAGCCATCACTTATCCTTATCATTGACCTAGACAGGGTCCTTACCATATATTGTGCAACCCGAGTATCCCGAACTGAAAGTTTACAGTTAGTATTAAATTATCTGCAGATCGATCTATGCTATAAAGCAGTTTGAAAGTTAGGAGTGCAAATGTAAATGTTAGTAAAGAACAACAGTGCGATTAAATTGAAAGATAAAATTTGAATTGAGCTAGCAATGTTAGTTAATTAATTTGAGACTGAAAGAATAGTAACTAATTGATTCAGTAATAAAAGGAATAAAGTAGTTATCCACAGATTGACAATTTTGAGTGTTAATGTACCTTCAGGACTTACTAGTTTCAGCATAACGACCATAACAGTTTCAGGCCCCCCCCCCTTCTCTTGTCTATTCTTGCACATTTTGAAGTGTACTGATCAGAATTGAACAGTAAAATTAATTTCTATATTAAACCTAAGTGTATTAAAGATTTTTCCAATTTTAATAGTGACTTTGTATGTGTGTTTTCAAAATTGCTGATTCTAGGGTAATCTATGCCCGATTTCAGTCTGATCAATATACAAAGTGCAGCTCGTAGTAATCATTGCTGTGTGGTGTTGTGTAATTTTAGCTCGTACAAATTAGTACAAAAGAAGAAAACCTTAGTTCAGTAGATTCTTTCTGGTTCTAAAGTTTGTTATAAAACGCAACATTACCACGTGTCATTATGCTTGTACATGCTACCACTTGTACAGGGAAAAACTCACTAAATGCCTAATTAGGCTGGCGACCGTATTATTAATCATTGGTAGTATCTGCTGTGTGTACTTCTTGTCCATGCGAACGCGTAATTGTACTTTACATTTACTTGACGCATCACTGTAGTTACTTACTGAATAAGTCCGAATTGCTTCCATTAGGTACACGCGGTCAACTTATGTACTAAATCCTTGTTTACAAGGTGAAGCCCGTGAACTTATTACAGTACAGGCTTTATTGAGCTAATGCACGTCCGACTGGGCGGTAGTGTTACATGCTGTCTGCTGAATCTAATGGAACTTTGAACATAATTGCCTTCACTTCTCAACCCAAAATAGTCGCATGTAAAAAAAGGGCTAACTTCTGCGATATTTTGTTCTTTTCAGGTTTACTAGACGGCCAGGCAGCAGATGCATATTGAAACTTTTGTATTACGTATAGCGACAGTGCATCGTGCCAAAATACGTCAGAAAAGTATTTTCTACATTAGCTGTCGTGTGGTAGTGGCATTTTATTCTTCTTCAAACCTTGTTTGACAGCCTTAACTCAGAACAAGTTTTCTTAATGCCTGTGATCAACAAACTGCATGTGCATTGTCAGACTGTTATAGATATCATCAGAGAATTCGCATATATCGTTGATGATTAATTTCTCTCTCATGTTTACTATTGTTTTTACAACACTAAAATAAACATTAGGAAAATTGTGAACGGTATTATAAGAAATGAAATAAAACTACCAACGATAAACTTGTAACGAAAGTCAATTTTAATAAAACTGAGTATCTGTACACAAGCGTGCCTCTATCAGCACGAATTAGTAAAATACTACTCACTTAGATTTCGATTGGGTCTGTGTTTAATTGGTATGCTGTGTCATACTCAAGAGGTATGCAAATGTGGCATTTCATAAATAATAGAAACCCAAAATTTGCTTGTCAGCAGTGGAAAGAGGCGTTACCTGTTGTGCAGCATTGTAAGCTTTTCACCATTGCACTATGAGGCGAAAGTATTTTCTTGTGATTTCCTCATCGATGTTTGATCTGACTGCTTGTAGCCCTTTCACATAAGGGATAAAAACGCTACAGTCAGCGAGACAGGAACCACGAACTATAACAGGCCCTTTTTCACAGTTCAGAATGTTACCACACAGCTAGTGAAGATGTGTGTGTCTTTGCTTCCTACTACGAGGCCAATAGTGGCTAGAACACGTAAACCGCTATTAAAAGGACGAGATTATTTGCTATTTCCTCGTGCAACAACTTTCCTGGGCTGAAAACCGTAAATTTACAATCTTTCATTACATCTCAACTGATAATAACTAAAATTATTCAATGGAAAAAAATCAAGTGAACTTTGAGACTTAATTCCGTGCACACCAGGAAGTAACTCGTCGATCACAGAGTTGCCATACATACCTTGCCTTGTTGCCAAATCTCAGTTACAGTACCAGCAGGAAGAAGACGATCCGATGTGATCCTACACCGGGCTGGGAAGTGACCATAGCTGGGCATCTCAAAGATGCGGCTGCCACGGCCTTTAATACGTACTGCGTCTGATTCGCATTTGTGTAACTAGGTTTAGGCACTAGAGGGTAGTTACTATTAATACTCATAACTGTTTGCAAACCAAGCATCATAAATCAGTAACTCTCATAGTTGTTTTTATATTTCTTTTGTAAGTGTACTAGAAAGTAAGAAAGTCATTCACGAACGTTTACATGCCTCGCTGATAGTCGTGCACAACAAACAAATAAAAATTAAAAAATCATGTGTGTGTGTGTGTGTGTGTGTGTGTGTGTGTGTGTGTGTGTGTGTGTGTGTGAGAGAGAGAGAGAGAGAGAGAGAGAGAGAGAGAGATAAATAAAAAAGAATGAGAGAGAGAGAGTAAAAATTGTTGAAAGAAATTGAATCATGGTATGTAAAGAAATATTTCATTACTTACATACTTACCTTTGGGCCGGCCGGAGTGGTCGAGCAGTTCTCTGCACTACAGTCTGGAACGTCGCGACCGCTACGGTCGCATGTTCGAATCCTACCTTGTGCATGGATGTGTGTGATGTCCTTAGGTCAGTTAGGTTTAAGTAGTTCTAAGTTCTAGGGGACTGATGACCTCAGAAGTTAAGTCGCATAGTGCTCAGAACCATTTGATCTTAGCTTTAGAGGAGACCTAGAGGTGTTTGCAGTCTTGGGAGAAGGAACGATATGATTGAACTATAGTGTTCCGAGAGATTCAGATCCTCGCAAGAGGAGTTAGGAATTCGAATCTCAGTCCAGCACCAAATTTTTCAATGTAAATCTGTTTGTGCCTCTAAAAAGTAAATGCCTGAACCCACGCATTGCACCTGTGATAGTTCGTTCCACCAGACCATTGTGGCCACATTTCCCAGCCCCAGAAGTGTGCTGTAATGGATGATGTGCTTAGCTTACAAAATTAGTGACGGTGGGGAAAATGCGAGACTATTAAATGGTCAAGTAGAAGCAAGCTTCTGACGCGGAGATTATGCTGTTCTCATGTCAGCAGGATGTAAAGAATCCTCTAGGCATCATTGCCTCGATGTGAAGCCATTTTGAAATTTCCGATAACTCAGAAAATGTCATAGTTCGAGAAAATCCACTGTGAGGTGTGAAGTTACCTGACAATTCGATTATTACCATCATTATTATCATTTTCGTCTTACTGTTGCTGGAATACATGTGCTTGAAGATCATTTGATGCCTTTTGGTTATTATAGAAGTAGTTGCCCAAGAACAGGTTCTTTCCATGTCTACGGAATCCTCTTCATTTTAATATCAAACATCAGCAATTACTCGTAAATTACATTAAAACTAAGAAATTCGCAGTTCCATAAAATAAATCAGAAAAAAAACTCGGGCATGCTGGCCCCTGCCACAGTTATAACTGACGACTCATTGAGCCATTGCGACACGAGGCACAAGCGGTACCACGTGGCTGCGGACACACTGCTGCCAGCATGCCACTCTCTTCATAGTATTTGTCACTCAGCCTCATAACGCATCGTGAAAGATAATAAAAGTTCTCTCTTACGTGAAGAATAGCATTTCTTTAGCCAAAAAATTGAATTTTCTCTTTCAGTGTCTTAGTTTACATGAGGATTATATAGCACGAGTCATTCAAATGGAAAGAGAATATCAAGTGAATTTAGCGAGTCAATTCAGTACCATACGCGGAAGTGATTGCACTGTTACAGTGTTGCCAAATGTTTGTGACGATGTCGCCAGTTCTCAGCTGTGCTAGGAACAGCTCTGTAGCGGTAGGCGAGGAGAATCCCATACTCGTGTAGGAGGATACAGAGAGGAGGCGCGGGGATTGGTTAATATGCAGCGTTTTCTCCTACCAGTTGTGTCAAACATTCAGGTGTATAATCTTCCATCACGATTATAGTTTCCCACAAAATATACGAATAAAACACTTATCTTGTTACTTTGTGACAAAAGATTATTTCAGTACAATAAAAAGCCTTTGGAAATCAACTTAGCCCACCTGTCATGAAAAGTAAGATAACAAACACTATGCACCTCCAAATCGATTGCATGCCTTGTGATCATACAAGTAGAATTTCATGAATTGCACGAGAATGTATAAAGATGTTGGTGCGAATGGAAGCTATAAGAAACACAGTTAACTAATTATTCTGTACCATGTAATAATCAATTCATTTGAAAAATTCAGAACAGAAGAAACTAAAAACTATGGCCATTAAGACAGAAACTAAAGTGCAGATGCGGGTACTGTGCAGATCTGCGTTTTTTCATCTTCAGATCTATACAAATAATGTATAGTAACCAGCCTATTCATTGCTTTCGTAACGTTTCCCTCTTGTTTAGTCCTCTAATGATGAAGTGGACCCACACCCATGAGTCTGATTGTTTCTTTGTATCCTTCCATCTACTATCTTTGTGTGTTATTGCCCGGTGTTCAAAAAGCAAAATATTATGCCTGCTCCCATGAGGTATTAGCACGACGTTTGTGAATGGTTTACCGACCGTACTCTGCTGCATTTCGCTGGTTGGAAGGCAAAAAGCATACTGACAAATTTCACGGCTGGAAAAGGGGCACGAAATGTCTCACACTGGAAGGTCATGTTGTTTTGTTCAAATGTTTATAAAATCAGGTAAAACGAACAGTGAGGCTGTCAGTATAAGCACATTACTATTGTCAGTATGATGTCGCTCTGCCCAGGGCCTGTAATGATAAAGGGCCCGTTTAGGTGAGGCATATTGTATACAGAAGTGAAAGAGAGAGCACCACTAAATTCTACAATCCGTATGCATTGCATAACGCAGAAATTACTGTTACAGTGTACTAATGGAACCCAATGAGTGAATTGCGTATTTTCCGGTGAGAAAGAGCACTGGCAGTCCTCGCTACACTAGGTTACTTAAACTGGTGTCACTCTGAGCTAGAATTTATGGTCAGCGACTATATGTAAGGTCAATGAGTCGGATGCGGGTTTTGCAACTGTGAAATACTTTCCTATATTATAGAAGCGAATATTAAATTTGAACTAATATTGCAAAAATTTTGAACTTGGAATTCTTAGAATGAAAATCTTTCTGTTTATTGCAAAGGAAAAAAACTTGAAACAGGCCACGTCGGCCAAACCATATGGAAGAATTGACAGCGACGTATATCGGAAGGCAGTAAGGTCCCTTGGCTTTTAGTTTGGCAGTATTCGATAGCCATTTCTAGGCACAAGTAAATGAAGAAAGGCAGAACGTTTTTGTTATCAAGAAATGTCTACATCAATTACTTTAGTTTTAATGTAATCTACGAGTAATTGCTGATGTTTGATAATAACATGAAAAGGATTCCGTAGACAGCGAAAGAACCTGTTCTTGGGCAACTACTTCTATAATGACCAAAAGGCATTAAATGACATTCAAGCACATGTATTCCAGCAGCAGTATGAAGAAAATGATAGTAATAATGACGGTAATAATCGAATTATCAGGTAACTTCACACTTCACAGTGGATTTTCTTGAACTAAGAAATTTGCTGAATTATTGACAATTTCAAAATACCTTCACATCGAGGCAATGATGCCTAGAGGACTCTTTACATCCTGCTGACATGAGAACAGCATATCTCCGCGTCAGAAGCTTGCTTCTACTTGACCATTTAATAGACTCGCATTTTTCCCACCGTGACTAATCTTGTATGCTAAGCACATCATCCATTACAGCACACTCCTGGCGCTGGGAAATGTGGCCACAATGGTCCGGTGGCACGATCTATCACAGGTTGTAACACTTCCGCCCTGTCGGACGTGCGTTAGCTCAATAAAGCCTGTACTGTAATAAGTTCACGGGCTTCACCTTGTAAACAAGGATTTAGTACATAAGTTGACCGCGTGCACCTAATGGAAGCAAGATCGAACCTACACTCAGTTAGTAACTACAGTGATGCGTCAAGCAAATGTAAAGTACAATTATGCGTTCGCATGGACAAGAAGTACACACAGTAGATATTGCCAATGATTAATAATACGGTCGCCAGCCTAATTAGGCATTGAGTGAGTTTTTCCTTGTACAAGTGTGTGCATGTACAAGCATAACAACACGTAGTACTGCTGCGTTATATGGCAGAGTTTGGCATAGGAAAAATCCACTGAACTAAAGTTTTCTTCTTTTGTACTAATTTGGATGAACTAAACTTACACAACACCACACAGCAATGATTACTACGAGCTGCACTTTGTATATTGAACAGACTGAAATCGGGCATAGATTACCCTAGAATCAGCAATTTTGAAAAACACACATACCATGTCACTATTAAAATTGGAAAAAACACTAATACACTTAGGTTTAATGTAGAAATTAATTTTACTGTTCAATTCTGATCAGTACACTTCAAAATGTGCAAGAATAGGCAAGAGAAAAGGGGGGGGCCCTAAATCTGTTATGGTTGTTATACTGAAACTAGTAAGTCCTGAAGGTAAATTAACACTCAAAGTCATCAATCTGTGAAGAACTAATCTTTTGTCTTATTTTTACTGAATCGATTAGTTATCATTCTTTCAGTCTCAAATGGATTAAATAACATTGCTAGCTCAATTCAAAATTTATCTTTCAATTTAATCACACTGTTGTTCTTTACTAACATCTGCGTTAACAAACATGAATTTAAACGTCTTTATAGCATAGATTAGTCTGCAGATGATTTATTACTAACTGTAAACTTTCAATTCGGGATACTCGGGTTGCACAATATGTGGTAAGGACCCTGTCTAGGTCAATGATAAGGATAAGTGATGGCTAAGGCAATTCTGGTAAAAGTCACGTTATTATTGAACAGTCAAAACAGTTTCGACACTGGTCCACACCAATACAATTCTAAAGATGAAATAAATGTTTGACCTGTGCACGTCGGTGCGGCGGATGGCGGGCAGCGAGATAGCGGGCAGCACAGCACACATACAAGCACGGCTAAGGCTCTCACAGTATCGGCACTTTCATTCTTCTTGGCGTCGTAATCTTTCCAGTTTTGTGCCTGAGAATATAGCCATGCCAAGTAGTCGTCGGAATCGGTCCATCCGAGGCTCAATGGAATCCACTTTTCCTAGATAGCCTCCTCGGTACAGTACATGTTCCTCTGACCGATGCTCAACTCCGACTGTTTCACTGAGCCCGTTGTGCCGAACCGCGCCAGTGTGCGTTTTCCCGCGCTCGCCTGCATCCACCTTTCCCGCGCCCCTACAGGTAGGGTATTCACCACAGGTTTTCTACTACACATATCCTAATGTATTCCCTACGTATGGACCAAGTGTTTAAATTACAATTTTCACATTTTACAATAGTTTTAACATTAAATACACTTTCCTTTGGTTATCAAATTGCTTGAAATCTAACATAAATAATAACATTCATTTCAAAAGTTGTGTACAGTTTCTTTAACATGACACAAAAAGGAAAAAAAATCCAAAATAATATTTACATTATTTTACATAAATTCAGGAAGAAACATTTATCTCAATGCATAAAGAAAAAAAATTATTATAGGTACATTATTGTTACAAGGTGCAATGCGTGGGTTCAGGCATTTACTTTTAAGAGGCACAAACAGATTTACATTACCTCTGGTAACCTCAAGAGTAAGACGTTATAATCCAGAAACCGCATTAAACATCAAGTTCCTTCATTACCAACTCGGAATGCCGGTTTACGTTGGGAAATGACATAGGCGGAAGTCATGGTAAACGAAATACTATCGCCAGTAAGTTTACATACATTAGAAAATTTTATTTTATTTTATGAACCGATAGTCATTTAAAGGAACAAGGCTCGTATTTTACATTAACTTGATTGAACTAGAGACATTGAAAAATATGGTGCTGGACTGAGATCCGATTTCCTAACTCCTCTTGCGAGGATCTGAATCTCTCGGAACACTATAGTTCAATCATATCGTTCCTTCTCCCAAGACTGCAAACACCTCTAGGTCTCCTCTAAAGCTAAGATCAAATGGTTCTGAGCACTATGCGACTTAACTTCTGAGGCCATCAGTCCCCTAGAACTTAGAACTACTTAAACCTAACTGACCTAAGGACATCACACACATCCATGCACAAGGTAGGATTCGAACATGCGACCGTAGCGGTCGCGACGTTCCAGACTGTAGTGCAGAGAACTGCTCGACCACTCTGGCCGGCCCAAAGGTAAGTATGTAAGTAATGAAATATTTCTTTACATACCATGATTCAATTTCTTTCAACAATTTTTACTCTCTCTCTCTCATTCTTTTTTATTTATCTCTCTCTCTCTCTCTCTCTCTCTCTCTCACACACACACACACACACACACACACACACATGATTTTTTAATTTTTATTTGTTTGTTGTGCACGACTATCAGCGAGGCATGTAAACGTTCGTGAATGACTTTCTTACTTTCTAGTACACTTACAAAAGAAATATAAAAACAACTATGAGAGTTACTGATTTATGATGCTTAGTTTGCAAACAGTTATGAGTATTAATAGTAACTACCCTCTAGTGCCTAAACCTAGTTACACAAATGCGAATCAGACGCAGTACGTATTAAAGGCCGTGGCAGCCGCATCTTTGAGATGCCCAGCTATGGTCACTTCCCAGCCCGGTGTAGGATCACATCGGATCGTCTTCTTCCTGCTGGTACTGTAACTGAGATTTGGCAACAAGGCAAGGTATGTATGGCAACTCTGTGATCGACGAGTTACTTCCTGATGTGCACGGAATTAAGTCTCAAAGTTCACTTGATTTTTTTCCATTGAATAATTTTAGTTATTATCGGTTGAGATGTAATGAAAGATTGTAAATTTACGGTTTTCAGCCCAGGAAAGTTGTTGCACGAGGAAGTAGCAAATAATCTCGTCCTTTTAATAGCGGTTTACGTGTTCTAGCCACTATTGGCCTCGTAGTAGGAAGCAAAGACACACACATCTTCACTGAACTGTGAAAAAGGGCCTGTTATAGTTCGTGGTTCCTGTCTCGCTGACTGTAGCGTTTTTATCCATTATGTGAAAGGGCTACAAGCAGTCAGATCAAACATCGATGAGGAAATCACAAGAAAATACTTTCGCCTCATAGTGCAATGGTGAAAAGCTTACAATGCTGCACAACAGGTAACGCCTCTTTCCGCTGCTGACAAGCAAATTTTGGGTTTCTATTATTTATGAAATGCCACATTTGCATACCTCTTGAGTATGGCACAGCATACCAATTAAACACAGACCCAATCGAAACCTAAGTGAGTAGTATTTTACTAATTCGTGCCGATAGAGGCACGCTTGTGTACAGATACTCAGTTTTATTAAAATTGACTTTCGTTACAAGTTTATCGTGGGTAGTTTTATTTCATTTCTTATAATACCGTTCACAATTTTCCTAATATTTATTTTAGTGTTGTAAAAACAATAGTAAACATGAGAGAGAAATTAATCATCAACGATATATGTGAATTCTCTGATGACATGCAGTTAATATATGCGAATTCTCTGATGTTATCTATAACAGTCTGACAATGCACATGCAGTTTGTTGATCACAGGCATTAAGAAAACTTGTTCTGAGTTAAGGCTGTGAAACAAGGTTTGAAGAAAAATAAAATGCCACTACCATACGAGAGCTAATGTAGAAAATACTTTTCTGATGTATTTTGGCACGATGCACTGTCCCCATACATAATACAAAAGTTTCAAGATGCATCTGTTGCCTAGCCATCTATTAAACCTGAAAAGAACAAAGTATCGCAGAAGTTAGCCCTTTTTTTACATGCGACTATTTTGGGTTGAGAAGTGAAGGCAATTATGGTCAAAGTTCCATTAGATTCAGCTGACAGTAGAATTGCGCTTTAAAAACTGTAGTAGTGAATGTACTCGTACTCACGGCATCTTATATGCGGTGCACGACACTTACCCTTACACTTCTAACTGACACATAGCTACAGCCCCTCCAGAAGTCAACAACAATTCCTCCAGAACTTCCGCATTCCACAGTGCTGTGAGATAATGCATATGGTCGGATCTAGACTTCTGAGAGACAGACAGTTACAGCTTTTCTTTTGCATTGAACGACGTTTTCAACAAACGGATTGCGCAATAGAGTTTTTCAAGTGGAAAGGAACACTTCTATTTAAATTTCTGCATCCTACACTGTTGGCAGTTCTGTGTAGGTGGCAGTTACGTGATTTTATTTCGCTGATTTCAAGAGTCAAATGTATGCACTGGGTAGCCGAGGTAGCTAGTTCATGGCGAGTTACTCAACCAAGTAAATGAATGTACTGAACATGCTGCAAGCCACTACAGCTAGTCAGTGTGTCAGAATTCTCATCCAGTGTGGTGCAGCGGTGTTATGATAGAAAAATGTTTCCGAGAAAAGAGGAGATGATGGTCTGTTGGATTCATGATAGGTTCATTTACTTACGATGTGTGTTCGATTCAAACTTCTGCCGACGATTTTTGATAGGGAGACACAGATTATATTCTTTTCTGGTAACGGAAGGTGAAGAAGGTATAGTAGCATTGTGGTCTGAAATTCACATTAAATGTGATATTCGTTCTCTACCAAGTAGACGACATGTAGAAAATCTATCACTAGTAACCTTTCTTATACTAGTAATTTATTTCTAGTGACGAAACAAACGCTATGTTGAGTCACAGGACACTTATTCCATCTTTTATTTCAGTTTCTGTATATCGATGAAATTGGTTCTGAACAGAGAATGCAACACAGACCGCCTTGAACGATTAATTTGATCCATTCGTAACAATACAGCTCGACTACACTTCGTTGTTTGTTGAAAACTGCAGATTCCTCAACATCTCCTTATATTACGCGTGAATGGGTTCGAATCCTGGCCGGCACTAAAGTTTTCATTATGTATTATCAAGCTCTAGCATGACAACACCTATCTCCTGATGGATAATAATTTTGACTTTTAATGTATTTTCAATCATTGTCAACACTAACGATATCTGACGTTTTTGACTCCCAGTGAGACACGGAGGTATTTGCGAGATCACTGTAAGTTCAAGGACATGATTCCGAGCTGTTGGTGGAGCAAGATTTGGTAGCTTATGTGTCTTAGATGTGTAGTCATCAACGATATGTGTTGGGTTCGATTTCCAGTCAGCACTGAACTCTCGGCATTTCGAGTAAGTTACTTGTGAGGAAGTAATATTTAACATCTCTCGTAGTTTGTTAACAGGGACAGCAGATGCTGGGTGGTAATTCGCGTCCGTTAAAAATGTTTACGTTATGTAATTTGAAGTTGATGTTTGGTACGTGATACTGTCTAAAATCGACGTATATCACTCTCTGTATTCCTAGTCAGGAATGACTGTTAGTTTCCGTTAGTCACGAAATCTTTGCTTAGTCTGCATGACCTGGGTTTGAATGCACATGGAGAACGAGACGGGTCGTCGTGTCATTTGAAGTTCATACATATTCTCAACTAGCTGCTCATGAATAACTTAAATTTGTAATGTCTTTCTGTGTTACATAATAAGTACGGTATGTTACTTTGAAGAATATGACGAACTTACTACGTATATTACCTATCTGACGTAATAATGAGAGTTGTACCATTTCAGGTATGTCATTTATTGTAATAAATTTTAACTTACAAGCCTTAGGGACAGTCTTATCTGTGATAAGGTGTTCCCTGATATTTCTAGTATCGTGGTATTACTTTACATCTTGAGTTTTTGTGATATAGAGCTGTGTTTTATAGTGGTGACTTGTTGGAACCATTTTCAATAGTCAAACTGTACTGTGGAGCGATTAGAGAACCTGCTAGACAGCTGCGTTGTGGGGGTTGCATGCGAATCAGGCGAAATGCAATTCAGGTCGTTCGAATACTTTTGAGCACGACTGTACATGGTGAAAGATTCCCCCCCCCCCCCCCAGATGGTAAAGTTAAAATTTATTAAAAAGAAATGAAACAGCGATCGATCGACCATAAGCGTCGGCAAAGACAATAATCATGAATGCACGGTAAGACGCAGAGTAATGAAAAACGACCATCATTCATTTTTCTTTGAACATGATTTTGTTTTTCTCTCTCTCGCTAATGTAGGATGATGAAGATGTATTGCTTAAAGTATGAAGTATTACGAGAGTTATGTATTATATGTGTGTACAAATAAGAGAGAAGACTTAACAACAGTATTAAGTATTTTTTATCGAAGTGAAGTAGAGGCAAGTAAGGAGGATTTTCTTCATTTTTTTTGACGCGCACTGGTGTCCTGGAAGTCGGCTGCCTGCATCTACAATTGAAATGTAAGGGAGGGAGTCTGAATAGCCTAAACTCGTACAAGCAGAACATTTCTAATGATTCAGTTGAATTATACTTTAATTTTTTTCTATTTATATATGTATGTGTTTTTATTGCTATAACAAAAAATTCAGATTCTATTCTTCTTATATGGCTATCGAACATTGCATGTAGAGATTTCTACGAGGCGCTGCTATGCCATTTCGCGAACCGACTCTCCGTATAACACCTGTGATCTGCATCGAGAGCATTCGAAGACAGCAAGTCGTCCGTCGTCCAAACACGGCGTTGCCGCGTTGTAAACTCCCGCGCTATTATCCTGGCTACAATTTTCGTCCTCGTGACGCGTGGACTGTATAGGAAACGAGCTCACAAGCTTTATTGGCAGGTCCCTGTACTGCCAACTTCAGAAAGATCTGTGTCGGTCGCAGATTAATACATAAGTCGACCAATACGTAACAAACACTAAGTTTATTTTATCGATTCGACGAGTAATTTATTATGACAGTTATCAATGTTTTACGCCCACGGACCGTACCATATAGATAGCCCTACACGTAAAACGTAAACCACATTACTGAACAAACGCGCCAGACCAGTGCGGCCTGCTAGACTGGCGTCCGCACAGCACACAGCGACTTAATTCCCACGCACACTTCTGAATAACAGTCCTATGAGCTAAACCAGGCCTATTGTTGAGACCAGGAATAAAGTGCAACAGTCAGAAAAGCTATCGGAAGCCCACTGACACAATTATATCATCCAATAAACTGACACGAAACTGGGACACCTGCAGTACACTTATATCTCACACAAGGATTGGTAATTTGTGGTACGGTCTTATGGGTCCCTAAGCTTACACACTACTTGATCTAACTTAAACTAACTTACACTAAGGACAACACATACACCCATGCCCGAGGGAGGACTGGAACCTCCGACGCGGGTAGCAGCGCGAACCGTGACAAGGCGCCCAAGACCGCTCGGCCACCCCGCGTGGCTCACACTGATCGATGGGATTTTATGTAGATGTAGAATGCTTCTTGATTTTTTATGTGAATTTTCGCTAGATTGTGACGTTTATATGGCAGTGCCTGACACTTACCCATAAATTATTATATATAATGTAATGAAGCATATTTAAATTTAACAACAAATATGTATTAGCAGCCGTCTTCAAAGTTGGGTGCGCGACCACCTGGGAGGGGAGGGGGAGGGGGCGGCTTTACTGAAATATTTATATTTCATACTATGTATGAAAAAGTTCCTGATTTTCACTAACCTAATTGGGAAGCTCCCCTATCGTTCATTTGCTGCCTTATTTTACAAGAAATGACCAGTTGATGGCGTCAGCAGGAATGCACAGAAAAGTTGCGAGTAATGTATTTCAATACACAGCCCCAATCACCGATCACTACTACTACTACTTGCCATACATTTAAAAATCTCTGATGACAAATAGCCGTTTGACTATGTGACCGCCACTGGCTTGCAACACTAACTACAGGAATTGATTGTTAATCACAACCGTTGTTACTGTCCACTCGATTTCAGCCAGGCTTCCGAAGTCAGTTCAGTGATAGTGAGTTAGCTACAAGCTGAATTATTGTGCATGTTCAGTGGAAATAATTAACAGGATTTAAAATAAAGTAATACACGTTGCGTCATTCACATGGATAAGTGGCTGATTTTAAGTGATAACATGAGAACTAGTGGAAATGACTCACAGAGCACCTCTTCTCCTTCGAAAGTAAGCAGCTCTAATATGGAACAGTATTCGAATTTAATCAAAGTATATACTTTCTTCCTACACGTCTTCCTCTACTCCAGTCGGTAACACCAGTTCTAAACTCCAAACCAAAGTGTTTAAATATGAGGTTCACTATCGGACATTAGGTTTTGCCTCATTCTTTTGAATAATGAGGTACGACCGCAATTTGTTCTTTTTAGATTTTAGACAAAGATATCTTGGAGTCCCTAAAATTAAAGAGACACCTTCAGACAAAATATCCAGACCATGTCAGTAAAGTCATCGAAAATTTTAAGCCTCATGAACAACAACTAAAAGGAAAGTCAGATTCCTCAAAAAACAGGTATCAATTCCTAAGAAAGCCCTAAGAGCATACTTAGAGGTATCCTACTTAATTGAAAAATCCAAATCACCACTCATTATTGATGAGGAACTACTTCCTCTGCAGCCGTCAAAATGTGCGAAACAATGCACGGAGAAAGGTTTAGCGCGATCTTGAGGTCAATACCACTCTCAGATGATACTGTGGCTCGACGTACTGATGTAGTAGCCACCGACATGAAACATCAATTGCTACCACTTCTTCAATAGCCCAAAATTCGCCCTGCTGCTTGACGACAGTACTGATTCGGAAAAATATCCCAGTTTCTTGTTTTTGTACGCTACTGTTATGTAAACTAAATGTACGAGGACTTTCTACTTTGTAAAGTTCTGGAAGGGAGGACTACAGGCGAAGATAGAATGTTCCTAGTGAATTCCTTTTTTGTTGACAACAACCTGTCACGGACAAACTGTGCCGGTGTACGTACCGATTGGGCGACAGCATTTACTGGAACTAAAAAGGGGCGGCTCATGGCAAGAGTGTGTGCTGTTTCTCCTTCTATAAAATTGACACATTTTATGGTACACAGGAAGGCTTTGGCTTTTAAAGTAGTGCAACCGGAAGCCAATAAAGTGCTGAACGATGGATTCAGTTTCTAAATTTTGTGAAAGCAATAGCTTTAAACAGTAGGCTATTTTCCGTTCTTTGCAAGTAGGTGCTTCATTGCACACGGAGATGGCGAAGTGCTTCGTCGTGTTGTACAGCTGAAGGATGAGCTCCATCTTTTCCTATTGAACACCAACGCTGCACTCGTGGTTCTGTTTTTGGATGAAAAATGGCTTCTAATATAGGGCTGCATGGCTGATATTTTTAAGAAACTCAGTGATGTTAACGTATTGATCCAAGGCCGAAAGAGTAAAATCATATTTCTAAGCGAGAAACTGCTGGTGCTTAAGACAAAGCATGACTATGGAAAACCCAGATGGAGAAGTGTAACTGCGAGATGTTTCCTTGTCTCAGTGATGCCGTTACGGAAAATGAGTTGGATGTAGGAAAAGTTAGCAGAATTTGCGTAGAAAATCTCGAAGTCCTTAGTCAATAATTCGTTGATAAATTTCAAGAACCTTCATTTAATTGTAAACCTGATTGGATCCACAACACGTTCGATACGATGATGGTTCATAATGGTTCAAATGGCTCTGAGCACTATGGGACTTAACATCTGAGGTCATCAGTCCCCTAGAACTTAGAACTTCTTAAACCTAACTAACCTAAGGACATCGCACACATCCATGCCCAATGCAGGATTCGAACCTGCGATCGTAGCGGTCGCGCGGTTCCAGACTGAAGCGCCTAGAACCGCTCGGCCACATCGGCCGGCGATACGATTATGACAGACCACTTATCAACAATAGAAGAGGAGGAGCTATTAGAACTCTGAAGTGATAGAACACTTCGAAATGAATTTAAATCGAAGTCTCCTGAAAGTTTTCGGGTGCAGTCTCGGAACGAATATCCCAATTTAGCATGAAGAGCAGTGAATGTGTCATTACCCTTGGTGTCAACGTACCTGTGCGAGTCAACATTTTTCGCAGTGGCATTAATCAAAACGAAACATCAGTCTCGACTGCAGCTGGAAAGGGATCTGCGAGTTGCTGTTTCAAAGATCCACCATAGACTGGATCTGCTTTCTTCACAAATTCAAGCATACACTTCACATAAATGTGCAACTGTCAGAAAATTTTCGAATTTTTAACGATTTGCATTTTTACTATTGTTTATTTTGTTTTTGGGCGATCAGTTCGAATATAACAGTTTCTAAATGGACATGTAAGTGTTGACTTGTTCCGTCGTCATTTGTACGATGTTATATTTCAAATATTAGAATATTCCAAACGAGTTAAAAGCAACACTGATGGAAACCGTTAAATTTTAAATAACTAATTGTTTTGTAAAGAATTTTATAAAAAAGTATTCGGTGAAATACACATATTTGCTCAGTTCCAATAACGTTACATACAGTAGCAGTTATTTACAAACTGAACGTATGGTAATTATTAACTTTCACTGCCTTTTAATAATACAAATGTATGATAACGTTTAAGCCAACGGCCTTGCAGCAGTGGTAATCCAGGTTCCCGTCAGATCACCGAAGTTAAGCGCTGTCGGTCTGTGCTAGCACTTCGAAGGATAGCCATCCGGTCTGCTGAGCGCTGTTGGCAAGCGGGGTGCACCCAACCATTGTGAGACAAACTGAGGAGCTACTTGATTGAAAAGTTGCGGCTCTGGTCTCGTAAACTGACATATGGCCAGAAGAGCGATGTGCTGACCACATGCCCCTCCATATCCGCAGCCAGTGACGCCTGTGGTCTGAGGATGACACGACTGCCGGTCGGTACCGTTGGGCCTTCCAAGACCTGTGCGGACAAGAGAGAGAGAGAATTTTTTTAAATGTTTAACTCTAATGTGCTATAAGGACAGCCTCTTCTTCTCCTCATTATTATTGTTATTGTTATTGATAGTTGCAATATTTATACAGATGGAAATAGATGAACCATAGACCTTGCCGTTGGTGGGGAGGCTTGCGTGCCTCAGCGACACAGACAGCCGTACCGTAGGTGCAACCACAACGGAGGGGTATCTGTTGAGAGGCCAGACAAACGTATGGTTCCTGAAGAGGGGCAGCAGCCTTTTCAGTAGTTGCAGGGGCAACAGTCTGGATGATTGACTGATCTGGCCTCGTAACATTAACCAAAACGGTCTTGTTGTGCTGGTACTGCGAACGGCTGAAAGCAAGGGGAAACTACTGCCGTAATTTTTCCCAAGGGCATGCAGCTTTACTGTATGGATAAATAATGATGGCATCCTCTTGGTTCAAATAATCCGGAGGTAAAATAGTCCCCCATTCGGATCTCCGGGCGAGGACTACTCAGGAGGACATCGTTATCAGGAGAAAGAAAACTGGTGTTCTACGGATCGGAGCGTGGAATGTCAGATCCCTTAATTGGGCAGGTAGGTTAGAAAACTTAAAAAGGGAAATGGATAGGTTAAATTTAGATATAGTGGGAATTAGTGAAGTTCGGTGGCAGGAGGAACAAGATTTTTGGTCAGGCGAATACAGGATCATAAATATAAAATCAAATAGGGGTAATGCAGGAGTAGGTTTAATAATGAATAAAAAAATAGGAGTTCGGGTAAGCTACTACAAACAGCATAGTGAATGCATTATCGTGGCCAAGACAGACACGAAGCTCACGCCTACTACAGTAGTACAAATTTATATGCCAACTAGCTCTGCAGATGACGAAGAAATTGATGAAATGTATGATGAGATAAAAGAAATTATTCAGGTAGTGAAGGGAGACGAAAATTTAATAGTCATGGGTGATTGGAATTCGAGAGTAGGAAAAGGGAGAGAAGGAAACATAGTAGGTGAATATGGATTCGGGCTAAGAAATGAAAGAGGAATGGTAAGACAGAAATTTAGGAACCAGGTTTTAAATTGTAAGACATTTCCAGGGGCAGATGTGGACGCTGATCACAATCTATTGGTTATGAACTGTAGATTAAAACTGAAGAAACCGCAAAAAGGTGGGAATTTGAGGAGATGGGACCTGGATAAACTGAAGGAACCAGACGTTGTAGAGAGTTTCAGGAAGAGCATAAAGGAACAATTGACAAGAATGGGGGAAAGAAATACAGTAGAAGAAGAATGGATAGCTTTGAGGGATGAAGTGGTGAAGGCAGTGGAGGATCAAGTAGGTAAAAAGACGAGGGCTTGTAGAAATCCTTGGGTGACAGAAGAAATACTGAATTTAATTGATGAAAGGAGAAAATATAAAAATGCAGTAAATGAGATCGACAGGAAGTGCAAAATGGCGAGAGGACAAATGTAAGGATGTAGAGGCTTATGTCACTAGGGGTAAGATAGATACTGCCTACAGGAAAATTAAAGAGACCTTTCGAGGAAAGAGAACCACTTGTATGAATATCAAGGGCTCAGATGGAAACCCAGTTCTAAGCAAAGAAGGGAAAGCAGAAAGGTGGAACGAGTATATAGAGGGACTATACAAGGGCGATGTTCTTGAGGACAATATTATGGAAATGGAAGAGGATGTAGATGAAGATGAAATGGGAGATATGATACTGTGTGAAGAATTATATAGAGCACTGAAAGACCTAAGTCGAAACAAGGCCCCGGGAGTAGACAACATTCCATTAGAACTACTGACATCCTTGGGAGAGCCAGTTCTGACAAAACTCTACCATCTGGTGAGCAAAATGTATGAGACAGGCGAAATACCCTCAGACTTCAAGAAGAATATAATAATTCCAATCCCAAAGAAAGCAGGCGTTGACAGATGTGAAAATTACCGAACTGTCAGTTTAGTAAGTCACGGCTGCAAAATACTAACGTGAATTATTTACAGACGAATGGAAAAACTGGTAGAAGCCGACCTCGGGGAAGATCAGTTTGGATTCCATAGAAAAATGGGAACACGTGAGGCAATACTGACCCTACGACTTATCTTAGAAGCTAGATTAAGAAAAGGCAAACCTACGTTTCTAGCATTCGTAGACTTGGAGAAAGCTTTTGACAATGTTGACTGGAATACTCTCTTTCAAATTCTAAAGGTGGCAGGGGTCAAATACAGGGAGCGAAAGACTATTTACAATTTATACAGAAACCAGTTGGCAGTTATAAGAGTCGACGGACATGAAAGGGAAGCAGTGGTTGGGAAGGGAGTAAGACAGGGTTGTAGCCTCTCCCCGATGCTATTCAGTCTGTATATTGAGCAAGCAGTAAAGGAAACAAAAGAAAAATTCGGAGTAGATATTAAAATCCATGGAGAAGAAATAAAAACTTTAAGGTTCGCCGATGACATTGTAATTCTGTCAGAGACAGCAAAGGACTTGGACGAGCAGTTGAACGGAATGTACAGTGTCTTGAAGGGAGGATATAAGATGAACATCAACAAAAGCAAAACGAGAATAATGGAATGTAGTCGAATTAAGTCAGGTGATGCTGAGGGGATTAGACTAGGAAATGAGACACTTAAAGTAGTAAATGAGTTTTACTATTTGGGGAGCAAAGTAACTGATGATGGTCGAAGTAGAGAGGGTATAAAATGTAGACTGGCAATGGCAAGGAAAGCGTTTCTCAAGAAGAGAAATTTGTTAACATCGAGTATAGATTTAAATGTCAGGAAGACGTTTCTGAAAGTATTTGTATGGAGTGTAGCCATGTATGGAAGTGAAACATGGACGATAAATAGTTTGGACAAGAAGAGAATATAAGCCTTTGAAATGTGGTGCTACAGAAGAATGCTGAAGATTAGATGGGTAGATCGCATAACTAATGAGGAAGTATTGAATAGGATTGGGGAGAAGAGGAGTTTGTGGCACAACTTGACAAGAAGAAGGCATCGGTTGGTAGGACATGTTCTGAGGCATCAAGGGATCACCAATTTAGTATTGGAGGGCAGCGTTGAGGGTAAAAATCGTAGAGGGAGACCAAGAGATGAATACACTAAACAGATTCAGAAGGATGTAGGCTGCAGTACGTATTGGGAGATGAAGAAGCTTGGACAGGGTAGAGTAGCATGGAGAGTTGCATCAAACCAGTCTCAGGACTGAAGACCACAACAACAACAACATTTCTCATTTCACTTCAGCTCCTCGCTCGAAATGTTGACGATATTTACTTCGTTCGAAGTTATGTATTAAGGATGCAGATGTGTATGCCTGGGTCGTATTCGACCGTTTGCACAACTCTAGTGCTCTGAATTGCTGGCCACTTCCTGCGATATCCCGCTCTGAACATTCATAAGTTTTGTATGCCGTTGTTTGTACCGTTCATAATTTTCCTTTTCTTGCAGAGAGAGAGAGAGAGAGAGAGAAAGAGAGAGAAGACAGAGAGAGAGAAGACTATGTCCGTTACGAAACAAAGATGTATAAATTTCACTTTTAGTGCTTTACATTTTAATAACCTGCTTTTTTTTAGTTTGAATGTTCGAAGTGTTTTTTTCCGGCACTGCATGTAACACAAAGTAAAAACAAATACAGGAAATATCTTCACAGCCAATTTTCTTTTATTTGCTATCAATTTTTTCGTCATTTCTTTGTTTGCGGAGATCTTCACTGTTAACATAGCCGGATCACAAAGCAACGCAATTATGAGTAAAAGTAAAAATATGGTTTTAGAGCAAACATCTAATTCTAGAAACGTGTTACATAGTTCTGTCACGATTAAAGGGGATGTGGAAGACTTGGAACCAAGAACAGATAGCAATATTATTTCGACAGAATACCTTCCGCAACAGCCACGTCACCGCCATACAAAAGATGAGATCATTTCGCTATTCACGATGTCCATGATGGGACATATTGTAGAAAGGTAAAAAATTAATCATTTTTATAGCTATGACTATGGGACATACGACATCCTCTAGGCTCTTTTAATTTCAGTTTAATATTGTGCACTGTAAATAGTTTAGGGGTTTAAAAGAATGTTCGATACTAGCCATCGGTTTTGAAGCGTGACGTAATGACTGCTACGACTTCACGTTTTGGAGTGTATTTTGAATTAAAATTCTGTGTAGCCTTACAATCTATCGATCATAATCTCGTTGGTTTATATAGAAAGTCATTTGTTAATCTTTGCGCGGGAAATTAAATTGCTTTTCAAGTATTCGTAGCATCGCGAAGTAGGTGCCAAAGAAAGAGAGTTAAGTGTCTGTTTTGGAACGGAGGTGCATTTTTCTTTTAATTTTTGCTGTCTTATTTCGTTAATTTTGTTTCATATTTGGTATTAAGGTATTAGGATGTTTTTTTTTTTTTAATAGTTCATCGACAGCCTTGATTTTTTGAACGTCAACCTATTGGAGTAATTGATCTGCTGTTGGTATATACTGGTGCGTGCCCTATTACCGAATTTTTGTTTATGTACTAGTTTCGTCTAACAGTGACTTGCTGTAGGGTGGTTCTAACATTGCATGCTGATTTTGGTAGTTGTTTGAGGTTACTGTTAGGAATTTGTAAGTACACGTCAAGGATGAGGTGGAGTGAAAACAAAAGCGTATCTTTTGGAACTACTGAAGTAGTTCAGAATTTCCAAGAGGGTGGTTACCTCGTGAGAACAGCTCAATGTCGCGATAATGGATTAGTTTAGCCGGAGGTCTAAATTAGGATGGAACGTGGCGATCTGGGTGTGAGTTGGCAAAGCCAACGAATCTTATGGTGGAATTGGTGTCTGTGATTGCATACTAACCTGTAGCGTAACCTGAGATCTAGGTAAGGTTAGAACACAACAGTTTGCTTTTGAGTTGGCGAAGCCAACGAATATGACGGCGGAAAAGATTACTGTCGCGACAGACTGATAGATAGCGTAGCCCGAGGTCTAGGTTAGGTTGGAATGCAACGGTTTGGGTGTGAGTTGGCGAAGTCAACAAATCTGACAGTGGCAGAAAAGCTTTCTGTGATAAACTGATCTATAACTTAGCACGGGGTCTAGGTTAGGTTATAATTAACAGTTTTCCTGTTAATGTCAAGTGAACTACATGTGTTAAGAGACTCACCTGCAGTGAGATCTGTGTTTTGGTGTAATGTGCAAATTTAGTTGAGGTGTCGAAGGACACGAACACCAAAACGAACGTACGACACCTGGGTGATCTTTATCGTGTATCGCGATATATGATGCGCTTCGCAGTATCCTTCTTGTATTTACGCGCACTGGCTGACGATATACTAACGATTTAACGTAATCAGTTGTTCGTTGTGTTTAATTCCGAATATGAGTCGATTTATGAGGTGTAATAATTTTCCGAGTGTAATAATTATGAGTTACGATTATTCCCGAAGCAAATATTATTTTCAAGAAGCATGGGAGTAATTGTCAACAATAGCAGACTTTGGAAAACTAGCTGTGCCTGCAAGTCCCAGCTACCTGGGTTGTATTTTGAGAAAATTAATGTGTATTTCAAAGTTTGGTAGTTCCTAACGTTTTCAACAAATACCGGTAGCTGTAGTTCTCGGTTATGATTTGATTTAGTTTCCAACAGTTCATCTACAGCATCTGTAAATTCTTAACGAAATGATCTTCTGACAGAAATGCAGCTGAATAGTTTCCATTTTTACCAAAATCATTTCTTTCCACTTCCTATTTTACGTTCTCACGTCCATTATAGCTGCAGAGTGTGATTTTACGATAAGGCCTACTCGATTCCTTTTTCGTTCAAAAAAATATTTCTTTCATTACAGTATTCGTAATCCGAAATGTTCGCTTTGCGACGTCGTTATTAATTTTTTCTCACTGTTTCTGCCCATTACGTTAAAGAAATCCACATTGATATGACGTCACATTGGGCATAATGTTTGCAGCGTTTGTCGCATGACGCATATTGAAGAGTCCTCTTTGTCCTGGTAAAAAAGACAAAATCGCTAGCTAAGATTTTCGTCTCCTAGCTGTTTTTCCATTTCTGTCTTTTTTATTATTTAGAGAATGTACATTTGCTTGTCGCCTTTCACGTGTCGGGGGATTTTATTAATGCTGTATTTACTGTTTGCTTTTGACAGGGAATATAGTCGCTAAGGTATCATCTCTAAATACCACTGTGGGAATAGCCATCGTCTTACAGAATTTGAGTAGTGTGTTCTTTCAGGCCCTATTCTTTGGATGTGTTGTACGACTATTTCATTACATCGCTGCATTAGTATACCACATACTGAAATAGTCGTTATAATTGTACTGTCATGCAATGTACATAACCTAAAATTGATGCTTTTGGGCCGGCCATTGTGGTCGAGCGGTTCTAGGCGCTTCAGTCTGGAACCACGCGACAGCTACGGTCGCGGGATCGAATCCTGCCTCAGGCATGGACGTGTGTGATGTCCTTAGGTTAATTAGGTTTAAGTAGTTCTAAGTTCTAGGGGACTGATGACCTCAGATGTTAAGTCCCATAGTGCTCAGAGCCATTTGAACCCATTTGTTGCTTTTGGTGAAACAAAAATAAATGAGAATTCATGGAGCTATTAACATCTGAGCATGAGCTGTTTTCTATGCAAAGTAATAATTTTAAAAAGTCTTTTGAAAATTTCTGTGTCTCAGACACATTAACATTTATTTGGATATGTTAAAATTTTTTTAATTCTATAAATATTGCAGATCTCATAATCTAGATATACCAAATCAATTAGTGGCGAATTTCACAGGGTATGCACTTCCTTTGGTTGTGGGTTTATAGTAACTTTAATAGACAGCGTACTAAATAGTTGCATTCCTTTTGAATTTTGGTACTTCCAGCTGATCTTCGTATATTTGAAACTCTGTAAAATGTCGGGTATCGTTAATTAACTATTAATACTTTTCATTAACTTCGTCTTACGACCGATAAACAAAATGGAAATCATCTTAGATACTGAAACTTGCTAAGATGGTTTTGTCGGCTATTTTTCAGCTGGCAAATGATACCAGATGAAGAAAAAATTGAGTTACAACAAACAGGACAGCAAGACAATATCAGCATTCGTCAGCGCAGCAGTAGTCTAAGAAAAGTATCGAGGCGTATGTCAGCTGCGTCGGTCAGTCGCACATCACAGACAACTGAAGCAACTGCACAAGCAAGCGTGAACCACACGCCCAAACGTGTATCAGTTACAACCACCCAGGACCGGAAGTCGTCGCACGTCATCAAGAGAGGATCAGCAATTGGGTTTGTACTAATATTTGTTATTACATGACATTGTTAGTATTGTTGATACATAGTATTATTATCTGCAATTTTTGCCTTGATGTTTCCGCTCATTAGGCATGAATCGATAGGAGTCAAAATATTTCGGACAGCGTGTATTTTGTCTCTGGTAGCAGATAATCTTAGTGACCAAACTACAAATATTTCCGGCATTCGATCTTGGATTTAAGCTTGACTTACAAGTTTTAGAATACATCACTAAAACGTGTGCTGTTTGATGAGCAGTTTCCGTGCTGTTTTCGGGAGTTGGCTTTTGTACACACCAGAAAAAAATGTGAACACCTTTTCCTTGGGGAGGATAGAATCTTGGATTAGATTAGGAGTGTTTCTGTTCCATATTCTAGCGTTTTCGTTTTCGTTTGTAGTCATAAATCCATGTATAAACTCTAGTGATGATACGTTTCAGTAAAATTTTCACATCTGTTAACGTGATGGTCTAGAAGGTGCTGACTCATACACAATCGAGTCCTTTTGTGCTTTCAGTGAGTTGTTTCCAGTCTCTTATTGCACAGATTTATGAAAATTGAGCATTTCATGTATAATTTCTTATGTAGGACCATGACTACTTCAGCAAAAGTCACTGAGAGCAGTGGCGTCTGCAGAATTTTTTAAAATGGGACAAGATTCCAATATTGTCAGTTTTTATAGAAATCGGCGAGTCTGAAAACGTGTCATGCCCCAAGAACTAAATTTGACAAGAAGGACACAAAAGTTATTGTATCTCAAATGACTGACAGTTATCCACTAATTTTTTTAAAGACAAGTTATTTAGAAACTTAAATAATGGTAAGCATATTTAAATAGTATATGCCTAGTCCATCTTTTTATGATATTACTATGGATCCCATATTTTTGATTCAACGATTTGAATTTACATCCTCATATGATTAAATCCAATAAGTGATTAAATAAACATAGAAAATATTCACAAATGAATATATCCATGTTCCCATAATGTTAGGTGGTAGTTGAAAACTTAAGTTCTGAAATACAAAAAAAAAAAAAAAATTCTTGGATGAAAACAAAATAAACAACATAGACTGCTACATTAGTGCTACTCGAAGATGAGAAAGAATGAAGTTGTTTTAAAACTTCTTACTCAGCTTTGACATTGTCTACAACACATTGCTTGCTTAAAAAACTTCTTTTTTGGTAAAGTTAATTAATTCATTGCATTTATTTCATGTTTTTTATTTTTTAGTGTAATCTGGCATGACTAAAGTTGAACCAAACGTACAAAAAGGTGTCATATTGTCTCAGGAGAAGTCAGTGAGCGTTTTTATTATTTTCTTCACAATCAAATCGCCAGGTACACCACATTCTATGTGATAGTTATGACAGACTTTACACCCGAAACGCTGGCCTGTTGCTACCACCAGTGGCAGCTAGTGTGCGTCATAACATCTCAATTGCTGATGGTAACAACAGTCCAGTGTTCCAGTTATAATCTGAAGATGCCCTAATGCAGCCAAAACCATTCATAACAGTTACACAGAACGTGATCTAGACTGTTCTTTGTATAAAATACTTGGACAATATGTGTTTCTAAAGATATATTTTTCGGGATTTGTTAGATAAATTGGAACCCAGGGCCAGTATATGACAGATGAACTTGAAAAATCTGTCTAAACCGCCATCATATTGGCCAAGGACCTTCTGGTCGTCTCTTACTTTGGACCAGGGTTTTACAAATCACTACTTTTTTGCATTTTAGTTATTTAGGAAATGACATTGTTTTTTATGACAAATGGTAATAAAGTGATACTAATACAGTTAAAACTTATTTGAAGCAGGATTTGTATGTATCTAATAATAATATAAATAACAGTACTGGCTAAGAATTGATAATGCACCTCTACTACTTCCTGCTGCTGCTGCTAACATTAATAACAATAACAATATTAATGAGAATATTGACACTAATAATAGTAGTAGTATCAGTAGCTACAGAAGAACAAAATGTACTTAAAGGTTTACAAAAGTGATATTTGCTTTGATAGTAAGCTTTTTTGGTAGTGAAATTTAGGTATACTGCCCCAGCTAATTACATTTGGAAATGAGAAAGGCCCAGTTGGAAAGAAAGATTCTTAGTTGTATTAGGGAAAGGGATGCCTAGAGGACAATGGCAGATGTTAATGTTGTTTTAGTAGCTATGTCGTTAACTATCCTTTGAAGCTGGAGATGTTTATCAGTTCTGTGAACAGTGAGGAACATCATTTCGGGGGCCAGTTCCTGATACTCAAAAAAGGTTTAGAGCAAGGATGTCCAACCTTTTAGCTTATGTGGGCCACAACGGAAGAAGATGAGCATTTTAGGCTGCACATAATATACTTAACACTAACGATAAAAAGTATGCAGTTAGAGGTATATAGTTAACACATTTAAGTGATTTAGGTTTATTAATTTATGATTCTTTGTTCTAAAAAACAAGAGGGCGTTTATTTGACATTTTATATGTGAGATTTCATTAATAATTTTACATATAAGTAATTACAAATTGGAGAATTGATGTGACATTTTGGGTTTGAATTTGGAACAATAACATATCAATATCAGGTTTGCTCAGGTTCAAGTAATAATTCTGAAATTAATTCAGTGAAGGACGCAGCATTCTAATGTAATTACTCAGTGAGTAGAAGACACATTAAAAAAACAGAAACCTTTAATTGTTCACTTTATCACTTGATGAAAATCATTTACACTGAATATCCTCCTTGATACAGAAATTCACATAAATATGTACAAAAGACTTTTAAGAAATGTGTTGTACTTTCTGAATAAACCTCCGAATGTGGAAAGAAAAATCTGTAATGCGCCATTACAGTGGCTCGACAATACTCCTTAATTGAATTAAGATAATTCATGCCATGTAGGAAGCTAGTTTGTGGGCTGTCGAATGAAGAAACTTCTTCTTTTCCTGGTGCCTTTGTCCTGCATTTTGTGCAGGGTCGGAGTGCTTATGGGCGGGCTTGGCATGATTAATTGTAAGAAGTGGCTGGATGCCCTTCCTGTCGCCATTGTCGAATGAAGAAACTTAATGGGATTAAACCTTATTTCTTCTTGCCCACTGTGCTAGGTGACATACCGAGATTATTATGGTCAATGCTGTGTTTGCTGCCGTACGCTGCACCAGCAGGTGTAATAACCTTTTTAATTCCTTTTCTCGATCACATCGGATGACAGTAGTTCCAAGACGATGACTTCCTACATCTACCGACCAGAGATAGGGCCAAGTTTTTGCGGCCAGATAGTACAGTAAAACCACGTTATAGCAAACTTTCTCTGCTGTAGGTGAGGGTGAGAGGAGAATGAGCATGCTCCTGGAAAAAAAAATGTAAAAAATATTCTCGACCAGTGTTACCGTTGTAGTACGTAAGTTAAAAGTGTCTCTGCATTGGAAAAGCAGAGTCAAATTGTACCTCAAGAACTATACTGTAATCTCAAGAACAGAACTGTAAACTCAAGAATTGAACTGTATTTGTGCGAACTGAATAAACGAAAAAATTCGTTACCATACGTCTGTGTTGTTGATATTTACAAAAAAAAAAAAAAAAAATCTATCCTCTGATGAAGATGAGTGCTATTAAAGAGGTGAGTTTAAGACCGAGAATAACAAAATATATAGAATTGTTGCATGAAATTACACCTATTGTGCAGCACGAATTGGGTTATGGGTACAAGAGGCATGTGACTGCATCAGCTTCCAAAGGTGTATAGCAAACATGTTTAAAATTATATGTCCTATGGTTGAAGAAAACAACAGACATAGTATCTGGGTAAAACCGTGCAGGGTGAAGAGAAATCATGCTCATATTATGAGGTAAAATTTCATTTATTTCTCATTCCACTTAAAAGTAATTTTGCAATTTCTTAAGCACACACAATAACGCTATTTTCACCCTGTTTTCTTTGAATCGATGGATAGCAAGACACCCATACATTTCCAGGTCTTGAATAACAGCAAACTTCCAGATTTGACGCATCCATGAGATCTTCTCCTTCCCCTTCACGCAAAAGATGGTATCTGTGTTGTCGTATAATCAAAGCGACGTCACCATATCTTTATAGTGTATATCAGGATCATCCCAGTGAATTCCATGGTAGAAATGTGTTAACCACTTTGCACTCTTCCGTGTCTTAGCACACTTCACATACTTGAAAGACATCGGTGATGCAATGTTTGCTGTGAAAATCTCTATTATTGGTGCATCTTCTGTATAGGCTACAAACACAACATCTTTAAATATGAACTGTCTACACTCATCATCATAGAAACCCTGAGCGTCCGCAGTGATGTTCACACCTTGAGACGCCATTGGGAAATGCTCTAGGTATGTTGCAGCACCTGTTCATTTATACAGTTCGTTGCACAACACTGGTGAGCGGGCAGTAGTTGATCACATGGTCAGGTAGAACTAGAGTACATGCAGCAGTGTGTTCTATGAAATTTGTTGAAGATTTAAATTTAATTCGCACATCCAGACTGAATTATTTAATATCCAGACTTAATTATTTCGTTCTTTTTCGAGCAGTGTATTACGATGATCAGTGACAGCTCCTTGAACTCCTCCGTCTCCTTCAGCAATATCGTAGTAAGAAGCACGAAACCTTGCATACATGTCATGTGCCGGACTGCATACATTTTCATCCCAGTGCAGGTCTAAATCGTCATTTGAGTAGAATTCTGGATTCAGGTAGACTCTGGCGTTAGTTAACTTGCAGTTGTCGAATACAGTGGAATCATGGAATCATTTGCTATATTCCCTCTTCCACTGGTCTGAAACTCAAGTATGAGGCATCTAGGTGTCTCTAGCTGTGAAGAGTTTTTAATAGCGCATGTTTGTCTGCTTGCTGTCGGTAGCACTAGGTACTTGAAAACCGCTCAAGAATGGAATGTTAGTGACAGAAACGTACCATAATTCAGAACTTTCAAAAGCTTGAAACACACCTCGTCTGATGCACTGATGTGAAGCATTTCCTATATTATCTTGCTGATTGTGATCATATTCTCCTCTTGAGCTCCTTGAATGTGTGAGTTATTATCCGTCGCACTCCGTACCAGAATGAGTTCCTGTTTAGCATTCATAACAATCTGCCTCGTGTCTTCAAAGTAGCCCATAAGCATTTTTAGAGGTATGCGTACAATAAACTGTTTGTGCTCTGCAACTGTTCTATCCTCTGGATCGTCTATAAACCATCCTGCATTTTCTAAATCATTCAAATCCGTGGGTGATGCCGAGACGTATGTTTTAAGGATTGATGTATTGATGTTATGCCAACATTGTGTGCACGGTCGATCTCAGACCCATTGAGTTCATAGCATATCTCTTGAAACAGGAATGCTAAAGCGTTATGGGTCAGCTTGGATCCCACTGTATCGCTGCCGTCGGTTTTCTTGGCTGATACCTCCAAATATATGAAAATCTTGCATGGAAGCGTCGGTGCATCTTCGTGCTGGATGACAATCCTAATTTCATCATTCTTGTTAAACGTGGTTGAACAGTGATGTTTATGCGAGAAGTATTCCTGACGTGATTCGCTCATCATACTCTACTGGCCTAGTTATATTGAGTGAGGACGTCATTGTGCGGATTCATACCAACTGATTTAAGAAAGTCGTAGTTCACATGTGATATCACTTTGCAGTTCGGCAGCAAAGTGACGATCTGTGGACTGCGAGCACTGGTTTTATACTGTACGCCCATCCTGCCTTAGATGTAATTGTACGAGTACAATGATTTCCTCACACGAAAATCAACAAGTTAATTCTTCTGGTCCACAATACACAATTCCAAATAGTCCAATGTCTGAACTGTCACTGGATGGCATATTGCATTGGTAAGAGTCTCAACAATCTTATATCCAGTTGCAACTAAGGGGAAGAATCTGTAAATAGTATGAATCAAACTGTCGTTGAGACAGGAGTTCGTCACAGTGTTACACACGACTCGGACTGTGCTGAAGGGCAATATGTCCACAGTCTAATCAGACTTGTAAAATTTACTAGGAACCGTCTTCAAAACCTGTCCTTTTGTGAAATCCATTAGGCTCCCTATAGGACCTTTCTGTTGAAGTCAATTGTTGCATTCACAATCCTTATTTCAGATTTAAGTATGCAGATGTTCACTCGTAGCTCAGTACCTTTTCCAGGCTGTTTTACGACTTCGTTTAAATCGTCAATACCATATGCACCAGGTTCTATTTCCACAAAGTCTTTTTCATCATTAATATCCAGATGCAGGTTGTCATTAACCTCAGTGATATTTGGGATGCTGTTGTATGTCTCCAGTCCAACCAACGCAATACTCCATCCACCAATGCTCAAATCAGTTGGTAGGAAGTAATTGACAGGTAATACAGATGATCGTCCTTTTAAAGTCAATGTGTGACAATGCATCAGAACCTCAACTGATGAAGAAATGTTTAAAGCTCTTCCTTATATATTCTTCTTCTTTGTAAATGTCAAGAGAATCATGATGCACAGTTGTCCGCAGAGATAGGTATTAAAGTCCTGTTAGCGCCGAAACTTGTAGAACACATGTCTTCTGTGAGCAAAGTATCCTTGTATTACTTCTGTGGGTTGCAGGTCACCAGACGAATCGAAATGGTGAACAGTATTTGCATTTTTCATAACATCTAAATTCACAATACCACATTCACCAGTTTACCACATAGTCTTCGGTAATGTATCCAGCATAAATACACCACGGAATCTTGGAATGTTAAATTTTTTTCTAAAAAACTTCAGAAAATCAGTATTTGTCAGTGGCCGATCTCGTTGGACAGCTAATGGGCTTTTTTATTTGTGAATAGTCCAAGAATTTTCCTGTACAGTTTCAAGTATAGTCCTTTTCCGATGGCTGCGATTTACATCATGCGGTTATGTCTGCTTGCTTCTTCTTACTGCACTTGGGAGTTTTACGCGTTCTTGACTGTTGAGCAGTAGTTGCAGCACCACCAACGAGGGACCCTATCGTTGAGAAAACGGAGAGGGCTGGGATGAGGAATGAAAGTAAACCACCAGAAATCTTGGGTATTGGTAGAACTCGAGGTGCTTTAACTGAACCTCCTCTTCTTCCTGCACCCTTCTGCTTCAGAACGTTTTTAGATGCATACATCGTCGTCAGAATACAATTTTCCAAACAGCTCTGCTTCCCACCCTTGTTCTTCTTGTTTTGTGCACAACGTGCAGCATTCATAACTCCTTTGAAATTCATCACTGCTAAACCCAACTTAATTTTTCCATACATGGTTTTGTCAACTGCAAATGCTGCAATGTGTTGACATACACCTATATCCTTTCTTCTGCATATTACCTTAGCCTAAGAACTAAAATCCTATCTGCAATGGGAGATTTTTATTTGCAGCGTAAGCAATGTCATGTTCCATGCTTCATCGAGCAGATTAACCCCCTCACCACCTCATGCCAAGCGTTTCTGAAGCTTTGTTCCACATCCACAGTATCCCGGAATGTGTAATTCAACTGACAGTTTTCTAGAATACCACTACTTCCTCTAATGCGTCTCTTAGCACGCATGTTATGCTACTGCAGTGGTTGTGCACTGCGTACCCCATTATATATCAACTCGTTAGCATCAATCCAACAGTTTTGTGCTGTAGGAAAACCAAGCCATTTGACTGGCGCTGTATTTTCCTTACATCTTATGACTCTCTCCACGAGAAACACATCTGGTTCTGAGCTTTTCTGCAACTCCTCGGTGTAGAATTAACCTGCAATTTCTTCACCTTTACTATCCTTCGAGATATAAGTTTTTTGATTCGTTCTTTGCACCTTTGAAACCGTAAATATCTCTGTTGAACAATTTGGTAGATATTATTTCTCAAATGCTGTCTTGTGTTTTGAGATACTTATCAAATCATCTACATTAAATTTCCGTTTGCGATGATCCTGCATTTTAATGCGATAACACTGTGTCCACAAGTCTATTATCACGAAGATCGATTGGTCTCTCCACAGTGCTTGCCTTCAGCTGGGTGAATGTTGAGTAGTAACGTATTCCATACCGCTGCATCACAGTCTTGAAATATCTCTCCACTGTGATCGGTTTGGAGATTGTCTGGTAACCGATTCGTCCCTGTCTGCAGCAAATGCTCAAACACATCCAAGACATTTCTCCCCATTTTCGTTTTAAATGGTAATGACAAGGGAAATTTGGTTTGGGGGTTGGGGAAGGAGACCAAACAGTGAGGTCATCGGTCTCATCAGATTAGGGAAAGACAGGAAAGGAAGTCAGCCATGTCCTTTCAAAGAAACCATCCTGGCATTTGCCTGGAGCGATTTAGGGAAATCACAGAAAACCTAAATCAGAATCGCCGGACATGGAATTGAACTGTCATCCACGTAAAAGCGAGTACTGCTGTAAGTGGGCTGCTTCTGTGTTGGCAGCGCTGTGCAGCGCTTTGCATTGGATCTCTGTCTGCACTTTCTTTGTGAGAGACTCTGTGGCTGGTTGGACTCGTTGTTGGAAGTTAGTTACCGGGAGTGATGGAAGTACTGTTGGGCAGTTGGAGGTGAACAGCCAACAGTGATGGCTGTTAGATGTGAGAAGTTAGCATTGATGGAGGGTAGAGGTCTGAAGTCTTAGCGTAAGCTAACGATCTGTACATGTTCGACTTGGAGATTGAATGATATATCTTTGTACTATATGTCGATGACGATCTATATTCGTGTTTGAACTGGATCTCACATTGTTAAGGTAAAAATTACATTACTTGGTTTGCAACAAAATCTTTCCTTTGCTAACTACATGCCTATTATTGGTTAGTGGCTTTAGTAGTTAGAATTGTTTATTTAGTTGGCAGTATTGATGATTGCTGTATTATAGTGGTTCACATAATGAAGATTTTAGTGAGGTAAGTGCTTAATGAAATGTATAGGTTATTGTTAAGATTTCTTTTTAGACAAGGCCATTCTTTAGAATTAATTATTTGAAGTCAGGCTGTAATTTTTTTTAGCAGTCAGGTTGGGTTGCGTTAGAATATTGTGGGTCACATAAGAGAAAGTAAAGAGAAAGTAGACTCAGTATGTTCAGTTTTACTCAGCTGTTTCAGAATCAAATAACGTAGAAGTTTCATCTTCTCTGTCATTCTGCAATTTAGGAACAGACACACACATTTAAATAAAGAAGTTTCACAGTGTGCTAGCCACTGCACCACCTCGCTAGGTGGCAAATTTGGAGTATGTATCAATAACCAATAAAATATATATGAATCCATTATTCTCACTTGAATATTCCCTCAAATCTACAAGATCAGCCTGCCATAAGTCATCCAAACCTTTACTCATAACATGCCTATGAGGGTATGTTTTGTGTGCTGGTTTGTGCAGTTCTCGAGCTACTGTCACCATACTTATTCAATGATACCTCTGTCTCTACACTCAGAGATTATTGAAAGAGCCTCGTTCAAATAAGCTGTATTACCTGCAGCAGCTGATGCCATTAGCAGCCATAGTCGATCTATTAGCTCGTTGGGGTCGTCGCAATATATGTACTGTAGGATTCAATTGCTTACCACTTTATGCTCAGTGTCAATACCATCGCTGCTGCTGTTGTTGTTTTCACCATCAAGTATTGGTTTTATAATGGTTTTATATTTCCTGTTGCTCAGACTTTTTTCAATCTAATATACATCAGTCAAATGCAGTATTTGCCTATCATTAAATGAATAATTTATGGTTTTATCGTGGGTCTTAGGAAAATAACATTCATTAAGGCAGGTGGTCTCTCAAACGGACTATCACCAAACTGTATAGTGTCATCAGTTACATTTATAGACTGCGTGCCCAATATGTATGTTCTTCTCCTGATATTGCCGAATGTCCTATCTATCTGGCCAGGAGCGTGACGGATAATGACTTCGTCAATGGCAACATCATCGTTATTGTGTGGTTTTGTTTTTGTGGACAGCTTTCTGAGAGATTCAGTACCCGGGTTAAAGATCTCACTCATTGTTTGCTGTCGATCCATATGCCCTAACCGTAGCAACCGTAATTTCTCTAAAACGGCTTTCCATGCTTGAGTGACTTTTTACCTCATTGACACCTCGATGTGTACTAATCAGATGTCTCTGCAGCATGAAGCTATATATATGTCCACTTTTCTTCCTCTTATTATGTGCTTGTTCCCCCTTTTCAACAATGGCCTCTTCATCTATTTTCCCTTCAATAGCCTCGACCTTTTCAGTTAAGTCGATTACTTTCTTACCGACTTCATTAACTACCTAATTTACTGCATTGATCATTCTCAGAAAAGTCTGGTAATATGTCTCAAGCTCCCTCCACATTCTTCCAAATTTATGTATGATAGTCCGAATATTCACATCCATCTACAAGCGAATGTTTTGTCTATGTACACCCATTCTCTCGGGTTGAGAGCTAGACATGAGTGCGAATGTGTCCATGGTGCAGCATATACTGATTTACTCACTTCTCTTACCAGGCTATATATATGCAAACTCTTGGAAGTTTCGACTGTAATTACCATCATTCAGTTTTCTTGTTTTATCATTAACGAGACACCCATATTTTGAATGATTCCAGCAATTGGCACATATTTGTACAAAATCATTGAAATCCATGTCAGTTCCTACATGTGGATGGTAAATGTGTTTCAAATGCAGGTGGTCCTATTTGAAGGTTATATTGAGGTTTGTGTTATCCCTAACCAACTGTTTCTGGATTCTGGAATATGTTTGGCTTATATAAAATACATCAGCACCTATATGACAGCCGAAATCGAAATATTAACGAGTTCGGTCGTGGTTTTCCATAGCAACATCATCAAGTATGAAGATAGTGCTTGGCTTTGCTTTTTCAGGTGGGGGGATATCATCGCTTTCACTGAATGTCGTGTATGTAGCGCCTTTTGTACCATGAGGTATCTCCTGTAATTTCTGATACTTGGGTTGAAACAGTGTTTTTGAGAATACACAAACATGTTGAAACCAGACTATATCTATGTGCATTAGCAGTGCCATGATGACATTAGTCTTGCCACATTTGGATGGAGCTACAACAATTGCTCGTATGTTATCAGGAAGAAGTATTCCATTCTTTTTCTTTTTCAGATCTTTCTTTGCATCTTCACAGGACCAGTCATGGACAACAAAGCCCCTGTCATGAGGTTGTTTCATCCATCCTGCCATGATATCGACTATGTCAGGTACTGACAAGTAGTTGGCATATATAGAAAGATACAATTGTAAGGATAATAATAGTATGTGTAGGCACTATAGCTCCATCACTTAACCAACTGTGCTGTATTGGATACACACAGAATTCCGCCACATATTTTACCCATGAAGGGTAACTTCAGCATTAATTTTGTCAGTGACTGGAGAAGAGGTGTTTGAGGCAATTGTCAGCTGTTGTATGATTATAAGTGCAGCATTCAAAACAATGATTAATATACTGCTTCCTGGACTCGGGTAGGCGTGTCAGCCCTGGATCAAATCCGGCTGGCAGATTACCGACGTCACTAGTGTGCCAGCCAGCCTGAATGTGGTTTTTAGGCGGTTTTCCACATCCCACTAGGTGAATACCAGAATGGTCCCCATGTTCCGCCTCAGTTACTTGACTCACAGACATCTGAACATGTTCGCACTATTCCATGGAGTACACTAGATGCAGACAGCTGGGAGTACACTAATTCCATCCCAGGGGGAGGGGGTGGGGTGGCCGGAGGAAGGGCATCCAGCCACCCTTTAAAACTAACCCTGTTAAATCTGTTCCTAAACATGCCAACCCTGCAAAACTGTGGACAAGGCATCAGCATAAGGAGATGACTGAAAATAATGATTTAATAAGCGTACTACATGGACTCTAATGAGGTATATACACTCCTGGAAATGGAAAAAAGAACACATTGACACCGGTGTGTCAGACCCACCATACTTGCTCCGGACACTGCGAGAGGGCTGTACAAGCAATGATCACACGCACGGCACATCGGACACACCAGGAACCGCGGTGTTGGCCGTCGAATGGCGCTAGCTGCGCAGCATTTGTGCACCGCCGCCGTCAGTGTCAGCCAGTTTGCCGTGGCATACGGAGCTCCATCGCAGTCTTTAACACTGGTAGCATGCCGCGACAGCATGGACGTGAACCGTATGTGCAGTTGACGGACTTTGAGCGAGGGCGTATAGTGGGCATGCGGGAGGCTGGGTGGACGTACCGCCGAATTGCTCAACACGTGGGGCGTGAGGTCTCCACAGTACATCGATGTTGTCGCCAGTGGTCGGCGGAAGGTGCATGTGCCCGTCGACCTGGGACCGGACCGCAGCGACACACGGATGCACGCCAAGACCGTAGGATCCTACGCAGTGCCGTAGGGGACCGCACCGCCACTTCCCAGCAAATTAGGGACACTGTTGCTCCTGGGGTATCGGCGAGGACCATTCGCAACCGTCTCCATGAAGCTGGTCTACGGTCCCGCACACCGTTAGGCCGTCTTCCGCTCACGCCCCAACATCGTGCAGCCCGCCTCCAGTGGTGTCGCGACAGGCGTGAATGGAGGGACGAATGGAGACGTGTCGTCTTCAGCGATGAGAGTCGCGTCTGCCTTGGTGCCAATGATGGTCGTATGCGTGTTTGGCGCCGTGCAGGTGAGCGCCACAATCAGGACTGCATACGACCGAGGCACACAGGGCCAACACCCGGCATCATGGTGTGGGGAGCGATCTCCTACACTGGCCGTACACCACTGGTGATCGTCGAGGGGACACTGAATAGTGCACGGTACATCCAAACCGTCATCGAACCCATCATTCTACCATTCCTAGACCGGCATGGGAACTTGCTGTTCCAACAAGACAATGCACGTCCGCATGTATCCCGTGCCACCCAACGTGCTCTAGAAGGTGTAAGTCAACTACCCTGGCCAGCAAGATCTCCGGATCTGTCCCCCATTGAGCATGTTTGGGACTGGATGAAGCGTCGTCTCACGCGGTCTGCACGTCCAGCATGAACGCTGGTCCAACTGAGGCGCCAGGTGGAAATGTCATGGCAAGCCGTTCCACAGGACTACATCCAGCATCTCTACAATCGTCTCCATGGGAGAATAGCAGCCTGCATTGCTGCGAAAGGTGGATATACACTGTACTAGTGCCGACATTGTGCATGCTCTGTTGCCTGTGTCTATGTGCCTGTGGTTCTGTCAGTGTGATCATGTGATGTATCTGACCCCAGGAATGTGTCAATAAAGTTTCCCCTTCCTGGGACTATGTATCCACGGTGTTCTTATTTCAATTTCCAGGAGTGTACATACACTGTTTGAGATTATATATACACACATTATATATTTAAATATCATACATCAGATGCACTATTTCAAAAAAATCATCAGACTCTTTCTGTATCTTCTTCTTCGCACCTGTACAGTATTTCCCAAACAAAGCTTTTTGACATGCAATAAATTCTGCACATATCTCCTTTAAACTGATGGGTGCCTCACAGTGCTTGGGTTTTTCTCATGCACATTTAATTTGTTTCTCTTTTGGTTCTGCATTCACATGGACACAAAGGTACTGTTACAATTCATCAACATGCATACTATGCACATGTAGAAAGTTTACAGCATCATTGTATGGGGAATCCATGCTCGGCAGCCAACAACTCAGTCTCTCTAATGCAAGGTGTAGTGCAGCATCCACATTGTATAAGTTCATAACTGAGGTGAGCTGTAGATAAAACCTCTTGTCACCTGATTTCGCACATAGTGCAGAGTCATCGTACACTGTTGTAATTGATACTGTCATACCAGTAAGGCGAATGTCAGGTGGGGGTGGGGGGTACGAGTTGGATAATACTCTATAGTCATCTGCTGATTGATGTAGCACTCTGCACAACATATTTTGTCCCAGGCGAATTCAGAAAGAGGCACTATAACACCCTTTGATGTATTTTCAATTTCTGTCTCACAAGCAAGCCCCAATCATGATGTGCATCTATATCCGCATTTGTAAGTTTTGTTCCACTACAAGTTAAATTGTATGTAGAACTGAAAAGCATGGGTACGCTTGATGCCTTATCCACAGCATCTACACTCTGTGCCTGAACTAGCACAGGGATGTTCTGCTGGGATGGATTGTATGTTGGTGACCAGTACTGTCCTCCATCTTGCTGTGTCTTAGGACTGCCAATAGCATTTGATGTGTTGCGAGCAGACCATGCATTCTCATCACGCAAATCTATGAGTGGGACAGACATTAACAGCCCCATGTCTTGCTCCAGCAAGTGGGCTATGTGTGCTACAGGACCCCATGTGATCACTACAGGTTCTGACATGCTGGAGTTTCTTGCTGTCGCAGGTCCAGAGATCGGCACAGGTCTCGACAAGATTGCGGCTGAGGTTGCTGCAGGTCCAGATTCAGCAGAGGTCAACATGTTGCCACTCACTGCTGCAGGCTTGGACTGGTCAAAGACCCCTGCTGAACAAAGAGGAGGAAGGTTACATATGGACCAAGACATGAAAACAACCAATAATAATAATAACGCTGACTACAAACAAAGATGTCATATGGAATACTTACTTTTCCATTTTTTCCTGTTCTGTAGTGCTGTGCTCTATCTGCTGTTGATGCTTCATAGTTCTTCTTCTTCTTCTTCTTCTTCTTCTGCTGCTGCTGCCAGCTGTCTGAGTGAGACTGAGGCTGCGGAGCCTGTCTATATCCTTTCTGATGATGTCACCAGTTACTACCATCCTATTGGCTGAAGCCTATCACATGACCTGATTAAGGGTTCCTATTGCTTCCCACCTTTTTTCTGGACTGCTATCTTGGACTACATCATGGAAGGGGAGTGATGGAGGGTCGACAGCGCACTCTGGTGGCGGTGTTGTGAACTAAGCAAGTTGGTCTCCTAACCTCAAGCTGAAAACCTGTGGTTCATTATGGAATAGGGAGAAGTTGATGTGGGGTGTTAGACAATTTCAACAAAAGTAGGCAGTTCCAGCACAAGTATCTATCTGCATGAGTACTGAAAAGCATGTTCACCCCACCCTCTATGGTGCCATTATTTGTCGAAAATATTTGCCACACTCTTGTCCATTACCTTTTCTTTCCACTCATTATGTAGGAGGCTATGGATACAGTCCTCAGGTGTGCACTTCCATACAGTAGAAGTATTAAATTCGTCCCTGTTCACTACCAACATTTCCTGAATTGTATACATCGTTGCTTGCACTGGAGTTGGTGAACATCTTGCCTCTTGCACTTTGGAAAACTGACTGACTGGATATTTAATGAATGATCTACAGTTACAGCACACACACATTTATCAGCATGAGTTGTGAAGCGTAATTTAGCCCCATCCTGCTGTATATCCTTATTTCATTATGTGTATTCATCTTCACCAAATATCATTGCTATCGACACAGTCCTCAGATGCGTGATTACAACTGATATACTCCTTATTCTCCAGCACAGATGCCTCATCCAGTGAACACAGTAAACAATTACGCCTGTCCTCCCAGTCCAGCAGCTAGACACAGACTGATTTCTCCCCAGACCGCCATCTTTGATTAGGTCATAGGAGGGCACAGGGGGAGGGACAATAGCGCACCCTGGTGAAGGTGTTGTGAACTAGGTCACATGGACTCCAGACCTTATGATGAACACACTGGATGGAGCTGCTGCCTATGACAACTCAAATTGTTTAAGTAAACAATGCATATAGAATAAAAACTTATATCTGTCCTATCTGGCAGCACAGCACAGACTGACAAGGGGAGGCCACGACATTTGGAACACGGATTTACTGTAAGCTTCGTTCACTAGTAGTACTCTATGAGGACAACAAAATGCATAAGCAGTAGCACGTCCTTCTCAAGTGTTATTGAGAAAATCGCAAGATAATTTCGGTCATCAAATATAAACCTGTGTGTGGCCTTTTTTACCATGTAGCAGCCGGCAGCTGAGTGGTTAGCGTTCAAGCCCCGTGATCGCTGGATCGAGTCCCGTTCGTCAGTTTTTTTTATTTTCAATACATTTTCTTTCCTATTTATATTACAGTTGATGTAATGGGAAAAATACGTCTAATCAGACGAACTTTTAGTAAATTTACAATGTTATTTGGCAGTCTACATACTTTTATTATCACAAATAATATAAGATTCGTAACTATCGACTAGTAAACGGCCAAACACATAAAGTGATACTGAAAATGTGTGCTTGTTTGTGTCTTCAAAATTGTTCGTATTTAATCGAAAGAGAACGAGAAACTACTTCTTGTGAAGACGCTATTAAAATACAGTCGATACTGCATGACCAATTATCAGCGCCAATATTTAAGGAAATGCTGCGTTATGCACGGTTTGATTCCAAGTTATCGTCTGAAAGAGAGATTTTTGAAAATGTTAACGAGGTTTTGTATTTCCACGGAAAACCTCAAAAGACCTTGCGTATGCGTAACATAGCTTTTATTCAATGCAGCTAACCAGTCGGCTGCCGCCACTTAATGGTAAAAATGGCTATGTACAGGTATACATTTGACGACCGAAATTATCTTGTGATTTTCTCAATAACACTTGAGAAGTACACGCTACTGCTTACACATTTTGTTGTCCTCGTGAAGCACTATGAGTGTACGAAGTTTGTGGTAAATCCGCGTTCCAAACGTGTGGATAGTGTCAGTATAAGTGGGTATAATTTGGCATCTTACACTTGTGGATCTAGGATGGATAAAGGAGGAGTTGCTATTTTCATAAAACAAGGGTATAAATACAAAACTATAGAAGTAAGCAAATTTTGTGTTGATCAGCACTTTGAGGTTTGTGCATGTGAACTTCAGCTAGATAATGTAGTATTGATATTGGCAACAGTGTACAGGTCCTCTCTAGGAGATTGGGAGCTGTTCATTAAAAAGTTTGACTGTCAGACAAAAAGAAGAAGTAATTACTCTGTGGTGATTTCAATGTAAACTTTCTAAGTAATTCTGATAGGAACTGATGACCTCGCTGTTTGCTCTCCTTCCCCAAACAACCCAACCCCTCTGGTAGGAAAAGTGAACTAGAAGCGTTATTATCAACATATAACTCAGAATCAGTTATCAATTTCCCTACACATATAGCTCAAGACAGTAGCATGCTAACAGATAATGTGCTTGTACAGAAAGAGGATGTAAAACAAACACATGCTTTCCTTGCGGTAAATGGATTGTCAGACCATGATGCACACCTGATTAACCCACAAAAGCTAAGAGGGTGTACAATTCGGAAACCATTAAGTAAAGGTGTGAGGTCCCTCAACCTGGTATCTAAAGAGCACTTCAGAGTAAGCTTAAGAAATGTTAATTGGGGAGATGTATATAATGAGCTAAATGCTAATGATAAAAACAACATATTTCTTGATAAATTTATATCCCTTTTTGAACATCGTTTACCAAAGAAAATTACTAAATGTAATACCACACACTTTTCAAAGAAACCTTAGATTATTACTGGTAAGAAAAAGAAAACTGTATGAGACAGCAAGAAGTAGTAAAGATCCAGAAGTAGTTTTACACTATAAAATTATTGTAACATACTGAGAAAAGTTGTAAGGAAATCAAGAAATATGTATGTTAGAGAAGAAATTAACAACTCCAGCAATAAAATCAAATCAATATGGAATGTTGTTAGAAGGGAGACCGGAAAAGTAACCACTGGGGTAGGTAGTATTACTTTAAAGAGAACAAGACCATCCTAACCAACAGTACACAATTAGCTAATGTATTTAACAACAATTTCTTAACTGTAGCAGAAAAAGTTGGTGAGAACAGTTCAAAAGAAAAAAACCAGGCAGTTCATGGAAGACTCTGTTTTGAAAAAAATTGTCAGATTAGGTTTCACCTAACAACCTCTTGTGAAATAAGTAAAATTATTTAATCTTTGAAAAATAAATGTTCTGTTGCAGTAGATCATATCTCTAATAAGATATTAAAACAATGAGGAGCAATTACAGCTGATGTTCTGAGTCACATACGTAATGCATCACTAACTCAAGATATTTTCCCAAACAGGTTAAAGTAGGTCATTGTCAGGCCTCACTACAAAAAAGGGGACACCACAGATGTCAATAATTATTGGCCAGTATCCTTGCTTACAGCATTTTCAAAAATATTGGAGAAAGTAATGTACTCAAAAGCTGTTAGCCATCTCAACGGTTATAGGATACTTAGTAAATCACAGTTCGGATTTTAAAAATGCTTTTCCACTGAGACAGCAATACACAATTTCACTGTCCACATAATAGAGTCTTTAAATAGTAAAATGTCACCAATAGGAATTTTCTGTGATTTGTCCAAAGCATTTGATTGTGTGAACCATGACATTATGTTACAGAAATTACAGTTCTATGGTATAAATGGAATAGTATATGAGTGGTTAAAGTCATACCTACAGAACAGGAGGCAAAAAGTTTCCTCATATGGGTAAAGTGATTTAAATAAGTTTACCACTTCATCCAACTGGAGTGAAATTACATTAGTTGTTCCACAGGGTTCAATCATGGCTCCCCTTCTGTTCTTGATATATGTGAACGACCTCTGTTTCTATCTGAAATAGGAAGTTGAACTGACACTATTTGCTGATGATACAAGCATCACTATTAATTCAGTAAAAGAAACTCCAATTGAAAATGATACAAATAAGGTCTTTGGAAAAGTCATTGATTGGTTTTCTGCAAATGAGCTTGCTCAAAACTTTGGAAAAAAAAACACAGTAAACCCAATTTTAAGCTGCAAAAAGTACAGTTCCTTCAATAAATATAGCACATCAACAGAAGTCAGAAACAGGGAAGAGCATACTAAGTTTTTGGGTGTAAATATAGATTAGAGTCTTATTTGGAAAATTATGTTTTTGGATATTTTAAAGCGACTAGGTTCAGCAACTTTAGCAATCAGAATAATTGCCAATTTGACGATATAGAAATTAGTAAGCTTCCATACTTTGCATACTTTCACTCTGTGATGTCATACAGAATACTATTTTGGGGTATCTCTACATTTAGACAAAAATTATTCACTGCTCAAAAGAAAGTGGTAAGAATAATGTGTGAGGTTCAGAGTCGCACATCTTGTAGGCATCTTATTAAAGGTTTGTGAATTCTTACAACAGCCTCACAGTACATTTACTCACTAATGAAATTTGGTTTCAACAACATGGACAAGTTTAAAAACAACAATGACATTCATGATTATAATACCAGAAAAAAGAAAGACTTACACTATCCTTTACTCAACCTATCTTTGGCACAGAAAGGGGTAAAATATGCTGCTATAACAATTTTCGACAAATTACCAGATGAAATAAAATGTGTGACGGACAGCAGTAATAGCTTCAAAAATAAATTGAAATCATATCTTCTTGACAACTCCTTTTATGCCACAGATGAATTCTTGAATAGGAATAAATAAATCTACAAATATAGTAAATGCATTTTGTGCCATTTAAGGGAATGGGGTAAATAATAGAAATATTAATCTTTAACTCTATATTGTAATGTATATATATATTTAAAAATCTTGTTTCACATGTGCATTTCTTGTGCACTTGACACATTCCACATCATAACCGCTAGCATAGCATGTGATTGATCAATGGAACACGCAACCAACTAACTAACTAACGTCGTGGCCTCCCCCTGTGAGTCCTTTACCTCCCAATTTCCAGATGTGGGAGGGGAATGGAGGGGAAGAGGGCGTTAGATTAGTGGAAGTAGCCCAACTGACCCATTTTCCAGCCAAAATTGGAACTTCCTGCCTTGACATCACTGTGATGTTGGCACATTTATGGCCACCATCTTGGATAAATTTGGCAACAATGTAGATTTGTCTTACTACTGTTATCTGTGATGGATAATCGACAAAAGTAGAATTAACTTCATATGTATCCCAAGGAATTGTGTTGGGATCTTGTGAAAACTGCACCCCAGACCAAACAGCAAAATCACGAAATTTACTATGTCCAGTGGAACAGTTTAGTGCATGGAATACTTTTTCTCATAGGGTATTTGCGCACTGCCATGATTACCTGCTCCCTATGACTGTAGGTCTGCAGCACCTTCTGAAAGTCTCTGAAATTTCAAGGTCTAAACCGGCTCAACAAAAATTTTTTAAGGAACGCACTGGGTGATCAACACTTCAATGGCAGTTTATTGTGTCAAATTGAAGTTCAACTTAATTACGCATCCCTTTGAGACCATGTAGCCTGAAATGTATGAGAGCAGGCCCACCACAAAACACGAATGAATCATTCTACTACAGAGCGACATGATGCGTCATTCACATTTCAATAATAGTTTATTGTGTCAAATTAAAGTTCAACTAAATCATGCCTTCCTTTGAGACCAGGAAGCCAGAGATATATCAGAGGAGGCGCACTGTGAAACAGGCACGAATCATTCTACTATAGAATGAAACTAGTGTCTTATTGTTTCAAACATTTCCTCATTACAGAATATTCTGACACACAACATTTAACAAAATAACAGTTTTGCTTGCAATATCTTCTGTTCCACTATATGCAATTATCTGTTTCTCCCTTATACTGCATGACATTATTTTAAATATTATGTCAATAAAGCTGCAATATCAAATGGCTTTAGCATTCATTAATTTTTTTCCATAGTACTCATGAACTTTGATTTCAAACTTTAAACTTGTTCTCTTGATAATGTGGAAGAAGCACACTCTTTCTCTGTGCTCTTCAAATGTTGGTAAATAGCGGGTTATTCATAGGTTTTCGGTGTTATTCTGAAAGGATATCATTTTTTCCATATTTAAATATTTCATTCTATCATTATTAATCCTCAACATATTTATGTAAATGAGTCAGCTACATCTTATGACATTGAAGTGTACTGCTACTGCGGGCCTAATCACATGCCGCTGTACTTCTATCTGTATTTATCTCTAAAAGGCTATGAAGTGCCTGTGCACTTCATACTGCATAAATTCTAAAGCAATTCCTCCAGATTAAAGGTGTTCTCATCATAAATTCTGTCCTCTTACCCTCTTCATTTCTGTATGTTTGGCCGTTACTTATTTTATCTGCCACCTATAGTCATACAATGCCTGCCTCTGCAGCTGAGTGATCAGCATAGACAGCTGCCATGAGGACGACCTGTGTTTGATTCCCTACACTGCCAAAGAATTTTCCTTGGTGGAAGGAATGGAATGGGCTGGACTCAGGCTCGTAATGCCAACTGATGAGCTACTTGAAAGATTAATAGCGGCTCCACAGTCTGGAAGATTAGATTAGATTAGATTAGTACTTGTTCAATAGATCATGAATACGACACTTCGTAATGATGTGGAACTTGTCAGGTTAATAAAAGGTGTCTATACAAGATATTGCATCACACAAAATATTACATGACACTTAATATTTTTGATTTTTTTGTGGGTGTTGGGGAAATTACCCACTTACTATATCCAAAAATTCATCTAATGAGTAGAAGGAGTTGCCATTAAGAAATTCTTTTAATTTCCTTTTAAATGCTATATGGCTATCTGCCAGACTTTTGATGCTATTGGGTAGGTGACCAAAGACTTTTGTGGCAGCGTAATTTACCCCCTTCTGAGCCAAAGTTAGATTTAACCTTGAGTAGTGAAGATCATCCTTTCTCCTACTACTTTTGAATTCGTTCAAATTGTTAATAACAAATTTCATAAGTGCATATATATATTGTGTGGCTACAGTGAAGATCTTTAGCTCTTTAAATAAGTGTCTGCAGGATGATCTTGGATTCTGATTACACGCTTTTGTGCAATGAACACTCTTTCACTCAATGATGAGTTAGCCCAGAATATGATGCCATACGAAAGCAGAGTATGAAAATAGGTGTGGTGAGCTAATTTACTGAGATGTATATCGCCAAAATTTGCAATGACCCTAATTGCATAAGTAGCTGAACTCAAATGCTTCAGCAGATCCTCAGTGTGTTTTTTCCAGTTCAACCCCTCATCACTGATACACCTAGAAATTTTGAATATTCTACCTTAGCTGCCAATTTCTGATTGAAGTTTATATTTATTAATGGTGTCATTCCATTTACTGTGTGGAACTGTATATACTGTGTTTTGTCAAAGTTTAATGAGAGCCCATTTGCAGAGAACCACTTAATGATTTTCTGAAAAACATCGTTTACAATTTCACCAGTTAATCTTTGTCTGTTGGGTGTGATAGCTATACTTGTATCATCGGCAAAAAGTACCAGCTTTGCATCTTCGTGAATATAGAATGGAAAGTCATTAATACATATTAAGAACAGCAGAGGACCCAAGACCGAACCTTGCGGCATCCCATCTTGATTGTTCCCCAGTTTGAGAAATCACCAGTTTTTTGCATTTTATGTGAACTGCTTATTTCAACTTTCTGCACTCTTCCAGTCAGGTATGATTTAAACTATTTGAGCACTATCCCATTCATACCACAGCACTTGAGCTTATCTAGAAGTATTCCATGATTTACACAATCAAAAGCCTTTGATAGATCACAAAAAATCCCAACGGGTGACTTCCGGTTACTCAGAGCAATTAATATTTCATTAGTGAAAGTGTATATAGCATTTTCCGTTGAAAAACCCTTCTGGAAACCAAAATGACATTTTGATAAAACTTTATTTTTACAAAGATGTGAAGCTACTCTACAATACATTACTTTTTCAAGAATTTTGGATAAGGTAGTCAGAAGAGTGATTGGGCGGTAGTTATTGACATCAGACGTATCCCCTTTTTTATGCAGTTGTTTAACAATGGTATAATTCAGTCTTTCTGGAAAAATACCCTGTTTCAGAGAGTTATTACATATGTGGCTAAGAACCCACTTATTTCTTGGGAACAAACTTTTCTTATCCTGCGGGAAATGCCATCAATTCCATGTGAGTTTTTATTCTTGAGAGAGTTTTTATCTTCCTAATTTCAGAAGGAGGGTTGGGTGAAATTTCAGTTGTATCAAATGGTGTGGGTAAGGCCTCTTCCATTAACTGCCTTGCTTCTTCTAATGCACATTTAGAACCTATTTTTTCTAAAACATTTAAAAAATGATTATTCAAAATGTTTCGACTTCCGGCTAATTATTTATCAAGTTTCCATTCGCTTTTATGATGATGCCGTCATCCTGTAGTCTTGGTTGTCCTGTCTCCCTTGTAATAATATTCCAAATTGTTTTAATTTTGTTATCAGAGGTATTATTCTCAGACATGATACACATGCTTCTGGACTTTTTAATAACTGTTCTTAATGTAGCACAACAGTTTTTATAATATTTGGCTGTTTCTGGGTCATTACTCTTTCTTGTTGTAAGACACAGTTCCCTTTTGTGGTTACAAGATATTTTTATTCCTTTAGTAAGCCAAGGTTTTTTGCATGGTTTCTTATAATTAGATTTAACTACTTTCTTGGGGAAACAGTTTTCAAATTCTCTTACAAGTGTATCATGAAATAAGTTATATTTTAAATTAACATTGGGTTCCTTGTATACCACATCCAAGTCTCACTGCTGAAGATTTTCTCTGAAATTTCTAATTGTTGAGTCATTAATTGAATGCACAACTTTGGAGGGTACTTTTGAATTACTGAATGGAGCTATGTCATATACTGTAACTAGCTGAGCATCATGATCAGAAAGGCCATTCTCAACAGGATAAGTATTTATGTTTTTAAACCTATCTTGGTCTATAAAATTGTTACCTACCAACGTGCTGCTGTCCTTTACTACCCGAGTAGGAAAATTAATGACATATGTCAAATTGAAAGAACTGAGCAAGACTTCCAGGTCATTCTTCCTATTACACTCTTTCAATGAATCTACATTGAAGTCCCCACAAATAATAATTTGCTTTCCCCTATCTGACAGATAGCACAACAAGGCATCCAGGTTTTCCACGAATAAATGAAAGTTTCCTGAAGGGGACCTATATACTGTTATAATTATAAAAGAGCCCTCCTTCAGTTTAAGTTGACAGGCACGTGCTTCTATATGCTGCTCTAGACAAAAATTTTTGTATCTAAGCTTTCTACGCAGTGATAACTTTTGACATATATGGAAACTCCTCCTTTCACCTTATTCTCTCTACTCATATGTGCAGCTAGTTTATAACCACTAATATTCACCTTTTCCATATCAGACACAATGTGATTCTCAGACAGGCATAGTATATCTATTACATTATCAGATTCAATGTCATCTAAACAAACCAGGAGCTCATCTACTTTCTTCTTCAATCCCGGAATATTTTGGTACAAAATGATAACATTATTTTTTACTTTACTTTTGCGAGAATCTACTTCTTTCTTTAATCCACCAGTATTTTTGTTACATATGGTAACATTATTATTTACTTTCCTGTTGTGAGAATTTTGTGAGTTTTGGGCCTTTTTAGCAACTGCCTGCCTGAACTTCTCATTGGGCACTGATGTTAGTCTAAAAAAGAGGTACATCCATGAGTACTAGTGTCCCCCGTTATGGATTTCGCTAACAACCCTGCCAGTTTACCCTTCCCTATTCTATTGAGGTGTAGGCCATGCCTTGTGAAATCCCCCCTATCAATAGCCTCGCCAGGAACCAATCCAACGTCTGACAGAGTGGCCACCCTATGCAACTGATCCAACTCCATATTTACCCTCCTGACAGAGTGGTTCAACTGCGGCTGATCATGCCGGACGAAAGCAGGCATCAGCTCAACATTGGTATGGGCCGTTGCTGAGGCTTTTTTCACCAGGTCACACTCAATACTGTAGCCCTGATCCCTGTTTCCCACTCAACCCACTATCATCACATGATCCTGCTTTGTGAAACCCTTGCACATGGGACCTATATCATCTACCACCTGTCTAAGACTTGCACTTAGCTTGAAGAAGTTTGTGACCTGGTACCTGTCACCTAACTTTTCCTGCAAAATCTGGCCCACACCTCTTCCACGGCTGCTACCTTGCAACAGAAGTTTCCTCTTACTTTCTACTTTTTTTGAAACAGTTGGTTCCCTAGAGAGATTCTGTTGCATCTTAACTACATCTACTTCTGCTGGAACCTCTTCCTTGCTTAACTGTGGTAGCAAGGCAAATCTATTGATTGTGCCAATTAGGAAACTGTCAGACACTGTCCTCTTTCTGTGGCCCCTGTTCCCAGCTACCACTTCCCACTTCTGTTTACCCTCCTCTCCCCTTAACCTCTTCAGTTCCTCCCTCGCTCTGTCCAAATCAGCCTGAAGGGCTCCTATCTCTTGAGCAAACTTTGCAAAAGAATGGAAGAGTCTCGTTTGCTTCCCCAATTCCCACGCCGCTACAATTTCCCCATTGAAACCACCTGTGACAACAGCTGCACAAACCCCCTGAACTAACTTTCCTGCTGCAGCTCACACACTTAGTATCCGTGGTAGTTTCGAAATTAGTTAAGAGATTTACTAAGTGATAACGATAATATATTAAATACAGATGAAAAAGGACACTAAATATGTTTTGGAAAATAATATGTAAGCTAACTATTACCAAATGCAACTTAAATTTGTGATATAACACTAAATATGCACTATCAAAAAATAGGCCTAAACAGCCGAATGTAACCAAAATGAACTTTTTGCGATAAGTGGAAGAATACGTGAATAAAAGAGAAACCTTTAATGGCAAGCATGAATAGCACACTAATGAACGTATTTAATTAGTTAATCTATACCAAATGCAGTTAAGATTGCGGTATAACGCTAAGTATGCACACTCGGAAAGTAAGGCAAAGCCGCGAAATATAAACAAAACGAACTTTTCGCGATTACTGGAACAATACGCAAATATAAGAGAAACCTTTAATGGTGAGCTTGAAAAGTACCCTAATGAACGTATTTAATCAGTTAGACTACAGCAAATGCACTTCTAATTGCGGTATAACGCTAAATATGCACACTCGAAAAAATAGGCCTAAGCAGCAGTAAGTAAACAAACGAACTTTTCGCGATTACTAGAACACTTCACAGTACCCTAATGAACGTATTTAATCAGTTAGACTACAGCAAATGCATTTCCAATTGCGGTATAACGCTAAATATTCACACTCGAAAAATTAGGCCTGAGCAGCAGTAAGTAAACAAACGAACTTTTCGCGAATACTAGAACACTACACAAATAAAAGAAAAACTTTTAATGGCTAGCTTGAAGAGTACACTAAATTAATTACAACCTAAATTACTTATCTTTCACGAGAGCTCTGTCTCCGTACATGCGGCCTTGTGCAGGGCTACTAAAGATAGCAAAGCCAGCAAACTGGCCAGGAGACCAGTGTACTGACCACACCACCTCAATACAGTATCCAAGTGATGCCACAAGGCAGAGGATGCCCACCTCCACCTAAAGAGAAGGCCAGGGTGTGCTTGTTCGATCTCATGGAGAGCAGGCTGTAGTTGGCTAGGTGCTGCACTGACAGAATCGATTCTCATATCTTGCAATTTTTCTTAAACAATTTGGAGAAATCTGTTAGGTAAAAAATGGTGATTTCTATATTGCTTGTAGCTTTATATATCAGCTACATGATGAATTGCTCATAATTTCGTTAATGGCCATAGTTATTGTGATAGTTCACATATAAGCAAGAAATTCGAAAATGTTGCAATGAAAAACAGGGTCCGCTATGATTTTTAATTTGATATATCTCAGATTAGGTATATATTGCTGCATTTGACATGTAGTCAACATTTTGCATTTTTCTTTAAACTTGGGAGGGGATGAGTACCTACCTCCAGCCTCAAGAAAATAGATTTTACATAGCGCCTTCACTTTCAATTTCATGTGCACTAGAATGAAACATTCATAAAATCCTTCGTATCTCGTAAATCGTTCGTGATATCAAAACGATATTTTGGCAAATGATAGTACACAAAGAGGAGAGTATTTTTCCATAGGGTTCATTTAGTGAAACTGAACTTTCTTATCTATGGTGACATAGCATAAGTTACAGCTTTTCTTTTGAAACCAGTTCTGTAATTTTTTACAAGTCATCAATATTAATGAAAATATAATATGCTAGTATGAAAAACATGAAATTTCTTGACTTATGTTACTGTAAACCAATACAACGAAACTTAACAATGGATTTTATTTCTATATTTCAGTTATCTGTAACATTTGAAAAATTGTTCCTATACAGTGAATCCTCTTAATACAGATTTATCTTAATTCATCAGTGGTATTGATTTTGATGGATAACAGCAAGATTCTGCAAGTCATCAGTATGTCCACAGCTTCAGAGTTAAGAACGAGATTTCCAAACTAGTTCTGTATGTATGTAAACTATACATTATATGTACAATGCAATCATTTAGTGAACTAGAGGCACACGGTAACAATGTGACAAATTAAATTCTTCAGTACTTTAATGAAAGCCATTTAAATGTAAGCAGCAGTAAAACATGTCTCATGGAGCATAACAACAGTAATTTTAATGATGGAATTAAACTATACATAGGCAATGGATTAGTTAAAAAACAGTTTAGTGTAAAATTCCTCGGTTTGACGATTCAGAGCGATCTAACATGGGACACACATGTTGACACTTTTGTCTAAGAATATATTTGCAATTAAAATGATTAGCAAGTTCTGCAAATACACTGTTGTCCTAAAACTGAATACCATGCTCTGTTTTCCTCTCACCTGTATTACAGAATAGCGATTTCAGGAGCTACAACCAAAGAAAATCTAATTAAACCATTACTACTTCAAAAAAGAGCAATAAGAATCATATGTGGAGCAAAATATAAGGAATCATCCCGTGACTTGTTTCCAAAAATTGGTGTGCTAACAGTAGTTACGTTTTAAAATCCATATTACTTGTTAAAAGACTGTAGTCCAACTTTTGTTCGGATTTGCATCAGTACAATGCCAGAAATAAAGAAAAATTCTACATTGGCAGCCATAGAACAGATTTCAGTGAAAAGGGGCGACAAAATGCAGGTTTAAAGTTAGCCAATGCATTGCCCAGTAAAGTTATTACCCTTCCCACAATGAACCTCAAATTTCAGCTAAAGAAATTCCTGTTACAAAATCCCTTTTACACATTAGAAGAATACCATACTTACGTGCAGAATAAGAAGTGCTTCGCAAAGATGTATAAATAGAGGTAAGCAAACCATTTTACCTGTAATTTAATCATTTTGTTGATCAGTGATGTATTCAGAAAATGTATTATTGTGCTATATATCAAGAATTGTAACCTATTTTTATACATATGCAGTGAATCATTAGATGTTGAATAAAGTATTAATATTATTATTATTTTATTATGATTAAGAAAGAGTTATTCTGTGCGACTTCTAGTCTGCAGCAAAAATGCAGATTTGTCCTATTAAAAATAAAGTTTGACGCCAATTTATCTGTGGTTAACAAGGTTACATGATAGTTATTACTTCTTAACCGATTGAGCCTACTCGTTAAGGTTATAATAAATTAGAAATATATATAATCTATCTTTAACATATCAAAAGATAATTAAAGTGAAGCCATTCATTGCTTCTCTCTGTATGGGGGAGGAACAGAAAGATAGTACACTATTTGGCGGAAATTATTTTCATATTTCAGGAAGAAAATCCGATGGTAAGTTTTAGTTGTGCGTATTGACTATTTACAATACAATGGTTTATGGTATTCTACCGAAAATTCCAACAGAATTGGCGATTTATTTTTGTCTGAAATGTTAACCTTTTCTCACACGAAGAAGCAGTGTCAGTTATGAGTAATGGCTCTTTTTTTGTTGATAGGTTTAATTTTGCTTCTTTTGCCAAAGTACTGTATAATTAGCACAAAATAGCAGCTACCACAACAGAATCCTGAACATAATGTCTTATTAAACAAGTAATTGGCAACCAGACAGGTCAGTAGCTTACTGAAAAGCTCATTGTGTCACTTTACAGTAACATGAGACAAGAAATTTCGTGTTTTTCATACTAGCAGATTTTAATTTCATTGGCTGTCGATGACTCCTAAAAAATTACAGTTTTGATTTGAAAAAAAAAATTAAACAGAATCTATAGATTCTGCTATATCATAATAGATAAGAAACTTCCATATGTTAACTATACGGCAATATACTCTCTTCTTTGCATACAATCAGTTACGGACATCTTGTTTCAGTATCTCCAACAGTTTACTAGATATGAGGGATTTTATGAATATTTCACTTTTATGCATATGCAATTGGAAGTGAATGCACAGCATAAAATCCATTTTCTCGAGTCAGAGGCAGATAATGATTCTCTCTCAAGTTTAAAGAAATATTAGTCACATTTCATACACAGCAATATATGGTCTAGAATGAGATTTTCACTCTGCAGCGGAGTGTGCGCTGATATGAAACTTCTGGGCAGATTAAAACTTTGTGTCAGACCGAGACTCGAACTCGGGACCTTTGCCCTTCGCGGGAAAGTGCTCTACCAACTGAGATACCCAAACACGACTCACGCCCCATCCTCACAGCTTTACTTCTGGTCTAATATGAACGAAACATAAGTTCATAGAGACCCCCTATTTTTCATTGCAATGTCTTCAGATTTCGTTTTTGTATGTGAAATATCACAATAACTATGACCTAGAGTTGCCCTCTACCAAAACTACTATTCGATGGTTTTGTACCCTACATAAACCATGTAGTTAACGTTAGGATTACTGGTAGCATTGGTAGGGAAAGAAACATAAATGAATGTGTATGAGAAACTGAGACTTCTTTTTTTGCGCATAATTAGAACTGCACATAATCCAGTGTTAAGCCATTGAGTATTGAAATCCTTACAAAATAAAAATTGCATTATATAAGTAATAAAAATTAGTTGATCGCGTAACTTCTACGCTTCTATGTGAGCAAAGCAACTACTTTTGATGCCAGTACAGCTTACATGGACAAACAGGAAAAAATCTGTACAATTACTGTTGTTATTTTGCACCCAATAGAATCTTCTTCATTGTGATTAAAGGCAAGAGTTTCCAGTTGTACTGATAAGTATTAAAGCTAGAGATGTTTGATATGTTTTTCTTTTCCGTTTTTTTACTTTTCATTTTTTTAGGAAACTGCGTTTTCTAGCGCTATGTGACAACACTGTATTGTTTTCTTCTATTTTTACTATAACATCCCTTTGCTTCACGTTACAAATCAACAATTTTCGAATAAATCCAGAATTAATCAATGACAGGTCCAGTTTTGCTATAAATGCTATTTATTTTAAGTAACAGACAGGTTACATGGCCATTTGTATATCCTAACTCAGGTTCTACGCGGTTCACCAGTTCCAGTAGGGGACATAGTAAGTCACTGATTGCATACCCAAACAAAGCGATCTAAATGAGGTAACGACTGATACGCCTGAAACACATTTAATGTACAGGTAATGCAGCAACGATCTTAACTGATCAAAGCTACTAGGAAAACTACCGTAGTCTACAATCACTTCTGACAGTCTATGGTAGTTTCTCAACTTTGTCAAGAGCGTTAACGAAATCGTAGGCACTTCAGCGTGAAGCTGACATATAAAGCTACAAGTAACGTAGAAATCATTTTCTTTTACCGTATAGGTTCTGTAAAATCGTCTGACAAAGAGTGCACTACTGTGTCTAGATTCTATCAACGCAGCGCCACACTCGTCAGCTCTGTCCCACTCAGCAAGATGGCCATCAAACGAGCTCACCGCGGCCTTCTCGTTAGGTGGCGGTGGGATGAAACGGCGGCACACCGACATCCCTTGGGCCTTAAAGGCATGGTCGAGGGATTCATATGTATTTACACAGTCCCTCAATATGAATCATCCCCCATAATCAGCCAAGCTCGGAACGAAAGGCATTTCCTGCCTTCAAAATACTGGTCTCCAACGCTTTCTCCTCTGACATCATTGCTATCACCTACCTTTCACCCGCAGCCATGAGCCATCCTACTGATCTCCAGCATCAGTTCCAGCCTACCAAACTCACCATGGCTCACGCCAAAATTCGTCAACTTACACATCACTGTTCATGTTGTATGTACGCTGACGAACCAAAGAAACTGGTACACCTGCCTAAAATCGTGTAGGGCCCCAGTGACCTCACAGCTTTGCCACAGCACGACGTGGCATGGACTCAACTTACGTCTGAAGTAGTGCTGGAGGGAAGTGGCACCATAAATCCTGCAAGGCTCTCCATAAACCGGTAAAAGTACGAGGGGGTGGAGATCTATTCTGAACAGCATGTTACGAGGCATCCCAGATATGCTCAATACTGTTCATGGCTGAGGAGTTTGGTGGCCAGCAGAAGCGTTTACACTGGGAAGAGTGTTTCTGGAGCCAATCTGTAACAACATGTGGGATGTCGCATTGTCCTGCTGGAATTGCCAAAGTTCGTCGGAATGCACACTGGACATAAATGGATGCAGGTGATCAGATGGGATGCTTACGTATGTGTCAACTGTCAGAGTCATATCTACACGTATCAGGGGTCGCATATCACTCCAACTGCACACACCCCACTCCATTACAGAGCCTCCACCAGCTTGAACAGTCCTCAGGTGACATGCAGGGTCCATGGGTTCATGAGTTGTCTCCATACCCGTACACATCCATCCACTCGATACATCTGGAAACGAGACTTGTCTGACCAGGCAACATGTTTCCAGTCATCAACAGTCCAATGTCGGTGATGACAGGCCCAGGCGAGGCGTCAAGCTTTGTGTTGTGCAGTTATGAAGGGTACACAAGTGGGTCTTTGGCTCCGAAAGCCCATGTCGATGATGTGTCATTGAATGGTTTGCACGCTGACACTTGTTCATGGCCCAGCGTTGAAATCTGCAGCAATTTGCAGAAGGGTTGACTTACGTCACATTGAATGATTCTCTTCAGTCGTCATCGGTACGTTTCTTGCATGATCTTTTTCTGGTCGCAGCGATGTCAGAGATTTGATGTGTTACCGGATTCAGATATTCACGGTACACTCGTGAAATAGTCGTAGGGCAAAATTCCTACTTCATCGTTACCTCGGAGAAGCTGTGTCCCATCGCTCATGTGCCGACTATAACATAACCTTCAAACTCAAGCAAATATTGATAACCTGCCATTGTAGCAGCAGTAACCAATCTAACAGCTGCTCTGGATACTTGTCTTATATAGGCGTTGCCCACCTCAGCGCCGTATTCTGCCTGTTTACATATCTCTGTATCTGAATATGTGTACCTATGCCAGTTTCTTTGGTGCTTCATTGTATATTAATGACCATGCAGACAGTATTGGTAGGAATTTCAGGCATTTTGCAGACGATGCAGTATTCTGTAATGAAGTACTGTCTGAAAACATCTGCACAAATACTCACTCAGATATGTATAATATTTCAAACTTTTACAGAGCCTGGGAGCTTCTACATCTACATGTCTACATCTGCTTCTACACTGATACTCTGCAAATGACATTTAGGTGCCTGGCAGAGGGTTCATCGAACCACCTTCACAATTCTCTATCATTCCAATCTCGTATAGCGTGTGGAAAGAATGAACACCTATATCTTTCTGTATGAGCTCTGATTTCCCTTATTTTATCGTGGCGATCGTTTATCCGTATGTAGGTCGGTATCAACAAACTATTTTCGCATTCGGAGGATAAAGTTGGTGTTTGGAATTTCGTAAGAAGATTCTGCCGCAACGAAAAACGCCTTTCTTTTAATGATGTCCAGACCAAATCCTGTATCATTTCTGTGACACTCTCTCCCATATTTCACGATAATACAAAACATGCTGCCTTTCTTTGAACTTTTTCGATTTACTCTGTCAGTCCTATCTGGTAAGGATCCCACACTGAACAGCAGTATTCTAAAAGAGCACGGATAAGTGTAGTGTATGTAGTCTCCTTACTAGGTATGTTACATTTTCTAAGTGTCTGCCAATAAAACGCAGTCTTTGGTTCGCCTTCACCACAACATTTTCTGTGTGTTCCTTCCAATTTAAGTTGTTCATAATTGTAATATCTAGGTGTTTAGATGAATTCAAAGCTTTTAGATTAGACTGATTTATCGTGCAACCAAAGTTTAACGAGTCCCTTTTAGCACTCATGTGGATGACCTCACACTTTTCGTTATTTAGGTTCAACTGCCACTTTTCGCACCATTCAGATATCTTTTCTAAATCGTTTTGCAGTTTGTTTTGATCTTCTGATGACTTTATTGTAGTCGATAAACGACAGCATCATCTGTAAACAACCAAAGACGGCTGCTCAGATTGTCTCCCAAATCGTTTATATAGATAAGGAACAGCAAAGAGCCTATAACACTACCTTGGGGAACGCCAGAAATCAATTCTGTTGCACTCGATGACTTACCGTCAATTACTACGAACTGTGACCTCTCTGACAGGAAATCAAAAGTCCAGTCACATAACTGATACGATATTCCATAAGCACGCAATTTCACTACCAGCCGCTTCTGTGATACAGTGCTAAAAGCCTTCCGGAAATCCAGAAATACGGAATCGATCTGAAATCCCTTGTCAATAGCACTCAACGTTTCATTTGAGTAAAATGCTAGTTGTGTTTCACAGGAACGATGTTTTCTAAACCCATGTTGACTGTGTATAAATAGACCGTTTTTTTTCGAGGTAATTCGTAATGTTATAACACAATATATGTTCCAAAATCCTGCTGCATATCGATTTTAATGATATGGGCTTGTAATTTAGTGGATGACTCCTACTACCTTTCTTGAATATTGGTGTGCCCTGCGCAACTTTCCAGTCTTTGGGTATGGAACTTTTATCGAGCGAACGGCTGTATTTCATTGTTAAGTATGTAGCTAATGCATCAGCATACTCCGAAAGGAACCTAATTGTTATACAGTCTGGACCAGAGACTTGCTTTTATTAAGTGATTTAAGTTGCATCACTACTCCGATGATATTTACTTCTACGTTACTCATGTTGGCAGCTGTTCTCGATTCGAATTCTGGAATGTTTACTTCGTCTTCTTTTGTGAAGGCACTTCGGAAGGCTGTGTTTAGTAACTCTGCTTTGGCAGCACTGTCTTCGATAGTATCTCCATTGCTATCGCGCAGAGAAGGCATTGAGTGTTTCATGTCGCTAGCATACTTCACATACGACCAGAATCTCTTTGGATTTTCTGCCAGGTTTCGAGACAAAGTTTCGTTGTGGAAACTCTTATAAGCATCTCGCATTGAAGTCCGCGCTAAAATTCGAGCTTCTGTAGAAGATCGCCAATCTTGGGGATTTTGCGTCTGTTTGAATTTGGCATGTTTGTTTAGTTGTTTCTGCAACAGTCCGTTTTGTGTACCAAGGAGGATAAGCTCCATCGTTTGTTAATTTATTTGGTATAAATCTCTCGCTTTTCTTTAGATGTTCATAAATGCAAAACTGTGCACTCGACAAACGCAAAAAAGTAGTATCCTGTGAATGCGTCATCGGTGAGTCACAGTTTCAATCTACATCTACATCATAGTCGGCAAGCCACTTAATGGTGTGTGGCGGAGGGTACTTTCTGTACTACAACTGAGCCCTCCAATCCTGTTCCACTCGCGAATTGCGCGTGGGAAGAACGATTGTCGGTAAGCCTCTGTATTGGCTCTAATTTTCTTCTCGTGATCATTACGCGCGAAGTATGTAGGGATCTGGAGGCATCTGGTTTTACTGTCGATACACGGCGAGTGCTCTCAAATCTGTTTACATGTATTTCAGCTTAGGATGTTGTTAATGGCCAACTGGTTTATGTTGTCCAACTGTTCCCGGAAAGTTCTCTCTCTAAATTTCAATAGTAAATCTCTCCATGGATCACAACTCCTCTCTTGTAACGTCTGCCAATGGAGTTTGTTGAGCATCTGCGTAACGCTCTCGTGCCGGTTAAACAATCCTATTACACAATGTGCCGCTCTTTGTTGCATCTTCTCTATCTCTTCTATGAGTCCTATCTGATAGGGAACACAGATAGATGGACAATATTCAATAATGGGTGAACAACTCTCCATAATAAAGCCACTTCACAAAAAGGATAGTACAGCTGTCATAAATATTTATAGGCCAGTGTCATTATTGTCAGGTTTCTCTAAAGTAATTGAAAGAGTAATGTATGAAAGGCTAGCTGATTTCCTGAATAAAAATAAAATACTGACTAATGCTGAAAATGGGTTTGGAAAGAACAGATCCACAGAAACAGCAGTCTTCCAATTCATGAAAATGGTTCTAAATGCCTTGGACAAGAACGAATTAAGTTGTGGAATATTCATCTAAAGCATTTGATTTAATCAGCCATGACTTATTGCTTATGAAACTGGAATGTTATTGGGTTCGTGGACTTGCCTTCAACTGGTTCAAGTCTTATCTCTCTGATAGACAACAGAAAGTACAAATATGTCATGAAGGCAAAGAGTATGTTTCAGATTTCAAAAAAAATCTAGCTATGGAGTGCCCCAGGGGTCCGTGTTAGGCCCTCTGTTGTTCTTGGTGTACATAAACGATTTGCCAAAGCATCTGACAGTTGCAGAAACGGTGATGTTCGCTGATGACACTAGGATTTTTATAAAAGGATACACTGAGGATGATCTACAGCAGAGTGTCTCTAGGATAATAAATGAGACAGGAAAATGTTTTAGTGATAATGCTTTGATCATAAATAAGGATAAAACGGTATTGATGAATTTCAGTAATATTAAAAGTAAAGCTACAGGAAGAGTAAAAGATGAGTTAGGGAACTATGTTATTGCACAAGCTCCATACACAAAATTCCTTGGTATACGGGTGGATGAACACTTGAGATGGGAAAAGCACCTAGAAGTTTTTAGTAAAAAATTAAGTCAGTGCTGCTATGTGCTAAGAATGTTTCGGGAATGCTGCAACACTGAATCATTGCTGTGTGCCTATTATGCTTACATGATCAGTTTGCTTAGATATGGTGGGGAAATACAGGTATGGCAAAACAAGCTTTCAAACTTCAAAAAAGGGCTATTAGAATAATGAAAGGGCTTCCCTGCAGAGTGTCATGCAGGGAAATATTTAAAGAATTTAAAATAATGACTCTTCCTAGCTTATACATCTATGAATGTGTATGCTTTCTGAAAACTCACCAGGAATTTTCAACATTAAACACTCAGGTTCATATCCATGAAACAAGAAACAGGGATGATTTTCACAGAGACACCTACAAAGGAGCATTGCACCAAAAAAGTGTAAACTACCAGCCTAAAATACTTTTTAGTACATTGCCTTCTACAATAAATAAAATTAAAGAATTTCATAAATTCAAGGTAGATCTGAAACAATTTTTACTAACACATAGTTTTTATAGCATTGAGGAATATCTGAATATGGAAAAGTAATATTATTTTTATATACTGATACAAAATATTTGTATTTATTATCAAAGCTTTGAAACAAATTAAAGATAAGAAACTATATTGTAATTGACTACATCCATAAAAAGTATATTGTTAATGGATGAATAAAGAGATTGATTGATTGAACAAGCACCTTATAAGCCACTTCCTTCAAAGATGAGCTACATTTCTTTAACATTCTTCCTGTGAATCTGAGTGTGGCATCTGTGTTTCCCACTACTTCTTTTATGTGGTCATTCCACTTCAGGTTGCTCCGAATAGTTACTCCTAGGTATTTTATGGCGGATAATGTTGCCAGCAGTTTGTCATCAATAGTGTAGTGGTTTTCTTTTCCTATATATGCGCAATATGTTACATTTATTTACGTTCAGGATCAACAGCCAGAGTCTGCACCATTCTCAATTCTCTGGAGGTCATTCGTCAAATCGTTACAATCTTCTGGCATTACTACTTCGTTACAGACAACCGCATCGTCTGTGAACAGCCTTACAGAGCATCCGACGCTTTCCGCTGTATCATTCATGTATTGTAAACAGTACCGGTCCTATCACACTTCCTTGGGGTAATCCGAAAATTACCTTCACATGTGTCGATTTTGTTCCGTTAAGAGCGACGTGTTGAGCTCTGTCTGCTAGGAAGTCTTGAAGCCAGTCGCAAATCTGCTCTGATACTCGATAAGCTCGCATGCCCCCCCCCCCTACTAAACCAAATGCGGTACGGTGTAAAATGCCTTCGTGAAGTTAAGGAACACGGCATCAACCTGAGGGCCATTGCCTACGGGACTGTCGATCCTACAGAGGAACAGAGTGAGCTGAGTTTCTCAAAACCTCTGTTTGTGGAAGGCATGTTCATTTTTATAGAGGAGATTTTCCAAGAATGTCATAATACTTGAGCACAATACATGTTCCATAATCCTACAACAGAATGACGGCAACAATATAGGTCTATAATTATGTGTATCTGTTCTACGGCCCTTCTTAAAAACTGTTCAGTCGCTAGGTACCTTTCGTTGCTCAAGCGATTTACGATTGATTGCTGCTAGAAGGGAAGCAAGTTCTTTCGCATAATCTTTGCAGAATCTCTCCAATAGGGCAATAAATATGAATACCAGTGTGCAATATTTTGTAGGGATGTGAAATGGAACGATTACATAGCTCAGTCGTAGGTAAAGCAGAGTTAAGTTCATTGGCAGAATACTAAGTAAATGCAATCACCAAAGAAGTTTTACAAAACTTTCGTGTGACTCATTCTACAATATTAGTAAATGCAGTCACCAAAGAAGATTTACAAAACTTCCGTGTGACTCATTCTACAATATTGCTCAAGAGTGTGGGACCCGTACCAGATAAGTGTAACGGGATACTGAACGTAAAAAAAAGGGATGCACGAATGTTCAGACGTTTGTTTCACCCACAGGAGACCGTAGCGGAACTGCTGAAAGAACTGAATTGGTAGACACGTGGAGATAGATGGAGAGCATCCCGTCCAGTACAAGAAACAACTTTTAACTTATGAAGGTAGAAAACCATCTACTCATCTCTGATGTTGGGATCGCAGACCCGATTTGACTACAGCACGCACAGAGGAGTTTAAGCAGTTATTCTTCCTGCAGCACTCCATACATGAATGGAACGGGATAAAGCCCTAATTGATCGCCAAAACCACTATTTCCCATCGTGACTGGCAGTGCTAAATCTGCATTTTAGTAAAGTCGCAGACAATCACTGCAAGATATTTATGCTGACTGTTCAGTGATTAGAAAGCCCTGTCCATATTCCAGGAGGGACCAAGTGGTTCCCACCCTCCCTTCCGTACGTCATGGATGCCAAAGTTCACGAGTTCCTCAGAATCAGGACACGGTTTTGCACTTCATCAGTAGCTACAAAACAAAACAAAACAAAAAAAATTACAATTCAAGTTACCTGATAGTTAACACTCTACGCATTGGGGCTGGTTTCCTCCAATCAGAACGCTCAACGTCAACCATTATCGATGGCCAAACTGCCACAACAATTAGTTCACTTCAGATTCCTTGCCCGACTTCCTTTCTTGATACCCAAAGACCTTGTAAAAAATAACTAGACTCACTGATGGCGCTGCAGTCGCGGGATAATTTGAACCTTCGGCTGGACGCCATTATAGTGGTTGTAGTCTGATGTGTTGTGTAGTACTGTTGTTTATGAAGACCCTGATTCAACGTTGTATATTTGTTGGGGCGTACTTACAGTATTTGTTACTCGTAATTCTACTGTCTGTACGTTCCAATCAAAAGAAGTACAATGGTGAAGAGTTGTGCAGCGATTAATTGTACAAATAAATTCGAGAAAGGAACGAATATTACATTTCACAGTTATGTGGATATTTTGTTTTGTATGTCAGTGCACTTGCTTAGTAAATGTTTTTGTAACGGTATTAGCATAATGTCTGTGCATATATTTGCAGGTTTCCTTTCTCAAAACCACAGCTATTACAAAAATGGTTACACGCTGTCAGGAGGCAAGATTTCCAAACGGCTCTGAGCACTATGCGACTTAACTTCTGAGGTCACCAGTCGCCTAGAACTTAGAACTAATTAAACCTAACTAACCTAAGGGCATCACACACGTCCATGCCCGTGGCAGGATTCGAACCTGCGACCGTAGCGGTCGTTCGGCTCCAGACTGTAGCGCCTAGAACCGCACGGCCACTCTGGCTGGCAGCAAGATTTCCGACCGACAGAATACCATTTTATATGTTCCGATCATTTTGAAGAAAGTTGTTTCCTTGAAAATGACGTAAATCGCAGGAAGCTGAAAGATGATGCTGTTCCATCCATCTTTCGTTTTCCAGACCATATACAGCAGAAGATAATTTTTTCTTTGTGAACCACATTTTATTTTAACTATAAAAGTTGAGTTTCAAGCAACACGAAATTTGAGTTAGCAGGCTTTTTATCGTTATAAAATGCAACTGAATGTGTGTAATTGTAATCTGATTTCACAACTTCTCTCTATGGAACAGTTGTTGAGTTTTATTTATTTTATGAAAAAACCACACATATAAACTGAAGTGTACATCTTCGAAAGTAAATATTGTGACTAATGCGATACTGGATGCCTGCCTGAAGTCTTATTTGTTGTAGCTGGCTGATCGGTAGTTTTCATGGTTCAGGTTAGGTTGAAACTTGATAATTTGTTCGTGAGTTGCCAAAGCACTACGCCATATATAACGCAATTTTCGTCATAAAAGCTAAAGCAAGGTAGAGTCAGAAAATATCTATTAACATAGTGGGCAAATCTTCGAGTATTTTGATGCATTTTGCGTACATCTATCGTAAATGAACTACCAAAAATGCTAGGGGTCCAGTGCATAACTTTTAGCTACGGCAGATTCCATGTACTACGTAACATAAATTCATAAACAGTGACTAGTTGCTGTTTGTTCATAACTTAAAAACTATATTGTAGTAACGTATATAAATGAGGCATTATGTTTGTGACCTAACTCTAGGGAAGACATTTTATAACCAAAAGCGATGTATAAACATTCGAAATCCGCGCGTCAGTTTACCACTCTAATGGCCGCCGGCCAGCTATTCAATTTGTCCGCTCTTCACAGTCGACCACTCGTGAGGTTGTGGGGGCCTGTCGATACCGTATGTTTGGATCCAGAATCCTGAGTCTACCCCTTTTATTTCGTATTTTATCAAACTCGATAACCATACCAAAAACAGCACACACGCACGCACACACACATACACACACCGATGGTGATGAAATACACCCTTTTCATACACATATTCCTTTATAAAGACCCGTCCACACGCAACCATCTGTCTGCGCAAATGTCTGCGCACATCACATCTGCGCAGACAGATCGTTGCGTGTGGACAGAAGATTTGCACCAACCTGAGGTGTGTGCAAACCTGGAAGTTGGAGTTGGAGGTTTGAGCGAAACCTCTCAAATCTGTGGGTTCAAACCACATCTGCGCAGATAAGTTGGAGCGTGTGGACAGGAGATCGCCGCAAATCTGGCGCGAAACAGCCTTTGCTCAGTCTAGTGTTTGTATTTTGCGCACAGGCATTAAAATGGCTGGCACTCGTCAGTGTTCTCGAGAGTTTGTAAGTGAATTCATTGAAATATATAGAAACCACGCATGTTTGTGGAAGATTAAAAGTAAAGAATATAGTGCCCGAGACAAAAATACAGCAGCATACAATGCTCTAATTGAAAAATTGCGGGCAGTTGACGCCTCGGCAAACAGAGAAACGGTAATAAAAATAAAAAAAATTCGTTGCGAACTGGCGAAATTATTTGCGGATAGTTGTCGAAACTTATAATTATCTCTTAAAGCTTGTAACCCCTCATATTATGAGAAAAATACTTGTATGAGAAGGGCAATTTCTCCTCATGAACGGCTGGCGGTAACATTAAGATTCCTAGCAACCGGAAGGAGCTACAAGGATTTGGAATTTTCAACTGCAATATCGAAACAAGCGTTGAGTAAAATATTACCCAACACATGTGAAGCTATTTTTGCTGTCCTGAAGGATGAGTTCATGAAGCAAGTCAAGTAAATTAAGTCTGTCAGCGAACTGTTTACCGAAAAGAGTTATCCAAAGATCAGAAATCTAGAAGATCTGGTGTAAGAGTAGATCAAGTATACCAGCCAACGTTATGGTATTTTGATCTGCTTGGCTTTCTTAGTGATAAAGAAACGCCAAGACCAAGCAGGAGTACAATTGAAGATGAAATTGGAGTGTCAATGCGCCAGGAAGTGGAACACGAGGTAATGTAAAACAAAATAGGTTCGCCGTGCAACTCTCGCAGTAAATGTACGTGAGAAAACTGCTTTCGCTTTACCAGCCACTGTCTACACCATTTTGACCGCTTTCTCTGTTTCCTGCGGTTGGTCTGAATGTTTTTTGCAACATAAGTTGCGAACACAGGCCACAACAGAACTTCCTCCATTTCTATATTTTAAAATAACTTAATTAAATTTTTGACGTTTATGGGGAGCGTAGTCGCTTGCCACTGATATTTCTTTTCTACACCGACAGATGGCGGGCGAGTAGTAGATTGGGGATTGTGTCGTGTGAACACACCACATTTGCAGCGATCTTTTGCATGTACAGACATCTGCGCCGATGTCTGCGCAGACAGATCGTTGCGTGTGGACCGGGCTGAACGGAAGCTACGGCGGTCTTTCGTATTGTTATTTATTTTCTTACAAACCATTAGTCATCTCGAATAGCAAGAAGCCGTAATAACATGCTAGATGGCAGTTTGATGCTTTGTGACAGAATAAATAAAAATTTGAGTGAAACCATCATAACTTCTGTTACCGTATAAAGAAAATGAGTGTGAATACGTCGAAAAGAACGGGATACGAGGTTACATAATCAAAATTCCTAATTATCAAGCTAAATAACGCAATTTTTGAAGTGAAGTGGACAAGAAACAGAAAATAGAGACCGTTTAGTTTGTAGATGGCAAACTGTAAGAAAATGTGTAGTAGTTGTAAAGTTACTTGCATAAAAACAGCGTATTAGGTATGCGAAAACTGTATAAATATTTGTCCTCCAAACCAGTACTCTAGGTCCAATTTTCGCACAGCTTAAACATGTAATAGTTCGTGTATAAGTTAGGTGATGTACGTCATTAACCCTAGAACAGGCAAGTGTGAACAAAAATTACCCGTACATTTTTTCTTTTATCAAAAAAATCACGATAAACGTGTCTATGCTTAAGGGCCTTTTTCTGTTTGTTTCATATTATGAAGTACTATACTGCACAGTTATATAGTTAAAATTAAAAAAAAACTGGAAATAAAAAATACAACTTTTATGCTAAAGAGCGTATTTTTCTCTAGGTTGATGCTGCCTGTGACCAAGATCCAAATTGTGTTCAAATTTAATTTTGCAACTTGGACATGCTGTAACTGTAGTAACCCATTAAGAAAACTGCTATTTCTTCAAGTAACTTTATGGCTACTAGTTTATTATCTTTATGTAACATCACCATTTGGTCATTCACAGACATGTGGTAACAAGGTGTGCAAGTGTTAAGTGTCATCCGTAAACGTAATTATTCCGTCCATTTGAAGTGTTGCTTGAAAGTTTTCAGTGTACCATAACCTATATGTTATAACTTCCAGTTGAACAAATATATTTCAAGGAAGACGCAATACATGAAAGTCATAGATCAAGTAAACAGAGTATGACGTGTTTACACTTTAACAGTCAAATCATAACTGAGTCCAAGTCTAGCGGCCGCTGGCTGGCTGGCCGCTTAGGTGGCGCTGCTGCTACATGGCTGGCAGAGAGCGCCGAATGTAGAGGACGCATGTAACTGCGCAGAGTCTGAGAACTGATGATAGTGGTAACAGATGCAGTATCCACCTGCATGCGAACATCTTGACCAAGTGTTTGGACAGTGAGGAATAACTTCCCTGAAAGGGAAGAAGTATAATTGACAGACAACACAGAATCAGCGTCATATTATGAACATCATGTATGTGGTCGGATTTGCAAACGGATGACACATGACCCTTTTTTTTGCATTTGTGACACACGGCCCAATGTAGTGGACAATCTTCTTATGAATGTTTCGTAAAACGCCGCGGACATGAAGGAAGTTGCCGTGGTGTGGCTGCAGTTTCTTAGAGGTTTGTTTACGGTTAGGCCGAGGCTGCACTTGGGAGCGTATTGTGGCCACGTCAGCTGGCGGGGACATGCCACACACTTCGTCAACATCACACAGAGGTTGTATTTCCCCAACGTCGACCAAGCCTCTATTTGCGCTCCAGCAGCGCGAGAATTTTCAAAAGACTAAGCAATGGATAGGATTTCATCTAGAGTCGGATTTGCCAACTGAAGGGCACATTGCTTAACTTCTTTGTTGGGTGCTGATCGGATAATAGCATCCCAGACCATGGAATCGGCATAGGATTCTTTGTGAACTTCAGTAACAAATTGACAGTTTCCACTGAGGCCGTGAAGTTCAGCAGCCCAAGTGCAATAGGATTGATTCGGTTGTTTTTGACAATGATGAAAGGCAACATGAGAGGCTACCACATGCGTTTGCTTTTGAAAATAGACTGACAGAAGTGAGCACATTTCAGCAAAGGACTACGATGCAGGATCTTTCAAAGGAGCCAATTGCGACAACAACCGATACATTTGAGGTGAAATCCATGAAAGGAACAGAGACTTACATGTTTGTTCGTCCACGACATGAAATGCCAAGAAGTGCTGTAGAATACGTTTTTCGTAATCAGACAAGTCTTCCGCAGTGTCGTCGTAAGGAGGAAAAGTAGCTAGAGACAATGACGAGAGAAGACACACATTTGATACCGCAACGAAATCACGAATCGAATTTGTGAGAAGCGTTTGCTATTCTATGAGATCTTGCAATAGTGGCTCGACAGTAGCCATGGAAACCTGTGGATCAACAATGGAAAAGAAAAATCCCATACTCGTCGCCAATTGTTATAATTTCAAGTTGAACAAAAATATTTCAAGGAAGACACAATACATGAAAGTCACAGATCAAGTAAACAGAGTAAGACGTGCATACACTTTAACAGTCAAATCATAACTGAGTCCATGTCTAGCAGCTGCTGGCTGGCTGGCCGCTTAGATGGCGCTGCTGTTGCATGGCTGGCAGACAGCGCCGCATGTAGAGGACGCGCACAACTGAGCGGCGGCACTTTGAAAGATCGGCGAGTCACAACACTATATATGTGCAATTATTTCTGTTTTTGAAACTTTTCATCAAGGACAAAGATGCATTATTCAGTTATTGCATCAAAGAGTGAATAGAAATTTTGGACAACCTGTATATCCAAGTACAGACGTTATGTTTCTAGTTTACACAATCTTTCATTGTTCAAGTTACGACTGCAGTTGCTTGTCACACCATTTACCAGAGAAAAATTGGCTTGTATGTAAACTTGCACATTTTGGACATTCTATTTGTCCTTAACACTACACCTTTAGTTATAATGTCACAGAGCACTTTTAAACTATCTCACATTGCAAATCTATATTACAGGATTTATACCCTACTCAAACTCAAGCAAATTTCCCCCTTGGTTGGTGTTCCAAATAACTTTGCGCCCTGTCATTAAATACGTATGTAAACCAACATAAAATATGACACCCAATTGTCGCTCCTATTGCATTTATATAAAACTATATCACTTGATACAAGTATTGGCAGGTATAAAAGATGAAATGTGGATTGATTTTTTAAAAAAAATCATATTCAATTCAAAAAAATGATAAATAATGCTGTATTCAAAGTATACTCCTTCGTCTGTTATTCATTTTTCCCATCTTTCAGAAATTTGAGAACACCAACCGAGTAAAGATTTTTCCCTTTTGCAGCAAACCATTCATTGAACCATTTTTTCCCATCTTTGTACAAACTAAAGCACTACTCAGCAAGTGCGTGACCTATCGATGCAAACAAGCAGTAATCGGGAGGAGCCAAGTCCGATGACTAAGCCGAATGCTTCCAACATGTCGTGAACTGGTTTTGCCGTATGTGAAGGAGCATTGTCATGAAGAAAAATGACTTTGTGTTGCCTCTTTTGGTATTGTGGCCTTTTTTCAAGCAGCAAACGGTTCATATTAGTCAATTGTTGTTGGTAATGTGTAGTATTAACCATTTCTCCAGGTTATAAAAGCTCATAATAGACCATGCCCCTCTGGTCCCACCAAACATAAAGCATCATCCTTCTGCCAAAGTGATTCGGTCTTGCGGTCAATGTGGCTGGTGTGCCAGGGTCTATCTGCGTTTTTTGCACCTCAGGTTCTCAAAATAAAGCCACTCTTCATCCCCTGTAACTATACAATGCTAGAATGACTTCTTTTTGTACCAAATGAGTAAAATCTCACATGTATTTTTGCCTGTCAGTCAACTCATGTGGTACTGAACTAAAAGTCTTCTGAATCTTTCCATCTCTTGTAGCTGACTGAAAATAGCTTGTTGACTAATGCACAATTTCTTGGTGAGTTGTTCTTGTGTTTGCAATTCATCTTCATTTAACAATGCTTTCAATTCAACACCATACTTTTTTGTGATTGTCCACGTTCCTTGTTTGCAACAACAAAGTCAGCATTTTTGAAATGCCAAAACCATCATTCACATGTATCTTATGATGGAACATGTGTCACCATAAGCTTCTTTAAGTAATTGGTATGATTCCGCAGCAGTTTTCTTCAAATGAAAACAAAAAATTAATGCTGTCCATGAATACTCTTTGTTCAGTATAAATTTCGACATGTTTGGAAGAAATTAAAATAAACAAACAGTGTGTTGCATAAAACAGTATATCTCTCCATTTTTTTCTCACCAAGTACACGAACATAAAATAACATCAATATCCAAAAAGATGATTATAATATATAGACACTTTAATGTCTTAGTTTTAGGTGGTGTGTGTGTGTGAGTGTGTGTGTGTGTGTGTTTGTGTGCATTCCGGGGGGGGGGGGGGGGGGGGTGAACTATGATTATGTTGCATACCGGTAGAGGTTGGAACTGTACTAGTGTGTGGACATAGTAACGCCTCCTGTACACAGGAAGTGAACACGAGCAGACACACATCACAAGCAATGAGCAGGGTGTTCATCATCATTGACTTGTACCTACGAATAAGCATTTACACTGGAGTGAACAAAAGAGAAGGCATTCGATGAGTTTTGTTTTTTGTCACTAAAATGTTGTCGTGGTAAAGTTGCTTAACTTATATTCCTTACAATATATTTGATCAGGCGAACATTCACAAATGAGGAACATATTGATAGAAAAAAGAACCGCTCCAGTTGCCAGTAATTTCTTATTTTTTGCATGACTGGTTTGAAGCCTAGAGCTATGTCTTCAGGTTCCACCAACTGCTAAACAGAGGAGGAGCTACAAGATCTTTGGAGGTGACATACCAAAAATGATAGGTGAAGCCATGAAAAGTGGTAAAGTCGCATAATTATGGAGACATGAATGTATGGGGCTTGGGCCTGTCAAACATGGAGATATAAACATAAGCAATTGGCAAAAATGCCTAAAAGTCATTGTGACAGAGTGCATCAGAATAAAATACAAAAGATAAAAATGCAGCTAAAACTGCAGGTACAGGCAATATACAAAAATATAGACTACTGGCCATTAAAATTGCTACACCACGAAGATGATGTGCTACAGTCGTGAAATTTAACCGACAAGAAGAAGTTGCTGTGATATGCAAATGATTAGCTTTTCAGAGCATTCACACAAGGCTGACACCGGTGGCAACACCTACAACGTGCTGACATGAGGAAAGTTTCCAACAGATTTCTCATACACAAACAGTAGTTGACCAGCGTTGCCTGGTAAAACGTTGTTGTGATGCCTCTTGTAAGGAGGAGAAATGCATACCATCACGTTTCCAACTTTGATAAAGGTTGGATTGTAGCCTATCACGATTGCGGTTTATCATATTGCGACATTGCTGCTCGCATTGGTCGAGATCCAATGACTGTTAGCAGAATATGGAATCAGTGGGTTCAGGAGGGTAATACGGGACTTCGTGCTGGATCCCAATGGCCTCGTATCATTAGCAGTCGAGATGACAGGCATCTTATCTGCATGGCTGTAATGGATCATGCAGCCATGTCTCGATCCCTGAGTCAACAGATGGGGACGTCTGCAAGACAACAACCATCTGCACGAACAGTTTGATGACGTTTGCAGCAGCATGGAGACCATGGCTGCAGTTACCCTTGGTGCTGCATCACAGATAGGAGCACCTGTGATGGTGTACTGAATGGCAAAACGTCATTTTTTTTTTTTTTCAGATGAATCCAGGTGCTGTTTACAGCATCATGATGATCACATCCATGTTTGGCAACATCGCGGTGAATGCACATTGGAAGCGTGTATTCGTCATTGTCATACTGGCATATCACCCAGCATGATGGTAGGGGGTGCCACTGGTTACACATCTCGGTCACCTCTTGTTCGCATTGACGGGACTTTGAACAGTGGACGTTACATTTCAGATGTGTTACGATCCAAGGCTCTACCCTTCATTTGAACCCTGCAAAACCATACATTTCATCAGGATAATGCACGACTGCATGTTACAGGTCCTGTACAGGCCTTTCTGGATACAGAAAATGTTTGACTGCTGCCCACGCCAGCACATTGAAAATGTCTGCTCAATAAAATAATGAGAGGTGTAGTGTGATAGGAGAACCACTAAACGTGATATCTATTTTTGGTATGTCAGCCCCATAGTTCTTGTATGCTAGTAGATCTCCTCTGGTTCACAGTTGGTGACACCTGAAAATGAAACTTTTGGCTTCAAAACAGGTCATGAAATAAATAGGCAATGACAAGCAACTGAAGCAGATTTTTTATTCTATAAATTTTTTTGTGTGGTGACCTGTTAGTCATTAAAACAAAACAGTGTAAGTGCAAAATGTAGGTTTCTGAATTTTTATGCATGCCTGAAGGAAATGGTGTTTTGACTGTGATCAGTGATTTGTAACTGGATTCATCATTTGCTTTACTCTGAAACTTCACCCACGCGTTGACAGACAATTTTTGCCTTCTTCTAGTTGCAGTTGAACTGAAGATTCCATAGCAAGACACAAATTATGGACACGCCATATAAACAGAAGAGAGACTAGCACTAACGCTGTGATTCTTAGCAACAGCCAACAGTTATGCTAGCTGAAATATCTATTTCATAAAGCAAACATTTCTGTCTCCAAAATAATTCCTGAAGTAGGTGGTGCCATGTGTAAAACATTCATGGATTTTATTAAGATAAATGCAAGGACCATACTGTCTATAATAATATGTAATGTAATGTAAAAATGTATGAAAGATCATCCTTATTGGCTATTTAATAGACACATCATCACTGAAGGGTAAACAATATTCTTCATTTATTTTCATTTAAATTTCATAAAATTGTAGCAAAACTATGACATTAACACAATTGATTGTAAGCAATGAATATGATCAGGTCTTTAGTATATTTTTATTTTACATTAATCTACTTTATCTGTTTATGTTGATGACATTTATTTTTCTGATAGCCATATCAAAGAAAGGTAAAAGCAGAACCAGAAAAATTGTACACCACATTCTCTGTCAGTTAGATGTTGTGCGAGAAGAGGGATGTATGATGTCAATAGACAGGACTTCTTCAGAAGAGTAGTTTAAATTGTCTATATCATCCTGGAATAAGATTTCCTGCAGAAGTAAGAAATGAATTTTCACAGTTCTTTTTTTTATTTAATTTAATGGCAGGGTAAATAGTGTGAAGTTGAGGAAACACTCTGTATGACTCTTACAAAACCAAACAAATGCAAAATACTGTTATGATATTAAATGCTCATGAGTTTACTAACTTCTGAACATCTGCTTTTCTTCTCTTCATATTTATCAAAGAGTAATAACAGTGATTTTAAGACAAACCACTTGGAATTACACTTTTACAAATCACCCTTTTACACTGCAGCCATTCTCGAGGTTGTATATTTTTGACAGCTTTCTTGCCTAAAGGAAGATAGTAGGGAGTTCATTTTCCTCTTCATTTCCCTGTTCACATTTACAACACTTCTGCCATTTCTTGCCAAGCATAATTTTTTGTTAAGTATTTCATGCTGAGGATATCTAGGATCTCACAATCATGTATGGTATCTGTACCCTTCTGACAACAGATATATGCTGTCATCCAGTCACTCCATCACCAAGAAAATGACTGTACTGCAGCAAAGCAATGCCCTCTATTTATCACACTGAATTTAATGCTGAAACAAAGTGGATGTGAACTTCTGTTGATGGTTTTCCCTGAAACCAACAGCCAGTTGATCACAAACAAGAAGCTGCGAGTGTGACCTGTGCGTGACCAAACACCATGCGCCTAGCAATTACTCCTAAGAGAATTCTCGTTCACCATTGCACTTTTGTTTCAGTGGATATGGGGCTTAATGTGGAAACTGGTGACTGCAAGCATAAACAATTTATCTATTTATTCATGTTGTTCCATTGATCAAGTAATTGCACAGGTATGGATCAAGTCACATTAAAAAAGAAAGAATGGGGTATTGTAAACATACTTGTGAACAGTCATTAAATATACTAATAATTACATACTTGAGGATTTTATGTATTGAAATTGAAGTATTTGTAGTGGCATCAACTGCTGACAGCAACAACAGCCACTATTATTGACAACAATGAAAAAGTGATGCTACAGCATAAAGTGTACTATGATTACATTGACCTACAAGAGTTAATAAACTGTTAAAATGTGTAATTCATGGCTTCAGTACTTCAATATTGTCTGTACTCACTGCCAGCTGAATTCCTACATTGGTACTCATGAGAATAGTTTGTTTTGTGCGAACTCAGTGAACTTCCCATGTGGCTTGTCACCAAGAGAATGGATATCAAAGTGCATCAAAAGCTATTAGGATCTTTCATCAGTTTGAATGGTGAGTCACGAGGATTCCATAGTGCACTGAACTTTGTGGAACCATTTAAGTCTGACAAATGGAGTGTAAGATACTATCAGCCACATCCTATGTATATTATTGCATGGGCTGATGCCACATGGCAATATTCGGTGCAACCTTCCACTCACCTGACTACCTTTTCTTCAGTGGAAGGAAGTAGAGCTTCGATGGAAGAACATCAGTTCATGAACTTGTCTTACAGAACTTGTGCTCAATACCAGTATATGAGCATGGCAAAAGTGCCTTACACCTCTCATCATGACATGTGCTACCATGCTGGGCATTCAGGTGACAAATCCATTTTTAACAGTTAGCAGATTGCAGGCGCCCAAGCCACACCTGAAGATTTGCTGTGTTGCTACCATGTCATAGCCAATCAATGTGATTTCACAAGTTGATACCACCAGACCAGTAATGTTGATGTCTTACAGACACTTTCCCAGTATTGTGTGTCAATGCGACTGATGACTACTAAGCACACCTGATCTCTTTTGATGCTTGTTGACATGCCAACAGCCAGTCTTAGGCATCACTGCTGGTGACCACCTTTGCTCCCCCTTCAGCAGACCTCCCCACCCCCCAGCATTTCTACGAGACTACATGCTGGAATAGGATCTACCCCCTATTCAATCCACACTGCTTCACATTGCAGGGGGACTCTGTGGCAGCATAAACTGCAGACAGTGACAGCGACCACCAGTATAGACACAAAAAACAATGAACATGTATGCTTCTTTGGAAATGATTGTCGTCCTGTTCGCTCTTGTTCTTACATCTGACATTACAGTGTCATGAGTTCTCTAATTACAGTGTGTGTATGGCAGTTAATTCCTGTATCCTGCTATTAGTGCATTGAATTTGAGTGTGCCGAGTGTAGTGTTGCCATGTGTGTATACTTAAATCAACTGTATCAGTGTGGGCCAGCCACTAGAGACCCCTTGTAGGAAGCATCCACATGGCATGGTCTCTGCTGTGCTGACTAGTAGTGACTCATGCTTATACATATGCAGAGCAGTGCTGACTCCCCCTCACTATGTTTTTTTTTTTTTTAGTTTTTACCACTCACATCAGTTGTTCTGTACATTGTTATGTTGCACTTTCTGTATGATTATCTTTTCTTGTTGTGTGTTGAGTCCTGAGAGACTTATTTTTGTTGTTGTTCAGAGATTTACAAATAAAGCCATATTTGTGTTCCTTCAATCTGTTTCATGTATTACTTGGTTACTACATAATTGGTGACAAGTTTGGAATGCTTTCCAAGTGTGCAGTCTTTAAGTGTTGTTTCATTAGGTTTAGTCATTATGGATGCTGTGCTACTGGTGCTCACTAAACAGCTTACTTCAGTAGTGACCACTTTGTTGACTTCTATTAACAGACAGGATACCATTCAGCCAGTCTATCCACTCACTGTTCTTCCATAAGATGATTCAGCTGAAGACTAGAAAGCTTATGACAAAGACAGCATTTTTTGGCTTTTGGTGTGAAAGATGTGAATTTGTGCAAAGCCTTATTCCTCTCGTGTATTTCACCTAAAGTGTCACTATGTCAGCTTGCCCCTTTACAAGCACCGGCAGCTCCTACTTTTGATCACATGTGCAGTTTGTTGTTAAATACTGTCACAAATGAATGCATGTCATAGCAGTACATGTTGAATTCTGTCGAGGTCGCAAAAAACCAAACCAGTCATACAGGGCTGGGCCTTAGCCATAAGTGTCAATTCGTTACTGATACCCATAATGACTCTTATGCAGAATCTGTGGTGTGCAACACAATTATCTGTTTAGCTCTGCACAAGGAAATGTGCCAGAAGACTTTACTCTGTGAAAACCCCCCATCGGCAGAAGTTTTGCAAATAACACAATCTTTTTAAATTTCTCATGCAGTGGGTGACCAAATTGAAGAATGGGGCAATGTGCAAGGGTGGTTTGAAAAATCCTCAGAACGGAATAGAATAAAAGTACGTACATCACTGAAACTTTTTTTATTTTTTAATGCAGTCCCCTTGAAGATGCACTTGGTCCAACAATATTCCAGTGCCTTGATCCCATATCGAAAATAAGTTTCCTCCAGGCCTGCAAAATAGTTGTCAACTCTGGCCATCAATTCTTCGTTTGAAGTGAATCTTCATCGACAAAGAAAAATTTTCAGTTTTGGAAAGAGAGGGAAGTCTGATGGATCCATAACAGGTGAATAAGGTGGTTCTGACAACAATTCATACCTTAGTACATGTAATTTTGCCATGGTGATGGCAGATGTGTGTGGGTGCGCATTGTCTTGATGGAAGATGACTCTCTTCCTTGCTAAATCTGGCCTTTTTTCATGTATCTTTTGTTGCAATTTGTCCAGGAGGTCAGGATAGTATTCTCCAGTAATTGTTTGTCAGTGGAGAGATAATTTACAAAGAGAATCCCCTTTGCATCCCAGAACACTGATGCCATGACCTTTCCCGCCGACGAAGAAATTGTCTTTGCTTTCTTTAGTGGCAGAGAATCAACATGTTTCCTGTGATTTGAATGTTGTTTTGTCTCTGCGGTATAGTAATGCAGCCAAGTTTCATCTGTGGTCACAAAACAGCGCAAAAAAATTTATTTGTTTCTCCTAAATTGGGCCAAATGTTGTTCCAATATGCTCATTCTCATGCAGTTTTGATCCAGCGTCAAGAGTCATGGCACCCATCTTGCAGATAATTCTTTTATTTTTAATTCTTCAGTTAAAATGTGATATACTCTTTTGGATGACATCTGGTAGGCGTGAGCAATTTCATGCACCTTCAATCGGTGATCCTTCATGACCAATTTGTGCTTTTTTGCAATGATTTCTGGAGTAGTGACACATCTTGGCCCACCACTGCACAGATCATCATCTAAGCTCTCCTGACAAATTTTAAATTGGCTACAGTCAAGGAGCAGAGTCTGTGAGTGTATTCTGGAAATTGCCATGAATGTCCTTCACTTTCATACCTTTCTTTATGAAGTGCTTAATCACTGCTCAAATCTTGATTTTTTCCGTCTTCTCAAATCACTATGCGGGAACAACAACAGAGCCACATCATCACCACAGCTCCTTTCCAAGAACACAGACATGGCATGTGTTTACAGGCAACAGTCCAATGAATGTCATGTGAACAGTCCAATGAATGTCATGTGAACAACTGACCTCTCATGGTGATTCTGAGAATCTTTCAAACCACCCTCATAGCAACAATGTCACAAGATGTGCTCACTAGGACTACAGATAGCGTGCATGAGGAGGTGGCAGTGGCAATAGTAAATTGTGGTCCCAGTGCTGAGCAGACCAAGGCCAGCCCAAGCAGCCACAATGCTACAGTGCCAATGTCAGCTTTCTCTGTTTCTGTCTTGTTCCATCTGTTGTGTCCAGCACAAACATTTGGCATGCCCTAAGCAGTGGGCTACTTGTAATGCTTGCCAGAAGATATGCTGCATGGCCTCACTGAAGGCTGTTCAGGATATGGGCATGGACGTAAACCATGTGACTTCTCCCAAGTTGTTTATTGAGTTAAGTGTTTTTTGCCAAGTGTTCCAGCTACATATTGACACATGTGGTGCACTGACATTATTGAAGTTTAGAACCCATGTGAGTTTAGGCTCACGACCATTAACACTGGTCACGTGGAGGCTGGCCAGTTGTAACAAACAGTACATTGCTCTGTTAGGACAATTTACAGCATCTGCCTGTTACAAGTCAGTTGTTTGTTCTGTTACATTTTTGGTGCTTGCTGATGCCAGAGTTGAGAATTTGTTCAGGATGGATGCATTTCAGGCATTTGGATTTTCTATCACTGACACAGTTCACCTTGTGTGTGATCAGGTACCATATTCTCAATTGGAAACACTGTCTGAGGAATTTCTGGACTTGTTTTTGGAAGGTATAGTGTGTGCTACAAATTTTTCTACTTATATTTATTTGAAAACCACTGATTGGCCTCATTTTTGTCATGCACATTCTATTCCTGTCACCCTGGAAGATCAAGTGAAAGCAGAGTTGGACAGACTTCAGTCTCTAGGCATGGTGCAACCTGTTATAGCTAGTGAACAGTCATCTTCATTGGTTGTAATTCAGAAGCTGTGGGGGAAAATTTGCTCTGTTGCAACTTGAGTACCTACTATCAACGCACAGTCTATCATGGATATGTGTCCTCTCCCATGCCAGGAGGAACTGTTGGTGAAAATATCGGGGGCCAGTACTTTTCTAAAATTGATTTTTCTGAAGCATATCTGCAGGCTCCTGTCAATGAAAAGTCTCGGTGAATTCTTGTTTGGAATAATCATTTCGTCTCTCATCATTATTTTTGCCTACCTTTTGGTGTGGCTAGTGCCCCTGCTCTTTTCCAAAAAATTTTTGAGTAATTGACTATGCCAGTCCTGGGTTGCATTAATTATCTGAATGGTATTGTTGTCATGGGCTCCTCCATATCTGATCACTTGAAAAAATGATGCATTTTGTTTTCTGTAATGCTGTTCATAGGCTTAAGATGTAACCTCATGAAATCTCAATTTTTTAAACCTTCTTTGTTTATTTGTGGTTTGAGGTGTCCCAGGATGGGGTTTGCTCCCTGACAGATCACATCTCCACTGTTAAATAATCTCTGCCTCTCTCGTCTTCCACGAAAGAGCTTCAGACTTTCCTAAGGAGGATAGCCTACTGCCATAAACTCCTGCTGGGGGTGGCCACATTGGCTCATCAATTGCATGCCTTTTTAGGCAAGAATGTAGCTTTTTGCTGGAGCCCAGATTGTGAACATGCTTTCCAAATGTTGAAATCCAAACTATTCTTGACCCCTTGTTTTGCTATGTTCTCTCTGGACCAGTGCATAGTTTTGGTGACTGATACCTCACAGTATGTCCTCAGCACAGTCCTGGCACCCTTCCTCCCTGGACCATGGCTTAGAATAGGCCTGAGGTATTCCTGCATGCCTTTATGTGATGGTCCCCTGTAGGGTTTGATCTCCATTTTTCAAAATTTTACCGAATTGGGGAAGGGTGCCTTACATGGTGCATTGTGTCTATCATGCATGGAAATCTTTAGCCCACTTTCTCATCGTGGCATTGCAGTCCCACTCATCCTCCATCTATTGAGCGAGGAAACATTCCTTGGTGCATTTTCCTCCACCCACTATCACTATGCAGTGTCATTTTCTGCACGAGGACTATGGAACTCTTTGCACCTCATATCCAGCATGGTAGCCAGTCTGTTGTGGTGGGGCTGCTGTGTACCCTGTTGGTTGTAACCCCCTGACTCACAGGGATCACTCTTTCGATGCCTGTGCCGTTAACTCCCCGCATATGCCAAGGAGTAGATGCCTGTCACCCTGGGGCATCGGGACTCCTGGCAATGGCCATCCTGCCAGGTGACCTTTGCTGCTGCTGGGTGGCACCCATGGGTAGGGCCCCTGGTCGGAGTAGGTGGCATCAGGGCGGATGACACGTGATGAAGCATACCATATTATCACTTGCTGGTGATAAAATGCCAACAGTCTCTAAGCGTTCCAAGTCTCAGTAGAATGCAAGGATGTATGATCCTAAATCGTTCCCCTCCCTGGACACACTATGGGAGGAACACCAGGATAAGGATGGCAGTGAACCTTATTCGCCCCAGAACCTGGTATGTACAAGAGCTGAAGGGGACTCCTTTGTCTCAATGAAGCCTAATTTTTTTGTAGAGTATTAAGAGGACAAGTTTGGGGAGATGGATGGCTTGTCCAAAATGTGGTCAGGGTCAGTCTTGATAAAAATGGCATCCTCTGCCCAGTCACGGGCATTACTCACTTGTGACAAGCTGGGGGATGTTTCCGTTACCATCATGAGCTTAAATATGGTCCAGAGTATTATATTCCACAGGGAACTTTCGTTTGTAGTCTGATGATGAACTGCTTGCCAACTAGAGTTCATTTCCTCTAGTGCCTCCAACGGGGTCCATGGGATAATCAGGTTACCACAGGTGCCTTCATCTTGGCCTTTGAGGGTGACACATTACCCGAGAAGGTCAAGGTGATGGTCTACCACTGTGATGTCAAGCCATATATTCCTCTCCCAATGCAGTGTTTTAAGCGCTGGAAGTTTGGCCATATGTCTTCCACTGTACTTCCAGCATCACATGTCGACATTGTGGGCGTCGATCCCATCCGAATACTCCATGTGCCCCATCTCCCATCTGTGGAGAGCATCATTCGCCTTGCTCACCAGGGTGCAGGATTTTATGGTGAGAAAGAAAAATCGTGAAATACGAGACCCTGGACTGACTGACCTACACTGAGGCCAAGAGAAAATTTGAGCCATCCAGTGGCTATTACCACCTCTTATGCCGCTGCTACAAGAACTGTTGTAGCCCCATCAGTTCCACAAGTTCCAGTTGGCTCTCATAGCTGGAATACTACACCTGTCCCTTGATGGTGGGGGGCACTTCCCTCCCTGTTGCGCCAGCACCACCTACCTCAGGAGCACTGTCCCCCCAACCGTCGGGGACACCAGTCCCCACTTCTCAGTCAGAGAAGAATAAGTCTTCTTCAGCTCCTCTCGCTAGGAAGTGGTCTCTTGGGTCACTCCCTTCCCAGGTTTCTGCTAGTGGGAAAGATGACACCTGCCAGTGGCTGAAGTGCCCAAAAGCAGTTGGCTGTAGGGCTTCACGATCATCCTCAGTCCCGGAGACTGAATCAGTGAAGCCCTCCCAGCCAAAGAAACCCAAGGATCAGTGAGAGAAATCCAGAAAGAAGACCCCCAAGACCAAGGGAATTGAGTGGTGCCCACACCACCACTGCCTACAAGCTCTGTGTCTGAGGATGAGGTGAAAATTCTGGTGTCTGCTGACCCTCAGACACAATGGATATCGACCGTTCAGGAAATAGGTTGGTGTCAGCAGGTGACCCTGAGGTGTAGAGCACCTCACAGTGTTTCGTGACCTCCCAGTCTCACGATCACATTCATCCTCCAGTGGAATTGCGGCGGTTTTTTCCACCACCTGGCTGAGGTACTGCAACTTTTAAGCTTTACACCTGCTTTCTGTATTGCCCTCCAGGTAACCTGGTTCCTGGCAATGCGGACCCTTGCCCTTCATGGCTACAGGTGATATTACAAGAACTGTAGCGAATATAATAGAGTGTCAGGTGGAGTTTACGTTTATGTCCTGTACTCTGTATGTAGTGAACCTGTGCCCCTTCAAACTCCTCTTGAAGCTGTGGCTGTCAGGATAAGGACAATGCAGGAAATAACTGTCTGCAACATATATCTCCCTCCAGATAGTATGGTAGCCCTGAACTGTACTGATTGATCAACTCCCTAAACGTTTCCTATTTTTGGGAGATTTTAACACCCATAACCCCTTGTGGTGTAGCACCATGCTTACTGGCTGTGGCAGAGGTGTCGAAAATATACTCTCACAACTCGACCTCTGCCTCTTAAATACTGGGGTCACCACACATTTCAGTGTGGCTCATGGTAGTTGGTTGGCCATTGATTTATCAATTTACAGCCCAGGACTCCTCCCATCTATCCAATGGAGAGCACATGATGACCTATGTGGTAGTGGCCACTTCCCCATCTTCCTGTCACTCCCCCAGCATCATGCCCATGGACACCTACCCAGATGGGCTTTATACAAGGCAGACTGGGTAGCATTCACCTGTGCTGTCACCGTTGAATGGTGCCATCGATGTTATGATTGACCAAGTCACTACAGCAATAATTCATGCAGTGGAAAATGTGATCCCTCATTCTCTAGGGTGCCCCCAGCGAAAGACAGTTCCTTGGTGGTCGCCGGAAGTTGCTGAGGCAATGAAAGATCGTCGGCGAGCTCTACAGTGACATAAGCGGCACCCTTCCCATAGAGCACCTAATAGCCTTTAAGCAGCTCCGTGCCCCCATTCACCTGCTTGTAAAATGACAGAAACAGGAGTGTTGGGAGAGGTATGTGTGGCCCATTCGGTGCCATATGTTACCTTCCCAACTCTGGACGACAATTAAGATGTCTTTTTGGTTACCAGACCCCAACAGCTTTAACATCAATGGCGTGCTCTCTACCGGTGCAAATGTGATTGCTGAGCACTTTGTTGAACACTGTGCTCAAGCCTCTGTGTCGGAGAACTACCCCCCCCCCCCCCCTCCCCAACTGTGTTTTGCACTCTCAAACAGTGGATGAAAAGGAAAGTCCTCTCGTTCACTGCACGCCACAGTAAAACCCTATAATGCCCTATTTACGGAGTGGGAGCTGCACATTGCCCTGACCCAGCTCCTTGGCCGGATTGAATCCACAGTCAGATGATTAAACATCTCTCGTCTGACTACAAGTGATAGCTCCTCGTCAACTTCAACCAGATTTGGTGCAATGGCATCTTTCCATTGCAATGGCGTGAGAGCACCATCATTCCGGTGCTAAAACACAGTAAAAATCCACTAGATGTGGATAGCTATTGGCCCATCAGCCTCACCAATGTTCTCTGTAAGCTGCTGGAATGTATGGTGTGTCGGCTTTTGCGTTGGGTCCTGGAGTCATATGGCTTACTGGCTCCATGTCAGGGCAGCTTCTGACAGGGTCGCTATACCACTGATAATCTTGTGTTCCTCATATCTGCAATCCAAACAGCCTTTTCCAGATGCCGACATCTGGTTACTGTCTTTTTTGACTTACGTAAAACATATGACACGACCTGGCAACATCATATCCTTGCCACATTGTATGAGTGGGATCTCTGGGGCCCACTCTCAATTTTTATCCAAAACTTCCTGCCACTCTGTACTTTCCATTTCCAAGTTGGTGCCCCCATAGTTCCCCCCATATTCAGGAGAATGGCATTCCGGAGGGTTCCATATTTAGTTTATCTCTGTTTTTTGTGGCCATCAATGTGCTAGAAGTAGCTGTAGGGCCGTTGGTCTCCTCTTCCCTGTGTGCAGGTGGCTTCTGCATTTCATATTGCTCCTCCAGTACTGGTGTTGCTGAGTGGCACCTACAGGAAGCCATTCATAAGGCACAGTCATGGGCTCTAGCCCAAGGCTTCGTTTTCAGCCGCGAAGTCGTGTGTCATACACTTTTATCAGCATCGTACTGTTCATCTGAAACCTGAACTTTATCTAATGATGATCCATTCACCATAGTGGAGACGTATCAATTCTTAGGACTGGTTTTTGACACCCAATTGACTTGGCTACCTCACCTTCGTCAGCTTAAGCGGGAGTGCTGGCAACACCTCAATGCTCTCTGATAACTGAGCAACACCAACTGGTGTGCAGATCGCTCTATGCTGCTGCAGCTCTACAGAGCACTTGTTCAGTCCTGCCTTGACTACAGGAGTCTGGTTTACAGTTTGGTGGCATCCTCAGCATTGCATTTCCTCGACCCAGTGCACCACTGTGGCATTTGCCTAGCGACAGGAGCTTTTAAAATGACACTGGTGACCAGTGTCCTGGTGGAGGCCGGAGTCCCTCCATTGCAGATCACTGCTCTCCAGTTATGTTGCATACATTCGTATTTCTCCTGAGCATTCATATTGCTGTTTCCCCCCAAACTGGAGTCCTTCACTTTACCACCTCTACTTGAGGTCTATTCACGTTCACCTCCATGGTGTACACCTCGGTCAAAGCTCCGTCTGGACCTTTTGCATGGGCCTAAGGACTCTGTTAACCCCGCCACTCTCCGCTGTCACTTCCTCTCGATTCTTGATGTGTTCCATGGCTTTGAAGTTGTTTACACCGATGGCTCGATGGCTGATGGTAATGTTGGCTTCGCCTATGTCCTCAGAGGCCATATTGAACAGCATTCCTTGCGTGCTGGATGCAGTGTATTCACTGCAATGCTTGTGGCCATGTTTTGTGCACATCAGCACTTCTGTTCCTGTTCTGGTGAGTCATTTTTTCTCTGTTCTGACTCCCTGAGCAGTTTACAAGCTATCGACCAGTGTTACCCTCACCATCTTTTGGTAACGAACATCCAGGAGTCCATCTCTGCCCTGGAACAGTCCAGTCATTCAGTGGTGTTTGTGTGGACCCCAGGATACGTTGGAATCGTAGGCAATGAACTTGCTGACAGGCTGGCCAAAAAGGCTATGCAGAAACTGCTCCTGGAGATGGGTATCTGTGAAATTGACCTGTGTTCTGTCATGTGCCACAAGATTTTTCGGCCTTGAAGGACGGAGTGGCATAACAGTATGCACAACAAACTGCGTGTCATTAAGAAGACACTGAATGTGTGGAAGCTTGTCACAGGGAATCAGTTGCCCTTTGTCGACTCTGCATTGGCCATACGTGGCTCACACATGGTTACCTCCTCTGTTGCTAGGACCCACCTCAGTGTTGCTGCAGCTCCCAAATGACAGTCGTCCACCTCTTGCTGGACTGCCCATTTTTTAAATTTCCCAGCACCCTGCCTTTGGTGTTGGGCAACAATGACTCAACAGCAGCTTTAGTTTTATGTTTTATTTGTGAGGGTGGGTTTTATCATTTGATCTGAGTTTTAGTGCATGTCCTTTGTCCCTCTGTGTGCTCCACCTTAGCGCTTTTAGGGTGGAGGTTTTAATGTGTTGCAGAGTAGCTGGCTTCTCCTTTTTTATTCTCATGGTCAACCAGCCATGGTAATCTGCTTTCTTGGTTTTAATCTCCTCTTCCTGTCTCTTGCATCTCTCTGTGGTTTTCTTGTCATGTTTTGTCCATTGTAGTGTTTGTTATCTTTCTGTCATTCTTCTTGGTTCTTCCTTTCTCCTGTTATTCCCTTGGGTAATTGTTCTACTGGGAACAAGGGACTGATGACCTCACTGTTTGATGCCCCCCCCCCCTCCCCTGCATTTTAAACCAGCCAACCCAGCAGCACACCGATATGCCGATAGCTCTGAACGAGGTATTGCTTTCACCTCAAAATCTCTCACTCTGGCCAGTGGCATTACTCTCCATTGGAAAAAGAGGCTCTCGCCATAGTCTATGCTCTCCAGAAGTTTTTTTGTTTGGCTCCAAGTTTCACCTTATTACTGACCATAAACCCTTGGTTTCCTTGTGTAACCCTCACATTTTCTTGCCTGAAAAGGCCTACAACGCTGGGCACCATTCTGTCTCACCACAGTTATGAAATCCATTTTCGACCTAAGTCTAAACATGCCTTCCTGTAGGTCCTGGTCCTTAATTTGATCACAAAAAATTGCTTTGCCTTCATCTTGACACTGAAATAGGCTGTAGTCAATGGTTTCCCAATTATGAGCTCACATGTCCCAGCTGCCATTGCCACTAACCCAGTGCTCTGCCATTTGGTTCAGTTTGTTCAACAGGGCTGCCCAGATAAACTGCCAGGTCAGGCTGTGGACCCCCTGCACAACTATTTTTCCTTGTGGTATTGCCTCTCTGTTTTTGATGGTGTTTTGCTATTGTCCACGGAAGGCATCTTTCCTAGAATAATCGTTCCCACTGTGCTACAGTGTAAGGTTCTATGCCTTTGCCACCAGGGCCATTGCTAAACTGTTAGCCAGGAGACATCATTTTTGGTCTGGGACGGATGGCTAAATTGCCTGTTTTGGCCTACCTTGTGAGCAGTTTGCCTGACAACAGGCAGCTCCCAAGGTGTCTCTGTCCCCCTGGCCCACTCCATGCCAGCCATGAGAACTCATTCATGTAGACCTTGCAGGTCCCTTCTTGAATTCGTATTGGGTCTTGGTTGTGGATGCATTTTCCTGGTTCCCTTACATTCTCAGATGTGTGTCGACACCAGCTGAGGCCATAATTCATATGCTTTTGAGAGTTTTTTTCTATTGAGGGGTTGCTTTGTACCTTAGTTTCTGATAATGGGCCCCAATTCATTTTACACCCTTTCAATTGTTTTGTTCCTGTCATGGCATTTGTCATTTTATGGCACTGCCATTCCACCCTCAGTCAAATGATGAGGCAGAATACCTAATGTGTATGTTCGAGTCTGAAATAAAAGGTTTTTGAATGGATTCGTCACCAGGTAACATCCTCCTTAATTTTCTGAGCACCTATCACTTCATGCCTATAGGGGAGTGGAGCCTGGCTGAGTTGCTTCACAGACAGCAGCCATGCATGCTCCTCCAACTTCTGTGGCCGCTGTCCCAACTGCCATGGTTGGGCCCTTCTGGCCTCTTTGCACTGGGCTCACCAGTGTGGATGTGAGGGTTTGATTACCAGCCCAATTAGAAACTGGCCACTGTTATCCACCACTGAGGATGCCATTTTTGTGACATCCGTATGGCTGATGGACTGATAGTGCACCACTTTGATCAATTGCACCACTGGAAGTCACCGGTTCATGATTGCGACCCTTGTCACTGCAGCCTGTCCCAACTCCCTCCACCTTGAGCCCAGCATCAACTGCTGTGGAGGCCCGTGTCCCTTTGGCTGCCTCCTCCTCCATGTGCAGCGCCCTGGGGTTACAGCTTCTGCCACTGGCACCATTCCATGTTCTGCCTCAGTCCCATTACTACAGCCTACTGTTGTGGTCAGTCCGCCTCCATTGGCCGCCTCACCATCACAGCTTCAGCCATCGTTGTCAGTAGGTCCAGCCCTATCTCCCCTGCACTGGGACTTGCCTGCTCATGATGACAAAGAGTTGGCAATGGCACCCTCCTCCCTGGTATTGTCATTGGGTGCCACACAGGCCACCACTCTCCGGTGTGCCTGTATCTTCCTACATTCCAGCCTACACTCCAGTGACTGCCCAGCACGTCGTCCCACCCTCCACTGTTGGCTCCGGCTGCTGCCGCTCTGCATCCAATGGATGTATCTCTCAGTGGGCCACTGGTGTCTCCTATGTCACCCGAGTGCCCTCTTCACACAAGGGAGACAAGCTGTGTCCTGCTAGTAGTGCATGCGATTGTGAGTGCACTGAGTGTAGTGTCACCGTGAGTGTGTACTTAAATCAACTGCCAACAGCATGGGTCGGCCACTAGAGGTCACCTGCAGGAATCATGCACACACCACAGACTCCATCATGCTGTCTACCAGTGACGCTCACCTATATATGTGAGGAGGAGCACTGACTCATCCTCACCACGTTTTTTTAGTTTGTACTGCTCACATCAGTTGTGTGTGTATTGCTTACATTGCATTTTTTGTATGAATCTCTCGTCTTGTCGTGTGGGGAGCTACAAGAGGATTATTTCCATTATTGTTCAAGGGTTTATGAGTGAAGCCACATTTGTGTTGCATGGGTCAGTTTCATGTACTACTTGGTTACTACATTAATCTACATCTACATCTACATTTATACTCAGCAAGCCACCCAACAGTGTGTGGCGGAGGGCACTTTACATACCACTGTCATTACCTCCCTTTCCTGTTCCAGTTGTGTATGGTTCGCGGGAAGAACGACTGCCGGAAAGCCTCCACACACACTCGAATCTCTCTAATTTTACATTCGTGATCTCCTCAGGAGGTATAAGTAGGGAGAAGCAATATATTCGATACCTCTTCCAGAAACGCAGCCTCTCGAAACCTGGACAGCAAAGTACACCGTGATGCAGAGCACATTATGAGTATGTGTACAGTGTGTCATCCCTAATCTACAGTGGAAACTATTTAAATTAAAACAATCATCAAGAGGGTAAAAAGATTTTTCCAATAGATATGCCTTCAACTGATTCTTAAATCAAGATATTACACTGGCAAGAATTTTTATGTCAGATGGGAGTGCATTGAGTAATTTACTCCCATTTGCACAAGTCTCAAGTTTTTACTGTTGGTATCCAAGGCATGTTTTGACCTTGCATCATGGTCGTGATAGGCATATTGGTTCTGTACATGGAATGGTTCTTAATTGAAAAGCAGGGATAGGACATTCTGTGGTGTGAGTGACAATAGTTTATGGTTTTTAAAAAGATTTCTGCATGAATGATGTGTGTTAACTGTGCTTAGAACATGGACTGCTCTTTTCCGAGCAACAGATACTTCTTTCACCATTGACAGTTTACCCAAAAATATAATGCCACAGGATGACAGTGAATGAAAAAACCCTAAGCAGCCTTAAAAGCACCAGTTATCAACTGCTGATGCTATAATGTGAAGTGAAAAAATTGCTTTGGAAGAGTGCATGTCTTGATCATTGCATTTTAATCTGATGTCTCCTCCATTTTCTGAGAATAACGAAAATGAATATATTGTTTGTTTCTTTCTTTTTTAAGTTAGGTCATTGAAACTGATCCTGGTTTGAAGATCAGAGGAAACATAGTAGGCAGATTTTCAAAGATCATTATCTGGTGATTTTTGAACTAAAAGTGATGCATTATCAGCAAAGAGAGTAAAAAGTGGACTTTTAAAGTTGCTTTAGTTTCTCATCTTACTTTAAGGGTTGATTTTTTTAAACCACGCCAAGCTTCCTGTGGATGTACACAATCACCAGCTCATCACGATGTATCTGTAACATAGAATCTGTGATGACAAGTCCAAATATAACTACCAAATATAGCTACTAGTGAAGATGGTGATCCATTTCAGAGTGGCATTCTACAATGCACTGCATGTAGAGGATTCCTGGACAGCCAGTCTCTGTACACATTGTTTTGGATGTATAGATGACATCCTGGTTTTTTCATGTGATGAACAAGCACACAAAGAACATTTACAGTTTCTATTTCAACTTCTCCAGCAGTATGGTGTCCTAGATGCATATAAGTACACATTTGGGAAGTCTTCTATTAAATTTTTATGCTATGAAGTGTCAGCACAGGGTATCATACCATTCCCAGACCGTGTCCAAGCAATTGTGAATATGCCTCAGCCAAAAACTTATAAAGAGTTAAGACATTTTGTGAGCAACTTTTACCAATAACATTTACCTAATGTTGCACATATCCAAGCCTCTCTTAAAGCTGCTGTTAAATGAAAATACACCACCAGCAAATGCTTGGTTCTGCACACACAATCAATGACAGAAGCATTAGCAATGGGTATTTCGCTCTTTCATCCAAGTCACTCTGAACAGTTAGCTTTAACAGTAGCTGCTAGCCAAATGGCCATTGGTGCAGCATTTTAACAATAGATATTGCGAACTTGGCACCATTAGCATTTTTTTCCCTCATAAACGTACACAGGTTCAAACCCTTCAGTCACAATAGAGCAAGAGTCACTTAACTTCAAGTTACTTGTGCCTGTCTGCAACTCAACATGCCATCTTTACACTGAGTATCAACCTATCCTTTTCCTTATATTTTTGATATTTCAACCTGGAGGTTCCATTGTTGGTTTGTACTTGTGCTACACATGCACATAAAAGTGATGTGTGCCTTTACTTATGCTCTGGCGGTTTCTGGCGAGTAGAGGAAGCAATGAGATGTTGGTGTGCAAGACTCACACGTCCCCTTCATCATTGGACTTACTTGGAGGTGCTGTGCCGATCTTTTTCTCAGGATAGCCAGCTACAACGATCTGCCCAACTTCTTCTCCGAAGATATGATGCTGTTTGAAGGAATTTTCGCTACTCTTAAAATGATTGCATACACTCAGGGTACTTCTAAATCAGCTCTACTATATTTCACTTCCACAAGCAGAACCGCATAACAGTTTCACATCAATGAATAATATTTCGTAAATCCAATGACTCCCGGTCCATCAGAAACGGTTGATTACTTTTACAATAAATACAGTTCCAAAAATCTCTAAAGGTTCTCAAGAGTCCACCATCCACAACTCTAGAGAGTCAGTAAGTAAGTAAGTAAAAGTAATTGTATTTTATTTTCTTTTACACAGTTCAACTGTTCACAATAATGACTGATGTAGCACCATCACGGAGTAAGGCATGCTTGCTCCTAGTGCTGGTCATGTAACTTCTGTGACAAGCAAGGAAACCACTTGCCCACACTGATCAACCGTTCACCTTGTGGCATTCTCTTGACACACATCCACCCTGCACACACAGAAAACTGGCTTGAGGTAGACACTCTCCCATTTCTCATGCTCGTACATAAAATATCGGGTGTTCAAGACAGTGGAAAAAGGAGGGTCTCTAGAATTTGTGCCGAAATTTTCAAGGTACTACGTATCCCTCCCCTTAGCTCGAACACTTGATATTTTATACATATTCAGTATGTACATTGACATCATACTTAATAACAACCCACTTCTCTGAGATATTCAGTTACTCCATAATTCTAGATATATATGTATTTTTCATAAATTCTTGAACTTCACAGGATAAGCTCCCCTTTAAATTCCACTCGTAAATTCCTGGTGTCAGGGAGCCTTAAACATTTTATCCTTTACCTTTAGTCCGTCTTGCTACTCCTTCCTTTGTTCGTATAGACTAGTACTATCTTATACAGCTTTCTGTGGTCTGGAGGAACTCTGGAGAAAATTTATGAGTCTGTTCTTTCCAACATCCATAAATCTTAATAACTCTAGAGGCATTAAAAATTCAAACTTTCCACAATAATTCCTGCCAAATATGTGATTTCTATCACTATACTGCCCTTTTGCCTTTAGTCACAGTATTTATCCCTTACCTATGGGTTGAATCTATGGGTAACCTTTCTCCTGCAGTTCTGGTAGGTACACCATTTTCTTCTTCCTCTATTCTATGATACAGGTCACTCCCCTTCTTGGTGCCTCTGCCTGTACAGTATAGGTCAGACTCTCATTGGTCTGCCTATCTGCCTTTTTTTTTTCATTCACTAAAAGCTGGGTGTGGCCCCCCCCCCTCCCCCCCGCCCTTTATCCTTTGTGAGTAGGCCCCATGGTTCATCACCCTAGTATACATCTTCATGTCTACTGTCACTAAATATTATCCGGTAAAATTAGAAACCTACTTCAATCTCCAACATTGCTCATTAATACTTCACTTTGTATCCTAGAGTCCTCCTTTACTTTTCAACCTCTCTACCATGCCTCTATATACCATTCGTTACTTATCATTGTAAAGTCATTCTTATTTATATATATAGGTATATATTTTTAGAATTAGTCAATGTAGAACCATCACCTATAATACCACGTGCATGTTCTCCCCCCTACAACACTTGATGGTTCTTACAAGCTCTCAAACTGTACTTTTCTTGTTTGGATGTTTGTGTTTCTTTCTGTGTATGTCAGTGTGTGTTCATGCAGCCTGATTCTTCGGCCTACTTATCTGAAATAAGTTGAAGGTTATAGGAAACCACGGAGGATGAAAAGGACTTCAGCGATAGAAGTATATGCATATGGAATGAGGGAAAGGTAGACTAGCACTCAGATGAGAAGTAAGAAAGGAAAAAAATAGAAACGGTTGCTAAGATCAAAGAAGTGAAAGAAGATAGTCCCAAAGACAGAAAACCTTTCCCACCCTCCTTCTCCAGGATCCCTACTTTGCCGGTATTTGAGAAGCTGGAGGAGGTATGTTGTTAAACGTCCCCTGCAGAATGGACACCACAGTCGCCACGTTCTGGCAGTTTCCAGTGACTAGAGGAAGCAGTGAGGTGCTGGTGTGCAAGACTCACACGTCTCCTTCATCATTGCTGATCTTCTTCTCAGGATAGCCAGCTGTGATGATCTGCCCAACTTCTTCTCCAAAGATATGATGCCGTTTGGAGGAATTTTCTCTACTCTTAAAATGATTGCATACACTCAGGATACATTTAAATCAACCCTCCTATATTTCACTGCCACAAACAGAACACCACATAATAGTTTCACATCAATGAATAATATTTCGTAAATCCAATGACTCCCGGTCCATCAGAAACTATTGATTACTTTTACAATAAATACAGTTCCAAAAATCTCTCAAGGTTCTCACAAGTCCACCATCCGCAACTCTAGAGAGTTAGAAAGTAAGTAAGTAAAAGTAAGTGTATTTTATTTTCTTTTACACAGTTCAACTGTTCACAATAATGACTGATGTAGCACCGTCACGGAGTAAGGCATGCTTGCTCCTAGTGCTGGTCATGTAACTTCTGTGATGAGTGAGGCAACCATTTGCCTGCACCAATCAACGGTTCACCTTGTGGTGTTCTCTTGACACACATCCACCCTGCGCACACAGAAAACTGGCGTGAGGTAGACACTCTCCCGTTTATCACGCTCGTATGTAAAATATCAGGTGTTCAAGACGGTGGAAAGCAGGGGGCTCTAGAATTTGCGCCAAAATTCTCGAGGCACTGCAATGCATTGGCTATTTAGTCAAATGTGAGGCTCATGATAAGTGCTTGAAAATGACTAAAAGTTGAAATTAGCTAATAAATGTATTACAGTCTGTTTGAACCATGATTCTTTCTTTTTTTATGCACCCCAGAACAGCTTGTCTCATGCTACAATAGCAATGCAAGTTGTCAAACAACTTTCCACATAATCCTGCTTTGTTTCAACAGACATGCTTAGTGGTTCTTTGGCTTGCACATTCCTTTGTCAGCAAGTTGCATTGTTGTAAATGATGCATTTTGCAAGTTTTACAGCCTCTTTGTTTCTATGCGGACTGTTTCCAGTAAGTGCCACAGTATATACTATTGGTCTATTGTTTTATATTTTTGCATTGTTTTCTGATAATTCTGAATGTTTGTGGCAATATTTTGCAAAATCGCTGTCACCTACATAAAGTTTTTAGATGAATACAAAATTTCACAACACCTTTGTTGGAAACCAGTCAGATTTATTCTTAGTACAACAGAAAATTAATTTAATGTTTTTCATTTGTATTAATGACATGTTTTTGTGAATGTGGAACCAAATACTTGGTACTGAAAGAATTTCTGATGTAACAACTTCACTATGGCAATCAGCATCATATGCCACAGTTCTCGAGAGGTGGAAGCCAAATTTGGGGGAGGGGGACTGATTTCAGAAGTTTCATATTTAAATTGAAAATACCATTTTTGTGGGTTTTACTTAGCTTGCTTGAAATGTAGTCACATAAAATAATAACGTATGCATTATGACTTGCTTAGTTGATATTTATCCTTAACCAAGCAATGAACACACTGAAATGCATAGTGATACAAGAAGTGCGTTATCCAGTTCTAAGAAACATCTGACAAAGAAGACTTGAAATATTTATTATTGCCAACTACATGACTGAAAGGGTTAGAAAAACATGAAAAGTGCAATTTTTGGAAAAGTCATAAATCTTGTATAACAAGCCCTGCAAGTGACTTGCTCCATGCTGCAAAGAGTTAAAAGATTAATTTTATAATTCTATTTTGCATTTGCCCAGAGTACACAAACAGCTCCATCTGTTCTTTCTGGAGTGCAGTACAATACCATGCGGCCCTCATCATAAGGCATCTACTTTGCTTGACAGGGTCACAAGATGTCTTATTGTTTTGTAAAAAGGTGTCATTTACTCATATCTTATGAGTCATCAAAATGTGGACCTGTTTCCTCTATAACTTAACTTGCACAATAGTTCAATTTTTTCTGCAGATTGTACAATAGGTTATCATTTGCGAAAGCTAATCCAAGCATTGATATGTAGTGGAATTAAATAAGTAGTTGGTTTGTTGAATGGCAAATTAAATGATCCCATATTTTCAAATGTAAGTTTTGCAACACAGAACTGGCTGTCTTACAGTTAGCCAGTTTGGCATCCATCTCGTTCACTTGCAATGGTATCCTGGTTATGTCTTCTGATCAACAGTACACAAAATAGTTGTACTTCAAATGAGTTTATCAGTGATTGCAGGTCTATGCATGCTACCATACTGTGACAAGCTGAAATAATTCCAGAGTCATAGAGTTCTGTGGTGTTATGTAGTCAGTACTCAAGCAATTCAATTATTTGTATACAAGAAATATGTAGCCCATTCACAAAATACATGTAACCCTCCCAGTAAACCCTGCTGTATCCTTAGCATTCATCAATAGCTTTCAAGCTATACCCAAGTCACTTGGGCATTACAAGCTTTGCTTGAAAAACAGTGCATAATGGAAAATTTATTACTGAAGTATAAAACAATTGTATGTAGCATTTTCATCTATTCTGGAATGTTTATATTCTCTCTCTCTCTCTCTCTCTCTCTCTCTGTGTGTGTGTGTGTGTGCGTGTGTGTGTGTGTGTGTGTGTGTGTGTGTGTGTGTGTGTGACAGTCTGCTTATATTTCCTTAATTTTAACTTTTTTTATAATTTGCAGCAGAGAAACTGGGATAGAACAGAATCACCATGACAATCAAGGTAATAAATCATTCAGTTCACAAGTACTTGAGGATGTGCAGCAAGAGGAAGGAGTACTTCATCCTTCACAGGTTAATACTATCAGAAAATTGCCATTACATATACTGTTTGCAAAGTAGTACATTTGAGCATTGTTTTTCAAAGCAAATGTAATTCAGCAGGATGACTAAATGAAAGAGAGACCAAAGGGGGTGAAACGCCAACACTAACCACTTACTTCTATGTTTTTCATTGAACTGCAGCAAAGAAAAAAGCCAAAAAATGAAACTAAGATATCAAAAAATACAGAAAACCTAGTTACCAGGCAGCAGTAGGCATAGATGTAAACAAAAGGTAATGGAAGTGCTAGTTTTTTAAACTAGGCACGGTTTAAACTAGTAACAGATATGAATGATTAGAAGAAAGTAAGTATGGTGAAGGCTTACACCCATAAAATTGTAATTGAAACAGGGCTTTTCAATTATTAAGGAAGATATTCTCACCCCCCAAAAATTGAGAAACAGGACAACTTAAGATCAAAATTAGCAAGGATATGCTAGCAGCAGGCTATTTTTTTTTATTTTAGTGATGATTGTTTTGTAGCCCTATTCTGCATTGTCTTTCTTGATCCAATATCTTGCATACCTTACTGCTTTATTTCTGATGAATCACATTTTTTTCAACTTTTTTAAAAATATTATCAGACAAAGAAATCTTTTCTCTTCATATCTGATGTTAATGTTCCATTCTGCTTGAATCTATGACTTCTGTCACCTGTAGCAGTTTTTGCATCTATAACTGAGTAATACTGAACTTTGTTGTTATTAACTTGCCTGTTGTTTTCAGTTTGCCTTGAGATACCTCTTGCCTGAAGAGATTTTAACTAGAGTCTCTTCTTCCCTCTGAATAAAGTTACACATTTTATGTTGTAGACCCCATACTGGAATATAGTCCTCAGTAATGTGGGATAGATTGAAACATATAATATCAAAGTGATGCAGCTTTGACATACTATCACTGTTCATACATTAGGAACTATACATTAGTTGTGTGGCAAAAGTCCTTTGTTAAAGGTGTACTTTTAATTCTCTTACACAACAAGTAGCTGAATATTAGCACCTAACATAATTATGCTTGTTGTTGTTGTTGTAGTCTTCAGTCAGAAGACTGGCTCGATGCAGCTCTCCATGCTACTCTACCTTGCACAAGCTTCCTTGTCTCCAAATGACTACTGCAACCTACATCCTTCTGAATCAGCGTACTTTATTCATCAATTGTTCTCCCTGAACGATTTTAACCTCCATCCCCCCTCCACACTTCTCACCAGTACTAAACTGGTGATCCCTTGATATCTCAGAATGTGTCCTATCAACTGCTTCCTTCTTTTAGTAAAGCTCTGCCATAAATTTGCTGTCTCCCCAGTTCCATTCAGTACCTCCTCATTAATTACATGATCCGCCCATCTAATCCTCAGAACTTTTCAGTGGCACCGCATTTCAAACACCTCTATTCTCTTCTTGTCTAAACTGTTTATTGTCCATATTTCACTTCCATACATAACTACACTCCAGATGAACACCTTCAAAAAAGACTTCTTAACACTTAAACCTATGTTTGATGCTAATAAAGTTCTCTTTTTCAGGAACACTTTTCTTTCCAGTGATAGTACACGTTTTATATCATCTCTACTTTGTCCATCATCAGTTATTTTGTTACCAAATAAGCATACCTCTTGTGCTACTTTTAGAGTGTCATTTTTTAATGTAATTCCCTCAGTATAGCTTGATTTTACTATATTCCATTGTCCTTGTTTTGCTTTTGTTGATGTTCATCTTATATCCTCCTTTCAAGATGATGTCCATTCTGTTCAACTGCTCTTCCAAATCCTTTCCTCTCTCTCACTGAATTACAGTGTTGTGCAAATAGTTGATTCCATTTTAAATACATATGCAGTTTATAATCAATTAACACTTTATTTGTATTAAATACACTTTGCACAAAATAGAACATGTTTACTACACAACCAAACATGAACTGTCACACACAAGTACCAGAGAAGCTAACAATACAAAGTTCTGCATATCACAGATGAACTACTATTTCATTGTTGACTGTGCTTGTTGATGTCACCACAGTGTCATTGGCAAACTTCAAAGTTTTTATTTCTTGTCCCTGGACTTCAATTCCTACTCAAAATATTTCTTTGGTTTCCTTTACTGATTGCTCAGTGTACATACTGAACATCAGGTGTAGGCTATAACCCTGTCTTAACTCCCTTCTCTACCACTGCTTCCTTTCGTGCCCCTTGACACTCATAACTACCATCTGATTTCTGTATGAGTTGTAGATAGCCTTTTGCTCTGTGTGTTTTACCTCTGATACATTTAGAATTTCAAAGAGGTATTCTAGTGAACATTGTCAAAAGTTTTCTCTAAGTCTACACGTAGTAGAAATCTAGTTTTGCTTTCCTTAACCTATATTCTAAGAGTTGTCATAGAGTCAGTATTGCCTTGCATGTTCCTACATTACTATTGGAATCAAGACTGAGCTTCCTGTGGACTGGCTTCTATCAGTTTTTTCATTCTTCTGTAAAGAATTCATGTTAGTATTTTGCAACCAAATATGGACCATCACACACAGGTACCAAAGAAGCTAGAAATGCAAAGACGAAGAAAATTCTGCATATCACAGGTGAAGTACTATTTTATTGTTTGCATTCAGCCTCTGTTGACTCTGCTTATTGATGTCATCACATCAGCCCTGCACCCATCCCCCTCCCCTCCTCCCCCTCTTCCTTCTACCTTCTCAGGGAGCTGTGCCTCAGAATCTATTGTAACACATCACAAATTTTACCCATGCAGCTCACTCCTTAACTTCATAGAAATAGAAAACTTGAGAGCTTCTCTAACCAGTGTATACTTACAAGTTAGCTATCTGCTTGACCACACATACATTAACAGGTTTTCTGTAGTATCTGGAATAGGCACCCACAGTCTTACATCTTATGCATCACACATTTAATTCTGTGACTGAGTTGCAGGTCTGATTGGGATGCTCACTGCTATAGACAGAGTGTCTCCTGTGTTGGAGGCTTGAGACACTCAATTGATACAGTATCTTGATGATGATTAAAATTTTCTATGTGTTGTAGTGTGTCATTGTATAAAATACTTAAGTTATAAACTCTGAACCAACATTTTGACCATATTTTGATGGCTGTTGTAATACAGCCGAAACATTGGTTTTTACAGTTTATAATTAAAGTATTGTATACAATGGCATGGTACAACAACCAGAAGCATTTTAATTGTCATGAAGATGGCTGTGGAAGCCTATGTAGTTAAGATACAGTATCTTGTTTCCCATTTTTCTCAACTGTTAATGTTTTATCCATGTGGTCTGTGATCTTAAAGGCCTGTAGATTGTGGAGAGAGAGCAGGCAGGCAGGGGAGGGGGGATTGCAGGAGGGGAGGGGGGGCAGGATTGATGTGATGACATCAGTAGGCAGAGTCAACAGAGGCAAACATTAAAATAGTACTTCACCTGTGATATGCAGAATTGTCTTTGTCTTTGCCACATGAAATCCCATCTGAATAAATCTTTGTGAAAGAAAATTGGTCTGTTGCTGTGTCGAACTGGATTTTTTGGCAAGAGATGACACATGTGTGAGTACAGTCTGTGTAAGAATGCATCTTCTGACTCCCCCAGAGGTGGCCAAGTCTCAGGTGTTGGTGAGAAAAATTCACCCAGAACCTGTAATTGCTCACTATAGACTAGCTGAGTAGGTGAGAAACCCAAGTCCTCTTTCAGGACAGTGCTTAGCCCTTTTAATGCTAAAGGTAGTGTGTCTGACCAGGCCTACATGTGGTAGGCCAAGGCTGCCTTCAGTGTGAGGTGCATACACTCTGCAGTATGGTAGCTCGAGGCTCCTGTTGCCTTTCCTGTCCGTGGTAATAACTTGTGGAATTCCGTACCTTGAGAATCAGCAATTTAGGAGGGCCCTGGAAACAGTATGCAGAAGTATAAGGTAGGAAAAGATAGACTGCTACTTACCATAAAGAAGACACATTAAGTCAGAGGCACGCACAATTAAAAGATACTTATACAAAGCTTTTGGCCACAGCCATAATCAGTGAATGAGAAACAGAGAAAAGCAACACCATTCATACATACAAGCAAGCACATTTAATGCACACGTGACCACCAATTGTGGCAGCTCGGGTCATAATGCACCAATCATCCCTGTTCAAAACTAGTGTTCTCAATGCTAAATGTTATTGACATTTGTCTGGTAATTAGCTTACTAAGTTCGTCTGTTGCTCATTTGATTGTAACACTCATAATCATTGACATTTGTCTGGTAATTAGCTTACTAAGTTCGTCTGTTGCTCATTTGATTGTAACACTGTGATTGGAAATTCAGTATTATTCTCTGGATGTTTTATTCTGTCTCTCAATTTACCTGAAATACCACATACTGGACTACCTGTGTGGATCAAACAAACTACTTTCCACTTACCAATCTCAATGTTAATATAGAGACTACGTAATATGTCTTCATTATCAATAATTTCCTTCTCAACTAGTAATTCATTCTCAACTTCTCTAAAATTTATTTCTCTTCCTATAGGTGATTCAGCTGATGTGGTTGGCTGTAAAGCCCCTAATGGCACCTTGCAACTATTTCAATATTCTTTTGTACAGACAGTTCATCTTCTTCAGTATATATATGTTGACTATTCAAGCTTATCTTACTATCTATGTTGCAGTTACTTAAATCAGCATGTGTGTGTTCATCATCTACCTTAAAATCACTATGCACAACACAACTAAAATCTATATTATTAATCTGACTTGCTATAACTTCAAGTGTCTTATCACCAATGTGTTTGTTCTGCTCTAGCTTATAATCACCATTTGCCAAGATCTCACAGATGTCAACTGGCATGATCTGTCTCTCATATACTTCCCTATCATCACCAAGACCTACAACTTAGCTACTAGCATTATCATCACTGATCTCAACATGGATCATACCATGAAACTCTTCACAAATCACAGCATTATACTCCTCCTAATCAAAATCAACATCACTTCTGCATAAATCAACACCAAAATCATTAATCTCACTACTAACATCAAAATCAGTCTTATAAATTATCATCACCAAAAGTAAGAGTATTTGTGCCAACAGGTTCACAAATAACATCATTCAACATACTATCTCCCCTCTAAGTACATAATTATCGACCTCCACCACATCTGCTTCAGTGAAACTACACACAGCTTCTTCACTTGTAAACTTGTTGTTGCTGTTGTGGTCTTCAGTCCTGAGACTGGTTTGATGCAGCTCTCCATGCTACTCTATCCTGTGCAAGCTTCTTCATCTCCCAGTACTTACTGCAACCTACATCCTTCTGAATCTGCTTAGTGTATTCATCTCTTGGTCTCCCTCTACAATTTTTACCCTCCATGCTGCCCTCCAATGCCAAATTTGTGATCCCTTGATGCCTCAAAACATGTCCTACCAACCGGTCCCTTCTTTTTGTCAAGTTGTGCCACAAGCTCCTCTTCTCCCCAATTCTATTCAATACCTCCTCATTAGTTATGTGATCTACCCATCTAATCTTCAGCATTCTTCTGTAGCAACTTGTAAACTTATTAACCCAAATTCATCAACATCTTTGCAGCAGCTAACATCACTTGATACATACTGATCTCCAGATTTATCAAAAAGATTTGTTAGAACATCATCACTTAATCAAATTCCTGGCTCACTTTCTTTTGTTCATCTTTTACAACCCCCAAAATATTTTCCCAAAATTCTCTGTTACAGTCATTTCTATTTACATTGTAATCACTACTACTTGTTTGATGACAACTAACTTGTGAATAGTAACTCCTCTCCCAATTCTATTTTGACTAGCCTGCATCTCACCTCAGACTGACAGGCTCCCAGTGAGGTGGTTACCCATTCCTCTGGTTGTTATTTCCATTGTCTCCTCTCCTATCTGCATTTCTCCTTTCTTCATTCCCCCATTGCCTATTTCTCAGCTCATGACATCTGTCATCACCCCTTCTGTCTTGTCTATCATAATTATTGCCATAATGATTATCTCTGAAATTATTGACAACTCTTCTCCTATTTCTATCACCTTGTTGATTATGAGAGTATGCCCCACTCTGGTAAATGGTTCTCCCTCTGATTACTATTAGTGTCATACCTGACATTTTTCTTCCATGCTCTATCCAACTTATGTAAATACTTCAAAAAAAAATTCCTCTATTGAGTTGTCTGGCCCACAGACCAACCTCTATAGAACTCTGTTTGGTAGTCTACATTTTAAAATGTCAACCTGAATAAGCTCATATAGTGGTTTATCCAAATGTGTTAATATTCTCAACTCTCTCACACAGAACTCCCTAATTGTCGTATTACCTTCTCTGTAACTGGAGCCATTTAAAAACTTGATCTTAATCCTAACTTTCTTGTTCTCTGACTAAAATTCGCTAAGAAATAACTTTTCAGAATCATCAAATGACATGTCTGGGTTAACATGTTGGTTAGCCTAGGATGAAGCTTCTCCATTTAAAAGCTTCTTAACTAACACGACTTTGAAATGATCTGGCATACTGAGTGTGAATCTATCTTTGCATTGGCCAAAAAGTCCACTGGATGGATCTAATGATATCCCAGGAAATATTTTAAAATCACATTATTGAACATATTACCAAACAAAAAATTACTCCTGAACTTATTAGTGGTTGGTTGGTTGGTTTGGGGAAGGAGACCAGACAGCGTGGTCATCGGTCTCATCGGATTAGGGAAGGATTGGGAAGGAAGTCGGCCGTGCCCTTACAGAGGAACCATCCCGGCATTTGCCTGGAGTGATTTAGGGAAATCACGGAAAACCTAAATCAGGATGGCCGGACGCGGGATTGAACCGTCGTCCTCCCGAATGCGAGTCCAGTGTCTAACCACTGCGCCACCCCGCTCGGTGAACTTATTAGTGTAAATATTGCTTTCTAATTGATTGAATTCAGAGTTAACTACATTTATATTCGTGTTACAATCTTCAATATTTCCATTTACAATGGCTAACTCTTTTTTTATTTCTGTTTTATTTAATTCTAATTTTTTGTCTAAATTCTGTGACTCTAAAATCAATGCATATGCTTGAAATCCTGACCATTCCTCTCTGACTCTTTAATTATCATTTCTTCTGTTTCTCTTAATCTGTGCTTAACGACAGTAACCTTCTTGTCCACTACTTTCAATTCCATATCAGTAAATTGTTTAAACACACCTAGTTCAGCTTCTACACTGTCATCTCCCTTGGCAGTACAATTAAACAATGCAAAGTCCAGGATGGAATGTAACAATATTGAAAAGGAAAGTTGCTACTCACCATATAGCGAAGATGCTGAGTTGTGTTAGGCACAACAAAAAGATTCACACAATTATGAAAAATTAGAAAGAGGGAGAAGGGGAAACTGTCAGGGGGGAAAAGGAGAGAAGCTTGAAGGTGAAGAAGAAAGGTAGAGGACAGAGAAGGGAGAGGGGTTGAAAAGGGGAGAGGAGGAGGAGAGGGAGAATGCCTGCTTGGAGGGGGGGGGGATAATCGTCGAATAAGACAGTGCATGATCGGGACGGAGAAAGAATGATATAGGCAGAAGAGAGACAGTAAAAAGGCAAAGTGAGGCAGTGGGAATCAGTTAGTGGAGGTTTAGGGCAGGGGATTGTGAGAGTGCAGGATGTTTTGGGAGTACAAGTCCCATCTGCATGCTCAGAGAAACTTGCACTGGAAGGGAGTATCCAAGTGCCCCATAAAGTGAAGCCACTGTTGAAGTCTTTTGTGTTTTGCTGTGCAGTATTCTTGGCTACTGGATGGTCAAGCTTATGGTTTGCTTCAGTTTCACAGTGGTCATTCATGTGAGTAGACAGCTGGTTACTTGTCATGCCCACATAGAATGCTGTACAATAATTACAGCATAGGTGATATATAATGTGGCTTTTTCACACATGGCCCAGAAATTTATTGGGTAGCAAATGCATGTGACTGGACTGCAGTAGTATGTGGTGGGTGGGTGTATGTCACAGATCTTGCACCTGGGCCAACCACAAGGCAATATCTTGTGGGGTTTAGGATTGGGAGTAGGATTGGATTAGGAATGAGCAAGGAATTCTGTTGATTGGGTTGGTGACAGAACACTACTTTGGCAGATGTGGGTAGGGTTTTGGATAGGATATCACTCATCTCAGGATGCATCATGAGGTAGTTGAAGTCCTGCTGGAGGATGCGGTTAAGCTTTTCAAAGCCAGGGTGATATTCAGAGATCAGAGCGATGCTGGTATGTGACTGGTTCGATTCTTCTCCCAATCTTGCACCAAATTGGTTGTTTCTTCATTAGGGCTTTAATTAACTAACATCATGCCCTGAAATGAGGGGCATCATCCCCCAGGATCCTTCCAACCCCTCCTAAAGTGGTGTTCTACCACCCACCCAACTTCCAAAACATCCTAGTCTATTCCTATGCCACTCCCAGTCCCTACCCTTGGAAGAACCAGATGCCAGACCTGCACACACTCTAACCCCCCCCCCCCCCTCCCCCCAGTCACTTATTTCAGTCCTGTCACAGGCTTATCCTACCCCTTCAGAGGTTTGGCTACCTGTGCCGAAAGCAGTCATGTTATGTGCCACCTCTGCTGCAATCATTGCACAGGTTTTTATATTGGTATGACTACCAATCAGCTGTTCACCAGAATGAATTGCCACTGTCAAACTGTGGCCAAGAGCAAAGTGGATCATCCTGTGGCACAACATACAGCTGAACATAACATGCATGATTTAAATGGGTGCTTCACAACTGGGCCATCTAGATCTTCCACTGCACCACCAACTTTTCTGAACTGTACAAAAGGGATTTATTATTGCAACGTATTCTCTGCTTGTGGAATTATCCTGGCATGTACCTACAGTAATTTACTATCTCCACACACTCTGCACAATCCACCAGGTAGTGCTCTTTTCTCCACCCACTCATATAATGCTGTCCCTTCCCCTTCCTCGTCCCCTTCCCTTCCCTTCCCCGTCTTACTCCAGATTGCTACTTTCGTTTAATGCGACATTTGCATTCTGGTAGGAGCAGAATTCATGTGTGCATGAGGCATGCTTTCTTGTGTGAATGTGTGTGCATGTTTTCTTTTCTGAAGAAGGCTCTGTACAAAAGTTCAGTCTTCTCATTGTACCTGTCCGCAACTGAATGTGCCATCTTTTAGTAATCAATCTTTCCTTTTCATAATATTGTTGACATTCCATTGCTTAATTAGTGAAGTATGTCAGTTTATGCATAAAATCCAGCTCAACAAATTACAATGGCAAATGCTGGGGTAAGATCTACAGTAGAAAATGTAACTGGTTACGAACTGTAAGGTTAATTGTCTCAAGGGTTAATTAGTTTCACTGTTGTAGAATTTTAGAACCTTTTTGGAGCTCAAACATAATGAGGTATCTTGAACAGAATGATCTGCCCCATGTCAACCAGCATAGATTCTGAAAACACTGATCATGTGAAAACCAAATCGCACTTTTCTCATGTTATGTACTGAAAGCTTTAGATCAAGGCAGACTGGTAGCTGCAGTATTTCTTGGTTTTTGAAAAGCATTTTACTCAATACCACATCTACACTTATTGTCAAAAGTATGATCACTTGCAGTATTGAGTGAAATTTGTGACTGGTTAAGTATTTTTTGTCAGAGAGGACACAGCATGTTATCTTGGATGGACAGTCACCATCAGCTGTAGAAGTAATTTCTGGTGGGCTCCAGGGAAGTTTGTTGGGACCCTTGCTGTTCATGTTGTACGTTAATAACCTTGCGGACAATATTATAACAGCAGGTTCAGACTTTTTGAAGGGGATACAATTATCTGTAGTGAAGTAATGTCTGAAAGAAGCTGTGTAAATATCCCGTCAGATCTTGATAAGATTTCAAAGTGATGCAAAGATTGGCAACTTGCTTTAAATGTTCAGAAATGTAAAACAATGCATTACACAAAATGAAAAACATGTATTATCTTATGACTATAGTATCAGTGAGTCACAGTCAGAATTGAGCAAATCCTACAAATACCTAGGTGTAACACTTTGTATGGTATGAAATGGAATGATCACATAGGCAGGCATGGGTAAAGCAGGTGGTAGACCTGGAGTTATTAGTACTATGGAAATGCAATCAGTCTGCAAATGAGATTGCTTACAATCACTCATGTGACACATTCTGAAATATTATTTAGATGTGTGGGACTCATAGCAAATAGGACTAACAGGGGATATCGAATGTATACAGAGAAGAATGGTATGAATGGTCACAGATTTGTTTGACCCATGGGAGAGTCTCACAGAGATGCTGAAGAAACTGAACTGATAGACTATGGAAGAGAGACATAAACTATCATGAGAAAGTCTACTTAGAAAGTTTCGAGAACCAGCTTTAATTAATGGGTCTACAAATATATTAAGTCGTGCATATGTTTGTAGAGCTTTTCCATAAATGGTTTTGAGGCGAAGACCTCGTCAAGCCATGCTCAAAGTGCATTTTCATCCATAGAGAAAGTTCCTTGAAGGTTGTTCAGTAGAGAGTGGTAAAGGTGAGGGTGCAAGATCAGATAAATAAGATGGGGACAGAATGACTTCCCAACCCAGCTTGCGTATAGTGTTTTTTGTCAATCAAGCAGAATGCAGGCAAGCAATATTGTGGAATAGCATTACTTCATGCAGTCTTCCTGGCCATTGTTCTTGGATTGTGTCTGGAAGACATCTCAGTTGTTGACAATAAATGTCAGCAGTGATGGTTACACCTTCAGGTAGCCATTCGTAGTGCAGCACACCATCACTCTTCCACCAGGTGCATAACATTATCTTTCATGGATGTATGCAGGTCTTTGTACAGGGACTTGCTGCTTTTTTTGGACTCAGCCACTCCTTTCCTTTTTTTATGTTAGCATAAAGACACAATTTCTTGTCAATAGTAATGATACAAGATAGGAATGGTTGTGTTATTGTTGACGATCAAGCAGAGATGCATATAACACCCACATGCTGATTTTTGTGGTTTTGACTTAGAGCATGCAGTACCCATACACCCGATTTTTGAACTTTCCCCACTGTATGCAACTGTCACACAATGATGGAATAATCATAGTTCTTCATATCTGCCAGTTCTCAAGTACAGTGACATGGATCATTGTGGATTAATGCATTTAAATTATCTTCATCAAATCCCAAATTTCATCCTGAATACAGACGGTCAATAATGTCAAAACAATCCTCCTTAAAATGAGAAAACCATTTCTTGCTATGCTCTGCCCAATGGCATTATCTCCATACATGGCAGAAATGTTTGTGGCTTCCTTTGCTGCTGCCACTCCTGTATTGAACTCAAACAGCAGAATATGTTGGAAATGTTCTGATTTCTCCACTTGACACTCAATTTTCTAGTGTCCACAGCTCCACTCACTATCTCCAAATGATGAAATGACTATGTAAAAATGAATAGCAATAGTGAACTACAAATAAATAATGACAATTGATAAATAAACTCAATAGTAACTGGAATACCAACATGCAAAACAAAACTGCTACAAACTTATGCACCAACCTAATGCTACAACCCTTCTCTTAACACCACAGCGGGGTCATGAAGACAAGATTAGATTAATTACAGCACCCCCACAGGCATTTAAACAATCTTCTTTCCATGCTCAATATGTGAATGGAATGGGGAAAAATGTCTTATAACTGTTATTATAGGTACCCTCTGCTTTGCACCGTGCAGTGGTTTCCATAGGGGTAGAGGCAGGTATTATAATGAAAAGGGTAGTTGCTACTCACCATATAACAGAGATACTGAGTCACAGAAAAATACAACAAAAAGACCATCAAGGCAGTCTTTTTGTTGTGCCTATCTGTGATTCAGCATCTCCACTACATGGTGAATAGCAGCTATCCTTTCCATAATATTGTCATTATTCCATCCTAGATTTTCCATTTTTTGATGTAGATGTAGGTGATATCAGACAAGACAATTTAAAAACAAGCAAAAAATGGCAGGTTTTTGTGCTATGGGACTGGTTAGAGCTGTACAGATACACACACATGCATGGAAATATTCATACTACTTGCAAGGACAAGAAGTATGTATATACATTTGCATCCACATATATAGTTAAATATATCTAACACCTAAATATCTCTAACATCGATCAGTTGTAGGGCGGGGGGGGGGGGGGGGGGGGGGGGGGGGGGGGGGGGTAAGGAATGAAAGAGGAAGCCACCTGGTAGAATTTTGCACAGAGCATAACTTAATCATAGCTGACACTTGATTTAAGAATCATGAAAGAAGGTTGTACACATGGAAGAGGCCTGGAAGGATTATATAATGGTAAGACAGAGATTTAGGAACCAGGTTTTAAATTGTAAGACATTTCCAGAGGCAGTTGTGGACTCTGGCCACAATTTATTGGTTATGAACTGTAGATTAAAACTGAAGAAACTGCAAAAAGGTAGGACTTTAAAGAGATGGGACCTGGATAAACTGAAAGAAGCAGAGGTTGTAGAGAGTTACAGAGAGAGTATTAGGGAATGATAGACAAATACAGGGGAAAGAAATACAGTAGAAGAAGAATGGGTAGCTTTGAGAAATAAAATAGTGAAGGCCTCAGATGATCAAGTGGGTAAAAAGATGAGGGCTAGTAGAAATTCTTGGGTAACAGAAGAGATATTGAATTTTATAGATGACAGGAGAAAATATAAAAATACAGTAAATGAAGCAGGCGAAAAGGACTACAAATGTCTTAAAAATGAGATTGACAGAAAGAGCAAAATGGCTAAGCAAGGATGGTTAGAGGACAAATGTAAGGAGGTAGAGGCATATATCACTAGGGGTAAGATCAATACTGCCTACAGGAAAATTAAAAAGACATTTGGAGAAAAGAGAACCATCTGTATGAATATCAAGAGCTCAGATGGAAAACCAGAAAAATGGAAGGAGTATATAGAGGATCTATACAAGGGTAATGTACTTGAGGGCAATATTATGGAAATGGAAGAGGACGTAGATGAAGATGAAATCAGAGATATGTTACTGCAAGAAGAATTTGACAGAGCAGTGAAAGACCTAAGTCAAAAAAAGCCCCGGGAATAGACAACATTCCATCAGAGTTATTGATAGCCTTGGGGGAACCAGCTATGACAAAACTCTATCATCTTGTGAGCAAGATGTATGAGACAGGTGAAATACCTTCAGACTTCAAGAAGAGTATAATAATTCCAATCCCAAAGAAAGTAGGTGTGAACTGGTGTGAAAATTACCAAACTATTAGTTTAAAAATACTAACACGAATTCTTTACAGATGAATGGAAAAACTGGTAGAAGCCAAACTCAGGGAAGATCAGTTTGGATTCTGTTGAAATGTTGGAATACACGAGGCAATATTGCCCCTACGACTTACCTTAGAAGATAGATTAAGGAAAGGCAAACCTACATTTCTAGCATTTGTAGAATTGTAGAAAGTTTTGACAATGTTGTCTGGAATACTCTCTTTCAAATTCTGAAGGTGGCAGGGGCAGAATACAGGAAGCGAAAGGCTATTTAAAATTGATACAGAAACCAGATAGCAGATATAAGAGTAGAGTGGCATGAAAGGGAAGCTGTAGTTGAGAAGGGAGTGATACAGGGTTGTAGCCATCTCTGATGTTATTCAATCAGTATACTGAGCAAGCAGTAAAGGAAACAAAAGAAAAATTCAGAGTAGGTATAAAAATCCATGGAGAAGAAATAAAAAGTTTGAGGTTCGCCGATGACATTGTAATTCTGTCAGAGGCAGCAAAGGACTTGGAAGAGCAGTTGAATGGAATGGACAGTATCTTAAAAGGAGGATATAAGACGAACATCAACAAAAGCAAAACGAGGATAATGGAATGTAGTCGAATTAAGTCGGGTGATGCTGAGGGAATTAGATTAGGAAATGACACACTTAAAGTAGTACAGGAGTTTTGCTATTTGGGGAGCAAAATAATTGATGATGGTCAAAGTAGAGAGGATTTTAAATGTAGACTGGCTATGGCAAGAAAAATGTTTCTGAAGAAGAGAAATTTGTTAACATCGAGTATAGATTTAAGTGTCAGGAAGTCTTTTCTGAAAGTATTTGTATGGAGTGTAGCCATGTATAGAAGGGAAACATGAATGACAAATAGTTTAGACAAGCAGAGAATAGAAGCTTTCAAAATGTGGTGCTACAGAAGAATACTGAAGATTAGATGGGTTAATCACTTAAGTAATGAGGAGGTACTGAATAGAATTGGGGAGAAGAGGATATTGGGCACAACCTGACTAAAAGAAGGGACCGGTTGGTAGGACACGTTCTGAGGCATCAAGGGATCACCAATTTAGTATTGGAGCTTTAAATATGGCTGCGTTGTCAGCGACCATTACAGGTCAAATTAAAACAATTGCAGCTGCAACCGAGGTCTGCAATTGTTTTAATTTTAGTATTGTAGGGTAAAAATAGTAGAGGTAGACCAAGAGATGAGTATACTAAGCAGATTCAGAAGGATGTATGTTGCAGTAGTTACTCAGAGGTGGAGAAGCTTGCACAGGATAGAGTAGCATGGAGTGCTCCATCAAACCAGTCTCTGGATGAAGACCACAACAACAGCACTTCATTCTACATCTGTTCAATGAATGGACCGAGTGTAACATTAATATTTTTACAGTAATTGAAGAGCAGTGCCATTCCACATATTAATGAGCCATTTCTGTGCATTGTTAGTCACTTGTTGTTACCACACACTCTAAGTTGGAATTGATTAAAAACACTTTCTCTGAATGTTGTAATTTTTGCTAAAAGTAGTGTAGTTTCAACTTGAGTATCCTAATACGTATGTTGCAGATACAGAATGTATCATTCTGCAGTATCACAGATATACGTGATGAGTCACACTGGCCGAAAGATGGTAATGCAGTTCTAGTTTTCACTAATGGAATAGTATTTGAAGGCCATATTAAACAGTTGCTAATGGATGGTGAAGGCCAGATGATGTGGCCTGATGGATCTTATTATCAGGTAAAATGACATTATATGTGAATGTTTGTCCTACATAGGTAAATTATTCATTATGAAGTTTTATATGTGAGGGTGATTTTTGCATTTAAAGCATCTTTATCAGCCATTTAATACTGCCCTTGTAGGATTATAAGTACAAGAAATACGGTGCAGGTTTTGTCACGACACTAGTCCAGTGTCATCTCCTAACTCTTCTGCTGCTCCTGTTGTAGAATTGTGTCATTTACAAACACAATGTTGTAATTTTCAAATGTGCCGAATAACTCACTCACTCAAATGAATGTAAACAAATACATTGATGACCAGAGTATGCAGTACCATTATTGCATCATGTTTGAATTTGCGATGCATTTTAAGGGGAATATGAAAGGCCTATCCAGCTAACGTTAAATTTTATGTAATTGGATAGATAAAATATCTGCTCACCAATGCTGGCAGAAAATGCACATAAAAGAAAAGGACTGGAGAGATCTAGGAAATGGGGTCTTTCACCGCTCTTCCTTCTCCTTCAACCCTTCTGCCAGAACAAGGAGCCACCGGCTCTGAAAGCTGGCAAAATTATAATCTTCTTTTATGTGCACATTCTGCCAATTCTTGGTGAGTAGATTTTTTATCTATCCAATTATATTATATTGTAAAAAATCAATGTTGTATTTGGCTAATTTCATGGCCCAAGTTCTCAAGAACTACTTAATGAAACTGTTACAGGTTAGTTATATATGCTTCATGTATTTACTTCTCCAGTTTGATTGAAGTATAGGTGCCCATAATTAAAGTTCCAGTTTCAAAATGCTGTAGAAAGGGAACCACTACTCAGAATGATCTCAAATCTGAACTGGTGGTAAGTCTCTTTTATGAGAATAGTGACTGCATGCCAATAGCCCTGCAGAAGTTCTGGACACTCAAGCGTATGAAAAAAGCCATTCTTCCAATGTCTGCTAAAGAGCTGGAGAAAATAATTACAAAATTTGAAAAGGAAGATTCTTTTGAAGTCCATTGTGGTAGAGGGAGGGAAGCAGTTGATCCAATGTCTTTTGAAGATGTGGCCACAGTATTGCAGGATGTGACAAATACTGGTGTGCAAACATTCAGTGCATGTGAAGCTGCCCGAACATTGGACATGTATGTGAACACAGTGCATAAAATCCTATGAAACAACCTGCATTCCTGTCTATACAAATCATCCATGTCCAGGAATTGCTTCCTGCTGACCTGCCAGCAAGAAAAACCTTCACTCTAGCATTTTTTGCTCATTTTTAAGAGGGCAATGGAACATTCTGTGGACAGACAAAGCTCCTTGGACATGTCAATACACAGAATTGTATAATATGGGCAACAGAAAATCTGGACGCACATCAGGCTCTTCCATTGTGTTCTGCAAAGGTGACTGTGGCGCTGGTTGATGGCATCATTTATCGTTGCACCATATTTTTTGAAGAAGATGAGTCTGGTGGAACCTGTTACCCATAACATCACTTGAAAATACACTTCTGGCCATTAAAATTGCTACACCAAGAAGAAATGCAGATGATAAACAGGTATTCATTGGACAAATATATTATACTAGAGCTGACATGTGATTACATTTTCATGCAATTTGGGTGCATAGATCCTGAGAAATCAGTACCCAGAACAACCACCTCTGGCCATAATAATGGCCATGATACACTTGGGCATTCAGTCAAACACAGCTTGGATGGCATGTACAGGTACAGCTGCCCATGCAGCTTCAACATGATACCACAGTTCATCAAGAGTAGTGACTGGTGTATTGTGACGAGCCAGTTGCTTGGCCACCATTGACCAGACGTTTTCAATTGGTGAGAGATCTGGAGAATGTGCTGCCCAGGGCAGCAGTTGAACATTTTCTGTATCCAGAAAGGCCCGTACAGGACCTGCAACATGCGGTCATGCATTATCCTGCTGAAATGTAGGATTTCGCAGGGATCGAATGAAGGGTATAGCCACGGGCCTTAACACATTTGAAATGTAAAGTCCACTGTTCAAAGTGCTGTCAATGCGAACAAGAGGTGACCGAGATGTGCAACCAATGGCACCCCATACCATCACGCTGGGTGATACACCAGTATGGCAATTACGAATACACGCTTCCAATGTGCGTTCACCGCGATGTCGCCAAACACGGATGCGACCATCATGATGCTGTAAACAGAACCTGGATTCATGCAAAAAAATGTTGTTTTGCCATTCATGCTCCCAGGTTCATCGTTGAGTACACCATCGCAGGCGCTCCTGTCTGTGATGCAGCATCAAGGGTAACCGCAGCCATGGTCTCCGAGCTGATAGTCCATGCTGCTGCAAACGTCGTCAAACTGTTCGTGCAGATAGTTGTCTTGCAAACATCCCCATCTGGCTGCTCTATCCATTACAGCCATGCAGATAAGATGCGTGTCATCTTGACTGCTAGTGATACGAGGCCGTTGGGATCCAGCACGGCGTCCTGTGTTACCCTCCTGAACCCACCGATTCCGTATACTGCTAACAATCATTGGATCTCGACCAACGCGAGCAGCAGTGTTGCGATACGATAAACCAGAATCACGATAGGCTACAATCTGACCTTTATCAAAGTCAGAAACGTGATGGTATGCATTTCTCCTCCTTACACGAGGCATCACAACAATGTTTCAGCAGGCAACGTGGGTCAACTGCTGTTTGTGTATGAGAAATCGGTTGGAAACTTTCCTCATGTCAGCACGTTGTAGGTGTCGCCACCAGCGCCAACCTTGTGTGAATGTTCTGAAAAGCTAATCATTTGCATATCACAGCATCTTCTTCCTGTTGGTTAAATTTCATGTCTGTAGCATGTCATCTTCGTGGTGTAGCAATTTTAATGGCCAGTAGTGTACTATGAGAGCCTGTTGCACATCGTCATTCCAACACTTCAACACCATGGATGTGTGGGTAGGATCATTTTTACACATTATGACACTCCTCTGCACATTGCACAGTTAGTGAAGAGGCTGTTGCAGAAGAATTTTGGAAATGCTAGAACTATCAGCCTTCATTTGCATATGGCTTGGCTATCCAGCTCACCTGATCTCATTCTGTGATACTTCTGGCAGTTGGGTTATGTGAAAGATGTTGTGTTCAGTGCCCCAATTATGAATGTGGCTGAAACAAAGGCACACATTGTGCGGCACATTCTGAATGTGACCCCCAAGACACTCCAATCTGTTGTGGCATATGCTGTTTCTTGATTTCAGCTTATGGCAGAAAAAGGTGGACAGCGTATTGAACATGTCTTGCACCAGTCTCACAACAGTTATAAACCGATGTAATTTTGATTTTTATGCATTTTTTGGCTCCAGAACAATTAAAAACTAATGTCCTTTTGCTTTTTATGGGTTTTTTGGCCCCATGGAAATTAAAAAATTATGTCATTTTGCTTTTTACACACTTTTTTGCATTAGGGCAATTAAAAACTGGTTGTCCTGTCTGATATGGTACAACCTTGCTGTGGTGGATGGGCTTATCTAATTAACTGTGCCATAACTGTTGACTGTAGTCATACACGTTCAAAAATACAGATAGTATAATGTTATTTAATTGGATGCATAAAAAATCTACTCAGCAATCAGTGGCAGAACACACACATAAAAGACTGTTGTAATTGGCAAGCTTTTGAAGCCAGTGGCTACTTCTTTATGCAGAAGGGTTGAAGGGAAAGGAAGAAGGGTAAAGGAAAAAGACTAGAGAGGTCTAGAAAGTCACAGAGAACTGTGGGTCAGGGGGGCTTACTGTAAGGGACGAGAAGGAAAGACTGATTACTGGGGACTGCATTGGACGAGATTTGAAAACCTGAGAGCTTAAAGGTGGAAGACGGGGCAATATGCAAGATAGAGATTACTACTACTGAAACATCGAGCAGGAGTTAATAACAGTGAAAAGCTAAACGCATTGTACATAACAGAGGTGGGAGGGGGGCAGTGAAAAATAGATGGAAAAGACAATGAAAGACGTAGAAAACTCAAATGGAGTGAAGCAAAGAGTAGTTACACTGAAGAAATGCTGAGACAGAAGAAATTAACGTAAATTAAGGCCAGGTGGGTGGTGAGAACCAAGGACATGTTGCAGTGCTAGTTCCCAACTGTGGAGTTCTGAGAATCTGGTGTCTGGTGGAAGAAGACAGATGGGAACCTTTTGCACACCAACATCATTCCAACCCTTTAACAGTATAGATCTACCCCTTTTCTTAGACCTCTCCAGTCCTTTTCCTTCACCCTTCTTCCTTCCCCTTCAACCCTTTGTAACGTGCCAGGCTGCTCCCATTCATATTTGGCACCTGCTGTCACTGACCCTGGTCAGCTATGTCTGGCTTGCGTGGATTGGCTGCTGCTTCCATCATGGCTGCCGCTGCTGCAAACTCGTCACGTTGGTTGGCTGCTACTGTTGCTGCTGTCATGGCTATCTCTAAACTGCGTCAAATGTAGTTATACATGCACGGTTCTCACTTCTGCTGTTGTTGCCACTGATTTCACTCTCACTCTAAGTCAGTCTTCCAAATATAATCTTAAGGTTCATAAGTTCGATGTCCTCAGCCAAAGGGGCACCACATGTAATGTGCCAGGCTGAATCCTTGTATTAGTGCCTCTTAAAGTTCACGTCACAACCGGATGTAGTGAAACATTTCCTCACCCAGTAGATAGTGCGCAGTGTTCCTGACCTACCTTGCTTTGCTTATTCAATATTGTCTTGCTGGTAGCTGCAGCCGTCTCACCTAAATCACACTGCAATTAAGAAGCCAGGATTCTAGATTATGATTTCCAAAATCAAAAGTCAAGACCGTATTCATTGTTGAACACTTACGACAACCACAGTGCATTTTATTTGTTATCACTCACACACACAATATTCATGTGACCAGGTCTCTTACACTTAATAATCTTCACATTAGGTAGGTCAAAAACTTATAACCATGGCAGTCCTCTTGAACAATATTTTTTACTTATTCAAATTTACTTAATTCTTAATTAATGCACTTACAAAGTTGAGACTGGAGTCATTTTACGTAGAAAAATATAGGTAGCAAAATATCAAAACAGATCTCGGAATTATTCAGTAGTTTGGTCACAATTGGCACTGAAAGTCATACAGGCTACAGATTTCAAGTCTTAACATCTATTCAACTAATAGACTTTAGGTTAATTCAAACACTTTTCTGGAATCAGTAAAATTCAGGCTTTCTTTTGGATGAAGTTTATAGCTGAATTCAATCTATTAGCTCACTCAAATTTTACTTAATATGTATTGCACAATATATGTCATTGTTCATAACTTTTAATAGGACGCATTTCCAACAAAACTAATTAGCTCATTACTTTCAGAATAGACATTAGAATGTACTGAAATAATAGATTTTACTAGGGGAATTTTATTTAAACTATTTCTGAATTCTGTGCTATGAGGCTGAAGACCACAGAATCTGTAGTCGGAATCTGAGTAGTGGAAAAAGAAAAATTCATTGCTTAACTAAGTTACTGAAAGAGTGTAAAACCAAAACAGGATAGCAGTGGGCAAACCTGCTTCGTTACACCTTCTGCCTGAAAAAGAAGCCACTGGCTCTGAAAGCTTACCAATTACAACAGTCTTTTAAGTGTGTGTTCTGCCGCTGCATGCTGAGTATATTTTTTATCTATCCAGTTAAATAATAATTGATTGTTTTCATTGTTAGATAGTATAATTTGCAACTCAAACCATAGCTGTTGTATTGTGATTCATCTGTCATTTGTAGTGGGCCCCATTCACATTAAGACATTTACACCACCATACATTAGTAAAGTTTTTGTTAACTTTTTTTTTTGCTCCTTGACCTCCCCCCCCCCCCCCCCTCCTGCATCAATAATATACTGTTCAAATTTGACATCATTCTGAGCAGTGGTTTTCTTTCTACAGCGTTTGGAAAGTGGAACTTCAATAGTGTCATCAAGGATATGTTGTGGGGCGGCGAGTGAGTTGTAAAAATAAATTTGCTGTATAAATGCTTGCAATTCAAAATGTTTGAATCAGTTTCAGGCTTTTAGAATGTTGTTAATGCTGTCTTTCGCCGTTCTCAACACTGGCTCTCTATTTACCTTTTAGCACCCAGAAAGTGATTTAATAAAACATGGAGCCTGTAATGAGAGTTCCTAGTGCCCACTTCATCTGAGAATACCATTATAGCTGCAGCTTATAGCTCTGAGGAATTAGGAGATTGTTCGGGATTTCTAATCAAAAACGATTTTCCAAAATAGATGAGTATATTCTGAAACTCACTGATAACAAACACAAGTATCCCTACAACCTAACTAACAGAGCAGTTCAGAGTCTAATGCGCTGATGCAACTATAAATGTCCGAATTAAATGTCAAAAAGAATGCTCGCCAAAATTTGATGAGAATATTTCATCAAACGCCACGCTAATTAATTGGTAGAATGTCTGTCCCGCGACGGCACGTGAAAATACGACAATACGCAAACTGAAGCTAGATAATGCAAATCATCTCAGAATTAATCCTTTACTTGAAATGCTTTCACGGTTTCGCGTATCTCTAGTAACTTAATACGGCACCCGAGGCTGTTTGTAGCAGTGCTTCCGAGCGAAGCGACTCCCGACACAGCTGACGTGCTATTCAGCGTCTGGAGAGAACTGGGGCCTTCCTTCCTCACGCAGCGCTCTTATATATATAGCCGCGGTGCGGACGGCTAAGAGAACGCCTGTTCAAATCAGCTCTCCCGACTAGCCGCTGGGCTAGTAACGCACCACTTCAAGTTACATAATAATTTATAGCTTCTTTTGCTGATGGTCAATGAAGCTCTTAATTTAAACGTGCATTTAGCACGCAGGTAAGTATTGATAATAAAATTTTGACGTGGCTAAGTTAACTATTTTGGGCGAGAGAATTAATTAAATTACGCTGCACGCAGCAGATGAGCTCTGAACTGGCCCTTTTGAGATCCGCTATCGCTATAATTTTATAGGTATTCAAAAGAAACTTTTCACATCTTCATAGTCATAGTGGACCTCCAACCTATTTAAATCTAAACATCCTAGCCTTATTTATTAGCCTACTTAATCTATCTTGCTTCCTTCAGTTTTGAGACGAAAACCAGAAAATCATGAATTTCCACTAAAGTCTTAATCTGTGAAATCCAAAGTACTGTTTTTATTAAATCATTATGAAAGATGAATCTAAATATAAATTTTGAAGTCTCTAGCTCTTTTCTGTTGCGCCCATGATTTTTTCAGAAAAACATCCAAATTTCGAAAATGGCTGAAGTTATCGAACTGATATTTAACACACATTAATTTAGTATTATTCCTGACATGCTAGAAAAGTTTTAGGTCATTTGCTTGATTTTTAAGGTATTGCGCAACATTTATGACGTCAGAGCTAGTTACAGCAGACTGGCTGGCACACAATGGAAACTGGTGTGAATTTACTACAGCGTGAGTAGGCTGCTTCCCTACATCACCCTCTACTTAAATTTTTTGTTTATGAATGTTAATGAATGAAAAAAAATTTAATTACAAAAAGGGAAGCAAGAGTACAGTTTAACTCCCTATAAAAAAAATCAAAATTGAAATATAAACATGTAGAAACATTAAAGAAAACTGATTACCTACATTAATTATTTAAATTGTGGGCATGTTCACTGCCTTTTAAACAATGTCATTATTCAAAATTTTAAGCTAAGTCAATGAAATATTTTGGCATACATATTGCCTTAGACAAACAAACACATACGAATTGAAAAATTATGAAAATCTTAGATCCATTAAATACATTAAATACATTTTTACATACACAAATTCAAAGAAAATAACATGATACATAAACAGATGATTATCTCTTAGCAGTCTTTTATAAACCTGAAAGAAAAGTTCACAAATAATTTTTACACACGTGGTTGTAGCCGCTTTGGCTGGCGTCCTACACTTCCATTCACAAGGGTAGAGGAGGGGAAGTTGCTATGGTGTGCGTCCTTCACGTTCTCTCTAAATTACATGGGGGAAAGGGGAGGGGTCACTGTGAGTTGTGTCCAAGTCACTCCACGCTTTCACGCAGCTACCAGGCTGCCATTATCTGGTTTGTCCTGTAGAACAAACAAAAAGAGTGCCTCAGACTCTGTTCACTTAACATCTAAGGGTGGGTCACAATGAAATGGGGTTATATACATTTTATCCTTTAATATGTTACTGGAACAAAGTTAACAGAACTATTTCAATTTTACTCTCGTGGTTACTTAATTGTCATAAAATCGGTAAACAAATGGCTCAAAACGCCGTTAGTCACGTACTAGAGAAAATCTATGCTCAAGGCATACAATCATGAATCCTATTTAATTTCAATTTATTATTACTGGGCCGGAACACTGAACCAATGCTCGGTACATTCCTGACACATTTGTATATTAAGCACTTAACTGACTCATCTTTGATTACCTTATTCTTAGAGATAGTATGAGTATGATTAGTGGCTGTTTTCTCAGCTTCTTTGTACATGTTAGTAACTTTTGGTAATAGTACAGTTCTGAGTGTTCAAAACACACTACGTTTAGTTGACTACAAAATCCACTTATTGGTCCTCTGCTGTTGTGTTAGTTCCACATTTGCAATTAGGGTCTTACTTACTTTGAAGTGTATTTATGCTGAGCTAAAATTAATGTTTCACGTTTGTTATTATGTTACTTATTTATTTTGCTAGTGTATGTACTTATTTAACACTCACTCTATTAATATTTAAAGCATAGGATAGCACATTTATTTCATATTCATAGTGTATTGTAGCTGATCAGTTTGCTCACGTGGCAATCCATTTCCACTCGATCGGACGCTGAAACCTCAGGTAGTCTCTCTCAGACCTACCACTAAAGTGCATCAAGTAATTATGGACGAGCGTAATGCTAAATTCCTTAAACCTATAGGACACCATGAGCTGCTCTGTCTCATCTAACATAAGGGTACCTATGGTCGCATTCACGCCTCCAACTCATAACCTCAATACGTGTAGGTGTATCCTGTCACACACTACACTAAAATAATGGCCAGCTCGAACCTTATAAATACTTCAGGGACGTGTCCTTCACGTCTCAACCACAAACACTGCGCAATTCTATTACACTGCCTTTCCTTGCTACACCAGGTGAGTTTAATCTTACAACTTATCTACATATTTTTCCTAACACTAAGCAATCTCTTTTACTATTTATTAGTTAGCTCTAATGCATACACTAGTTTTCACTACCACTTCAGATCCTGCTTGTATATGAATTCATATATCTTTTTAAATTACTGTTGGTGGACCATTTCCAATAAAACAACACTTTGTACTTACTATATTACCAGGATACTATACATACTTGTTACTCAAATACATTGTATCTTAATTACATCATACTTCTCTATTGTTTGTCACTATTAGGTTTATCACATTAGGTATTTTTCTTCACTAATCGGTGGATAGAATGGTTACAGAACTCATGGCTTGATAGCCATGACAGAAAAATTTCATGTCTGGAAAGAAGAGGTCGAAATTTTTGTGGATAGGAAAGATGAAGAATGAGTGAGACCTGAAATGGAAAGAAGATCTCACACAGCTGGGACTGCACAGCTGCCACACTGTGTAGAGGTTACAGAACAACCTCCTCCCTACAGCATTCATTGGCTTAATGCTGGCTTGATAGTCATAATGGAAAATTTTAGTATTTGGAAAGAAAAGGTCGAAATTTTTGAGGACAGGAAAGAGGAAGAATGAGTGAGACCTGAAAGGGAAAGAAGATCTCACACAGCTGGGACTGCACAGCTGCCACACTGTGTAGAGGTTACAGAACAACCTCCTCCCTACAGCATTCATTCATAGCCTTTGACCACGCCACTTCGATCTGAAAATACCTTATGATGCCTCTTTAGAACCTGTCTCAGTTCTTCCTTCTGATTGGCAGAAATTTTATCGATTTCCTGCAATTTAGCTTCTATTTTGTCTAAAATAATTGCTTCTTCTTCTTTTTCTGTGTTCAGCTTACTGTTACTAAGATTAACACCTTCGTCCCAATACCTCCAATTTTTCAGAACTCGTATAGGCAGCTCCCAAGTTTCATCATCAGTTACTATATGTTTATCACTAAAAGGGACTGTAATTACTCCGGTTATTGGCAAGACCATTTTTAACTGGCTTCTTTCAAAGTCAACAACACTCTGATATTTTGACAAGAAATCTATGCCAATTAAAACCTCAATACTGAGATTGTTTACAATTAAACATGTATGATCAATTAAATTACCATTAATGTTAAAAGGTAGTAAAGCTTCTTGCTTTACCGTTTTTGAAACCTTGCCAGTAGCACCAATTATTCTTAGTCCTGATACCTTCATTACTGTAAGCTTGTCTTTACCAGGTAATGCATCAAAGAAGGACTGAGATATTGCACTCACCTCACTTCCACTGTCTAAGAGACAACGTACATTGATACCCAACATATTCACTATTATTATAGGGTGGCTTATTCTAGGTTGTACAGGTGGTTCCTCAAATTCATCTAGTAGTTCCTTTTGGATTTGTCTCCAACTAAAGTGATCGACATCTGTCTTCATTACATTTAGGTCACAGTGTGTAGGGGTTTCCTGAATTACATTTCCAGCTGCCTTTTCCAGTCGGTCTATTAATTTTAAATCGAAACACCGCACGACTTCATTACATTTAGTTTGCTGAACATAACCCAAATTACTGTAGTCGGAGCGATTCTGCGTCTCCAGACCGGGCATAACACTAGTTACAGCTAAACCACTTTCACCATTATCGTCGGTTTCCTTCTCAAGTGACAACTGGTCACAGCTACCGGGTTCATCGACCCTCAACAGCCTACCCTCTACCTTCTCACTTATCTCCTGTCCTAAATTTATTAGTACAGTATCAACATCCTGCACAGGCACTTTAGATAAGAGCATATCATCCTCATCATAAATATAAGCATGAATTTCTTCTGCTTCTTCACCTGTCAATTCAGTATTTTGTAGTTCCTCCCTATCGTTACATTTCTGCGCCTTCTCTTTCTCTTCCCACTTAGAAAGCGTTTCTAACACGGTATCTATCAAATACTGTGAGTGATCTAATATTTCTGTTGTATCCTTAGATGCTACCGACTCTTCATCCACATGTTCAGTTTGAGTATTCTGATCTGTCTTATCAATTCCCTTAACTACTGGCTTAGGAAAAGTAACCGCCTGGTGAGCGCCAGTGTCCTCATAGACGGGAACTAGTTTTCCTGCCTCGGCCTACTGCTGTTTCCTTTAGTTTCATTATAGTTGACTGGCACAGCATTACTTTCCGTACTGTTGTTTACCTGCATAATTCTGTTTGGAACAACATTACTGTCATTTGGATGCCACTGTCGGTTCTGATAATTATTTCCCCAATTCCTACCTCTCTTAGGATGGCGAATACCTACTGTTCTGATGTTTACATTGCCATTTTGCTCGTTCCTAAAATTACTACTATTATTGTTATTGGCATTTCTGTTATTACGTGCTTGCTCCTCATTGGCAGCAACACGTTCTACACATTCCAGATACTCAATGAAACGATCCAGATTGTCTCTAGGGGCAGATATAATTCTAGTTTGCCAATACCATGGCAGTTTGGCTTCAAGACCTAGTATAATCATTTCTGGCTTTAGCTTTTTCGCCAAATGTGACAAACATGAAATCCATGACCTAGCAAACTCTTTAATTGATTCCTTGCCTGCATTGAAGCGTTTTCCACTCCAAAATTCTCTCAACACTTCATTTTGCTTATTGCTAGACCAATACTCATTAATGAAAGCTGTTTTAAACTCCGCTAATGTTTTACACTTCAACATAACATCAGCTGACCAACGCATGGCGTCACCTGCTAAATGGCTTTTAATAAATGAGATTTTCTCTCGTTCAGACCAAGTTGGTGGAATCACATCTTCAAAATCGTTCCAGAAATCTAGCGGGTGGATATTTTTATCTGGATCAAACCGCAAGAACTGCCGACACCCGATAAAAGCGGCGTTTGCAGCTACAACTTGTTGTATACTACCATTACCAGCAGTTACTGAAGCTACTTTACTCTCAATGTTAGCAATGTTAGTACTGATATTTTCTACTTTCATTTCAACATTATCTACTCTTTGTACAATATGAGTAGTATCAGTTTTGATTGCATCTACGTCTGCTTGACATATGTTTACTTTAATATTAACATCTTTAAATCTATCTGAGCACAGTTCAGATTCCGCCTTGATCTTTTCTGTTAACTTGTGCTCCAGCTTCGCATCTTCCATTTGGAAGTCTTTGCAAACCTCAGCAACTTCGGATTTAACTGTTTTATACATTTCAGAAAATTGTTGAGCAACCTTTTTCTTAATATCCTCATGGTTGTAATCAATTTTATAATTCAAACTGTCTAGATCCTCTTTCAACTTATTGCAACCAGCCTTGAAGGTATCGTCCATTACCTCCAATCGTTTATTAAAATTTGTTTGGCTGGCCACAATCTCAGACTTTAATTCAGCATTACTGTTCTTGACCTGTTCACTTATTTCAGACTTTAATTCAGCTGTCATTTGTACATTACTGGCAGCTATTGCTTGTAATATAACATTTAAATCAATAGCCCCAGCATCTTTGGGTTGCTCACTAGCTGGCTTTTTATCACACTCAGGTGACGAAAAACTAGCTCCAACACCAGAATCATCAAAATTAAATGAAACTTCTGATTGATTAGTCCTATCTAACTTCTCCTTCTTAAACTCTACCATCTCTGAAGACTGTTTCATTTTTAATTCATCAGAGAAACTATCATCCAATAAATTTACCATTTCTACTTTCTGCTTTACTACAGGGGTCTCTATTATTGAATCATTGCCCCTTCGCACACTACTGTCAGGAGACAATACTTCATATTTCACTTTAACATAATTACTTTCATGCATATTTACACTTGAACCGTTGTCTGGATTTACAGTTCCTTCAACAGACAAAGGTTCTGATTTAAGTTTAACCTCAGTTTCTTTTGGCGGTTCCATTACAGACAGTCTTTTAGTGCAGGTTAGTAAAATTTTTAACAGTTTTTCACTTAACTTAGTTCCTTCTGCAAGACGTTGTCGGTGCAGCGTACCAGGATTACTGATGCGACGTGGCACGTTGAACTGCAGACGGCACTCCGACGGCTGATGTGTGTTTGCGTGGCCCACAACTGCAGGCGCGGATCCGGCTGCTGCGGCGGACGACTGCGGTATGGCGAAACTGGCTTCTCGCGATGCCGGCAGCACCGCTAGACTCAGTGCCAGCTCCGTCAATACAGATGCGTTGTTAATCCAACTGCGTTGTCCACATGCCCACGTAACACTTTCACTATTCTATTACTCAGCTGCGTGTCGCATTCCACTCGCGAATCCGAATAGTTAAAAATCACTTTCACTTAGTTGATTTCCCGGCCGATGCACCATATGTGGGGCGGCGAGTTAGTTGTAAAAATTAAATTTGCTGTATAAATGCTTGCAATTCAAAATGTTTGAATCAGTTTCAGGCTTTTAGAATGTTGTTAATGCTGTCTTTCGGCGTTCTCAACACTGGCTCTCTATTTACCTTTTAGCACCCAGAAAGTGATTTAATAAAACATGGAGCCTGTAATGAGAGTTCCTAGTGCCCACTTCATCTGAGAATACCATTATAGCTGCAGCTTATAGCTCTGAGGAATTAGGAGATTGTTCGGGATTTCTAATCAAAAACGATTTTCCAAAATAGATGAGTATATTCTGAAACTCACTGATAACAAACACAAGTATCCCTACAACCTAACTAACAGAGCAGTTCAGAGTCTAATGCGCTGATGCAACTATAAATGTCCGAATTAAATGTCAAAAAGAATGCTCGCCAAAATTTGATGAGAATATTTCATCAAACGCCACGCTAATTAATTGGTAGAATGTCTGTCCCGCGACGGCACGTGAAAATACGACAATACGCAAACTGAAGCTAGATAATGCAAATCATCTCAGAATTAATCCTTTACTTGAAATGCTTTCACGGTTTCGCGTATCTCTAGTAACTTAATACGGCACCCGAGGCTGTTTGTAGCAGTGCTTCCGAGCGAAGCGACTCCCGACACAGCTGACATGCTATTCAGCGTCTGGAGAGAACTGGGGCCTTCCTTCCTCGCGCAGCACTCTTATATATATAGCCGCAGTGTGGACGGCTAAGAGAACGCCTGTTCAAATCGGCTCTCCCGACTAGCCGCTGGGCTAGTAACGCACCACTTCAAGTTACATAATAATTTATAGCTTCTTTTGCTGATGGCCGATGAAGCTCTTAATTTAAACGTGCATTTAGCACGCAGGTAAGTATTGATAATAAAATTTTGACGTGGCTAAGTTAACTATTTTGGGCGAGAGAATTAATTAAATTACGCTGCACGCAGCAGATGAGCTCTGAACTGGCCCTTTTGAGATCCGCTATCGCTATAATTTTATAGGTATTCAAAAGAAACTTTTCACATCTTCATAGTCATAGCGGACCTCCAACCTATTTAAATCTAAACATCCTAGCCTTATTTATTAGCCTACTTAATCTATCTTGCTTCCTTCAGTTTTGAGACGAAAACCAGAAAATCATGAATTTCCACTAAAGTCTTAATCTGTGAAATCCAAAGTACTGTTTTTATTAAAACATTATGAAAGATGAATCTAAATATAAATTTTGAAGTCTCTAGCTCTTTTCTGTTGCGCCCATGATTTTTTCAGAAAAACATCCAAATTTCGAAAATGGCTGAAGTTATCGAACTGATATTTAACACACATTAATTTAGTATTATTCCTGACATGCTAGAAAAGTTTTAGGTCATTTGCTTGATTTTTAAGGTATTGCACAACATTTATGACGTCAGAGCTAGTTACAGCAGACTGGCTGGCACACAATGGAAACTGCTGTGAATTTACTACAGCGTGAGTAGGCTGCTTCCCTACAATGTCTTCTATATTTCCTGAGAAAATGGTCATTTGTCTGAAAAAAAAAAAGATTTCAGAAATTGCATATAAACATTAATTTAAATTAAAACTCAATTTTTAACTGAAACAACAGCAGATATATGGCAGCACTGTAGTCTTCTTCGTGTACTTTGTTATCTGAATATATCCTCTTTCCCTTCTTCAAAGACTGTGCTTCCTTGGTCACATTTTGCACTTTGTGCTCAACCCTCAACCTTGTCGATCCACTCCTTATACATATCCTCCAGTAAAACTCGTGTATTCCAAACAGTCTTCACTTCCAGCTCCTCCATGACTTTTTGTCTACCAGTATTACCAAATTAAATGTGATGTCAATGTCAGCCATGACAAGCCTCAGTGTATGATACTCCACAAATATATTTTTAGGTACTTGTGTCTACACTACATTGCTGAATGACTCATTGAGATTTTATGTTTTGCCTGGCAGACATTTCTTCAGTAGATCTGGATTTGCTAAATCACTATACACTGGTTTTATAGCCAACAAACAACTTCAAGTAAAGAGTTCTTGCGGGCGAACTTCTCTAAAGTTCCAGGCTGGTCAGCTTCTTTGTGTTTACACTACTTGCCTGAACAAAAGTTGTGGATTAGAATGGCATCTGATGGTATTTTATGGAAAAGATTGCATACACAATCCAGCGGGTGCTGCCATGCTCCGCAGGTGCAGGGCAGTGTAGTTCAGTGCCCAGTAGGTGACCGTGTGTCGCTAGTGTCAACATAGAAGTGAGAAAGATAGATGCAGAGTGAATGAGACCACACAGCACTGCTCTGCACTGGACTGTCCCATGGTCAGATCCAACATTAACAAAATAACAGAGGAAGCACAGCTGTGTAAAAGTGGTCAATGAGTGGTAAAACAAGCAAACCATTTACTGTTTAGTTAACAATTAGTGTTCATTTGGCAGAATTGCTACGCAAAGCTTTAGAAAACAATATACAAAACAAGAACTGAAGAACAACTTAGTAGTTTTCTGACTCACAGGTTGATTCTATTAGTATTGCACATGCACACTTGTCATGTGTGCAGTAGGAGCCTTCTGAAAAATATATCAATTTCTTAAATGAACTAGTGCATTAATATTTTATTTTAGAAATTATTTTCTGTGAGAAATATAGTGTCTCTTTCTTACTGTTAGTAAATTTTTATATCCCTTTTCAGAATTTAGACATTGGATCCTTAATTTAGTGTTTTGTATGCAATAATTTTAATTGACCAAGTTTGAAAACTTATTAAAAAATAGAATTAAGGTTATAAAGGCCTTTAATCCTTACAGTCAACATTGAAGACAATTAACATTTTACATGTTTTTCTTTTTTGAGGAAATGATTTTATCTAGGTCTGGTGCAATATTCTAGGAGACTGCTAACCTCAAGGAATTAGTCAAATTTTTATCACTGAGTAGTGAACGGTTCTTAGTTTTAACAAGCCTTAAAAGGGAGAAAAAGTGCTCACAAATACATGTGGAACCAAACATTGGGAAAACTTGGGCCATGTGCTTGTGCAAAAGAGGGTGCTTCTCTTGTGGAAAACAGCTGTAAAGGCCTTGCAAAGTTTTATGTAAAAGTGGTCCTTCAGGCAGATATCATACTGCAGGTCAATCAGCTCTAGTTGAAACGCTTGTGAGATTCCCTCTGTACTAAGGGAAAATGGGTGAACAAATACATCAAAGGCCGGTTGAAGCTCACTTATCTCGAAAAATCTGTTCTCAAACTCTTCTTGTAATTTGCAAATGCTTTGAACATAATCTGAAAAATCCACATCTTCTTTAATGCTGTCTTTAATGCAGGGAAGTGTCCACAATTCTCCTCGTGCAACTGTTTTTCACACAAAATAAGTTTTTTTTTTAATTATGTGAATTGTCTGCACTGAATCAACAACAGAGTGATTTTCTTCTTGAAGTGAGATGTTCAAAGTACACTCCTGGAAATTGAAATAAGAACACCGTGAATTCATTGTCCCAGGAAGGGGAAACTTTATTGACACATTCCTGGGGTCAGATACATCACATGATCACACTGACAGAACCACAGGCACATAGACACAGGCAACAGAGCATGCACAATGTCGGCACTAGTACAGTGTATATCCACCTTTTGCAGCAATGCAGGCTGCTATTCTCCCATGGAGACGATCGTAGAGATGCTGGATGTAGTCCTGTGGAATGGCTTGCCATGCCATTTCCACCTGGTGCCTCAGTTGGACCAGCGTTCGTGCTGGACGTGCAGACTGCGTGAGACGACGCTTCATCCAGTCCCAAACATGCTCAATGCGGGACAGATCCGGAGATCTTGCTGGCCAGGGTAGTTGACTTACACCTTCTAGAGCATGTTGGGTGGCACGGGATACATGCAGACGTGCATTGTCCTGTTGGAACAGCAAGTTCCCTTGCCAGTCTAGGAATGGTAGAACGATGGGTTCGATGACGGTTTGGATGTACCGTGCACTATTCAGTGTCCCCTCGACGATCACCAGTGGTGTACGGCCAGTGTAGGAGATTGCTCCCCACACCATGATGCTGGGAGTTGGCCCTGTGTGCCTCGGTCATATGCAGTCCTGATTGTGGCGCTCACCTGCACGGCGCCAAACACGCATACGACCATCATTGGCACCAAGGCAGAAGCGACTCTCATCGCTGAAGACGACACGTCTCCATTCGTCCCTCCATTCACACCTGTCGTGACACCACTGGAGGCGGGCTGCATGATGTTGGGGCGTGAGCGGAAGACGGCCTAACGGTGTGCGGGACCGTAGCCCAGCTTCATGGAGACGGTTGTGAATGGTCCTCGCCGATACCCCAGGAGCAACAGTGTCCCTAATTTGCTGGGAAGTGGCGGTGCGGTCCCCTATGGCACTGCGTAGGATCCTACGGTGTTGGCGTGCATCCGTGCGTCGCTGCGGTCCGGTCCCAGGTCGACGGGCACGTGCACCTTCCGCCGACCACTGGCGACAACATCGATGTACTGTGGAGACCTCACGCCCCACGTGTTGAGCAATTCGGCGGTACGTCCACCCGGCCTCCCGCATGCCCACTATACGCCCTCGCTCAAAGTCCGTCAACTGCACATACGGTTCACGTCCACACTGTCGCGGCATGCTACCAGTGTTAAAGACTGCGATGGAGCTCCGTATGCCACGGCAAACTGGCTGACACTGACGGCGGCGGTGCACAAATGCTGCGCAGCTAGCGCCATTCGACGGCCAACACCGCGGTTCCTGGTGTGTCCGCTGTGCCGTGCGTGTGATCATTGCTTGTACAGCCCTCTCGCAGTGTCCGGAGCAAGTATGGTGGGTCTGACACACCAGTGTCAATGTGTTCTTTTTTCCATTTCCAGGAGTGTATTTATATGACCAGTTAGGTCACTCAAAGAAGTCAAATGTACCTCCCACTTAGGATCATGAAGTAATTCTTCTGGACATCCTTTATTTCCTAAAAGGTACTGATTTCATCCCTCAAGGAGAAAAACCAATGAAGTACCTTCCCTCTGCTCCACCATCTCACTTCAGTATGGCAGGAGATGACCAGGTATTCCACTTCGATATCAGCCAGAAATTGTTTAAATTGGCAACAACTGAGTCCATGCGAACGAAGATAATTAACTGTTCGATCAGCTGTGTCCATAACATTTTTTATGTTGACAATCTTCTCACAAAGTGTCTCCTGGTGTATCAGACAATGGACTGCTGTGAATAAGAAACAAGTCAACTTCAGTCATTTTTTACTTGAAGTAACCCAGGAATCCAGTGCATATCCCTCATAGTGCAGGGGCTCCGTCCTTTGTTAGACTGGTCAGGCATTCCCATTTTAAACCTATTGACTTGAACATGTTTTCCATGGCTAGAAAAATATCCACACCCATGGTTGTGTCTTTTAATGATATAAGTTCAAGAAATTCTTTGGTGACACGCAGATTGTCGTTGATACCCCAAATGACTATGATGACCTTAGAAGCTGAGATATGTCCACAGTGTCCCTGGACTGATCGAGAGCCATTGGAAATAAAACAAAATTTGCTGCTCTATCCATTCATTGCTGCTCCATATCTGAGGTCATATCTTTGACTCAGTGAGCAACAGTTTGAGGTGAAAGAGCTATTTTTTCAAATATTTCCATGAGGTCTGCTGGACAAATACAAGATGCCAAGTTGACAAGGAAATCCTTGATGAGATTCTCAGCCACAAAGGGTTCCCCTGCTTTTGCAATTCTCAGAGAGCATTTGTAACTTTCATGAAAACTTTACCCACCTGTTTCCAGTCCCAGAAAAGAAAGAAAAAAAAGCAAAAGACCACCACCTTACAATTACTTTTGTACAATCCTATTTTAATATTATGAAAAGGGATGTACTCTCCATATAGTGGAGATGCTGAGTCACAGACAGGCACAAGAAAAAGACTGTCACAAATAAAGCTTTCAGCCATTAAGGCCTTTGTCAACAATAGACATAGACACACACACACACACACACACACACACACACACACACACACACACATACACACAAGCAAACACAACACACACTGCAGTCTCAGGCACCTGTCATTTCAGTTGCCTGAGACTGCAGTCATGTGGGTGAGTTGCATTTGCGCACGCGTGCATATATGTGTGTGTGTGTGTGTGTGTGTGTGTCTACGTCTATTATTGACAAAGGTCTTAATGGCCAAAAGCTTTATTTGTGACAGTCTTTTTGTTGTGCCTGTCTGTGACTCAGAATCTCTGCTATAAGGCGAGTAGCAACTTTCGTTTTCATAATATTGTTTTATCATTGTAACAATTAATAGTTTCATTCATTGAAACCCAAATAAAAAACTAACAAAAAAGATTGGTTTTAGGTGCATTTTCCCCCAGTCCTCTGAAAAGTGGCCATAGATGCTAGCAAGGACAGTGAAATGTGATTGCAAAATAAATTTTTATCTATTGGAATATTTTCATTTTAATTAATTGAGAACATAGATCAAACTACAACATGTGGTTTCCCAACCATCAAAACACAAATACACAAAAATGAAGAATGACTCTTCCGTCAATACTGTGTTATTACATGGTAATTTTGGCTCTCCTTATTTCTGAGTTCTGCATTATTAGCATCTAACATTTCTTTCATCTAATATTAAATTCGTCACTGCAAATAGCCGGTTTATTTTCAAGTTCTTAACATCCAGTTTATTTTTGAGATCTGCCTTATCAGCATCTAACAATTCTTTTAGCTTAACATTACTTTCATCGTTATGAGTGGCCAGAGCCACTCCAAGAGTATGTGTCCATTCACTCAAAGACCCATATGTTTCAACCATTTTCACTAATTTGCTTGGTACACTCATGGTTTAACAACTACAATAGATATCAATAATTATAAACATGTATTCTGATTATGTACAATCCCTTATTTTTACATCAGCCCAGATTACTCCATTTTGAGTCCAAAATTGCTTTCACAACATTACTGTGTGACCCTTTGCTAGTTAGTTTGCAAGCAAAAACTGTGAGCTCTCAAGCATGTCTACAATCACCAATACAAATCACAAACAGTTACAGCTCCACTAAACTCACCAGATCTGTCTTTGTTATTAATATTTGGTGACTGCACTATGAGGAAATACATTGAAGGCTAAAGGCCAATGATGTCTGCAAATTGTAGCAATGCTCCAACAGCCTCCTATACCTCCAGGAATATCAGCAACATCCCTTACACCCAGCTGGTCTGGAGACAACCCTGCAATGCTGTAGAGCAGTAGTCAGCTAGCTCACACCTTCACCTCTGCTCGCCACCTCTAGTACCTGAAAGAGACCCACCTTCCTTCTACCCAGGGGACAACTTAAACTTTTCATCTGTCCTTCTCTTCACTCTTGTTCATCATCTTGCATTTTTGTCTTCTTTCTTGCCTCTTGTTTCTACCATCTTACCTTCTTTCTTACTTTTGCTAGATCTTGAGGTTAATTTGTTTGGTTAAAATTTGTAATTCTGTTCTATCGTGCGCACCACCTGTGGCGGGTCAATGAACACATAATATTTCTTCATCTTGTCCATCAGGTGACTGTGGATGTGTTTCCTGTGATTTTAACAACTCTGATGTATATGTTGACTAGTTCAGTCTTTCAATGCTCTTAGCAGTCTTTGCACTGGTTAATAAGATTATTCTGGTATGGCCCTAACTTCATGAGAATGTTGCAATTTGTTCCACCAATACTGATTGGGTCAATATCATCATCATCATCATGCCAATTCCCAGAATTCACTGGGGGACTCAACTCCTTCATATTCAACTGTTGCCAGGTGGACAAATGAATTTAAATTTTGCCAGGAGAGCTTAAAAGATGATCGACACAGTGATGGGCTACGTTGTGTGACTACTCCAGAAATCATTGCAAAAGTGCACAAAATGGTCATGGAGGATAGCTGATTGAAAGTGCGTGAAATTGCTCACACTTACCAGATGTTATCTGAAAGGGTATATCACATTTTAACTGAAGAATTAGAAATGAAAAAAACTATCTGTAAGGTGGGTGTCACAACTCTTGACCTGGATCAAAAATTCATGAGAATGGACATATATGATCAATGTTTGGACTGTTTTAGAAGAAGGAAATAAGATTTTTTGCACTGGTTTGTGATCACAGATGAAACTTGGGTGCACTCCTATACCCCAGAGACAAAACTACAATCAAAGCAGTGGAAACATGCTGATTCTCCTCCACCAAAGAAAGCAAAGACAATTCCTTTGGCGGGAAAGGTCATGGCATCAGTGTTCTGGGATGCAAAGGGGATTCTGTTTGTAGAGTATCTCCCCACAGGCAAAAAACTACTGGAGAATACTTTGCTACCCTCCTGGACAAACTGCACACCATGGCAAAATTACATGTGCTAAGTTATGAATTGTTGCCACGCCTGCCTTATTCACGTGATATGGCTCCATCAGACTTCCCTCTCTTACCAAACCTGAAAATTTTTCTTGGTGGATTAAGATTCACTTCAAATGAAGAATTGATGGCCAGAGTTGACAACTATTTTTCAGACCTGGAGGAAACTCATTTTCAAGATGGAATCAAGGCACTGGAACATTGTTGGACCAAGTGAATTAATCTACAAGGAGACTGCATTGAAAAATGAAAAAAAAATTTTCAATAATGTAAGTACTTTTTTCTATTCCATTTCAAGAACTTTTTAAACCACCTATGTAATGTCTCAGTGCTAATGTGTAAGGCTTTGGTATTAACCCTTTCATGGCTACAAGGACCGAGCATCCTGGCTGCCCGGCCAGCTGGCTGGAGGAAACGCATTGTGCGCCTGGCCAGTGGGTGGCGGACTCAGCCCTGTGGTTGCTGTAGGCTACGGCCACTGGAGGCTTCCCGCACATTCTGATGCACATAGAATCACTGTTCAGTAATGTTCTTCCAAAAAACTGTATACCCTGTATGGTCACAGTGGTTATAGTTTCTGATATCTACTAAAGAGAGATTTGAAACTAACCAACACTTTCAGTTATATGTTTATTATGGGCTGAAAACAGTTGGTTTAGAAAAATAATGGGCACTTTTTTAATAGCAATTCCTGTGACTTGAGGCTTACACCATTGATGTATGTGTCTACAGCATACTAAAATTTCATTAACATTGAATGGATGCATTTCAAGATTCTTGGTTCTATCTTAAATAAAAAATAATTGCAGAAATTTAAAACCATATTCTGTCACGTATCCGGACTCAGAGTTAAACAAAGAATATATCTCGATAACTCATTTTGTGATGGGCTAATGGTTTTGTTTGTAACTAAAGCCTACAGTCGATTCTCCACAGTAAGAAATCACATAGTAAACATCTACCATCTTCTTGCTCTCTGTTTTCTTCTTCAGCTCACCACATTCAGTATAGTTTACTTTAGTGGTCTCCCATCCTCATTTTTGAGCAGGCTTTGGACTGTCACTGGTTGAATTAAAAACAATTTTTTCTGTTTTTTAACTTTCCTTTACTTGAAATGGACACAGTTACTAAAACATCCTAATATTTCATTAGCGTATGATATTTTTCGAAACATGGCACCATGCAGAGAGCCACATCACACTGTTTGCATCTTATGCACATCATTTTTTACTGTGAATGAGCAGTACATATTACACAGCATCTCTGGGAAATCTCTTTTTTCTCCATTGCTGTGAGTAACCCTGGATAATGTCCCTCTTTATTCTGCAGTCAGAAAGGGCTTTTGTCTTTGGTTGTCCATGAAATCGCACTTTTACGTATTTGACTATGACATTTATCAAGCAACTGACAGGTTATTTCCAAGTGGCATTTCACTAGTGGTATCTTCTGTTGCTTTTGTATTTCAAAAATAGTTTTTGCATTAAGCACACACAAGTCAGACAAATGAAAGAATACTTTCAGATGTACTGTACAGAAGATAACAGCATGTCTGTCTTATCAACTGCACCCACTGACTTATTACAGCTGACTACACAGGTAGGTTTCAATTTGTTTTGGCCAGTCCTATGTTGTTTTTTTTTTTTTTTTTCTCTCTGTCTCCACAAACTCTGATCCATTTACGGTGCAAAGCATCCAGACTTCTTTCTTGTCCATCCATTTTAGTGTCATTAATGTTCCACAAGACTTGAACTGTATTTTCCCCATTTTTCAGCTTGTCTGGCAGTGGTGGTAGACGTTTTCTGTTTTTGTGTACTGTTCCAATGGTGTTTGTACATTCATCATGAAGCCACAGAAATAATTTGGGGGCTCTAATACCAGTTGTCTAAATAAATGGTATGACCTTTGTTGAGGTATGGCAATAACAAACTCACAACAACATTGCTTGATTCACCCCAATCAGCATTTCCAGATTCTATTTCATGGCAACACCAGTGTAGATAATATAATTCAAAATATTAATGGTTTGTATGTCACAAAGGACAAAAATTTTAATGCCAAAATGGCTACATTTATTTGATATGTACTGCTTAAAACAGAGCCTTCCTTTGAAAAGTAGTAGACTTTTGTCGATCACGAGGGGTTCAAAGGGTACTAGTACCTCACTGAATTTATTTTTTGTGTGATCTACAATGAGACATATTTTCACAAGAATATCCTGAGATGCGGTGGAATTGTCACAGAAGTGCAATAAACGCAGGATAAACTTGTACCGGTCCCTGGCCATTATGTTCTAAAATATTGGTGCATGAAGCAAATAATCTGTTGACAAATATTTATTCACTTCTAACTTTTTACTTCTAGGCAAGAGCAAAGAACACACTAGGAAGCAATAAAATTCTGCTGGCTCTATATGCTTCCAATGTGCTAATCTTCTGGATACAGTTGTCATATTTTCAGCAATGAATTTATAATAATTATTGATCTGTGTATAGATGGCAGAAATGAATTCCACGGACCAAAAAAAAAAAAAAAATCTAAATGGTTTGCTGACTCTTCAAAGTCTGCCTTAAACCTGCTAAATGTGTTCACAAAACAGTGTTGTTCCATCATCGGATGATTCTCCATCCAGTCATACTTTCTTTTTCCTTATGAACTTTCACTTACTTGATTTTCTTTTCCATCTTCAGAGGAAGGATCTTCTTTTTGTGCCTTTGAGGATTCAGAAATACATCCAGACGCATCTAACTCTTTGTTGGAAGAAAGCTCCAAAGTATCACTACAATCTTCATTGCTACTATTCATAAGAATATCCATGATTTCCTTGTCCGGTAAATTGTGTCCCAACATGGCAAAGGCTACTCACATGAACGCGGTCACCTCATCAGAAGCAAAAAGGGGACTGGCCAAATGTTAAACTTGTAAGCAGAAACGGCCCAGGGAAGGTGAAAACTATAGTGCTTTCCTACATTACAAACAAGGCCAGATACTGACACTGTTGTCAGAAATGCAGACAACAGTTAGCAGCCATTCTATTGTGTACATTTACCTGCTCCCAAGCTCGGGCATATATGAATGCCATTAGCCGTCTGGACATCCCACCTGCCAGGCATACATGAATGCCCACAGCCATCTGGACTTCCCGCCCACTGGGCATACATCTGCACCCTTAGCCATCTGGCCATTTTACCTGCTGGGCATAAAACTGGAACATCTGTAAGTAGGTGGTAGGTATGAAACTGACCACCACTGGTCTAGAGAAGGCTTCCCACATCATGTGACTGCTGTTGAATTAATTCATGCTGGAATAGGTCTGTGGCCAGTAAATACTGTCTTTCCCTGAACAGCGATGTGAATTTCTCTGATATGTGATGCAGCGGGTTCCTGTCTGGCTCTGACAAAGGCATTAAGGCATTAGCTTCTATCCCAGATGAGTTTTTATAGATGGCATGACTGTGTACACTTCCCTGTTCAGCAATAACTTTTCGCATCTACTAACACAATTGAGTGTCCTTGAAATTTTCTGAGATTCTGCTTCTTGCACACTGGTCAGTAATGTTCCACATGGCTTTACTGGAGCTCATGTCCAACAGTTGTCTAAGCAAACAAGAAGAAATATCTTTCCATTAATGCTTTCAGCTTAGTGAGAAATTCTTTTTACATGTAGTAGGTGATAATCTAGCACTTTGTTTCTAGTGAGCAGATCAGCCAGAAAGGTAGTCCTGCAGACTCTTAGATTTTGGCTTTTAACCAGAGAACTTTCCCTGGTCCACCATGAATAATTCCAGGGGTGTGTGCTTCGAGCACTAAGATAAACAGTAGATTCAGGGATCGAGCCTTTTTCCCTGAGCTGCTCGCACCTTGAAAGTGTTGTCACCATCTGATTAGTGCAATGAGTCATTGACTAGGGCAATTTTCAGCCAAAAATCCATAATTCACTAAAAGTGACTTGGGAAGTTATTCACAAGAATAACATCAGAACCCTATCCTCTTTTCCTAAGCACTTCGATATCTGGATTACATTTTTCTTCACCAATCTTTAACTCATCATGCATGTTCTGAAAAGACTAATTTCTGTACACAATCCACTAATACAACAGCAACACAGCTTTAATTCCCTCTTATAGCGAGGAGCTAAATGTACTAAACTCACCCAGGTCTGTTAAAATCTTTAATGATTTTCCTTTGCTATTGGCTTTCACAATCATGTTTGCCACTTCTGCTGACCCTCAAAAACTAAAGGGATTAACAGCTTTTATTAGGAGAGCAGCAGCTACACCAAATTCTATCACATTCACTATTACCTTCATGTCCTCGAAATCCTCCAGCCTCTTATTTCCCTTATTCCAGGAATGGTTACACTCAACAAGTGACCAATCCTTTTAGAGTGAGAACACCTATGGGCCCAACAGCTATTGGCTATATGACACAGGTGCTTACTATGCCTATGATTTGTCTCCTCAGTGAATATATGACAAGAATCATTCTGAATGGAAGACAATATAAAACTGTTAGCTTCTTCTCTCATTAGTGCTAGGAACACAGCCTCTTGTAAAGGCAGGGGTGATGCAGATTTTATTTCTCTGCCAATTTTAGGAATTATTCCCTTGATAAATGCATCCACAGCTCATGCCTATGCATCTTCAAGGAGCACTTTGTTCCTTTTTTGTCTGAGACCAGGATATAGCTATGGCACAAAATTGGGACAGTCAGTCAAGAAAACTCTCAAATTCTTCCTCAGTGCACTTGTGAACTGTGGACAACCTGCCTTGGTAAAAACTCGTTCCATTTTTGAACATTGCAGATGAAAATTTAAGTGACTAATTTAAAACTAACAATAAAAATTAAGGGGCAGCAAACAAAATTTGTGACTGGATTGACAGTTTATAGCTAGAGGGAACATGCAATGTTATCCTGATTGCAACGTCTTCAACAGAAGTAGAAGGAACTTCAGACATGCCTCAGGGTAATGCATAAATGATGACATTTTAGTGTGTGAATAGTGTCATATGAGTGAGCAAATGAGATATTGGAAACTGATTAATAATTGCTGCTTGAATAATTAAAGAAAAATTGATTGGAAAGAATAATTGAACAAAACTGATAGGTAATTTATAAATTTGTACTCATATCCTGGGTGAACTTTAACTGGTACTAATATCAACAGATCTTCGATGTCAATACCTTTAAGATTAATATTCAGATTTTTTGTTTCGTACTGCTTCACATTAGTTCCATTGTGCATAGAGCTGATTATGACAATGCTGATACAGGATTGTCCCTCTGCTGCTCACCCAAATTCCTCTTGTCTGCTTTGAACCTCCTGATTCAGGATTCTCGACACGGGTGAAATGATGAACAGACAGGTGTGACTGATGTAAATATACACATATAAACTTAGTCTTCCTAATAACCTTTAAAACAGTTTCTAATTACGGTTGGAATACACATTTTTTCAAACAATACTGGTATGATGGAGCTAGTCATACAACCACCTGCTACCTCTTATAGAAACAAACAGGTGAAGATACAGAAATTAATCAATTGAAGATTTATCTCTTGTCTTTTCTTTGTATCAAAACATTATCTATGCCACTAAGCTACTCATTAATTTATGTTTGGCTTTGTACATGTATAAAAAGAAAAAATCATCATCATTATCATCATCATCATCTCAGCCTTTTCCTGTGTCATGTGGGGTTGGTGTTGCTTTGCTGCATCCTTCTCTTCCATATATTCCTATCCAGTGCTTCTTCTCTGAGCCATCCTTTCTCCCATAGGTCCCCTGCTACCTTATCTTACCATCTCAGTTTCGATCTTCCTCTTCTCCTTGATCCTTCAGTGTCTAGGTCTTCAACTCTTTGCCCCACATAGTACTCTCTGCTTCTCTGCACATGTCCATACCATCTTAGCCTACTTTCTTGGATCTTCTTCCCTATGGGCCTCACTTTCACTGTTCCCCTGATGTACTCATCCCTTAGTCTATCCTTTCGTGTCACCCCACTCATCCACCTTAACATTCACATTTCTGCCACTTCCATCTTTTTCTCTTGGGCTTTTGTAATTGGCCAAGTTTCTGCACTATATAGCATAAAAGGCCTCACCACAGACTTGTAAAGCTTTCCTTTCATTCTGCAGCTAACCCTCTTATCACACAGTACTCTGCTCATTTTCCTCCAGTTCATCCATCCTCTATTTATCCTGTGCTCTATTTCAGCCTCCAGTCCTGTATCACTTTGCATGTAAGAGCCTAGATATTTAAATTTTTTGACCAGTGTCAGTTGTTCTCCTTGCAGGTTAATATACAGATCTTTGGCATCCTTTGTACACATGTACTCCATTTTCACCCTGCTTATTCTCATTCCCCTTTCCTCTAGAGCTTTTTTCCACTGTTCAAGCTTGTCTTGAAGTGCCTCCTGGGTGGGTTTACAGATTACATCATTGGCAAACATCATGCTCCAAGGTGCCTCTTTTTTCACATCTTTGACTAGTACATCCATGAGAAGGTCAAAGAGATATGGGCTGAGAGCAGATCCCTAATGTAGTCCTACTCTCGCTGGAAATGCCTTTGTTGCACCTACACTGCTCCTGGCTTGTGTCATTGCCCCTTCATACATGCCTTCTACCACCCTGATATGGTGGCATTTACTTCTCAGATATCTCCATATCTTTTGCCTCAGCACTCTGTCATATGCCTTCTCAAGATCGATAAAGGCCATATGCAGTTCAGCTTGTACTTATCTGTGCCTCTCCATCAGTTGCCTTAATGCAAATGTTGCATCAGTTGTTCCTGTTCCCAGCATAAATCCAAACTGTTCTTCACATACTTTAGTTTCTAGACAGAACCTCTTCTCAATTATCCTTTCCCAGATCTTCATTGTGTGGAACATCAGTTTTATCCCTCTATAATTGCCACAGCTTTGGATCTCCCCTTGCCCCTTATATATGGGAACCAGTATACTGCTTCTCCATGCATGCAGCATTCTTTCTCCTTTCCAGATCTTCTGCATTAGATCTCAGAGAATATCAGTTCCCTGTTCTCCCAGACTTTTCCATGCTTCTAATGGGATTTGGTCTGCCCCTAGGGCCTTTTCCATTTTTCATTTTCTTCATTGTGTGTTTGACTTCTTCCCTACTTATAGTTTGAGTCAATCCTTCATTTATATCTCCATCCTCATACTTCTCTTGTACATTTACCTCATACAATAGCCTTTCAAAGTACTCCCACCACCTAGTCAGGATTTTCTCTAGGTCTTGTAATACTACAGCTGATTCAGCCTTTATCTGCCTCATTGATGCTATGTCCTTGGTCACCTTATCTCTTGCTTTAGCAATCTGCAGGAGTTACCTATGTCCTGTCTTCTTTCCAGTTCTTTATATGCCTCTTCCATTGCCTCAGCCTTTGCTTTTGCCACTGCTCTTTTTGCCATCTTTTTTGCAGTCTTGCAGGCTTCCCTATTCTCCTATCTTCCTGTTAATTCCTATTGTTTTTTTGCATCTTTCTTCACTTTTATCACTTTCTGAACCGCCTCATTCCACCACCATGCCTCCTTATCTTCTGGTGGTCCCTTTCTTGTTTTACACCCAACACATCTTTTCCAGCCTTTGTAATTACATTGCTATTGTAACTCCACCACTCCTGCACATCTGATAATTTCACTTCTCTTAATACTATTCCCTTGAATTTTTCTCACAACACCTCTTCTTTCAGTTTCCACCACTTTATTGTTTGTTCTTCTTGCTTGATACATTTACGTCTTTTCTCCATTACCATTTCATTATTGGCCACTACAAATTTTTGTTGCACAGCCACACTTTCACTGTATATAACCTTCACATTCTTTATTTCCTTTATGTGTTTCCTTCCAGACAACAAGTAATCTAACTGTCTTTTATGGTCTCCACTCCTGTAAGTTATAAGTTAATCTCTTCTACAATTGAAATAAGTATTGATGATCATTAGGTCAAAAGATACAGCGTATTCTGCAATCTTGTGCCCTGCTGCATTTCTTTCTCCATAACTCCATCCACCATGAATTATATCTTCCCCACTCCTCCTCTCACCAACATGTCCATTTAAATCTCCCCCAATTATCACCCTTTCATTGTCTGGTATTTCCATTGTTACTCCATCTAGGATTTTCCAAAATTCATCCTACTCTTCTTCCGAACACCCTGCCTGGGGTGCATACACACTTAGAACTGTGATGACATCTCCTACGATAGAAAGTTTTATGCTCATGATCCTGTCATTGATTCTGTCCACTCCACAGACTTCCTCTTTTAGATATTTATCCACAATAATCCCTACTCCATTTCTGGGCTCTTTGTCTGCACTGCTATAGAACAACTTGTATCCGTCTGCCAAGAGTTTGGCTTTGTCACCCTTCCACCTGGTCTCTTGTAAGCACAGGATATTTTCCTTCCTTCTTTGCACCATGTCTATTACATGTGCAAACGAAGTTGACACTCAGCGCAGTGGCTGATGGGAGTGACTGTAAATGCATTTCCCATTTACAGTCACTCCAATTAGCCACCTCACCGAGTATCACCTTTGTTTCCGGAAACAATACAATCTCTTGACCCTCTCCCTTCTATATCCCAGTGTTTAAAGTTCCGACTCTGATTTTGCATTTCATTCCTTCTTTCGCACCCTCTTCTTTTGTTGGATTCTTCACAAAATGTCTTCCCTGGAGATCCGATTGGGAGACTATTACTCCGGAACATTTACTTTGAGAAGTATCCATCATTGTTTTGGTTTTGGCAGGGTTTTTTCGGGCCGGATGTCCTTCCTGGCAGAATAGTTTGTTGTGATATGGAATGGAATGATCACATAGGTCAGTTGTTAGGCAAGGCAGGTGGAAGACTTAATATCATTGGCATGTTACTGAGAAAATGCAACTAATGTAGTAAGGAGACTGCTTACAAAACACTTGCACTTCCAGTCTTCTGCTCAAGTGGGTGACACCCATACCAAATTGATCTAGCAGGGAGAATTGAACATATTCACAAATGGCTTGAAGTTTGTTTGGTTCACAGGAGAGCATCAAAGATGCATTGAAAAATCTGGACTGGCAGAATTATTTATGTATTTAACTATTTGATTATTTCTACATCTACATCTACATCCATACTCCGCAAGCCACCTGACGGTGTGTGGCGGAGGGTACCTTCAGTACCTCTATCGGTTCTCCCTTCTATTCCAGTCTCGTATTGTTCGTGGAAAGAAGGATTGTCGGTATGCCTCTGTGTGGGCTCTAATCTCTCTGATTTTATCCTCATGGTCTCTTCGCGAGATATACGTAGGAGGGAGCAATATACTGCTTGACTCTTCGGTGAAGGTATGTTCTCGAAACTTTGACAAAAGCCCGTACCGAGCTACTGAGCGTCTCTCCTGCAGAGTCTTCCACTGGAGTTTATCTATCATCTCCGTAACGCTTTCGCGATTACTAAATGATCCTGTAACGAAGCGCGCTGCTCTCCGTTGGATCTTCTCTATGTCTTGTATCAACCCTATCTGGTACGGATCCCACACTGCTGAGCAGTATTCAAGCAGTGGACGAACAAGCGTACTGTAACCTACTTCCTTTGTTTTCGGATTGCATTTCCTTAGGATTCTTCCAATGAATCTCAGTCTGGCATCTGCTTTACCGACAATCAACATTATATGATCATTCCATTTTAAATCACTCCTAATGCGTACTCCCAGATAATTTATGGTATTAACTGCTTCCAGTTGCTGACCTGCTATTTTGTAGCTAAATGATAAAGGATCTATCTTTCTGTGTATTCGCAGCACATTACACTTGTCTACATTGAGATTCAGTTGCCATTCCCTGCACCATGCAGATCCTCCTGCATTTCAGTACAATTTTCCATTGTTACAACCTCTCGATACACCACAGCATCATCTGCAAAAAGCCTCAGTGAACTTCCGATGTCATCCACCAGGTCATTTATGTATATTGTGAATAGCAACGGTCCTATGACACTCCCCTGCGGCACACCTGAAATTACTCTTACTTCGGAAGACTTCTCTCCATTGAGAATAACATGCTGCGTCCTGTTATCTAGGAACTCCTCAATCCAATCACACAATTGGTCTGATAGTCCATATGCTCTTACTTTGTTCAATAAACGACTGTGGGGAACTGTATCGAACGCCTTGCGGAAGTCAAGAAACACGGCATCTACCTGTGAACCCGTGTCTATGGCCCTCTGAGTCTCGTGGACGAATAGCGCGAGCTGGGTTTCACATGACCGTCTTTTTCGAAACCCATGCTGATTCCTACAGAGTAGATTTCTAGTCTCCAGAAAAGTCATTATACTCGAACACAATACGTGTTCCAAAATTCTACAACTGATCGACGTTAGAGATATAGGTCTATAGTTCTGCACATCTGTTCGACGTCCCTTCTTGAAAACGGGGATGACCTGTGCCCTTTTCCAATCCTTTGGAACGCTACGCTCTTCTAGAGACCTACGGTACACCGCTGCAAGAAGGGGGGCAAGTTCCTTCGCGTACTCTGTGTAAAATCGAACTGGTATCCCATCAGGTCCAGAGGCCTTTCCTCTTTTGAGCGATTTTAATTGATTCTCTATCCCTCTGTCGTCTATTTCGATATCTACCATTTTGTCATCTGTGCGACAATCTAGAGAAGGAACTACAGTGCAATCTTCCTCTGTGAAACAACTTTGGAAAAAGACATTTAGTATTTCGGCCTTTAGTCTGTCATCCTCTGTTTCAGTACCATTTTGGTCACAGAGTGTCTGGACATTTTGTTTTGATCCACCTACCGCTTTGACATAAGACCAAAATTTCTTAGGATTTTCTGCCAAGTCAGTACATAGAACTTTACTTTCGAATTCATTGAACGCCTCTCGCATGGCTCTCTTCACACTACATTTCGCTTCACGTAATTTTTGTTTGTCTGCAAGGCATTGGCTATGTTTATGTTTGCTGTGAAGTTCCCTTTGCTTCCGCAGCAGTTTTCTAACTCGGTTGTTGAACCACGGTGGCTCTTTTCCATCTCTTACGATCTTGCTTGGCACATACTCATCTAACGCATATTGTACGATGGTTTTGAACTTTGTCCACTGATCCTCAACACTATCAGTACTTGAGACAAAACTTTTGTGTTGAGCCAACAGGTACTCTGAAATCTGCTTTTTGTCACTTTTTCTAAACAGAAAAATCTTCCTACCCTTTTTAATATTCCTATTTACGGCTGAAATCATCGATGCCGTAACCGCTTTATGATCACTGATTCCCTGTTCTGCGTTAACTTTTTCAAATAGTTCGGGTCTGTTTGTCACCAGAAGGTCTAATATGTTATCGCCACGAGTCGGTTCTCTGTTTAACTGCTCAAGGTAGTTTTCAGATAAAGCACTTAAAAAAATTTCACTGGATTCTTTGTCCCTGCCACCCGTTATGAACGTCTGATTCTCCCAGTCTATATCCGGCAAATTAAAATCTCCACCCAGAACTATAACATGGTGGGGAAATCTACTCGAAATATTTTCCAAATTATCCTTCAGGTGCTCAGCCACAACAGCTGCTGAGCCAGGGGGCCTATAGAGACATCCAATTACCATGTCTGAGCCTGCTTTAACCGCGACCTTCACCCGAAATCATTTCACATTTCGGATCTCCGTCAATTTCCTTCGATACTATTGCACTTCTTACCGCTATAAACACGCCTCCCCCTTCACTGTTCAGCCTGTCTCTGCGGTATACATTCCAATCTGAGTTTAGGATTTCGTTACTGTTTACGTCTGGTTTCAGCCAACTTTCTGTCCCTAGTACTATATGGGCGTTGTGATCGTTTATTAATGAGAGCAGTTCTGGGACCTTTCTATAGACGCTCCTGCAGTTTACTATTAGCACATTAATATTGTTATTCCCTGTTGCATTTTGCCTACTCCTATCTTGCCGCGTCTCAGGAGGCGTCTTGTCGGGCCTAGGGAGGGGATTCTCTAACCTAAAAAACCCCCATGTGCACTCCACACGTACTCCGCTACCCTTGTAGCCGCTTCCGGCGTGTAGTGCACGCCTGACCTATTCAGGGGGACCCTACATTTCTCCACCCGATAGCGGAGGTCCAGAAATTTGCACCCCAGATCTCCGCAGAATCGTCTGAGCCTCTGGTTTAAGCCTTCCACTCGGCTCCAAACCAGAGGACCGCGATCGGTTCTGGGAACGATACTACAAATAGTTAGCTCTGATTCCACCCCGCGAGCGAGGCTTTCCGCCTTCACCAATTCCGCCAACCGCCTGTACGAACTGAGGATGACCTCTGAACCCAGACGGCAGGAGTCATTGGTGCCGACATGAGCAACAATTTGCAGTCGGGTGCACCCAGTGCTCTCTATCGCCGCCGGTAGGGCCTCCTCCACATCTCGGATGAGACCCCCCGGCAAGCAGACAGAGTGAACACTGGCCTTCTTCCCCGACCTTCTCGCTATTTCCCTAAGGGGCTCCATCACCCGCCTAACGTTGGAGCTCCCAATAACTAATAAACCCCTCCCCCCGTGTGCCTGCTCGGACCTTGCTGAAGGAGCAGCCACATGTCCCCTCACAGGCAGAGCGGGCGATGCCACACGGCCAGCCTCCACATTGACCTTCCACCTCGTGCGCCGCGAACGCCGCTGAACCCGCCACTCCCCTTGGGGAGAGGGTGGCCCAACCGTGCCCGGTACCCGCGAAGATGTCTCGACAGCAGGGACAGTGGGTGAAGCATGTAACACCTGGGGTGTACCTTGCGACGCACCAGACTCCCCACTGCCGCTACACTCCGAGGCAGCAGCCTGAAGACGGCTGACCGCGGCCATCAACACGCTCAGCTGTTCACGAACAGTGGCCAGCTCCTCCTGCGTCCGTACACAGCAGTCACACATCCTATCCATCCTAAGGAAACAATTTACTGAAGAGAGTTAATCAACCTTTAACTAGACTGCTAATTCACTAAAGGCGGCTGCTTATTCACTAAACTGTGGTTGCTAGCCACTTCTTGTAGAAAACAATGAAAATAGCACTACCTGTCTCTGGACTGTATTGAAAACAAACTCTAGCACTACTGGCACTATGGTTGACTACAGGGACTCTGACTGTATTCAAAACAAACACGAAATCTATGGAACACTATTAAGAGCACTCGAAAAATAAAGCTTCCTAAAAGCAAATACACACGGAAGAAGAAGTGACAAGTAAGAAAAATACAGTTAATACTTAAATTAAGGTAGCTCGCTGCACAGCAGACGTGAAGCAGACGGCAGTTACGACGGCACTGACACTGACTATGGCTGACTAAAGGGACTCTCTCTGACTGTATTCAAAACAAACATGAAATCTATGGAACACTATTAAGAGCACTCGAAAAATAAAGCTTCCTAAAAGCAAATACACACGGAAGAAGAAGTGACAAGTAAGAAAAATTAAGGTAGCTCGCTGCACAGCAGACGTGAAGCAGGCGGCAGTTACGACGACACTGACACTACTGGCACTATGGCTGACTAAAGGGACTCTCTCTGACTGTATTCAAAACAAACACGAAATCTATGGAACACTATTAAGAGCACTCGAAAATTAAAGCTTCCTAAAAGCAAATACACACGGAAGAAGAAGTGACAAGTAAGAAAAATACAGTTAATACTTAAATTAAGGTAGCTCGCTGCACAGCAGACGTGAAGCAGACGGCAGTTACGTCGACATTTCAGTTGATATGTGGTGTACCAACACATATAGCCCTTCATATTTTGATTATATAATAACAGTTTTCTACACCTTAGTGCATTTATAGCACAGATGACAGCACAATACATTTATGATAATTTTACAATGTATGCTGTTTTTCTTCACAGTATGTCTATTTCCCTTACATTCAAATTTACATACATACATTTATATTATCTTTTAAACTGAATATTATATTTTTGGGTTTTCCTTGCAGTAATCAGTAAATTCAGTTATGGAATAAAATAGATTTTACTCCAGTATTTTTCTGACTGTGCTGAAAGGTTTTAATCTTCTTTATTTTGCTGACACTGTTCTAAAGGCAAATGAATAGGTACAGCCCCAAATGTTACACCTCTCTCATAGCAACTTGTCCTGCGTGGGATGCTCTCTGTTTCCAACAGCTTCTCATGAACTTCTTCATTTTTTTTAAAATTACTAATGTTTTTCTTAGTTTATACTAGTGTTTTACTTATTGCTTGTTACTGCTAAAATGTTTAGCAGTTAGAATTTTAATCTGCAGCTTGTTCATTGTTTTGCATACAGTCCTTTTTGTTTTATCCATACAGTCCTTTTTTGTTTTGTCCGTACAATCCTTTTCTGTACAGTGAGTACCTTCTTCATGTGTACTGAACTTCCCTATAGTTCTGTGCAAATTATCATGGGAAAGCCTCCTTCCAAAGTTTCAAGAACCAGTGTTAAGTGAAGACTTTAGAAATATATGTATTGCACCCTATGTATTGCTCCCATAGGGAGCATAAAGATAAGATTGCACTCCATATATGACTGTAACAGAAAGGAACCAAAACATGTAGTACAGTAGTACACAATTCACTGGAATTTGCTGAGGGTTTATGTAGATGTAGAACTGTGCAGTGACTTCTAAACTTTTATGTAACCACCATCTGATATCCATATATTTATGTATCAGTGTTTAAATTTGTTGCACATACTGGATTTAGCAAGCAAGTCATAAAACATTTCCAGTTTTGGAGACCATTATACATTTTAATTTGATAATTTGTAGCACAATCTAGATTTTTAGCATTTCTGTTTATCCATTGAGCTACTTAACTCTCAGACAAGTGATAAGAAACACTTTCACAGTACAAGTCTGATGCTTTTATTACTTTGTTTTTTCCCATCAGGGTGACTTCACTTCTGGTCAGATTACTGGCAAAGGTTATATTGAGTGGCCTGATCTCAGTTGGTATGAAGGAGATGTATGTCTTGGTTATCGTCACGGTTTAGGAATGTATCGTGCAACGTTTGCTGATGTGACATACAGTGGAAAATGGTATATGGGATGTAAAGAAGGACCAGGAATGCTCTATTATAGTGAAAATGTGAATAATCATTACAATGGTGAATGGGTACAAAACGAAAGGCATGGACTGGGAATGAGGTCCTATCCATCACATGCATGTTATTATGGTCAATGGATGAATGGTTTGCAACATGGTATTGGTACTATGGTGTGGTCTAACAATGATGTAAGTACTGTAACTGGTACTAATTTTGAAATGGATATTAATTAATGAGTGATTAATTCAAATTCTTTGTTAGATATAGATTCAGATTCTTCATTCATCATTCAGCATTATTACATGCAATAGACTTTGTTAGTTCACTTAACCTATTAATTTTATAAAATACATTTTTACATATTGCAGTTGATAATGGGAATTTCTAAAAATAATGAATAGAATGGGTTCGTTAACAAGAAGTTATGTAACTTTGTCATAAAATAATTTGATTGGCATGCTTGAGGCATGTTTAGACAGTTTGTTATATAATTTAATTGTCATGTACTTTGATTATCATTAGCTTTTGCTAATCTATTTTGTGGCAAGAACAGAGAAGTACAGATTCTTGTGTTATAGTTTTGCCTTTGATTTGTTACACCTAAACATGGTACTTCAGCAAGTACATAATTAACAGTATCAAGAATATATAGATTAATAACTGTTAATATTCTATATTTAATGAACAATGGTTTACAATGTGTCCTGTCATCTACTTTTGCCATTACTCTGGTTGCTTTCTTCTGGATCACTTATTTTTTTGCTGTTTTCCCAGAGTATTACTCCATACCATAAAACGGATTGAAAAAAGTAAATTATGCCATCCTTACATATTCAAATGTCACACAGCACATTAGTCACTTCAGCAGATATACAGGGTGAGCACAAAATCTTGCCCTGATTATAACAATTTATTACAGAATAACCGTTTGACATAATAATTTATATTTGATGCCATTACATAGGTTAGTGTTACTACTTTTTTATTTATATTATTTTATTTTATTTTTTTATTTTATTTTTTTTTTTTTGTATGACCACTGACATTCATAAACCTCAATGTGTGCTCCCTTGGTAGCTTGGAGAATGTCAAGGCAGTATTCCAGCTTTCGCCAGGTGTTTCGTAACATGTGTTCTATCACAGTACTCACAGCAGCTTGTATTCTTGGCTTCAGTTCGTCTGCACCAGCAACTGGTGTGATGAAGACTCTGTCCTTGATGTTGTTGTTGTTGTAGTCATCAGTCCTGATACTGGTTTGATGCAGCTCTCCACGCTACTCTATCCTGTGCAAGCTTCTTCATCTCCCAGTATGTACTGCAGCCTACATCCTTCTGAATCTGCTTAGTGTATTTATCTCTTGGCCTCCCTCTACGATTTTTACCCTCCATGCTGCCCTCCAATTCTAAATTTGTGATCCCTCGATGCCTCAGAATGTCCTACCAACCGATCCCTTCTTCTAGTCAAGTTGTGCCACAAGCTCCTCTTCTTGCCAATTCTATTCAATACCTCCTCATTAGTTATGTGATTTACCCATCTAAACTTCAGCATTCTTCTGTAGCACCACATTTCGAAAGCTTCTATTCTCTGCTTGTCTAAACTATTTATCGTCCACGTTTCACTTCCATACATGGCTACAATCCATACAAATACTTTCAGAAACGACTTCCTGATGCTTAAATCTATACTCGATGTTAACAAATTTCTCTTCTTCAGAAATGCTTTCCTTCCCATTGCCAGTCTACATTTTATATCCTCTCTACTTCAACCGTCATCAGTTATTTTGCTCCCCAAATAGCAAAACTCCTTTACTACTTTAAGTTGTTTCATTTCCTAATCTAATTCCCTCAGCATCACCCGACTTAATTTGAATACATTCCATTATCCTCGTTTTGCTTTTGTTGATGTTCAGCAAACCTCAAAGTTTTTATTTCTTCTCCGTGGATTTTAATTCTTATTCCAAATTTTTCTTTTGTTTCCTTTACTGCTTGCTCAATATACATATTGAACAACATCAGGGAGAGGCTACAACCCTGTCTTACTCCCTTCCCAACCACTGCTTCCCTTTCATACCCCTCGACTCTTATAACTGCTATCTGGTTTCTGTACAAATTGTAAATAGCCTTTCGCTCCCTGTATTTTACTCCTGCCACCTTCAGAATTTGAGAGTATTCCAGTCAACATTGTCAAAAGCTTTCTCGAAGTCTACAAATGCTAGAAACATAGGTCTGCCTTTTCTTAATCTAGCTTCTAAAATAAGTCGTAGGGTTAGTATTGCCTCACGTGTTCCCATATTTCTATGAAATCCAAACTGATCTTCCCCAAGGTTGGCTTCCACCAGTTTTTCCATTTGTCTGTAAAGAATTCACGTTAGTATTTTGCAGCCGTGACTTATTAAACTGATAGTTCGGTAATTTTCACATCTGTCAACACCTGCTTTCTTTGGGATTGGAATTATTATATTCTTCTTGAAGTCTGAGGGTATTTCGCCTGTCTCATACATTTTGCTCACCAGATGGTAGAGTTTTGTCAGGACTGGCTCTCCCAAGGCCGTCAGTAGTTCTAATGAAATGTTGTCTACTCCGGGGGCCTTGTTTCGACTGAGGTCTTTCAGTGCTTTGTCAAACTCTTCACACAGTATCATATCTCCCAATTCATCTTCATCTACATCCTCGTCCATTTCCATAATATTGTCCTAAAGTACATCGTCCTTGTATAGACCCTCTATATACTCCTTCCACCTTTCTGCTTTCCCTTCTTTGCTTAGAACTGGGTTTCCACCTGACCTCTTGATATTTATGCAAGTGGTTCTCCTTTCTCCAAAGGTCTCTTTAATTTTCCTATAGGCATTATCTATCTTACCTTTAATGAGATAAGCCTCTACAACCTTACATTTGTCATCTAGCCATTCCTGCTTAGCCATTTTGCACTTCCTGTCGATCTCATTTTTGAGACGTTTGTATTCCTTTTTGCCTGCTTCATTTACTGCATTTTTATATTTTCTTTTTTCGTCAATTAAATTCAATATTTCTTCTGTCACCCAAGGATTTCTATTAGACCTCATCTTTTTACCTACTTGATCCTCTGCTGCCTTCACTACTTCATCCCTCAAAGCTACCCATTCTTCTTCTACTGTATTTCCTTCCCCCATTCCTGTCAATTGTTCCCTTATGCTCTCCCTGAAACTCTGTACAACCTCTGGTTTAGTCAGTTTATCCAGGTCCCATCTCCTTAAATTCCCACCGTTTTGCAGTTTCTTCAGTTTTAATCTACAGTTCATAACCAATAGATTGTGGTCAGAGTCCGCATCTGCCTCTGGAAACGTCTTACAATTTAAAACCTGGTTCCTAAATCTCTGTCTTACCATTATATAATCTATCTGAAACCTGTCGCTATCTCCAGGCTTCTTCCATGTATACAACCTTCTTTTATAATTCTTGAACCAAGTGTTAGCTATGATTAAGTTGTGCTCTGTGCAAAATTCCACCAGGTGGCTTCCTCTTTCATTTCTTACCCCCAATCCATATTCACCTACTACGTTTCCTTCTCTCCCTTTTCCTACTACCGAATCCAGTCACCCATGACTATTAAATTTTCATCTCCCTTCACTATCTGAATAATTTATTTTATTTCATCATACATTTCATCAATTTCTTCATCATCTGCAGAGCTAGTTGGCATATAGACTTGTGATACTGTTGTAGGCATGGGCTTCATGTCTATCTTGGCCACAACAATGCGTTCACTGTGCTGTTTGTAGTAGCTTACCCACATTCCTATTGTTTTATTCATTATTAAACCTACTCCTGCATTACCCCTATTTGATTTTGTCCTTGATATAGCCCCAGAGAAAAAAATCAAGGGGCATAATGTCCACATCGGTGGATTGAAAGGAACGGCCACCCCGCTCTCCAGACATTATGCCCCTTGACTTTTTTTCTGGCATTATATTAAGGACAGAGTCTTGGTCACACCAGTTGCTGACATCAACGAACTGTAGGCTAGGATACAAGCTGTTGTGGCTACCGTGACAGAACACATGTTACGAAACACCTGGCGGGAGCTGGAATACCGCTTCAACATTCTCCGAACTACCAAGGGAGCACACGTTGAGGTTTACTAACGTAAGTGGTCATAAAAAAACTAGTAACACTAATCTATGTATCAGCATCGAATATAACTTGTTATGTCAAATGGTTATTCTGTTATAATTTTTTATAATCAGGGCAAGACTTTGTGCTCACCCTGTATAACTCTTGACAACCTAACCATAATGTTTTCAACATGAGAGTTTCATGTTAGTTTATTGTCAAGTATGATACCTAACAATTTTGCATTTTGGTTTTCTATTTTTACAGCCTTTGATAGATTGAACCAAATAATCTGGATCTTTTTCTGATTTAACAGTAACCATTCACATTAAATCATGTTATTGCATTTTCTTTTGCCAAATTCTTACTACTAACAAGGTTATCAAATACATGGTTCACAGAAATAACAACAGTATCGCTTCCTTTCATTAAGGTATGATTTGCGGAGTTTTAAACTTTTGTCACATATTCCTTAGTACTCAAGCTTAGAGAGCAAAAAAGAGTGGTCAATACAGTCAAGGCCTTGCTCAGATCACATAAGGTTACGTGTATGTGGGCATGATCCTCAAATTCTGCTAAAATGTCTCTCACTAAGAGTTCTATGGCTTTTATAGTTGACTTTTCTTTTCTGTAACAAAACTGCCATGTACTTATTATGATATCATTTAACTCTAGGTACTCACTCACCTGCTGATACATTATGCCTTTAAAGACTTTGGCTAGTACTGTAATAAGAGGAATTGGCCAGTAGTTTGCTGGATCAGATTTGCTACCCTTCTTAAAGACTGGAGTCATTTTAAAAATATGTCTTATATGAATTTTTCATGTCTTTGACAATTTTAAGAACTTCATCTTGGCATACCTCTTTTAAGTGTTTCAGTCAAGGTTTAGCCTGATTATGATTTAGGTTTGTGCTCTTAAGATAATATATGTTTGTTATGATGGGTTTACTAATCAACTTTTTGATTTCAACAGCACAGCTTACAAAATATTTGTTAAACATATCTACTGGTATTGGAACTGTCAAAGTTCCTGATTTCACCTTTAACTGTATTAATTACTGACCAGGGTGTTTTGCACTGGTTTTTACTATTTTATATGAGATTATTGTTGTATCTCTGTTTCACCAATCATAGCACATTCTTATACAGTTTCTTAATGGTTATTTCAAGGTCCTTAATTTCATTAGAATTATTTACTTTACTAAGGCACTTTAACAGCTGTAGCTCATTTTTATTTTCCCCAACTCTTTTGTGTACCACAATTTACTCTTTCTTGTTTTATGACATTTGTTTGGAATAAGATGAGCTTTTCACATACCTATTAAATAGTTGTGGAATGTTTCATAAATTGTTTGAGCATTGGTATCCCATTTTTGAAATAATTTGTCCCAATTAGTTGTGCTCAGCTGGTGTGTTAGTTTTCTGAGATTGTTTTTTGTTAGCATTAAGGTATTAGATTTTGAAAAATTTTGTTCACCGTTGTTCACAACCCCTTTTATAATATGTCTTAACTCTACTGTTAACATGGAGTGATCTGAGAAATCAAGTTTCTGTGCACTGATGGTGTACATATCACGAGCACAGTTGACAAAAACATTATCTAAGCATATATTTTGTCTGTTATGAATTTACATGATGGAAGTTGTGCTGCCTTAGCATATTCAGTAACTTATATACACTGAGTTTGTTACGTGTTACATCAAAACTTGAATTAATGTCTCTCCCAATTATAGTTACATATATAGTTATATGGCAGGGTATACTGTCTAAATTATCTAAAAAAGTTTTTTTCATCTGAGTCAGGGGAATGGTAAGCACTAAGATTAAGTTCATTACATCACATGTGATTCCAGTAATTTCAAAGTGTTTCTCTACACATGCCCATCTAAGATCTAGTTCTCTAAACACTGTTTTATTTGAAGCATAGGTAGCAGTACCACCATTACTGTACTGGCATCTGCAAAAACTGTTCCCATGTTTATAACTTTCTGGTGTATAGTATTCTGTTTGTCCAGATTTAAGCCAATATTGACCATCATCAGTTATTTTGCTCCTGAAATAACAAAATTCATCTACTACTTTAAGTGTCTCATTTCCTAAGCTAATTCCCTCAGCATCACATGATGTAATTCGACTACTTTCTGTTATCCTCGTTTTGCGCTTTTTGATGTTCATCTTATATCCTCCTTTCAAGACACTGTCCAGTCCATTCAACTGTTCTTCCAGGTCCTTTGCTGTCTCTGACAGAATTACAATCTCATCGGCAAATCTCAAAGTTTTTATTTCTTCTCCATAGATTTTAATTCCTCCTCCAAATTTTTCTTTGATTTCCTTTACTGCCTACCCAATACACAGATTGAATAACTTCAGGGATATGCTACAACCCTGTTTTGGTCTCTTCCCAACCACTGCTTTGCTTTCATGCCCCTCCACTTAATAAGATTGAGAGATCCTTTTTTTTTTTCATTCCTTGTGACATCATCTGATTCCATCAGGAATACAGAAAAGTCCTTTTTACTTAAGGAGGAAATTTTTTCCTGATTCGTTGACATAGCAGCACCTGACTTTATTATGCAATTAAAATTCTGACTGCTTGTCAACCAAACTTTGCTCACTATATTTTGCCCTTTGTTATCTGCATACAGTTCAGTTTTATATGTACTTACTGTTTGGAGCTTACTGATTTTCTGCCTACCTTTGTTGTGTGTGATATCTTGTTTGGCACTATTTACTTTGTCTTTTTTGCTAACGTCTGAGGTGAACAGCTTATCTGTGGCAAATTTTTTGAGAGGACTTTAATATGATCTTTCACTTAACTGCAGCTTAAATATTCCATGTTTTACCTCATTCACAAAGTTATTTGTTTTCCAAGTGGTACACTCGAACTGTTAACAATTGTGTCACACTCCATCATAGAAAGAACTTGAAAATGATTTTCATGCCCTTTATTTATGTTCCCTTCACAGTTTCCTATACCCTGTATTATGTGTTTGTGTCTTTTGAACTTTACTTCCATCCAGTTCTCCAATGAAGTCGAACTTCCATGCTGTGATTTTGTCATGTTCAGTACACTTTTTTCTTCTTTACTTTTCTTGATATCCATTTTCAGCAAACAGATAATAAATTATAAACTTGCACACATTTTTTGAGCTTTGTTATTTCATCCTTACAACTGTGACAGTTTTTCTTTTTGACAGCATAATTGACTTTATTTCACAGAGCCACACATTGAATTTTTACTCTAGCAACCATCTTGAATACTGTGTTTACTTATGTAAGCAATACTGTGTCACTATCATTTAGAAGATTTTGACATTGACACTATATAGTATGCATTCAGTATTCAATCATTTACAGAACATGAAACTTTCTGGCAAATTAAAGCTGTGTGCCAGACTGAGACTGGAACTCGGGGTCTTTGTTTTTCAGAGGCAAACACACTACCAACTGAGCTATGCAAACACAACTCATGACCTGTCCTCACAGGTTTACTTCTGCCAGTACCTCATATATCCCGTCTCTCCTACGTTCCAAACTTCACTTTCATTTACAGAGCATGTTCCTTAGATCCCATCACGAACAGGACAAGCCACAGAGATGTAGAACAATTCAAGATATATGTATCCACATACATGCAGCTGTTGTGATGTTTTGTCCATGATTGTTTGAGAACTTCATCATAACTGGTTTTGGGCCTGAGCCCATTGCAAGATAACAGTGAGCATTTCTTGTATAACATATTCAGCTTGCATCGTACCAATGATGCAGACCCCTATTTTGTAATACATAAAGAAAAACCCTTCCACTAGATCAAAGTAATATGGAATTTGTACAAGAAATCCTCACTGCCATTCTAAGAATGACCTCAGACCAAAAACTAACTACAGAAAAATAAAGCATTCATAAAAAAGTCTGGCTGGCTGCAGCTTTCTTTTCTTCAGTAATATTATGAAATATTTCACTAGACTAGCATGGAAGACTAACGAACTATTATGAAAGTAGGCTACTTACGCTATGTGATGTGACCTGGTATTGGTTCACACAGAAGAACAGATTCCCAGGTAGTCAACTGACAATGAACATTTTATCAATAACACAAAAAGAGACACTTTTTATTAACCACAAGAGTTGCATTAAATCCATCACAGAAAACACAAGACTTCTGGATGCAGTGTGAACTGGTAGCTGTCTTATAGATTGATAACTAGTGACCAGTCTTAATTAGGATCTGCCCTTAAACACTCTCACTGTTAAGGTGCACTGGCTTTAACTGGGTCCCAATTTGGTGCTGGAACTGCAGGCTGTATGGACGCTTTGGTGAGATGATCTTTGTTTGGCACAGTGAACTGAAGTGCTTTCGTAGTGGCCAGGTGAAACCCTAAATGCATGCCTGGCAGGAGGATATCCATGCACTGCTTGGAGGGCACCTGACTTGTAGAGAAAAAGTAGTGTTTTTGACTGTAGCACAGTTGATGGTGACAGTTGTGCTGCTGGTGGTAAGGCTGGTGAATCTCAAGGAGAGTCCAGGGCAGCAAGAGTGTCCGTTGACAAAAAATTGGCCAGTAGATATTGTTGTCTGGAATGTTTTCATACATTCAGTCCAAACACTGGCTACTATTTGGATTGTTCACATGTGTGATGGCTCTGGCAGGAGATGATGTGGAATTGGTGCATGGCCACCTACCAGGTGCAGGTGTGTGCTGGGTAGCTGGAGTGGCAGGTAAATAGCCAGGATATACCACTATGCATCATACTAAATTTATATTATAAATTGTCAGATTTTTAGGTTATACTATTAAGTTGTTCCTCTGCTACTGTGTGCTTAGTAATTATTTGAAAATGCTGGTAACTAGTGAGAGATAACATGTCATTGTGTACTGTATAAAGGCACTTTATTTATAATGAATTTTTTATGTTATTAGAGGAATATAAAAATAGAGAACTAAAGAAAGAGTACCAACAACAAAGGCAGTGGAGATGGAGCACAAGTTAGTGTAGAAGAGGGTGAGGAAGGAAAGTGGCCATGTCCTCTTCATAGGAACTATTCCAGCATTCGTCTTAATCAATTGAAGTAACCATAAACACTTAAACTACCCTCATGAGTCGTGGAAGTTGCCAAGGTGGTGTGGCTTGCATGCCTCAGTGACACAGATAGCAATTCCATAGCTCCATGAAAAAGGAAGAGGTATGTCGAAAGGCTAGAATAATCATGTTTTCTGAGAATGGGCAGCAGCATTTTCAGTAGTCACCGAGGCAACAATCTGGATTATTGACTAATCTGGTCTTGTAATACTAGCCATCATCATCTTGCTGTGCTGGTACTGCAGACTGCTTAAAGCAAGGGAAGAATTCTATACCATAACCTAGATAGACACAAAGGCAGTATTCACCACAATCAGTGACCACCACCCAAAATCAGTCTGCATTGGTCAATCTGACCATAAAGGGTGCCTGCTTCAGTGCAATATCTGCCAGCCACGAATGTGGAATAATTGACTTGCTCACTTACAGATTTGTTTGTGGAACAGTGCAAGATGTGGAGTTTTCTCAGCCACTGACTAGTTATCATTGATAGGACAAACTCACAATATCTGAATTTTCAGTAACAGATGCAGCCCGAGAGGATGCAATTCCCAGTTATTGTGACTGATTAGACATAAAGTCACCTACATTATTGAGAACTGAGATGCCACTCCATTGCTGCAAGAAACCTTGGCAATTAGACTGTGGTATGCATGTGTGTTTAGAGCTTGTGCTTTGTGTGGTGACACTGGTCCGAGCTCGAAGGTGGCAGCTCGGTTAGCAGCGGATGGACAGCATGCAGGGCTAGTGAGCGTGCAGTGGGCATATTATTGTGCAGCTGCCTAGTGGTAGCAGTGACAGGCAGCACTGGCTACAAACTTCTTGTAGAATAGGCTACATAATACTAAGTAAAGAGGTAAAGATGCTGGAATCTGGACTTCCACTACTCAGACCACAAATGTCCATTTGTAGACTATGAACACACAAGCACCCAAGAAAGGACTTAGGTCATAGAACATAAAAGAATGCTTAAAGAGAAAAACATTAATGCTTTTAAAAGTAAACTAGCATCTGAGGAATGGCAACTAGTTCTTGAGCAATAAGGGTCTGAATACAAATGGGCCAAATTTTATGATATTGTTTTACAGTATCTTAATTTTTGCTGTCCAGTGAAAGAAATTAAGAAAGTAGTAACTCACAACCAAAATGTAAAAAACACCAGACTGATTCTTCCAGCTTACATGATTAAACTCAGGCAAAATATCAAGGATCTAAGTGTGCTAAGTCAACTAAATTTCAAATATTTAAGGATAAGTACAATCAAGCTAAAAAACAATTTCAGAAACAGCTCACAAATTTAAGAAAACAGATCCTAGATAAGAAAATAGCTCAGTCAACAAATACAAGGAAGACTTCATGGAATATAATAAATAGATATCGCAAAGCCACCCCTAAGTTAGGTGCTCAAATTGACGGAATCCAACATGAAGGAAACCTTATTAATGATCCAGATAAAATCTGCAATTTATTTAATGAATATTTTATATCTTCAGCTGTGAATCCAGTTAATAACACAGGTCTGACTTAGATGGTAAAGCCTTACCCTAGGCTGGAAACTGCTTTTGAATTTAAGGAAGTGAGTGTGGAGGAAATAGGAAAAATAATAAATAACTTAAAGAATAAGACTTCATCTGGCTGGGATGGACTGAATAGTATTATAATTAAAAAATGCAATAAGGAATTTGTTGGAATAATTACCTGTATGATCAGCAGTAGTATCAGGGAGCACACATTTCCAAATATATTGAAGAAAAGTACAGTTAAACCTGTGCATAAAAGAGGATTGAAAGAAGAGCTGTCAAACTTCAGGTTCAAAATGGTTCAAATGGCTCTGAGCACTATGGGACTTAACATATGAGGTCATCAGTCCCCTAGAACTTAGAACTACTTAAAGCTAACTAACCTAAGGACATCACACACATCCATGCCCGAGGCAGGATTCGAACCTGCGACCATAGCAGTTGCGCGGTTCCGGACTACAGCGCCTAGAACCGCATGGCCACCGCGGCTGGCCGAACTTCAGGCCCATAGCACTAATACCAAATTTCAGTAAAATGTTTGAAATTGTTTTGTTAACACAACTTACTGATTATTTCACAAAGAATAATTTACTAGCGGAAACACAGCATAGCTTCAGAAAGCATCACAGTACCATTACGGCAATTACTGAATTTCTCCACAAGGTGTGTGGTGCCCTGGATGAGGGAATGCAGACGGCAGAGATATTTCTATACCTTACTAAAGTATTTGACTCAGTGAACCATGAGCTACTACTAAGCAAACTGGAAACTTACAATATAAATGCCACATCCATACAACTACTCATCTAACCAATCATAAGCAGTGTACAAAGCTGAGTTATGAAATTAATGATCAGATCAAATATTTGCAATCCAGTTATGAAACAGTAAAACAAGGTGTACCTCAGGGCTCCGTATTGGGCCCTTTCCTTTTCCTGGTCTACATTAATGAGTTAGAGGCACCTCTGTACTCCCAATTAGTAAGTTATGCAGATGATGCCTCAGTTTTGTTCTTTTGTAAACAAACTCATGACATTGGCTGCAGCTGATGGCTTAAGTCAAATAACTACTTACTTCCATGATCAAGGTCTAAAACTCAATATTAGCAAATCCCAGCTATTACCAATTAAACTTGGTAATTCATACCAAACCTGTACTGATAAAGTAAGTGGCATCAAAAAAGTAGGCACTGACAAATGTAAAGTTTTGGGAATATACCTAGATGAAAATCTCAGATGGGTAGACCATATCAATTTTGTTTGCAATAAAATCAGCAGTTCACTGCACTTAATTAGCAAACTATCAAAATTAGTCTCTGAACAAACATTAAAAACTGCTTATTATGGGACAATATTTGCCTGTATTAATTATGGAATAGAAGTATGGTGATGTGCTGCTGGTAGACACATGAACAGAATCCTAACACTGCAGAAAAGAACAATCAGGACCACGCATCAACTAGGATACAGAGATTCTTGTAGGGAAACCTTTGTACAACATAAATATCTAACAGTATATTCCTTGTATCTGTACAAATTAATAACATTCTTTGTGGACCATAAAAAATAATGAAACTAAGTGCTCTGATGTGCATACCCATAACACAAGACAAAAAGATTGTGCTTCTTCAGAAAAAGAACTAAACTAAAGACAACAGATCCATAGTCCTTGGATTAATGGCCAGATATGGTTTAACAAACTCCCAAGTGCCATAAGATGCCACAGAGGTAAAGTATTCAAAAGGGAATTAAAATCATTCTTAACTCTCAAATTTTTGTACTCACTACATCTACATCTACATCTTCATTTATACTCCACAAGCCACCCAACGGTGTGTGGCGGAGGGCACTTTACGTGCCACTGTCATTACCTCCCTTTCCTGTTCCAGTCATGTATGGTTCGTGGGAAGAACGACTGTCTGAAATCCTCCGTGCATGCTCTAATCTCTCTAATTTTACATTCGTGATCTCCTTGGGAGGTATAAGTAGGGGGAAGCAATATATTCGATACCTCGTCCAGAAACGCACCCTCTTGAAACCTGACGAGCAAGCTACACCACGATGCAGAGTGCCTCTCTTGCAGAGTCTGCCACTTGAGTTTGTTAAACATCTCCGTAACGCTATCACGGTTACCAAATAACCCTGTGACCTTTGGATCTTCTCTATCTCCTCCGTCAACCCTTCTGGTACGGATCACTGAATGAATACTGATATTAAAATGTAGCTATTCTTAAATGTAAGTCTAACTCTTCTATCTATACAATGTACTATTCTGCGGTGATTGTAATTATTTATGTAAAAACATGCTGTAAATTCAAATACCTATACTATGTAACAACTGTATGTTGCATTATGAAGTAGTGTACCATATAGTGCCAAGTGCATCAACCATAAGTGCGTTCTTGTACATGTGAATTGCAAATTCTATTTGTACAAAAATTGTATAAAATGCTATGACATATATATGCAAAAAAGATAATAAATAAAAATAAAAAATAAATAAAAACAAACTGTCCATAGCAATGCGCGGCACAGGCGCACGACTGTTAGTCATTTGGAAAGAAGTCTCAATTGCTGGTGCACTGATAGCTTAATAATGATAATGACACTAGTGTTGCAGTTAATACCCTATAATAGAATGAAGTCCACTATTTGAATTGTTCAAAATGACAGATCCAAGGTTCACGAGTTGCACTGTTGCACAAGTTCACTGATGGCCTCAGCCACAGAAGCACAGTGCTACATTTAGTCTGGCCTAAAGGTTGTGACAGCAGAGATATGGAGATTGCACGCTAAGTATAAAGTTGCAGGAGTACAGTGTTGCTGCAACTTGAACATGGGTCCTGGAGCTGCGACGGACAATCGCAGTGGCACGGAGGGTGATGTCTGGAGCTCAGTGAAAATGTGAGTATGAAAACTGATACAGATACCGATCTGACCTCAGCACCTGACATGGCAGAGGCACAGAGATGTAAATGCAGGTTCAGGCCTTAACAACAGACAAGCAGCCAAGGACACAGGAGGTGGTGTCCGGAGCTTGACTGGTGATACCAGCCACTGGCACAGCCAGCTGGAGACAGGGCCTCTGCAGCAGATGGCAGCTAGGCGCACCATATCCTAACAGTGTACAGAAGTTGGGGTGCATGCTTGTTGTGTTGCATGGCATGGCATTCTGATGACACGGCGTGTGTGTTTGAAGTGGACAGTGCAGCTGGTGCACATGATGTAGTCTGCTGGAAGATGTGGTGTGGGTGACTCGTCTGCCTGTGGTTGGTGAGGCCCATGCTGCAGCACCAGCTGCCTGGATGAGGTGTGTAAGGTGCATGTGGTGGTGCAATGGTGTAGGGCTACGGCTGTATGTCACCAGTGGCTATGGATGTGGTCTCTGTCTGACTGCTGGCTCGTTGCACTCTAGGCCCAGTGGTTTTTTTTTTTTTTTTTTTTTTTTTTTTTTTTATATATATATATATATATATATATATATATATATATATATATATATATATAGTTCCTCGGGGCCATGCCACATCGGTGCGTGAGTTCGGAGACCAGCCATGTGAAAATGAGGTTGGCAGGTGATGCATTGATTATGATGGATATTGTAAACGGACATTGTATTATGCAAACACTGTTGGTTTTTGCAGAACGATGCCTATGACAGTGATAATGTACTTCTGAGCAGACAGTATTGTCATTGGTTTAGAATTCAGCTGCATTACATAAACTGTGAATTTAATATTGCTATTTTTCTTGACTACAATATATAATGCGTGCTAAAACACTAACTGCCAATGTGGAAACTGTGAACTGTGTTGCTGTGTAAGTCACTGTTTTCACGGGAACAGTGTTATTATGAACAATGAATATTAACGGTAGATGGACTGCCTAACTTTTCAGTTGGAAAGTTATAGCAAATGGAGTGTTAATTTAAACACGTCATGTGGACTGTGCCAAACTGTTGTGTGTGAAAGTTGCAGTTGAACTAATATGACCTTCAGGTGCTGCATAAGCAGTTACTTTGTTCCGGGCTACGACAAATGGATGCTGTACCACTTACTACCACCACCAGCCGAAACAGGATGTAAGGAAAGAGTATATTTTAATGCCAAGGACATGACTGGATGAACTTACAGAGTACATATCAGCAACTTCAAACTGCTTCTACCGCCATTGCCACATCATGCCAACCCAGAACAGATAAAAATCAAAAAGATTCCTCTCTTCGAGAAACATAATTGTAACCAATATAACTGCTTTTTGCTTTGTAATAAGACTATATCTTAATGTTTCTCTCCATAAATAAAACTAGTGTATTGTAAAGACTGTTCACCTTCAGTGATTGTTGACCCCACCTCTAACAGTAGTTATTGCCATCATTTATTTGTTTTTGCTTTACAGTGTATTTGTACAAGTCATTGCATGCCTTGTATGTGTCTTTTGAAAGGGTTTGCTGCGATGTGTATATACAGTAATTCAGACAGGAGAATTTGTGTGTTGCACTGCAAAATGTTGCCAAACATGTAAGTTGAGCCATCTGCCATTGAAGTTATTTACACTGATCATTTACACAGAACTAGCTTATTTGCCATTGATTCAAGTTAGCATATTGGAGGGAACTTTGAACCTGACAGTTGTCAAAGTACGCTGTCTTTGTTTACATGCCACTGAATGTCATATTCCCATTCATTCACATTTCGATGCAAATTTATCAAGGTTTAACTGTTACTGGGTAGCAAAATTACTGTACACTGTGTCATTATTTATCAAATTAGCTTCAGATTGTTTTACTGTTTTCCACTATCAAAGGATTTTATTCTCAGGATTTTAACAGGATTGGGAAACTTCTCAATAGAGGTGTGCTTTTGAAGTTTCTGGAAGTAAAATGGGTTTGTGGGGTCTACACAATATTAATTTACTTCATGCACTTTTGCTTTAAACATTTTCTGATTACAAATTCACGGTCATAGTAAATCTCCAGGAACCATTTTCTTCACACAGCAAAAATGTGTAAAATAAACCTATTTGCAGATAGTCAAGAATGGAACATATCAGCTGAATTTCAGTGTAGAAGCAGTCACAAAATAACTAGCTTAGTGAAACCAGGCACAAAATTTCAGGCAGTGACTTCCAAAAAGCATGACATGAAAACAGCAACAACACATAACGACTTTTTTGTGTTCTTAGTGGGAACAAATGACGTAGCAAAAAACAAAATGAAAGACCTAGTGATCTCACTTAAAAGAAGGCTTCATGAGCTGAGAAGTTCAAATGTGATTGTCTTCTCTGTTCCACATCAACATGACTTGCCACTCTGGCCATGTGTTAATAAAGAAGTGGGAAGTGCAGGTAAACAGAAAGATTGAGAAATGTTACATTTGTGGATATAAGCTATGTAGGAAGAAGATTTCCACACACCCCGTGGCTTACACCTCAACAGACTAGCAAAGGACTTAATTATAAAACAGATCCAAGAAATAGTGAATTGCAAATTGATTGTGCAGTGTTGTGCTGCAGAGGCCATCCCTCTCAAGGACAAAAATAATGAATACTTGGGAGAATCAACCATGAAATGCCAGGTCAGTAAAACAATACATCGGCAGGACAGGAGTGATTTTTTTTAAGGAGATAAAACCTTCTGCCAGCGCAACACCAGATGCAGTAGTGTGTGTATCATATGTGCCTCAAGCAGATGTCAGTCCACACAAGAATAATTTATCACTTTTGGATTATAATGTACAGGGTTTACGAAACAAAATAGATGCTTTTGAATCATTTATAACAGATCTATCTCCACATGTAGTTATAGTTACAGAACATTCAATATTGCAAATTAGAAGGCTACAACCTAGCCATGTTCTACTGCAGAACACACAATAAAGGTGGCGTTGTTGCCATCTAATCAAGAAAATGTAAGTTCATAACCATCACGGAAAAAGTGCAATGTGGGAACAGTTTCTGTGTTGACAGAGATTTTGAAATTGTTATTTGGTCCTTTCTATGTCATAGGTGTATATAGATCCCCCTGTGGAAACTTTGATGCTTTTCTGAAATCACTTGATGGAGTCCTAAGTAAATTAATGTCAGGCTGTAGAAGTGTAAATCTTGTCATACTGGGAGATCTGAACATCAATACTTTACATGATGGTCAGGAAAGCAAATGTTTTACATATTGTATCCTGTCATATGGGGCTAAAGATCTTGGACTAGTACCCACCAGAATAGCTAACACACACAGTAGTTCAGTTGATCATGTTATCACAAATTATGACCACATCATCTCAACAGACATAATAAATGGTCACCTCTCAGATAATTTAGGTCAAACACTAGTGCTAAAATGTAATACCAAATTCAAACTAAGAACAATGTATGAGCACAGGTGAACAACATTGCTACACTAAGACACAGTTTAAACCATGAATCATGGGAATCAGTTATGACTACTATTGGGGTCAAAAATAAATGGAACATGTTCACAGAAATAATGACTGAGCACTTAAATAGAGCCATTCCATTAAAAAAGTGAGTATCCAGAAAAATCAAAACCTGTGCCGTTAGATTTTAAAATCAAAGATCTGAAAGAAAAAATGGAAAACATGTATATCTTACACAGACTGACTAACTCAGAGTTACATAAAGAACTCTACAGGCAGTACAAATATAAGTACTGCAAAGAAATCAGGAGGCTGAAATCAGAAAGAATCAGCCAACAGATTTGAGGTTCAGATAACGTTTCAAATACTTGCTGGTCAATTGTAAATAAAATCAAAAACAATGAAACAGAAACTAAAATTAATAATGTACTATTAACTGTGAATAATGAAGATATCTGATTCTCTTCTAGCCTGCAATATTTTTAATAATTACTACATAGATACTGCTCAAAATAATGTCTCTATGAAACAGGATGAACAGCACTCATTTGAGTTCTGTAACAAACAGAACTGCAGTACACTACCTGCAGTAAGCACATATGACATTCTGCAGCTTATTGATAACCCCAGAAACAAAAAATCAACAGGATAAGATGAAATTTCTCCATATCCATTATGAAATGTGAGCATGAACTAATAAAACCACTAGTCCGTCTAATAAACTGTGTTCTCGAAGACAGTGTGTTCCCTGACAAGTTGAAACTATCTGTAGTGAAACCAATACATGAAAAGGGGGAAATAAACCATGTACAGGACTACAGAACCATTGCCCTAATCTCAACTTTCAGAAAACTACTAGAGAAAATAGTATTTTAAAAAATCTTGGAACATTACAACAATGCTGACATATTACGTAATTTCCAGCATGGTTTCAGAAGAGGTTGAAGTACCACATCAGCAACAGTAAAATTTGTCCATAATGTACTTGAAAAAATAAGTGAAAAATCTCAAGCAGCAGGAGTATTCTTGGACCTCACAAGGGCTTTTGATAGAGTACATCATGATGTGCTCTTATCAAAAATTGCAAAGAGTGGTGTCACTGGAAAACTCATGCATTTGTTAGAAACATAATTAAAGGTTTGACAACAGTGCATGGAGATTATGTACTCTAATGGAGAAATACTGGAGAGGGGGAGGTCAAGTATAAGAACTATACATTTTGGTGTTCCTCAGTGCTCTGTTTTAGTTCCAGTCCTATTCATATGCTATGTAAATGATTCCCCAAGTTCTCTTGACAATAAGCAATTGATCACTGTGTATGAAGATGATACATCTGTTTTACCAGGCTTAAAATAGTAACATTTATGACTTCATATTTCTGCCTTTGTACCTTTTTGAAACACAAAAAAGAATGTGTTACCAGGCAATTGATACCAATATGACAACTTGTCAAAGTGAGTGCTCTCAATAGTTTTATTAAATTTTACTTCCTCTGCTCAGTCCATATCATTTAAGAATTTAAAAGTTAAATTTGCCTGAGAGAAAATTTGTATTACAATATAAAAGAGTTCTGTGATGTGGACAGAATTTATTTTAATACTTAAAATTTTGGCTGTATTCCCCATTTGATATGAACAATGTTGTTTTTAGTATTTAAGAGTGTAGCTGTACCCTTTGATTTGAATGCAGTACCTGTAGCATTAGTGACCTGTTTGATATCTCACAAGTCTCAGCCTGTTCCTCATCCAATGATTAATAAGTGATTCAGAAAGTTAGTAATAATGCACTACAACACAATCATTTTATTTTTTACTTCATTCATATTTATTGTGAGTACATCCATGATGATCATGATGCTGTTATAGGTTTTGCACTAGAGTTAAATAACCTACACAAACTATGAGTGTTTTACAAAATTCGGTTTTACAAAACTCCCAACTGGTGAAGAGTGAATGACTAACATAAATTTTGGCACATTAAATAAAGGATGACTGACTTATATTTTTACATACTGAATTCTTGCCTCCAACTGATTGTGGCTGTGTGTGTGTGATGCCATATAAAAACTTGCATATTATAGAAATTACAAAATATGAAAATACTAAGCTATTATGGTTTAGATAAAAGACAGAAAAATTAAAACATACAAAAATAAATTAGGTAGTGAGGTTATCATAATTAACTATAAGCTGTATAATTGGAAAATGCCAAAATGATGAGTAATCTTCTATGATGGGGCACTTTTCTGTAACTGGGATTTTCAAAACCTGCCAAGAATTCTCTGGAAAGTTACATTTTATCATTTGTATAATTAACAAACTAACAGATTATTTTAGGAGAGCTATACATTTTGGGAAAAAGTAAAATTGTTGCTACAAAAGAAAAGGATTACATTTTAAGATTCAAGCATTCTGGAATATGAAAATATTGAATGTCAATAATGTTTGAAATGATCTACAAAGCTGGTAAATCACTTGCCCATGAAAGGCAAAGGTCCAAAGTTTGAGCCTCAGACAGTTTTTGTCTGTCAGGAAGTTTCATATCAGCACATACTCTGCTGCAGAGTGAATAACTCATTCTGGGGACATACATACCATGTAGAAAAAGTAAAATGTTTGTTTGGAAGAGGATAATAAGGACTTTCAAAGAAGCTTTGTCAATCTTGAAACAAACTGTTGTTAGTGGGCTTGAAAGTTGATATGTATGGTTTACAGGTATAATAAATTTAGAATAATTCCTTAAATAAAATGTTTCTTCTCTTTTATGCTCATAGCATCACAAATCTGTGACCTATACAGTGAATATTAAAGTTTAATAAAGCAAGGCATGAGTAATAATTTAGCAATTTTGTGCATTCACAGTATATGCCTTATGCATTAATAGGAAACAGAAAAAATATTTATTTGAAGAATAGAATTGTAGCAAATGGAGTTGTTCCACCTTGCTACATGCCATACTGTTATCTACATATACACATAAAAATGAATGAAAATATTACAAACACAACCGTGTATCTCTAACTAGCTAGATATTTTAAATGAGCTGCCAAAAATCACTACAGTGCTCCTGCCAATGTGTGTATAATTAAATAATTTTCTTTTTGTTATAGACCACTGAAGACATTGAACATCAATAGGTGAAACATTTTTGATAAAGAAATAAAACATTTAGCTGCAAAAGATGGAATTTTTTCTTATCTATATGGTGAAACATAACTAACATTCATTTTAAACAGGTGTTAACATTTTTGGATATCAATAGTTTTGTTTAAGGTAAAAATGTAAATGTCTAGAAGGAAGTAGTAACTAAAAGTGGCAGCTTATTATTGAGCAATAGAGTTTTCTAAATAATCTATTTCTCTATTAATATATTTTATCCTGATTTATAAATATTAAAATATAATCTGAAAGTAATTCTTATTTCAGTGTTGTTATTTTTTGATAGTATGCTTTATAGAAGTAACCTACAGTGGCTCCTGCAGCCTCTTGCTCCACATACCTGAAGACTCCTCTCCATGACAGAATTTGTAGAGCACAATGTGTTAATGACTGACAAGTATAAATGTCATTAAGTGTAAAGTAAATGTGTAGGTTTGTAAAAAATTTATGAATATTTAAGGAGTATTTTTCTGCAGTATACATTCTAGATTTATACTTAGTGTAATTATTTACTGAGCTAGTTGTATTGTCTGCACACTTTTGCCCAAGGTTTCCACAGAAGTAAATCTCTTGGAGGTGTTAATACAATCCATAATTTGTTGTTGGGATACTTCACAGAAAAGGCATGCGTTGGCTGCTTCTATCTTTGAATGTATAACTTGATTCATTCCACATCCCTGAAGACTCTTCTCCATTATAGGATTTATGAAACATGAGGTATGAATGCCAGTGGCCAGTGGTTTCTTTCAGTGAATATGAAACTGGTCATAATTTTGTGAATGGTCTAAGGAGTAAAGACAACTCACTAAACATGTGCTATTTATGTGTTCTTTGACCAGTCAACACCTCAACTATGTGGTAGGATGTTACCTTTACTCCTTCCATTTTTCATATTCCAACAACAACTTCCCTACACAACATTCAAAGTTTTCTTGTGATACATACAAAAGGAGGAAACAGTCAATTTGTGCATTTGTATTCATACTATGAGTTGACATAATACTTAAACAATTGAAATTTTAGATCCAAAAATTAAAGAATTGTAAATTAGTGCTATTTGACAGATGCAGAATAAGCTATTCATACTCAGAAAATTTTATGTTTTTTCACCATTTCAGATTAAGTGTGCCTCTTCATTTTTAATCTTTCATATTTTATAATCCTCACCACTTAGAAAACTTTTCACATATGGCTTTGATATGACCTTTTATATTTCAGTTTTACTAAGTGTCCTACATTCACTTGGGAACACATCCCCATCTTTACTGTTGTTCTTTTCTTTTGTATAGCATCTTGCCACTGACATCCTAATTGTCATCTCACAGTCGTGACATTATTGAAACAGTTATAGTGAAAAAATGCTCCTAAATATTTGGTGTCTTGCAAAAGCTGCCATTTACTGTTTAAAGAGTGTGTAATTCACTTTCATGTATTTATTTTTACCATGTTGGCAGTTTGAATTACAGGAATGAAAATTATATGTTCAGATAAATCTCCTATTTCAACAGTACATGAAATTATTTGTTTGTTTTCAGTTATACCAAGGCAGCTGGGAAAATGGAACAATGTGTGGTTATGGAGAATACACTTGGTCTGCATTTCTCAACCGTAGCTTTGTACTTCCTGCAGAAAACCAGTATTGTGGAGAATGGAAGAATGGTAAAAGGTGTGGTAATGGCAACCTAAATTTAAGGAATGGAACCTATATTAAAGGGCAGTGGAAAAGTGGATACAAAGATGGTCCTGGTATGATTGTATACCCAAATGGCACTTCCATCAATGGTGACCCACTGTTTCTTAATGATCATCTTGTAAAGAATGAGACTTCAGAACTATTCTCCAAGGAAACACATTCCAATAACCAAGCAGTGAGACCAGCAAAGCACGGCAGCAGGCAATATGCTAATTCACCTGATACGACCAGGAGCACATCTAAGACAAAATGTTCCAAATATAAACAAGTTGGATCTGAAATAAAAGTGAAAAATAAAGACACAGTTTCAAAGCTAACAACAACACAGAACTGTACTAACAAATTAATGAATGCACAGACTGTCAAGAGTGTAGAGAAAGTAAGAAACATGTCATATAATATAAAATGCATTGAAGTCTCATATCATTTGTCACGCTGGGTAAAATTTAAATATCCAGAATTGAAGTTTGTTGTAACTGATGAAGTAATAAGTGAAGAAAATCAACAACATACTTCACACATAATCACCAATGATGAAGGGAAGATACCTTTGGAAGACACTCTTCAATATTGCCAGAGTGAGAGCGAGCAGTTATTAAAAAATGAAAAATATACTGAAGTAATTAAAGGGCTTGATAATGAAAAGAAATGGTTGTGTGACGCTCTTGTTTACCATATGCCCTACATAAAAGAATTGTATACTAAATATGCATCTATGTTTTCTGAAGAAGATACAACATGTCAACCAGTTTTATTTCGGCTGTTGCTTTGGCAGTTACTTAGAGATTGTGGTGTCCACAAATGGATTTCACTTATTGAACTTGATACATTATTTGGTAATAACATTTGAGGTTTAAATGTTATCTTAGATGAGAAATTTCCATAATATGCAAGTAATATTTGATACATTATATTCCAAATGATTTACAGTTTTGCTGTATTTAATATCTGGGACAACATTTCTTTTACTCAAAGTTCTTTCATTTTAAATCATCACTCAACTATATTTGTCATTGAAAAGGAAAATATTGATACTTTGTGTATTCAATAATATTTTAACATTAGTCAACAAGAACGTAGCAAAGATAACATCACAATCAGCTGCATGTGTTGTACAAACTTCTTCTGCAGTCATAAAAAAGTAGTGTGACATACATGAATTGACTGATTTGTGTAGTTCTTGGATTTTCAAAATGGCTCTAGTGTCAGCCAGCCTTCCTTAACTAGTCTAGAACGATGTTTGATTTCACACTGAAGCAGAAGTGTGAACATACATTCATAGTTGAAAACTGAATAAGCTGACAACAGAATTTGAACTGCAGAAATATTAAACATTGAATCAGGTCTCCCATCATCACTCTCAGCAAAAAATTTAAAAAATCTCCAAACCTTTAAGTCGTTACTGTTATCACCGTGACTTGAGTTCCAAGGCTAAACAGTTGCTCATCTACTGACACATGTTTTAATCATCCTCTCAAAAAAATCAGGCTTTGGTTATGGAACCATGATGATGATATTAGCAATTTTTTATGTATTCACTCTTCAATGCAACACATTTTTCCCAATGGTGGACAACATGTCATTGACCTTGGTTGTGGAAGTTCGCAGTTTGGCCATTCAGGAAATATTCCAATGCAAAAAGTGCCTTGTCATCATTCTGCAAATGCCTGCCACTCAGTGGTTTCTTCATCTCAGGAAAAGAGAAGAAGTTGCTCGGTTCCATGTCAGGTAAATAAGAGATGAGCCAAAATTTGATAGACCAAATAAACAGCCTGTACTACTATGTCCTGTGTATAATTAAATGGGGTGTTGTTATGAAGGAAAAATATCCTTTTTGGATAGCTTCCTGCAACACTGTGCCTTGATAGCTTTCCATAACTTTGTTAGGAGAGTTTGGTTGTACACTGTGGTGATGGTCTGAATTTTATAAGCATAATTTGTTAGAACCACAGCATGGCAGTTCCAAAAAATACTCCATCACCTTGCCCCAATGTTAGATGGGTTGTCACCAACTTTGGCAGTGATGAATTCACATGTTTACATTGTCGGCTTTGCTCTTTTATCTCAGGGTCATTGTGATACTCATAGCATTTGTCCAGGATGATTAGGCATCAAAAGATGTCAAACTGGTTGCACTGACACAGGTACAACATTTCTGATGCTGCCTCAGTTCAGCAGGATTTTGTGATCAGGTACAGAACACAGTGGGAGGTGACCTTTGTCAAGTTCAGAATGTTGAAAATGAATCGATGGGAGATTTTTATGTTTTATAGCTTTTTCTTAATTGTGATATACTGGTCTTCAAGTACCAGGGCCCCACTTACATTGTTGTTCACATTTCACCACAGAGTTGGTGTGTCACTTCATTTTCACCATAGAGTCTGGTTTGACCACATTGGAAGCATCTGTGCTACCTACTGACTGAGTCATATGATGGTGCAATGGTGCCATATGCTCCCACCAACTCAGCATAGATTTTTTCTGTGTTATTCCCCTTCAGAAACAGAAAATGAGTTACTGCACAATACTCCACTTAATCAGTGGGCCATGCCATTTTGTTTGTGTTCTTCCAGCAGCATAAAATGTTACTGTAAAATTAAAATTTGCAGCATACTTGGACTGCAGATATGTACCTTAAAAAAAAGAATGAAGTAATTAATTATATACCTTATTATGTTTTAGGTTACAATATAAAATCCATCACTACTGCTCGCAGAGTTTCAGAAAGGGAGGTTTGAAGTATTTATGGCTCTGTGTGGCAAATTCCATGGCAGATTTTCATAGAGACATTATGAACACTTATTTTGTTTAGGAATGAATACTGTACCTACCAAAATGGTAGAAAAATTATTTATAATGCGTGTTTTGCAAGGGATGACTTCTTGAAAAGATTATACCAAATCTCGGCCAATTTTATTTGAACCTCACAATATTAACAGACTGTTACGAATGCCAGTTTCACATCATACTAATATTATTTCTGTACTCACACTTCTTTTCTTTATTTCCATGATCTTTTGCATCTTATGATGGTACGCCAGCTAACACGTAGTGTGTCATAGATGCAAAGAGAGAGTTGCATCATTGTTGGGCACAATGATCTCCTTTTGGTTATGTATTACTAAATGCAATTTTTTGGTAGGAAATATGCTTCAGACTAGATGTGTAGTTTTGCATTGAACCTTCACGGAAACTTCAGTCAGTAGTTTCTCTCTGTCTTTCAGTCATTCCCTCGCTGCTTCCCTCCCCCCACCACTACACCATCTCTTTCTCTCTCTCTTTCCACACACACACACACACACACACACACACACACACACACAAATGGATCACAACATCAATTAGCAAATACTGTGGTCAGAAGGGTAGAGGAACTGAAGGATGTGTTGGCAGAACAGCTCCCATACGCTTTTGAAGTTGTCAGTGATTTGCTGAGTGGCATAGTATGTATATAAATTCCTTGTTCAGTTTTCCCTTGACTACAACATGTAACTTGACAGACAGCTGACTGACAGCCAGGAACATCTAAAAGGTTGTATAAAAGTCGATACTGCCATGTGTTACATGCCATCTTTGTAGCTGCTGAAGTCACTGGTTGATAATATGCACTTCACTAGTACAACTTCCACAGTTTTCAATTATTTCATGTTTAAGATTTGTAATTTATAGAAGGTTCTGTGACTTATATATGATATTTTGCAATTTCTATAATATTCCACATACATGTAAATAGAAGAGCTCTCTGCCGAGACAGGCAGTTCTGCTCCGAGTGTACTTCATGTGTGCTTAACAAATGTTCTTCGAGTGTGAAATGTTAGTTTTTGTTAATGACCCCTCTCTTGTAACTGCACAGCATGGCATAGCTTGGTGGATGGACTGGACATTGACACTGGCATGGCTTCAAAAAGGTGTCATAAGTCTATCACTTTCATGGTAAAGAATCCAAACAGAAAGAGTAGAATTCTCAGCAGCCCAAATTATCAAGGTAACAATGGATACAAAAGCAAGTCACTGATGACAGTGCCACTAAGGCAGAGTTAGTAAACACGATTTTCCGAAACTCCTTCACCAAAGAAGATGAAGTAAATATTCCTGAATTCCAATAAAGAACAACTGCCAAGATGGGAAACATAGAAATAGATATTCTCGGTGTCGCAAAGCAGCTTAAATCACTTAATAAAAACAAGTATTCCAGTCCAGATTGTATACCAGTCAGGTTCCTCTCAGAGTATGCTGACACAATAGCTCCATATTTAGCAATTATATACAACTGCTCACTCACAGAAAGATCCATACCAAAAGACTGGAAAATTGCTCAAGTCACACCAATACCCAAAAATGGAAGTAGGAGTAATCCATTGAATTACAGGCCCATATCACTAACATTGATTTGCAGTAGGGTTTTGGAACATATACTGTATTTGAACATTATGAAGTACCTGAAAGAAAATGATTTATTGACACGTAGTCAGCCTGCATTCAGAAAATATCATTCTTGCAAAACACAACTAGCTCTTTATACTCATGAAGTAATGAGTGCTATCGACAAGGGATGTCAAATTGATTCCATATTTCTAGATTTCCAGAAGGCTTTTGACACCGTTCCTCACAACCGTCTTCTAACCAAACTGCATGTCTATGGAGTATCTTCTCAGTTGTGCAACTGGATTCGTGATTTCCTGTCAGAAAGATCACAGTTCATAGTAATAGATGGAAAGTCATCGAGTAAAACAGAAATAATATCCGGCATTCTCCCAGGGGAAGTGTTATAGGCCCTCTAATGTTCCTGATCTATATTAATGACATAAGAGACAATCTCAGTTGCTGTCTTAAATTGTTTGCAGATGATGCTGTCATTTACCATCTTGTAAAATCATCAATGACCAAAATGATTTGAAAAATGATTTAAATAAGATATCTGTATGGTGCAAAAAGTGGCGGTTGACCCTGAATAAAGAAAAATGTGAAGTTATTCACATGAGTATTCAAATAAACCCGCTAAATTTCGATTATGCGATAAGTCACACAAATCTGAAGGCTGTAAATTGTGGGTAGAGCCAACCAAACACTGTGATTCATTAGCAGAACACTTAGAAGGTGCAACAGGTCTACTAAAGAGACTGATTACATCATGCTTGTCTGCCCTGTTCTGGAGTATTTCTGTCCAGTGTGGGATCCACATCAGATGGAACTAGTAGATGACATCGAAAAAGTACAAAGAAGGGCAGCTCATTTTGTATTGTCACGAAGTAGGGGAGATAGTGCCACAGACATGATACATGAATTGGAGTGGCAATCATTAAAACAAAGGCGTTTCTTGTTGCGACAGGATCTTCTCATTAAATTTCAATCACCAGTTTTCTACTCTGATTACAAAAACATTCTATTGGCACCCACCTACATATGGAAAAATGATCATCACAATGAAATAAGAGAACTCAGGGCTCGCACAGAAAAATTTAAGTGCTTGTTTTTCCCACGTGCCATTCGAGACTGGAACGGTAGAGAGACAGCATAAAGGTGGTTCATTGAACCCTCTGCCAGGCACTTTATTGTGAATAGCAGAGTAATCACGTAAATATAGATGTAGATCAGTGAGTCATATAAACATCAAGCATCCAGCAGTGTTTTCAGGAGCTGCAGGCCAGTATCAGATGAAATGTGTCACTCGAAACACCATGATTCCACTGTCTACTTTTACTTGGGCAATACAGCGCAGCAATGAGGAAATGACTGAAGAATTGGGATAGTTGTTAGATGAAAATTAGGAAAACATTTGATGAGTCTGCATTTCAAGGGGGTAACTGAAAGAGTCCAATACAAGCGGAGAAAACTTGGTCATATATGCAGAGTGTTTTGATGCTCGGTCATGCAGTGGACCTGAATTTGACAAAAGTCAATGACATTTCACACTTAATGAGGAGTGTGGCAGAGGCTCCCTACCAGGCATTCCTTAAAGGATGACACAATGACAGAGGTGTGTCCAGCACACTGAGACAACATGAAAAAAAAACAGCAGACATTCATATGTTGTACCAGTCGCAGGCATGGAAAACCACCATTAACTCTCATCACAATCGAGGTAAATAGTCATGAGTCAGATATGATGGTGTATCATGTTTCTTATGTCAAATACAGACCAACATGGAAGAATGGACTCGTAAACCCTTGATTTATACTACAACTGTCAGATGACATCCAGTGTTTTTGACAATACAGGTAAACTTGCCCCCTTGCCAATTCAACCACAAACCAGGAAAACAAATATATGGAAAATGTAGGAAAACATGCTAGTGCATTTCCCTTAGTTTGTTGTGCCCTGCTAAGAAGAAAGAAGAGTGTTTGACAAATATTATGTCACAAGGTGCAAAACACCAGTGTAGTTTTTAGGATTACTGACCTGGTTTTCATACTCTCTCCTCTGTAGCACCACTCTTGATCACTGCAAAGCTGAAAGTCTAAATAAGTCTGGGATGGTGTTTTCTCAATGATGTAGATGACACCACATTTTGATTGCATTAACACACACATTTCTTTCTTTCAGACTTTGGTTATTAATTATGGCAACCAGTTTGTCTGTAATGGAAATTTATTAATGCACTGAACCAAATCAGCACCCATAATTACAGTGGTGAAGTTAATTGTTTTACTGTAGCACAAAACACAGTTGAAAAAGTCACAGTTCACACTTAACAATGTCCTGTAGTAATTTATTAAAAAAGATACCACACTAACATTCCATTTAATTCAGTCTGAAATGAGCATCACCATATCCAACAATCACTTGTTTTGACGTTGATAACATTCCAGCTCTTGCTAATCAGAACGCACTTCAATTAAAATGTTCCTTAACTTGAGATGTTGTAATCATTTGAAAGTTCTTAAATATCAATGTTAATGAGTCTTGTAGTTGTCAATGCACATATTTTTGTGTACATAATGTGCATGATTGTGGTTTGAGCCAACACCGAGTGTACATGTGACATGGCCTTACTCATAAACTTTCACACCGTGAACTAGCAATTTCTTGACTGAAATGGTGTTATAAAGACTGGTATAGAAATAAACTGTTATTTTGAAAACTACATAATGCTGTAGAAAATTTCTAGGTTGAATTTTACTGTTTTTAATGAACTGCAAGAACTAGTGATTTTGACTTATAATATTTTGCTGGTCAGAAGTTTAGAAAAATAAATGGATACTATTATCCTTACATGACTTGAATCCCCTTGCTGACATGTATAAGCACTATATTGCAAATTATAGTATATCACATAAAATTATTAATCAGTAGGTCACTTAATTAATTCTGTATGTCATTTTGTACAGAAAACTTAAAGTAGCAAAAGTAAGTAGTTTAAGTTCAGAATCTAACCTGCAATGGAAAATGAGGCTGCTTATCAACATGAATGCTAATTTTACATCAGTTAATTAGTTTCTCATAATTAAAAGTACTTTAGAGGCAAGTGGGGCTGCAAGACTTTCTGATGGTGTGGGTTACTTAGTTCACATGATTTTGCATGTTACGAATTGTAACATCAATAAATTTATTCTAATTATGAGTGCCGTAATGAAATTTAATTTCACATGTGTAAACAGAACAATGAAAATGACAATTTGAGCCATAAATTCAAGTGAAATCATATTCAAACAAGAACTTGAAATTCTTGAGTGTTACATGCTGGTAGATAAGTGTATTGATAATAAGATAAAAATTTAACAATAAATTTTCATTATTCATGGGAGTAGAAAAAACCATAGCAAATGGGAAAACTCTATCTGCTATGTTACAAGTTTCATGCACACCAGACAGCTGCAGATGGCTAGAGCCAGTCTGCCGAATGAAGCCGGTAATAATACCCTGGCCGAGGCCATGCTCCAAAATGCCACATTCATTCCCATTGCCATACAGAGTTTCTAGCTATTTGCCCAACATCTCAGCTTATGAAAACTAAACTAGGTGACCATCTATGTTGGTGATCCTGTGACAGAAGAAAATCCTCTGTGGATGATAGCTACCAAGATTTGGGAAATCAAATCAATGTTGTCATTTATCACTAACCTATCCAGGCATTAATCAATTCAGGGGCACCACTTTCTATTATGCTGGATGATTGTCACTGCTTGTTAAGGATGATTATGTTCCAAGAATAAAAAATCATTGTGCTGGAAGTTGCAATTGAAATACACAGGGTGTCTTACGAAAGGCACCTGGGAGGACACTGCGGGTCACACAGCACAGCCAGCAGCCACTGTCACAATGTCCGTGGCTGCCACTTTGCCTGACTCACAGACATTAATTTGCCAGTATTTGACTGTGCTTGTGCTTCCCCTGAGTTATAACTTTATTTACATTAGGTGCTCAGAATGATGCCCCCCCCCCCCCCCTCCACCGCCCCCCGTTGTAAGAGCAGCTTGACTTCTCCTGAACACATTAGCAAACGCTTGACGAATTTTGGCTACTGAAATCAGGGAAATGACTAGTCAAACCCTCTCTTCCAACTCTTTAAGTGTGTAGGGATTGATTGCACACACATTGGCTCTGAGCACTATGGGATTCAACTGCTGTGGTCATAAGTCCCCTAGAACTTAGAACTACTTAAACCTAACTAACCTAAGGATATCACACACATCCATGCCCGAGGCAGGATTCGAACCTGCGACCGTAGCGGTCGTGCAGTTCCAGACTGTAGCACCTTTAACCGCTCGGCCGCTCTGGCCAGCTGCACACACATTGTCTTTTAACATTCCCCAAAGATATAAATCATACGGATTTAGATCTGAAGTACAAGGAGGCCAGTCAACTACCATACCACCAAAAACATTTAGTATTGCTGCTGTAAAAACATTGGCAATGTGTGTTCTTGCATTATCCTGCATGAAATAACCATACATCTTTTTGTTAGGTGTTAAATCTTGAAAAAAAGGATTCAGCATATTGTTCACATATTTGTCAGAATATATTCTTTCGTAGAAAAGATTGGTCCAATAATTTGTCTTACACTAGTTGCACACCACACTCCAGTTTTCACATCATGCAGAGGTTTGTGTCAGTCCCAGCTGCTTTTATTTATTTGTCTGCTGATGATTGTACTCGGTGTTGACGTACTCCACTGCTATGCTGGCTGAAAAAATGGGTTGTGGATTCCGACACTGACTAGTGTAAATAATGTAGCTGACAGGTGAACAGTTGTGTTTCATAGTACTTTAATTTCACTTTGCACAACCCCCAATATTACACAGTTATATTTCCAGTGCACTATTATTTAACCTTTCCATATGCCTCATTAATAGTTTGCAGGCGAAACTCCACAGACTGCTACAATAGTTTCTTGTTGAACATCTATGAGCAGTAAAACCTAACCATGAAATTCACAGTCCTTGAAGAGTAATCAGGTATATATGGAGCAGACACTGCCACTGTTTTTACACTTGGCCTAATTGTTTAACACTTATTCCACAATTAATCTGAAGCATTGTTGTTGTTCTAACCAGCACAGTGTACTTGTCAGAAACTCAGCCATGGACTGACTGTCTCATGACCAAAAATCGGGCCCTTATATATCATCACAATAATAGGTACTGAAACTACACATTGTTTGAAGTTAAATTTACAGAAATCACAATTAAAACTTATCTCACTCAATTAACAGAATACATCAAAAAAATGTGTCTTTTTAACAGTTTCTTCTACTACGAGGTTTAGGCCAAATTATTTGTTTAAATCAGGAAATTAATGAATATAGTTATGCAAACAATACTGTTGACAAAACTGTTAATTATTTTGGAATTAATGAAGGGCTGGTTTTGCTAACATGCTTGTGAATAGAGGTAAATAGATACTTTAAGATTAATAGTACTTCGTATTCCAAATGTTTACAATTATTACAGAATTTACACTTGTTTATATGTCAACAATAGAATTTATTTCAAAACATCCGCTGATTTTGCCCTATAAAAAAAGATACTAACTAGAAACAGTCAAAATAAATTAGAAAATCAATTACATACATAACGAAACACAAAATTAGATCTGGGATTATATTCTTTAAAATTGAGGGCCAATCTTTCTCTTTTATGAAAATGCAGACTATATTCACATATGCTAATGGTAAACAGTTAGAAACAAATTTAAGGAGACAGAAGGCAAAACAAGAGGGGAATTAAAAATATCCCAGCTTGCTTCATCACAGGTTTTTGATGTAGTTCAAGAGGATTTTTTGAGCTCCTGCATCGATTGTTCTGAGAATTTACATACCCTGACAAATGCATCCATGCTTCATCAGAAAAAAAAAGCATCTCACGATTAACTTACCCATCATGCAGTTAGTAACAGACAGATTCAATAATGACATTAAGCAACAGTATTTGGGTTCCTCAGTTGTTGCACTACCGTTATTATGTATGGTTTCAGTTTCTGTTTGTGCACAGCTCTGCGAGCAGATGCTCTTGACAAACCAGTCTGAGTGCCAAACAGCAAAGACCTCTTTCCAAAGCTACCCTATCTCGTCTAATTTATTCTTGGTTAGAACACTTGGTCCTCTAGACCTTTGTTTGTGCAACACAGATCCAGTCTCTTGAAATTTCTTCACTAATCTGCTTATCTTGGAGTCGTTGGAAGCATGCACACTGAGGAATTTTCGTATGAACTCAAGCCAACATTCCACATATGATTCTGTTTTTGCATAGTTCAACATAAGAAACAATTGTTGATCCTTCGTGTATACCATACCAAATGGAAACTTGACAGGAAACTCAAAACAAAATACCCTAACATTCAGTCACACAGAATAGAAGACACACACACACACACAGTGTTTCTGTCTGAGGACTTGGTCCAGTGACATATGGACAGGGAAAGGCCCGGACTCAGTGCAGTTGCAATAATGACATCTAGCAACAATATTTGAAGTGATTAAACTTGACAAAAAACTCAAAAGAAAACACCAGTACATTCAGTCACAAAGTGTAGGTGACTGCGGAAAGTATTGGTGTCCAAGAACTATGCTTAGTGACAACTGACAGATGTAGCAGCAATAGACAGCAAATGCACCACATGGCCCATGGACCCCTCCCAGGCATCTTTCTTAAGACACCCAGTACATCCAAATGACAAACCTTATATTGTGCAAATAACTGTCAATGGCATAACTCAGCCCTTCAGATTTGTCATAACCAGAATGGAGCCATATGTAGGGGTGGGACTTCATGTTGGTATCACAAGCAGTCATAAACTATGGAAGATGGGAGATAAAGACTGATGAAGCTACTCTGACAAGTCTCACAGCAACAAGTGTCTGGATAGTTGTCTAACATTCCAGACTCACTTATTCCACCATCACTGAGATAAGTTGTTGTTACAGTTTGGAAATTGAGTTAAATGGTGAAGCTCTAGTTGAATGCAAAAAGGTACTTAGCTTCACAAATGCCAGTGAATACTGCAATTATCACAAGTCAGCAAGGAGTGTCTTAGTCTATCAATTCTTACATACATTTGCAAGTCATGACTGAGGGGATGTACATTAGGAAAGTTAAGCCAATTCAGGAAGGTCAGCTCAGTGCAATGAACAGGTAACATTCAAGTAGGTAGATGAGGTAGAGAAGATGACCAAATGTCACATACCATATCAGCTTTAGGGATCAAGCCCCCATGACCCAGTACTGACAAATGGTGACTACAGATGAATGGTGGCTAATGCAGAAGACAATACTGTGAGATAACATCATTCATCCATGAAAATATTCTTTGTCCTCTCCTTTGGTCTTCTGGCGAAGAAAAATGGCACATGGAATTTCCACTTCGGTTACCATTAGTTGAAGAGAATCGTCTAAAAGAATGTATACCCAGTGCCACAAACTAATTATAGTTTGGACTATTTGGTGGGAGTTAAATATTTCTCCACCATGTTTGTGTAGCATGCCTACTGGCAGATTGAGATTGATGAAGCTGACCAGGGAAAGGTTGGTTCCATAATACCAGATTGGCCCTCTTAGTTCAAAATTATACCATGTAGTCTGTGCAACACTCCAGCCAACTTTGAAAGCATGATAAACAGTCTCCTTCATCATCTTAAATGGGTGATGTGTCTGCACTACCTGTACAACATTGTTGAGTTATTTAATTCATTGGTAAATCATTTAAGCTGCTTGAGGACTGCTGAAGTATGTCCATGACACAGTTCTTCACCTCAGTCTGAGAAACTCCCATTTTGTTATACAAGAAACAAAAGTTGTTGGCTAATGAGTTAATGGAAATGGCATTCATCCTCATCCAGAAAAAAATAATGCCATCACAGATTTTCTACCTCTTATAAACACTCCATAAAGAATTTCAGGTGCAAGACACAATTGTTACAAAAACTACTACAGGAAGATTTCAAGCTCATGGAATTGGAAGCAAGAAAGATGATCTCTGATTCTGACAACATCACTAGCCTTGGTAATTTTTGATGAGGAAGATGAAGAGGAAGTAGACATTGATGATTATTCAATAGGCACATTCCTAATGCAAACCCATGAAGGTGTTGAAATAATAATTGCCTACATCTTCAAAGTACCTCTAAGTCTAAAATTAATTATTTTACAACCGAAAAAGAGAGCTGAACCATTATTTGGGTGGTCAGTAATATACAATGGTAATGATGGTCAGTGACCATTGTTCTTTATATTGGCTGATAAGTTTGAAGTTTCCGTTGGGTTGACTGAAACTTCAAGAATTTGACAGCTGAGTAGTATAAAAAAATATGTGATAATGTAAGGATGCTACCTGCCCTTTGTTGAACACAGTGGAAGAACATTACAGTGCTGGTGACCTCCCTGTCATCACTGCACTAGCAAGCATTGTAACTGAACAAAAGTGAGATTCTACATCTACATCTACATGGATACTCTGCAAATCACATTTAAGTGCCTGGCAGAGGGTTCATCGAACCACCTTCACAATTCTCTATTATTCCAATCTCGTATAGCGTGTGGAAAGAATGAACACCTATATCTTTCCGTACGAGCTCTGATTTCCCATATTTTATCATGGTGATCATTCCTCCTAATGTAGGTCGATGTCAACAAAATATTTTTGCATTTGGAGGAATAAGTTGGTGATTGGAATTTCATGAGAAGATTCCATCGCAACGAAAAACGCCTTTCTTTTAATGATTTCCAGCCCAAATCCTGTATCTTTTCTGTAACACTCTGTCCCATATTTCACGATAATACAAAATGTGCTGCATTTCTTTGAACTTTTTTGATGTACTCCATTAGTCCTATCTGGTAAGATCCCACACCGCGCAGCAGTATTCTAAAAGAGGACAGACAGGTGTAGTGTAGGCAGTCTCCTTAGTAGGTCTGTTACATTTCTAAGTGTCCTGTCAATAAAATGCAGTTTTTGGTTATCCTTGTCCACAACATTTTCTATGTGTTCCTTCCAATTTAAGTCATTCTTAATTGTAATACCTAGGTATTTAGTTGAATTTACAGCTTTTAGATTAGGCTTATTTAAATCTACATCTACGTGATTACTCTGCTATTCACAATAAAGTACCTGGCAGAGGGTTCAATGAACCACCTTCATGCTGTCTCTCTTCTGTTCCACTCTCGAACGGCACACGGGAAAAATGAGCACTTAAATTTTTCTTTTAGAGCCCTGATTTCTCTTATTTTATCGTGATGATCATTTCTCACTATGTGTGTGGGTGCCAACAGAATGTTTTCGCAGTTGGAGGAGAAAACTGGTGATTGAAATTTCATGAGAAGATCCCGTTGCAATGAAAAATGCCTCTGCTTTAATGAGTGCCACTCCAATTCACATATCACGTCTGTGACACTATCTCCCATATTTCATGATAATACAAAATGAGCTGCCCTTCTCTGTACTTTTTCAATGTCATCTGTCAGTCCCACCTGATGCAGATCCCACACTGCACAGCAATACTGCAGAATAGAACAGACAAGAGTAGTGTAAGCAGTCTCTTTGGGAGACCCGTTGCATCTTCTAAGTGTTCTGCCAATGAATCACAGTCTTTGGTTTGATCTACCCACAATATTATCTATGTGATCATTCCAATTTAGTTTATTTGTAATTGTAATCCCTAAGTATTTAGTTGAATTTACAGCCCTCAGGTTTGTGTGACTTATCGCGTAATCAAAATTTAGCTGATTTCTTTTAGTATTCATGTGAATAACTTCACATTTTTCTTTATTCAGGGTCAATTCCCACTTTTCACACCATACAGATATCTTATCTAAATCATTTTGCAAGTTGTTTTGATCATCTGATGATTTTACAAGATGGTAAATGACAGCATCATCTGCAAACAATTTAAGACAGCTACTAATTTTGTCTCTTATGTCATTAATATAGATCAGGAACATTAGAGGGCCTATACCACTTCCTTGGGGAAAGCCGGATATTACTTCCGTTTTACTCGATGACTTTCCATCTATTACTACGAACTGTGATCTTTCTGACAGGAAATCACGAATCCAGTTGCACAACTGAGAAGATACTCCATAGACACGCAGTTTGGTTAGAAGACGGTTGTGAGGAACGGTGTCAAAAGCCTTCTGGAAATCTAGAAATATGGAATCAATTTGACATCTCCTGTCAAAATACTTATTACTTCATGATTATAAAGAGCTAGTTGTGTTTCACAAGAATGATATTTTCTGAATCCATGCTGACTATTTGTCAATAAATCATTTTCTTCAAGGTACTTCATATTGTTCGAATACAGTATATGTTGTAAAACCCTAGTACAAATCAATGTTAGTGATATAGGCCTGTAATTCAGCGGACTACTACTACTTCCATTTTTGGGTATGGGTGTGACTCGAGCAATTTTCCAGTCTTTAGGTAGGGATCTCTCTGTGAGCGAGCGGTTGTATAAAATTGCTAAATATGGAGCTATTTTATCAGCATATTCAGAGAGGAACATGACTGGTATATAATCTGGAATGGAGTCCTTGCCTTTATTAAGTGTTTTAGGCTGCTTTGTTACACCGAGGATATCTCCTTCTATGTTTCTCATCTTGGCAGTTGTTATTTATTGGAATTCAGGAATATTTACTTCATCTTCTTTGGTGAAGGAGTTTCAGAAAACCGTGTTTAATAACTCTGCTTTAGTGGCACTGTCATCAGTGACTTCACTATTGTTATCATACAGTGAAGGTATTGATTGCATCTTGCCACTGGTGTGCTTTATGTATGACCAGAATCTCTTTGGGTTTTCTGCCAGATTCCAAGACAGAATTTCATTGTGGAAATTGTTAAAAGCATCTCGCATTGAAGTACTTGCTATATTTCCAACTTCTGTAAAACTCTGCCAATCTTGGGGATTTTGCATTCTTTTAAATTTATCATGCTTTTTCGTTGCTTCTGCAACAACAATCTGACCCGTTTTGTGTACCATGGGGGATCAGTATCATCACTTATTAATTTATGTGGTATATATCTCTCAATTGCTGTTGGTACTATCTCTTTGGAAACATTCCACAACTTTTCTACACTTTTATCATCAGATCGGAAGGAGTGAAGACCGTCTCTTAAAAAGGCATTAGAGCATTTTTATCATTTTTTAAATAGATATACTTTGTGTTTCTTTTTGATTGTTGTAGGTGTTATGGTATTCAGCCTAGCAGCAACTCCCTTGTGGTCGCTAATCCCTGTATTCATCACAACACTCATTATTTGTCCAGGATTATTTGTTGTTAAAAGGTCAAGTATGCTTTCGCAACCATTTATGCTTCGAGTGGGCTAATGAACTAATTGTTCAAAATAATTTTCTGAGAAAACATTCAGTACAATTTTGGATGAAGTATTATGCCTCCTGCTGGCTTTAAACGTATAATTTTTCCAGTATATCGAGGGTGGATTGAAGTCACCACTGACTATGATTGTATGAGCGGGGTACTCAAGTTTTCTTTGATCTGTTCAGCAACTATGTCTTCTAAGTCGGTGGTTGGTAAAATGATCCAATTGATAGTTTAATCTGATTGTCAAGTATAACCTCAACCCATACTATTTCACATGAACTATCTACTTCAATTTCGTTACAAGGCAAACTACCTCTGACAGCAATAAATACTCCACCACCAACTGCATTTAATCTATCCTTTCTGAACACTGTTAGATCATTTGAAAATATTTTGGCTGAACTTATTTCCAGCTTTAGCCAGCTCTCTGTACCTACAACTATTTGAGCTTCAGTGTTTTCTATTAGGGCTTGGAGCTCTGGTTCTTTCCCAACACAGCTATGACAATTTACAACTACAATACCTATCGTTTCTACAACTACCTTATTGTGTTTTACCTGCCCACTTTTAGATGCATGACCCCTTCTGTGGTTCCCTGAGACCCTCTAACCTAAAAAAATCACCCAGCCCCTTCCACACAGCCCCTGCTACCCGTGTCACCGCCTCCTGCGTGTAGTGGACTCCTGACCTATTAAGCGGAACCCGGAAACCCACCACCCAATGGTGCAAGTCAAGGAATCTGCAGCCTACACGGTCACAGAACCGCCTGAGACTCTGATTCAGACCATCCACTCGGCTCTGCTCCAAAGGACCACAGTCGGTTCTATCAACTATGCTGCAGATGGTAAGCTCTGCCTTAATCTCGGAAGCAAGACTGGCAGTCTTTACCATTTCCACTAGCCACCCGAAACCTGACAGAATCTGCTCTGATCCAAATCGACACACGTCATTGGTACCAACATGAGTCACTACCTGCAGTTGGCTGCACCCTGTACTCTTCATGGCATCCGGAAGCACCCTTTCCACATCTGGAATGACTCCCCCTGGAATGCACATGGAGTGCACACTGGCTTCCTTCCCCTCCTTGGCAGCCATGTTCATAAGGGGCCTCATTACGCGCCTAACATTGGAGCTCCCAACTACCAGCGAACCTACCCTCTGTGAATGCCCAGACCTTGCGGGCCGAGAAGCTTCCTCTGGAACAGGGTGGATGACTGCATCCAGCTCAGAGACATCTTCAGCCACAGATAATGCCCAAAACCTGTTCGTCAAATGAACTGGGGAGGCCCTACAATTGGCCCCTCACCGCCTGCAAGACTTTGGAATGATCTCCCACTCAACCACAGGTGAGGGGCAACCTCAGTGCAGGCAGTACCCGGGAAGGTCACAGCAGTGGACCAATTGGAGGACATGTGGGACATACTCAACGTCCCTCACATCCCCGTGTCCAATCCCCCACAGCGATGCTCCCTGGCAGCATCCTCAAGCTGTGTGACGGAAGCCAATGCAGCCTGAAGCTGTGAGCGAAGGGTCACCAGCTCAGCTCACATCTGTACACAACAATCACAGTTCCTGTCCATTACTGCAGTCGCTCCTGTTTGAAGCTCGTAAAAATATGTAACAAGCGAACGTTTTACTCGCCTTATTAGTAGCAGGAACTAGTGGTGCACTCTCACTGACGGTCTAACACTCTGCTGACGGTTTAACGTTTATCGTGTAACCAAAGTTTAACTGATTCCTTTTAGCACTCATGTGGATGACCTCACACTTTTCATTATTTAAGGTCTACTGCCACTTTTCATACCATTCAGATATCTTTTCTAAATCATTTTTCAGTTTGTTTTGATCTTCTGATGACTTTAGTAGTCAATAAACGACTGCATTATCTGCAAAAAACTGATGACGGCTGCTCAGATTGTCTCCCAAATCATTTATATAGATAAGGAACAGCAAAGGGCCTATAACACTACCTTTGGGAATGCCAGAAATTGCTTCTGTTTTACTCGATGAATTTTCGTCAGTTACTATGAACTGTGACCTCTCTGGCAGGAAAGCACAAATCCAGTCACATAACTGAGATGATATTCTATAAGCACGCAATTTCACTATGAGCCGCTTGTGTCGTACAGTGTCAAAAGCCTTCTGGCAATCCAGAAATATGGAATCGATCTGAAATCCCTTGTCATTAGCACTTAACACTTCATGTGAATAAAGAGCTAGTTGTGTTTCACAGGAAAGATGTTTTCTATACCCATGTTGACTGTGTGTCAATAGACCATTTTGTTCAAGGTAATTCATAATGTCCAAACACAATGTGACCTGTGCAACTTTCCAGTCTTTGGGTACATATCTTTCATCGAGTGAACGGCTGTATGTGATTGTTAAGTATGGACTTTATTGGTATACAGTCTGGATGAGAATACTTGCTTTTATTATGTGATTTAAGTTGCTTCACTACTCTGAGGATATTTACTTCTATGTTACTCATGTTGGCAGCTGTTCTCGATTCATAATCTGGAATATTTACTTCATCTTCTTTTGTGAAGGCATTTCTAAAGGCTGTGTTTAGCAACTCTGCTTTGGTAGCACTGTCTTCGATAGTATCTCCATTGCTACCATGCAGAGAAGGCATTGATTGTTTCTTGCCGCTAACATACTTCACATACAACCAGAATCTCTTTGGATTTTTTGCAAGGCTTTGAGACAAAGTTTCATTGTGGATCTCGCATTGAAGTCCGTGCTAAATTTCTAGCTTCTGTAAAAGATCGCCAATCTTGGGGATTTGGCATCTGTTTAAATTTGACATGTTTGTTTCATTGTTTCTTCAACAGTGTTCTAACCCATTTTATGTACCAAGGAGGATGTTAATTTATTTGGTATAAATCTCTCAATTGCTACCGATACTATTCCTTTGAATTTAAGCCACATCTGGTTTATACTTATATTATTAATTTGGAATTTGTGGAGATTGTCTCTCAGGAAGGCATTGAGTGAATTTTTATCTGCCTTTTTGAATAGGTATATTTGATCGCTTATTTTTTGAGAATTTGGGGATAACAATATTCAGCCTCACTACTACAACCCTGTGTTCACTAATTCCTGAATCGGTTTTGATGCTTGTTATTAACTCAGGATTATTTGTTGCTCAGAGGTCAAGTGTGTTTTCACAACTATTTACTATTTGCTTAGGCTCATGAACTAACTGCTTGAAATAATTTATGAGAATGCATTTAGCACAATTTTGGATGATATTAACTTGTATTTTCACCAGCATATCAAGGGTAAATTAAAGTCACCACCAACTATTATCATATGAGTCGAGTACATGTTTGAAATCATACTCAAGTTTTCTTTGAACCTTTAAGCAACTGTATCACCTGAATTGGGAGATAGGTAAAAGGATCCAATTATTATTTTGTTTCACTTGCCAACAATGACCTCTGCCCATACTAACTCACAGGAAGTATCTACTTCAGTTTCATGACAAGTTAAACTACTTCTGACAGCAACAAACATGCCATCGCCAACCATGTTTTGCCTATCCTTTTGGAACACCGTTAGGTTCTTCGCAATAATTTTGGGTGAGCTTATATCTGGTATTAGCCAGCTTTCAGTGCCAATAATAATTTGAGCATCAGTGCTTTCTATTAGTGCTTGCAGCTCTGGTACTTTCCCAACACAGCTAAGACAATTTAATTCATTATTACTAAAGACCGTTGAGGCCTTAGAGAAGAGAGAAACTGTGAAATGAGATTCAAATTTGAGTTTGAGCATCAAAGAAGAACTGGTTTGCTCAAAAATTGTGAATCATGGGATTAAGAAACCTTGAGAAATGTCTTGCAATACTACTGAGAATAAAATACTTACTATTATAATTCTATTAACGATAATGAACAATCAATTTTTGATGATATAAGATATTAGGATAGCTAAAAGATCTACTCAGCAAGTGGGGCAAGAACATACGCATAAAAAAGGTTATAATTAGGCAAACTTTCAGAGCCTGTGGTTCCTTCTTCAGGCAGAAGGGTTGAAGCAGAAGGAAGAGGGGTCTAGGAAAAGGGGTGATGATGATGAGGTCCCACACTCCAAGGGGCATAGGGGACAATGTGGGAGACCCGCACTGCTGTACTAAGCAAGGTCCTAGTGGAGGTGGTTTGCCATTGCCTTCCTCCGACGAATGATGATGATGAAGATGACACAACAACACCCAGTCATCTCGAGGCAGGAAAAATCCTCGACCTCACTGGGAATCGAACCCGGGGCCCTGTGTGCGGGAAGCGAGAACGCTACCGCAAGAATACGAGCTTTGGAAAAGTCACCCAGAACTGTGGGTCAGGGGAGACTTAGCAGGTGGCATGAGAAGGAAAAACTGATTGTTGGGGACTGCACTGAACAAGATTTGAAAACCTGGGAGCTTAAAGGTGGAATACAGGGTAATATGCATGAAAGAGATTACTGTTAAAACATTGTGTATGACTTAATAAGGGTTGAATGTAACAGAGGTGGGAGGGGGGTGGCGAAACATGGACAGGTAAGAAAATTAAAGATGTAGAAAACTAAAAATGGAATGAATAATGGAGTAGTTACTGTGAAGAAATGCTGAGACTGGAGAAATTAATCTAAATTAAGGAGAAGTGGGTGGCAAGAACCAAGGACATGTAGTGCTAATTTCTACCTGTAGAGCTCTGAGAAACTGGCATCTGAGGGTAGAATCCAGATGGTGCATGTCGGGAAACAGGCGCCAAGGTCATGACTGTCATGCTGCAGAGTGTGCTCTGCAACAGGATATTGTGCATTGCCAGTATACATCCTCTGTATATGCCCGTTCATCCTAACAGATAATTTGGTCACAGTCGTGCTGATGTAAAAGGCCTAACAGTGTTTTGCAGGTTAAAAGGTCAAGTATGCTTTTGCAACCATTTATGCTTCAAGTGGGCTCACTCATGAACTGATTGTTCAAAATAATTTTCTGAGAAAACAATCAGTACAATTTCGGATGAAGTATTTTGCCTCCTGCTGGCTTTAAACGTATAATTTTTGCAGGTGGCTGTCCCTTTGATAGTATATGTTTTTCCAGTTACACGGCTGGGATAGGTGATGGCAGGTGGGTGCTTAGGGCAAGTCTTGCAGTGGGGATGGTCACAGGGATAGGAGCAATAGAGTAGGGAGATGTGTGCAGAAGGAGCAGAGGGTCTGACAAGAACACTGCAGAGATTGTGAGGGCAACAAAAAGCTATTCTAGGTATGGTGGGCAAAATCTCAGACAGAATGGATCTCATTTCTGGGCACGGTTTTAGGAAGTCATGGCCTTGATGAAGTAGCTGATTGATACATTCCAGACCAGGATAATACTGAGTGACAAGTGATGTTCTCCAAAATTGTTTTTTGGAGGGATCAGCAGTACTAGAATTAGACGCGATGGCCCGGGAAATTTGCTTTCGAACTAGGCTGGTGGGGTAATTACATCCAGTGAAGACTGAGGTGAGAATGGTGGTGTATTGCTGTAAAGAGTCCACATCCAAACAAATATATTTGTCTTGAATTTCAAGGCTGTATAGGAGGAAACATTTGACTTGGAAAGGATGGCAACTGTCAGAATGTGAGTACTGTTGTTTGTTAGTAGGTTTAATGTGAACAGAAGTGTGTAGCTCACCTTCAGTGAGGACGAGATCAACATCTAGGAAAGTGGCGTGGGATTCAGAAAAAGACCATGTGAAATTTAATTGGGAGAAGGTATTCAGGGATTCCAGGTAGTTTAAGAGGTCAGCCTCACCACGAGTCTATATGGCAAAGATGTCATCAACATATCTATATAAAACCAGGCGATGAAGACTTATGGATCCCAGGAAAGCCTCCTCCAAGTGACCCACAGAAAGGCTGGCATAGGAAGAAGCCACCCTGGTTCCCATGGCTTTACCCCTGATCTGTTTGTACGTATGCCCTTCAAAGGTGAATTAGTTGTTGGTAAGTATAAAGTTGATTAAGGTGACTAGGAAGGATATTATAACTCTGCAACTAGGTAGCTGTTGACTGAGGAAATGTTCAGCAGGAGACAGACCATGTAAGTGGGGGATGTTGGTATAGTGAGAGGTGGTACCAGTGGTGACAAGTAAGGTGTGTGGTGGCAGTGGGGCAGGCATGGATTTCAGATGATCTAGGAAATGATTAGTATGTTTCATATAGGAGAGAAGTCTTTGTACTATGGGTTGCAGGTGCTGATCAACTAAGACAGATATTTGTTTGGTGGGTGCTTTGAAGCCAGCAACCATATGGCGGCCAGGATGATTAGGCTTGTGGATCTCAGTTAGGAAGAAGATAAAAGATGGGGATGCAAGGTTTGGGTGGGGTGAAAAGTTAGATGGATTGACATGTTAGTCCTTATGAGGGTCCTGAGGTTTTAAGGAGGGACTGCAGGTAAGTTTGAATCTCAGGGATGGGATATTGATGGTAGATGCTATATGTAGAGGTGTCAAACAGCTGGTGTAAATCTTTATTTACTTATTTACACTCAAGTTCTGTAGCACAAAATTGAGGAGCAAATCTCCAAGGTCAAGGAACATGTCAGTACATGAAATTACAACATAAAGGTAATAACAGATAAAAATAAAATGTTTATGAATCCAAAAAAAAGTCAATCATAAGTTTAAGTAAATGCAATTAACAGTGCAACAAGAATCAGCTTAATTTTCCAAGTAACTCCTCAATAGAATAGAAGGAGTGACCCATGAAGAAACTCTTCAGTTTTGATTTGAGAAAGGGCATGGATTACTGCTAAAAGTTTTGAATTTGAGTGGTAGCTTATTGAAAATAGATGCAGCAGTATACTGTACACCTTTCTGCACAAGAGTTAAGGAAGTCTGATCCAAATGCAGATTAGATTTCTGTGGATTATTAACTGAGTGAAAGCTCCTTATTCTTGGGTGAGTCGGGTGATGCTGAGGGAATTAGATTAGGTTGGTTGGTTGGTTGGTTTGGGGAAGGAGACCAGACAGCGTGGTCATTGGTCTCATCGGATTAGGGAAGGATTGGGAAGGAAGTCAGCCGTGCCCTTTCAGAGGAACCATCCCGGCATTTGCGTGCAGTGATTTAGGGAAATCACGGAAAACCTAAATCAGGATGGCCGGACGCGGGATTGAACCGTCATCCTCCCGAATGTGAGTCCAGTGTCTAACCACTGCGCCAACCAGCTCGGTCCTTATTCTTGGGAATAAGGTAATATTGTTAAAAAGAAATGACAGTAAGGAATATATATATATTGAGAGGCTAATGTCAAAATACCCAGATTCATGAACAGGGGGTGACAAGAGGTTCATGAACTTACACCACTTATTGCCCAAACCACCAGTTTCCGAGCCAAAAATATCATTTTAGAGTGGGAAGAGTTACCTCAATATATAATACCATCTGACATAATCGAATGAAAATAAGCAAAGTAGACTAATTTTCATGTCAAACGATCACTCACTTCAGATATGGTTTGAGTAGTAAAAATGGCAGCATTAAGTCTTTGAACAAGATCCTCAATGTGGGAATTCCATGACAGTTTACTATCTGATGCCTAGAAATTTGAACTATTCAGTTTCACTAATGATATGCCCATTTTGTGAAATTAAAACATCAGGTTTTGTTGAATTCTGTGTTAGAAACAGTAAAAACTGAGTCTTACTGTGATTTTGCATTAGTTTATTTTCTACAAGCCATGAACTTCAATATTTGAAACCAGGCCAATGCCGCACACAACATCCTTTACTACCAAGCTCGTGTCATCAGCAAACAGAAATATTTTAGATTAACCTGTAATACTAGAGGGCATATCATTTATATAAATAAGGAACAGTAATGGCCCAAATACTGAACCCTGGGGCACCCCCAACTTGACTGTACCCCACTCAGACCCCACAACACAGCCATTCTCAACATTGTGAATAACAACCTCTTGCTGTCTGTTGCTAAAGTAAGAGGTGAACCAATTGTGAGCTACTCCTTGTATTCCGTAATGGTCCAACTTCTGGAGCAATATTTTGTGATCACAGAGAGCTTCATCAAACCAGTCTCAGGACTGAAGACCACAACAACAACAACAACAACAGATTGTGGTCAGAGTCCACATCTGCCCCTGGAAACGTCTTACAGTTTAAAATCTGGTTCCTGAATCTCTGTCTTACCATTATATGATCTATCTGAGACCTTCCAATATCACCAGGCTTCTTCCATGTGTACAAACTTCTTTTATGATTCTTGAACCAAGTGTTAGCTATGATTAACTTATGCTCTGTGCAAAATTCTACCAGGCGCCTTCCTCTTTCATTCCTTAATCCCATTCCATATTCACCTACAACGTTTCCTTCTCTTCCTTTTCCCAATATCGAGTTCCAGTCACCCATTATCTCTTAATACCTCTTATATGTTGATGAAATATGCTAATCCTTCTCTAATTGGAAACATGACATCCTCTGAAGGTGAGCCCTTGGAGAGACTCCCTTTAAGCAGGTATACCTATCAGCTGACTTCAGTCTTAAAAAAGATTCAGCTCTAACACCAACTACTACAGGAATTTTTCGAGGAGTGATCTCACCACCACCCACTACACCATCACCTATAAGCTTTGCCAGCCTCCCTTACCCATACCAATTGAGGTGCAGGCCATGCCTAGTGAATCCCAGTCTACTGATGGATCCAACTGGCACCACTGAAATTTGACCCATGCCCTCTGCCATCAGCACTCTTTCCAGTCCCATGTTAATGCTCCTAACAGCCGCATTAAGATAAGGCCAATAATGATGTTGAAAAAGATGCATGAAATGCACATTAGTGACACCAGTTTGAGAAGCTATCTTCACCAGGTTTCCAGCTACATCATATTCCCCGTCCCAATCAAGACTGTTCCCTGCTCCACCCACTATCACTACCTAATCCTCCTTCATAAAATCCTACATAATTCCCCTGTGCTGTGAGTCACCTGAACCAATTTTCAATAGGCTTCACAATGCTGATGACTTGCTACTCATTCACCATCACTTTCTGCAACTGCTGGCCCACATGTGTACCGTGCAAAATACCTAGCAGCAGAACCTTCTTCTTTCTGTTAGACTTTACAACTGACCTAGGCCTCGTAACAGCTGAGGACTATTGCATGTTCTCTACAACTACAACTACAAGAGGCTTCTATCCACTCAACTCTGACAGTTGGTCAAATATATTGCACATACGCAAAGTATAACTGTCTGAATACCTACTCCTCCTAGCTGCCTTCTTGCCAATTGCCAGTTCCCATTCCCCACCACACTTCACCCTCCTCAACCTATCTAATTCCTCCTTTGCAAATTGTAACTGCACCTGAAGGGCACAGATCTCATGCTTCTGCTCCTCTATCAAATTATTTCTACTACAGATTTGCATTCCCAGGAGAAGATCTTGCAAGAATGCCCACTGACTTCCCCACAATGAAAATACTTTGAACAAATCCCACACCGTAACCCATTACACACAAACCTATGACAGAGCCCACACTTCTCACTCATAGTAAAATTTTAGAGTTACTGAAAAAAAAAAAAACATACATCTATGTTACCTAAGTTCAGTTACACCAGTAGAACTATTTATAGAACTAACAACAGCTGTCTCTAAATTCTCTGTTTACAAAGATAGCAACTACTTGTATTAATACTACTACACTACAGCTACTACCAATACCATCAAAACTTCACAAAATTATTAGCTAAAACCAAAAATTCAAGCGGCTACTGAAACATACAATGAAGTTAAAACACTGAATGAAAATTTTACTGAAATATTTCACTAGAAACAATAACAACCATCAGCTGGAAACTAAAGCGTGAAATTTACTAAATGACTTCAGCACACAGAAAAAACTAAAAAACACAGCAAGTGAACATTTGCAAAAGTTTCTAACATACTCCTTTAGGTCCAGTACCACAGTGGAAGATCCTTTGTCTGCTGGAAGGATAATGATGGGGTCATGAGCTTTTAAGGAATGTAGAGCCTGGAGCTCTGCAGAGGACAGGTTGGGTTCATGCTGTAGGGACCTGAGGAAAGGTCGTGAAGCAATGTTGGATGTTAGGAATTCTTGGAAGGCTTGTAAGGGATAATTTTGAGGTAGTGGTGGGAGATCAGGTTGGAATCTAAGTTGGAACTGTTCAAGGCAGGGTTCAATGTCAGGTTTGCTGTTGGAAAGGTTTTGGAATTGGGTTGCAAAGTGATATTTCCACTTGACATTACGTGTGACAGAAAGTAAGTCCTTCTCCAAAGCAGCATGATCTAACGCAGGTTTAGGGCTGAAAGTGAGACCTTTTGATAGTAAGATCATTCAGGAGATGAGAGTGCTTTAGACAAGAGGTTGAGGATAATGTACTGTTGTGACTGGATCTCGTGATTATGAGTTATTATTGGTCTGGGAGGCAGTGGTGAAGGCTGGTGGGTGTTAAAGAGGTTGGTACAGCATAGTTTGCAGGAGAGCAGTGGTGGTTGATGGTGTGGCTGTTTAGGGAGCTGCAGAGGGACAGGGAGGGAAACACCATTGTTCAGGTAGTTTAGGAGAAGGTGGGATAGCTTTTCCTACATCTACGTGATTACTCTGCTATTCATGGTAAAGTGCCTGGCAGAGGGTTCAATGAACCACCTTCAAGCTGTCTCTCTACCGTTCCACTCTTGAATGGCACGTGGTAAAAATGAGCACTTAAATTTTTCTGTGGGAGCCCTGATATCTCTTATTTTATCATGATGATCATATCTCTGTGTGTAGGTGGGTGCCAATAGAATGTTTTCACAATCGGAGGAGAAAACTAGTGATTGAAACTTCATGAGAAGATCCTGTCGCAACAAAAAAGTCCTTTGTTTTAATGATTTCCACTCCAATTCACATATCATATCTGTGGCACTATCTCCCCTACTTCATTATAATACAAAACGAGCTGCCCTTCTTTATACTTTTTGGATGTCATCCGTCAGTCCCATCTGATGTGGATCCCATAATGCTCGACAGTACTCCAGAATAGGGCAGACAAGTATGGTGTAAGCAGTAAAGAAAATAGCTGTCAAATTTGCAGATAAATCAGCGAAAGACAATCCAGAGAAAGCTCTGCATTGTAGTCAACTGTAAGTTATTATAGGCAAACTCATAAATAGCAACAGAATTGTTATATGCAAATAAAAATGGACCCACCTACATGCACGGAAGTCATTGCTGTAATGTAGGGGCAAAGTGTTGATTAATCTAGGTGACACAGGTATAAAAATGAACAGATTAGCACGTAAGGTAGAAAACAGATGACAGTTTGAACAAGACAGACCACAACAAAGACTGACAAGAGGGTTATATAAAAGGAATGATGACCAAATGGTCTAATACAACAAAGAAAACAATCAATTTTTGATGGTATAACCTAATAGGATAGATAAAAAGTCTACGCACCAAGCAGCAACAGAACACTCACATTAAAGAAGGTAGTAATTAGGCAATCTTTCTGAGCCTGTGGCTTCTTCTTCAGGCAAAAGGGTTGAAGCATAAGGAAGAGGGGTGAAGAAAAAGGACTGGAGAGGTCTAGGAAAAGGAGCAGATTTTGTAAAAGTCACCCGGAACTGCAGGCAGGGAAGACTTATCGGATGGGATGAGAAGCAAATACTGATTGTTGGGGTCTGCATTAGGTGAGGTTTGGAAAAATGGTTCAAATGGCTCTGAGCACTGTGGGACTTAACTTCTGAGGTCATCAGTCCCCTAGAACTTAGAACTAGTTAAACCTAACTAACTTAAGGACATTACACACATCCATGCCCATGGCAGGATTCGAACCTGCGACCATAGCAGTCGTGCGGTTCCAGACTGTAGTGCCTAGAACCGCTCATCCAATCCAGCCGGCGAGGTTTGAAAACCTGAGAGCTTGAAGATGTAAGACAGGGTAATATGCAAGAGAAAGAGATTACTGTCAAAACATAGTGTATGAATTAATAAGAGTGTTATCCTGGAGTAGTTATTCTGGTCTGGAATGTATTAATGAGCTACTTCAACAGGACCATGACTTCCTAAAATCATGTCCCAAAATGAGATCCATTCTGTCTGAGATTTTGCCCACCATACCTAGAATAACTTTCCACTGCCCTCCCAATCTCCGCAATACTCTTGTCACACCCTATTCTCACATTGTACCCATCTCCCTACTCTACTGCTCCTACCCCTGTGACCATCCCCACTGCAAGACTTGCCCTTTGCACCCTCCTACCACCACCCATACCTGTCCTGTAACTGGAAAAACATATACTATCAAAGGGAGAGCCACATGTAAAACAAAGCATGTCATATGCAAGCTGTTATGTAAATGCTGTTTGACCTTTCACATCAGCAAGACTACCACCAAATTATCAGTTAGGATGAATGGGCATATGCAGAGGGTGTATACTGGCAACACACAATAACCTGTTGTAGAGCACACTCTACAGCATGACAATCATGATATCAGTGCCCGTTTCACCACACGTGCCATCTGGATTCTACCCCAAGATACCAGTTCCTTAGAACTCCACAGGTGGGAATTAGTGCTACAATTGGTTCTCACAACCCACCTGGCTCTAATTTATGTTAATTTCTTCCATCTCAGCATTTCTTCAAATAAGTACTCTTTCTTCACTCTGTTTTAATTTCCTACATCTTTCATTTTCTTACCTATCTATTTTTTGCTATTCTCCTCCCACCTCTGTTACATATAATGCACTTAGAGTTTAACGAAAGTTAAAGATGACCCTCATTCAGGACACTCTTTGATATTTACCAATGACACTCATGTCAGTAATGTCAGTTAAGTTGTGTGTGCCAGTCAAAGTCTGACTGTTCAAGAGATTGCACAAGAATGTAACATTTCACTTGCATCATGTCATGAAATCCTAACACAGCATCTTCGAATGCATTATGTTGCAACCAAGTACGTCACATGGCTCATGAGCCAAGACCAGAAAGATCTTCGCCTTGCCGCCTGTGAAGACCTTTTGGATCACACAAGTGAGAACAAGATGTTCCTTAAGAGAATCATAACTGGTTATGAGACGTGGGTCTATGGTTATGGTGTTGAGACCAAGGTTCAGTCTTCACAATGGGTCAGGAAAGGTTCTCCGAGACCACAAAAAGTTCATCAGGTAAAATGTCAAAGCCATGCTGATTGTTTCGTTTAACTTTGAAGGATTAGTTCATCATGAATTCACGCCACAGGAGCAAACTGTTAATCTGTGTTATTATCGGGGCATATTAAATTGCCTGCGAGAAAATGTGAGAAGGAAATGGGCTAAAATGTCATGAGACAATTCATTGCTCTTGCATCACGTTGAAAGGATGAAGACTAACAATAATATATTGGTAAAAGAAAATTCTCAGATAGCGCTTCACGTAATCCAGCAGAAGGTGTACCAAGACTGCTTTCAGAAGTGGAAACAGTGTTGGGAGCAGTGTATCAATTGTGGAGGAGAGTATTTCGAAGGAGACCATGCACAATAAGTAAAAGGTAATTATAGGAAAATTTACTGGAAAAAGTTCCGAATTCTTTTGAACAGACCTCTTATTATTATCCAGTAAAGAGTGTATTATTAACCAGGAAATTCAGGAAAAACACAGGATTTGTTTTTCCTTGTCTGTAATCGTGAAGTACTAATATGAACAAAGTAAGAGAAGGAAGTTATGATCTAATTCAGAAATATAACATGCTGATGTAGAAAAGGTGTTAATTTGTAAAGTGAATGAAAACTTTCCACATATTCAGTAATAGTAATCATCCAGTTACTTTCTTAAATGCTTCACTAATGGTAAATTTTTGTCTGTCAGAAATTGTTTCAACTCTACTCTTAAATGGTACTGTGGGAAATGTGGTACTGGCAGTGTGACAGCAGAATAATGACACAGCATTTAGGTATGATTTTCACATTATTTAGTAGTAAGCACATATACACTCCTGGAAATGGAAAAAAGAACACATTGACACCGGTGTGTCAGACCCACCATACTTGCTCCGGACACTGCGAGAGGGCTGTACAAGCAATGATCACACGCACGGCACAGCGGACACACCAGGAACCGCGGTGTTGGCCGTCGAATGGCGCTAGCTGCGCAGCATTTGTGCACCGCCGCCATCAGTGTCAGCCAGTTTGCCGTGGCATACGGAGCTCCATCGCAGCCTTTAACACTGGTAGCATGCCGCGACAGTGTGGACGTGAACCGTATGTGCAGTTGACGGACTTTGAGCGAGGGCGTATAGTGGGCATGCGGGAGGCCGGGTGGACGTACTGCCGAATTGCTCAACACGTGGGGCGTGAGGTCTCCACAGTACATCGATGTTGTCGCCAGTGGTCGGCGGAAGGTGCACGTGCCTGTCGACCTGGGACCGGACCGCAGCGACGCACGGATGCACGCCAAGACCGTAGGATCCTATGCAGTGCCGTAGGGGACCGCACCGCCACTTCCCAGCAAATTAGGGACACTGTTGCTCCTGGGGTATCAGCGAGGACCATTCGCAACCGTTTCCATGAAGCTGGGCTACGGTCCCGCACACCGTTAGGCCGTCTTCCGCTCACGCCCCAACATCGTGCAGCCCGCCTCCAGTGGTGTCGCGACAGGCGTGAATGGAGGGACGAATGGAGACGTGTCGTCTTCAGCGATGAGAGTCGCTTCTGCCTTGGTGCCAATGATGGTCGTATGCGTGTTTGGCGCCGTGCAGGTGAGCGCCACAATCAGGACTGCATATGACCGAGGCACACAGGGCCAACACCCGGCATCATGGTGTGGGGAGCGATCTCCTACACTGGCCGTACAACACTGGTGATCGTCGAGGGGACACTGAATAGTGCACGGTACATCCAAACCGTCATCGAACCCATCATTCTACCATTCCTAGACCGGCAAGGGAACTTGCTGTTCCAACAGGACAATGCACATCCGCATGTATCCCGTGCCACCCAACGTGCTCTAGAAGGTGTAAGTCAACTACCCTGGCCAGCAAGATCTCCGGATCTGTCCCCCATTGAGCATGTTTGGGACTGGATGAAGCGTCATCTCACGCGGTCTGCATGTCCAGCACGAACGCTGGTCCAACTGAGGCGCCAGGTGGAAATGGCATGGCAAGCCGTTCCACAGGACTACATCCAGCATCTCTACAATTGTCTCCATGGGAGAATAGCAGCCTGCATTGCTGCGAAAGGTGGATATACACTGTACTAGTGCCGACATTGTGCATGCCCTGTTGCCTGTGTCTATGTGCCTGTGGTTCTGTCAGTGTGATCATGTGATGTATCTGACCCCAGGAATGTGTCAATAAAGTTTCCCCTTCCTGGGACAATGAATTCACGGTGTTCTTATTTCAATTTCCAGGAGTGTACATAACACATGTAAGCATTATGAGTGTACAGAGCATTCTTTTCCTTTGCCTTCTTGTACATATTGTAGTAAACCTTTTTATTTTCAGCTGGAGGGATATTCCACTGACTGGCTAACTGCCTTGTAAGTTCTTGATGAGATTTGTCTGCTTCTCATTTTTGTTCATGTTCTAAGTGTTACATAACAATTGGCCACTGTTCTTGACAAAATAGCAATAAAGGATTTTTCAGGCCTTTTTGGAACATTTGGGTCAGAATGTTTAGTACCATTACATTTTCTTTTTCAACTGTTCCAAGATAAACAACTTATCTTCTCACTTGCTGCATTTCCTCTCCTTGCCTCCCAGGCCAGCAATCTTCCTTTTCTCCAGTCAGAGATGTATTCCCCAACAGAGCCCCCCCCCTCCCCCCTCCCTTTCCCCATAGCGAGGAGCACCTGAGGAGAGGCTGCAGAGGGGCTTTGTCTGTCAGAATTGATGCAGATGGCTGTATGACAGTGGATGTGATGGTAGACATGTCATAGTCAGCAAAGTGGGCCAGATTGGCACAGGGCAAGCCCAAAGTACAGCATCGGTGCAACTAACAGGATGCTGCCAGCAGCGTTAGCAGATAAGGACTTAGTCATAGCAACATTTTTAATTGTTGCTAGCTTGCCAGTGGTATTTGAAGAGGGAGGCATGTTGACAGCATTGCCATGATGCATTGTTGCGTCCACAGGTGATGGTGTGGAGCCTGCAGCAGTGGTAAGTCAGGGCAGTGGCAGTGACTACCATCCGCTGAAAAATGAGAGGTGATTCCTGCCATTTCAACTTCTGGTGGGACAGGAGAGATGGGCATGAAACTGTGTGTGGTGGTGCTTGCACCTTACTGGGTATCCATGTAGGTAGCCGTAATCATGAGGTCAGTGTCACGTAATGTGATGGATGTGTCATCAGGCAGAAAATTGTGAAGATTCAAATGCACATGGAAATTGACTAATGGGTGATTAAGAGGTGGTGGGGCGGGGAGTGTCTGTTGTGGCAGCTCCATTAAATTCCACGATGGTTTAAGCTGGTTCACTGATGTTGTTGTTTGTTTTCCAGCAATTTTGATATCAAAACTGTTTGTATCTCATTACAGTCTTCATGAATAAAAATTTATTGCATTGTGATGTGACTGGGTGGGTGGGGTGGGGGGGGGGGGAGGGGCACAGATTTTTTGTGTGCACACAGGTGCAACTGTTGGGAAAAGGTTTTGCTACAGTCTCAGTCTCTTCTGATATGGGCCATTCATAGTGTCACGTGAGGTATCATTGACAGAATGTAATGGTAACCACACAGATCAAGGAATGACCCTATGATGTCAGTGTGGATGTGTTGGAACGACCCCTATGGAATTGGGAATTTACCAAAGGGGGGCTGGGCATGGTGGCCAGCTTTTGTCTGCTGCCACGGAATACAAGTCCTGGTCCATGAAGTGCAATCCTTTTTAATGTTAGGCCAGACAAATCATACTTTGATGATGTGTATGCTAGGGCACATGCCTGGATGTGCAGGGTTATGGACAAGGTCAAAAATTGTTCTGCAATACAGCTCTGAGATGACTTGTCAGACCTGTCCATTTAAAACATCACAACAATCTTATTTGGTAACACTGGGTAGCATGTGTTGTTGCAGTTGGTGTCTGGTGTCTAGTTTGTTAAACAAGGTGCCAAGATCAGCATTTGTTGCTTGTGCATCTGTGATCCTATCAAAGTCTGTCTAGGTGGAAGTAGCTGCAATATTGGAAAGATTAGCCACCACAGTGTTATTGGTAACTTTGATGTATTTCATTTCAGTAGCGAATTGTGCTATGAAATCTAGGTGCCAAAATCTCCTGGGTGCAGAATACACTGACGAGTTGCGGAATGCATCTGCTAATGGGTGATGGGTGATGGACTGGATATATGGTAAGGGGCCTCCCTCAACATCATTTTGAAAGTGATGAACTGCTTCATATGTGGCTAGTAGTCTTCAATCAAATGTGGACCATTTTTTCTGGGTGTCGGTAAGCAATTGTGAGAAAAACCAGAGCAGCTAAGTGACTCCACCCATCTCTTGTTGTAAACCAGCACTGATTGCATAATTGCTAGCATTGTGCACAATAATTAGATGTACATTAGGATCTGGGTGGATGAGGATGCAACAGGTAACAGGTGTTCTTTCATTTTATCAAAGGTGTGCTGTGTCCAATTGAGGTGTCGTTTCCTAGATGTACTGTTGCAGCATGATGCCTGTGTGAATGTTAGTAAAGTGTCAGTGGCATGTGGCAATTGGTTAGTGTAGAAATTTATGACACCTAAAAAATTACGCAACTCTTGGTAGTTGTTAGGAGGTGGGAGAAGGCATATCTCTTCAGTTTTCTCAGGAGTAGGACACACCCCAGATGTGTCAATATGGTGACCAACAAAGGTCACTTGAGGTTGCTGAAGTTGGCACTTGTCATTGTTCATCATGACCCTGTGAGAGGCCAGCTCATCAAGGATGATACACTGGTAGTCATCGTGGTCTTGTTCATTTTGTCAAAAGGTTATGGTGTCATCTGGATAGGCGTAACAAAAAGGCAGATTGAACAGTATCCTGTCAGTAAATCTTTTCCATGTTTTTGTCACAATTTTAAGCCTGTATGGCATGTAGAGGTACTCAAAGAGACTGAATGGCGTGATTATTGCAGTTTTTTGGATGTCTTTGGCTGCCATCAGAATTTGCAGGTTGCAGTTGCAATTGACAACACCGAAAAGTTTTGCCCCAGGCAAGATGTGGGAAAAATCATTCAAGTTCAGAACAGGGTAGCTATCAATGACTATACAGGCATTGAGATAGTGGTAGTCATCACATTGGTGCTGCGTACCATTCTTTTTAGGAACTAGTTTAATTGAGGAGACCAAAGCATTGACTGACAGTCTGATTATGCCAGCTCACAAAAGTTCATCCACTGCATCTTTACCAACTTTAAGTTTTAGGAGGCTAGACAACAAGGGCAGTGCAGATGGGGGTACCTGGTGTGGTTGTGGTATAGTGAACTGTACCACCCAACATGGCACATATTGTATGTGGTCTAATGAGGGAGCATGGGGTGAGTCCAAAAGGTGGGGAGCGATGTGATTCTCCATCACCGTTAACATCACACGGCATTGTCTTGGGAGCACACGCAAGTGGGGATTGTGATGTTTCACTAACCTGAGAAGTGTCGATAATAGCAGCACCATGGTATTGATCAGTGTTGCTTCAGATCAAGTGATGCATCAAGCATTGGCAGGATGACCCAGTATGCTAGCAGATGATGTATCGATGACCACAGCACAGATCAGCTGCTGGCGATCTTGTCATAATCTTGTGCGAAAGTAGCATTGTTGTGCATTGGGCATGGAAGTAGGCAAAGCACTTCATGTGCTTTTTGTTTATAGACAGAGTCAGGGCAGTGGCTAGCTGGGAGGGGGGGGGGGGGGGGGTCGTGACACTCTCGGCTGTCGCAGTAGGCAATTTTTGTATGCCAGAGGCCTGAAAGGCACTTAAGGGTGGTAGAAACAGATGGCACAGTCCAGTTAGTGTTAATCCAGCTATCATCAGGCAGAATGTTGGGGCAGCTTGGTCACTATCATGCAAAATTGCTTTCAGTGCAGGCATACTGGGTGTGGACTTCAGCATAGAACTGCTGATAGAGTGTAGTGTTGTGATAGTGCCTGCATTCTGTCAGTGTGACAAAATTTAAACTCCGGAGGTGCCTCCTCATGCGCTGGCATCACTGCCTTGATATTCTCTGGCAGTTTTAGGAGCAAAAGTGTCCATAGCAATTGATCAGGCAGTAGCATTGGATCAATTAGAACCTGCAGGTGGCACTAGAGTGAAAAAGGTCTACTGTTGCCCAAAGCAAGCTTGTTGATGATGAGATGTTAAGTGCAGTTTCGTATTTGTAAGACATCCAAAAGCAAGTCACTAATAAGGTCTGCACTGACTCTGAGGTGCTTAAGAAGAGTGGTGAACTAGTCATCCCCAGTGATGCCACTGGCTGACATCAGATGCTTGCAGAGGGCAAACCACATCACAGGAGAATCTGGGTGGAACAACAGTTATTTCAGAGGAAGTGGGTGGTATGATGGATGTCAGTGGTTTGATCATAAGGGACCATCGTGAGGTGGGCTGGCTTGGTGCAGAAGATGTGGGAGTGTCAGTGTGTGAGACGGGCAGGTGTGTAAGATGGGAAGGGAAACTTGGCCCAGCATGGGGCGGCACATGATGAGGCAGGTCATGTCATGCCACAGGTGGTGTTGGCATCACACGGAAATGTGTGTAGAACTCAGGCGGCTATTTGAAGAATGGCCATGCATGTGAGTGAAGTTCCAGGGCTGATGCAGTAAGTATGACTTTCCAAATGTCACATGTCTGATACGGCAGAAATGCATGGGAGAGTGCACATGAGGTCCTGGCACTGTAAAGGAGAAAGGCATAGTCCATTTATAATCCAGCAGCATTGTCTGTCTGGCAGTGTTCATGTGGACATGCAGTTGTTCGTGGCACAGCTGATGTGGGTGTGATGTCACTCAATCCAGGATGCAGTGTCATTGGACCTTGCTGAGGCAAGGTGATGAAAAACATATTGTCAGAGTCCATAGCTGGTTTTGGTGTTGAGTGCAGATGATGAAAATGCGGAGCATGGTGCTGGGCTAGAGGTGAGTCAATTGTGATGCCCATCACAACTGGCTTATGAGTGACATCATAGTCTGCCTCGTGGAACTCCCATTAGTCACAATAGTTGGAACAAGATTTGGAAAATTGGGAGGCACAGGTACTGAAAGGTGATTAAACCTTGATCTCTTGGCCCGTTAGCAGATGGATGATGGAACAGAATGATGGAATGGTATGACATGGGTCACTGTTGTTCAACCATAATGGCACTGTGGGAGATGTTCATATGGTTCAGGTCATTAATGCAATTGTCTTAATGCTCACAATCACTAGCACTGGGACATGCAATGTTTTGTCCTGTGTGAAAATCGAAGGCACTTAGATTAATGTTTGTTATGGAGGCAGGTGGCCATAACAATGGCTCTCTGCTGCACTTCTCTCTGAAATGCCAAGAATAGGTTAACTTGGTGTCAAATCTGGAATGTTTATCATGAAGTCAGTCAGTAAATTTGACACTCCTTGTGGCACAGTTCACTGCTTGGTATAGAAAACAATGTGAGGTTGGTCCGAGGATGTACCAAACAGAGAAGGCATTGTCACAATGTTGTTCAGCACTGTAGTATCATCAAAGCCTTGATGGATATTTAGTGATTTCATGCATGGGACATTTATGGAATTCACGAGCACTTGTTGAGATATGTTGTCGACATTGTCTAGGAATGGTGTGGTTGTACCATTTGTAATAGCAGCATTCTCGATGCTGTAACCAGCTTGGCAGATTTTCAACTTAACAGCAAAATTGTTGCACGACATGGAAATTAAGGGTCTTCACTGTGGGGAATGGGATACCAGCAGTGTGACAGCAGGACAGTGACACAGCATTGAGATACAATTTCTACATTATTTATCAGTGAGTACATATACATAATATGTGTAAGCATTACAAGTGTACAGAGCAATCTTCTTCTTTGGCTTCTTGTACATTTGTAGTAAACCTTTTTATTTTCAGCTGGAAGGCTGTTCCACCAACTTGCTGACTCCCTTGTAAGTTCTTGATGAGATGGCTCTGCTTCTCCTTTTTGCTCATGTCCTAAGCGTTCCATAACAATTGGTCGCTGTTCTTGAGAAAACTGTCATAAATGGTCTGCAGGCATTTTTGGAGCGTTTGGGTCAGTATGTTTAGTTCCTTTATGTTTTCCTGTTGAACTATTCCCAGATTCATAACTTATCTTCTCACTTGCTGCACTTCTTCTCCTTGCCTCCTGGGCCAGCAATCTTCTTTTTCTCCAGTGAGAGATGTTATACTGCCATAGAACTTATAACAATATTAAAAGCTAATTGTTAATAATTATTCAATTAACTGACATTGAATCATTAAACCACATACTTGCACACAAAATTAAGTTGACAATGTAATTCAAGCATTGTTACACTTTCCCACTCACAAAATCAATCGATCGTAAATATTATGCAACATCACATATTGCCATTGACCATATTTTTGATTTTGCTTGTTGAATTACTTATACTTCACTGTCCATACATTCCTTATTATTCCATAAACACAATCCACTTAAGTCTCATGACAACTGATCCCTAACTAAACCTCATCATCATGATCCTAATAAATGCTTCAGTAACTCACATAATACCTCATAATCTTCCACAATACATCATCAGATCATTATCAACATTATCACAATACTCCACAGGTAGGTAGTGAACTACATACCTCTGAAAATAAATCGTAAAATAATGTTGAAAAGTGTACAAAATGTGTTAATTTTGCTATATATTGTGATGATAAGTGTATTTCATGCTTCATTGTATCAAAAGTTACTGAAAAAATTGAGGCAGAAGCAAACAAAACAGCGAATTACTTGTGTGATGCAAGCACATCTTTACATGAGTACAACCGCCATGTAGTGTCTGAAAATTTAAACTCAGAACTATGCTCCTGCAAAAAGAGAGCAAATAAAGGTATTATGTGTTTTAATTGTAAGACTATTTATCATCTCAGCAATTTAAATGCTAATCTATGTCAGAAAATATGTTTCTGCTCAAAATGAGAAAGCAAAGAATTAGGCCTAAAGCTAAATGAATACAGATCCACTACCGAAATTATTCCTGTGCTACTTCAGGAAATATCGCACTTAAAACAAAAAGTAATACAGCATGAAGCATTTAGTGCATTGGAAGAACACAATAACAGTAAAACCCAAAGTAAATCAAATGAAAATGAAAATTTCTGGGCAAATCTTTGCAAAGAGTGTTCAAAAAAGACTAGGAATGGTGTCATATGTGTGTGCTGCAAAAGCACATTTCATTATCAATGTGGTGAACTAGACCCCTCACTAAAGAATAACATACATTACATACAAGTGTGGAAGTGTGAATTATGCTGACTCGATAAGAACATCAGTCCAGGTCTCTCTGAGACTTCTGATACAAACATCGCAAATAAGTGCTCGCCAGTCATACAAGTGAAAAACAGTTCTAAGGATTATAGTGTTTACAGTGATGAAACCCTTTCATCACACTTAACTGGCATATGACAGACATTCAAATAAGTGGTGCTAAGGTGGATAACAGCTCTGAAGATAATGAGTCTGATCAACACACAGCTATGCCCCAACACCATCATCCACAATCTCAAAGCTCCACGGAAGAAAAATTAAGAAGTAAAATGACGCTTCTTGCTGACAGCCATGGGCACGGAATCACCTCTCATGTACTAAATGAGGCATCTACAATGATTTCTGCTACAGGATTTATCAAACCAGGTGCAGGTTTAACTGAATTGAGGAAACATGCAAACTCAGCAGAAGTCGATAAGTTATCCACAAATGATTACATAATTGGAGAATCAAACAATATTTTTAAAAACAAAACATAAAATGTCTGTCAGGAACTAATGGAATGTTTGAGTCACTTAACTCATACTAATGTTGTTCTCAACATCCCACATCATCATGATCCACCATAATGGTCATGTGTGAATCAAGAAATAAGTGCAGATAATGAGGAACATGAATCAGTTGCTAAATATGTCAAAAACGTTACCATAGTGAATATAAACAATACTGGCTGATGATTTCACATGACTCATGAACTGCATCTAAATGGCCTGGGAAAACAACTTGTAGCGAATAAAGTGCTGAGTGAAATAGGAAATAAGCCTCAAGAGATAATCACACAGTCAATATCATTAGATGAACATTAGCAATCTGTTTCTAAGGCTTTTTTAGGTTAAATGTTAAGACTCGTGATAATCCAAGGTATAATAATTTACCAAACAGTGTTAGTTTATGGGGAGATGCTAAGCTATCAAAGTGTAGGTATGAACCAAGAAATATCAGTAACAGTAAACTCTGTGTCTTCCACCAAAACATCAATGATCTCAAAAACAAATTGGAGCTTCTAAATCTCAACATAAATGATGCTGAATCTGTAAACCATGCACAAGTAATGTGTCTTATAGAACACCATGTGACAAGTGGAACTGAAATGCCTCAAATTGATGGATACTCTTTAGCAGCCAGCTGTTTTAAAGCTATAAAGGAGAAAGGAGGGATTGCAATCTATGTTAAAACTAATGTAAAATATAAATCCCTAGACATAAGTACTTACAGTGTAGATTCTCACTTTGAAGCCTGTGGAACTGAACTTACTACAAATAATAAGTCAGTTATAATTTTGGCAGTTTACAGGGCCCCTGAAGGGAAAATATGTATCTTCCTAAACCATATGGAACAACTTTTGAACCGAATATATTCACAACACAAGGATTTAATTAGCATGGGTGATTTTAATATTAACTTCTTAACTACAAACAACAGCAGAAGAGAACTAGAACACCTGGTGGAATCATTTAACCTAATTTCAGCAGTTAACTTTCCCTCTAGAGTAACTAGTACTTGTAAGAGCATAATTGATAATAATTCCTGGAAAGATACAGAAGCAGCAGTACTACTGTAAGTCAAATTCTCAATGGTCTGTCAGATCATGATGGTGAACTGCTTACAGTAAATGATATCAAACTGTGCGATAAACCTAAACACTCCTTTAAAACTGTCAGGCTAGCCAATAATGATAACTTAGACACCTTCAGCCTTCCCTTTCAGCAGATTTCACTGGACTCCTGTATTTATGGAGAGGAATATTAATGAAAAATGTAACCTATTCTCTAATGAGTTTGTGTCATTATTTGAAACTGTATTTCCAAAAATAATCTTGAGCAACTATCCTCAGGCCGCAAAATGAAAACCGTTGATTACTAAAGAGATCAGAATTTCCTGTAGAACAAAAAGAAATTTATATTAATCCCTAAGGTTATCTAATGATCCCATCAAAAAGGAGGACTATAGATTTTACTGTAATATTTTAAGAAGTGCAATAAAAAAATCCAAAACTATGTACATAACATCTGAAATTGATAACTCAAACAACAAATCAAAAACCATCTGGCAAGTTATAAAAACGGACAGTGGTAAAAATGTAGAGTACCTGACTGACATAGATTTAATTCAGGATGTAAATGTTGTAAAAAATACTGAGGAAGTTGCTAATATCTTCAATAAATATTTTTTTACAGCTGCAGAAAAAATTGGTTGTGAAGGCTCAGTGGATGATGCGATAGCCCTTCTGCATAAAGCTAACAATGCTAGAGTTTGCCAGATGCAGATAACCCCCATAACAATTAGTGAGATCAATAAGATAATCAGAGAGATGAATTCAAAAAGTCTCATGGGGTTGATAATATTTCAACTAAGATACTCAAGCACTGTCATGGCTATATAAATGCAGTCTTGTGTCACATTTTTAATGCATCCCTAAAACAAGGTATTGTTCCACTTAGATTAAAATAAGCCTGTGTGAAACCACTTTTAAAGAAAGGTAAAAAAACTGATTAACAAACTACTACTCAATATCCCTGCTAATAAGTTTTTCAAAGGTCCTCGAGAAACTGGTATACAGGAGAACTGTTAATCACGTGAACAGCCATAACATTCACAGTCCATGGCAGTTTGGTTTCTGGCAAGGCATATCAATTGATGATGCTATTTTTTCTTCCACTAATCAAATTCTCAAATCCCTTAACAGAAAATTGGCACCAATTGGAATCCTATGTGACCTATCCAAAGCTTATGACTGTGTCAACCACGAAATTCAGCTAAATAAAGCAGACTACTATGGGTTAAGTGGAATAATGGAAACATGGATTAAATCCTACCTTACAGACAGGAAACAAATGGCAATAATTACTGACAGTAGTGGAATCCCAGCTTTACCCAAATGGGGCATAGTCAACACTGGTGTGCCTCAAGGCTCAGTACTGGGACCCTTACTGTTTCTTATATTTATAAATGATGTCCCACACTGCACCACATCAGTGAGCAAGTTCACCCTATTCACTGATGATACTTCTTTTCTAGTTGACAAAGCAACAGGGTACAACCAGGAAATATCTGCAAACAATGCACTTGATGAAATTCTGAAATGGTTTAACTGTAGTGGACGCTTTCTAAATATAAAAAAACTCATTATGTACAGGTTCACAAGGCACATGAAGAACCAGGAGATATAAATATAGAATGTAATGGACAACAAATAAAGCAATTTGACCCAGCTAAGTTCCTGGGTGTGTACATAGACTGCAAACTAAATTGGTCCAACCTATCCTAGATCTAGAAAAAAGGGTACATTCTGCAACATTTGCCTTATGCGTAATTGCATCAACCACACATGAGGAGGCCATAAGAGCTGCTTATTTTGGATATTTCCATGCACTTTTGGCTTACGGAATCATCTTTTGCGGCAACTGAGACTGTGGCTGTGTGCTGATATGATGCTACTATCAGAAAGAAGCTATTAACAAATTTGAAAAGTGGCCCAGGAAAATGACCTCATCATAAACAGGGATAAGATGAAACCAATGAAATTCAGGAAAGGAGGAACCATGGCAAGAAATGACAGATTCACCTGTGGGCTACAAGAACTGGTATTATTCAAAGCTAAAAACATCTAGCAGTTGGATGTGAAAAGTCATACATTTTCCAGGTATATTAGAGTCAGAGTACTAAGAGTAATGAAGGCAGTATTTGAGATTAAGAAACTGAATCAGCTAGCAAAGAGAACAGGTCTGAGACTGTCCAGTATAAAGGTTGCAGCCACTGCATCATATGGTATTCAGCTTTTGTGGATACAGCTCACATACTCAAAGCTCCAACAAGTACAACCAGCCTACCTGAAAAGAATGCTGTGTGTCAAAATACAATCAAAACAGAATATCCTTCTTAACTTAAGATCTGTTGGCAGCTCGTAGCCTGGTACTGACCCCACAAAGCAACAGGCTCCTGAAAGACAGACAGAAAAAAGCAAGAGACACAGATCACAGGGTCCTCAGCACCCCAGCAGTGACAACAAATGGAAGGAAGCCAACTCCCAGTTGTACCAACTGTACATGAGGCTGGTGACCCACAGAACATGGGTCTAAATATGCTCAACCTAGGGATATCCCAACACCATCATAGTGATCCAAATGTGGACAATAATCAGTGACTGTGAAGACAGAACATTATCTTTTATGTATATGGTATTAACATTATGAGAGAAGGAAAGTTGCTACTCACCATATAGCGGAGATTCTGAGTCATGATAGGCACAATAAAAATATTCAGACAATCAAAGCTTTTGGCCATTAAGGCCTTTGTCAGCAGTAGACACACATACACACATGCACACACACACAATCACGTAAACACAACTTGCACACATGCCTGCAGTCTCAGAGAGCTGAAACCACACTGCACCTATTGCGACTCAGTATCTCTGCTATATGGTGAGTAGCAACTTTCCTTCTCTCATATTGTTACATTCCATCATGGATTTTCCATTGTTTGGTATTAACCTTAGTTAACTAAACATGTTGTACACATTGTGTTTAATAAAATAGTGATAAATTAATGTAGGAAAAGACAGTTTGCTACTTACTATAATACACATTAAGTTGTACACAGGCACAACTAAAATATACTTAAATAAAGCTTTTGGCCACAGCTTTCATCAGCAAAAGAGAAACACGAACCATTCATACACACAAGTAAGCACATCTTGTGCACATATGACATACCATTTCTACCAATATAAAAAGATGTGCAATGACTACAGCACAGCTGGTAAATGGCCTTGCCTGATATAGGATAAACCTGTGACAGGATTGGAATAGGAAGTGCTGGGTGGGTGGAGTGGACAGGTTTTGTACCTAGGTCTTCCACAGGGATATGATCCTTGTGGCAAGGTATTGGTATTGTGAATGACATAGGGATGGACTAGGACATTGTGGGGTTTGGTGGGCAATGGAATACCACTTTATGAGGGGTGGGAAGTGTCTCGGGTAGGATGTCCCTCGTATCAGTGCTCAATGATAGTTAATCAAAGCCCTGGTGAAGGATCCGGTTCACTTGTTCCAGTCTGAGGCAATACTGGGTAATGAAGGGGACACTACTTTGTGGCTGGTTTTTGGGTGTGGTGGTAGCATTGGAGATGTGAGGGGAAACAGCACAGGAGATGTGTTTTGCAGACTAGGTCTGGGGGTAGTGCCTGTCTGTGAAGGCTATGGTGAGACCCCCAGCATATAGAGCAAGGGAGTTCTTGTCATAGCAGATATGCCGTCCCTGGGTGGCCAGGCTGTATGGGAAGAATTTTGTGGTGTCAAAGGGATGATAGCTGTCAAAATGCAGGTACTGTTGGTGGTTGGTGGGTTTAATGTTTATTTTCCACCCTCTACCAATGCACCCACCCATCTTTCCCCAACCCTCTCCTTTTTCGCTCCTGTTTTTCTCCACCTCCCTACCTCAAATCCTGCTGATGCTGTGCCTGTTGGCTTTCTAGTCCCTGCACATTCCTACAGCCAGTATTCACCTCTCTCCCCACTCATACACTACTGTCCCTTCCTTTTCTCCACCCCCTGCAGATTTCTGCTTACATCCCACGTGATAGTTGCATTTCAGCCCAATATGCTGGAGTTGGTGGTCATGTGTGCAGAAGGTGTGCTTGCTTGTGTGTATGGCCAGTGTGGTTCTCTTTTGCTGATGAAGGCTATGGCAAAAAGCTTTACGTGTCTTTTAATTGTGCCTGTTAATTTATGTTCTTTATGGTAAGTAGCAATCAGTCTTTTCCTACATTGCTGATATTCCTAACTGGAGTTGTCATTGTTTAATAAATAAATGTCATTGGCATAAATAGTTAATTTAGCAAACAAGTCTTTACCTAAAACGAAGTCCAAAGCATGTACGGAAAGGCCCCACACAATTCTGATAACATCTATCCCATAAAAGAAAGCCTTACATTTCCTAGAACTATGATTAGGTGAGGTTTTGTGAAGTCCAGAAAGGAGATCCAAGTTCATATAATATTTTCTGGTTGTACAGTTTCTCTGTAAAAATTTATTAAAGTGTCTAGAATCAAGAACAAATCTTTCTCCCTCATTTTTCCTCAAGACTAGAAGAGGATTGTTGTATTCATTATTGCATATCTCTCTTATCCAAATACTAATTCAGTTTATAGGCCATTTCAGAGTATAAAGAGTGCCACCTCTGGCTGTGACTCTAACATGGCTGTGCATCCAATTAAACTTAACGTGAATGACAAATTTAGGTACGTCATTCTATGCTGCTTCAACTCTGTGCCAGAGCTCATGAACTGTAGTGCCTGGCAAGTGGTGTGTGCCAGTCTTCCTGCAACTCATGACTGGATGTTTTCAGTGGGTGAGAGATCTTGAGAAAAGGTGGCCAGGGCAGCAGTTGAACAAACTCTGTATTAATCTAGGCAGAACCAGCAGGGCCAACTTTCAGGGTTGTTGAATGACAATATCACACAGCCCTTGCTGTGAGAAACAAGGATGCTAATGTTGTCTACCCAGTGGCATCTCATTCCACCATGCCAGGATTTGTGTGAACAATGTCTCTACTCTCATATGCAAGTCTTGTCATGGAATCATAAAGCACAGTCGTGATGCACCATGATCCTCCCACTGTTGGATTCTGACACATGCTGGTAAGTGTCTCTTCTTCTTATTCTCACAAACAAACAACATTCAAATGTGAATTCTAAATAATAAACTCACTGCAAAATCTTTCCTTACTCACAGAATGTAGGTAATATTAATCCTACTTGTTTTGTATGGTTGCACTAAATTGTTAATCATGGGCATATCTGATCATGTAAATATTATGTTTGTTGCACGCTACCTTCTGGGCATACAATTTTAATCACCATCATTGTACATATTACTTAGTTTTACTTGTATAGCGTGTTGTACATCCATGAAAATCTTCTTGTATCTCATAGCAGATGGATCTTACATGACTAATCCCTTCAGAAAATTTCATATATGTACACACTTTACTGCACATTGTTATTAATAGAAATGGAAGTTGAATATGACATAACAGATTTCTGAACCATGTCTCTGAGTTTATGACCCCAATGCCGCGCTTACATTGTTAGTGTAAATAGTTGCACAGCATCTGTGATACACTGATGGCTGATCAAACATATTATGACACCTATAGATCCCTAGAACTTCATAATTTGAATAATGAAATATTTATATTTAAAATGACTAAATTCTGGCTTTTGCTTTTTTAGTGAGGTATCATAAAGTATTTTATTTACAGGTACTCAGTCCATGATTCTACATTTTACAAAACTTTTACAGTAGATTTCCATTTCATACTTATTAATGAACTGTAACTTCAGATAAAGAATTGTAGGATATAATAATGTAATTGAGTACAATGGCAGTAACATAATGTATGAGATAGGTAAATTTCTATTTGAATCTCTCTTGCAGCTGCAAACAACAGTTGTCTGTTTGAAAGTGCCCATGATCCTTTTGAACCTATCAAAGAGTGGCAGTTCCTACACATACTGCTTGATGTGTCATGGGTGTTATACACAAGCAAAGGCATGATAGAGGAAGGTGCTTATGGAGAATTGGCTTCAGGTTATCAGAAACTTCTAATGAATGATATAAAGCCAAATACTTTACTGGTGACTTGTAAGTATTTACACTTAATTAACTTTTTTACATCTGTGAGTAATGTTCCTCTATTATCTTATTTGTATATTTACAGATAATTTGAAATTTTACTGAATATTATATGTCTAAAAGTTGTGCAACTCTAAAATTTACACTTGACACTGTCACTGTCAATTATACACTTAAAGAACATTTCTAAGTTGATATATTGAGGTAGTTAATTAAAATATTTTGGCTCAAAAAGACATTAAATTTAAACACATTTGGTATCTGAAGAAAGCAAGAGCTGGCAGGGAAAACACTGATGAATCAGAACAATATGATCACTTTCTTACTAGTGTGTTGACCCACCTTTCAAACACAATACAGCAGTGATTCTGCATGACATGGAATTGACAAGTCCTTTGGCAGGTTTCCAGAGGTATGTTGCACCAAATGTCTATACATAGGTCATACAATTCCTGTAAATTATAGGCATGTTTATCATGCATGGAGCTGGTGCCTGTTATCATTTCAAATTTGTTCCATTAAGTGCAGATCAGCTGAATTTGGCAACCAATACACCAATATGAGTTCACTATCAAGTTTCTCAAATTACTGTAGCATGATTCTAGCCTTGTGACATGGTCAGTTATCCTGCTAGAAGAAGCCATCACCATCTGTGCAGACATCAATCTTCAAATAGTCCATAGCTGTCATAGTGCCTTTGATTACTACCACAGATTCCCTGGAAGCCCAAATAAATGTCTTAATAACATAATATTGCCTCCACAGGCCTGTATCCAAGCCGCCATGCAGTTTTTGAGCAGTTTTTTAGCAGTTCTTTGCCTGGATGGTGGTCATGTGTTCATATCCAATGAGCTGATTTAACAAGAAATGTGATTCTTCTAACCAGGCAGCATGGTTGCGTTTGTGGGATCTTGGGATACAAGAAGGTGTAGAATATTGAATACATGATCAATACATAGAGTAACACACTTTTTATTGCAGACAATTACATAAGACATCTGCACATGAACAGAGCACAGTTCATACAGAAGAGTCAGCTAGAGTCTGCTATCTCTGGTCAGAAACATTATTGTTGTGGTTGATAGCCACCACAGAGGGCCCCCCTACCTCCTCCTGGCAGTGCGGAGCATAGGTGAGGAAATCAAGGAGCAGTGCCAAGGTCAATGAGTTGACATGGTGGTTGGCCGTTGTGTGTGTCAAGTATCCCCAATCAATCTTATCATGGCTGCCTGGAAGGTGGGTGCAGCTGGACTGTTTCTCACAGTTGTGAATCTCTTCTGACAAACCTTGTCATGGTTTGGGTAGGAACCAGGCATGGATGGACTGTTTCTCATAGGCATTGAATTGCAGATGCACATGACCAGTTGTGCTGTGGCTGGCACTTTCACAAGATATGAGGAGGCCATTTCTCAAAGTCTCAGTGGGCATTGTACGATTACACAACAGGTGGTGTATCTGTGGCTGGCTTGGGAAATCAGATGTGTCCACAAAGGACACCGTTGGTGCAACTGAAGGGAGGAGAAGGAATGGGGGGGGGGGGGGGGTGTCATTGTTGGTGAAGATGTCGGCATGTGGAGGCCACACGTACCAAAGGGACTCTGATTCAATCAAAGTGATGGCATATGTTGAGAGGTTGGTGCGACTGATATGAGTCACTAATTTATTAGGCAGTGCCAACTTTGATGAGCGAGGGTAGTGCGGTGACTGTCCATGATGGGATGGAGGCTGAGATGAGGCAGTAGTGCTTGTTACTGATCCATTTGGGGGTTATGTTGAAGTTGTCATAGGCAGAGATGCAGTTGAAGAGTCTGGCATTATTGTGTTGAACTTGTGTTGGAAAGAGGTGCTGAAGTTGCTGGTTACAGTTGGAGGTGAATAGTATAATTAACACTGTTCGTACTGGCATCCTGTTGTGTCTGACATCTTCATTGTGTGCCGAATGTAGTATTGTATAGCATCATCAACCAGTGGTAGGTGTGTGGTAAGAAGAGTCCGGCATTGTTGTGTTGAACTTGTGTCGGGAAGAGGTGCTGAAGTTGTTGGCTACAGTTGGAGGTGAATAGTGCAACTGACACTGTTCACACTGGCATCGTGTTGTGTCTGACTTCTTCATTGCATCATGAATGTAGTGTTGTATAGCATCATCAACCAGTGGTAGGTGTGTGGTAATCGAATGTGGGACCAGGTGAATGTAATCAATTGAGTTGACGATATCATGTGAAGATTGGCAACAGATGGTGATCGAGCAGAATTCTGGTGAGACATATGAAAGAGATGTGGAAACAGTGTGCTACCTACCCAGAGGGGCATGTCCAAAGATGCCATTGGTGTTGGAGCCTGGTGGCAAAGAGAAACATGGAGTACTGTCATAAATGATTTGCTGCGTGTCCAGTATCAGTGACAGTGCAAGTGCTGAGTGGAGTGTGGAATGGGTGTGGTCATACATCAGGCAGGCATGACTGATCAGTGGAACAGGAGTCACGCATGGGTTGCTACACTTGTCACCATATGGTTGTGTGTTGGGACCATGAGCTGCTCAGACATCATGGTGAGGAGAGTGCTGTGTCATTATTACATTATGGGAGCAAAGTGATCTCCATACAGAGGGCATCTAATGATGCATGGTAGTCACTGTACTGTTGGTGAATCACTACGAACTCATTAGCTGAGAAGGCATACTGCTTGAGTGAGTCAGCGAATATACAGTTATCTTCATGCTGTTTGTCAATGTAATAGATAGGGATGGAGGTGCCAGGATGAAAGGTCCTTGGATGCAGCTGCCCAAGTTGAAGTACAGGAGCACAGTATGAAGCACAAACAAGGGAGGTGGAACTGGTGTAAAAAGTCCATTGCTAAGTCTGGTTTTATGATGTCCTTAAGAGAGAACGTCCATGTGGGGTGGCCAGACAATGATACTTGCACAGTCCAGATCATGTATCCGTGCACTGTGATCGAGGAGCTGACAGCTGCACATGGTTCCAACAACATAGATGCCTGCATTATGATGAGCTGTCAAGCGACAGCGAGTTGATGTCAGAGCTGAGGTCTGCCAGAAATTGGTTCATCAGAAATGGGATGGGCGGGAGTGGAAACCTCACAGAATACTCGTCAGAATCCAAATTGGTGAAAAGATCATGTTCATGTGGGCAATTAGAGATGTGAAATCCTGTAGTGGTCATTGTCAGTGGAGTGAGAGAGGATTCACTGCTGTGCAGAACATTGACATGACTAGGATGATCTTCCTGAAAAGGTGAACTTGTTGCAAGCACTGTTGAGTAATTACAAGCTGGTCAACAGTCGCACTCAGATGTGTCAGTACATGGGGCACAGTCACATGGTGTGAAGTCATTTGTTTTGATAGATTGCAGATCACTGTGCTAAGCTTCAGTGGGAAAATACAGTGTGTGATGCTGATGGAAGTAGCTCTTGCTGGGTGCAGCAGAGTTGGCCGCATGTGGTGGCTACATGGGCGTGATGCGATTGACAATGTTCTGCACTGGCAAGAGTGTAGAATGCTTGGCAGTGCTCTGTTCAAGCCTGGGCACAATGCATATGGGGATGTTCTTTGCAGACAAGGGCGAAGAGCAGGCCACAGGGAGGAGAGTGTTTGTAAAGGTTGTTGCTCCAGCCGGGCACGGTGATGTCAGAATTTTTGAAGTGATTGTGCGAAGACGGTCAGCTCGACTGCTGCATGGAAGGAAGGATGCAGGGGCTGCTGCTGTGGTGCAAGGTAGCAAGCATTGTCATCAACAGTCATCAACAGTCATAGAATATTCTTGATGTAAAAGTTCATTTATGACATTGCTAGTTAGAAATAAATTGTCCACAAACTTAGGCCAGGTTTGAGGTTGTTCTGGATAAACTGAGGTGTGTTCCATGGTCGTTTTCAGAAACTGGGCAGCTGGCAGGAGTAGACAAAACACACACACACACACACACACACACACACACACATTCATGCAAACACAACTCACACATGCATGACCACTGCCTGTGACTGCCAAGGCCAGACTGCGAGCAACTGCGCATGTTTGGAGAAGCAGTGTGGGTGGTGGGGGCAAGGAGGAGGCTGGGGCAGGGAGGGGGGGAGGTGATATACAAGTGGGGTTGGGGGACAGTAAAGTGCTGCTTGTGGGAGCATACAGGGATGCAGTAGGGAAGGGGTGCGCTGGTGGGTGCAGCGATGGAGGCAGGGGTGGGGGTGGTGAGAAGGATGGGTTGAATGCAAAAGTATAGGAGAGACATAAACAGACTGTGGGTAAACTTAGTACCCAAAGACAGGAAAGTTGCACAGGTCAGACCAATATTCAAGAAAGGTGGTAAGAGTAATCCACTAAATTACAAGCCCATATCATTAAAATCGATATGCAGCAGGATTCTGCAACATATATTGTGTTCAAACATTATGAATTACCTTGAAGAAAACTGTCTATTGATACACAGTCAACATGTGTTTAGAAAACATTGTTCTTGTGAGACAAAACTAGCTCTTTATTTACATGACATGTTGAGTGCTATTGACAAGGGATTTCAGATTGATTCCATATTTCTGGATTTCTGGAAGGCTTTTGACACTGTACCACACAAGCGGCTTGTAGTGAAATTGTGTGCTTATGGAATATCATCTCAATGATGTGACTGGATTTGTGAATTCCTGCCAGAGAGGTCACAGTTTTAGTAATTGATGGAAAGTCATTGAGTAAAACAGAAATGATTTCTGGCATTCCCCAAGGTAGTGTTATAGGCCCTTTGCTGTTCCTTATCTATATAAATGATTTGGGAAACAATCTGAGCAGCTGTCTTAGGTTGTTTTCAGATGACGCTGTCATTTATTGACTAATAAAGTCATCAGAAGATCAAAACAAACTGCAAAACGATTTAGAAAAGATATCTGAATGGTGCGAAAATTGGTATTTGAGCTTAAATAACAAAAAGTGTGAGGTCATCCACATGAGTTCTAAAAGGAATTCATTAAACTTCAGTTACATGATAAATAAGTCTAACATAAAAGCCATAAATTCAACTAAACACCTAGGAATTACAATTATGAACAACTGAAATTGGAAGGAACACATAGAAAATGTTGTGGGGAAGGCTAACCAAAGACTGCATTTTATTGGCAGGATACTTGGAAAAATTAACGGATCTACTAAGGAGACTATCTACACTATGCTTGTCTGTCCTCTTTTAGAATACTGCTGCGCAGTGTGGGTTCCTTACCAGATAGAACTGACGGAGCACACCGAAAAAGTTCAAAGTAGGGCAGCACGTTTTGTATTATCACGAAATATGGGAGAGAGTGTCACAGAAATGATACAGGATTTGAACTGGACATTATTAAAAGAAAGACGTTTTTAGTTGCGATGGAATCTTCTCACGAAATTAAAATCACCAACTTTCTCCAAATGCGAAAATATTTTGTTGACACTGACCTACATAGGGAGAAATGATAACCATGAGAAAATAATGGGGAATCAGAGCTCATACGGAAAGATATAGGTGTTCGTTCTTTCCACGCGCTATACGAGGTTGGAATAATAGAGAATTGTGAGGGTAGTTCAATGAACCCTCTGCCAGGCACTTAAATGTGATTTGCAGAGTATCCATGTAGATGTAGATGTATTGCAATTTGCAAGCTGTCAGAGCTAGTTGGTCCTTTTTCTGGCAGAAGGATTTAAGGAGAAGGAAGAGGGATGAAGGAAAAAGGATGGTTAGGTCTAAGAAATGGGAAGACTTACTGGACAGGATGTGAAGGAAAGAATTTTTGTTTGTCTAGTATTTAATATTTTATAAATATTGTCACATAGGATAAGGTGTAATTAGATGAATGACAGACACTAATTTCACTTAACAAAGGTTTATTCAGCACTTGTACATACAAGAGTGCAGAGCGAACTGTCTCCAGCCAGAACACATACAGTATATATACAGCTACAGAACATTCCAGTACAATGATTCTTGACATTTGTAGATACTTCTTGAATGTGCTCAAACTGAATATAGATACAGAAATTGTACAGTCCAAGAGAGTTTTGAACTCACAGCCCTCCATGCAACAGTTTAGTATCATAACCAGTACACCACAGTACTACTCAGCTTATTCTGCAAGTATATTTTAATTTGTATCTATGATTTATGTTACTAAAGAAATATATTGTAATTAATTATGTATATTCTAATTTTTGCCAATACGTACTTTTGAAAAAAGCATGTTTTAATGTCAAATTTAGTAATAAGACCTTGAACTTGAAAATTACTGATCCTTTTTGAAGGAGAAACTGCAGCTTTCTTAGAGAACACACTTGCTGCAGAGTGATAAACTCAGATGGAAGTTGAAGGGTTTGTCCATACAGAAAATCCAACTATAATGAATCTTTACCTCAGGGACCTTTATTCATCAGTAAATTACAACAGCGACGCTGAGTAATGAAATATATGATTCCATTCATTTATTTTTAATTTTAGTCTTGTTTTCATACTCTACATAATATCTGGGGAATCCATTTTTATCTCAGTTTGTAATTAAATTAATTATCTAGTAAATTTGATTTGATTCTTTCGTAATTGGCACATGTCTTGTACATTACATCATTTAGTCATGAAAATTCTATTACAAAATTGTGTTGAAATATGTATAATTATTTTATTGCTACAAGTTCTGTTTATATTTTTAGTGATGTTTCCTTGGTAAACATTAAAGCACACAGAAAAACATGTAGAAGACTTATTTTGCTTATTTGTTAGATTTGGAAAGAGATAAACATTAATGCTGTAAAATTGTATTGCTGGTACTTTTCAACAAAGATTTGTGCTGTCTTGGTTTAGTTTTTCATGTAGCAGAGTTTTTGTTCATCTCTGATGAAAGCAGTTGAGACTAGGCCTGTCGGGTTATGGAATAGTGTTTCATTGTTGGCCTGATTATCTGAACTCGGTGTGTAACATGAATGTAATTTTTACCTAATTCTAAAACTATTAATGAAACATGGAACTGAAATGGAATTCAGTCACTACATTTTTGAATTAGTGTTTATTTAACCATGATTCTCTTCAGCAAAGTTCACAAAGCTGAAAATGTGAAGCTGATTATTTGAAATATTGGGTTTGGAAGTAAACCACAGTGTCTTTAAATTGTCAATTAATTTCTTCTTTGATACTTTGCAAACTCAGATCTCAAGAATCACCCCCTAATCTTTATTAAGATGAGAAGCAGTGCCACAGATGCCTGAAAAAATCAAGATGAGTATTTGAAACCTTTTTGGTTAATGCAACAACCATTATTGAAATTGGTAATCTATAATACTGTTTCCCATCATATCATAGATAGCATTTACATATCAGATAGTGCTGATAAAGAAATGCAGAAATGCAGCTACTTCATTTAGATCATAATAATATATTCACATTGACTGGACTGAGGGGTAGTGGTGTTAGACATCGCAGAGACACCAGTATCTTGTTTTATGGTTACACATAGTTCCATTAGCACCAAAGATAGTGTTGATAGCCATGAAGTTCCATGACTTATTAAAGAACGATCTTGTTTTAGAATGAAAAACTCTGATGTAAGTCAAAGGACTTCTCCATAAACACGTTCCAACACAGAGGCACCATTATCTGGTTTTACAGCTACAGGTAGTTCTAGTATCACTAAAAGTAGTGCTGATATCCATGAATTGCTGTGATGCATTAAAGAAGATTGCAGAGTTCTATGCCACCATTCCACCATCGCATTACTGGCTGGACAGTAGCTGGTTGTATGGTGGTATGAAACCACACAGATCAGTGAATTCATAGAACAAGGCCATTTCAAATTGACTTCCTTGATCAATAGTAATGTTGGTGGGACATCCAAAGCTTTAAATCCAGAAACTCAAAAAAGTTTGTGCCACTATTCCAGCTAAGAAGTCAGCAATTGACACAACATCCATCATGTGTAGTGGGCAGTAAGTAAGTACATGAAACCATTTGCTGGAGGGAAAGATCCCACTAGATTTATGTGTACATGTGTGAAATGCTGTGTAGGTTTGCTGAATGTGCTGACTGGTGTATGCTTGTGAAACCCTCCTTTAGCCTTTAGGTGCACTAAACTTGTTTAGACCCATGTGCAAGCAGTAACATTTAATAAATGAGCACGTATATCTGTCATTGACCATTCAAACTGTGCAGTTTGCTCCTGAATGTGCAAGGCTGTGTATTGAATAATAAAGCTGCCTTTTAAAAGCATGAGCCACAAATGAGAGAGGTCAGTTGCTTGATACATCCCACAAAGCAGTCATAGAAACATCTAAAGGAAGGCTTTTTAGTATCAGACCAGTGTCTTCACTGCTTTTATGTTGTTATACTTGATCATCTGTGACCTGTGCCACTACCATTAATTTGTGATTGATGTCACTGAATATTGCACTGATTCTAGAAAAATAATCCACTACCAGATTATCAGAATCGTCAACATTTTGAATGTCTATTGCAAACTGGCTAGTAAACTATATAGAGTTTGACATAAAATAAGAATCTGTAGAGCACCCATGGTGTATATAATTTTCATTTAATTGTCTTGATCGCAAAGGTTTTTTTTTTAGATAGAATTACTGGTTTCACGTACATCATAGTTATCTTCAGATTCTACAAAAGAATTAAAAGAAATCACTTCACTAGCTCATATATCTAGAGATTAAAAACATAGGATGTAAGTTATAACAAAAATATGATATATCTCTCATTCTGCAGCACTGTAACAAGTCATGAAGGATACAAAGTGACTCTAAAGGTAGTTGATGCATGTATAATGTACAGATAATCAGATAATTATACAACGTAATTAAAATAAAGCTCTTTTAAAAGTATAGTCTTTATAGTATTTCTAGATTTATTTAAGTGAGTTAAATTTTTTTCTTGTTTTTAACCATACGAAAAATATGTTTTATCTCCTGACAGTTTGAAGGTGATCAGAATTTAACAAGTGTTCAAACAATAAAAATTTATGACAGAAATCATTTGGAAATTGAATTCTTTTTGATGGCTCTAGAATTAGTCTTATTAAAGGAAAAAATTGAAAGAACTTCAAGAAAATGTATATTGAGTTGTTTCTCATATTCAAATTAATATTGTGATTAGAAGTATTACTAATAAAAATAAATGAAATGTAAAATATCTAAAGTAACAAAGGAAGTAAATTACAAGAGTATTTCAAGAAAATAAATAAGAGATAGCATAATTTATAATGGGGAGGTAGTGAAGCACAGTGGTTATCGCTAGATGTCATATGCTACTTGTAGTTCCATGTTAGTTTTCTCTTCACTATAGTTCTTGTTGTGCTTTTCAAATTAGTGGATGTTGTTGCATGGAAAATCACACTGCCCAGTGTGCCGTGTGTCCACAAAGCTCTATAGGTGATGCAGCACTGTTGACCACTCCAAGTCTTCGACTGTGCACAGTACCATTTTCCACAAGGAACTCAAAAGTCAGGGATTAAGTTCTTCAAAGATTTCAGAATAAAAGTTTTGATTCACAACGCATTGCTCATTAAGGACATGATCAGGATGCTGACTCACTCTGGCAAAAATTTCAAGTTCCTCCAAAACGCTGAGGTATCCACTTTTATAAGTGGTATGTAAAATCTTCAAATTATATGCTATGTTTGTTATTTCATATTTTTTTATTTTTTTAAATGGTCAACAAAGTTGTTTTATTCCAGTTATGTATGTGTTCTTTAACTCTTGTTTCAGAGATATGTCACCTGCCCAATAAGAAAACAATTGCAATCATCACATGTAATTTTGTAAATATGTGAATTTGAAAATTTACTGTGCTTATGGCCAATTTTATGGCAAATACACATTTGCAAAGTGTTAATAATCAGGCAACCTAATTTTGCACTGGAATTTTGAAAATAATTTCCTTTTTTTTTAGATGTTTTGCCCTGATATCCTATCATGATATATTATGTTTTTTTGTTGTTACTGTTCTAATGTTTGTTTGCATGAACTGTCATGGTCTTGTAACAAATATTCAGTAATTCTTTATTTTTATATCAATTAGCACAGGCTATTTGCTTAATGATGTTCAGTCCTTTATACATTTCTTCATGGGACAAAGGGATCAGGATAATATAAGGGGCCATTGATTTAAAGAAGGCTTTTTTCAAATTGTTGAGGGTAGCATGAATTTTGCTGTCTGTGGTGGTGGGTTTCTTACAAAAGCCAAACAAGTCCTTCCTGCCCCCTCCCCTTTTTTATTTTTATTTTTTTCTGCAGGTTTAAGAAATTTATATTGTTCTCTTTTTCTGTCTCTGCTGTGAAATTAATCTTGACGTGCAAAGAAGTTGTCATTTGGGCAAAATTATTAAATGTCATTTTCTTATCCTCCATACAGAAAATTTACATCATTTATGTATTTTTTTGTGGTGACACAGTATTATGGATTCATGCTCGCCACCCATTTGCCCCAGCAGAAGATCACATGTTGTAGCAGATGATGATCACCCGCCAAAAAACATATCACAAGCTATAAGCATCCTAGGACAAGAGTTTTCTCTGACCTGCACCTCTTTGCTGCAGCACTTGGGTTTTGCCTGAAAAACATGCTGCAGATAGTGCTCTCAATCACAAACACTTCCTGCATTGTAGATTGTAGATTGTATTTTATTGGTCCTGTTGTCTACATAGCAGCTTATGCATAAGACATTGGACAAGTCAAGTTATAAATATACAGGCTGAAAGTCATTTCAAGGCATACATATTTAAGCTTACAATAATACACTTTACACACAAGTATTTATATAACACATTTCATAAATTTAAATATTCTTCAATGGAATAAAAGCAGTGATGCTGTAAATATGACTTTAGAGATTTTCCAAATGTATTGACATTGAGCTGTCCACACAATGAGAACAGTAATTGAAAATTTTATATGTGGTCAAGTTATTAATCTATCTGAACTTAATGACTTGCAATAGTAATATGAAATAGGTGCACAACTTTTGAAAATGTCAGAGGTGAGTCTGTTTTATGTGTCTGTTGAGATTACAGGCTTCCCTTTGATGGCTATGGAGAACTAGATGACATAGGACTTACATGATATTTTGGGGCATGAATGGTTCAACGCTGCTCTTCCATGGCCTTCCTGATTGTGGAATATCCACTTTACAGAGTCATTGTGATATAATGAGTGCAGTGTGATGTGACTCCTTTGTGAGCTAGGTAACTTCTGTGGTGAAACACATGTAGTCATTAGCGACTAATTCCGAACATTGTTAGATTAGTTTGCCTGCAGACCACAAGCTCATTATTGTGCTGTGCAATTGCTTTCATTATTGCACTGTTTTAGTCACTATATAAAGATTGTATATATTTCTGCCATGTTCATTTTTTGTTAGATTAGATACAATCACATTACTTGTGCAAGTCCAGTTATTTGTGTATTGCATAGATCTTCAATCTCTGTATTAAGTTAGTGGCATTTTGTGTGCTGCAAGAACATTAACTATGTCCTTAACTTTGTTAACTGATCTGTCCAATAGATGGTGGGCATTCATGCCATGGACTGGTATATCAACTGGCCTGATGTTACTTTGTTCGTAGATGTTTTCTTAAGTTTTTGCAACTGATTGTGCATTGTAAATGTTCTAGTAAAGAAACTTTTCAAAGTCAGACATTCTTTCATGACATGTTTTCATGATTACATTTCCATTTTACCCTACTCACTTAGTAATGCTATTGTATCTGTATGTTTGGTTCAGTGAGGAACAATTTCCCACAATGGTGACCCTGCCTAAACCTCCCGTCTCTGACCAAGCTTCACAACAGGTTGTGTGTGTGGGCACCAAGTGACTGCCTATGTTGTGTTCTTCCACCACCCAGCTAGTGCTCACCACATTAAGCAGCACACTACACCACTGTTCCAATGCTAGCACAAATGTAATGCCATGCAACAGGATGAGTCCAATCCTGATTTACACTACTGCTGAGTTCAGCCCCAGTCGGTAATCAGAACCACACCACCCCCAATCTACAAGCATATATGGCTGGTTCCCACGCCTTCCTCAGCCACTGTGCACAGCTTGCAGGGACCGTCACTGCCCCTGTGCACAACTTTCCTCCCAGATCCCAACTGCCCCACACTGCCTTCCAACACTAGCAACCCCCTATTATGGTTTGCTTCTGTAGAGGCAATATTTGCAGGCTCCTCAGTTACTGGTGTCCCTACATAATTCACCCTAACAGTAGAATAGCTCGAGCCTCCATTCAATGCAGAGGACTTTGACATCTTCACAAACTCACCAAAGTGAGGCAACCCTAAAGGACCAGCTGATAATGTGGCTGGCCCCATCAGAAATGTAGCATGTGCATGCACTATTTGCATCAGAAAAATGCACCAACATGTGGCCCTCACAACTCCTCCAGTACTTCCACACACATGCCAAGCCTGAAATCATTCCCACAATAGGGACCAGGCCACTGTTGTAGGCACAGGGTTTTTGAATCCCATGACCCCCGTACTGACACTACCACCATACCTCCAGGTCCCAAAGTGGCGGGACTTATCATCATCCTGGAGAAGCGTGTTTTTGGTGTTACAGATACTGACTTCCTTTGGGACACAAGATATCTGCTGGCTCCTGCCTAGTGGACAAGAAGGTCCAGGCCATTACCAAATTTCCATGCCCCATAACATTCAAAGAACTCTGCAGTTTCCTTGTAATGGCAATTTTTTTCTGGTGTCACCTTAAAAATGATTTAAGTGTGCAAGCACCACTTAGTGCCATGTTCCAGGGCAACCACACTAAAGCCAGTAGACTCGTTACCTGTATGGCACAAATGACAGAGTTTTGGACAAACAAAATGTGACCTCCCACATGTTGCCCTCCTGGTACACCCCACCTGACCACATCACAAGCAATTGTAATGGATGCCGTCCAGTCTGCCCAAGCCGCCACCCTTCAACAATGTGTTGAAGTTTCGTGGCAGCCACTGGCATTTTATTTTTATGTTGCTCTCTGTGTCATAGTGGTGTTGGGCAGCATACAACCTGGAGCTCCTTGCTATACATAAGGCAGTCAAGTACTTCCACCCATCAGTGGAAGGACAGCCCTTCATGATCTGTACAGATCATCACCCTCTTAAGACAAGTTTTTGTCAAAAGGCAAGCACATAGATTTCCCCTTGGCAGTTCTGTAAGGAGGAGCATGTAACACAGTTTCTGAACAACATACAGCATGTCACAGGCATGGAGTGTGCCATTGCTGAGTGCCTCAGCTGCTTCTATACACTCACCAGCCCGTTTGACTATACTGCCATGGCTGCCACTCAGGCAGCCAATCCCTAACTGTTAAGCCTATAAAGGACCCAAACACTGGCCTTAACCTCAGACTATGAACAGTTCCCAGTATTAATTTAAATGTCTGGTGCAACTCTTATGTGAGTTATAGCCACTCAGTCAACTCCGTGGAGTGCATCCACTTTTAGCTTTCCCCTGATTTCCACAAGGCGGCTTTTGAACACCTCCACAGCCTAGTCCATCCCAGTCTCCGTGTGTTCATGGCCATCATGCAGGAGCATTTCATCTGGCTTGGTATGCAGTGGTACCACACCAATTGGGTCTGTACGTGCCTCTTTTGCCAGCATGCTAAGGTAGGCCACCATGTACACATCCCTATCACTTCTTTTCCCCAAGTAGTCCATCATTTTCCCATGTCCACATGACATTTAGGCCCCCTTTCACAAGCAGACATTTTGTCTGCTTGTGTCTGTGTATGTGCGGGTGGATATGTGTGTGTGTGCGAGTGTATACCTGTCCTTTTTTACCCCTAAGGTAAGTCTTTCCGCTCCCGGGATTGGAATGACTCCTTACCCTCTCCCTTAAAACCCACATCCTTTCGTCTTTCCCTCTCCTTCCCTCTTTCCTGATGAAGCAACTGTTTGATGCAAAAGCTTGAATTTTGTGTGTATGTTTGTGTTTGTTTGTGTGTCTATCGACCTGCCAGCGCTTTTGTTTGGTAAGTCTTATCATCTTTGCTTTTAGATATAGAATTTATATTTGTTTATATGTCAACAATAAAATGTAAGTTATGAAACAGTTACTGATTTTGCACTATAATAAAAGATACTAACTAGTAATAGTCAAAATAAATTAGAAAATCAATTATAAAATTAAGCACAAAATTAGATCTGGTGTTACTTACTTTAAGACTGAGGGCCAATATTTATTTTTTATGAAAATGCCGTTTATACTCACGTATGCTAATTTAATTAAGTCAAAATGAAAAAAATGTATTTTAAGGAGGCAAATGTCTGAACAAAATGGTAATTAAAATTATCCCAGCTTGCGTCGTCACAAAGTGAAGAAACAAAGAAGACGAACCATCACAAGTTCACTCTGGAAAAGTAATTGACAATCACTTTGTCTGTTCCTGGGTGCACTAAATGTCAATGGTATATTGGCCAAGTCCATGTGGCAGATTGTCCTGGGAGGAAGGTCCTATGCTGGGTAGCCAAACAGCAACAGGAACTGGCATATAGTGTGTAAAAATCATAATCTTCGACCCTTCATTGTCATTGCAAAAATATCTCATGGCGTCATAAACTGTGAGTAACTCTTGGTTGAACGCTGACCATTTGTGTTGGAAAGTCATGACTTTCTTTGAGAAGAACTGGGGTGGTTGGGTTGTATCACCAACGTGTTTCTGAAGAACAATGCTGATCGAAGTGTCACTCATATCAGCTGTGATGGAGGTGTGTACGGTTGCACGAGCATGATACCATGTGAAAGTGCAGTTTTGAGTGTGTTGGATGCTTGAATTGTTTCATCCCATTACTGTACCTTTCATTCCCCACAGGTATTTTTCCCAACCAAAGTGTCTATGAGTGAGGCCAGGATGGAGCTGGTATGGGGAATATGTCACCAACAGAAATTTACCACACCAAGAAAATGCCACAAATCATGTTAAGTCATGGGTAGGGAGAGATCATGGACGAAACTGACATGATGAGATGTCAGACAGATGCCATCAGTGGTGATAGTATGACCAAAAAGGCTACATTCAAGCAGCCCAATTGTGATTTGTCGTGGTTTATTTCTATGTCGTCATCACCTAGGCCGTTCTGAATCTGGGCCAAGTGATGCCTGTGTTCCTTGACAGAAGGGGAGGATATCAGAATACTGTCAAGGTATGCATAGCAATACAGGAGAGTGAACAAGATAGAATCAATGAACCTTTGCTGTAACAGAACACAAACAGACCAAGTGGTGTAATGATTTCCATTTTTAGCAATGTCATCTTTGAACATTGGGATCTGAAGGTACACTTTCAGACAATCAGGAACATAAGTTCTCATACCCCATTAAGCAGCTGGGTGAATTCTTGGATGTGGGGTATAGGATAGTTGTCGATAATGGTGTGGGCATTTAGTTTCCGAAAGTCACACCCAACCAGAATGAACCATCTTTCTTAGGCACAAGGTACATGGGTGATTACCAGTTGCTGTCTGCAGGTGCTTATGGTACCCATGTATAACAGGTCATTAACAGTTGATTTCACATGGCATACTTGATTTGGTGGGAGGCACACAGGGCCTTCTATGGTGGATATGTTGTGGCAGGTGACAGTAGAGATAGTGGATAATTGTAAATCTAACACATACGAAGGAGGTCACAGTTGTCATGGCATGGGTTGGAGCCATGATCAGATGACATACTGGGGACTGGAATGTTACTAACCTTAGTATGTGGATGCTGAGGTCCTGGCAGAGGCATGCCACCTTCTAACAATCCTACCACAACAAAGGTCAAAATTTAATAATCATTGTGGTGTTGCTCATGCTGCTAAATACTGCATTTTCAGGCAACAACAAAGTTATTATGTGGGAGGTGTCATTAGAGCACAGTTAATAAAGTCATTTCATGTAATAATGAATAAACTAGGCACTCATCTTTTCGTGTTTCCCATGCTGATCTCATTGTAAAATCATGGCTCAATCGTTGAAAATCTAGGTGGTGATGATTCCAAGCTCAGATGCAAAGAGACCTAGGTTTTATTCTGCTATATTCAAAAGTTTTATAGATGCGCTTCACAAACCATTCTTGAAGATTAAACTTTTGCAAGTCAGGACAATGGTGATGTAAAAAAATAATCAGCACTCTGAATTTAAGTTACACTTCTTTTTTATTGCTTTTGTTGCAATAGCACGTAACACACAAAACATCACTTCACAATACAAAACATACTTGAAAACATCTTCCTCACTATTAAAGTTCACATTTTATAAACTGGCTACAATATGCGTCTTTCCAACATGACGTCCAAGACTTGACCCTCTCAAGGTCCGACTCTCTAACAACTAATTAATAACCACTTACGTGTCCAAAAATCAGAGTTACAAGTACGTCAAAGATCATAGTGACAAAAGAAAGAATACACATAAGAATAATATCATTGCAATATAAACATATCGATGTATCACAAGTGAAATTAAATCTGAATGTTGTCTCAGAAATATGTTATGTAGTTAACAGAAACACAGTAGAATATTACTGGTATCGAGAGGTTCAGGTGAGGTGCCGTAATGGTTACGTAATTCAAGTACAATTACAACCTGCAGCAGCTGTATTGGTAACAAGAATTGGCAGTCAGTTGGTGAGGCAGTAGAGTGTGTGGTGAGTGCACAACAGTTTCTACAGTGCAGTGTCTGTCTGCTGTTTCAGCTTGATGTTGGGTGTTGTGAAAGGCTAGGATATCAATCTTGGAGAACTCAGTCGTAAAGTACTGGTCTGTCAATGTCAGCTGCATTGCCAGTTGTAACTTGAAACTAGCTGAATGGGTAGGTGGGGTGGAGAGTGAGGCAGGTGCCACCTTCACCATCTGTTGCATTCTGCTGGAGACCATCTGTGTGATCAGGTGGAGTGTTGGTAGAAAGTTTTGACAGTTGGGGATCCGGCACAGTTAGCACCGATTGTTGGTTGCCAGGTAGTTGCAGGTTGTCCTGATATGTCGGGCTTGCTCTCACACAGCCCCTGCTGTCCCAGAGTGTTGGAGTGGCCAAAGTTGTTGTCTGCTGGTGTACTTGCAGTTGGAAGTAACTGTCCGTGGAAAATAATTCTGTGGGCCTGATCTGCAAGCTGATGTTTAGTTTACAAAGGGTCTGGTGAAAGTGAGAGAAATGAGTAGTTGTCCATGTCAAAGTTTCACTAACCACAGAGCCCATAAATTGATGTTGACCCACTTGTGCATGTGGATGGCACCAAAGCTGCAAGGGAAATCATGAACCAAGATGCTCCTTGTGAATAATATGGTAAATTGCTTCACCTGGTGGATGCAACAGGTACTCAGTGATGTCAGGCTCCACTGTGTCCTATCTACACTGAGGTGGCAAAAGTCATCAGACAGCAATGTGCACATATACTGATGGTGGTAGTATCGCATACACAAGGTAAAAAATGGCAGTGTATTGGAAGAGCCATCATTTGTACTCAGAGGATACATGTGTCCATCATCATTATGGCTGCACAATAGGAATTAACAGACCTTGAACGTGGATTGGTAGTTGGAGCTAGACCCATGGGATATGCTATTTTGGAAATCATTATCAAATACAATATGAGATCCACAGTGTTATGAGTGTACTGAGAATACCACATTTCAGGCATTACCTCACAACACAGACAATGCAGTGGCCACTGGCATTCACTTAATGACTGAGAGGAGCAGCGTTTATTTAGAGTTGTCAGTACTAACACTCAAACAACACTGCATGAAATAACTGTAGAAACCAATGTGGGACATATGACAAATTTATCTGTTGGGGCAGTGTGGTAAAATTTAGTGTTAATGGGCTCTGGCTGCAGATAAGCAAAGTGAGTGCCCTTGCTAAAGGCACACCATCATGTGCAGTGCTTCTCCTGTATTCGTGATTATATCAGCTGTACCCTAGATGACTGGAAAACTGTGGCCTGGTCAAATGAGACCCGATTTCAATTGGTAAGAGCTCATGGTAGAGTCTGAATGTGGTGCAGACCCCAGGGAGCCATGGACCAAAGTTGTCAACAAGGCACTGTGCAAGCTGGTGGTGGCTCCATAGTGGCATGGGCTCTCTTGACATGGAATGGACTGGTTCTCTTATCATTGACTGAGAATGGTTATGCTCAGCTACTTGGAGACCATTTGCAGCCATTCATGGACTTCACATTCCCAAACAATGATGGTAATATTTATGGATGTCAACGTGCCATGTCACCGGGCCACAATTGGTTGTGACTGGTTTGAAAAGCATTCTGCTGGACAATGCAAGCAAGTGATTTGGCCACTCTGATTACCCAACATGGGACATAATTGAGAGGTCAGTCAGTTCATGCACAAAATTTGCACTAGCAACACTTTCGTAATTATGGACAGCTGTAGAGGCAGCATGGCTCAATATTTCTGCAGGGGGCTTCCAGTGATTTGTGGAGTCCATGCCACATCAAGTTGCTGCACCATGCTGGACAAAAGGAGATCCAACATGATATTAGGAGATATCCCAGGACTTTTGTCACCTCAGTGTATAGTATGATAGGGGTACAGAAGGAAGTCACTGACACAAACCATGTTTTGAGGTTGTTCTTCTGTAGCTGGGTAGCTTCAGACCCTGCCCACTGGAACATGCTGCATCAATGTAGGCTGAGCCAACATATGGTGAGACCTGAGCAGCAATGCAGAAGGATGTAGAGGTGTATCCACAATATCAGGAAAGAGATCTGGATTGAGAGAACCATATGAAGCAGGATGCTGATATGCTGTGTACCCTGAGGTCACTGTGAGGGGATGAAGTGGTGGCCACAGACCATTCATGATGTAGACATGGGCATGAAGTCAACTAACGTGGGTGAGGTGAATGTTGTTGACTAATAGTGAGGCAGTAGATGCACAAAAAGTGAATTAAATAGCCTAACAGAGCAATATGACACATGGAGTATAATTATTTGCCATCTGCTGAGGGTGAATAACCTGTCAGCAGTAGTCGACCAAGACAGATCCAGCAACAGGCAAGTAACCACATTTGTCATTTGCAAGTTCCTAATTTTATTACATCATCTGTGTGCTTTAATAGTTCAGTTTCTTGAGTTTGTGGGTGTAAATTTAATATCTAATAGCCACAGTTGTTGCGTTTTTTGTTTGTGCCGGAAAGTAAACTGATTTTGTGACATATTACAAGTTCCAAATCAGGGTCAAAATTATTTATTTTCACCTGAGTGCTTTGGTAGTTGGGTTTTTGAGTATCTGCATATTACTAGACACAGTTCATGTGTTTTTGTAAGGGTCTACAGTAGAGTTGTGCAGCACGTGCCGATAGTCTGTTTACCTGCATAGTTTAGTTTTACACGGTCTTTAGGATGGACAGGGACTGCGATTGTTGTGTGTGGATGTGGGCCAAGTTGGTGACACTTCACTCTCAGTTTCAGGCTGTGATGACTTCGATTACACAGCTTGAGGCTGCAGTGGCTGGGCACCACTGTTGTGGGCCAACCGTGGGAATCCAACGGACGTCCAGCATGTCAGAATCCTCTGATTGGTCCTAACTGGTGGCCAACCCAGTTACTGCTCGCACTGAGGCTGACCCCTCACCTGTGGTCGAGTGGGAGGTCATGCCAGGGTGAAGCAGGTGGTGAAAGACTCCCCAGGCGGCCGCACATAAGGCCTCCTTGGTTTGTCTGACAAACAGGTTCCACGTGCTGTCTGTGGCTGACAATGTCGCTGAGCCAGATGCTGTCGCCCGTTTCAGAGGAAACCACTCAGCCTACAAGGTCCAGGCAATCACAGAGGGTGGGATTATTGGTAGTTGGAAGCTCCAACGTTAGGTGCATTATGGGGCCCCTTAGGGACTTGGCTGACAATAAGGGAAAGAAAACCAATGTGCACTCCATGTGCATACCTGGTGGAGTCATTCCAGATGTGGAAAGGGTCCTCCCAGATGCCATGAAGAGCACAGGGTGCAGCCAGCTGCAGGTGGTTGCTCAAGTTGGTACCAATGATGTATGTCACTTTGGATCAGAAGAGATTCTCTCTGGTTTTGAGTGGCTAACAGAAGTGGTAAGGCAAGGTGAAAGCAGAGCTGATCATTTGTAGCATAGTCGACAGGACCGATTGCAGACCACTGGTACAGAGCCAAGTGGAGAGTCTGAATCAGAGGCTCAGACAGTTCTGCAACTGTGTAGGCTGCAGATTCCTTGACTTGCGGCAAAGGGTGGTTGGGTTTTGGGTTCCACTGAATAGGTCAGGTGTCCACTATACGCAAGAGCCAGCTACATGTGTACCAGGGGCTGTGTGGCATGGACTGGGCGGTTTTTTAAGTTTGAGGGTTTCAGGAAAACACAAGAAGGGCTTCAGTCAAAAAGGGTGCAGGCTGAACACAGGAAAAACATAGATACAATAACCGTTGGTATAACAGTCGTAAATTGTCGTAGCTGTGTTGGGAAAGTGCCAGAGCTCCAAGCGCTAATAGAAAGCACTGATGCTAAAATCATTATAGGCACTGAAAGCTGGCTAAAGCCCGATATAAGCTCAGCTGAAATTTTTGCGAAGAACCTAATGGTGTTCTGAAAGGATAGGCTAAACATGGTTGGCAGTGGCATGTTTGTTGCTGTCAGAAGTAGTTTAACTTGCCGCAAAATTGAAGTAGATACTTCCTGTGAGTTAGTATGGGCAGAGGTCATTGTTGGCTACTGGAATAAAATAATAATTGGATCCCTTTACCAACCTCCCAATTCAGATGATTCAGGCACTGAAAAGTTCAAAGAAAATTTGAGTTTGATTTCAAACATGTACCCAAGTCATACGATAATAGTTGGTGGTGACTTTAATTTACCCTCAATATGTTGGTGAAAATACATGTTTAATTCCAGAGGTATGTATAAAATATCATCTGAAATTGTGCTAAATGCATTCTCTGAAAATTATTTCAAGCAGTTAGTTCATGAGCCCACGTGAATAGTAAATGGTTCTGAAAACACACTTGATCTCTTAGCAACAAATAAGCCTGACTTAATAACAAGCATCAAAACTGATTCAGGGAGTAGTGAATACAGGGCTGTCATAGCAAGATTGAATATTGTAATCCTGAAATCCTTGAAAAATAAGCGAAAAATATACCTATTAAAAAAAGCAGATAAAAATTCATGTGACGCATTCTTGAGAGACAATCTCCTCTCATTCCAAATTAATAATATAAGTGTAGACCAGATGTGGCTTAAATTCAAAGAAATAGTATTGGTAGCAATTGAGAGATTTATACCAAATAAATTAACTAACGACGGAGCTGATCCTGCTTGGTACACAAAATAGATTAAAACACCGTTGCAGAAGCGACAAAGCAAACATGCCAAATTTAAACAGACACAAAATCCCCAAGAGCTTGAAATTTAGCACAGACTTCAATGCAAGATGCCTATAACAGTTTCCACAATGAAACTTTGTATCGAAACCTGGCAGAAAATCCAATGAAATTGTGAAGTATGTTAGTGGCAAGAAGCAATCAATGCCTTCTCTGGCCAATAGCAATGGAGATACTATTGAAGACAGTTCTGCCAAAGCAGAGTTACTAAACACAGCCTTCCGAAATGCCTTCATAAAAGAAGACAAAGCAAATATTCTAGAATTCGAATTGAGAACAGCTGTCAACATGAGTAACATAGAAGTAAATATCCTCAGAGTAGTGAAGCAACTTAAATCACTTAATAAAAGCAAGTCTTCTGTTCCAGACTGTATACCAATTAGGTTCCTTTCAGAGTACACTGATGCATTAGCTCCATACTTAATGATCATATACAACTGTTTGCTCGACGAAAGATCCATACCCAAAGACTGGAAAGTTGCACAGGTCACACCAATATTCAAGAAAGGTAGTAGAAATAATCCAGTAAATTACAGGCCCATATTGTTAACATCGATATGGAGCAGGATTTTGGAACATATATTGTGTTCGAACATAATGAATTACCTTGAAGAAAATGGTCTATTGACACACAGTCAACATGGGTTTAGAAAATATCGTTCTTGTGAAACACAACTAGCTCTTTATTCACATGAAGTGCTGAGTTCTATTGGCAAGGTATTTCAAATGGATTTCGTATTTCTGGATTTCCGGAAGGCTTTTGAGACTGTACCACACAAGCGGCTCGTAGTGAAATTGCGTGCTTATGGAATATTGTCTAAGTTATGTGACTGGATCTGTGATTTCCTGTCAGAGATGTCACAGTATGTAATAATTGATGGAAAGTCATTGAGTAAAACAGAAGTGATTTCTGGCATTCCCCAAGGTAGTGTTATAGGCCCTTTGCTGTTCCTTATCTATATAAATGATTTGGGAGACAATCTGAGCAGCCGTCTTCAGTTGCTTTGTGGATGACGCTGTCATTTATTGACTAATAAAGTCATCAGAAGATCAAGACACACTGCAAAACAATTTAGAAGAAATACCAGAATTGTGCGAAAAGTGGCAGTTGTTCTTAAATAATGAAAAGTGTGAGGTCATCCACATGAGTGCTAAAAGGAATTCGTTAAGCTTCAGTTGCATGATAAATCAGTCTAATATAAAAGCTGTAAATTCAACTAAATACCTAGGTATTACAATTACAAGCAACTTAGATTGGAAGGAACGCATAGAAAATGTTGTGGGGAAGGCTAACCAAAGACTGCATTTTATTGGCAGGGCACTTAGAAAATGTAACAGACCTACTTGTCTGTTCTCTTTTAGAATACTGCTGTGCAGTGTGGGATCCTTACCAGATAGGACTGACAGAGTAAATCGAAAAAGTTCAGAGAAGGGCAACATGTTTTGTATTATCACAAAATATGGGAGAGAGGATCACAGAAATGATACAGGATTTGGGATGGGCATCATTAATAGAAAGGGATTTTTTGTTGTGATGGAATCTTCTCACAAAATTCCAATCACCAACTTTCTCCTCCGAATGCAAAAATATTTTGTGGGAAATCAGAGCTTGTATGGAAAGATATAGGTGTTCTTTCTTTCCACGCACCATGCGAGATTGGAATAGTAGAGAATTGTGAAGGTGGTTTGATGAACCCTCTGCCAGGCACTTAAATGTGATTTGCAGAGTACCCATGTAGATGTAGATGTAGATGTAGATGTAGATGTAGATGGTGTAATGGTGAGTTACTGTGAGGTGAAATCTGGCTCTGGAGGGAGGGAATCACAGTCAAACCAATGCACCATTGTGTGCATGCCAGTGGTGGTGTGCACATTTGCTGCCATTGCAGTCTGACGAAGGCTAGGTTGGCTGCATGTGGCCACTAGAATACAGATATATGTGTCCATCTGCAACCATCTCATGCATTGTCTACAGTACCTGTGCTTTGCAATCACAATCAGGTGGGTATGCGGTAAACACAGAGTTTGACACACCCCAGTAAGCAATCCATTGTTTCCCTAAAGAAACACTGAATAACACAAAGAACTGATAATTGAAGAATGAAAGAGACTTGGGGGCACCACTTGGATTTCAGCACCTAAAATTGGTGGAGATTGACACAGAAACCCAGCTAGTAGATGTAACTCAGTTATTTATTTGTATCTCAAAATCTCAACAAGAAAGCATGTGCATATACAGAAAAGATAAAAAAAACTAATGTCAAAATTCTTCATTTTCTTCATTGAAGTTGTTCAGTTCACTGCCGACAGTCACCACAGACGTGAAGAAGTCGGAGCGGTTTGTACTATAAAGGTAGCACTGGCAGGAAGTAAAAAAATTAATTTACTGTAATTGTTTATAGTGTGCAAGAAACAAAATGCAGTGATATTTGCAAAATTAATAGTGACATTATAGACGCAGTGTTGAATCCAAACCTAATGCAGGTGTACACACAATATCCCATATGCACAGGAATGTATAAAACTTATTTATGCAAAATCTCATTTCACCTTATATCTCAGTTATTTATACCTATGTTCTTGATTACAATAATGCAGTTAGTGTTACTGTAAGCATTAGTAATTAACAGACACAGATAATTAAAGTTATGACAATAGCATATAACAGGAAAAACAAGGTGAATTGATAAGGATCACAGGAATCACTCTTATCACTCATTCAAAAGCACGTCCTACCAACTTTTTGATAACATATTTGGAATTAGGTAAGGGTAATTAACTTAACGAATAATTGACATTAAAAGTTCAAACCCTCCAAATTTCAGGTGCCTATTTTTCTTTAATGACTGCAAGATTCTGAGCTCTGACAATATAATTTTATTGCTATATTTTTGTGGATCAAACAACACCACTTAGTAATTAATCAAGTCAGTAATTAAGAATTCAAAAAATTTAGAATCATAAAGGATTTATTTCAACATTGACACCACACTCATAAACAAGATATTTCAGAAACTGCATAATAATTGTGTTCCATGTATATTTGTAGATTATTAATCTGAAATATTTTTCATAAACCAAAGATAGTAAAATGACTGACAGCCCTTGCAAAAACAGTAAAATGTAACCTAGCTTAATTTCAGAGCATTATGTAGATTCAGAATTCACAGTAAATTTTTTCACCTGTCTTTATATAGGCACCCCTATGTCAAATAGAGTTAGACTGTTACATGAGTAACATCTACATGCCATATGTCATTTCACAATAAAGTTTGTGACCACTGAGCACACTTAAAACATTAGTATGTTCATCTGTGTGAAAGTCTGCATATTGCTAGCCTGATGCTCATAATTTTGTGACAGTTAGGTGAAATTCTGCACTTGATACGAAACCTGCAACAAGAGTGTCCATAAGAAATACAAAACTGTGTAATATCTTTGTGTCTTGAAGTCTCTGATAAACTAATAAGTATTAAACTTAAAACTATAATAGTTCACACTCTCCGATTTTTTCATAACACCTGACTAGAGAGTAATGTTATACATCTGTTTCAAGTTCAAGGTGGCAGAATTTACCTGCCTTTCAAAACTGTGGCATTTCATTTCTGTCCAGTTAAAGTTGCTGAAAGGAGATGCCTCAGCACTCTGCTGAATTTTCTGACAACAATGGTTTAACGAATGGCAATTTAGCATGTGGTCACGTGTGTGACTTTCAGAAGGTTCTGGAGGGCAGAACACAGTTGCTTCAGTCTCTTTGTGTCCATGATTGATTGACAATTTGTATAGTAAACAATTGTTTAAATGTGGGTGTTAGAACTATTAAAATATAAAAATGAATGAAAAGTTCAATAGTCCACTGTAGTTATGTTTATTTAAGTCAACTAGAGACCCACCCAACTGGTTTTGCAACTTTTAAGTTGCATCTTCTGGTATATATCTGTACAGAATTTTTTTTTTAAATTAATGCTTTGATAATTGTGAATTGGAGTTATCTGAGATATCTTAAAGTACTGAATGACGAGACTTAAACATGGAAGACAATATTATGCATCTAGTTAGGAAACTAGGTGTACTTCACATACGCCCCACGAAGAATGGGTCTATAAGTGTGCCAGTATTACATGGCATAGAACGTAGTAAAACACTTTTGCAGTCAAATGAACATTTATTTTAACACTGAACAAAGTGAGTACAAGAGAAGCTGTTGAACATGGCGCGCAGCGAGACATAGACAAAGTGAACTAAAAGGAAATTCAAAAAACATCAGTTCAAAGACACGCCAGAGGTACCACAGAGCTTCACCCCCCCCCACCCCCCCCCCCCCTCCCCCACCTCTACCAGTGCAGAACACTGAAGCTAACGTACATCAACACAAAATCCTCATGCCAGTGTGGTGGATGAAGACGGCATCCAACACACGAAGTGGGCGCTTTGGAAGCAGCTGCGGACAGCTGCACAGGCAGTGGGGAGTCATTGGAGGTCACGTCGGCGGCATCAGCAGATGAGATGCTGGCAAAGGCAGCCCAGCCGGGGGCAGCAGAATGTGGCTTGGAGATGGACCATGCAGATTTTAAACGATGCAGTGAAACCATTGTCAGTCGTCCGTTGAGTAGTATCACGTAGATATTAAAGCCGGGGTGGACTGGAGTATGTTGGTTGCGGGGCTGCCTGTACAGAGTCATCTTGTAGCATGATGAATTCACATGACGCCAGGTCTTTGTGTACATACACTGACGGTGTGGAATGAGAGTGAGGCGGGGGTTCGTGAAGGCGAGTGACATGCACACGCACTCGTTTTACGAGGGCCAGAAGGACAGTTGCGTCAGTCGGGGTTGTGTCCTCGACAAATCCGGCTGGCAGAATGAGAGGTTCTCGATATAAAACCTCCGCCAGCAAAGCATTCAAGTCTTTCTTGTGGGCAGAGCAGATACCAAGTAAGACCCAAGGAAGAGCCTCAGACCAAAGCCCACCATGGTACACGAGTGCAGCTTTAAGAGTTCTATGCCATCGCTCCACTTAGCCGTTCATCTGTGGATGATAGGCCATTATGTGAAATTTTGCTACGCCATGCAGCTCACACAGTCGAGCAAAAAGTGAGGACTAAAATTGTTGTCTCTGGTCCATAGTAAGTGAAAATTCCACCACCCACACTGATAAGAAAGCACGAGCTATAGTCTCTGTGGTAATGTTGACCAGAGGAACCGCTTCAACCAGATGATCATATACAAAATGTATTTGTACCAGGCAGCCGTTGGGGATGTCAAACTGTCCTAAAGGAGGCTGTGTGTCTCTGCTCATTTTACTACTTTGACAAGGAACAAACGCACGTGTCCAGGAGTGGCAATCATGCCGCACACCTGGCCAGACAAATGTTCAGTCACTAGTCTTGTCATTGCCCGCATACAGGGGTGGGCCAGATGGTGTAAAGTATTGAAGATCTAGTGCTGAAGGGCGGACGGCACCAAGGGGCAGGGGGAACCAGTGGAGACATTGCAGAGGGCAGGGGTCGATGACCCTTGCAGGTTGAGAGGTTTGATGGCGAGCGAAGACTCTTCATCCAAAACTGATCGCTGGGTGTCCACGTCCTCAGTGTGAAGTCGCACCAGATCATCTAAGTTCAAGGGTGCAGAGATCATTGATATACAAGACAGACAATCAGCTAAAACATTTTCTGCACTGCGGATGTAACAAGCGCCCGAAGAATGTTGGCAAATGAATTCCATGTGTCGGAAGTGGCATGGCAGTAGATCCTTCACCAGGTTGCATATTGCGTCAATGAAGGGTTTATGGTCCCAGTATATAGAGAAAGGACGTCCCTCCATGTTGCTCCTGAAGTGTTTGACTGCCTCATAAACTGAGAGAAGCTCACAGTACAAGATCGACCATTTACACTGATTCCTGGTTAGTTTTTTTGAAAAGAAATGGAGGGGCTGTGTGGAGTCCATGGTGTACTGTTGCAAGACAGTGCCCACAGATGACTTGCTAGCGTCGGTAGCAACAGAAATAAGGGCCTCAGGGTCGGGGTGTGAGGGAGTGACTGCTTTCATGATGGATGATTTCAGATTGTCGAAAGCATCAAGGATGAGCTGAGTCCTGTCCAACTTTTGCTTCCCCATGGTATTTTTACCAGAGAGGGCATCAGTAAGGGATGACTGGACGGAGGCAGCCTGGGGGCTATGGCGTTGTTAAAAGTTTATCATATCCAGAAAGCGCCGGAGTTGCGCACAATCCTCAGGAAGAGGCAGTGTGAGAATGGTTTCAACACTAGAATCCACTGGTTAGAGGCCATTGGCCGAGACTGTACAGCCAAGGAATGAAGCTGATGCTGAGCAGAGTTGGGATTTTTCGTCATTGATAATCACACCGTTTGCTGCAAGAGCCGTATGAACTGCATCAAGATGAAATTTGTGTTCCTCGGCAGATGAGGAAAAGATAAGTATGTCATCCAAATAGGTAAAAGAGAAGGTCAAAGGTAGCAAAATTGAATCAATGAAATGTTGTCACATCTGTGCAGCATTTTTCAAGCCGTAAGGCATGTAACAGTATTCAAATAGACCAAAGGCTGTAATGATGGCCATCATTGGAATATCAGGTGGGTGCATGGGAATTTGGTGGTACACCTTCAAACAGGCTAAGACAGAGAAGAACTTTGAGCCATGCAATAACTGAGTGAAATCCTGGATATGAGGGATGGTATAGTTATTGATTATTGTCCTATCATTAATGGACCTCTAGTTCCCGCACAAGCATAACGAGCCATCCTTCTTAGGCCCAAGGTGGATAGGTCTAGACCAGTTGCTGTCTGATGGTCAGAGCATGGCCTAAGCCAATAAATCCTGGACAATTCCTTTTGCTCATACCAAATTGCAAGCGATAAGACATCGAGCTTTATGACACACGGGTGGGCCATCCATGGTGTGGATTCTGTGATGAGTGCTGTTGCTGTGTGCTGAAACCCTTGAAGTGAGGAGGCAGGTAGGAGTGGGGGGGGAGGATGGGGAATGGGCCAGAGGGGGGCATGAGCAATGGTGGTTCACTTCCTGCAAAGCGAGAACATGTGCATCCATGCCGGGCCAGAGTGACATGGGTGGGGCAATGGAGGCAGACAATGACAGAGGGCGTGCCGTGCGATGCATGGGATCCTGCGGAGTGGGAACATGTGTGTCCTGTAGATTCAACTGCGACGGCACGGAACAGGAAGCAGGGGATGGTGAGCTCCACCTAGGAGCAATGCAGACTGAAGATGCAGTAGAAGCGGCTGACAAGTCCAAAAGAACTTGCTCTGTCGACAGACTGCGAATAGTACTCCATGCTTGAACTAATTCAGCCGAGGTGGCAGCAATGCATGTGCGTAACTCCTAGTTATGTGTGCGGAGCCCATCGAACTGCATGCGGATGTCTGCCAAGTCAGAGAGATGTGCATAATACCTTTGAGAAAAGATGCACAAGTGGAAAGCGTAGCCAAGGAGGTGGAGAGCGGAGTCGTGCCGAACTCATTTGAGCATGGAATAGTAGAACCAGACGCGTGGCAGAGCGTTGCAGCATGCATGTCAGGTTAAAGTTTGTAGTGGTGAAGAAACTCCAACCCTATCAGAGGTTCATCCACATTGGCAACTTGGAAAGTCCAAGGAAAGGTTGTGACCAGTGACAGGTGAAGCGACATCTTGATGAAGCCCAGGACTGTGATCAGAGAGTGACTTGCGGCTATCAAACCAAGGTTAGCAGGAGAAAGCATGATGCCTACTAGCTTGGCCAGGATAACACTGACATTAGTGCCGCTGTCAATGATCAAGAGCATGCCCAATGATAGGTGTGTGACATAGAAGTATTGTGCCGCTGGAGCAAGCGGTGCAGTGTTGGAAGGTAGGCACTGTCAACGATCATGGCGGGATGTGGCATTTAAACGTGCCTGCTGAAATTCTTTGGGTACACACAGGGTGTGTGGCAGTTTTGAGCAGCGTCCCCATAGGTTGCATGGTACCAGCATAGTGGGTGAGCTTGGAAGTAAGGTGGTGCGGAGAGGGTGTGAGACGTAACTGACTGCATCAATGCCTGAGACTGCTCGGGCTGCTGCTCGGGTGAGGTCAGCTGCTGTCGGCAGGTAGCAGGCAGTACCTTCTGTAGGCCACCAGGAGGCAGCTCCTGGCAGTCCACTGAGCTGCTGTGGTGCCTGCACTGACCCCTGCCAGCTGGGTGTGGAACTGAAGGTGCAGGAGTGCTAACTGAAGGTGAAGGCGATGTCATCCGTAACAGACAGTGTCGGTGACGAATGATTGCGTAGGCCTGATCAGCCGTGTGTAGGTGAACATTGAGAGGATCCCTGTCTGAGATAGTAGGTGAAGTTGTATGTCTGATGGAATCTTGACCATTCACAAGGTCCACAGTGGTCTTGTAGAGCTTAGTCACCAATTAATGCACAAAGGTGCCGCCAAAGCTGCAAAGGTATGTGGTCGTCGAGGTGCTCGTCATGGTTTTTGTGGAGGATAGCTTGTGCTGGAGGACAAGAAAGGCCTTCAAGTAATGTCTTGCTGTTAAATGCTTGAGCAAGGCATGCGGTGAGAGGTGCAGATCACTGATGAGGTCTGGATGAGCATGGAGGTGGCTCACTGGGCACACGAAATGTGCGTTGTCACCCGAAATCCCATGTATATCCAGGAGATGATCCACCAATGCGAACCAAGTCTTAGGGTTGTCCTTTTTCAATGTAGGCAGCTTAGGAAATCTTCCAAGTAACACATGTTGATGCAGTACAGGGAGGCGAAGATCTCTGTGAGCGGTGTAAGAAATCCCTTATGCTGGGAGTCCACTAGCACTGGACGATGTGTCATTCATGTTCTGCATGGGGGGGGGGGGGGGCAGCCACAGGCAGCACACAATGTAGAGTGAGCCGGTGCAACCGATGGCATGATGTGTCCCAACTGCAGGTCTGGAGGTGGGCATGGCACAGGCATAACGGCCAGTACTGTTGCAGCAGTGAGTGGAAGTTACGAGAGCAGGTGGAAGGTGAGCATGGTGTGACCATGGAGTGATGGTCACTGAAACCGGAGCAGTTGAGGTGGCCGGTGTTGCCAAGGTGGGGAGGGGGTGGGGAGGGGGGTGGGGGCAATGATGTCAGGCATATAAGAATGTGCAACCCCGTGTACATGAACATTCGAATTACAGTTCTCGAACTTCTTCGGTACATCAAACCAACCCGAAGGCAACTGTTTAACTGAGGTGTGAAACACAATGTCCTTCACACAGTTATCATTCACAATGTCACTAAGTGGCATGCATTGTCCATGCAGCAGGCATTGCTGCGTAATAGCATTTGACGGTGGCCATGTTGGGCAGGTAACGGTTAATGGCCGCTGGCATGGCTGGGGCCAGGTAATTGTTCACTTTTAACAAAATGTACATTGGGAACTTAGTAAAAGTGCAAGCACAATTAACAGGACGCGAGGCACTGGCATAAAACAACACTGGTGGATCCATTGTTCTGAGGACAATATGGACCAGTACACGAAGTTCGACAACAATGAAAAGAAGCATAAAATTATTCCCCAACCACGCCACGACAATGTTGGGGTCACCACTGTTGGTGTTACATGGCGTATAACCATAATAACCCACTTTTGCAATCAAATGAACATTTATTTTACCACTGAACAAAGTGAATAGAAGAGAAGCTGTCGAACATGGCACACAGTGAGACATAGACAAAGTGAACTAAAAGTAAAGTCAAGGAACATCGATTCAAAGACATCATGCTTCATGCCAGAGGTGCCGCAAGTGCTTAATAAATAATATTTATACTGTAATTTCATACCACAAGAAGGTTACTTACAAATGCTATGACATATGCTATAAGGAGTAGTTACAGAATGTCACACAGTAACAGTTGGCAAGGCTAGGCAAAATTATCAGCCCTCCTCAATTGATAAAAGCCATCATCAATGATGATTGTCATGTCTAAAAAATGAAAGAACAGAATTAGGGATCTGAAACTGAGCCTTTATTAAAAAACATTGAAGCAGTAACTCAAATGAAAAAGAGGTATTGAGACCCCTAACTTCAAAAATTCAAATAGTCAAAAGTGGCCAATAAAACTTGATACCTTAATTCATTTTGTTATTGAGAGTATTATCAGTGGACAGTCTTATGGAATTTAGTACATATATCTCCTCAAGCATGTTTAAAACACTGCCCTTTCTCTCTTTATGTTGTATCTCAAGTTATTCTGGAGATCTGGAAAAGAATGTTTATTATCATGTAAGTGAGATGTTAAAGGATTTTGAGCTGCTTATATTGAGATGTTCTATGAAGCAAATTTTGAAACCACTACCTGTTTGCCCAGTGTACTGCAGCAGCCACTGTGCACACTATGACAATACACTGGATGCTAATAGCTTGTGTGATTGACTGCAGTGTCAATGACAAACTCACAAGTGGCTGGTAAGTTTGACTGGTGGCATAAACTACTTCCTTTTGGTAACTGGTAGCCCCCAAAACAGTTAAAATAATTTTCTGTAGATTTCAATGCATTAACTTTATTAGCTCTCATCACTAACTCTATCTTATTCTTCAATCACTACAGCACCCAATACTGTCGTGTGTAACATTTATGAGGAGCATTGTCTGTTGCTTGGCATAGGCTGAGAGGAAAATATTTTAATTGGTAAAGTGACAAAAGTTCATCATTTTAACACAGGTCAGTACTGTTTTTGACTGTTGTTCCTTGTTACATGGGGTCAGTCCCCATCCCTTTTTCATTTGAGTGAAGCATTGTCTTTAATCAAGGACCAGTTGTGATCCCTAATTTAATTCTTTTATTTTTTAAACATGTTCATCATTGATGATGATTTTCATCAATTGTGGAGGGCTGAGAACTTTACCTAGCCATATCAACTGTTATTCTGGGGCATTCTGTAACTGATCCTTTTACCGTATGACACAGCATTTCCAACGAACTTTCTTGTGATATGAAATTACAAATATTGTTCATTAAATACATAAAGGCCCATGCTTTGGGGGACGAATGAGATGTACACTTAGTTTCCTAACTAGATGTGTAATATTTTCTTCTACATTTAAGTCTATTCATTCAGTGACTTAAGATATCTCAGATAACCTCAGTTCCTCATCAAAGCACTAATTTAAAAACATCTGTACAAATATACACCAGAAGATGCAACTTAAAAGTTGTGAAACTTAAATAAACACAGCTACAATGGACTATTGGACTTTTCATTCAGTTTTATATTTTGATAGTTTTAACACCTATATTTAACCAGCTATTTATTGTATAAATTGTCCCTCAATCATGTATAACTATTTTAGCTGTGGTTGCCCCACTTTTACAATTATCTCTGTATCCAGCTTTCAGAGAGAGCAAATGCTCTTGGAACTAATGGTAACATCAGGCTGTTCATGGATAATGCAGTTATCTATAATGAAGTATTATCTGAAAGGAGCTACATAAATATTCAGTCAGATCTTGATAAGATTTCAAAGTGGTTCAAAGATTGACTACTTCCTTTAAAAGTTCTGAGATGTAAACTGTGCACTTCACAAAACAAAGAAATGTAGTATCCTATGATTATAAGTTCAATGACTCACTGTTGGAACTGGTCAACTCATACAAATACCTGGGCATAACACTTTGTAGGGATGTGAAATGGAATGATCACATAGGCTCAGTTGTAGGTAAAGCAGGTGGTAGATTTTAGTTTTTGGTAGAATACTGGGAAGCACAAGCAATCTACAAAGGAGATTGCTTACAAATCACTCGTGTAACCCATCTTAGAATATTGCTCAAGAGTGTGGGACCCATAGCAAATAGAACAATACAGAGAAGGGCAGCAAGAATGGTCACAGCTTTGTTTAACCCATTGGTAGTGTGTTACAGAGGTACTGAAGGAACTGAGCTGGAAGACTCTTGAAGAAAAATGTAAATTATCCCAAAAAAGTCTATTAACAAATGTTCTAGAACTGGCTTTAAATGATGACTCCAGGAATATACTACAGTCCCCTATGTATCACTCACATGAGGACCATGAGAATAAGAGTAGAATAATTACTGCACACACAGAGGCATTCAAACAATCATTCTGCCCACACATAAAAGGAACCGGAAGAAACCCTAACAACTGGTACAATGGGACATATCCTCTACCATGCACCTCAAAGTGCTTTGCAGAGTATAAATGTAGATGTAGAGGAATTCAGATTTCAGACAGGGTAAACAGGCTCTGTTTCTGCTCATCTGGACAACCGGCCACCAGCCACGTAGATGTGAACCATCACCTTTCTCATCCCCTGTTCCTCATCATTTAGGCCTCCAATTCTAGAGCACCTTTCTGTATACCATCATTGATAATATATTCCTAATTTTTTATGATTGACTTTTTTAAATTCACCGTCTCCTTTCCAGTGCTCATGCATCCCACTCCATATCCTGCACAAAAATCATGTCAGAATCACAATCGTAACCCACTTTTGAGTGTGAAAGGAGGCTGCAAAATTTCCATTTCATGTTCAGTGGTGTGTGGCTGCTCAGAAGTAATCACTGTTGTTATGCAAGCCAAAAACAGCAGCCTTGCATCACCATACAGCTGGGGATGCACGTGGTCCACATATTTTGTTACACCGGAAACTGAAGTCAACAGCGCACCTGCTGCCCATCAGCCATTGCTACCATGTGTCCACCTCACTGTGGAGACAGTACACACTGTGCATGTGTGTACTGTATGTGCACCTGCACCATTTGACATTTGCAGCCAACTGGCTGCTACCAGGGCAACTTCCCAGTCACTGCACACTAATGGTGAACCAGGTGATGGGATGTAACAAAACACTTGACAAGGTTGTGCCAACCATTGCCTGGGACAGACCAAACACATAGACACTGAACACGGCTGGCATGGCTGTCCTGCCACTGCTACCACCAAAAGATGGCACGCACCAGCTACAAGTTGCCCCATCTGTGCTGCCCTCCATTGGTGCAGCTGACCACTGTACATGTGGTGGCCAGCCAGAGATTTACTGTCTAACATCAAGCAGGATCCTGCTCTCACCTCCATGTGGGTTCTGTTCTCAATACTTGGGCATCTAACATTGTTGTCATGCATCCAGACACTCCTGTCACCCATGCTGCTGCCACACAGGTATCATGCATGCACAGCCCACAGCTAATTACATATGTCACCACTCTGTGCACTCTGCCCCACCATGGCCCCCTACATCGCCCATCCGTGCATTGTCACAATACGAGTGTACTATATGTAATGCCATGTATTAAGGTCCTGTAGCCATTTGTTTGGTGGAGAATGTTAAGAGTGAAAAGGGACTCTCAGACTGGGAAACTATAGTTTTAAATGGACAAGTACTGTGCTGTTAAATGTGTATAGAAACCAGCTTTCATTTCACATGCTGTTATTTTGAATCCTTATGACTATTACATAAAAATGTCATGAGTTCAGAAGGAGGCCACTGCATAGCTCATGACAGAATCAAGTATGTTTAGAGAGAACTTAGCTGTACATTCATAGAGTTAAAGTTTGCATGTTATCCAGTTATTTCATTTTTGTTTGTATGTGTCTGTGCCTGATGGGCAATTTTAAATTTAAATTTTTGTTTGAGTATAGTTACTGTGAGGTTGCAGGTAGGCACTTCATATGTATGTTGGTTGGATGTTTAATGCCAGTGTAATCTGGACAAATGCTTCCATTGAAACTGTGTGGTGCAGTTAGTTTCTTATCCTGATTTTAAGCTTCATTATTGTTGATGAATTACTTTTAAGTTGATACCCACTTGTCATGCTTAGTTGGTGGTTGAGATGTAGGTATATGAGGAGATGTTTATAGATGTATGTGTTTGAAAATGGTGTGTTAAGAAGATCCCAAGGTGGAGTTTTCACCAAATCTCCAGGACCTTGCAGCTTGCAGGATGTGCTGTAGCATCCAAAGAGAACTCGAGCTGCTCATGAGAAGTTTTTTTTTCCAGTGTCATGATCCTATCTATCCTCTTTATCTTTCCTATTAGTACAATTAGTATTTACAAAAACAACTTACAACTTACTGCAACAACTTATGCTCGTAGTAGTTATTGAAAGTGCTAGTTATGTCACATTCTCCCAAATACAACTGTTGTTTGTTGCACAATGAGACACTCCTCTTCAGTTTCAAAAGAGCTATTGTACACTAATGATTTCATGTAACCACATACAAAAAAGTCACAATGGATACACTGAAGACAACTTCATAATGTCTCAAATTAGCCCAAACCACATTAATGTAAAATTTGGCAGTTTATAAATACAGACCTCACTTTTGTTGTTCATTCAGTTAATTAACCTCAAAAAATTGGTTTTCTTGCCATAAAGTTTTGAAAAAGCTTATAGAAAATGTTTAATATTCTTATATATTAATGCTAAGTTTCCTAAAACAGTTTCTTCCTTTCAGGTGAAGAGCTTCTGAAATACATTCATGTACTTCCACTGGAACCCATTTACTTGCTCTACAGAAGTGTTGGAGAAGCTCATACTGCACGTGACTTACTGAATTATATATGTGGGAGTGCACAATCTGGAAGTGATTCCACTGATTGGCAAAACTGTAATAAGAATTCCACAGCATCTCTATTACTAATACGTGGAAAAAATATCTTCTGTAATGGATGTGCAATTTATTTAACAAACAACAAAATGATGGACTTTTCATGTGACACAACAAACATGATCCCTCTGACTACAACATATGAAGAAAATGTGGAACGTACAAGTTTCAGCATTATTACTCCACATATATTAGTCACTTGTATGGCCTCAGTGTGCCCACAAATACAGCCTACTGCACAACTTATATGCAATATGGATTATAAGGTGAGCTGGATTTTTTTAAAAAAAATCTTTAAATGGATGTTATAACATCTTACAGTTTTTCTTCATTATATAGAAATAATAAGCTGATCCTAATAAAAATATTCCCCCCCTCCTCCCCCCCAAAAAAGTAAATAGTATTAGTGCAACACTTCTTGGACAACTTCCTCCCCATTGGTTGACTTTTGTAAGCAGCTGGAAATTGCCCTGACTACTGTCAAATGGTTGTCAGCTGCTGTAAATCAGTGTGTTGGTAGAGCTCTCAAGAGTTGTGTACCTGTGACATTGGTACCAGAAGTACTTCAAGCACTATCCTCTCCTGTGGATCCTGTCTCCTCTGCAGAAAATATAGGATCTGTCATTACTTCTCCACTTGACTGTAAGTGGCATCTCTATGACAGATGTAGGCATCCTGTACAGGTTGTGTAGGGACCAGGGAGGACACAGGGTATTGTAAAGATCCCCCTAACCAACAAATCTGAGGCACTATCTATCACTTAAACTGAAACTGAGCCAGTGAGACTCACTTCACCTGTTTTGGTGAAACATGTTTTTTCCAGTGTCAAGAGGAGGCAAACACAAAAGTGTGGGGTCTATTAATTGTCAGCAGTTCAAACACATGGCAAATGATGGTTCTCCTTAGGGAAATGGCAGCAAGGGACAGGAATGGACATTAGGTGCATTCAGTGTGTATGCTGGGGGCCTCATTCAAGATGTTGAAGAGGCTGTTCCACCAGCCATTGATTGAACAGGGTGCAACCAACTGCTGATTGTAGCACACATTGGAATAAATGATGCCTTTCATCTGGGATCTGAAGTCATGCTTGGGTCATTCTAGCAACTGAGAAGACAAGCCTAGCTCATGGAGTTTCAACAAAGCTCACGCTTTGTAGCATTGTCCCCAGAACTGATCATTGTATTGTATTGTATTGTATTGTATTTTTTATTGGTCGTGTTGTCTACATAGCAGCTTATGTATAAGACATTGGACAAGTCAAGTTATAAATATACAGGCTGAAAGTCATTTCAAGGCATACATATTTAAGGTTACAATAATACACTTTACACATAAGTATTTATATAAAAAATTTCATAAATTTAAATATTCTTCAATGGAGTAAAAGCAGTGATGCTGTAAATATGACTTTAGATATTTTCCAAATGTATTGACCTCTGTGATAGCTTTTATGTTTTCTGGAAGTTTGTTATAAAGCTTAACTCCCATGTGAAAAGTACCTTTTTGGCATAGTGGTGTGCTTATTTGAGTCATATGTAAGTTTCTGTTTTTTCTGGTAAAGTGATCATGTATATCACAGTTTTTTTGCAGTCTCCAGTCCTTACCTATTACATTTAATTTAAAGAATAAAAGGGTTTCCATAATGTATACACATGGTAATGGAGGAATACCAGATGTCTTAAACAGGGGTTTACAAGAGTCTCTAGGATTGCACCCAAACAAGATTCTAATGACCCTTTTTTGTAGTATAAAAGTGCTTATTAGCTGATTTAGAGTTTCCCCAGAAGGTGACCCCATATCTAAGATGAGAATGAAAGTACGCATGATATGCATTCAATATTGTTTCCTCACTACAGCATGATTTTAATGAACGAAGAAGGTAACATGTTTTGCTCAGTTCTGCATTTAGATATTCAATATGCTTATTCCATCTGATGTTACTCTGTAGCCAAAGTCCTAAGAATTTGGTTTCAGTATTGTTACCAACTGGTTCATCATTGATAGAGACTGATGGAATAAACATGTTCTTGTTAGCAACATAGTGGAATTTTAGAGCCATGGCTTTCTTACTGTTAATTACAAGCTGATTACTCTGTGCCCAGCTGCTAATTTGTTTCGTGACTGCATTTACTGTCTGCTGTAACTGTTCATTGTCATCTCCTTTTAGTAAAATCATGGTGTCATCGGCAAATATGATTGTTTTGTGTGCATCAACATTTAAGCTTAGATCATTTATGTACAGAAGTAACAGAAGGTGTCCCATTACTGATACTTGGGGTACACCACATTTAATTTGTTTATAGTCAGATAAGTGATACAGTTTTTAGTTCAATATTTATGTTCTTGATGCACACTGTCTGCTTATGATTTGTCAGGAAGGAACTGATTCACTTGTTGGACAGACCTCGAATACCATATCTTTCAAGATTTGATAGCAGAATTTTATGGTCCACCATGTCAAAAGCTTTTGACAAGTCAATAAATACTACAATTGTTTCCTGTTTTTTGTCCATCAGGTTTAGGATGGAATTGATGCACTCATAGACAGCAGTTGTTGTTGACCTCTTATTTCTGAATCCATGTTGTTCATTACAAAAGATGATGTTTTCATTTATAAATTTCTTAAGTTTGTCATACATAACTCTTTCCAGTACTTTAGAGATGCAGGAGGAAACTGTGATGGGTCTGTACTTGTTTACATTGTCTTTATCCCCTTTTTATATACAGGAATAACTTTTGATGTTTTCAACACATCGGGGAAAGTGCCTGCCTGAAGTGAGCAGTCACGTAAGTGTGTGAGTACTTCAATTAGGTTTGATGCACTCTTCTTTAACATTGTTGCAGGTATACCATCAATACCTGCTGATTTGGAATATTTTAGTCCTTTTATTGCTTTAGCTACTTCATCTTGTGAAACAGAACCGATGTACATTGATTCTTTACATGCACTTATTTTATATTTATTTGCCTGGGTGCTCTTAAAGTTTGATTGTAACATATTATCAGCAACACCTGTGAAAAAGTTGTTAAATGTGTTGGCTACATCTAAGGGGTTTGTTACTTTTTTATTTTTATGTGATAGTGTTATATTTTTGCAAGATCGTCTGTATTCTCCACATTCTTTTTTATAACACTCCACATAGCCTTTGATTTATTAGCTGGATTATAAATGATTCCATCATGATGCATTGTTTCTGCTGCTTTTATTACTTTTCTTAATATTTTGGCCCTTTTGTTCTGAGTCAAGTGGAAAGACTGAACCAGAGTTTTCAAAGGTTCTGTGACAAGCTAGTCTGCAACTTTCTGGACTTGCACCATAGGACTAACAACTGTAGGGTCCTCCCAAATGGGTCAGGTGTGCACTACAGATCAGCGGTTGCTACTCAGGTAGCTGATTCTGTGTTGGGTGCACATGAGGTTTTTTTTAGATTAGGAGAGTCATCATCCAATCCAGGTAATGATAGCTGTAGGAAACCCAGAAGTATCAGTGTAAGCTCAAACAAAATGACTCCCACAGGTGAGATTTTTAAAATCCTAATGGTTAACTGCCAAAGCATTCGCAACAAAGCATCAGAGTTTGAAACACTCCTGAAAAGCAGTGAAGCTGACATAATACTATGTAGAGAAAGCTGATTGAAACCTGAAATTAATAGCAGTGAGATTTTTGGGGAAAATTTAAGTGTATATCAAAATGATAGCCAAATGGGAAATGGAGTTGGTGTATTTATCACAATAGACAAGAAACTCAGATACACCAAAATAGAAATTAAAGCTGTGTGTGAGATTGTTGGGTAAGACTCAGTATAAGGGGTGGGCATAAAATGATAATTGGATCCTTGTATTGCCCACCAAACTCATTGCCTGATGTAACAAAAACTTCAGAGAAAACTTCAGTTCACTTGTACATACTCGTATGTACTTGTATGTACTCGTATTCACTTGTACATACACTCGTATAAGCCACAATCATATTGTAGTCATCAGTGCTGACTTTAAATATCCAACAATCAATTGTAAAAATTACAGTTTTGTTATTGGTTGGCATGATAGACATCCTGTGAAACGTTACTAAATGTCTTCTCTAGAAAATACCTGGAACAGACAGTTTGGCTTCCCACTCATAATGGAAATATACTGGATCTAATGGCAACAAATAGAACTAACCTCTTTGAGGATATCCACATTGAAATTGGTATCAGTGACCATGATGCTGTTGTGGCAACAATGATTGCCAAAGCACAAAGGACAACCAAGACAAGCAGAAAGATATATATTTTTAGTAAACTAGATTTAAAAAATCAAAAGATTTGTATCTCAATGAGGAACTTGAATCTTTAAGCACAGAGCAGGAGCATGTAGAGGAATGATGGCTCAAGTTTAAAAGAATAATTGACCATGCATTGGATAGATAGGTACCCAGTGGAACAGTTTATAATGGGAGGGACCCTCCATAATGTACAGTCACTGTAAAGAAACTTCTAGAGAAACAGAGATTACTGCATAGTAGGTGTAAAACAAAGCATAAGGCTGTAGATAGAGATGCTGAATGAAACATGTTTGGCTCTCAACACAGCAATGCATGATGCCTTCAATAACTACTGTAGCAGAGTAATGTCAAATGATATTTCACAAAACCCAAAGAAATTCTGATCATATGTAAAGGCTGTTAATTGCACCAAAATTATGTAAAGGCTGTGTCCAGTCCCCATCAAATGAGATAGGAACTGCAATTGAGGTAGCAATCAAAAGCCAGAATGCTTAACTCAGTTTTCAAATGCTTTACAAAGTAAACCCAGGAGAATTGCCCCAATTCAGTCCTTGTACCATTGAAAAGATGAATGAAATAAATATTGGTGTCAATGATGTTGAGAAGCAGTTGAAATTGTTAAAACCTAACAAAGCTCCAAGATGTAGAGGAATCCTTGTCAGATCCTGTGCTGAATTTGTGGCTGAATTAGCCCCTCTTCTATCTTTAATCTACTATAGATCCCTTGAACAAAACTCCAGGCACAGTTCTTCTTTTTTTAATAAAAAAATAAAATAAAAAAAACACAGTTCACACCTGACAACAAGAAGGGTAGTAGAAGTGATCCACAAAACTACCGGCAAATATCCTTAACGTAGATTTGTTGTTGCATCTTAGAACATATTCTGAGCTGATATATAAAGAGGTATCTTGAACAGAATGACCTCATTGCCAGCCAGCACGGATTCTGAAAACATCGATCATGACCTACTGCAAGCTTTGGATCAAGGCGATCAGTATTTCTTGATGTCCAAAAATCATTTGATTCAGTACCACACCTATGATTATTGTCAGAAATGTGATCATATGAGGTATATGAAATTTCTGACTGGACTGAGGACTTTTTGGTATGGAGGATGCAGCATGTTATCTTGGATGGAAAGTCATTGTCAGATGTATTAGTAACTTCAGGTGATTCCCAGGGAAGTGTTTTGAGTCTCATCCTGTTCATATTGTGTATTAATGATTTTGCAGATAATATTAGTAATAACCTCAGACAATTTGCAAACGATGTTGTTAACTATAGTGAAATACTGTCCGAAAGAAGCTACGTAGATATTCAGTCAGATCTGGATAAGATTTCAAAGTGGTGCAAAGATTGGCAACTTGCTTTAAATATTCAAAAATGTAAAATTGTTCACTTCACAAAATGAAATAACATAGTATGCTATGACTTCAATGAGACCCTGTTGGAATCAGCTAACTCATACAAATACCTGTGTGTAACACTTTGTAGGGATACAAAATGGAATGATCACACAGGCTCAGTCATGACTCTACCAATAAACCAGTTAGTCTACAAAGGAGATTGTTAACAAATCACTCATGTGACCCATCCTAGAATATCGCTCAAGTGTGTGGGACCCATGCCAAATAGGACTAACAGGAGATGTTGAACATATACAGAGAAATGCAGCACAAATGGTCACAGGTTTGTTTGCTCCGTGGGAGACTGTCACAGAGTTGCTGAAGAAACTGAAGTGGCAGACCCTTGAAGATAGACATAACCTATCCTGAGAAAGCCTTTAATAAAGTTTCAAAACTGGGCTTTAACTGATGACTCTAGGAATATACTGAAGCCCTCCACGTATCATTCATAAAGGATCAGGAGGATAGGATTAGAATAATTACAGCTCGCACAGAGATATTCAGGCAATCATTGTTCCTGCACTCCATATGTGAACAAAATGTGAAGAAACCCAAATAATAGGTACAATCAGACATACCTTCTTCTATGCACTTCACAGTAGCTTGCAGAATGTAAATGTAGATAGATTCTCAACCACAACCACAGCTGGACTGTCAGAGCTGTCTCACTTATGCTTCACATTGATTAACTTGGATTACTCACTTTGAAGGCTATACAGACATGTCAGTTGTTCATTACAGTAATCACTGTGGATGATGAAGCATCCATTGTTTAGGACAGCCCACGAGGGTGCAGCAGTGTTTATTTCAGAGAAAAGGATCTTTGCTCAGCCTCACAGAATGCAAGGATGCCATAAACCCTATAAAATGCACAGTATCCCTTGGATGTAAACATTACGTAAGGGAAAGCACATGATGGCACAAAACCCATGAGACACCTGTTACATCCCAGTAATATTGGGCTTCATCTCATGTTAAAACCACTGTAGAACTGAATTTAAATTTTGTATTTTTGCACTCAAGTTTGTGAAATGCAAATTTAGTATGCGAAATGCAAATTTTTTAATTCAGTATCTGGAAATGTGTTTCAGCTTGTTTGTGCATATGTGTGTGCGCATATGCCCATGCATTTGTGTGTGTGTGAGTGAGTGTGTTACAATCATTTAATAAGACATAATTATATGTGACATATCAGATCATCGATAAGCTCCAGTTGTGATGCACTAAATAGCAGTTCACTACTATGGAAATGTTTTACAACTGTAGTTAACACTATCATTCACTATTTAATATAGTATGAGCACACATTTGCCATTAAACTTAAAAAAGTATGATTATTTTAGTGTTACAGCACAATCAATGTCATGAAAATTTAATGTTTCAAAAATGATGCAATGTTAACAAAATATGCACTATTACATGAGAATTTGGGAAAACAATGACAGATGACATAATTTTGTAGTAGAAATTTAATGTAATTTGGAACTAATTGTTTAAATCCCATATTTGCCACAAATATGTATAGAAAACAAACTTTCTCCAAAATTTTGCTTATGTCAAATATTTTTCATCCTTTTGTAATACATAAAGTTGTGCTCCAAGTTTTTTAACATGATAACTTTTAATTATGAGTCTAATGATCTATGAATTAAACTAATATTGTGAAATATCTTCATAGTTATGTAAATAGCACAGAGGCACTAGCCTCCACAGTTCAGGGCAGTGAACTCTGTACAGTTCTGTTCTGTGTGTGTTTGAGTCCAGTCTGTTATGAAGAAATATTGCTTAATTAAATTGAAATGTTCCTACTAAAGAAAAAATTGCAGTCATCATTTAGTACAGTACTCAAAGAAGATTCTTTATGCTAAAATTTCAGGCTTATCTTTCTTTAAATGCAGTGAAGACATTGTCTGCTTGTAACAATCTTTTTAAATGTTACTACTTAACTTCAGTTGGCCTGAGGTTCATCGCAGCTGTGGATGCAGCCAATAATGAGAACATCATGAAAATTTCAAGCTTGACAAATAATTTATTGACATCAGCTGACCGACAGAACTGACATAATTGCAAAACAACTGACAAAACTAAGCTAAACTGAACTGAACTGCAATCTCTTGAAGTAAGCAAAAAATTGACTGACCCCCCCCCCCTGCCCCCCCTTTCCCTGACAGCATCACTTTATATACAATTTTAACAATCGCTACCATTGTTAATTTATTACAAAATATAACTTACAATTAAAAACAATTTCATCTAAACTAACTGCTGTTACATTTGTACAGGTTATAAAATACAATTTCAAATAACATAATGTTTTTATCATCATCTTGGTTTTACATGTGAAAATTAATTCACAATCTGATTTCAACAATTATTTTGATTTTATTTTAATTTCAAAATTAGTGACTGTATGGATTTTATTACTAACATTTGTTCAATGTATACACACTGTGCTTTGCAAGATTCTATAACTTAAATACACAAGTTTTCCCAAATACCGGAATTTTAGTAAATTTGGGTGGTGTAACTAACAAGAAGTAAATAACTGCGTAATTTACAAGCATAATTAATTACAATGAATTACATAAAAATGAATAATGAATGAAATTACATCACTGGATAATGATTGTTATTTTAATTTGAATTGTAATGAGGTTTTTGTGTTATTGTATTTACAAATTGCAATTATGGTAATTAGAGGACTTATTTATTTATGCTAACATTTCCACAGCCTCTTAATATTTGTTGCTAAACATTTATTACTTCAATTTCACAATCTGATATTTAATTTGGTATATACACACATTTTTGTTAATGACAACAATCTAATAACAATCGCGAAAATGTGTGTCATTCCAGAATATTCTATATGCATTTACAAAGAAGAACAAGAACAGGTTTTTGGGCAAACTGAACTGAACAACACCTGTAAAAATACACATAAAAGGCCCTAGGAAGCACTGAATTGTACAATAAATACACAGATGCATATAAAAAAGTTGGTATCAGACAGTTCATAATGATCTTGGGGCAGACTGTTGCATAAATGCTCAAGAACTGAAAGATGAGTATCAGTAATGTGACTTTTTGCTACAGTTCTGCTGTAGTTTGTAACAAGCTTCAAAAGTTATCTGAAGCAAAATACAGTGTTTGAAACACTCCTTAAATCAAAAGGGCTTATCTAATCCTTCATACAGAAGCTGGCTAAAACCTGAAAATGACTGCAGTAAGATTTTTGGGGTAAATCTAAGTGTACATTGAAAGGATAGGTTAATATGAAGTGGAGGTGGTGTATTCACTGTCATTAACTAGAAACTCAGAACCACTGACACAGAGACTGAAGGTGCTTGCGGGATAGCTTGGGCAAGGCTTAATATCATGGTTGGCTATAAACTTTTAATTTGATCCTCCTGTCAATCTTAAACTCACTCCAGGTCTGGCAGTAAACTTTAGAGAAAACTTCAGCTCACCAGAAAGTATGTTCCCGAGTCGTATTGTCATTTTTTAATTATACTAAAAATCATTTAACAGCTGATGAGGATCATTACTGTTCTTGAAAGGTGAGTGTCACAATACATCCTGTGAAACAATAAAAATGTTTACTCTGAAAATTGCTAAGAATGAATAGTGTGGAAGCTCACTCATGAAGAATATATTAGATCTAATGGCAACTATCCCCATTGTAACTGGTATCATTGACCATTGGACAGTTAAATCAGCAATATTTACTAAGGTAGAAGGGCAGCTAAACGGTTGAAAGATTTACATGTTCAGTAAACTAGATGGAGAGGCATTTAGCTCTAAGCAGAAGACAGTAGAGAAACTGTAGTTTAAGGTTTGAAGAATAGCTCACCAGACAGTGTTAGATGTGTACTGATCACACTTGTTCTTCTTGATGGGAGTGACCCTCCACAGGATACAATCTCCATGAAGAAGCTTCTAAGGCTACAGCAACTACTAACAAGGGAACCTCCCCATTGCACCCCCCTCAGATTTAGTTATAAGTTGGCACAGTGGATAGGCCTTGAAAAACTAAACACGGATCAATCGAGAAAATAGGAAGAAGTTGTGTAGAACTATGAAAAAATAAGCAAAATATACAAACTGAGTTGTCCATAGTAAGATATGCAACATCAAGGATAGTGTGAGCTCAGGAGTGCCATGGTCCCATGGTTAGTGTGAGCAGCTGTGGAACAAGAGGTCCTTAGATCAAGTCTTCCCTCGAGTGAAAATTTTAATTTTTTATTTTCAGACAATTATTGTCTGACAAACTCTTATGTTTTCATCACTTTTTTGGGAGTGATTATCACATCCACAAGAAAACCTAAATCAGACAAGGTAGAAGAATCTTTTTACCCATTCACCAAGTGTACAAGTTAGGTGGGTCGACAACATGTTCATGTCATGTGACGCACATGCCGTCACCAGTGTCGTATAGAATATATCATATGTGTTTACCTGTGGAGGAATCAGTTGACCTATGACCTTGCAATCAAATGTTTTCGGTTCCCATTGGAGAGGCGCGTCCTTTCGTCTACTAATCGCACGGATTTGCAGTGCGGTCGCAAAACACAGACACTAAACTTATTACAGTGAACAGAGACATCAATGAACGAATGGACAGATCATAGCTTTGCGAAAATAAAAAAAGTAAACTTTTCTCGAGGGAAGACTGGAACCAAGGACCTCTCATTCTGCAGCTACTCACACTAACCACGGGACCACGGCGCTCCTGCACTCTTAATATCCTAGATGTTGCCTATCTTGCACATGGACTACTCAGTTTGTATATTTTGCTTATTTTTTTCATAGTTCCACACAACTTCTTCCTGTTTTCTTGATTGATCTGCGTTCAGTTTTTCAAGGCCTATCCACTGTGCCAACTTATAACTAAACCTGAGGAGGGTGCGATGGGGAGGTTCCCTCGTAAGTAACAGGTATAATGCAAAGGATAGGTGCTAAATGAAATGTGGCTATCAAAAGGAAAGCTTTTTAATGATTAATTTAGCAGAAACATCCAAAACACTTCTCACAAGATGCAAATACATTCTAGTCATTTGTGAAGGCAGTTCGTGGCACTAGCATAATGCCCAGACTCTCTCAAATGACTCAGGATCTAAAATTTAGGGTAGAAAAGCAAAACCAGACATGCTAAACTCTGTTTTCAAATGTTACTATAGAAAGGATGTCCTAGAAATACTACCTCAAGGTAATCCTTGCACCACTGTAAAATGGCATGGGTATTATTGTTAGGGTATTAAGGAACAAATGAAATCATTAAAATTGAGCTAGGCCTAATGGAATCCTGTCACACTCCACACGGAATTTATACTGGAGTTAGACCCTCTTTTAACCACATATGCTGAAGGTCCACAAACAGAAAACTGTTCCCAGTACATCAAAGAAATCACAGATTACACAGCAGAAGCATAAATCTGTGGAACTTAGGATATGGATGGGTGTAGAATATTGAATACATGAGACATACATAGGGACGTGCCACTTTATTGAAGACAGTTACATGAGACATCTACTCATCAACACAGCACTGTGCTTATTAAATAGTCAGAGAGAGTTCACAGAGCCACTTTCACAGGTCAGTGATGTTGTTGTCATGGTTGATAGAAATTACATAGTGCCACCCCCTCCCCCCACCCCCCACCCCCAGCAGTGTCAAGCACAATGAAGGAAATGAAGTAGCAATGCCAAGGTGAATGAGGTGACATGGATGTCAGTCGGCATTGGGCATTGTGTATGGCAAGTTTGCCAGACCAACTGGATAATGACAGGCCATGAAGGAGGGCACGTTTGGACCTTTTTTTACAGGTCTGAATATTTTCTGGACAACTATGTAATGGCTGGGATAGAAACCAGGCATGGCTGGATATTTCCTCATAAGAGGGGAGGTGCATATCCATGTGACCAGTCATGCCATGGCTTGTACTTTCACAAGACATGATTGCATCATTTCTTGAAGCTGTGGTGTGCACTGTATGAATGCTGAACAGGTGGCATATCTGTGGCTGATGTGAAAATGCCCACCCAACGTGTCCACCTGGGACCCCAGTGGTGCAATCATAGAGCGGGGGCATTGGATGTTAATTGCTAGGATGTCAGCATATAGAGGGATACCAAAGCGACTTTGATCTGATCAAAGTGGTGGTGTGTGTTGAGAGGGCAGTGCGATTTATTGGGAATCACTAATTTATTAGCCAGTGTGAACTACACTCCTGGAAATTGAAATAAGAACACCGTGAATTCATTGTCCCAGAAAGGGGAAACTTTATTGACACATTCCTGGGGTCAGATACATCACATGATCACACTGACAGAACCACAGGCACATAGACACAGGCAACAGAGCATGCACAATGTCGGCACTAGTACAGTGTATATCCACCTTTCGCAGCAATGCAGGCTGCTATTCTCCCATGGAGACGATCGTAGATATGCTGGATGTAGTCCTGTGGAACGGCTTGCCATGCCATTTCCACCTGGCGCCTCAGTTGGACCAGCGTTCATGCTGGACGTGCAGACCGCGTGAGACGACGCTTCATCCAGTCCCAAACATGCTCAATGGGGGACAGATCCGGAGATCTTGCTGGCCAGGGTAGTTGACTTACACCTTCTAGAACACGTTGGGTGGCACGGGATACATGCGGACGTGCATTGTCCTGTTGGAACAGCAAGTTCCTTTGCCGGTCTAGGAATGGTAGAACGATGGGTTCGATGATGGTTTGGATGTACCGTGCACTATTCAGTGTCCCCTCGACGATCACCAGTGGTGTACGGCCAGTGTAGGAGATCGCTCCCCACACCATGATGCCGGGTGTTGGCCCTGTGTGCCTCGGTCGTATGCAGTCCTGATTGTGGCGCTCACCTGCACGGCGCCAAACACGCATACGACCATCATTGGCACCAAGGCAGAAGCGACTCTCATCGCTGAAGACGACACGTCTCCATTCGTCCCTCCATTCAAGCCTGTTGCGACACCACTGGAGGCGGGCTGCACGATGTTGGGGCGTGAGCGGAAGACGGCCTAACGGTGTGCGGGACCGTAGCCCAGCTTCATGGAGACGGTTGCGAATGGTCCTCGCCGATACCCCAGGAGCAACAGTGTCCCTAATTTGCTGGGAACTGGCGGTGCGGTCCCCTACGGCACTGCGTAGAATCCTACGGTCTTGGCGTGCATCCGCTGCGGTCCGGTCCCAGGTCGACGGGCACGTGCACCTTCTGCCGACCACTGGCGACAACATCGATGTACTGTGGAGACCTCACGCCCCACGTGTTGAGCAATTCGGCGGTACGTCCACCCGGCCTCCCGCATGCCCACTATACGCCCTCGCTCAAAGTCCGTCAACTGCACATACGGTTCACGTCCACGCTGTCGCGGCATGCTACCAGTGTTAAAGACTGCGATGGAGCTCCGTATGCCACGGCAAACTGGCTGACACTGACGGCGGCGGTGCACAAATGCTGCGCAGCTAGCGCCATTCGACGGCCAACACCGCGGTTCCTGGTGTGTCCGCTGTGCCGTGCGTGTGATCATTGCTTGTACAGCCCTCTCGCAGTGTCCGGAGCAAGTATGGTGGGTCTGACACACCGGTGTCAATGTGTTCTTTTTTCCATTTCCAGGAGTGTATGATAGGGGGCCTGTGTGGTGTCTCTCCATTATGGACTGGTGGTTATGAGGAGGCATGAATGATGGGTACCAATCAATTTTGGTCAAAGTTGGTGTATGCAGAGATGCAATCGTGGAGTCTGGCATTGCTGAGGTGAACCCATGTCGGGAAGAGATGCTGAAGTTGTCGGTAACAGTCAGAGTGAATAGTGTAATTGACAGTGGTCGCACCAGTGTCATGTTGCATTTGATTTCTCTGATGTGTCCTGAATGTGGTGTTGTAAGGCATCAACAAGTTGTGGTAGGGGGTCAGCACTCAAATGTGTAACAGGTGAACATAGTCAGTGGAGTCTGTGATGTCATGTGAAGACCAGCAGCGGACTATGATTGAGCTGCATTCTGGTGAGTCATGTGGAAGAGATGTGGCAACAGTGTGCCATCCAGCCAGAGGTGCATACTTGAAAATGACAGCAGCAGAGAGCCCAGGTGATGTACTGTAGTGTGTGTTTTGTTGCATGTCAGGGATCAGTGACAGTGCAGATTCTGGGTGGAGCAGGGAATGGGTGTTGTTGGACATCAGGCAGGTGTGACTGGTTGGCAGGACCATGGTCAACCTTGCACTGCGACACTTGTTGTTATAATGGTTGTCTGTCAAGACCATGAGCTGCTTGTGTGCCATGGTGAGGGCAGTGAATGTGTAGTTACTACATTGCGAGGACAAAGCAATCTCCATACAGAGTGCATCCGATGATGCACGGCAGTCAGCTTAGTGTTGGTGAATCACCAAGATCTCATCAGCTGATGAGGCACACTGCTTTAGTGCCTTGACAAATATACAATTGTCTTCCTGTTATTTGTCTTGAATGGTCAGTGTATCTGGCAAGGGCAGAAGCACCAGGGCAAAAGGTTCCAGAATGCAGCCCACATATACAAGTACAGGAGCATGGAGTGATGCACAAACAAAGAGAGTATAATTGGTGCAGAAATTCCATCACTAGGGCAGGTTTTACAAAGTCCTTATGAGAGAATTTCCGTGTGAGGCGGCAAGACAATAACATATGCAGAGTCCAGTCATGGATATGTGAACTGTAATCAATGTGCTGGCAGCTTCATGCAGTTGCAGCACCATAGGTTTGTCCATTGTTGATGGGCCATGAAGCAGTAGCAAGTTGATGTCAAAGCTGATGATGTCTGCCAGAAAATGATTGTTCAGAAGTGGGCCAGGTGGGAGTGAAACCCCTCACAAAACATTTGTCAGAATCCAAGTCAGAGAAAAGATCACGTTCGTGTATGAAATCTGAGATGTGAAATCTAGTAACAGTTATTGTCAGTGGTGTGAAAGAAGATACACCACCATGCAGAATGTTTGGGTGACTAGGATAGTCTTCTTGAGTAGACAAACTTTTTGTGAGCACCATTGAGGAGGCAGAAGTCAGGTGACAGTCACGCACAGGCATTGCAAAGCATGGGGCATGCTTGCATGACACAAAGTCATTTCTTTTGACTGGTTGCAGGTCACAGCACTGAGCTTGCGGAGAGGATGTACACTGTGTGATGGTGATAGATGTGGCTCTGCCTGGGCGCAGCAGAGTTGGCCATTTGTAGTATCTGCCTGGGCACAGCACAGCTGACAGTGTTCTGCACAGGTGAGAGCACAGCATTCTTGGTGGTATTCTGCCCAGGACTGGTCATGATGCAGATGGCAGTGTTCTGCATAGGCACGGATGTAGAGCAGGTCGTGGGGAGGTGGAGGTTTGTTGTGAAGATCGTCACTTGAGACAGGTGTGGTGGCATCAGAAAGGGAATTGATTGGACAAACTCAGTCAGACTCTGCCACTGTGGGAAGGAAGGCTGCTGAGGTTGTTGCTGTAGCACATGGTGGTGAGCACTGTCATCAACAATGTGAATACCATGTTGGGGGTTCAGGCAATATTCTTAATGTGAATGTTTGTTACCAACACCACTGGTTAGAAATGAACTGTCAACACTCTTAGGCCATATCTGACGTTGGTCTGGATGAAACTGTGTATATTCCATCTTTGTGTTTTAAATCCAGGCAATCAGTAGCAGCAAGAGTGGATCATAGGAATTAGCATGTGGTGCAGAAGACATGCTGTCTGTGGTGAATGAAAGTGAATCTGTGTGATTGGAACATTGTAGTCCAGTTGTTACATAGTGTTTCTGCAAGAATGGCCTGCCTGCAGACCACAGGCTAAGTTCACTAATTGCAGTAATAGGCAAGTATTTGAAGTCATCATTTATCAGAAAATGTATGAGCACCTAGGGTACGGCAATGATGCCTCATGGTAGATCATCTGTTGCTGTCAGTTGTTACGGGACTAGCTTCATAGTTGAGGCACAGTATCAAAGTGCTTCACTTGCAAGATTGATGGTGAGAGAGTTGGCTCAGAAGCACTGCACAGTCCAGAATGGAAACCATCTGCATAGTGTGTGATTTTGACAGTTTGCAGTAATGTGGGAGTCAATTTTCATAACTGTATCAGTGTGACATTTATCTTGTACATGGTCATTGCGAGTTGTTGTGCTCACCGATGTGTGAACTTGGGATGTGGATGAGTGTAGAATATAAAATACACAACCATATGTAGAGTAACACACACTAGTGTAAGAGCTCATGATACAGATGGATGTAGACTATTGAAAAAACAGTCTGTACATACAGTAATACCACTTTGTTGATGACAACATACACATGACATCCCCCATATGTACAGAGCACAGTGCTTACTAAACAGTCAGAGAGAGAGAGAGAGAGAGAGAGAGAGAGAGAGAGAGAGAGAGAGAGAGAGAGAGAGAAAGATATTCCTTGAAAGTCACACTCACTGGTCAGAGAGGATGATGTTGTTGTAGTCGATACCCATCACAGAGCCCCACCCAACCCCCTCCCCCCCCCCCCTCCAAAATCCTCCCAACAGCAGTGCAGAGCACAGGGGAGGAAATATAAGAGTGGTGCCAAGGTCAAAAAGATGACACGGCCTTTGGTCAGCATAAAACATGTGTGGCAGGTTTGCCTGACTAGCCACATCACAGCTGACCCAGAAGTGGGGCATGGCTGGACTATTTCTTGCAGGTGTGAATCTTTTCTGAAGAACTGTATCATGGCTGGGGTAGGAACTAGGCATGGCTGGACCATTTCTCGATGCATGCGAACAGTCAGGCTGTGGCTGGTACTTTTGTGAGACATGAATGGGTCATTTCTTGAAGTCATGGTGGATGCTGAATGGGTGGTGTATCTGTGGCTGTCATGGGAAAAGCCCAACCTGTCAACATGTGACGCTGGTGATGTGACCATAGAGAGAGGGGGAGGGGGGGGGAGCGTGGAGGGGGGGGAGGGGTGAGAGTGTGTCGGCAGCGAGGATGTCAGCATGTGGATGACACGTGTACCAAAGGTACTCTGATCTGATCAAAGTGATGGCGTATGTTGAGAGCGCATCGTGATTGATTTGAGTTGCTAATTTATTAGCCAGTGTGAACATCGGCCTGTATGGTGACTATCCATGATGGACTGGAGGCTGAGATGAGGCATGAATGCTGGGTACCAATCCATTTTGGTCAAAGTTGATGTAGGTGGAGATGCAGTCATGGAGTCCGGCACTGCCATGTTGAACGCGTGTTTAGAAAAGATGCTGGAGTTGTCAGTGGAACAGCAGAATTTAGAGCAACATTATGCTATCAAGTTTTGTGTTAAACTTGGGGACTCCACACGTTTGACCTTTGAAAAGTTGCAACAGGCCTATGGGGAACATTCTTTATCAAGAGCACAAGGTTTTCACTGGCACAAATCATTTTTACAAGGCCAAGAACATACTGAAGATGGACCTTCAACTTAAAAAAACAATGAAAACATTGAACATGTGCATGCTCTTGTGAGATCAAATCATCGTTTGAAGATAAGGATGATGGGTGACGTTTGAAACTTAAAACACTTTCAGGAAAAGGGTGAAATGAGTGAGACTGATCATTGCAAACAAGGGGATGTTGCATCATTACACTGCCCCATGTCACATGGCCACTTCCATCACAGAATTTTTTACCTCTAAAGGCATTGTTGTTATTACAAAAAACCACTATTCACCAGATTTGAGTCCTTATGACTTTTTTTCTTTTTCAAAAATTGAAAAATGCCTTAAAAGGATGTCATTTTGGGACTCTGAAGAACAGTCAAAAGAATGTGCCTGACATGTGAAAGGCCAAACAGTTGAAGCTTTTCAGCACTCCTGCCAATACAGGAAGAATGACTCTGGCAGTGTATAGCTGCTGAAGGGGATCACTTTGAAGGTGACAATATTGTTGTTTGAAAAAAATAAAAATGTTAGTACATAAAAAGGTCAATCTCATTACTTTTATTACATACCTCATAGATGTGCTGTGCATAATTTTTGCTGGTTTTAATTGCAATTAAGTCAGAAGTTAGTAATTTTTGTCAGAAAGGCATTTTGTGTTGCAAGTTCATATTGGCAGGTTGTCTTTTGCACATGAATGCATCAGAGAGGCATCACAGAAAAGGTTTTGTACGTTAAGTCTTCATCTGAATACATAATAACAATGGAAATCCCTGGATGGAAGAATATGTACAACATATATAGTGTACTGATGTGGGGAGCATTAAAACATGTAACAGAAAACACTAACATTCAAGCTCTTTCTCTTTTTATAGTAAAAGTACATGTATTCACACGTACAGAGACTCAAATTTACTCTCTCATGGTGAGACTGATTATTGACTACATGGGGCTAGTGGAATAGAGTGAAACTGATCTTTTGACAAATGACACTCTGGCTGCACAACAAGACAAAAGAAGTTCAGAGGGTGGAGTATGTAAAAGATGGAGAATGAGAGGGAGAGGGAGGAAGGGAGGGAGGGGAAAGAAGGGGAAGGTGAATAGAAGAGGTATACAGAGGGGGGAGAAAGGGAGAGTGGTGGAAAAGTGGGGGGGGGGGGGGGGGGGAAGAAAGAGAAATAGAATGCCTACATGGGGAGGAAGAGTGACTGGAAGAAACAGTGCATTATTTGGATGGGAAAGGAGTGGTGCCGATAGAAGACAGACAAAAGGTGAGGCAGTAGGATGCATAACTGTAAGCAGGATTCGAATACAGATGGACAAGGCTATTTTGTTGGTTGAGCGGTTGGTGGAACACTACTTTGGGTGATGTGGGTAGGATTTTGAGTAGGATATCTCTCATCTCAGGGCATGACAAGAGGTAGTCTAAGCCCTGGTGAAGGATGTGGTTGTGCTTTTGAAGGCCAGGATGGTAATGAGTGATCAGAAAAGTGCTTGTTAGTGGCTGGTTCACATGATTACTGGTGTAAGAGGAGGAGATGGTGTGGAAGATCTGGTTATGGATGATCTGGGTAGAATACTGCCTGTCAGTAAATGTATGATAAGGTTATTGGTTTATTTCAACACCCCCTGCTTTCCATTGCTGCCATGGATGGAGAGGCTGTAAGGAAGAGACCTTTTGACACTGAGTAGGTGACAGCTGTCAATTGGAGGTGGTTAGTGTGCTTGATATGAAGTATATATGGAGCAATCTGAGAGGTACAGATCAATGTCTAGAAGGTGATTGGTGAGTTGAATGGGACCTAGTGAAGCAGATTTGGTAGGAGGTGTTGATATTCTGGAGGAAAAAGCAAAGATTGTCCACATCATCAAAGTGGCATGAGTGAATCTGACCTAGACAAGAGGTCATGATTGTTTGCTGGACAGGAATCATTCCTCCAAATGGCCCATATATAAGTTGGCATAGTGTGGTGCCAGTCCCATAATTTTGTTTATAAATTTGGCCTTTGAATCTTAAATAATTATGGGTCAACATGTGAGTGGACAGGCAAATTAGTATAGGAATGGTGGGGTTTGGTATCAGGAGGATGTTTGGTAAGCTAGTGGCCACAGCTGCAAGATTATCGGCTCCAGTGACCAACAAGGAGTCTGGTGGTAATGGAAGAGGAACTGTGGAGAGACAGTGAAAGAAATGACCAATCTCTTGTATGTAGGATGGGATGTTATGGAGAATAAATTGGAGTTGTTGGTCAATGGAAGAACATGTTTGTTCTGTGGACGCATTATGTTGTTGTTGCGGTTTTCAGTCCTGAGATTGGTTTGATGCAGCTCTCCATCCTACTCTATCCTGTGCAAGCTTCTTCATCTCCCAGTACTTACTGCAACCTACATCCTTCTGGATCTGCTTAGTGTATTCATCTCTTGGTCTCCCTCTATGATTTTTACCCTCCACGCTGCCCTCCAATGCTAAATTTCTGATCCCTTGATGCCTCAAAGCATGCTCTACCAACCGGTCCCTTCTTCTTGTCAAGTTGTGCCACAAACTCCTTTTCTCCCCTATTCTATTCATTGTGATCTACCCATCTAATCTTCAGCATTCTTCTGTAGTGCCACATTTGGAAAGCTTCTATTCTCTTCTCGTACAGACTATTTATTGTCCACATTTCACTTCCATACATGGCTACACTCCATACAAATACTTTCAGAAACGACTTCCTGACACTTAAATCTATACTTGATGTTAACAAATTCCTCTTCTTCTGAAAAGCTTTCCTTGCCATTGCCAGTCTACATTTTATATCCTCTCTACTTTGACCATCATCAGTTATTTTGCTCCCCAAATAGCAAAACTCCTTTACTACTTCAAGTGTCTTATTTCCTAATCTAATTCCCTCAGCATCACCTGACTTAATTCGACTACATTCCATTATCCTCGTTTTGCTTTTGTTGATGTTCATCTTATATCATCCTTTCAAGACACTGTCCATTCCGTTCAACTGCTCTTCCAAGTCCTTTGCTGTCTCTGAAAGAATTACAATGTCATTGGCGAACCTCAAAGTTTTTATTTCTTCTCCATGGATTTTAATACCTACACAGAATTTTTCTTTTGTTTCCTTTACTGCTTGCTCAATATACAGATTGAATAACATTGGGGAGAGGCTACAACCCTGTCTCACTCCCTTCCCAACCACTGCTTCTCTTTCATGCCCCTTGGCCCTTATAACTGCCATCTGGTTTCTGTACAAATTGTAAATAGCCTTTTGCTCCCTGTATTTTACCCCTGCCACCTTTAGAATTTGAAAGAGAGTATTCCAGTCAACATTGTAAAAAGCTTTCTCTAAGTCTACAAATGCTAGAAACGTAGGTTTGCCTTTCCTTAATCTTTCTTCTAAGATAAGGCGTAAGGTCAGTATTGCCTCACATGTTCCAACATTTCTACGCAATCCAATCTGATCTTCCCTGAGGCTGGCTTCTACCAGTTTTTCCATTCGTCTGTAAAGAATTCGTGTTAGTATTTTGCAGCTGTGACTTATTAAACTGATAGTTCAGTAATTTTCACACCTGCCTTCTTTGGGATTGGAATTATTATATTCTTCTTGAAGTCTGAGGGTATTTCGCCTGTCTCATACATCTTGCTCACCAGATGGTAGAGTTTTGTCATGACTGGCTCTCCCAAGGCCGTCAGTAGTTCTAATGGAATGTTGTCTACTCCCAGGGCCTTGTTTCGACTCAGGTCTTTCAGTGCTCTGTCAAACTCTTCATGCAGTATCATATCTTCCATTTCATCTTCATCTACATCCTCTTCCATTTCCATAATATTGTCCTCAAGTCCATCGCCCTTGTATAGACCCTCTATATACTCCTTCCACCTTTCTGCTTTCCCTTCTTTGCATAGAACTGGGTTTCCATCTGAGCTCTTGATATTCATACAAGTGGTTCTCTTTTTACAATTTTGGTAAACATTTTTGGAATACAGTGATCAGTATATTATTATATTTTGACTAAAGTTCAGTCTTTATCACACCATTTATGTTTCAATGACATAGGTAACCGGTTTTGGCTATTTTTACACAACCATCATCAGGCCCATGGCTCCCTTAGGATGGTATGCAGAGCTCTCCTCAGCTGCTACGAAGTCAAGATGGGCAGCATGAGTCAGTGGTGGAGAGTATGTTGAAAACAGCATGGGAATTAAATGTTCAGAAAGGAGCTATTACTGTGAGAGCAGCAAATTGTAATATGGCACTTACTGATGTGGTTCTCTTACTGATGTGGTTCTCTTTTCTCCAAAGGTCTCTTTAATTTTCCTGTAGGCAGTATCTATCTTACCCCTAGTGAGATAAGCCTCTACATCCTTACATTTGTCCTCTAGCCATCCCTGCTTAGCCTTTTTGCACTTCTTGTCGATCTCATTTTTGAGACGTTTGTATTCCTTTTTGCCTGTTTCATTTACTGCATTTTTATATTTTCTCCTTTCATCAATTAAATTCAATATTTCTTCTGTTACCCAAGGATTTCTACCAGCCCTCGTCCTTTTACCTACTTGATCATCTGCTGCCTTCACTACTTCATCCCTCAGAGCTACCCATTCTTTTTCTACTGTATTTCTTTCCCCCATTCCTGTCAATTGTTTCCTTATGCTCTCCCTCAAACTCTCTACAACCTCTGATTTAGTCAGTTTATCAAGGTCCCATCTCCTTAATTTCCCACCTTTTTGCAGTTTCTTTAGTTTTAATCTGCAGTTCATAACCAATAGATTGTGGTTAGAGTCTACATCTGCCCCTGGAAATGTCTTACAATTTAAAACCTGGTTCCTAAACCTCTGTCTTACCATTATATAATCTATCTGATACCTTTTAGTATCTCCACGGTTCTTCCAAGTATACAACCTTCTTTCATGATTCTTGAACCAAGTGTTAGCTATGATTAAGTTATGCTCTGTGCAAAATTCTACCAGACGGCTTCCTCTTTCATATCTTACCCCCAATCCATATTCGCCTACTATGTTTCCTTCTCTCCCTTTTCCTACTCTCAAATTCCAGTCACCCATCACTATTAAATTTTCGTCTCCCTTCACTACCTGAATAATTCCTTTTATCTCATCATACATTTCATCAATTTCTTCATCATCTGCAGAGCTAGTTGGCATATAAACTTGTACTACTGTAGTAGGCATGGGCTTCATGTCTATCTTGGCCACAATAATGCGCTCACTATGCTGTTTGTAGTAGCTTACCCACACTCCTATTTTTTTATTCATTATTAAACCTACTCCTGCATTACCCCTATTTGATTTTGTATTTATAACCCTGTATTCACCCAAGCAAAAGTCTTGTTCCTCCTGCCACCGAACTTCACTAATTCCCACTATATCTAACTTTAACCTATCCATTTTCCTTTTTAAATTTTCTAACCGACCTGCCCGATTAAGGGATCTGACATTCCACGCTCCAATCTGTAGAACACCAGTTTTCTTTCTTCTGATAATGATGCCCTCCTGAGTAGTCCCCGCCTGGAGATCTGAATGGGGGACTATTTTACCTCCGGAATATTTTACCCAAGAGGACACCATCATCATTTAACCACACAGTAAAGCTGCATGCCCTCGGGAAAAATTACAGCTGTAGTTTCCCCTTGCTTTCAGCCGTTCGCAGTACCAGCACAGCGAGGCCGTTTTGGTTAGTGTTACAAGGCCAGATCAGTCAATCATCCAGACTGTTGCTCCTGCCCCTCTTCAGGAACCACACATTTGTCTGGCCTCTCAACAGATACCCATCCATTGTCGTTGCAGCTACGGTACGGCCACCTGTATTGCTGAGGCACGCAAGCCTCCCCACCAAGGGCAAGGTCCATGGGGAGGGGGGGGGGGGGGGGTGTAAGCATTATACCCAACCACAATAGGACAACCAGGAGGAAGACTTTTGGGTTTGTAGTGTTTAGAATGTAGGTAAAAGATTGGAGTATGGGGAGTAGTTGGCTTGATGAAGGAGATGGATTCAGGTGTCATGATTTGAGATGGATCTAAGGCCTTGAAGAGCTGCTGGATGCCAAGTTGGTCTCCTGGTATGGGATCATGGTTATAAGGTTTGCATGCAGAAGTGTCAGAAAGCTAGCAGAAACCCTCAGCCAATTAGTCGCTATGACTCACGCATGACCACTGTGATGGAACCTTTGGCTTAAGGAAGGACAATAAGGTCCGGATTGGCTTTCATGTTACAGAAGGCTGTGCATTCCATATGAGTGATGAACTCACTGGGGGTATTTAGGAAAGGAACATGAGGCCAGGTTAGAAGTGAGGAACTCCTGAAGAAGAATGGATGGAAGGGGAGAGGATCATGGTTGGAAGGAGGTGGGAATGTTTTAAACAAGATTCTGTTTAGGGACTGATAGACTGTTGTCAGTGGGATGTGCGGCAAAGAAATGTTTCCACTACAGAGGATGAGTAAAGAAAAGAAGAGCCTTTTCAAGTCCAGCAGGTCTGAACTTAAGGTTTTGGTTTAAAGGTGAGGCATATGGAAAATGTGCATGGGTCAGAGTTTTGGCAGAAAGACTGAACACAGTGTTAAGGTATGAGTGTTCAGAAGAAGTATGTTTCCATGGAGTTAGTCAACAAGGAATGATTGGGGAGCTATGTGAGGTTGACAGCTGAAGGTAAGGCAAGGGGAGGGGGGTCATTGGGTCACAGTGCAAGGCTCTTTCTTGGCTACAGGCAATCTCATGGAGGCATAAGACAGTAATAGCAGAGACAGCTTCCTCAGATGCTACTGTGAACGCTATTCCAACTGTTGGAAGGCAGTAGTTTCTGTTTCAGTGGAGGCATTCTGGCAGTAGTGGTCAAATAGCAAAGGGATTTTGCAAAAGGCATAGAGACTGGCTGTCAAGTATGGTTTGAGCCTCAACTGCATAATTGTGAATGACCACACTTGTGAGGATGAGGGACTGATGGAAATGTGAAAGGTCTTTGCAGTAGGATGGGTGACTGCCTGAGATGCCAGTCTTAATAATAAGCCCATTAGGTGGGATACCATTTGGCAGAAAGAGGATGTGTGATTGGAGTTTTTCTATGGTGAAGGAGAGTTTGTGGTGCCTCTGGCATGAAGTGCCATGTCTTTGAACCAATTTTCTTTGACTTTACTTTTAGTTCTCTTGTCTATGTCTCGCTGCATGCCATGTTCAACAGCTTCTCTTGTATTTGCTTTCTTCAGTGGTAAAATAAAAGTTGTTTCAACTCCCAAAGTGTGTTATTACAGTTCTACACCATGTAATACCCTCAGGGTTTTGGAAATGGCAAAAGTAGATTGAGCAGAGTTTCAGGTTGGATGGTCATGAGACAATAGGTCTGCCTGAAAAAATTGTTGCTCAAGATTGAAATCAGGAAGGTGAAGTTTTACGTGGTAGTATTATAAAGGAAGTAAATGGTAGGTACTACATAGAGACATACACTGGAAGACAAAAGGAAGACCAGAAAAAAATTTAAAGAAGTGGGCAGTAGTAGGTGCACTCATAAATAAGCATATTTGATCACAAATGAACATGTGCGATAGCCATAAACACTATTGATCATGCAGTCATAAATAAACATGAACACTCATGCTGTGCAATCAAAAATAAACACACATTATCAATGAACAGTCAAGATGGGCAGCATGAGTCAGTAGTGGAGAGTATGTTGAAAACAGCATGGGAATTAAATGTTCAGAAAGGAGCTATTACTGTGAGAGCAGCAAATTGTAATATGGCACTTACTGATGTGGTAGTCCTTTAAGACAAAAGGCACTCATACTGCACAAGAGAGGGTGACTGGTGTTTGTTTTGCAAGCAGGTACTGTAGAGGAGAAGAAAGTTATAAACATATTAAGGAATAAAGTATGGACAATTATTGTATACAAGTAAAGGAAATGATAATAAAAGAAAAAGTGTGTGGAAAGGAAGAAAGCTGAAATGGCAATGTTAACAATAATGCAAATTTCTGGATGGAGCAATATGTAAAATAAGGGAGAGGCAACCATTCATCTATAGCAGACTGAGGTATTGAGCATATAAACATATAACAGAAAACAGTATTCACACAACCTTTTGAGCTCTTGCTATTTTTATATTAGCAGTACACATATTCACATAAAACACAAACTCACACAGTCATACCGACACCCAAATGTGCATTCCTGTGGTGATATTATTATTAATTATTGGAAGAAGTTGCCTGGGCTCATGGAGAGGTAGGGGTAGAGGGAGGGGTGACAGATACATAAGACTAGGAGGGTAGTGAGATTAAGTAAGGCTGGTCTCTTGAAGAATTCTCACTGACTGCACAACAAGATGAAGAGAGTTTAGAGGGTGGAGCCTATAAAAGATAAAGATTGAAGGGGGGGGGGGGGGGGGGGAGGTTGGTTCAAATGGCTCTGAGCACTATGGGACTTAACTTCTGAGGTCATCAGTCCCCTAGAACTTAGAACTACTTAAACCTAACTAACCTAAGGACATCACACACATCCATGCCCGAGGCAGGATTTGAACCTGCAACCATAGCTGTCGCGCGGTTATATGGCTCAATAAGCTTCCCGCAAAGTTACACCTTGTGTTAGCTGCTGAAACTAATCTCCCAGTTGAAGATTTAGCTAAGAAGGTGGACACTATGGCTACTTACTTTGAAGACAGTGTTTGTTGTGATCAGTTATTGCATACATTCAAGAGAGGCCTTGGACCACACACATCATGCAATGTAACAAGTAGTGGCCCTATAACCTGCATGACTACAATGGACAAAGCTAGCTCTTATGCATGCTGCAGCATGACATGTACACAACAAGCAAATAGTATTTGTGCTGAAATTCAATATCAGTTCACATCATCCAACAAATCTCTATCTAGGAAGCAAAAAAAACCAATTTCACCAGTAACGTAAGTGACTCTTCTTCTTGGTGTTGGTTTGACAAAAAATTTGGTGCAAATGCAAAAAAATTGTTTTGTAGTTTGTGCATACCCAACTGCAAGCACATTAGTGGAGGTTCCTGCTCATCATCCAAATGAAACAAGTCTATGCACAACCAGTGCCCTACATTGCAACAATGCAACAGTCACAGTGCTACAACTTTCCAACAGGCTGTTTATCATGGTCTCAAACACTAGTTACAAGTTTCTAGTCGACTCTGGCTTGGAAGTTAGTGTTTTTCTGTGGCATCAGTGCTCTCAACCAACTTCAGTAACACCCCATACATTGACTGCAGCAAACAATACCCACATCAACACATATGGCAAATGCTAAATATCACTACTTTCGGTCCTTTCTTCTGCCCATCATGGAAGTTCATTCTTGCTAATGTTAGTGGTCCAGTCATAGGAGCTTATTTCCTACTTTTTTTACAAAGTGATGCAGAATTTAGTCAATGGCCGTCTAGTAAGAGTGCTCACAGACAATTTCCCATCTGTCATGTCACTCATGCCAGTTCATAATGAGTGTGCTGAACTCACTTTGGCTTGCATTAAGATCTCCACAGCATCCTGCACTAACTGTGGAGCCCATACATCTGTGGAATGCAAAAAGCAACCCGTTCCTTCCAATACTGTATCTGTAACAGGCAGGGGACTCTATGCCATATCCAGCAACACTAACGTTGCTCAATAATTGTGTGAATTTCCTGCTCTGCCAAAGCACGTGAAAAAGTTTGCATACCATTCAGCATCACATAAAAACAAAGCTTGGACAGGCTATCTTCTCCCATGAACATTACCTATCACCAGATAAATTCAAAGCAGCACAGCAGACAATGAACAAAATGTTATCAGAGAGCACTGTATCCATGTCAGACAGTGACTGGGAGTTTCTGCTTCAGACAGCAAAAAAGAAAGATGGCACACAGACGCTCTATGATGACTTCCAATTTCTAAATGCTCATACCATACCAGACTGTTAGCTGGTCCCCAATATTGCAGACTTCAAACACATGCTTTATGATGCATCTGTATTCAGCGTCTTTGATTGTGCCAAGGTTTTCTTCCAAATTCCAGTAGCCAAAGAGGATATCACAAAAATGGCCATCATAGCACTGTTTGGACTATACCACTACAACTTTATGCCCTATGGATTACATAATATCACACAAAAATAGCAAAGGTTTACACATGGCATTTTATGTGATCTCTCATTTGTCTTCTGCTATATTGATTACATTTTGATCCTTCCCAAATCCCTACAGTGTCAATTTCAACATCTTCATCAGCTTTTTCAATATATTGGGGACTGTAGTATTGTCATCAATCCTGAGAGGTATGTGTATGCTAGTACTAAAATGTAGACTTTCATGGCCGGAAATGTCATGTTCATTATAATTATCCGGGCTGTTATGCCGTGGTTGGTTGATGAATTCTGTGTCAATTCCCAACGTTTCATCCCCGTCTCTGGAGGACATCTTCAAGGGGGTCCATAGCTCAATGGAAGGTCCAACACACCCACTGGCTCACTACTGACTGCCACTAAATTCCATGTCCGCGCACTCCCGCGCCGAGGCATGACGTATGACGTTACGTGTTTTGAAAACGTCAGTGCAATTGGCCGCTGTCCGCTGCCGTCAATCGGCGTTGCCATCACCCAGTGGTGGACGGGTGGTACCCAACTTCATCAACAATGGCATCCATATACTGTTTAATTTCACACCCTCCTCCTTTTGATTGAAATTATTAGGGTGTTTGGCAATTTTGATTGCCTCCCTGTAGAGCCTTTCATAATATCACGGCAACCCCTAGCATTCTTCTCCAAGTGTTTGAAAGAAGCACAAACAAAATGGGTTGCCACATGCCATGTGCCTTGCCATCAGGCACTTCTGACTTATACCAGAAGATCAACATTTTGCAGTGTTTACGTATCATCAGCCTCTCATGTCCATTCTCCAGTGGCCAACAGAACGCACCTCACCACATTCAGCCAGATGTGGCTCAGTTCACATTAACGTTATTCAGCACATCAAAGACAAAGAAAACAATAGCGCTGACTGCTTCTTGGAAGCAGTGGCAAGTATTACTATGGTGCACTGGGTGAAGATAGCAGATAGCCAGCGCACAGACACCTTCATTCAACAGTATGTCCACAGTCAGATCTCTACCTCACCTTGTCTGGTGCATGTAACAGTTGATGGTTCCTCATCTGAAATGTGATGTGACTGGTGGCAACCAGTTATGTCCACTTTTCCAACTAAAACACCCTCGAGAGGTCTTCAACACAATCCATGACATGCAACATACTGATACCAAGGCAATGGTCAAATTGGTCATGAGCGAGGTAATCTGGCCTGGGGTCAAAAAGGGCAGTCATACATGGGCCCATTCCTGCCTTGCGTTCCTGCCTTGCATTCCTGCCTTGCGTTCCTGCCTGGTCACCTCCACCAGAGTCCTCAGGAGGATGGAAGTCAGATGAGGCACAATGCACCATCAATCCAAGCTGTAGCCTCTACAGCTTTTCAAGGGAGGGGAGCTCCTGTGGTGACCTCAATATCGACCAATTGCTTAACTCCAGTGAAATGACTGTGTTCGAACTTCTTTCAGATTTGTTCATGGCTTCTTCACTGTGTGTTGAGTGTATAAGTATCTGTGCTTCTTGCAAGTGTTTTTGATGTTTAATAAATTATTTGCTGTGCGTTACAAGAGAGTTATCCATTCGTAGTTGAGATAACTCAGAAATTCCTTTCATTATCTCCTACACCAGTACAAATAATGTTCATGGAGCATACTCTGTTCATAGTACAAGGATCAACATACCACACTGCATTTCTGCTGTTGTATTCAAGCTCAAAACGAAGACTCCTTAAGTTTTCAAACAATGGAACTCCAGGTTGGAATACCATCAATGCAGGAAAAGATTGATTGCTACTTACTATAAATATGGCACATTAAGTTTCAGACAGGCACAATTAAAAGACGCTTACACAATTTCTCATATACTTCATCATAAAACAACATGCACCATTCATTCACACAAGCAAGTACACCTTACACACACATGAATACCAACTCCAGCAGCTCTCACCAGAATGGCAACTGCAGTGGTAAGTAGCAATCTACCTTTTCCTCCATTGTTGATACTACCTAATTTTGATGTGTATGACAAATGATATATATTACTACCTGAAGTTCTAGATTGTTCCACAACCCGTATTTGGTCAAATTAACTTTTTTTGCCATTTTTCTGCATACATTGTAGCTTTTATTTCTTCTTCATTTGTTGTCCTTGGTGTCAATGTACTGGGTGAAAAATTGGTTTTGTGGATTCTGACACTGACTACTTTAAATTATGTAGCTGACATATTCACAGTTATGTTTTAGAGTACTTTAATTTTCACTTTGCACAACCCCCAATATTACACAGTTATATGGCCAGTGCACTATTGTTTAGCCTTTGATAAGCATCATTAATAGTTTGCAAGCGAAACTCCACATACTGCTACAATAGTCTCCTGTTGAACATCTATGAGCAGTAAAACCTAACCACAAAGTTCACAGTTCTTGAAGAATAATCAGGTACATAAGGAGCACACATGGTCACTGCTTTTACATACAGCCTAATTGTTTAACACTTGTTCCACAGTTAATTTGAAGCATTGTTGTTGTTCTATCCAGCACAGTTACTCATCAGAAACTCGGCCATGGGCTGACTGTCTCGTGACCAAAAATCAGGCCCTCATACAGGGTGGAGTAGAAGAAATGCGTGTTTTTTGAATCGTTAGTACGCGTCGACGAGAGGAGGTATTGACCTTGAATGAATGTTGGCAGACTGCCCATACAATGCAGTTTCAGTTGCTATGGAGCATTGGAGTGTAGAGCATTGTGAGTTCATTGTCGAGCAGTACTTTAGAAACAATGATTCCATAGTCACAGTGCAATGTCTTTTCTATCAAAATTTTAGAGTTGGACATCGAGGTGGAGTGCCTGATCAAAATACTGTACTCTGATGGGTTGCAGCATTTAGAAGTACTGGATCTGTGATGAAAAAGAAACCACCTGGCCTTCCCCATTCAGTTTGTTTGGAAAATGTAGACCGAGTGAGAACGGCAGTTCTTGCTAGTTCAAAATGATTGGCTAGACGATGCACTGGGTATGTCATGTCATTAACTCCACTGCATCTTACATGATGATCTTAAGTTTTACCCATACAAGATAATGATCATCCATCAGTTTAGTGAAGGGGATTTTGTGCAGCACAGTGAGTTTTGTCATGTAATGGACAACATTTTTACTGAAGATGCAGATGCTACAGTCTTCATGAGTGATGGAGCACATTTTCATGTAGACGGTAATGTCAATGTTCAAAATTGTTGGTATTCGGTGCTGGAGAACCCACATGAATTACACCAAAGACCTCTCCACAGTTTAAAAGTAACAGTGTGGTGCTGCATTTCAAAGAGGGGGACTGGGACTGTTGGACCCTATTTTTTTGAAGAGGAAGGAACTGCAGTTACTGCAACATCAGTATGCTACATTAAAATGCTATACAACTTTCTTCATCCAGACCTGCCACAGCTCACACAGTGAGAGCATCCATGGAAGTGGTTTGACTAATGTTCCCAGAACATGTTATCTCGAGATATGGTGATGTTTACTGGCCCTCTTGCTCACCTGATTTGTCAGTTTGTGACTTCTTTTTGTGAGGATATTTAAAATCAAAAGTCTACATGAACAAGCCTCGCACAGTTGATGACCTGAAGAATCCCATTCGTCAGGAAATTGAAGCCATGCTGAATGAAATGTTGGAGAGAGACCATGCATAACTTTTGGGAGAGGATCCAAATTTATATCCAGCAAGAAGTATGTCATCTCCAAGACATTATTTTTGAACCTAAGTAGGTATATTTCAAAACTGCATTAAAAAATCTATCACTTAATGCTTGTTTTTATTATTTTTATCAAACCATGTCCCAGTCATTCAATAGTGAAAAACATGCATTTCCCGTGCTCCACCCTGTATATCATCACAATAACAGGTACTGAAACTACACATTGTTTAAAGCCAAATTTACAGAAATTACAATTAAAACTTAACTCACTCAATTAACTGAATGGATTGAAACATTGGTTCTTTTTAACACTTTCTTCTACTGCAAGAGTTAATCTGAATTATTTGTTTCAATTGTGAAATTAACAAATATAGTTATGCAAACAATACTTTTGATGAAACTGTTAATTACTTTGGAATTAATGAATTTGCTAACATGTTTCCGACTAGATAAAAATATATACTTAAAGATTGCTAGCATTTCGTCTTCCAAATGTTTACAATTATTACAGAATTTATATTTGTTTCTACATCAACAATAGAATTTAAGTTACAAAACAATTATCGATATCACCCTGTAACAAAAGATACTAGCTAGGAATAGCCAAAATAAATTAGAAAATCAATTTTAAAACTAAGCACAAAATTAGATCTTGTGTTATATTCTTTAAAAACTAAGGGCCAATCTTTCTCTTTTATGAAAATACAGCTTATACTCACGTATGTTAATGTTAATTAAGTCAAAATGAAAAAATGAATTTTAAGGAGGCAGATGACAAAACAAGAGGGGAATTAAAATTATCTCAGCTTGCTTCATTACAACATGAGCAAACAATAACAAAGAGAACATTCTTCTTGAAGTTATAAAGAATTATAAAGATAAAAATAAATTAACTATATATTATACATAATTTTGAAACACAGTTTTTGTAAGATTTACGGAGTATACCACATTGCTAAAATAAAATGCTCTGTATTCTCTTTGGGACTGATTTTTACAAAAAATAGAGATTGCTTTTGAAAATTTATAAAAGTTCTTGTTTTAACAGAGAATAAAATGTTTTGAGAAAATTTGTAAGCAAAATATTGTAAAGTGGGAAATAGATGCCAATTGTGGTTAGATGAAACAAATGCAATGTATAAGATAATTAACTTTTCTAAAATCAAAGATAACATAGTGTTCCTAAGTATTATAGAACTTGGAAAAGAGAGAAATTTCAATGAACATTTCCATACAATACATTGATCCCATGGGTCCCCTCTTGTGCTTCAGACTTGTAATTTCAGGTGAAACATAGTTGAAAAATGACTGGGATAGATTTCATCAAACAGACTTCATTTTGTAATCTACTCTTCTTCAAAAGTCCCCATAATTCTGGTTCACTATAGCATGAATGGTCATCACCACACTGTGGTGAGCCACAATTGAAAAATCCAGTTGCTGAACATGCTGCACACCAAAACACAAATGATTTCAGCAGCTGTTAAGTATATTGTCCATTTGGATACTCACTTCTAACACACATTTCTCCGAACTATGCAGATAGGAATTGTCCCTCCAGTATATCCTGCTGTCTCTCAATCTCCCTGGACTAATTCACCATTATCCTGTTTCCCATTGAATCACCTTACCTTTCCCCTTCTCTCTTCTGTCCATACTGCTCCTTCCCCATACAAATCATGAACTGCCTTCTCCTCCCAAGTGAGCCCACTCTCTCTATTTTTCCACCCCTTTCTGTTTTCTATCTCCCCTATATGTCTCCTTTTCATCTCCACCTTCATTTCCTCTTTTCCCTTCTCCCTTCCCCACCCCTCTCCCTCACTCTGTACCTAATATATGTTCTATCCTCTGAACTCCTTTCATTTTGTTGTGTAGCCAATGAGCCATCTATAAAAGACCTGCATCACTGTATCCCACTAGCACCTCCTTACATTGTGTGTTCTTCCCTACAACCTCCTGACCTCCATCAGCCCAGACGACTGCTTTCAATAAATGTTTGTATGTCTGGGCATCTCTATTGTTGTGTGTGTCAATGTGTGTACTTTTACTAGAAAAAAGCAAGATCTCAAAATGTAGTCTGCATACTGTTTTCTGTTACGTGTTTCTATGCTCCACACATCAGTCTACTACAAGTAAGTGGTTGTCTCTCCCTTATTTTACCTATTGTTCCATCCAGGAATTTCCATTGTTTTTGACAGTGTCTGCCTATATGCTTTTACCTTTATTGTTATCTTTATTTACTTGTCTACAATTCATTGTCCATTCTTTGTTCCTTAATATGTCTATACTTCCTTCTTCCCTACATTACCTGCTTTCAAAATACACACCAGCCACCCTACATTGTGCAGTTTCAACATCCACTGTCTTAAAGGCTCATCTTGATAATAAATACCATATTACAACTTCCTGCTCTTACACCAATGGCTTCTTTTTGAACATTTAATTCCAGTGCTGTTTTTAACATATTCTACTCTTTCTGAAGTCTTGTCTGGCACATGATATCCCACTTCATAGGCTTAGTATTAAAGTTGGCATCTCAGCCTGTCATCCATCTCACTGCAAAGACCTTTCCCAATTCCAATCCCTCATCCTCACCAGTCTGGTCATTCATAATCTTACATCATTGACAGATTGAATAGTGAAAATTGAAACCAACAGCTGTATTGTAACCAAATTTGCTTATTTACAACTTGCTTTGAATGAATGGCGTTTGACTTACAATACAACTATTGGTTTCAATTTTCATTATTCAAGTGCTTCATATCCAGCTACTGTCCCATTGTCCTCGATGGATTACCAGATACTTTATAGCCTCTATTCCTTTCACAGAATTCTTTTACTGTGTGACAACAACTTCATCAGTGCCACGACAGTGTAGCACTGTTGCCTTGTCTTTGAGTAAAAGTTATGTCTTTAGCAAAAGTAATGAGAAGTAGTGTGGAAGCCATTGTGGAGTGTTGTGCTAACAGCTGGAAGCCAGTAACTACAAGGGTGGCAAATGTGGCTCACAATTACAGACAATTCAATGTATTGTAAAGCCGGGGTAGCCAAGTGCAGCAGTAAACTTTACCACACAGTAGTAACTTTGTCTAGTCAGCAGGGTGATGTCACCACACCAGGGCATGTCTCTTGTTGTGGATGAGGTGAATGGGCACCAGGTTTTACATACTGAAACAAATGTGTGCCAGAGGCATGTAAACAAATCTTGATTTTGAGGCAGGAATCACTTCTTGTTGTCAGAAACCAACAGCACCATTACAATGCCAGATATACACTAGACAGCGAGACAACAAGGCACCACCAGCAGCAGCCATGCGTTTCAATACTGGGCTGCACCTACCACCTGCACAAAGCCCTTAACAGCACTGGTGCCACACTCCCACTTGCATGCTGACTGAGCCTGCTAGCACTGATGCACCATTGCACCAGCCACTGCGTAACTCCTGGCAGAGAATAGAGAGCTGAACCCCACACACAGCTGTATTCCTGTGCTACCATAGTAATGCAAGTGGAGTGAGGGGATGTACAGTCTCCACAACATTGATGGAGGTAGTGCATCACTGACATCAATGGCCATGGCCCCTAAAAGTTTGCAGTCTTCCAGGGGCCTGTCATCAGCATCAAAGGCCACTGGCTCAGAGGACATAGTGGAAGCAACAACCCCTACATCAAGAACAGCCAGGGGCAACACAGAGAGATGTGGGTGGCTCACTAAGTCTCATATTACAATCAGTAAAAGTAATTATTAACTACCAACAGTGTTTCCACTGGGGATTTTGGCACAACCACTCACCCTGCACTCGATAGAGTGGTGTCAGAAATGCCAACATTGCCATAATGAGCAGCAGAGGATGTGCTATTTTCACAATGCCATGTCCAAAGTACAGCCTGTGGTCTCTTCATTTTGGATGGGTACAACTGTTTCTGTTCTTGGTTGGCTGGTTGGTTTAAAAGAGGGTGAAAGGGACCAAACTGCGAGGTTATCAGTCCCTTGTTTGCAGTAAAATAATTACACAACGGAAAGAAGAAAAGAAATGAGATGTACAGCCCAATAACAAGAGAAAGGAAGAAACAGAAGAATGGCAGAAGGACAACCAACACGACTACAGAAAAAACAGGAAAAGAAAACCATAGAGAGAACCAAGAAACAGGTAGAATGGGTAAAAACAAGAGAGCAAATGACTGTGGCTGGCTGACCACAAAAATAAAAAGTAAAAGCCAGTCACTCTGTGACACATTGAAACATCCACCTTAAAAGCATTAGAATGGAGAACACAAAGGGACAATGGACATGCACTAAAACGTATATAGAATGATAAAACCCACCATCAAGTATAAAACGTAAAACTAAATTAGTCAAAGAGGCTTTGTCAGCTAAAATTAATGGCAGCAAGTCCGATAACTGAAGAGTCCATCACAGGGCAGCCAAAGAAGGACAGCTCATCAAGATATAGGCCACTGTCAGCCGGATGCCGCCCTGACATTGAGGCGAGTCATCGTGGAGCAGGGGGTAGCCATGTGTCACCCAAGCATGGCCAATGCAAAGCCAGCAGATAACCACAGATTCCCAGAGAGAGGCCACATGGATGACTGTTACACATTCGTAGTCTTCTTATTGGCATGCAGTTTGTTGTGCATGCTGACGTTATGCCATTTCGTCTACCAAAGCTGCAAAACCTTGTGGTGTAGTACTGAATGCAGGTCAGTTGCAGAGAAACTGATCTTCATAAGTGGGTTCCGTGTAGCCTGTTTGGCCAGCCTGATAGCAAATTCGTTGCCTGGGATTCTGACATGACCTGGTGTCCAGACAGATATCACTGAATGACCGGACTGCTCCAGTGCATAAATGGACTTCTGGATGATCGGTATCAAAGGATGACAAGGGTAGCACTGGTTGGTAGCTTGTAGGCTGCTCAAGGAGTCAGTACACAGGAGAAATGACTCACCTGTGCATGAGCGGATGTGTTCAGGAGCACGAGATAATGACTGCCAGCTCTGCAGTGAAAATACTGCAGCCATCTGGCAAGGAGTGCTGTTCTATATGTCCTCCATGAACATTGGCAAAGCCAACATGACCATCAGCCATGAAGCCATTGGTGTAAACCACTTAATGGCCCCGGTGCATGTCGAGAATCGAGAGGAAGTGACAGAGGAGAATCGCAGGGATAACTGAGTCCTTAGGGCCATGTGAAAGGTCCAGGCAAAGCTGCAGCCTAGGTATATACCATGGAGGTGTAAGTGAATGAACCTCAAGTATAGGTAGTAAAGGCAAGGACTCCAGTTTGGAGATAAGGGATCACACACAAAATGCTGTTGTATGCCCTGACCTGAGCTGCTGATGCAGGAGATGAACTGCTGAAAAGGAGACAGTAATTCGGATGTGCAGGAGAACTAGGGACATGTGCAACATAACTGCAGAGCAATTGCACACACTTAACCTGCAATAGAGGGACTCTGGCCTCCACCAGGACACTGGTCACTGAACTTCTCCTAAAAGCTCCTGTCACTAGACAAACATCACAGTGGTGCACTGGTTTGAGTAAATGCAATGCTGAGGGTGCCACCGAACCATAAACCAGAATCCCATAATCAAGGCAGGATTGAACAAAGGCTCTGTAGAGCTGCAGTAGTGAAGAGTAATCTGCACCCCAGTTGGTGTTGCTCAGATAGCGGAGGGTATTGAAGTGCTGCCAGCACTTCCCCTTAAGCTAATGAATGTGAGAAAGCCAAGTCAATCAGGCATTGAAAACCAGTCCTAAGAATCGATATGTCTCCACTACAGTAAGTGGATCATCAGCAAGGTAAAGTTCTGGTTCTGGATGAATGGTATGATGCCGACAGAAGTGCATAACACACGACTTTGCGGCTAAAAACTGGAAACCGTGGGCTAGAGCCCATGACCGCGCCTTGTAGATGACTCCCTGTAGCACTACTCAGAAACACCAGTACTGGTGGAGCAGTATGAAATGCAGAAGTCATCTGCATACAGATAAGGTGAGACAGACGGCCATACAGCTGCTGCTAGACCATTAATGGCCACTAAAAATAGAGGCAGGGGCAGAGCTTGGAGGTAGTGGGTGGTATGGGTGCCACCACAATCCCCTTGGTCTTGGGGACCCTCGTTTTGGATTTCTCTTGCTGTTCCTAGGATTTCCCTGGCTGGGAGGACTTCACTGATTCAGTCTCTAGGACTGCGGATGAGCATGAAGCCCTGCAACCAGCTGCTTTTGGGCTCTTCAGCCACTGGCGGGTGTCATCTTTCCTACTAGCAGAAACCTGGGAAGGGAGTGACACAAGGGACCCCTTCTAGTGAAAGCAGCCGAAGAAGTTGTACGCTTCTCCGTCTTAGAGGTGGGGACGGATGTTCCTGGTGGTTGGGGGGTGTTGCTCTTGAAGTAGGTTGTGCAGAAGCAACAGGGAGGGAAGTGCTCCCCACCATCAAGGGGGCAGGTGTAGTCTTCTGGCTCTGAGAGGTGACTGGGGTTGGTGCAGCTGATGTGGCTAGAGCTGTTGTAGTGGTGGCATAAGACAATGTCCTGCATACAGCATGTAGCCTTTCAAATTTCCTCTTAGGCTCTGTGTAGGTCAGTTGGTCCAGGGTCTTGTACTTCATGATTTTTCTTTCTTTCTGGAGAATCCTGCAGTCTAGCAGGCAAGGTGAATGGTGCTCTCCACAATTGACACAGATGGGAGGTGGGGCACATGGAGTATTGGGATGTGATGGGTGTCCACGATCTCGACATGTGATGCTGGAAGTACAGCAGGAAGACATATGACTGAACTTCCATTATTTCAAACACCACATTGGGGGAGGGATATAGGGTTTTACAGCACAGTGGTAGACCATCACCTTGACCTTCTTGAGTAATGTATCGCCCTCAAAGGCCAAGATGAAGGCACTGGTGGCAACCTGATTATCCCTAGGACCTGGTAGACACACCGAATGAAATGTACACCTCAGCATTCCAAATTGGCACACAGCTCTTTGTCGGACTGCAAAAGAAGGTCGCTGTGAAATATGACACCTGGACCATATTTAAGCTCTTATGGGGTGTGATGGTTACAGAAACATCCCCCAGCTTGTCACAAGCAAGTAACACCTGTGACTGGGCAGAGGATGCTGTTTTGATCAAGACTGACCCAGATCTCATTTTGGACAAGCCCTCCACCTCCCCAAGCTTGTCCTCTAAATGCTTGCAAAAGACTTCATTGTCAGTTCTCGAACATACATGGTACCAGGGTGAATAAGAGCCGCTGTCATCCTTAGCCTGATGTTCCTCCCATGGTGTGACCAGGGAGGGGAACAATTTGTGGTAGTACATCTACGCATTGAATTGAGACCAAGAAACTCTTAAAGACATGCTTGTGTTTGACTGACCCTGATGCCACCCACTCCGACCAAGGGCATTCCCCATAGGCACCACCCAGCCGCAGCAAAGGCCACCTGGCAGGATGGCCATTGCTGAGAGTCTCAATGCCCCCGGCAGATGTGCATCTACCCCATGGCATACATGGGGAGTTAATGGCACAGACATTAGCAGAGTGATCCCTGTGTGGTCAGGGGGCTACGACCAGCAGGGTACTTTGCAGCCCCACCATAACAGACTGGCTACTGTGCTGGATATCTGGTGCAACCAAGCAAACAAGTCCATTATCATCATCAGCGTAGAAAACGATACTGCACAGTTGATAGAAAAATATGCACCCAGGTGGGTGACCATGTCCAACAGTTGAAGCATGAGCAGAAGTGCAGATCCACATTGACGAAGGATGTGATAGGTCTCAGTGCATGATGGACACGATGCACCATGTAATGAGCCTCTTCCCCAATTGGCTCCCTCTTCAGAAAAATTTTTAAAAATAGAGGTCAAACCATACAGGGGACCATCACAAAGACTGAAATGTGTGAGACTCCTTTTAGTCGCCTCTCATGACAGGCAGGAATACCTCATGCCTCTTCTAACCCCTGGACCCGCAGAGGGGGGTGGGGGGTTATGTTATTGAGTGGTTGCAATTATGGGATCGAAGTTTATGGGACATGATTGTGTGAGGGTTACATTTATGAAGCCAGAGTAACCAGTGGACATATCACATTTTACGGGGAATTATGGAGATGAATGGTTAGTCCCTGTGCGTTGTACGGAATGCAGTTTGCTTGGACCTTCTGCTCCTTGTGCAAAGACTGTAGCAGTTGTTTGGTATAGTTGTAATTATTTTGGGTACATGACCAGGAAATGTACAGTCCAGGTGGCTCATGATTAGGTGAAAGAAATAGGTTGGTATAGCACTCCAATGTCACCTGTTATATTTGGGTTACTAGTAAATTATTGTTTGTGTTGTTTATTAAAGTCATAAAGATGAGTAAAGAGGAGGCAGTGGCAAAACTGGAGATACAAAGTTTCACAAATGAGGAGGCTATATAGTTATTTGCACATCAGGTGGTTTAATTAAAGGTAGATAAAGTGGTCACAGAGAAGACAATAAACTGGCAGAGAAAGATCAGGGAATAGAAGTGTTAAGGTCACAGCCCATAGGAGTGGATCTGGATATAAGATGTTGAACAGTGCACAGTTTTTCCATGAGCAGCTGAATATTGTTTCCGAGAGGCATAATGAAGAATTTGAGGACTTCATAGATAGGATCAGGAAACTAAACGTGTATATTTATGAGTGAGAAGATGAACAAAGTATTGTTACAAGAAGCCAACCAATGTGCCTTGATGATTTTCTAAGAGGTTTGGCACCAGAGATGTTGAAAGGTGTTAATGCAGCTGTTAGGTTGGCATTGGAGTATAAGAAGACTGATGTGTCCATGAGTGTAAAGAACTGGAGAAGCGTGTTTGCACCAAATTTGCAATGTCTTAATTGGGGTCATGCAAGGCAAGTGCAAAGATAATGCTACCAGCCACAGAGGTGGTCTGGATGGTTAAGAAGTACCTGTTAAATTCAAGATGAAACCCCATAGACACTGGAAGGAGTTCCCAGTAGAGGTGGATGCAGTACACATGAATGCAGAGGTGGAATGTGCTACAGTGGGTGTGATAGATGGTAGGAAATATAAAGTTTTGTTGGACATAAGGTTGCATGTGTTGGTGGTCTCAATAGAGTTAGAAGGTAGGAGGCATTGGAATCCACCATGTTACCATTTGTGTGGGGTAGGGGATAGTGTTATATGGCCACTGGGGTCAGAAGTAATGAATTGTTCATTGGAGGTGAGCAGGTTTAAGCAATGTGTGGAGTTGGAATCCCATGTAAGTCAGGACTACAGGATGATCCTAGGGTTAGATTTTTTGCATGAACATCATACCATGACTGACTCTCGATGAAGTATAGTGAACTTAGTGGCTAGGGGTTAGTGTTGTCAATGTTGATCTGCCACAAGGAATGTCTTGTGTATGTGACAATCCAGTTAAACTGTGAGCAATGATATTAAGGCTTGATTCACATGATTGTTTGTCAGGAGGCTCTGGAAATTAGTTATGGGTAAATGTGAAGTCTGAATTACCAGTTGACATGTTATATGTAGTAGAACCACTGGAAGGTAATGAAGTATAGGATACAACATGATGTTTGATGAAATGTAGTATTGTACACTTGCAAGGGAGGAACAGAGGAAGAGTAATAGCTATCAGTATCGATAATTTTGGCACTTTGAATGATAAGTTGTTGAAGGAATGTTATTAGCTTGTAAAGGGACACCCTCCTCTAGCACTACTTATCCTCAACAGAAGTAGTTGATACCAGAACTAACTTTCGAATTTTGGACAGGTCAGTATTATCTCAACTGCTTATCTGAAAAGTTTCACATAATTTTATACACAATATGTTATATTTCAAGCTACAAACTATGAACTTGAATTACTTTATTTTTGTTGTTACAATCAATATCTGTATGTACAGTTAAATTTTTTGGAGAAACATTTGAAATTTAGAAGTATGTGGCATACTTAAAATTTCTATTATTAATTGTGCAATCTGTTACTGTTTATTATGTTTATTTCTGGATTCATTTTAAATTAATAGAAATTCATTTGTCTAGAATATTTGTAGACCTTTTGGGTTATTGTTATTGCCATAGAGTGAGGAAGTAGTAGTGGCATGCCTCTGATGTGGTCGGGTGTGTTTCTATATTTTGGAAGAACAATGTAATTTTGGCTTTGTTAATGTGAAAATTCAAAGGAGTGTGATACAGTAAAATGTAATGCAAAAAAAAAAAAAAAAAAAAAAAAAAAATCTGCACAGGCATTCAAATTTATTTACGAAAATTGGGACATGAGAACCTAAAATGTGAAAATCTGAGCTTCAAGAATCAAAGCCCTAGATATGAAGAACTGGAGCTAACTACAAAAGAAAAGATAAGTAAGAAATTTATTGTAAATCTTATTCCTTTTGAATTTTCAGAAATGACTTTACCATTGATGACAGTAACAACAACAAAGGAGGTTGGGGTAGATTACAAGTGGTTGTGTGATGTGGGATCAGTTGACTAATAATGAAGTTTTGTCCGTTGCAGAAAAGGAAGTATTGTATTTACAATTTATGTATGAATGAATTTCCAGACACAAAGAAAGAAGACTAAGGGCTGCTCAACAAAGCAAATTATGTCAACAGTGACAATGCACTACCAAAAATGACACACTGCATCAAATGAAATAGGACTTTATAATTACAACTAGGGACATAAAAAGGAAAGATAAGTGCAAACTATTTGTGAAGTTAATTTGTTCGTGTACTTGTGTGCTTGTTAACAAAATGAATAGGGATGAGGGTAGGAGTGAGGTCACAGTGAAAGCTGTAGGATCCAGCCAGGACGTGTCTGCGCCAAGAGAAATTGTAGTCAGTAAATAAACAGTAAAAACTGATATTTTGCAGTTAATTTTAGCAAAACTAGGGGAAATGAAGGCAGATAACAATAGCAAATTTAGTGTAGTTAATGATCAGGTAACAGAAAGAAGAACTGAAAACAATGGTAAAACACAGAAAGTACAAGATCAGATAGGTGAACTTAGAAATCAAGTTTCAGATTTAAAAAATTGTTTGTCAGAGGGGTTAAAAAGTGTGAATGAAAAAGTTGATGTTTTAGAAAATAAAAATATTGTTTTGGAAAATGAGCTAGTAGTTGAGTCAGTGAGACAATCGTGAATGTTGATGACCTCAGAGTTGAACAGAAGGCCAAAACAGAAAAAAATGGAACAAAGTATTACCAGTTTAAACCAAAAAATTTTAAATGTTAAAAACAATATGCAAATTAATGTAACTGTTTTACATCAAAAAAATTCAGCAGTTCAGGTAACTTGCATTCACAAAAATCTGTATGCAAACAATGGTATTGCATGGGCCAACACTCCCATCTAAAAGTTTGCATCAGACAATTTACATCCAGTGGATTTTCTACACCACTGTAAAGATAGTTTTGTGTCAGGTATGAATGACAGTCAAAAAAGTAAATTTGTTAAAAGATGACTTGATAGTGAAGCTATATCATGGCTACATTTAAATTTAAGTCAGTGAGAAACATATTAAAGTTTCAGGAAAAGTTTTTAAATAAATTTTGGTTGGAACCTGAACAGGGGAGAGTCAAAAGTCAATTTTTGAATGGTCCTAATTAACTACCCAAGAAATGGCAGTTTGCCTCAATGAAGGTCCACAGTTTTGGGGTGAAGAAACACAACAAGCACATGACCCCCAAGGTACACTTTCAATTAGACAATAATAACAGTGCTAATGATATAGCACATGTACCTGAAATTGAACAGAAGGAATATCAAATTTCTCAGTTATATTTTGATCAAAAGTTTAGGGAAACTATGTTTAATTATGGTAATGTAGCTGCTAATCACAAACCAGAATGTGAGAGTAGTGAGAATTTTGATATAGTATGTACTAATGATTTCTTCTTTTGTTTGGAAAACAGTGTTATTGATGTATGTATATCAGGTGATGACAGTATTGGATCTAAACTAGGTGATGTTTTTGGTGTAGATGTGACCAAGAGCCGTGAAGTAACTGAGGTTGGTAAGTCTGAGGTGGTGGCTTATTGCAAATGATTGTAGGTGAGGTAAGTGACTTTGTTGGAGATGAGACTTGTATTGTTAGTGATACTGTTGATGAAGCAATTTTGGAGGAATGTGATGATGATGAGTATCAGGTACTCGTGGAGTTAAAAAATAATGAAGTTTCAGAGTTACTTGTGAATGATGCTAACAGTACAGGTAAGGTAAGTGATGTATGTGATCTTGTACGTGAGAGTCTTGGAATATCAGTCCAGCCAAAACAGTTTTTCACTAATGTCATGCAGAATAACTATCCAAACAGTAAAGGTGAGTCAAGAGAATACAGGTGAAAACTTTTTGAAGTTTGTTTGGAACGAGATTGATAATAACATAGATAAATGTGCATTCTGGAATAAGTTAGCTATGGTCAGTCAGAAATTGTATCCAAATTGGTGAAATGAAGTGAAAGAAGATCTGAGCAAGAAGTGTAATTTTGATAGTAATGCATTTTGTTGTCCTTGTGTAACAAGTGATGTTAGTTGTGCCATGGAATCCATTCATTGTGTTCAATTTTTACCCGACAACATGAGTAACCAAAGTAATGCTATGATACCAGTAAAGCTGATGAAACCCTGTGAAGACAGTGTGTATGTAGCATTTGATGAAATTGAAAGTGATCTTTTGCATGAAGTGTTGACAACAGAGAAGATGATTCACATTTTGGGTGTCCTTACATTCAAATTAAGATTGATCAGTGGGAAGGTAACTGTTTGATTGATACTGGTAGTCTGATTAGTAGCATATCTGAACAATGCCCATAGTAGGTGTAAAGATAAGAGGTGCTACATGTGAGCAAAGCAAATTGATAAAATCTCAGGTACTTTTAACCTTTAGTATAGAAGACAAAACCTTTGAACATGGATCGTTAGTTGTCCCTAGTCTGGACAAAAACATACACTATATTTGTAGATTCATATGACTATATAATTGTGTTTTGTTTGTAAGGAATGTAGTATGTAAGATAATGTGATTTATAAAATTATGTCTTGTCTATCGACTGAGTTTAAATCTATGCTACCCTATATTGGCACATTAATATGATTATATAATTCTGTTTTGTTTGTCAGGAACGTGTTGTGTAAGCTCATGTGATTTCTTAAGTTCTGTCTTATCTATTGACTGAGTTTAGACCTATAACACACTATATTGCAGATTCATACAACTACATGTTTTGTAATAGCTTTGCACTTTGGAATTTGATACATCTATGCCATGATACTAAATGAGTAGATACTTTTGAAATGGAAAAATGCTATTAATCATCTAGTAATAAGTTTTCTTGTTTTGTACTGTAAAAATTAGAAATAGTATGTTAGTAGATCTGTGTGCATCATTTTATTAGTTCATTTTTCATTGCATTTAACTCTGTCTATTAAATTTTCATGTGTGAACATTTTTTAATCCAGTCTGACATAAACCCTGTATACTTTTTTCCCCAATATAAATAAGCAGAGCATATGCCGTTTGGTGTGAGGGAGGTATTCAACAGCATACTTAGTACACAAAACAATGTTGCAGGATTTGATGTGAATGCTAGACAGTAAGTAACCTATCTGTTGGAGTGTGTGATGAGAAATCTAGGGAGGAAACTGAAAGATGTGGGTGGATCCACTCCCACACTGCTGTATGGCTGTACCCTTGCTGGTCCAGTCAACTTAACAAGAGATCATAGGTGCTGAGTAATGTACTCAAGCACCTGTCAACTATATCAGTGTTGTGACTGAGATTTGTACATTGTTAGCCAAGAAATTATCCTATATGGAGAATTCATGGAACTATTTGTTTAAAAAAATCATCCCTGGCATGGACATTGTTATTCCACATAGATGTATGTATTTTCAAGTAGGGGGACTAACTTCCCTATTATGTAACTTTAAATCAGTATGAGTTGTTTTATCAATTGTAAATTAATTTCTAGGCCTCTATGCACACAGGTTAGTTTGTATGAACAATTAGCAAATAGTGTGGAAGACATTTACAAGTATAGACAGTATAACAAGATGTATACATTTCTGATTTCACACACTGATTTTGGTGCTCGAGCTACTTGATTATGTCATCATTCAAAACTATTTATGACCCTGATTACCTGTATTTATCCTGTGTAATGCAATATTGTATCTCATCGAAACTTGACTTTTTGGCGAACTCATGCTTAACTCTGTTTTGGGTACCCCTGCTCATCACAACTGTGTGTGTGTGTGTGTGTGTGTGTGTGTGTGTGTGTGTGTGTGTGTGTGTGTGTGTGCACTCAAGGAGAGGCTAGATGCTACCTTTAATTATGCTTTACATATAATTGAACTTATTGATATGATTACGAACTTTGTTCATTTTGTTGTGTCGAAACATTATTTGGTGGTGGTGACCCAGTGTGGCTTGGATTCATGGGTCGGTCCCCACATCATAAGCTTAGGCCCTAATACTTTTTCATTATTTTGTCCTTTCATGAGCCAACATATCCTTGCATACTCTGGTTTATGTGGCTCATTGATTTTCTGCTGTATTCCTACTCATGATTGAGTTTGTTCTTCTGGTCTGTACCCATCATTGTGAGTTTTTCGAGTAGGCTCACTCATTGTACAATTAGGCTCTGAATCTTTTTTCATCTCTTTTGAAGATTTTGAAGGCATGACTCTATAAATCTAAACTTGCAATTTCTAACTCTAGTAATTGTCTCTGCACTTATTTCTATAGTTTAGTGTTGTAATGTTGCAGTTTTGACTTTGTATCATTTATCTTGTGACAGAATGTTCCACAGGTCTGAAAATCTGAATGCTATGTCCTGATACATGCATAAATTATGACTTGTATAGTAGATATTTTTCTTGTTTTTCTGTAATATGTCATGTATCAGATACTTCTGTACATCTGTATTCTATCTTTTGGCATCATTTTGTACACCATTTGGCAAACCTTATAATAGGTCACAAAATATTGTAAACACATTACAAAATTTTTGAGGGGGGGGGGGGGGGGGATATTGTAAAGGGACACACTCCTCTATCATTACTTTCCCTCAACAGAATAAGTCGATATCAGAACTAATTTTCAGATTTTGGACAGGTCAGTATTATCTCAACTGCTTATATGAAAAAATTTTATTTGAACATTTTCATATGTTATATTTCACATGAAACTGAATTACTTTATTTTCGTTGTTAGAATCGATATGTACTAGCTCTGTATCTACAGTTAATTTATACTTTTTATTTTATTTATTTATTTATTTTTTTTAGAAACATTTGAAATCTAGACATATTTGGCACACTTAAAATTTCTATTATTAATTATGCCATTTGGTACTGTTTATTATGTTTATTTCTGTATTCATTTATAAATTAATAGAAATTCATTTGCCAAGAAAATTTGTAAACCCTTTAGAATATTGTGTTATTACCACAGAGTGAGGAAGTAGTAGTGGGCATGCCTCTGATGTGATTGGACATGTTTTTGTATTTTGGAAGAATAATGTAATTTTGGCTTTGTTAATGTGAAAATTCAAAAAACAGTGTGATATAGTAAAATGTGACACAGATAAACATAAAAAAACAAAGATCTGCACAGGCATTCTTCAAATTTATTTATGTCAACTGGAACATGTGAATTTAAAATGTTAAAATTTCAGCTTCAAGAATTGGACCCCTAGACACGAAGAACTGGAGTCAACAATGAGAGAAAAGATAAGTAAAAAGTTTACTGTAAATCTTACTCCTCTCGAATTTCCTGAAAATGACTTTACCATTGACAACATTTAGTGACAACAAAGGAGGGGGGGGCGGGGGGTTAGATTACAAGCTACACTAGAGAATCCAGATGAGGAGCATTGCCATATACACTCCTGGAAATGGAAAAAAGAACACATTGACACCGGTGTGTCAGACCCACCATACTTGCTCCGGACACTGCGAGAGGGCTGTACAAGCAATGATCACACGCACGGCACAGCGGACACACCAGGAACCGCGGTGTTGGCCGTCGAATGGCGCTAGCTGCGCAGCATTTGTGCACCGCCGCCGTCAGTGTCAGCCAGTTTGCCGTGGCATACAGAACTCCATCGCAGTCTTTAACACTGGTAGCATGCCGCGACAGCGTGGACGTGAACCATATGTGCAGTTGACGGACTTTGAGCGAGGGCATATAGTGGGCATGCGGGAGGCCGGGTGGACGTACCGCCGAATTGCTCAACACGTGGGGCATGAGGTCTCCACAGTACATCGATGTTGTCGCCAGTGGTCAGCGGAAGGTGCACATGCCCGTTGACCTGGGACCGGACCGCAGCGACGCACGGATGCACGCCAAGACCGTAGGATCCTACGCAGTGCCGTAGGGGACCGCACCGCCACTTTCCAGCAAATTAGGGACAATGTTGCTCCTGGGGTATCGGCGAGGACCATTCGCAACCGTCTCCATGAAGCTGGGCTATGGTCCCGCACACCGTTAGGCCGTCTTCCGCTCACGCCCCAACATCGTGCAGCCCGCCTCCAGTGGTGTCGCGACAGGCGTGAATGGAGGGACGAATGGAGACGTGTCGTCTTCAGCGATGAGAGTCGCTTCTGCCTTGGTGCCAATGATGGTCGTATGCGTGTTTGGCACCGTGCAGGTGAGCGCCACAATCAGGACTGCATACGACCGAGGCACACAGGGCCAACACCCGGCATCATGGTGTGGGGAGCGATCTCCTACACTGGCCGTACACCACTGGTGATCATCGAGGGGACACTGAATAGTGCACGGTACATCCAAACCGTCATCGAACCCATCGTTCTACCATTCCTAGACCGGCAAGGGATCTTGCTGTTCCAACAGGACAATGCACGTCCGCATGTATCCCGTGCCACCCAACGTGCTCTAGAAGGTGTAAGTCAACTACCCTGGCCAGCAAGATCTCCGGATCTGTCCCCCATTGAGCATGTTTGGGACAGGATAAAGCGTGGTCTCACGCGGTCTGCACGTCCAGCACGAACGCTGGTCCAACTGAGGCGCCAGGTGGAAATGGCATGGCAAGCCGTTCCACAGGACTACATCCAGCATCTCTACGATCGTCTCCATGGGAGAATAGCAGCCTGCATTGCTGCGAAAGGTGGATATACACTGTACTAGTGCTGACATTGTGCATGCTCTGTTGCCTGTGTCTATGTGCCTGTGGTTCTGTCAGTGTGATCATGTGATGTATCTGACCCCAGGAATATGTCAATAAAGTTTCCCCTTCCTGGGACAAAGAATTCACGGTGTTCTTATTTCAATTTCCAGGAGTGTAGATTGTGTAGGCTAGAAAATGGCACAGGATGCTGCTAGGACTGCATTTAGTGAAAAATTGAAGCATTTGAAGGGGACAGACAGGACACAGATAGAGGAACTGTTGCTATAACATAAATACATTCATCACATTGCTAGTAAATAGATGAAAAGATTAATTACTCTTACATAACACTATAGGTCAGTGGAACCAGTAATACTTAGAAATAACTACCCAGTGTGACCTAATGTGGAATGGTCACATTGAACAAATTGTAGAAAAGCAGATGCCCACATGAAGTTCATTGGGGAAGTCTTAAGGAAATGTAGTGCATCCACAAAGGAAGTGGTTTACAAAACACTTGTTCAACTGATTCTTGAGTATTATTTATCAGTCTCGAATCACTACCTTGTAGGCTTAAAAGAAGAGACAGAGAAGATCCAATGAAGATTAGCATATTTAATCACAGGATAGTTTAGTAGGCATGAGAGAGTAAGGGAGATGTTCAAAAAAACCTCCTGAGATGTTGTATATCTCAGAGAAGGGTACTGCTGAAATTTCAAGAGTGTACATTCAAAGAAGAGTTAGTTAATATATTACTGCTTCTGACACATGTCTTGTAAAATGACCATGATGAAAGATTAGACTTCATATAAAGTTTATGCTTATCCATTACGGATATTTTAGAACCGTGACTGTATATTGAATGCAAATAAGTTATACACAACTGCAACCAGTCACTTTTTTTCAATAATAATGCTTTATTACATGAACCAGTTTTCGAACCCTTTCAGGTTTATCTTCAGATGGTTTCGGGAGGATCCGGGAAGTTACATCATTACTGCTAGTAGCATAACGCCGGGTGCTGGTTCTATGGCAGAAAGATGGGTCACACTTCACATCATATCAACAGATAAGCTATAGTCATGGTGATACATTAAAGTGTGACCCATCTTTCTGCCATAGAACCAGCATCCAGAATTATGCTACTAGCAGTAATGATGTAACTTCCCGGATCCTCCCGAAACCATCTGAAGATGAACCAGAAAGGGTTCGAAAACTCGTTCATGCAATAAAGCATTATTATTGAATAAAAGTGACTGGTTGCAGTTGTGTATAACTTATTTGCATTCATATAAACTTTATCAACAGTTGTTCTTCCCTCTCGCCATTCACAAATGGAACAAAGAAAAGGGAAAATGATAAGGGTACCAGAGGTACCCACACACACAAAATTTCAGCTTTCGCAACCCACGGTTGCTTCGTAAGGAAAGAGGGAAGGAGAGGTAAAGATGAAAGGCTACATGAATGTAAAGAAATTTGAAACAAAGTACTGTGGTTAGTAATGGAATAACTGAAGATGTAACAGGTAATATATTTTGGGATAGAATAACAACAGTATTATGAAAAGGATAGAGTGCTACTCACTGACAAGGTGTTGAGTTGTAGACAGGCACAACGAAAAGATAGCTAAACATTTAAGCTTTTTAACAAAAAAGTCCTTCTTCAAAAACAGAAGACACACAGACACACATTCACACAAACACAGCTCACTCTCACATGGCCAATGTCTCCAGCTGCTGTGAGCCAAATGTAGACTACAATTGTGGCTGATATGAACAGCAATTTTGGGTGGGTGGCAGAGGTAAGAAAGAGGCAGGGAGTGGGGAAGGGGAGGAACAGCAGGGTGGGATTGGAGGAAAATGTTGTGCTGCCAGTGAGAGCATGCAGGGATGTGATAGGGGCAGCCATGGATGCTAAGTGCACAGTCAGGAGGCGTTGCTGGGAGCCGGGAAGAGAGGAACTGGAAAAGGTAGAGGGGAGCGGTGAGGAGAGAGCAAAGAAGGAAAAAAGGTTGTAGGTGCAATGGTGGACTAGAAGATGTGTTGTACTGGAGTGGGAACGTGAATGGGGATGGGTAGGTGGAAGACAAGGACTGAGAAGGCTGAAGATGTGGGTTATGATAACAAAGGATATGTTGAAGGGAGGATTCCTGCCAGCAATATTCAGAAAAGCTGGTGATACTAGCAAGAAGCCAGTTGGTGCAGGCCATAAAGCATCATTGAAGTGAATTAAAACGTGTTGGGCAGCATGTTCAGCAACTGTGTGTTCCAGCTGTCTCTTGGCCATAGTTCAATGGTGGCTGTTCATGCAGACAGACAGCTTGGTAATTGTCATGTGCACACAGAAAGCAGCACAGTGGTTGCAGCTTAGTTTGTAGCTCACATGGTTGCTTTCACAGGCAGCCCTGCCTCTGCTAGAATAGGAGATGCCTGTGACAAGACTGGAGTAGGTGCTGTTAAGAGGATGTATGGGACAGGTTATATGGGGCAGGTCTTGCATGAGGCAAGGGGTTGGGAGCAGGGGCAGAATAGAGATGAACAATGATTTTGCTTATGTTCAGTGGGCGGCAGAATACCACTGTGGGAGAGTAGTATATTTCTTATTTCAGGGTACAATGAGAGATGGTCAAAAACCTTGTGGACAATGTGATTCAGTTGCTCCAGTCCTGGATAATACTGAGTCATGAGAGGAGTGCTCCCTTGTGGCTGAAAAATGGATATGTGGGAGGTGACTGGAGAGACAAAGCATGAGAGATCTGTTTCTGAAAAATGGTTGCAAGGGTCTGTGAAGGCCTTAGTGATAACCCTGGTAAATTTGGAGAGGGTCTACTCATCACTACAGATGTAATGATGACTGATGGCTAGGCTGTATGGAAGGAACTTCTTGGTGTGGAATGTCTAGTAGCTCTTGAAGTGGAGGTATTGTTGTTGTTTAATAGGTTTGATGTTGCAGAGGTACTGATGTAGCCATCCTTGTGGTAGTCAACATCGAAGAAGATGGCTTGCTGTGTAGAGAAGGACAAGGTGAAGTGAATGGGGGAGAAATTGTTGAGGTTCAGGAGGAATGTGGATAGGGTGACCTCAGCCTTGGTCCAGATCACAAATATGTCATCAATGAATCTAAACCATGTGGGGGGTTTGGGTTTCAGGGTCATTAGGAAGGATCCCTCAAGATGGCCCTTGGATATGTTGGCATAGGATGGTGCCATGTGAGTGCCCATTGCTCTACCATTTATGTATGTGATGTCTTCAAAGGAGAAGCAATTGTGATTGAGGATACAATCATGGTGATCAGGGAGGAGGTTGTAGGTTTAGAGTCAGTCAGGATTTGGGAAAGGTAGTGTTCAATAGCAGCAGGACCCTGGGCATTGAGGATGTTAGTGTAGAGGGAGGTTGTAAAAACAGTGATGAATGGGGTGTCGGGTGGTAAAGGGACAGGAACTGTGGAGTGTTGGAGGAGGAAATGATTGCTGACCTTTAAATAGTAGGGTGGGTTACAGGTAATCGACTGAAGGTGTTGGTCCACAAGAGCAGGAGGGGGGGGGGGGGGGGGGGGGAGTTGCAGAAAAGGGAGAGGAGAGAAGTACACAAGGGAAAAATCTGTAGTTTTAGGCATGTGTAGTGTTGGAGTGGAAGCAAGAAAAGGGATAGGTATGTGGAGGATAGGGCTAGTGAAGTTTGATGCCAGGGCAAAAGCTGTTGTTGATAGGTATGACAGATGGTGCAGGCTGTGATGCAATCACAGAAGTGAATCACATTGTGCTGGTCAGCATTTTCAGCAACTGGGCAGTCCAGCTCTTTCTTGACAACAGTTTGGCAGTGGCCAAATTTCTCAGCTGGTTCAGACTTGTTGTTGACATGCACTTTGTGATCTGGACTGAGGAGACCGGACACCCTATTTACATTCTTCCAAAATCTGAACACCTTCTCCCCCTTTTGCTTCACCTCATCTTGCTCAACCCAACAAGCTACCTTTCTCCATGTTGACCCCCATCTCAAGGATGCGTACATCAGTATCTCCATCCATATCAAATCTAACAACCACTAACAATGCCTCTACTTCAATGTTTGCCATCCATTCCACTCCATGAACTTCCTTCCATACAGCCTAGCCAGCTGTTGTCACATCTTTCTGACAAACAGTCCCCCCCTCAAAATGTGCCGAGGGTCTCACTGAGTCATTGAAAGAACAAAATTACCTTCCCAACCTAGTTCTGAAACAGATTTCCTGCACCCTGTACCTACAGTCACCTACCACCTCCCACATACCCACAGTCCTGCCAAAAAGGAGTACTCTCTCTTGATTCAGTACCAGCCAGGACAGGAGCTAAGCTGCAAGTACTGTGCTACTATCTATATGATTATGAAAACTAACACCTGCCTGTCAGCATGAATGGCCACTGGCCACTGACAAACTGTCGCTAAGAGACACCGGGCCCACCCTGTCATTGAACATGGTGCTCAACACAATGTGCTTCACATCAATGACTGCTTTACAGCCTGCACCATCTGGATCCTTCCTGCCAACACCAGTTTTTCTGATTTGGACAGGTGGGAATCTTCCCTTCAACATATCCTTCGTTCCTGTAACCCCCTGGCCTCCCCCCCTTTGCTAGTTCCTCTGCACCACCTACCTACTAGTATATGTCTATATGTCGTGCTACTACTTCAGAATTACACACGTCATATCTTCTGCCAATGCATGTACAGAACATAGCATGTTCCTCCACCTCTTCCCCATACCCAGTATCCTCCCCAACTCTGCCCCATGCCACCTCATTACCCCAAGCACCCACACTAGATTGCAGGTGTAGTCCACAGCTGGACCACGTCAGCTGGAGACTGTGGCCATGTGAGTGAGAGTTGTTCTTGTATGAATGTTGTAATGTGCAATAAGCCATCTGTACCATGTATATTCTCAAATTTATGATCTTATCATTTTTTATCTTATTTGAAATGTTTTAAACTCTGACTGTATAGTAGTATATGTCATGCTAACACAATTATAAAATTCTCTCCAACACCTGTAAAATTAATTTATCTAAAAAATATTCACACTGGAAAAATAAATTTAAAATCTGATACTTAATACTAAACTCTTTCAACAAACTAAAAGTGCCTAATTAAAAAAAGAGCTACAAAAAATAATTATTTTATAAAAATCTTGCAAAATTGAACCCCTATGATTAAAAAACAAATTTCATCAAATTACTGTACTACAAAAAGATAATTTTTTGTTTATGTGAATATATATTATCATAATTGTTCTATTGTGCTGTTGAGTGAATTTCATTTTCTGTAAATTATTGTTGATTTAATGCTTTGAGTTTTAATCTTAGTATGACTATATCTTTACTGATATACTGTGTAATGATGTTAACTGTGCACGAGGGTGTATGTGTTTTTCTGGCGGGAAAGAAGGAAGGAGGTATGTCAAGTTTTTCTGTTGTGCTCAGTTACTGGACAAATTGTAAATTTGAGTTGCATAGAAATGAAATGTATTTCGCTGAGTGAACATTGTAATTGATGGCAGCAAGGCATCTAGGACTACTAAATATGAAAATTACATGTGAATCAGTTTTTGGTCTATGTTGTTCAAGAAATACATCAACCTATCAGGTTTCCAGACCGACAAGATACTCTGGTTTCAGACAGAAGAAATTCAAGCAACAGATTGAAGGAGGTCTTCAAAAAACAAGATGAGTATTTTTTTTCTTTAAAACTACCATTATACCCAGCCAGTATTTTTTACCCAATGAACATTTATTCCAATTAATGATCATCCAATTGTGCGTAACAAATGAGGTCTTTAAAATGCAAGTGTATCCTGTTTCCGAAGGAGAACATTTTTTGTCTATAAGCTAAAATGTTTAGCAGTCTTTTCATTGTGCCTAATTGCAACTCAACACCTTCTCTATGTAGTGAGCAGCAATCTGCCCTTTTCATTATATTACAGATAATATAGCTTAATGTAAATGGATAGAAAAAGAATCTACTCAACAAGTGGCAGGAGGGGAACACACACACACAAAAGGATTTAACTTTTACTAGCTTCCTGAGCTAGTGGCTCTTCTTCGGGCTGAAGAGTTGAAGGGGAAGGAAGAGCGGTGAAGGAAAAGGACTGGAGAGGTTTAGGGAAAGGGGTACAGTTCAGAAAAGTCACCCAGAACCCCATGTCATGGGAGACTTACCAGATGGGAAGGGGAGGAAAGACTGATTTTTGGGTACTGCACTCGACACAATTTGAAAACCTGAGAGAATAAATGTCAAAGACAGGATAATATGCAAGACCAAGATTACTACTAAAACATCATGCATGAGTTAAAAGGAGTGAAAAGCTAAGTGCATTGTATGTAACAGAGCTAGAAGGAGGGACAGTGAAAAATAGACGTCAGAAAATGAAAGATGTAGAAAACTAAAATGGAGTGAAGAAAGGAGTAGTTACTGTGAAGAAATGCTGAGATGGAAGGAATTAATGTAAATTAAGGCCATGTGGGTGGTGAGAACCAAGGACATGTTGTGGTGGTAGTTCCCGCCTGCAGAGTTCTGAGAAACTGGTGTCTGGGGGAAGACTCCATCCAGATGGCGCGTGTGGTGAAACAGGTGCTGAGATCATAGCGAATAGCGAATAGTGTTTTATTCATCTCATAACATATCATTTCTAATCATATGATTTAGTGTACAGGAGACACGTCAAAAAAATGGATAACACAACTTAGGCCTAATTGGTACAAAGAATTTTAACATTAATATAAACTTTTATTTTTATTTCCTCCCTTTTGTGAAGGACAGCTACATTTACACACAAGACTATATGTAAATTTATCCTGCTCAAATGTTCAACATCCTTCATTAACTCCTCAACAGTGTAGTAGCAGCGTTTGACAAGTATATCGTATAGCTTTGTTTTCAGTGTCTCTAGGTTCATACTCAGAACATTCTTTCCTTTTAGCTTCTTATGAATCTTCATTGCCATATACTGAGGAGACTGCGCATATAGGTTTAAGCGATGAGTGGGAAGCATAAAATTGTCTTTGTTTCTCGTGTTATACGTGTGACTGAAACAGTTTTTCTCAAATAACTCTGAATTGCTGTGTAGAAAGATGATAATATCATAGATGTATAAGGAGGGAACTGTTAATAACTGTTGTTTTTCAAATAGTGGGCAACATGATGTCCTTGGATGGGCAGTACACATGTTCCTTATTATTCTTTTCTGTGACTTTAATATGCGCAATATATTGCTTGAATTTCCCCAAAAAATAATACCATACCTCACAACTGATTGAAAGTTGCCCCCTGTCGTGTTATGCTTGCTCTGCAAGAGGATATTGTGTGTTGCCTGTATACACCCTCTGCCTATGCCCACTCATCCAGACTGATAATTGGATCGTAGTCATGCCAATTTAAAAGGCCTAACAGCTGATATATGATGTGTTGTTCCACAGGTGGCTCTCCCTTTGATAGTATATGTTCTGCCAGTTACAGGAGTGGAATAGGTGGTGGTAGGGGAATGCATAGGGCAAGTCTTGCAGCAGGGATTGTCACAGGGGTAGCAGCCATAGGGAAAGCGAGTTGGTGCAGAAGGGACATAGGGTCTGACAAGGATATTGCAGAGGTTGGGAGGGTGACAACAAATTATTCTAGGTGTGGTGGGTAAAATGTCAGATGGGCTGGATCTCATTTCAGGGAATGATTTAGGAAGTCATGGCCTTGTTGAAGCAGATGATTAATACATTCAAGACCAGGATAATACTGGGTGACAAATAGCATGCTCTGAAGTTGGTTTTTGGAGGGATAAGCAGTACCAGGATTGGATTGATGGCCTGGGAAATCTGCTTTTGAACTAGGCTGTTGGGATAGTTATGTCCAGTAAAGGCTGAAGTGAGAGTGGTGATTTATTGCTGTGAAGAGTCTGCATCTGAACAAATACGTTTGCCTCAAATGCCAAGGCTGTGTGGGAGAGAATGTTTGACATGAAAAAGATGGCCTCTGTCCAAAAGTGAGTAGTACTGTTGTTTGTTAGTGACTTTGATATGGACAGAAGTGTGTAGCTGGCCTTTGGTGAGGATGAGATCAACATCAAGAAAAGTGGCATGTGATTTGGATTAGGACCATGTGAAATTTAATTGGGAGAAGGTACTTAGAGATTCCAGGAATTGTAACAGGTCAGCCTCACCATGAGTCCATACAGCAAAGATGTCATCAATGTATGTAATCTAAATCAGAGGCTGAAGACTTACGGATCCCAGGAAAACCCCCTCCAAGCAACCTATAGAATGGTTGGCATAGGAAGGAGCCATTCTGGTTGCCATGGCTGTACTCCTGATCTGTTTGTGTGTTTGCCCCTCAAAGGTGAAGTATTTGTTGGTAAGCATAAAGTTGATTAAGGTCAGCAAGAAGGACATCATAGGTTTAGAGTCAAGTGGGCATTGACTGAGGAAATGTTCACCAGAAGAGAGACCACATACATGGGGGATGTTGGTATAGAGGGAGATGGCATCAATGGTGACAGGTAAGATGTTTTTTGGGAGTGGGATGGGCACAGATTTCAGACAAGGGATGATTTTGAGGTAGTGATGGTGGTTTAAGTTGGGATCATGGTTGCAACTGTTCAAGGCAGGTTTCAATGTCAGGTCTGCTGTTGGAAAGGTTTTGGGATTGGGTTGCAAAGTGATATTTCCAGTTGGCATTACATGTAAAGGAAAGTAGATCATTCACCACAGCAGCATGGTTAAATGCAGATTTAGAGCTGAAAGTGAGACCTGTAATGTAACAGACTACTGAAACTATCGACACCATCGGCTCGCGAGCTATGCAGTGCCGTGAATCAACATGAAAGAACAATTATATTAATATAAAATTGCAGTGAACTTTAATTATGTCAACATAAACTGAAATATCATTATTATTTTATTATAAAAACTAGTAACTTGCAGGACAATTGTATTATGTATTGCTGCAGAACTATTTGAGAACTCTATTCAATTTTCGTACCATTTTCATAAGTGTATATGTGTGATGTATAAAATATCTATGCTCAATTCATGTTGGCAAACCTGTGTACTGTGTGAGGTTTTTGATTGTTAAGGCAGAAACAGTTTGCCGGCTGAGGCTAAGGGACAGTCGCGTTTTGGTGAGTCTAAGAGACAGTGAGTCTCGAGAAATTGTGAGAAACGGACGATTTTGAGAAAGGTCATGTTGGTGAAAATTTTTGAGGCAATGACTGTCAAATATTTAAGTCTCTTATGCTCTGTTGATAGAGTGAACCAATTGATGGGGACTTGTGGTCCACTATTGAAATCAGGAAGACTACAAAGGTTTTTAAACATGTGCCATAATTTGATATAAAATAATTGATGATATTTAATATTTGTTCCCCGGATGAGATAGGCACAATACAGACCCTTGGAATCATACAGGTAATTCAGGGGGGGGGGGGGGACAGTTAGAAATTTAACAAGTTATGATGATGGTAATATGGCTGATGATAATAGTGACAGTGATATTTACAAATAGAATGAATATTATCTTTGTTTTGTTTATTTTTTCACCTGTGGTGTAATTTTCATGTACTAATTATATTACAGGAAATTTCAGTTGAGAAAAGTAATAAATGTGAGACAGAACTGCTGTCCATTGATTACATCCATGAAACGGAATGTTTAGTACCTCTAATACATAGATAAAAGAAAACGTTTTTACATTGCTGTAGCTTTTGGAAGTGTTAGTTCTTTCCTCTGGAAGAACAAAGGTATATAGAAGGGAAGCTTAAAAAGGAAAAGCAGGTCACTCCACACCCACAGTGAAAGGGACCTGCTTGTAGTGAGGACAAGAGTTGCCAAAGATGAAGAGGGAGGAATCAGAAAGAGTAAGAAGTCAGAGCAGAGTACCAGCTTCAGTTCAGAGATGAGAAGGGGAGAGTAAGAAGTAAATACAGTTTAGGGGGGAAATAAATAAAACAAACAGAAAGAGGGGAGGGAGAGAAAGAAAGGTATAATGAAAAAAGAGACAGAAAGAAATTAATCTCCATTAATGCAGCCCCTCTCTTTTTTTTTTCACTATATCTTTCTTCCCCACATCCTGTGTTTTCTGCGGTCAATTCATGTAGGAGGAGGAGAAGGAGGAGTAGATTGGAGTTTAACATCCAAATGACAAGGAGTTCATTAGGGATGGAGTGCAAGCTCAGATTAGGGAAGGATGGGAAAGGAAATCAGACATGCCCTTTCAATGGAGCCATTCCAGCATTTGCCTGAAAATTTAGAGAAATTATGGAAAATCTAAATGTGGATGGCTAGATGCAGGTTGAACTGTTGTCATGCCAAATGCAAGTCCAGTATGCTAACCACTGTGCCACCTTGCTCGCTGTGTCCATTTAGGACAATATAGTGGATATAAATTCAGATGAACAGCCACTGTAATACATTTTTATAGTACATCCATGAACACAGTTTCAAAATCTGTTAGCCTTATGATTTTCATATCAGTTTAGTACAATAATTTACTCTATAATGTTATGATTTGGATGAACAGTACTGTATCTTATCCATTACATTTCAGGCATGTAGCCATATTAACTCTGTGGTGACCATCAACCGCCAGTAACTGCCACCTGTGAAGTGCAGAGTAAACGGTCTTTGGGACTCATTGTACTTTGGAGTGGTCTTGTTGACTTGGGTGATGATGTTCATGTTGTGATTTTCTGTATTGCTTTCCTTGTGTTTTGTGTAAGCGCCTGATCATAATAAATTGGAGTTTTCTATGCACTGTCAGTCGCTATAGCCAGAAAACCCACATTGGTGACCCTGAATCAGGTAAATACATCACATTCATTGGCTGTGTATCATCAGTTTCATGCCAATAGACAATATTGCAACATCCAATTTTTCCGGCAGTGCATGATGCCATGACCACAGAATGGACCTTCATCTGTGAAGCGCAATGCTAGTAATACACTGGGAATGTTCGTGTCTCCGGTGTTTGCTTTAGCTGGCCAGATGAGCTTAACCTCTGCCGGCACACCACACCGGGCACTATACACATTGCTGTGGATGCATTCTACAGCATTCTATGCTCGACAGAATGCTCCTCCAGCACAAAACTCCAGAAACGCCTCACCTGAGTTTCTACCACACCCCAACATGGACCAAGTGGTTGTCCAGTTTCAGCATCCACATGCATGGCCGCCCCCTCCACACAGAGAAGTCTGTTATTTAATGTGTCCCCTTCCATGCCGATCAAAGGGACACTCGTGTCCATCAGGCAGGACCATATATATGCCTATCCATCTTGCTGCTCCATGCACACCTCGGGCAATGCACCTGTTGTGGTTCCGCCCTGTCACTCGGCTTGAGATTTCGTCTCCATTGGCCGTTGATTCTTCCATACCTGCTGCACCATGCTTGTAGTGTGGCTGTAAAGATTTCCTACCTACAAGGACTGAATATCACATTTCACCTGCACAGCTACCGGATGTTCAGTGCACCACATCACCCGTCGCTGAGGCACAGTGCGCATCAGTCATCACTGTGCAGAATCCCTGTACAATTCATACCTTTCCTACACTCCCACAAGCACTCGTCCCTGATCATTTTCTGAAGCTGCTGCTGTTACAACCAGACAACCCAGTGACATGGTTTACCTTGGTGGACAACATGTTGGACATACATGGCATTGCGGATGACAGCATTCATTTTGTGTGTTTAGTGAATCACCTGCATGACCACCCTGATCTCATAACCACCCTGATCTCATGACCACCCAATTTCATCAGTGACTTGTTGCTGAACCCATCCAAGAGCAACAAATATGCCTCTGCCTGTGCACTACTCATCGAATGCCTTTCTCGTCTGCCAGCCGATACTATTCACAATATTATTTATTATGAGACTTTAGGATACAGAACCCCCTCACAGCTGTGGCAACACTTGCGTGCACAGGTCAGTACCAAGCTCTTGCCAAACTTAGCACTCTGGGCATTCTGGTTGGTGAAGCTGCTGCAAAAACTACAATTACATTGGATTTAGGTTCACACCGGTATTTTCTCATCAACACCAGAGCAGACATTAGTGTCATACCTCCCTCATTTACTGTAAAGGACACAACACGAGCCAAATTCTTTCTTTGAGCTGCAAATAAATTGCCACTTCATGTTGACTGTTTTGCTGAGTTACCTATTGAACTCATACCTGGCAAATGGTTCACTTATCCTTCTATGTGGCTGATGTAGCAGACCCAGTATTAGGCACTAACACCCTTTTTCACTTCAGACTGTCTCCAGACCTCCAGCCAGCTGCATTATTGCACCACACCTTTTCTACTCATATCATGCGTTCAGTCACCTCCGAGGTCCCCCTCCCCCTCAGCTTCCTGATGATTTTGACATGGCTGTCATTGAGTGCTCTTCACTGGCAGACAGCCTCACAACTTCCATCACCCAGCTTCAGTCCGAGCACTCTGCAGTCAACGATCTCCGCACTTACAATGCATATCTGAACTATGCCATATCGTTGGCTATCCAAGCCCTCACCGAAGCACAATGCCCCATACAATGCCTGTCAATGCCACCACCTGCTGACACTGGCAACACACCATTTGGAACTTTGACGCCGCCACCCCCCAATACCGGAGATGCACCTCATGGAGCTTTATAGCTGCCGACACAGACAGCTTCCCCGGCACATCAGGTTAGTGACTCTTGTGTGCTACTGATTCCCGTTTGCGATGGCCCCCAAGTGAGTTTGCCAGGCCAGCTGAACGCTATCATGAAGGGCACAACACACAAAATTGTCACAACAGACAGGCCACCAGTGCATAATAAAGTGCGCCAACTGCCACCACATAAACTATGCCTTGCTAAGGCCGCAGTGGAGGAACTTCTGTGGGCAGGTATTGTTCATCCATCAGACAGTAACTGGTCTTTTCCCATACATTCAGTTCCCGAAAAGGATGGCACAGTGCACTTCTGCAGCAACTACTGCTGCCTCAATTTGTGGACCATATTAGACACTTACCGATACCTCATATACAAGACTTCGCGCTAGTACTTAGCGGAGCACCCATCATCAGTGTCTTGGACTGCCATAAGGCATATTTACAGGTACCCATGGAACAGAGTGACACACCCAAGACAGCATTGATCACACCTTTCAGCCTCTTCGAATTTTGTTACATGCCTTATTGTCTCAAAAATGCGGCCCAATCTTGGCTCACTTCTCAGTTTAACTGCACATATTGTTATGCATACCTTGACAACATACTCATTTTTTCTTCCTCTGACAGTGTACACGAACTCCATCTGGCCACAATACAGGACTTATTGACACGTAACCGAGTCAAGGTCAATAACGGCAAGTTGCAACTTTGATGCAAAGCTGTCTCTTTTCTGGGATACACCGTCTCCTCTGAAGGTATACGCCCCCCTCAGGAGCAGGTTGACTGCATTCACAATCTACTTCTACTAGTGTTGTTTCATGAATTATGCTGGTATTTTAGGAACTATCAATTTCTACCGTCAGAACCTGCCGATGGTGGTAGAAATTCAAGCCCCTCTGACTGACGAATTGGCCGGGAAACAAACCTCGGGCAATCGCCGGGTACAGTGGCCTGACAACATGATGAGAGTTTTCAAAGACCTTACATCATCATGTCACTCTCAATCACCCTTTGCCAGATGCCTACATCTCTATTACAGTGGATGCAAGAAATTTTGCAATCAGTGCAGTCCTCCAACAGCACGTTGGTGACACGACTCAGCCAATCCATTTTCTTTCCAAAAAACTATCTATGGCTCAGTATAAATGGTCAGCATTTGACAGGGAATTGCTTGCAGTTTATGAAGCTGTAAAATATTTCTGCACAGACATCGAAGGAAGGAACAAACAATTTTCACAGATCCCCCTCACGGAGGCTATCTGTAACTCCACTGTTGACCTTCCCCCATGTAAGTTTTGGCAGATGGACTTAATTTGCAAATACACAACAGACATCTGTTACATCTGAGTTCAGAAAATGTGGTGGCCAACTACCTATCATGTATCAAGGCAATTTTGCCCCCGTTAATTTCAATGAATTGGCCCACTTACAGGACAATGATACCGAATTGCACAACCTCCGACAGGACCCAGATACTTCCCTCCAGATCATTTCCTGCAACCTACTGGGCTTGGTCAGGCCACCACTGTGGTGTGATACGTCCATGGGAACTGCTCAGCCTATTGTTCCCCCTGTGCTGTGTCACCAAGCATTCACTAGATTACATAACCTTTCACATGCTGGTGCTAAGAATACTATGCACCTTGTTACAGAATGCTTTGTGTGGCCGAATGTGAAGAGGGATTGTCGTACTCAGGCTCATGTTTGTTTACAGTGCTAGTGCAGCAAAAACAGCAGGTAAATTTGACATCCCAAAAGGCGGCTTACAAGATGTGCATCTGGATGTTGTGGGAGCATTACCCAGGTCTGATGGTTTCAAGTATATCCTGTCTGTCATGTACCGCATTACAGCAGATTCCATAGCATGCACATTTGTATTCTCCTAGATAGCACAATTCGGCTGCCCTACATCCATCATCACCAACCATGGCAGGCAGTTCAAATCCCTGCTGTTTAACAAACTCTGTGTACTCTGTGGGGTGGATAGATTCCGCACTACGGCTTACCACCCACAGAGCAATGGTCTGGTCAAGCGGTGGCACACAATTCTGTAAGGACTCACGGTGGTGAGTGGTCTGACACCCTTCCCTGGGTTATGCATGGCTTACAAGACAGATCTCCAGGCTTATCTTGTGGAGCTCCTGTATGGTGAGACCCTAGTTCTCCCTACAGAGTTCATCAATGACAAAGCAACTATTGACATATCCAACCTTCCTGCTGTAGTTGAGCATGTCCGGACACACATAGCAATGATCCGCATGCCCCCTCCACAATCACGCACCCATCCTCAGATATTTCTGCATTCGGCACTGGACTCTTGCGAGTTCATTATGTTGTGGGATGACACAGTCAAACCGGCATTACAGCTGTCTTACTCTGTCCCGCATCAAGTAGTGGCTCGCAATGGACAATACTATGGACATTCTCATCATTGGCCATCAGCAGACAGTTTCCCTTCAATGCATGAAACCAGCCTGGAAGATCGAGGAATCTGTACCACACCCTCTTGAAGTGAGTGTTCTTCCATTAGGCGATGACCCCGATCACACACAGACCGCCCAATCCCCTGCGCCCCACCATGATCATATGTGCATCAAGCCTACACCTGTGGGCAACTCAGTTGTTGCGTGTGATGATACTCTACCTTTGTTTCACTCAGGCGCTGTGTGTGACAATCTACAACATCAGGCCCAACCTCATGTTGCATGTGACATTACCCCATCGCAAGTGTTGGCACCCAATGCCCCCACAGAGTGTTGTAGTGTTTCTCCTGAACTACATTATTCCCCCGCCCCCCCTAAACACCCCTAGTGCCCCCTGACAAAAAAATTTGCATCTTAATCAATGCCTCTGAGTGCCCACATGGCAAGCTTTCCTTGCAGCTCCACAAGGGATCCATCTTCGTCATCTGCATAGGGGAAACTTCATGTGAGTCCACACCCACATCACATATCACCATCCTGCGCAAATTCCCAATACAAACCAGTTGGATACAGCTGGCATAGCTGCAATGTTTAGCATCAACGGGATGCTCAAGATTCGCATCCCCCTATCTGCCTGTATCACAATGCTGACATCTTCCGTGCCAGTCCAGTTCATGCGTGCAGGTTGACCAGTCTTCCCCCCCCCCCCCCCCCCTGCGCCCCTTCTCCCCCCCCCCCCACCCCCCGCCCTCCCCCCACTGGGTGGTGGACTATACCAGCGTTAGCCCACCCTGCACAGACAGCATGAGCTCTTCACACATGCCTCTATCAACCAGCGAGCATCCCACAACACCAATACACAGGAAGACACCCACGTCCTTCCCCCAGTGCTCCACATTCCCAGGGGGCTCTGTGGTGACCATCAACCATCAGTAACTGCTACCTGCAAAGTGCAGAGTAACAGTCTTTTGGACTCGTTGTTCTTTGGAGTGGTGTTGACGCAGGTGATGATGTTTGTGTTGCGATTTTCTGTATTGCTTTTCTTATTTTTTGTGTAATTATACAAACCTTAATAAAAGTGCCTGATCATAATCAAGTTGGAGTTTTCTGTGTGCAGTCAGTTGCTATAACCAGAAAACCCACAACTCTATTTCTTCATTTTCTAATTTGCTGTGCACCTTATCTTCAGATTGAAGCTACAGTATTTGTTCCATCATTTTCAACCATAGATACATGAATGCCAAAAATGTTGACTGGTAACAAAGAGTATGCATAAACTGAATCAGTGGCTACATTGTTGATCCATGCTGGAATATCAGTGTATCATTATTAGCTGTACTGTGTGACTGACACATATAATAATAATAGCCCTATGCAGTATATAAATATCTGTAATGGGGAATAATTCAGGATGGAGATGAGATACAGCAAAATGTTTTTGATCAAATTTGTAAGCGGCAAAAAGCATCATGCATTGTTACTAGCGGCCATGAAATTGAATGAGACTTTCAAGGTGATTTGGAGGTTAATGTGATATTTTTAATGGGTACCCTAATATTTGATTCAAGACTTGAAAACAGCAGCAAATTTTACATATAAAATGATACATTATCCAAGGTCTTGGTTAGCCCAATTAAGGTCAAATAACCAAATATGTTTTTAGTTCTAGTAGGTGTTAACTTAGAATAGAGGAGGGATATAGCAAACCAACAATTCAAGTCATCAATTCCACTCTCCCTCATAGTTGCCAACCTTTTTATGGAAGATTTTGAGGATGTGGCACTCAAAACTTAGTTTCTTAAACCAAAGTGTTTTTTGAGATATGTTGATGACATTTTTATGGTTTGGCCACATGGAATTGATGCTTTGAATTGCTTTTTAGATCATTTTAATTGTCTACATCTGAGTATTCAATTTACTATGGAAATTGAAAGTGATGGTAAACTTCCATTTCTTGACGTTTTATTTCAAAGAAAGGACGATGGGACTTTTCGACACAGTGTGTATCGGAAGCCTCCTCATACTGACCGCTATCTTCACACGACCAGCTGTCATCCACCACACCAACGTAGTGGAGTTTTGCAGACTCTGGTGAAAAGAGCTTATGCCATTTCTGATGAGGAACATTTGAAAGAAGAACCTGATCATTTGAAGATTGTTTTTAAACAGAATGGATATGCGGAACAACAAATATGCTGTGCTCTTTGGTTTGGTCCGACACGTGAGCCAATAAAGGATACTTTTGAAGCTGTTGCTTATTTACCCTTTGCGGGTAGTATATCATCCAAAATTTCAAGAATTTTAAGAATATATGATATTAAAAGTGTTTTTACACCAGTGGCCAAGACTAGAGCCCTTCTTGGCTCAGTTAAAGATAATTTGGGTTTGAGGAAACCCGGGGTTTATGCAATTCTGTGTCACTGTGGAAAGAAGTGTATTGGTCAAATTATTTGAACTATTCAGGACTGGTGTGTGGAACATCATTGGCACACTCGGTTGTTCCAGCCTGAGAAGTCAACAGTGGCAGAACACTGCCTTAACGAAGGACACAGGATGATGTATGACAAGACACAATTGACCTCTCCTGCTTCTCGCTATTGGGAATGTGTTCTTAAAGAATCCATTGAAATTAGATTATCAAGTCATATTATTAACAGGGATAAAGGTTTTGTATTGGTTAAAAACAGTCTTGGTTGCAATTTTAGCTTTTTTTATTTTACAACTACGCGTTTCGTCTTATTTAAGCATCTTCAGGTTGATCTACATAGAAAACAGAGAACAAATACATCGTAATTTGGTATTTGTTCTCTGTTTTCTATGTAGATCAACATGAAAATGCCTAAATAAGGTGAAACACATAGTTGAAAAATAAAAAATAAATAAAATTGAAACCAAGACTGTTTTTAACCAATACTGTTAAGCACTGGTTTGCTGTATGCCACTTGGATTGGAAGGATAAAGGTTTTCCTCTAAGTAAGACATGGAATCCAATTTTGTCCGACATTAAACAACAATGGTCTTCTTTCGATCATTGGATTCTTCTAACTAGTGCTGTTGCAATTTGTCGTTTTTGCCATCTTCTCCCACCGACGTGCTGTGCGTCTACTTGCCACCAGCAGGCGCTGCCCATCATCTCATGCACACAGTGCTCTGTCCGTGGTGTATAAAGGTTTCCGTCATTGTGGTTGGAATTCAGATCCGGCGAGGCAGAGCACGAGCATTAACTCACCTGAAGATGGCGACCGGCTGGTCCACTGAAATATTGTGTCTGGATGACGACATGATCTGGCTGCAAACCCGTGAAGAATATCAGCTTGATTGAACCTTGCCATGATCTCAAATAATGTGTCATTTTATACATAAAATTTGCACTGTTTTCAGAGCTTTGATCAAATATCAGGGTTCCCATTTCAAAAACTCATTTTAACCTCCAGATCACCTTGAAAATCACGTTCAAGGTCAGTGATCCTATGCCACCTACAACTTTTACCCAAAACATTTTGCTGTATCTGATCTCCAATCTGAATCATTCCCCATTATGGATTAAAATGGTACACCAAATAATACCCTCGTCTACATGTATATATCAGAAGACTCAGTACACTGTAACACCTCATCAAATGCTTCATGTAGACTAGGGAATCTCCTGTTATAGTGCTTGTTTATGATGTGGCTCATTGCCTGTTCACCCCAGTCACAAATACTGTCAGTATAAAAACCCCACTAGTACACACTATATACATTCTCCTATCTGGAATCTGATGAGGTGTACCCATAGCTCACTAAGATAATGATAGCCAGGCACTATAACGGTTGGGTTATCAGTAAGTTTGCTGTTCCAGGTTTTCGTATCTTGCCACTCATGTTTCCAACTAAAACTAACTCTGTCTTAACAGTTCTCAGAAGGCCCAGTGGTACCATGTCATCCTCAGCCGACAGGCATCACTGAACGCAAGTATGGAAGGGCATGTGGTCTGCACACCACTCTCCCAGCCATGTCAGTTTTCGTAACCAGAGCTGTTACTTCTCACTCAAAGTGGCCTCACAAGAGCTGAGTGCACCCTGCTCACCAACAGGACTATTCAGATCTTGACGGTCACCCATCCAAGCACTAGCCAAGGCCAACAGTGCTTAACTTTGGTGATCTGATGGGAACTGGGGTTACCACTGTGGAGAGGCTATTAGCAGTGATACTGCTAGTTCTCTTAAATTTGTCTGGTAATGTTTCTATGTGAAGAATTTTGTTAGAAATCAAATTAGCTGCTTTCATATGGTAGGACCACTGTGCACCAAAAATTCAGGGTAGAGTCCATCTGCACCTACAGCTTTTCTACATTTCATATGGCTAAGGGCTATCTCCATTTCAGTGGTCATAAATGGAGAAGAAAATTCTGCATTAAACTGTAGAGATTTCTTGACCACCTCCCAGCTTCTGAATCAGTGTCCAAGCTTTTCTATTGGCATGTGTGAAGTTAAGATCCTTTGTTTCTGTGTGCCATTTATCTCTCCTTCAGTAATTCATCAATTTTGTAGCTGTATCTTTGTCGCCACTTCGCTTGAATTTGTTATACAAACTGGTTGATCTCTTGTTTCCATCCAGAAATTTACTATTGATGGCATCCTCTGGGTATGGTGTTTTTGGCAGTAGACATGACAGCCCTCCGAAACCTTAAGTATGAGTTTGGTAAGGCAAGAATATCTTCTATTGGCTCAACCAATGCTTTTGAGAATTTATACCAGTCTGATTTATTGGATGTTCCAAAAAGATTCAGAAGCACGTCACACTGGAAGAATATTTAGTCCTTAGGTGGAGAGAATGAGGCAATGTTGACTTCTGGGAAAGCCATAAAGGATCATTCTGCACCCGGAAGTGTTCACAGATGACAGGCAGAAGTCATGTGTGTTTGCTGTATCCATTCTTATAGACTTGAGTTTGGTATTTCCTTTTGCATCATTGTAATGGAATTTTAAGTTGTTTGCTTCTATCTTCCTTCCATTTTCAGCTTCTTCACCATAACCCCATTTATGTCTCTGCCTGTTAAAGTCAGCTTCATACAGGGTGATTCTGGAGGAATGACATAATTTGTGAAGTGATTCTAAATGTGAAAAGAAACTGAAAAAGTTCTTTGAACATAAGACCAATTTCAGTCATTACAGAACTGGAGAGGGTTGAAGACTACATACATCCATGAATGGACATGAAGACAAGAGTGAATATTACTTAACAAAATGCTTTGTAGGTGCTGTGGTGGACAGAATGATGATGGGACATATGACTGATCCATCCTACAAGAGCTGTGGAGGTTCTCCAACAGATGGCAGTACTGTGACATCACACCAAGGCAACAGGTGCAAGTGTACCCAGTGTAGAGTCTTAGGTTGCATCAGTGAGCAGTTATCAGGCAATGTGCGTGTCAAGCTTGAGTGTTGTTTAACTGGGCAAGAGCATTGTGCCTGTGAATATCAACATTCCACATGCATTGTCCCATGCAGAATATGCAGATGTATTTTTTGTGTAGGGGTACTGTAATGGCAGTGGCAGTGTGGCTTGGACAGAATATCAGAGACGTTTCCTTAATCAACAAACCCCTGTGCCAGGGTATTTCCCAGGGTTTTTCAAACATTACATGAATCCAGAACACTACTCAGTGTCCACACAACACCAGAATGTGAGGCCATCAAGTCAGTTAAGGAAAGGGAAGACATTATTGCGATGGCAGAACGGAGTTCCACCACCAGTGCACAGCGCAATAGCGGTCAGCTCAATGTTCCACAAATGCGAATCTGGCATACATTACATTCCAAGGGTTTGTACCCATTCCATGTGCAGCCCATGCAACATCTGCATCCAGGTGGCTCAGCAAGCAGACAATATTGTGAGTGGTTGACAGTAGACAAAGATGTCATCCAATGCATTTTATTTACAAATGAGGTTAAACTCACATGAAGTGGTATCATGAACATCCACAATTCTCATGCATGAGCAATGGAAAACCTGTATGACACTACAGAAACTCAGTGAATACCTGGTGTGATATGATTGATGACTTGTGATAGGGCCTGTGTTCTTGCCAAAGTGCATGATAACCACAGAATATGCATATTTACTAATAAAAGACCTACCTGCACTTTTTAAAGCTATGAAATTAGAGCAACAATGGAATGGCAAATGTACCTGCAACATCACTGATTCACTGCACTAGATAAATATCCCTGTATCTGGATAACCCAATTCCTCAACAGTGGATTGGCCATGGTGGACACATTAATTGACTTGGCAGATCACCCAACTTAAACATATTAGCCTTCTGTTTATGGGGCTAGATAAGGGGGATGTGTATACTACAAAGGTAGATACACATGAAGAACTTGTCACTTGCATCACAAATGCTGTTGCTGGCATTAAAGCCTGCTGAGATATTTTAACTTGTAGAATCATCTCACAAATTATGTTTAATCAGCCTGTATATTGCAGGATGCTCTAGTGCTGTCAGTTGTTTAGGTCAACTGGTGTTTTTGGTTTGTACATGTTTGCTACCTTTATGTTTCCAAACTGAATCATCCCTACCATCACACTTTCTTCATCTGTTTTCTCAAATCATGGAATCTGGCACTTTATTTAATAAAGTGACAATTACATTACTACAGTGCAGCTAACAGCAATCAATAAATCAATATCCCAACATGGATTGATCATGTAGCTACAGGTTCAATTTATGCAATTATCTTTGGTTTGTTGGGTCACTTTCAAGATATTAGAAGAAGAAGAAATCATGTTTATGCATCTGCACTCCAAAAATTCAATAGGAGATCTTTCTTCTGTTTACTTATACACTGTTACCACTGCATAAAAGTCACACTGCTGAAGAGTGAATATAATCTCCTTGTGAATCAGCATTCTCTTGTTTATGTGATACATTTATGTAGGAATTCTTACTCTTAAATCTGCCAAAATACTAGTATTCAGCAGAATGAGTAGTCACAGACAAAGTGTGTGGGCAAGGAGCTATCAGTATCCATTTGCCAAGTATGTTGTAGAATGCAACAGTGAAGACTTCATGTATTTCGTCAAGTGGGTGATCTGAATCTTTTCTCGCAATATCAATCCTGTCAAGTCCTGGTCATGTGAACATCCTTTGCAACTTGTGCTGAGCTATTATCAGTATACCAGCAGACGCAGAGCCGAGCAGATACATCAGCAGTGGTAGCACAGCAGCATGTAATATAACGAGGTGAAAATGTTTTTGTTGTGGTGAAGTTTGGGACGTGTATCGTTGCTTAACACAAGAAAAACAGAATACCATGTCATATTACAGATATCCTCCACCAAATAAATAATACATATCTTGTGTAACTGAGGTGCTGATTCTTAATGCTGCTGTAGATTCATCTTCATGTTACTGCATCACCACACAGGAGTCCTGCAATGGTAGAAACAAGCTCCAGGAATTCATGTTCACAAAGAATTTTATTTCGCATACTACATGTTCAGCAGAGAACTACATGTGTAAAATTAAGTTACCACTGTCTCATGACTGACATAAGACTAACTTCAGGCTGACCTAAGGCTGATCTCAAAACAGAAAACTGAACTGAACCAAGACAGAACTATGGTGGTGTACCAATCACCTCTATTTGTTTGATTTTTAACAATTACTGACATTGTTATATACTAAATTTGCATCTTTAACAATTAAAACTTTTACATACACCTTCTCAAATTACATAGAAATTTACATGAAATAACACTGAATAATTTCACACAAAGACATGGAAGGATCTGTTTCTACTAAAACTATAAATTACATGTTTTTACATGTTTTATCATTACAACAACATATTTCATTAATTTGCATATATTATTTTACTTACTTAAAGGATAATCACCCTGTCATTTTCAGGTGAACATAGGAATTATTTTTATTGAATGAAAAGCCTAGATTAAATTAATTAAGTTTTGAACAAACAAAATTTTACATTTTTATATAGTTGTAATTACAATTTCATTAACTAACACCAATTAAAACATGAATATGCTTAGTTCTGACTGAAAAATCATCATGTCCTATTTCTATTAGGAACAATTTGTTTTTAGCTTGAATACACAAAAATAGCTGTATTTTGATGACTGTTGTTGTTGTTGTTGTCCTCAGTCCTGAGACTGGTTTTATGCAGCTCTCCATGTTACTCTATCCTGTGCAAGCTTCTTCATCTCCCAGTTCTTACTGCAACCTACATCCTTTTGAATCTGCTTAGTGTATTCATCTCTTGGTCTCCCTCTACGGTTTTTACCCTCCACGCTGCCCTCCAATGCTACATTTGTGATCCCTTGATGCCTCAGAACATGTCCTACCAACCGGTCCCTTCTTCTTGTCAAGTTGTGCCACAAACTCCTCTTCTCCCCAATTCTATTCAATACCTCCTCATTAGTTATGTGATCTACCCATCTAATCTTCAGCACTCTTCTGTAGTACCACATTTCAAAAACTTCTATTCTCTTCTTGTGCAAACTATTTATCGTCCATGTTTCACTTCCATACATGGCTACACTACATACAAATACTTTCAGAAACGACTTCCTGACACTTAAACCTATACTTGATGTTAACAAATTTCTCTTCTTCAGAAACGCTTTCCTTGCCATTGCCAGTCTACATTTTATATCCTCTCTACTTCGACCATCATCAGTTATTTTGCTCCCAAAATAGCAAAACTCCTTTACTACTTTAAGTGTCTCATTTCCTAATCTAATTCCCTCAGCATCACCCGACTTAGTTCGACTACATGCCATTATCCTCGTTTTGCTTTTGTTGATGTTCATCTTACATCCTCCTTTCAAGACACTGCCCATTCCGTTCAACTGCTCTTCCAAGTCCTTTGCTGTCTCTGACAGAATTACAATGTCATCGGTGAACCTCAACATTTTTATTTCTTCTCCATGGACTTTAATACCTACACAGAATTTTTCTTTTGTTTCCTTTACTGTTTGCTCAATGTACAGATTAAATAACATTGGGGACAGGCTACAACCCTGTCTCACTCCCTTCCCAACCGCTGCTTCCCTTTCATGCCCCTCGACTCTTATAACTGCCATCTGGTTTCTGTACAAATTGTAAATAGCCTTTTTCTCCCAGTATTTTACCCTGCCACCTTTAGAATTTGAAAGAGAGTATTCCAGTCAACATTGTCAAAAGCTTTCTCTAAGTCTACAAATGCTAGAAATGTAGGTTTTCCTTTCCTTAACCTAAGGTAAGTCGTAGGGTCAGTATTGCCTCACATGTTCCAACATTTCTGCGGAATCCAAGCTGATCTTTGCCGAAGTCAGCTTCTACCAGTTTTTCCATTCGTCTGTAAAGAATTCGCGTTAGTATTTTGCAGCCATGACTTATTAAACTGACAGTTCGGTAATTTTCACATCTGTCAACACCTGCTTTCTTTTGGATTCGAATTATCATATTCTTCTTGAAGTCTGAGGGTATTTCGCCTGTCTCATACATCTTGCTCACCAGATGGTAGAGTTTTGTCAGGACTGGCTCTCCCAAGGCCATCAGTAGTTCCAATGGAATGTTGTCTTCTCCCGGGGCCTTGTTTCGACTCAGGTCTTTCAGTGCTCTGTCAAACTCTTCATGCAGTATTATCTTCCATTTCATCTTCATCTACATCCTCTTCCATTTCCATAATATTGTCCTCAAGTACATTGCCCTTGTATAGACCCTCTATATACTCCTTCCACCTTTCTGCTTTCTCTTCTTTGCTTAGAACTGGGTTTCCATCTGAGCTCTTGATATTCATACAAGTGGCTCTCTTTTCTCCAAAGATCTCTTTAATTTTCCTGTAGGCAGTATCTATCTTACCCCTAGTGAGATAAGCCTCTACATCCTTACATTTGTCCTCTAGCCATCCCTGCTTAGCCAATTTGCACTTCCTGTTGATCTCATTTTTGAGATGTTTGTATTCCTTTTTGCCTACTTCATTTACTGCGTTTTTATATTTTCTCCTTTCATCAATTAAATTCAATATTTCTTCTGTTACCCAAGGAGTTCTACTAGCCCTTGTCTTTTTACCTACTTGATCCTCTGCTGCCTTCACTACTTCATCCCTCAGACTAGATGACTAGATGACTAGAAATATTGAAACTTTTATCATTAACTACTCAATAATTATATGGTGTCTCTGGCATGAAGCACCATATCTTTGAACCAATGTTCTTTGACTTTAGTTCCCTTTCTCTATGTCTCACTGTGCACCATGTTTGACAGCTTCTCTTGTATTCGTCTTGTTCAATGGAAAAATAAATGTTCATTCAACTGAAAAAGTGTGTTATTGTGGTCCTGCAACATGTAATATCCCCAGTGGTGAACCCGACATAGTTGTGGTGTGTTTGGAAATGATTTTTTGCTTCTTTTCATCATTAACAAACTTCGTGCCCGGTCCACACTGTCATTTTGTGCTAGTGCTTTGCACCCTACTAACTGTGCTTGTGCTTTTACTACTGTTCCTGATGTACATTTGGTTAAAAGTGAACAATTACCTGGCCCCAGCCATGTCAGCAGCCATTTAACCGTTACCAGCAAATCATGGCCACTGTCAAATGCTACTAGACAGCAACACCTGCTGCACGGCCAGTGCATGCCGCTTAGTGACATTGTGAACAATAACCATGTGAAGGACATTGTGTTTCATGCCTCAGCTAAACAGTCTCCTTCAGGTTGCTTTGATGTACCGACCAAGTTTGTGAACTGTAGTTTGAACGTTCATGCACATGTGGTTGCACATTCTTATATGCTTGACGTCATTGCTCCCCCCCCCCCCCCCCCCCCTCCCCCTCATGCCGCCTCAGTGACACCAGTCACCTCAACTGTGCCGGTTTCCGCTCCGTGGTCACACCACACACCATGCTCACCTTCTGCCCGCTCTCATAATGGCACTGGCTGTTTCATCTGTGCCAGTTTCCAGGTCAACCCCCCCTTGGCTGCATTGCGACTGACTTCCGCCCACTGTTGTAACAGCACCAGCTGTTGTGCCCACGCTGCACCCAACTCCGGGCCTGCAGTTGGGACACATTATGCCATTGGTTGCACCGACTCACTTCACATCGTGTGCTGCCTGCGGCCATGCCCCCATGCAGACCTCGAGTGATGCATCATCCACCGCTACTGAACTCACGGCGTCAAGGGTTTCCTACACTGCTCACGCAGATCTTTGCCTCCTAGTACTGCATCAACATGTGTTACCCATCAGATTTCCTAAGCTGCCTGCATTGCAATAGGACAATCCTAAGACTTGGTTCATATTGATGGATCATCTACTGGAAATCTGCGGGATTTTAGACGATGACACACATTTTGTCTGCCTGGTGAGCCACCTCCATGCTCATCCAGACCTCATCAGTGATCTGCTTCTCTCACTGCCTACCTCGCCCAAGTATTTAACGGCACAAGCATTACTCATTGATCAACTTTGTTGCCCTCCAGCAGGGGCTATCCACCACATCATCCATGACAAGCATCTCAATGACTGCACACCTTCGCAGCTTTGGCAGTGCCTTTGTGCATTAATTGATGACCAAGCTCTAACAGACGCCATGCTGTAGAACTTGTGAATGGTCAAGCTTCCATCAGACATACAACTTCACCTACTATCTCAGATAGGGATCCTCTCGATGTTCGCCTACACATCGCTGATCAGGCCTACACTATCATTCGTCACCGACACCGTCTGTCATGGATGACATCGCCTTCACCTTCATTTAGCACTCCTGCACCTTCAGTTCCATGCCCAGCTGGCAGGGGCCAGCCAGGGCATCTCAGCAGCTCAGCGGCCTGCCAGGAGCTGCCACGTGGCGACCTATAGTCCAGTGAAACTGTCAGAAAAAAAGCCTGTAACTTGCAAAAGGTGGGGTAGAAGATTTTATTTTTTTAACTCGTTCATATTGTTGGTAAGGTTAGAAAACCAAGTTCTGCCAGCAAAATTTCTCTTGGGAAAACTTTCTGCAGTCAAAAAACTTTTTTCGGTTTTTTCGGTTTTTTCAAAATTCTCAGTTTTATTTGCTCCTATCGCTTTGACGTCTATTTTCTTTTTTAAAGAGCACAAAATTCTCTACAAATTTGATTCTTACCATTTTTTCTACTCCCAGTACATCTACATCTACATCTACATTGATTACTCTGCAATTCACATTTAAGTGCTTGGCAGAGGGTTCATCAATCCACAGTCATAGTATCTCTCTCCCATTCCACTCCTGAACAGCGCACAGGAAAAACGAACACCTAAACCTTTCTGTTCGAGCTCTGATTTCTCTTATTTTATTTTGATGATGGGCTCAACAAAATATTTTCGCATTCGGAAGAGAAAGTTGGTGACTGAAATTTCGTAAATAGATCCCGCCGCGAAGAAAAACGTCTTTGCTTTAATGACTTCCATCCCAACTCACGTATCATATCTGCCACACTCTCTCCCCTATTACGTGATAATACAAAATGAGCTGTCCTTTTTTGCACCCTTTCGATGTCCTCTGTCAATCCCACCTGGTAAGGATCCCACACCGCGCAGCAATATTCTAACAGAGGACGAACAAGTGTAGTGTAAGCTGCCTCTTTAGTGGACTTGTTGCATCTTCTAAGTGTCCTGCCAATGAAATGCAACCTTTGGCTCTCCTTCCCCACAATATTATCTATGTGGTCTTTCCAACTGAAGTTGTTCGTAATTTTTACACCCAAGTACTTAGTTGAATTGACAGACTTGAGAATTGTACTATTTATCGAGTAATCGAATTCCAACGGATTTCTTTTGGAACTCATGTGGATACCTCACACTTTTCGTTATTTAGCATCAACTGCCACCTGCCACACCATACTGCAATCTTTTCTAAATCACTTTGCAACTGATACTGGTCTTGGGATGACCTTACTAGATGGTAAATTACAGCATCATCTGCGAACAACCTAAGAGAACTGCTCAGATTGTCACCCAGGTCATTTATATAGATCAGGAGCAGCAGAGGACCCAGGATGCATCCCTGGGGAACACTTGATATCACTTCAGTTTTACTCGATGATTTGCCGTCTATTACTACAAACTGCAACCTTCCTGACAGGAAATCATGAATCCAGTCGCTTGATTAGAAGTTGCTTGTGAGGAACGGTGTCAAAAGCTTTCCGGAAATCCAGAATTATGGAACAAACCTGAGATCCCCTGTCGATAGCGGCCATCACTTCGTGCGAATAAAGAGCTAGCTGCATTGCACAAGAACGATGTTTTCTGAAACCGTGCTGATTACGTATCAATAGATCGTTCCCTTCAAGGCGATTCATAATGTTTGAATACAGTATATGCTCCAAAACCCTACTGCAAACCGACGTCAATGATATAGGTCTGTAGTTCGATGGATTTCTCCTACTACCCTTCTTAAACACTGGTGCTACCTGCGCAATTTTCCAATCTGTAGGTACAGATCTATCGGTGAGCGAGTGGTTGTATATTATTGCTAAGTAGGGAGCTATTGTATCAGCGTAATCTGAAAGGAACCTAATCGGTATACAATCTGGACCTGAAGACTTGCCCGTATCAAGCGATTTGAGTTGCTTCACAACCCATAAGGTATCTACTTCTAAGAAACTCATGCTAGCAGCTGTTCATGTTTCAAATTCTGGAACATTCCATTTGTCTTCCCTGGTGAAGGAATTTCGGAAAACTGCGTTCAATAACTCCGCTTTAGCGGCACAGTCGTCAGTAACAGTACCATCGGCACAGCGCAGTGAAGGTATTGACTGTGTCTTACCGCTTGTGTACTTTACATACGACCAGAATCTCTTCAGATTTTCTACCAAATTTCGAGACAATGTTTTGTTGTGGAACCTATTAAAGGCATCTCGCATTGAAGTCAATGCCAAATTTCGCGCGTCTGTAAATTTTAGCCAATCTTCCAGATTTCGCGTTCTTCTGAACTTCGCATGCTTTTTCCGTTGCCTCTGCAACAGCGTTTGGACCTGTTTTGTGTACCATAGGGGATCAGTTCCATCTCTTATCAATTTATGAGGTATGAATCTCACAATTGCTGTTGCTACTATATCTTTGAATTTGAGCCACATCTCATCTACATTTGCATAGTCAGTTCAGAAGGAATGGAGATTGTCTCTTAGGAAGGCTTCTAGTGACACTTTATCTGCTTTTTTAAATAAAACTATTTTGCGTTTGTTTCTGGTGGATTTGGAAGAAATGGTATTGAGCCTAGCTACAACGACCTTGTGATCACTAATCCCTGTATCAGTCATGTTGCTCTCTATTAGCTCTGGATTGTTCGTGGCTAAGAGGTCAAGTGTGTTTGTGCAACCATTTACAATTTGCAGGGGTTCGTGGACTAACTGCTCGAAATAATTTTCAGAGAAAGCATTCAGAACAATCTCGGAAGATGTTTTCTGCCTACCACCGGTTTTGAACAAGTATTTTTGCCAACATATCGAGGGAAGGTTGAAGTCCCCACCAACTATAACCATATGAGTGCGGTATTTATTTGTTACGAGACTCAAATTTTCTCTGAACTGTTCAGCAACTATATCTTCGGAGTCTGGGGGTCTGTAGAAGGAGCCAATTATTAACTTAGTTCGGCTGTTAAGTATAGCCACCAAGGGAAGAATTTTTCTCACACTTTCAAGTGTATCTAAGGCGCTACAGTGCATCAAAAAATACTAATTTTTCAAATTTCGAGCAACGTGGCAAATTACCTAATTTTTGAACACTGTTATTTCAGTTTCTATTTGTGTAGTATAAACATATTACTCATCATGTTATTCATTGGAATTTACCATCTTACTCTGCTGCAGGGCCAGGACAAACAGCATCATATTCAGTAACTACGAACACATTCATGTCAGATTGCGTGAAGTTTATTTGTGTTACAATATGTAATATGATTGCATGCAGGTGCCGTACATTTCTACATTTGACTGACGTTAATGATCAGTTATAAGAAAAAGTATGTAGGAATTGTTCTTTAGCAGACAAAAGCATATTTATTCTTATGTCATTCATGGGTTGTATCGGTATGATCACGGGTGGAAGTGGATTAAATGACTTATTTGGTGTAATATTTGCTGAAAACAGCGTTGAAAAGATTTTGTCAGGACATGCATATTCCAGGGCTGTGTGAGCGCATTTATTGTGTCACCTTGCTTTGGCCTGTCAAGTGTGGGATCACATTGAGCTAAAAGAAGATGAACGTGGGACATTGAATGACTTGTCTTCTCCTTGTGATGAGTCAGAACTGTCAATTGGCCAGGATACCAGTGTTCTCAGGGTACAAGTCATAAAAAAATTTGTAACTGAAAATGATTGAAAGTAAGGGACCCACAGCAAAATTATGGGTTCAGTACTACAAGATGGTGTAATATTTGCTGAAAACAGCGTTGAAAAGATTTTGTCAGGACATGCATATTCCAGGGCTGTGTGAGCGCATTTATTGTGTCACCTTGCTTTGGCCTGTCAAGTGTGGGATCACATTGAGCTAAAAGAAGATGAACGTGGGACATTGAATGACTTGTCTTCTCCTTGTGATGAGTCAGAACTGTCAATTGGCCAGGATACCAGTGTTCTCAGGGTACAAGTCATAAAAAAATTTGTAACTGAAAATGATTGAAAGTAAGGGACCCACAGCAAAATTATGGGTTCAGTACTACAAGATGGTCACTCTCAAGAAACAATTTATTGAAGCAAATCGATCAGGCAATTGGAAACTTCATCTTGAAAGTGTGCGAAAAATGCTTCCCTACTTCCATTCAGCTGGACATTTTATGTACACTAAAAGTGGCCACCTCTACTTACAGGATATGTTGAGACTCGAGGAAAAAGTGGATTTATCAGAATATGAGAAGTTCGCAACGAAAGGACATTTTACAATCCGGCGATCAGAAAAGTATTGATCAGGGGTTCCTTCTGACATGACTATAGAACAAACATTGATGAGAACCATGAAGAGTTCTGGAGGACTTACTTCTGGCCGAGGAATTATGGATAGTGTATTAACCAGATGGATATTGGGTATGATTCAAATGCAGAACATTTGTGAAGAAATTGAGTCGTATTGCAAAGTGAGTGCAGTAACATCAGAACAGCATGTAGATGCAAGAAGTTGTCACATCGAAAGAGATGGCACAGACTTGCGTAAGGTGCGTGATTGGTTTTCAGTGCACCCTCCCTTCCCTGAAAGTGATTTTAAAATGTCTATCAGCAGTGGTGTTGTCGGAACGGAGGATGTTAATTGTCATATGTGTCATGAAGATGGGGAAAAAGGCATGAAAAGAATATTTGGTGACAATTTCCATGATGTAAAGTTCCGTAGAAAAGATAAAGTTGTGACTCTCCTTTCTGCGTTCAATTCTGTAAAAGCTGGGAGCACTAAAATTACTCCTGTTGATCCTTTAACTCTTTTCCAAAGGATTTGTTTAATGAAACAAAGTGGAGAAGAGTTAAAAGTCTTTCTCAAATATGAACTTGTTCCTTATCCAATGTCCCTATTCTTCCAGTGGAAGATGTGAAGTCAGGTGGACCGAGTAAATTTTTTGTCATTGATGGAGGGTACCTTACCACAAAGTGACTTGGACTCGAAATGTTTGCTTCAAGTCAATAGCTCAAAGCTATGTTTCTTACCTGCAACGTCATTTTAGATCTCAATTTCCTACTGTATTTGATGGGTATCCATGTGAGGGAGACAAATGTAGCACAAAGAGTGCTGAGAGGATTCGTAGGTCCAAAAAACATTCTTCAGTTGACGTTGTGGTTGAATCAGAGATGGTGAACCAAGTCCCTCAAGACAAGTTCTTGTACAATGAACGAGACAAGATGCGTTTGATCACACTTCTTAAAAAGGAATTTCTGGAGTGTAGCATTGAAGTGCACCAGGCACAAGAAGATGCTGACATTATGATTGTAACATCTGCCATTTCAAGAACCAAAGATTTTTGAAGTGTTGTCATTGTAGGAGAGTTTGACAGCGAATATATTCTGTTCACTCACGCCTTTAGCAGATGTGATACAACATACGCTTTTTTTGGTCAAAGAAAAATTAAGTGCTGCAATATTGCGAAAAATGAACACCTAACCTCAGCGCTTTGCACGTTCAATAAATCACATGGTACCCGTGAAGAAATAATAACAGCAGGAGAACAGGTTACTATCACATTGTATAGTGGAGGTGTCAACAGTTCCCACACACTAGACCATTTGCAGTACCAGCTATTCGCCAAGTCTGCCACAAAAAGCAAACTGAATCTTGCACGATTGCCACCTACAAAAGATGCTGCACATCATCATTCATTGCGGATTTACCAACAAGTCCAAAGTTGGATGGGAAACTGGAAACTTCCTGAGAAATGGGGCTGGAATCACAGTGACCATGGTCCAATACCCATGATAATGAGCCAAGACCAGCACCTGAAGCACTTCTTCACATTGTTTCATGCTCATGCAAGCTGAACTGTGGCGGAGCATGCTCCTGCAGAAAAGTGGGTTTTGAAATGTTCTTTAATTTGCAAGAAAGTGGTCAGCTGTGAAAACGTGCCAAACTTTTTATATGAAGACAGTGAAGAAGATGTTATGGAGGATGTTGAGGAAACCGCTGACAAAATCAACAAATTTGCTGAGGCTGACTCACTGTTTAAAGACGAGGTCAACCTACGTACAGACCCTGAATCCGGAACTCAAGGTATTTCTAGTGACACTGAGGAACCTGGCTCATCAAAACGTTGGAAGTGATGCTCATATCTGTCCCAAGTGCACTAAAGTGCGATAACACAAGTATTACACACCCAGAACTGTCAACATTTTTTAGTAACTGACAATGCATTGTAATTGTAATAAAGCTACTTATTTTTAATGTCAACTGTGTGGCTTTTATACACAAGACTAATTACCTACCTAATTAGGTTGCCTGTTGCAGCTAATAATAGATAATAATGAGACAATTTATTTTGTCTGCGTGTGTGTGTGTGTTTACAAATACCAGGGCTGAGGTGGCCCATAATGAACTTTAGGTAGTGATGTAAGAATCACAATAGTTGTGTGCCCAGCAATCCTCATGTTGCATACAGAGAAATTGAATACCTCAAAGTGAGGTGGTAAATTCCAACATATAACATGATGTATAATGTATTTATACTACACAAACAGAAACCAAAAAACTTGTGTTCAAAAATAAGGTATCTTGCCACTATGCTCAAAATTCGAAAAATTGGTGTTTTTTGAGGTGCTATAGCACCTTAGATATTGGGAGTAGAAAAAAATGGCAAGAATCAAATTTGTTGAGAACTTTGTGCTCTTTAAAAAAGAAATTAGACGTTAAAGTGATAGGAGCCAAAAACTGAGATATTTTGAAAAAACTGAAAAAAGGCCGAAATTTTCCAAGTTTTTTGACTGCAGAAAGTTTTCCCAAGCGACATTATGTTGGCAAAACTCGGTTTTCTAATCTTTCCAACCATATGAATTAGTTGAAAAAATAAACTCTTCTACCCCACCTTTTGCAAGGTATATCTGCTATTTGACTGGACTACTACAGGAGGTACTGCCTGCGACCTCCTGACAGCAGCTGTCTTGTCCAAGGAGCAGCCTCAGCAATCTCAGCAACAATGCAGTCAGCTGCATCTCCCGCCCACTCCATACCGTGTCGCCTCCAAGCTTACCTGCTATGCTGGTACCATGCAACCTACAGGGGATGTCGCTCACAACTGCTGTGCACCTTGTGCATATGGAAACGATTCGGGTGGGCACGATTAGGCAGCACATCCAGCCATGATCTTCGACGGCGCCTACCTTCCGGCACCGCACCGCTTGCTCCAGCAGCGCAAAGCCTCTACATCACAGACCTGTCATCAGGCACGCACTTTCCTGTCAACATCGGCGCTGATGTCAGCATTATCCTGGCCAAGCTAGTGGGCAACATGCTTTCTCTGCTAACCTCACTTCGAAGGCCGCATATCACTCTCCTATCGCAGTCCTTGGCTCCATCAAGCTGTCACTTCACCTATCACTGGTTGTGACATTTCCTTGTCCCTTCCACGTCACCAAAATTGATGGACCTGTGATCAGTTTGGACATTCTACACCACTAAGAAATTTAGCCAGACTTGCAGGCCACAACGCTCCACCACACGTCCAGTTCTATCTTTCTGTGCTCAAACGAGTTCGGCACGATTCTGCTCTCTGCCTCCTTGGCTACGCTCTCCACTTGTGCATCTCTGCTCGAAGGTATTACTGCACATCTCTCTGACTTGGCGGATGTCCAACCATCCACCTTGTGCCTAAGATGGACAGCTCACTATGCATGTGCGGGGACTACAGGTCCCTTAATGCTAGGACAATAACTGATAACTGTCCCATCACTAATATCCAGGATTTCACTCAGTTACTGCATGGCTCGAAGTTCTTCTCTGTCTTAGACTCTTCGAAGACATACCACCAAAATCCCATGCGCCCACTGGATATTCCGAAGATGGCCATCCTTATATCCTTTGGTGTATTTGAATACTGTTACATGCCTTACGGCTTGAAAAACGCTGTGCAGATGTGGTAACATTTCATTTATTCAGTTGTGCTACCTCTGCCTTTTGCTTTTGCCTATTTGGATGACATACTTACATTTTCCTCATTTGGCAAGGAACACAAATTTCATCTTGACACAGTTCATACGGCTCTTGCGACCAACAGTGTGGTTATCAACAATGACAAATCCCAACTCTGTTCTGCATCAGTTACATCTGGCCGACGGGCTCCAACCAACAGATTCTTGTGTCAAAACCATTCTTGCATTGCCTCTTCATGAGGATTACACGCAACTATAGCGCTTTCTGGATATGGTAAAATTTTATTGACACCATATCCCCCATGCTGCTTCTCTCCAGTTATTGATTACTGACGCCCTCTCCAGTAAAAATACCATGGGGAAGCGAAAGTTGAACTGGACTCAGCCCATGCTTGATGCTTTTGACAATCTGAAATTAGCCATCGTGAAAGCAGTCACTCTAACCCACCCTGACCCCGAGGCCCATATTTCTATCACTACCGACACTAGCGAGTCATCTGTGGGGGCTGTCTTCCTTCCTTATTAATAGTGTGCCCAAGAAACTTCACCTCTTTTATTTCAAATTTGCATTTTTCCAATTTTAATGTCATACCACCCCTGCCTAAATTTCATTGCAATAGCTTTCAGAATTTCCATGTGTTCATCCCAAGTTTTACTGACTACCAGAATGTCATCCACATAAATGATTAATTTCAAAAGTAACTCACTTCCCAAAACAAAATCCAAAGCTCGAATAAATTCAGCAACTGATAAGATTAATCCAAAAGGTACTAGACAGTATTGAAAACTTTTCCCATTATAGAAGAATGCAGAATATTGCCTAGAATTAGGTTCTAAAGTAATCTGATGAAATTCTTATGTTAAATCCAAACTTGTAAAATAATTTGCATCATGGAATTTATACAACTATTCCTCCATTGATTCTGGGTCATCAGTTTCCTTTTCCAAAGATTTATTTAAATGTCGAGAGTCAAGGACTATTCTAACCCCACTACAGGACTGTTGTACTGGCTGTTACTCCTTTCTATTATCCCTCATCTCTGCCATTTCTCCAACTCCCTTTCAACAACCTTCCTCATACAAATAGGCACTCCATACAGCAAATGAAAAATGGTTCATGTGGTTTAACTTACACATGTAATCTTTCACCTTGCCTGGCTTGTCACTGAAAACGCTTTTGTAGTCCCACAGGAATCCCTCCAACTCACATTTTTCATCACTACTTAAATTGTCTGCTGAATTAAGTTTGTCCATTACTAATTGAGAAAAGTCTCCTCCAACCACCTGGTTATCAAAATATTCATTATATACATCTAAATAATTCCGGTCATCAAATAGTTCCACTCCTCTTAAATTATTGCTACAATTCTCATGAAACATGAAGTAGAATTTAGTTTCACCATGAACACCAGATTTTGGATCAATAAAATTTAACTTCATATTTAACCAATCAAACCTAGCATTAACTTTCAGTATCCAATCCATCCCTAACAACAAGTGTTCATTCAGGTCAGTTATTACCAGACATTCTTGTTCAAATAAAACATTACTGACAGTAAATGAAATTAGTGCTTGCCTACTGATTAATTTACTAAGTTTACCAGCGGCTCCCTTTATTTTAACACCAGTAATTGGAAATTCAGTAAACTGTCTACTGTTTGTTAATCTGTCTCTTAATTTACCCGACACACCTCTTACTGGGCTACCTGTGTCCAATAGACAAACTCCCTTCCTGTTGCCTACAGATATTTCAATATAGGGATTAATGAGTGTTTCATGCTTATTACTTCTATCCTCTTCTGCCAATAAATCATTTTCAATATCCCTACAATTTAAATCAGCATTTACTTGAACTTCATTTCTTAACTTAGGTTGTAAGTACTTAAAAGTAACTTACAACTAGAGTGTGTGTGCTTAATACTATCACAGTAATCACCTTTTCCTACAGACTCTTCATTCTCTTCCAATACTTTCAGTATCTTATCACTAATTAGCTTTTCTTGATCCTCCTTACTCTAACAACCACGAAGTATCTCACTGACCTCACTGGCTATCAACTGATTTTTATGTACCTGTTTTTCCAACACCAAATCATCATATCCCATCATTCCATTACTCATATCATTGTCTCTAGTATGTCCACATCAACCATAACACATAATTCATCATAAAATACATCAGCATCAATAGTCTCAAGATATTAATTTCCAACATCATCTGCATCTACATGAACCTCAACTTATCTCCACATCATAATCACTATCAAAAGTTCCAGAACATGTGTCAGCAGGCACATAAACATAATTCAACTTACATATATGATCCTTGCTTTTCTCCACATCTTTTTCAGACAACACTGAAAATTCATCAACACAAAATAAGCTAACTAAACCATACTCATTAGCATCATCATAAATGCTATTATTACTAAACACACAGTCCTGATCAAATAAGTTAGTCAAATCATCTGTACTAAGATTAAATTTATTTTCTACTTTACTAGTATCTTCACCCATTTCCGTCAGCATGAAGTTCAAAAATGCTTTATCATAATCAGTTCTGTTTATCTAGTAATAATTGTGTCTATTGTGGTGTTTGTGACCTGAACTTTTCTTCCTCTCCTACCTCTAGCATTATTTCTGTAACTGTTCTTCACCTCAAACTGACAGGCTTGCAATGAGGTGCTTAGTTGTCTTCCTGATTATTTTTTTCATAAGATCTATTACTATTTCTCGTTTGGTTACCTCCACCCTGCTCAGTCCTATTACTATTATTACTCTGGCTGTGATTGTTGTTACGAAAATTATTATTATTTCTATTACTGCTATAGCTGTTATTATCATTCCTGTTGTTATTCTGGTGGTGTTGTGGTGACCACTCATTCTGAAAATTGTTCTCCCAAGCACACTAATTATCTACATATTTCAGAAATTCCTCAATAGTGTCATCTGGTCTGTAAGCAAGACTCCACTGAACATGGCCAGGTAAATACCACTTCAGCATATCAATTTAGATTAATTCATCAAGTGGTTTATCTATTTTTTATTTATTTATTTATTCCATGCGATCTGATGGTTCACAGTGTGTTGCAAATGTCAGAAAATATCATTTAATGTTGTTAACATATATTAACATAGGCCTATAGTATCCTAATGTATTATATTGCTCAATGTTTTAAATTTAAAACAAACAGCAAGATTACTGTTCTAAGTATTCATTTACAGAGTAAAATCAGTGACACAACAAATATGACTTCATAGCTTTGCTAAATTTTATGTTGTCTTCGATGGACTTAATACTAGTGGGAAGACTGTTGAACAGTTGGAGGCCCATGTGGAAAGCTCCCTTTTTACACAGTTGATGGTTGTACGTATAACACGCAGGTTTGCGTTTTTCCCGGTGTTGTGTTCATGTATTTCATTATTTTTTACGACTCTGGGGTCAGTTGGCACTATGTGGTTTATGAAAAGTTTTAGAGTCTCAAGAATGTAGAGGCAACACAGTGTAAGGATTTGCAACTTTCTGAAGATGGGTTTGCAGGAGTCTCTGGGTTTGTTCCCAGTAATAATCCTCATTGCTCTCTTCTGGATTCTGAATGTGCTCAGAGCAATTGGAGAATTTCCCCAGAATATTACACCATATTTTAGGTGGACTTGTTTGTAAGCGTAGTACACACTGGTTAATGTTTTCAGGCTAGCACATGTTTTCGATACACTCAATGCGTAACAGCCAGTACAAATCCTGGCATTTACCTTTCCTGTATGTGTATTCCATTTCAGGTTATCTTGAACCCACAGACCCAGTAATTTGAAAACAGTGTTGGTATCTATTGACTGGTTATTTACAGTGACAAATAGCTGAGAGGAATTTGCATTTTGTGTTGTGTGAAAGTTCATGGAAGCTGTCTTTTTGGTGTTGATAGTTAATCTGTTGATTTTAGCCCAGTTGCTGAGTTGTTCAGTGGCCAAGTTCACAGCTTTTTACACAGCCTCTGTATTCTCCCCTTTGAGGAGTACCATTGTGTCATAAGCAAATATTATTGTTTTTTGTGCATCAACATTCAGGCTCAAGTCATTAATATACAGGAGGAAAAGTAGGGATCACAATACAGAGCCCTGTGGAACACCTTGCTTTACAGTTTTATTACTTGATAGTATTTCAGTTATTGAGACGCTTTGTATATTAGTATATTTCATGCTGACTCTCTGCATCCGATTGGTTAGGAATGTAGCAATCCAGTTGTTTGCAATTCCTCTGATACCATAGTGTTCTAATTTTTCCAGTAATATTTTGTGGTCAACAGTGTCAAAAGCCTTTGACAAATCCAGAAATGTGCCTGTTATGGGTTCTAACAGTTCTAATAGCGTATTTATGCAATCATATACTGCAGTTTCAGTAGATTTGTTGCTTCTGAACCCATGTTGAGCTAAACTTAGTAAATCTTTCAAAACTTTAGAAAAGCAGGATGAGATTGAGATAGGCCTGTAGTTATTCATATCTTTATTATCACCTTTTTTGAAGACAGAAATTACTTTAGAAAGTTTCAAAGCTTCAGAGAAGATACCTGCCTGGAAAGAACAGTCACAAAGGTGAGTTAATGGTTCAGCAATGGTGTGTTCACAATTTTTGATTACAGCTGCTGGGATACCATTGTGGCAGAACTGCCAGAAAATATTAATATCGTTGCTTTTTTGTACTTTGTTTTTACTTACTTTGGTTGTTGACTAGTTGGTGTGAGACATTCCTAATGACTGTTACCGTGATTGTCAAAATCTATTTCTTTGTGTTTTGATTTATCGTGTGCCAATAAAATATTACGTAGTGAAAGTAAATTGTGTTTTCTGTGTTATAAGTATAACACTCGCCATACTGGTGACCTCCGACGCGCAACATACATCCGATTCGACAATGTGGCCGTTTACTTTGACATCTCCACATCGCTCACCTTCCGCTCCTTTCAGACTACAACATGATACTAATGGTGCCTCTACACTGCCTTTCCACAGTTTCCTATGTACAATGCCACCAACAACTGGGATAAAATTGGAAAATAAGTACAACGCCGTGGAGTTTTCTCCGTCATCAACAATGCCGTTGTGGACTCGTTCAACATCGTCAGTGATGTCACCTGCTATGAAATATTTTTCTACGTTTGTCTATAACAAACCAATCATGAGTGCTGTGCCTAAATTTGTGACTCACAGTGCATCGTATTTACAACCTCCTGTGACATGTAGTGTGCAACAGTGCCCCAACACTATGAACCTCACAGACTTTTCGAGCCCACAGATCACTTGGAGCTCCCTATATATTGCTGATAAATCGGTTTTGGACACATTCTCACTACAAAAACAGTTGGGTACAAATTTCAGTGGCAACAATTACCGGTTGGACAGTCGTCCCGCCCCGATTGTTTCCTCAGCCCACTCCTCTCCGCTGTGCTATCAAATCTGTTACATCCACAACACAAGAGTGAGGAAATTCCTAAATTACCAAGGTTCACGATGGACAATCCGCATATGTGGTTTATTTTGGCAGAGACTATATTCACCGCCCTAAACATTGATTCAGACAGTGCTAAATTTATTGCGCTTATTAATGCCCTAGAGGACCACGCTGAGAGGGTACAGGACTTAGTGCTGTCGGCGGCCCCTGCAAATCATTACACACTGGAAAAACAACAGATCTGCGAACGTCTAACTAAGACTACGCAAGAGTCTGTTTTATACACACTGCGAGATGTACATCTCAAAGACTCGACTCCTTCACAACTGTGGCAACGTATCAGAGCAGTCTTCGATAGCAAAACTATGCCAGATGAAGCTTTACTTTCTTTCTGGGTTGAAAAGCTGCTGCAAGCTGTCTGAAGACAATGCAATGCTACTTCAACGTTGTGATGCCCTGACTGATGAATTGCACGGGATTAGAGAGGAGATCAAGATTAAAAGTAATAACACGCACGAAACTACATGGGACCAGCATACCGCACCGCTGTTTATACGCAGGCACAGCAGTGCCTGCCATGACCCGGACAGCGAAGACGGCAACCCGCCCAGCAACCCCCCACCCTGCACTTCACCATCCGCCTCTCATCAAAACACAGAGGCGACAGCTGTTACAGGTGACTCCGCGCATGCGCGCGCAACGATTCCTTCGTGCAGTGACACCATAGTCAATGGAACCCCACCGACTGTTGCACAGCGCAGCTCCGCAGACAACACTGCAGCTGTTCAATGATAATATGTTTCAGGTTAGTTCCCTTTCATACTTACTGCGCACCGACGATAACGTCATGCCTTCCTGCGTCCCTCCACATATTTCGGCCACACCTATTCACAAAATCAAGGCCATTACTACGGGCGTCTGTCACCAGCTTAACACAACTGAGGGACCACCTGTCCGTTCTTGCCCCCATCGCCTCAATGCAAAAAAACTTACCACTCCAAATAATGTATTAATGAACTTTTACGCTTGGGTATAGTCCACCCCTCGGACAGTGCGTGGTCTTCCCCAATACATGTCATTCCCAAAAAGGACAATTCCTTTCGACTCTGTGGTGACTATAGGTGTTTGAACGCCAGAACAATACTTGATAACTACCCTGTCCCACACCTCTACGACTTTTCACAATCCATGTTTGGTGCCAACTTTTTCTCCTGTTTAGACTGCAGAAAGGCATACCATCAGATTCTGATGCACCCAGAAGATATCCCCAAAACCACTATCATCACCCCATTTGGACTATATGAATATTTGTTTATGCCCTATGGATTGAAGAATGCCGCTCAGACCTGGCAAAGATTCATTGACACCATTCTACGTGGCCTTAATTTTTTCTATGCCTACCTAGATGACATTATTATTTTCTCCACAACTGCAGAGGAACACAAACAACACCTCTAACAGGTTTTTGATAGATTGGCACGACACGGAGTTGAGATTAATCATGACAAATCCCAACTGGGGAAGACAGAGGTTATTTTCCTGGGACATTTGGTCAATAATGAGGGCATTTGTCTCACCTCAGATAGAGTACAACAAATACTTGACCTTCCCCTCCCTCAAACCTATAAAGAGTTACATAGATACCTCGGAATGGTAAATTTTTTTAGACTCCACATTCCACATGTGGCATCTCTTCAAGCCCCTATCACTGAGGCCTTAAAGGGAAAGAATACTACAGGCGACAGACACATAGAATGGGATCAGACCATGCAGCGAGCCTTCGACTCGCTTAAGTATGCCTTAGTGAATGCTATTACCCTGTCTCACCCTCACCCTGACAATAACCAGACGCTAGTGATAATGCCATTGGCACAGTTTTGCAACAGACCCCACCAACAGGTACTACAACCCTGCATTTCTTTTCAAAAAAGCTCACCGAAATGCAAAGAAAGTGGTCCGCATTTGATCATGAACTTTACGTCATTTATGAGGCCGTAAAGTACTTTCGTACAGATATTGAAGCCCGACTTGTGACAGTTTACACAGATCACAGGCCCCTTGTCGAGGCTCTCCGCAAACCAGCATTAGATGTACTTCCCAGAAGGTTCCACCATATGGATTTAGTATTACAATATGTTTCAGACTTTCAATATATCAGGGGTAATGACAATGTTGCAGCAGACTACCTGTCATGCCTATCCTCCCTGAAGACACCTATTGATCCTCATCACTTACACGAGCTCCAGCTATCCGACCCAGAGATACAGCACCTTCTCTCTGACTCTGATACTTCCTTACAAATTGCTCTACTTCCCTTCCCTAATGATGATTGCTCTTTGTATTGTGACATTAAAACAGGTCATCCTCGTCCTATAGTCCCTAAAGCTCTTAGGAAAGACGTTTTCTACACAATCCACAATCTTGCTCACCTGAGCATTTGCGTGACTACGCTTCTCATTACAGAGAGATACGATTGGCCTAATGTAAAAAGAGATTGTACTCGGTGGGCGAGAGCATGCATACCTTGCCAGAGAGCCAAAATACACAAACATACTAAGCCCCCATTAGGCAAATTTACTGTGACCTCAGGTAGATTCCGTCATGTCCACTTGGACATTGTCGGTCCGTTACCGATATCTAACAATTTCCGTTGCTTACTGACCATGATAGATCGTACCACATGTTGGGCCGAGGCTATCCCCATCGCGGACATTACAGCTGACACTGTAGCTAACGCTTTTGTCCATCATTGGCTTTCTCGTTTTGGTTGCCCTACTTCACTTACCACAGACCAGGAGAGACAATTTGAATCTAATCTGTTTAATCGCCTCTGTCAACTGTGTGGTATCAACAAATTCAGAACTACAGCCTATCACCCACAATCTAACAGCCTAATAGAACGATGGCACCGTACCCTGAAGGTCGCTCTCATGTGTCATTCTTCCTCTTGGACTGAGGCACTCCCCTGGATCCTTTTAGGGTTGAGGACGGTTTTCAAAGAAGACCTTAAAGCGTCAGTTGCTGAGATGGTATACAGAGAAAACCTCGCACTTCCGGCGGATTTTCTTGATGATCCTCCTCTACTTCCCGAGGATCAACTTCCCAAGTTGATACGACAGGTTTGACAGCTTATCACCAAGTTACGTCTTCCGCATGCTACCCCTCCGGTTTTCATTCACCCACACCTCAGTTCTTGTAACTATGTGATGCTTAGAGAAGACGCCGTGCATCCACCCCTTGCTCCACCCTACACTGGCCCATACCGGGTCCTGTCACACTCTGAAAATACTTATACGATCCAATTTAAGAACAAACTATCTGTCATGTCCATTGAGCGACTGAAACCAGCATGGATCCTTAACAACACTGACATACACGATAATGAATGTGTTTTGCAAGAAACTTCAGAGGCCTGTCCTAACCCTTCTCCACAAGCTAATCAAACACTCTCTGCAAGTCAAGGCTGACTTCTGTACTTCACACCTCCGTGTGCCAGCAGTAATGAACTAGTGTTTCAAGTGAACTTGAGTGACTATGATGTGGACTCTATAAAAATACAACTTGTGGACACTTTTCTTTTTTATTTGAAATTCAAAACAATTCTGTGCCATCTGACCAGAAAGACATTAAGCTATTACAGTGCTTCAATGTGGCTCCTGGTACTTCACAAAATGACATTTCAGCCTATGTAGACTCCAATAATGTTTTATTTGTAAGAGTAACCCCCCCTTCTCCTTCATCTTCCCTGAATCCTCTTACCGCTATTGCCATCACCCGTGCTGGCCGCACCGTACGGCCACCTCTCAGACTTCAAGATTACGTCATGCCTTAAATGTTTACCTTCCCTTTATCACTTACTCCTCATCACTCCTCCTATGCGCTCCACACTCTGGAGGGGCTCTGTGGCAGAACTGCCAGAAAATATTAATATCTTTGCTTTTTTGTACTTTGTTTTTACTTACTTTGGTTGTTGACTAGTTGGCGTGAGACATTCCTCATTGTTGAAATCTATTTCTTTGTGTTTTGATTTATCGTGTGCCAATAAAATATTACATAGTGAAAGTAAATGGTGTTTTCTGTGTTATAAGTGTAACACTCGCCATCGCCATACCATCAATTCCAGCTGAATATGAATTTTTTAACTCTCTGAGGGCTTTTGCAACATCATTTTCAGTGACTTTGGTAATGAAAATTGATTCTGCACATGTGTGATATTTTTGGTTTGCTGGTTGGTAATTTGTGTTAGGATTATTTTGGACCAATTTTTCAGCTATGCTCATAAAGAAATTGTTGAAAGAGTTCACCACAACTTCAGGATTAGATATAAATTCATCGTTGAGTTTGATTTCTATGTTCATGTGTGAAGCTTTCGTTTCCCCTCTTTCCCTTTTTATGATATTCCACATTGATTTTCCTTTATTGCTGGATTTGTAAATGTACTCATCATTCTGCATCCTTTTTGCTTGTCTTATCACTCTTCTTAGGATACATGTGTAGTTTTTATAGTATTCTCTTCAAAGTGGTGGATCATTTTGTCAAGAAATATGTTGAATTTCATGTTGACATCATTGGCTGTGTACATCTCTGTCCAATTTTCTTTACTAAGGAGGGCATTTAACTTGTTCAAGTTCTCTTGGGTGAAAAACCTTCGTAAAGTTTTAGGTGGGACTGGGTTTGAGGTATCTTTGCTAGCATCGACCTTTAGAATGACAGCTTGGTGGTCGCTGAATCCTGCATTGTATACTTCTAGAGTTGGGTTAAGTTTATTTCTATTTGTAAAAATTTGATCTAGAGCTGTCTTGGATGTGGGTGTTATTCTAGTGGGCTTGTTTACAAGGCCATGCAGGTTATAAGTTTTTGCAATGTTAATCAATGTTTCCCTGTTTCTGTTGTGGATGAGAAAGTCTATATTAAAGTCACCACATATAATCACATCCTATTTCCACTGACTTATTTTGGATAGAAACAAGTCCATTTGTAACAGAAAATCATTAATACTACTGGAGGGGGGACAGTAAATTGTAGCTACAATTAGATTTAGATCTGTAAGCTTTATGGCTGCACATTCAAAGATCTTGTCTGTTCCTATTTCCTTTAGGGTAGGAAGTGGGCAATATTCAATGTGTTGTTTGATGAAGATGGCAACCCCACCATGTCCATCATTTGATCTGGAGTAGTGTTCGCACAATTTGAAGTTTGGTAGTGAGATTAACTTAACTACATCAGTGCAGAGCCAGTGCTCTGCTAGGCATACTACTGAGATACCACTGAGTTCACTGGTCAGCAAAATGCTTAAGTCATCAGTTTTGTTGCTCAAGGATTGGACATAGTGATAATAGATTTCCAGGTGTGAGTGGGGTTTACTCAGGGGGCTTGAAGTCATATTTACTGTGTCACTGACCTTTAGTTTAAATTGTGTTGTATTCCAGGTATGTTGAATTCTGAGCAGTTGTGCTGTTTCTGTTGGTCGTCCTTGGCAGCCAACTCATCTTCCAGGTGGGCCTGAAAAGTATCCACATGCACTTCACACTGCTGAGGCATCACATTGACGTTTTGGAGGGATGTCTCAATAATGTTCACCATCACATTATTGATCCTTTCAGGTTCCTGACCTTTTTGAGGGGTCAGGGGGTTTGTGTTTCATCTCTGTGACTTCGTGACCCATTTGTCTAGTGTAGTTTGCACAGTATGGCCACTATTACTCTTTTTATTTCCCATCTTGTTCGTCTTTATCCAATTGCTTATTAGAGTCTGTTTATGGTTTCTGACTTTTGGTTTCTTATTGTCCCCCATAGTTGTCAGGAAGGCCAGTCTATTGCAGATAATATCCTTGCCACATCTGTTTAGGTGTAAGCCATGTGTTGTGAAGTTGTTTCTGGCTAGTCTCTCTATTTCAAAGTTCACAGCAATTCTTTTTTTTGTATGCATGTTTAGCTAAATTCAGAGCCTGTATCACGTGGAGGTTTGCAGTATTAATTTTACTATTTAAATTTTGAACATCATATCTCCTGGGTATAGGATGGATAATGATATTCATTTTGTGACGTAGAGTGAGTATTGGTTCCAATGGTTCTACCACATGTTTCAACATTAGATCGAGAGGTTTGTCTATGTCGTTAGAATCCCCTATTACAATCGAAGTATCATGTATACTGAAGCTTTTTGTCAAATTTTCTGCGTTTTTTATCACTTCTTTTAGTGGGGCACCAGGTTTTATTATGCTTTTTACCCGGTATGAGGGCCCTAGTTTGTCTTGTAGTATTGGAGCACAGTCTCTTCCATGACTGTCACTTAATATTAGTACTTTCATTTTTTCCGGGATTTTCTTGCTATGTAACGTTCTGGAATTTCTTTCATTTTTGTCCTGCACATATATTGGTGTTTGAGAGATTATGTTCATCGGCAGATTACTCATACACTTTGTGGCAGATTGTTCACTTTGGGTTAATTTTTGCATAAGATATTGTGCAAAGTTAGACTGTAAATTGACCTTGCTAGCATCTTGCATCAGGTGGTTATCAGTAGCTACACTTTTAAAATCACTTTCTGGATCCATTTCACATAGGCCTACCCCCACATTAGCTTTGTTTTCCGTTGCAGTTTGTTTACATGCAGATTTTACAGGGCTACGATCACACATGGCGCTAGACAACACACGATTTCTGAGCATTGCATTCTGAGCACGATTTACAGCTTGACTATTTCTCGTAGTATGCTGTCCCATTTGTATGGAGTGTAGCCATGTATGGAAGTGAAACATTGACAATAAATAGTTTAGACAGGACGAGAATAGAAGCTTTCGAAATGTGGTGCTACAGAAGAATGCTAAAGATTAGATGGGTAGATCACATAACTACTGAGGAGGTATTGAATAGAATTGGAGAGAAGAGAAATTTGTGGCACAACTTGACTAGAAGAAGAGATCGGTTGGTAGGACATGTTCTGAGGCATCAAGGGATCACCAATTTAGTGTTGGAGGGCAGCGTGGAGGGTAAAAATCATAGAGGGAGACCAAGAGATGAATACACTAAACATATACAGAAATATGTAGGTTGCAGTAGGTACTGGGAGATGAAGAAGCTTGCACAGGATAGAGTAGCATGGAGAGCTGCATCAAACCAGTCTCAGGACTGAAGACCACAACAACAACAACAACAACAATGTACTGTGAGGCTGACCTATGACTATTTGCACTTAGTCATTGAGGGCCTTTTTGTGTTATATTACATGCAGTGTAGCAGACTTAATCATTCAACAACTCACAGAGATCAGTAAACCTTTCAAATCATTTGTGTGCCTTTGTTACCAACTCGTTGGAGGGTTGTAGAACCTTTGAACCCTCTTCAAAAAATGGTTCAAATGGCTCTGAGCACTATGGGACTTAACATCTGAGGTCATCAGTCCCCTAGAACTTAGAACTACTTAAACCTAACTAACCTAAGGACATCACACACATCCATGCCCGAGGCAGGATTTGAACCTGCGACCGTAGCAGTCGCGTGGTTCCGGACTGCGCGCCTAGAACCGCTAGACCACCGCGGCCGGCGCGAACCCTCTTACCTGACCCTGGGGCATAGCTGTGTAATAGTGCTGTGGAGAAATTGTCTTAGCTGTGTACTGAACCAGAAGCCATTTCACAAACTCAGCCTACCATAACAACAGTGGCAACTCAGTCTCCTCAGATGTAGTGGCAAGCCCTTTACAAAACGAGCAACGAGGGTTTGCTAAACAAGTTTCTTGACCTCTGCTATCAGGTGCAGAATTGTAGGATTCCCATTAATAGGCCAGGTGTGCACTACATTCAAGAAGTGGCTACTAGGATAAAGGAGTATGTGTAGCATGCACATGGGGCTTTTTTATGTTTGAGAAATTTTCTCTTGGCACCAGATGATTTGCCTGATAAATTAGCCACAGTGTTCTCAGAGAAGGTCCATCATTACAGATCAGAGACAGAAAAAGTTAATACAATTTTAGTAAACTGCAGGAGCATCCAAGGAAAGGTCCCAGAATTAGTACCACTTACTGGAGGTTGTAATGCACAGATGGTATTAGGAACAGAAGGCTGCTTGAAACCAAATGTTAATGACAGTGAAATCCTAATTTCAGATTGGAATATTTACTATAAGGATAGGTTAGTCTCAAATGCAATAAAGAATTTGATCAACCCTAGTGAGATTATTGCGGATGCTGATTCTGAACTAATATGGGTGAAGTTAAGTATCAAAGATCAGTCAAAAATGGTAATCAGATGCTTTTATAGACCATCTGGGTCAGGAGCTCTAATGGTAGGACATGTCAGATATAACTTCCTGATTATCATTAATAATTTTCCTGGTCATGCTGTTGTAATGGAGATGACTTCAACTTGCCAGGTGTAAACTAGGTGAGTAATGTTGTCAAAACTGGTACCAGAGACAGGTATTCTTGTGACATTGTTCTGGATGCCTTGTCCGAACGTTACTTTGAGCAGATAGTTAGAAAACCAACTCATGAGGGTAACATCTTAGACCTCCTGGCAAAAAACGGACCTGAACAATCAACAGTAATGTCAGGAATTGAGTCCGCCTTGATGCAAAACACCTTGTTATTCTTTTATTTCTTTATTCTCCCAAACTAGTTTCAGCGACAAATATCACCATCATCAGTGTTTTTTTTTTTAATCTAAAACATGCAGAAAATAGCATGGTTACACAAACACAGTAGCACATTATTAGGTTTTTTTTTTTTTCTTTTTTTGAAATATAGTTTACTATGGATGTTTTCATACTACCTTATTTAGTGTAATTACAGCATGTTTTAAGCAATTATTGTCGGTGTTTGCAACATATTTTCTGTGCACTTTTTTTCTTTGCTGTTTTTACTTAGCAACCATGATTAGATTAGATTAGATTTACTTTCATTCCAATTGATCCGTAGTGAGGAGGTCCTCCAGGATGTGGAACATGTCAGAAAAACAACAATACATGACAAATATTTACAACTAAAACAAATAAGCTAATGTACCATTCCACAGGTCCCAAGCGGAATGATCATCATTTTTAATGAACACTAAGAGTCATTTTACAAATACTAATGCACTGAATTTAAAATAAAAAAGTTTTTTTATTTATTTATAAGGTAATAAACATGCAATACAACTACAGTAATATTTATTTACAATGAACACATTACTGCACTGAAATGGTGCGGAAGTTAGATTATACTTACACACACACACACACACACACACACACACACACAAATTTTCAATGAACACATTACTGCACTGAAATTGTGCAGAAGTTATGTTGTACTTATATACAAATGAGTTGGTTTTACTAAGAAATTCATCAATGGAGTAGAAGGAGTTGGCCACCAATAAATCCTTTAGGCTTCTCTTAAACTGAATTTCATTGGTTGTTAAGCTTTTTATGGCTGCTGGCAAGTTATTGAAAATGTGTGTTCCTGTGTAATGCACACCTTTTTGTACAAGACTAAGTGACTTTAAATCCTTGTGAAGATTATTCTTATTTCTAGTATTGATTCCATGAATTGAGCTGTTGGTTTGAAAAAGTGATTTATTTTTAATGACAAATTTCATTAAGGAAGGAATATATTGGGAAGCAGTAGTTAGTATCCCTAGTTCCCTAAACAAGCTTCTGCAGAATGTTCTCGAGTTCACACCTCATAAAACTCTTACTGCACGTTTTTGTGCCCGGAAAACTTTAGCTTGGCTTGATGAATTACCCCAAAAAATAATCCCATATGACATTATGGAATGAAAGTAAGCATAGTATGTCAGCTTTTTCATTTTTGTATCCCCTATGTCTGACAAAATTCGCATTGCAAACAGAGATTTGTTAAGACGCTTCAGCAGTTCTGTGGTGTGCTCCTCCCAGTTGAATTTATTATCAAGCTGTAATCCCAAGAATTTAACACTGTCCACTTCTTCTATCTTCTTGTCATCGTATGTTAGACATATACTCTTGGGACACCCCTTACAAGTTCTGAACTGCATGTAGTGTGTTTTTTCAAAGTTTAGTGACAAAGAATTGGCTAGGAACCAGTGTCTAATGTCCACAAATATTTTATTGGCTGATCTTTCTAAGACTACACTTGATTTGCTATTTATTGCAATGTTTGTATCATCGGCAAATAAAACAAACTTGGCATCTGGTAATGTTACTGATGAAAGGTCATTGATATACATAAGAAAAAGTAAGGGCCCCAAAATAGAACCTTGTGGGACCCCACATGTAATTAGTTTCCAGTTGGATGATGCCTGATAGCTTGATACATGTCTCTTTCCTAATAACACCCTTTGTTTCCTGCCAGAGATATAAGATTTGAACCATTTTGCAACATTTCCTGTTACACTATAATGTTCTAGTTTACTTAAAAGGATATTGTGATTTACACAGTCAAATGCCTTTGACAGATCACAAAATATACCAATTGCCTGCAATTTTTTGTCTAATGAATTAAGCACATGTTCACTGTAAGTGTAGATAGCCTTCTCAATATCAGAACCTTTTAGAAATCCAAACTGTGACTTTGACAGTATGTTATTTGAGATAAGATGGTTATGAAGATGGCTGTACATTACTTTTTCGAAAATTTTTAAGAATGCTGGCAACAGTGAAATTGGACGGAAATGTGATGCTATTTATTTATCTCCCTTCTTAAACAGTGGCTTAACTTCAGCATATTTCAGCCATTCAGGAAATATTCCACTGATAAACGACTGGTTACACAGATAGCTTAATACACTCCTGGAAATTGAAATAAGAACACCGTGAATTCATTGTCCCAGGAAGGGGAAACTTTATTGACACATTCCTGCGGTCAGATACATCACATGATCACACTGACAGAACCACAGGCACATAGACACAGGCAACAGAGCATGCACAATGTCGGCACTAGTACAGTGTATATCCACCTTTCGCAGCAATGCAGGCTGCTATTCTCCCATGGAGATGATCGTAGAGATGCTGGATGTAGTCCTGTGGAACGGTTTGCCATGCCATTTCCACCTGGCGCCTCAGTTGGACCAGCGTTCGTGCTGGACGTGCAGACCGTGTGAGACGACGCTTCATCCAGTCCCAAACATGCTCAATGGGGGACAGATCTGGAGATCTTGCTGGCCAGGGTAGTTGACTTACACCTTCTAGAGCACGTTGGGTGGCACGGGATACATGCGGATGTGCATCGTCCTGTTGGAACAGCAAGTTCCCTTGCCGGTCTAGGAATGGTAGAACGATGGGTTCGATGACGGTTTGGATGTACCGTGCACTATTCAGTGTCCCCTTGACGATCACCAGTGGTGTACGGCCAGTGTAGGAGATCGCTCCCCACACCATGATGCCGGGCGTTGGCCCTGTGTGCCTCGGTCGTATGCAGTCCTGATTGTGGCACTCACCTGCACGGCACCAAACACGCATACGACCATCATTGGCACCAAGGCAGAAGCGACTCTCATCGCTGAAGATGACACGTCTCCATTCATCCCTCCATTCACGCCTGTCGCGACACCACTGGAGGCGGGCTGCACGATGTTGGGGCGTGAGCGGAAGACGGCCTAATGGTGTGCGGGACCGTAGCCCAGCTTCATGGAGACGGTTGCAAATGGTCCTCGCCGATACCCCAGGAGCAACATTGTCCCTAATTTGCTGGGAAGTGGCGGTGCGGTCCCCTACGGCACTGCATAGGATCCTACGGTCTTGGCGTGCATCCGTGCGTCGCTGCAGTCCGGTCCCAGGTCGACGGGCACGTGCACCTTACGCCGACCACTGGCGACAACATCGATGTACTGTGGAGACCTCACACCCCACGTGTTGAGCAATTCGGCGGTACGTCCACCCGGCCTCCCGCATGCCCACTATACGCTCTCGCTCAAAGTCCGTCAACTGCACATACGGTTCACGTCCACGCTGTCGCGGCATGCTACCAGTGTTAAAGACTGCGATGGAGCTCCGTATGCCACGGCAAACTGGCTGACACTGACGGCGGCGGTGCACAAATGCTGTGCAGCTAGCGCCATTCGACGGCCAACACCGCGGTTCCTGGTGTGTCCGCTGTGCCGTGCGTGTGATCATTGCTTGTACAGCCCTCTCGCAGTGTCCGGAGCAAGTATGGTGGGTCTGACACACCGGTGTCAATGTGTTCTTTTTTCCATTTCCAGGAGTGTATGTTACTTAGCTCAGAATCACATTCTTTAATTAACTTTGTTGATATTTCATCATACCCACTAGATGTTTTTGATTTTAAAGATTTTATGATGGACATTATTTCTGTTGGGGTAGTGAGGGTCAAATTCATATTATGGAAGTTATTTGAAATGTCTAGTCTAAGGTAATCCATAGCAGCATCTACCGAACCTGACAACCCCATCTTTTCAGTAACAGTTATAAAATGTTTGTTAAAAAGTTCTGTAACGCTATACACATCTGTCACCAATGTATCATTTACTCTTAATGCTATTTGTTCTTCTTCATGTCTGGTTCTACCGGTCTCCTTCACTATATCCCATATTGTCTTTATTTTGTTATCTGATATAACTATCTTTTCCTTGTAATATATTTGCTTTGACATCCGTATTACAGTCTTTAATATTTTGCAGTATTTCTTATAATGTGCTGTAGCATCAACATGGGAAATGTTTCGGATTGACAGATACAGTTTTCTTTTTGTTTTACAAGATACCCCTATTCCTCGAGTAATCCATGGCTTCTTTGTAGACTTTGCTCTAACCTTGGTAAGTTTTGGGGGAAAGCAGTGTTCGAATAAGGTAAGCACTTTATTAGCAAAAATGTTATATTTTTCATTCATGCCATGAGCACTGTAAACATCAGTCCAGTGAATGTCTCTGAGGAGTGTCCTAAAATAATCAATTTTTGGCTGACTGATTACCCTCTTGAGCTCAGATTTAACAGATTTTATATCCTGTTCTGTATTAACATTTAACAGAAGGAACTGCATGTCATGGTCTGAGAGGCCATTGACTATTTGTTTTGTAATATAATTTTGTTCATTGGACTTTTCTATAAAGATATTATCAATGGCTGTTTGTGAGCAAGTGGCTATCCTAGTGGGGAACTTTACAGTGGGAATTAAGTTGAATGATAGTGTTACTAACTCAAATAAGTTCTTATTGGGAGAGTCTTTAAGGAAATCTACATTGAAATCACCAGCAACCACTATTTCTTTGTTTTTGGTTGTTAAATGGGCCAGTACAGCTTCAAGGTGGTTTACAGACAGATTAAAGCTACCTGCAGGTGCTCGATATACACTTAATATTATGAAGGATTTTTTGTGAAATTCTAATTCTGTTGCACATGCTTCCATATGCTGTTCTAGGCAAAATTTATGAATGTCTATGTTCTTAAATTTATGACAGTTCCTGATGTATGTGGCAACTCCTCCTTTCTCCATTTCTGATCTACTAAAGTGAGATGCTAACCCAAAACCCCGTAACACTTAAAAGTTCTATACCACTGGTCACATGATGTTCAGAGAGGCAGATTATGTCAGCTGGGTTTGAAGACTCTAATTCACCTATGCAGATAGTTAATTCATTAATTTTATTTCTCAGTCCTCGAATATTTTGATGCAATAAAGATAGCTGACATTTCACATTGACTGAGTTAAAATTGGGTGGAGTTAAAATATCTGCTGACAGTTGAAAATTCTTAACCAATGGCTGTTTATGCTGATGTAATAAGCTGGAATTATGTTTTTTGATTTCTTTCTCAAACTGAAGGTTTGTCTCAGTTCTAACATCTCTTAAAATTTGCTTTCTTTCTGTCCTCCCTACCCTAAAAAAGGGTCTTTTCTGAATCCTATAACCACTGGTATTTTACCACTCATGACAGTGCCTCCCCCCTTTAACTTTCCTGCTATTTCCGCAGCCAATTTACCCTTCCCCTTCCTGTTGAGGTGAAGGCCATGCCTAGTATAATCCCACATACTGAGAGAATCAACATGAACCATGCCAATGTGTGACCCCGCACCCGACATGAGCAGCCGTTCCAGCTCCAGATTAACTCTCTTGACAGAAGAGTTCAAATGAGGTCGGCCATGGCGCCCAAGAACAGATACAAACTCAACACTAGTATGCTTTGATGCTGATGCAATCTTCACCAGGTCACACTCTATACTGTACCCAGGATCTCTGTCAATACTGTTACCTGCCCCTCCCACTATAACCATGGTGTCTTCCTTAGTGAAATCTTTGCAAAGTGATCCTAAATCCTCTGTCACCTGCTCCAGACCAGCACTAGGTTTAAAAAAATTGGTGACCTGTCACATGTAACCATGTGAGCAGCTCTTAGTAAACAAATACTGAAAGGTGAACTTTGTATGTCAGCAATATATACTTGGGGTTGTGCAGTGTTGTGGAAATCAGTTATTTGATGTGTACTGAGCTGTTACTTAGCTATTCATGTACTCACATTCGTTAGATGGTATGTAGCTGCTTTTAAACACAGAAAAACAAAGCTTTCGCACTTTGTTTCTGCTCCAGAATATTACGTCATCTGGCTGTTCGCGTGTGTCACAAGAGGTGTATCGCATGTGGCGAGAAAGGCTATGAAAACTGTAGCATGAATTATGATGACTTCTGTTCATTATTTATGTCTCTGTGTGTGATGAGGAAGTGGTTCTTTTGCATGTGTGTGAAAGCACACATGCTGTTTGTGTAACCATGATATATTTGGCATGTTTTAAATTAAAAAAGCCCCACTGATGATGGTGATATTTGTGCCGAAACTAGTTTGGGAGAGTAAAGAAATATTGAACAACAAGGTGTTTTGCATCAAGGCAGACTCAATTTCTGATATTACTGTTTTTCTGTGCAAACACTGACCAAATGGAAGAGTTCCAAGATAAAATCACTGAACAATCAATTTACATACAGGAAGGTATCAGTGACAGCCTACAACTTTAAGAGTATCTGAGCATCCAGCATCAAATATTTGGTGATAAGGACAAAGATGTGAAAAACTAATAGAAAAAATTCAAAGGAATCGTGCAATATGCCCTAGGCAAGTATGTTCTGACTAAAGTCTTAGCCCGCATCTCGTGGTCGTGCGGTAGCGTTCTCGCTTCCCACGCCCGGGTTCCCGGGTTCGATTCCCGGCGGGGTCAGGGATTTTCTCTGCCTCGTGATGGCTGGGTGTTGTGTGCTGTCCTTAGGTTAGTTAAGTTTAAGTAGTTCTAAGTTCTAGGGGACTTATGACCACAGCAGTTGAGTCCCATAGTGCTCAGAGCCAGAGCCACTAAAGTCTTAAGGAATGGAGAAGACCCACCATGGTTTTAGTAGCTGTGTAAGAAAACTGCTATATAAACAAAGAGAAATGAGAATCTAAATGACAAATAAAAGCTGAATGAAGCAAAAATGAGCATAAGGAGAGCAATGAGAGAAGCATTCAATGACTTTGAAAGTGAAACTTTGTCAACCAATCTGAGTAAAAGCCCTAAGAGGTTCTGGTTATACGTAAAATCAGTAAGTGGGTCAATATCATCTTTTCATTCACACGGTGACCATACTGGCACCAAAATAGGAGATAACAGAGAGAAGGCTGAAATACTGAATTTGGTCTTCTGAAATTGTTTCACCACAGAAGGTTGTAGCATGGTCCCTCCTTTCAATCATCATATGAATGTCAAAATAGCAGATATTGAGATAATCAACCGCAGAATAGAAAAACAACTACAATCATTTAGTAGTGGAAAGTTGTCCGGATCAGAGGACATACCAGTAAGATTCTACAAAGATTATGAGAAAGATATTGCTCCCCTTCTAGGAGCAATTTATTGTAGATTGCTTGAGCAATGAAATGGTACTTAGTGACTGGAAGAAAGTGCACTTCATTCCCATTTTTAAAAAAGTCTGTAGGGCAGATGCACACAGTTATATACCTATATCGTTGAGGTCAATCTGTTGTAGAATTATGGAGCTTCCTTTATGCTCAAGAATTATTATGTTCTTGGAGAAGGAAAATCTCCTCTATAAAAGCAACATAGATCTACAAACAGAGATCATGTGACACTCAGCTCGCTCTGTGCCTCCATGAGATCCACAGCACAGTAGACAATGGCACTCAGTTTGATGCTGTGTTTGTAGACATCAGGAAGGCATTTGACACTGCCCTGAACTGCTGTTTAGTGAGCATGTAATTGGATTCAAGACTTTCTTGCAGACAGAACTCAACATGTTGCTCTTAACAGAGCAAAATCAAGAGATGTACTGGTAATTTCTGGGGCACCCCATGAAAGTGTGATAGGATCGTTACTGTTTACAATATGTATAAATGATCTAGTAAAAAGCATCAGATGCTCTCTAAGGTTGTTTGCAGATGATACAGTTGTCTGTAACAAAGTTGCAACAATAGAAGACAGTAACGATTCGCAGAATGACCTCCACAGAATTAACGAATGGTAGTTAAACCTGAACGTAAATAAATGCAACATATTGTGCATATATATGAAAGAAATCCACTACTGTATAGCTACACTACTGATGAAAAACTGCTGGAAACAGTACCTGCCATAAAATATCTAGGAGTAACTATCCAGAGTGACCTTAAGTGGAATGACCACATAAAACAAATAATGAGAAAAGCAGATGCCAGACTCAGATTCGTAGAAAGAATATTAAGGAAATGTAATTCATCCATGAAGGAAGTGGCTTATAAGGCACTTGTTCGACTGATTCTTGATATTGTTGACCTATCTGGGATGCCTAGCAGACAAGACTGATAGAAGAGATAGAGACGATCCAATGAAGAGCAGCAATTTTTATCACTGGATCATTTAGTCAGCATGAGAGAGTTATGTAGAAGCTCAACAAACTCCATTGGCAGATGTTACAAGAAGGCATTGTGGATAATGGAGAGAAATACTATTGAAATTTATATATCTCGCATAATGACCATGAGGAGAAAATTCAAGATAATAGAGCCAATACAGAGGCTTACCAACAATCATCCTTCTCACGCACAATTTGCATGTGGGACAGGGTTGGAGGGCTCAGTTGGTTGTACAAAAGGTACCCTCTGCTACACACCATTAGGTCGCTCGTGGAGTATAATGTAGATGCAGATCATGCACATTGTTCCCATCGTATGTTTCTTTTCCCCTTGAGATTATGCATTAGAATTCTCTCTCTCTGTCTCTAAACCTATGTTTGTCACATAACCTTATCACATGGCACAGTGTCTAAAATGACTAGACTAACATTTGAGACATTCAGATTTAAGTTTTAGATAGTTTCCTTAAAATCAGTGATGGAGAATAGCAAAATGGTTCCCTTCAAAAGTGCACAGTCAACTTTCTTGTCCCATTCTTGTCAATTACAGAATTTGTTCTTTCCTGGCAGAACACACAATCCTAATCTTCCATACTTCAAATATATTAATCAAGGAATCAAACTCAGACTTGGCTAATACAACCAATAAAACAGCTGAATGGGCTTACAACTAATCACAGCATTCTGTGTAATCCAATATCAAACCAATGAAATTGACTTAGAGGTACTATAAATGACAGAAATTGCTAACTGCTGTGTACTGAATATGAAATTCATTGTCATCAAAATAGATAACAAGTTAAAATGGCCCCGAATGATATTTCCACTTTTCAGAGGAGTGTGCACTGATATGAAACTTATTGCAAGATTGAAGTTCTGTGCCAGACCAAGATTCGAACTCAGGACCTTGGTCTTTAGTGGGAAAGTGTTCTAACAACTGAACTACCCAAGCATGACTCACAACACATTATCACAGCTTTACTTCCACCATCTCATCCCCTACCTTCCAAACTTCATAGCAGTTCTCCTTTGAAACTTGCAAGGCTAGGCCTCCTGGAAGAAAGGATATTGCTGAGACATGGCTTAGTCACAGACTGGGGGGTGTTTCCAGAACAAGATTTTCACTCTGCAGCAGAATGCACACTCATCTCCTACCTTCCAAGCTTCACAGAAGCTCTCCTGTGAAACTTGCAAAACTAGCACTTCTGGAAGTAAAGATATTGTGGAGACATGGTTTAGCCACAGCCTGGGGGATATTTCCAGAATGCAGTGGAGTGCACACTCTGCTGCAGAGTGAAAATCTCATTCTGAACACATACCCCAGGCTATGGCTAGGCCATGTCTCCACAATATCACTTCTAGGACTGCTAGTCTTGCAAGTTTTGCAGGAGAGCTTCAGTGACATTTGGAAGGTAGGTGTCTAGGTACTGATGGAAGTAAAGCTGTGAGGACATGTTGTGAGTTGTGCTTGGGTAGCTCATTCAGCAGAGTACTGCCCAGAGTTTTACTCTGCCATGAAGCTTCAAGTTAAAATGGATTCATCGCATTGATAAACTGATCATGGAGCTCAACTGCATGTAACAGATACTGCTTGTTGTGCTGACATGTTGTCAACAATTCTGACATTTCCAACAAATTCCTTTTTCTCATCCAGAAGAGCTTACAAAAATGCAAATTGGTAATACACTAACTGTGCAACTACTATTAAATTAAACATTTCTGATACCAGTTGTCATTTTAAGAAAAAAGTAGCCATTTTCCCAGTGGCTATGACTGCTAACAGAAAGTCACATGGTCATAAAATGTACTATAATACATACCCTGTTGGTCCTTTACTATAAATAATCTACCAAATATAATACTTTTGTAGACTAGCTACGACACAATCAGAAGTTACCACAGTAATTTCCAAAGTGTCAATAAAACAAACATAACTGAAAGGATTATTCAGACACCTATTTATAAGAAGCAATCTGATAGTGCATCATAGTGAAGTGTACACACAGATCCAATGATTCCAATTTCCATTTTTCGTTACAAGTAATAGCTAAAATGTACTACATTCTGTTTACATAAATTCTTTCTTTTTTTTTTTCAGCTCACATTCCTCGAATTTTATGAAATAATTGTGGCATCTGCACTGGCCGTCCAGGAAGATGCTGATAAGAAACGCTGCTGCCACTAATGCACTTACTTGTAGAAAGCAACCACCATCAGTTTACCTTAGTGTGAAGTATTTATAACAATTTCTAGAAAAAGAAATTGTATTATGTTGAAAAAAATTACAAAAATTGATGAAAGACCATATACAAATAATATTTCAGTATTTACACACCCACACCCACACACACACACACACACACACACACACACACACACACACACACACACACACACACAAACAAACGAGACCAGGGGAGGATGGGGGGGGGGGGGGGGGGGGAAGGGAGGATGAGCCACCATTGTCTCTCAGTGTTGCAGTCTGACTAGGGCAAGTAACAGTTTTGGCTGGAATGGATTTGGGAAAATGGAAGGGGTGTGTTACAAATAAAAATCTGGTGCAGAAAGTTGAAAATAGCTACACTGAGAGGCTGGAGAGCACAATTGAGTATCATTTGGAGAAACATTGAGCAAAAAGTTGCAGCAGGTAGAGGATCCAGAGTAGAAGAAAAAGTAGAGAGATTATGGGCAAAGTGTAAACTGTTCATAAATCCCACTCTGGAGAAGTGCATGCCAAGTTAGTTTATTAAAAATGGAAAAGACTTATTGTGAATTAATAACAAAATTTTGTAAATGCTGAGAAAGCAGAGATTCACTCTCAGTTCAAAAATGGGTGCAGATGTCATAAATTTGTGCATCTATAAAAATACTGAAGTGCAAATCATAAGACAACTTTCACTATACATTAGTGAAAGATCTTGCAAGAACCTGGGAAAATTCTGGTCCTACATAAAATCACTAAGTTTCACTCCTATCCAATTACTCACCAACTAGTCTGGTGTGTCAAAAAAAATTATTTTAAATTTCATGCTTAAGAAATTATTTATGCAAAAGGATCATACAGACATACTGTCATTTGATGCACAGTCTCTCATATGGAAACACAGAAATAGACATCCCTGGCTCCAAGAAGCAACTAAAAGATGTGAAAACAATTAAATCTCCAGATCTGGATGGAATCCCTATTCAGTTTTACAGAGAGTACTTTTCAGCATTGGCTCTTTACTTAGCTTGCATGTATTGTGAATCTCTCATCCAGCACAAAATCTCAAGGGACTGGAAAAAAGTGCAAGTGATTCTTACATGAAAGAAGGGTAAAAGAACAAAACCGCAAAATTACAGACTAATATCCTTAATATCAGTTTGCTGCAAAATTCTTGAGCATATTCCAAGTTCAAATATAATAAATTTCCTAGGAGGAGAGAAGCTTTGGTTCACAAATAAATACAGATTTAGAAAGAATTGTTCACATGGCATTCTGATTGTCCTTTTCTCCCATAATATCCTGTGAATCTTTGAAATAATGCAGCAAACTGATTCCATATCACCTGTTTTCCAGACAGCATCTGACACAGTGTCCTACTGAAAACTATTACTGAAGGTACGAGCATACGGAATACATTCTCAGATATGTGACTGGCTTGATGATATCTTAAATAATAGAATACATTGTCCTGGGTGGAGATTGTTCATCAGAGACAAGGAACGTGATATAGGGCTCCCTCATTCTCTCTATACATAAATGATCTCATGGATATGGTAAGCAACAATAAGTGACTGTTAGCTGTGATGCTCTAGTGCACAGGAAAGTGTCATTACTGAATGTCTGCAGGGAGATATGACTTGAACAAAATTTCTAGTCAGTGTGATGAATGGCAACTCACTCTAAATGTTAAAAAAAAATGCAAGTTAATCCAGGTGAGTAGTGAAAAAAACCTGCAATGTTCAAACACAATATTGGTGGTGTATTGTTTGACACACTCATGATGATTAATTATCTACATGTAACATTGCAAACCGATATGAAAAGGAACAAGCTTGTAAGGTCAGTAGTAGAGAAGGTGAATGGAAAACATTGGTTCTTTGAGAGAATTTTAGGAAAATGTAGTTCATTCATAAATGAGATCATGTATAGATTACTAGTGTGATGCATTATTGAATATTGCTCAAGTGTTTGGGATCCCCACAAGCTCAGATAACTGGACAACATTGAAGCAGTTCAAAAGCGTGTAATTAAATTTGTTACAAACTGATTCAATCACCATGCCTTCATACAGAAATGCTTCATGAACTGAAATGGGAGTCCCTGGTGAGAAGATGGCATTCTTTTCAGAACACTATTAAGAAAAATTAGAGAACCAGCATGTGGCTCATGCACAGACATACTCAAAGTCACTTTTTCCTTGCTCCATTTGCACGTGGAACAAGTAATGGTACAAAGTACCCTCCACCATGTACTGTATGATGTCTTGCAAAGTATGTATATAGATTTAGAAAAGATATGGGAAGGTTATAGTGTAGTAGAAAAGTAATGGGTAAAGTGTGAGTTTGGGTTCATGGTACAAAGGTGGGAAAGATTAGAGTAGGAACAGAAAGGGGATGATGGAGCCATGCTATGGACAAGACTAATGGAGAAAAGGTAGAGGACTGTGGGAACAAAGGATATTTTACTGGCAACCTTCACAGCTCAGAAAATCTGGGAGGATATGGGGCTTGAATGGATATGTTATAGGTTTTGAAGCAATTGATGTCATACACAGTATGTTTTATTACACACGTTCCAACTGGGGTGTCTACTTGGACGTGACCAAAGTTGGGTATTCATGTAGGTCACTGTCATTGAGAATGTTATGCAGCAAAGTTCATATGGTCATCTGGCTATTTCACAGGTGGAAAGAGGATGTGCTTTATTTCAGGGTATGATGGGAGATAGTCAGAGTCCTGGAGAAGAATGTGATGCAGTTGTCTCAGTCTTGGGTGGTAATGACAAATTAAGGGGTGCTTCTGTGGATAGTTATAAAGCATACAAGGAGTGATGGGTGTGTGAGGACATAAGGAACAGGAGATCTATCTCTGGAAAAGATTGAGAGGGTAGATCTTCATCATACTATGAGAGGGACAGATAATACTACAACTATTTTGAGGAGATATGTCTAAAATAATTTTCCATTCTTCACTATCACTGTACAATGAACACTCCAGTATCTTAACCAGTATATAGCAATATTCTAACCAAAGCGCTTTCTCATCTCTGGTATCTGAACAGTTCAAATTTATAACCAAAATTTAGTCCATACAATCAGACAGTTGAAATTTCTGCAACCTTTGACCAGATCATAGTTTTAAACAATGATAAAGAGTTGGACATTCATAGTTTTAAACAATGATAAAAGGAGTTGGATATTCTTGCAGTATGCACTATTGGTTAAAACAAGGAAAATATGTGCTTTAAACATAACCCGAAACAAAAAGTCCATTCAGACATGGGTCAGATAAATTGTGTTGAGAATATTCAATACTCAGTAGTGTAGCTGTCTTATTGTTGAAGTTCAGTGCTCTTGATATATAGTTCATGTTTGCAGTTATTTTAGTGATTGTGGTATTGACATCAGTTATAAATATTTCCCATGTCAGCTATTCCTTGTATACCATACTGAGGTTGTACTTTGTTTCAAGTGAGTATTAATGATTGCATGCAACATAAATGACACAATTATTCTAATGGAACCCTATTATTTCACATTAAAGAGGGCAGACATGGTATTCTGATATGATTTAACCAATAGTGTTATTCAACAAATCTGTGGCCATACATGCCAAGCAACATTCATAATGCTGTATCCCACTTGGTACAGAAATATGTGCAGCAGGTTATCTCAGCAACTTTTGCATATGGGATCATTCACAACTAACATAAAGAATCATGGTAGACATTGCACAGCTCATAAACTGTATATGGAGAAGCAGTTTTTGCAATGAATAGAAAATAATCTCAAAGTTCATATAGTGGTCTGGCCCTTTCACTGGTGGAAAGAAGAAATGCCCTGTTTCAAGGTATGATGAGAGTAAAGTCCTGGAGGAGAATGTGATTCAGGTGTTTCAGACTTATATAGTAATGAGAAATTAAGGGTTGCCTCTGTGGCTAGTAATCAGACATGCAAGGAGTGTTTGGAGTGTGCTGCCAAAAGTGTTCTTTGTTTAGTTTTCTTGGACCAAACAAAATATCAGTACAAGAATTGGACACTGGATGGTATCAAGGATCTCTTTTTCGGTTTGAGAAAACCAAACTATAGTAACTGGAATCAGACGCAATCAGGAAACACTGGCTGACCAGCCAAGGGCATCAACTGTGAGTCACTGAAAACCATGGAAAGACAATAACAGTGACGCACAGACAACATGCACAATGTGAGTCCAGACAGTGAACCAAATTGAGAGCCTAGATGTAGCAGTGTCAGGAACCAAACAACAATGAGTACAACAAACAATATGAGAGTACAGTTGGAACACCACTGAGGTCCAGGCCCCTACGCTACTAGCTTCATAGTGTGGCTATGTGTACCAATGGGCTGACATGGAGACATGGACTATGCTTAGCTCTGAGGCACTGACAACAGTGCTCACAATTTTTAGGTGCATTGCCTAGTGGCTAATGTTTCCATGCATTCTGGTAGGCCTTCAAAACTATCATGCCAGGATACCAGATCACTCACCCCCAAAATGAATGTGTAGCTCCAGAATTACCTTGGCCGATGTTTTGGAAGCTGAACCAGTGGCATGGTTGATGTCCTGGCAAAGAAGCCCACCAGCTTGGAGAAGGAATGTAGGACGTTGATCAACATGGTAGGAAATGAAGATGCGGGAGATGGCTGTTGAGTGGCTGGAAGCTGCAGCAAAGTCTCTAACACCATACTTGCACCCACAGGAACTGCTGATGGTGCCCGTGCCCTGGAGTGCAAATTGTACCCATGCAAATGAGGGATTTGCAAGGAGCGAGCTAACATCCCATAGATGTTCACACATGCAAATACAATCTGTATTTTCTTAACAGAGAAAGGTTGACCCACAGTTTTAAAGAATATAACACCAGATCTAATTAGGTATGTAATTGATTTTCTAATTTATTTCAACTATTCCTAGTTAGTATCTTTTGTTATAGGGTGAAATGAGTAATTGCTTCATAACGTAAATTCTACTCTTGACATGTAAACAAATATAAATTCTGTAATAATTATAAACATTTGGAAGACAAAGTACTAGTAAACTTTAAGTAAACTCTTCAAAAACATGTTAGCAAAGCCAGCCCTTAATTAATTGCAAAGTAATTAACAGTTTTCTGAAAAGTATTGTTTGTATAACTATATTTGTTAATTTCACAATTTAAACAAAGAATTTGAATTAACTCTTGCAGTAGAAGAAAGTGTTAAAAAGAACCAATGTTCGATGTATTCAGTTAATTTTATGAGTTAAGTTTCAATTGTAAGTTCTGTAAATTTAACTTTAAACAATGTGGAGTTTCAGTAGCTATTTTTGTGATGATATATAATGGCTTGATTTTTGGTCACGAGACAGTCAGTCCATGGCCGAATTTCTGACAAGAAACCTGTGCTGGTTATAACAACAACAATGCTTCAAATTAACTGTGGAATAAGTGTTAAACAATTAGGCCATGGGTAAAAACAGTGACAGTGTCTGCTCCATACGTACCTGATTATTCTTCAAGAACTGTGGACTCTGTTGTTAGGTTTTATTGCTCATAGATGTTTAACAAGAAACTATTGTCGCAGTATGTAAAGTTAAACTATTAATGAGGCTTATGGAAATTTTAAACAATAGTGCACTGGCCATACACATATAGTTGTGTATTATTGGGGGTTTGTGAACAGTGAAATTAAAGTACTATGAAACACAACTGTGCACCTGCCAGCTACATGATTTACATTAGTGTGTGTCAGAATCCACAACCCATTTTTCAGCCAGTGTAGCAACACAGTACGCCTACACTGAGGACAATCATCAACAAACAAAGAAATAAAAGCATGTAGAACCACCACAGGCTCACATGCGGTTCCTCTTCATTGAAATGTCTTGGCTCAAACTCGTCTAGGGGTTCAACCACACATGTCGCATTACATGCCTTAAATTAGACACTTGTGACCATTTGGTTAAATTGTCTGGCTGATGGCAAGTTTGAGAAATACAAAGTTAATATAACGCATAATAACAGTAATAATAATATCGGGAACTAAATTAACGACCCATAAATGATGTAGGCCACACAGTTGTGATTTGGTTAGAATAATGTTTATTCAGAAAGCAAACTAATAGCAAAAATGGTCGTATTTAGAGTTACTGTTACACTTGAGCACATATCCATTTGACACAGCTCGATCATTCACAATCTCATAGCAAAATACAAGTTATCTACATGAAAAATTAAGAGTTCACACCAGGCGCCTGGTTGCTCACCACTCGGACAATAAGTCCCTCGATACCACGCAACACGCAATTTTCTGAGTCATTTCACTTCCTAGCTGCCTACAGACCGATTGTCTGCTTTTGCATCTGCATCCAAACTGTATGCTTTGGTGTCTCCAGCCGAACTGTCTGCTTTCACGTCTGCACCAGCACTCCCTCTGCCTGTCCCCAGCCATGTTTCCCATGCACTGAATATCCTCACTCAACTGACTAGGACAGTTCCCTTTCCTGAAGCCACTCATCTAATTGGCTACAGCTTATTCTACATTATTTTACATTTTAACATATTTAAATAATCAAAGCTTGTCCACTTTCACGTTATAAATAAAGTAACAATAATACCATTTACATAATAAATGTTAAATTCTTTTACAAAAAACCAATAGAATTTCCTTCTTAGCTTTTAATGCCACTGCCAGTAGCCTTGCAACAATGTGCTTTTTGATAAATAAATAAAGAACAAAAGTAACTATTATGCCCTAAACTTTACAACAAATGTTCTATTACCTAATGATCCAATAAGGTGGAATGCTGTCACTGTTCAATGTGTTTTGTGTGGAGGAAATGATGATCTGATGCTTAACTGAAAATACAGATAATTTAAATTTACTGTATCTTTTGAATAAATGAAGTTACAGAGTTGATATTTACAACGTTTGTCATTTTAATGATGTGCTTCTATATGAAATGGCGACCATTAAGATTGATGAAACTGTTCAGCTTTTAGCACTCAGGACTTTTTTTTACAAAACTTGTGAATTTCACTTTAACAGTAAATCATAAACTATTATAGATATGATCAATATTCAAGTTTTATTGGCATCACCATGAAGATTTATGAAGGGTGGTAGATTAAAATTACTGTGGCTTCATTCCCTGCATTACTACAGAATTAAATAGTTTCCATAAATGTTTCCCTTTATGGCCAATCTTAGGTCCACCTTATTTAACACTGCTACATCTCCTTGGCCACAAATGGCTTCTACTGAGTTTCCCTATGACATAGGTTCTCGTCTGTCTCACTCACACACTACAGCACTTATGCCTCAATAGACAATAGATGCCAGTTAGTTTTCCCCATCTCATGATAAATCTGCACTCTTTGTGGCACACAGTTCTGAATGATAGGGTTCATTTCTCAATTCCTGAAGGCTGACTTTTTCGGCCATATACTTAAGTGAGAGCAAAATGCTCATTAACTCACAAAGGACAGGCACTTCACCTATGAGTGGCTCGCCGATGGTGGTGCAGTCAGTAGGAGTTAGTTGTGTCGTCGTTCCACATCCCTCAGAGTGTCAACTGTCATAAGGCACAGCCCATGGGTGGCCATCACAGTGGCCAGTGTGTCAGATCTGGGGTTCTAAAGGCTGTGGTGCCACTAGATGGAGGAGAGTGCGTGGCTGTCACCCATGGAGGAGCTCTGCTGGGCTGTTGTCATGGACAGGGGCAATCCTGTAGGTGCTCAGGCACATTATGAGTTCTGCTGCAGTGATGGAGATAGGCCCACTGCTTTCAACATCTGTTGTTTAAACGTTTGCACAATCTGCTCTGTTTCACCATTGAAGGATGGGTGAAAAGGTGACATGGAAAGTAAGCGTTTCCGGACACATGTCCACATAACATATTTTCTTTCTTTGTGTGTGAGGAATGTTTCCTGAAAGTTTGGCCGTACCTTTTTGTAACAGCCTGTATATGTTCTAAACAGTCCCAAACAAACCTTGGCATTATTTGGAATCATTTTTCAATTAATTAACAATTAAAACTCTCATCCTAAAACAAATATCACATTTTAAAGATTATCTAGATTTTTATATATTAAACACATGAGTGAATTCTTGTCTATAAACTAATTGTAGAGTGTATAAACGCATAGGTGTTCGATGTTAACAATACACTTGTTGTTGTAGTTGTGGTCTTCAGTCCTGAGACTGGTTAGATGCAGCTCTCCATGCTACCCTATCCTGTGCAAGCTCCTTCATCTCCCAGTACCTACTGCAACCTACATCCTTCTGAATCTGCTTAGTGTATTCATCTCTTGGTTTTACAATTTTTACCCTCCACACTACCCTCCAATGCTAAACTTGTGATCCCTTGATGCCTCAGAACATGTCCTACCAACCAGTCCCTTCTTATTGTCAAGTTGTGCCACAAACTCCTCTTCTCCCCAATTCCATTCAATACTTCATCATTAGTTATGTGATCTACCAATCTAATCTTCAGCATTCTTCTGTAGCACCACATTTCGAAAGCTTCTATTCTCTTCTTGTCCAAACTATTTATCGTCCATGTTTCACTTCCATACATGGCTACACTCCATACAAATACTTTCAGAAACGACTTCCTGACACTTAAATCTATATTCGATGTTAACAAATTTCTCTTCTTCAGAAACGCTTTCCTCGCCATTGCCAGTCTACATTTTATATCCTCTCTAATTCGACCATCATCAGTTATTTTGCTCCCCAAATAGCAAAACTCTTTTACTACTTTAAGTGTCTCATTTCCTTATCTAAATCCCTCAGCATCACCTGACTTAATTCGACTACATTCCATTATCCTCGTGTTGCTTTTGTTGATGATCATCTTCTATCCTCCTTTCAAGACACTGTCCATTCTGTTCAACTGCTCTTCCAAGTCCTTTGCTGTCTCTGACAGAATTACAATGTCATTGGTGAACCTCAAAGTTTTTATTTCTTCTCCATGGATTTTAATACCTACACAGAATGCATTAGTATTTTGCAGCTGTGGCTTATTAAACTGATTGTTCGGTAATTTTCTCATCTGTCAACACCTGCTTTCTTTGGGATTGGAATTATTATATTCTTCTTGAAGTCTGAGGGTATTTCGCCTGTCTCATACATCTTGCTCACCAGATGGTAGAGTTTTGTCAGGACTGGGTCACCCAAGGCCGTCAGTAGTTCTAATGGAATGTTGTCTACTCCCAGGGTCTTGTTTTGACTCAGGTCTTTCAGTGCTCTGTCAAACTCTTCATGCAGTATTGTATCTCCCAATTCATCTTCATCTACATTCTCTTCCATTTCCAGACTATTGTCCTCAAGTACGTCACCCTTGTATAGACCCTCTATATACCCCTTCCACCTTTCTGCTTTCCCTTCTTTGCTTAGAACTGGGTTTCCATCTGAACTCTTGATATTCATACAAGTGGTTCTCTTTTCTCCAAAGATCTCTTTAATTTTCCTGTAGTCAGTATCTATCTTACCCCTAGTGAGACAAGCCTCTACATCCTTACATTTGTCCTCTAGCCATTCCTGCTTAGCCATTTTGCACTTTCTGTCGATCTCATGTTTGAGATGTGTGTATTCCTTTTTGCCTGCTTCATTTACTGCATTTTTATATTTTCTCCTTTCATCAATTAAATTCAATATTTCTTCTGTTACCCAAGGATTTCTACTAGCCCTCATCATTTTACCTACTTGATCCTCTGCTGCCTTCACTGCTTCATCCCTCAGGGCTACCCATTCTTCTTCTACTGTATTTCTTTCGCCCATTTGTGACAATTGTTCCCTTATGCTCTTCCTGAAACTATGTACAACCTGTGGTTTTTTCAGTTTATCCAGGTCCCATCTCCTTAAATTCCCACCTTTTTGCAGTTTCTTCAGTTTTAATCTACAGTTCATTACCAATAGATTGTGGTCAGAGTCCACATCTACTCCTGGAAATGTCTTACAATTTAATACCTGGTTCCTAAATCTCTGTCTTACTATTATATAATCTATCTGATACTTTCTAGTATTTCCAGGATTCTTCCATGTGTACAACCTTCTTTTATGATTCTTGAACCAAGTGTTAGCTATGATTAAGTTATGCTCTGTGCAAAATTCTATCAGGCGGCTTCCTCTTTCATTTCTTTCCCCCAATCCATATTCACCTACTATGTTTCCTTCTCTCCCTTTTCCTACTCTCGAATTCCAGTCACCCATCACTATTAAATTTTCGTCTCCCTTCACTACCTGAGTAATTTCTTTTATCTCATCATACATTTCATCAATTTCTTCATCATCTGCAGAGCTAGTTGGCATATAAACTTGTACTACTGTAGTAGGTGTGGGCTTCGTGTCTACCTTGGCCACAATAATGCGTTCACTATGCTGTCTGTAGTAGCTTACCCGCACTCCTATTTTTTTATTCATTATTAAACCTACTCCTGCATTACCCCTATTTGATTTGTTACATTTTCTAATTACAGGAGATTCATATCACATAAAATGTTCCTACCAATTAACAGACTTCTACACATTAGTGTAATTAAGATTCCGTAATCACTTCCTTCGTAACTTTTTCAAAAGTACATACTTTTCATACACCTCTGTTAGAAATTACTCTTCAAGGCTAAAATTTACATGTTTGAATTAATTTTAATTGAACTGCTACATTTCATGGACATATGCAGAACAACTGTGCACCATGGCATCCATGCCTTTGTTCAGTCCTGGACAAGCAAGGGCTTTCATCTGTGACATACCCCAATGCCTACAATGGAGCAGTTTCAGTAAATGAGGGTGTAAGGTAGTTTGTATGACAACATGGTGGGTATGCACCTCATCATCAAGCAGAAGAACAGGAGAACATCAGAGGCAACAGACAAACGATGAGACAGGCAAGCCCAGGCCCAGCGTTCTGGATAAATGAGCTTTGAAAAATAGGTAGGCCATCCATGTAGCATATGGTGTGTGACATGCTGTAAAATATTCTCATAGTGTGTGTCTGCAGCAGTGTGAATAGCAGTAATGGGAAACCCATCCAACGTGCATTGTCATTCTATGTCAATGTGGAAACAAGTGGTCAAACACCACATCTGGCCCTAAGGGTAGACAATAATGCACATAAGCATTTGCGTGTTGTGGCATAGTCTTGTACTTAATGTTGTAATTGGAAGAACTAGGGAAAAGAACTCAGTGCTGGAGCCTTTGAGCCATCTGCTCTGAAAGCTGAGAATGTAGCTCAAAGAATGCTACCAATAGTTTGTGGTCATTAATAAGGGTAAACTTGGACCCAAAGAGGTACACATGCAATTTATTAATGGTAAAGATGATAGCCAAGGTTTTTTGTCAATTTGTGATTAGATCCTTAGAGTGGGTGTCAGTGCCTTTGGTGTCTAGGCAATGGTTGCTCAGTACCATCATTGTTACTGTTCGATGTTTAATTTGCAGACATTACAATTAAATCTTAACTCATTAAATTAACAGAATACATCAAAAAATTTGTTCCTTTTAACAGTTTATTCTACAGAAAGCTTTAGGCTGAATTATTTGTTTAAATCATGAAATTAACAAATATAAGTATGCAAACAATACTTTGGGAAAAACTGTTAATTACTTTGGAATTAATGAAGGACTGGCTTTGCTAACATGTTTTTGAATAGAGACAAATAAATACTTTAAGATTACTGTTAGTTGTTCCTCCAAATGTTTATGATTAGTACAAAATTTACATTTGTTTATACATCAACAATAGAATTTAAATTACGAAACAATTACTGATTTCATACTATAATGAAACTAACTAGGAATAGTCAAAATAAATTAGAAAATCAATTACATACATAAATCTAAGCACAAAATTAGATCTGGTGTTATATTCTTTAAAACTGAGGGCCAACCTTTCTCTTTTATGATAATGGAGATTATATTTGCATATGTTAATGGTAATTAGTTAAAAAGTGAAAAAACGAATTTAAGGAGGTAAATTGCAAAACAATAGAGAAAGTAAAATTATCCTGGCTTGCTTCGTCACATCACCCCCTCATTGGGTTGACCAGATAGATATTGCAAATAGCTAACTGGGCAATTCAACAACCACAAGTGATCCAGAAAGTGAGTTAAAAAATCTACACACAAAAAAAACTATTACATAAGACATCATATCGAAAACTACAATACATACGTTTTTCAAATTCTAACTTACATGAACTGGCCATACAAAAATCCCCATACATAATATTTACATACAGTGTATTGTACAGTATCACAAAATATCTACAAGCTATACTTTTAATAAAATTTAGGCATCTTCATTTTGAATGATGTCCTTTCTGGGTAAACAAAGATTACATTTTAAGACCCAAATTACTTTATACAAGTCCTGTCTCACTCAAACAAAATAAATCCTCATGGATTGCAAAAAACTAAATTACACTTTGGACTGCAGTTCACTGTCAGGCAAAAAATTTCACTTACTCAATGTTTGGTATTTTTCACAAGTTCTTTCACACTTTTAATGAGCTTTTTCACACTTTCTCACCAAGTTGTCCACGCCTTCAACAGGTCCAAGTGGCAGTTAGCAAGGAAATGCACTGCTATCAGTTCCCTTGGACTTGGTTCTCCTCCACCACAGTAGATGAAAAAATGAGACAAAATATCCTACTTTAGTACACTTACATTTTTCTTCTACCTTAAGTATAAGGAAAAAATGTTTCACTAATAGCAAATGATAAACATTACATCATAAATAGATACATTGCATAGTTCTCATAATCTCACAATAATTAGGACTAAAATTGGCTATAGTATGAATGGTGTGAACTAGTAAAATTTTAAAGTCAAGTACACATTACACTACAAAACTTTACTCTAGGTTGTAACTCTGTCTGAAACTGGTTAAACTTGTAAGATTCGGGTCTCTTTTTCATTTGCAAAAGTAGCAAAAACTCAAGATGTGCAGTAGCATAGATTTACTAATCATTACTACCGTATTTACTCGAATCTAAGCCGCACTTTTTTTCCGGTTTTTGTAATCCAAAAAACCGCCTGCGGCTTAGAATCGAGTGCAAAGTACACGGAAGTTCTGAAAAATGTTGGTAGGTGCCGCCACAACTTACTTCTGCCATCGAATATATGTAGCGCTACAACAGGCATGTTTTGCAGGCACAAAGATAAATACTGGCGCCAAAACCTCTTCGTCAGTAAATAAATTTTAAAAAAAGGTGGAAAACGAGCTTTTTTCTCCGCCCCGAGTTTCGACCACTGCACTTTCATACATTATCCAACGAAGTAAATAGAAATTTCGTATTGTTCATCTTCTAGCAGCATTTCAATGTACTACGAAAATCCGACTGGCAAGACTGTTTGGGATGTTTGTCAATATGGGAAACTCTACGTCCTGAATTTTTTCCTACCTGTGAGAAGAGATGGTTGCTACTAGGAACTTTTATGAATTGTGAATCACATGCAGTATTCTCTTCACAATAAGAATAATACGAATATAAACATTTTGCCATGTATTCTTTCGTGTTTGCTGCTGTATCATTTAAATCCTGTCTGCCTAATAAACTACGAAACTACAGCGAGACAACAGCAAACGCGGAAGAATACACATATCATGTCATGTTCGTCATATTTGTATTATTCTTATGCCTAATAGTGATACAGTCAGAAATGAAGCACAGCAATTGACTAGATTTTTAAATCTAAGATGATTCTAATTTCTGTGCAGAATATAATGTACTAAAGAGGCGTCTGCAAAGATTTTCAAATGGTGAAAAATGTTCGCTAAACTCTCGTTCAGAACATCTTCCATCATATGCAGTCTATTATTTGGTTCTTGTTGATCATTATCAAATAAAGCAGCAGTGTAAGTAACCTCGCACAAGAGCAAGCCACGCCGCGAGTGGCGACAGGCCGTAAACACTCATTATCAGAATGCGACAAACAATGCAAGACACAGTACAGTAATGCATTTTCAGCTTAGAGTGACGTAAACACATAACGGCACTTATCAGATCAAAGAAAAATAAGCAATCAATTCAAACCAGACGAAGCACGTGAAAAAGGAAGGGTACCCGTATAAATACGGACGGAGCGCCTGAAGTATAGCAATGGCTACCTGGTAAAGCTTAACTGCTAAGCTTACAACTCGAACCAAACTACTGTAGCTGTATCGTCATTCATTCGACCTAAATTGTGTCTCGTATTATAATGGACCAACATTGTTTCGATTTGGAGGTGCGGCCTAAAACTTTTATCTCCCCTTGAATTTCGAGTCTCAAATTTCGGGTGCGGCTTAGATTCGGGAAATTTTTTTTTCCTTTATTTCGAGTCTCATTTTTAAGGTGCGGCTTAGATTCGAGTAAATACGGTATATGAAAACATGATAGTCACCATCACATAGCTGAATTACTATTCAAATCAAAATTAAGGGTATGGAAGTTGTACCAAATCATCACCCCACTCCTCTACTCAACTCTGAGCACTACTTTCATTCAACCAGAACCTCACAAAATCACTAAACGTTACCAAATTTTTGAGTCCGAATATTCACATCAGTCTAGCATCACAGTTATCAGTTAATCAGCAAAATTACTATTCTTCATCACAGTATTACCACTTTCAGCTCATAATAATAGAAGTTTTCTAATAACATATAGATCCAATGATGCAGCATTATATGATTTTTGCCTCACTAAAATATTGCTCTTTCTGTTAAACTCTCTTTCCCAGCTGCATTGTCATGAACTGCACAATATACACAGTACCCAATGTTGCTTAGTTCAAAATTTTTATTCTCAATACAGTTACACCACATTTGTTTGTATACAGTTATCTTTTTCATTAATCGTGTCTTTCAGCTCCATTATTTTACTTCCATTTCTTACCTTGTTAGCTAGTGGAGTGAATTCCCAAAAAAAATATCCCTACTGCAGAGACAGGCTCCCTAACCATTAAGAACCTAACATAATTCATTGTTTTATTATTTCATTATTCCTTCATTATCTAATAAATAGACACCTACTCTGCTTATCCAATGCAAAATTGACTCTACTGAAAAAGACACCAGAGTAACAGATCCTTATGCTAAGGCAAACGTAACTCTCATTACCAATCACATGAAATTATCACTCAGGAAAACTATTTATTTCACTGTATTCCATCAAATTGCTTGATATACTAGACTGAAAGGCGATGTACATACAAACCTTGCTTATTTTTTCCATGTACATTACTCCATGCAACTATGTTTAAAGTTGTAATTCCTTAATGTTAGAAAAGGCTGTACCATGACACCCTTCTATGGGTAGATAGTTATCTCCATATACCCACTGCACTAAACACAAACACTTCTATTATACTGTGGTGCTGATGAGATCAACACCAGCATCGATATACGTTTGTCTCTAGACTCCAAGCATCGTCTCTGGATGTTGAACATTGTCTTTGGGCAGTTCTGCCATGTCAGTTCTTTGTGAGCCTTTGATGTGTTTAGGTGGATAAAGAAACTACTGTTAAATTGGTGTTGTTTCGTGTAACCAACCCGAGCATCCACCTCACTGGTGACCCCAAGTTGTAATGTCTTCCGTTTTCGCTGTTTTACTGTGTCCACGACCGCCGCATTGGTTATTTTCGCGTGTATTACATCAACGCAGCATTCGAACAATGACTTCGGCCCAGCGCCTAATGCCGGATTTTGTGATCGACATGCATCGTGTTGTGGGCGATGTACACCCACCATGACTGCAACACGGTGCCTCTCACTTGACGATTATGCCGGACGTTTTCGAGCCTGCAACAATAAGTGAGGTTAGGAGTGTGCATGACTCCAGCTATCAGACGCCTTTGTTCCCACCACATGTGCCCTCCCTCATCGATGGCGCAGTTACCTCTTATGGATCTCTGTGCAGTGCGGGACCAATGCCAATTTCTGCAAATGCTTCATTGGACAACCTACCACCGCCAGTACAATGATTTGCCACGCTGCAATCCATGCAGTACCACGCGGATTCCTGCCACGTGGCCAGAACTGCTTTGTTCACAGGTCAATCTCCTCAGCATCAGACCACACCCGCACCTGCCTCGGTTCAGCATCAGCACATGCCTTCCTGCTCCGATACCTCGGCCTGCAACAGGAACAATAACTTGTTATCTGTGCCTGACCTCCATCTCCATCCCAATGCTATGCCTCAGTGTTTTGTGTCATGACATTCACCTTATCTGCACACCATTTTGAGTGGAGTGACTATGAACAGTGAACGAACATTCACACATTCCGTCCCACGTTCGACATCATTTCCCACACTGTGCTTCTGGACAGCTCGCACCTCCGCAGCCTCCCTGCAACACAGGTGGCCTCGACTCTGATCATATGTCGAGCTTTCCATGGACTAACATGTGTTCTCAAACTTTGAACTTTTTCTCACCTGTTGGCACTGCGCCGGCATCAGTCGAGCTTCTGCTACCATTCTCGGCACATCTTGGTGCCCCATCCGCGTCAGTCTTACGTGACACGTCAATCCGAACACACCTGCAACGTGTTGAGCTTCCGCACACAGTTTGGTGGGATGGCACAGAACTGCAGACCACCCTGCTACTTCCCAAACACCAAATGCAGGTAGGTCCGGGTGCCGCCTCCTGCGTACAACATGACAGGCATCCCCCAGTGCTCCATTCAATCTGGGAACGACCGGATAATTGTGGATGACTTTATATTAAAGATATTTCATCGGGATACTTTTTCCAAATGCACACAGGCGCCGATGTTTCACTGCTGCCTACATCCTTAGTGTCGTTGAACATCTGTCATCATCATACTTCACTGCAAGCCGTGAATTCAACTAAACTACAATGCTCAGGTTCAATTTCCCACTTTGTCTCACTCTCCGCAAACTGCAAACTCGAGTGGACTTTTTTAGTGTGCGAAATTGATGAACCTATACTAGGCATTGACTTCTTGTGACACCACAACCCCCTCGCCCCCATGACACATTATCCGGGCTCATCTCATCCATACATGCTCATCTCTGTCGACGACGTTAAAAGAAACAATGCACAAGTGCCTTGTCTAGCTTGAAAACGTTGCTCGCCTGTGCAAGGAAAACTTTGAGCTCTCCCTCTGGCTCCATGAAACTCAGCTCCAGCTCTCCCATGCAGCAAAGGAATTACAGACACTACAGCAAGGACAAAGCATGGTTAGTAAGTGTGCCAAATTTGCTTGCTGTCCCTGCAATCGAGCCTCCGGATGCTTACCTCTCACTACTCCTCGCAACTGTGCTATCAAGTCTGCCATAACGTGTACTGACAGTTCCACAGGGCCACACCCCCCTAACATGGCAGCGTTTGACCCTCGGCCGGACACAAGTGCGCTTGCGCAACAAGCATCACATGTTCCCGAACTGACGGCTCCTACCCCGCCCCTCATGGACAGCACCTCAAACTATGCAAGAGCAAAAGTGTATGACAGACAGAAAAATGGAAGCGATGTTAAGTCAAATTATGAGTAGTTGGAATAGTATGGAAATTAGTATGAAAGAAGACATTAGTAGTATTAAAACTGACTAGCTTAAAAGAGGAGCTGAAGAAAGAAATTAAAAAGGAAATTATGGTAGTTAGCTCTAGTCTTTCAGAATTAAATAAGAAGGTTGAGGCAGTAGGAAAAGATTGTGATGAAAAGATAAAGAGAGTAGAGCAGAATACTAATGAGAAATTAACATTGATGAGTAGTAAATGTGAAGAAGAGAGATAGAAGCATTGTGATGACAGCATAAAGGTGGAGCTTTGTGAGAAAGTGTGCTGAAAACAGGGTTAAATTTGAGAATCAAATCGATGAGATTAAAAATGATTTAGAAACTGAGGTAGAAATCAAATGTGCAGTGGTGGTAGAGGAAAAACCTGTAAAAGTAAATAAAAATGTAGATTCAAAATTGACTGAAATGAAGAAAAAGGTGAAAGAGATACAAAATCTAAAGCTTAGAGAAAGTGGCTAAGGACCACGCCTATGGCAGTATCGCTCGCGTATCTTCTTCTGCTGCTCTGCTACTGCTGTTGCTGTTGTCATCTGGATCTGCAAGGCTGCGACAAGTTGTAATTCTCTCAGCAAGGGATCTTGTTTATCTCAATCAACTGTTTCCAACTGTAAGCTGATTAGCTGCTCCTGTATTCAGTGGCTGCTTCCATAGAACCCACTCGCTGATTGGTTGCTGTTATACTGTGGCCACGAAACCCAAGTGCTGATTGGCTGTTGCACCACTGCACTGTAAACTGCTGTTGTGTTCACTGTTCAAATTTCACAAGTCTTTGTTTATTGTGCCCACATATAAACTTTCCACAAGCCTCATTAATAGTTTGCAGGCAAACCTCAACATACTGCTACAATAGTTTTACTATTGAACATCTACGAACAGTAAAAACCTAACCACAAAGTTCAGTTCACTGTTCTTGAAGAATAGAAAGGTACATATGGAGCAGACACTGTCATTATTTTAACACATGGCCTAATACTGCAACACTTATTCCACAGTTAAGCCCTTCAGACCTGAACTATTTTAAGCTACAGAAAAAAAAATATTTTGTGGCAAAATATATATTATTATACCACAAGGAAATATCTAGACATATTTTCAATTTTTTTTTCACCTCTCTTTATTAAAAAAAAAAAAGTGCAAAATGTCTCAAAGGCTACAAAACACAGAGCAGTGTTGAATGCAAAAAAAAAAAAAAAAATTATTTTTTCATGAAAATGAGAGAAAAAACATTTGAACAATTCTAAATCAAACATAAATACAATTAAACTGGTAAGTGTTTACTTGGGTCTATGGAAATCAACAAAACAATTGCAGTTCTTTGTTATACATACGCCACATTTGTCACAATAAAAGTGTGTCTTCCTGCTACACTTAGCAGATTACACTCACGTATGTTAGTGGTAATTAGGTAAAAGTAAAAAAAATGAATTTAAGGAGGCAGATGGAAAAGCAATAGGGGGAGTAAAATTATCCTGGCTTGCTTCATCACAAATGCACCAGCACTGAACCAGTGCCATAGGAGAAAGTATCAGTGGCCAAAACAAGAGGACATGATATAGAAAAGGGTGTAAGGGCTCCAAGTGCAACAGGTGTTTCAGCTGGGTGAAGGCATGCTCATAGTCAGATCCTTCTTCGACTGCTGGTTGATTGGGCGCATAGTGTGTGCTGCTTCACCCAAAAAGGCCAACAACTACTGTAGGTTTTAGGGATGTAGGAGAGAGTCAACAGCTGAAACATTGCAGTCAGTGGGCTGAGTCCCATCATTGTTGAGCAAATGTCCACGGTATTCCATTTGCTCCTGAAAAACACAGCATTTGTTCAGTTGGCACTTGAGCCCCACATCACAAAACATAGTTAAGAGGGTGCAGAGGTTGCGCAGGTATTCCTGGCATGTAGAATGCTTAACAGTATAGTTATTGTGGTAATTGGTACAAGCTTTGATGGACATGGTTAAATGTTCCAGATATCTAGGGAAGATTGCCGGAGCTGGAGAGATCCCAAAAGGCAAATGTGTATTTATGAACATAATTCATTGCAATTCCTCAACTAGTGGGATCTGTAAATAAGCATTGGCAAGATCTGTCTTAGAAAAATATTCACCACTGACAAGCTTTAAGAAGAAGTCCTCTGGACGTGGTACTGGGTAGGTTTCCACTTGTGGCTGGGCACTGGCTGTCAACACAAAATTTCCTCAGAGTGGGATGGAGCCATTGGGTTTCTTAACCTTATTACCAGGGGTGTGGCCCAAGCACTAGCCTGGACAGATTCAATTACACCAGCTTTATGAATTCGATGCAGTCTGAGCTTAATGACTGTCCATAGGGAGACCAGAAGCAGACGTGCCGAAACCTACAAAAAGACAACAACAGTGGTGGTTGGACAACAAAGACAAATCCTGAGGGTGAACCAAATGGAGAGCCTAGATGTGGCAATATCAGGAACCAAAAAAGCAATAAGCAATACAAGAACGCTGTCTGAACACGACTGATGTCTGGACCCCTGTGCTGTTAGCTTTATAGAATGGCATAACTAGACTTTGAGTACTTCATAATACATCAGTGAAGACATCATCAAACACTTCCCTCAATGGCATCTTAATGGTTGGACCAACAGTACAAGATTGGACATTTGTCCCATGGTTCCAAAACTCAGAGATATACTTTCACTCCTGTCATTACAGAAAAAAGGCAGACAGACAGATGTATGAAAGGCAAATCAAGATCTACAATAATTCTATCATGTGAATAATTATCTACCATCGTTGAGTAACATTCATATAGTACCATGCATGATCAGGAGTGTAGTAATGTGGATGGAGCTATCGGATTCTCAGATGTCCCCCAAGCAAACACATGCATCCAGCATTTCTCTTAGAAGTGTCGGTCAAGAACATTTTTTTTTTTCAGTCACCCTTTTAATTAAAAATCCAGAATCATGACAATCAAGCAGATGTCAATCCCAAGACTTGAATTGTGTGCAGCAGGTGCATTTAAATATCATCAAATTTGGACAGACACTACTTCCATCTTAGCATGGTTAGTGAAAGAACTGTTGTTGAAAATCAGGCCTCTGAAATCCACCAAATCTCTGTAGCAGAAGACTGGAATCATTTATCCTTTAGGAATCACACTCAGTGAAACATTACAAGAGGAATCACAAAGCCATATCTTTGACACAGCAAGCTATGGTGGACAGGTCCTTGATGGCTCCACTGGCGTGGCCTGTTAGCACCATCAAATAAATTATTTTCTTATAGGTTCACCCTAGACAACAGTTGCAGAGCCAACACACTGTCAGAATCATTGTCTAGGTCCCTGAAATTGCAGCTCATCAAGCAGTGTAAGCAGTATGTGTGGAAACAATGGTCAAGGGATTACCTATCACAGCTGCAGCAGAGAAACGAATAGTTAACAGTAAAAGACAATTTGCAGCCAGGAGCACTGGCTCTCTGGCGGAATTGTCACCATTCAGATGGTGACCTGTGTACTGTTTGCACATATTCTTATCCTGATGGTTTTGGTGCAGGGTATTTCAGTGCATATAGCTAGGTGAAACTATAAAGGATACTGTCCAAGCTCTGTATTCTTCTGTAGCAAACACCTATTTTAGTGCTCATAATTATATAATTCCTAGCAGTTTGAACTACTGTGTCTTGTGTACAATGGACATGATTTCTTCAATCACTTTATTTCCCTGTTTATTTGGCCTACTTTGTGCTGCTTGTGATTATTTGTGTTGTACATTATCAAATGGTGATGTAATTAAAATCAATTAAATTGTTGTTTTTGTGGTCTTCAGTCTTGAGACTGGTTTGATGCAGCTCTCCATGCTACTCTATTCTGTGCAAGCTTCTTCATCTCCCAGTACTTACTGCAACCTACATCCTTCTGAATCTGCTTAGTGTATTCATCTCTTGATCTCCCTCTATGATTGTTACCCACCACGCTGCCCTCCAATGCTAAATTTGTGATCCCTTGATGCCTCAGAACATGTCCTACCAACCGGTCCCTTCTTCTAGTCAAGTTGTGCCACAAACTCCTCTTCTCCCCAATTCTGTTCAATACTTCATCATTAGGTATGTGATCTACCAATCTAATCTTCAGCATTCTTCTGTAGCACCACATTTCAAAAGCTTCTATTCTCTTCTTGTCCAAACTATTTATCATCCATGTTTCACTTCCATACTTGGCTACACTCCACACAAATACCTTCAGACATGACTTCCTGACAATTAAATCTATACTCGATGTTAACAAATTTCTCTTCTTCGGAAATGCTTTCCCTGCCATTGCCAGTCTACATTTTATACCTTCCCTACTTCAACCATCATCAGTTATTTTGCTCCCCAAATAGCAAAACTCCTTTACTACTTTAAGTGTCTCATTTCCTAATCTAATTCCCTCAGCGTCACCCGACTTAATTCGTCCACATTCCATTATCCTTGTTTTGCTTTTGTTGATGTTCATCTTATACCCTCCTTTCAAGACACTGTCCATTCTGTTCAACTGCTCTTCCAAGTCCTTTGTTGTCTCTGACAGAATTACAATGTCATCGGCGAACCTCACAGTTTTTTTTTTTCTTCTCCCTGGATTTTAATACCCACTCCGAATTTTTCTTTTGTTTCCTTTACTGCTTGCTCAATATACAGATTGTGTAATGTCAGGGAGAGGCTACAACCCTGTCTCACTCCCTTCCCAAGCACTGCCTCCCTTTCATGCCCCTCGACTCTTATAACTGCCATCTGGTTTCTGTACAAATTGTAAATAGCCTTTCACTCCCTGTATTTTACCCCTGCCACCTTCATAATTTGAAAGAGAGTATTCCAGTCAACATTGTCAAAAGCTTTCTCTAAGTCTACAAATGCTAGAAACGTAGGTTTGCCTTTCCTTAATCTTTCTTCTAAGATAAGTCGTAAGGTCAGTATTGCCTCACATGTTCCAATATTTCTACAGAATCCAAACTCATCTTCCCCGAGGTCGGCTTCCACCAGTTTTTCCATTCGTCTGTGAAGAATTCGCATTAGTATTTTGGAGCTGTGACTTATTAAACTGATAGTTCAGTAATTTTCTCATCTGTCAACACCTGCTTTCTTTGGGATTGGAATTATTATATTCTTCTTGAAGTCTGAGGGTATTTCGCCTGTCTCATACATCTTGCTCACCAGATGGTAGAGTTTTGTCAGGACTGGCTCTCCCAAGGCCGTCAGTAGTTCTAATGGAATGTTGTCTACTCCCGGGGCCTTGTTTCGACTCAGGTCTTTCAGTGCTCTGTCAAACTCTTCACGCAGTATTGTATCTCCCATTTCATCTTCATCTACATCTTCTTCCATTTCCATAATATTGTCCTCAAGTCCATTGCCCTTGTATAGACCCTCTATATACCCCTTTCACCTTTCTGCTTTCCCTTCTTTGCTTAGAACTGGGTTTCCATCTGAGCTCTTGATATTCATACAATTGGTTCTCTTTTCTCCAAAGATCTCTTTAATTTTCCTGTAGGCAGTATCTATCTTACCCCTAGTGAGATAAGCCTCTACATTCTTACATTTGTCCTCTAGCCATCCCTGCTTAGCCATTTTGCACTCCCTGTCGATCTCATTTTTGAGGCGTTTGTATTCCGTTTTTCCTGCTTCATTTACTGAATTTTTATATTTTCTCCTTTCATCAATTAAGTTCAATATTTCTTCTGTCACCCAAGGAGTTCTACTAGCCCTCGTCTTTTTACCTACTTGATCCTCTGCTGCCTTCACTACTTTATCCCTCAGAGCTACCCATTCTTCTTCTACTGTACTCCTTTCCCCATTCCTGTCAGTTGTTACCTTATGCTCTCCCTGAAACTCTGTACAACCTCTGGTTCTTTCAGTTTATCCAGGTCCCATCTCCTTAAATTCCCACCTTTTTGCAGTTTCTTCAGTTTTAATCTACAGTTCATAACCAATAGATTGTGGTCAGAGTCCACATCTGCCCCTGGAAATGTCTTACAATTTAATACCTGGTTCCTAAATCTCTGTCTTACCATTATATAATCTATCTGATACCTTCTAGTATCTCCAGGATTCTTCCATGTATACGACCTTCTTTCATGATTCTTGAACCAAGTGTTAGCTATGATTAAGTTATGCTCTGTGCAAAACTCTACCAGGGGCTTCCTCTTTCATTTCTTAGCTCCAATCCAAATTCACCTACTATGTTTCCTTCTCTCCCTTTTCCTACTCTCAAATTCCAGTCACCCATCACTATTAAATTTGCGTCTCCCTTCACTACCTGAATAATTCCTTTTAGGTCATCATACATTTCTTCAATTTCTTCATCATCTGCAGAGCTAGTTGGCATATAAACTTGTACTAATGTAGTAGGCATGGGCTTCGTGTCTGTCTTGGCCACAATAATGCATTCACTATGCTGTTTGTAGTAGCTTACCTGCAAACCTATTTTTTTATTCATTATTAAACCTACTCCTGCATTACCCCTATTTGATTTTGTGTTTATAACCCTGTATCCACCTGAGCAGAACTCTTGTTCCTCCTGCCACCGAACTTCGCTAATTCCCACTATATCTAACTTTAACCTACCCATTTCCCTTTTTAAATTTTCTAATCTACCTGCCTGGTTAAGGGATCTGATGTTCCACGCTCCGATCTGTAGAATGCCAGTTTTCTTTTTCCTGATAACGACGTCCTCTTGAGTTGTCCCCTCCCGGAGATCCGAATGGGAGACTATTTTACCTCCAGAATATTTTACCCAAGAGGACGCCATCATCATTTATCCATACAGTAAAGCTGCATGCCCTCGGGAAAAATTATGGCCGTAGTTTCCCCTTGCTTTCAGCCGTTCACAGTACCAGCACAGCAAGGCCGTTTTGGTTAATGTTGCAAGGCCAGGTCAGTCAATCGTCCAGACTGTTGCCCCTGCAACTACTGAAAAGGCTGCTGCCCCTCTTCAGGAACCACACGTTTGTCTGGCCTCTCAACAGATACCCCTCCATTGTGGTTGCACCTACGGTATGACCATCTGTATCGCTGAGGCACGCAAGCCTCCCCACCAATGGCAAGGTCCATGGTTCATGGGGAAGTCAATTAAATTAGGTACATAGAATGTTCTGGATTGGAAGGTGCCATGAGGATGCAGCAGCAATTGTACACTGTAATTGCAGGTAAGAAATTTTCTACCAGTCATCAGCATGGGTCATGAGTGCCACATGGCTTGGGCATGCCCATAACTGTTTCACAATGTTATACTAAATATACAGTTCCCTTTTATCAATAATGTAATTTTATTCTAAATCACCTTTGAAGTGTAAGCATTCATCTGGACTGTGAAGAGCCAAGCACTACAGAATCAGCGTGTGTTTTGCAGCTGCCCACAGACATGATAACAGAAAACAAATAGATAGTTAACTGTTCTTGTAGTTCCATAGAAAGCTCTGAAGTAGAAACAGCATTACAGTTGATAAACTGAAATAGATGAGAACACTGAGGACAAAGATCATTATCTTTAAATCAGAACCAAGGACAGAATCAGAAAGATGACCTGAAGATAAGCTTCAGATATGAGGTATTGATGCTGGTTGCTACCAGTACAAGCAGGCAGATCAAACTCTGCTGGCCCAGACATTACTTGGTCATAATCATCAATAAATACAGGGCGACAATTTTTGAACCATATGAAAAAAACATAAATTAGTAACAAACTACAGCATTCACACACTTTATTCAACTTGTAAACATCGCTACAGATATTTGGACTTAGATTATGACATTTTCGATATGCCAGCCATCACTGATGATGATGTGACACAGACGAATAGTGAAATTCTGCATGACCTGCTGAAGTGTCGGAACATCAATGCTGAATTCCTGTTTTCAGCTCAGCAATGGTTTTGGGGTTACTGCTGTACACATTGTCTTTAATATAGCTCCACAAAAAGTAATCACAGGTGTTCAGATCTGGAGAACTGACAGCCATTCTAGGTCCCTGCAAGTGGCCTCTGGGTACCCCAGAACCAGAATGCACAACACTCTTCTGCTTCCATGGGGTCGAGCTGCATCTTGCACGAATGACATCTTGTCAAAATCTGGGTCACTTTGGATACTGGGGATGAAATCATCTTCCAAACCTTCACATACCATTCGATAGTCACCATGCCGTCAAGGAATATCACACCGATTATTCCAAAACTGGACATTACGCACCACACAGTCACCAGTTTATGGTGAAGAGACTCCTCAATCGCAGAATGCAGATTCTCTGTCCCACAAAGGTGCCAATTTTACTTAATGATGAACCCATCCAAAAGAAAGTGGGCTTTGTTGCTAAACTAAACCGTACTAATTCCCATCATATCCCTTCCAACCATGCAGTTTGAACATCCTAACTCAAACCATTCAGAAGTTATGATGATTTTATTTCATATAATTAAATAATTGTCATCCAGTATGTTTTTGAGAACTACAGTAATGCAGATATACAGGAGATGCATGAATTGAAATCTAAGAATGACAGGTACAAACTGAGAAATGAACTTTGAGAACTTATAAATCACAACAGACCTATCAAGGGGGAGTCAAAAGGGAGCATATCTGTAAAAAAGAAAGGGTGAAGAAGAGAAGAAAATAAAAGGAAGGGAAATCTGGTTAAAGTAGGAAGGGACACAAAAGCAAGAAAGGTGGGGGGGGGGATGGGGGGGGGGGAGATAGAAGACTGATACAGAAGATATGTAGAAGATGAACCAGAGGGTAAAAAACCTATATAGAGGAAAAAAGTGAGGAAAAATAAAAAAGTTGAGGATGGAACATACAAATGAGGTTGCAATGTAAGAGATGAAGAAATCAAATACACTCCTGGAAATTGAAATAAGAACACCGTGAATTCATTGTCCCAGGAAGGGGAAACTTTATTGACACATTCCTGGGGTCAGATACATCACATGATCACACTGACAGAACCACAGGCACATAGACACAGGCAACAGAGCATGCACAATGTCGCCACTAGTACAGTGTATATCCACCTTTCGCAGCAATGCAGGCTGCTATTCTCCCATGGAGACGATCGTAGAGATGCTGGATGTAGTCCTGTGGAACGGCTTGCCATGCCATTTCCACCTGGCGCCTCAGTTGGACCAGCGTTCGTGCTGGACGTGCAGACCGCGTGAGATGACGCTTCATCCAGTCCCAAACATGCTCAATGGGGGACAGATCCGGAGATCTTGCTGGCCAGTGTAGTTACTTACACCTTCTAGAGCACGTTGGGTGGCACGGGATACATGCGGACGTGCATTGTCCTGTTGGAACAGCAAGTTCCCTTGCCGGTCTAGGAATGGTAGAACGATGGGTTCGATGACGGTTTGGATGTACCGTGCACTATTCAGTGTCCCCTCTACGATCACCAGTGGTGTACGGCCAGTGTAGGAGATCGCTCCCCACACCATGATGCCGGGTGTTGGCCCTGTGTGCCTCGGTCGTATGCAGTCCTGATTGTGGCGCTCACCTGCACGGTGCCAAACACGCATACGACCATCATTGGCACCAAGGCAGAAGCGACTCTCATCGCTGAAGACGACACGTCTCCATTCGTCCCTCCATTCACGCCTGTCGCATCACCACTGGAGGCGGGCTGCACGATGTTGGGGCGTGAGCGGAAGACGGCCTAACGGTGTGCGGGACCGTAGCCCAGCTTCATGGAGACGGTTGCGAATGGTCCTCGCCGATACCCCAGGAGCAACAGTGTCCCTAATTTGCTGGGAAGTGGCGGTGCGGTCCCCTACGGCACTGCGTAGGATCCTACGGTCTTGGCGTGCATCCGTGCGTCGCTGCGATCCGGTCCCAGGTCGACGGGCACGTGCACCTTCCGCCGACCACTGGCGACAACATCGATGTACTGTGGAGACCTCACGCCCCACGTGTTGAGCAATTCGGCGGTACATCCACCCGGCCTCCCGCATGCCCACTATACGCCCTCGCTCAAAGTCCGTCAACTGCACATACGGTTCACGTCCACGCTGTCGCGGCATGCTACCAGTGTTAAAGACTGCGATGGAGCTCCGTATGCCACGGCAAACTGGCTGACACTGACGGCGGTGGTGCACAAATGCTGCGCAGCTAGCGCCATTCGACGGCCAAGACCGCGGTTCCTGGTGTGTCCGCTGTGCCGTGCGTGTGATCATTGCTTGTACAGCCCTCTCGCAGTGTCCGGAGCAAGTATGGTGGGTCTGACACACCGGTGTCAATGTGTTCTTTTTTCCATTTCCAGGAGTGTATATAAAGAAAAATCTGTTGCAAAGACTGTAGAACCAACTTTAAGCTTACAAGAGACATTGGAAGACTATAGCAAGAATGGATGAAGCACTGGTGGCATTTTGTCCCAGAGCTCAATGGAGCTATAAATCCCTACCTTATGTCCTCACTCCTGCAGAACATTGTCTGTGCATAAAGATTTTCATGTTTAATTCATTCACTCACTTTGCTAAGTGACAGATAGTTAAAGTATAACCCCACTTTTATGTTTCCAGAATTGACATTTTCCCACTGTTTATGACATTTTTTATCGGTCCCCTCAAATTTCCTATGCCCACAATGTTAATTTGCTCCTGATTTTGCGTCAACATATTCATAATTTTCCTAAGATTTATGCATTACAAAAAAATGTTTGTGAAGAAAAAATGATGCTGGCATGATGTTGGCCATCCAGTAGTGTTTACAAATATTAAATGGTTAAGTTTCTTGATACCAGTTCACTCTGAGCAGCCATAGCATACGGATCTCTGTGCCAGCACGTTTACAGGAGCTCAGTCCGTCAGTTCACCTGATGATGGCAACATGTATGATCACCAAAATATTGTGTCCCTTGGACACTGTAGACCGGCAGTACACCTGTGGATATTTTGATTATCAAATATGCCGGGAGAAACTCAAGAATCACTTCAAGAAAACTGTTTAAGAATATACTAAAGTTATCATTTGTTGAATCACCATCCCCAAAACACCACTTAACTTAGTTTCTCATCCAATATTTCAATATTTGTTTTACTGAAACTTCTTTTGATATATGTTTTTCTCTTATTATGTTTATCAGTTTTTGGCAGTGAGACAAATAAGGCTGAGTGATCAGAAAGTCCTAAGTCTAGACAGAATTTATGTACATTATCAAAGTAGTAATTTGTTACAATGTTGTCGATGCATGTTGCTGAGTGAATATTTTCTCTGGTGAACTCTGAAAAATTTAGTTTAAAAACAGACTTTTTAATTGAATCAATAAATACAGTGAACAGGAAAGTCTTTCAGTTTACCAACAAGAAATTGAATTTTAAATCAAGAAATGTGCAAGTTGTACACAAAAATTGTCATTTACAGAATTCATGGACAAAACTAAACTTTCATCTTGGGCAACTATTACAATTAAACAAGCAAGAGAGGTTAATCTGAAGTGTGAGAGCCAAAATGTTTCAATTTCAGATGTTTGTATTTTATTGTGTCATATCACATGTACGAGTATTGTAGAGTTAAATGTAAAAATGAGCAGTTTAATATGGGCAAAATATTTTAAAAATACAGATATTGTAGGTAATACTTCCATATCCAGAGAGACAAAGACAGCAAAATTAAATTATGAAAACTGTTGCAGTGTGGCACAGTTCTCACACAGATTAGTGAAAATTTTGACTTTACAAGGCACCTTTTCAAGCAAATGAATTCAAAGTCTGCTACGCACACTAATCAATTGTCACATCCATATGGTAAAATTCATCACATCCTGGACTGCAGTAAGATCTGAACTGAGTTTTAGATACACATAATCAGAATTATACTTATTATCTTATTATTCACAAATTTAAAACACTGATTTAATGTACTCGAAAATCATTACGTACAAATGGTAAATTGCACAGTAGGGCAGCCTATAGGGTAGAAGCTTAAAAAAATCTAAATTATTCTTGTATCTTCACTTGTATTGGAGCTAGAAGGTTGTAAACCACACAGTGCCAATACTAGTTTGCTGTAAACAGCAATCTCCACAAGTATCAGCCACTGTCATACAGGTAGCCCTGCACAACGGGTATTATGGGTGGAAATACCCTTGTGGTGACATAGAATCACTGCTCTACCCCCAAATAATATTGCTGCCATACCCAGACAAGAACAACTGTATCTTTGCCAGATCAGCTCTCTGTAGTACATGCTCTAGGCTACACGCATTGTGTATACACTGCGAGAATGAAAGTATTCATAGTAAGTGATGGGAGCATGAGTGATTATTTGTCATTGTAATTACCACACCCATTCCCCACTACCTACAGTGGTGACCCCATTATTTTCTTATCAACTGCACCACAAAATACTGAGTTGTACTCGCTCCAGCATACCGCCAATCACTGTGCAATACAAACTTCATGCCATGAAGGATACACCTCACAATGATGCTTCATAGCCTGACATCACTACAGAAAATTTATTTGTGCATCTATTTGGTATTCTCACTGATTTCCAGACGATATAACCAGTGCAACTGTGGTTCTTGAATAGTCGACAATGTTCCCATTGTTTCAACAACTGTCAAACTGAAGCATTGTAACTTCTTGCCAAGTGGACAAACACATTAAATCACAAATCAAGTATGATTTTGCAGTGAACATGGTGAGACAAAGCTTGCCACTCCCTTAATTAACTGTGCTCCATTGACAGTGACCATACGTGGTGAACAATGGCTGCCTGCTGCCATCTTCTGCCTCCCACCTAACCAGTGCTACTAATATACCGATCACTGACGTTGTTAATGAACTACACTGCACTAATTTTCATTCTAACGACTCAGTTTTTATCAACATTCCATGTGCAACGTACCAAATTATGAACACCCTCCAGAGTCTACCACATATGACTGCCTTCCACTGCAGACAACCAATATTTATGGGTTATTGCAGACAAACCCATCCTACAAGTGACCTTCCTGTGCCAGACCATGTTTTTCCATGACCTATGCCTGAACTTTACATTCTACGCAATACTGTACATCACCCATGTGACATAACACTTGTTACAGTCATACCACGACCCGTGTCATGTCATCATGATGACATTACAACGACAACAGCCGCGCCATGCTCCGGGCCATGCCTGCCATGTGACATCACTCAACAAGCAGGTACACTGTGTCTACCTGCAATTGCACAGGGTTTTCACTCCTTGTGACCACAGCACATCAATACAGCAAGCCTGACAGCAACTATGATCCATTCATTGTGGGAACACAAGGAGTACCTACAACAGCCACCGTGTTGGGTGACTTCGGCCAAATCATCATCTGCCATGATTGCCTCCAACCAGGACCTGTCCACTGTGCTACATTCAGTTCCCCATTATAAAGCCATCCTCCACAACACCAATGCACCAGCCATGACACCCACAGCATGTTCCATGATAATCGGTTATGACACCTGCACCATCAACACACCTATCACGCATACTGCGCCGCGACACCAGCTTCCACCTCTATCAGGGCCAGCAGATGGTGTTCATAATGTTCACAAACCTGCATCATGTACTTCGCACAATTACAAAACCTTATGCAGGTTCTGGCCCCTCACTACCAGGCAGATTACCGCTGGCCACACACCGAGTTACATCTGCCACCACTACAAGTTGATTCTCTGCAAGCATAGTTTGCACTCTGTGAGCGCATGATGCAGTTGGCTGGGATCACAGATGACCATAACAAGTTTTTGGTGCTTTTGAACCACCTCCATACCAACACTGATCTTACCAGTGACCTCCTAATGCACACACCAACCACTGACAGATACGAGACAGCAGATACATTCATAATACAGTGCCTGTTGCATTCACCTAAACAACAGCTCCATGTAGCCATCCCCTAGACACTGCTGGGCCATGATACCACGTCAGAGCTTTCGCACAGGTTACCCCTCCAAATTGGCACAAACCTCTTACCAGATCATGCTCTCTGGTCACTATGGCTTCTCAAGCTGCCTGAAAATGTGCAGCCATGCTAATGAACAAGGGCCAACCACTGGAAATCCGGTTACACCTTGCTGACCAGATGCTTGCCCTCGCGCAACGTCATGCCTTGATAAACACTTGCATTGGCTCCGGCACCAATGTCAACACCTGTTACATCTACAGCCAGCCCGGGCCAGCCTGCACATTGGCCGTGCCCATGCAGACCACTGCGCACTGCTCACTGCGGCCAACTGAGAGTCACTGAGCTGGTCTGACCTCAGCCGAGCCCTTCCATGCCGCACCAACAGCAGCCTCACAAGCCTCTGCTGCAGTGAGGCACTAACAATCAGATACCACAATGGATGCAGGCACCATGTTTGTTGCAGAATGTAAACAACCATCTGTGCATTCACACCCAGCCGTCGACCCATGCCTAACTGTCACAACAACTCACCCGGCCAGGATGCTGTGCCTACTCCACCACACCGCCCCTGCTGGTTCCGTGCATGCTTCAGTGACAATGCACACTGCTGTCGTCCACCCTGGCTACCAAACTAGTACAGCAGCCTGACACAGGCACAATCAGGTTGCTCCCATGCTTCCAGCCGCCTCACTATGAAGCATAACATTCATAATACCCACATCTACATTCTAATGGCACGTGTACTTTCTAGTCGACACAGACGCCGATGTTAGCACGTTGCCACCTCACCTGGTACCTGGAAAATGTGTACCATCCACTATACAACTACGCACCACAAATGACTCAGTAATTCCCATGATAGGCACAGCCTTTATCACAGTTCAACTGGACAACCACACCCCTTGTCCATGACGTGTTTCATGGCTGACAATGTTGAGCTAGTGTTGGGCATAGATTTTTTTGAGGTATTATAACCTTCTGCCGGATCTGGGCAGGGCCTTACTACTACATCGTGATGGCCGCATGCCAATCAGTGGCATAAACAGTGACCACCTACTGATGGATGAGACTCCACTGTCTCCTCCTCCTACCACTGAAACAGTACAGCATTGTTCGAGGAGCTTAAAACTGTCACTACTGCATACACTGGTCTCCATCACACCAATGCCAGCTCACGAGCAGCTAACGAACACCTCCACAACTGCTGCTCTGTGCTCATGACAACTGCACATCACACAGCAACAGCTGTTGTCACACCAGCAACAATGAGAGCTGCCCACCTGAGATGCTGCCAGGCCTTCACAACCACAGGTCAGTCTAGTGCCTCTTACTTCTGGTGACCACGCTCACACGAGCAGGCCACACAAAAACAGTAATATTGCTCTCACAAGCAGATCGAGTGTAAACAGTGATACTGCCTCTGCGAGCGGCTCTTATGCCTCACGTGCTACTCCACATCAGTCCCTTAAAAAGATTAACATCTGTGAAGTAACGGGCAAACTGTGGCACCCTGAAAATATTCTAAGCTCGCAGTTGGCATGGTCGCACGGGCCACTCGGCGGGCACAGGCTGCTCGGCAGGCCGACCATGTGGTGCCGGACATTGGCCGAAGCAAGAGGGGTCCAGCCCGATAGTGTGGCTGGGAATTCCATGTTAACACTGTGATGAGGATGGTGCTTTGTGTCGATGAAGGAGATGACTATGCTGGGAGTGCCAAAGATGGCGGACTTTGTGAAACCATAATAGCAGACATTTCACAATTCGTATAGAAATTAATAGTAGCCAGATGAATGATGATACCTCAAAAAGAAACACGTACATTACCATTATTTGCACGATGATTCTGATGGTGTAATCAGATTTTCAATGTTTTTATTAGTTTAAAGTTTAGTATCTGACTGTAAATTATACAAGTAAAACCCAGTAACGAATTTCCAAAATTTAAACACTTCATTCGATTTTGTTGATTGACCTGCCTTTAGAAAGCTATTAGTGTGAATCTAAAATGGTATAAACTACAGGCATGTAACTTGAATAGTACATGAGTTATTGGAGGCAATAGTGGCCGATTACTATCGATCGCGTCAGGCCATAAGTACTCCACAGTTACACAAGAAAACGGTAGCAGCATGCTTATAAATATATTTATTCGTCTGTGTCTTTGTTTATATCCAATATATACTATTCATGAAGAAATTGGTTAAATAATTACTGTGTTTTAGAAAGCACAGAGACATTAGGCTGCTGTCCTACCTTTTGTTCTATTCCTTTGATATATGTTTATTTAATTTTTTTATGTATCTAATAATGTGTGTCTCAGCGTGTTTATGGTCCAGCCATAGGAATATTTATTTAATTTCAAGTTATTTAAATGTAAAGCCAGTATTTTGTATGTGTTTCAATACGTTTGTGAGTGTACGTTGGCTTGGAGACATGGAGAGAGCGCTCTAGCCAATCACAGCACCCGTTAGTATGATAGATGTATGATGGTTGCATCGCCCCTCACAAACTGAAGGTGGTCTAGGCTGTGATTGAGGAACTGTTATGCAAGGGCAGTATCAGGCCATCAGACAGTATGTGAGCCTCACGAATTACTATGAGAATGAAAAAAGATAAAACGTGGTGTCTGTGAGGGGACTACAGACATCTGAAAGTACACACCATCATTGATAGTTACCCCATGCCCAATATTCAGAACTTCTCCCAGGAACTGGGAACGTGATCAACCACAACAGAGATTATTCGCAGATCCCAATGGCCATGGAGGACATCCCAAAGGTGGCAGTAATTACACTGTTTGGCCTATTTGAATATCTCTTTATGCCCTTTGGACTAAACAATGCAGCCCAGACATGGCATTGGTTCTTTGATAGCTTGTTTTTTACTGTGCTCTTTTGCTATTGTTACTTGGACTATGTAATTATCTTCTAACAAACAGCTCAAGATCATGAGAAACACCTGTAGGTAGTATTTGACAACTTAGCTGAGCATGGTGTTGTGGTCAACAAGGATGAATGCCAACTCCAGCAAAAATTTGTTTCATTCATAGGCCACCTCATTGATGCTTCAGGCATCTGCCCCACCCCCGAAATGATAGACCAAATCCATAACCTACCACTCCCAATGAATTATCAAGAATAAATTTCCTTTGCTTTATGTCTATGGCCACAAAACTGAACATCTTTGTACACAAGGGCCTCCAATTGTGTATACACGTCACGCTCAGGACTGATGCCGTCAAACCCGCCCTCCACCCTGCGTGCAGTGGTCCGTACAAGATGTTGAAATGAGGGCCAAACACTTTCGATATCTTGCGAGATGGAAAAATGACAACAGTGTCACTGAACCGCCTAAAACCAGTATGGACTTTAGCAGACACACCTAGTGTTTACCCTCCAGGCCTCACAATCCAATTTCAGTGGGCCCAGACCTGCTAGACTACCTCCCAGAAGACATTTCCATAACAATGGTGGACTAACTACTCACGGTTAGAGCCAAATTTGGCAATCAACAATTGGGCTACAGCACTGTCTTGAGGTCATTAGAGCCTTCCACCTACAATCAATATAGCAGGTCTGAAGTCCTCTCTTTCTTCGGATGGCTGCTTACTCATGTCGGCCCCAGAGCACTTCATAATGACAACTGACACCCCAGACACTGCCGCCAATGGACCGACAGCCTCACCAGACTACAGACCATCAGCCACCAACACCTGAACGGACACCACCACCACCCTATCAGCACTGCCACTGACGTCATGGGCCAACTGCTGTTTACCGCCACCCAGGCATCTGGCGGACTACGATATGTCGACACTCACCATCACCAGTAGGACAACGCACCACGACGTACACCAGTCACCGTGCTGCACACTTGTGGGAGGAGGGGGATCTCTATGGGGACATAGAACCACTGGCTCTACCCCCCCCCCCCATCCCCCAATAATAGCGCTGCCCTACCATAGCAAGAACAACTGTATCTTTGCCAGATCAGGTCTCAGTAGTACGTGCTCTACGCTATACACATTGTGTACATGCTGTGAGAATGAAAGTATTCATAGTAAGTGACGGGAGGGCGAGTGATTATCGTCATAATTACCATGCCTGCCCCCCCACTACCTATGTAGTGAAGAGCTAAAGAGACTAGTATACCTGCCTAATATTGTGTAGGGCCCCTGCAAGCACGCAGAAGTGCCACAACATGACATAGCACGTACTCAAATAATGTCTGAAATAGTGCTGGAGGAAACTGACACCATGAATCCTACAGGGCTGTCCATAAATCTGTAAGAGTATGAGGGGGTGGAGGTCTCTTCTGAATAGGACCTTGCGAGGCATCTCAGATATGCTCAATAAAGTGTTTAAACTCAGAAGAGTGTTCCTAGAGCTACTCTGTAGCAATTTTGGATGTATGGAGTGTCATTGTCCTGCTGGAATTGCCCAAGTCTGTTGGAATACGTAATGGGCATTACTGGATGCAGGTGATCAAACAGGATACTTATGTACTTACCACCCGTCAGAGTCATATCTAGACATATCACTCCACCATACTATCCCTCCCCCTCCCCACCCCAGCCCCAGCCTCCTCCTTTCCCCCACCTAGTCGCCACTCCCATCATGCACTGGTGCTGCTGCTCGCAGTGTTGTTTCAGTTGCCTGAGACTGCAATTGCGTGTGCAAGTTGCATTTCCGTGTGCTTGCATATATATATATATATATGTGTGTGTGTGTGTGTGTGTGTGTGTGTGTGTGTGTGTGTGTGTGTGTGTGTGCGCGCGCGTATGTGTGTCTATTGTTGACAAAGAAAGCTTTAAGTGTGAAAATCTTTTTGTTGTGCCTATCTGCGACACAGCATCTCTGCTATATGGTGAGTGGCAACTTTCCATCTCATAATATTACAATATAATGATTGTATTGTTCCGTGGGTTAGTTTTCACATTATTGTGACTCGTCCAATTTTGAAGCACCTGGGAAATAGGTTGGTATGGACTCACCCCATAAATATTGTCTAACATTTAAGAGAGATTTTTTCCGTTACATGATGAACTATAAAATGTCCCTGAAAAACTTTTGTTCATATTACAAAATGAGTAATAACATGTTTCATTATCAGCTGAAGAACATACATGACAAAAATTTCGAAACAGAAGATATTTTCACAGAAATATAAGAAGCAAAGTTGCTATAACAAAGAACTAGTTGAACTGGTGCACCGTCATTGTTTTGAAGGACAACCTTTTTACTGAGCTTACTGCCTCCAGTTCAATTATATTAAAGCCCTTGCATTTTACGTTTCGCAAGCATTTGCCTCTGAAGACGAAAGGAGTTCATTGCACTCCCGAGATTCACCAGGTACTGGTAAGTGTCATCATTTTGGGGGTTGTCTTGGTGTGCCTTCTCCAGTTAATTTGTCCTTCTCAATCTTCAATATTTTGCTCATTAATTTTCTTCATTTTTTTCTTAGTGACGCTGTACTTAACGATGGTGTCACCAGATGGGGATGCTTTTCGTCCCTCATATGTATGCCACCATCCATAGCATGAATGAACACTCAACGATTTAAATATGTGTGTGTGTGTGTGTGTGTGTGTGTGTGTGTGTGTGTGTGTGTGTGTGTGTGTGTGAGGGTGGAAGGGGGGGGGGGGAGGGGGGGTACCAACATATGCAGGAGAAGATGATCTATGTCTGAACACCATAGACAGTTGTTTGTGTAATGTGGGATATACTAACACATTACAACCAGTTCAAGAGATCGGAGAAAGCTTTCCAATAAATGATGGAAAATAAAGGAGAGAGTATTCTGGTATCTATATCTATACTCTGAAAACCACCATGAAGTGCATGGCAGAGGGTATGTCCCACCATACCAGTTATTGAGGTTTCTTCTCATTCCACTCATGTATGGAGTGTGGGAAGAATGATAGTCTGAGCCTCTTTTCCTCACAATTCCCATGTGAATGATACCTAGGGAATTGTAGTATATTCCTGGAATCATCATTTAAAGCCAATTCTTGAAACTTTGTAAATAGGTTTTATCAGTACAGTTTTAAGTGTACTTTCAAGAGTCTTCCAGTTCAGTTCCTTCAGTATCCTTGTGGCACTCTCCCATGGATCAAACAAACCTGTGACCATTTATGTTGCCCTTCTCTGTATATGTCCAATGTCCCCTGTTAGTTCTATTTGATACAAGTCGAACACACATGAGTAATATTCTAGAACAAGTAACCGATTTGTAGGCAATCTCCTTTGTAGACTGCCCGTATTTACCCAATGTTCTACCAATAAACTGAAATCTACCAGCTACTTTCACCATGACTAAACCCATGTGATTATTTTATATCCCTACAAAGTGTTACACCCAGGATTCCAACAATGTCTCATTGAAGTCATAGGGTACTATGTTATTTCATTTTGTGAAGTGCACAGTTTTATATTTTTGAATATTTAAAGCAAGTTGCCAATGTTTGCACCACTTTGAAATCTTACCTAACTGAATGAATATCTATGTAACTTCTTTCAGACAATATTTCATTATAGATATCTGCATAAAGTCTGAGGCTATTACTAATATTGTTTGCAAGGTTATTAATATACAGCATGAACAGCAAGGGTCCCAACACGCTTCCCTGGGGCACACCTGAAATTACTTCTACATCTGACAATGATTCTCCATCCAAGACAACATGCTGTGTCCTCCCTAACAAAGAATCCTCAATTCAGTCACAAATTTCTCTTGATACGTGGTATGATCATACTTTTGACAATAAGGGTAGATTTGGTACTGAGTCAAATGCTTTTCGTAACTCAATAAACACTGCATCTACCTGACTACCTTGATCCAAAGCTTCCATTATGTCCTGTGAGAAAAGTGCGAATTGAGTTTCACGTGAACAATGTTTTTGGAATCCATGCTGGTGGGCATTGAGGAGGTCATTCTGTTCAAGACACCTCATTATGTTTGAGCTCAGAATATCTTCTAAAATTCTACAACAAATCAATGACAGGGATATTTTGTGGTTGTTTTTGGATCACTTCTACTACCCTTCTTGTAGATGGGTGTGACCTGTACTTTTCTCCAAGAACTGGGCATGGTTTTTTGTCTGAGAGATTTATGGCAAATCATAGTTAGAAGAGGGGCTAACTCAGCCACAAATTCAGCAAAGAATCTTGATAGTGATTCCACTGGGCCCTGGAGTGTCGTTTCATTTTAACAATTTCAGCTGTTTTCCAATACCACTGGCACTAATAATTATTTCATTAATCTTTTCAATGGCATGAGGATTAAATTGAGGCAATTCTCCTGGGTTTTCCTTTATGAAGGAACATTTGAAAAAGGAGTTAAGCATTTCAGCTTTTGCTTTGCTTCCCTCAGTTCCAGTTCCTGTCTCATTTTCTAGGTACTGGACACTAACTTTGAAGCCACTAACAACCTTTATATATGACCAGAATTTCTTTGGGTCTTGTGAAATATCATTGGACAATATTCTGCTATGGTGGTCACTGAAGACATCACTCATTGCTCTCTTTACAGCCAAATGCATTTCACTCAGCATCTCTCTATCTATAGCCCTACACTTTGTTTTACACCTATTATGCAATAGTCTCTGTTTCTTTAGAACTTTACATTGCCTGTACACCATGGTGGTTCCCTCCTATTATGAACTGGTATACTGGGTACATATCTATCCAGTGCACTACTTGCACTACTGCTCATCTACATGCTCCTGCCTTGTGATGAAAGTTTCAAGTTCCTCATTGAGATATGACACTACTGATTTTTTATCTAATTTGCAGAACATGTGGTTGCAGACAGGCACGATTAATAAACGCTCACCTATAGCTTTTGACCACAGCCTTCATCAGCAAAGACACACACACACACACACACACACACACACACACACACACACACACACACACACACACACAAAATAAAAAGGCAAGTACACCCCGCACACACATGACCGAGATGCTGGAATTGGCAGCCATGTGTGTGTGTGTGTGTGTGTGTGTGTGTGTGTGTGTTGCCAATAAAGGCTGTGGCCAAAAGCTATATGTCTTTTAATCATGCCCATCTGCAACTTGGCATGACTTCTTTACAGTAAGTAGCAATCTATCTTTTCCTACATTGAACAATGAAAAATCCAGGATGGAATGTAACAATATTATGAGAAGGAAAGTTGCCACTCACCATATAGTGAAGATGCTGAGTTGCAGATAGGCACAACAAAAAGACTTTCACAATTAAAGCTTTTGGCCACTGGCCTTCATCAACAATAGACACACAGATGCACACTCACGCAAAAACAACTCACACATACGACTGCAGTCTCAGGCAACTGAAACCACACTACATTGTTGATATTCCTACCTGGAGTTTCCATTGTTTGATTTTTACCGAACATATACATCTTTCTGCTAGTTTTAGTCTGCCCCCAGTAGCTGAGAAGTCAGCATGACAGAATGTCAATCCTAAGGGCCCGGGTTCGATTCCCGGCTGGGTCGGAGATTTTCTCCGCTGACAGACTGGGTTTTGCGTTGTCCTAATCATCAACATTTCATCCCCATCGATGCGCAAGTTGCTGAAGTGGCGTCACATTGAAAGACTTGCACCCGGCGAATGGTCTACCCGTCGGGAGGCCCAAGCCACACAACATTATTTTTTGTAAGTTTTAGTTGTCCTTTGTAATTCAGTGATCATTGCTGCCACAACAGCATCATAGTCACTGAAGCCAGTTTCAGTGTAGACATCCTCAAAGAGGTCAGGTCTGTTTGCTGAAATTAGATCCAATATATTTCCTTCATGAGGGGGTTCCTAACTATCTACTCTAGGTAGTTTTCAGAGAAGGTATTTAGTAATTCTTCTCAGGATATCTTATCATGCCCACCAACAGGACTGTAATTTTCCCAATTAATTGTTGGATGATTAAAGTCTCCACCAATGAATACAGTGTGATTAGGGGACTTGCATACAAGTGAACTGATGTTTTCTCTGAAGTTTTCAATTACATCAGGAGATGAGAGTGGTGAGCGATAGAAGGATCCGATTATCATTTTATGCCCTCCCCCGATACTGAATCTTGTCCAAACAGTCTCACATGCAGCTTCAATTTCTACGTCAACGGATTTGAGTGTCTATTCTTCTGTGACAAATAAACCATCTCCATTTCCCATTTGCCTACCCTTGTGATATACACTTAGATTTCCCCCAAAAATTTCACTGCTATCAATTTCAGGTTTCAACCAGCATTCTGTACTTAGTATTATATGAGCTTCACTGCTGTTCATGAGCACTTCACACTCTGGCACTTTGTTTCGAATGCTTTGGCAACTTAGGATTTTAATACTTTCAGCTGTGGCAGGCATTTCTTTCGATCTTACACTGATACTTCTGGGTTTCCTACAGCTATCATTATCTGTATTGGATGTATAGTTGCCTAATCTAAAAAACTCTTGTGTGCGCTCCACTGTCAGCTAGCTGAGTAGCAGTCTCTGACCCATTTAGGGGGACCCTACAGTCCTCAGCCTTATTGTGCAAGTCCAGGAAGTTGCAGCCTGCCACCGTTGGATAAGCAGCTGCCAGAAGCAAGTCGTATACTCTTAGCTCACTTATTTGTTACTTAGTTTAATTCTTAATTTCTTTGCATGTTTTTGGTGCTTTCATTGTTTAATTCATAAATTTCTGGCATATTATAGTATTTGAGAGTTGTAGCATCGCGTTTTAGTACCTGAATAGTGTAAAATCGCGTAGTCTCCTTCCGCCGCCAAGCAGTGTGTCAGCAGTGTGCAAGTAGCAGCATTACTGCATTTACTAGGCAATCTTGTATTTTAATAACCGTTTAACTTTTGTGCCGAATTGTTTGTGCTCTCTGTAGATTAGTTCAGACGTTCTTTGCACAACAGTTTTTAGCATGGATAGGGACTGCAACTGCTGTGTTTGGATGCAGACTGAGTTGGCATCCCTTCGCTCCCAGCTTAAGGCAGTGTTGACTTCAGTCACACAGCTTGAGGCTGTTGCCAATGGGCATCACTGTGGGGTCCTGAAGGGGGTTTGTTGGGGACGGCCAGCTCATCCCACGCATCCCCGGCACCAAATGTTAATCATTCCCTGTCACATACTATTTTCGTCAATAGCTCTTGTTGACCTTGATAAACTCTTTGGTTATTTATTTTATTAAGGACAAATTCCTTAACATTTCAGTGGCGGATCAGTTATAAGTAGCAGCTATATGAGAAACAGGTTATTTCTGAGAATTTTCGGACACTTACAAAACAGTATTTTCGTAAGTTACCAGTAGGAGTGTTTTGGATGTGTGACTTATTTCGTAGGGAACCATTGTTCACTGTTCACAGTTCTGTCAAAGAATACATCCCCGCTGAATTTCATTGTAAATCAATGCAAACAAATTTCCGTTTTTGAGAATTTTCAGAAGCTACTTGCAATTCATTGTGAATTGGGTTTTGTGATTTAGTTACTGTAGCAGATATTCAAATTAACATATTTTGGTACATGTAGTAGTCGTAGGAGTAGCCCAGTGTATTATCTGCATTAATCGTAAATTAACTCAGTTTTCGAGATTTCTAACAACTTTAATTAATTTCTAAACGAATTAGGAACTAGTAATTTTTACCACAGGTTTTTGCGTTGCCTTAATACTCGTAGAAATATTGTTTTGTGTATTTGCTTCAATTCTTATAGGAAATTAGCAACTTTTTAGTTCAACAGATTAAAAGATAATCAGTGGGCTTAATCTGTTTACAGTTATTTGTTCACTGCCTTGTAATACATTGCACCAGCCAAAAGTTCTCAAACACAGGATGAGTTGGTTGACGTTCGTAAGATGGTGGAAATTCGCCTGACTACTGTGAAATGATTAGCAGTTGCTGAGAATCAGTGTGTTCGAAGAGCTTCTTATAGTTGTGTACCTGTGATACCAGTACCAGAAGTACCTCAAATGCTATCCTCTCCTGTGGATCCAGTCTCCTTTGCAGAAAGTACAGGATCTGTCATTACACACGCACTTGACTGCTAGTGGTGTGTCAATGGTAGATCTGTGTGTCCTGCATGAGGTGCACAGGGACCAGGTAGGACTCAGGGTATCATACTGACCTCTGTAACCAAGAATTTAAGGTACTGTCTTTCACTGAAACTGAGCCTGAGCCACGGGACTCACTTCACCTGTTTTGTGGGAACCAGATTTGTCAAGTGTCAAGATGAGCAAACGCAAAGGGGTAGGGTTCCGTTAATCATCGGTAGTTCAAACGTACAGTGAATGATAGTACCCCTCAGGGTAATGGCAGCAAGGGACAGGGAAGGATACCAGATGCACTCAGATGCTGGCCTCATTCAACATGTTGTAGAGGCTCTTTCAGCAGCCATTGAGATACTAGTGTTCAAAGAACTGCAAATTGTGGCGCACATTGGAACAAATGATGCCTGTCATCTGGATCATTCCAGCGACTGGCAGAAAAAGTTGAGAAGACCAGCCTGCGTGTTTTCTTTCAATGAAGCTCACGAGTTTCAGTATTGTCCCCAGAACTGATCATGGCCCTTTGGTTCTACATCTACATCTACATTTATACTCCGCAAGCCACCCAACGGTGTGTGGGTGAAGGGCACTTTACGTGCCATTGTCATTACCTCCCTTTTCTGTTCCAGTCGCGTATGGTTCGCGGGAAGAACGACTGTCGGAAAGCCTCCGTGCGCGCTCGAATCTCTCTAATTTTACATTCGTCATCTCCTCGGGAGGTATAAGTAGGGGGAAGCAATATATTCGATACCTCATACAGAAACGCACACTCTCGAAACCTGGTGAGCAAGCTACATCGCAATGCAGAGCGCCTCTCTTGCACAGTCTGCCACTTGAGTTTGCTAAACATCTCCGTAACACTATCACAGGTACCAAATAACCCTGTGACAAAAGGCGCTGCTCTTCTTTGGATCTTCTCTATCTCCTCCGTCAACCCGATCTGGTACAGATCCCACACTGATGAGCAATACTCAAGTAAGAGGTGCATTCAAGTTCTAAGGCCTCCGATTTTTTTCTAATTAACTACTCACCCGAAGTCGATGAAACTGGCGTTACTTCTCGACGTATTCGCCCTGCAGACGTACACATTTTTCACAACGCTGACGCCATGATTCCATGGCAGTGGCGAAGGCTTCTTTAGGAGTCTGTTTTGACCACTGGAAAATCGCTGAGGCAATAGCAGCACGGCTGGTGAATGTGCGGCCACAGAGAGCGTCTGTCATTGTTGGAAAAAGCCAAAAGTCACTAGGAGCCAGGTCAGGTGAGTAGGGAGCATGAGGAATCACTTCAAAGTTGTTATCACGAAGAAACTGTTGCGTAACGTTAGCTCGATGTGCGGGTGCATTGTCTTGGTGCAACAGCACACGCGCAGCCCTTCCCGGACGTTTTTCTTGCAGTGCAGGAAGAAATTTGTTCTTCAAAACATTTTCGTAGGATGCACCTGTTACCGCAGTGCCCTTTGGAACGCAATGGGTAAGGATTACGCCCTCGCTGTCCCAGAACATGGACACCATCATTTTCTCAGCACTGGCGGTTACCTGAAATTTTTTTGGTGGCGGTGAATCTGTGTGCTTCCATTGAGCTGACTGGTGCTTTATTTCTGGATTGAAAAATGGCATCCACGTCTCATCCATTGTCACAACCGACGAAAAGAAAGTCCCATTCTTGCTGTTGTTGCGCGTCAACATTCCTTGGCAACATGCCACACGGGCAGCCATGTGGTCGTCCGTCAGCATTCGTGGCACCCACCTGGATGACACTTTTCGCATTTTCAGGTCGTCATGCAGGATTGTGTGCACAGAACCCACAGAAATGCCAACTCTGGAGGCGATCTGTTCAACAGTCATTCGGCGATCCCCCAAAACAATTCTCTCCACTTTCTCGATCGTGTCATCAGACAGGCTTGTGCAAGCCCGAGGTTGTTTCGGTTTGTTGTCATACGATGTTCTGCCTTCATTAAACTGTCGCACCCATGAACGCACTTCCGACACATCCATAACTCCATCACCACATGTCTCCTTCAACTGTCGATGAATTTCAATTGGTTTCACACCACGCAAATTCAGAAAACGAATGATTGCATGCTGTTCAAGTAAGGAAAACGTCGCCATTTTAAGTATTTAAAACAGTTGTCATTCTCGCCGCTGGCGGTAAAATTCCATCTGCCGTACGGTGCTACCATCTCTAGGACTTATTGACAATGAACGCGGCCTCATTTTAAAACAATGCGCATGTGTCTATCTCTTTCCAGTCCGGTGAAAAAAAAATGGAGGCCTTAGAAATTTAATGCATCTCGTATAGGTCGAACGAGTGTTTTGTAAGCCACCTCCTTCGTTGATAGACTACATTTTCTACAGACTCTCCCAATGGATCCCAATGAATCTCAACCTGGTACCTGCCTTACCAACAATTAATTTTATATGATCATTCCACTTCAAATCGTTCCATACGCGTACTCCCAGATATTTTACAGAAGTAACTGCTACCAGTGTTTGTTCCACTATCATATAATCATACAATAAAGGATCCTTCTTTCTATGTATTCGCAATACATTACATTTGTCTATGTTAAGGGTCAATTGCGACTCCCTGTATCAAGTGCCTATCTGCTGCAGATCTTCCTGCATTTTGCTACAATTTTCTAATGCTGCAACTTCTCTGTATACTACAGCATCATCCGCGAAAAGCCACATGGAACTTCCGACACTATCTACTAGGTTATTTATATATATTGTGAAAAGCAATGGTCCCATAACACTCCCCTGTGACACACCAGAGGTAACTTTAATGTCTGTAGACGTCTCTCCATTGATAACAACATGCTGTGTTCTGTTTGCTAAAAACTCTTCAATCCAGCCACACAGCTGGTCTGATATTCCGTAGGCTCTCACTTTGTTTATCAGGCGACAGTGCAGAACTGTATCGAACGCCTTCCGGAAGTCAAGGAAAATAGCATTTACCTGGGAGCCTGTATCTAATATTTTCTGGGTCTCATGAACAAATAACGCGAGTTGGGTCTCACACTATCGCTGTTTCCAGAATCCATGTTGACTCCTACAGAGTAGATTCTGGGTTTCCAAAAACGACATGATACACGAGCAAAAAACATGTTCTAAAATTCTACAACAGATCGACTTCATAGATATAGGTCTATAGTTTTGCGCATCTGCTCGACGACCCTTCTTGAAGACTGGGACTACCTGTGCTCTTTTCCAATCATTTGGAACCTTCCGTTCCTCTAGAGACTTGCGGTACATGGCTGTTAGAAGGGGGGCAAGTTCTTTTGCGTACTCTGTGTAGAATCGAATTGGTATCCCGTCAGGTCCAGTGGGCTTTCCTCTGTTGAGTGATCCCAGTTGCTTTTCTATTCCTTGGACACTTATTTCGATGTCTACCATTTTTTAGTTCGTGCGAGGATTTAGAGAAGGAACTGCAGTGCGGTCTTCCTCTGTGAAACAGCTTTGGAAAAAGGTGTTTAGTATTTCAGCTTTACGTGTGTCATCCTCTGTTTCAATGCCATCATCATCCCGGAGTGTCTGGATATGCTGTTTCAAGCCACTTACTGATTTAACGTAAGACCAAAGCTTCCTAGGATTTTCTGTCAAGTCGGTACATAGAATTTTGTTATCAGTAGGTCCAAGATGTTAACTCCATGAGTCGGTTCTCTGTTTAATTGCTCGAGGTAATTTTCGGATAGTGCACTCAGTATAATGTCACTCAATGCTCTGTCCCTACCACCCGTCCTAAACATCTGAGTGTCCCAGTCTATATCTGGTAAATTGAAATCTCCACCTAAGACTATAACATGCTGAGAAAATTTATGTGAAATGTATTCCAAATTTTCTCTCAGTTGTTCTGCCACTAATGCTGCTGAGTTGGGAGGTCAGTAAAAGGAGCCAAGTATTAATCTAGTTCGGTTGTTGAGTGTAACCTCCACCCATAATAATTCGCAGGAACTATCCACTTCTACTTCACTGCAGGATACACTACTACTAACAGCGACAAACATGCCACCACCGGTTGCATGCAATCTGTCCTTTCTAAACACCGTCTGTGCCTTCGTAAAAATTTCGGCAGAATTTATCTCTGGCTTCAGCCAGCTTTCTGTACCTATAACGATTTCAGCTTCGGTGCTTTCTATCAGCGCTTGAAGTTCCGGTACGACAGTTTACAATTACAATACCGATTGCTGCTTGGTCCCCGCATGTCCTGACTTTGCCCCTCACCTTTTGAGGCTGTTACCCTTTCTGTACTTGCCCGAGGCCATCTAACCTAAAAAACCGCCCAGACCACGCCACACAACCCCTGCTATCCATGTAGCCACTTGCTGTGTGTAGAGGACTCCTGACCTATCCAGCGGAACCCGAAACCCCACCACTCTATGGTGCAAGTTGAGGAATCTGCAGCCCACACGGTCGCAGAACTGTCTCAGCCTCTGATTCAGACCCTCCACTCGGCTCTGTACCAAAGGTCCGCAGTCAGTCCTGTCGACGATGCTGCAGATGGTGAGCTCTGCTTTCACCCCGCTAGTGAGACTGGCAGTCTTCAACAAATCAGATAGCCACCGGAAGCCAGAGAGGATTTCCTCCTATCCATAGCAACACACATCATTCGTGCCGACATGAGCAACCACCTTCAGATGGGTGCACCCTGTACCCTTCATGGCATCCGGAAGGGCGCTTTCCACATCTGAAATGACTCCCCCCGGTATGCACACGGAGTGCACATTGGTTTTCTTCCCCTCTCTTGCTGCCGTATCCCTAAGGGGCCCCATTACGCGCCTGACATTGGAGCTCCCAACTACCAGTAAGCCCACCCACTGTGACCACCCGGATCCTGCAGACTGAGGGGCAACCTCTGGAACAGGACAAGCAGCCACGTCCAGCTGAAGATCAGTATCAGCCTGAGACAGGGCCTGAAACCAGTTTGTCAGACAAACTGGATAGGCCTTCCGTTCAGCCCTCCGGAATGTCTTTCCCCCCCGGCGGCCTCAGCCGGCGGCAGGAATTGGATTACTGTATTGACGTCTGCCAGGTTACTCATCGTTCGCATATCAAATGATCATAAAAAAAATTTTCAGAGTTTATTTTCAAAATGCAATATGTATGACATCTGTACAATGTTTAGTTCTTGTGCAATAAATAATTGAAAGTGTTCTCAGACTTTATGTACACCCTGTATATTCCCTACCCCTTAGTTCTACTGGAAAATGCAAACCAAACTGGAAAAGAACAGCTCTTTGATACTTCAGAAAGCTAGAGAAAGGCTTTCTGAAATCGTCATTTGTCTCATGCTGCTTTGGAACTGTTCAGGTAGCTTGGAGTAGCAAGTGGTCTTGTGTCACTTCGGAAGTGTTCCGGTAGCTTGGGATGGCATCATTTACGGTAAGGTAAGTGTACTTTTGGACCTAATCGTTTTTTTGTGTTTTGTCTTGTATGGGAGCGAATACAGTGTGGTATAATGGAATTACCAGTGAGGAAAAAGACCTACACTCAAAAATACAGAAGAGAATGGGAGAATAAACCTGAATTTAAAATATGGCTATCCCCAGTTCCTGGAAATAATATTAGAAGTATGTATCACTACTGTCAAAATGAATTTTATGCTAAACTGAGCGACAGAAAGAAAAAAAAATGGTGAAACCAAGACACATCTAATGAGACTTGACATAAAATCGACACAGAAGACCTTGCCAGTACAAATAAGGGCACTATTAGACCTTCTAGTAAAGCAGAAGTATCACTTGCATAGTTCATTGCTCAGCATTATTTGGTTTTGACTGTGGAACATCTGAATGAATTCTGTAAAAATATATTTTTTGGCTCTAAATCCACCACAGACTGACAGTCACATCGAGCGAAGTGTTCAAATACAATAAGTGAAGTGTTGGGTCCACATTTCAAGGAAGTACTTCAAGCCAATAACAGTAACGAAAAATTTAGTCTGCTGTTAGACGAATCCACTGGCGTAAGTGTTTTGAAACGTCCAGGAATTGCAATAAGACATTATGGTGAATCACAAAAAATTATGTTGACATTTTTATCGCTGACTCCCATTGAAAAAGTTGGTGTGGAATATATGGAAATCGAAAATTTGGGTGGAATAGGTGCAGACAACGCGTCAATTACGATAAGAGTGAATAATGGCCTACACAAAATTTTAAAAACTGATTATGGACTGCCAAATCATGTACTTTGGTGTTGGTGTTGCATATGTCATTCTTTATAATAGGCAATGAGTCACGATCCTGAAAACACTATACCCCCAAAACAGAATATATGATCAGAAAAACCTACAACTGCTTTTGTCTACCACCAAGTTGTCAAGTTGAATACAGAAAAATATTTGAAACTATAAACTGGGGCAAAGCACTAGTGAAAATACTTAAAGTATATGTGACGTGATGGCTTTCTACACATCCAGCAGTCTGTCGTATTTTACAACAATGGGATGAACTGACTCCGATTTTTCTGTATATAGAACTAGAGGAAACTGTTACACAGCACAACTGCTTGATTCTAGCCAAACAATTTGCTGTATTTAACTAATTTACAAGGTGTTTTAGGTAGGTCCAAACGGCCATGAACGAATTTGAGAGTGAAAATTACGTTCCCACAAAATTGCTGAACACACTTTTCTTTTGCGATCAGTTTATAAAATAATGGATTACAAGCCTGCTACTAGCCTGAACGTCCTAACTACATATGTTCAAGAAAGTCGTCTTAATCACTATACTAGACTCAACTGTTCTTTTGAAACCTTTGCTAGCAAGTTGAATTTACCTGAGGACAGAATCAAAGAGGCAACAAAATGATGCATTGACTTTACAGTGAAGTTCATAAAGGAATTACAAAATTCTTCAGACCAATATTGAAATTTTAACCAAGATAAACAAACTGCCCGTAAGACAAGTTATGCTAACCAAAGTAAGTAGTACTTGTGGCACCTCTGGCATAAAGTGCCATATCTTTGGACCCGAGGATCTTTGATTTGCTTTTGTCTACATTGTATTGTATTGTATTGTATTTTTATTGATCCAGGCAATCACAGTATTGTACAGCTGTACATATGATATGGGATAGATCAAGAGAGCTATTTACAAGTAATTTTTACAAATTGATTTTTACATTATTTTGTAGCAAGGAAATTATCTATCTTAAACAAAACAGTTAATACAAATTTTTACACATTGATGTTTACATTATTTTGTAGCAAGGAAATTATCTATCTTAAACAAAGCAGTTAATACAAATCATAGAATTGTAAGGTTGTACATACGATATTGGACAGGTCAAGGGAACATATTTACAAGTAATATTTAATAAATTGATTTTACATTATTTTGCAATGAGGAAGTTAGCTATCTTTAATAAAACAGTAAATACAAATGTTGTATGGTAAAATACAAACAGCCAATACAAATGTAATAGTAAAGTAGTCCAGTGTATTTCATAGACATGCACAGTATATAAGAATCCAGTATATTTCATAGACATGCACAGTATATAATTTTAAGACCTAATTGAACATTTCTCATATTGTTTACATTTTAACCCCTTTCAAAAAAATGATCAACTGCATAAAAACAATGGTCCAAGAGATATTTTTTTAACTTATGTGAGAAGTCTCTTGGGTTCTTTGTTGCTTTGATTTCATTGGGTAAATTATTATACATTTGTATCCCAACATTTAAAACACTTTTTTGGTGGCAGGTAGTTCTGGACTGAATCATATGGAGGTCAGATTGCTGCCTTGTTGCATACTTATGAATATCTCCATTGAATTTCAGTGTGCAGTCATTGTTTAACAGGTATGACTTGACAAATGAGACGATATTATAAATGTAAGCAGAGGGCAGTGTCATAATGCCATTTGTTTTGAAATGTTGTCTGCATGATTCATTATGTCTTAGATTACATATTATGCGTATTGCCTGTTTTTGCATTTTGAAAATATATCTACCTCCAGGTGAGTTCCCCCAAAATATGATTCCATACTGTAATGTAGAATGGAAGTAAGCGTAATATACATGTGTGAGAACAGATTTTGTGACTGATTTTTTGAGTATCCTTAAAATGTAACACACAGTTGAGAGCTTTTTTGAGATATAATTTGTGTGAGTATCCCACTTAAGATTTCCTTCAAGCCATATGCCAAGAAACTTGACAGAGTCCACACACATAAGCTCTTGGTTATTCAGAATCACATCAGGCATTTCTTGTTTTTGGGATGAGAGTCTGAAGTTGATGTACGTTGTTTTCTGTATGTTTATAATCAGTTTGTTCTCGTTGAACCATTTGCTGAGTGACGACATAAGCGATTTAATTTTTATGTTGAGGTCCTCTGTATCAGTACCTGTTATTAGTATACTTGTGTCATCGGCAAATAGTGTGGTATGTCCTTTAACAAGCTTCGTGCTTATATCATCAATGTATAGCAGAAACAGTATGGGTCCCAGGATTGAGCCTTGTGGCACACCATATCTAATGGGCATTGTGTCAGAGGAGTGGACAGTAGATCAATGGGTGGTTGTATTCTTTTTTTCAAAATTAATTTCAACTTTTTGAAATCTGTTTGACAAGTAAGATTCTAACCATTTGTTTGCAATTCCTCTTATACCTTTATTTGTTAACTTCTTAAGGAGTATGGTATGGTCAATTACATCAAAGGCTTTGGATAAATCTAAAAAGATACCAGTAGTGATTTCCTTATTATCCAGTGCTTTTAAGGTTTTGTTGAGATACTCATAAATAGCTGTGGTAGTTGTCTTTTGCTTTCTAAAACCATGCTGGTGTTTTGTCAATAAGGATAGTTTATTAGTAAAGTCTTCCAATCTAGTGTAAAATAATTTTTCAAATATTTTTGAGAATGAGCTGAGTTGTGCTATGGGCCTGTAATTGGCTACATCATTTTTAGAGCCCTTTTTGTGAAGTGGGGTAATTTTAGAAGACTTTAGTAGGTCAGGGAAAACTCCATTTGTAAAGCATGTATTTATTATGTGGGTTAGGGGTTCTACAATGGATTCTCCACATTTCTTTACAATTAAATCAGGAATGTTGTCTCTACCACTGGAGTACTTATTCTTTAGTCCTTTTATAGCTGTAAGTACTTCAGTATTGGAGACTTTGTGAAGAAATATTGATGCCTGTACTGTTATGGTTACTATTAGTGTTTGGTGTTGAGTATTTGGTCTGTAGCAGTTGTTCTTTATCAGGTTTTCTGCTATTTTGCTAAAATAGTCATTAAAACCATTTACTATTTTTTTGGGGATCTGATGTGACTTCATCTTTTAGGTTTAGTTTTAATGTTTTGTTTATAACCTGCTGCTTACTGTTTGTTTCATTATTTACAACTGTCCACAAGCCTTTCATTTTATTGTTAGATTCCTTTATAAATTTATCATTGTATAATTTTTTTGCTTGTTGGATAAATTTTCTGTAGATTGCAAAATAGGTCTTACAATATGACCTAAACTGATCATCGACGTCATGGTGTTTGATGTGATTTTTTAAGTCACGATTTTTTTGGCTGGAAATCCTTATCCCTTTTGTTACCCATGAGTTTGTGTGTTTGTTTCCGATTTTCCTGGATTTCAGTGGAAATGCATTATTGAAGTGGTGGCGAAATGTTTCATGGAAGGAATTAAATATGTAGTTTACATCATTTTCTTTATAGATCTCTGCCCAGTTTTCAGCCGTTAACAGATAGTTAAAAAGCCTTATATTATCATCATTAAATTGCCTTTGTATTTTGGTTATTGTGGGATATTGTCCTATGTAATTTAAATTCGCTGTTAGTATTTGGGATTCATGGTCACTGTAACCTGTGCTTTAACTTCGATTGAGTGGTGTACTTTGTCTGCGTTTATGAAAATCTGATCTAGAGCTGTTTTTGAATTTTTTGTGATCCTGGTTGGTGTGTTTACAGTTGGGGATAGGTTGAATGAATTTGTAATATTCAACAATTCATCTTTGTTTTTTCCAGGTGTGAGGAAGTCAATATTAAAGTCCCCACTTATTAATAGATTTTTGTTTAGTGAGTGAATTTTTGTGAGTAGTGCTTCGAGAGGGTGTTTGAAGGTTTGGATGTTCCCATCAGGGGCTCTATATACATTCAGTATCAATAGGTTGTAGTCCATTAAGATAATTAAGGAGAATTCAAAGTCTGTTTCTATTTGCATATTATTGTACTTTGTGAGGCTTCTGTATCTTAAATATTTTTTGACATAGATTGCTGTACCACCTCCCTTACTTTTGTTCCGACAATTATAACCAGCTAGAGTAAATTCGCCAAGTGGCGTTTTTTTTAATTTTGTCTTCTGTTAACCAGTGTTCAGTAATACAGAGAACATCTAAGTGTGGCTTTGTTTTTAGGAAGAGACCAATTTCTAGTAACTTATTAAACATTGACTGCACATTATGGTGTAATATTTTAAAGGATAATATTGACTGTTTCCCAATGGAATGATTTTTGACACCACTCACCAGGTTTTCTTGTAGTTTTGGTTCATGAAGATTTTGCTCTGCACCTGTTTTCCTTTGGTTTGCTGCTAGCAGGGAGCTACTGGTGTTCTTGCCCATAAAAAAATCCTGGCTGTAGGCTGGAGGTCTGCATTTTCGTGTTGAAGATCTTGTCACAGTTTCCAGTGGTACTGATTTAGAGTGTGGCTGCACATTTTTCGCTGTTTCCACTTGGATGTTGTGGGCTGACTGATTTGTGGCACTTGACGAGATATTTGCATAGGATGTTGGTGGTGACTTAGTGCTGACTGTGGACACCTTCTTCTTTTCTAAAACTGTTTCTGGTGTTTTCCTTGATGACCCTGACTGCATATTCACTTTTGTTGTTGTTACTGATGGCTCTTCGGCTCCTGGTGTTACTCTTGGTTCAGCTGCAGTATTGCTCATTCTTCTGAGATTGTCCACCAAATTAGCTTCATTTGACCACAAATATGTTTGTTGTCCTGGTGTAACACGTTTTATGGCACTTCTTGTTACCAGTGGGCTTTTGATGGCATTCAGCAGATTAACACACAGTTTCTTTTTCCCATTTTTATGTAAGTGAAACCCATGCCTGGTGAAGTCTTTCCGTTGGAGGAAGCTATTTACATCTAAAACTCTGATGTGTTCACTGTAAGATGCCTTCTGCATCAAGTAACTGTTCATTTGGTAGATCTTGCAGTTTTCATTTGGCATGTCATATCTATACGGTATTGTACATAGTTGTGTGTGACTAGTTTTTGCGATCGTTTCATCTAGTGATGTCATAAAACCACGTTTTGATCCATTAATATTGTTTGCACCAGCCAAGACGACAACATAATCATTTTGTCCTAGACTAGACGTTTTGTTTTGTATATTGCATGTTGTTTCTTTGAATATAGCATTTGGCTTTATCAAAGATGTAAATTTATAGCTGGTTGTTGAAATTTCGTTCAGTACTTTTCCACAGTTCCTACCGTGACTATCTGAAAGTAACAGTACCTGTTTTTTGTTATTTGTAAGGTGACTCATGTTCGTGTTTGTTTTCAACTTTCTGCAGTCATTTTTCTTAACCATTTTTAAATTACACGAGAAGTGTTCAGAAGCACTTTGTAGGTTACCTGTATTTACTGTTTCACATTTTTCATGTTCACTCTTACCTTTGTTTACTGTTTCACATTTTTCATGTTCACTCTTCTTCAATGGAGCGTCATTTCTTTTGTTAGTACAAATATTTAAAACAACATCACTGTACAAATTTCGAAATTTTTCCTTATGTGGCGGTTCAGAAAGGTTTTTGATCATGCTTTCCAGTAGCAGAGCATGTTGTCTTGTGGCTTGAAGTTCGTTCTGCAGTGTTTCTAATAGATTGGTTTCGCGATTTTCACGATACATTCCAGTCGCATCTAGATAACCGTTGCACTTTGTTCCACAAGCGCACTACGTATATGTTTTCGAGATTTACTTTCGCAAAGCAGTGTGGATGATACCACATATGCATCACTGGGCAAGTTCTAATACCGCTTTTTACTATTTTATCACACGATATGCACTTTGTAGACGCTAAATACTCACAGTTTACCGAGCGATTTATTACTACATCAACGCGCGCCGCCATCTTGAAATACTTCAGCGCGCTATGTTTGGACAGCCATGTTGTGTTCACCTTGTTCTGTGCTTAAATAAATGTTCATTCGACAGCTGTAGTGCATTGTTACATTGTTGCCGTGTGTTTGGGAATTATTTTGTGCTTCGATTCATCATTAATGGACTTTGTGTGCCAGTCCACATTGTCTTTGGAACAACGGATCTGCCAGTGTCCTTTTGTGCTATTGCATCACGCCCTGTTAACTGTGCTTGCGTATTTACTAGTGTACCTAATGTGCATTTGGTGAAAAGTGAACAATTGCCTGGGCCCAGCCATGCTGGCAGCCATTTAACCATAACTGGCCCAACACCACCACTGTTGAGTGCAGCAACGGCTGCTACATGGACAGTGCAAGCCATTTAGTGACACTGTGGTTCACCCCTCAGCTAAGCAGTCCCTTTTGGTTTGGTCAGATGTGCCGACAAAATAAGAGAACTGTAATTCGAACGTTCATGGGCACGGGGTCATACATTCCTATATGCCTGACATCATAGTAGCACCCCCGCACGCTGTCTCAACTGCACCGGTTTCTGCGACCATCGCTCCTTGGTCACACCATAGCCTTCCGCCCACTTTCATAATGGCATCGGCTGTTCCATCCACGCCAGTTACTGGACAAGCTCGCCCCCCCCCCCCCCCTCGCCTCCTATGGCTGCACCATGACCACCTTCTGCCCGCTGTTGCAATGGCACCGGCCGCTACACCTGCACCGCATTCACCTTCAGACCTGCAGTTGGCACACATCATACCATTGGTTGCACTGGCTCACTCTACATTGTGTCCTGCTTGTGGCCTTCCCCCATGCACACCTCAGGTGATGCACCATCCACTGCTACTGCATTCCCAGTGTTGGAGGCTTCCTACCCCCCGCCCCTACCCCCCCCCCCCCCCCAACTCAGATGTTCGGCTCCTAGTGCTCCATCAACATGTGTTATCCGGCAGATTTTCTAAGCTGTCTGCTTTCCAAGAGGAGAAACCTAAAACTTGGTTTGCATTGGTGGGTCACCTACTGGGTATCCACAAGATTTCGAATGACGATGCATGTTTCGTCTGCCTGGTGAGCCACTTCCATGCTCATCCACACCTTTTCAGGGATCTGCTCCTCTCACCACCCGCCTCTCCCAAGTATTTAACAGTGAAAACTTTGCTCATCAAACACTTTGCTCACCCACCAGAGGAGGCTATCCACCACATCATCCATGACGAGCACCTCGATGACTGCACATCTTTGCAGCTTTGGTGGTACCTTCATGCATTAATTGATGATCATGCACTTCCAGATGCCGCACTGTGGACCTTGTGGATGGTCAAACTTGCATCGGACCTACAACTTCATCTGCTATCTCATGTAGCTGACCCTCGTGAGGTTCGTCTACACATGGCCAATTGGGCCTATGCAATCATTCGTCACCAACACCGCCTGTCATGTATGACATCGCCATTGCCTTCAATTGGCACACCCGCACCTTTGGTTCTGTGCCCTGCTGATAGGGGCCAGCGCGCATGCCTTGGTAGCGCAGAAGAGTGTCAGGAGCTGCCACCTGGTGACCTAAAAGACGCACTGCCTGCTATGTTCCAACAGCGGCCAACCCCGCCCGAGCAGCAGCCCAAGTGGTCTCAGTCAATGACGTAACAAGCCACATCACCTGCCCACTCCACACTGCCTCGACTCCAGGCTTACCTGCTATGACGCGCTTGCATTGTGCATACCCAAACGATTCTGGCAGACACATTTAGGCGCCACATTCCACCACGATCACCCACCATGCCTACCATCTGACACCGCACCACTTGGTCCAGTGGTATGATGCCTCTACATCACAGACTTATCTTCAGGCACTCGCTTTCTCATAGACAGCTGTGCCGATGTCAACATTATCCAGGCGAAGCACGTGGGCAAAATGCTTTCTCCTGCTAACGTTGCTTTGATCACCACAAATCACTCTCCTATTGTAGTCCTTGGCTCCATCGAGATGTCACTTCCCCTATCACCGGTCGCCACCTTTCCTTGGACTTTCCACATCGCTGACGTGGATGAACCTGTGATCAGGTTGGACTATCTCCACCCTTCTGAACTTTCACCAGACCTGCAGGCCGCATGCTCCACCACGCATCTGGTTCTACCAATCCATGCTCGAACAAGTTTGGCATGACTCTGCTGTCTGCCGCCTTGGCTACACTTTCCACATGTGCATCTCTGCTTGAGGGCATTACTACACGACTCTCTGATTTATCAGACATGTGTACATAGATCGATGAGCTCAGCACACGTAACCACGCGTTGCGCACCCCCATTGCCACCACCTCTGCTGAATTGGCTCACACATGAAGTATGATTTGCAGTCTGCCTGCAGAGCTGCATCTTTCGGAACCATCATTCGCTTCTACTGTGTCTTCACACTGCATCGGTCCTGTGTCGAGTTTCCCTCCTCCTGACATCAGTTCCGTACTGTTGCAGGTGAATCTACTAGATGCTCATTTTCTTGCTTCGAGGGATTCCTCACATCGTGTGGCTGCTGTACCTGCCCCCATCGTCATCTGCTGCTGACATCCCACCCACGCCATTCCGGCCCGGCAAGGTCAGTGATTCGCTTGTGTGGTTGGCTCAGCGGTCCCTGTTCCTGCAGGAGTTCCACTGCACTACCCACTATCTGCTGAGTAAAGATAACATCATTGCAGATGCCCTCTCGCATGCACCAGGTGGGTTGTCGCAAAGCAACGATGACGAACTGCACGAGCTGAGGTATGACGTTATGTTCCTAAGGCAGGTTCCTTTAGAGAAATACGTGGGCTCCAGATTGAGCAACATTGGCAAGGAACAGGATAAAGACCCAGCATGGAAGGATATTAAAACAAAATGGGCTGACCGAATGCAGGTTAATATCCAGAGGTTCTACACAGTCCGGGCAGGAATTCTATTTCATAGGCAGAGCGAAAACGAGGATGTGCGGGTGCTATGCATTCCTGAGGATTTTATCAACAAACTTGTATGGTACACCCACCTCAGTTACACCCACTTCGGACCCTGCAAATGTTTCCTAAAACTGTGGACAGTCAACCTACTTCAATAACGTGGAAAAAAGATTTAAAAGTTTCTGACAAACTGCATGGCCTGTCAAAAGTAAAAATCTTCAACGGTGTCTCATTGCAGTCCCCTTTATCTATTAATTCCTTCTAAATTGAGGCAGTTCGCGGCCATGGATCTACTCGGCCCACTGCCCACCAATCGAACCGGATTCCATTACGTTCTTGTCATGGGCGAATTGACGTCTAAATATGTGGTCTTTGTGCCCCTCAGATGTGCCACAGTGAGGACTGTGACAAGAGCTTTCGAGGAGAGGTTTCTGCGAGAGGTTGGGAAGGTAGACAAGGTCATCTCGGACAATGGGTTCCAATTTAGATCTCAGATATGGCGAGAAATGCTCGACAGAAGAAGGATTAAGGCAGTGTTTACCTGCCTTTTTCACCCCCCATCCAACCCTAGTGAGTGCATAATAAAGGAGCTTAACAAGCTGTGCCGACTGTATTGCCATAAGCAGCTCTGGAATTGGGGTGAGTATCTTGTCTTGCAGAGTTCCAGGATGTAATTAATAACCTGCAACAAGAGTCGACAGGCGAAATGTGTTTTGAAAAATGCACCGCCCACCGATCGTATCAAGGAACTCGTCAATTTCCCTACTGCCCCTCACGGGAGGCATAAGGAGACTGTATGCTTTGCCCTCGAGAGAATCAGGCAGCAAGACGAGAAGCAGAAGGCACAGTACAAAGGGTCCATTAGACAGATGAACCTAACAATTGGGCAAAAGGTACTTCTCAAATCGCACCGGCTTTCGCAAAAACATAAACATCTCTGCAAGAAGTTCTTTAATGAGTCCTGTGGCTCGTACTGAGTACACCAGATCATCCATCCGTACGTGGTAGAAATAGAAACCCTGAGGACAAAAAGATCACAAGGTATGCACCACGTAACTAACCTGAAGAAGCCTTTCCTCGTTAGCGTGTTAAGAATGAACTAGTGCCATTGGTTGTCTATTGTGTCCTTGCATTCCCTTCTTAATGTTGCTTGTATTGGTTTAAATGTCACCGTTTTGGTTGATCCTTTTCTGTTGCAAGTGCTGGATTGAGTTGGTTCTTACTGCGCGTTTCTCGATCGATGGAAGAGGAGAAATCTTGTCTGCGACGGGAAGGGCTAGGAATTTGAGACAGTTAGTGCTGCCAGACGTGTGGAATCGTTCTGAGTATGACTTACTTGTGTAGCCGGCCCCGGATATGAGGGTGTCATGCCATTGACTTACGAATGCAACAGTCCATTTTCCAGAAAAGCTATGATGAATCGGAACCTGTCAGAGAGGATATCCCAGTGGAGCAGACGAAGTACAGTACTGAGCGAACGACAACAGGTACTGAAGCATCAAGTATCCAAGTATTTATGGGATAATAATTCTAAAGCAGTAAGCAAACACGTCGACTGGTAAGCAGACTGAACCTTAACCTAAGCTAGTTTCACTGTATCCCCTTGTGATAAATGTATCTTGTGTCCCTGTGCTTCACTAGTTTTCATACTATGTTTCAGACACCTAAGTTATTTGAGGTTCTATTTTTCAAATCCGCCATGATGCTGGACAGAGAGAGAGAGAGAGTAAAATCTGTCTACAGAAGCCAGGCCCAGTCACAGCCATCAAAGTAAATCTAGAGTGACGGACTTAATTGAAATTTCTTTGGTAATGGTCAAGAGAATGACCAGTGAGTGTGACATCATATTCATTATCCTCTTACATGTAGATTGTTGTTGTGTGTGCATTGTAGTACTGGTGACGGAACTAACACAGTGCATGCTCTCCCTAAGTATACTGTGTGATGTCACCTTCCCTACCTATTACTTGTTTTCATGATGTAAGACAATTCTATGGTCCTGTTGGGTCAGGATGGATTCTTTTTGTAATATTGTGAGCCCATAAAGTTTTTGTGTCAGACTTTGTCAATGTAAATGAACTGGGCCCTATTAACTGTAAAGCCACAAGACCAATGTTCCAAGTGAATTGGAGAAGGCTGTACAATTTGTCAATTATCGTAAGAGCTATGATATATTCTTCCCTTAGTGTGTAGTTTTTCTCATATAGGTAAAATGACCTTTGTTAACCCATGGGATGATCTGGGCACTCCTAAGTGTAAAGCCAGCACCTATTTCTCTTTATTTGCGAACCTTATTGTAACCCTTTTTTCTGAATGTAACCCACTTTCATAGGTCAGTGTACCAGTTGTAAAGGCTTTGTATGAAACAGTTGTTATTTGTCACTGAAAACATTATTGCATGTCGCCAGAGTAAAAGCACTGCGTGCTGGAGTGACCAGCAGTCGAGGTAACGGGAACAACGCTCCTGCGGCGAGGGGTTCTGCTGCGGCCTGGTGATGTGCAGCTGCAACTTCACCCTGCTTTCTGTTGCTCGCATCATGGCAGTGTAGCTGTGGCAACACCGAGCCAACGCAGCCCGCAGTTGGGGGCTCGTCACATCTGCAGCGCCCACAGCGGCCGGCTCCGCTGACTGACGCCCAGCTGAGTTTCTGGGCACGCACAGCTGACCCGGCCACGCCCAACACAGCCGCCAGCCGGGCACCTGTCAATGCACCCACTGAAGCCGATTTGACCCTCGCCCGCCCCATGAGGCCAGCCGCCACGCACGGGCAGCAGCAGGGGCCAATTGGTGGACGCCTACGTGACTCACCTGCAGCAGCGAGAATGGACGTCAAGGGCGACTTCCGAAATACTTCGCATAGCGCCACATCTTAATCTGCGGTGACCTCCATGTCAGGAAATCAGTCGAGGACGTACGGACAATTCAGGGCAGTCACGGGTCTTCCACTCGCGTGGCACAACAAAGACGCTCTGCAGTGAAAATTTGTGCTTTTCACATTTGGTTGCTTTGCAGTTCTCAATTAACTTTTTGCTGTTGTCAAAGAATGTAATTAGGAACCATTTAGTGGTCACTACTGGCATTATGCAGACCATGCTGCACCTCCAATGCGCCGAGGTAGTAAGAGACGGTCTCCAGTGACAGCTTCGTGCATTACGCTTGTGTTGGGGGGTGAACTATAATGTTTCGGTTGTTTGCCACAAGACTGACTCTGATTGGAGCATAGAGCAAGGACCTTGGCATGGCAAGTCTCATTGATTGTGGGTCGAGTGACTTGGAATCAGGCTTGGGGTCCTCTAACATTGCTGAGCCCAGAGTATTAGTTTTCTCGCTCCCACCAATAGTAATATGATCTGTGTGATGCAGTACTGAGAGATGTGTTTTCCCCAACTGCCAGCCACCAACGCCGACAGCTGTTCTGCCTCCTTGTGTGCACATGACAAGGCACACATGGACATCAAGTGTGGGCACTGTAGAGGTCCGTGAGTCGACTACAAGGCTGCCAGGACAGTTTTGCTGTGGCGCTGACGATTGGACCAAACTGCTTCTGCATTTTGAGTCATGCCAGCGAGACAGAGCTTCTGACTATGCCTTGGAGGCATTGCTCCGCATCCATCGTGACTCCATCGATACAGCTGCAAATGCTTACATTCGAACAGTGCGTCGATTAAGTGTGTCACTTCCTCCCAAGTTTTTCGAGTGCTCCTTTGTTTTCAGTGTATACATAGTGAATGGTGATGCAAATTGAGTTGCAATGATGTGTTGAGATTTTTACTGTTTCAGTGCTTTTGCTATACTTGTTCCGTCAGAATTAACTCATAACTGAACGTGTCGTGAATGTAGTGATTTGTTTCATCTTATGCAGTGGTTGTCCATGTCCTGCTCTAACACTTTTGCCATCTCTTGTCACTATTTCTCCCTTACTGTTTTCCATTACTGATTGATTTCAAGTGCCCTTCAAATGCTGCCAAGATATGTTGGACCCTTGGAAGTCCCAGTTTAGTCGGTGACCTTCTCTTTTGTGTTAGTATCATGTTCAATTGAGTGTTTACCATTTTATGTAATATTTACATGTCAGTGTGCATTGGAATTTTTCTTCTCTTCATTTTGTGTCCTTTGTATCATCATAGTCTTATGATTTGCATAATGATATGTTCAATATGTTTCATTCTCACTGTTTTGGTTTAGTAATTATGTGTTAGGGTATTTTGCAGTGTTTTATTTTGTGTCATTCACGTCATTACTTTCTTGACATTTGGGTAATAGTACCTCAGTCTTTGTGTTGTCAGCATTGTTTCGTTTGTTATGTATGTGTTAATGTATCTTGTGATTTTCTTGTTTTTGTGACACGGTATATCATTTTATGTGTTAATGTGTCGTGTGAATTTTTGTTTCTTTGTGCCCTGGTATAATATTCTATGTACATACTCATTTACTGTTGTATTTTGTAACACTGATAACGTTTTTGTATTTATGTATCACACTATCCATGTATGTGGTACAAAAAAAAAGTAAACAAATTTAAGGGGTTAACAAGCTCACAGTTCCCATAAGTACCCACATGGCTGCGTCCATGGAAATCCCCCTGCCCCAGTCAATGTCAAGATTTTCGAAGACCTCATATTTTTTCTCAATAACAGTACTTGCGAAAATCTTCTTTCATAGGTCAGTGTGATGAAAGACGTGCACTTCCTGGTATTCGGTAATATAATAATTCAGGCCCTGTTAATAATTTCTATATGTTGCCTAATTTATTTGACCATGTTTACAGTTTGTCTCACACTGATCTGTGAGAGCAGCTTGGCGCTAGGAATTTTCTTTATTTATGGGCGAGGGCAGCAGTCTTCCTAGCAGCCATGATGGCTTCCCATTTTCCATCCTTTTTCTGATCGCCAGGGTAGCACATGGTGTTGTATGAACATTCAGTAGTGGCCAAAGTCTCTCCTGTTCTCAGTTCCCCAACCTGCCTTACCAACCTTGTAACTGCTATTTATGCTCGATTTTAATGTCACGAGGTCGCCTCCCTGTGAGATTCCGGTCTTCTGATTGACCAGTTCAGGTGCGCGTCTTTTTTTCGCGGGTGGGCGCCAACCACCCTCCGCAGGTGGGTGGTGGGACAAAGGGGCAGTGGCAGTTGGTATTGTGACCGTGCCTGTGACTGGAGGTGCTGATTCCTGAAGATGAAGTTTCGGTAAGCATGAGTGTCGGCGTGCATTGTAGCTTCGCGCCCTGCGGCCTGGAGGAAACCTTATAGGTCATTTTACTGATGTGTGTTCCTTAAATTATGGTTTACGCAATTTTTCTGGGTTATAAGACTGTAGGTTTTCCTTGTACAGTTGGGCATAATGTGCACGATGTGTTGGTTAGTCACAGTAGCCTGCAGTTCAGCACTAAAGTTTATACTTTCATGCTCACTTTTCCACTTCATCTGGCAGTAGCTCTTTCAGTTCTCCCGTGCAAAATTTGACTCAGTATTTAGGTCTTCCTAGCTTGAAAACTTGTGTCCTTTGTCCTACCCCACGTGGTGAGTGTCTGGCACCCCTTCACATTTCATTAACGTAATTGGACCGTGAGCCAAAGTTATTTAGTATCGCCTGTATGAATAGTTTCGCGTCTTGCTGGTTTTATTCCTTTAGTACAGGAGGCTACCTAGCGATTCACCCCCAGTAGCATCTTTCTTAGTCTTTGTCTGATTCATGGTGGTGGTCGTTGCATGCCTGCAACCCCTTTCTTTAGTAAATTGAACTCCATTTGATAATACGGCGATCATTCCTAAAATTCCTTTTCTCCTGCTATGGTGGCTTATTATGAACATCCGTTGGGGCGGGCTGCTGAACTCAATTCTTTCTCTCCCCCCCCTCCCCCCATTTGATTGTATAATTGTTCAATATTCAGCTGTTAAATAAATGAGTCATTTAATCTTTACATTCTCCCTTTCGTTACATGAAATCACCCTTAGTGTCACAGTAGAATAATCCAGAACTATGACGGTTGCTATAAGGTTGTTCATGTCTTGCGCCTTTAATGACAGGATAAAGATTCAATATCGTGCACGTGGCACTATCATTGCATGCATGGTACTGATAATGGAATAATAATTTTCAATTATCCCTCATTGATAAACTGGGAAGTGATCACGGCTCTGTGTGAGTATGGGAGCACTAAATCCACTTGATGTGGTAGAAGTAGTGGCCTGTGTTCTACCTCGCTGGTTTACAATAAATATTAAAATTACAGCCCCTACAGCAACAGATAGTAATCTGTAAAAAAAACAATGAGCCACCCCTTTTAACTTTTACATGCCTTACAGCATGAAAAATGCTGCGCAGACATGGCAATGGTTCATTGATTCCATTTTGCTATCTCTGCCTTTCGCTTATGTGGATGACATCCTAATTTTTTCCTCATCTGCCGAGGAGCAGCAGTTTCACCTCAATGCAGTTTGTTCGGGTCTCATACAAAATGGTGTGAGAGCGACCTGTAGGGGCGTCCTTTCACTATCTACTTGGATCACAAATCTCTCGTTGACGCATTACGCAACCCAGCGAAGGACCTCCCACCATGACCCTTTCAGCACATGGACTTTATTTGCCAATGCAGTAAAGTAAGCAGACATGCACAGCCTCCTTTAGGGCAGTTCGACATTCTAGGGGTTGCCTTCGGCACGTGCACATTGAAGTGGACAGTCCTCTCCCCCTTCCAAGAGATACAAATACATATTGTCTATGATCGACCACGCAACCCATTGGATTGAGGCGATTCCTCTTGTCGACATAAGGCAGAGACCATATTTTGCACTTTCCTATCGACATGGGTCACGAGATTTGGCTGCCTCCTTTCACTTACTATGAATTAGCGACAAAAATTCAAGTCCTTGCTTTTCGCTCGACTGTGTGAGATGTGCAGAACTGCAAAATTCCATACTACAGCCTATCACCTGCAGGTGAACGACCTGGTTGAGTGATGAGACTGAACTCTAAAAGTTGTTCTCATGTGCCATGGTGGGCTTTGGTCTGAGGCACTTCCTTATGTCTTACTCAGCATCCGTTCCACCCACAAGCGGGACCTGAATGCTTCGCTGGAGGAGGTTTTACATGGAGAACTCCTCCTCCTGCCAGCTGAATTCATCAAGGATGCACCCCCAACTGACGCAATCGACCTTCTGGCCCTTGTAGAACGAGCGTGTGCACACGTCGCCTGCCTTCGACTGCCTCTGCCTCACACTTATTCATCGTTGTCAGTGTTTGTACACAAAGACCTAGCATTCTGCAGCCACAGTGGTCTGCAACCGCACGACGACTACCACAATCCACTTCACCCCTCTGCCGCCCCACACTGAACCCAGGGTTATTGTGCGGTTCGGCCTCCAGTGGACCCCCCAGGAAACGTCTCACACCAGACAAGTGTAACCCCTATGTTAGCGTGGTATGTGTGGTAGAGTAATGGTGGTGTATGCATACATGGAGAACTTGTTTGCGCAGCAATTGCCGACATAGTGTAACTGAGGTGGAATAAGGGGAACCAGCCCGCATTTCCCGAGGCAGATGGAAAACCGCCTAAAAACCATCCACAGACTGGCTGGTCCACCGGATTCATGCCGGGGACCAGGCCGGCTTTCCTGCCCGGAAAGCTGTGCATTAGACCACACGGCCAACCGGGCGGGCTCAAGTTTTGTTTACTTCCGGAGTCAGTGAAGTTCAGTTTCATCAGTTGTTTTACACTTACGTCAGTTCTGGCGATCAGTGGATGTTGTAATGGTTGCCTAGTTGTAGATATTGCTAATTGCTATAATCGCACTATTTCACTCCCATTTACGGAGCTTGTTAGCACTTGATGTTAGGTTGGCACCATTAAAATGCATTGTGTTGTGGTTATCGCTGCTACTTGCTGGATCGCTGCTGTGTCTCGATGCTGATGCTGGCTCTAAATCTGGTTGTCTAGGGTTAAAAACATGAGGTCCCGTGTTTTTTATGTGGTTTTGATGATAAAGAACGAGCGAAACCAACAAATATGTAAACTTGAAATATTTATTACTCTGGTGGCCATCTTAATTCCACTGTCCACCAAAGACCATGACACAACACAAAGTAGTCCTTCCTTTACATGTTCTTTGCATTGTTTATCCACCTCAAACAATAACACACAAACACACTTTACCAAAGTGACATTCCGACTGCGCCCCAACCCTTCTTGCTGCTTGTATTTATAACATTGTCAAAGAACTACTAAAAAGAGATATAGTTTATAAGTCACATGTACATCTGTTATCATAATTTGTGCAGAAAAGTTATTAATTTGCATCGAGTGATATAATTTAACATGTTATTAAAATGACAGACAGATTTGTTGACTTGACAGAATAATTCTTTGTTACAAAAAGGCCGTTTTTTAGAAGTTTATCAATTGACTTCTCTAATTTGCATAAATAAGTAAATAACATGAATTATTAAGAATTACATTGGTTTTCGTCTAAAATAGGACTGATTATGTGAATACTGAGTGAAAACGCTCCTAGTGAACAGATAGGTTTCACTGGGTGATTTTTATTTAAGGAGATCCAAAATACCTAAGTTGGCCACTATTTTTCATACTTCATATTAATTATTTAAGATGAACTTAGTGTTTTTACATGATGACATTTGCTGTATCAGTGATCAAGTGATATTAACTTTTGTGTGGGTAAGTTATTCAGTATAATTTAATGGGTTGACTGTTTATGGAGACATGTTATGCAGTCATTGTTAACATACACAATAACTTTTCTATAATCATAAATACTCGTTAAACTGGTTGAATTTGGAGGGTATCGCATACTTCGGTAAAGTAAAGCCTTTAATATGTTCCGTTACAATACCCCCCTCGGGTAATACCATTTACAGAACGTTAATGATATTAGCCGACTAGGACAAATGTGACAAATGGTTAAAATTTGGGAAAGTACTACTTTAATAATTTTTTATGTTTTACTATGCATAATGTGTATGTATACAATGACCGTTACATTGTTTCAAAATGACTTTTTCCTGCAAATATTTTAGTTGTGTTGTTTCAAATGCATGTTGTGTTATGGCTCTCAGTATGACAGCATAATAAAAATAGTTAGTAATATATGAAAGTAAAAAAAATTGTTAATCTTTGCTCCCAGTGAGCCACATGGAAAATGATCAAAAACAGACACAAATATATCACATGCGATTTTAAGATATATAAAAAAAAATATATGTAAATTATCTCAAAGTCAGCTCTCATTGAGTCACAGAATAATCAAGATAATAGAAGGAACATAAATATATTACATAGATGGATAGGTCAGATGTCCATAGGAAAATATTGCAACTGTCTGCTCTTTTTGAGCCACATAAAGGAAATGAAAACAAAGAACATAATTATAAGTATGGACATGATATATAAACACAAACACTAAAGAAGTCACATGTATGAATATAATCTGCATTAAAAAAAAAAAAAATATATATTGTCTCCCATTGAGACACATAGTCAAGATAGTACAAGAACATATGAATACCAAAATTGCACACTTAAATTGGTCACAACATAACACAAACATCACACTTGGTGAACATCTGATTAGCTGTAGAAAATTGTACACAAATCTTATGCCTAAGAAAAGAATAGTAACAAAATGATGGGTCTTGCACAACAATTTTTTTCATTGTCTTTTATATTTGGTGCAAGTATGTCCCATATTCAACAATACAAACAGAAAGTAATAAATGTTTGTCACCTCTTTGGGTGCATGGTTAAACTTGCCCATTGCAAGTAAAGAAGATGTCTCAAAATTTAATATTCAATAGTGACAATAAAAATATAAAAACATTGTCTCAGAGATCTGGAACTTTTCCAGGGTCTGTAGGATGAGTGGTAGTTGCTATTTGACACACCCAGTAAAAATCTTTGCTGATAACATGTTTTACGGAAAATGGGTAAGTAACTGTATTCAAACAGGGAAATGTGCTTAATCATGTTTATATGGTTTCAATTCAGTGATGTTTCTTAACCCAAATAACCTTCTTGATCTGGGAAAGATAAGTCTATATGCATTAGGATGTGGGCTTTCTTTTATTTTAACTTTGTAAGTTCGGCTGACAATAATTTTGATTTCTCTTGTGTCTTGACGAGTACAATGTCCTCTGGTTTGAACTTTTAATCCAACAACTGGCATCCCAGGAAAATGTTGAGAATTTCTGAGCTTATCTATAAGTCTAGAAGTGATGGCAGAAACAGGACTTCCTGTGTCTACTAACACTCTACCTTCCCACTTGTCAATGTTTACTGTAACATATGGACAACCTAGCTCAACATCTTTGTCTATTTCAGTATTTCCAAACAATAGATCATTTTCAATTTCTTTAGTTCCTAAGTCTAATGTCTCTTTCCTACACTTAGACACATCCCTCTCTGTTTGCAAAGCATTGAAATTCCGACTGCGCCCCGACCCTTCTTGCTGCTTGTATTTATAACATTGTCAAAGAACTACTAAAAAGAGATATAGTTTATAAGTCACATGTACATCTGTTATCATAATTTGTGCAGAAAAGTTATTAATTTGCATCGAGTGACATAATTTAACATGTTATTAAAATGACAGACAGATTTGTTGACTCGACAGAATAATTCTTTGTTACAAAAAGGCCGTTTTTTAGAAGTTTGTCAATTGACTTCTCTAATTTGCATAAATAAGTAAATAACATGAATTATTAAGAATTACATTGGTTTTCGTCTAAAATAGGATTGATTACGTGAATACTGAGTGAAAACGCTCCTAGTGAACAAATAGGTTTCACTGGGTGACTTTTATTTAAGGAGATCCAAAATACCTAAGTTGGGCACTATTTTTCGTACTTCATATTAATTATTTAAGATGAACTTAGTGTTTTTACATGATGACATTTGCTGTATCAGTGATCAAGTGATATTAACTTTTGTGTGGGTCAGTTATTCAGTATAATTTAATGGGTTAACTGTTTATGGAGACATGTTATGCAATCATTGTTAACATACACAATAACTTTTCTATAATCATAAATACTCGTTAAACTGGTTGAATTTGGAGGGTATCGCATACTTCGGTAAAGTAAAGCCTTTAATATGTTCCGTTACAATGTCAATATATAATTTGTCAAGCTTGAAATTTTCGTGATGTTCTCATTATTCGCAGCATCCACAACATCAATGAACCACAGGCCAATGCAAGTTAAGTAGTAACGTATAAAAGATCATTACATGTGGTGGAGTAGAGCTGGGGCTGATGTTTGAAACTGGAAATGTGTTTAATGAGTGATTGTTTCGGGTTATGTAAAAATGTGAATGCAGGATCTAAAAAACTACAATTTTTGCCCAGAGAATTGTTTGTGGTGACTTTGTGGAAAGACCAGGAAAAAATCATTACTTGCTGTCGGAAGATCGCAAAATCATCTGTTGATGATAATGGGCCAAATTCTCAGATGGAATTCTTATGAGTTACTGTTCTTTTTAATTTACGAATTTTAAATAGTGTGTGACATTTGTGTAGGATGAATAACAACGAGAACACGAAAATGAATGAAGAGAAGCTTGTAGGCTGTGAATCTGTAGGAAACACTTCGGACCTAGGATCAAGTATCAGTCAACTATCATCCAGCACTAATCCAAGGGTGGATCAAAGTTTTGGTGGAGAGGGTTCCAGTGAAACTGTCGCCACGAGTACTCCAATTACACAGGGAAGAGTAGATGAAGGAACAGATGGGACAGATTAGGCAGGATACTGGTCAGCATCGTCGACAGTTAAGTCAGCAATTAAGTGAACAAATGGTGGAATTAAAGAATACTGTTACTGAAAATACTAATCAGATAAGGGAAATCCAGGAGGGTTTGGCAGCACTAAAAATTACTGTTGAGGCAGGGCAGGGTGAACTCAATACTCGTGCGGGAGCAGTAGAAGAAAGGATAGATATATTAGAAAATAATTTCACACAAGAGTTGTCCAAAAACAAGGATAGATTCGAAAAACTAGATAAACGTGTTGGAGCATAAAATTCTAAACTTAAAGTAGATGTTGTTCAGACTAGGAGAATTTTAGAAGAAAAGGTAGAAACTTACAAAAGGAACTCTGAGTTAAAATTTACAGGCATTACCAATCAAATAAGTAATGTAGAACTAAAGTGTGATGAAAAAATAGATTTGTATAAAAACAATGTTGTAGATTTAAGTAAGAAAATTGTAGAATTACAAGAGGGTGTAGCTCAAAGAAATTTTGTTAGCAATATTGTGTATGGGGTAGCATACATTTAAAATGCTTTCCAGGAGATGGGGAAATTGCATTGAGTTTATTTTTTACAGCACTGTCAAGATAATTTTAGTAATGACATGACAGACAATGTTAAAACTAAATTTGTTAAGAGATTTTTGGATGGAGAAGCAATCTTATGAGCCAATCAGAATGTTAATTCTAACATGTAATATGAAGAAACTGAAAGAAAGTTCTTAAATGAATTTTGCTCAAAGTCTTAGCAAGCTAGGACTAAAACTGAGGTCTTGAATGGTTGAATGTATAGGGAAAGTGATGGTAGCTTGAAGTGTTTCTGTGAAAGCCAATTGAGGAAATTAGTGCACTTAGACAAACCTTTTGACAAATTAATACAAATAGAAGCCTTAAAAAAGGAAATTACCAAAAATAGTACAGTGGGAGTTAATTTATTGACCAGACGACTCTGTATATCAGTTCTTGAGATATGTAGATAAGTTGGATAGAGCCTTTGAGAGAAATGTGAGGCTAAATAATGGCAGATTTGGCAATCGTCCATCTGGGGGGTGGAATCAAAGCAGGAATCATGGCATGAGTGATAATGAAAATAATAATAACAACAGTGGTTACAATAGAAGTGTTAATAGATGGCTCAACCATAGTAATGGGAATGGAAACAGAGGACATGACAATAGGGAGAGACTTGGGAGAATAGTAACAGACAATTACATAATCACCAATCCAGACGAGGCAATTTAAACGGACGGATGCCTCATTGGGAGCCTGTCGGTTTGGGGCGAGAAATAAGTACCGAAATCAGGCTAAATACCATTGGTCTAGAGACATTGAAAATAATTACACAAGACAGAGTAAATGAAGATATTGGAGTGGAAATGACAGAACTAATGTAAGAAGAGCACATCAGATTAGCAAATTACAGTTTGACAGTAACTTCTGGAAAAGTATGAATGAAAGTGTTGAAGATAGAAGTATTAGCATCTGTAAGAATGTTGAAGAGGTTCCGTTAGAGGAGGAAACTATCTCAAGTCGCACTTCAGTGATGATACTTGTACTGGTGTACTTGTCAACAATTCTGATGATCATTGTAAAGATGTTGTAGAAGTGTCTAGTATTGGAGATGACAGCAAGTGTGGTAGTATTGATAGTGAAAATGTTGAATGGGAGGAACAATTAGATGGCATGGTGTATTTGGAGGTTAAAGAAGATTTAATTAACAGTGAAGAAGATGATGTCAGTAGTATTTGTAAAGATGAGGAAAGCAGGAAGGAAAAAGTTTTAGGTTGCCCGTATATATGCATAAAAGACGCAAATTATGAGGGAGTTTGCCTCTTAGACACGGGTAGTCCTGTTTGTGCCATTTCTGAAAAAATTTAGAGACCAGATAAAAGACATGGCGCTGACTTTGAAAAATATCCTGTTATTGGAATCAAAATTAAGGGAGCAAATGAAGTGAAGAAAAGTGTGATGAATTGGTGGTCACCAAACTAAAGGAATCTGGGAGTCTAGATAAAGGACAGACAGATCAAGTAGGTTATTTGTTGTGGGAGTACAAAATGTGTTTAGTGAGAAACCTGGGAACGTGAAAAACTATGAATGTAGACTAAATCTAAAACCTCACGAACCATTTTTTATCAAACCATATGGAGAAACCATCTCAAAAAGATGATGTAAATGCCCCAGGGGGACACCACATCTTCGTGTCAAGTGTGTGGCGAGTACTAGGTCTCTGAGCTACATAACATTCCATTTTCTTCTTTTTGTTTTTGGATGCTACATCCTTCACTGGTCTATAAACCTGTAGTGACGTTATCTCTTACTGTAAATACTATCAATTCTCTGCAATATAAGTTTTCTGTACATAATATGAATACTGAGTGACATTATTTGAGGAATAATTTGAAAATGTAAACTGTATACTAAATTTGACTTTCTTTTAGTAATGGTTGACCAATAATTTATAATTATTTTGTAACTCTTAAGATGTGTAAATAATGATTCCTTAAGCATTTCGGACAATAGTAACTACTATAGCAGAAATGTAAGTGAAAAGGACATTTTAAAACTAGTTCATGAGAAATGAGTTGTGTAAAACGTAGTGAGAAAGTTACGACAGCTTCGTAGAGATAAGGATGTTAATAGGTTAAAGTGTGTACTATGTATATAATAAGTATTGTAAGTGTTCCAGAATGAGAGTATCATCACACGCAACAACTGAGCTGCCCACAGATGTAGGCTTGTTGCATGTATGATCATGGTGGGGCGCAGGAGAGCGAGCAGTCTGTGTGAGATCAGAGTCGTCACCTGACGGAGGAACATTTGACTCGAGAGGGTTTGGTACAGATTCCTTGACCGTCGAGGCTGGCTTCATGCGTTGAAGGAAAACTGTCTGGCAAATCTTGGGTGCTGCATAAGGTATATTCTGTGTGTGTTGAACATTTGAGAAAATGGTCCAAAAAGGAGAAAAAAGCCTTTACATTTGCTATTCCTATAATATGTGTAGGGAGCCAAGAAATCATTCCAATGATTGCTGCTTTTGCAGTGTTGATATTACTAGTCATAATTCAGAAATCAAGAAGGTAATAAGCTACCTGAACCTTCCACCTGCCATCCGACCAGTAGGGCATGGTGTAGACTTGCCAGATCCTGAACCACCAGATAATTTAAATTCTATTCCAACAGAAGTATTTTCTAAAGTACAATCTCATTTACATGAACCAGATGATGATGAATTCCATTGTAGTACAGAAATTCTACGGAATGGACAGTGTCTTGAAAGGAGGAAATAAGATGAACATCAACGAAAGCAAAACGAGGATAATGGAATGTAGTCGAATTAAGTCGGGTGATGCTGAGGGAATTAGATTATGAAATGAGACACTTAAAGTAGTAAAGGGGTTTTGCTATTTGGGGAGCAAAATAACTGATGATGGTCGAAGTAGAGAGGATATAAAATGTAGACTGGCAATGGCAAGGAAAGCATTGTTGAAGAAGAGAAATTTGTTAACATCAAGTATAGACTTAAGTGTCAGGAAGTCGTTTCTGAAGGTATTTGTATGGAGTGTAGCCATGTATGAAAGTGAAACATGGATGATAAATAGTTTGGACAAGAAGAGAATAGAAGCTTTCAGAATGTGGTGCTACAGAAGAATGCTGAAGACTAGATGGGTAGATCACATAACTAATGAGGAAGTATTGAATAGGATTGGGGAGAAGTTTGTGGCACAACTTGACTAGAAGAAGGGATCGGTTGGTAGGACATGTTCTGAGGCATCGAGGGATCACCAGTTTCGTATTGGAGGGCAGCGTGGAGGGTAAAAATCGTAGAGGGAGACCAAGAGATGAATACACTAAGCAGATCCAGAAGGATGTAGGTTGCAGTAGGTACTGGAAGATGAAGGAGCTTCCACAGGATAGAGTAGCATGGAGAGCTGCATCAAACCAGTCTCAGGACTGAAGACCACAACAACAACACAGAAAGTCTAGAACCCAAATTGTTTACTCAGATCAAGCTTAACAGTTTGGTTAGGGATCTGGGATTAACAAAAGAAAAAGCTGAATTTCTTGGCTCTAGATTAAAAGAAAACAGTTGGAACCAGAATATACATGTATAGAAATAGAAAGCAGCAGTTTTCCAAGTTTTTCAACAAGAAGGTGATTTAGTGTACTGCCCTGACATTCCCAATCTGATGAATGAGTTTGGTATTGAATACAAAAAGGAAGACTGGAGACTGTTTATTGAGTCATCCAAAACTAGTTTAAATGCTGTTTTATTACACAATGGTAACATGTATGCATCTATACGTGTTGGACATTCTGTACATAAAATGACAGAAAGCTATGAAAACCTAGAAATAGTGCTAAATGAAATAGGCTATTCTGCTCATGGTTGGGTGGTATGTGGCAATCTAAAAGTACCATGCTTGCTCCTTGGTCAACAAGGTGGCTTTACCAGTTTTCCATGTTTCTTGTGTAAATGGGACAGTTGGGATAGTAATCAACACTGGTGCAGAAAGAACTGGCCTGTGAGGGAGTCATTAAAATCTGGTGAGAAGAACATTCTATGCAAAAACCTTGTAGATCCAAAAAACGTGCTCCTACAACCTCTACATATAAAGTTAGGCCTAATGAAACAGTCTGTAAAGGCTTTGCCTAAAGATGGACCACGTTTTAAGTATCTCTGCCAAAAGTTTCCACACGTTTCAGAAGCTAAACTAAAAGAAGGCGTCTTTGTTGGACCTGACATTAGAAAATTGATGTTTGATGTTAACTTTGAATCCACAATGACCTTAAAGGAGAAAGAAGTGTGGATATCATTCAGGCAAGTTGTTACAATGTTCTTAGGACACAGACCCAGAATATGTTTCTATTATAGCTACAATGTTAAAGTACTTTTAAACTTTAGGATGTTTAATGAGACTGAAAGCTCACTTTTTGAACACTCACCTTGATTACTTCCTGTACAATATGGGAGATGTTAGTGAGGAGCAAGGAGTGTGTTTTCACCAGGACATTAAAGTGATGGAAAAACGCTACCAAGGCTGCTGAACACCAACATGATGGGGGACTACTGTTGGTCACTTCACCTAGTTCAGTAAGCGACTCATCGTAGAAGAAGCTACACAAGAATTTTCAAAGAGAAAAGAGAAAGAAAATACAAACCAATTCCAGCGGACGAGTGAAACCTCTATTAACACATATCATTGTTTTAAGTAGCTTACTGCAAATACGAACCATGCTTATGTTGTAACAAAGCATTTCATTTAATTTCCCTGTTTACCATATAGCATAGGATTTTTATACTATAACCCGCCAGGGTAGCCGAGAGCACTAACATGCTGCTTCCTGGACTCGGGTAGGCGTGCTGGCCCAGGATCGAATCCACCCACCAGATTAACGACGAGGGCCGGTGTGCTGGCCAGCCTGGATGTGATTTTTAGGCAGTTTTCCTCATCCCACTAGGTGAATACCGGGATGGTCCCCACGTTCCGTCTCAATTACACGCATCGCAGACATTTGAAACATGTCTGCACTATTTGACGATTTACACTAGACACAGACAGTTGGGGTACACTGATTCCGTCCTGGGGGGTACGGGGTGATGGCAGGAAGGGCATCCGGCCAGCCCTAAAACTAACATTGCCAATCCGTTGTAACCACACCAACCCTGCGATCGCTGCAGGACTATGGCGTACGCAAAAGAAGAAGAAGAAGAAGAAGAATAGGATTTTTATACTATACAGGGTGTCCCAGCTATCTTGTCCACCCAAAATATCTCTGGAACAATAACAGCTATTGGAAAACGACTTTCACCGGTATCAATGTAGGGCTGGGGCCCATGAATGTACATATTTGGAAACATTCTAAAACGAAAGCATATGTGTTTTTTAACACAAACTTATGTTTTTTTTAAATGGACCTCCTATATTTTTTCTTCAGCAATCCATAGCATGACAAAGCACATACACAATGGCGTTGATTGCATCGAAATATTCCCATTACATCCCAAGATATTGAGACGCAAAGTTGACGCTTGAAACACCCGACATGTGCTGCTAGCGCACATCCTGAGGCTCAGGCGTGAACCCCATGCTGCCCGTAATCGCGATGTGATTGACGTGTAATTACACCTCCATACTTATCAAGAGGTCTGAAATGAATAATACGGTCTGCTACCATCAACTCTCATAAGCACATAATGGTTTCCCTCTTGCACGTTTTACATATCTACACACACAATATGAACCAGTACCGATCGGTGTACACCCGTCAGGTTGTCATATTTATCCTGCACACCCAAAATAAGGTTTATCTAATGCGTTATATGATCCATTGTGCCTGTCGCGCACGGCCTGGCTCTACCTAGTCAAGTGTCCAACATAGTTCCCACTACTGCCATGGTTACCACTTCACCCTGTTTATGACTTGTGACCCATGCAAACTCCTGTACTCCACCACCCTCCGAGCATCCCATTTGTTGTTTCTTTGGCGTGCAGAACAACGCTTGCCAGTGTAGCCGTGCATCAGAGTAATCTAGTGACGGCACGGAGGTAGTACACATTGTGAATAAACGTTGTGTTGTGGAACTTATACTGTACAGTATAATGTACACACATGAAGATATGGTAGAAATGCTGCTGACCTATGGAGAATGTACGTTGACGGGAAATACGTTATGAGATTTCTTGTTTGTTGATAGTACTGTTAGCGAACATTATGATTATTAAGTTTTCCACCCTACTCTATATACCTGTATTTTACCCTGTTGTAGGTGGACGAAATGCTGTTTAGGCAGAACGACTGTACAGAAGACGATTCCCTGACAAGCCATCGCCTTCGCGCCGGATGTTTGGTCATCTCACATCTCGTCTACGTGAAACGGGAAGCTTAAATCCAAGACCTTCACATCGTCCTAGAACACGCACAGATGAACGTGCTAAAGTTGCTGTGCTCGCTACCATAGCTGTGAATCCTCAAATCAGCACACGTCAAATTGAACGTGAAGTTGGTGTGTCGAAATCAAGTGCACAGCATATTCTTAAATGTCATAAATTTCATCCTTACCATGTTCATTTACATCAGGTTCTTCATGGAAATGACTTCGGCAATAGGGTAACATTTTGTCGGTGGGCTCAGCAAAAACTTCTGATTAATCCAAATTTTTTTGCAGGTGTTCTCTTTACCGACGAGGCATCATTCTCCAACAAAGGAATTGTCAATATGAGGAATATGCATTATTGGTCCGCAGACAATCCAACATGGCTCCGTCAGGTAGAGCATCAACGTCCGTGGAAAGTTAATGTTTGGTGTGGGATTATTGGAGATACCATTATCGGACCTTTCTTTATAAATGGCATCCAAAATTGCAGACAATACTCCAGATTTATACGACACAATCTTCCTGTTCTCTTGGACACCGTACCTCTGAACCGGAGAATGGTCATGTGGTATCAGCATGACAGATGCCCTGCACATAACGCCTTATGAGCACGACGACTTCTGAACCTGGTAGGTGGATTGGACGAGGTGGCCCAGTTAGGTGGCCTGCCCAATCTCCGGACCGTACACTGCTGGATTATTTTCTTTGGGGAGCAGTGAAGGATGCTGTTTACCAACATGAACCAACAACACCAGAGGACATGAAGCAACACATTATTGATGCTTGTACAGCCATCAAAGAGGAAACAGTAGCACGAAGTAGGGCATCCTTCATCCTCAGAGTGACCCTATGTATGTAAGCCAATGGGCATCACTTTGAGAATGAGATGTGAACGCTATGTTTAGTATGTAGTGCTCGTATCACAGTGGAAGTTTCTACAAAGGGCCATTTTACCCAGTGATGTTAAGAAACATTTGTTTACAACAATTTGTCATTTAACGCATTAGATAAACATAACATTGATAATTATGTGATAATAAAACTAATTGGTTAAACATGTTTACATTCATCTTCTATGTCCTACCTGACCTTCCCAAATCAAAACATTTTTACCTAAACAACGGTAAAACTTTTAGTCCACTTGCTCGTTTCACCAAAACCATCAACATGAATTTTACTATTACGAGTGAATGATTGACTGTCACTTGCGCTAGATCTACAGTAAAGTAAAGTTTTAACATTGAACGGCATTAGCTTTTTAGTAACGGATTAATGTTAAGTGAAGTTAACTTTGTGACTAACATTGTGGTACACAGATATGTTACAGAACCACATCACCCCTACCCTATGGGACAAATACCTGCTGGAATGTACGACGTTAATGCAGGATGGCAGCAGACCGTATTATTCGTTTCAGACCTCTTGATAAGTATGGAAGTGTGATTACGCATGTCAATCACATCGCAATTACGGGCAGCATGGGGTTCACGCCTGAGCCTCAGGACGTGCGCTAGCAGCACATGTCGGGTGTTTCAAGCATCAACTTCGTGTCTTAATATCTCGGGATGTAATGGGAATATTGCGATGCAATCAACGCCATTATGTGTGTGCTTTGTCATGTTATGGATTGCTGAAAAAAAAAACATAGGAGGTCCACTTAAAAAAAAAAAAACATAAGTTTGTGTTAAAAAACACATATGCTTTCGTTTTAGAATGTTTCCAAATATGTATATTCATGGGCCCCAGCCCTACATTGATACTGGTGAAAGTCGTTTTCAAAAATCTATAAAGATCAGCTATCAAAGTAAAAAAGTTTTCCAAAAAAAAATTTTCATTGGCCTGTGTTATTAGCGTTTCTTCCTGTTCCACTCACGTATGGGGTGCAGGAAGAATGATTGATTGACTGACTGCCACTGCGCATGCAGTAATTATTCTAATCTTAATTGCGTAGGATTCCACGGCCAGTCAACGTAAAAGTTTTCTGGGTGTGGTACCATTCACAATGTATAAAACTACTGCTGCTTTTATATATTATGACACAGTACTATAACCAGAAAACTTTTATGTTGACTATTCTAACCTTATCTTCAAAGATCTCTATGTAAGCGATACACAGGGTATTGTAGTACATTCCCAGTCATTGTTTAAAGCTGCTTTTTGAAACTTTGTTAAATGACTTTCTCGGGATAGTTTAAGTCAGTCTTAAAGAATCTTGCAGTTCAGTTCCTTCAGTATCTCTTGAATTCTCCCACATATCAAATCTGTGACCACTCATGCTGCCCTTCTCTCTATGTATTCAATATCCCCTGTTAGTCCTACTTGGTATGGATCCCACACACTTGAGCAATATTCTAGAACTGGTTGTGCGAGTTACTTATAAGCAAACTCATTGTAGACTGACTGTACTTCCCAGTATTCTGCCACCTGCTATACCCACAACTGAGCCTATACCCCTACACAGTGCTACAACCAGGTGTCTGTAGGAGTTGGCAGATTCAAATGCTGACTCACTAATATCAGTCATAGGATCTTACGTTTTTACGTTTTGTGAACTTTAATTCTGAACATTTTACCCTTTCGCAGGAGGATTTACTGTAGCAATTGATGAAGATAATTTTTTTGCTGTCCTGTTGAATTGTGATCAACTGAATATTTTTTTGATAATTTTATTTTTGTAATTTGGGACCAAAAACTATGGTGTTACATTTATCACCACAGAACCTTTGTAAGTGCTGGTAAATGGATTTCCCACTTCCCTTTTGTGAGCTGTGGTGTGTTGCCATTACACGTAAAAATAAAATAAAAAGAATGAAAAATAATAATAATAATAATAATAATAATAATAATAATAATAATAATAATGAAGTGTTTTCCATTTTTATTAAGTTTTCTTTTACTTTATTAAAAAATTGTTAACTGATAGTAAAGTTTACTTACCACAATGTGAAAGCAATTCTTGAAACATTATCACCCAATAAAAGTATGAGCTGATACAAGTCACAATAATTTTTATTGCAGAAGCAAAGCAATGTGTTCCGACAATAGGTGTGATCCCACGACAAACGTAGCAGTTCTCATGCACCTGGTGAAGTATACTATCATGAGATGTCAGGCGTAGACGGGGTGGTACAATGCATTCCCAAAAGTTTTGGGATACTGCTAAGTCGGTGGTAAGTATGCTTTCCAAGGACTACAAATGACAGATTAATTTTGTGGTAAGTATACGTCCCAAACTCCTTTCAGAAACTACTTTGTTGGTAACCATACTTGCCAATAACCATTAAAACAGTGTTGCTTGGTGATTATATAACTCCCTAAGTCCTGAAGGCTATATTTCACAACCAACAGAAAATACACTTGGTGCAGCTGACTGCCACTACATGCCAGGAGTGTATGGACGTGGTATCACATTCCCTTAAACGCGATAAAGAAATACATTTAATGCGATGTATATCCCCCACATCCTGCTTAAAGACACAGTAATTTGCCAGTCTTTGCACCACTGACAATATTCATGCAGCTTCTTTCAGGTAGTGCATCACTATAGAACTTCCTTTCACCCTGTTTTCACCGAGCTCCAAAAACCTGATTTTGTAAACCGATTTCCCAATACTGCTTTTGGGTGGCCATATAAACACTTCAAAATCGATTTTGGAAATCCGCCTCTAGTTGTATGTTTTCCAGTACTGCAATCAATTTTCGCTCCCGTGTAAACACAACAGGTTTTGAAATGTGTTTGGGTTGTCAAGTTACTTCTTGTTATTGGAGTATTCAGTTAATACGGACTTATTGGGCAATGAAGGAGAAGCTGAAATATTAGACTTAGCATGAAGCTGTCTACCTGTAATATTTAAGTGAAGAGAAATAATGACTGCATGGACTGAATCAGCCGTTTCTCTGGCGGCACATAACTGGGCCAGAAATCCGCTTCAGACCTTAACATGTAAACATGACAGTGAAAAATGGATTTCTTCTTTCGGAAGTGTATGTGGTTCGCCAGAAAACTAACAACCAGTAGATCACAAGCTTACACCTCTGAATTCAGTTTGTGCACGCCACCCAAGTGTGTTGTTTAGGCCAGGAGGAATTCTCATTCACTGCTGCATGTTCGCTTTAGTGTAAAGGGAACTTTACTTTATGTGTTCTAATCTCTGTACCCGTGATTCGTGGTCACATGATTTCTTTACTAAGGGGTTGGTACTGGATGGTATGGCTGCTCACCACTTGTCCAACATTGAAAAGGGCATTAATTTGCTGCACTATGAACCATTTTATACACAGTTACAATCCACGATTGTTGGTGGTGACCTATGTCGTCGTTGTTCAACAATGGACAGTGATAGTGTTCTTCCCCAAACTAAGGTGTTCTTAATTATCTTTGACATGGTGACCGGTGATGTGCGATAACTCCAGCACTACCTGCTTTACAGATGGTTTGCCGCATGCATGGAGCATCCACAATGTCATCGCAACACATTGTATTCCACCAGCACACTAATAGTCATTACATGCTCTCACATCCTACTCACTTGAAATACTGAAGTATTTCACTCACCAGGGAAACAGAAGGGCACGTCACTACCTCCAATCTACTTGGTAAGTTCAACCTTCCATTTCTTATCCACTGGGGACCACAGGTACATGTCTGCTCTTTGTACAGTGAACAGTATAGTATGAAGCAGGTGTTTAAAACCATACAATGATCAAAGGGAGGGAGGGGAGGGGAAGGGGGTTCACTTTATTTCTTTTTGCCGCATCATCTAATGGAAGCACTCATTCGCCTCAGCATACATATTTCCACAAATTAAGTGATATGGCCCAAAATAAATAAAGGGCCCTCCTCTTGTGCACTGATGAGCAACTAAAACAAGGATGCCACAAGCACATGCAGGTGGCATTCGAGTCACATGATACCCCACTCCCTATACAGTGATATCTCGTGTTGACCCACTGAATTTACGAAAGTGTTAAAGATACAATCATGGCTAACTATTTGTGATAATCAGGAATATGTCATTGCTGGTTGTTTCCCTTACAGCAATTTCATCTTTCATTTTTATATCATCATCATTTAAGACTGATTATGCCTTTCAGCGTTCAGTCTGAAGCATAGCCCCCCTTATAAATTTCCTCCATGATCCCCTATTCAGTGCTAACATTGGTGCCTCTTCAGATGTTAAGCCTGTTACTTCAAAATCATTCTTAACCGAATCCAGGTACCTTCTCCTTGGTCTACCCCTACTCCTCCTACCCTCTACTGCTGAACCCATGAGTCTCTTGGGTAACCTTGCTTCTCCCATGCATGTAACATGACCCCACCATCTAAGCCTGTTAGCCCTGACTGCTACGTCTATAGAGTTCATTCCCAGTTTTTCTTTGATTTCCTCATTGTGGACACCCTCCTGCCATTATTTCCATCTACTAGTACCTGCAATCATCGTAGCTATTTTTATATCCGTAACCTCAACCTTACTGATAAGGTAACCTGAATCCACCGAGCTTTCGCTCCCATACAACAAAGTTGGTCAAAAGATTGAACGGTGCACAGATAACTTAGTCTTGGTACTGACTTCCTTCTTGCAGAAGAGAGTAGATCGTAGCTGAGTGCTCACTGGATTAGCTTTGCTACACCTCGCTTCCAGTTCCTTCACAATGTTGCCATCCTGTGAGAATACGCATCCTTAGTACTTACCTGTTCTAACTTTGTTCCTCCTGTTTGGCACTCAATCCGTTTATATCTCTTTCCCATTGACATTACTTTCGTTTTGGAGATGCTAGTCTTCATACCATAGTCCTTACATTTCTGATCTAGCACTGAAATATTACTTTGCAAACTTTCAATCGAATCTGCCATCACAAGTAAGTCATCCGCATATGCAAGACTGCTTATTTTGTGTTTACATATCTTAATCTCACCCAGCCAGTCTATTTATTTTCAACATATGATCCATAAATGATATGTACAACAGTGGAGACAGATTGCAGCCTTGTCTTACCCCTGAAACTATTCTGAACCATGAACTCAATTTACCATCAACTCTAACTGCTGCCTGACTATCTATGTAAATTGCTTGCAAAAGTTTCCCTCCTATTCCGTAATCTCGTAGAACAGACATTAACTTCCTCCTAGGAACCCAGTCATATGATCTATAAAGCATAGATACAATTCCCTGTTCTACTCTTAACACTTCATTATTTGCTGTAAGCTAAAGATCTGGTCTTGACAACCTCTCAAGAGGCCTAAACCCACACTGATTTTCATCCAATTCGTCCTCAACTAATACTTGCACTTTCCTTTCAACAATACCTGAGAAGATTTTACCCACAACACTGATTAAAGAGATACCTCTGTAGTTGTTACAATCTCTTCTGTTTCCATGTTTAAAGATTGGTGTGATTACTGCTTTCGCCCAGTCTGATGGAACCTGACCGACTCCCACGCCATTTTGATTATCCTGTGTAGCCATTTAAGACCTGCCATTCCACTGTATTTGATGAGTTCTGACTTAATTTCATCCACCCCAGCCGCTTTATTGCACTGCAATCTATTGACCATTTTCTCCACTTCCTCAAATGTGATCCTATTTCCATCATCATTCCTATCCCATTGTACAATGAAATCTGAAACATTACTGATCGTATTTTCACCTACATTGAGCAACTCTTCAAAATATTCCCTCCATCCGCCCAAGGCATCAACAAGATTCACCAGCAGTTTTCCTGACCTGTCCAAAGTCATTTCCTTCTTACCTCCCTTTCGAAGACCGCTAGTTACACTCCAGAATGGTTTTCCAGCCGCTTGAGCCAAAGTCTCCAACCTGTTTCCAAAGTCTTCCCAAGATTTCTTCTTGGATGCTGCAATTATCTGTTTGGCTTTGTTTCTTTCTTTCTTCAACATAACTTTCTCTGTCTACCTGAGTTCTAGTATGTAGCCATTTTTGATACGCCTTCTCTTTCCTTTTACAGGCTGCCTTGACTGTCATTCCACCAAGCTGTTGGCTTCATCCTACCTTTACACACAACTCTTCCAAGACATTCTTTAGCGACTTCTAGTACTGTGTCCCTGCACCTTGTCCAATGACTGTAATTGACTACATTCAACTAACTGGTACCTTTCTGAGATCATTGTTATGTACTTGTGCCCGATTTCCTTATCCTGAAGTTTCTCCACTCTTATCCTCCTACATATGGACCTGACCACATGCACTTTCGGCCACACAATACCAATTTCACTGCAGATTAAATAGTGATCAGTGACAGATCTGGTTCCCCTGCCTTCCCAAGTATGCCGGTGAATGTTCTTATGTTTAAAAAAGGAGTTTTTGATTACTAAGCCCATGCTGGCACAGAAATCCAAGAGTTGTTTCCCATTCCTGTTGGCTTCCATATCCTCTCCAAATTTACCCATAACCTTTCCACACCCTTCTGTTCGATTTCCAATCCTGGCGTTAAAATCACCCATGAGCAGAACACTGTCCTTGTCCTTTAACGACTACATCACTGAGTGCGTCATAAAAACTATCCATCTTATCTTGAACTGTCCCTTCACAATGCGAATATACTGACACAATCCTAATTCTCTTACTAGACACTGTCAAATCTATCCACATCAGTCGTTTGTTTACATACCTTATTGCTACTACGCTGGGTTCCATTTCTTTCCTGATGTAAAGCCCTACACCCCATTGTGCTATCAGTTATATCAGACAATTCGCAAAATCAGATACTCATTCCTAAGAAAACATGTCCATATATGCAAATAAGATCTAATACTACAGAACATACACCTATTACCTTAATAAGAAGGTTCCAGAATGTGTTACAAATGTGAAGATGGGGCAAGTATTAGAATGTAGCAGGATGATTCTACTTCCTTTGATTTCATAACTGCACTTCTCTATATACAAGATCATAGCGATCAGATACAAATGAGTGAATTATTGTTAGCTTATGATCTACTAAAGGCTTCTATTGCTGATGTGTTAATAACCGACATTTAACTGTAACAAATATCCTGTGTGACATGTTTGTGATAAATTTTTCAAGGCACAGCTGCCACAGAATGAAACCCTCTTAACACACAAGTTGTTATATGAAAAAACAAAATACAACAAATCCAATATGGCAACTCAAAATTGGCAAGTGAGGGACATCATGGACAGCTTTCTGACTTCAGCCAGATGTCGTGCCTCCTCAATTTAAACATGTGCATTGTATGGTATCTAAGATATACCTGCTTGATCATATGCTGTTCACTTTATAAGTAGGACAGACATGTAACTTTGACCTCAGTGGGCAAGAAGTTAAGTTCTCTGCATTCTTCTTGACAGACAAGATCCTTACAGGAACATTTTATAACAGTAAAACATCAAGTTTCTGAGATGTGCTCTCATTTCCCACACAATCATACTGAGAAGTTGTAGTTTGAAAGGACTACAACTGCTTACTGAGCATGGTCTGGTGACCATATGAACAGGTTTAGTAGGCAATAACCCAGATGAGCTGAAATGGATTATTTGTTCTCTGAACAAAATGCATTTGTCCTCTAATTGAACAAGTGTATAAAAATCTCAATTCCTGGAGCATGTGTTCAAGTTGGTCATTACAATGCTCTTTGAGGGGTTGAGACCAACAGATTGCCCTAACTCAGTGTCAGATTAGTAAATAATTTATGATGCATGAAAATCTCAAAGTGACACCTGAATAGCCACAGAACTGCTAGTAGGCACATGGCAATAACAGTTAAGATGTCTAAAGCACTTTACACTTTTCACTCCGGGTATCCTTTTAGCATGGGAAACGTGTCAGATTTTTAAAAATTTATCTTGCAGGAGTAAGGACAGCATGTTTACCTTTTTGTCTATGGTAGAGAACAGCAATGATTATGGGCAGTGGGAAGAAGGTATGAGAGCAACACTTACACACACATCACCTCTACAAAATCAGTGTTGGACAGGGTGCTCTGTGTCAGTTTGCACAGCATTTTCTTTGAATGCTTTCCAGATATTAATGTAATGTCTGGTAAACTCTTGCATTAATGAGAGCACTGGAAGAAAAGTGTCATTTCTTTGCTTGTGCTTTTAAAGCTGCAGATATTTTAGTGACCCTCTTTGCCCTCTGCTTTAGCCCTACAGCAGCTTCATGTACAAATGGCCACAAGTATAAGTCTCATTCAGGCAGGTCACAACCAAAATTTCAAGTTATTCTCAGGGAGCTAAAGCCTGTCGTGTACAGCACTGTTCATCTCATCTGCTACAGGAGCAGGTGAGCAACCCTTTATTTTTGCTCTCCTGCTCAAGTTATTTTTCTAGCCTCACTCAAAGTATTATTACTTGTCCTTTGATGCAGCAGGGACCATTCTGTCACTCGCCAAATCACCAAACAAAACAAGTGAGCCAAAGATTAACTTCTTCTAATCCAGAAATAGGGAGCCCTCACCTCCAATTACACTATAGTTACGTACCATACAAGTCAAATTGGATCAGTTACACTTTGGAGAGCCATATAACAATAGGTAAACAATTTATCAATGTTCTTTTCGTAGTTCCTTTGACTAGAATGTGCTGATCATGAATCGATGTTGAGAAGGTTGATTTTGACTGCAATGTCATTTACTTAAATAATTAAATTTGAGTCTGTATATAACTGATAATATACTACAAGTAAAGACAGTACTGATTATTTGAAGTTTGATTCATTCTATCTTTGTCAAACTAAGTGTTAAGCAAATGACTGAAAATATCCTAGGAGGAGGAACATCTGCAAAAGGTTTTTGAAAACATTTCCTCCTTCATATCTCATTGAAAGGGGGGGGGGGGGGGGGTTTGTGTTCTCAATCTTCTTACAAAAACGTGTAAATCACTGACAAGACGATTTAAGGTTAAAACTAAATTTAAGCCAAATATTGGATATTTGCTAACAAAGATTCAGGCTAATCCCTCCCATTAAAAGCATTTATGAAGTAATTTTACTAGCTTTGCATATTTAATCATTTAAAGCAATAAATGCATAAAAATGTCGGTCTACACTTCTTCACAGTTAAACCTATCAAAGTGAGTACCACTGTCTTCTTCGGTTATCAACCCACAGGTTGGTTGGCAGCAGCACGCCATTCCGTTCTTTTGTCAACTTTCTTCTTCATATCTGCATAGGTCTGGCACCCGATGTCATTTATTACTTGTTGAATGTAGGTTAATCTAGGTCGTCCTCGGCGAGTTCTTCCTTCAATGATTCCTTCTAATATTCTCTTAATGAAATTGTTATGCCGTAAAATGTGACCTATGAAGGTTATTCTTCTTTTCTGTATATTTCGCCAAAGAGATCTGTTTTTTTTCACTCTTCTGAGGACATCTTCGTTTGTAGCCTTGTCTCGCCAGCTGATTTTTTCCATTCTCCGGTAGCACCACATTTCGAATGCCTCTAATCTTCTCTTTTCTTCTTTTCCACAAGTCCAAGTTTCACATCCGTAAAGGGCTGTACTCCACACATAGGTTTTCATGACTCTCTTTCTTACGTCTAAACTAACATTTCTACTCGTCAGTAAGTTTCTTTTTCCATTGAATGCTATTTTGGCAAGTTGTATTCTGTTTTTAATGTCACTTTTGCTCCTTCCATCTGCTGTTATTTTGCTACCTAAGTAGTTAAATTCTGTAACCTGCCCTAGTTTCTCTCCCTTTATTGTTATTCGTATGGGTTCATTGTAGTTCAGGGCGCCACTCACCATCACTTTAGTCTTTTTCTTATTTATTTTCATTCCATACTGTTCTTTTAAGGTGTTTTCCATTTCATTGAGTGCGGCTTCTAAATCTTCTTTCCTTTCTGTAATTATGGCGATATCATCTGCATATCGCAACATATCTATTTTCATTCCGTTAAGTTTTATTCCTACTTCGATATTCTCTCTTATTCTCACTGTATGGACTGTTAAACCATTATAAGTTGATGAATTTGTAAAAATTCAATATATGCAACACTATCTACCCAAAACTGAAAAAATAGGCACATTGTCTACAAGGCAAAAAAATTTAGGTGCTTTGCTTGTAGATCTTCAAGCTGCAGGGAAACTCAAGTCACAGTTAATCACACCATTTTACTTAATCTAATTTACATGAACCTCATTCAGTAAATAATTTTGTTGTTGACAGCCAAGACATGACAAAAATCACACCCCAACCAAATTTGTAAATAGTATGTCTATAGGGAACAACACACTTCTGTTAACTTTTGCCTTCAGTCCTGAGATTGGTTTGATGCAGCTCTCCATGCTACTCTATCCTGTGCAAGCTTCATCTCCCAGTACCTACTGCAGGCTACATCCTTCTGAATCTGCTTAGTGTATTTCTCCCTCTACAATTTTTACCCTCCACACTGCCCTCCAATACTAAATTGGTGATCCCTCAATGTCTCAGAACATGTCCTACCATCCGATCCCTTCCACTTGTCAAGTTGTGCCATAAGCTCTTCTCCCCAATTCTATTCAATACCTCATTAGTTATGTGATCTACCCATCTAATCTTCAGCATTCTTCTGTCGCACCACATTTCGAAAGCTTCTATTCTCTTCTTGTCTAAACTATTTATCGTCCACGTTCCACTTCCATACATGGCTACACTCCATACAAATACTTTCAGAAACGACTTCCTGACATTTAAATCTATACTCTGTTAACAAATTTTTCTTCAGAAACACTTTCCTTGCCATTGCTAGTCTACATTTTATATCTCCTCTACTTCGACCATCATCAGTTATTTTGCTCCCCAAATAGCAAAACCCCTTTACTACTTTAAGTGTCTCATTTTCTAATCTAATTCCCTCAGCATCACCCAACTTAATTCGACTACATTCCATTATCCTCGTTTTGCTTTTGTTGATGTTCATCTTATACCCTCCTTTCAAGACACTATCCATTCCGTTCAACTGCTCTTCCAAGTCCTTTGCTGTCCGACAGAATTACAATGACATCGGCAAACCCCAAAGTTTTTATTTCTACTCCATGGATTTTAATACCTACTCCGACCTTTTCCTTTGTTTCCTTTATTGCTTGCTCAATATACAGATTGAATAACATCAGGGATAGGCTACAACCCTGTCTCACTCCCTTCCCAACCACTGCTTCCCTTTCATACCCCTCAACTCGTATGACTGCAATCTGCCTTCTGTACAAATGGTAAATAGCCTTTTGCTCCCTGTATTTTACCCCTGCCACCTTCAGAATTTGAAAGAGAGTATTCCAGTCAACATTGTCAAAAGCTTTCTCTAAGTCTACAAATGCTAGAAACGTAGGTTTGCCGTTCCTTAATCTTTCTTCTAAGATAAATCGTAGGGTCAGTATTGCCTCACATGTTCCAACATTTCTACGGAATCCAAACTGATCTTCCCCGAGGTCGGCTTCTATCAGTTTTCCATTCGTCTGTAAAGAATTCGCGTCAGTATATTGCAGCTGTGACTTATTAAACTGGTAGTTCGGTAATTTTCACATCTCAACACCTGCTTTCTTTGAGATTGGAATTATTATATTCTTCTTGAAGTCTGAGGGTATTTCGCCTGCCTCATACATCTTGCTCACCAGATGGTAGAGTTTTGTCAGGACTGGCTCTCCCAAGGCCGTCAGTAGTTCTAATGAAATGTTGTCTACTCCAGGGGCCTTGTTTCGACTCAGGTCTTTCAGTGCTCTGTCAAACTCTTTATGCAGTTTCATATCTCCCATTTCATCTTCATCTACATCTTCTCCCATTTCATCATCTACATCCTCTTCCATTTCATCTTCATCTACATCCTCTCCCGTTTCCATAATATTGTCCTCAAGTCCATCGCCCTTGTATAGACCCTCTATATACTCCTTCCACCTTTCTGCTTTCCCTTCTTTGCTTAGAACTGGGTTTCCACCTGAGCTCTTGATACTCATGCAAGTGGTTCTCCTTTCTCCAAAGGTATCTCATTTTCCTGTAGGCAGTATCTATCTTACCCCTAGTGAGATAAGCCTCTACATTCTTATATTTGTCCTCTAGCCATGCCTGCTTAGCCATTTTGCACTTCCTGTCAATCTCATATTTGAGACGTTTGTATTCCTTTTTGCCTGCTTCATTTACTGCATTTTTATGTTTTCTCCTTTCATCAATTAAGTTCAATATTTCTTCTGTTACCCAAGGGTTTCTACTAGCCCTCGTCTTTTTACCTATTTGATCCTCTGCTGCCTTCACTATTGCATCCCTATTGCTACCCATTCTTCTTCTACTGTATTTCTTTCCCCCATTCCTGTCAATTGTTCCCTTATGCTCTCCCTGAAACACTGTACAACCTGTGGTTCTTTCAGTTTATCCAGGTCCGATCTCCTTAAATTCCCACCTTTTTGCAGTTTCTTCAGTTTCAACCTACAGCTCATAACCAATAGATTGTGGTCAGAGTCCACATCTGCCCCTGGAAATGTCTTACAATTTAAACCCTGGTTCCTAAATCTGTCTTACCATTATATAATCTGATACCTTTTAGTATCTCCAGGGTTCTTCCATGTATACAACCTTCTTTCAAGTTCACTTAACATGTTAAAATTAGTTCACATTTGTTGTGGTAGCTGGCAACTGATGGTATTTTGAATGTAAACACCATGTAGCAGTTGAATAGTGCTAAGTAGTTTGCAGACTAGCAGTTTCACTGAAATGCAACAAATTTTAGTGTTCACAAGCAACACTTGTCTTGCTCTGGACTTGCTTTAGGTATCATTTCTTGCCTGGACCAGTAAATGTGAACACAAACTGCAATAATTTGTATCTGCACAAACTGGAACTAAGGCAATCTTTTAGAACTGGCATCAGCAACATGCTACATTAATCTACTGTATAGAGCATGCTGTTCCAATGCAGGCACCCTTCTGCTAAGTCAATTAAGTACAGCTAGTACATGTCACAAGAGGAAGCACTGTATTGCATGCATTCTATGCATGTGAGGCATTTTATCACTTTTGCCCTTGTGCACTCTGCCAGTGCAGCACAGCTGCTTAACTGCCTCCACAAAGCCATTTGTCCACCTCTGCTGGTGGGCACCTGGCTGGGACTGAAGCTGGTAAAGCTAGCTGTAGAGGTTTCACTGCAAATTGAGAATACAATTTGCAATTTAAGCCTATGGCCACCACAGCCAAGTAGCCATGGCCTTCAGCACTACCTGGCTTGTTTTCTACATCTGAAACATGTCATTTTAAATTTGTAGCCAGTCTCACGAAATTGGCACTAGTAACACCACTATGAGTTTGCAAATTAGGCTTCCTATAAATACATGCTGTAGTCATGAGTGTTAGTTACGTTTAGACTGGACCAGAGCTGATTTAAGTCAAGAATGCCTTAAAGGGGACAAAGATGCCACTATACCTAACTAAGTTTGAACATCAGGTAATAGTGCTACATACAGCTGCATGTTCCTTTGGCAATATTGCAGAAAGACTTGGCAGTAATGTAGGCACTGTACGTAATTGCTGGCAGCAGTGTTCGCACTAAAATGTACAGCAGCAAGAAGACTGGGCTCTAAGCGGCCAGGAGGGCAGTACCATGAGGAATAACCATTGTCTTCGGCATATGGCTCTGGTGCTCTCTACAGCACCTCCAGTGGCAATATGAGCAGCAGCTGGCACCTCAGTGACAAAAATCTGTTACAAATCAGGTATTTCAAGGACAGCTCTGAGCCAGATGCACTTTAGCATGCAGTCCACTGCCCTCAAACGACTGCCATCTGTGACTTCAGTGGTGTCAAATGAGAGCTCATTTGGGGCAGGGTGGAGGTCTGTGTGCTTTCTGATGAAAGCTGTGTCTTTGTTAGGTGGAGGCCAGGCAAGTACCTGCAACCAACTTTTCTGTGGCCTCAATACAATGGACCTACAGCTTGAGTTATGGTCTGGTGTGCAGTTTCATTCTGACAGCAGCAGCAGCACACATGGTTTTCCCACACACCCTGACTGCACAATCTGATGATTCAACTGGTTGTGCCACACCATTCATGAACAGTATTCCAGAGGCTATTTTACAACAAGATAAGGCTCATCCACATACTGCTGTAACCCAGTATGCTGTGCAGTATCAACAGGTTGCCTCGGCCTACTAGATCCGACTCCAATCGAGCACAAACGGAACATCGGACACCATTTCCAGCGTCATCCACAAACAACATTAGCCAACAAAGCATTGACCAACAAAGTCCAACAGGCATGCACAGCATCCCACAAACTGACACCCAGCACCTGTTCAACACAATGCACACACATCTGCATACTTGAATTTAACTTTCTGGTGGTTACATCTATTATTAATGTACCAGCATTTCACATTTGCAATGGCTTATCTCACTCTTACATTAGCCTGTGATCTAGCAATATTCATCATTTAAATGTATTACCCAGACAGCTACACTAATTGTAATTTGGTGTTGCAGTTATGTTACTAAGCTTACTATAACATTGATAAATTCCTCCAAGTTTAAATGTATTCATCACACAAAACAGTTGCAGCTTCTTTGCTCGTGAATAATTTGGTCAGGCACTACTATCATTTGAAGTAAGCAAATACTTTGAGACAAATGTAAAAGATGCTGTAAGTAAATGCACAGGAAGCTGCACAATAAGATGGTGGAGAAAGTGACTTTATACACTGAAACTATCAGTTTCCCACTTATCTCACTTCTGATAAGAGTGTCAACATTTTCACAAATGTATTGGGACTTTTAATTAGGCAGATTGAAAGACACAGCAAATGTACAAATTAACTTTATTTCAATACTTCATTACATGAACTTAACCTGAAACTTTACGAGGAGCTGGTTTTCCACCTTCACGGAAACCATTCCTGGAAAATAAGACAGAAGTATATAGTCACAGCCAGCAATCAATAAATTTTTTAAATAGCATTTACATAGAAAACTTTGGAAGTGCTAGTTAGGTAACATACCTGAATCTCCTCCGCACAATTTTCAATGTGCGCATCCTGCCAGTGCCAGTAGTCTTCCTGCGTTTAGCTTTCACACTCCAGTTATCTATAAACAATGTCGAGTAATACATATTTTAGTAGGGTTAAAATTCAATAAAACATTTTCAAAAGAGGTTAAAGAAACAAAGCACTATAGGTAGTCTTTAGAATTAAGTTAAACAGAAATTTACCCAAACATTACAGAAACGAAATTCACAGATTTGTATGTTATAATTCTATTAGATTAAAATAATGCACAGTAAGAAAATAGTACATAACTACAAAGATACTGAACTAGTTAGGTTTTTGATTTCAAGGCAGCTGACTGAACAGTAAAAACTGAAGAGACTTACAGTAACTTTGGTAAAATCTTTGCATTTCCAAAACCAAGCATACAAAGCACCTGAAAGCTAATGATCAATGTGTATCATCAGTTCTGAATTATTGCAGACCCTAGTACATCGACTTAAAAAAACCACCCGCAGATGCAGAGAAACAATTCAGGAAACAAACTAACATAAGATTTGTGGTCTTAAGAGTTTGAAGTAACTAACAACTACAGTGTCTTGGCAAGAAAAATTGCCCACCACTATTCACAACTAAACCTTGGGCTCTCATACAAGGGAGTAAGGTAAGCAGCCATAAAAATTTAAAGCAGTGATATATTAAAAACAATCCTCAAAAAATTTGTAATCACTGATAAGCATACAGCACTAAATTTTAGACCAGTCCAACTACCAAATATCAATGCCAATTAAATCACCAACATTACTGTATTATCAGGAAAATTTAATATGATACATGCAATATTGTCCAATATTGTCATGGGGCGAAACAGGACAGGAGACAACAGAAGATGACATACCCCAGAAAGCATCCTCACCCAAATAGTTGAATTACGGGCGGATATGAAAAGCCAAGACAAGAGGTTCAGGAGATCAAATCTAAGGGCACTATGGATAACTCATGCACCATGTAAGGTGCCCTTCCTCATATGGCTCGCACTTCTGTAGAATTTGGAAAATGGCAGTTCCAACCTTAAAATAAGACCTTAACTTACAGAATCAAAAAGTGCGAGACTCCTTTTAGTCACCTCTTACGACAGGCAGGAACACCTCAGGCCTATTCTAACCCCAGGAGCCACAGGGGTAGGGAATGACACCTGCTGTATGTAATACCTTGAATCATCAGCAATACTGCATATCAAAAAGTTGATCCCCTGGGGACCAACCCTTCTCAAGCTAACAAACTATTACTGTTTCTTCGCCTGTCAAAGCAGAATCATCCATACCACAATAATCTAATTTAGATAAAATCTACTTGCCAAGTGGCAGCAGAACACACAAGGTGAGATGATTAGGTAAGCTTTTGGAGCCACTGCCCAATCTCAATCATCCCATGTCTACTGTAACTGTACAAGATGCCTTTACCTCAGCAAGGGAACATGGACTGGGAAGGAAGAAGAGTGAACGGAAAGGACCAGAGAGGGCTACAAAAAGGGGTACATTTCAGGATAGCCACCCAGAACCGTGGGTCAGTGAAGACTTACTGCATGTCAAAATTGATTGTTTTTGTTATACGACAATATTATGTACCAGTTTTAAGTGACATGTCATTCTTTACTACTTCCATGGCCTGGCCATTTTTTCTCTCATTTCTAGTTTAATACACTTTTGGAAGTTCACACCATATTACCAAAGTCCATAAAAACTTCCTTTCTGTTATTCAATGAAGTATATTAAATGTTCAAATCTATCCACCAAGTGTTCACCAAATCTGTCATGTGCAGCCATTAATGTAAAACAGTTTTCTACAAAAGGTTTTGCTTGCTGTACAAAGGATATTTGGATACAGAGGCTCATGAATGGAGGAATAAATCTTACTTCAGTGAATATTAAAAAGGCACAATTTAAAACAACAGTTTTTAATTTGCATATCACAAAGCAGTATTTAACAACAAGCTTCACAACAGTGAGGAGCCCACAGCCAGCAACTGTCCTACGGCTGAACTTTATTGCTTACGTGCCGGCCATGCCGTGCCAAGGGCATGCAGAATAAGTTTTTCAATGGCGGAATAGAATTTTGGGAAAATAGAGTCTCCCATTTAGAATTGTGTCTAAAACACTGATATGATGTACTTGGAAGTATTATTTTTTTTTTTAATTGCAGCACATTATGTTTTGCTCCCTGTTCATGAGACACTAAACATGCCTTGCCAGAGGTAAGATCAAGCACAAGATAGTTAACTTTTCTGTTGGCTACCTTGAAAGAGTTGACAGTTTTTAACAATTTGTATAGTTTTCTTTGTAAGTCCATATGTTAGAGTCATATATGGTGAAGGCATGGAGTTTTCACACCTTCCACATGCAAAGAACTACTGTGAAGGTATTTAAAAAGTGTGCATTAATGCAAGATAGTAAAGGGTACTTTGAATGTCTTATCTACATCAATATCTAACATCTGCATAGTGCCTAGCCTCTACACTGGTGTATGTACACTGATGCTGTCATACTTTAAAGAACTACCTGGAATCTAACAATACAACAAAAATGCTTGGGTTACAAAATTTGAAATACTGTAGCAGATGTTATGGTTTACAATTAAGATCAGTACCATAGGTACTTTGTTATGTTGTGCATAGGTACTTTTGTTATGCTGTGCAATGAACCTCCCTAGACTACCCTCAAGATCTGACCAACAACACTGCAATAGGATCTGCTGTTTATGTAGCACAGGGAAAAATGAAAAATACTATTGAAACTGTTGTTGAAAATAAAAATATGGACTTGTCCACAGCTTTCATGTGAGACCACATATCTGAATAGTGTTTTAACAGCCACAAGTGTATACACTGGCAAGGTAATTCACAAGGCAATATTTTTCAAGCATTGCAGATGCAAGGATAAAATGAAAAACATGCTGAGTGTAGTAACTATCATCATCATGTTCATCAATGATTAGGAGAACCTTAGCAACCCTCCGTTTGCAGATGTTATGATTCACTGTCTTGTAAAGTCATCAGATGCTCAAAACCAACTGCAAAAAGATTATGCCAAGATATCAGTAACGCACAGAAAGTGGCAACTGACTAAATGATTAAAGTGCAAAGACATCCATACAAACACTAACGTGGTGTACACGCAGACAAGAAAAAAAAAAAAATCCTGGATTTCCTGGTTAAAATTACACTTTCTCCCGGGTGAAAATACACTTTTTCCATGTTAAGTGACAGTATACTTTTCCTCGGAACTGTAAAACTTAATCCTTTGAATGGTTATGTTGTATACACCGGCGTAGAACTTCTCAGACCTTCAGAAGACCAAACTCAGTACCTATATAACGTTTGGAAAGATGAAACATGGATGCTGCATAATTTCGTATTACGAAAGTGTAAATTGAAATTCCACCAAACGCCACATGTTACTTTCCGAAGAACTGATATTAAGATTGCAATGTGCTTTTGTAGCCAGTCACAGCTCGTCACATGATCTCGCCAGCCGATGACAGATCATCTAGCGTAGGATATGTGATGTAGTCAGCCGATAGCGATATCATTGTTAAGTAGCGCATACACACAAATAGGAAAAGTTGGTGGTTTTAATTGACATACACAGCGTTACTACAAGCAAAGCAAAGCTTTCACATACAATATTGGCCTCTAAGATTAATAAACTGTAAGAGAAGCTAAGCTTTCACATACCCTATAATGTTGAGTTTTTGTGTGCGTGTCAGTAAAATTTTTAATAAAATGTCTGATCTTCTGAGCTCGAAATTTTTCTAAATGTACGTCCTCGAAAGACTATTTTTAAATGAGATTTGATAAATTCATCGTACATTCTTGCACATAATTCATCTTGCATAAAAGGAAATTTACTTTGAAAGTAACTTTTCGAACAACCATTCGGAATATTTTCCTGTAACCTGTTAGAAATAGGTTTGTTTCGGTAGTTGCCAGAGAGCGCCAGAAACAGGCGTCAAAACATTGAAAGATCTTAAACTATGTCATAAAAGAAACAAGACATCAGTGGATACTCCAAGAACATCGGAATTTCGTGAACCATACTAAAATGCGTAATTCGGCTTAAAGTGCACATTCGTATGTCCAGATTCTGATGTAAATTTTCTTGGGTACCGGTACTGTATTACCTCATGTTTGGTTCTTTATTATGGCATAATGCCATACGTGCTAGAAGATGAAAACATGCACTTCTGAAATGCAGCGAACAGTTGAAACTAACCCATAGTATGGAATTAAAAGCTTCGTTTCAGATAAATTGACTGCCCCAGCGGAAAAGATTCATAAAAGCCAAATTTCCTTAGCAAATCGACGAAAATAACTTCATTGCTCTGCAAGGCGATTAATGCTCGACTGTCAGAAAGGTGGTGATGAAACTTTAAACTAGAACCTTCTCTAATTATGTGAACATATTTTAATTCATTTGATAGCTCCCAGCCATAGATATCAGTTTTGTTTTCATTTAATGTGAGAAGCCGCGTACACACTGAGACTGAAACAGGTTTTCAAAACATGTTTCCGGTAGCTTGATGTGGACACCATTTGGAAACATGTTTGGAAACACAGAAACATCTATCCGTAGCAGTGTCGGTACAGATGAAAGGAAACAATGTTTCCGGCTAGCTACCACTTGTCACCGCTGCACGGCGCTAGCATGTGTGTGTGTGTGTGTGTGTGTGTGTGTGTGTGTGTGTGTCAACTTTTTAGCGGTGTTCTGTTTACTGTCGTTTTCGTTTTCGCTTTGTTTTTGTAGAATAATGGAGTGGTCAAGGCAACAAATTGCCGATTTAATTGCAATGTACCAGGGGGAGGATTGTTTATGGAACGTCCGGAGCAAGGATTACAAAAATACCGTTAAACACGATGCACTTGCAAAAACTGCAGCAGCTTTTGGCACGGACAAGGGAAGTGTTGAGAAGAAAATACGATCGCTCGTGGTTGCGTATAGGAGCGAGAAAAGAAAAATTATTGCCAGCAGACGATCTGGTAGTGGTGCAGACACTGCATATGACACAAACTGGTTCGGCTATCGGCTGCTGCAGTTCTTGGACGATTTACATGAGAGAAAGGTCCCTTTAATCCTTCAACCAACCAACTGCACCTGGATGGAAGCCTAGTCTCTACAGGCACTCAATCTTAACCACATTTCGACTATTGGGAGCCGTCTTCCATACTCAGCTCACGTAGCAGGTTATTTCCGCCAGTTCTTCTATAGAATGTTTTCCTCCACCAACGACGAGGACGCCTTTCATTTTGTTTGTGTAAACCTTCTAGAATTAATAATGCAGCTCCACATATAATTATTGTTTCTTCGACACCAGACATAACGCAGCAGCAGACGATACGAACACAATAACACAAGGGGCACTGTAGACGGCATGAACACACGAGAAATGTTTGCCGCCAGTGTGGACGGAAACAGAGACCAGAAACAAAGTCGGAAACATTTGCGAAACATCGCAGAAAACAATGTTTCCGGCAGAAACATGTTTCCAGTGGCAGTGTGTACGCGGCTAGAGCAATACATGAAGATGAAACAGCAAAATCACAAGATGCAAACATTGGTCACGTGGAGACTCCCCACTACAACTCTGACTTCTCTGTCGACCAACCCCGATCTCCAATATTTCCGAACCGGGGCAATGTTAAATAGTGGCGCCAAACCGCACGTCTGCAGCCAGAAGCAGGAGAAGGTACTACTAATATGCGACTCAACTGCACAGGCACAAGAGCCTGCCCGCAACTGCTGAAATACAGTAAACTGTTGTGACGTCACACTCATCGGAGGCAATTTGTTGTTAGGAAGCATTGCATAGTCTTCCCAAAGCCTTTGACATACTTTGCAGTTGCAAACACTTGCATGAGCACTGTTTTATTGTTGTATATGGCGTATTTCCTTTGCGACTAAGTTTTATTTTCATTTTTCTCCTCTTGTTCAAGTTTTGTTGCTGCAGTATTATTCTGCAGTAGCGGGATACAGTAATATCCTTTGTTAGAGTTTTGGTTCTTACCTGTCAAAATCACAAAAAATTAACTGAAAACTAAAACCATGAAAAATTCCCGGAATTCCGAAAAATTTCCGGGTTTTTCCCGGATCTCCCAGGTCGTATACACCCTGACTGAATATCTGTTACACAATAAATCACACAAATCTGAAGGCTCGAAACCCAACAAAATACAATTACAAATAAATTGGAACAGTCATATAGACAACGCTGTGGGGAAAACAAGCCATAGGCTGTGATTTATTGGCAGGAAACATTACTAAAGATACTGCCTACACTGCTCTTTTCCATCTTCTTCTGGAGCATTGCTGTGCAGTGTGGGACCCCACATCAGATAGGATTTACAAAGTACATCGAAAAAGTTCAAGGACGGGCAGTTAATTTTATATTATTGTTAAAGAAGTGTGAATGGAAATAATTAAAACAATTTTTCACTGCGGCAGGACCTTATCATGAAACGTTAATCACCAACTTTCTACTCTGTCTGAAAACAAAATGATAAAAGAAATCACAGCTCACACAGCAATATTAAAGTATTAGTTTTTCCCTGTGCACTCTCCACGAGAGAAACAGTAGGTTAAAAAAGTAATGATGCAGATCCAAAATATTAACAGTAGTCGACAATGGGTCAATATTGCTTTGCAACATATTTAATCGACATCTCTCAATCAGCACACTAATGCATTCGAAAGTTATGGGTTTGCTTTTCCCATTCATCCACATTAACTTACATTTCCTAAATTTAGAGCTAGCTGCCATTCAACACAGACTACAAATTTCATTTGTCATCTTATATGATCTTACAGTCACTCAACGATGACACCTTCCCATCCACCACAGCATCAACAGCAAATGAAGGCACTGCTGCTTAACCTGTCCACCATATCATTTATGGGAAATACAGAAGCGTCCGATTCCACCCGTCTGCTTTGACCCATGATGTCACAAATATGGTGGAAACGACCATACACCACAACTCCGATATGGCGCCTATGACATCGTTGTTGTTGTTGTTGTGGTCTTCAGTCCTGAGACTGGTTTGATGCAGCTCTCCATGCTACTCTATCCTGTGCAAGCTTCTTCATCTCCCAGTATCTACTGCAACCTACATCCTTCTGAATCTGCTTAGTGTATTCATCTCTTGGTCTCCCTCTACGATTTTTACCCTCCACACTGCCCTCCAATGCTAAATTTGTGATCCCTTGATGCCTCAAAACATGTCCTACCAACCGATCCCTTCTTCTAGTCAAGTTGTGCCACAAACTTCTCTTCTCCCCAATCCTATTCAATACCTCCTCATTAGTTACGTGATCTACCCACCTTATCTTCAGCATTCTTCTGTAGCACCACATTTCGAAAGCTTCTATTCTCTTCTTGTCCAAACTAGTTATCGTCCATGTTTCACTTCCATACATAGCTACACTCCATACAAATACTTTCAGAAACGACTTCCTGACACAAATCTATACTCGATGTTAACAAATTCCTCTTCTTGAGAAACGCTTTCCTTGCCATTGCCAGTCTACATTTTATATCCTCTCTACTTCGACCATCATCGGTTATTTTACTACCTAAATAGCAAAATTCCTTTACTACTTTAAGTGTCTCATTTCCTAATCTAATTCCCTCAGCATCACCCGACTTAATTTGACTACATTCCATTATCCTCGTTTTGCTTTTGTTGATGTTCATCTTATATCCTTCTTTCAAGACACTGTCCATTCCGTTCAACTGCTCTTCCAAGTCCTTTGCTGTCTCTGACAGAATTACAATGTCATCGGCGAACCTCAAAGTTTTTACTTCTTCTCCATGAATTTTAATACCTACTCCGAATTTTTCTTTTGTTTCCTTTACTGCTTGCTCAATATACAGATTGAATAACATCGGGGAGAGGCTACAACCCTGTCTTACTCCTTTCCCAACCACTGCTTCCCTTTCATGCCCCTCGACTCTTATAACTGCCATCTGGTTTCTGTACAAACTGTAAATAGCCTTTCGCTCCCTGTATTTTACCCCTGCCACCTTCAGAATTTGAAAGAGAGTATTCCAGTCAACATTGTCAAAAGCCTTCTCTAAGTCTACAAATGCTAGAGATGTAGGTTTCCCTTTTCTTAATCTAGCTTCTAAAATAAGTCGTAGGATCAGTATTGCCTCAAGTGTTCCCATATTTCTACGGAATCCAAACTGATCTTCCCCGAGGTCGGCTTCTACCAGTTTTTCCATTCGTCTGTAAAGAATTCGCGTTAGTATTTTGCAGCTGTGGCTTATTAAACTGATTGTTCGGTAATTTTCACATCTGTCAACACCTGCTTTCTTTGGTATTGGAATTATTATATTCTTCTTGAAGTCTGAGGGTATTTTGCCTGTCTCATACATCGTGCTCACCAGATGGTAGAGTTTTGCCAGGACTGGCTCTCCCGAGGCCATCAGTAGTTCAAATGGAATGTTGTCTACTCCTGGGGCCTTGTTTCGACTCAGGTCTTTCAGTGCTCTGTCAAACTCTTCACGCAGTATCTTATCTCCCATTTCGTCTTCATCTACATCCTCTTCCAATTCCATAATATTGTCCTCAAGTACATCGCCCTTGTATAGACCCTCTATATACTCCTTCCACCTTTCTGCTTTCCCTTCTTTGCTTAGAACTGGTTTTCCATCTGAGCTCTTGATGTTCATACAAGTGGTTCTCTTATCTCCAAAGGTCTCTAATTTTCCTGTAGGCAGTATCTATGACATCATTACGTAAAAATGATAAACACGATAATAAATCGACACACACACACACACACACACACACACACACACACACACACACACACACACACACAAACTACCAGAAGAAAGACCCAACCCGCCCACACCCCCCAACCCAATCTCCACAAAAAGAAAAATACCAATAAACAAAAACCAAACAAAATAAAACTTTCAATCACACACTACAACTCCACAAAAACTGCAACAAAATAGATCCTCCACAACTAAATCACAAACCAACATACTCCCCCCCCCCACCCCCCGAAACAGTACCAACAACTAAACCACCCCCTCCAATCCGCAGCCACCCACCCAAACCACCATAACCAACCACCTTCAGCCTGTACATCTTACTAACAGCCCTTCAAAAACCCGGAAACAAAGCCCTCAGGGACACTTCTGCCAACAGTACTCATCTAAATGAGACTGAAGGTTGGAAGAGCGCCTCTTCCCCTCCCAAGAACTGACGTAACGGCTCCCCACATATCCTCTATAGTATTCGTATAAGTCCCCATCTCAATATTTAAACTTTAAACTATGGTTAACAACCAAATAATTGTACCCCCTATCACCCAACCCCCTATAAGAAAAAGCATCTGAAACTGCAGTGGAACTCTGTTCTTTAAACTCCTCAATTAACCCCACTAATTCCACCTTAGACCGCTCCTCCAACCCTGAAAACACATTCTGAACACCTACCCCCCCCCTCCCAAAACCCAGAGACCAACCACAGACTTACCCCTGCCATATTTCCTTTTCATAAAATGCAACTCATCCACCACAACCCCAGACCCACCCAGCTTATCCCTGTACTTAATAAACTCAGAACATACTTCACGGAAAAACGAAAATTGGCCAAGCACGTTACTCTCACTCACACCAGTCTCATGCATGCAAAAACTTTGAAAGGATCCATAACAACAGTAATAGATCAACACAATCTCGTGCATGCCCAACCTAGACTTCTTGAACCAGTAACCGCAACATGTGGAGCACCATAGGTTATCCCTACGGCACCGCCACATATAACCGCCCCTGGTCCGAGACGCCTAAACTTTTGCAACTGTCATTTCCTTCTGACAGACAGCACACCTGACCCCTCCACAATCTACCCAAAACGCTGTAGAAATTTGATCAGCTCCAACTCAGTCGCACCCATCATAGCATGGAGTCGCACACTATTTTATCTGTCATGACCATACCTAACAAGACCAACAAATTCATTTTCTCACATTAACATACGACCTACAGCGAACAGCACTACAGGAACTTTCACACAAAACCACTAAATCATTAATTCACTGAAACCAATTCCACTCTAAACACAGCCAAAACCCGAACCAGCCACTATAATCAATAAGACCAAACTGAACACATTACACCACACAACACCAAACCCCTAAACACACCACCGGAGGGCGCCATGAACTGCAACACAATGACACCTACTAACACAGCACACACACAAACCAAACTCCGCGCCATCATGACGTCACACCACAACAGCCTTATGTCACGGATCAAAGCCGACGGGTGGCATCAGACATTGGCCGACCACATTTATGTATATTTAAAATATCAGACCAACGACACTTCCCTGGGGCACCCCACCCTTTTATCTAATGAACACTTACCATCAAGGACAACATACTGGGTTCTGTTACTAAAGAAGACTCCAAGCCACTAATGTCTGGGAACCTATACTGTATGCTTGCACCTTCTGAATGTCAGCAGTGTGGCATCAAGTCAAATGCTTTATGGAAGCCTAGGCACCTGGAATCTGCCCGCTGTCTTTCATCTATTGGTTGCAGGATCTCATTGAGACAACGGCAGGCAGAGTTTTGCCTGAGCAATGTTTCTAAAAAAAAAAGTGCTGATTTGTGGACAAAGGCTTCACCATCTCAAGAAAATTTATATTCGAACTGAGAATATGTTCAAGAATTCTACAGTAATTTTGCAGCTGCATCCTTTTATCTTTTTTATACATAGGAATCACTTGCACTTTTTTCCACTTACATGGGACTGTGCTGGATAAGATGACAAAAGCAAGCTAATTAAAGGGCCAATGATGTACAGTACTCTTTGTAAACAAATTAGATTTCATAAAAACCTAGCAACTTATCTGCTTTCAACTATTGTTTCTCTACACCATGGATGCTTATTTCAACAGTCTGTGATAATGGAATGATTTATTTGTATAATTCTGTAGGAATGGTTTCTTAGAGTTTAATACTTTGGCTTCACTTTGCAGCCTTGTGCCACATCACAGCAGTCAATGAGTGACCGGAGAAAAGCCTTGGCGATTTCAAATGTTCACAACATAACGTTACAGACAAAAAATGGCTGAGCACTGTGGGACTTAACTACTGAGGTCATCAATCCTCTAGAACTTAGAACTACTTAAACCTAACTAACCTAAGGACATCACACACATCCATGCCCAAGGCAGGATTCGAACCTGAGACCGTAGCGGTCACGCGGTTCCAAACTGAAGCACTTAGAACCGCACAACCACACCGCGTTACAGACATCTCAGAAACTTCTAAGATTAAAATCTCGCCAATACAAGAGGATTAAATTCATTATGTACGCCTACTCGAAAGACAGCCTCAATAGAAGTCAACACTATCCTAGATTAAACTGAACATTCATTTGGTGCAGTCTCACAGATGTTAAACAAATTCAGTTACATCTTCCTGTATTTTGTATGTTTTGTTGCTTGTTTGACAATGACCAAAGTCTAAATTAGGCTACAACAAACAATTTTACATTCCATTACAATTTTCTTAAAAGAGAAATGTCTTTCTTGAACACACAACATAATAATGTCCTTTACCTAATGAAGCTACTTGTTGAAACATCAGTACCAATATTTGTTAACAAATATTTGTTAGACAACCGAGTCAATTTAACATCTGGGGAATCCCACTACAGATAGCATATTAGACAACATATGGTTAATATTTCAAAATAAACTTACAACTCCTGAGTTTCCGGCTTGGATATCCACACTGAGCACATTTAGACTTCTGAATGTGGTATGACGATCGACCACATCGTCTGCAAAGCGTATGAGTCTTGTTACGCCTTTTACCAAAACTGGATGTTCCCTTCGTCTGCAAACAAAATGCGAATTAAGATTCCATAACAACTTACAACAGTTAACACTGGTGAATCTAAAGTCAAATCAGCATCAACAAAGAATCATGCAAGCTATCAGACAAATAATTAGCAATTAGTAATGTTCTCGGTTCAAACACAATCTATGAGTAAAATACAAGTGAACATCCCGTTAGAGCATTTTCTACAAACTCCCACCATTTGGTGACCACGCGTACAACCATGTGCAATTGGATTTCACTCGTTTTCAATCTAGGACAGTAGCGGTACTGCAAGAACTTAAATACAGACATTGACACCGAAAAGTAGTATTTGCAGTACATTTAATTATCAAAATTAGTTTAACAGCACAGTTTAACTCACCATGCTTACATATGCACCACTCAAACGGAAGAACTAGCCACCACCGAAAGAAAACGGAAACGACAATCAAAGTATACTATACAACAAACCCAAAGAGTTTTAATAACAAGAAATGAAGTATGAAGATCTATGGCAGTCTAGCATAACAGTCGCGACACTTCGCCTCGATTTTGTTGCGTACTGCATCCACAGCGTGCCACGGAACGAGTAAATTAAACTGTTGAGATCGGCGTGAACGTGAAACCGAATACTAGTTGTGAATTTTGGTTTGTACAATGGCTTTTTACAAATGGGATCGTAGCGGAGCGCAATAGATTGCAGCAACAAGAAGAGGATAACACATCTGTCTTTTTTTAAGTTTCCTGAGCGGTATATACCATCATGGTACTAAACTGTATCGTCAGGGTCCGCTTGCAAACTACATGTATATTAATTATTAATGTTTCGTTTTAGGAGCAGTAAATGACTAGTGAATAGCAGACGAGAAGATCTTACGAAAAAAGACACTGCTAAACTTTGTGTTTTGTCCACTGCACGTCGAAACTAGTTCATGAATATAGACGACCTAATAAACTCGTGTGGAACGCAGTTAACCACATTGTTTGTCATTCCAAATAAGCCACCTCAACTGACGATGAAGAGGAAATTGCCACAAGGGTTTGACCATCCTTCTAAAACTGTAAAACACTCCTACGGCACAGAAGCAGCCAGATCAACTCCATATATATCAGTGCCAGATTCATCTGAATCGTCAACACCGATCTGCTTTGACGATCACGTGGTACAAATAAATGCAGTTATTCGTGTCTAGAAAAAGTGTGTGGTGTATCAGAATGTGCAGATCCCTAGACTTCGTCCAAAACTGTTATCGGGCAAGAGAAGTACCTATCATTTTAAGTACAGACAGCAACAGAAACTGTATCAGAAGGATCAAGTGAAGGAGGACAATCAAATTTTGAAGACTATAGGATCTCGATCTTTAAAAAAATATGCCCTAGACTTATAGCTAAACCAGATTCGCTTGCCATCTGCAAGATGGAAAGACGAAACTAAGCTGTTTGCTCTAAATTTATTGTATTACAGCACTCAGGCATACAGGTTTTGCCAGAATGTTTTATGTTTCCATCAATGTGTACATTAGAGAGGTATGTGGAAGGCATATAAATAGAATGTGGGATAAGTGACAATATGTTCCACCTTTTAAAGCAGAAGGTTCAGCACTTCTCTGATACTGGTAAACTAGTGCATGTATCATTGGATGAAAAGTCTCTAATGGAAAATTTAACATTTGATAGCACTTCTGACTGTGTTATTGGCTCTGAGGACTTGGGGTTTACACTCACAGAATATTTCTCCCACTATTTGGCAGTTGCTTGTCCCACTTAGAATAATATAAAGATGAAGGTTGTACTTGTGGCAACAGGCGACAATGACTAAAACGCAGTAGGCCTATGGAACGACAAGTGGGGCGCCGACCCGTTTTGCATGTGGAGTTACATGTCTGTGTTTCTAATGTGTGAATCTATGTGTTTATATTCCGTTGATATCAAGGTGGTAAGCTGTAGCCCTAGCCAAAATTACTAGTGTTTCTTCACGAATGTGTTGTAACTTCCCACTGGATTAATGATTTTTATCCGTACTTGCGCATATTTTAGAATCATTTTTAGAAACATGTATATCTTTCTGCTATTACATAAACTCTTGGACGCAAAAACATAGTTTAAATATTGCGTAAATCACGTAGTAAAGGAATGAAAAACAAACATTGTCCTTATGGCGCATCTCGAGTTCTCCTTTCTCGCCACTGGGAGCGCTAGTATCGCTCCAGCTATCAAACGGTAGCAACTTTTACAGCAGTGAGTGTCGCGACTGTTATATTAGACTGTCATCTATGGAAACTTCCTATTAGAACTGAGACGACAAATGAAGAAAGTTGTAATTTATGTCCAATCTCTATTTCCGATCTCAATGATTGGGACAAACCGCAAATTACAAGAATGTGCCCCAAAGATGATCCTACATACTAATATAGTTTCATTTAAATATAACATATGTATGTGAATATGTTGTCAACATGTGCAGTATGAAGTCCAATTCACACAGGTCCTCAATGGACAATCACGACACATCAGCCTTTTTCAGGAAGAAAATTTTAACAGTGTAGTTGTCTGCTAATATTGGAAGTCAATGCCAATTCACACTAGTCGTTCCGTGACGCCATGTCAAATTACTCCACAATACATTTCAAATGGTAGCATTGTAGGGATGAGCTATATTGCGACCTTCCGATATCAGTTATTTCTGTGACTGCTACTTTTCGGTAACAGTGATTTGCCCCTTTTAAGAATCGTAGTTAACGGATTCACACTTGTATCCCTCCGATATTTATAAGACTTCTAGCATTTTTGCTACTCCTGCGATTTACGCAATCTCTGTGACTTACGCGATTTCTGTGACTAATGCCACTTCTACACTTCACGAGATTATCACCATAGATGTTACTCTGCCATTAGTCGCAAGTAAGAAGTGAACTTCGTCAATGCAACGCAGAAATATGTTGTCGCCTCTAAAGGCTATTATTTGTGAGGGCCTAATGTAACTTTTCAGTAAAAAGTTACCTCAAATGGTATTATTAATATTTCCAACAATTCTTCCTCAGTTGTTACATGATATGCGAAAGATATGCTTGCCCTCAGACAAGACAATCAGTCTTAAGTACGTTTTACCTGTATTCTTTCATTGGCTTTAGATTAAATTAATGGAACAATTATGAAAATATTAATAGTGTGATGTTGAGAATCATAACACAAATTACCACACCTTATTATAGGAGCTCATGTTTAAAATACAGACTCTTAGCCTCATTGCTTCCTTCACAAGTATATGAACCACATTATCAATCACTCGATATAGCGACAATTCAAAAATATCAGTGACAGCAGAAGTGGAAAAGTTGCCACAGGGTCTTTACACCATCTCTGTTAGAAGTAAGGCTAGTTTCTAAGTTTGTGAATGACAGTAGGGGCATGGTTTATGCAAAGTGTGAAAACTCACCCCACTCAAGTGCTTTCACTACAAGAAGTATTAGCAGTTGTATAATGTGAATTATATTGCTAGTAATTGGTAGCAATATAAAAGTTTAATAATCCTCATGATTTTCGATATGCAGTTCCCATTTCGATTATTGGTTGCTCTATGTATCCACCCACATCAAGAAGAGATAATCAAGAAGATTCATAATGAGGCTTGAAGAATTCACAGCGTAAATGAGCCATAATTGATAATATAAGTATGCAACACGAGTATTGGTGCAGTGTGTCATTGAAGTCATTATGCGATTTGAAAAGGATGATAAATAAATGTGAACTATACTGTGAGAAAATTCCGTTCTCACCTTTCATCCCCCATTACCCCAAAATTTTCAGCCATGTATTTAATGATAAATAGTTGCTAGAGTATGATACTGATCCCTCTATCCCTCCCACAATGAATGCTAGTTGTGATGACGGACTGACATGTAGTGTAGCCCAAGGTATAGATTATGTTGGGAGATTGTGTGTTTTATGATTGATGATGAGCAAGTGAAAACAGTGGAAAACACTGTTCTTACAGTTGCAAGTTGACATTGTGAATAGTACTAATACAATTTTTTAAAATTCAGATAAAAGTTTAACTGTGTATTGTTCTGCCGGAAAAATATCCATCTTGTGAATATAGCTGCCAAACATTTGGTAAAAGTTACAAAGTGGACACCAGATTGCATTTTTAGTAGTTTATGCGCGATATGTATATGTAATACGCATCAAAACACATATCGGAGACTTATCCATTATCTGTTTTTGAAATTACCATGCACTTTTAGCTTTTAAACTCGAGAATTTGTTCATATATGTCACGAAAATTCCAGGGTACGCTTTAGGTCTGTCTATTAGCACAACCTTTATTTGGCCTTCATATTCCTTGGTGGCACGAATTCTCAACTGAGTATAAAATTTTTCTCAGAGCAAAGTAGCTTGTTGGTTATTTTCTTCGACCATAAGCATGTAATACATCCATATCGTGAGAGACAAGGTTCTCAGCACGAAGTACAGACGTATGACGGATCGCATACGGCATCTAATGTTAACTGCTCTTTTTAGTTGCTACTTGCTACTTCTAGCTGCGATTTGTCACGGAAATTGCAGTTAAGACTCGATAACGTGTCACAAAAAGCAGTAGTATGAGCTTAGGCCGTCAGATGGCACACAGTGTTGAATGTTAACTGCGCTTTTTAGTTGCTACTCGCGATTTCTACTTACGATTTGTCACTGAAATCGCAGCTAGACACGCTGCTGCTCTCATCTATTACTTTCCCCTCTTTGGGGAAGTGTGAGGGGGAATTTGTAGCCTTTCGGCTTTTACTCCCCTGTGTACATGTGTGTGTGATTTTTCTATATATTTTTGGCGTCTGTGATATGTGATGAATTGTTGTGAATGTGTCTGGTACTTGCCTGAGGTAGGCGAGATGATTGGTGTTATATGGGAAGGAACTGGATTAGGAACTGGGTATTGGGATTTTCTCTTCGACTTAATCGTCGAAGATCGTCATAGGGCGTTTGTGCTTATCGCAGGACATGTCATACCGACCTAGGGAGTGGATGAGTGCATTTCCAGATCTGGAGGAACCTTCATAGAAGGCCCTTGCCAGATCCTGCAAACGCTCTCCCAGGAGTGGGATTTCGGCTGCGGCGTGCAGGTCGTCTATGGGGAATCCAAGAGGTAGATGCAGTGCCCTTCTGAGGGCGCGGTTCTGCAGCCTCTGGAGTTTGTCCAGGTGCTGCTTTGCCGCGTATCCCTAGACAGGGCGCACATACTCCATTACTGGCCGGATCAGGGCCTGGTATACATTTACTGCTACTGGGCAGGGAAGGGAGCTGGTTGTGTTCAGGATTGGGTATAGGATGGACATTCTGGCGCAGACCTTCCTGTGGACCTCGTCTATGTGGGGTTTCCACGTAAGACGAGAGTCCAAGGTTACGCCAAGATACTTGGCGGTTCTGCGCCAGGGGAGTTGGGTTCCATTTAGGTGGAGGTGGAGGGGGGGGACGTTGAGGAGGTTCGCGCCTTCCGAGCCTTCGGGTAATCAGCAATGCCTGCGTCTTCTCAGAATTGATGGTGATGCGCCAGCGACGGGCCCAGGTTTCTGTGTCGTCTAAAACCCTTTGTAGCCTACGAATGACCAGGTCCTTGTTCGCATTTCTTGTGTAGAAGGCTGTGTCGTCCGCGTACTGCGCGGTGTGCACCAGGGGGGCCGTTGGAGTGTCCGCAGTGTACAAACTGTACAATACAAGCCCCAGGACCGATCCCTGTTGCACCCCGGCACGAATACGCCTTCTGGTGGAGGTGGCAGTTTCTACTTTGACGGAGAAAGTCCTATTCGTGAGGTAGCTCTTGATCAGCTGAACTATGCTCCCAGGAAATCCTTGTGTGTACAACTTGTAGAGTAGCCCTCTATGCCATACTGAATCAAAGGCTTTGGCTACGTCTAGTGGCACTATCCCGCAGCTAGACAAGAGGTTCAGAGGAATAAATACGAAATTCTACCAAAGATGGCACACCGTGTTGAATGGTAACTGCGTTTTTTAGTTTTTACTTGCGACTTCTACTTGAGACTTATTGTTAGCAGAGTAATTTGCGGGCAGTTTCTTATTGGAACAATTTGCAGTTGCTCATTATCATTAATCGGATCGTCTGGACTTGTTTCATCATCGCTGCTAGTACACTTCACACTACTACTTGATGTTAAACTCTCAGGTTCAGGTTCAATTTATTCTAATTCAGTTGTAGTTACTTCATCTTGCTTCTTCTCTGTCAGTGGGAGAAACAGTCGACTTGGTTCCTTTGACTCAGTTCCCTCTTAACACTGTTTTGAAGTATCTTCAGCAAAAATCACATCTCTAGTTTTTATGATTCTCTGACAGTTAGGTTCAAAAAGTCTGTATGCTTTTGAATCTTCGCAGTATCCTACCAATTATACACTCAACACTTTTTTGTCCCATTTTCGTCTATTGGCTCTTGGGATGTGAGCATATGCCTTACTTCCAAATATTGTAAGATGCTAAAGATTCGTGTTCTTGTTTGTCCAAGCTTCCTCTGGGTTTTTGTTCTTTAGTGCGTTAGCCAGGGACCTGTTAATTACATAAACTGCAGTGGAGACTGCTTCTGCCCAGAATTTATTTGCCAAATTTGCTTCAAAGAGCAGGCACCTTGCTTTTTCTACTATTGTATGACTGTAACGCTCAGCCACTCCGTTTTGTTCTGATGTATATGGCGGTGTAGTCTGATGTCGGATTCCTTTCTTTCTGAAAAATGTTATAAGATTATCATTCACATATTCTGTGCCATTATTGGTGTGTAGAGTGCAGACCCTTTTACCAGTTTGCCTTTCTACTAGATTTTTGAAGCCTCGTTTCAATTGTGCTACTTGACGATGAGGAAGAATACAAATACTTTCCTTGGAATAATCATCCATTAGAGTAAGGAAGTATTTGGCTCCTCCAAATGATCTAGTTTGCATCGGCCCACACAAATTTGAGTGAACTAGCTCGAGAATTTCTGTAGCTCTTGCACTAAATCGTGGCAAAGGAAGTCTTTTTTGTTTTCCCTCTAAGAAAATTGCACAGGAAGTATTTATTGTTCCCTGACATGAAATTCCACTAGCCAGGTCATTACAAAGTGCATCCATAGATTCAGAATGCAGACCTAGTCTTTTATGCCACAACTCTGCACTATTTGCCTGCAATACGGATTTTGCTTCAAAATTTCGATCATGTGGTTGGTCTAGTTGGTACATTCCGTTTGCTAATGACGCACTAGCAATTTTTTTCTACTATTTTACTAACAGACAGTAGATTTGTGCTTAGCTGAGGCACATAGAGAATATCCTCTTCTTTGATTCTAGCTTTCTTGTTACGAATGAGGACATCCTCAAATGAAGATCCTATACCTTTTACGGGTAAGTTTTCATTATTTGCTATTAAAACTAGCAAGCCTGTCAGTGCTTCAACATTACTTTCATTACAAGGATATTTAGACATGTGCGCTGATGTGCCTGAGTCTATGTACCATTCTGTCTGTGTATCATTACCTGCAGATACTGTTGTGAGAAACGGCCAGTAGCTGGCTGTCTTGGCCGGTTTTCTTCTTGCTGAGACAATTTTTATCCAGGTGCCTGTACTTGTAGCAGCCATAGCACCTGGTACCTTTTTTGAATATTACACCACCCTTTTTCTTGTTGACTCACAGAGCAACATCGCTAATCAATTGTTTATTACAAGCTTCATCGTTTATTTCTTGCAGTAATTTATTTTTTATGGAGTCTCCTGTGATTGGCATGTTTGAATTTTCTAAGCTTATAACCATATTTGTCTGGTAAGCCTGCAACAGAATCCACTTAATCCAATGTTCTTTAACTTCAAAATTCAATCCATTTAATTTTTGTGACATGAAAATTATCTTTGACACATATTGTACTACTGATGAACAATTCTCCAGTCTGATTGACAATAACGTTTTTAATAACCCTATCTGTCTGAAGAGACAAGAATATTCGTAGACTTGCTTTAGCTTGTCCCACGCTTCTTTTGTTGTGGAAGTAACTTGCAAGTGAACATATATCGACGGATGGATGTAGAGTATAATTTTGGCTCTTGCTGTACAAACTTTAGTTGCATCCTGTACTTCGCCACTGACACATCCCCACAATTGTTCCTGTTCTAAATATTTTCTCATAGCGAGCTGCCATGTACTGTAGTTTACTCTTCCCATCAGTTTTTCGATCGTAGGCAATGAATTGACATTTACTGGTACCATGATTTTAGCGATTACGTCGTTCCAAATTACCGCACGCTGCTGCTAATTTTCCCTAGCCGGTGATCTCGTAATTTTTTTTAGAATATTAGGCCGATTTATAATTCTGGGCCCATAACCTGTTAGCAGAGTAATTTACGGGCAGTTTCTGATTCGAACAATTTATTAATACATTAAGTAGGCTACATGAAAGCACACATAAAGCTTAATACACGGAATAAAATAAATTATAGCATCTGTAGTTGCCTGTAGCAACACAAAAGATATTCACACACCAAGGAGGCATAGATTCTAAAATATCAAACTTGTCACTGAAACACACAGCTAGACAATAGGTTGACAGGAAGAAGAACTGAATTCAGCCAACAGAGGGCACATGGTGTTCGATGTTAAAGGCTACAACACCTAGTTGTGACTGAAAAAGCAGCCAGATTCCGTAACGTTCTAATATGATATGGGCGACTTCTCAATCACTGTGATGTATAACAGATACGCAATTTCTTGTCCACCCTGAGCATTCACAGACACCATCAATGGATTGTCACGACACATTAAGGGTCCTCAGGAATGTTATGACGGTGTGTCGTCTGCTAACATCGGAAGATGACCTATTTGCACCTTGCTCATTCGTTTTGTAGCAGTTCATATTGTGTTTATTTTCCGTTCTTAATAGTCATTCTATTATTGTAATGTATTTTTGTGGCGAACTGGGTAATTTCAGTGACAACTTGGATATTTTTTCCATTGAGCGTTTTTGCACAAGCAAGGTCAGATATTTGAAAGCAAAAAATTATTTAGGTTGTACAGTAACATAACAGAGCTGCTGCCAAAAACAATATATAAATAAAAACTTAAGTTGCTGCAGCAGTTTTCATTAAATAACGTTTCAAATGGAAAATTCGCTTCTGTTGAAGGAGAAAAATACAGTTGCAGGACATTGTGTGTTACATAAGAGAAAAAAATGTAATGGGTAAGGTAAACAGGCTCTATTTATTGCCATATAAATGTTGTTTGATCTGTTTATATGTATATGAAAGGTGATTCATGAAGATATGCAAAAATTTTAATATGTTACTTTACAGGTAAAACTAAAGAAAAAGTTCATATAAACAAAGGTCCACAAATGTTTAGTTACAGAGTTAACATTAATAAAAGATTTAGCCTGAAATTAAGCAACTTCGCTAATTTGAAACCATTGCAAAATTGTACAAGGTTAACTTGAAGCATGATTTCCATTTATTTGGTTGTTAATGATCTGGTGAATCTAATAAAACATGTCCTAGTCGTGTATATGCAGTAATTTTCCAGAACATCCAGAGAAGCAAAGAAGTAATTTGGTAAAATTTTTAATTTATTAGCTACTTGGTGCAATTTGTGTTGTAAATTCCAGACAATTGCACAAAGTTTTCAACAGAAGCTGTAGAGAATTAAATTTTGAAAAAAATATGGTAATAACGTTAACTGAAACTGTATGAATGTGTCCGATAATTTAAAAGGCAATGAAAGGTAATGAAGCATTTGCGAACCTATTTTTATATGAAATTTTTCTTTAGTTTCACTGGTAGAATAACATATTAAAATATTTGTATATCTTCGTGAATCATCCTGTACTTTCCCTTAGCAAACAATGCCGATATTTTGAAATGTTGTTTAACTTCTGAGCACTGTATCAACAAAATCGATCAAGAATATACATAGTGAAGATTGCCTCAAGATTAAGTCAAGAATTGTTAACTTTTTTGATTTTAACGTAGAAATGGCAAACACAAAGGGGCAATTCACAAAGACATTTCTGAATATACTAAGATCACTGGGCCTATATTGTACAAACAACGACATTACATGGAAGAATGCATGCATAGACTAAATTATCATGAATTTCCATAGGAAAGATTTTACAGAGTTCTAGCAGGAGGCCTGGCTGACATAAGCCTCCAGTCCTTTCCCTCTGTAAGAGGTAACCAGTTAATACCAGAGAATGTAAAGTGGTGCCGGTAGGAAAGCAGAAGAACTGTCGGAAATAAGATGTAACATGCTTATATTCCACAAGATGCATAAACTTGCCTTTCCCATAGGGTCAGACTAGAATGACTCCATTCATAGGTCATATCTTAAATGCAAAAATTCTAAAAAGCTAAGCTCCTGCTGGCAAAAACCTAGCAGTGGAAAGCTATATAGAAAGGACTCCCAGTAAATGCAAGGCAGCATGGCAAATAATAAAACAAGGTGACACACCAAAATGTATACAAGCAGCTCTGCTTGGTCCTGAGCAAATAAATCATTCCTTTTTTAAAATTGGTTAAAGAAATAGGAAACAATTTTATCTGACAAGTTCGTCTCCAATGGACCTGATTAGAGCCTCACTGCCAGGAGATCAGGTATTTCGATGGAGCACTATCACATCTCCTCATGTTATCAAAGTTCTTTTCAAATGTTCAAGCTTTTAAAGTATGGAATGATATTTCTGTCAAATTATGTCATCAAAAAGACGTTACACTCAGTTCCCCATACAAGCTTTTATTTTTAATAAATGTGTAGAATACAGAATTTGTAATTTACTCAAGTTATCATAACTTACCCTAGTTTTTAAAAAGGCACCAACAACTTCCCCGAAGCTACAGAGCAGTCTCAATTGCACCATTATTTTCAAATGTATTTGAAGCACTGCTACACAAATGATTAAGCAGCTGCTCTGAAACCACATTCCCTACGTAACAATCAATGTGGTTTTTGCAAGGAGAGAAACACAACAGTAGACGTTTTTGAAATTATGGCCCAGATTTTAACAGCTCTTGAAGACAAAAGCATAGTATCACGCATTTTATGAGGTCAAAGCAAAATGTTCAGTTACATTCCTCTCTATAATCTAGTAAAGAAAATGATGTTTCATGGGATATGTAATTGCATATTATCTGTGATGAGTTCTTATTTAAACACAGGAAAGAATTTGTCTCAGTGAGAAATGTAAATTCGTCCTTAATTGGAATTAGCACAGGTGCTCTGCAAGGACCCAGTTGTATAGGTGCATAATGGAAAAGCCCTGACACGCTGCGATAAAACTTATTACCAATGAGAATAAACCTAATGTGGCCACTGTGAGTGTCAGAAAAGAGATATTTTGCTATGACGGATGGCGAAAGACAAATGATGGAAATTTTTTCGATTTTTGGGACAATTATTAGAGAGTTTAGATTAGATTAGCACTTGTTTCATAGATCATGAATACAACACTTTGTATAGATGTGGAACGTGACAGGTTAATAAAAGGTGTCTATGCAAGATATTATATTACACAAAATATTACATGACACTTAATATTTTTAATTTTGGGGGGGGGGGGAGGCGGGGGTTGGGGAAATTACCCACTTACTATTTCCAAAAATTCATCTAATGAGTAGAAGGCGTTGCCATTAAGAAATTCTCTTAATATCCTTTTAAATGCTATATGGCTATCTGTCAGACTTTTGATGCTATTAGGTAAGTGACCAAAGACTTGTGTGGCAGCATAATTTACCCCCTTCTGAGCCAAAGTTAGATTTAACCTTGAGTAGTGAAAATCATCCTTTCTCGTAGTGTTGTAGCCATGAACACTGCTATTACTTTTGAATTCGTTCAGATTGTTAATAACAAATTTAATAAGTGAATATATATATATATATATATATATATATATATATATATATATATATATATATATATATATATATTCTGATTATATATTCTGATTACTCGCTTTTGTGCAATGAACACTCTTTTACTCAATGATGAGTTACCCCAGAATATGATGCCATATGAAAGCAGAGAATGAAAATAGGCGTGCTAAGCTTATTTACTCAGATGTATATCGCCAAAATTTGCAATGACCCTGATAGCATAAGTAGCTGAACTTAAACGTTTCAGCAGATCATCGGTGTGTTTTTTCCAGTTCAACCCCTCATCAGTGCATACACCAAGAAATTTTGAATATTCTACCTTAGCTACTGATTTCTGATCAAAGTCTGTATTTATTAATGGTGTCATTCCATTTACTGTGTGGAACTGTATATACTGTGTTTTATCAAAGTTTAATGAGAGTCCATTTGGAGAGAACCACTTAATGATTTTCTGAAAAACATTGTTTACAATTTCGCCATTTAAATCTTGTCTGTTGGGTGTGATAGCTATGCTTGTATCATTGGCAAAAAGTACCAGTTTTGCATCTTCGTGAATATAGAATGGCAAGTCATTAATATATATTAAGAACAGCGGAGGACCCAAGACCAACCCTGTGGCACCCCATTCTTGATTGTTCCCCAGTTTGAGAAATCACCAGTTTTTTGCATATTATGTGAACTGCTTATTTCAACTTTCTGCACTCTTCCAGTTACGTATGATTTAAACCATTTGAGCAGTGTCCCCTTCATACCACAGTACGTGAGCTTATCTAGAAGTATTCCATGATTTACACAATCAAAAGCCTCTGTAAGATCACAAAAAATCTCAACGGGTGACTTCCGGCTACTCAGAGCATTTCATATTTCATTAGGGAAAGTATATATAGCATTTTCCGTTGAAATACCCTTCTGGAAACCAAACTGACATTTTGTTAAAACTTTATTTTTACAAATTGTGAAGCTACTCTAGAATACATTACTTTTTCAAGAATTTTGGATAAGGCAGTCAGAAGAGAGATTGGGCGGTACTTGTTGACATTAGATGTATCCCCTTTTTTATGAAGAGGTTTAACAATGCCATACTTCAGTCTATCTGGGAAAATTCCCTGCTTCAGAGAGCTATTACATATGTGGCTAAGAATCCCACTTATTTCTTGAGAACAAGCTTTAATTATCCTGCTGGAAATGCCATTAATTCCATGTGAGCTTTTATTCTTGAGAGAGTTTACTATATGCTTAAATTTCAGAAGGACAGATGGGTGGAATTTCAATTGTATCAAATGGTGTGGGTAAGGCCTCTTCCATTAACTGCCTTGCTTCTTCTAATGAACATTTAGATCCTATTTTCTCTACAACATTTAAAAAATTATTATTCAAAATGTTTTCGACTTCCGGCATGTTGTTTATCAAGTTTCCATTTACTTTGATGGTGATGCCATATTCCTGTACTCTTGGTTGGCCTGACTCCCATGTAACAACATTCCAAATTGTTTTGATTTTGTTATCAGAGGTATTAATGTCAGACATGACGCACATGCTTCTGGACTTTTTAATAACGTTTCTTAATGTAGCACAGTAGTTTTTATAATATGTGGCTGTTTCTGGGTCATTACACTTTCTTGTTGTTAGATACAGTTCCGTTTTGTGGTTACAAGATATTTTTATTCCTTCAGTAAGCCAAGGTTTTTTGCATGGTATAATTAGATTTAACTACTTTCTCAGGGACACAGTTTTGAAATACTCTTACAAGTGTATGCTGAAGTAAGTTATATTTTAAATTAGCATTGGGTTCCTTGCACACGTCATCCCAGTCTAATGTATTTTCTAAATGTTGAGTCACCAATTGAATGCACAACTTTGGAGGGTAGTTTTGAATTACTGAATGGAGCTGTGTCATATACTGTAACTAGCTGAGCACTATGATCAGAAAGACCATTCTCAACAGGACAAGAATTTATGTTTTTAAACTTGTCATGGTACTTTATGGCCTTTTACATATTAATTATACTATTAATATTTTCACATTTATTTCTATAATACAAAATGAAAGCTAACAGAAGAACGAATGTAAAACATACTTATTACTGACAGTTTCGTTGTGATGCAATTTTCTGCGTGGACAAGTGTAACTCTTTCATATGGTGATAAATTACAGAAATCGCAGGAGTCACAGAAACTACAGAAGTCGCAGAAATCGCAAAAGTAGTAGGAGTCTCAAAAATAGCAGTGGTAGAGTGCGGAGAGATACAAGAACTGGATTTGTTAACTACGTTTCTTAACTGCAACAAATCACACTTACGAATAACAGATACTGAAAAGTAGCACTCACATAAATCTCTGAGATCGGAAAATCGCAGTTTAGCCCATCACAAGTTCAGCCAAATCTCGTCATCACTGCCTGACATCCTGAAAACTTATTCTCTGCTTAGGATCGCTAACTGGCCAGAAATCATCGGTTAAGTCAGCCCGAGTTTAGTCTCTGGTTACACACTATTCTGTGTTTGTATAACGCGTTTCTTGCTCTATTCTGAGAGCTTAACTGGCTGCTAAGCAGAGATTGTACAACTGACACTTATTACCATGGAGGTATACCTCCATGCTTATTACTGTGTATGTATTACTACACCCCATATTATACCACAAAGCAAAGCCTATTTCATTGTAAAATCATCAACAGTGAATAAAAATTCTTCATTAATGAACTTTATCATTGTTAGTATCTCAATTCCAATACTATGCATCGAATTTTTGTAAGATGGATGGTGACTCATAACCTCACTCACTGTTCAGTATTAGGTTAAGTAAATTGATGTGATGTGATGAATAGTATGAGTAGAACCTGATGTGACGGTGACTTGACATGATGGTGCCAGTGTAAACTGGGCTTCAACCAATTTTTGTGTGCCCACTCGTTTCATAATAGTGGCTTTTGTCTTTTGTGCCTTCTTAATCTTTATCTTATTATTATGGTTTGTTTTCGAGGCAAATCGCAAATTTCCTATGAAAATGTAGGGCTTAAGTTTCAGGAGCAGTGCACATGGACGTTTATTGTCACGATGACAAAACACTTTCCGTCACTGTCACACTACATCATCAGACTGGTGCGTACTCACGAAAAATGATATTCAAGAAACATTTTTCGAAATCTAAGCGTCATTTGCCGATATGGATTCTGGAAAGATGGTCTTCACTTGTGAACTCATGAAACATAAGAGGAAATATCATAAACAAGAATAGTGGGTACAACCTCTTTGGAGTGACAGCCTGTAAGTGGAAAGGTATACAGAATGTTGCATAAACTTCAGCAACAAACAAAGAAATTTTTTCAATGTTTTCGAATGAGTATCGAAAGTTTTGATGAATTACTACTTATTTTGTCTTCAGTAGCACACAAAAATAAGAACATGGGATTGTCCGTCCCAGCTGAAACAAGTTGTCACAAATACTTGGAAATATTATTTGACTGATCTCTTCACATACTTTAATTTTCGAATGTAGGTCTGAATAATCCTTCAAGTTTTTGTAGAAAAGTGGTGGCCATGTCTCCACTTTTTCTGTAAGAATAGCGTTATCGGTATTGTCTTACTGCACAGTTAAGTTGCTTGAAGCATTGATACCACAACTGAATTGTCACTGTGTTCATAGTCAGAAAGAAAATGAGGAGTAGATAATGCATGACAATTGACAATTTTGTCATCTGCGTGAGTGTAGCTTGAAAGACGTCTACATTGCCGGTGATGGGTGAGGCATGACAGAATCTCTGACCAGAGAGTAGTTTATCGTTAGTTATTGCTTGTGGCTAGTCTGCGCTTGTCTGCGCGAGTCGACAGTAGTCAGTCCAGTAGTAGTAGCGAGTCGGTAGTAGTCCATGCTAGTCCGTGCTAGTCGGCGGGAGTCAGCATGCGTCGGCTGTGTACTCTGCTCGCGACTCTGGTCAGGACTCTGGTGGATGAGTATTGTTGTAGAAGGTACAGAAGCAGCCTTGCGTATATTTAATAATGTATGTTAATTGTAATTTAATTTGTTCAAAGAAATACCCCAATAATAATTTTTATAATACAAAGCTGCTCTTTTAAAGAAAAAAAATGCTTTGTAACTGGCCAATGAATGCCACTGATTATTGTAATAAGATGACCTATGATGCCAATGATTACTATAATTGGATTAATTGTGTATAAATGCTATGCCAATAATTAACTCATTTTGAATGATGACCTCTGAATAATGCAAAAAAAAAAAAATGCTTTGTAACCGGCCAATGAATGCCACTGATTTTTGTAATAAGATGACCTATGATGCCAATGATTACTAGAATTAAATTAATTATGTACAAATGCTATGCCAATAATTAACTCATTTTGAATTATGACTTCTAATGGTTTGTAGCTGGGCAATGAGTGCCAATGTTCTCTGTAAACAAACGATTTATGAACATTATTCTGTAATACTATGCCACTTATTAGCTCCTGTTTTGAATGATGACTTCTAATGGTTTGTAGCTGGGCAATGAGTGCCAATGTTCTCTGTAAACAAACGATTTATGAACATTATTCTGTAATACTATGCCATTTATTAGCTCCTGTTTTGAATGATGACTTCTGATGGTTTGTAGCTGGACAATGAGTGCCAATGTTCTCTGTAAACAAACGATTTATGAACATTATACTGTAATACTATGCCATTTATTAGCTCCTGTTTTGAATGATGACTTCTGATGGTTTGTGGCTGGGCAATGAGTGCCAATGTTCTCTGTAAACAAACGATTTATGAACATTATTCTGTAATACTATGCCATTTATTAGCTCCTGTTTTGAATGATGACTTTTGATGGTTTGTAGCTGGGCAATGAGTGCCAATGTTCTATGTAAACAAACGATTTATGAACATTATTCTGTAATACTACATACATGGTACAGAAATGTTCAGTAATTGGGCGATGAGTGCCACCAATTACTCAAATCAATTGTTAGACTAGTGTAATTCTCAATGAAGACTAGTATGTGACTTAATGTCCTTCACCTTCTGACCTAATTACCTGGAATTACTGCAATATCCGTTTGTCCTGTGTATCCTCATGATCATGGAGCACTATATTTGGTTTTTGCACTAATTCTACGTTGGTGTACCTTACAAGAACGTGGTGTTGACATGCTGTCCACCATCTTGAGCGATGGAGATGTTATAATAGTCCCACTGTTTGGTGTACCTAATGTACTACCAAAATGATAACATGAATATTACTACGACAGTTCAGTGTCTTGGCTACACTGATTAATACTTCAAGGAAAAGAACTTCAGATTGTCTCACTTGGTGTTGTGCTTCTGTAGAAAGATATGGACTTTCAGTATAGCTGCGTGCAACCTAAAGTGCTACAACCATGACGCAATCCTTCCCATTCCTTTCCTAGTTCTTGTAAAATGGTAAACACTTATACAATGTGTTTAAATTCTTGTAAAATGATAAAGACTTATACAGTGCGTGTGCACTTTATTTCACTCCATGATGTGTTATGTAAAAATGCTAAAGACTTATACAGTGCGTGTGCACTTTATTTCATTCCATGATATGTTATGTAAGAATGCTAAAGACATATACAGTGCATGTGCACTTCATTTCATTTGTTAATAAGATTAGTTGTCCTAAAAATGCTAAACAGTATACTACAGTGCGTGTGCACTTTATTTCATTCCATGATATGTCATGTAAAAAAAAAAAATGCTAAAGACTTCTACAGTGCGTGTGCACTTTCGTCATTTTGTTAACATGATTTGTATTCATTGCATATACATTTTTGTGATTTTCTGATATGTTCTGTACTACAGTGCGTGTGCACTTTCGTCATTTTGTTAACATGATTTGTATTCATTGCATATACTTTTTGTGATTTGCTGATATATTCTGTACTAGAGTGCTTGTGCACTTTTGTCATTTGTCAATATGATTTGTACTCATTATGTTTATTTGTTATAAAAATGCTAAAGAGTTTTACAGTGCGTGTGCACTTTTGCTATTTGTTAATATGTTTTGTACTCATTGTGTATACATTTTGTCTTTGCTTGATCTGTTCTGTACTCAGTGCATGTGCACTATATTTTATTTCATGTTCTGCACCTATATATATGTATATATTCTGTGATTGTAAACTTAGTTAAGAAAAATTTGTTGCTCATGGCAAGTCCAATTGACTCACCATCGCTGCCAAATTTTTGCCCCCCAGTGGAGGGTTATGAAAGATGTGTGTATTGCCGGTGATGGGTGAGGCATGACAGAATCTCTGACCAGAGAGTAGTTTATCGATAGTTGTTGCTTGTGGCTAGTCTGCGCTTCTCTGCGCGAGTCGACAGTAGTTAGTCTGGTAGTAGTAGCAAGTCGGTAGTGGTCCGTGCTAGTCGGCGGGAGTCGGCATGTGTCGGCTGTGTGCTCTGCTCGCGACTCTGGTCAGGACTCTGGTGGACGAGTATTGTTGTAGAAGGTAAAGAAGCAGCCTTGTGCATATTTAATAATGTATGTTAATTGTAATTTAATTTGTTCAAAGAAATACCCCAATAATAATTTTTATAGTATAAAGCAACTCTTTTAAAGAAAAGCATTCATTTCAATTTAAAGAATATTTCAAATGCATGATCATTCCTTCCAATAATAAAAAAAAATATATCCCAGCATTGCACGAAGCTGTGTCGAGACATTCCAACTTAAGAGCAGATATAATTGCGGTTTTTATTGAGGTAAGAATTTTTGCTTTTTTTATCTAGAATACAGGGCCAAAGGTCAGCGCTGCTGTCCTCATAAAATTTATCAGGTTACTAAACTTTTTTATTATTTTTGGTGTTTAGGAATTTTTCTATTTCGAACTTGACATTAAATTAGAAAAGAATTTTGTAGGAATATTAAGTGTGAATGCATTCTTTGCACAGAGACTATAAATTGGAGCCAATTTTGTTCAGAGGTTACATTAAGATTAATTTTGTTCAGAGGTTACAATATTTAAAATTTCATTTTTAATTAATAGTTGTATGGGGAGGTTACACTTGGCTCATTCTTATTTTCACATTTTCTGCGGGGAGGTTACAAGCTATCAAAACCTAGCAGTGCAGTGATAATTTCGTCATAGGCTTGTTAGCGGATTGGCAGACGGAAATGTCAACTAGCTGCCATGTCGTGACATGCACACATCTGTTTATGTGTCCACAAATTGGACAAGAATGACGCAACAGTCATGGTGACAAAAATCACCTTTCTGTTGCGGCTATTACAAAGAGAAAATTATGTAAAAAAAATGGCCCTGAGCACTATAGGACTCAACATCTGAGGTCATCAGACCCCTATAACTTAGAACTACTTAAACCTAACTAACCTAAGGACATCACACACATCTATGCCTGAGGTAGGATTCGAACCTGCGACTGTAGCAGTCACGCGGTTCCAGACTGATGCGCCTGGAACCGAAAATTATGTAAAACATAATAACTATTTATTGAAGTTTTATGCAGATTGAGTAGATCAGTAGCAAACGTGCACTTAGAGAAAGATGTCGCTTCACACGACACTTAGCTCTGCACTTAGCCAAGTGGTCGATCTAGTGGTCACCTCAGTAGCTTCCCTCAATTGAAAAGCTGTAGTGGCACAGCTCGGACCAGTGGCATGTTGTGCATCATCTGTCTTCTTCCCTTCCAAGGACTTTGGGTGAAGCAACAAACTCAGACTCATGGCAGGCAGCTGGAGTGAAGGCATGGCTGGGCATCTTTCTCAAGGAATTCGTGCCCAGAAAAAGGGATCCACTGATAATGAGAATTTGGGCTAAAATAGGCATGGGAGTAATAAGTGCAGTTTTTCTGCTAGTAGTATGGCTTCATCCCACCTGGTATAATGGTCAACGATTGTTAGTGGGTGCAGTGACCCTCGATACATGTACTGGGCCAACAAAATCCAGGTTGATGTGTGCAAAACAGTAGCGAAAATTCTGAATGATTGCACGCACATTCCTTGAAACTTTGTTTTTGTATGCCCACATGTGTCTGTCTTTCTTGATATCTGGCTAGACCAATTTGCTTGTCACAAATTTGACCATTGCTTTGATGCTGGGGTGTAACGTGTTGTGAATGATATTGAAAACTCCTCAGAGGTATTCTTGTGCGATCAGAGGCCGTAAAAGATTGGAGCTACAGTCACACCAAATTTCATTTTCAGATCTGTCAGTCGGTAAACACATCAGGTGAAACAGGGTAGATGTTCTGCTGAGGACATACTGTTGTATGAAAGAATTTGTCAGCTGGCTATTTGCATTCTTAGCCAATTCTAACGTTGTTACGCTGACTAAATTTCTCGAAAGAGAGTCAGCTGAAATATTGCCTTTGCCTTGATGTATCAAACGTCTGTTGTCAATTTTGCAACAAATTTTGTGTGGCGACATTGACATGGCGAAATAAGTTGAGTTGACTGCTGTAGAACAGAAGTAAGTGACCAATGATCCGTAAAAACTGCAAATTGATGATCCTTCAAAATAGGTCAGAAGTGTTGAAAAGCCAGGTATGTGGAGAAAAGTTCTCTATCTACAGTGCTTCATTTAGTTTGTACCTCTGCAAGATGCCTGGGGAAAATGCTGGGGGCTGCCAAGATCCATGGATCTGTTAGCAATAAGACAGCATTTACTGCTACCTGACTGGCAGCTACAATAAGTATGATTGATGCACCATGCTTTGGACATGTTAGCAGTGTTGCTTTAGGTAGTGCTGCCTTCAATTAAGCTTCAATCGCTTTAGATGCTTCTATAGGTCGTTCACTTTTTCTTTCGCTGGAAATGTTTTTTTCCAGTGAGAGCAGATCCTAATGCTGTTGCACAACTGCAGCTTGCAGCAAAGATGGAAATAAAAGCTCAGCATTCCAATAAATCCCCAAAGGCTGCCGTGTATAGTAGGGGTGTCGTATTTTGAATAATTGAAACCTTTTCTTGCAGTAGTGCCAGTCCAGTGCAGCAGACCTTGCAGCCCACAAAAGAAATCTCCGTTTTGCAAACACACATTTCTGTGCGTTAATGAGGATGCCAAAATCTTCAAGGCTTTGGAAGATTTTGCACAAATGTTGTAAATTTTCTTGCAAGGAATTACAAAAGATCAAAATATTGTCGAGATAGAAGACAAATGTGAGATCACTTAAAAACACCACATGAATGTCTTCTACGATTGTGCGGAATTCCTTAATCAATAGGGCATAAAATTGAAATGAATGTTCCAAAAGCTGTGATGATGGCATTTTCTTTATGTCTATGACAACACCTTAGCACAATCGACAACACTCAGTACAGATGGACCACTAACTGCATAATAAAAATCAGTGATGTTTGGTACCAGACAGTGGTATCATGAGATCATGTAATGCTCGTTAATCGCCACATAATCTCCGCTTACCATCTTTCTTTTCCACCATGCGGAGCAGAGATCCTCAATCACTATCTGACACAGACTTTCTGCTAACATTATGTCCATTTTTTTTCGTGCTGCTGCAAATTTCTCTGGAGGTAGGCGACATGCATGGAAAAATACAGGATGTCTGGTGCGGCAGTACTGGGCACTACACTTTGAAGTTTGAATAGTCTGACTGGAGCCCCCACGTGCTATGGCACGAAAATACACTCCTGGAAATGGAAAAAAGAACACATTGACACCGGTGTGTCAGACCCACCATACTTGCTCCGGACACTGCGAGAGGGCTGTACAAGCAATGATCACACGCACGGCACAGCAGACACACCAGGAACCGCGGTGTTGGCCGTCGAATGGCGCTAGCTGCGCAGCATTTGTGCACCGCCGCCGTCAGTGTCAGCCAGTTTGCCGTGGCATACGGAGCTCCATCGCAGTCTTTAACACTGGTAGCATGCCGCGACAGCGTGGACGTGAACCGTATGTGCAGTTGACGGACTTTGAGCGAGGGTGTATAGTGGGCATGCGGGAGGCCGGGTGGACGTACCGCCGAATTGCTCAACACGTGGGGCGTGAAGTCTCCACAGTACATCGATGTTGTCGCCAGTGGTCGGCGGAAGGTGCACGTGCCCTTCGACCTGGGACCGGACCGCAGCGACGCACGGATGCACGCCAAGACCGTAGGATCCTACGCAGTGCCGTAGGGGACCGCACCGCCACTTCCCAGCAAATTAGGGACACTGTTGCTCCTGGGGTATCGGCGAGGACCATTCGCAACCGTCTCCATGAAGCTGGGCTACGGTCCCGCACACCGTTAGGACGTCTTCCGCTCACGCCCCAACATCGTGCAGAGCCCGCCTCCAGTGGTATCGCGACAGGCGTGAATGGAGGGACGAATGGAGACGTGTTGTCTTCAGCGATGAGAGTCGCTTCTGCCTTGGTGCCAATGATGGTCGTATGCGTGTTTGGCGCCGTGCAGGTGAGCGCCACAATCAGGACTGCATATGACCGAGGCACACAGGGCCAACACCTGGCATCATGGTGTGGGGAGCGATCTCCTACACTGGCCGTACACCACTGGTGATCGTCGAGGGGACACTGAATAGTGCACGGTACATCCAAACCGTCATCGAACCCATCGTTCTACCATTCCTAGACCGGCAAGGGAACTTGCTGTTCCAACAGGACAATGCACGTCCGCATGTATCCTGTGCCACCCAACGTGCTCTAGAAGGTGTAAGTCAACTACCCTGGCCAGCAAGATCTCCAGATCTGTCCCCCATTGAGCATGTTTGGGACTGGATGAAGCGTCGTCTCACGCTATCTGCACGTCCAGCACGAACGCTGGTCCAACTGAGGCGCCAGGTGGAAATGGCATGGCAAGCCGTTCCACAGGACTACATCCAGCATCTCTACGATCGTTTCCATGGGAGAATAGCAGCCTGCATTGCTGCGAAAGGTGGATATACACTGTACTAGTGCTGACATTGTGCATGGTCTGTTGCCTGTGTCTATGTGCCTGTGGTTCTGTCAGTGTGATCATGTGATGTATCTGACCCCAGGAATGTGTCAATAAAGTTTCCCCTTCCTGGGACAATGAATTCACGGTGTTCTTATTTCAATTTCCAGGAGTGTATATACAGTTGTTACACTCACCTTAATTGAGTGGCCCAGGGATGTGGCTGGTCTCAATGTCTGGCTATGTTTTTCGTCATAGGGTGCTAGCTCACACCTGTTGTAAACTCAATTTTTTAAGCTTAAATAAAATACAACAAAACAATTGAGGCAGGTACTGCGGTGAAATTTAAAATATTGAGTCACCCACGTAGATCTATAATTTGAACAAGTAGTTCATTTTCCTTCAATGTATTCACAAACACTCAAAATGCAGTCTGAGGGGTTCTTACATAAGGGCGGCTATTAATAACTGACACTACAACACTACTATAAAATCCATATGTTGCGATCACAGCACTCGACAGTCTGTTTACAATTCACAAAATACAGTCTTGTCTGCTGTCCTAAACCACTATATTGCGCTCCACTTGATCGCTTTCGAACGTCGCTACATACATACTTGTTCCCAAATGTGGTTACCAACCCACTACTCCCCTCAGATGTGTGGCATGTCCGGCTCTTAGCCTCGCTCAAACTCAACTGCCCTCGAAGATCGCTGCCCTATCCACCATCAAAACGACTGCCTAACTCAAAACAATATTTTACAAAAATTGCGAATATTCTAAAACTAAACACAAAAACATATATGATATACTAAAAACATGGACATTTTCCGGGGAATACCAATTTAAAGTCCAGTTTTTTGTATCTGCCACCGTTTTTGCACAAATAATGTTCTTGTGGTGTGATTTTGCTTTTCCCAGATTTTTGATACTAAACATAATTAAACAAATAAAAATACATACTTGATTACTCATCTACCCCTTTAAACTTTAGAATGCTGCAGCTAGTTTCGCCTCTTTAAATTTATTTATTACCAACAACAGATTTTCTCTCAGTCGAATCCCATATTCCGACCTCTTATTCAAAATTGGTACATGTTTTGATAAATCGGCTATGATTGCTCGATGCAGCTCTACTGTCCACATCTGTAGACACTTTGTTCATATTAATTGGCCAAAGCATTGCCCAGATATTAGCTGTTGAACGTTCATAAATTTACAATTTTTAAGACAACGATAACTCTTAAACTATTATATATTTTTGTGGCTTGTCTAGATAATTTAATTTTACATATTTTTCTGTCCATGAGTGCCAACTCGCACCTCCGTGCCAGTCTTAGTTTTGTTTTTATCAATTTTTCTCTGGGATATAAATTTCCCCAAGCACCAAACACAGCCATACGCACCCCACCGACCGTCGCTCGGGTTTTTCCAAGGCCACGTAGACACTAGGCGCTCGCCTCAGCCCTGTAGCAACCGCCAGCCACGTGCTCTGCGGCGAGAAACTGCCGCTCTGAACTCCTGCCGCAACTCACACTGGGTATGGTCTTGACTGATGCCGTGCATTGTGGTAGCGTTTTTCCTATGCTTTAACTGGGTCTGTCAGCGCAGGGAATTCGTTCAATAACTATGCACAGATAACGTCAGCAGAAATGGTACTTGTTACATATGGTCCAGTGGAAAAACAGGTTGCTTCTCACAGACCACACACATATGCGTCAACATATGCTGAAGAGCAAGACTCATGCAGCTGCTGAACGCACTGTGGAAATCTTCGTGCAGGCAGAATTGGGCTCTGTTCACCCTCTGTGGAGACACCACCACATTCTCTGTACTGCTCACTAATGATTATAATCAAGCCTCAACAGAGAAATCATTGTAACCATCGTCAGACCCTCAGCTGCCCACCATCTTCTCTCAGCAGACTGCCTTCAGGAGACTGCCTCAGGAGACTGCCGACACTACACTTGTCCATCCTCTTTTAGAATACTGCTGCACGGTGTGGGATCCTTACCAGATAAGACTGACAGAGTACATCGAAAAAGTTCAAAGAAAGGCAGCACGTTTTGTATTATCGCGAAGTATGGGAGTGTCACAGAAATGATACAGGATTTGGGTTAGACATCATTAAAAGAAAGGCGTTTATCGTTGCTACGGAATCTTCTCACGAAATTCCAATCACCAACTTTCTCCTCCAAATGCGAAAATATTTTGTTGACACTGACCTTCATAGGGAGGAACGATCACCACGGTATAATAAGGGAAATCAGAGCACATACGGAAAGATACAGGTGTTTATTCTTTCCACGTGCTATACGAGATTGGAATAGTAAAGAATTGTGACGGTGGTTCGATGAACCCTCTGCCAGGCACTTAATTGTGATTTGTAGAGTATCCATGTAGATGTAGATGTCAGCAAAGATTCGCAGCACATACTAAGCTATCAGGGCAAGCCTGTTATCACTGGTGTCAGGATGACTGCTGAGGATGAACATAAAAACATGGACAGCTAGAAGTCAGCTGTCAGAACCTTGGATTTCCTGCAGCAGGAGCGTCCTGTATATCAATACGAGTAAGTATCGAATTCAATGTTTAGTCCGTGCCTGTATGGTTGTTTTCCTATCCTTTCTTCATCCTTTAATTATTTTGGTTTACTGATATTGGGGTTGTTAGTAAGTAGGCAGCGTGGAGGGACAACGTTCGTCTCTGCAACAATTAATGAATCAAATAGATCAGCCACAGACACAGTTAGGGCAAGTAACGAAGGAAAGGAGGGAACAGACACTTCACGGTACACTTATCCTCGCTATCGACTCTGCTGCATTGGCTACACCATTTTCAGGTAAACTAGGGAAGAATATCTTTGCATTTTTCGATAATTTTCACACAGCCACTACGTTAGGAAAAACGGAGTAATGAGCAATTTTTTAGTGTAGCCAAACTGAAACTATCCATGGATGCTAGGCCATATGTGATATGCCACAAAAGTTAAGGGGACACAGTTGTTCTAAATCTTTAGGAAAGGGTTGGTAGACAAGTATAGGAGGAAGAATACACCGAGATACTACTTTGAGCAGCTTAACAGTTTGTTTTGAAAAAGCTTGGGGAAACAGTAGAAAGTTTTGAAGACTGTTTTGGCAAAATTAGTGCCAGTACTTACGAGCTCACTGAAGATGATAGCGCTCATGAAGCCATCTTGCAGGAAGCTGAGCAGAGAACACTTGACGCATTTTTATGTCGTTTACATCCAGAAATGCCTCAAAGAGTTTAGATAGAATTTCCAAAGACTCCAAACAAAGTGGTAGAAACAGTGTTGGGGCTAACCAAAATCCACATGGTCACCAAGCCTCAGGAAAAGAAAGTCGTATTTAATATAGATAATAAATGTTTTAGATGGAGCATACGGGTTATATGAGGCATGACTGCAGTTAATAGCAGAGCTTGATATGTGGACAGTTTGGATTTTCTGAGTGGAAATGTATGGAGAGAAATTCGCAGAGGCGTGGAATGAAGCCTCACGGCAGCCCTCACACCTCACAGATAAATGGAATGGAGGGCAGTATGTCCACTCTATAATGCTTCCAGTAAGAGTTAGCACAAGTGCGAAATATTCTCAGTTTAGATTTCCTGGTTGCATGTCTCGCCAAAATTGACTTGGAATGGAATTGGATGGAGCATAGCTTCATCTTGGCTATACGGCTGAAATACCATTACTGTCACAAGATTCACCCTTGGCTAGTGGTCACCATCTAAACTGCATATAAGGCCTCTTAAAAATCAACTCATGGGATATCATACCAAAAGGTACTGGGAAGATTATATAGGTTGACATAGGAGCTGATCTGCTGCAGAACTCTTTGTTCAGTGTTAAACTTTGATCTAAAATTAAGAATTGTACACGATGAAGCGTTTTGCACAGCACGGTTTATCCTACATACAGGAAACTGCAAAAAGAACAAAGCAGTGCCAGTAAGTATCGATAAATTTAGCTCTGAGTAGGTGCACCTAACACACAGTACCCTGATACTTAATTCAGAAATACCAGATGAAGATGAACTGGACAGCGATTTCATGTCGAATTACACAACCCTGGGACAGTCTGTCAGCTTTATTCCACTGAGAAATAAAGGAGTATATCTAAAGGGACAGGACAAGGACGACATGGAAAAACTTTCAGAAGAAATTAGCTGCCACTTCACTAACTCAACATCTCAAGACCGTTTTGGAAAAGCAAACTGCAAATGAAGCATCTATTTATATGAAACCATATTGTGCTCCTCAAACCTTACAGCCTGTCATGGAAGACTTTACAAGTCAACAGCTTCAAGATGGGTTCACAGAAAAAAATAATAGCCCCTGGTCACCATTGGTCATCATCATGACGAAAATATTGTCAGGTGACAGAAAGTCATTTCGGTTCTTTTGCAACTATTACTACATAAATCAAAAAACAGTGTCAGATGCCTTCCTAATGCCAAATATACCTGAAACAATAGAAATCTCTGTCAGTATTCATATTTCACAACTATGGACCTACAAAGTGGATACATCAATTAGAGGCAGCGACTGAAGATCATCCTAAGACAGCATCCTCAACTTCTTTTAGTCATTATCAATACTGATGCATGTCTTATGGGCTGAAAAAGGCACCAGCTACTTTCTACCAACTATTAGATAATCTGGAACACTGTCAATATTTTACAACTATAGACCTACAAAGTGGATACCATCAATTAGATCTGAGGAATGTTCAAAGACGGCATTCTCCTCCTCTTCTGGCCATTATCAATATTGCCATATGCCTTCTAGACTGAAAAATGCACAAGTCACTTTTCACCATTTGTTAGTCAGTGTATTGTGAACTACAGAAAGCTAGTTGAAACCTGAAATTGAGAGCAGTGAGATTTTTGGGGAAAATTTAAGTATATATCGAAAGGATAGGAAAATGGGAAATGGAACTGATGCATTTGCCACAATAGAAAAGAAATTCAAATCCACTAAGTTAGAAACTGAAGTTGCATGTTAGATTGTTTGGAAGACTTAGTATCAGGTGTGGGCATTAAATGATTATTGGATCCTTCTGAGCCCATCAGACTCATCTCCTGATGTAACCAAAAACTTAAAACCTCAGTTCACTCATATGGAAGTTCCCAAATCATACTGTAATTATAGGTGGAGACTTCAATCATCCACCAGTTAATTGGGAAAATTACAATTTTGTTAGTGGTGGGTGTGATAAGACATCCCATGAAACTATACTTCATGCCTTCTCTGAAAACTACCTAGAACCGATAGTTAGGAACCCGACTTATGATGGAAATATATTGGATCTAATGGTAACAAATAGATCTAAACTCTTTGAGGATGTCCTCATCGAAATTGGTAACAGTGATCACGAAGTGGTGGTGGCAAAAGTGATTACCAAAGGACAACTAAAATAAGCAGAAAGATGTATATGTTCATGAAACTAGATTTTAAAAAAATCTAGAGTGTCATGTCTCAATGATGAACATGTAACTTTCAGCACAGGGCAGAAACATGTAGAGAAAACCTGGCTCTAGTTTAAAAAAATAGTTGACCATGCACTGGATAGATATGTACCTAGTAGAACAGTTCATAATGAGAGGGAACCTCCATGGTATACAGTCACTATTAAGTTGTAAAGAAACAGAGACTACTGCATAATAGGTGTAAAACAAAGTGTAGGGTTGTAGATAGAGAGATGCTGAATGAAACGTTTTTGGCTGTAAAGAGAGCAATGCGTGATCCTTTCAATGTCTACCACAGTAGAACACTGTCAAGTTATCTTTTACAGAACTCAAAGAAATTCTGGTCATATGTAAAGGCTGTTAGTTGTACCAAAGTTAGTGTCCAGACCCTAATGGATGAGACAGGAACTGAAATTGAGCGTAGCAGGGCAAAATCTGAAATGCTTAACTTCGTTTTCAAATGTTCCTTTACAAAGGAAAACCCAGGAGAATAGCCGAAAGTTAATCCTTATACCATTGAAAAGACGAATGAAATAAGTAATAGTGTCTGCAGTAATGAGAAGCAGCTGAAACTGTTAAAATGGAACGAAGCTCCAGAGCCCAGTGGAATCTCTGTCAAGATTCTATGCTGAATTTGTGGCTGTGTTAGCCCCTCTTCTAACTATAATGTGCAAAACAAGTGGTAGACTTTGGATTATTGGTAGAATACTGGTGGAGTGAGTTTTAGACTATTACTCGAATGTGTGAGACCCATACCAGATAGGGTTAACAGGGGTACTGAACGTCTACAGAGAAGGGTAGCAAGAATAGTCACAGATTTGTTTAATCTGTGGGGAGAGTCACAGATATACTGGAGGAAATAAACTGGAGGACTCTTGAAGATAGATGTAATCTATCCCAAGAAAGTCTATTAACAATGTTTCAAGAACTGGCTTTAAATGATGACTCTAGGAATGTACTATAACACCCTACATATTGCTCACATAGGAATTGTGAGAATAAGATTAAAATGCCTGATGCTCGCACAGAGGCATTCAAATAATCATTAATCATTCATTCCTAATAACTTTTACATTGGGATGTACACTCTGCCATGCACATCAGGGTGGTTTACAGAGTATAGATGTAAATATAGATTTCAACTGAAGGAATGTAGGTTGTATTTGGATGATATAATTGTATATTCCAAAGATACACAGGTGCGTATAGTCTGTTTACAGGAAGTTTTCAATCGTCTCAGTGCAGCACAGTTATGTATCAGTGAGGAAAAGCGTCATTTCGTTTTACAAGAAGTTCGTTAATTGCGCCGTATTATCTGTCAACAGGGGATTCACACAAAGTCATGACTTGTTGATGCCATAAAATAATTTCTGACACCCCCTATAGCAAAGGTACTGCAATCATATTTAGGCCTTGTAGATTTTTATCACAAATATAGTCCAAAATTTGCTAATATTGATGGACCCATCATGTATTTGTTAAGAAAAGGAACAAAGTTCCATTGGTCTTCAGATTGTGAAGAAACATTTTTAAAATTAGAATATTCACAGATTTTCAGAAACTGTTCATACAGTCCCACGACTCTAGCAGTTTTGCCTTATTTTGTATCTGGAGTCAGGAAATAGATGGACAGCAATGCCCCTTTGCATATGCATTCAGACACCTTCAAAATAACTTATCTCAAATATTATATAGACAGATGCCATTTTAAGATAATAACTGATTATGTAGCACTCAAATGGTTATGAGGAATTAATTATCTGAGTAGTAGGTTACCTAAATGGGAATTTCATTTCTGTGAGTTTGATTTTGAAGTAATACATTGTCTATGAAGATCACAGTATAGTGTTAGTGTTGAAGTATTTACCAATCAATTAAGCATCCCCTCCAGAAACTGAAAGAACAATGAAAAATCTTCAACAAAGGTTTTCATACAAAGCTGATATTTTTATGGATTATCGTTTCTGATGTAATTTTAGGTGTTGATTTTTCTGGAAACAATTAAGATCGACGTTTTACCTCTACCTCGTCATCTTCCAGTCTCTGTAATGTAATCGTGGTCTGCCAAAACGAATCTTCTATTGTCCTTGTGTAGCTTTTATTTGGCGAACAGCGTGCCTTTTCACCTCGCTATGCTCTTCCTGTTAACCACTAGAAATCCTTTTGTAGTGTTGGGTTGATAAAGAAATCAATTGAACAACTTTTATTTTCATGAAGACTCGTATATTTTCCATATGAAAGTGGAGTTTTTGTTACAGAGCGTTAATATAGCTGATTCGCTCTACATACTCCAGCAACATCTTGTATAGACAGAAGAACTAACGGAAAAAAGTTGAATGTAGCCTGATCTTCGACTTTCGCTTGTGACTTCAAAGGTATTATGTTTTCTCAGTTCCTATGACTATGTACAATTTACTATAAGCAGCTACAAAATAATAAAGTTTATGGTCAAAAAAAGAAAAAAACTCTCTCTTCTCTCATCCTTCCTGGATACATTGTATGTGGCCCCACTGGATACCGGATACAATCGTTTCAGTCCTTTGATCACAGTATGCAGCAGAGTTATTATAATGTACATATGCAAGTCACATTTTATGTCTAAGCCATCTTAAATCACAAAAATCTTATCTTGATGTAAGAAGAAAACTCTTTTTCATGTCAAACAAGATTATTTATGCTTTCTCTCTGCATACTTTATTAGAATTATGCCCTGGTCTGGGAATATGTTTCTTTATTTTTGAAGCACAGGATGAGGACTGGTTATTAGAGTTTATTTTTTCACTGAACATGGATTAGCCCTTTTTGATTATTTTATTTTATTATTTTGAGCTTTTCCACATTACAGAGGCTTATCTCCAACATAATAATTTACTCCGAAATTACAATACAAAGAATAAACGTTCTTAAACTATGTTTTCAAAATATCCCTCAGGGGTTTCGATCTTGTATGTCCTCTTCCTCTGCGTCCATTCTCCTCATTGTGTGTTGTACATTTTGGAGGCAGGTGGTCATAGGTCGTCCTCCTCCAGTTCCCTCTCCAGTATCAGTTCTGGTATTCTGGCTTTCTCCATTAGTCGTACATGCCCGTACCATTGTAATTTCTTCCTATTCATTATGTCATATATTCTTTCTTTTATATCCATTGTCCTTATTATTTCAGTGTTCCTTATATTTTCTTTCCTGGAGATTCTAGCCGATCTTCTCCAGAAGTGAATCTCCAGAGCTTGTAATTTTTTGATGTGGTTCAGGTTAATTGTCCAGGTCTCCATTCCATACAGAACCACACTCTCTAATATGGATTTGTATATTAATTTTTCAGTTCTGCTCATTACATTCCTGCTCCATAAGACTGAGTTAAGCATCCCAATGACCTTCCATCTGCTACTAATTCTTTTACTGATTTCTGACTCTGATTTTCCCTCGATTTCTAAAATGGATCCCAAATAACGGAAAGTGTTTATCTTTTTTATTTTCTTTCCTTCAATATATAGCTCATCTGAATCATTAGTCAAGTATGCTGTTTTTTGTTAATTAATCTTCAAACCCCAAGTTTTGTGTGCTACTACTAGTTGATTGCATATATAGTTAGCATCCTCCCCATCTTGTGCTACGACTACATGATCATCAGCAAACAACAAAATGATGTAGGTAAACTCCATCTCTTATTTCTAATCCCATACTATTACATTTACGAGATCATGTTCTAAGGCTAATATCTATATAGGTTTTAAATAAAGATGGTGACATTGGCCAACCCTGTGAAAGGCCTTTGCTTGTTCTAAATTTCTGTGAAAGTTTATTACTAACTTACACTTGGAAAATGTTATCTTTATACATCTCTTGTATTATTTTAATCAAGGAAGGGTTTATGTTTGCCATATGTAGTCCTCTCCAGAGTAATTTTCTTGGAACAGTATCATACACTTTTTCTAGATCTATGGAAATTAATCCTATATTTTTTGATTTTTCCCTATGTTTATCCAAAATCGGTCATAATGTGAAAATATGGTCTACACATGATCTCCCAGCCATGAATCCACATTGTTCTTCTTGGGTTCTAAAATTTTTTTCGGTTTGTTTTTAATTATTTTCGCAAAAATTGTCATTACAAATTCCTCGATAGTTCGAACAAATTTTGCGATCTCCTTTCTTAAATTTGGTATCAATGTAAACTAGCTTCATCTCGTTGGGTATTGAATCTCCATGTATCAGTTTGTTGAATAGCTGTGTTATCAGTTTCACAATTTTGCCACCACCGTATTTCTGACACTCCAGATTGATATTGCCTGGTCCCGGTGATTTACCATTCTTTCCTGTTCTCAACGTGCGGCGCGGCACACTACATTTTACCGACCTTCCGGTGTCCAGCAATGTTCATTTCTGTAGCTAAAAGCTGTAGTAGAAAATACTAGACCACTACTGTCTACTGCAGGTCGCAACATACATAGAATTGTCCGGTAGACGGGATGTGGCTAGTACTGAACTAAAAGTTTTAACTTGGCAATGTAAATTTTCAGGTGTATTTTTACGATAAAGATCACAGTTAATACTGCCAAGTCCGTACTAAGTGGCTACACAATGTAAAGTTCCTACACACACCACAATCACACACGTAGCCAGTTTATGGCATTTACACCCATTACCGAAGTTAATAGAGTTCACTGGATCATTTAGTTATGAAAATGCTTGCTCAAATGTTGTGCACTCTGCTCTACACGTAATAGCTGTTCCAGTCTTAGATCGCACAACACGCCACGCGGTTTTAACTAAGAGTCAAAAGCAATAATTTTGATATTCCGGCCGAAATTCCACACGACTTCCACTATACCGTGCACTTAAATACGCTTTGTACTACTTCGCGAACTCGTAATTAGCAATTTTCCGCGATTTTATAGTACTTTCGTCGGAGCTGCTTTCAATGACATGTTACTAGTTCCAACCCCCAGCCCCGACTGACTTAGATCACACCAAAGGCTTTGTTCCCAGCATAGATAGGCGAGAGCCTGCATTTATCTGATTGGCTGATATCACAAACAGCAAATCAGGTCGCAGTATTATCCCGCGCTAACCCGCGCTTTACTTCAATGACAAATCATAGTAAAACATTTCTTTCTATGGCAATTACTAAATAAATAAATTTAGAAAAGAATCAAATACAAAATTACTCCTTCTGAAATTACCGATTAATTTGTGTTCTACTCACGATTTATTAGTACCATAAACTGACAGCACATTTAATTATAGTACATCCCCTGTATAGTTTAACTGGTACTTCGTGAATAAACAAAACAATTTTCATTTACTGCTCTTCTTCATCAGTCATACAACACTCACACTGCTAATTACTACACATACAAAACAATTATAATTATGCAAATACCTCTCTATTTCCTCTGACCACCACTCTGCTGCACGGTTGTGGTTGCTAGCTTTTTTACCCAACATCTCTGTTGCTATGATTTTCACATTAGCTTTTATATAGTCATATATTTCCTCTGTCCTTCCTTCAAATGATTCAACCAGTTTCCTTTGCATCCTGGCCGCAAAGAGTGTTCTGATTGTAGGCTGTCAATATTAAAAGGTAAATTTTTATCTTTCTCAGTCTGGGTTGTTTTATTTATGTTACTTGTACCATTCCTTGCATTCTTCCATGGCCAACAAGATTTCGTTTTTACTAGATAGTGGTCTACTGCCTTAAAACAACTAGCGATAATATAATCTATTATAGAATGAAGTTCTTTACTGTTCTCTTGTCAAGTATATTTATGACTGTCCTTATGACTGAAAAATGTGTTGGTAATTTTTAGATCAAATTGTTCACAAATTGCAATCAATCATTCCCCTTTGTCATTATATTCGTTCTCTCCATGTTTTCTTACTACTCTACAGGATTCTCTAATTCTTACCCTTCCATTCATGTCTCCCATGATAACCAGTTCCTTTCTTCTTGGAATTTTTTCAATAGTCTCCCTGAGGATGGACCAGAATCTATCTTTCTCATTATCTTTTGAGTCGTTTGTGGGTGCATATAAGGCAATAATCACAACTTCCCTAGCAAATAATGTCATTTCAACAATTATAATACATTGATTGGTGAATGTCCAGTTTGTGATTCTATTTTTCAATGATTTCTTTATCGTAATGGAGACTCTCTCTTTGGCTCTTACTGCTTTTGATACCCCACTCCAATATGTACATAATTATCCAGTTCTTCTTCTCCTTGGCCTTTCTTCTTTGTTTCAGAGAGTACGATAACATCCATGTTGAACATGTCAAGTTATGCAGGTAGTAAATTTATTTTAGTGGAAATACCTTGCACATTCCAGCATCAAAACATCATTTTCCGTTTCTCATCACCAGTTCGTATCCCAAAGTTCCAATTTTTCTGATGCATATTATTAGGTTTTTTAGCATTTTTGTGTTTTTATGTGAGTGAGGAGCTGGCCCACTGCACAACCCCAAACCCGGAGGACCAGTTAATTTTTACACAAGGATTTCTTCCTTTAGCCTTTGATAAGCCAATACCATACTACAAGGCAGCAGTTGCTAGTTTTGGACCACCTCCGGTATTTTATTTCCCCGGTACCCACCATATCTGGTGAGCATTCCCCTATCCACCACCTGGGGAGACCAGCAAACTCCACATGGGCCGTCTCCTACCTTCCAAACTTTACAGAAGCTCTCCTGCAAACGCAGGTTCGCAGGAGAGCTTCTGTTAAGTTTGGAAGGTAGGAGACGAGGTACTGGCAGAAGTAAAGCTGTGGGGACAGGGCGTGAGTCGTGCTTGGGTAGCTCAGTTGGTAGAGCATTTGCCCGTGAAAGGCAAAGGTCCCGAGTTCGAGCCTCGGTCCGGCACACAGTTTTAATCTGCTGGGAAGTTTCATTATGATAGAGTCTGGCATAGTTCAGTTTACTTTTTAAATATTTGTTTTGTAAAAGGCTACACGCTGTAGTTAGTAAGTGTAATTAGTTGTTTTAAGCTTGTACATATTGCTCAAAACTAATATTTGTATCTATGTATTTTCTGTATGTAGCTCGCCCCTCATACTTTGAACTTTATCATAACATAAAAAATATGTTTTGGTGCCGTATGCCCCTCTAAACCCCTCGGTCATTGTCAGTAGGCCTAACGTGATCAGCTTTTGTTTCCAGTCTTGGCATTGGGGAAGAGCACCATTATTGTATGCTACCTCGAGTATATCCACTGCGTGCTCTGTGTCGTTCCAGTTTGTGCACAGATTATTTCATAAACCTTGTGCTCCTTGCCTAGTTTCTCTACCTTGTACTGGACTGTACTCATTACAGTTCACATTATTTGACCTCTTATGGTCTGCAGGACCTTTCCAGTCATTATTTCTACCTGTGTTGTTCGAATTTTGCGGATGCAGGTAGCTTGGCTCATATTCACGTCCACTTCCATTTTGATAACCATTGTCCCCACGCTAACTGAGATTTCTATGCTTAATCTCCAGCAGTGGTGCATACCAGTGCCAACTGTAGTTGTTGTTGTTACCAGGCTGCAAGGTTCCATTAGTTTGGACATTTGACTGAATTTGAGTTATCCCCCACACCTGAGACATCCTCATGTATGAGATTTATAGAGTCCACTACCGAGAGAAAAAAGGTCGGTCTCAGGAAATGTGACCAACTTCTCTCACAAATTCAGAGGCAATCTACTTTTAAAGATTTTTAGCATTTCTATATGTGAGGTAGGATTACTCCAGTATCTCATTTTATTTACATGTTTCTCCAGATAATAACACAATCTACCTATTGTACTGTTTATTAATATTGGATCGAGCACTTCTCATTGCAGTCAACTTAAACAGGAATAAACTAAAATTTGTCTAGAAAGGCTTGTTCAAACAGATAATATGTTTGACAATGTTCTGCCATATCTGCTCCTGAGAGAAATGTATTTCCTTGGATGAATAGTGCCATGTAGTATATTTTTTGTGATGTGGTCCAGTTACACAGCAGTACATTACCAAACCCTCTTATAAAGTTACTGTGTGAACCGTTTTTGATCCTGCACGAAAAAGCTGAAATTTGCGATTCCGTAAGAGGCTTTCATCAAACAATATTCATGAAAGACACGCTCTGTTCCCTGTGATGAGATATTTGGCCGTGCAGGGGGAGGGGGGCAACATATTTGGTTTGCCATTGCCATTGGTGGTTGATTATACATGCTGAAATATCTGTTAGTGGCATTGGAGACCTGCACTGGACGAAAGATATTTTCTCCTTCGCTTGCTAAACTCTCCTGCATGTTTCCTGCATTAATAGTAGTCATTTCATGTCAACTAACTCTACCAATGGCCAATTCAGAACGAACTAGATCTATTGCAGCTTTAATGTTTACAACTACGTTGGTAAAAATTTTACTTTCATCAACAGGTATCAATTTTTCGATTTCGTCTGCATATGTTCGATGCAGCAAGGCAAATTTTTGGCTGAGTGTGGTGTCACTGTTAAACGTCCCCACTTCTGTGCAGTCATTCAACTTCTTCATGTCACTGTCAACACGTTTTTGTTCTAGTTTCATAAACTCAATCTCGTCCTACAGTTTTTACAGTTTGTCAGAGAGTTCTATGAAATTGATGGTAGTTCTGATTCATGTGCCTGAATTGTAGATACGGTCTGAGCTAATTCATTGTAAACTGTTTTGATTTTCAATTAGCTCATCTAACTTACATGCAATTTTCTTTTGTTCTTCAAGTAATTTTGAAAATTTCTAATTGAAATTGTCTGATATATTTGTAAATTTGTGATCAAAATTGTTCAACTTATTTATATATTTCTGATTAAGTTTCTGGTCGAAATTATTCGACGTGTTTGTAAACATATTTTTTTTTAAAAATGGATCGACTGGTTCTTGGAGCTTGGCTCAGATGAATTTTTGTTTGTTGCGATGTATGGTGTCTGTTTGCCTGTAAACATATTTTGTTCTTGTGACAACAGACTGTGAAAAATTTTAGAATAATTTACGGTGGCTCTTCCGAAACTAGTGGGTGTATAAGTGCTCTCTGTTGACAAGTGTGTCGGCCATTCATCTGCTGTCTGCACTGAACTATTTCCTGCTAAATTGTTTCCTTTCTTAGCTGCCAGTATGATTATTGTAGCTGAAATGTTGTGTGTTATGAAAATACTAATTATTCAGTGGGGGAGCGCGGGGTTGGGACTTTTGCAAGGAAAAATGCTCCGGCTAACGATTTCTAAGAGCATCAGGCTGTGGCTGAATGTCGGAAAGTAAAGAGGAGGATGATTTATCCAAGTTTACTACGTATGTTTTGTCAGTCTCTCATACAATGCTACCACAAAGCGCAGTGGACCAGCAGCTATAACATAAATTGCATACAAAGGAACAAGGTTATGTGAAAGTGCTTTATAGATCGTTCGTATTCAGGTGTATTACTTGCGTGTTAATAATTTTTTCCCAACAGACACACACACACAACTCAAGACTTCACCATATTGCTGTAATGTCGCAACTGTCAGCTCTCTGAAGTCGCTAACAGTTGCTAATATAAGACAAGGTACTCATTTTTACCAACATTCGTCTATCAGAACTAGGAAGTTGAAGCTCATATTTCTAAAGACAAGCAATTAAACTGTATGAGCCACCACAAAGCTATTCTATTAATTAGTAAACAACTAATAAATCATACACTCCATACCGTGTGTCCAGGAAGTAAGGACGAATTTGAATATTGCGCCATTTTGTCATATGACATTTGTTAGCCGTGGTTTTTTAATCTGCTTTTTTTGTTATCTACAACCCTTCCCATTAGCAGCCTGATAGCTTTTGTATGATGAACATTTTTCCTTGATGTTATTTTCGTCATGGAGCAGATGACAACTAAGCAACGTATCCAAGTGATAAAAAGTTATTACAAGAACGGTGAAAGTTCCTCGGCAACTGTTCGTGAATTGCGTGTGACATTTGGACGTAATGCTGCTCAAACCGAATCACAAGTTTGGAACTTGATCCGGAAGTTATGATACCACAGGTTCTGTTTCAAACGTTAAAGAAACAAGACGACCGCATTCTGTTCGATCACAGGAAAACACTCCTGTCATGTGTGACAATGTGACTGTAAGCCGAAGAAAATCGGTTCGCCAACGAGCTCAACAATTGAATTTATCATCAAGTTCACCGTATGAAATCTTTTCAAATGATCTTAAAAGTGCATGCATACAAGATTCAGCTTACACAAGAATTGAAACCTGCAGGCTATGGAGAGAGACATCGATTTTCAAAATGGGTCTTGCTCGACAAGGGGAGAACGAGAACTTCACAAAAAGAACAATTTTTTCAGATGAGGCACACTTCCACCTCAGTGGGTAGGTCAATAAGCAGAACTGTAGAATTTGGGGCAACAGAAATCCGTGAGTGACTGTGGAAGATGAGGGGCACCCACAACGTACGACTGTGTTGTGTGGGTTCTGGGCAGGAGACGTTACTTTTTTGAAAATGATGAAAGAATTGTTGTCACTGTGAACGGCGACCGTTACCGAAATATCCTTTCTGCTTGGTTTTTTCCCTCTTATTGATGAAAATGTCAATTTTTTCTTGCAACAAGACAGTGCGACATGTCACATATCCCGTGTAACGATTGCTCTCCTGAATGAACAGTTTGTTCAAAAATATTATATCTTTGCGTGGCAACCAGGAATGGCTTGCCAGGTCATGCAGTCTTACGCCTTGGGACTCTTTTGTGGGGATTTGTGAAATCAAAAGCATACGTGAACAAACCGCAAGCAATACACCACTTGAAGGATGAAATTAAAAGGGTTATTAATGGCATTCTACCAGATGTTTGTAAACGCGTCATCGAGAACTTCCTACTACCCACACACCCTTTATTATAACAAACTAACAACTACATTGTATTTTACCTGTTCTGAGACTAATAAAAAGTCTCATAAGTACCATACATGCAATAAAACAGCAAATTGCCCTTTATTCTACATTTGAAACCTGTAGATTTTGGTAACATTGCCGTGAATGATGGGAAATGAAGACTGCCAATCATATCTGTCTCATAAGTACCATACATGCAATAAAACAGCAAATTGCCCTTTATTCTACATTTGAAACCTGTAGATTTTGGTAACATTGCCGTGAATGATGGGAAATGAAGACTGCCAATCATATCTGCAGTCTTGCTGGTCACAAATGATTCACTGTTTTCTAAGAATCTATGAAGATTTTAGTGATTGAAGTTAGGCAGGAACCTAATAGCTCTGCTTAAATTACTATGAGTGAAGTGAACAGCAATCTTTTTTAAGGAAGCTCCAGAGATCATCAGAGGCCAAATCATTGGTTTTTAGGAACTTTTATCTGCCTGAATGTTTCTTTGCACAGGTACCACAAGCAAGCTGTTAAATCAAAACTGAACAAGACTTTGCTTTGAGACTGACTTAAGGAACAGTATTTGTTTAATCAAGTTTTTATGTTTTCAAGCTGAGATCTAAAATGAGCAAAGCACGTGAAACACGTTCAATTGAAAGTGGTTTTCATTTAACAAAATATCGAGAATTAAGTCTCACACAAACACAATTTATCCACTACACACACACACACACACACACACACACACACACACACACACACATGCATGCATGCACGCACATATAGCACCAAAATCTTGGTAATTTTGAAGAAGGCAGTCAAAGTGGTATATATCGATTGGGATATGACGACTTACGTGTCTGCGATTTTCACTTAGGTAGGGAACTTTTTTGCTTTAAATTAAAAAATATGATTGCCATACTACTGTTCACATGTAACTTGCTTTACCCAACTACACTTTTTGATTTAAAACCAAAAAAACTACCAAACCTAGGTGAAACTCGTGGATATGCATTTTGCCATACCTCGATCGACATTTATATATCGTTTTGATCACCTTCAAAATTGTTAAAGACAATAAAGGAAAAGTAAAATTACAATGCCTTACAACCTTTTTATTGGGCTTGTATTTGAAATTGGTTGGTTGAGAGGGTTATACAGAGATCACAAGACATTTTCTCACCGTGATTAAAGTTAAACAACACAGCTCGATTATCATGAAGCAGAAGAAGCACTTACCACTGCATAAAATACTTTTTTGAAATCCCCACAACGTCAAGAGCTGGTTTATTATTCCCAAAGGATTTAGAAAATTGTTTGGAAGGAGTTATGTGAGATAATCGAAAGCTGGTTCAAATGGCTCTGAGCACTATGGGACTTTACATCTGAGGTCATCAGCCCCCTAGGACTACTTAAAACTAACTAACCTAAGGACATCACACACATCCATGCCCAAGGCAGGATTCGAAACTGCGACTGTCGCGGTCGCGCGGTTCCAGACTGAAGCGCCTAGAACCGCTCGGCCACAACGTCCAGCCAGAAAGCTGGTATACGTGTTTCGAAATCAGAAGGATAATGTCTATTCACATTTGGCGCTAGTCGCAAAAGAGTGGCGCTAGTGGTGCCACTATGAGGATGTAAATCAGGTTTGCTTTAAATACACGCTGTAGCGGTCGTGAGCTTTAGTTACCTTTGAGATTCGAGGACGAGAGCTGACGTTAGTAAAGAATGCCTTTAAGGCGACAGGGATTCCATTATGAAACCCCATTGAGTTTGAATGAGGTTGTGTAATAAGGTTACAAGAATCTGGATGTTCTTCTGCGACATTGCAGAAAGACTTGGCATGAATGTAGCCACTGTACATAATTGCTGGCAGCAGTCGCAAGAAGACTGATCTCCAAATGGCCACGTGACACTGCTGGGAGGCAAGACCATAGTGTTCAGCGTATGGTTGTGGCGTATCATACTGCATAGGCAGCTGTAGCTTGAGCAGAAGCTGCACCACGGTGACACAACCAACTGTTACAAATCGGTTACTGCAAGGACAGCTCCGAGCCAGACGCCCTGTAGCATGCATTTCACTGAACGCAAATCACCGCCATTTGGGACTTCAGCTTGTCAAGTGAGAGTTCATTGGAGGGCAGGGTGGAGTTCTGTTGCGTTTTCTGATGAAAGCTGGTTCTGCCTCGGTGCCACTGATGGCTTTGTGTTGGTTAGGAGGGCAGCTGAGGGGCTGCAACGAATCTATCTGTGTGCTAGACACATGGAACCTATAACTGGAATTATGGTCTGGGATGCGATTTCATATGACAGCAGGAACGCTCTCGTGGTTATCCCAGACACCCTCACTCAAAGTCTGTACGTCAGTCTCGTGATTCGACCTGCTGTGCTGCCATTCATGAATAGCATTCCAGGGAGTCCTTTCCAACAGAATAACACTCGCTCACATACCGTTGTTGTAACCCAAGATGTTCTAGGAAGTTTGAACATGTTACTTTGCACTGCTTGATCACCAGATCTGTCTCCAGTCGAGCAAGTATGGGACATCAGCAGATGACAACACTATCATCATCCTCAAACAACATTAACTGCCCTGTCCATTGACCGATCAAGTGGAACAAGCATGGAACTCCATCCCACAAACTGACACCTAGCACCTGAATCACACAATATATGCATGTTTGCATGCTTGCATTCAGTATTTTGGTGGTTACTCTGGTTATTAACGTACCAGCATTTCACATTTGCAGAGGCTCATCTCGCACTCGCATTAACATGTGGAACCGATGACCTCGCTGCTTCATCCCATTCCGCAAATCAACCATTCAACCATTAACCTATAATCCTACAATGCTAATCACTTACATACGTTACCTATGGAAATGTATTCCCAAAATTTCATTACTCTACATTAATTAGTTTTTGGTTATTTTCTTCTGTGTAATTACTAATTTTTTATCGAATTTCTTTCTCGCTCTTCTCTATTTCTTTTTCTTGTACTATTCTGACAGCCTGACAATTTCTTTTTCTTGTCTTCATGGCATATTTCAGTAACCAGTAACAAAACACTTATTTCAGTTTAGTCATTCCCGCAGTGACCGTATTTACATAGAGAACGCCTGGTACAGCTTCACACTTTCACTACTTTTTACTGAATAATACGATCTAATTGTTGTTGCTGGCTATCAAAGCTGTGAGTATTGTAAACGCACGAAAAATAGGCGACTACGCTTCCAGTGTCTGAACCATTTCGAAGCTTTCGGAACTCTATGTGATGACTGCTCTGAAAGTAACGTTACTGTGTTTTTATTCCATACACTGCATTAGTGCCTAAATTATAACAGTTTTCATTTAATTTTATATTCCTTTCTACAAAGAAACTCATTTGAGAGTGACTCCTCAGTTCATCAGTCATCCATAGCATGAGCAGCTCATTCGTTCTAACATGCATGATCACAAATCAATGTTACTGCCTTGTGGAATTTGTGGCACAGCAGCTGATCAATGCAAGGTGTATACACACATGATTTATCAGCACTGGGAGACACACAAGAAAGTATTAGTAACAAATGGATGATCATATTCTCCCTTCGCTTACTGAAAGAATTGGGGGATGAATTCTCGCCTCAGTCCCAAACTCCTACCAATTTCAATTTTATCTTTGTCATACATAACTAAATCATAGGGACAACCACAGCTCGTTTTTCTGAATATTTGTAACGTAACGTATACCGTAATCAGTGCATTGTAATAGTATTTTTAAAAAGCCAAACATTAGAATATTGGGCTCCTTGTGAGTCAGCATACATGGAGCAAGAGAAGATGTCCAGTTACAACGGGGAACGGGTGACTGGAGTAAACAGATGGGGGCCTGCGACCGGTAGATAAAGAAGTGCATGAGGAGATGCTGACGTGATCCAGTCTTGGCACTGTCAACCCACATTAGGGCACTGCACGATGCCAAGCACATCTTGCACTGATCGACTGCTCCACTTTAGATCTCACACACACATAACATAAATTGTGCACACGTGCTGCAGTAGTGTTCCTATTCAGAAGTAGTACTCAATAGTAGCAAGGAATGCAACATTACACAATAGTGTTACAATTAACTTCGCCACAGGATGATGCCGCTAAAACTGGTAGGTCCCTGGCGTTGGCAGCAATGGCGGAAAAAGAAGACAGTGATGTGAAGTGGTCTGTAAGCAAGAAGGTTAGAATAAGGGGAGATGACGTTACATATATTCATAACAGACACTGGGTGAAACCAGGAGGTGTGGCAGTCCACATTCTTGGGAGTATCAAAACATGGGTTCCTACATTAAAACAATGTGTGTAAAACTCTCTACTTAATAATCAGGCAGTTGAGAACTTACTTTGTGGATGCTATATTTCATTTATAAATTTCGGGGTACACTGCAGTGAAGCTGCTGATCGTTTTAAGTCCACAAATTAGCAGTATTTGTTCACAGTACAAAATCGTTCGGGTTATTTCTCTACCAAAATAAAGAATGTTCAGAATGTCATCACTGAAATGGCACTCGTTAATTAGACCAAAACACCATTTTAAAATTTTTCAGCTTAGACGAATTTGCATTAAAATGGAAAACGTACACATAATGTCAGATATAGCCTCAGAAACACACAAATACACATTTTCCTCCCTCCTAAGACCGTTTGCGCCGTTCCACACATTACCAATTTCATTTTACAGTTTTGCCCAGCTAGGCCTATACAGTTCAGATATTATTTTAACTTGCCATAGAAGTAACTACTACATTTACATTCAGTTAACATGTCTGTAGAAAGAACACTGACAATGATTTTATTTACGACGAACAGTACTCTAGTGGTTTGTAACATCTTTATTTCACTTAATTAAAGAAAACAAACTTGAAAACTGTTAACCAATTAACTGGTAAAAGTGCAGTGTAGGTTTTGGCAGTTTTTACAAGACAGGTAAAAGGTATCATCACAACGAATGAGGGTATATGAAGGATATCAGTTAGGATCAAGATACAGATAGCAAATGAGATTCCACTTCCTTAAAAAAGATTGCTGTTCACTTCACTCATAGTAATTTAAGCAGAGCTATTAGGTTCCTGCCTAACTTCAATCACTAAAATCTTCATAGATTCTTAGAAAACAGTGAATCATTTGTGACCAGCAAGACTGCAGATATGATTGGCAGTCTTCATTTCCCATCATTCACGGCAATGTTACCAAAATCTACATGTCTTGTAAAAACAGTCAACACCTAAACTGCACTTTAACCAAAACACATTGTCACAAATGTAGCTCACTGTCTTTGAAAGCAAGATTAGGTGATTGTAGAGAAATTATTATTTCAGATTCCATACCATTAATTATTCTTATTAAAATTAATTCTGCGCCACCAGCTCAACTTTGGAACTTTAAGGACTAATGGAGTTTACACTCACAGGCTACTCCTCATACAACCACGTTTGTGTCGCAGATTTACATGCCAGCCACAATTACCTTTACACTTACTAGTGCACATATATTCAGCTGTGAAATCTTTATAAAGAACTTCGAAGGGAAATTGGGGTGTGCACTCAAATGACCATTTATTTACAATATAAAAATATCCAGTTCTTTATCACCAAATATTTATTTTATTTTCGGTGACAAAGTAACAATACAACAGCACTCACACAGTTTTTGGCATTTAAAGTCACATAAATACACAATTGTAGTTTACTAATGGCAAAGAAAGGAAGTACAGAAAAAACAACTAGCAATTTTCCTGCGTGTAAACAGACCAATCAAAATGGATAAAAGATTAGTGGAAATTCATAAAACCTTTAATCTTAATATCATTTTGTAAAGAAAATTACGAAATGAAAGAAATGGAAATCCAGACACATACATTGGTACATTACAAATTGACTACATAGTGATTTAGCTTCCCAGTTACCAGGAAATCATGACTGTTCAAGCTAAAAAAGGAGCCCAATAAAATACAACCCACTACCTAACCGGAATCGAACTTAAATTACAACTTTTAAAAATTAATTAAAAAGGAAACCATCAACCCTAAATCTGTCAATAGAAAAATTAAACAAACCATGACAGAAGAGGTCAATAAGAAAAACCACAGTACTGTCAAAAGAACTTTAACACAAAAGCAGCCCTTCCATGTTATTTTACAATCAAGTGTGTATAGCCAGGAATTGGGTTCAGATCATTTTTACTACACAGAGAATGTAACTGAAGGCATTTGGTGCCTTAATTGCAAGACAGTTTACTATTTCAAAAATGAAAAAAATATGACTAGGTATGCAACACAGTCTTTAATGTTGCTGTTTACTGCTGTAGAAAATGTTCTTGAAGATCAGGCTGAAGGCGCTCTGTCATAGTCTGTCACTCTAAAAAGGCATTCCACAGAAGGAAAGCTTAGGAACAACTGCAAAGTAGCCTGACACATCATAAGCCTTATCTTTTCGGGAACCTGATAATTGGTCATCCTTTCATTACACCTCACAGATGTAATTTCAGGTTTTTAATGGTCCAAAGCAAGTATTTGCTTATGAACCTGCAGCAATAATAGAGAACGCATCATGTGTTAAACAAGCTCTGCTCAGGATCAAAAGCCTTTAACTGCAAACATTTTGAATATACTAGTAATGCAATTGTGTAATTCGTAGAGACTTTATCAGAACATAAAACATTAGAGGAGCTCAAAATATTCTTCAGTACATTAAATACTGGTTATAATTAGGGAAAATATCACTGAAGTGAGGGCAAAAACAGTTAATTGCCTGGTTGAAGCAATTTAGCATATTTATGTTTGAACAGAGCAAAACTTGACCTTAATAGATACTTCCATTACAATTTTTGAAATGTACCTCTTTTTCTTTTTTCTGAATGAATAGGACAGCTGCAAGGATGCAGGGTACGATACTTGTTAACTGTGCTTTCTCAAACTGCAACCAACAGACAGGTACTTATAAAATTATGTCCTACTGACAGACGTAGAATTATTGCAAACCACAATTTAAATATACTTAAACATGTCTACAATACACACACAACTGTTTTCAATTGTTAGTTTAACCAAACAGGCAGACTAGAAACAGCCAGTATTGTTTTTAGACCAATAATAAAATAATACTTGAATTTTGCAGTATCAGGCAGGATTATTTCTGTATCAGACGAAATGATCTTTTAAGTGGAGTAAAAGACAAACTGGATTCAAGAGCACATCAACCCAATTATGTTGTTACAACAGAACATTTCCCTAGACCAGTTATCACATCAAATTATACATTACATTCTTTAGGTAAACAATCAAACACTTCAGAAGAGATTATGTAATACAACTCACCCACAATAGACTTTATAAGTTACTTTTCAAACTTACACCTTATTAGTTTTGCAAATTTAAGTACATGCAAAATGCAACCAAATGTTGCGTACAAGGCTTTCAAGAAAATCTGGAATCTGTCCACATAACTGTAGCACAGAACACGATAATCTCTTATGAACAAAGGAAATCATATGTTGAAAAAGTGATTTCTTCCCTGGCGACAAATGTCCCTCCCTAGATTAGCTCAAAATATAAGCATTTTTGTAGAAAAATACAGTGTATCCACATCTGCTGACACTGCCACAGAAGTCTGCTAACACTAAATACTGCCCAACAGATAAAACATTGAAACATTAAAGTCATTTGAGAAGTACAACTCACATTCTGCAAGTATGAATGAAACGATGAGAAAATGCATAGCATGGCACCATCTCTTATTCAAATGCATGACAAAGACATTCGATCAATATACACTTCACAGAAATTATCAGATCATATGATTTTCCGGTTCCCAGTCTTTGTATCTTATTGTCTTGGTCCACAGCCTTCTCATTGCGATGTCCTTAGAGAACCTATACAGCTGAGTGAATATAAATATAGAAACGATCAGTCTGTATTTAAACCATAAGTGTTAATTTAACTACAGTATTTACTTGTGGAAAGTAACAGCTGATTTTCCACTTCTGTTCGTACACCTGTAGGAAACACAATTAACCATCTTTTTCGGAAATCAACGAACAGGGTGCTGCAATCCAATACAAGTACATACTCGACACCAACGATTTGATACTCCCAATATAGGGAACTGTGAACTGAGGTGGCTTCATTTCTATGTTGTAAGGGCCCCTCCACTTATTCCAATCTCCCTGTCTATAACGAACCGATATGGGATGAAACTGAACTGCAGGCTCATTGGACAATTCTTCTTGTGCCAACTATACGTGAATAGTACGGTAATGGGTTTTCAGCGCTATTTTGATATCATATTGATATGCACGTTATTTAAATCGATAAATTAATTTGCCCCCTCCCCCGACCATGACAACACCCACCCCCAGATGATATCATGTGTTTTCATCAGCTTGCATGTGGGCACGAGAAAACCCCTCCCCCAACCATCTCACACCGCCCCCACCTACCCTATTGGCAGAAATATCGAATTTTAGCGGGAGTTTCGAATTTTGGTGACACTTTCTTTGTCCAAGGGCTGTGTTCATGTCCCACCACACTCACAACCCATGACTAGCGAGAAATTAAAAATGGCAGTGAACTTTCTGGGACAGTGTAATAATGAAAACATTGTATCTTTTGTACTTCCTGAGATAATGGACCAGAAATTTGCCTCCAAAAATCAGAACACCACATTTGACCAAATTTGCCGGCAAATATCTTTATAGAGGTTGACTCAGATTTTAATTTAAACTGCATCATTAGAAAGAACAGCTTATTCTCTACTAGAATGCTGTTCGTTTATCTTTGGTCCTCTATGGGTTGAGTGGTTATAGAACTCGAAATATGACGCAACTCGTCATATGCAATGTATGTATTGATATGCAAAAACATGGTGCTCTTAACTTACGGTAGCAGTGACCATCGCACATGGACGGCGAGGTGATGCATAAATGCGTCGGAGGCGGCCCAAGGAAAACGTGTCGCAGCGCGGGTGTGAGGCGCGGAGACACGTTGGCGTCGCGGCAGGCTGCACGTCGCATGTTGCGGTCGCGCGAAACTCCGTCACTTATCGCAGTGTGGCGTGTCGTTCTCTATGGGTAAATCACTGCGTCGTTTGGTGTGTGTCCACCCCGGAAGAAAGGTGGGAACTGGAGAGACCCGGCCGGATAAAACTTTTACCTGGGCCACACCTGTCCTTTTGGACACATATGGTCAATACCAGCATGCAGACATTACTTGTTTTTGCCATATCAGAAGACAGGGACGCAGTAATATTTTATAGAGATCTGTAACATGACATTAGCAGAGTTTTTATAGTACGTAGTTTTTCTCTGTTGGATGGCAGAAAATACCGAGGGGTGAGAGAATGTTTGGGTGACTTTCACGAAGGCCATCTGGGAGATGCAGACCTCCTTCAGACGGCAGTACCTGTATGTAGTTTGGAGATGTATTACAATGTAGTAGCTAAATCTTCAACCTTCTTCCATGCCCTGTATGATGTGGAATCTTATAACTTTCCCAACAACAAACACCACCATAACTCCTCATACTATCTTTCCTACTAACAAGGGAACATCCCCATCGCACCCCCCTCAGATTTAGTTATAAGTTGGCACAATGGATAGGCCTTGAAAAACTGAACACAGATCAATCGAGAAAACAGGAAGAAGTTGTGTGGAACTATGAAAAAATAAGCAAAATATACAAACTGGGTCGTCCATGCGTAAGATAGGCAATATTAAGGGCAATGTGAGGTGAGGAGCGCTGTGGTCCCGTGGTTAGTGTGAACAGCTGTGGAACGAGAGGTCCTTGGTTCAAATCTGTCCTCCACTGAAAATTTTGCTTTCTTTATTTTCGCAAAGTTATGATCTGTCCATTCGTTCATTGACGTCTCTGTTCACTGTAATAAGTTTAGTGTCTGTGTTTTGCGAGCGGACCGCAAAACCGTGTGATTAGTAGACGAATGGACGTGCCTCTCCAATGGGAACCGAAAACATTTGATCGCAAGGTCATAGGTCAACCGATTCCTCCACAGGAAAACACGTCTGATATTTTGTATACGACACTGGTGACAGCATGTGCGTCACATGACAGGAATATGTTGTCGACCCACCTAACTAGTACACTTGGCGAATGGGTGAAAAGTTTCTTCTACCTTGCCCCATTTAGGTTTTCTTCTGGATGTAATAATCACTCCAAAAAAAGTGATGAAAACATAAGAGTTTTTCACATAAACTCAAAATAAAAAGTTAAAATTTTCGGTTAAGGGAAGATTTGAATCAAGGACCTCTCATTCCGCAGCTGTTTACACTAACCACGGGACCACGGAGCTCCTCACCTCACATTGCCCTTAATATTGCCTATATTACACATGGACGACCCAGTTTGTATATTTTGCTTATTTTTTCGTAGTTCCACATAACTTCTTCCTGTTTTCTCGATCGATCTGTGTTCAGTTTTTCAAGGCCTATCCACTGTGCCAACTTATAACTAAATCTGAGGGGGGTGCGATGGGGATGTTCCCTTGTAAGTCATGTTGCAGAGGAAAGCTTCATTTGGTGCTGGCCTTACACATTGTACACATTTGGTAGAGCTACGATATCATGTTCCTATTTCCACCGATTGGTCAAAACGCGCTTCTGTCGCATTACCTCAGCTCGACTTGATTCTCCACAAGACACAGAAGGCCTTAGATATATCGCTCTCTGACTTTCGTTCCGTTCCGACCTAAATTTGGATGATTACATGGATGAAGCTGCTGGGAGGGCAGGGCAGAGACTGAGGAGCAGTTATAAGATACAGAGGGCCTGTCTAAAAAACAGTGTTAGAGTTTTTGCTGTATGGGATCCTTAGCAACAGGTTCGAAAAAGGCGACTCGATTCGAGATATGAGAGTGGCACGAGTATGAGCCATCAGTGTCTGTAATCATTAAAAGACGTCTCGACAGGATCCAATGGAAGTGTGTGGTTGAAAGGATAGACTTGATTCCAAGTCAGATAGAATTTCTACCAGAAAGCGTAACGCTATCAGCGACTCGTGGGTGCCTGTAGACTCAAGACCGCTTTTTATGCGGAGTGACGGTAACACAGTCGCTACGAACATGATCCTAATAGCGCAGTCATTACGTGAAATGTATGTTGTGGCCTGTAGAATCCCTATGTGGTCAGCTTCAAATGTCGGTCCTCAATAGCGTTTCTCGGAAAGAACATCGTCTTCGCTCCATAGATACCCATTTGACCTACCTGGCGAGTGTAATCCGACTGGCGCAAAAAATTTTCTCGCCATGCAAAGTGACTCTCATGATCAATTTAATTATTTAGCCTATAATTTGATAGCAATGGCGTGCCGCCCGGTGGGTGGAGGTGATGGCTAGGGAACCAGGGAATGCTTCTTGAGAGGCATTTCTTTTTTTTCGTTGCTCCGATATCTTTTAATGAAATTTCAATCTTCCACACCTAAGGGCGATGCAGGCTCTCACGATTTGTTTCGTAAACGCTAGTATGATACAGCACCACAAAGGTAAAACGAGACCTGCCATAGTGTACAAAACAGCTAGTTCCTCTAGAATTATAGCTTGTTGTTGTCGAACGTGAAATGATTGTGTTTTTTCCGACATGTTAGCCGATGGCATGAAAGATTGTACTCTCTAATGTTGTTTCACGTGTTTGAAATGTTTGTAATAAACACATTCACGACAGTTTATTTACGGACACTGATTTGAACGCGAGAGACACTCTCAATCGTGTAATTTGTCAATCAAGCTGAAAGAAATTGTTTAAATTCTCGTTTTTTCCTTACTCCGACGTCGGTTTTGAAATAGTGCGGACATTATGTGGTGATCGGTAATTTTCGCATCAAAGCAGCGGAAGTTTTTTCCCGATTATACACAGGGTCGACATGTCTCTGCTGATCATCTGTAACCAGCGATGGGGCACATCGTTGAATGTTGCAAAATAATGAGATGCGAATTGTATCATGCGATTGAATGTAAAAGCTATACTGAATTCATTCATAAAACTAAAAGAAAATGGAATGCTCTTGTTTTCGTGGAAAAGGAACATTTATCATCGTCGCAATTGCATTTTCCGTTTTGTAATAACTGCTTGATTATGGGAGACGCATTGATGGTAAATACAAATGTTACAGTTCAAATGGCTCTGACCACTATGGGACTCAATGTCTGAGTTCATCAGTACCGTAGAACTTAGAACTACTTAAACCTAACTAACCTAAGGACATCACACACATCCATGCCCGAGGCAGGATTCGAACCTGCGACCGTAGCGGTCTCGCGGTTCCAGACTGTAGCGCCTAGAACCGCACGGCCACTCCGGCCGGCGTACAAATGTTACAGTCCAGTGCACAGAATGGCGTGGTGTGTGAGTTCCCTAGGAGGTCACGACTGTCTTTTTAGACATACAGCTATTGTAGACCTCATTTATTATGGTTTTGTTCTGAGGGATGCCGACGTCTCGCTCTATTGTATGTGTAGCTTTTGTCGGCGTCGATAACATGCTCATGGGGACGCATTGTACTGAAGACACTGCAGTGTGAGTCTACTCTGGGGTCTGTGGTCGCTTTAGGTGGAAAGTTTCCTGTTTTCCAAGCAGCCTGCTTTTGAAAAAGCCATCTGGAGTGTTCTCCCAAAATTCGTTGTTGTTCCAGAGGGCTTCCAGTCGTTCTGAGAAATACGTTTAACAGATTGCAAGAAAGAATTGCGTAGACGTTAAAAAGAAGTGTTCTCCATCGCAGGATGACGGGGCTATTGGAGGCATTGGGAGCATGCCTAGTCTGAGTGAGGTCGCCGCCACAGATGCGCCCTATGACTGTGGGGGTAGCGTGTGGTGGTGGGCATGTGTCGCCATATTTTAGACGAACAAGTTGCTCTTGGGATGGCTGCCCTTTTATCTCCTACTGTTTAGTTCACTATACATGCTTTTGTGTTGACAAAGGATCGTCGCCTCAAGGCAATCAGTTGCTACAGCCAGCTCATGCTTCCAGAAGGATGGTGGGCCACAGAAAAGGCGTGATGCACTTGGCAGAGCAGCTGGCCATTTGAAAAGCCTGTGTCCCTACCAACAGGTGGATGAATGGATGGAGGAAGGGAGGGAGGGGAGAGATGGGAGGAGGTAAGAGGGCCTCGAATTTCGGCAGTTTGTGAGCGTCTATGAAGGAGAATGCACGTTCAAATACTGCCCCCACTGGTATCGTTTGGGACGATGATTTTCCCCAATGCATGTGTTGCATTATGACCCGTTCATTACGAGTGCTGTTTTTTCCGACAATTTCGAATTGTAATTAGAACAGTGATGCATATTTTCCATCAGTTGTGGTAGCGTGTCTTGGCTTTGATTAAGAGGCCTGCAGGGTGATTTTTGAGCACGCATATGTAACGAACTCTGACTTCAAACAACGATAGATGCTGTCCTCAGTTGTATGCTTACAGGTAATACACTTATTAAACTCCTCTTGTCCAACACCAGCATATATATATATATATATATATATATATATATATACAGGGTGTTTCAAAAATGACCGGTATATTTGAAACGGCAATAAAAACTAAACGAGCAGCGATAGAAATACACCGTTTGTTGCAATATGCTTGGGACAACAGTACATTTTCAGGCAGATAAACTTTCGAAATTACAGTAGTTACAATTTTCAGCAACAGATGGCGCTGCGGTCTGGGAAACTCTATAGTACGATATTTTCTACATATCCACCATGCGTAGCAATAATATGGCGTAGTCTCTGAATGAAATTACCCGAAACCTTTGACAACGTGTCTGGCGGAATGGCTTCACATGCAGATGAGAGGTGCTGCTTCAGCTGTTCAATTGTTTCTGGATTCTGGCGGTACACCTGGTCTTTCAAATGTCCCCACAGAAAGAAGTCACAGGGGTTCATGTCTGGCGAATAGGGAGGCCAATCCACGCCGCCTCCTGTATGTTTCGGATAGCCCAAAGCAATCACACGATCATCGAAATATTCATTCAGGAAATTAAAGACGTCGGCCGTGCGATGTGGCCGGGCACCATCTTGCATAAACCACGAGGTGTTCGCAGTGTCGTCTAAGGCAGTTTGTACCGCCACAAATTCACGAAGAATGTCCAGATAGCGTGATGCAGTAATCGTTTCGGATCTGAAAAATGGGCCAATGATTCCTTTGGAAGAAATGGCGGCCCAGACCAGTACTTTTTGAGGATGCAGGGACGATGGGACTGCAACATGGGGCTTTTCGGTTCCCCATATGCGCCAGTTCTGTTTATTGACAAAGCCGTCCAGGTAAAAATAAGCTTCGTCAGTAAACCAAATGCTGCCCACATGCATATCGCCGTCATCAATCCTGTGCACTATATCGTTAGCGAATGTCTCTCGTGCAGCAATGGTAGCGGCGCTGAAGGGTTGCCGCGTTTGAATTTTGTATGGATAGAGGTGTAAACTCTGGCGCATGAGACGATACGTGGACGTTGGCCTCATTTGGACTGCAGGTGCAACACGGCGAACGGAAACCCGAGGCCGCTGTTGGATCACCTGCTGCACTGGCTGCGCGTTGCCCTCTGTGGTTGCCGTACGCGGTCGCCCTACCTTTCCAGCACGTTCATCCGTCACGTTCCCAGTCCGTTGAAATTTTTCAAACAGATCCTTTATTGTATCGCTTTTCGGTCCTTTAGTTACATTAAACCTCCGTTGAAAACTTCGTCTTGTTGCAACAACACTGTGTTCTAGGCGATGGAATTCCAACACCAGAAAAATCCTCTGTTCTAAGGAATAAACCATGTTGTCTACAGCACACTTGCACGTTGTGAACAGCACACGCTTACAGCAGAAAGACGACGTACAGAATGGCGCACCCACAGACTGTGTTGTCTTCTATATCTTTCACATCACTTGCAGCGCCATCTGTTGTTGAAAATTGTAACTACTGTAATTTCGAAAGTTTGTCCGCCTGAAAATGTACTGTTGTCCCAAGCATATTGCAACAAACTGTGTATTTTTATCGCTGCTCGTTTAGTTTTTATTGCCGTTTCAAATATACCGGTCATTTTTGAAACACCCTGTGTATATATATATATATATATATATATATATATATATATATATATATAAACTCATTAGTGGTCCTACCAGATCGACCCAGAAACAAATTCAACAAACCAAGATTCCATGGTTTGTTTATGTGGAAGACATTACTGAAGGGGTGTAAAGCTAGCTCGCCTCCACGTGGTGCACCCCGGGTAATGCTAAATGAGCTAGCACATAATGGCAGTCAGACAAACCGTGAAAGGTTCTCCTGACTATGCAAGTAGACACAAAAAACGTCCTCCTAAGGATATGCCAACAAGGAAACTTGGACCTACGGTCCAAATCTGCCATCTCAACATAGAAAGCATAAGCTATTCTAAGTGCCAATACTTATCAAAACTACTGAAGAAAGACAACATTGATCTGATCGCCATTCAGGAAACACATTGTAGTACTGAAGTACAACTGCGGAAAAGGGGCAAAATACCCGGATTTGAATTACTTGGTGCCACTTACCACCATACCCATGGTGTTGCAACCTACATCAGACATGATATAGAAAATGCCTCCCTTATCTCCACGTCATCAGGTGATGGAATCCATAATGTCACAGTAAAAATTGGGAGCGTAACCGTTACAAATATTTATAAACCTCCAACCACTCCATGGCCAAGATCAGTAATTCAGGCTCAACCTCACCCAGCAATCTATCTGGGAGACTTCAATAGCCACCACGAACAGTGGAAATATAAGGAGTGTGATGCTAATGGTGAAACCTTGGTGAAATGGGCTGAAAATGAAAATCTTAACCTTATCTTTGATGCGAAAGACCGTTACACATTCAGATCAGCTGCCTGGGAGCAGGAATACAACCCGGATCTATGCTTCACCTCAACTGACGGAAATAACCAACCACTACCAGCTACCCGTAAAGTCCTGTGCGACTTTCCTCATAGCCAGCACCGACCAGTCATTATTGAAATTGGCAGCCAAATCCCACTGGTGACTTCCATGCCTTGCCCCAGATGGAATTTCAAGAACGCAAATTGGGAAAAGTACTCTCGAGACCTTGATAAATATCTAGGATGGATTCCACCTACCCATAAAAACTATAGAAGATTCATTGGAGCAGTAATAAGCACTGCCAAGAAGTACATCCCTAGGGGATACCGACGAGAGTATGTCCCAGGGTGGTCCAAAAACAGTGACAAGCTCTACCAGCGCCTCCTCAAGACGGGCGACAAAGAACTGGCCGATGACCTTCTCCACAGTCTTGATACTGCAAGACAACGTAAATGGACAGAAGCAATGGAGAGCCTGAATTTCCAGACTTCAAGCCGACAAGCATGGACCCTGTTAAGGAAATTAGGAAGTGGAGCACCTATTCAAAGACAGACAGCAAACGTCTCCCCAAACACCATGGCATCTCATATAGTGGCCACGTCCAGAGCCCCTAGTGACAGAGCACACACGATCAAGATAAAACGAGAACTCAGGAATCTGAGGAATAAGGCGACAGAAACTGAATACGCTCTCCCTTTCTCACTCGAAGAAATAGAAACAGCACTCAAAGAGGTCAAGCCAGGGAAAGCACCAGGACTCAACAGCATTAACCCAGAACTCCTGATACACTGCGGTAAATACACAAAACTCTGGCTGGCGAGATTCTTCACCGACATCATCCAAACCGGTAATGTGCCTAGTGACCTCAAAAGATCGAAAATAATAGCCATCTTAAAACCAGGGAAACCAACAAACTCACCGAAGAGCTACAGGCCCATAGCACTACTGTCAGTAATATATAAATTGTTAGAAAGGCTCATCTACAATAGAATCTGCCAGAAAATACTCAATGCTATACCAATCGAACAAGCAGGTTTCAGACCAAACCGCAGCTGTGTCGATCAAGTTCTCTCACTCACGACGTACATTGAAGCCGGGTTCCAAAGAAAGCTTAAAACCACTGCAGCATTCATAGACCTGTCAGCTGCCTACGACACAGTCTGGAGAGAAGGCATGATTTATAAGTTCCTCCGCATAATCCCATGTAAACTAACAGCTCGCCTACTAAACAACATGCTGAATGACAGAACGATCCAAGTCATCATGGGTTCAGATATTAGTTCACCGAGGAAATTAAAAAATGGCCTACCTCAAGGGTCGGTGCTTGCACCACTCCTCTTCAATCTCTACATTGCAGACATACCGGATACAAGATCAAAGAAGTTTGGCTACGCCGATGACTGGGTCCTTGCAACGAGAAGTCAGTCATTTGAAGGGGCAGAGGAGACCCTAACAGCTGACTTGGAGAAGATGGGAGAATATTTCCGAAAATGGCACCTGCAACCTAACGCCAACAAAACAGAAGTATCATGTTTTCACCTAAACAATAAAGCGGCTAAGAGGGAGCTCAGAATAAAATTCGAGACCACATGGCTTACCCACAATAAAACCCCAAAGTACCTAGGTGTGACCCTCGATAGAACACTCTCTTTCAAAGGTCACCTAATGAAAACAGCAGAGAAACTAAAAACAAGGAATAACATTATACAGAAGCTCTGTGGAACGACATGGGGAGCGGCAGCTACTATGTTACGGACATCAGCCTTAAGTCTCGTCTTCTCAGCTGCCGAATATTGTGCGCCGGTATGGCTAAACAGCCCCCACACCCATAGAATCGATGCACAGCTCAATAACACAATGAGAATGATCGCTGGTGTAATAAAGACTACACCCGTGGAATGGCTCCCAGTACTAAGCCACATACCACCCCCTAACCTACGCCGCACAAACGCTCTTATAAGAGAGTACAAAAAGATAATGAGCAATCGGAATCTACCCATCCATGAGAATTTTGAAGATGCCACCCAAAGCCACCTCCGCTCCAGAAGGCCACCCATCAGAACCGCAATAGCCACATCTGCAACAGAGGAAGAATTCAACATAACCAGCGCCTGGCACCAAGAATGGTCCTTAAAGAACATCAGCAAACTTCCATGTATCTCCCAGAAGCCTCCAGGTTTTGACTTATCACGCAAAACCTGGGCAACTTTAAACAGAATTAGAACTAAACATGGCAGATGCGCCTATTCCCTCTACCAGTGGGGCATGACAGAATCGCCGCTATGTCAATGTGGAGAAAATCAAACTATCCAGCACATAATAGAAGACTGCCCCAGGACAGCCTATGATGGGACTCCAGAAGATTTCCTGATGGCGACTCCAGAATCAACTGCATATAGTAACTCATTACATGTTTGTTTGTATAACTGCTGTAACATGTGTATTATGTGTAATTTTGTATAATTTTGTATAATTCTGTATAACTATTGTAATAACTGTAAGAATATCTAATGCCAAATCATTACAATTTTGCATATTGATTGTAATAACAATTGTGTCTAAATGCCATACGCTAAATAAAAACATTACCGAAGACTATGTGGAAAACTGGTGAATGTGGCATTGTTAATTTAGATGTTTCTGGAGGCCCCAGCACCCACTGGGTATCATATGTTATGAAAAATGCGGATACTGTCTACTATTTCGACTCATTTTGTGACCTGCAACCACCAGAAGAATTATAACGATACTTCACTCACAGAAGACGTGTGTTCTACAATTATCGACACTGTCAGTACTTTAATACATACCTCTGTGCACATCTATGCATAATGCTTCTCTTGACGTTTGCAAAGAAGAAGAAGCATGGTATATAAGGAGGAGCTTTAAACATTCCTTCATCAGTTGAGGTTCAGATGCAATGTCGTACACTTTGACGTTAAAAGAATGATCATCTGTATTCTGTGCAAATTACTTCCCACCAATCTATTTGAGCAATGGTGAATGGAGTATTGCATTGATTGGACTGGGGACGTACAACAGCATCCCAAATATCACTAAGACTAAGAACAAACTACATCTCGATATTAATGGTGAAAAAGGTATTATGGAAATAGAACCGAGTGCATACGATATTGAGGATTTAAACAGTCTTAAAACAGTCTGGAAAAGGTATTGAACTACGTGCAAAACATCAGTACCCTTAAATCTGAAATAAGGACTGTAAATGCAACGATTGACTTTAACCAGCGAGGTTCAATAGGGCGTCTGCTGGATTTCACAAAAGGGCAGGTTTTGAAGAAGGATCCAAGTAAATTTTACAAGTCACATCAGACTGTGGATATACCACCTGTCAGCACAATTCGCGTCGAGTGTAACATTGCAACGAACCCCTATCTCGACACTAGTCTGATTCATACTATTTACGGATTCTTCCCCTCAGTTGCAATGGTGTATAAGATTATTGAGACCCCTGCCAATGTAATATACCTTACAGTGACAGCTCAGATATTGAATTATCTGGAGCTGCGTATTGTGGACCAGAATAACAAACTTGTTGACTTTCGTGGTGAGGAGATTATTCTACTATTACATCTAAGGTGGGACGGGCATACGGTATAAAACAGGTGAACACAATCCACAACATGTCACTTCGCTACCGAACAGCAAAGTGATAGCATGTGCGAACTATGAGTTTCTTAAATCAGTTGACTTGAAACCGAGCAGTGACGTCCTCACTCAATATAACCAGTCCGGTAGAGTATGATGAGAGATTTATACGTCAGAAATTCTTCTCTCATAAACCATATGCTTCAACCACATATAACAAGAACGATGAAATTAGGATTGTCATCCAGCACCAAGATGCACTCACGCTTCCATACAAGAGTTTCATATATCTAGGGGGGTCATTCAAAAAAACTGATGGCAGTGATACAGTGGGATCCAAGTTTACATGTAACACTTTAGCATTCCTGTTCCAAGAGATACACTATGTACTCAATGGGTCTGACATCGACCGTACACTCAATGTCAGCATAATATCAACACTTAAAACATACATCTCTGCATCACCCACAGATTTGCATAGTTTAGAAAATGTGGGATGGTTCATAGACGATCCAGAAGATAGAACAGTTGCGGAGAACAAACGATTTACTGCATGGATACCTCTAAAAATGCTTATGGGGTACTTTGAGGACATGAGACAGATTATTACGAATACTAAACAGGAGCTCATTCTGGTGCAGAGTGCGACGGACAATAACCCATACATTCAAGGAGCTCAAGAGGAGAATATGATCACAATCAGAAAGGTAATATGGAAAATACCTCACACGAGTATATCTGACGAGGAGCGTATGAAGCTTTTAAAAGTCCTGTTTTACGGTACATTTCGGTTACTGACATTTCGCTCATGGGAGGTTATCAAGTACCCAGTGTTACCGACTGCAAGCAGACAAACATGGGCTATTGAAACATCTTCATAGCTAGAGACACCTAGATTCATCATACTTGCATTTCAGACTGATAGAAGAGGTAATATAGCAAATGATTCCACCATGTTTGACAACTACAAGTTAGCTAATGCCGTAGTCTACCTCAATTCAGAATTCTACCCATATGATAATTTACATCTGCAGTGGGCTCATAATATATACAGTCTAGCTTATGACATGTATGCAAGGTTTTGTGCTTCTTACTATGAAATTGCCGAAGGAGAGGGCAGAGGGTGTCTACTCAGTCCATGTAAATTCAAGGAGATTTCACTGATCATTGTAATAGACTGCTTGAAACAGAATGAGATAATGAAGTCTGGACCGAGAGATGTGTGATTTGATTTTGAATCTTCAACAAAGTTCCCAGAACACACTGCCACGTATCCTCCAGTTCTTCATGACCGTGTTATCAACTACTGCCTTCTCACTGGTGTTGTGCAATGAGCTGTGTAAATTAACAGTGCTACACCATACCTAGAGCATTTCACAACGGCGTCTCAAGGTGTGAACATCATTGCGGATGCTCAGGGTTTCTATGATGGTGAGCGCAGACAGTTCATATTGAAAGATGTTGCGTTTGTAGTGTACACACAAGATGTTGGAATAATAGAGACATTCTCAGCAAACATCACATCATCGAGGTCTTTCAAGTACGTGAAGTGCGCTATGATGCAAAAGAGTGCAACGTGGTTAATGCATTTCTACCACGGAATTCACTGGGATGATCCTGGCATACCCTATAAAGATATGGTGATGGCGCTTAAATTATTCAATTACAAGAATACCATTGTCTACGTGAAGGAGGTGAAGAACATCTATTGGATGCGTCAAACCCTTAAGTTTGCTGCTATTCAATACCTGGAATTCTACAGGTGTCGCCGGCCGCGGTGGTCTAGCTGTTATGGCGCTGCAGTCCGGAACCGCGGGTCTACGGTTGTAGGTTCGGATCCTGCCTCGGGCATGGGTGTGTGTGATGTCCTTAGGTTAGTTAGGTTTAAGTAGTTCTAAGTTCTAGGGGACTTATGACCTAAGATGTTGAGTCCCATAGTGCTCAGAGCCATTTGAACCATTCTACAGGTGTCCTTCTGTCCATCGACTCAAGAACATGTATGAAAAAATTGTTGCTGTGTCTGCTTATGAAAATGTAAGATTACTCTTAAGTAGGATCAGAAATAAATGAATTTTTATCTCATAACCTCTGTGTTCTTTTTTCTCAACCCTGCTCCCGCTGTGACAGTGTACAGTTTTTTAACCACATGCTATGTCTGTGGTTTTCTTCAAGTACAGGAGATATAATTTTAGATATGTCTGCTATATATCTTTGGAAGTGGACATGGTCACTGACCTCCTGCTCCATAAACCAATTCGTGCTGCATGATAGGCGTAATCCCATGCAATCATTATATATGTTTTGCTACCTTCCATCTTAAACTTCACCTCCTTAATAGCACTAACCTTCAGCAAAAATTAATGTCATTTGAGACGGTACTCCCACACCAGCAGCAGCCACAGTTTGATGGGTAAATTCAGTGATGATCGCTAGGAAGAATGTACCCTGTGCTATTCGAGGAAGCATTGCAACATCTCTCGGTGCTCGACCCGCATCACAGCTATGCGTCATTGCGCCAGGAACGGTACCTAAGTGAACAAGTATTTCGATAGGTATTTCTCAGGTGTCAAGTATGAAAGAGGTGTCACCGCCTCATACTTGCAGGACCTGAACAGTCACATCACTGCATCGAAGGGACCGTCGATGCACCCAGACTCCGGCGTTGGCATCGGGCATCGGTCTTCTTGTGGTGGCATATGTTTTTTATTAGCTATCTTTTGTTTAAACTATATTCCATCTACATCTACATATATACTCCGCTAGCCACCAAGCGATGTGTGGTGGAGGGGACTATAAGCGCCAAAGTCATATTTCCCGTGCTCTGTTCCACTAGCAGATCGTGCTAGAAAAAACGACTGTCTGAATGCCTCAGTACGAGCTCTAATTTCCCTTATCTTTGAATGGTGATAGTTGTGCAATATGAAAGTTGGTGGTAATAACGTATGCTCTAAATCCTCTGTGAAGATAGGATTTTGGAATTTAGTGAGCAGCCCCTTCCATTTAGCACATCGTGTATCTGCAAGTGTTCCCACTTCAATCTTCCAACGAGATTTGTAATGTCCTCGGGATGGGTAAATGTACCATTCTCAAATTTTTCTTTGGACCTTCTCAATCACTTGAATCAGACACAACTGGTAAGGGTGCCTCATACAGATGAACAATCCTCTAAGACCTTTAGGATGCGGCTAATTAAAAAAAAGACCTACCCCATACATGCCCGCAGCTTGTGGTCTCATGGTAGCGTTCCCGCTTCCTGAGCATGGGGTCCAGGGTTCGATTCCCGGTGGAGTCAGGGATTTTCACCTGCCTCAAGATGACTGGGTGTTGTGTCATCTTCACCATCATCATTCATCCTCATTATGGTCAGAGGAAGGCAAGGGCAATCCACCTCCGCTACGACCTTGCCTAGTACAGTGGTACGGGTCTCTTGCATCGTCCCCTGCACTCTGTCAAGGAGAATGGGACTTCATCATCATCATCATCATCATCATCATCATCACCCCATACATGTGAAGAATATCGATTTAATTAATGTGCATAAATTTTTTATATCAATGTGGTGTTAGCAGTACAATAGTTAAGGGGACCCAGTGTGTGAGTGGGTGACATGGAGGAGAACAGCAGGTTAAGTACAGAACACTAAGTTAATTTTAATAATTTTTATGTAAAACGCAGTGCAATAGTTTAAGAGGGTGAATGACAGAGAAGAATGCACGAGAAATGACCTTCAAAAGCATTTGAAATTCGAAAAGTGTGCCAGAAAATGGTGGGAGGAGATAACAAATTACTTAATTTGGTATCAAAAGCGTACAATAGTTTAACGAAATGGGGGTGACATGGAAAACCATTTAACAGAACAACAGGTTAAGTGCCAACATAGGCCCAAACATTTCGTTAAGACACCCAGAGTACAGTGCCGAACTTTTTGTTATGCAACATGTTTGCTCCATGCAATTGCTTCTTGTAAGACCTAGATGTTTCCAAACAGCAGAGAATGATGAGCAAGAGAAATCCAACCCCCATAAACTGAATTTTTTAATAAATAAACAATATACCCTTTCCATATATTTCATACATTGTCTAAATTGTTTAAACAATATTCTGTACAGAGCAATCGATTTCCCTCCAAATGACCGATCAACTTAGTCTTTTTCCCACACTTTTCCGGGAGGGAGGAGATTGTGGGGGGTTGCCAGAGGATGAGAGGTTAATTAATTGATCAACTTAATTAAGTAGTCAGTCAAACTGATAGTAGTGACAGGGGGTATTCCAATAACTCAGAGCTAAAAGTGTATCTGTAGCAGTGCGGGGTGGTTTCCTGAGAGGGCAGGGGAGTGGGTGGGGGGTGTGGGAACAATATGTTATGTGCGGTGACATGGAAAACCACTTAACAGAACAATAGGTTAAGGACCTGTCAATCAAAGGAGAACAATAGGTTTGCCCCCTGAGTGCATACCTGCCCTGATGAAGGCAACCTGCACTAACAAAATGTCCTCTCACCCCTGTAGCCCCCATACTGTTGCTCCCACTAAAACTCTCTCTCCATCTCAAACAACTGCTGCCACTCAATCAGCATATGGTAACCAATACAGTACCAGCAGACAGATGGGATGGAAAATATGCTGTCGATTTACTGTTATAAGCACCACAGTTGATAGTGGGATCAATTTTAACAATTTTACAAGTTTTTCTGTAATTTCAACACCATCCAAATAGGTGGCAGCGTGCTTCCCAGTTTGTGTATCATCTCTAAACCCCTCCACTGCTTTGAGAGTACCATATATAAGATTGCGAATGGAGATAGATGACTGTGCAGTACGTCCATTCATTGTTTCTTCTCGAACATATATGCACCAAAGTATTCTGATAGTGTCGCACCAAAGTATTCTGACAGCGTCCTATACTGATCTACATATTCCTAGTACTTCAATCATAGTGCGTTATTTACTATTAAGCTCCCTGCAACACTGTCACTGATTTAATTTGCAGCTGATCAGAAGTAGGAGGCCACTATATACGTTACATTCCACGACTCGAGAAGAAACTCAGCGAGCCGAGTCCATAACTGCTGTTCAGTGTAGACTGTTCTGCACTAATCTAACTCACAGTGCCGATCCAAGTCTACAACACCTCTCCAGATGGGCACATGTCGAGGAGGTTAACACCCCTTATCGGGGAGTGTTGCAATGACACAACAGATGGTTATGAAGAAGAAACATGTGGCTTATGCATGATGGAGCTCCAACCGGACGTTGTTTGAAGCATTTTACGCAAATCAATTGCATTATCAATTCAGAAGTATTGTTCTAGTGTCTGGGGTCAGTACCAAGAAGGTACTGGTAAGAGAGAAATGATCGTGGTACATAAACACATGCATTCCTAAGGGTACATGCTTCTGCACTTAAAACATGCTGTATTCTAGAGTGGCGCGGCTTCCTACATATTAGTCATATGGAATACAAGGCTGTTAATATTCCAATATAAAAGAATATATTCCCATTGCATGACATACTTCCTCACTGCAAGTTTCTCTACGATAAACTATGGTGACAAAGTGTAAAGTATAAAGCTACCACCTTGCACAACAAAGAAAACATCTATCTTTGTAACATGAACACTATGTATGTTTCCAGAGGTGTAAGACGCCTTTCGTTTACGAAGTTCAAGCTCGATTACGGTTCTGACATTACGATGCGCTCACAGTAGCCCTATAAAACGGTCGTTGACAGCCTAAAATGCATAAAAAGAAATAAGCACCACGATCAGTCGCCAGAGGAGATCTGACAGTCTTACCGCAGATTACCACTGCTCCTGCTAATCTTCCTCTTGCACACACAAGTTATGGCCTGGTGTTAGGTTGTACTGCTCATGTACAGGATAATAGTGCCTTTTCGCCTTGTCTCTGGAATGCCTCCTCTCTCCCCTAATAAGGTGTGTATATGCAACATCAGTCTACTCTCCTCCTCCAGAACATGGAATTTTATAGACTTTGCCCAGTACTGTTTTCACGGTATTTGTCCCTAATTTTATGTATCTATTCTCAATTTCCGAAATTTTGGTAGATTCTGATGATTTTGCATATTTCATGCTATTTCCCTCAAATTTTACATATCTGACATCAATTTTTCGTGATTATACCAGATTTTCCTCGAATTTTACCGAGTTTATGTCAATACACATGCTTTTTCCACAGTTTTCCATATGTATATTCTCATATTTCTGACATGCCCATGTGCTGTTTGATTTTCTACAACAATATTTGAGCATCTTGTACACCAACCTACTAAAAAGTCCTACCCCCACCCCAATGATTCACTCGAATACATTTTCGCTAGGACGAACATGAAAAGTGTAGTAACAGCCTCTACGTACCCATATGAGGCTCGATTTATGTCCAAGACGTGATAGAGAAATAGAGTGCATAGCATACATCTTTATTTAGACGAGGGATCCAAAACAGGCTTTCCATTGGTGGATATGTTTCATCATCACAATGAGTTGGAAGCCCTCTGATGACTGCAGTATGGAGACATCTGCTGTTAACAATCACAGGTAGGTAGTGCTCTAAGTCAAACACACAGAACAAACAATTGTATACAAATAGATCGCAGTTATCATCGCAGTTATGGATAAATGCTTCATAAATGGCATGCAGCAACATCTCTGTCTCCCTAGTTTTCATCATCAGTCTACTACTCAATCATACCTCCTACAACCCCCCTCAACCGATCACTTCATCCACTTTGCATCATCCCTAAACGCAGATCCATGTCATTTAAGAGGCAGATGGCATTGTTTTGCAGGAAAACATAAAAGTTGGAAGTCAATTTCCATGTATCACTATTACCTCAATAGACAAACAGAAGAACTATGTTAAAAAGAAAAAAAAAATCCATGCAGCAACTGTAAGGTTTTTGTTACTACACACCGCAAGTAAATACAATTTTTTAGGGTTTAAAACATCTAAACAGTCCTGCAGAGGATGAAACACGCGATCCATTTTGTAGTTGTATACTGCAGTCACCCCAAAACGGACTTCTGTCGCATTAACTCAGCTCGTCCTGTTTCTCCACGAGCTGCAGAAGGCCTTAGATATAGCGCTCTCCGACTTACGTTCCAGTCAGACTTAAATTGGGGTGATTACATGGATGAAGCTGCAGGGAGGGCAGGGCAGAGACTGAGGAGCAGTTACAAGGTACAGAGGGCCTGTCTAAAAAACAGTGTTAGAGTTTTTGCCGTATGGGATCCTTGTCAACAGGTTCGAAAAAGGCGACTCGATTCGAGATAGGAGAGTGGCATGAGTATGATTCATCAGTGTCTGTAATCATTAAAAGACGTCTCGACAGGATCCAATGGAAGTGTGTGGTTGAAAGGATAGACTTTATTTCAAGTCAGATAGAATTTCTACCAGGAAGCGTAACGCTATCAGCCGTGGGTGCCTGTAGACTCAAGACCGCTTTTTATGCGGGGTGACGGTAACACAGTCGCTATGAACATGTTCCTAATAGCGCAGTCATTAAGCGAAATGTATGTTGTGGGCTGTAGAATCCCTATGTGGTCAGCTTCAAATGTCGGTTCTCAATAGCGTTTCTCGGAAAGAACATCGTCTTCGCTCCACGGATTCCCTTTGACCTACCTGGCGAGTGTAATCCGACTGCCGAAAAACAATTACTCGCCATGCAAAGTGACTCTCATGATCAATTTAATTATTTAGCCTATAACTTGATAGCAATGGCGTGCCGCCCGGTGGGTGGAGGTGATGGCTAGGGTACCAGGGAATGGTTCTTGAGAGGCATTTCTATTTTTTCGTTGCGCCAATGTGTTTTAATGAAATTTCAGTCTACCACACATAGGGGCGATGCAGGCTCTCACGATTTACGATACCTGCCATAGTGTACAAAACAGCTAGGTCCTCTAGAATTATAGCTTGTTGTCGAACGTGAAATGATTGTGTTTTTTCCAACATGTTAGCCGATGGCGTGAAAAATTGTATTCTCTAACGTTATTTCACGTGTTTGAAATGTTTGTAATACACTCATGCATGACAGTTTATTTACGTACACTGATTTGAACGCGAGAGTCACTCTCAGTCGTGTAATTTGTCATCAAGCTCAAAGAAATTGTTTAAATTCTCGTTGTTTCGTAAAAGCTAGTGTGATATAGCATCGCAATGGTAAAACAAGACCTGCCATAGTGTACAATACAGCTAGGTTCTTTAGAATTATAGCTTGTTGTTGTCGAACGTGAAATGATTGTATTTTTTCGTGAAAGATTGTATTCTCTAATGTTATTTCACGTATTTGAAAAGTTTGTAATACACACATGCGCAACTGTTCATTTACGGACACTGATTTGAACGTGAGAGACACTCTCAGTCTACATCTACATCTACATCCATATTCCGCAAGCCGCTCGACGGTGCGTGGCGGAGGGTACCTTGAGTACCTCTATCGGTTCTCCCTTCTATTCCAGTCTCGTATTGTTTATGGAAAGAAGGATTGTCGCTATGCTTCTGTGTGGGCTCTAGTCTCTCTGATTTTATCCTCATGGTCTCTTCGTGAGATATACGTAGGAGGCAGCAATATACTGCTTGACTCTTCGGTGAAGGTATGTTCTCGAAACTTCAACAAAAGCCCGTACCGAGCTACTGAGCGTCTCTCCTGCAGAGTCTTCCACTGGAGCTTATCTATCATCTCCGTAATGCTTTCACGATTACTAAATGATCCTGTAACGAAGCGCGCTGCTCTCAGTTAGCTCTTCTCTATCTCTTCTGTCAACCCTATTTGGTGCGGATAGTAGTGTAATTTGTCCGTCATGCAAAAAGAAATTATTTAAATTCTCGTTTTTCCCTTGCTCCGACGGCGGTTTTGAAATAATGGGGACATTCTGAGGTGATCGATAATTTTCGCATCAAAACAGAGGAAGTTTTTTCCCCGATTATACACAGGATGGACATGTCTCTGCTGATCATCTGTAATCAGCGGCGGTGCACATCGTTGGATGTTGCCAAATAATGAGATGCGAATTGTATCTTGCGATTGAATGTAAAAGCTATACCGATTTCACTCATAAAACTAAAAGAAAATGGAATGCTCCTGTTTTCATGGAAAAGAAACATTTATCATCGTCGCAATTGTATTTTCCATTTTGTAATAACTGCTTGATTATGGGAGATGCATTGATGTTAAATACAAATGTTACAGTCCAGTGCACAGAATGGCATGGTATGTGATTTCCCTAGGAGGTCACGGCTGTCTTTTTAGACATACAGCTACTATAGACCTCATTTATCATGGTTTTGTTCTGAGGGATGCCGACGTCTCGCTCTGTTGTATGTGTAGCTTTTGTCGGCGTCGATAACATGCTCATGGGGACACATTGTACTGAAGACACTGCGGTGTGAGTCTACTCTGGAGTCTGTGGTCGCTTTAGGTGGAAAGTTTCCTGTTTTCCAAGCAGCCTGCTTTTGAAAAAGCCACCAGGAGTGTTCTCCCAAAATTCTTTGTTGTTCCAGAAGGGTTTCAGTCGTTCTGAGAAATACGTTTAACAGATTGCAAGAAAGAGTTGTGTTGACGTTAAAAAGAAGTGTTTTCCATCGCAGGATGACGGGGCTATTGGAGGCATTGGGAGCATGCCTAGTCTGAGTGAGGTCGCCGCCACAGATGCGCCCTACGACTGTGGGGGCAGCGTGTGGTGGTGGGCCTGTGTCGCCATATTTTAGACGAACAACTTTCTCTTGGGATGGCTGCCGTTTTATCTCCTACAGTTTAGTTGACTATACATGCATATGTGTTGACAAAGGATCGTCGCCTCAAGGTCAGTGGCTACAGCCAGTTCATGCTTCCAGATGGATGGTAGGCCACAGAAAAGCCGTGATGCACTTGGCAGAGCAGCTGTCCATTTGAAAAGCATGTGTCCCCACCAGCAGGTGGATGAATGGATGGAGGAAGGGAGGGAGGGGAGGGATGGGAGGAGGTAAGAGGGCCTCGAATTTCGGCAGTTTGTGAGCGTCTATGAAGGGGAATGCACATTCAACTCCATCCCCCACCAGTTTCGTTTGGGACCATGATTTTCCCCAATAAATGTGTTTCATTATGACACGTTCATTACGAGTGCTGGTTTTTTCCCGACAATTTCGAATTGTAATTAGAACACTGATGCATTTTTTCCATCAGTTGTGGTAACGTGTGTTGGTTTTGATTACGAGGGCTGAAGGGTGATTTTTGAGCGTGCATATGTAACGCATCTGACTTCAAACAACGATAGATACTGTCCTCAGTTGTATGCTTACAGGTAATACACTTATTAAACTCCTCTTGTCCAACACCAGCATCTCATCAGTTGACCATATTTCCCATCAAAAAGAATAAAGATAGTACCTTACATTCAGGCCTTCTCCCCCCCCTCCCACTTCCCAGCTTGTAGGTGGAGAGTAGAGTTTGAGTGTGTCTGTCACTAGTTTCGAGTGGTACTGCGAATTTTTTTTTCCAGTGGGATAACACCAGTTGCATGACATCGCCAATTTTTGAGCTGTATTGCGATTTTAGGCATTCCTTGTGTAGCACTATACAATAATTGTGTAATTAGGCCCAATCATTATGATTAATTACGTAATTTGGGCCGATCTTTCCATTAGTTTCCCAACCAAAATAAATAAAGTACACTATCCTAAACTTCCTCTCCTGCATCTGAACAGCCCTGGTTCAATTAAATTCCCACCAAAATCGAAATTCCCGCCAAAATTCGAAATTCTCACCAATTGGGTAGGTGATCATGGTAGAGAGGGTTTCTCGTATTCACATGCAGGCTGAGAAAAACACATGACATCATCCGTGTGTATGGTCGGACATGGTCGGGGAATTAATTGGTCAATTTAATTAATGTCAATAACAATCTGATATCAAAATTGCACTGAAAATCCCATTACTCTAGTACTTACATATGTACTGAAATATTCCATTTCCAAATATTTCATTTCGTTAAAAATTTCTGACATTTCTACCTAGCTACAGTTGGGGGCACTTCGCAGTACCCCTGCATTCTTAGTGTCTGCATGTGCCGCATACATGCACACATGAGAGGCGAGCCCTGTTTCTCTCCTCCACTCTCACACACTACTACTTCAGTTTCTCATTTCAGAGTTGAGCCATCTGTGGAGCAGCATTACCAGGCACTCAGCAACCAGTCACTGATTTAGATCGCCTAACCGTTCTATTCCTTTCACGTTGCTCCATGTATTAGTCCAGTAGGGTTAAACCTAAAAATTAGGCAAATCGGAAATAATTGCTATAAAAGGCTTTATTGTTTTAATGGCTTCATTTGTGGCCCAATATGAATATCCTAGGTTTCCCCCCCTCAACGGAGTTGTGGAATAGTGCTGGGGGGCAAAAATGTACCCAAAAAAGGGTTTTTTGTTTTGTTTTGTGATTATGTCTCGTAAATGACTCACAATATCGGAAATATAGTGCAATAAAAATTGTAGGGCATGAAATTCTGCATTGAATGAGACCATCCACATATTTTTTGGACCACCAGTTTCCATACTAGTGCTCTTCAAAATTGGACCAATTCTACATATTCATGAAAAATTTTCGCTTTAACCTCTGTTTTTTGGTAATATCGTTGAAACTAATCCATCTATCAATAAAGTGGTTCATACAAACGATATGCCGGCCGCGGTGGCCGAGCGGTTCTAGACACTTCAGTCTGGAACCGAGTGACAGCTAGGGTCACAGGTTCGAATCCTGCCTCGAGCATGGTTGTGTGTGATGTCCTTAGGTTAGTTAGGTTTAAGTAGTTCTAAGTTCTAGGGGACTCATGACCATAAATGTTAAGTCCCGTAGTGCTCAGAGCCATTTGAACAAACGATATATAGGAATAATTTGTGCATTTGATGAGACCCATTTCTGTACAACTAAGTTTGTACTTTCATTGCTATACATGTAAGGTATTTCACATTTACAAATCTAGGTCTCTAGATCAGTTTTATACAGAGAACTCAAAAATAACAGAATAACAAGGTGTAAAAAGGCTTTGTCGTTTAATAGGAATTCCCGAAATTGACCTTACATTTCTTGTCACCGAATTTACACCTGCCTTTGCAAAAAAAAATCTACTCAAGCTTTACCCATGAAAATATTATTTTTGAATTACCAGCACAAAACTAATCTAGAAACGTAGACTTGTAAATGTGAAGTACTTTAGATGTATTTGAAAGAGTGTACATAAGAATTACTGAAGAACTACATTTGAAATTGTCTTCATTGAGCATGAGAAGTGGTCCAACTTTAATGAGGAGCTGTACACAAATGGGTGGTCCAATAAATTCAGTTTTGGTTTCATCTAATGCTGAATTTATCTCACCATAACTTTTTTATGGACGACATTATAGGTGGGTTAGTTTCAACGATATTACCAAACAACAGAGGTTAAAACGAAAATTGTTCATGATCATGTAAAATTGGTCCAATTTTGAAGAGTACTAGTATGGAAATGGGTGGTCCAAAAAATATGCGGGTGGCATCATTCAATGCAGAATTTCATGCCCTACAATTTTTAATTGTACTATGTTTCCGAAATTGTGAGTCATTTACGAGATATAATCACAAAACCGAAAAAATATCCCTTTTTCTGGTACATTTTTACCCCCCACCATTTTTCCACAACGCCGCCGAGGGGGATAACATAGGATAGTCATACTGGGACACAAACGAAGCCATTAAAACAATAAAACCTTTTGTAGCAATATTTCCGATTTGAATGCTAATTCTACTGGACTATATGGGAACTATAAGAATACAGCATTTCAAGCATATCTACACTTCACAGACTCCTCGCCGTGTGTTTCACAGAAATGCATTTCTAGACTGTTTATCTGTCATATTTTTATGTCACTGTGGGGTGTTCCCACACAGGTACCAACTATGAAGTGTTTCCCAGTTGTAATTTACTTCAATTTTGCATGCCAGGAATGACATTAACTATCCAGGCACTGATCAATATGACATGAAGATCTAGAACTTGCAATGATTAATGACAGATGATTAGCGAGATAAGGATGGCATGGATGTGGTAGGTTGAAGAAATGACTCTGAAATGAATGGTCTCAACCCCTTTGCAGTCACAGGTACTGTCTGTTTCCAATTTCTGCATTAGAGGTGACCAAGGCTCCTTGTAACTGTAAGAAGTTCATTGTTGAATGCCTGAGCAGCTCATAGTCTGGATGCAGCTTTGGTTTGATTGTACATGACGAACGACATAAATTTAAGTCTTCTGCTGTTGCAATTTTCTAGATCTCATTACCTATCTGATCTTCAATAGACGTATCTGATTGTTTCTGAACAACTTCTTCAGGTCCTTTGGTTTCTAACTTTGTTGGTGCTTTTGTATGTTCTTAGACATCTGCTTTATGATTAATATCTCGCCTACACCATACTTTTTCACAAATTGTTTCGTTTTCACCAGATTCTAAAAATATTACATCACTGCTAGTTATTACTCTTTGTTTTCAGAATTTATGCAGCTGCAACCATTGGAAACTTCATAGGATCCAAGAAAAATATATTTTTCAGATTTAGAGTTCCATTTTCTTCTAAGTTGTATGGAAACTTGTTCGATTATATGTTTGCACAATAAAATAATGATGGTGGAGAAACACTATTAGTAACATATATTTTACTTTATTTAATGCGTTCCCAGCACTTTACAAACGCACATTAAATAGAACATCTAAGATAGATACCTAAGAGTGTATAAAATAGGCAAAGAGATATGGCACATTAACTCACTTTCGACATAGCAATTATTTTGTTCACCTAAAACCCGACAACCTACAAATTCGATCTGTGGATGATCAAATGCCATTCGTGTGCATTCGTCTGGTGTTTACAGCAGAGATAATTCTTGTGCTCTGTTACACATTCGTTTGTGTCCACAGACACGACGTTGCCAAAGGCGAGAGAAGCCACTGCTTCAGCACTTCCACTCTGTATATGCGCATGAGCCTGCTGGCAGCTGCTTCATCATGAAAGTATAATAAGGGGAGTTGTCATGACGGCACAATCTTGTTGCCCACGTCCGTCATGTTAGGCGCCCCAACATTAGCTTCTGGTGGAAGTATTTTGATCGAAAATGCGAGCTTGCGTCTTTCTACTGGTGTACTAACCGTTCTCATTATAGTATAAAATGGAAAGAAATCACATTTTATTTGTATGTGGACTTGTTCAAGCGATTTTTTTCTTTTATTCATGAATTTTGGTTGTACTGATTACTTTTACTGTAATGGTTTTATTTCTGTCCAACTCAAAAGCTCTTTTGGGGAGCGCTGTTAGAAGCAAAGATTGGAAAATGACCAAACATAGTAAAATGTGTTCACAGGATTTTTGGGAAAAGAACATAGACTGAACATAAGTTTTGTCAGTCTGTATTTAGGAAAATGCGGCATTATGAAAGTAGCCCTTTCTCATCACATACCTATCTCCTTGGTTATTCGAAACTAATAACAAAAATAAAGATGAATTAACGACGCCAAATGTGTCGTATTACTGGATCAAATACGTATGTAATCCCAGAAATACGTCTGAAAATACCTTCCTCGCACTGTGTTGTTAATGAAAGCATTGTAACATTTACTATAGGGTATTTAAAACAGCTTTTGCGAGGCACAAGACAGAAATTAAGAACATGAAGTAACTATAAACAGTACGGTAGTCTGCTAATGTTTGGGGTATCTTATATGGCGGCATCAGCTTCAAAGGAACATACAGCGTAAACCTCTACAGCCATCTCATGACTGTGTCAGTTTATTATATCTCCAGATGCTTAACGATACTAGATTTTCTGCCGTACATTTTACATAATGAACCTTAGTCTATCAGAAATCAGTTCTCTGGCAACTGCGAGATGCAGGTACAATCTCTGTAACTGTTCAAATGCTATCTCTGAAGATAAAATTCCATAGTGGAGTTTTCCTTGTTAAAATATAATTATTTGTTTCTATAAAAAGTATAAATGGACGACAGATTAGTTAACCAGTACAATCGAAAGGTCTTAGTCAGTAACTGGTGAGTATCTATGAATATTTGTTGAATAATTTGGTTACTCCCAGATCATCTAGGACGGTAAAGTACCTACTGATAAGTGTACGTGTTTTCACGTGGCGCATTGTGTGACCGTTAAGGTTACATTGCGTTTGAAATATGTTCTGTAACAATATTGGAAAGATTGTTCGTGGCTAGTACTGTACTACCGATCTTCGCAACACGTTGTGAACACACAAATAAATAAATAAACACAAAACCCGCGTGCAACATCTGTGTCGGTACAGATCAAGGGAACATTGTTTCTGGTCTGTTACCACCAAATGTCACTATGCAGTGCTAGTGTTTGTTTATCCATCGTCACTTCAAAAAGTGCAGGAACTGTTTGAGATATGGTAGGCTTTCAAATTTATGTTAAATGTGCAAGGCTTTGATAGGAATCTCCTGTTGTCAAAAACCAAAGAGTAACAGCTTTGCTTGAAAGAAATTGGTTTCCTGAAATTTTTGCCTTTCTTTGAAATATCTCACTCTATAACAGTTATTAGAATTTCAAAGTCGGATGGTGACGTGCTAGTGAAGTAAACCGACACTGGAACTGCTATTCAAAGTCATTTCACACAGATGCCACGCCTGTCATGTCTTCTACAGTACCAGTGAACAGCCGATTCTTTAAACAATCGAACCTTCAAACGTCTTATTACTTTACATGTAAATTAATGTGTTAAGTATTTGACGCCAAGCAAGATTAAGCTACAAAAGATTTGAAATGCTTAAATTTTGTTGTGCATCGCTAAGTGCTTTCATTATAAAACAGCAGATGAGCACAGTCTGGGTAATTTGCCCCTACATTTTAAACAAAATCAAGTTTTTCACGCATGTCTACAATTCTGTATAAATACTGAACTATGTGTAGCACAGTGATGTAATTTTGCAGGTACAATCAGTGCTCTTTGTGGATACTGACTGCAAACTGTGTTGCGAATAGAGTCGGTATATAGAAATAATGAATTTAAACATCGAGAGTGAAGCTGGCGTTTTTCTGGATGTACAGCGAAAAAGTAGTAACCAAATTAACTTTTTCCTTTCGTCATTTTATTTGGGATATCAGTGAGAAAAAGTTTCTTAAAGGTTTGAAAATATGTTCAAAGTTTGTTGTAAGCTGCCAAATGCTCTCAATCCACCAACGACTAGCTACTAAATATTTTTCTTTTTCTGCTTATTTCGTTGATTATAATTATTGCAGCAACACATATCATTCAGTCATCCTCTTTACCTGTCATAGCGTTGCCATGGATGCGAAAACACAATGTGCAATATTTGCTGCCATCTCATCATAGCAGATGATGCCAGTACACATGTATAAATGTTTATCGCTAGTGTAAATGGCAAGGTGAACAACAATGGAATAATGTTGTGAACAGAAACATGTTTTTAAACTCAGTCTAAACGCGACTTTAGGGAATGTAATAAGTGTTAAGACTTACGTTGTACCACTGTCTTTCATTAGTTTATATACCCTAGGCTTTGAAATAGTAGGTATTTGGTATCCACCAAAGTTTTATTGTTCGATTTGTTTTGTGCAGCCTTGTAAGGGTTTCGTGATGTTTTTTCAGACCAATAAGTTCAGAAACAAGCCATTATTCTGTGTTCTCCAATGGCTTCTTTATCCTTGAAAATCAACAAAGAATCTTCCGTTTTGGTGGAGATTTCCAGTCATTTGTGTCATGCCATCATCATTACTTAAAATGACGAAACAATTTATGTGAGATAATCTTTCACTTGCAATGAAAAATTCAGAACACGGCGGATAAATTAAGAAGACTTTAAATATTGCGTTGTAAATATTCTTTGACGTGTATGTACATGTATATATTCTCTACCAAATAAAATTTATTGTTCTGAAAAGTTTGGGTGACACTTTTCGTATTATTTCAATTCCTTGTGAATGACTATACAATCTTTGTGAAGAAATGAATGTAATGAATTTTCCTCTTTCCATTAAAAAACCTTTTTCGTTTTTAGTTCCTTAATTCTGGTACTACATTTCGACTACTTGTACTACGGGCTATATCTCTTAACTTCACTTTCACCCTTCAGTGCTATGTTAAGTGAAGTGTCATTTTGGCGTTCTCTTTAGTGAACACACATCGCTATTTGACGATATTGTCTCCTTCTCTTTCTTTGATGTCCAGATGCAAGGAAATTTGACAACGATAAACAAAGGCTGTTGGGTGCGACTATTTAGGATTGTCTGCAAACTAGTTTCGAATCGTCGCAGGTGTGTCGCCTCTTTCAGAAAATATGAGTCCTAATTGGGATGTGTTGGGCTATTGTTTTGTGGAAAAATGTAGTGACTCTCATGTGCAATGAGATGTTGGTATGTCATGAGTTGAGTTTTCTTTTTTTAATCTTGTTGGTGATTAGGTTGAGCCACAGTCAACCTGACAAAGGTTAGAGTCATGAGAAGTAACAACGCTATGGAGAGACCGACTAGTGGTGCAGTGCTGCAATTAGAGAAATACAAACTGTGATCGTTTTGATATGTTGTTGTAATCTGTGCAAGTAGGACTGCCCTGTTCTTTCTGAACGAAATCTGGATTTTTCACGGAACCTAGACAAAACAAACATAGACCTAAAATTCAAGATACGGTATAAGAAAGCCGCCGCACGTGCCACCCAGTCTGATGGCACATGTTTCAGTATACACAAGCAGCCCTCAGCGGCAATCTTTAATTTTTAACTAGGAATGACAGTAAAAACTTTTATGTAGGATATTTTATTATGTGACGTGGCCTTTTTGGCGTTAAAATTGTATGACGAGAGCTGTTATGCTCAACTTCTTACGTATGTAAGTACATCTTTATATACGAATATTAATTATTACTGTCTTGTATCTTTCTTTTTCATGACTAACTTCGTATCACTCTTATTTAGGTAATATAAATTCTGATGAAGACTCCCTTAGTTTAGGAGTCGAAACCGTGGTCAATTCGACTATAAAATCCATTGCAACCAGTGGGCTGTCTTTACTATAAAAAAAATATTTTCATGCTTGCTGCACACAGCTATGTTTAAAGTCGTAAGATTTTTGCCTGCCCAGGTATCAAAAGCTGTTTCTAAATTTAAGGATATAAAAAAGAATATCCTGAACACAGGTATGGCTATAGGATTTAACAAACGCTGTGAAAAAATGTAAATGTAAAATCTTATTTGAATTTCAATCGTTGTAAAAAAAGAACCTAAAATGTTTAAGCCATTACTGCAAAAAATCATTTTCGACAAAATTAGTTCTCTTTATACTGAAAAAGATGCTTTAAATGAAGAAGCATGTTATCTGTAGTTTGAGCTTACAAAAATGTTTCACATGCAATATAATTTTCAAATTGATGATTTCTGGAGACATATTAATGAAAACCTAGATAACTGTAAACAGGCTATCCTCAATAGACGCGAAAAGAAGCTTTAAAAAACTATTTTGTTTATTACCTCAAAAGAAGGCATCTGATAACAAGTTTCAAAAAAAGTGACCATAAATTTTATAGTAGGATTGTTAATAAAACTGACGTCAGTTTTACTAAAGACGAAATATCCTTATTAGAAAAAGGCTTTAAATGCAATATTTCGCCTAGTGTGGCAGACAGAAAAGTCGTAGAAAATCTGATTGTAGAGCTTAAAACTGGTCTTGATTATACTAAAGTCGAAAATTCACGACAAAACAGAATAGCCTATGATGTATGTAACATCATTAATAAAAATTTATCCACTGTACAAAATACTGTAAGCAATGAGAGGAAATTAGTTGCAGCTATTAATAAGAAGCTTAAAGAAAATGATGCTTTCGTGACAAAATCTGACAAAGGTAGTTCGCTTATTGTTACCAGTAAAATTGAATATATAACTAAAACCTCACAATTTTTCGAGGAAAAAAATACTCCCGAACTAAACGAGGATCCGACTCCGTCTTTGCAAAAAGAAATTAAGTTGGCTGTTAATAATGCAAAATTTCTACTTAAACCCTATCACAAAAAGCAATTGATTAACATGAATCCCTAACCTCCTAAATTACGGTCACAATTTAAAATTCACAAAGAAAACCACCCAATCCGGCCTATTTCAAACAGTATGAACAGTGCCTACCACGACCTTGCAAAATTTTTACACGATAAATTACAAAATTCATACGTTTTTCAGAACAATTATTCGGTCCCTAACAGTCAAATTTTTGTTCAAAAACTTAAAGACTTACATTGTGATCTAGGTAGAAAAATATTTTCACTTGACATTAAAAACCTTTATACGAATGTACCAGTGAGGGAAACGCTGAATATCGTAGAAAATAATTTACGTTTGTTCAAAAAAGAAATCTCTGATGAGCAAGTTACCGATTTCATGAGTCTCGTTCAAATTGTCGTGAAATATAATTATTTTGAATTTAACGGACAACTGTATGAGCAACCTGATGGTCTAGCTATGGGTTACCCACTAGCTGGTATCCTTGCAGGCATCTTCATTAACTCCTTAGAAGAAAAATTTTTCAATAATTTCTCAGCTGCAACCTTAGGCAGCCTTTCATATTCCTGATACATTGATGACATTTTAATTCTTTACAAAGGACCTATTAACGGTATAGACAATATAGTTAAGATCTTCAATGAACTTCACGAGAAAATCAGTTTTACAGTTGAACTAGAAAATGAACACCGTCAATTGATATCTGGATTTAACTTTAACTTTAATCGACAATAAAATTTCTTTCAACATTTACCGAAAAGAAACTTGCATAGCTCAAATCGTACCAGCTAGTTCTACACACCCACAGTCTCACAAAAATGTCTTTTTTCATTCCTCCATACACAGGGCTGTTTCTACGCCCTCATCTGATGAAAACCTCAATGCTGAGATAAATTTGGTTGAAACTATCGCAGTTAGTAATGGATACGAACCCACTATAGTAGATGATATCTTCAAGCAGAAAACTAACAACAGAGTTACTACTCTCGGTTCCTCCAATACCGAACAGCAACAAAAGAAATATTTTTCCATTCCGTTTTTAGGGCCTATCTCTTACAGAATCCAGCGCCTCCTTAAAAACAGATATAACTGCAATGTTACATTCTCCACCAATAATAACGTGAAAACCAATCTCCTTCACAATTTAAAATCAGTATGTTCCCCTTTGTTACGTTGAGGAGTCTAGAAAATCATTTGCGACACATGTCCTTCATATTATATAGGACAAACAGTGTGAGCTTTTTCAGTCAGATATAAAGAGCATCTATTGGGGAAAAAAGGCACTAACATTCACAATTCTTCTTTCGCTGATCATTTGCTGATCACAGGCCACAACCCTAAGGAAATTAATGATATTAATATTCTGCACACTGTAATGGTCGCCTAGTCATAGATATTGCTAATTGCTATAATCGCACTATTTCACTCCCATTTACAGAGCTTGTTAGCACTTGATGTTAGGTTGGCGCCATTAAAATGCATTGTAGTAATCACTGCTGCTTGCTGGATCGCTGCTGTGTCTCGATGTTGATGCTGGCTCTAAATCTGGTTGTCTAGGGTTAAAAATATGAGGTCCCGTATTTTTTATGTGCTTTTGTTGATAAAGAACGAGCGAAACCAACAAATATGTAAACTTCAAATATTTATTACTCTGGTGGCCATCTTAATTCCACTGTCCACCAAATACCATGACACAACACAAAGTAGTACTTCCTTTACATGTTCTTTGCATTGTTTATCCACCTCAAACAATAACACACAAACACACTTTACCAAAGCGACATTCCGACTGCCTCTCGACCCTTCTTGCTGCTTGTATTTATAACATTGTCAAATAACTACTAAAAGGAGATATAGTTTATAAGTCACATGTACATCTGTTATCATAATTTGTGCAGAAAAGTTATTAATTTGCATCGAGTGACATAATTTAACATGTTATTAAAATGACAGACAGATATGTTGACTTGACAGGATAATTCTTTGTTACAAAAAGGCCGGTTTTTAGAAGTTTGTCAATTGACTTCTCTAATTTGCATAAATAAGTAAATAACATGAATTATTAAGAATTACATTGGTTTTCGTCTAAAATAGGATTGCTTACGTGAATACTGAGTGAAAACGCTCCTAGTGAACAAAAAGGTTTCACTGGGTGATTTTTATTTAAGGAGATCCAAAATACCTAAGTTGGCCACTATTTTTCGTACTTCATATTAATTATTTAAGATGAACTTAGTGTTTTTACATGATGACATTTGCTGTATCAGTGATCAAGTGATATAAACTTTTGTGTGGGTCAGTTACTCAGTATAATTTAATGGGTAGACTGTTTATGCAGACATGTTATGCAATCATTGTTAACATACACAATAACTTTTCTATAATCATAAATACTCGTTAAACTGGTTGAATTTGGAGGGTATCGCATACTTCGGTAAAGTAAAGCCTTTAATATGTTCCGTTACAACACAGAGAAAAAAGGTCGTAGACTTGATGTCTTTGAGGAAATGGAAATATTCAAACACTTCTATCTCAATGATAACCTTATTCTTAATGAAGTGTTACAATTACGTAACAAGAATTTTTTCAGTGGCTTCAAACCTTTACTGAAGGATCCTTAAAAGATATTTTTCACTTTTTTTTGTTTTTTTTTCCTTTATTGAGTTTCGATTCCCCCTAAAAGGGGGGGGGGGGGGCTGGCAGCAGCTTATTATGCCGCTCTTCAGCGTTATATTTTTCACCTATGTCAATTTTTCCTCGTGTTTTTTTCTGAAATGTTGTTTTCCACCCCATACTCTTATTCCAGTTTAATCACTTACTGTATTTTACTGTAAAAAATTACTGAATTTTTGTTTCATGATTTGTTACTGCTTTTAAATTATAATATGTCTTCATACTATAAAATGTTTAAAAGTTGTAGACACATCTGCTGTACAAACTGCTGTAACCTTCCTATCACGTAAAGCAGATGTTACCAACTTCCATCACTAGATGGCGTGACACCTCATGTCCACATCGTAGTATAGCCGGCGCACGGGCCACCCAGTCTGATGACACCTGTTTCAGTATACACAAGCAGCCCTTAGCGGCAATCTTTAATTTTTAACTAGAAATGACGGTAAAAACTTTTACGTAGGATGTTTTATTATGTGACGTGGCCTTTTTGGCGTTAAAATTCTATGACGAGAATTGTTATGCTCAACTTCTTACGTATGTAAGTACGTCTTTATATACGAATATTAATTATTACTGTCTTGTATTTTTCTTATTCATGACTAACTTTGTATCCCCCTTATTTAGGTAATTCTGATGAAGACTGCCTTAGTTTAGGAGTCGCAACCATGGTTAATTCGACTATAAAATCCATTGCAACAGTGGGCTGTCTTTACTATAAAAAAATATTTTCATGGTTGCTGCACACAGCTATGTTTAAAATTGTATAAGAAAGCACTGCAGTTCACCTTATTGATCTTTGTGCTCGCTTTTAAACCTCCTTAGTGGGAACTTCCGTTCTTCCTCATCAAGGATACGACGAAATTGCTGGCACATAAAAATGAATTATTCGTGGACGTGCCAGCAATGCAGCTTTTGATGTAGCCACTGACAAACTGTTTCTCTCAGCTCTCCAAGTGTTCTTCATGAGGCTGAAAATTCTTTATGGAGCAACATAGGGATAAGTTATAGAAAACACGAAACAGACAATTTTGAACAGGTTTTCACAGGCTTTATAACGACAAAAATATTTCATCCAATTATCAGATTTAAGTTTAAAAAAGTTCTCCTCTTCTTCGTTGAGTAAGGTGTTTAATTGCAGACATTCTTCAAACATCAAATTCTCGTCTACACGAAGTTCATATTTGGATTCATTTCCATGAATTCTGAAACTGAGAGCTGTTTCCCTTTTGATGAAATTGGTCTGAAAGCTTTGTACACGCTCTCCTCAAAGTCAAATCGATTGTCAATATAGTCTACACCGTGACACATGTAGTCGGCTGCTTCTATTTTGAATGTTTTACGTGAGCATCATTTTCTGACTTCAAGACGACTGAAGGTGCCACACAGCCATAAAACTGGTCTTACTTTCTTTGTTTCAGAGAGAATCTACAGTGGTTTATAAGGTCAAATAAGTCTGTTATAAGTACATCATCAGACTGAAGTTTTGCATTTACAGATGCAAAGTAACCCCCAATGTTCAATATAAAGCCCGGATGTGCCAACATGGCTTTGGTGTGTACCCCTGCGAGAGGAAGTGCGGTCTGATTAGTTCAAAGTTTTTCATTGTGCACTCTGTCACCGGAGTGAGAGATAGCCAGCTTTTTGGTGCATGTTTTAAAATCTCCTGCCATTGAATCACCATCCAAGCAAAAGATTCTTTTAGTTCTCTGACTCTTTTAGTATACTGATGACTTTATTATATATTTGAAAAACAATGGCTTCTACATCACTTCGAAGTATATTTGGTGCTTTCTTTGCGGCATTATTCAAGAGATACCAGTTACATGCAACTCCAAGCAAGCTTGGAGTTTCATAACATGTAAGCTTTCACGGCCGGCGTCTTCATTAATTAAAACTTCTGGGCTGAATTGCCGTTGTCCATATATAAAACTGCTTCTCCTTCCTGACGTTAAGTTTTGATTAATGAAGACGCCGGCCGTGAAAGCTTACATGTTATGATTAGACGCCTCTACGGGGAGGATATGTCGATTATGGTACGATGACTGGAGAGCCTAAGTAAGAAGAAAGCTCAACAACTTTGTTCACTCACTTTTTTGCTACATTGTCGTGACATTGGGACAGTTCCGAAGTTTTTGAAGGCGAGAAGAATGTTCCACACAGCGCAAGCGAACCGTATTTATTTACGCATGGAACTGGCGATGCTGCGGGAGCGGATCCATCAAACACGTCGAGGACTTGGGGTGACTAGTAGTCAACTGTTACATCTTCATTTACGTATTAGCAATACTATGCGGTTGGGTGATTGGAATAAGGTGGATAGATTAACATTTAGATCTATGGAACTTAGCGCAGAAGTGTCTTCTAATAGGCAGAAGAAGAAGTTTGAGCATTTACAAAAACGGGAAACATTGACTACAGACAATTCTCATACAGTTATCAACTTGTCCGGGAAAGAACTATCCAAGGAGCAAGTCTCTGTTCTCTCGAAAGGAGGAAATTTTTCTATCATTCCATCACAGATTCCCACGGAAGATATTGTTGCCAATATAGAAGCAGGGATTCGTCTATTATTACCGCATTCTGCCGATGAAATGGAAACAGCCAGGATATTACGTAAAGCCAAGCCACCCAGCAGTAATTTATTCCTAGGAAAAAGGAAGGCGTTACGGGAGATCAATGAGGACAGGAGTATTATTGTACTTACTGCTGATAAGGGTAATGCTACTGTCGTGCTGAAGAGTGAGGATTATCATAGAAAGATCAGTGACCTCTTGGATCCTACCACCTATAAAAAACTGAAAAAGGACCCTACAACGAAAGTGTTAAGTGCTACCCAGCGATTAATAAAAAGCTCTTCCATTCCTACAGAAGATAAAAAATACATTTGCAAAACGGAAGCTTACCCTCCTAGACTGTATGGGTTACCTAAGATACACAAGCCCAATGTCCCATTGAGACCGATAGTAAGCGCCATTGGGGCTCCGTCTCAAGAGCTGGCTAGATATCTTGCTTCTTTGTTGCAACCCTATATAAGTAAAACTGACACTCATATTAAAGATTTCATGCATTTTATCGAAAAACTGAGGGAGATCACAGTTAGTCCAAGTGACATCCATGTCAGTTTCGATGTAGTATCCCTGTTCACGATGGTCCCTGTTCACGAAGCTCTTTCTTACATAGCTGATAAGTTTCGTACTGATATAACAGCTTCGTTTCGACATTGTCTATCCTCAACTTATTTTCAATATAACAACGAGTTTTATGAACAAATTGATCGGGTGGCCATGGGTAGCCCTCTGAGCCCTGCTAATGCTAATCTATTTATGGAATTTTTTGAACAACAAGTGCTGCAGTCGGCCAAAAAAAGCCCTTTGAAATGGTATCGATACGTGGATGACACCTTTGTGATACGGAATCATGCTGAAGAGGAACTGAGTGATTTTTGGTGCGCATAAACAGTTTCAGTCCAAAGATACAATTCACCACGGAGAAAGAGAGTAATGGACAACTAAATCTTTTGGATGTATTGGTTATTAAACGGGCACATGGGATTTTAGGGCACAAGGTATATAGGAAAGACACACACACCGATCGTTGCCTACATAAGGATTCGAATCATCATCCTAGGCAGAAGAGAGGAGTCATAAAAACTTTATTGGACAGGGCTAATAACAACTGTGAGCCAATTTATTTGCAAGATGAATTAAGCCATTTGCGAACGGCTTTCAAGAGAAATGGGTACACTGACAACGAAATACACTCCTGGAAATGGAAAAAAGAACACATTGACACCGGTGTGTCAGACCCACCATACTTGCTCCGGACACTGCGAGAGGGCTGTACAAGCAATGATCACACGCACGGCACAGCGGACACACCAGGAACCGCGGTGTTGGCCGTCGAATGGCGCTAGCTGCGCAGCATTTGTGCACCGCCGCCGTCAGTGTCAGCCAGTTTGCCGTGGCGTACGGAGCTCCATCGCAGTCTTTAACACTGGTAGCATGCCGCGACAGCGTGGACGTGAACCGTATGTGCAGTTGACGGACTTTGAGCGAGGGCGTATAGTGGGCATGCGGGAGGCCGGGTGGACGTACCGCCGAATTGCTCAACACGTGGGGCGTGAGGTCTCCACAGTACATCAATGTTGTCGCCAGTGGTCGGCGGAAGGTGCACGTGCCCGTCGACCTGGGACCGGACCGCAGCGACGCACGAATGCACGCCAAGACCGTAGGATCCTACACAGTGCCGTAGGGGACCGCACCGCCACTTCCCAGCAAATTAGGGACACTGTTGCTCCTGGGGTATCGGCGAGGACCATTCGCAACCGTCTCCATGAAGCTGGGCTACGGTCCCGCACACCGTTAGGCCGTCTTCCGCTCACGCCCCAACATCGTGCAGCCCGCCTCCAGTGGTGTCGCGACAGGCGTGAATGGAGGGACGAATGGAGACGTGTCGTCTTCAGCGATGAGAGTCGCTTCTGCCTTGGTGCCAATGATGGTCGTATGCGTGTTTGGCGCCGTGCAGGTGAGCGCCACAATCAGGACTGCATACGACCGAGGCACACAGGGCCAACACCCGGCATCATGGTGTGGGGAGCGATCTCCTACACTGGCCGTATACCACTGGTGATCGTCGAGGGGACACTGAATAGTGCACGGTACATCCAAACCGCCTTCGAACCCATCGTTCTACCATTCCTAGACCGGCAAGGGAACTTGTTGTTCCAACAGGACAATGCACGTCCACATGTATCCCGTGCCACCCAACGTGCTCTAGAAGGTGTAAGTCAACTACCCTGGCCAGCAAGATCTCCGGATCTGTCCCCCATTGAGCATGTTTGGGACTGGATGAAGCGTCGTCTCACGCGATCTGCACGTCCAGCACGAACGCTGGTCCAACTGAGGCGCCAGGTGGAAATGGCATGGCAAGCCGTTCCACAGGATTACATCCAGCATCTCTACGATCGTCTCCATGGGAGAATAGCAGCCTGCATTGCTGCGAAAGGTGGATATACACTGTACTAGTGCCGACATTGTGCATGCTCTGTTGCCTGTGTCTATGTGCCTGTGGTTCTGTCAGTGTGATCATGTGATGTATCTGACCCCAGGAATGTGTCAATAAAGTTTCCCCTTCCTGGGACAATGAATTCACGGTGTTCTTATTTCAATTTCCAGGAGTGTAGATCGAGCACTCCACCCTAGAAGAAAAGTGTCCGAAAATACACGACAACAACAACCGTCGGCTGGAAAAGTTTTTCTTCCTTTTATTCATAACATCACGGACCGTACTGGGAAAGTTTTAGCCAAGTTTCAAGTGGAGACAATCTTTCGACCTACCAAGATAATTAGTGAAAGTTTAAGATCGGTGACAGACGCACGACACCCCTTAGCTACCCCAGGTGTGTATAAAATTCCATGTAGCTGTGGCATGGTTTATATTGGAACAACTAAAAGGAGTGTTCATACCCGACTAACGGAGGACAAAAGAAACTGTAGATTGGGACAAATTGACAAATCAGCTGTAGCGGAACACGTTTTCAAAGACAGTGATAATGAAATAAAATTTAGTAAGACGAACGTGATAGCTAGGACCTCTCATTATTATACCCACATGTATAAAGAAGCTATAGAGATCTACAAGCACGAAAATAATTTTAATAAAAAAGAAGGAGGATTAAAACTAGACAAGATATGGCGGTCGACTCTGTAACAACGAAGTGACTATCGATTACCAGCCTTGACGTTTTAATTAATGAAGCTTAGTGTAGCCCGACGTACTCACTTTCATTCTTTCCAAAATTAACTTGTCAACAGAAAAGCTGTTGATATTCTTTGGCATAACGATGCTTTGTTGAACTCACTTTGATTCCTGCCACAACTGAGTCAGATATTTCATTATCACTACTACAGTTTCTTCACGAGGAAAATTACTACACTCGACACGCGACTTGTGTTCTGCCATGTTTGTTCTTTCTGTCTCAGTGTCTAATAAATGTATATACGATAGTGCTTGTTATTGCCGACCACCCATACGTGATAACCACAGTGGTGACCCCGACATCGTCGTCGTGTGATCGCGAGTTATTTTGTGCTTTTTTTCGTCATTAACGAACTTTGTGTGCCAGCCCACATTGTTCTCACCACAATGGATCTACCAGTGTCTTTCTGTTCTTGTGCCATGCACCCTATTAATTGTACTTTCGACCATGAATGGTCAAGTGTACCTAATGTGCATTTGGTTAAAATTGAACAATTATTTATGCCCGGCACGCCGGTGGCCAGCTAACCTCAACGAGCTCAACATGGCCACCGTCTAGTGTGACAGCACAACAACAGGCACAACATGGACAGTGCACGCTGCCTTAACGACAACGTGAACGATCATCCAGTGAAAGACTTTGTGGTTTACCACTCATCTACGCAGTTACCTTTGGGCTGGTTTGACATGCAGATGAAGTTCCAGAACAGTGATTCGAACATTTCTATGCACAGGATAGCAAAATTCTTATATGCTTAGCGTTGCAACTCCCCGCCCGCACGCCATCTTGGCGGCGCTGGTCGCATCAACCACACTAGTTTCTGCAACCGCTGGACCATGGTGGCACCACGACCACCTTTCGCCCGTTTTCGTAACGGCACCGGCCGTTCTGCCTGCTCCGGTTTCTGGGTCAGCCCCCCCTCCCTCCGTGGCTGCACTGTGACCACCTTTCACCCACTGTTGCAATAGCACCGGCCATTACAGCCGCGCCGTGCTCTTTGTCAGGCATGCAGTTTGCACACACCATGCCGACTTTTGCACCTGCACCCTCCACACCGTGCACTGCATGCAGCCTCCTCCACACGCAGACCTCAGATGACGCGTCAGTCACTGCTACTGCACACCCGGTGCCGGAGACATCCTGATCTGCTTGTACGGTGCTGCCTCAACATGTGTTACCCAACAAGTTTCTCAAGCTACCTGCTTTGCAAAAAGATAACCCAAAGACCTAGACCGCCTTAGTAGATTATCTACTGGACATCCACAGCATTTAGAACGACGACACCTGTTTTGTCTGCCTGGTGAACCACCTCCATTCTCATATGAACCTCATCAGCGACTTGCTTCCCTGCTTATCGAGCACATTTCCCACCCTCCAGCAGAGGCTATCCACCACATTATTCATGACGAGCACCTTGATGACCACACCCCTTCGCAGCTTTGGCTGCGCCTATGTGCATTAATTGATGCCAGGCAGTGTGGCCGAATGGTTCTAGGTGCTTCATTCTGGAACCGCACGACCACTACACTCGCAGGTTCGAATCCTTCCTTAGGCATGGTTGTGTGTGATGTCCTTAGGTTGATTAGGTTCTAATAGTTCTAATTCTAGGGGACTGATGACCTCAGATGTTAAGTCCCATAGTGCTCAGAGCCATTTGAACCATTAATTGATGATCAAGCATTGCCTGACGCCGCGCTTTGGACATTGTGGATGGTCAAGATGCCTTCGGATCAGCAATTTCATCTGCTGTCACATGTTGCAGAGCCACTAGAGGTTTGATTATGCATGGCAGATCAGACTTACAGTACCATTCGTCACTGACACCACCTGTCTTGAATGAAGTCAGCACCTTCAGTTCTGCACCTAGCCGGCAGACGTCAGCGTACTCGCCTTGGCGCTTCAGCTGCTAGTCAGAAGCTGCTACCTCTCGGGTACTCCCCGCCCCATGGTTCCTACCGCCCTTCGTCTCAGGGTCTTTACTGCTTTGCACGGTTTGACCCACCCTGGAGCGCGAGCATTGACTTGGCTGGTTACCGAGAGCTTTGTCTGGGGCAGCGTGAAGCACAACTACCGCACTTGGACACACACGTGTGTCCTGTGTCAGCACAGCAAGGTCAGCAAGCATACTCAGCCTCCATTGGGCAAGTTTGAGATTCCAAAGGAACGCCTTTGGCATGTCCACATCGATGTCGTTGGCCCCGTCCCCCTCCGAGGGTTAGAGATACATGTAATCGATTATCAACTGCGTGACCTGCTGGGTCGAGGCGGTCCCTCTTATTGACATCACAGCCGAGACCACCATTCGTTCTTTCGTCTTGGCGTGGGTTGCTCGTTTCTGCTGTCCCCTGTCTCTGGGGTGTTGCCAAATTCTACATCACGGCTTATCAACTGCAGGCGAATGGCCTGGTAGAATGGTGGCACCGCACACTCGAGGCCGCACTTATGTGCAATGACAGCTTATCACCCGAGCCCCTCCCTTGTGTCCTGCTGGGCAGTCACTTGGCCCATAAAGAAGAAATGCGCATCGCTCGCTGGTATTCTATGTGGCGAATCCCTACCCCCTCCCACAGAATTCATAGAGGATTCACCGCCAGCCGATACCGTGGATCTTCCTGCTATGGTTGTATGGGTTCGTGCGCACGTCGCACGCCTCTGCACCCCCGTTCCATGCCCTAACTCAACCCTGCCTGTGTTTGTCCACAATGACCTTGCTTTGTGTGAATTTGTGATGTTGCACAATAACATCGTGCGAGCGGCCTTGCAGCCTCCTTATTCAGTCCATCACCACGTGTTACACTGGTGTACGTACATGTTTGTAATCCACCTACACGGCCGACCACAGATTGTGTCTGTTAATCGCCTGAAACTGGCGTGGCCACTCACTGACCTTCCTCCTGACGCTGCCGACCTGCCTCCCGACACTGCTGCCCTGCCTCCTGACGCTGCCGACCTGCCTTCGAGTGAGTCTCACCAACTGCACAAATGTTGGACGCATAGGACTCTTGCAGCACAGTTTCCAAAGCGCATACTTCTCATGCTGGCTGCCGTCTACAACCACCACGCTGGCAAGAAGATTATGAATTCGAGTGGTGAAGCACCCCTCCACCATGCTTCGCACTACCGGGGGGTGGGAGCTCTGTGGTGTCTCTGGTACAGAGGGCTCTATCTTTGACTCGTATCTCTTTGAACTGCTTTTATTCTTTGTCTTCTCTCGGCGCACAATTTGTGTTCTGCCATGTTTGTTCTTCCTGTCTCAGTGTCTAATAAATGTTTATACGATACTTAGTGTGTGTTGTTACTGATCACCCACACGTGATAACCACACATCTGAAGAAACAGAATAAAAAAAGGAATGCTCAATTGCTTAATTGTTTGCTCTTTTAAATACGAACCTAGTAGTAACGAAATCATTTTTGTTGCCTTTGTGAATCCTATAGAGTATACATATCTACGGAGAGTGCATAGCCTACTGCAAACTGGGCTAGTCACAAGATGATGCTGCTTGGCTACAAATTGTGACAGTAAAGAAATTTAAATATTACACGTATTTGCCTTGTTTTATACATGTTTCTGCATGTTTGGGTTTTACCGGTATTGTCCTTGTTATGTATGTAAAGAGAAGTATGTGAAAAGAGGACCAGTTACCTTTCATAGGTATGTACAACAAATGTATAGCTGTAAATGTCATACTGATGTGATACACTTTATATGTTCAAAAATACTTGGACAGTGTATTATGAAGTCTTGTACTACAGAGATAATTTCTGCAATTTTATAGCCACGTGCTTAACAGGCAAGTGCTAGATATATTTGCAAGTGTATTTGAGTAAACTGGAAGTCAGTGTACACATGTCAGTACTATGTTCATATGCATATAAAATTTATACATGACAATCTAATTAATTTCCTTCAATTTCTGCAGGTTCTCAAACTCATGTGTATCTGAGTATTTCTTCATAAACAGTTTACTATTCAGTGTCAATTGTAACATAATTAATTAGAACAAATTCGTCAGTAACAATAGGTCTAATAGAAAACGTAAAAAAAATATTGTTGGCTCTCACTTCTTTTATTACTCCGAAATTCAAGCATTGACTTGTAATTTTTTTTTTTGTGCCTGATGTATGGTTTCACTTTTACGATGAGATATCGAAAAAATGTTATAGACATTTTACTTATCTATAAAAAGCAGAAGGTCACAGACAGAAAAATGGAAAATAATAATTGACAAGCAGGTGGTGCAATTCGCTTATAGTGTTTGCCAAAACAATGTCATAGTTCCAAATGGAAAATAGTAAATAAAGTGGAATTGGAGCTATGATACTATGGCAAAAAAGCCCAATACCATTGTTCTTCAGATCTTCAAGCCAACTTCACTTCTTGTATCACATTACTAGGATATTTGTAAAATGTGAATACAAAGTTTCTCTGTGTTTGTGGAGGCGATCTATATGTAGCAGCGAAGTTAAAAATGGTTCAAATGGCTCTGAGCACTATGGAACTTAACATCTATGGTCATCAGTCCCCTAGAACTTAGAACTACTTAAACCTAGCTAACCTAAGGACATTAGACACATCCATGCCCGAGGCGGGATTCGAATCTGCGACTGTTGCAGTCTCACAGTTCCGGACTGAGCGCCCAGAACCGCTCGGCCACCGTGGCCGGCGGCAGCAGCGAAGTAATAACGCTCAAAATACGCTAACAAGTATAGGTCCCCAGTGGTGCAATCGACTTCCTACAACCACCCATACTGTGGTGTAGGTAAAGGACCCAGGTATCGCACCCTGAAGCCTCTCGTTTACAAGTAAAAGCCGAAAAACATTTAACATGTTCCACTAGAGCATTAACTTTACTCTACACTGTCGATTGCTGTCATATCGTAATGGATAGCGTAACAGATGAAAAAACTGAAGATGGCGGGTTTTCTCAAATTTTTTTTCTTCAGTTGTCTGCTTGAATGCAATGTTTTCAAATTTTTTAATTCTTTGCCAAGTCATTTCACCTATTGTATTAACTTTCTTATTTGTTCTCATTTCTCCATTGCGCTCAAAATCAATGGTGCATTTGCAGTTATATTAATAGAAGACGAGGAAATCCGTAAATTAACAGATAGTAGTATGGAAAGGCTTACCTCATCATTCAAACTCCCTTGATCAGACTGCGTAAAGCGCCATATGTTTGTACTCGATAATCTTTTATTTATCTTTGTCTGTGCTCACTCTGTGCGCTACATTTGTACAGCCATGTTGTATTCTCTTTCTTGTGTGTTTAAATGAACGTGTATTACAACATCTAAAGTGTGTTATTACCGACCTACGACACGCAATATCCACAGTGGTGATCTCGACACCATCGTCTTGTGTTTGCAAAATATTTTGTGCTTCTTTTCATCATTAACGGACTTTGTATGCCGGCCCACATTGTCTTCGGAACAATGGACCTACCAGTGTCTTTCTGTGCTAGTGCCTCGCATCCTATTAACTGTGCTTGCGTACTTACAAGTGTACCTAATGAGGCTTTGGTTAAAAGTGAACAATAACCTATGCCCAGACATGCCGGCGGTCACTTAACAATTACCAGCCCACCGTGGCCACTGTTGAGTGCAACTACGCAGCAACGGCTGCTACATGGGCAGTGCACGCCATTTAGTGACATTGTGAACGATAATTGAGTGAAGGACGTTGTGGTTCACCACTCAGCTACGCAGTCTCCTTCAGTTTGGTTTGATGTGCCCACAAAGTTCGAGAACTGTAATTCGAACATTCAAGTGCACGGGATCACACATTCTAAAACGCCTGACGTCATAACACCCCCCTCCCCCCCCCACCATCTCGGTGGCGCTGGTCGTCTCAGCTGCGCCGGTTTCTGCGATCATCGCTAAATGGTCACACCTCGATCACCTTCCAGCTGCTTTCGTAACGCCACCGTCCATTCCTCCCACGCCAGTTACCGGATCAGCAATCGGTCCTGCAACTGGGACACATCATGCCATCGGTTGCACCGGGTCACTTCACATCATGTGTTGCTTGCGGTCGCCCCTCCAAGCAGTCCTCGGGCGATTTACCGTCCGCCGCTACTGCACTACCGGTCTCCACGGCTTCCTACCCCTCTCGACACAGAGCTTCGCCTCCCAGTGATGCATCAAAATGTGTTACCCGGCAGGTTTCCCAAGCTGCCTGCTTTCCAAAAGGACAATCCTAAGACTTGGTTCACATTGGTGGATCACCTACTGGGTATCCACGGGATTTCGAACGGTGATGCTTGTTTCGTCTGCCTGGTGAGCCACCTCCATGATCATCCAGACCTTATCAATGACCTGCCCCTCTCACCACCCACATGACCCAAGTATTTAACAGTGAAAATTTTGCTCATTGAACGCCTTTCTCAACCAATAGTGGAGGCTATCCACCACATCATCCATTACGAGGACCTAGATGACCGCACACCTTCGCAGCTTTGGCACCATTAATTGATAATCAAGCTCCACCAGATGCCATGCTTTGGACTTTGTGGATGGTCAAACTTCCACCAGATCTACAACTTCACCTGCTATCTCACGTCATGGACCCTCTCAAGGTTCACCTACGCATGGCCAATCGGGCCTATGCTATCATTTGTCACTGGCATCACCTGTCACGGACGACATCCCTATCGCCATCAGTTGGCACACGTGCACCTTTGGTTTCACGCTCTGCCAGCAGAGGCCAATGCGCTCGCCTCAGCACCTCAGCAGCCTGTCAGGAGCTGCCACCTAGTGGCCAACAGGAGATACTGCTTGCAGTCTCCCGACAGCAGCTGACCCACCCGAGCAGTTTCAGGCAACGACGCAGTCAGCTGCATACCCCCTCCCACTCCACACCGCCTCACCTCAAAGCTTATCCACTGTGCTGGTACCATGCCACTTACAGGATCGCCACCTGCAACTTCTGCACGCCTTGTGCGTACCCAAATGATTCAGGTGGGCATGTTTAGGTGCCACGTCCTACTACGATCGTCCACAGCGCCTACCATCTGGCGCCGCACCACTTGCTCCAGTGGCGCGACGCCTCTGTGTCACAGACTTGTAATTGGGCACTCGCTTTCTCGTCGACATAAAGTAAGCATTGTCCTGGCCAAGCACACAGGCAACAGGCTTCCTCCTGCTAACCTCACTTCAATCACTGCAAATCACTCTCCTATCGTGGTCCTTGGCTCCATCAAGATGTCACTTCCACTATCACCAGTCGCCACCTTCCCTTGGACTTTCCACATCGCCAACGTGGAGGAACCTGTGATCAGGTTGGACTTACTACACCATTATGAACTTTCGCCAGATCTGCAGACTGCCACACTCTGCCACGCACATGGTTCTACTGTTCCGTGCTTGAACGAGTTCAGCATGACTCTGCTCTCCGTCTACTTGGCTATGCTTTCAACATGTGCATCTCTGCTCGAGTGTATTACTGCGTGATTCTCTTATTTTCTCAGACATATGTACACAAATTGACAAGCTCCACTCACATAATGAGGTGTTAATCACCTGCATTGTCCGCGCCTCTGCTGAATATCACTAGCACAGAGTATGATGCGCAGCCGGTTCGCAGAGCCACAACACACGGACCCGTCACTCACATCTACTGCACCTTCGCACTACATCGCTCCTGTGTCGACCTTCCCTCTGCCTGCTGTGTGTCCACGCCATCGCAGGTGAATCTACAGGAAGCTCATGTTCTTGCTTTGCAGGATCCCTCGCATCGTGTGACTGCCACGCCACACCCTCTGCCATTGTCTGCTGCCGATGTTCCACCTACTCCATTCTGGGCTGGCTAGGTTAATGAACCATCGTCGCACCTGCCCCTCTCTGAACCCCCTCCCCACCTGCCTGCTTTCTTTCAAGAAAATCGGCCATCAGCAATGGCACTTACCATAGAATCCGCACCACAGCCTGTACGTTATAAAGCTAGGCATCTTAAAGCTTCCAGACTTCTGTGCGCAAAAGGTATCATTCAGGATTTATTGACTTCCGGTGTGCTCCAACCATCGGACAGCAACTGGTCTTCACCTGTCCACCTTGTTCCTAAGAAGGACGGCGGCTCCTTATGCATGTGCGGGGACAGCAGGTCCCTTAATGCTCGAACAATTATCGATAACTATCCCATTCCTCATATCCAGGATTGCACGCAATTGCTGCAATGCTCGAAGTTCTTCTCTGTGTGAGATTCTTCCAAGGCGTATCGCCAAATTCCCATGCACCCCTCGGAAATTCCGAAGACGGCCATCATCACACCCTTCGTCCTATTTGAATACTGTTACGTGTCTTACAGCTTGAAAAATGCTGCACAGACGTGGAAACAGTTCATTGATTTTTTGCTACCTCTGCCTTTCGCTTTTGCTTATGTGGATGACATCCTCACTTTTTCCTCGTCTGCTGAGGAGCAGCAGTCTCACCTCGATGCAGTTCGTTTGGCTCTCGCAGCCAACAGTATGGTGATCAGCCACAATAAATCTCATCTCTGTTCCACATCAGTTACTTTCCTAGGCCGTACTGTTTCGGCCGACGGCCTCCGCCCAACGGATTCTCGTGTCGAAACCATTCTTGCACTGCCTCTTCCTGAAGATTATGCTCAACTCTGTCGTTTTCTGGGTATGGTAAACTTTAATCGACGCCATATCCCTCAGGCTACCTCCGTCCAATCGGCTCTTACCGATGCCCTCTCCAGTAAAAATACGATGCGGAAACGGAAGTTGGACTGGACTAAACGCATGCTCGATGCATTTGATAATGTGAAAACTACCTTCGCAAAAGCCGTCACTCTCGCCCACCCCGATCCTGTGGCCCGTGTTTCTATTACAACTGACGCAAGCGAGTCAGCTGTTGGCGCTGTTTTACGACAGCACACCGCCAAGTCCACCCATCCGCTCCGTGTCTTCAAAAAAAAAACTAACCTGGAGTCAATGTAGGTGGTTGCTTTCGACTGCGAGCTTCTCGCGGTTTATGAGGCAATCAAACACTTCTGGAGCGACGTTGAGGGGCGCCCTTTCACTATCTACATGGACCACAAATCTCTCGTGGCCGCTGTGACCTCCCCTCCCTTCTTTCTCTCTCTTGCTCCATTGTCGTCATTTTCTTCTTTTCTCCTTGGCTGTCCAAACCCTCTTCCTTCTTCCTTCGTCGTACCGAGGCTATATCTCAGGGTTTTCGACAAAAGGGAGAGAGAAGGGTGGCACATATGTGGTTGATCACAGTGATGTAGTGCTATGTGTGAGTGTCAACCTTACCTCCATTTTGGGAAGAATGATGACTAAAGCTGAAACATTTCTCTAAAAAGGTAAGCGCTCTCTTTTTCAAAAGGTGAAAATTGTAGTGTAGACTATAATTTTTGTCGATCTACTAAATTGAAGGAACACGGCACGGTTTATTAAGTTTCAACCTCGGATGAAGTTTATTGATCTCGAGGAGCTGAAACAAAAATCATCCGTTCCAAATGTCATTCACAACGAGAGTCGTTAGTTTTCTGGTGTGCGTGTAGTGGTCACCAGTGATTGAAGTGATCGTTCCGGTAATTCAATTACAATCTGTTTATTGGTTGCTAATCAGTGTATCAATCAATCGACTATTCCGTGATTAATGTACGAGGGTTGTTTTTTAAGTAAGGGCCGTTTTTATTTTTAAAAAAAGATACAAATACTTTTGTAAAAAAACTTTTATTTTCTGATTCTGCACACTTTTACCTATTTTTCTACGTAGTTGCCTTGTTTATTTAAGCACTTGTCATACCGTACAACAAAGTTTTTAATTCTCTCTTCAAAGAATTCGGCCGCCTGCTCCGATAGCCAAGAGTTCACAGCCGCTTTCACTTCATCGTCGTCATTGAAGCGCTGCGCGCCAAACTGGTGTTTCAGGCACCGGAAAAGGTGAAAATCGCTAGGAGCAAGTTCGGGGCTGTATGGTGCATGGTCCAAAATTTCCCAGCCAAAAGAATCAATCAAATCCCAAGTCTTTTGAGAGGTGTGAGGCCTAGCGTTATCGTGCAGGAGCAAAACTCATTTTGTCAGCATGCCGCGCCTTTTGTTTAGAATTGCTCTGCGGAGCTGCACAGTAAGCATCTGAGTTGATTGTCGTTCCTCGTGGCATAAAGTCCAGTAGCAAAACACCGCGCCGGTCCCAGAACACAGTTGCCATAATCTTGCACTTTGACAGCGTCTGTTTGGCTTTGACCTTGATGGGTGAGGTTGTGTGTCGCCATTCCATCGATTGTTGCTTGCTTTCGGGAGTGATATGGGGTAACCATGTTTCATCTCCAGTGACAATTTGACTCAACATGTCATCCCCTTCTTCCTCGTAACGAATCAAAAAGTCCAATGAAGTGGCAAATCTCTTCCCTTTGTGGTCCTCTGTGAGGAGTCTGGGTACCCACCGAGAACACAGTTTCTTAAAGTTTAGGTTTTCAGACACAATTTTGTACAAAACCGATCTTGAAACTTGTGGAAAATCCAAAGAAAGGGTGGAAATTGTGAATCTTTGTTTCGACTGCAGCCATTAGTGATCACAGAGGGCCGGCCTGAGCGTTCTTCGTCATGGACGTATTGACGGCCATTTTTAAACTCTCTAACCCATTGACGTACTTTACCTTCACTCATTGCATTCAAGCCATAAACTTCTGTTAACTGACGATGAATTTCTGCAGCTGATAGGCTTCTCGCAGTCAAAAAACGTATCACTGACCGTATCTCACACGCGGTGGGCGATTCAATAATCGTAAACATTATAAAGTAGCGCAGCGATGCGTACACGTCAGCTACAGAGCTGCAACTTGCATCAGTGTGAACGGGAAGGATGCCGGCAAGTGGCGCGGTGGCTTGTTGCGGCGTCCGCGCGAACTACGGGACTGTCGCGCGAACGGCCCTTACTTAAAAAACAACCCTCGTATGTGGTATTCCGACAGTAAATATATGTCGTATCCAAGTAGTAAATCAAACCCCATTTACTGTAAACACCAAGAACGATTACTATAACCTCCAATAATTGTTTAATAGTTATTACCAAGTTAATGTCAAGAAATTACGGGGAGTATCAGTTAATCCTTCACGCGACTATAACGCGTGATTGCCTTCCGCTTATCAAACTTCGCGCCCTTATTTCAAAGTCTGTGCGCGATCTGTTTATAACAAAGTTTGGCCATGGCTCTCTAGAATGTTTTCCATACCAACTCTGGATTATGGATTATCAGTTTTAGGTCAATTCTTTAAACTTAAAGAGGACCCACACTCGATTACAACTTGTCTGCGCACTTGTGCGACTCAGAAGTCGTCTTCTTCAAAGAAAAAAAAAATCATTCATAACGAAGCATTGTGATCTGCTATGTCAAAAAAAGCTCATTACCTATTGATTCTTATACAGTGTAAATCGCTCAGCAAAGATAGCACTACAAAAAAATCTCAACTTTAGATGACATCACGCGTTACTACCTGTTTTGACTCTCCTACCCTTACCTGACAAAGTATATCTGACTTTAATGGACATCCCAATAAGATTATTGCTGAAAGATTTTGTGGGCTACTCGGACGATTACCCATGTAATGCTACAACGTGATACACAACCTGGCGAAGGACCTTCTGCCCCGATGCTTCTGGCACATGGACTATATTAGCCAACATTCCTCAAATGCTTGTTACATCTGCAGTGCAGAAAATGTTGTAGCTGAGTATCTATCTCGCATCTCGGTGCTTACCGCACCCTTGAACTTAGATGACCTCACCTGACTCCAGACTGAAGACATCAATACACAGAGATTAGTTTCGGATGACAAGTTTTCACTCACTATCCAACATCTTGTTCTTCACGGGTTGACAGCCCTGGTCTTTTGCGACGTTTCTACAGGCTCCCCCTGCCCCTTGGTGACATTTGCTCTTCAGTTAGGATCTTCATTGCTTTACACAACTTGGCCCACCCTGGAATGTGGATACGATGAGGCTAGTCAATGAACATTTCGTCTGGCCTGGCGTGCAACATGATTGCTGCACCTGGACCCACAAGTAGGCAGACACATGCAGCCACCTTTAGGCCAGTTCAACGTCCCATGGGATCACCTTCGGCATCTCCATATTGACATGGCTGGTCTTCTCCCCCCTTCTGAGGGTTACAAATACATGTTATCTGTGATCGACCCTATAACCTGTTGGGTTGAGGTGGTCCCTCTTATTGACATAACAGCAGAGGCCATAGCTCACGCTTTCTTTTCCATGTGGAAAATGAGATTTGGCTGCCCACTTTCACTCCTTACTGATCAGGGATGACAATTTGAGTACACGCTTTTTGCTCAACTGTGCAAGCTGTGCGATGTAGCAAAATTCCACACTATGGTCTATCACCCACAAGCAAACGGCCTGGATGAGCGATGGCACTGAACTCTAAAAGCTGCACTCATGTGCCACGGTGGGCTATGGTCAGAGGCACATCCTTGGGTCTTATTCCCTCCTCCTGCCAGCAGAATTCGTGGAGGACGCATAGCTGGCCGGCGCCATCGACCTTCTGGCCCTTGTAGAATGGGTGCGGGCGCATGTTGCTCGCCTACAACCACCCCCCCACCTCGCCCTCATACCACGCCACCAATGTTTGTTCACAAAGACTTGCCATCATGTGAATTTGTGATGCTGCACCATGACTCTGTGCGTGTGGCCTTGCAATCACATTACTTGGGCCCGCACTGCGTCTTATGTCACAGAGTGAATACATTTGTAGTACATCTCAATGGACGACCTCATACGGTTTCTGTTAACCGCTTAAAACCTGCGTGGTCCCTCTCCAAAACGCATTGCGACGCTTCCGATCTACCTGCCATCATCACCGCCATGCCTGCTGACACTGCTGACGTGACCTCGAGCGACGTTCCGCCACCTACGCAGCAGTCTGACGCACGTGACCCTGTCGGCGCGGTTTCCGAGGCCCCCCCCTCTTCTCACGGTGGATGCCACTTTCCACCGTCAACCGCCACACTGGCACGAAGATTCGGGTTCAATTTAGATAGCTTCCTTCGGCCATGAACACTGCATTGCCGGAGGAGCGGAGGGGGAGGGGCTCTGTGGCTCCTCTGGCGTAAAGCACCATATATTTGATTTGGACTCGATCATCTTTGATTTATCTTTATCTGTGCTTATTTGGCGCGCTTCGTTTGTAGAGCCATGTTGAATTTGGTTTCTTATATGTTTAAATAAATGTATATTCGACATCTAAAGTATTTTATTACCACTCTATGACACATAATTTCCACAATTCTCTCTGATTAAAATGAGGTCATCTTCCTGAATAGTAACACTGTCCATCATCAGTCGAATTGTTTCCTGTGCGATTCGCTCGCCCGTCACTATTGCGTTTGCATTTACAAAGTCGGAGGGGTTTTCAAAAAGGAGAGATCTATCGTTGTAAACAGACAATGCATAGCGTAAGGCGTTCATTAAAGTTCTCCTCGTAATTCATCAAATTCCTCCTTTCTTTCGTCATGACATTTGCTGGGTCAGACTTTTAAATGCCGCACACTTACAAAATAAATGCAACAGGAAAACGCAAAAAAAAAAAAGAACTAAGTTATGATTGGGTCGAAATTCACCAACGATTTTAAGCCCAATGGAGAAATGAGAATAAATAAGAAAGATAAAATGACTTGGCAAAGGATAACAAAACTTAAGAACATTGCATTTGAAGCAAATAACTGAAGAAAAATAAAATAAAAAAAAAAGAAAATTCGTTGAGGTATTTACCGTCTATGTAACTAATCGAATGCAGTTTGATTATTACTGTAAAGGTTTCGCTTCTTTTATTTGTGAAGCATCTTCAGTGGCCTGTAATACATGTTTATTCTTATATATACATATATATAATAAATGTATTACGTGGTAGTTACAATATTTTACGATTTTACATTTTGTCGTGTTTCTCCCTTGGTTTTTAGGCTGGATCCATTCTGTAGCACAAATTTCGTGATGTGAAATTATCGTTCAGTGTTACGATTTCCAGTGCTGGTAGTCCTTATGTTTGGTCCTAGAAATGTGTTCGTTAGTCTCCATGCTCCAGTTGGCCGATTTCCGGTGTTCTTTCACCCACACTTGATTTAACACATCGCATACATCACTTGCATTTTACGTTTTGTGTCCCACATGTGACTTTTTCGGTGTGTAGTGTTGCCAACTCTGTGTGTTTATCATTCGTCTTTTGTTTGTGCTGTGTGTGTGGTTTGATATTTCGTTTGCTGTGTGTGTGTGTGTGTGTGTGTGTTGATCCAAATGTGGGTGAAAGAACGCCTGAAATCGGCCAAGTGGAGTATGGACACTATGAACATATTTCTAGAATAAACAATAAGGTCTCCCAGCGCTGGGAATCGTAAGTAACACTTAATGATAATTTCACATCACGTAATTTGTACTACAAAAGTTTATCTAACCCCAAACCAAGGGAGATACACGACAAAATGTAAGATAGTAACATGTTGTAACTACCACATAATACATTTGTTGTATGTATAAAAAGAAACTTCACAAATAAAAGGAGCGAGATCTGTATGGTAATAAATACACTGCGTTCAATTAATTGCATTGACGGAACATACCTCCACGGATTTTGATGCAACTGAGGAACGACAGAAAACAAAAGAAAAATGACGAAAAAAAGACATGAACTGAACCCACCACCTTGAGTTTTCTCATCTGTTACTCGATCCATTACACTACGGTGGCAGTCGATAGCATAGAGTTAATTTAATGCTCTATTGGAACACGCTAAATTATTTTTTCAGCTTTTATTCGTAATCGCGGGTCCAGGAGGGTGAATGGCTTCAGGGTGTGACACCTGGGTTCTTTACCTACACCACCATATAGGTTATTGCAAGATGTCGGTTGCACCATTGGAGACCTCTCCACGGAAGTGGTTAAAATGCGATGCTCCAGAATCAGGTGACCTGAGTTGCACCAAATGTTCTGAACAGAATTCTCATTCTGCGCATCCAGTTGCTCATTCCATACATATTTATAGTCTGTGTCGCGTCCATATGAGTATTTCTCAGATATTTTTGAATATGGAAACAATTACGGGAACAAACCACTGCAGTAGTCCATGAAAGCATAACTATGGCTGTGTTTAACTGACAGTCAAACACAAAGGGTGCATCTGCAGCCATTACTTTTCCTTGCTTTACACTTCCCGGTTAGGCAAAAAAGAACTTACTTCCATCTGCGTTCTTGTGGCTGACTGTTGAATAGAAGTTCTGTGTGTTCCATGTTTGCATGTTTTTTTAAAGTTATTTTCGCCTCCATGAGGAACACCGAAATATGAGTGGCACACAGTAGAATGACGGTTTATATCTTCTTTAGTTTCTACTTTTTGGAAGGCACGACCAAACATCACTCCATTCGATATCGCACTTATTTCTCAACTTTTGTTTCTTTAAAGTACTGACTCTTCTTTTGTTTTCCTGTCTGATGACAAATCTGTGTTCGTAAAAATGTTTCACGAAGGAAACTGCATAACACTACTTCGTTACTCTTGCATCGAATGACTAAGCAATGTTCTGATCGACTTCCGACTCGCTACTCGAAAACAATGTCTGTTAAGTAAAGTTCACTAGCTTATTTCCTTGACCAAAACTAAAAGCAGAATCTTAAATTTGAGTAACTTTTGCAAGACTGCCCCTCAGTTTTAAACCAATAATGAAAATTTTAAACTGGGGACCATAATATTAGTAGTAGGGCAACAGGGGTGTTGCTACATTTTGTTAGTGTGGGTTACCTAGGCAAGTATACATTCAGGGACAAACTATTGTTCTCTTTTGATTGACAGGTACTTAACCAGACATTCTGCTAAGTGGATTAGTACCCTCTGGGGATAATCCATCTTTTTGATTGACAAGTTCTTAACTTATTGTTTGGTTAAGTGGTTTTCCAAGAAACCCATAGCCCTTCTCCTCCTCCTCCTCCCTCACCTCCTCATATCCCATCCCTCTTGGAACTTCTCTCGCCGATACAAGCACACTTTTTATATCACTTTGATAGACTAATCATTTCAATTGATCTATTAATTAACCCCTTCACCTCTGGGAAACGAGCCAGCAGTCCCCCTCCCCCCAGCCAGCCGGTGTGGCCGTGCGGTTCTAAGCGCTTCAGTTTGGAACCGCGTGACCGCTACGGTCGCAGGTTCGAATCCTGCCTCGGGCATGGATGTGTGTCATGTCCTTAGGTTAGTTAGGTTTAAGTAGTTCTAAGTTCTAGGGGACTGATGACCTTAGAAGTTAAGTCCCATAGTGCTCAGAGCCATTTGAACCATTTGAACCCCTCCCCCAGCTGGAAATTGGCGGGAAGAAGACTAAATTGATTGGCCATTTGGAAGGAAATCGATTGCAATGTATGGAATATTGTTTAAACAACTTAGACAATGTGTGGAATATGGCTTATTTAAATAATTTATGGGATACAAGGAAGTGTATTGAATATAATTTATTTATTTAAAGAATTTGGTGGAAAATCAATTTCAGTGTATGGAATATCATTTCATTTTCTGGTGACAGGCTGTGTGGAATATTGTTTATTTAAACAATTTATGGGATTCCTAGACGGAGTTTGGAATATAGTTCATTTATTTAGTTAAAGAATTTGTCGCGAAACTGACTACTGTTTATTTAAATAATTTGTGGGTGACAAGGCAGTATGGAATATTTAAATAAATGCGACTCTTTTTTGTTCTGATCACACATGGAAACGCTGAGTGGGCTTAGTTTATATCTGCCGATGGAGTCAGGGATGTTAAGTCTCTTTTTTTTTTTTGTCTTTCTCACTTTTTGAAGCACACTGGTGTCTAAGCATGGACTGGAAAATCAGAACAATTGCATATCTAACAGTTCATGACATATTTCGAAACACACCACTAATTTTTGCAGAAGGACAAATTACTAATTTCACTGATAGTTAAACCCTGCAAAAGTGGTCTACAAATCATGAATGGAATGAAGTGCTGTATAATAGCCACCGTTTGGTGTTGCTCGCGCTTGTGTCTATAGTCAGGACGCCGCCACGAAGGTCAAAACAGCCCAAGGTCCTAATTACAGATCACGTAACTAAATACCACCGACCACGGATCGCATGTCGGCCTCATTTGATATCATGACCCCCAAACAAAGCATCAAGCGGTGGCATTTTGTTGATCGGGAAATTCCAAACTCACTTCTTGTCTCTTGTCTTTTTCAAGAGGCCATTCCCTGTTTGTCTGTGTGAACCAACGTCTCGAAACATGCAAACGGGGTTTTTCACCTCCCCTCAGAATACAGTGTTCCTATTGGCAAATGCTGGAGAAAAGGGGGAGCTGACGCAATTTCGAAATCAAAAAATTGAGTGAAATAATCCATTTGCATTACCCTATGAAATTAATTGTTTAACAATTTACAGAAGTCAAGTAGATCACCTCCAGTTTCATAATAAAACATATACAAACGTTATGCAAATCATTTATCGAAACTTCCATCGAAAATAGATCGTAGCATTAAATATACTCGAGGTCTTTATGCACTGACTTTTCAGAGCACAAACACCCTCCTCCACCATAAAGTTTCCACTAAACATAACTGGTGAAAAAAAAATTCTGTCGATTTCACAAACTAGCGGTCGCGAGGCGCGCGCCATCCAGCGACTACAGTGTAACCCCGTCCGCACAGGCCAAGAGAGAGACCGCACACGCCATGCCTACCGTACCAAATGCATGCATGCTCGCAGTACAACTATCGGAAACAATGAACTGATCAGTCGGGAATTTGACGATGCGATTGGGTTTTTAAAGACTATAGAATTCCTAAACTGGTTCTCTCTGCTACATTCGGAAGAAGGAAAGTTCTATTGCGTAGCAGGATAGAGACAACAGCAAATACCAGTGCAAGGCAGAATCCACTGCGATGCTTTGAGAAGCACTGAAAACGATACACTTAAACCAAGACCCAGTCCATAGTAGGGTCGGGCAAAACTGTTCTTTTCAGAGATTGCATCAGAATGGGTCGCTCACTGGAATGAACCAGCTCTTTTTCATCACTCAGCATTCACCATTCGCATACAAAAATAAGGAAAAGGACGTTACATTACTTTTTTAATTCAGGTAACTAAACCTGTATTTTTATATTATTTGGTCCTATTTTGAAAGAACATATAAAGAGGAGTAATAATTTTGCGTTATGTCCCTAGTAATTTTCAAATTAAAGTTTTGTCTACAGCCAATATTCTTTCTTGAGCTGATGCTGTCGAAAAATCCTTCAGCTCAGAATTTACTGTACAGGAGGAGTTGCAGTCCAAAAGATCAAGCTTATTGTTGACCCACTGCTGCCCATAATAACTACTGCTCCTTAGACCTTGAAGCTCTCGCCTGGACAACACAGCAGAAACACTCGTTCCTGTCAGACAAGAAGCACTAGAGATCTGATTGCTAAGGTGAGTAGCTAGATACCTTCTGTTTGACAGGTGAGCGAATATAGACATCATCAAAGTACTGAGAGTGAAAAACTTGAATGAGCAGTTTAAGGAATACAGAACGAACGCGAAGGATTATCTCACAAGAATTGAAGACGGCAGTTTACCAAAACTGGTGATACTTATTACCCAGTAGGCAGAAGATATTTAGGAAGAGGGCGTAACAGGCAAATGTCTATTACATGCAGAGAGAAGAAGAAGAGATATTATATAAAAAATATCACGATTTTTAAGAAACTGCGATTTTAATGAGTTTTGTAATTACATATAAAACTCTAGTCTGACGTAAGAGGCCTCCTGAAGGCATGAATCTGTTCAGGTTAGATAAATAGATACCAAATTAAACATAATATACAGCTTGTCCCAAGGATGAATGGTCTGTGTTCAAAGATATGAAAGGAACGATCACAAAATGTGGACACATGTACTATTCTGAATGGTTCCAGGGATCGAACATATTTAATTTACTTTGTTACTTATTTTCTTTATTGTTCAGTACATTTTCGTCGTTTACAATGTACTGTAGTAGTGTATACGAAGTCTAGATGGAACAATTTTATACAGCACACGTGGTTTAACAAGTCAGGAAACCACCGCAAACTGCCTTACCTACACCTGAACGCATCCGTGTTGCGCAAGATTTTCTGTATTCTCTCGCTCTCTTCACGCAATCTGTAAGTCCTTGAGGAAAAATGAATAGGGCCTTTTTAAAGGAAATTTAATGTAGTTTAATTTTGTACTGCGACAAGTTTTCGCTATAGTTCGCTGATTTCGTGTTTTTCAAGAAAAACCTGTAAAAGTAACTTTAAATACGTTCCATCTCAGAAATCATTTGGTATAGGGCATTGTCCATATTTAGTTTTTTGCTTCAAATGATCGTTCCTCTCGTATCTCGGATTATCGACCATTCCTCCTGAAACAACTTTTATACGTGTATGTTAACTAATTTGCCTCGGTAGCTGCACGACCAACGTGGTGGAATGTGAAGTGAGAGAGTCCAGATTAGATTCGCAATTCTGTTATGCGTCAGCGCGTTGTCAATGCATGTGCGGACATTACGGAAGGCGAACTACTCGCTGTTGAGTGTGTCGACACTTGGATGATGTCGTCCAGGATACCGACCAGCATACATAGCACACGCCCGTTGGGCATTTTGATCACAATAACCATACATCAACACGATATTGACCTTTTGCGCAGTTGGTAAACTGTACATTTTAACACGGGTAATGTATCACTGGCGGAATGTTACGTGATACCACGTACTTATACGTTTGTGACTATTACAGCGCCATCTATTCCAAAGCGAAAAAAGTGGTCCAACTAAAACATTCATATTTTTTTACGTACTACACAAATATGTAATAAAAAAATGGGGGTTCCTATTTAAAAAAAACGCACTTGATATCCATTTGACTTATGGCAGCGCCATCTAGCGGGCCAACCATAGCACCATCTGGTTTCCCCCTTCAACCTAGATAAGTTTCGTTCTTTGTAGTTTTTTTGTTTGATGCTTATTTCGTGAGATATGTGGTCTGGTCACTATCAATGGACCACCCTGTATGTATGTATATATCTGTGTGCTGGCATCGAGCATATGTGGCGATCCTATTAAACATACAGGTATCGATGCATTGGAGCAGGTGGCCAGTGATCGAAGTTGCTTGCACAGAGCCATGTAAAGTTTCATCACATGTAGTGTAGGAGGACCATATCCCATAGACTACCAATCGCAAGAGAGGGTCCCTGTTTTGTTCCTGATACATTGTTTTTTTTCTGTTGCAACACGTCCAAGCACAGTATTACTACAGCTTTGTACACAGCCATACATTTTGTTCTTTCCACCATGACTTCAGGGTATGTGTCAGGTTCTAAACTGACATTAACATGTTGTGATCCATTGGCTCTCACAGAAAACTGAACATCACACGGTGTAAATCATGTTGGTGCTGCTCCCACAACACACAAACTACATGACTGAAATAAAAGACAATTTCAACAAAAGGAAACTGGAAAGTTTTTTGGCATTATGGAGCATTTCCAAACAGCTATCCAAAATTCATTGACGACCTCTGCATTTTATCTCATCTTTCACAGTGTCACGGTGTTCCATTTCGAATGATCCTCATATTTCAGTCATGTACGTGATCCATATTTCATGCCCAGAAGGTGCTGCCCCTCCACCAATACTCTTTGTCCATCTAAAAAAACTTATATCAGTGAATCAGTTTGTGGTAATCAGCAGCATACCGGAGGATGGATGGGATGGAAAAGACACTGTCAATGTACTGTAATAATGATCACAATTGATAGTGCGATTAATTTTAGCGATTCTACCAGTTTTTCAATGCTGACCAGTGACACAGCAGCATGCTTCCCTAACAGCAATCTACATATTTCTAGCAACTCAATCAAAGGGCGTAATTTACAATTACAATTGCTCATCTTTCCCTATGCAGAGGGGAGTCACAGAAAATTCTCGCATTCTTAGGATAATCACTGATTTAATTTGCAGCTGACCAGAAGTAGACCACTACATTCCATGTCTCATGAAGGAGCAGTGTAGTTGGGTCCCATGACCCAGAGTAGAACTAAGTTAGTGTTTAAGTGTGGAACTGCCACCTGTTATATCTGGAGTGATACTGGGATGCAGATCCACAATCTATCACACCCGGCATAGGGTTTGAAGGTGGATCTGCTGCACATTATATGCACAGTGATGTCCAGAGACAGATCCACAACAGGTCACATCTTGAACAGCGCTCGATGGTGGATAAACCATGCATTACATCCAGAGATGTGTTCTGTGTTCAAAGTTGGATCCGCCAGTGGGAGGTCCAGATCATGGGAGCTGTCCATGACACATGCACTGCCACAGACATGCAGAAAACAGAGCTAACACACTGCAACTGTAGAACATGTGGTTGTAGGTGACTGGATGCGTTCGTGTACAATGCTATACTACACCGTCCGACCAGAGTAGTAGTGCATTTGCGCTAGGTGTTGGCAACTGTACTACATTTATAAGCAATTTTAAAGTATGGCACCAGAAGTGATTTAATGATTGCATGGGCAGCAGTGATATAAAATCAATAAAACTATGAAAAATGACGGAAAATACATATAAATTGAGGAAAATACCCCAAAATGTTGGGGGTATTGAGGGAGTTCTTACATGTCTTCTGCTTAGTGCAAGACAATTCTTGCACATGGGAACGTATTTGCAACAACTAGAGGAATGTGAGAAAATGTAGGCATGGAAGCACCGGGAACCAAGGAAGCAGTTATTCTTTGTCGACAGCGATAATACGGTTGGAATAGAATGCTTGCTGTGGATGACCGCCAAATGCAGGGTAATAAATTTATATATGTCGGATCACAAGTCCAATGTGACCCTGAAGTTATTGACAGTCACCTTATAAATTTTTATAAAGTGTCCTTAACTAAAGAGCATTGAATTACCAACTGGGGCAACTGTTGTGTACAGCTACAGAATGAATCGCATGTTTGACCCTGTGCGGGACTATTTAGGTGTTTTAAACCCTAACAAACAGTATTTACATGTGCTTCTCTGTACTCTCTGCCAGCCACACCTTGCTTCATCAGCTAACGAAAAGGGGAACTTGAAAACATTTGACTGTATGTCCATTGAAGTAATAGTGATACATGCAAGCCGACTGCTGTCTTTGATGCTTTCCTGGAAAAGTGAGCCATCTGCCTCTAAACTTACATGGATCTGTGTTTAAGGACAATAAGAAGTAGATGGAATGATCAGTTGAGAGGGATAGAGGGAGATGTCGCTGCAGATCTTTTATCATGCTTTAACCATTTTTTTCGTTGTTCTCTCGGGGTGCATCAGTTGTGTGTTATAGTCTGTGATCAACTTGTATACAATTGCGTGTTCTGTGTGTGACTTAGAGCACTATCTGCCTGTGATCATTAACAGCAAACCTATCCAAAGCCCAGTCATCAGAGGACTTCCAACTCATGTGTGATGAAACTTGTCCATTGATGGAAAACCTATTTCAGTACCCTCCACTAGATGAAAGAAGATGTATGTGATATAGAGCATTCCTCTGTCACATCTTAGACATAAATTGAGTCTTCAGTTTCATATTGGTACAAAGTGACTGTTATTATACTTTTCGTCTGTCCTAAATGCATGAAAGTGGGCCATTTAGGAGCGAGCAAGTCATGCGCCTATGGAAACCTATGTAGTGCTAGTGTTACAAAGAATTGATGTTTTCTTTGGTGTGTTTCATCACTTTACAGTTTGTCACCATATTTTATTATAGAGAAACTTGCATGGAGAATGTATGTCAAGTGCTTGGGATATATTTCTTACACTGGAGTACAAACAGCATTGCATTATGTATGACCAACAGCTTGGAAGTCGCACCAAGCGTGTTTTAAGTGCAGAATGTGTAGCGTGTTTATGTCCTCTCTTACCAATACCTTCTTGGTACTGACCTCAGACACTAGGCAATACTTCTGAATCGATAGAGCAGTAGATTTACATAAAATATTTCAAACTACGTCTACCTGGTGCTCCATCTTGCATAAACCACACATTTTTTCTTCATAACCGTCTGTTATATCACCACAATTTTTTCATATCTACTGTAGACAGATAAGGGATGCTAACCTCCTCGACGTTCATCCATCTGGAGAGATCTTGTGCACTTGGATGGGTGCTGTGAGTAAGACTGGTGCAGAACAACATTTACGAACTCTCGGCTCACTCTGCTCCTTCACAAGATGTGGAATGTAGTGGTCTACATCTGGTCAGCTGCAAATTAAATTGGTGATTATCCTAAGATTGTGAGTATGCTCTGTGACACCCATCTGTGTAGGGAAAGACAGGCAATCATAATCATAAATTATGCCCTGTGATCGCGGCACTAGAAATTTGTAGATCGCCACCTAAAAAAACAAAGATGATGTAACTTATCAAATGAAAGTGCTGGCATGTTGATAGACACATAAACAAACACAAACATACACACAAAATCCAAGCTTTTGCAACCAACGGTTGCTTCATCAGAAAAGAGGGAAGGAGAGGGAAAGACGAAAGGATGTGGGTTTTAAGGGAGAGGGTAAGGAGTCATTCCAATCCCGGGAGCGGAAAGACTTATCTTAGGGGGAAAAAGGAGCCCGTCAGCAGCTGAAGGTATTAAATTAATTCTAAAGAGAGGGAAAGGCTTTTTTGGTTTAGCTTGTTGCAGAAAATGTGCAGGGAGGCCACCGTGGCACGAAGCAAGATCCCTGCAGTTACTGATGTCAGTAGAGAATTTTTTTTTTTTTTTTTTACAGTAGCGCAAGTAATGGCACAGGTGGTAAGTAGCAAGTGTCATACAAAAAGCTTAGTTATTTGTAAACATAATGCCATCATAATATTACTCAATTTGTCTGTATTTACAGAAACCCAGTATTGGAAAATAAGAGAGAATTTTTTGAAAGGTTGACATCTTATTAAACACATTGTTTTTAATGAAAGTTAATGTAATTCTAAAAGCTGATTTTAATATTAATTTCAACTCCAGTACTTCTGACAACTTGGAAATAAATAGCTTAGTTAAAAGCTATGGGATGAATATCATGCTGAAGAATGTAATCACCAGACCTGGTAGTGTAAGCATGGGTACTTCTATAGACAATACTGTTACAACTTTTAGTTTTTCAAAATACGATACAAATGTGATTGACACCCTTCTTTCTGATCATCATGGAATTATTATTCATGTAAACATGGATGCAATGATTTTTAATGCCACCAAGCCTTCTGTGATTTATAAGACACAACGTACAATTAGTGACTGTAATATATCTGTTTTTATTAAATGTCTCATGTGGGCAGTTAACATTGGCCTGCCACTAAAGAACAAATGTGTTAAAATGAGCAGGGTATCAACTATCAATAAAAATAAGTGGTACACACAGGAACTACGAAAACTTAAAGATCAATCCAAAAATTTCTACTACCTAGCAAAGAATTCATCTTGTCTGCATGCCAAACTAAGATATAAAGAATGCAAATATCAGTACAGAATGGGTATTAAGAAAGCTAAATTAGAATATAATTGCAAATTGGTTGCACAAGCTATTAATAAACCAAAAGAAATGTGGAAAATTATTGACGAGAATCTAGCATTGGGTAGCAAAGAATTTGTATCTAGAACCAAAATTAGTGCTGATAGTTTCAATAATTATTTTGTAAACAGTGTAGATAGTGTAGTTACTAAGCTACCTGATAGTAAACATGAATCTAGCTACTATTTGGATGTTGCCTATAAAAACCAAAATGCTATGGAAAATGTGTGAAGATGTACACTCTGTCATTCTTTCTCTTAGCAAAAGTGATTCACTGAATATTTACAATATCAGCTCTAAAATATTGAAACTTAGTAGTCATAACATAGCAGAGGTTCTCTGTCACATCATAAACTACTGCTTTGATGAAAGTTGTTTCCCTGAAAAATTAAAAGTAGCTAAGTAATCCCAGTCCACAAAAAAAGGTGACAATAATTTGCCTAGCAATTATAGGCCAGTTTCTCTTGTACCTTTTTTATCCAAGGTCATTGAGAAATTAATGAGTATTCAAATAATCAATTTTCTAGATTTTCATCAATTACTTTCAAATAGCCAGTTTGGGTTTAGGAAAAATCTATCAACATGTGATGCTGTTATGAGCTACATATGTAACTTTCTTGAAGCAAAAGAAGAAAAATTTATTGTAAGTACAAAGTTTTTTGATTTATCAGAAACATTTGATACTGTGTGCCACAACACTCTGCTACTGAAATTAAAAACTGTAGGTTTCTCTGTCTCCGCTGTTAAAATTACTCAGTCATACTTATCTAATAGATCTCAAACTGTTTACTTCAATAACCAATATTCTAGTGTTCCGCAAGGGTCAATCTTGGGTCCTCTTTGTTCATATTATACTGTATACACTCCTGGAAATGGAAAAAAGAACACATTGACACCGGTGTGTCAGACCCTCCATACTTGCTCCAGACACTGCGAGAGGGCTGTACAAGCAATGATCACACGCACGGCACAGCGGACACACCAGGAACCGCGGTGTTGGACGTCGAATGGCGCCAGCTGCGCAGCATTTGTGCACCGCCGCCGTCAGTGTCAGCCAGTTTGCCGTGGCATACGGAGCTCCATCGCAGTCTTTAACACTGGTAGCATGCCGCGACAGCGTGGACGTGAACCGTATGTGCAGTTGACGGACTTTGAGCGAGGGCGTATAGTGGGCATGCGGGAGGCCGGGTGGACGTACCGCCGAATTGCTCAACACGTGGGGCGTGAGGTCTCCACAGTACATCGATGTTGTCGCCAGTGGTCGGCGGAAGGTGCACGTGCCCATCGACCTGGGACCGGACCGCAGCGACGCACGGATGCACGCCAAGACCGTAGGATCCTACGCAGTGCCATAGGGGACCGCACCGCCACTTCCCAGCAAATTAGGGACACTGTTGCTCCTGGAGTATCGGCGAGGACCATTCGCAACTGTCTCCATGAAGCTGGGCTACGGTCCCGCACACCGTTAGGCCGTCTTCCGCTCACGCCCCAACATCGTGCAGCCTGCCTCCAGTGGTGTCTCGACAGGCGTGAATGGAGGGACGAATGGAGACGTGTCGTCTTCAGCGATGAGAGTTGCTTTTGCCTTGGTGCCAATGATGGTCGTATGCGTGTTTGGCGCCGTGCAGGTGAGCGCCACAATCAGGACTGCATACGACCGAGGCACACAGGGCCAACACCCGGCATCATGGTGTGGGGAGCGATCTCCTACACTGGCCATACACCACTGGTGATCGTCAAGGGGACACTGAATAGTGCACGGTACATCCAAACCGTCATCGAACCCATCGTTCTACCATTCCTAGACCGGCAAGGGAACTTGCTGTTCCAACAGGACAATGCACGTCCACATGTATCTCGTGCCACCCAACGTGCTCTAGAAGGTGTAAGTCAACTACCCTGGCCAGCAAGATCTCCGGATCTGTCCCCCATTGAGCATGTTTGGGACTGGATGAAGCGTCGTCTCACGCGGTCTGCACGTCCAGCACGAACGCTAGTCCAACTGAGGCACCAGATGGAAATGGCATGGCAAGCCGTTCCACAGGACTACATCCAGCATCTCTACGATCGTCTCCATGGGAGAATAGCAGCCTGCATTGCTGCGAAAGGTGGATATACACTGTACTAGTGCCGACATTGTGCATGCTCTGTTGCCAGTGTCTATGTGCCTGTGGTTATGTCAGTGTGATCATGTGATGTATCTGACCCCAGGAATGTGTCAATAAAGTTTCCCCTTCCTGAGACAATGAATTCACGGTGTTCTTATTTCAATTTCCAGGAGTGTATGAATGACCTACCTACCAATGTAACAGATGATACTACAAACTGTTACTTGGTTTCAACATTCCATGAACTGTGATTTTGACCTCGAAGACCGGCATGGCATTGTAAGAGAGAAGGTTTTTGAAGCTGCTGAAACTGGCGGAAACAATCGCAGGAGATTGTTATCGAAAGTAATTAATGTATTTGAGCTGAAAACTGAAAATGGTCACAATACAACAATAGACATGAAGAGCTGTTTTACAGCATCACAATGCTTGACCCCATGTTGCACACCCTGTCAAAACACACCTGGAAACATTGAAATGGGAGTTATTACCCCAACCGCCGTATCCCCCAGACATTGCTCCAGTCATGACGTTACTAACGGGTTTTCAACTATCAGCTTTTGTGAGCGTGTGTGAATGACACCACTTCCTTTGTAGTGTGTGTGTGTGTGTGTGTGTGTGTGTGTGTGTGTGTGTGTGTGCATGCCACAGTATGCCCTTTCAAAGCAACAGCACATTGAAATCATATCACAAACATATAACATATAACACTTATCATTAAATATCAGTTAATTAAACATCAACCATATAAGCCTTCAAGAGATCTTATCATAAACAAAACATGATACAAAGCTTAAATGATGAGGTCGTGGCATACCAAGTTGAAAGTGAGAGGAAAGAAGGCTGAAATAAATATTTGGCTGTTTATTTCCGAATACATGGTGACTTTCGTGTGTGGTTAGCCAGGGACCTAAGAGGACAGCTTAAATTGCTGAAACATTTCTCACTACATCTGAGCTTTTATGTCGCTAACATGTAAATAAACATCACTTCGGCGCATTGCGATCGACATATTGATACCGTAGTGTCGTTTCTGCCACCACATCACGATTACATCAGTTCCTGCAAAAAGTAATGTGTAATGTACCCGATGCTGCTCTCTCTGACTATTATCTTTTTTTCCAATGGCACACGCCCTGGCTAACTAGCACTTCTGATTGTATGAAAAAATGCAAAATTGGATTGATTCATGGATCCCCTACGGGATTCGTATGCTACTCGAAAGATGGGAGAAAGTAATGGCCAGCGATGGCAAATACTCTGAATCATAAATTTCTTTTAAGTTTTTCACAACAAAGTCTGGAACTTCAAGAAATAACAGCAGAAACAAGTTGTAGGATTGCACAGGCATGAATTTCATAAACATGCAACCCCCCCCCCCCCCCAAAAAAAAAAAAAAAAAAAATCCTGATCACCACACGGGCAAGTCAGCTTTATGTGTGGAAACATGTAACATGACTTGCCCAAGTGGTGACGGGGGGTTTATGTGTATGACATTCATGTCTGTGGAAACATGTAACATGACTTGCCCAAGTGGTGACGGGGGTTTATATGTATGACATTCATGTCTGTGGAAACCTGACCTTAGGTCAACAACTTGTTTCTACTGTTATTTCTCGACATTTGAGAACTTGCACACTGGCATTCAACTTATGTGGAAGTTATGGAAGTTGAAAGCATTCTACTTTTTTGGCCAATGTCGCTTCCCCTACCATCAACTATGAGCTTCAGCAACCGCCAGTGGGTGAACCTGCTCTCATTCTGCTCTGGTTTTCTCGGCAGTATAGATGTAGAATCATTTGTATATGTATGTGGAAAGTTAGTGTCATGCTAAAATAATAGGTTTCAACTAAATAAGTAAATATTTTCTAAAGCAGCAAAACATTCTTCAACAGTGTGATAGGAATATCACCCTAGCATTTAGCAACTCCTTATAATCACTCCTTTTTAATAAAGACACCATCATTTGAAATGATGAAATAGATTATAATGTACTAAATCTGGAAGTGTCAACTTCCTGAGATTCATATTACCACAGAACAGTCAATACTGTAAAGGTATTTTTTATTTCAGTATAATAAGTTTTTGCTTTAGTCTATGAGCATAAATATTACCATGAAATGGAAATTTATTTGTGACCTTAGAGATTTAAAACTACTCTTGATTCTCATTAAAACCGTATGTGAACATAACAATGTTTGTATTGGTGATATCACTGAGTAATGTTTGTTCTGCAAAGAAGTAAAAACTCTGGTCACAAAATCAAGCTCCATACTGGTAAACAAAACATATATTTACTGCACATGTGACATTTCACAATTTTGACTAAATCTGAAAATAGAAACAAAGCTGAACTTTTGAGAGAAAAACCTTGCTTTCCAATGTATGTTCAGTGTATTGTAGACAACAGAAAAATTTAGAAATAGCGATCTTTGGAATCAGTTGCATATTGCTGTGACGCAAGTTGCTAGATGCTTCAGTGTTACTTGTAATTGATGTGATCTGGCACAGCATCTCACATAATGCATCAGATGTTTTTTACAGGGCCAGAGATATGGATCATAAAGATTTAAAAATTGATTTTACTCATTCAAAAATGATTTTTGAATGAAACATCATCCTCATCAGATAACTCCATGATTTGCACATTTCATGTTCCCAAACAATTCCTACGAGATGCTCATGTCAATATCCAACATCTGTGTGTCTGTTTTTCCTTCATCAATGTAATTGCAAACTCTTCAGCTAAAATGTGTGCAGCTCCTGTAAGAATAATTTCACTTGTTGCTGTCTTGAAAGATGCATAATTGTTTTCCAACTCAGGCCTGTGGAAACACTAATGTGCGTGTAAGGGTATTCGTGGTTGGATGCATGTGTGAAAGTATGTTGACTACAGATCAGGAATGACCTCCTGTCACATCATATCCGAACTTGCCATCAGGATGTGCCTGTAGGCCTCACTCATGAGTCTCTTCCACAGCCCACTTGTCACCTCAGTCTGTTGTTGTGTACAAGTGGATTTGACTCATTCGGAAAGGCGAAAGTTTGCAAATATAACTGCAGACTCGCATCAGTCCCGCTACATGTGCAACCATTTTGAAGGAAATTTTTAGCATTAAACTGTAAATTAATATTCCTTTGTTTTGTACAATCATTATAGCTATTCTCACAAGGAGTTGATGTCACAAAATGTCCGACCTACGCAAATGACAGATGCAACCGTTGGGCATTACAGTCATTATATACCAGCATAATGAATGACTGGTTACAGTGAATATTGTTCTGTTTATGCATACTTAGATATTAGTAAAACTTTTCTGCTGTAAATTTACTTTAATATTTAATATCCATTCAGAGAACCTGCTCAACCAAGGCGGGAAGATCCTCAGTTGCGGCTGATGGTGAATCCTCGACGAACGTGGCAGGAAGAAGGAGGGGTTTGCCGTATAGAATCCCAGCAAGCGAGGTGTTCAAATCTTCTTTAGGGGCTGAGCGAATACCCAGCAGGACCCATGGGAAGGCCACTGACCATAGGCCACTGTGGCACATTAGCGCGGCCTTGACTATGCGGTGCCACCGTTTGACCAGGCCGTTCACCTGTGGGTGGTAAGCTGTGGTGTGAAATTTGGCTATGCTGCAGAGTTCACAGAATCATGCAAAGAGGGTGGACTCAAACTGGCACCGCTGGTTGGTTGTTAGAGACAGGGGACAGCCGAAGCAAGCAACTCACGCTGAGACGAAAGAACGGGCGACAGTCTCGGACATGATGTCAATAAGTGGACCGCCTCGACCAAGCAGGTCATATGGTCAGTGATCGATAAGATGTATCTGTAACCTTTGGAAGGGAGGAGGGGACCAACAACATCAATATGAGCGTGCTGAAAACGCCCTTTTGGAATGTCAAACTTGCCCAATGGGGCTTGAGCATGCCTGCCGACCTTGCTGCCCTGGCACAGAACACAGGCATGGCTCAAAGTGTGACAGTCATGGTTCACACCAGGCCAGATGAAGCACTCTGTAACCAGCTGCATCATGGCTCGCGTCCCAGGGTGGGCTAAGGTGTGCAAGGCAATAAAGACCCTATGACACAAGGCGGTAGGGACCAGGGGGTGGACAGTGCCCATAGAGGCGTCACAAATAACAGGGATTGTCAACCCAGATAGTATATGGGGCTGGACAGAGAGCAATGATTCGTTGTCTGTTATTATTCACTGTATATCATCATCATTGGCTTGTAGTCAGGTGAGCTCCTCCAGATTCAGCAGTGCGGCTAGCATGCAGATGTGGGAAAGGTAGTCCACCACAACATTCTCCATGCCACGGATGTAGCACACATTGGAAGAGTGCTGACAGATGTAGTCCATATAGCGGAAACACCTCAGAGGAAGGTCCGTAGCCAGATTACGAATAGCGTCCATGAGTGGCTTGTAGTCTGTAAAGATGGTGAAGGGTCGCCCCTCAAGGTTACTATGGATTTGTTTAATTGCCTCGTACACACCAAGGGGCTCACGGTCAAAAGCTGACCACTTGCACTGGCTCTTAGTGAGTTTCTTGGAAAAGAAGCGGAGGGGGTTGGTGGAGTTGACGGTGTGCTGTTGTACAAAAAGCCCACAGCTGAGTTGCTGGCATCAGTCGTGATTGATACACAGGCCACAGGGTCAGGGTGAGTGAGTGTGATGGCTTTGGCTAGGGCAGGTTACCAAAAGCATCAAGCATGGGTTTGGTCCAGTCTAACTTCCATTTCCCAGTGGTGTGTTTGCCGGAGAGATTAGCGGTGAGGGCCATTTGGACAGAGGCAGCTTGAGGAATATGGTGGGAGTAAAAGTTTGCCATACCCAGAAAATGACAGAGCTGACCATAATCCTCAGGGAGAGGAAGATCAAGTATGGTTTTGACACGAGAATTCATCTGTCGGAGGTCGTTAGCAGAGACAGTATGACCTAGAAAGGTAACTGATTTATCATGGTTGATCACCACGCTGTTGACAGCAAGAGCCAAACGGACTGCATCAAGGGGAACTTGATGCTCCTTAGTGGAGGAGGAAAAAAGTCAGTATATCATCTAAGTAAGCATAAACAAATGGCAGAGGGAGCAAAAAGGGATCAATGAACCACAGCCATGTCTGCGCAGCATTTTTCAATCCATAAGGCATGTAAGACAGTATTGAAATAGGCCGACGGGTGTGATGATGGCTGTCTTCAAAATATCTGGTGGATGCATCGGGATCTGATGATATGCCTTGGAACAATCTAAAATGGAGAAAAAGTCAGAACCATGGAGAAATTGTGTGAAATCCTGGATATGTGCAATGGGGTAGTTATCAATAATGGTGCGAGCATTAAGGGACCTGTAGTCCCTGCAGATGCGTTAGGTGCCGTCCTTTTTGGGAACAAGATGAATAGGTAAAGACCAGTTGCTATCAGAGGGGCGGAGGATGCCTGAAGCTAACAGATCCTGAACGATCTCCATGCATGCAGAAGTTTGGAAGCATTAAGGTGCATGACCCTATAACGAACAGGTGGGCCGTTGGTGGTGCGAATCCAATGACAAGTGCCATTACTGATGGCTGACACTCACGTAGGAGGGTTGGCAATAGGAGTCAAGAAGCTACCCTCAGGCAACATCGGTTCACTGACCTTGGTGAACTGGGGCATTAGCTAAAATCAGTGATGGAACACGCAATGCAGGGGGGGAGCATGCAGACGCATCTTGTAGGTTCATCCATGGTGGTGGGAAAATACCAGCAGGCGGTGGAATGCTCGACACAGGAGCAGATTGGTAAGAAGCTGTAGAGGTGTGTGATAGATCACCTCGTTGTGGGTCTGCAGATAGGCGATGTATAGTACATTGTGCATGTGACAATTCAGCAGAGGTAGAGGCGATTCAGGTGCATAAGGCATTGTTGTGGGTGCAGAGTTCATCAGTTTGTGAGCGCACACTGACAGGCCAGAGAGCCATGTAATAATATGCTCGACCAGGGACACACATGTGGAAAGCGTTGCCAAGGAGGCACAGAGAAAAGTCATGCTGAACACGTGAGCATGGAACAGCAGAGTCAGATGTGGGGCAGAGGGCAGCTGCTTGCAGATGTGGTGAAAGTTCGTAATGGTGTAGAAAATCCAACACAACCACAGATTCATCCACATCGGGAATGTGGAAGGTCCAATGGTAGGTGTGTACTGGTGCCAGGTGAAGTGACATCTGGATGGAGCCATGCACTACAATAAGAGAACAATTGGTGGCGATCAAGGCAAAGGTAGAAGGTGACAGAGGATTGACAGTGTGTTTGACCAGGATTACACTATCATTGGTGCCAATGTCGACAAGGAAGCGGATGCCCATTGACATGTCTGTGGCATAGAGGCATCAGATGATAGGCACCGTGAAGGGACAAGGAGGGACAGGGCACCTGAACATGGCCACTGGTCTTGTTTGGGTAGGTGCAAGCACGTCGCAGTTGCAGGCAGCATCCCTGTAAATATCATGGAACCAGCACAGCAGGTAGGCCGATTGGCAGGGCAGTACCGTGCAGGAGGTGGCCACAGCTGTCTGCGTCGGGGTCAGTAGCTGATTGGGTTGCTGCTCGGATGAAGTTGGCAGCTGTCCAGAGCCCGCTGGCAGTACCTCATGTAGGCTGCTAGGTGGCAGCTCCTCACTGACAGCTGAGGTTGCTGAGGTGAGCACGCTGGCCTCTGCCAGCAGGGAATGGATCGGGAGGTGCAGGCATGCCAACTGATGGTGATGGAGAAGTCGTTTGTGACAGGCGGTGTTGGTGACAAATGATAGCATAAGCCTGAACCGCTGTGTATAAATGGATCTCTAGTGGGTTGGCAACGTGAGACAGTAGAGAAAGATGCTGATCCAAAGGCATCTTGACCATCCACAATGTCAGGTAATGCTTGATCATTGATTAGTGCATGTAATTGCTGCCAAAGCTGCGAAGGGGTGTGGTCATTGAGGTTCTCATCATGAATAATGTGGTGGATAGCCTCCACCAGAGGGTGAGAAAGGCAATGGTTAAGCAGTGCTTTCGCCATTGAATATTTGTGCGAGGCAGGCGGTGAGAGAAGTAAGTTGCTGATGAGGTCCATATGAGCATGGAGGTGGCTCACCAGCCAGACAAAATGGGTGGTGACATCCAAAATGCCGTGTATATCCAGTAGGCGATCCACTAAGGTGAACCAAGTCTTTGGGTTATCTTTTTGCAAAGCAGGTAGCTTGGGAAACCTGCCAGGTAACACATGTTGAGGCAGCACCAGCAGGCGGAGATCGGTGTGAAGAGAAGGCCGTGTCTGACACCGGAAGTGTGGCAGCAGTGGACAGTGCATTGCCCGAGGTCTGCATGGGGCAGTGGCTGCGTGCAGCCTACAGTGCAGAGGAAGCAGGCATATAAGCCAGCATGGTGTGTCCAATGTGCAAGCCTGACGAAGAACATGGTGCGAGTGTAACGGCCAGTGCCATTGCAAAAGCGGATGAGAGGCGGTAGCGGTGAAGCCACAGGGGGCTGAACCGGTAACCGGCATGGGTGGAACAGCCGACGCCATTATGAAAGTGAGCTGAAGGTGGTTTTGGTGCAACCATGGTGCGATAGTCATGGAAGCTGGCGCAGTCAAGGTGACTGGCGTCGCCGAGATGGCGAACAAGGACGTATTAGAATGTGCTACCCCATGCATAGAAATGTTTGATTCACAGTTGTGGAACTTCGTTGGCACATTAAACTACCCCAAAGGTAACGACATAGATGAAGCATAAACCGCAATGTCTTTAACTGGAAAGTTGTCCATGTTGTCGTTAGGCGGTGAGCACTGTCCGTGTTGTGGCTGTTGTTGTGCTGCCACACTATGCGGTGACCATGTTGTGCTGGGTAAGGTTAGTTGGCCACCGGCATGGCCAGGCTAAATAATTGTTCACTTTTAACCAGCTTTGAAGTAGGTACACTTGTCCACTCATGGTTGGAAGCTTAGTTAATGAGGCCCATTACACTTGCACTGAAAGACACTGGTAGATCCATTGTGGTGCAAACAATATGGGCTGGCACAAGAAGTTTGTAAATGATGAAAACAAGCACAAAATAACTCGCAATGAGACGATGATGGTGTCGGAGTTACCATTGTGGTTATTACGTGGGGTCGGTTGGAGATAACACAAACTGTGTATCGAATAGGCATTTATTAATCACTGATACATAACAAACATGGCAGTAGAACAAGTTACACACCAAAAGTGAACACTAGAACAAAACAATCCAAAGAAGAAAAAGTCACATAGATAGGGTACTCTGCGCCAGAGAAAATTAATATGTGTAATCAAAAAAGTGAGTCATATATCCTTTGTGATTTGTGAGACCAAGCATTTTATAAGTTGTGGATTAGATGCAAGAAATAGCTCCAGAGTGTGATGTGGCAGCTGTTAAACTAAAAATTAATTATTCGAAATGCATATATCAACAAATACAACAAGATTCTAAAATTCTGGAAGGCTGGCGTATCTGTAGATGATATTTATATGCCAGCTGTTGGTTAGTTTGTCACTGCAGACAGTATTTTCGTCTCCTAATGTTATTTCTATTATAAAGGTGTTTGTGGCCCTTGATTTATCCCTGTGCAAAATCTATTTTCAGATCCAACATTTGGATTTCATCTTTCTTGTGTTTAACTCTTATCATAACTTGAAGAGGCCATAACCTGCACTATAACATTCATATCTGCTCTTATGATTTCAATTGATGCCATACTGAAAGCTGTGCAAGTCGTAAAATTTGTGGTGTCCTGTGTGAGCGGTAGCTCATGATGCCACTACAGAAAGCCACAAGCTGTGGCGCCACATTAGATGCATGTGTGAACCTGGCTTAAGAGTGGCATGTTTGCAGGTCATATTTACATTCCAGCTGTTGGTTAGGTTGACATTTGCAGACAGAATTTCATCTCTGAGTGTTATTGCTTTTATAAATATGTATGTGGCCTGTGACTTATCCCCGTGCCAAAAGCCCTTTTTGGATCCAACACTTGGGTTTCATTTTCCTTGTATTTATCTCTTGTCACAGCTCTAATGCCGTAACCAGCCCATGTGATTTCAGTTGGTATTATATTGAAATCTGTGCAACTTCGGCGAATTTGTGGTGTCCTGTGTTAAAGGTAGCTCATAAGTCACGACTAACCCTACACTCCTACAAGTTGCGTAAGAGAGAACAAGCTGACAAGTATGAAGTGAACGCGGCACCACAGTTTTCCAATTTCTCATACTCGTGGATCTACAGTGGGAATGAAGGAAGCCCATTAGCACTGATGTAATGGCGGCACCTTGATTTGTGAAGTATACGTGTAACATTAAAATCATATGCACTCCATTTCTGATCTCTAATGTCCACCTGATGCCTCTCCCCTCATGTGCAGTTGCAGACGCATGGGAACAAAAGAGCACTATCAATTAGCAATAGCATGAACGTTCATTCACAGTTTTCATATATATTTTTCATAAATTTCTGGTTTATTATGCTCTCTTTTCCTACTTTGAAACTTTCGGAATTATATCCATTACTGTCACATTACCAGAGATTTTTTAATTTAATACTTGATGCTCAGGGCATCACGCCTAAAATTTTTATTCAAATTATCTTTAAAAGCAGCTTTCCATAAGACTTATCTTTGTCTGGAATCATCTTATATTTAAACGTGCTTCCTTTGGAATCAACAAATAAATAAATTGCTTTAGAGCATAACCTGAAAACAGTACACAATGAAATGCACCAGGCCCCCAGCCTCCTGTCATCTGCTCTAGAAAGCACAAAGATTTCTACTGAAGATGGGTAGCAATGTGCTGAATGCACGGCCCTGTATTTGCAAAGTTGAACAGAAAAAAGCAATGTGAGCACTCACCTTGTGAAATTCATGTCTTTGAGACCAGGTGTTAATACAGTAGGATCAGGATTAACACACCCTGTTATGAAAGAAATCAAAATAAGAGGAGAGCCCAACAAAATGCTTGAGAATGAACAGAAAAGTAAGATTAGCTTATTTCATCTGAATATTACAGGACTGAGTAATAAGGGAGCTCTGGAAAGATAGATATCCTGTGCCAGCCTGAGCAGCACATAACTTGACTCCTGCAATTTGCAATTGGGCAATAGGGATCAGTTTATCCTGTCTTTCGATGCTATCTTTTAAGGTGTGTAGTCTTTGTTTCACTGCATCGAATGTAACATTACATACATTTTGAAATGATCCTAATTTTTCATTAAATTATACATGCCTTCAATATCAAATTCCAATTTCTGGGTCAACTGCTGAAATTGATCATCCTGCTTTTGGTTAAAGTCTGTAAACATTTGATTTATTTGTACAGTTAAAGAATTACTTAATTCATTCTTTAAATCTACTCATAAATTTTCCACTTTAGAATTTGGCATCAGTGAATAGCATGGGCGCCAGTAGCATTGAACATTCGTCGCAGCATCCGAGTTGGCAGGCAAAATCAGCAACTCAAATGGCAACCAGCAACAGTGGCAGGTTACTGCATTGGCATCAGTGGCAGCTGGTTACTGCATCGACATCGGCTGGTTAGTGCGTCGATGTCAGCTCGTTACTGCGTCGACGTCGGCTGGTTACTGCGTGTGTGAGGACTGCTTTCTTCCAACACCCAAATCTTCTTAATTGAATCCTATGAACCAATTTCTCTGTCTTGATATTAAGGTTTGCTATGGCAACTCTCAACTTCTTCTTGTCTCAATTTACTCTTAAAAAAATTCCTCCTTTTCGAGTTCTGTCACAGTCACCATATTCTGGCAGTTTCCGGCAACTACAGGGAGCAGTGTGGTGCTGGTGTGCCAGACTCACACTCACAGTTTATTATTGAGGTTATGTGGAGCTTTTTCAGTGACCTTCTTTTCAGGATAGCCAGCTGCGATTGTCTGCCCAAATTCTTCTCCGAAGATAATGTGCTTTTTTGGAGGAATTTTTGATATTCTTAAAATAACTTCGTACACTCAGGATACTTTTAAACCAACCTCACTTATTTTCACTTCCACAAACAAGACACCATATAAATGATTCATTTTTTGTAAGCCCAACAATTACTGGTCTCACTGATACTCTTACATACTTTATAACAAATACAATCTAGAAAGCTCTAGCAAATCCACCATCTGGACCTCATGAAAGAAAGTGAATAAGTAAGTGTCTTTTCTTCTCCTTAACAACAATTAACTGTTCTTAATAACGACTGATGTAGCACCATCATGGAACGTCACGTTTGCTCCTTGTTCTGGGCGTGTAACTTCTGAGGCGAGCGCTGTGACTACCTGCCCGTGCTGATCAACTGTACGATACATGCCAGTCCTGCACACACATAATCATGGCGCAGTAGACATAGTTCCACTTTCACACACTCGTCTTTGAAATAATGTGTGTTTGAGATGGTGGAAGTATGACTGTCTCTAGAATTTACCCCGAAATTCTCAAACCATTACAAACTATGAATGTAGACTTAATGTAAAACCTCATGAACCATTTTTCATCAAACCATATGGAGTACCCATCTCAAAAGGAAAAGTTGTGGAGAAAGAACTACAAAAGATGGAAGAATGGGAAGTAATTGAAAGGTGCAATAGTGCATTCAATAACCCGTTGCTGGTAGTTTCCAAACGTGATGGTGGAGTAAGACTTGTGCTCGATTCAAGACATTTAAACAAATACCTTGAGAGGGAAACCCAGAGAACATAGATGAGTTATTACATAAGTTTGAACATATGAATTACATGTTTAGTTTAGACTTACCAGCAGGTTTCCATCAGGTACCATCAAAGATTCAGTCCATAAAATATACTGCATTTTTGTATGGAGGAAGATGTTATTGCTATTGTGTTGTACCATTTGGCCTTGATGTATCAGTTGCAGAATTTATCCGAGCACTGGATTTTGTTCTAGGAAAAGAACTGTTAAGCAAACTATTCCTTTATGTTGATGACATACTTGTAACAGAAGAGAGTTGGGAAGAACATATACCTTTGTCGGGTGAAGTGTGTTACAGACTGAGACAGGGCGGCATGTCATTGAAACTAGAGAAGTGCAAATTTGTTGTTAAACTTCTCAAATTTTTAGGCCATACCATATCAGAAGAAGGAATCTTGCCTGATGAAGAAAACCTTGAAGCCATTGCAAAATTTCCTGTGTCCAAGACTAAGAAACAACTTAAATCATTCTACGTAATTTGTGGTTACTACCAGAAGTTTGTCAGTAATCAAGCTTTAAAAGCACCATGTTTGAACAACTTGTTGAAGAAGGACACCATTTGGGTATGGGACAATGACTGACAGGACAGATGTGCAATAGTAAAATGTTATACAGACCTAATCTTATGGAGCCATTTTGCATTATGACTAACATCAGTGACTATGGACTGGGAGCTCATTTGTTCCAAGAAAAGATTGTAGATGGTGTATTGGAGCACAGATCAATAGCCTTTGCCAGTAGAACTTTACAAAAACATGAGAAGTCATATACTGTCACTGAAAAAGAATTGTTAGTAGTTTATTGGGCTTTCACCAAGTTCAAGAATTACTTGTTAGGACATCAAGTAGTAGTATACACAGACCATAAGGCTTTGATCTATATACAAGAGTGTACTTTGCATCAGAGCAGGATAACCAGGTGGGCACTATTCCTCTAGCAGTTCAACTATACAGTGAAGTATATAAAAGGTGAAGAAAATCTAATTGCTGATGTTCTATCAAGATTGCCAATGGGAGGAGAAGGTGAAAATAACAGTGAAGAGTGTGAAACGGAATTTCGGATTATGTAGCTAAAGGGGGCAAAAGATGAGAATGAAATTAGGAAAATTTGTAATGACATCCCTAGATATCAGAGCCATGATTCCAACTGGAAGTAAGTTAAAAGTTGTCTGGATAAGAGAGGATATGAGAAAGTAGAGCAGTATTATAAAGTGCACAAGGGTATACTTTTCAGAAGGTACAGTACAGACAGTGATGCTTGGAGATTGTGTTGGCCAGAGCAATGTTTTGAAGCATTGATAAAGTATGTACATGAGACTTTTGGACATTGTGGGACACTGAAATGGATCCAAAAGATCCAAGAAACTGTGTACTTTTACAACATTGCCGGGAGAGTGAGGAAGCAATTATCTACATGTGACAGGTGCCAGAGGGTAAAGGTTAGAAATCAAACCTACAAAGGATGTATGCAAAAATCTTGCCAAAAGAACAACTACAACTTGTAGCAGTTGATCTTTATGGATCATTTCTTAAGGCTAAAGGAGGATTTTGTTACATATTTGTCATGGTGGATCTTTTTTCAAAATTCATTAAACTATATCCGTTGAAGAAAGCCACAAGTAAGAACATTGTTTTGAAAATTAGAAGAGACTATTTCACAAAGGTAGGAAAACCGAAGAGCATACTTTCTGACAATGCAGCATAATTTACTTCCAAACTTTGGAAAACATTTGTTGAGGATGAGAACATAAACCATATTCTGATATCTGCATATCACACGTCAAGCGATACAGCTGAATGTTACATGAGAGAAATGGGGAGATTATTTAGAACTTAATGCAACAAAAATCATGTAAGTTGGATAGAGTATGTAGACAGCTTTGAAGATGTGCTAAACAGTTTATGAGATTCGTCTACTGGGTTCTGCCCATATGAAATAGTGTACCACAAAAAACCACCGAATCTGATCAATGAATTAATTAAATTCTCAGCATGTAAGGCTATGAGTCCACAGGAAAGAGAAGAAATAGTCAAGAAAGTAATGGAACAACAAGAGAAATTGAGGAAAAACAAACATGATAAGAAGTTGAAACCTACAAATTTTAAAATCAATGATCTGGTCCTGATGAAAATACAAGAAAAATCCAAAGCTACAAGTAATGAACTTAAAAAATTCTTTGACATCTATATTGGTCCAATCAAAATTCAGTCTATGCCACACCCAAATGCATACAGGTTAGTGTATCCAAAGTCTGGAAGGTTATTTGGTCTACGTAATGTAACTGAACTGAAACCCTATAAGCAAGTGTCAAACACTAAGAAAAATGAGATCATGAAAAAGCTTTCAAGACGACACCATTTCTTTGTGTCAAGTGTGTGGCGAGCACTAGGTCTCCGAGCCATGAAGCATTCTATTTTCTTCTTTTTGTTTTTCGGATGCTACACTTTTACTCATCTATAAACCTGTAATGAAGTTATCTCTTACTGAAAATACTATCAATTCTCTGTAGTGTAAGTTTCCTGTATGTAATATGACTATTGAGTGATATTATTTGAGGAATAATTTGAAAATGTAAACTGTATACTAAATTTGCCTTTCCTACAGTAGTAATTGACCAGTTGTAGTTATACTCTGTAGAGCATGTATTTGATTTTGTGGGTGGTTCTTTGACAATTACAGGCATGATCATGATTTTATGAATCTGCTAATGAGATATACAAATGGACAATGTTAAAGATGTACACGTGTTACTAAATGGGCAAGTTGCACTGTGACAAAAGACATTTTGTGAAAAGTTGGTTATTACAAGATGGTGTGATGATGAACAGTCTGTGAGTTCATGTTTTATAAGATAAAGAGTTAAATGAGATCAGGGGATCAAATATACTGTATAGTGGAATATACTGCAAAAAACTGAATCCAAACTGTAATTAATTACATAACTAAAATAATACAAGAGACATTATTGTAATTAAAGTTCAGATCAATTTTCATATTTAAAACCAGTGATGATACTATAAAAATTATGTCAATTAATATTGTATTTTATACTTTATTCGGCTGTAATATCAGTTTCTTTACGTTTTGTGAATTTTAATTGTAACATCAAAATTGTACTAAATTAATAATGAGTTATTTTGAAATTTATTGTTAAAATTCTATATAAAGAAAAGCAGTGATGCTGCAAGTTAGTCAGTTGTTGAGTTGTTTTGTCAGCCGGTCAAAGAGATCTGTGAAGTATGTCAGTCAGTGTTTTGTTAACATGACAAGTATGTTGTCAATAAATTTTGTGAAGTTGGAAACTGTTATCTTCTTTCATCAAATGATCTCCAGGCAATAGAAAGTTAAGTTAAATGTAACGATCCAAGCGGAATGTTATAGAGGTTAAGAAATTCTGGAAAGTTAACGGGGTGATTTGGGGGCAATGGGCACGGATTATGGTTGGATGGAGGAGTGAATTGAGTCAGCCAGGGTTCAACATTGGTCTTTGGTTGAGTCTGATTAGTAGGGTGCGATGTGGGATCCAGGAATTTGGAGTTGCATAACAGGAGAATATTATGAATGGAAAGGAGGTATTGCAAGGAGGTTTGGGCCTGACTGATATGATTTTGCACGACTATGTTGGTTAGGGTTAAGGGCTGGTGGAATATGAACAGATGGAGGTTATTGTGGAAGAAAGGGTGGCAGCCAGAGATACGTAATTTGGTGGTAAGGCTACTTGAGGGAATTCCATGAGCCAAGCAACAATGCAGGGATACTTTGTGGGACTGGTTTCTGTCTAGGGATAAGGAAAGTTTTCTGCATTGACGCAGATGGAAGGAGCAAGGATCCATGGTGGAAGACAAAAAAAATACATAAAATACGCAAATAATGTAGAAACACACCCGAAACAGTTCGCAAAAATACACTGAAATAGGTGCAAAAAATCACTAAAATGATGAAACAGATGAATCAAAGAGAAACAAGATGAAATCTGTGGAAGTTGGCCAGATAGTGAAAGGCAAAAACCAACTGAAATTGGTCTGAAGGCACAATGAGATCAAACAAAAAAAATAAATAAAAATATTGTAGTGTGTGTGCAGCCGGTGAAGTTTGAGAAGGGGGATGGCAGTTGTGACTAGATTAGATGATGTTAGAAGGGGGGGCTGTTGATAGGATGTGATGTTTATGTGGCACAGGAAGGTATTGGATATAACATGGGAAAATATGTGAGAGTGATGCAGGAAGAGTGATCAATTTGAAGGTATAGGATTAATGATAACGGCAGCAATATTGAGGGACATGAGATGTTGCTCCAATAATCAGTGTGGTTGTGTAGCCATCAGTTGTGTGCAGCTGAGATTGTTCTTACAGTGTACCTGATAAGTAGAGCATACTGTGAAGTTTGGAAGGTGACAAAAGAAACATAGGAAAAAAGAGAAAGGTGGATGCACACTGAGCATAATAATGCATTAGAAAATTGTATCAGAGAGAAACAGCACTGGTTTACGGGATGGAAGAAATGCTGCCACGCAAAATCAAACAGTGGAACATCCAGGATGGAATGTTTCAGTATTATGAAAAGGATATAGTGGAAATGCTGAGTCACAGAAAGGCACAATGAAAAGGCTATCAAAAAGTGAACTATCAGTCAACAAGGCCTTTGTGGGAAACAGACAACATACTCACTCACTCACACACACACACACACACACACACACACACATGCAAATGCAGCTGACACATTCATAATCACAGTCTTTGGCTGATGAGGTGAGATTGTGAGCAGCAGTGCACGATAAGAGAAGCAATCAGGTGGAGGGGTTAAGCAGGATGCTGAGGTGGGGAGGGGGAGGGATAGCTGCATCAGGGATGTGGGGTGGTAAAATGCTGCTTGTGAGGGCATAAGCAGATGATGTGGAGAGTGGGTAGGGCAGCTAGGTGCAGTTGGGAGGTTGGAAGCTGGGTGGGGGGTGAAGGGTGGAGAGGATAGTGGAAAAGGAGAGAAGTAAAAATACTGTGGGTGTGCTGGCAGAATAGAGGGCAGTGTAGTGCTGGAATAGGAACATGGAAGGAGCTAGATGGTAAGAACAATGACTAACAAAGTCTGAGGCTAGGAGGGTTATGGGAATGTATGATATATTCCAGGGAGAGTTCCCATCTGCGCAATTCAGAAAAGCTGGTGTTGGTGGGAAGGGTCCAGATGGCACATGCTGTGAAGCAGTCATTGAAATGAAGAGTATTGTGTTGGGTAGCATGTTCAGCAATGGTGTGGCCCAGCTGTTTCTTGGCCACAGTTTGTCAGTGGCCACTTATGGGGATAGATAGTTTATTGGTTGTCATGCCCACATAGAGTACAGCACAATGGTTGCAGCTTAGTTTGTGGATAACATGACAGGTTTCACAGGTAGCCTTTGATGGGGTAGGTTATGCTCGTGACCAGACTGGAGTACCTGGTGATGGGAGGATGTATGGGGCAGGTCTTGCATCTAGGTCTATTACAGGGATATGAGCCACCAGGCAATGGGTTGGGTGCAGGGGTTGTGTGAGGATGGATGAGGATGTTATGTAGGGTCGGTGGGCAGTGGAGTACCACTGTGGGAGGGGTGGGGAGAATAGTGGGTAGGACATTCCTGATTTCAGGGCACAGCAAGAGGTAGTCAAAAACCTGGTGGAGAATGTGTGGGACTTTAGGATGTAATGGGTGATTGACGAGATAAGACATGGCAGGTCTATTTTTGATTACTCTCACTGCATCACTCTCATGTATTTTTATGTATTTCCTGAGAACAACTGGATCTTTAACGCATCAGAAACATATCCGGCAAAGGAAAGTTACTAACGAGGAAATGGAAATTGGTACTCTTGCCACTGTTGTTTGAGGTCCTTGTGTTAGTTTGTATCAAATTGCAAGGGAATGTGGCATGAGCCAGAGTAGTGCTGTTCGTGTTTTGCATCGCCATAAATATCATCCTTACCATATCAGTCTCCACCAAGAATTAACTGGTACAGATTGTATGCATCATATTGAATTATACCAGTTGGCTCAACTTCAGTTTCAGAGGGATGACACATTTATTAATTTGATTTCATTTACTGATGAGGCTACATTCACAAATAATTGAAATAATAATTTGCACATTACGCGTTATTGGGTAACTTAAAGTCCACATTGGCTACAGCATGTTGCACACCAAAAACCGTGGTCAGTGAATGTATGGTGTGGGATTCTGGAGGACAGAATTATAGGCCCTTACTTCATTGAAGGAAATATTAGTGATAAGAAGTACGCCACATTCCTGAAAGAAACATTATGTCTGTTATTGGAAGAAATATCTTTAGGAACAAGGAACAGAATGTGGTATCAACACGATGAGTGTCCGGCACATTTTTCGCTGATGGCTAGAAATGAGTTTCAGAGACAATTCCCAAATCGTTGGATTGAACACGGAACAGATGGGTCACGGCTGGCTCATTCACCAGACTTGACACCTCTGGATTTTTACTTGTGGGGATTCATAAAAGACATTTATAAAGATGTTCTAACTATATGTGAAGGTGTGGGAGAGAGAATTGTCAGAGCTCGTGCTTCGATAAGTGCTGATGTGATAAGGAATACCACTCAATCCATGATAAGAAGATTGCAGCACTGCATTGATACCAATGGTCATCACCTCAAACATCTTCTGTAAATGGACATTCATGCCACCTTTGTGACCTTTGTTGACCTACAAAGACCTTACTGTTACACATTATTGGATTCATCTCGATAACCACTATCAGAAAATAAGCACCAAACTATAGCATCCCATTTAAAACAACAAAGTTGACCTTCATATATCTGATGTGACCCTACCTAGCAACAAAAAACCAATGTCATATTATGGCCCCCTGTCCCATACAACTTTTGTCCCACAAACTTTTCAGCCCCTATCATACTTTCGTAGTTACTCTTAGTGGCAATAGTTAGTGACTCATCCTGTATAAAAGAGATGGACAACAATGTGACAGATACCTTATCCCATCTACCAATCACAGAGGAAGAGTGTGAGGAGGAAATGAAGTCTAAGAAAGAGTTCCAAATAATGTATATAAAAGGTGTTGGGGAAGAGAAGTAGATGAAAGCAATATACAAATATATGTGCAGGCTCCAAAACAGGGATTCAACATTGAAATTTGTTAACATTAATTTTCGGTGTACAGGAGATGAAAATATTAAACAGTGTTATAAGATTTATAGGGGTATATGATTTAGACAAAACATTTTTGAAAAGGGAAGAATGAAAGCAATGTTTCCCAGATGATCAGCTGAAAACATTAATTAATTATATTCATCAAGGCCATGGGGACTGTGGAGAACAGAAGTGTTTAGAAATAATGCAGGAACATGTCATCTTTAATAACATTGCTAGAAGAATAAAGAAACATTCGGCTGCTTGTGACCAGCATCAGAGAGTGAAGTTTGGCACAGTAGCTATGCTGAGAGAAATCCAGAACACCATCAGCAGTAGAGCAGGTGGGTTACTGGCCATCGATTAGTTTGGCCCCTGCCAGCAGGTCATATTGGACTGATGTATATGTTATTAGCAGCAGGTGTATCCTCTAAACATGTCAAATTGTACCCTCTAAAAAGAGCCACAAGGAAGAGTGCAGTTAATAAACTACACTCATGCTCATAAATTAAGGATAATGCTGATACATGGTGAAACAACACTCTGGTGGGCTGTTTGCAGGTTTAAATCACCTCTGTGTATGACAATGCGGTGCATTTGCCCCACGGTCATCGCACAGTGGCGCTGGCAGCAGTCCACATATGCAAAGGTGTGTTGTGCATGTCAGAGTATGGTGCAGTGAGTAAGTGTGCAGATGTTTTCAGACGTGCTAATGGTGACTGTGTGTTGAAAATGGCTCGAAGAACACATATTGATGACGTTATGAGGGGTAGAATATTAGGTTGACTGGAGGCTGATCAAACACAGCAGGTCATAGCACGGGCCCTCCGTGTGCTCAAAGTATGATCTCAAGATTATGGCAATGAGACCAGGAGACAGGAAATGTGTCCAGGTGCTACAGTACAGGACGTTCAGAGTGTACAATACCACAAGAAGACCAGTATCTCACCATCAGTGCCCACAGATAGCCACAGAGTACTGCAGGTAGCCTTGCTCAGGACCTTACCGCAGCCACTGGAACAATTGTCTCCAGACACACAGTCTACAGATGACTGAACAGACATGGTTTACTCACCCAGAGACCTGCAAGGTGCATTCCACTGACCCTTGGTCACAAGACAGCCCGTAAAGCCTGGTGTCAAGAACACAGTACATGGTCATTGGAATAGTGGTTCCAGGTTATGTTCACAGACGAGTCCAAGTGTAGTCTGAACAGTGATTCTTGCTGAGTTTTCATCTGGCATGAACAAGGATCCAGATACCAGCCCATTAATGTCCTTGAAAGGGACCTGTATGGCGGCCGTGGTTTGTTGGTGTTGGGTGGGATTATGATTGGTGCACGTACACCCCTGCATGTCTTTGACAAAGGAACTGTAACAGATCAGGTGTATCAGGACATCATTTTGCACCAGTATGTCTGCCTTTTCAGTGGTGCAGTGGGTCCCACCTTCCTCCTGATGGATCATAACGCACAGCCCCACCGAGCTGCCATCGTTGAGGAGTACCTTGAAACAGAAGATATCAGGCGAATGGAGTGGCCTGCTTGTTGTCCAGACCTAAACCCCATTGAGCACGTGTGGGATGCTCTCGGTCGGTGTATCGCTGCACATCTTCAAACCCCTATGACACTTCAGGAGCTCCGACAGGCACTGGTGCAAGAATGGGAGGCTATACCACAGCAGCTGCTCAACCACCTGATCCAGAGTATGTCGACCCATTGTGCGGCTTGTGTATGTGTGCGTGGTGATCATATCCCATATTGATGTTGGGTATATGCACAGGAAACAGTGGCATTTTGTAGCAAGTGTTTTTCGGGATGGTTTTCTCAACTTATCACCAGTACCGTGGACTTACAGATCTGTGTCGTGTGTGTTACCTATGCGCCTATACTATTAGCACCAGTTTTGTGTAGTGCCACTTTGTGTGGCACCTCATTCTGCAATTATCCTTAATTTATGAGCATGAGTGTAGAAAAGGACTACATAGTGAATGTCAAATTGCCTGAAACGATCACATCAGACAATGAAGCACAATTTACTTCCTAACTGTGGAACAAATTTGTAGAAAGGGCAGGCATTAGACACACAAGGATATAAGTGTACCACCTGGCAAGCAATCCTGCTGAGGTGCACATGCAAGAACTGTGTAGGTTGTGCAGCACCTACTGCAGGGAAAAACACATTTCTTGGGTGGGACATGTGACTGTATTTGAAAATCTTGTAAATAAGTTAAAAGTAGTGCCACTAGTGACTAGTTAATGTGATGATAGGAAGAAAACCTGATAACTTAATAGCAGAAAATATTGAGTTTCCTTCAGCTAACCTTTTAACCAGGCAGGAGAGGTATGCACTCATTAATAACATTTGCTAAAGAAAGATTCTGAAAGAAAGAAAAGACGTGATGGAAAATAAAGAACAGTTAAACTTAAGTGGGGAAATAGTCTTAGAAGTAAAGAAAAATGCAGTGAAATTGATGGGGAAACTAAAAAATTATTTGAACTTTATCATGGGCCATTTGAAGTAACAGAGTGGCCACATCTCAATGCCACAGACTGGTGTACCTAATGTCAAAGAAGCTCTTAGGTCTGCAAAGTATAATTGAGCTGAGGAGGGATACTGAAAAGTGAATAGGGAGAATACAGTATGCTCAAGTGTATATAAATTTTATATCTATTACCAAGTTGTATAGTTAAGTAATTTACATTTATATTTATTCCTATTGATCCCACTTCAGCCGTCATCCTTACATACTTTAGTGCTTTTTTTTCCACACATGCCCATGCCATATGAACTTTTGATCCTTGACCTAACCCATCCTTCCTCCCTCTCTCTTCACTTATTGCAAAACACACACACGCACACGCACATGCACACACACACACACACACACACACACACACACACACACACACACCATTTTCATCCACATTTCTGTATGTTTTTAACATATTTGTCTGTATTTTAACATGGTTTCACATATTTTTGCATATTTTTACATATCTGTGCGTGTTTCTGTTCGTCTTTACGTGTATCCAGTTTCACTCACAACCATCAACACTTATTTCACATATTTCTGTGTCATTTCCATCTTTCTTCACCAGTTTGGTAAAGAATCCCTTTTCCTGGCTAAAACTCAGTCCCACATCCTGTTTCTCAAATCCAGTATGCCAGCTTCCTAGATGTTGACCTCCTCCTCTCTGATGGCGTCATCTGCATCTCTTTCCACATTAAACCCACCAACCACCAACAGTACCTGCCTTTTGACAGCTGTCATCCTTTTCACACAAAAAAGTCCCTCCCATATAACCTGGCCACCTGGGGACAGTGTATCTGCAGTGATGAAAAACTCGTTTGCTCAGTATGCTGAGGGTTTCACCAAGACCTTCACAGACAGCTGCCATCCCCCAGACCTAGTCCACAAAAAGATCTCCTGTGTCATTTTCTCTCACACCCCCAAGCCTCCCACAAGAACCAACCACAAAGGAGTGTCCTCCTTATCACCCAGTACCACCCTGGACTGGAACAACTGTACCACATCCTTTGCCAGGGCTTTGATTACCTATCATCATGCCCTGAAATGAAGGACATCCTACCCAACATGCTTCTCACCCTTCCTAAAGTGGTGTTCCTTCACTCACCCAACCTCCATAACATCCTAGTCCATCTCCATGCCACTCCCAGTCCCAACTCTTGCCACAAGGATCACCACCCTATGGAAGCCAAGGGTGCAAAACATACCCAGTCCACCCACCCAGCACTTCTAATTTCAGTCCTGCCACAGGTTTATCCTACCCAACAGGAGCTGGGCCACCTGTGAATGCAGCCATGTCATTTACCAGCTCTGCTGCAATCTTGCCACAGTTTTTTATATTGGTATAACTACCAACCATCTGTCCAATAGGATGAATCGCCACTGCCAAACTACAGCCAAGAGCAAAGTAGACCACCATATGGCACAACATGCAGTGGAACATAACACACTTGATTTCAATGGCTGCTTCACTACTCAAGCAATCTGGATTTTTTCGTGCACCACCAGCATTTTTGAACTGTGCCAATGGGAGTTATCCTTACCACACATTCTCCGCTCCCATAATTATCCTAGCCTCAACCTATGGTAACATACTGTCCCCACATCCTCTACCCAACAGTTTCCACCCACTCTGTCCTGTCATCTCCTTCCCATTCTCATCTCCCACCTTTTTTTTTTTTTTTTTTTTTTTTTTTTTTTTTTTTTTTTTTTTTTTTACGTCCCGTCGACAACGAGGTCATTAGAGACGGAGCACAAGCTCGGGTTAGAGAAGGATGGGGAAGGAAATCGGCCGTGCCCTTTCAAAGGAACCATCCCGGCATTTGCCTGAAACGATTTAGGGAAATCACGGAAAACCTAAATCAGGATGGCTGGAGACGGGATTGAACCGTCGTCCTCCCGAATGCGATCCCACCCTTTTCATTTGCAGATGTGTGCCAACGCATCCACCCATCTTTCCCTGCTCGTTTCCATTTTTGCTCCTTTTCTTCCCCACCTTCCTGCCCCACAACCTCCTGACACTGCACCAGTTGGCAGGCTAGTCCGTCCACACTGCACCAGACAGCATTCGTCTCCCTCCCCCCCACCCCCCCACCCCCCATCCCCCCATCCCCTCATACTTCTCTACTTATGAAGCATATGGCCAAAATCTTTGTGTGTGTCTCTTTTAATTGTGCCTGTCTGCTACTTGACTTGTCTTATTTACAGTAGGTAGCAATCTACACTCCTGGAAATTGAAATAAGAACACCATGAATTCATTGTCCCAGGAAGGGGAAACTTTATTGACACATTCCTGGGGTCAGATACATCACATGATCACACTGACAGAACCACAGGCACATAGACACAGGCAACAGAGCATGCACAATGTCGGCACTAGTACAGTGTATATCCACCTTTCGCAGCAATGCAGGCTGCTATTCTCCCATGGAGACGATCGTAGAGATGCTGGATGTAGTCCTGTGGAACGGCTTGCCATGCCATTTCCACCTGGCGCCTCAGTTGGACCAGCGTTCGTGCTGGACGTGCAGACCGCGTGAGACGACGCTTCATCCAGTCCCAAACATGCTCAATGGGGGACAGATCCGGAGATCTTGCTGGCCAGGGTAGTTGACTTACACCTTCTAGAGCACGTTGGGTGGCACGGGATACATGCGGACGTGCATTGTCCTGTTGGAACAGCAAGTTCCCTTGCCGGTCTAGGAATGGTAGAACGATGGGTTCGATGACGGTTTGGATGTACCGTGCACTATTCAGTGTCTCCTCGACGATCACCAGTGGTGTACGGCCAGTGTAGGAGATCGCTCCCCACACCATGATGCCGGGTGTTGGCCCTGTGTGCCTCGGTCGTATGCAGTCCTGATTGTGGCACTCACCTGCACGGTGCCAAACACGCATACGACCATCATTGGCACCAAGGCAGAAGCGACTCTCATTGCTGAAGACGACACGTCTCCATTCGTCCCTCCATTCACGCCTGTCGCGACACCACTGGAGGCGGGCTGCACGATGTTGGGGCATGAGCGGAAGACGGCCTAACGGTGTGTGGGACCGTAGCCCAGCTTCATGGAGACGGTTGCGAATGGTCCTCGCCGATACCCCAGGAGCAACAGTGTCCCTAATTTGCTGGGAAGTGGCGGTGCGGTCCCCTACGGCACTGCGTAGGATCCTACGGTCTTGGCGTGCATCCGTGCGTCGCTGCGGTCCGGTCCCAGGTCGACGGGCACGTGCACCTTCCGCCGACCACTGGCGACAACATCGATGTACTGTGGAGACCTCACGCCCCACGTGTTGAGCAATTCAGCGGTACGTCCACCCGGCCTCCCGCATGCCCACTATACGCCCTCGCTCAAAGTCCGTCAACTGCACATACGGTTCATGTCCACGCTGTCGCGGCATGCTACCAGTGTTAAAGACTGCGGTGGAGCTCCGTATGCCACGGCAAACTGGCTGACACTGACGGCGGCGGTGCACAAATGCTGCGCAGCTAGCTCCATTCGACGGCCAACACCACGGTTCCTGGTGTGTCCGCTGTGCCGTGCGTGTGATCATTGCTTGTACAGCCCTCTCGCAGTGTCCGGAGCAAGTATGGTGGGTCTGACACACCGGTGTCAATGTGTTCTTTTTTCCATTTCCAGGAGTGTATTTTGCTGTTCGTGACAAGATATGCATGTGTTTACAGTATATTAAAAAAATAAGTGATTTGTTATTGGTACATGAGTGAACACATAAGGAAATTTAAATCTTTACAATGATATGATTATCAGAGGTAAAGGAAGAGTTATGAGGATATATGCATAAACGTGGGAAACATTAGATAAAACAACTGTGTCATGGGAAATAACTAATAGGGGTTAAGTCTGGTGCATTGGGGTAAGACTGAACACTGGGATGCACACAGTACATTGTTTGATTGTTCTCTCTTGTGTCAGTACGTAAATATAATGTTCAGATTTAGAATCATGGGAATCAGTGGTTTGGGATTAGGTTAATCTAGTTTTGTGGCTATTTGTGCAGATGTGAAAGCCAGAATTAACTATTTATTTTGTCAATTAGTATCATGAGTAACTTGTGGGATGCAAAAAAATTATCTAAAAATTTAAAATGATTTGTTTGTTATCAGTTAATATATGGAAATATTCATGTGTATTAATACATATTTAAGCATTTGTATTGTTGTCTTGATAAGTCTCAGTAGAGATCTAAACACAGTGGAAACATGGTGAACCAGGAAAGGGCTTCTGTAGCCTGTTCACTGGGGAGACATGGGTAAAAAGTAATGAACACTTACTCATTGGGGCTTTTATTTGAACATTTTGATAGGGTATGGCTTCACTGGTGATGGATGGCACAGCACTGTTGGTTGAAAATGATGAGTGTGGAAAGTGTACAACTGTACCAAGACTGCCTTGGACACAAGAAACCAGCTACAACAACCTGGCACAAATAGAGGAACAACTGTGTGTATGTATGTGTACAAAAAGGTGAAAGTGATAGCGTATTCTAATCCTGAGTGCTACATGCAGAAAGACTTATATTGGTCTTATTTCATGTAAAATCATTTTGGTCGCCAGTCCTTTCAAAGACTTGATTATCAAATTATTAACAACGTGTTTAGATACAGATACATCAATTCTGTTAAAGTTAATATGTGTATATGTATGTCAGAGATAATGCTCATGCTGATTAATTCACCACTTGCTAAATTATCAAATGAGTTTTAGCACAGTTAATATATAAAAAAAAATTGGTATTACTTGACATTATGTGAATGGTGTGGTATGTGCTACTTCGTCTATGACTCAGCATGTCAGACATATATGAAGGCAGTGTATGTGACGTTACAAACAGCTAGTTTGACCGCCGCAGGATGAACTAAATCTGACAGCTCGACTGTGGGCTTTAATAGTTAAAAAGATATTGACATTATTACCATTATTGTTTATAGTAAATTGTAATAACTGACTCAATCATGAAAGTCACACTCATGATACACCAGATGAAAGCAGATAATGCCTGCAACATAATGAACACATTAATTTTCTAATTAAACAACTCTAAAAACTATTATAAATGATTTAGTTTATTTGTTTAAATAGTGTCATCACTATGAAGTCCTCCACAGAGACACAAATGATCTTATCAGCATGAGTTTCTTTCCTTAATATTCTAATAACATTCAATGTGTATTGAATTGTAGTTGTGACTTATAAAATACATCAAGTTAGTGTTTTGACTAGAGTACCAAATGTGGTGATTTGTCTAAAATTGTTAAAAAAATTGTATGAATGAGTTTGTTAAGAGATTTTGAAAGACTGCAAAGATTCTCATATGTTTCATCATAAGTAATTGTTGGAAATTGTTTTGAAAATTATGAATGGTGGTCAGGATGAAAGTATCTGACAGTAAAAAGCAATTACATGTTTACAAGGATTGGGTCCAAGAGAAAGCTGTAAGGAGCACTTCAGCATATTAAACATAATGACACTCCCAAGTCTCTATATGTATAACTGCTTAATATACGTAAAAGAAAATATACAACAATTCACACAGAGAAAAAATTTACATTTGCACAGCACTCAAAACAACTGCATGCTTGATATACCATTTTCTAGGCTGTCACTGACACACAACAGTCACAAACACCTAAGTCTAAAGTTATATAATAGACTGCCACAATCTGTCAAAACCCACACCCACTTTAAATTTAAGGAGGTATTAGACACATGGCTCAAAAATAAAGCATATTACTCAATTGAAGAATATCTCGGAAGTAATTTGAAAGGAATGTATAAACAATAAAATAATATAACTATCATTAACTAAATGTGTAAAACCATATAATTAATTCTGTATAATGATTTTTGCTGAAATTGTCTGATTAGTAAGAAGTTTATGTATTTATATGTATTTATGTATATGTAAAATGATGATGTGAGTAAAATGTGCAAATCACTAACTACTAAGAAGATGTACGTATGTATATGTATGCACAATGTATAATGTAAAAATTAGTAATAACTATACTTATATGAAATATGTAAAATGTATTTTGACAAAGCCAATTGTTTGGTAAACATGTTGAATGGCTAATAAATAAATATATGAAACATATATCTGCACTGAATTGAGGGGTGGTCATGTGAGTGAATCTTTAAATATACACGCAGGGCAGAGCTTGTGGTCTTTCGTCTTTTGCCTTGCATCTGGAATGTTGGTGGAGATATTTTTTGTCTGGAGCTGGTAATGCTATGGGTGGTGCATATACTGCAAATTTTATTTTTATGAAACAGGACTTTTACGTTTTGATTTAGTGCATGCTGCTGGATATAATGTTACATCTGCACAAAGTAATACCAAAATTTACACTGGTGATAGACAATGTTCAGCTATTCAATGAGTTATCTGTTTATGGTCACCATTCACAAACACTGTGTTTCTCTAAAAAATAATTAAAATGGATTTACATAAAACTTAAAATCAATATATTTTGAGCAATGTTATTATCCTTTGGGGTTTTGACCAACAGACCCAGCCTCAGTACTTGTTTTATTAAATTATTCACTAATGTCTCACTGCTAATATAAGGCTTTGGTATTAACATTATAATGTTGTGTTGTTGGACTAATGAACAACAATGTTTGGCCACCCCCTCTTGATGTTAGTGAGCATGCTCAAAGTTAATAGCCATACATTGCCCACACCCTGGTAAATGGGCAAAAATGTTGTAAAATTTTCCTAGTATAATGAAGGTGGTGATCACTCTGGAGGATGAAACAGTTTCAATTGTAGCAGCAAATAAACTTGAACTTTTGGAAGTTAGAAATGACTTGACTATCATTGTGGCAGAAATTGGTTTCTACAGCTACATCTACATCTGACTCTGCAAACCACTGTGGGGTGCGTGGCAGAGGATACATCCCATGGTGCAAATTATTTTGGCCTCTTCCTGTTTTATTGGATGTGAGAATAATGTTTGTTTCAGTGCCTCTGTGCAAGCAGTAATTATTCTAATCTTATACTCATGATCTCTATGTGACCAATATGTAGGGGGTCTTAGTATTCCTAGAGAAATAATTTAATGTCTGTTCTTGTATCTTCGTTAATTGAATTTCTTGGCGTAGTTTATGTTTATCTTCAAGAGTCTTCCAGTTCATTTCCTTCAGTATCTCTGTGACACTCTCTCATGGATTAAACGACCCTGTGACCATTTGTGCTGCCCTTCTCTGTATAAATTCAACATCCCCTGTTAGTTCTATCTGGATACAGGTCCCATACACTTGAGCAATATTCTAGGGTGGGTCACACAAGTGATTTGAAAGCAATCTCCTTTGTAGACTGATTGCACTTCCCCAGTGTTCTACCAATAAATTGAAGTTTACCCACTGCTTTACCCATGTCTGAACCTTTGTAATCACTCCATCTCATGTCCCTACAAAATTTTATGCCTAGGTATTTACATGAGTTGTCCAATTTCAACAGTGACTCATTGATATTATAGTCATAGGTTACTATGCAAAATTTAACATTTCTGAACATTTAAAGCAACCTGCCAATCTCTACAACACTCTGAAATCTTATCAAGATCTGACTGAATATTGCTGCAGCTTCTTTCAGACAGTACTTCACTATAGATAACTGCATCATCTCCAAAAAGCATGATTTTACTATTGTCTGCATTGTCACTGATATACAGCATGAACAGCAAAGGTCTCAACACACTTCCCTGGGGCACACCCAAAGTTACTTCCACATCTGACAGTGACTCTTCATCCAAGATAACATGCTGTGTTCTCCCTAGGAAAAAGTCATCAAACTAGTCACAAATCTCATTGGATACCGCATATGATCATACTTTTGACAGTAAGCCTGCCACGAGTGATCTGCCATCTTCAAGAAGTAGGGCGGCCTTTGACAATGTCAGTGAAAATTGTGGATGATGCAGTGCAAAGACTTGAGAGTGTGTCAGGGAAATGGGGTTCCCTAGGAAAAACTGTAAAACATTGTTTTTGGAAAATCCTGTTCTTGACAAACTTAGAAACATTTCAAAAATTCTTAATGTGACAATTCTATTGCAGTATTTGATGGACCCCACAATAGTTCATAGTTTTACTGTTGCTCCAGTTGCCGCTGGAAAAATTTAGAGGTCATTTTCTCAGATGAAGACTGTATTATCTAACTGGAGACTCAACATGACTCCAGAAATTTAAGAGCATTTGGCTCACATGTACAACCAGTAAGCTGATACACCTTCGAATGCATAGGCTTTCAGAAAAATTTTCATTTTCAGTCAAGTACAATAAGTATTTTGTTTAAGACTTAAAAGTTACTATAAAAAATATAATACAACACAATTTGAACATAAATGTGCTGACTGTATGATTGTTAATAGTGCAATCTTGTAAATAAATAGGTATAATGTAAAGCTCTTTATATTGCCTTTTATTGCCTATTTTAACTATTTATAAGGGCTTTTAATGATTTATGATCCTAACTTGTGGTCTCTGGTTATAAGCTTTAGTATGATTTGAAAGACATCTTTATGGATAATACTTCAACAGTGGAATGTTTGTAAATGAAAGCAAAAAAAAACCTTAATGAGTTTATTCATACTTTGCATATTTCTTATGTCAATGCTTATTATAAAATTTCACAAATTTATATATAAAATTCAATATACAATAAAATGAATTTTTCAAATGCTTGCTGATAAACTTAAGATTTTGTGAATATTAACTTCTTCACTGTAGTTATTTAAATGTAATTATGAAAATAATATGTAAGAAGTATGAGTTAGCTTTTGAAGCATCTTCAGAGGATGGTCTACAGCATTCTGTACAAAATTTACAGATCATGGCCATGGCCTTCTGCAGAAAATGCCCACTACAAAATAATATTTGTTTGGAAAATAAAATTCTATGAAGAATGAATACATTCACATGTTTATAAACTAACCTTGTGTGAAGAAAGAACCCTAGCTGAAAAGCCACCAGGTGTACAAAACAATGTAATGAAACCTATGCTAGTTGAGAAGCACACCAGAGCATTCCTTTAAAAGACCACAGCAAGATCTGTGCTGTGGTAGGGCAGTGAAGCCTGGACAATAAAGACAAGTGATACAAAAAGACAAAGACTAAACTAAAGACTAATTCTTGAGATGGACAGCTGCTTACACCAAATGGGATCAGAAAAGGAATGAATATGTATTGGAGGAACTTAAAATGGGTTAATCACACATTATATTCAAAACTACCAAAACAAATAGAGGAAACTTCTATAAGGAACAGCTCAAGCATGATCCCAGAGTCCATGCTACACTACCATTACAGTGGGTAAGACTGCTATGTTAACAAATGAGAATATGGTTGGAGAACTTCATGACAACACAGTAACAAGTAAAGAGAACTAATACTTTGAAGGAAGATGATGATTATGATGATAAAAGGTAAAATGTTTATAACTGTTGTTCATTTGTGTAAGGCTGAATATGAATTGGAACAGTTTTGCGACAGACGTTTTGGCAGATATGTACCAAATTTTGTGCAAGTTTGACAATGTGTGTGATAATGTGATAACACAATTTTGATTCATTGCTTAGTTGAAAAACTCACCAGGGCATGTTCTTATGTAAGACTCAAAGAACATCACAGTGAAACAAAATCAACAAGATACGTACCATATATATGTGAATAATTCACACTTTTTTTCTGAATTTAAGGACAAAAAGCTGGTGTGTATGTGGATTAATTGCAATAAGGCTGGTAGTACTCCGTCTCCAACAATAGATCATGTTTTACTATAGTATTGTTGCAGACTCAGTCTGTAATGCATCAGTAGCATGTTAGAAGTGAAGTATGAATGACATGCTAACTTGTTAATTATGGGTACAAGTTCTTGTTATTGCTCATACACTAGGAAATAAAAGCTAAAAATGACTAAATTAATGATGAAGCAGAGAGCACTGGAAACTGTGCAGTGGGGAGAAATTATAATGTGAGTAAGGGTTTTATTTGTGGTGGTCAAAAAAATAAAATATGGCTTCAAGAAATGAACAGTAATCACTGGGCATTTTGTGGGAAAAAAGTGAAGTATCCAGACCTCAGACAAAAGGCTCTGTGGTTATTTAGATGAGAAGTGACAACATGAATCTGTGTCGACTAGTGAAACACGCCAACTCACACTGGTTTCAGCCAAAGGACTAGGCATCACCGATTTCAAAGATAGTCATGGCTGGCTATCAAGATTTTTCAGTTGAAATGGATTAGGTCTCAGGAGGAAATCTAGCACTGTTTAGCGGCTTCCAGCTGGTTATGGATAAAAATGTTGTGAATTTTCATTACTATGTGATATATTTGCACTGCGGACATTCCTGTATATTATCACAAATTGCTAACACAGATGAATCCACCGTCATGATATGAACTGGTGGCAATGAGAGGAAAAAGTGTACAGTAATGTGTGTATCTAGTGCTGGATGAAAGCAACCACTTTGTGTGATATTTAAAAGGAAAATGTTGCCCCAGTCCATTACCAAATTTACATAACATGTCAGTCCTTGACAGTTCCTGCAGATGCCGGCCGCGGTGGTCTAGCGGTTCTAGGCGCTCAGTCCGGAACCACGTGACTGCTACGGTCGCAGGTTCGAATCCTGCCTTGGGCATGGATGTGTGTGATGTCCTTAGGTTAGTTAGGTTTAAGTAGTTCTAAGTTCTAGGGGACTGATGACCACAGATGTTAAGTCCCATAGTGCTCAGAGCCATTTTTTTTAGTTCCTGCAGACATACAACTGAGGAAGTGGCGTACAAGTTACAAAAATGGAAAACTGACTTGGTCATTATTCCTGGACATCTAACATCTGTCCTGCAACCACTAGATTTTTGTGTAATTGGCCATTCACAGCTGCACTTAAACAGTGATATATGCAATGGATGGTGTACACACACAAATACAAATTCAAACCAATATTTCTTTCTTTTTTTTTCCTCTCTTAAAATAAGGGCGCACAGAATATTTGATGGCACAGGCTATTTACGAGGGTTGTTTTTTAAGTAAGGGCCATTTTTATTTTTTAAAAAAAGGTACAAATACTTTTGTAAAAAAACTTTTATTTTCTGATTCTACACACTTTTACCTATTTTTCTACATAGTTGCCTTGTTTATTTAAGCAATTGTCATACCGTACAACTACGTTTTTAATTCCCTCTTCAAAAATTTTGGCCGCCTGCTCCGACAGCCAAGAGTTCACGGCCGCTTTCACTTCATTGTCGTCATTGAAGCGGTGCCCGCCAAGATGGTGTTTCAGGTACCGGAAAAGGTGAAAATCGCTAGGAGAAAGGTCGGGGCTGTATGGTGCATGGTCCAAAACTTCCCAGCCAAAAGAATCAATCAAATCCCAAGTCTTTTGAGAGGTGTGAGGCCTAGCGTTATCGTGCAGGAGCAAAACTCCTTTTGTCAGCATGCCACGCCTTTTGTTTTGAATTGCTCTGTGGAGCTTCTTTAGAGTTGCACAGTAGGCATCTGAGTTGATTGTCATTCCTCGTGGCATAAAGTCCAGTAGCAAAACACCGCGCCGGTCCCAGAACACAGTTGCCATAATCTTGCGCTTTGACAGCGTCTGTTTGGCTTTGACCTTGACAGGTGAGGTTGTGTGTCGCCATTCCATCGATTGTTGCTTGCTTTCGGGAGTGATATAGGATACCCATGTTTCATCTCTAGTGACAATTTGACTCAATATGTCATCCCCTTCTTCCTCGTAATGAATCAAAAAGTCCAATGAAGTGGCAAATCTCTTCCCTTTGTGGTCCTCTGTGAGGAGTCTGGGTACCCACCGAGAACACAGTTTCTTAAAGTTTAGGTTTTCAGACACAATTTTGTACAAAACCGATCTTGAAACTTCTGGAAATTCCAAAGATAGAGTGGAAATTGTGAATCTTCTGTCCTCACGAATCTTTGTTTCGACTGCAGCCACCAAATCACCAGTGATCACAGAGGGCCGGCCTGAGCGTTCTTCGTCATGGACGTTTTGATGGCCATTTTTAAACTCTCTGACCCATTGACGCACTTTACCTTCACTCATTGCATTCAAGCCATAAACTTCTGTTAACTGACGATGAATTTCTGCAGCTGATAGGCTTCTCGCAGTCAAAAAACGTATCACTGACCGTATCTCACATGCGGCGGGCGATTCAATAATTGTAAACATTATAAAGTAGCACAGCGATGTGTACACGTCAGCTACAGAGCTGCAACTTGCATCAGTGTGAACGGGAAGGATGCCGGCAAGTGTTGCGGTGGCTTGTTGCGGCGTCCGCGCGAACTACGGGACTATACGCGCGAACGGCCCTTACTTAAAAAATAACCCTCGTATATATATAGTTTGAAGTTCTGCATACTCTTCCTGTTTTGTGCTATAATAACTGTACATAATTCTCTATTAATGAACGAGTATGTATGAAGGTGGAAAGTTCTGACAAGTTACTCAGAGCTGACACTTGATTAGGAGCCATTGTTGTATTTGTTTTGTAATGATTATTGTGTTCTTACATATTGACGAACAACATGTTCTTCCTTTTCAGTAATTTGGATCATGAACTATTAACTTATTTTCCTTTCTATTAGATCTCATAATTAGTATTACTATTTACTTCTTGGTTATCATATTTTGTGCAAGTGGATCATGAAACCAAGTAACATTTACCTTTATTGTTTTATTTTATATGTAGGCAGATTTTGGATGAATCTGATCCAAAGGATAACAATCCATTTAACCCTAAGTGCAGAAATTACTTTCTATCTGCATACAAAAATTTTGGAACATCACCTGCACAGACAGCAACAAGTGAAACACATGATATGCTGAAACAGATTCTTGATACTATGTGCACTCCTAAACGGAGTCCCAGAGAAAGTATTCTGAACTTCTTGTCATATCCTCTATCAGAGTAAGTTTGTTTTATAGCTTAATCAATTCTAATACCATTACGATATACCTAACAAATTTATGGGTGTGATAAGGCATTAAATTATAAATGATTCAAAGCAACAATAAATAAAAGAGTCTACAAAATTCAGATTGTTATACAGCTGTTCTGAAAAAAATAGCTGTCAAAAATTCTTGAGTTATTTGAAGGAGCTGATATTTTCCTAGTTTTCTTACAGTATTGATAACTTTGAATGTTCAATGTTTCAGGACATTTTCAGATTTCATCAGTACTGGAGAATTTCTATGCATGAGTTTGCATTGAAGCTTCAATAGCATCAACAAAACATTTATGAGAGCTTTTCCAAGGAATTGCATCTTCTATGAATTGTGTCATGAAGAAATCAGTTCTCAGATCATCAAATTGAAGGGGCAACAGTGTCAAAATCGAGAATTCCTGAGAAAGAGGATGAGACTGAGACCAAAAAAGAGAAGCAAAAAATTGTTAGTTTACCTTATGATGGCCCAGTACCTGGAAAGATCAGTAGAATCCTACAGAAACATAAAATTCAATGTATTTTGGCCCCTTCAACTAAGGTAAAACATATTCTTTGTAATGTTTAAGACAATTCATTTCTGCAAAAGACACATGTGTATACATTCCATGTGAATGTGGCATGTCCTACACGGGACAGACTTTCAGAATAGTTGACATGAGATGCAAAGAACATCAGCGACCACCTGACTAAAACAATCTAGCAAATCAGCTATTGCTGAGCACTGTCTCGAACATAATCATGAAATGAAGTATGATGAGACCAGTATCATGGAGCAAACACCAAGTTTCTGGGATAGCATAAATAAGTATTCTATGAAAATAAAAACCTAATAAACAGAAACAGAAGTTTCAATTCCAATAATGCCTGCTGTCCATCACTCAATTTATTAAAATCTCAGTAGCTTTTAAATACACAAGACCTGGAAAATCTTGAGACAATGTGTGGAATGTAAAAGCAAGCTTTGAAAAACTAAAGGGCATCAAAGTGTGTTAATTAAATGTAGGTATCACAAATAGTATACAGAAGACTCTAATTACAATTATAAGTGTTAAACCAAAGTGCAAAAAATATCAACTGAGAAATTGATACCCTTCAATCTGCACCTCAGTGCTTCAAAAGAGATCAGATTATATAGTGAACTGACTGATATCTGGCATAAAAGTGAAGTTTTAGTTATTGTGAAGCTGTTAGATGCTATGGGAGCTTGTGAAGGAGAAGCTGGCTATCTAAAGTGTGTTGTGTTGGAAGCGCATAATTCTGCTCATATGTCAGAAAGTAATGAGGTTGAAGATCATTTAAATACTGAATAATTCACAGTGTGTGGAACCAGATATTTCTATGGGAAAAACAAAAAAGTTTCTTCACAAAATTTGACTGAGTTTCCTTTTGAGAAAAACTGGCAGCAATATGTAAACAAATGTATCCAGAGTGGTGGAGGAAATAGGATAACATGTTTTATAAATACTTTAAAGAGAGAAATAGGGAACTTAGACAAAATTCAGTAAATGTGCAGACGTAGGAGATCACAATTCCAAAGTGAGCATTAAATTAACTGAAAGAGTAACTGATGCCAATAATAGTAAAGATATGGAATTGAATGATATAGAAGGAGACTTATCACAAGAGCCTGTGGATAAAATTCCCTGTGATTTAGTAGGAAGCCCTGTCACCATCAAAGTTGAAGCCTGGGAAAGAAGGCACCTGATAGACTCAGGCACAATGTATGAATGATCCACATTTCAGTTTAAGTAAAATTTTGAGAAAGAATGCCATCAGTAAATGGGACCAGAATTATCAAGAAATTTTAAACAAAATAAAACAGCTCATCTAGTCCTACCGTATTTACTCGAATCTAAGCCGCACTCGAATCTAAGCCGCACCTGAAAAATGAGACTCGAAATAAAGGAAAAAAAATTTCCCGAATCTAAGCCACACCTGAAATTTGAGACTCGAAATTCAAGGGGAGAGAAAAGTTTTAGGCCGCACCTCCAAATCGAAACGAAGTTGGTCCATTGTAATATGAGACACAATTTAGGTCGAATGAATGACGATACAGCTACAGTAGTTTGGTTCGTGTCGTCAGCTTAGCAGTTAAGCTTTACCACGTAGCCATTGCTATGCGTCAGGCGCTCCGTCCGTATTTATACGGGTACCCTTCCTTTTTCACGTGCTTAGTCTGGTTTGAATCGATTGCTTATTTTGCTTTGATCTGATAAATGCTGTTTTCTTTGTTATAGGTGTTTGCGTCACTCTTAAGCTGAAAATGCATTACTGCACTGTGTCATGCATTGTTTGTCGCATTCTGATAGTGCGTATTTACGGCCTGTCGCGGCACGCGGCATGGCTTGCTTTTGTACGCGCTACCGCCGCGTACAATTTAAAAAAAAGAGAGGAATCGTCTCATTAGCGAAACAATGGCAAGAGACTGCTATTTGTTGTTACTTACACTGCTGCTTTCTTTGATAATGATCAACAAGAATCAAATAATAGACTGCATATGATAGAACATGTTCTGAACGAGAGTTAGGCGAAAATTTTTCTCCGTTTGAAAATCTTTGCGGCCGCTTCTTTATTACATCAAATTCTGCACAGAAATTAGAGTCATCTTAGATTTAAAAATCTAGTCACTTGCCGTGCTTCCTTTCTGACTGTAAGAATAATAGGAATATAAAAATGACACGATACGTATATTCTTCCGCGTTTGCTGTTGTCTCACTCTAGTTTCGTAGTTTATTAGGCAGACAGGATTTAAATGAGATAGCAGCAAACACGAAAGAATACATGGCAAAATTTTTATATTCGTATTATTCTTATGGTGAAGAGAATACTGTATGTGATTCATATTTCATCAGGTTCCTATTAGCAACCATCTCTTCTCACAGATAGGAAAAAATTCAGAACATAGAGTTGGCCATATTGACAAACATCCCAAACAGTCTTGCCAGTCAGATTTTCGTAATACACTGAAATTGTGCTACATTCGAAAATGAACAATACGGAATTTGTATTTACTTCGTTGGATAATGTATGAAAATGCAGTGGTCGAAACTCGCGGCGGAGAAAATAAGCTCGTCTTCCACTTTTTTTAAAAATTTATTTACTTACGCAGAGGTTTTGGCGCCAGTATTTATCTTTGTGCCTACAACGCATGCCTGCGTAGCGCTACATATATTCGACGGCAGAAGTTAGTTGTGGCAGCACGTACCAACATTTTTCATAACTTCCGCTTGCTTTGCACTCGATTCTAAGCCGCAGGCGGTTTTTTGGATTACGAAAACTGGAAAAAAAGTGCGGCTTAGATTCGAGTAAATACGGTAACTTTGCTTTACCCTTTTTTGTGTTTTGACTCCAATGATTATCGGTTGAGAGCCCATCTATTTCAAATAAGTGTAGAGAATAGAGAAACAGTACATCATACCATCACTTTTGCCAGTAGAATTGCACTGAAACATCTGATGAGATGCACAGTTATGGAAAAAGAATTATTTGCTGTACACTGGACGTTTAATAAGTTCAAAATTTACTTAATGGGACATATGGCGATAGTATACTCTGACCATTAAGTTATCTGCAAGAATGAAGATTATATCATAGATGGTTAATGATGTGGGCATCTTTCTCCAACAACTTGGTTATGAAATAAAATAAATAAAAGGTTCTGAAAACAAAGCAGCTGATGCTCTTTCACGGAAGAAAACAACTAGAGAAATATCTAATGTCATCAGGAGGAATCAAAACAATAATGAACTGAGGTTAGTATACAGTCTTTTAGGTAAGCCAGCAGAAGATAAAGTTGTTAAGTTTATAAGTTCACAAAGGTGAAGAGCTCGTCTAGCTATGTTGGAAGCTATGTTGGCCAGAGCAGTTCATAGAAAAACTGGTAAATTACACCCACGAACGTTTGATCATTTTGGTAAACAAAAGTTACAGGACAATGTTTATTTTCACAGTATGGTAAAGCAGGTAAGGAACTACACTTCAAATTGTCATAAACGTCAGAGAGTCAAAGTAAATAATGAAACTGTCACAAGAATAGACACAAAATATTTTGAGACAAACCTAAGAGAGCCTCATCACTGTCAATCTCTATGGCCTGCTCCCAAGTTCAAGAGTTGGATACAACTTCATTTTAGTCATAGTAGATGTGTTCTCCAAATTTATTAAACTTTATTCTGTAAGAAAAGCTACCAGCTGAACCATTGTGTTAAATATAGAATACAAATACATAACACAGACTAGGGAATCCTTGGGTTATCCTACTTGTAAATGACTCATAGTTTATTTCTAAGGAAATGGAAATTTTTCATTGGCGGGACAGGGTTAGTATATCTTACTCTCATCATATACTGCATCTAGCAACATTATGTGCATATTTCCTTGTGTGTTCACTCAGAACATATTTACTTTCTATGTCATTAAGAATAACTTATTCAATTTTTCACATAAAGGAGTAATAAATCCTACATCAAAATCACACTTGTTTACTAATTTAAATAAAATTGTGTGTGTGTTTGGGGGAGGGGAGGAGGGAGGGAGGGAGGGAGTGAGTGAGTGAGTGAGGGCTGCCAACAATGAGGTTATTTCCCACACAAAATACATCAAATTTTAGTCTACAGGAATAACCTAATTATAGGCAAAAAGAAAATGTCTTAATTATTTAATATTATTGTTAATTTATCTGGAAAACAAACATTAGACCAATTTCTGGAGGACAGGGGTTATTTCTAGAAACTGCAGCACCTGATCTTGAGAACATAACATGTGGTGTTCACAGAAACTGCAGCAAAACATTTGATATACTCCCTTGTCAGAAAATATTTTTTTTCTAAGTTTTCAACACTAAAAAGGGACAATTGTTATTTTTATGTTACCTGATATGTGTGCATCTTTGAAATGACCCTGGCCAGGTTACCCTACAAGCTCACTAGGTGGCAGGGCTGTGCTTATCAACACACTATTTGGGTTCTCTGTGCATTTGTAATGGTGACAAAATGGGAGCTGGAATGAAATGTCGTGTGGCGAGGGCCTCCCGGCAGTTAGACCTGATCACCTGGTGCAAGTCTTTTGATGTGACACTACTTCAGCAACTTGTGCATTGATGAGGATGAAACAATGATGATGAAGATGACACACCCAGTCCCTGAGTAGAGAAAATCTCCAACCCAGCCAAGAATCGAACCCGGGACCCCAGGCACAACAAGCCGGCGCGCTGTCCACTGAGCTACAGTGGCAGACTATGGAAGCAGATTTTAAGCTAAGAGTGAACAGTAAGTTCTGTGTTACAGTTGGGGAACCCTAGTGATGAAGTAAGTATATTCAAGTGAGGCACAAAAGGTTTTGTGATGGCTGAGATTCACTGCAAGACAATCCCAAAGCTGGTTGCCCATCTGCAATACATATGGATGCAAACATGGAACATGTAAGGCTGTTACTGCAAGAAGACCATCATGTAACTGCATGCAGTATCAGAATAACTTAATTTGAATCATGATGTGTGTCATGAGATTTTACTTGAAGATTTAGGGAAATGGAAACTAAATGTAAAACTTGTATCTCACCCACTAAGAGATGGACTGAATGAGGAATTTCTGCTGAACTACTGGATAGAGCTAGATGTGATTCCAGATTTCTGTCAAAGATTATTGCTGGGGATGAAAGTTGCTGCTACCATTATGACAGAGTGCTGAATGATGGAGTCCTAAAAAAAATCAGGTAACAGCCTTAGAGAACAGAGACAATGTTGACCACATACTTTGATAGAAAGGATTAGTTCACCATGAGCATATTCCTTCAGATCAAACAGTGAACCAAACTCTTTACATCCAAGTCTTGAACTATTTGCGACAAGCAATTCGATGTCACTGCCCTGATACATGATATTCTCAGGATTGATTCTTAGTGCATAACAGTGCATGACCCTATACTGCTTTATCTGTTACTGAGTACCTAGCTCAGCATTCTGTTATTGCTGTCCCAAACCTGTCATATTCGCCTGATCTCTCACCTTGCATTTGTTTTTTTTATTTCCTTGAGTAAGAAGGTGACTGAAAGGAAAGCTTCATCAAGATATTGCAGGACATCCAACAGTCTGTGACAAACGACCATACAAACATCACAGTTGAAGATTTCTCTGATTGCTTCTGAGAACTCTACAGACCTTAGCAGCTGTATATAGGTAGCCAAGGGGACTACTTCGATGGAAGCTAGAATAATTATTTCGTAAGTGCAATTTTCTATTTTTTTTTTAAACCTGTCCTGGAACTTTACTGACAAAGGGAGTATATTGTTTGAAATGCACAAATAACCTTTATATGTGTATTAATTGGACAATTTTCATTTTCTTAATAATACTTCATATGTTTACTAGTACATAAGTTACATGCTTTCTCTAAGTTTCAATTTTGCTGTTATATTTAAAATAAGTTGCCACTCACAGGATAATAGCATATAAGATGGCTTTCTTGAAAGTCTACTGAATTTTGAGAAAGCTCACTTCTGATACTTCTAGTCTTTGCTTAGATTTAAAAATATTTTAAACATTTCTTTCCATGCAGTAATTTTATGCAATATCTATTATTTTAATTTAAGGGAATTGTGTTATCCCAAATACAGAATTGTATTTTCCATGTGAGGGTTTTCATTTCAGAATTTATTTTTTTGTTATTCTTCATGGGTATGTTGCTCACCTTTCTCTCATTAAGGACTAGAAAGATAAAATGTCATGTTTGTAGGTAGAACAATATCGTTCTGTAGTTGTAAAGGATTCCACTGTTGTTGGAGAGTCAATCTGAAGAGGAAATATCTTATTAATCAAAGGAAACAAAGCACCACAATTGATCAAAAATGCCATTTCGATGGGTCTGGAAGAAATGTGAACACTTCAAACTTCTTTTATACTTACAAATTTATTGGAAAAGCGATGTTAACTTCACAGTTTACATTGTACACAGACTAAAATTTTTAATACTAGTTTAACTACTCAACTGCTTTGGTATATTCCATTTCACACTTTGATATTTTCACTATACAGTTGTTATTTGTTCATTATATGTACCTATATTCACACATTCTTAGGTACACAGAATTATGGTGGAAATTTACCAAGTTTACATAGTAAAAAAAAAAAAAAGTTGTTAAATGATCTAAATATACACAAAATTGTTAGAATTCCATCCTTAGTGGAATATGAATGGGTAGTGTAACACCTTACATTAGATATAGGATAAACTGTGAAGCAATTTAAATCACAATACCTTTCAATCTAGTCTGATGTGGACTCATAACTGACTATTTAAATCACTACCTTATTAGAAGCAGAACATAAATTGATAAAATTCATAATTTGAAAAGTTACCATGTAACAGAAGGTAATTATGTTGTTAAGCTTTTATATCCCAACAGGAAGGTTTGGTGACAGAGAATCTGGAATACATTCCATTCTAGTGAGGTTTTATTGAAACATGTAACATTCAAATTGCATCATAATTTACAACTTTAAAAAAAAGTTGGTTGGTATACTTGCTAACAGCCAAATTATGTTTAAGCTTTTTAAAATACGACTGGTTCATATACTTGTTGACAGTCAAATTATGTTCAAGTTTTTGCATCACTAAATTAATGAACAAGACTTAAAAATCACATTCTAAAAAAACTAACTTCAAAATGTATATTTGTCAATCAGGTTTTCTAAATGACTTCTTACTCATATTAACTGTACTATTAACAGCAGAAACTGTAAAAATAGATTTCCATAAATAAAACGCACTACAAAAATGTATTATTTATCCAAGAAATTGTTAACATGCAGTTAATTTTTAGCACTATCATTGTTTTCTGTTAATCACCTGCATAATGTCATATTTTAATAGGTAAGCTGATATAACAATTGATCTGTGATCTTGGACACTATGAGACTGAAAGTCATTCTCAGTTTGGATGTATTAAGGAACTGATGTGATTGTCAAGTACTCTGTATATGGAATTTCTGTATGACACTATTATGGACTATGCATTTTTGATAACATTGGGTAGAAGTTATTCAACAACTGAATAAATGAAGCTGTGTAACAAATTTTATGGCCAGTGTTTCTGTTTAAAACACATTCAACACATTATGTCAGAGTGCACTGGAAGATACACAATGCATTTTCAACTTGTAGAAGATCAGCTTGAATCAAATTAAGTAAAATCAAACAATTTAAACACCCCAGGTAGGAGTATCAACAACATAGAGATTGCTACTTACCGGAAAGAAGACACATTAAGTTGCAGACAGGCACAATTAAAAGACACATAAATCTTTCAGCCACAGCCTTCATCAGGAAAAGAGAACACACATTTATTTATTTATTTATTTATTTATTTCATGTTCCGTAGATCCAGTTAGTGAGTCAATCACAAAGATATGGAACGTGTCAAATTGTACAGGTTTCAATTTAAACTTACAATAAATACAAGGACAATTCAATTCCAAATTGTACATAGTTTAAGTAAGACATACTATAAATACAGTAATAGATACAATGTCAGCTAGATAACATAACAACCATTTAACAGAAAAAGGAGTTTCAAATAAAGGTTAAAAATAAGAACAAATGGTTCGAATGGCTCTGAGCGCTATGGGACTTAACTTCTGAGGTCATCAGTACCCTAGAACTTAGAACTACAGTAGAGCGTCGATTATCCAAAGTAATTGGGGGACATAGGTGTTCGGAAAACTGGTTTGTTTGGATAATCGAACTGTACATGTTTATTTTCCAAAAAGAAGTACTGTACAGTAAATTTATTCATAAAAACAGTCATCTCTTTTAGTATTACAAAGTAACATACAAAGGCAACTTCAGTAGGAATATATATTGTGTTGCACAGTTTATTAAACAAAAATATATACATATTACATACACATTTTGCATGAACAATACACACAGTATACACAGTTTTCTCCCTGTATCGTAAGCTCACGAATGCCATGTCTTGACTTGAGGCATTTCAACCAGCCCATGCTCACTTTGAAGTTCAAAGACCCTCCAATTTTTTCGTTGAACTGCATTGCCTTCTCACACAGAATGGGACCTGAGATAGGTTCTCCTTCCGATCTCTTTTGTGTAAACCACTTGTAAACAGCATCATCTAGATCTGTGTTAGCGGCGAGCTTCATAGTTTTATGGCTTGTTGATCCATCAGTAGAATCAAGCATAGCTATAAAATTTGCTATGCTCGTCTTTTGTTTTTTTATATCCGTACTTGTCGACTTCCCCACCTTGTACTCATTGGATAAAGTGGTTGCAGATTCACCTTCTTCTAACCTTTTAATAATCTTGTACTTGTCCCTCATAGAAAGGACAACACGTTTGTGTTCAAGCATTTTGTATCGTCTAGTACACTTCTTCACGCAGCAGCACACAAGTGGTCGTATCAGAGAACAGAAGGTGACTGTTTGCACCGTGAGAAGCTCTTCTTGGGGGTACGCAATCCTTCAAATTGCGCGGAGCAGCATGCCTCAACTCTAAGCTGGCGCAGCTGTTGCTGTGAACAGCTTTGATACTGTCGCTACTTCTACTACCAGTGCCAAGCCGACAGAAGTGTGCTGATTGTTGAAACACAGTGACTGGCGGCTTGGCCAGTCAGCAGCGCCTTGTGAAGGCTCCATTAGAAGCAATGTTCTGCCAGCGGTGGCCCAGTGCGGCGACTACTCTGGGAAAATTGGTTTGGGAGTGAGGGGGATGATGGACGGTAGGGTGGGAGAGTAACAGGTGTGAGCGAGTACACAGTTCGGTTAAGCAGTTGTTCGGTTGACCGACGTTCGGATAATCGATGCTCTACTGTACTTAAACCTAATGACATCACACACATCCATGCCTGAGGCAGGATTCGAACCTGCGACCGTAGCGGTCTCGTGGTTCCAGACTGCAGTGCCTAGAACTGCTCAGCCACTCCGGCCGGCTATAAATAAGAGCACAAAGTTAAATCAGATATTAGGCCTACAAGAGTAAATACAGGTACAGGCAATCTGCTGTTACAAAAAGTGTGATAATGCTCAATAAAATCAATTGAACTAGTTCTGGACACAATAAGTTTAGTGATTGTGTACATTTTCTTTCAAATATTCATCCACAGTATAAAAAGATTTCTCTGTCAGGTAATCTTTGAGAGCTTATTTAAATTTTGGCATTTGATATGTAGTAGGAGAGTATTTAACAGCTTAATGCTGGAGTAGTAAACTCTTGTACCAGAGTGAGATGTTTCATTTCGCCATGTAGATTGTTTTTGTTTCTGGTGTTATAGCCATCGAATTTCTGTTGTCTTGGTAGGTAGAGTAATTTTTGCACAAAAAGGTCAGCAAGGAAAAAATATACTGTGAGACAGTTGTTAGGATACCTATCTTTTGAAACAAGTGCCTGCATGAGTGTCTTTGATGGACCCCACACATTATTCTGATTGCTTTTTTTTGGACAGTGAAAACTTTTTTTGCAAGTGGTTGGTTACCCCAGAATATGATAGCATATGAAATCAAGGAGTGGAAGTAGCCAAAGTAGGCAGCCTTAATGCTGTCAACTTCAGCCACTGAAGAAATTACCAGTAGTGCAAATGTTGCTGAGCTAAGTATTTTACATAGATTTTATTTATTTTTTATTTAGCGTATGGCTATACATGCAACATTAATACATCAAGTGTTAGACACTAAAATCTTATTACAATCATGAATATAATTTATGTTTATATTGGTCAGTTAAAAGGTTATATTGAGGTTTGAGATCCATTCTAGCGCCGATGGGGATGCCTCCAGGAAGTCGGACCAGTTCCCTGCATATGCTCGCAAGGAGCATTCACCATGGATGTGTTGGATCGTCTGTCTAGTGGCACCGCAGTCGCATTCTGGTGACATCGCTCTTCCCCATTTGTGGAGTGAATCCGCACACCTGCCATGTCCAGTACGTATTCGATTTAATGCGGACCATGTTTTCCGTGTTAGTTCCATTCCAGAGATGTTGCAGTTATAGCTCTCAAACCAGGTCTGTCGTTGGTCATTTGTCTTTTGGTTCCAATCTAGTCTCCATTGTTTCATGTGGTCATAGTTATTATTTTGAAGCTGCTCAGCTGTGTGTATGGGTGGCTTTCTTGATTTCAATCGAGTGTGTCACAGTTGTGAGAATTCTTCTTTAATTGGTAGTTCTGGTTTTGTCTCAATCTTTCTGAATTCGTGCAGTAGGGCCACTTTTCTATGCAGGTCCAGGGGCAGGATATTACATAGCACCGGTAGCCAGTACGTGGGCGTTGATTTAACGGTTCCAGAAATCAACCTCATTGTGTTATTTAATTGCCTGTCAATAAGTTTGGTGTGACAGCTATTAATCCAGGCTGGAGCGCAGTACTCAGCTACAGAGAACACTAAGGTGATAGATGAGGTGCGTAATGTTTTTGTGTTAGCTCCCCAAGTAGTACCGCTAAGTTTTTGAATGATGTTATTCCGTGTTCCAATTTTGCAGTGGTGTTCTCCAGACGTTTTCGGTAAGAAAGAGTGCGATCCAATGTTATACTTAAGTACTTTGGAAACTTATTATGTTTAAGGTTGGTGTTTCCGAGTTTTATGTTAATAATTTCATTTGTCATTTTGTTATTAAGATGGAATATAGATACTTCAGTTTTGTTAGGGTTTGACTTGAGTCTCCATTTCTTGAAATAATTGTATAGTATTTCGACGTCATTATTAAGGACTTCCTCTGTATTGAAGAGATACTTGTCTCTGGTAGCCAGTGCTATGTCATCCGCATAGAAAAATTTTCTTGACTTTGTGTTTGGGAGATCTGCTATATAGAGGTTAAACAGAAGAGGGGCCAACACGGATCCTTGCAGAAGCCCGTTGTTAATAAGTTTTGTTTTGCTTGTCTTTCCATTTAGGGTGACCTGGAAGGTTCTGTTACTCAGCATATTATGTATTAAGGATGTTAAAATCTGCAAGGAATCACTCTTAATAGTTTGTAAATTATTCCATCTCTCCAAACAGTATCATATGCAGATGTTAAGTCTAGAAATACAGCACTTGTTTTCAATTTCTGTTGAAAGCCAGCCTCTATGTAGGATGTTAATGCCAGAACTTGGTCACAGCAACTACGGCCAGGTCTGAAGCCTGCCTGTTCTATAGGTAAGTTCTCCATAATGATGCCGCTAATTCAATTATGGACAAGTCGTTCGAGAAGTTTGTATGTACAGCTAAGAAGTGCTATTGGTCTGTAGCTCAGCGGTTGGTCTGCTGGTTTCCCTGGTTTCAGCAAAGCTATTATTCTTGCCTTTTTTAATTCTCTATGGAGATGGTTTGTAGTCAAAATGTTCGAAAAGAAATTTGCCAGCCATTTGGCTACGTTCTTTCCAGCATAGGTTAGAAATTCTGGATGCATGTTGTCAAAACCTGGGACTTTGCCCGGTTTCATATCCTTGAGGGCAGTAATGACATCATCCTCAGTGAATGGTCTGGAAAGCTCTGATATATTTGGAGTATTCTTTTTTAGTGTTCTGAGTTCGCGCTTAATCATCCTGGTATCTGGTTTGTCTCTCGGAGCTCTTGACATTTCGACAATGTTATTTGCAATTTTCTCTGGTGTTATGGTTGGATTTTTCTGGGCTGGTCTTGTCGTACCTCCGAGTTTACGTAACAAACTCCATGCCTTCCTGCTTGATTGAGTCAAATTCATTCTTTCAGTTGCTTCAGTCCATCATTGTCTTCTTGCAGAATCTAGATTGTGGAGGAGGTCATCAGCTATTTCTTGGTCACCACTACTAGTAAAATCCCAGGATGGTTATTTTGCATCCCATCCTGGGATGTATTCTTTTCGAAACCCTATAGGAATGTGTTTTTTAGCTGTGGTAATTGTAGCTTTGCTGAAATGATCGTAGCATTTAGGTAGTGATTGTATAAACCGGATGCATTTATCAAGATCCGCTGAATACTTCTCCCAGTCGGCTTTTTGGAAATTCCATCTAGGTCGAGGGAAGGACTGTATCAGGGGTATAGTGACACTGATGTCTAAAATAACAGGCCTATGCTGGCTGTGTGGGAAGTCTGTGGCAACCCTTCTATGTATAGGCACTGGTTTTCCCTCGTTATCGGTAGTTACAAAGCAGAGGTCCGGATTGTAGTCCCTGCGCCAGGCAGCCGAGTGGAATGTGCCCCTCTCCTTGGCATCGAATATAAGATGTAGATTGTTCTCGTCGGCCCATTCCACCAGCGCTTCTCCGTGTTCATTATTTTGGGTGTATCGCCACATTTCATGATGGCTATTAAAAATCACCGGCATATATCGTTGGGTGTTCATGTGCAGGTAGTACAATACTTGGCCAGATTTGGTTTGGTGGCTTGTAGACATTTATAAGTCTTATGTTGTCTACTTTTATATCAACAACATGGATGTTGTTTTCTGTGCTTGTGGACAGCAGGTGTGCATGTTCAATATCGGATCGAGCATATGTGGCGGTGCCATAGGCGTGATGATATGTTGCGCCTATCTGTTGGAAGCCTTGAATACGTCCTCTTCTTTGTAAGTCTTCCTGCGAGTCGGTATGTGTTTCCTGAAGGAGTACCACATCGATGCTATTGTCCAATAGAAACTTTGAAAGATATTCGGATTTGGATCGGCTAATTCCCTCAATATTTAGCTGGCAGATCCGGACTGATGGTCCCAATCTTCTAGTCGGATGGTTCCTAAAGGAATCGTTCATTTGGTCGCTTCGTTGCATGTTTGAATTACCAGGAGATCCCAAAGGATAGTCTGGTAGCCAAGTTTGTAGACTATTTAGCCGTGATATAATCACGTTGCCCGGGGTGCACCACGAGGAGGCTAGTCTACTACGCACCCCTTTTACGTAGATGAATAATGTGAACTGACCAATTACATTTGCTGTCTATATAAGCCCCCAGGAATTGTGTATCTTCAACTTTCTGCATTGGTTGATCTCTACATTTTATATTAATTTCATTGAGATTACTTTGTGGTGTATGGAACATCACATAATGAGTTTTATTTGCATAGAGTGAGAGGCCATTTGAGGAGAACCAATTTAAGATGTCATTAAAAACAGTATTTGTAGTTTATTCAAGATTGTGATCTATCAAATCATCAGTTAGAATTGTTGTATCATCAGTGAACAGGGTAAATTTGCTGTTTGTCTCAGAATGAAGAGGAAGGTCATTAATGAAGATGAGGAATAGCAGTGGGCTCAAAACGGAGCCTTGAGGCACACCACACGTTATCGCGCCCCACTCAGACGAGGCAGGTTCTCCAGAAGAGCCTTTTAGAATTACAGTCTGCTTCCAATCCTTTAGATATGATTGTAGCCACAAGCCAACAGTACCACTTAAACCATAGTATTCTGCCTTTTTCAAAAGAATTTGGTGGTTTACACAGTCAAAGGCTTTCGTAAGATCATAAAAAATACCCACTGGAGACATTTTTTTGTTAATGGCTTCCAAAACTTGGTTGCTGAAAGAGAATATTGCCTGTTCAGTACAAAGACCAGCATGAAAACCAAACTGATTTTTGCTGAAGATACTGTGGAAGTTGAGATGATCTACAATCCTCCTGTGCATGAGTTTTTCAAGAATTTTCGATTTGTTGAAGAGAGGAATCACTACAACCAATTTTAGTCTGTCAGGAACAATACCTTCTTGTAGGGATGTATTGTATATGCTGCATAAGACAGGACTAACAAATTTATAACAGTGTTTCAGTATTTTACTAGAAATATTGTCCACACCAGCAGAATTTTTATTTTTTAATGATCTAGTTACTCTTATGACATTGCTTACAGTAACTGGAGGTAAAGATAACTATGGGATTCTGTTGCTAATAGCTGTAGGAGGGACAATGATTCTTCCATAGAACCATTACAGCCTGTCTTCTCTGCTGCTCTCAAAAAATGGTTGTTAAATATTTCTTCAACCAACTCAAGTTTTAATCTCTACCTGAGACATGTTCCCTGTTTTCCTGCCAGTTCCCTCTTTATTACATTCCATATGGTTTTAATTTTATTTTCTGAGCTTTCAATTTCTGATTTTATGCACATACTTTTAAATTTATTTATAACCTTCTTGAGAATGCTACAGTAAAGTTTGTAGTTTTGTCATTTCTTTGGATCATTACAAGTCCTGAGAGAACTGTATAACATCCTCTTTGTTCTACAAGATGTTATTATCTCTGTAGTGATCCAAGACTTCTTGGCATTGCCTATATAACTATTTCTAACTACTTTTTTTTGTAGGAAAGATGGACTCAAATAAAGACATGAATTCATTTAAAAATGAATTGTACTTTCTGTTTACATCTGTTTCCCTATAAACTGGGCTCCAATCCATCTCTTTTGGCTGTCATTGAATTTTTTAAGGTCCTCTTCATTTATTATCCTAATAGATTTCCAAAAATGCTCAGGACTGTAGCACACACTAATGTAATTGAGCCTAAGCAATTGACCACCATGATCAGGAAGGCCAAGGATTGGATGTACAGTGATCTCATTGCATTTAGACGTATCTATAAATATGTTTTCTATCAGACTTTCACTGTTAACAGTAACTGTAGTTGGGAAATCTACTATTGCCATCAGATTATAAAACTCCATTAAATGTACTAAATCAGCTTTACGATTGCTCTTATTTAGGAAATCAACATTAAGTCACCAGTAATTATCAAGTTCTTTGACTTTGAGTACAGTTTGGATAATAAAGAATCTAAGTGCTAAGAAATACATTCTAATTCCCTGAGGGAGATCAACACAGTAATAACACTAGAACCGTGAAGTCATTTACAGTAATCTCAATGCCACATACTTCAATTTGTGGCTCTATACAATGGCTCTTTAAATCTAATGCATCGTAAGATATGTTGTTTTTTAGATAAAATATCAATCCACCTTTTTCCATGTTGGTTCTAGAGTAATGCGCTGCCTGACAGTAACCACTAAGCTGCAACCTTTCAATATCTTTCACATGATGTTCACTAAAACATAATACATCAGTATCTTTTAATTCCTTGTGGTTTATTACCAAGTCCTCCCACATTTTGGTGAAAAATTGTCATTGCTTTGGAATTATATGCAGATGTAAACTTTTACCTAAAAACTTATCTGAAGCTACAGAAGGTGTACGTTCATTACTACTAACAATTTCCTGAAATATTTGAGTTTGAAACTGAGTCTGACTTGGTGGCTGGAGCCATTTAAGTGCAATTGGTTCCAACTTTGGGGTACATTTGTGGACTTCTTCCAATATTTTTGTTTTTAAAAGGATACCAAATTCTTTTTTTTTTCTGATCTGTACAGATTTGATTGATTGATTGATTGATCCATTTTCATCTACAGCTGCACAATGTGCAAGAGATATTTGGCTTTTTATGTTAATATTAACAGTTTTACATATAATATACCTATGTACATAATAACACACATTAATATATCACTTAATGATGAATACTTAAATAAATGTTGTTACGCTATACACAGTGAGATAAAATACAAATGTTATTTTGAATGAGTCTACATTGGGTTTACATAGAAAAAAATTTAGTTTTGTAGGTATTCATTTACTGTGTAAAAGCAGTGATCAACCAAGTACGACTTCAATTTAGATTTGAAGTGACCAATGTTTTGTATGTGTTTAATGGTATCCGGTAAGGCACTGTATAGTTTGATACTAGGACAGATAAGGCCATTTTGAAATAACTTTGTGTTGGCACTTTGAACATGTACATCCAATTTTTGTCTTGTATCATAGCTGTGTATTGTGTGATTTTGAGTGATGAGTTGGTCTTTTTGTATGTAAGTTTAGATTTAAATACATTATATTTTCAAGAATATATATGCAAGGAAGTGGCAGGATCATTCTTTTTTGAAACAATGGTCTACATGATTTGCGATTATCTACCCCTTCAATTACACTTATAATTTTTTTATTTATTTATTTATTTTATTTTGAATGTTTTGATGGCATCTCCACGTGCATACCATGTCTTGTAAATACACTACTGGCCATTACAATTGCTACACCACCAAGAAATGCAGATGATAAACGGGTATTCATTGGACAAATATATTATACTAGAACTGACATGTGATTACATTTTCACGCAATTTGGGTGCATAGATCCTGAGAAATCAGTACCCAGAAAAACCACCTCTGGCCGTAATAATGGTCTTGATATGCCTGGGCATTGAGTCAAACAGAGCTTGGATGGTGTGTACAGGTACAGCTGCCCATGCAGCTTCAACACAATACCACAGTCCATCAAGAGTAGTGACTGGCGTATTGTGACAAGCCAGTTGCTCGGCTGCCATTGACCAGACGTTTTCAATTGGTGAGAGATCTGGAGAATGTGCTGGCCAGGGCAGAAGTCGAACATTTTCTGTATCCAGAAAGGCCCGCACAGGACCTGCAACATGTGGTCATGCATTTTAGGGTTTCACAGGGATCAAATGAAGGGTAGACCCACGGGTCGTAACACATCTGAAATGTAACGTCCACTGTTCAAAGTGCCATCAGTGCGAACAAGAGGTGACCGAGATGTGTAACCAATGGCACCCCATACCATCATGCAAGATGATACGCCAGTATGGCGATGACGAATACATGCTTCCAATGTGTGTTCACCATGATGTCACCAAACACGGATGCGACCATCATGATGCTGTGAACAGAACCTGAATTCATCCGAAAAAATGACATTTTGCCATTAATGCACCCAGGTTCGTTGTTGAGTACACCATCATAGGCACTCCTGTCTGTGATGCAGCATCAAGGGTAACTGCACCCATGGTCTCCAAGCTGATAGTCCATGCTGCTGCAAACATCATTGAACTGTTTGCGCAAATGGTTGTTGTCTTGCAAACGTCCCCACCTATTGACTCAGGGATCGAGATGTGGCTGCACGATCCATTACAGGCATGCATTTAGATGCCTGTCATCTCAACTGCTAGTGACATGAGGCTGTTGGGACCCAGCATGGCATTCTGTATCACCCTCCTGAACCCACCGATTCCATATTTTGCTAACAGTCATTGGATCTCGACCAACGCGAGCGGAAATGTCGCGATACGATAAACTGCAATCACGATAGGCTACAATTTGACTTTTATCAAAGTTGGAAATGTGATGGTACGCATTTCTCCTCTTTACATGAGGCATCACAACAATGTTTCAACAGGTAGCGCCAGTTAACTGCTGTTTGTGTATGAGAAATCGGCTGGAAACTTTCCTCTTGTCAGCACGTTGTAGGTGTCGCCACTGGCGCCAATCTTGTGTGAATGCTCTGGAAAGCTAATCATTTGGATATCACAGCATCTTCTTCCTGTCGGTTAAATTTCACATCTGTAGCACGTCATCTTCGTGGTGTAGCAATTTTGATAGCCAGTAGTGTAATTCTCGTCCAAAACTGGTTATATCTACACAAGTATTGTTAAAATGCTTACACAACATTGCTAACTTAGAGTTCATTTGTGAGATAGCCTCATTTACACAGGAGTGTGGGATTTAGTCATGTCTCTTTGGAATGTTCACAACAAACACACCCCGCTACAACTTCTTGAAGTTTAGCACCTGGTTTCACAATTCCACAAACATCGACACCATTAAAACTGCTTTTCACTATATCAGCCATGCCTCCACCATGACCATCAGCAAAAATGTGAAGACGATTTGTTGATGTTTTACTCACAGCATACTGGATCACACCACTGCCACTTTCACTGCTATTAACTGAACGTTGTGGCTTTAGAAGATCAAACCTAACTTTTTTCTGATAGTTTACCAGTACACTCTTCTTATGATTGTTTTCACTCTTTGTGAGACTATTACTAGAACAAAGTACATAAAAATTGTTTACATTCTCGAACCTCGAAACATTTGCTGTAGACGACGTTTTAGCGCCGAGTGTTTGACGCTTGTTGTGTACTACCTTCCATTTTGATGATTTATCAGCGTCATTTTGCAACAATGTATCCATGTTCTGGCGAAAGTTTTTGTTCTTTTGTGGATCCATGTTTTGCTTCAACTTCAGCTCCATATTTTCAGACTTCAGGCTATCGGTTTCTACTCTTAGACTGCTGATTACACATTGTAAACTAGGAATACGTTCACTATACTTTAAGAATTCACTTTTGCACTTTACCCACGAATTTTTAATGGCTTAACACTATTCAGACACATAAGCAAGCTGTCCTCATGCACATGACTGCTAACTTGTAATCTTACTGTCTCACACTTCACCATTAAAGTTCCCATTCTTTGCACAAATTTTGAAAACTTTGAGAGGAGTAAGATAACAAAAGAAGAATTTTTTTTACTTATATTCATTATCTTGTTGTTGTAGGCTCCAAGTCTCCTTGCTGCTGAAATTTTGATTTAACGGGTTTCTGCAGACAAAATAACTGATGAAGATTTGTCTGTTGCTATGAATATCTTTTTATTTTATCCCATTCTTCTAAATCACACTGACTTTATAATTTCCACATAAAAAAAACAACAATTATGTTGTTGGTGACAAACTTATAATAACATCTACATCCGGCTGAGACACGCCCACTACTACTCACATTCTGCACTCTGCAGTAATCACAATTTCCAAAGAGTTTACAAAGCAAAAGAGTTTACAGGCTTTCTCAACAGGAGAAGAATCTTTACCAAATTATATCATTATTTCATAAATAAACCCAGAAACAAATTTAATAATTAGTGTTTGATTGTGCAATTAATAATATGAATTTTAAGTATTCCAGAAATTTTATAATTTCAATTATTCTTAAAAGAAGAGTAATTTTAACTGTTAGTACATATCATTTGTAACACATTAAATTCCTTTTTATACGTTTTAGCCTGAAATATAATGCATCATACACAGAATCATATGAATTCTTTTAGTGAAACAGCTGAGACGAAGGGAAAGGGATAGTATAGTATGGGTGGAGAGAGAGCTGAACACTGTCTGGCAGAGTGCAAAGGGACTAGAATGCCAACAAGCACAGTGTTAGGAGGTTGTGGAGTACCTGTTGGCATTCTAGTCCCTGCACATCAGACAGTGTTTGCGTCTCTCCTCACCCATACACTATGACCTCTTCATTTTCCCTGTCCCTTCCAGATTGCTGCTTGCTTCCCACATGATAGTTGCATTCTGGCTCAAGATACTGTAGATGGTAGTCATGTGTGCAAGAGGTGTGCTTGCTTGTGTTTATGAATGGTGTGTGTTTCTCTTTTGCTGATGAAGGCTGTGGCCAAAAGTTTTATGTAAGTGTCTTTTAATTGTACCTGCCTGCAACTTAGCATGTCTTCTTTACAGTATGTATCAATTCACCTTTTCCTACATCCTTCAAATTAAGTAAAGATTTTCTTGAACCATTTAATCTTTCTTGGGCAGTGCTTACCTCATGCAATGTGAGTGAACCACAAATTGTATACAAGAACTCTGAATGGCATTTCACCAAGTCAGTCAGCTGTTACCAAGCACTAAATCAAATGTAATCAAAAAATGCAGTCTGATGAGATTAGAATCAAGGTGGAAATGCCAAGTTTCTGGGGCAGCATAATCAAAGTGTGTATTGGAATAAAGATTTCAAAAGACCTACTACACAGAGAAGGAGGTTTCAATTAAAATAACGGTTGGGGTCCAGCACTCAATTTTTTAAAATCTGCCTGGATGTCACATCCACCAGAGTTAGAAAAACCTGAGAGGATTTGCCTTTCAAGGAATATGAAGTGAGCTCTGAAAAACAAAAGTGAATCAAGGGTGTAGTGGGTATTGGGAATCAAACTCTGCTATATATCATGGGGTGAGACCATCAATAGTTCACAGTCTTGCTGAAGTCCACACAGTAAGTACACATAACAGCAAAACTTGCAGCATCTGAGCAAGATAGCTGGGTTGATTGTCAAAATGTTGTACATGGAATGAAAATAAAATTCAGCAGAACATCCAGAAGTACACCATTAATTAATCGTACTGAGAAATCCTACTAATGTTAAAAGGAATGTTATTATTGGTTTGTTGATTCAGGGAAGGGGACCAATCAGCGAGGTCTCAGTCCCATCAGATTAGGGATGGATGGGGAAGGAAGTCAGCCATGCCCTTTCAAAGGATTTTCTGAAATCTTTGCAGAACACTGAAATTGTATCAAGACTGGACTGGTTATTTCCTCAGCTGTTTTCAGATAGTACTTCATTATAGCTAACTACATCCTCTATAAAAGATATGAGGTTACTTTTAAAACTATCTGCTAAGTCATTCATATATTACACGAACAGCAAGGGTCCCGACACACTGTGCTAGAGTATGTCTGAAGTTAGTTTTAGTTCTGCAAGTCACTCTCCAATACCTGTTATCGTCATACTTTTGTTAGTAAACTTTGATGTGGTATCGAGTGAAACACCTTTTGGAAGACAAGGAATACTGCATCCACGACTGCCTTAAACCATGGTTTTCAGCATGCCTATGAGAAGAGCACAAATCGTGTTTCATATGATTGATGTTTTTGAAATCTATACTGGATGGCAAGGAGAATGTCATTCTGTTCAAAACAGTATTAACATAGCAGAATAGGAAACATCTTGAAACTACAGATACCAGGATTAATGAATAACATGCCCCTATTATTGTGTATTTTTCATGTGTGCTATGTGTAATTCCTGATTCCTTTACTTCTATTTCCACTTGAATATGAACTTTTTATTTACTTTGAAGTTGTGCAGACATAATTTTTGGTTTTTAGATCATTTATTCTGATGTAGATTTATTTCCTTTAGAACAGGCATATACAAACAACAGCCCATTGGCAGCATGCAGCCTGTGATTGATGTGATGGCAGCTCACTCCTCAACAATCATATTTGCAATTTTTTATATCTATCATTCATTCCTTCCTGTAAAGGTGAGGGCAGGTCCTTGCAGAACATAGTTCTTTTGAGCCTTGCCAATGTAGGTGGCAATGGAGTAGGGAATCACAATTTTGAATAACAGCTTGTGTCATGGCACAGTATTTTTTACATTGGCACTTGCCCAACGATGCAGTCACTGCGACTAATAAAAGATTTTGCCTGAAATTTAGCAACTTCACTAATATGAAGCCATAGCAAAACTGTACAAGGTTAAAGTAGAGCACAATTTCCATTTATTTTGTTGTTATTGATGTGGTGAATCTAATAAACCATGTCCCAGACATGTATCTGCAGTAGTTTGCCAGAACATTCAGAGAAGCAAAGAAGTAATTTAATAAAATTTTTAATTTATTAACTACTTGGCCCAGTTTGTTTTTTAAATTCCAGACATACACAATATTTGTTAACTGCAGCCGTTGCATTAACATCACATTTGCCATAAATAAACACCATATCGGCATATTAATCTGTCGTAAATTTGAAAGGCATCCCTGTTTCATAAATAATCTACAAACTACAACAGTTACTATGTGGTATTGTTAGGTGAAAGAACATAATAATAAAAGTGTATTTAGGTGAAAGAACATAATAATGACAATGTGTTTAAACATTGTCGTTATTATGTTCTTTCACCTAACAATACAGAAAACTAACTCATTTAAAGGTTATGAAACGACTGAAACAACTCACTGATGGTAACCAACAATTACATAAACGTTTCTACATTCTTAATGGAAAGTAAAAAATTATTTGTATAATAATCTTTGCTTCTCTGGATTTTATGGAAAACTACTGCAGATACATGGCTGGGACATGTTTTATTAGATCCACCAGACCAAAAACAACCCACTTCTCCCTCTGAAATTAGGAAAATAATAAACTTGCTTAAAAGCAAAAACTCACATGGAATTGAAGGCATTTCCAGCAAAATACTAAAAGCTTGTTCTCAAAAGATAAGTAAGATTCTCAGCCACCTGTGTAATAGCTCTCTGGAACAGGGCATTTTCCCTGATAGACTGAAATATGCTATTGTTATACCTTTGCATAAAAAGGGGGATAGATCTGATGTCAACAATTACCATCCAATCTCCCTTCTAACAGCTTTATCCAAAATTTTTGAGAAATTAATGTATTCAAGAGTAGCTTCACATATCTGTAACAAACAAGTACTAACAAAATGTCAGTTTGGTTTCCAGAAAGGTCTTTCAACAGAAAATGCCATATATGCTTTCACCAATCAAATTTTGAATGATCTGAATAACCGAACACCACCCATTGGGATTTTTTGTGATCTCTCGAAGGCTTTTGATTGTGTAAATCATGAAATTCTGCTAGACAAGCTCAAGTACTGCGGCATGAGTGGGACAGTGCACAAATGGTTTAATTCGTACCTAACTGGAAGAGTGCAGAAAGTTGAAATAAGTAGTTCTCATAATATGCAAAGATCAGCACATTCCTCAAACTGGGGAACTATCAAGAATGGGGTTCCACAAGGGTCAGTCTTGGGTCCTTTGCTGTTCTTAATATATATTAATGACTTGCCATTCTATATTCATGAAGAGGCAAAGTTAGTTCTCTTTGCTGATGATACAAGTATAGTAAGCACACCTGACAAAGAAGACTTAACTGATGAAATTGTCAATACTGTCTTTCAGAAAATTACTAAGTGGTTCCTTGTAAACGGACTCTCACTGAATTTTGATAAGACACAGTACATACAGTTCCGTACAGTGAATGGTATGACACCATTAATAAATATAGACCTTAATCAGAAGCATATAGCTAAGGTAGAATATTCCAAATTTTTAGGTGTGTCCATTGATGAGAGATTAAATTGGAAGAAACACATTGATGATCTGCTGAAACGTTTGAGTTCAGCTACTTATGCAATAAGGGTCATTGCAAATTTTGGTGATAAACATCTTAGTAAATTAGCTTACTATGCCTATTTTCACTCGTTGCTTTCATATGGCATCATATTTTGGGGTAATTCATCACTGAGGAATAAAGTATTTATTGCACAAAAGCGTGTAATCAGAATAATAGCTGGAGTCCACCCAAGATCATCCTGCAGACATTTATTTAAGGATCTAGGGATATTCACAGTAGCTTCTCAGTATATATACTCTCTTATGAAATTTGTTGTTAACAACCAAACACAATTCAAAAGTAATAGCAGTGTGCATAACTACAATACTAGGAGAAAGGATGATCTTCACTATTCAAGATTAAATCTAACTTTGGCACATAAAGGGGTGAATTATACTGGCACAAAAGTCTTTGGTCACTTACCAAATAGTATCAAAAGTCTGACAGATAACCAACAAGTATTTAAGAAGAAATTAAAAGAATTTCTGAATGACAACTCCTTCTACTCCATAGAGGAATTTTTAGATATAAATTAAAAACAAAACAAAAAAAAAAATTATTAATAAAAAAATAAAAAATAAAAAAATAAAAATAAAAAAACAAAAAATGAAAAAGTTGTTATATTAACTTAAGTATGTTGTTAAATTAACTTAATTATGTCTTGTATTGGAAAATTGGACTCGTTCCACATCATTACGAAATATCGTATTCATGATCCATGGAACTAGTATTAATCTAATCTAATCTAATCTAACAAAATAAATGGAAATCATGCTTTAATATAACCTCGTACAGTTTTGTGATGGCTTCATATTAGCAAAGTTGCTAAATTTCAGGCAAAATCTCTTATTAGCCGTAACTCCATAACTAAATATTTAGGGACCTATGTTTCTATTCTAACAGTTTCGGCAACAAGGGAAGCAGTGCAAAGCTGGATTGTAAACTTCACACTTCTCTTTCTACAGTTGACTTACTTGAAACTTTTAGCTGATCCTCTTCTCTGGATATGCAGCTGTGTCGATCTCCACAACTTCTTCTCGGTAGAAATAATGCTGGTTAGAGGAACTATCAAATACTCTCTCTCACTAGAAATAACTTGGTAACCTCATTACTTTTGAATACATTATGGGAGTGGCAGTGATCAATGTGTTATAAATATTTACTATTAAAAACAGTCTTGATCACGATTTATTTATCAAGGTGACCGGTTTTGACCACTACTGTGGTCATCTTCAGACCATTGAGTAGGAACCTCTTTCTGTTGGAGAATGTTTACTATTAAAAACAGTCTTGATCAGATTTATTTATCAAGGTGACCAGTTTTGACCACTACTGTGGTCATCTTCACACCACTGAGTAGGAACCTCTTTCCATTGGAGAATTCTCCAACAGAAAGAGGTTCCTACTCAATGGTCTGAAGATGACCACAGTAATGAATGAAACCAATCACCTTGATAAATAAATCGTGATCATGACTGTTTTTAATAGTAAATATTGGTAACCTCATACTTTCAGTCCAGTTCAGGTATATTTTCATCTCCACAAGTTTCACATAAACATACAAATCCTTGTAAGTCAACTACGATGACACCCATTAGATACAATTAAACATAATCACAATTGCCTGGTTTTAACAACCAAATAATTTATATATGTCCCCTGCATCTTGCTTTGTTCAGAGCTACAATATGAAGTAAGTTAAAAGTCTATAGTCAAATGTTCGTTGTCCCCCTCCCCCCCCCCCCCTCCCCACAATCAATCTCACTGACAAACACAGCAAAGAGTAATATTTAATTACTCTGTGTCCTCTCTTACATTGTCTGTGGTGCTTCTTGCAGCACACACTTGTCAGTGCTACTCACCTGACGCAGCTCCTGTCCTCCCACGATAAATGTCAATCCTGCACACACAGACATGTGTTGTGCAGTAAATAGGCCTCTCTCACACTTATCTTTAAAATATTGCATGTTTGAGGCAGCAGAAGGTTAGCTGTCAAGAGGACACCAATCAGTATGATTTTCTTGATTGTAGATTTGTTTTTTACAAGGATATGAACAGTGGCATTATTTTTTTAAGTGGCACCCTGTATTTTCTATTTGGTAATTCATTGCCTCTCCTAAAGACCTATTCAAAAATGTATCACAGTGTACCATTCACTGAAATACCATGTTATTAATTACATAACACAACATTGAGCCCAGGATCACAAACTCATCCACTTGCTGGAACTGTCAGAAAACAAATGAAAACCAAGTAAAAACACAACACAAAATTGACTTTGACTCTCCTGTACCATTGCCCAGCAGTAGAACATTCAAAGGTTCTCAAAGTAGTGACCCTGAACACCAATACACTGGTGCACTCATTGAATGAAAGAATTATGTACTGCTTCCAGTGTTGCCCGCTGAAGAGAATTGCAAGCAAGCATGATACGTTCCTGCATGTCCTCTGGAGCTGTTGGAATATCGCAATAGACAATGTCTTTAATGCATCCCAAAGCAAAAAGTCCAGTGGATTTCAATCAGGAGACCTATCAGGCCAAGTAACAGTTCCTCCTCGACCAATCTGGCAGGATACTTTTGGTTCAGAACACAACATGCATGCAATACATTATGTGCTGGCCATCCATCATGTTGATACCATATGAGCATTCTGGTCCTTAGCAGCACTTCATCCAGAAGAGGAGGAAGAATTCATCTGAGAAAGTTGGCGTACACTGTGCTGTTTAGGCTACCATTGATGAAATAAGGCTATTGATGAAATAAGAGCCAATAATGGTAGGACCAAGCATCCCACACCAGACGTTATCTCTCAATTGACACTGATGTTCCACCTGTCTAAGCCATTGTGGGTTGTCACTGGACCAATAATGCATGTTCCTTGTATTTACCTGTCCCTTGTTTGAGAAGGAACATTCATCGGTAAATAGAACATCGGAGAAGTAGTTCGAGTTGGCGAGTATTTGCTGCTGTGCCCACTGACAGAACTGTACATAATTCTGGAAATCATTCCCATGCAATTCTTGATGATTACTGTTCTGCTAACTTACATTTCCCATAGATGAGTAGCATTTCTACCTTCTCTTCCTTGGTGTAGATTCTACTCACACAACCCTTCAACTGATGATGGTTGACGGAATGAGGGGTGTGCATTCTACTTATGTTTACATTTGTCCTCTGTCAACGTCAGCATGTGGATGTGTTCCATTACCCCGAGTACCTGCACTAAGCACTGGGAGCGTCTATGTCAATGTTGTGTTATGTAACTAATAATGTTTGAGTTTCATTGACTGTAATGCATGCACATACTATGTTCAGCTAGTATCCTATGTGATTGTTCACATGCAGTAACCTAACACTGAAGTGACAGAAAGGCAAGTTTTATGTGGCAAGTGGCTAGTAATTCATTAACACATTCCTTAATTACACTATCCTTGAAGTATAACTGTCATATCAATATGAAAATTGATGTGCACAGTGAGTGTAACATAGAAATAACACAGTTCACAGTACAATACTACTGTCAAAGTGTACAGAATGCATTGTTGAAGATTAACATAGTTCTGAAATCAAATGTAAATTCCCAGTCAGTCATTAAAAACAGTCACTGAATTACAGAATGATATCCTGGATGTGAAATTTAGATAAAACTAAGCATGTATGAGTTGTAATTTGTGCTATCTCATCTGTGGTACAGTTCCCCTTATCAGCAGATATAGATCTCGCATTTTTTGTAGCCTTCTGAAGACACTAAAATGGGTTCCAGCAGACTCTCTTTTACAAGATTATAATAATTACAGTTACTTGTATCTTTTTACAAATTACAATTAAACAATTACATTTCTAGAATGAGATTTTCACTCTGCAGCGGAGTGTGCGCTGATATGAAACTTCCTGGCAGATTAAAACTGTGTGCCCGACCGAGACTCGAACTCGGGACCTTTGCCTTTCGCGGGCAAGTGCTCTACCAACTGAGCTACCGAAGCACGACTCACGCCCGGTACTCACAGCTTTACTTCTGCCAGTATCTCGTCTCCTACCTTCCAAACTTTACAGAAGCTCTCCTGCGAACCTTGCAGAACTAGCACTCCTGAAAGAAAGGATATAGCGGAGACATGGCTTAGCCACAGCCTGGGGGATGTTTCCAGAATGAGATTTTCACTCTGCAGCGGAGTGTGCGCTGATATGAAACTTCCTGGCAGATTAAAACTGTGTGCCCGACCGAGACTCGAACTCGGGACCTTTGCCTTTCGCGGGCAAGTGCTCTACCAACTGAGCTACCGAAGCACGACTCACGCCCGGTACTCACAGCTTTACTTCTGCCAGTATCTCGTCTCCTACCTTCCAAACTTTACAGAAGCTCTCCTGCGAACCTTGCAGAACTAGCACTCCTGAAAGAAAGGATATAGCGGAGACATGGCTTAGCCACAGCCTGGGGGATGTTTCCAGAATGAGATTTTCACTCTGCAGCGGAGTGTGCGCTGATACAATTACATTTCTAATTAGCTAATCAGTGGAGAGAGATTCTTCTGTATGTGAACTTTTAGATACAACATAATTGCTATTGAATTATGCTATTTAGTTTGTCAAGATATGGTATTCTAGATCATTAACAAAATTTTAATTATGAATAATAATTACTCTGAAATTAAATTAAATCAGAAGTTGCTAACATATTTTCAACATTAACTGTATAGATGCTACAACACCATACACGAAATGTTCATGTGTATTGTCAGAAAGTTAGCAATCAGGTATATGTTTGAATACAAACAATGGTGGGCTGTAATTAGCCAAATGAATGTAATGAATAATAAAGTTTAATTGGTTAAGCCCTGACCTAATATTCAAGATTTGTGGTACTGTGCCAATGCCATATAAATGATCATATTCATGATTATTAAAAAAAAAAAAATGGTGGTGGTAGTGGGGGTGGGGGGGGGCGGAGTGGGGGAGGGGTGAAGAATAACATAACAGCTGAAGAGAATCCACCTCCTTTGTTTCATCACCCTTACATTTGGTTATATAGACTGATATTTCCAAAAGCTGATTACATACTACAATGTGTGGACAAATAGCAACAAAATTTTTGCAAAGTAGTTCACACACAAGATTCAAAAATATTTTGGTTACTTAACATTGCCATAAACTTATAGTACAAAGAAATATTAACTGTTCAAACCATACTGAAATACAAAATCATATACCACAAAGAATAATATAAGCTGGGGAAAGAAATTGCAACACCAAAAAATAATTACTGTAGATTATTGAAATTTTGGGAATACATTGTCTAGGTAACATATTTAAGAGGTTAACATTGCAAAATCACAGGTTAGTGTAAGTGTGAGATAACCCATTGCAAATGTGAAATTCTGGTACATTAATAACTGGTTAACCACCAGAATTTTGAATGCAAGCATGCAAATGTGAATGCATTGTGTTGTACAGGTACCAGATGTCAGTTTGTAGGATGGAGTTCCATGCTTGTTGCACTTGGTCAGTCAGTACAGGGATGGTTAGTGCTGTTTGTGGATGATGCTAGAGACGTTGTTGGATGTTATACCATATGTGCTCAACAGGAGACAAATCTAGTGATTCAGCAGGCCCAGGCAACATGTTGTAGAACAAGTTGGGCTACAACAGCAATATGTGGGCAAATTTTTTCCTGTTGGGCAACACCCTCTGGAAGGCTGTTCATGAATGGCAGCACAACAGGTTGAATCACTAGATTGAAGTACAGTTTTGCAGTCAGGGTGCATGGGATAACCATGAGAGTGCTCCTGTTGCCATAGGAAATCACACCACAGACCAGAACTCCAGAGTTTCTAGTATGCAGACAGGTTGGGTGCAGGCCTTCAGCTAGCCTGCTTCTAAAAAACACGGTCATTACTGGCACCAAGGTAGAGCCAGCTTTCATCAGAAAACCCAACAGACCTCTGTCCTGCCCCCCAATGAGCTCTCGCTTGACACACTGAAATCTCAAAGGCGGTGGTTTGGGGTCAGTGGGATGCATGCTACAGGGCATTGGCTCAAAGCTGTCCTTTAAGTAACCATTTTGTAACAGTTCCTAGTGTCACTGAGGTGCCAACTGCTGCTCCAATTACTGCTGCAGATACAGTATGGTGCCCCAGAGCTATACGCTGACATGTTGGTCTTCCCTCTCGGTAGTGCCCTGTGGCCATCCGGAGCCCAGTCTTCTTGCAACTGTATATTCTCATGACCACTGGTGTCAGCAATCATGTACGGTGGCTGTGTTCCTGCCAAGTCTTTTGGGAGCATTGCAGAAGAAATATCCAGCTTCTTGTAGCACATTACATGACCTCATTCATACTCAATGAGGTGCTTATAATTGTGTCTTTGTCATCCTAAAAGGTCTTGACTAACATTAACTCTACATGTCCAGTCTCAAAGGTAACTAATACACATGACCATTAAAGCACGTATTTAAAGCAAACCTCATTTGCATCCTCATAGTGGCACTAATGACATCACTCTTGAGCAACTGGCATGAAATTTTATTAGACATCATCTTTCAGATGTTGAAATACACCTTCCAACTTTTGTTTATGTCATCAAACTCCTTTTTACTGTTGCAATTTTTTTCCACCATTGTATTTAAATATTAAATATTTGTCCCTGAATGTCAGAAGCTTCATAGCATAAAAAATTAGAGAAACTACAATTCTTATTTTTTCAAAAGAAAGAAATCTCTCATCACTTCACTGAATTCAAAAGTCAAGTTTCTTGCATTATACACTCCTGGAAATGGAAAAAAGAACACATTGACACCGGTGTGTCAGACCCACCATACTTGCTCCGGACACTGCGAGAGGGCTGTACAAGCAATGATCACACGCACGGCACAGCGGACACACCAGGAACCGCGGTGTTGGCCGTCGAATGGCGCTAGCTGCGCAGCATTTGTGCACCGCCGCCGTCAGTGTCAGCCAGTTTGCCGTGGCGTACGGAGCTCCATCGCAGTCTTTAACACTGGTAGCATGCCGCGACAGCGTGGACGTGAACCGTATGTGCAATTGACGGACTTTGAGCGAAGGCGTATAGTGGGCATGCGGGAGGCCGGGTGGACGTACCGCCGAATTGCTCAACACGTGGGGCGTGAGGTCTCCACAGTACATCGATGTTGTCGCCAGTGGTCGGCGGAAGGTGCACGTGCCCGTCGACCTGGGACCGGACCGCAGCGATGCACGGATGCACGCCAAGACCGTAGGATCCTACGCAGTGCTGTAGGGGACCGCAGCGCCACTTCCCAGCAAATTAGGGACACTGTTGCTCCTGGGGTATCGGCGAGGACCATTCGCAACCGTCTCCATGAAGCTGGGCTACGGTCCCGCACACCATTAGGCCGTCTTCCGCTCACGCCCCAACATCGTGCAGCCCGCCTCCAGTGGTGTCACGACAGGCGTGAATGGAGGGACGAATGGAGATGTGTCGTCTTCAGCGATGAGAGTCGCTTCTGCCTTGGTGCCAATGATGGTCGTATGCGTGTTTGGCGCCGTGCAGGTGAGCGCCACAATCAGGACTGCATACGACCGAGGCACACAGGGCCAACACCCGGCATCATGGTGTGGGGAGCAATCTCCTACACTGGCCGTACACCACTGGTGATCGTCGAGGGGACACTGAATAGTGCACGGTACATCCAAACCGTCATCGAACCCATCGTTCTACCATTCCTAGACCGGCAAGGGAACTTGCTGTTCCAACAGGACAATGCACGTCCGCATGTATCCCGTGCCACCCAACGTGCTCTAGAAGATGTAAGTCAACTACCCTGGCCAGCAAGATCTCCGGATCTGTCCCCCATTGAGCATGTTTGGGACTGGATGAAGCATCGTCTCACGCGGTCTGCACGTCCAGCACGAACGCTGGTCCAACTGAGGCGCCAGGTGGAAATGGCATGGCAAGCCGTTCCACAGGACTACATCCAGCATCTCTACGATCGTCTCCATGGGAGAATAGCAGCCTGCATTGCTGCAAAAGGTGGATATACATTGTACTAGTGCCGACATTGTGCATGCTCTGTTGCCTGTGTCTATGTGCCTGTGGTTCTGTCAGTGTGATCATGTGATGTATCTGACCACAGGAATGTGTCAATAAAGTTTCCCCTTCCTGGGACAATGAATTCACAGTGTTCTTATTTCAATTTCCAGGAGTGTATTTTGAATGACCCAGCATATATTTTTCACATTATAAAGAGCAAAGAGAACAAAATCTTTATTGCAGTTAAATCAAATTAAGGGACCGAATGAGGTGGCACACTAGTTAATGCACTGGACTTGCATTCAGGAGGATGACGGTTCAAACCTGCATCCACTTATCCTGATTTAGGTTTTCTGTGATTTACCTAAATTACTTAAGGCAAATGTCAGGATGTTTCCTTTGAAAGAGCATGGCTGACTTTCTTCCTGTCTTTCCCTAATCTGATGGGACCAATTACCTCATTGTTTGGTCCCCTCCTCCAAATCAACCGACCAACCACATTAGGTAAGGGGATGAAAGTTGTTTCAGATTATTATGTTAGTTCACTCAAATTAGATGACAGTAGAACCCCACTATTCCAAAAAGCTGCCTATTCTGAATAGAATTCAGAAAAATGTCAATTTTTAACTTAAAAACAGAAGAAATTAAAAAGATGTTTGTGAAAAAATGTTCCTTTATTATTATACAAAGAAGTTAAATCAAAACTTACCTAGAGCCTAAGTTTGATGAAAACACCTGAAACCATACTGGAATGAAAGCTGGTTACTGACAGTACAGTACAGACAGCATATGCTGACTCCATTTATGCAGTTCTGTAGAATCAGTTTTAATCACAGCTAAACACAAAAAATAACCAATTTACACACACTTAGGAAGTAAAGTCAGTCATTTTTTCTTGACAAAGAGCACTTAATCGATATGAGGACACAGTGTTCTGCAATTGCTGCATGAACATAATATCATTTGGTGCTGATGAAGTGTGCTGTCTGATGAGATGAAGTGTAAGGCAAGGTCAAGAGCATTTGTCATGTCTTTGTGTGATATGGTTTCAGTCTGAGCATTCACCTCCTCCTCGCTTTCCTCTGAATCAGTCTGAGGTGATGAGCCCTGCACCATTGCTACGATGTCTTTTTCTCTGAACTCCTGGTGGCCATTGTTGTCAACAGTAGTCCACTCCTCAACACAGCCAGAGCTTTTCCTGACTGGTGTAAGAATTATTTCAACAATTTACAATTTAGGCCAGATATTTTTCCTTGATTTTTGTAATACACCTTTAGTGGTGTTATCTCATGCTTCAGTCAACCAGTAAATCACATCTTTTATTGTAATTTTCTTAATTTTTTTCAGGATTGTGATTTCATTTTCATCCTCTTCAAGTAAGGTGCAAAGCAGCATTTTCTGTGTTTTTGTTTAATGGCCTGCAACATACCCTAGTCCATAGGCTAGCCTATTACTATAATTTCAATAAGCCGCAGCCAATTGATATAAATAACTGGGTGTAAAAATTTGTTGAGGTATGAAATAAAATAATCACAGTGGCTGTTACCTTGCAAAATGAACTGTGTAACGTGCAGCTAAGTGGCTCAGTTGCAAATGAAGCATGAATAAACTTTGGTTTATTGGCAGGATACTGGGAAAATGTTTTCAGGCTACAAAGGAAACTGCTTACAAGTCATTTGTTCATCCCATCTTAGAATATTGCTCAAGTGTGAGGAACCAATACCAAACAGGTCTAACAGAGGATTTGAGCATATTCGAAGGAGGTCAGCATGAATGGTTGTAGGTCACTTGACCCAGAGGAGAATGTCACAGAAATACTAATACATCTTCACTGGAAGGATCTTAGAGATAAATGGCTTTTATCCTGTGAAAGCCTACTTACTAAATTTTGAGAACTATTGAAGAATCTAGAAATGTACTTCAGCCCCCTCCATATTACTTCTGTAGAGAACATGGAGACAAAATTAGACTATGTAATTGCAGCGAGCACACTCCAAAACTGTTTGGAATGGGAAACAACTTTAACATGTGATACAGTGCTGCTGCCATGCACTTCATGGTGATTTGCATGGCATGTACGTTACATACATGTTTGAAAGGCTTAAGCTTTCTCTACATAAAGGGGGGCAATATTACAGATATTACTGATCTCCTTCAATTACAAAAACGAAATTTTAACACATTGTATATGGTCTGCTACTTAATGCATTTTCTGAATTTGATGAAATTTCATGTATAATGAACAACATACATTCCTCAATCAGTCTGGGTGTGAGTACTTACCCCAATGGCTTGAGTAAACTTTACAAATTGGGTATACAAGAAGTTGTCCACTAACTAATAGCTTGCCTCAAAAGCTATCCACTCATCCAAACACTGGCAAGCAGAACACATTTAGATAAAGTTCTTTCCTCTTTTCAAAAGTTTTTATCTTTTTTTCTGATCCAGATGAACAGATGGTTAAGTTAAGAGCCATACTTGTGATGAAGCAAGTGGGGATGTTTTTACTTCCACTTTTGTTTTGCCATCTGCCACCTTAGAATTCATTTATCCGCTTTTAACTAAGTACCATCAAAACATACATAAGCATAATTTGAAATTTCATTAAAGAGAAAGGTTGGCCCTCGGTTTTAAAGAATATAACACCAGATCTAATTTTGTGATTAGTTTTATGTATGTAATTTATTTTCTAATTTATTTGGACTATTCCTAGTTAGTATCTTTCATTATAGGGTGAAATAAGTAATTGTTTTGTAACTTAAATCCTATTGTTTGCATATAAACAAATACAAATTCTGCAATAATTATAAACATTTGGAAGACGAAATACTAGTAATCTTAAAAGTATCTATTTGGTTCTCATTGGAAACACATTAGCAGAACCAGCCCTTAATTAATTCCAATGTAATTAACAGTTTTGTCAAAAGTATTGTTTGCATAATAATATATGTTAGTTTTATGATTTAAACAAATAATTCAGCCTAAGTTTTGTAGTAGAGGAAACTGTTAGAAAACAGAATTTTTCGATGTAGTCAGTTAATTTAATAAGTTAAGTTTTAATTGTAATTTCTATAAATTTAACTTTGAACAATGTGTAGTTTCAGCACCTATTACTGTGATGATATATAAGGGCCTGATTTTTGGTCGCGAAACAGTCAGTCCATTGCCGAGTTTCAGACGAGGAACCTGTGTTGGTTAGAACGAGAACAATGCTTCAACTTAACTGTGGTGTGTGTTAAACAATTAGGCCATGTGTTAAAGCAATAACAGTGTCTACTCCTTACATACATGATTATTCTTCAAGAACTGTGATCTTTTTGTTAAGTTTTACTGCTCGTAGATGTTCAACAGTAAACTATTGTAGCAGTATGTGGAGATTTGCCTGGAAACTATTAATGAGGCTTATGGTAAGTTAAAACAATAGTGCACTGGCCATGTGGCTGCTTAATATTGGTGGTGGGGGTGGGGAGGGGGGGGGTGGGGAGGGGGGGTTGTGAACAGTGAAAGTAAACAACTGTGAAACGCAAATGTGCATCTGTCGGATACATCATTTACAGCATACATTAGTTGCACTTCACAACTCATTTTTCAGCTAGTATGTCAACACCAAGGACAACAAACGGATAGATAAAGCAGGCCAATATTATCACACACTCTCTAAGTTATGCAATATTGCATTGTGCCACACTTCTTGGCAGTGACTGAAGCAAACCCAATGACCTTAACTTATCTCTGAACTCTCAAATCATGGTTCACCAAACCGATATATAGGCACAGTCAGCTGAGATCCTTTACATATTTGTCATTTATAATTACCCAAAGGGCACAAGCAACTTTACAGGAAATACCTTTGATACACTGAGCACTACACATTTGGCTATGGACTGATCTACATGAATGACATATAGCTTATTTCACCTTGGGAATCACTGCTCAGGAATCTTGGGTTTGTGAGACAACTGTTGCTCTTCTGATGCAATTCCTCTCTCTCCCAAAGTGAGTTCAGTAATACTGGGTGATCAAAAAGTCAGTATAAATTTGAAAACTTAATAAACCATGGAATAATGTAGATAGAGAGGTAAAAATTGACACACATGCTTGGAATGACATGGGGTTTTATTAGAACCACCCCATATTGCTAGATGCATGAAAGATCTCTTGCGTGTGTCGTTTGGTGATGATCATGTGCTCAGCCACCACTTTCGTCATGCTTGACCTCCCACGTCCCCAGACCTCAGTCCGTGTGATTATTGGCTTTGGGGTTACCTGAAGTCGCAAGTGTATCATGATCGACCGACATCTATAGGGATGCTGAAAGACAACATCTGACACCAATGCCTCACCATAACTCCGGACATGCTTTACGGTGCTGTTCATAACATTATTCCTTGACTACAGCTATTGTTGAGAAATGATGGTTGACATATTGAGCTTTTCCTGTAAAGAACATGATCATTGCTTTGTCTTACTTTGTTATGCTAATTATTGCTATTCTGATCAGATGAAGTGCCATCTGTCGAACATTTTTTGAACTTTTGTATTTTTTTGGTTCTAATAAAACCCCATGTCATTCCAAGCATGTATGTCAATTTGTACCTATCTATCTACATTATTCCGTTATTTATTCAGTTTTCAAATTTATACTGACTTTTTGATTACCCAGTATATTTCAGAGTGACATGAAATTCAGTTACTTACAGTAGTAAGTAACTGAACAGTGCTGGTAGCAAGTGTGTCAACATGGTAATGGTGTATTATGGGCCTAAATTCTGGGGATACCAGGAAATGTACTGGAAAATATCCTCTCCCTTGCTTTTAATGTACACCCACGCAGCATTCCTAATGACCACTACTACTACTACTACTACTACTACTACTACTACTACTAATAGTGAGATGATGATGATAATGACTACCACTACTATTACTACTGCTAACAATAATAACAATAATGACAACATTATGAGAAGGAAAGAGTTGCTACTCAGCATATAACGGAGACACTGAGTCACAGATAGGCACAACCAAAAGACTCTCACAATTAAAGCTTTCAGCCTTTAAGCCTTCATTAACAATACACACACACACACACACACACACATACACACACACACACACACACACACACACACACACACACACACAAACACAAGCCTTCATCAACAATACACACACACACACACACACACACACACACACACACACACACAATTGCAACTTACACACACGACTGCAGTCTCAAGCAACTGAAACCAAACTGCAAGCAGCAGCACCCATGCATGATGGGATAGAGTTTGGGTGTGGGGTAAAGAGGAGGCTGAGGCAGGGAGGGGGGGAGGTGTAGTATGGCAGAGGTGGTGGACAGTGAAGTGCTGCAGGTTAGACGTTGTGCATGGATGAGATGGGGAGAGGAGCAGGGGGGGGGGGGGAATAGTGGAAAAGGAAGTAAGTAAAAAGACTGGGTGTGATGGTCGAATGATGGCTGTGTAGTGCTGGAAAAGGAACAGGGAGAAAGCTTGATGGATGAGGACAGTGACTAACGAAGCTCGAGGCCAGGAGTGTTATGGGAACGTAGGATGTATTGCATCCAGAGTTCCCACCTGTGCAATTCAGAAAAGCTGGTGTTGGTGGGAAGGATGCATATGGTACAGACTCTGGAGCAGTCATTGAAATGAAGGATGTCATTTCTGATAGCATGTTCAGCAACAGGGTGGTGCACTTGTTTCTTGCCCACAGTTTCTTGGTGGCTATACATGTGGACAGACAGCTTGTTGGTTGTCATGCCCTCATAGAAGGCAGGAGAGTGGTTGCATCTTAGCTTGTAGATCACATGACTAGTTTCACAGATAGCCTTGCCTTTGATGGGATAGGTGATGTTCGCGACCGGACTGGAGTAGGTGCTGGTCGGAAGATATATGGGACAGGTCTTGCATCTAGGACTATTACAGGGGTATGGGCCATGAGATAAGGAGTTGGGAGCAGGGGTTGTGTAAGGATGGACAAGTATATTGTGTAGGTTTGGTGGATGGTGAAATACCACTGTGGGAGTGGTGGGAAGGATGGTGGGCAGATCATTTATCATTTCAAGGCCAACGGAAGGTACCGTATTTACTCGAATCTAAGCCGCACTCGAATCTAAGCTGCACCTGAAAAATGAGACTCGAAATTGAGGAAAAAAAAAATTTCCCGAATCTAAGCCGCACCTGAAATTTGAGACTCGAAATTCGAGGGGAGAGAAAAGTTTTAGGGCACATCTCCAGATCGAAACAAAGTTGGTTCATTGTAATACGAGATACAATTTAGGTCAAATGAATGACTATACAGCTACAGTAGTTTGGTTCAAGTCGTAAGCTTAGCAGTTAAGCTTTACCAGGTAGCCATTGCTCTGCGTCAGGTGCTCCGTCCGTGTTTATACGGGTACCCTTCCTTTTTCACGTGCTTCGTCTGGTTTGAATTGATTGCTTATTTTTCTTTGATCTGATTAATGCTGTTCTCTTTGTTATAGATGTTTACGTCACTCTAAGCTGAAAATGCATTATTGTACTGTGTCGTGCATTGTTTGTCGCATTCTGATAATGTGTGTTTACGACCTGTTGCCGCTCGCAGCATGGCTTGCTTTTGTGCACACTACCGCCGCTCACAATAAAAAACAGAGAGGAATTGTCTCATTAGCGAAACAATGGCAAGAGACTGCTATTTGTTGTTACTTACACTGCTGCTTTCTTTGATAATGATCAACAAGAACCAAATAATAGACTGCGAATGATAGAAGATGTTCTGAACGAGAGTTTAGCTAAAATTTTTCTCCGTTTGAAAATCTTTGCATACGCTTCTTTTGTACATTACATTCTGCACAGAAATTAGAGTCATCTTAGATTTAAAAATCTAGTCTATTGCTGTGCTTCATTTCTGACTGTATCACCAATAGGCATAAGAATAATATGAATATAAACATGACATGATATGTATATTCTTCCGCGTTTGCTGTTGTCACACTAGTTTCATAGTTTATTAGGCAGACAGGATTTAAATGAGAGAGCAGCAGACACAAAACATGGCAAAATGTTCATATTCATATTATTCTTATGGTGAAGAGAATACGGCATGTGATTCACAATTCATAAAAGTTCCTATTAGTAACCATCTCCTCTCACAGGTAGGAAAAAATTCAGAACGTAGAATTGGCCATATTGAAAACATCCCAAACAGTCTTGCCAGTCGGATTTTCGTAGTACATTGAATTGCTGCTATATGCGAAGATGAAAAATACCAAAGTCTTCAACCATTTTTTTTTCAAATTTAGTTACTGACGCAGAGGTTTTGGCGCCAGTATTTATCTTTGTGCCTGCAAAGCATGCCTTTGTAGCGCTACATATATTCGACGACAGAAGTTAGTTGTGGCGGCACCTACCAACATTTTTCAGAACTTCCACTTACTTTGCACTCAATTCTAAGCCGCAAGCAGTTTTTTGGATTACAAAAACCGGAAAAAAACTGCACCTTAGATTCGAGTAAATACGGTAGTCAAAACCCTGTCAGAGAATGTAATTCTGTTACTCCAGTCCTGGATGTTACTGAGTTATGAGGGGAATGCTCCTCTGTGGCCAGACGGTGGGACTTCAGGAGGTGGTGGCAGACCAGGAAGATAAGGCATGGAAGATTAGTTTTTGTACGAGGCTGGGAGGATAGTTACGATCTGTGAAGGCTTCAATAAGAAATTCAGTATATTTCAAGAGGAACAGCTAGTCACTGCAGATGTGGTGACCGTGGCTGCCCAGGCTCTACAGAAGGCACTTCTGGGTATGGAACGGAAGCCTTAGCCCCACAGAAACATAAGTCCTTTCTGATGGCCTTACCTTTTTCCCCACTTCCAAATTCAAATATGCAGGTCTTGTTAATGACTTTCTCTCATTCTCCCGGTCTCTACAGTACAAAAACTCTTTTTTAGCACCAACCCTACCAATCAGACTCAACCAAAGACCAATATTGAACCCTACCTAAGTCAGTTCACTCCTCCATGAAACTGTGATCCCCCCGCCCACAAATCAACCATTGTTATCTTTATAGAATTTCTTAATCTTGAACCTTGCCTCACCATCATTCCCCAAATCCCTCAACATGCAAACTAACCTTACATCTGCAGTAAGAACCACAGTACACCATCTAAAAATTGATCCCAACCTTATAATCCTACCTGCAGACAAAGGCTCCACCACTGGTGCTTTGACCCACAAGGATTACCTGGCAGAAGGACTCCTCAGGCTGTCAGATACTTCCACCTACAAACCTTGACACAGTGACCCCATTCCAGAAATCCAGCAGGATCTCCAGTTGCTACTCAAATCTTTAGGCGTATCCCAGAACCTCTCCCCAGAGGCCACCTTTCTACTAATCCCTATCACTCCCAGCACTCTTACCTTCTACATGCTTCCTAAAGTCCATTAACCTAACTACCCAGGACACCCTATTGTGGCCAGTTACTGTGCCCCCACTGAGAGAATCTCTGCTCTCGTAGACCAACCCCTTCAACATATTACCCAGAATCTACCCTCCTATATAAAAGATACCAACCATTTCCCCATTTCCTTCATTGACTCTCTGTAATTACTGTCCCTTTACCACATGCTTCCCTGCTTGTCACTATTGATGCCACGTCACTTTACACCAACATTTCTAATGCCCATGACCTTACTGCTATTGAACACTACCTTTCCCAAAACCTGACCGATTCCAAAGCAACAACCTCCTTCCTAGTCACCATGACCTACTGTATCCTCACTCACAAATACTTCTCCTTTGAAGGCATTACCTACAAACAAATCCAGGGTATGGCTATGGGTACCCGCATCACACATTTCTATGCCAATCTATTCATGGGCCATCTACAGGAATCTTTCCTAAAGCCAGAATCCTAAACCCCCCTGGTTCAGATTCATTGATAACATCTTTGCAATCTGGATTGAGTGTGAGGACACCCTATCCACATTCTTTCAGAACCTCAATAACTTCTCCCCCATTTGCTTCAACTGGTCCCACTCAACCCAACAAACCACCTCCTAGATGTTGACCTCCACCTCAAAGATGGCTACATCAGTACCTCTTTCCATATCAACCTACTAACCACCAGCAATACCTCCATTTTGACAGCTGCCCCCCATTCCATATCAAGAAGTCCCTTCTGTATAGCCCAGCCACTCATGGCCATCACTTCTGCAGTGATGAGCAGTCCCTCTTGAAATATACTGAGACTCTCACTGAAGCCTTCACTGATTGTAACTATCCTCCCAGCCTTGCACAAAAACATACCTCCCGTTCCTTATCTTTCCAGTCTCCCACCACCTCCCATAGTCCCACCATCTGGCCACGGAGAAGCATTCCTCTTGTAACTCAGTACAACCCAGGGCTGGAGCAACCAATTACACTCTCCACCAGGGTTTCAATTACACTACTGACCATTAAAATTGCTACACCAAGAAGAAATGCAGATGATAAATGGGTAGTCATTGGACAAATATATTATACCAAAACTGACATGTGATTACATTTTCACGCAACTTGGGTGCATAGATCCTGAGAAATCAGTACCCAGAACAACCACCTCTGGCCATAATAATGGCCTTGATACCCCTGGGCATTGAGTCAAACAGAGCTTGGATGGCGTGTACAGGTACAGCTGCCCATGCAGCTCCAACATGATACCACAGTTCATCAAGAGTAGTGACTGGCGTATTGTGACGAGCCAGTTGCTCGGCCGCCATTGACCAGACGTTTTCAATTGGTGAGAGATCTGGAGAATGTGCTGGCCAGGGCAGAAGTCGAACAATTTCTGTATCCAGAAAGGCCCGTACAGGACCTGCAACATGCGATCGTGCATTATCCTGCTGAAATGTAGGGTTTCGTAGGGATCGACTGAAAGGTAGAGCCACGGGTTGTAACACATCTGAAATGTAATGTCCACTGTTCAAAGTGCCATCAATGCAAACAAGAGGTGACCGAAACGTGTAACCAATATCATCCCATACCATCATGCGAGGTGATAAGCCAGTATGGCGATGACAAATACATGCTTCCAATGTGCGTTCACCACGATGTCACCAAACACGGATGCGACCATCATGATGCTGTGAACAGAACCTGGATTCATCCGAAAAACTGACATTTTTCCATTCATGCACCCAGGTTCATCGTTGAGTACACCATTGCAGGCACTCCCGTCTGTGATGCAGTGTCAAGGGTAACCGGAGCCATGGTCTTCGAGCTGATAGTCCATGCTGCTGCAAACACCGTCGAACTGTTCGTGCAGATGGTTGTTGTCTTGCAAACGTCCCCATCTGTTGACTCAGGGATCGAGACGTGGTTGCATGATCCGTTACAGCCATGCAGATAAGATGCCTGCCATCTCGACTGCTAGTGATACGAGGCCATTGGCATCCAGCACGGTGTTCCATATTACTCTCCTGAACCCACTGATTCAATATTCTGCTAACAGTCATTGGATCTCGACCAACACGAGCAGCAATGCTGTGATACGATAAACTGCAATCACGACAGGCTACAATTCGACCTTTATCAAAGTTGGAAATGTGATGGTATGCATTTCTCCTCCTTACATGAGGCATCACAACAATGTTTCACCAGGCAATGCCTGTTAACTGCTGTTTGTGTATAAGAAATCGGTTGGAAACTTTCCTCTTGTCAGCATGTTGTAGGTGTCGCCACTGGCGCCAACCTTGTGTGAATGGTCTGGAAAGCTAATCATTTGCATATCACAGCATCTTCTTCCTGTTGCTTAAATTTCGCGTATGTAGCATGTCATCTTTGTGGTGTAGCAATTTTAATGGTCAGTTATGCCCTGAAATGGGGAATGTCCTGCCCATTATCCTTCCCACCCCTACCCTGTGGTATTCCAATGTCCACTGAACCTATGCAATATGCTTGTCCATCCTTACACAACCCCTGCTCTGAATCCCTTACCTCATGGCTCATACCCCAGCAATAGACCTAGATGCAAGACCTGTCCCACACATCCTCCCACCATCACCTACTCCAGTCTAGTCACCAACATCACCTATCCCATCAAGGGCAGGGCTACCTGTGAAACCATTCATGTGATCTACAAGCTAAGCTGAACCACTGTGCTGCATTCTATGTGGGCATGACAACCAACAAGCTGTCTGTCTGCATAAATGGCAACCAACAAACTGTGGCCAAGAAACAAGTGGACCATCCTGTTCCTGAACATGCTGCCAAACAAGATATCATTCATTTCAATGACTGCTCCACACCCTGTGCCTTATGGATCCTTCCCACCAACACCAACTTTTCTGAATTGCACAGGTGGGATGTTTCCCTGCAATACATCCTACATTCCCATGACCCTCCTGGCTGCAACCTTCATTAGTCAATGTCCTCACCCATTCAGCCCCTTCCCTGTTCCCATTCCAGCACTACATAGCCGTCATTTCACCATCACATCCAGTCTATTTACTTTTCTCCTTTCCTGCTATTTCCCCCCACCCCCTCCCCACATCTCCTCTGCCCTCCCTCTAACCTGCAGCACTGCACTGTCCACCACCTCTACCACACTATCTCTCCCCTTCTGCACCCCAGCCTCCTCTTTAGCCACTTCCAGTTGCCACTCCTGTCATGCACTGGTGCGCTGCTCTCAGTGTGGTTTCAGTTGCTTGAGACTGCAGACAGTGTGTGTGTGTGTGTGTGTGTGTGTGTGTGTGTGTGTGTGTGTGTGTGTGTGTGTGTGTGTATGTGTGTGTGTGTTGATGAAGGCTTTAATGGCCGGAAGCATTTATTGTAAGAGTCTTTTTGTTGTGCCTATCTTGAGACTCAGCACCTCCGCTATATGGTGAGTGGCAACTTTCCTTCTCATAATATTGTTACATTCCATCCTGGATTTTCCATTGTTTAATAATTCATTTTGATTTACAAATGAGCTTGTAGATTAGACATCTGGGCATTGTTACTGATAAAACAAGTTACCTCAATAACCCTTTTTCCTCCCAAACGTTTTGATGACTTATCATATCATGTGTCTTGGCTTCCAAGTATTTGCTGCACTGGTTTTTCAACTGAGGTACAAGCAAGAGCTGATAAGCAATCCTGCATCATACTGTTCTTCAAATATGTTTTTACATGTTTAGGACAAGAAAAACTCCTTTCGACTGAAAAACTTGTTGCAGGAATTGTGATTGTTAGACAAAATTGTTTGAAAGCTTCTGGAAGAATTTGGTCTGTTTCATTCTCAAACATTCTTTTCATAGTGTCTCCCATACTGATAGAGTGAAATGTTTATGCTGGGAATAAAATACAGTCTCCAGTTCATCACTCATCTGTGAGCAACTGAAGGATGCACCATACATTTGTAAAAATGAATCCATACCATGTACATGGAAATGTACACAGTAGTATTATGTTAACTCCCAAAAATGAAAATGAAATATTAAAGGTGATAATGAGTCTAAAACCACACATGTCTACAGGTGTGACAAAGTGTCTATGTCACTAATTAAAAAAGTTGCCCAACAAATTATAAAGCCCCTAGTATGTATTCCAAGTTGTCAGTCAGCGAAAGGGTGTTACTGCAGAGGTTGAAAATATCAAAGGATAGGCCTCTTTTTAAGAAAGGAGGCCCACACAAGATAGAACATTATAGACCAGTTTCCCTTCTCCAACCATTTTCCAAAATTTTAGAGATATTAATGAAAATCAGACTCATAAATTACTTAGATGCATACAAACTTCTGAACTGCAATCAACATGGCTTCCGTTCAGGCCACAGCACAGAATCAGCCATCCGTGCATATACTGAAGAGATTGTCAGGAATTTTGACAATAAAAAATGTTTACTGGGAATTAACTTAGATCTATCAAAAGCCTTCAGCACAGTAAATCTCCAAATTACGGTAAAATAGGTGGAGGCAATAGGAGTAAGAAGAGTTGTGTGGAATTGGTTTGAATCTTTCCTTCAAGACAGAACCCAGGTTGTAGAAATCATCTCAGATCATAATAATGAGAAAATCAAGTGGGTTTCAGATGCAGAGAAAGTGGAAATAGGTGTCGCACAGGGAAGTGTCCTTGGTCTCTTATTATTCTTACCTTATTTAAATGACATATAGGATCCAAATATTGTTACCAATATTATGTTGTCCACAGATGACACAAGCATAATTATACGTAATGATAAAAAATCACTGTCCATCACAACTGTCATAGTCCTGAAATACATACAACAGTGGTTTAATGCAAATGAGTTAACACTTAACTTCAGTAAAACAAATTATATACCATATGGCAAAGCAACCCAAGGAAATGATCTACAGTTAAAACTGAGTGACAAAGAGATAAATACTGTGCAGTCCACAAAGTATCTGGCATGCACACTGATCAAAATGTAAGGTAGAAAGACCATAGCAATTATTTATTTGCCATGTTTTGCATTGAGGACAGTATCTAGAGTATGCAGCATGGAGTGTGCTAGATTAGTGTATTTTGCTTACTTTCAGTCTATTGTGTCTTATGGTATAGAATTTTGGTGTAAAACTAAATCACACTTAATAGATACCTTCAAATTACATAAAAGAGCTATTCGAATTATAACACACAATTTTCCAAGAATGTATTGTAGGCCCCCACTGTTTGTGCATATATTTAACAACATTCTATGTGCAAGAGCACACCTGAACAATTTACGTGCCAATGAGGACTGCCACAATTACAATACTTGCAATTGTAGAAATTTACACGTAGAAAGAGTATGGACAACACAAACCCATAACCATGTAAGTTATTTTGGAATGAAACTTTACAGTGCTCTGCCAGTGTAAATGAAGGAAATAACAGATGAAGTAAAATTTAATACTGAACTTCAAAATAAGTTTCTATGACATAGATGAGTACTTTGAATAATTGATAAGCTGAGTAGTATTGCTTATTTCAAGAAAGAGTAGTTAATCACAATGTGAAAATCTTGTTTCAGTTGTGTTACAATATTATCCAATACCTCGAAATATATCTGTTTGTATTTTGATATCATTGCGTGGTGTCTCTGATGCAAAGTGACAGTTCTTTGATTATGCTCTTTGGTTTTGTCTTCTTATCTGTTTGTTCTAGCACTATATTCGACAGCCATCTTTCTGTATTTGCTCTGTTAAGTGATGAAATAAATGTTGTTTTGATCCTAAAAGTGTGTTATTATGGTTCAACATTATGTAAACCCCACAGTGGTCAGCCCGACTCCAACATTATGCATTTGCCCACATTGTCTTGAGAACAATGAACCTACCAGTGTCATTTTGTGCTTTATATCCACACCGCACCTGCCTCTGGGCATGCTGTTGGGACACATGTGTGCCATCGGTTCCACCGGCCCACTCCTCTTCATGTGCTGCTTGCGGCTGCCCCCCCCCCCACACAGACCTCGGGCAACACATTGCCAACTGATACTGCACTCCTGGCATCAGGGGCTCTCTCAACCGCCGACACAGATCTTTGCCTGCCGGTGCTACATCAAAATGTGTTACCCACCAGATTTACTAAGCTGTCTGCGTTGCAAAAGGGTAACCCTAAGACTTCGTTCACCCGGGTGGACCATCTACTGGATATCCACAGGATCTCGGACGACGACGTACTTTTCGTCTGCCTGGTGCGCCACCTCCACGACCATCCTGACCTAATCAGTGACCTGCTACTCATGCTGTCCTTTCGCTTAAGTATGTGATGGTGAAATCTTTGCTTATCAAATGCCTTTCTCACCCTCTGTCCAAGGCCATCCACCACATCATCCATGACGAACACCTCAACGACCATACAACTTCGCAGCTCTGGCGGCACCTTCATACATTGATTGATTACCAAGCACTACCTGACACCATGCTGTGGACTCTGTGGATGGACAAACTACCATCGGACCTACAGCTTCACCTGCTTACGCATGTCACTGACCCTCTGAAGGTCCGCCTGCGCATGGCCAATCGGGCCTACGCAATCATTCGTCACTGACACCACCTGTCACAGACGACATCGCCTCCACCTTCAGTTGGCAGCCCTGCTTCGCTGGTCCCACGTGCCACCAGTAGAGGCCAGCATGCACGCCGCAGTAGCTCAACAACCTACCAGGAGCTGCCTCCTGGCAGCGTACAGGAGGTACTACCTGCACCCCTGACAGCAACTGACCTCACCCGAGCAGCAGCCTGAGTGTTCTTGAGCTATGATGCAGCCAGCTGCGTGCCCTGCCTGCCCTGCAACACCTCACCTCCAAGCTTACCCACTTTGGCGATGACATGCAACATACGGGGACACCACTCACAACTGCCATGAGCCTTGTGTGTACCCAAGTAACTTTAGCAGGCACGTGTAGTTACCACGTCCCGCCATGATGATTCACAGTGCCTACCTTCCAACACTGCACCGCTCGCACTAGTGGCACAACTCCTCTATGTCACGGACTTGTCGTCAGCATTGTCAGCGTTATTCCAGTCAAGCATGCGGGCAACATGCTTTCTCCTGCTAACTTCGCACGGATCACCGAGAATCACTCTCACATTGCGGTCCTTGGCTCCATCAAATAGGTCACCTCATCTGTGCCCGTGCGTGACATTACTTGGACCTTCCACGTCACCGACATGGTCAAACCTGTGATCAGGTTGGACTTTCTACACCATTACAAGCTTTCACCAGACCTACAGGCTTCTATACTCTGTCACGTGTATGGTTCTACTGTTCCATGCTCAAACGAGTGCAGCACGTTTCCACTCTCCGCATCCTTGGCCATGCTTCCCACATGTGCTTCTCTGCTTGAAGACATTACAGTCGTCTCCGATTTTTTGGACTTCCACAAGCAGATCAATGGACTGTGCACTCGTAATGTGGAGTTACGCTCCCACATTGCTACCACCTCTGCTGAATTGGCTTATACACGAGTTACCTTATGCTGCCTCTCTGCAGAGTCGCTCCTGTCAATGCAGCCTCCCTCTCCTACTGTGTCTTTGGTCTACTTCGCTCCTGTGTTGAGCTGAACCTTTCCTGCTGCCGGTTACACATGGATGCATTTTGACCTGCAGGATGTTCCTGTCCTTCACGGGATCCTTCGCCTCACGTAGCTATCGCGCCATGCCCACTGTCGCCGTCTCCCTCCAAGGCACCACCCATGTCATTCCAGCCCGGCTCAGATGCTCATATTACCACTTCACAGGATCGCTCACTTTCCATGGCTACCACGTCACGTGCTCAGCCATCGCCATCACGTGCTCAGCCATCGCCATCACATGCTCAGCCATCGCCTTCTGCCGGCACTTTGTACACGCCATCGTGGCACACCAAGGTCAGTCAACTGCCGCCGCTCATGCACCCCCTCTTGCCCCACCATGCATGCCTCCCTTTGTGGGTCTTGGCAATCAGCAACAGCACCTGCTACTGAATCCGCACCACAGACAGCGGTCCTGTATGTCACAAATCTGGATGTCTTAATGCTTTGAAATTGTTGTGAGCAAAAGAGATAGTTCAGGATTTACTGGCTTTGGGTATCCTCTGACCATTGGACAGCAGCTGGTCCTCTGCCATCCACCTGGTGCCTAAGAAAGATGGTTTGTTCTGCATGTGCGGCAATTACAGGTCCCTTAATGCTAGAACTACTATAGACAACTATCTGATTCCTCATATCCAGGATTTCATGCAGTTACTGCATGGCTCAAAGTTCTTTTCTGTCTTGGACTGTTCGAAAGCAAATCACCAAATTACAATGCACCTGCCAAACATTCCAGAAACGGAAGCATTACACCTTTCAGCCTTTTCTAATACTGCTTCATGCCCTATGGTTTAAAAAATGCTGTGCAGACATGGCAACGTTTCATTGATTCGATTTTGCTACCACTTCCTTTCACTTTTGTCTCTTTGGATGACATACTTATCTTTCCTTCGTCTGCAGAGGAACATCAATTTCACTTTGACCCAGTTCGTGCAGCTCTTGTGACCAACAGCATGATAATCAACCATGAAAAATTGCAGCTCTATTCCACATCTGTAACTTTCCTTGGCTTTATGGTCTCAGCCGATGGCCTCCGCCCTATTGATTCATGAATTGCAAACATCCTCACCCTGCCTCTCCCTGAGGATTATGCACAACTGCACTGTTTCCTAGGGATGGTGAACTTTTATCGGCGACATATACCTTGGGCTGCCTCCATCCAGTTGGCTCTAACCGATGCCCTCTCCAGGAAAGCATAAACTGGACTGGACTAGGCCCATGCTGGACACTTGCGGCAATTTGAAATTGGCCATAGCAAGGCTATCACTTTCATGCACCATGACCCCGAGGCACGGATTCCTGTCACTACCAACACTAGTGAGTCGGTGGTAGTTGCTGTCCTCCAACAGCACACTGCCAACTCAATGCAGCCGCTCCGTTTCTTCTCAAAAATGCTAACAAGGAGTCAATGTAAATAGTCGGTCTTCAACTGCAAGCTCCTTGCATCTTATGAGGCAGTCAAACATTTCAGGAGTGATGTCAAAGGACACACTTTCACCATCTATTCAGACCATAAACCTCTTGTTGACACGATCCACAACCCAGCAAAAGATATCCCACTGTGCCGCTTCCGACACATGGACTTTATTTGCCAACATTCTTCAGATGCTTCTTACATCCACAGTGTGGAAAATGTAGTTGCTGACTACCTGTCCCACATTTTCATGATCTCCACCTCATTGAACTTAGAGGAACTGGCCTGGCTTCAGGCTGAAGATGCAGACACACAACGTCTTCTCTCGGATGACCGATCTTCGCTCATCATCAAACCTATTTCCCTGCACAGGTCATCAACTCCCGTCATCTGTGACGTTTCTACTGCTTCACCCCACCCCTTGGTGCCTTCGCCCTTTCGGCATGGGATTTTCGACGTGTTACATAATCTTGCCTACCCCCAGAACGTGGGCAATGACATGACTCGTAACCGAACGTTTCGTGCCGCACGCACGATTGCCGCTCATGGTTATGCGCATGCATTCCTTGTCAATGGAGCAAGGTGAGCAGACATGCGCAACCACCTTTAGGACAGTTTGACGTCCCCAGGGGCTGCCTGTGCCATGTGCACATTGACATGGTTGGTCCTCTTCCCCTCTCCGATAGATACAAATACATCCTTTCCATATTCGACCACGTCACCCATCACCCACTGGGTTGAGGCGGTACCCCTGGTGGCCATTACAACTGAGACAATCACTCGTGCATTCATTTTGGTGTGGGTGGCTAGATTTGGTTGCCCCCTGTCACTTACCATGGAGCAGGGCTGCCAATTCGAGTTGTTGTTTTTTGCTCGCCTGTGTGAGTTGTATGGGGTGGTGAAACTTCACACTACTGCATATCGTCCACAGGCCAATGGGCTAGTGGAGCGATGGCACAGAATGCTAAAAGCTGCATTCATGTGCCACGGCAGGCTTTGGTCTGAGACTCTGCCATAGGTATTGCTGGGAATCTGCTCCGCGCACAAGGACGACGTCAATGTTTCGTTGGTTGAGGTCCTGTATGGTGAACCGCTCTTCCTGCCTGCCAAATTCATTGAGGACACTTCTCTGACGGACCTTACTGACCTACCGGCCCACATTGAATGAGTGTGTGCTCATGTGGCCTGCCTTCACCCGCTCCTACCTCGCACTCACACCATGCCACAGGTGTTTGTTCGTAAGGACTTGAAATCATACAGTTTCATCATGTTACGAGATGACTCTGTGTGTGCAGCTCTTCAACCTCTGTACTCTAGCCCACACAGCGTATTACATCACAGGGTCAATACATTCATGATTCTACTCAATGGCCACCTGAGTACAGATTTGATACAACATTTAAAGCCTGTGTGGTCCCTCCTGAAGTCACTTCTCGCCACTCCCTGCCGAACTTCGCTGACGCCTCACCCACTGCAACCGCCACTGTGGCCCCTTTTGAATCACCACCAGCTGCACGTGGGACCCTGACAATGACGAGCCCGAGCCACACACTTCGTGTGCCAGACACCACCTCCACCCACTGCACTGGCACGAAGATTTGTTTTATGGACATGTGCTAGCTCCGCCCTGCCATGTTCCACAAATGCCAGGGGGTTGGGGTGGGGCCTCTGTTGTGTCTCTGACACAAAGTGACAGTTCTTTGACTGTGCTCTTTGGTTTTGTCTTCTTGTCTGTTTGTTCTATTGCTATGTTCAACAGCCATCTTTCTGTATTCACTCTATTAAGTGACGTAATAAATGTCCTTTCGATCCTAAAAGTATGTTATTACAGTTCAATGCCATGTAAAACCCACAAGTGGTTTGCCAATGTATTCATTCATTATTTCAGCTTTATTCATGGAAGCTTCAGCTTGAGAATTTGTCAAGTGTTTTGTGGAATTTAAAAAGTTGATCAATTTATCTTCATTTCTTAAGTTTTTCTTATAACCTATTACATTCTTGAGACAGCATTGTTGCAACATTATGTGTCATTGTTTTTTCTGAAGAATGTTAAACTGCAGCTAAGCCTTTAAAAATATGTTTTGAAAAACAGACAGAAGAAAAACAAAGTCAAAGTCTAGGAGGCTACTTTTAAAACCACAAGCTGCTGATGCAGTCATTGCCCTGGAGTTTCAACTGTCAATCAGTTCATTTAAGGCCTCAATTAGCACTGAACAGATTCATTAACGGCAGACAATATTCTACCATTACAAATTCATCTTGTTTCACTGTTTGAATGATTGTGCTTACCAACAATACTGTCGATAATTGCTGTCCATTTGGAAGACTGGTGGAAGGAAGTAGGAATATCCTGAAAAGTGGGGAAAAAAATTCTTAATGGTTCTATATAAGAACACCTCTGCTGCAATATTAATTTTAGGTGATGTGCAAAACAGTGAGTAAAATTAGCTTGGAGAGTTATTTCATGGACCTTAGCTTGCAGCCCATTTCATACTCCTGCCAGAATACAAGCACTGTGATAGATTTGACCCATAAGTTTGTTCCTCATGTCATAATTCGAAACATGCCACTTAACACAGTGAATAAAGCATTAGAAGTTCTAGCTTGGCTAACATTATGAAAATCAAGAAATGTTCTTCAAAGCTACCATTGATGTCCACTAGTCTCACAACACTATAGCATTGTGATTTGTCTGAAATGTCTGTTGTTTCATTCAAAATGCAGGCATAAAATGAGATTCTATTCAAACTGAAATGTTTATATTCACAAATCTCAACAATGGAAAACCCAGGATAGAATGTAACAATATTATGATAAGGGTAATTGCTACTCACTATATAGTGGGCATGCTGAGTCACAGGTAGGCACAAGAAGAAAATAAGCTTTTGGCCAACCAGACCTTTGTCAGAGATATGACATACACATGCTCCTGCAAACACAACTCACATACACATATGATTGAGTCTCTGGTTGTTATGATCACACCTCAGCAGCCAGAAAGTGTGCTTTTGCGTGGACACACCCATGGATTTTCTGACAGTCTTCTTGTTGTGCCTGCCTTTGACTCAGCATCTCTGCTATATGGTGAGTAGCAGTTATTCACAAATCTTCTAATTTCTACATTCAACTAATTCATTCTGTATAGTTTTTGAAAATCCCTGAAATGCCTCTGAAAGTTTCGGGGTTCAGGGAATCTTCTGTCTCACTGCTACCTCTGAAAGCTAGCTCCTGCTGATGCAAAAGACTTGTGACATCAGTTAGAATTTTCATGATGTGTCTGTTAGGTTTTCCTTCATTGTTATGTCTGATTTTCATCAGTTTGTGATGCTCATTAAGTAGCTCTGAAATACTAAACACTTGTTTTCATAATTATTTATATGAAATAAAATTACTTAGATGATCTTTAGAAGAAGTATGCTGTGATAAACCTCTAAACACATTCTTCAGATCATCAAAACCCTCAGCAGACCACACAGGTTTTCTTGTGCTTAAGAGCAAACATGGCCAGCTGAATAATTTTCCTTTTGTAGGGTTAGCACACAACTACTTGTGCTGCTCATACCATGAACTTTGAAATGCATGTGATTTGAACTTATCATTCTGAAGAAGGCATAGTGCCAGTGTTTGATGTCCTTTCTTCAAAATTTCATGTCATTCAGTTTCACCGAGCAAGATGGGGCAATCGTTAGCACACTGGACTCGCATTTGGGAGGACGACAGTTCAATCCCCCATCCAGCCATGCTGATTTAGGTTTTCCACAATTTCCCTAAATCGCTTCAGGCAAATGCTGGGATGGTTCCTTTGAAAGGGCATTGCCAACTTCCTTCCCCATCCTTCCCTAATCAGATGAGACTGATGATCACGCAATTTGGTCTCCTCCCCCAAATCAACCGAACCCATTCAGTTTCGCATCTCCTTGAAAAAGAAAGTTCCTGCAAGGAAGTAATGATGTCCTTGCTTGAAAACATTACATCAGTCCTTGTACAAGGTTGGTCTTCATCCATATTCACTACACACAGGACAACTAATATAAAAGAAACATAGAGGGCAATACCACAGCTGCTGGCCTCCTGTGACAGTGAAGCACACCACATCATGCCTATGGAAGCCTGTACCACTTCTTCTGTCCCTATTAGTGATGTCAGGTTACCACAGCAACTGAGAATTTGCAGGCAGGCACGCACATATCTGGTCACCTCGCCGCATGCTTCACGCCTCTGGCTGCATTAGGTTAGGGTTCAGCTTTCACACTTTGACTTGCTCTCTGGTGCTGGTGATTTACAAGAAATAACAGAAGCTAATGTCTTTCACTCTCACTGACAAATATGTGTATAAGTTTATTGTAAAAACAATTACTGCTGCTACTTTTATCACAGAAATGTGTGGAAGCTTACCCTCCCATGCCTCCTCTGATCAGCTGCCAATGCAAAAGGGACACGCAAATATCGTGTCTCTTTTCTCTCAATAATCTAGAAGAAAGCCTTCTTTCAGTAACAAAATGAAAGATTATCTATCATCTTTACACATTCCTATTTTTAATCCTAGTTTTTTTAAAAGTGAGTAACAACATAAACTGACTAGTTTCATCTTGTACTAAGTATAGCGTGTGATCACTTATTTTATGATGTTTGAGGTTACATATCTTATTTATTATTTTGTCACTAGTTCCTTGTGTGTGTTGTAGGAAGAAGGTGTCTGAACATGTTGATAAGGAAGGTTATGGTTTAACTGATTATCGTACTACAACAATGTATGACTATCGACCTCATCAGCAGACATGGACAAAGCCTGTGAGTATAAATGTTTTAGATGATAATTGTTAAAGACATGCAACAAAAATATTTACATAATGAAATATATAACAAAATTATAATATTTTTGTTTTTTCTTTTGTACATAGATCACTCCCATTCCGGAACAACCTCATAAGAATCGCATTTACTTGTCAGAGCTGACAGATGGGAATTCACCTAAACGGAGGGGTATCAACAAGTTTTTTGATGATAATCTGGGAGATTTTTATAGGAATCGCACAGAAAAATATGATCTGTATGCTTCCTACAATCCAGGGACTGGAGAGTACAGCAATATTAAAGAGACAATAAACAAATAATATCTTGAGGATATATTTATATGACAGCATTTACATGTGTTGTTTCACCATAATTTATTTGACATGGAAAAGTAAACTTAGTTTTTCAACTAACAATTTATTGTTTTTCTTACAGTGTATATTGCATGTAGATGTATTGTCATTAAGGGTTTCTTTTGAGTTACACTGAATGCAAGTCAGAGAGTTCATTACTGCTTATAAGGTTGACCAATTATGCAAAGCGCAGCCAATGCAAGAGTGGCAAAACTAAATGATGAGAGAATTTGTATTCATTTCTATTCCGTACTGTTTATCTTCATTGTCTCTATAAAAATGTTATCAACCTATTATTTTTGTGTTCAAGTGACCAAGAGTACTTATGATGGTTAATATCCAGCAAATAAAGTTTCTTCATTTGAAAGTTTGATTAGACAGCACAGTCTTACATCCACTACAGTTTTCATTTTACATTTAAACTTTAAAGAATAAAGTTAAAGGTCTTTTTTGTAAATTTTAATGTTCTGAAAACTTCAAATTTTGCCTTTGAAAATGCTTTTTTATATTTATTTACTACACATTTTTTTTCAGAAATGTTATTACATATCAACTGTTATTCTGTTATCTTTAAAGATACTGTATAATCTCCATTTAATTTACCTGCAGTGATATATAATATAGCCATGTAAGAACACTAATAGCTGCACTGTCATTCACCACAACAACAAAAAATTTATACTCAGAAATTACAGTGCCTGTAAAGTAGATGTAGCAAAGACTTGAAGTAAAAGTTAGTCAATAGTTAATTTGTTGTATGAAAATTTTATTCAAACTATACCCCACCGATAGTAATCAAAATGTTCAGCTGGATAATTCTTTAGTAAATAATTTTAATTGGCCTGACTTTGAGTTCATTGCAAATGTTAAATAGGATGATACACTTTTTTGTCTACATTTCACAACTTGTTATTTCCCAATTTCTTTTTTCTAATGTTATTATTTCAAAGATACTATTTCTGCATTTGGTTTACTATTAAGCTACAGATACTAGTAACATTAACTGTTAATTCATAATTGATTGAAACCTTACAGAATATAATATTCGTTAAATTTAAGTTATTTCTTTAATGATGGATGAAGGGCACCATCATTGTAAGTAATACAGAGCAAACTTTCTTGCTTGGCTTTTGACATGCAATTTTCAAAGCTTTCTGAGTTAAAATACACAGTGGACTGTATTTATCACATAATACATGAAAACTATACAAAGCCTGACAAATCTCTTACATAGAGATTTTAGAATATTTAATATAGATGCAGCAAATACTCTGTTGGAATGCTCTTACTGAAAGTCAGAGAACAGATAAATGGAATTCACTCACACTTTATTGCTTAATATGGAGAGACAGCAAGATAAATGGACATGATACAGTAGCATGCAGCAGACTGGTAACATTAAAGATATGCACCCTGCAGGAGCTGAACCACTGATCAAAGAATCTTATAATCTTATATTTGCTTTATCGATGGTGAGGTTCCGCAGCCACACCCCCTCTCCCCTTCCCCCATTCCCTGAGAGTGTGGAGCACTGGGGGTGGAGGTTATTGGAGGTTGCAACTGCTGAAGTCATCTTCAAGCAGCTGTGTGTGACCAAGTGTGCTTTAGCTGGCTGCTATGTGTGGCACTGTTGGACCATTTCTCAGTGAGAGGGAAAGAAAAAAATGTGATGTTATGATCCTCGGAGATTGGTGGGGTTGGTCATAGTGAGATTGTAGGTATGTGCTCAGGCCATCAAGTTGCAGTGGGGGAATTCTTACCTGAGAGGTGAGAGGATAGTGTGTGTGGTGATTTCAGGCTCTATATTGTGCTTAGAGGTGACTGTTGTATCCTAGGAGCCATGATGGTTAGGAAGCCATCGGTCACAGGTTGTGATTTAATTGTAGCTGGTTCAACATAATTGTAATAGCTTTTATACATAGTTTTGCACTGAATACCCATCTGTTCAATTGTCACATGCAAACCTAGAGGCATGGAGGATGCATGCAAATTGTGAGAAAAATTCATTGTACTGACTTATGTCTTTGGTGGAACAAGTACTGCATTCTGTCTCGACTGTACATATGTATTCACTGTTGACATTATGATGGTTCCTGTCCCATTCATGTGGATCATACCTGAAGATGCACATAGAGTTGTGTCCTCTGAAGGCAGATGTGTATAAAGTGGCAAGCTACTGGTGACCTGAAGTACTGATTCTCCACTATTGGTCTGTATAAGTATTCCTCGGTCAAATCTGGGAAGATATGAGAGCAGTGGAGAAAATCCACACTCAGGATTGGCTCATGAAAATCCATACTGAAGAGCTACCACAAAAGTTTATGGAGGCCAGGGTCTATGGTTCATGTTATGGTGCTGTGGAGTTTGATAAGGGTATTGTTTGTGGCTCACAGTTGGATGGATGGTGTTGTAAAATCCATTGAAGAATTCTCCCTGGGGATGCAGCTCACATCCAAGCCAATTTAAATCAGAAAGTACTGATTTGTTGAGTGATCTAACAAATAGAGCTTACCACTGTCTCTGAGAGATGGGGAAATACTAGTTTGCCCCATGTGTCTAAGCAGTGGGTACCATCAGTGTTTGCTGCAATCTGTATTCTTTATTGTATTTGGGTGGTTGCATGGCTTGAAGTAATTGTGTGCCTGGTCGCCAAAGTGATCATGGAACCAACACAATCACAGTGACAACAGCCTGCCTGTATCATTCTTTTGTCATCCAGAAGTCTCTATTCTAATTTTACTGTGATTCAGTATTATTTCACACGTTGTACATCAAGAAAGTGGAAAAATATATCATTTGGAATGTTAGGTAAAAATTATGATACATTAGCACTGTTATGGTCTGCCATGGGCTCAGTTGGTACAGCTGGCCAAAGACCAGTGGTCTCAAGGTGGGAGCTAGTGACATCAGTCTTGTGAGTGTACAGAACTATTCAGATCACATTGGCTAGTAGTGGCTGCAGGCAGTGTATTGTACCAGGAAGGCACTGGCAGTGGTCACTGTTGCCTAGTACATGTGTGAATTGTAGTTGATGCAGGTTTCCAAATATCTGTCATTTTGTTTTCATGCAAGGTCATTCCCACCTGTATTTGTGGTGGTAGTTTCATAAGCAATAGCATCCAAAGCGTAATGTCTGGCATGAGCAATAAATTGATTGAAATACAGAGATGTCTCTAAAGCTGAGATGGTGTTCTGTTGCCCTTTACATCATCATAAATCAGATGTCACAACTGTTTCTCTGGTGTCTTCATGAGTTGGTGGTGGAATGCCTCTTTGGCATTGTTGAATTTGCCATCATTGGGTGTGCTCTTATTTGTTGCTCTATAAAGTGACAAAGTTGGAAATATGACCAAAGATGCTGTGGCTCTGCATTTTGGGATGAAAGGTTCATTATATGCAGGGTGGGGCAAATAAAAGTGGATACAGTTGGAAATGTTGGAAATGAATGTACAAATATAACCACACTCTGTGATGTGCACACATGTGTGCACCCACCATGTGATCCACACTTGTATGGTGATCCACACTTGTTCAGAGCATAGTGCAGCCTGTGTCAGTCCAAGTGGAGAAAGGCAGAGGGGATGATGGTGCTCACAGTGGAGCAGCAGGTGTTTGTTGTGGAAAGTTGGGTGACAACAGAGTAGTGCAAACAGTATGGTCAGTTGTTTGCTGAGAAGCTGAAAGATATCAAACTGCCACCAAATAGTGCCATTCAGCCCTTAGTCCAAAAATGGCATTTGACAGGATCCATTTCGAACAAGTCAAAAAACATTCCGAAATGCACCTGAACACCACAGAATGTATCTGCAGTTCACCAGAAAATGCTTCAGAGCCCTATCAAATCAACCTGACACTTTGCAAGAGATCAGCATATCATGTCGATCATGCAGATGAATACTCCACCAGGACCTGCATGTGCATCCCTACTGAGTGTCCTTTGTTTGTCCATTAAGACAAGCAGATGCTCCTCAGCACCTCCAGTTTTATGAGTGGCTGTTCACTGAGATAGCTTGGACATGGATTTGTTCTTTATGTCTGAAGAAGCCTGGTTTCACATGAGTGGTTGTGTTAACTAACCGAATCACAGGTTCTGGTTAGCAATGAATCTGTACAACTTCCACAAACACCATTGCATGATCAGAAGATTGGGGTTTGATGTGCAGTGTCCACATGCTGCATTATTAATCCCATCCTCTTTCATTAGACGCTGACTTTGATGTGCTACATTGCCAACGTTTTGAAACCATTTGTGGCAGCATTAATGGAGGAGGAAAAGACCTACAGTTACTTCCAACAGGATGTAGCAACTACTCATACAGCCACACAAATCTTGGACCACATTTACAGAATCTTCACACCTGACAGAGTTGTTAGGAGAGGTTAGTCTGGTTGTAGCCCTAGCTGGCCACATAGGTCACCTGATCTGTAACTGTGCAATTACTTTATGTGGGGAGCCCTCAGCTGTAAGATATATAACAGAAACCCTCATAGTATTTAATAACTGCAGCAGAACATTTCAGATGAGATTGCAGAGCTTCAATCTACTTTCAGCAACTTGCTGACCAGGGCTCAAAGGTGCCAAGAGATTAATGGTGGTCACTTTCAACATCCACTGTAGTCAGGTCAGTACTGTATTTCCTTTCCTCTGTTGTGTTTCTTTGTACCCTGGATCTATGTTCTACAGACCACTTTTATTTGCACCACCTTGTATATTCTCTACAAAATTTTTGTTGTTGATGTTTTAGTTTAAGTAATATGGGGGGAGGCAGCTGAAATCCCAGGGACCACACACAGCATGGATGAGAAACCAAGAACCTCCTTATGTGGCTCAGCTGGCTGGATCTAGCACCTGATATGGGTGGACCTGTAAATTCACATTTGTTGCCACTGTGTAAACCTGCTGTAGTTTGCAGAATATTGCCTTGTCAGTGTGAGAAAGCATTGGACTCATCACTGAAATCAGTAAGGAGGTTTGAAGTTGTTCCAGACTGTTTGTGCATACATGCATCACTGTTGTAATCCATGGTATGACATGACAAAATATAACTTTCACATTTCACACTTAATGCAGGCTGATATGGGTAATGGGAAACATTATACAAAGCACTATGATAGTCTATTTCTTGTTCCTGTTTGAAGCAGTTCCACCTGCTTCTATTTCGTCATCTGTTTGTCCTCGGTGTTGATGTACTGTGTCGTTACATGGGCTGAAAAATGGGATTTGTAATTTGGACACTGACTACTGTAAATAATGTAGCCAACATCTGCACAGTTGCACTGCATGGTCTTTTACATTCACTGTTTACACAACGTGGTGGAAAGACACTCTTGGTGGAGTGGGGAGGATTTCATGAAGGATGGACCTCATTTCAGGGCAGGATTTGAGGAAGTCGTACCCCTGCTGGAGAGCCACATTCAGAGTCTGATCCAGTCCCGGAAAGTATCCTGTCACAAGTGGGGCACTTTTGTGGTTCTTCTGTGGGAGGTTCTGGGTTTGAGGGGATGAGGAAGTGGCTCTGGTTATTTGCTTTTGTACCAGGTCGGGAGGGTAGTTGCAGGATGCGAAAGTTGTTTTCAGGTTGTAGGTGTAATGGTTCAGGGATTCCAGACTGGAGCAGATTCGTTTGCCACGAAGACCTAGGCTGTAGGGAGGGGACCGTTTGATGTGGAATGGGTGGCAGCTGTCATAATGGAGGTACTGTTGCTTGTTGGTGGGTTTGATGTGGACGGATGTGTGAAGCTGGCCATTGGACAGATGGAGGTCAACGTCAAGGAAAGTGGCATGGGATTTGGAGTAGGGCCAGGTGAATCTGATGGAACCAAAGGAATTGAAGTTGGAGAGGAAATTCTGGATTTCTTCTTCACTGTGAGTCCAGATCATGAAGATGTCATCAATAAATCTGTACCAAACTTTGGGTTGGCAGGCCTGGGTAACCAAGAAGGCTTCCTCTAAGCGACCCATGAATAGGTTGGCATACGAGGGGGCCATCCTGGTACCCATGGCTGTTCCCTTTAATTGTTGGTATGTCTGGCCTTCAGAAGCAAATAACCAGAGCCATTTCCTCATCCTCTCAAACCCAGAACCTCCCACAGAAGAACCACAAAAGTGCCCCACTTGTGACAGGATACTTTCCGGGACTGGATCAGACTCTGAATGTAGCTCTCCAGCAGGGATACGACTTCCTCAAATCCTGCCCTGAAATGAGATCCATCCTTCATGAAATCCTCCCCACTCCACCAAGAGTGTCTTTCCGCCGTCCACCTAACCTTCGTAACCTCTTAGTTCATCCCTATTGAATCCCCAAACCACCTTCCCTACCCTCTGGCTCCTACCCTTGTAACTGCCCCCAGTGTAAAATCTGTCCCATGCACCCTCCAACCACCACCTACTCCAGTCCTGTAACCCGGAACGTGTACATGATCAAAGGCAGAGCCACGTGTGAAAGCACCCATGTGATTTATCAGCTGACCTGCCTACACTGTGAAGGTTTCTATGTGGGAATGACCAGCAACAAACTGTCCATTCGCATGAATGGACACAGGCAGACAGTGTTTGTTGGCAATGAGGATCACCCTGTGGCTAAACATGCCTTGGTGCACGGCCAGCACATCTTGGCACAGTGTTACACCGTCCGGGTTATCTGGATACTTCCCACTAACACCAACCTGTCAGAACTCCGGAGATGGGAACTTGCCCTTCAGTATATCCTCTCTTCCCATTATCCACCAGGCCTCAACCTCTGCTAATTTCAAGTTGCTGCCGCTCATACCTCACCTGTCTTTCAACAACATCTTTGCCTCTGTACTTCCGCCTTGACTGACATCTCTGTCCAAACTTTTTGCCTTTACAAATGTCTGCTTGTGTCTGTGTATGTGTGGATGGATATGTGTGTGTGTGTGCAAGTGTATACCTGTCCTTTTTTTCCACCTAAGGTAAGTCTTTCCGCTCCCGGGATTGGAATGACTCCTTACCCTCTCCCTTAAAACCCACATCCTTTCATCTTTCCCTCTCTTCCCTCTTTCCTGATGAAGCAACCGTTGGTTGCGAAAGCTTGAATTTTGTGTGTATGTTTGTGTTTGTTTGTGTGTCTATCGACCTGCCAGCACTTTTGTTTGGTAAGTCACATCATCTTTGTTTTTAGACATATTTTTCCCACGTGGAATGTTTCCCTCTATTATATTCATATCATTAAATTAACATATATTGTTACACAAACAATACTTTTTACAAAATTTTTAATTACTTTGGAATTAATTAAGAGCTGGTTTTGCTAACATGTTTCTGACTAGAACCAAATAGATACTTTAAAATTGTTGGTATTTCATCTTCCAAATGTTTATAATTATTACAGAATTTATATTTGTTTATATGTCAACAATAGAATTTAAGTTACAAAACAATTACTGATTTCACCCTATAATGAAAGATACTAACTACGAATAGTCAAAATAAATTAGAAAATCTATTACATACATAAAACTAATCACAAAATTAGATCTGGCATTATATTCTTTAAAATTGAGGGCCAACCTTTCTCTTTTATAAAAATGCAAAATATATTCACATAAGCTAATGGTAAATAGTTAAAACTGAAAAAATGAATTTAAGGAGGCAGATGGCAAAACAAGAGGGAAATAAAAAATATCCCATCTTGCTTCGTCACATAACCCCTTCATTGGATGACGAGATAGATATTCCAAATAGCTAACTGTGCATTTCAGTGACCATAAGATACACCAGAAATTAGGTTTAAAATCTACACACAAAAATTATTATATAAAAAAATCTTATTGAAAAGTATAGTACATACGTTTTTTCAAATTTATACTTATGTGAAATGGCCACATGAAAATCCCCATACAAAATAATAACATACAGTGTATTGTAGAATATCACAAAATATCTACAAGCTATACTTTTAACAAAAATTATGCATTTTCATCATAAATGATGCCCTTTTTGGGTAAGTGAAGATTACATTTAAAACACACTTTGTACAAGTCCTGTCTTGCTAAACAAAATAAATCCTCATGTGCTGAAAAAAGTTTTACAAGCTCTTTCACACTATTAATGATCTTTAACACACTTTCTTGCCAAGCTGTCCATTCTTTCAACGGGTCGAGTGGCAGGTAGTTAGGGAATGCACTGCATTTGGTTCCCTTGGAGATGATTCTCCTCTGTCACAGTAAATGAAAAAATGAGACAAAATACCCTATTTTAGTACATTTTTACTTCAAACCTAAGTCTATGAAAAAAGTGTTTAACATTAATGGCAAATCATACAGAAATTAATTACAGTGTTGTCATAAATTTACAATAATTAGCACAAAATTTGACTATAGTATGAAAGGTGTGGACTAGTAAAAATTTAAAATCAAGTGCACTTTGCACTACAAAGCATTACTCTTACGTCATAACTCTCTGAAACTGATTGAAGTTGAAAGATTTGGGTCTCTTTCCCATTTGAAAAATAGCAAAAACTCAAGCTGTGCAGTAGCATAGATTTACTAATCATTACATTATGAATAAAGAATAGAGTCACCAGAAAACTTACTTACTACTCAAATCAAAATTAGTGGGATGGAAGTTGTACCAAACCATTGCTCCACTTCTCTACTCAACTCTGAGGACTGCTCTCATTCAACCAGAAAATTAAATCCTCACAAAGCCACCAAATGTTACCAAATAGTTTACCTGTCAGAATATTCACATCACTCTTGCACTGCAGTTATCACTTTATCAGTAAAATTATTGTTCTTCATTCCAGTATTACTACCTCAAGCTCATAATTACTCAGAACACAATTAGAAGTTTTTCAGGTAACATATAGATCCAATAATGCAGCATTATAAGACTTCTACCTCACTAAAATATTGCTCTTCCTGTTAAGATCTCATTCCCAGCTGTAGTGTCATGAATTGCACAACATAAACAGTACCTAATGTTGCCTAGTTTAGATTAGATTAGATTAGATTTACTTTCATTCCAATTGATCTGTAGTGAGGAGGTCCTCCAGGATGTGGAACATGTCAGAAAAACAACAATACATGACAAATATTTACAACGAAAACAAATAAGATAATGTACCATTCCACAGGTCCCAAGTGGAATGATCGTCATTTTTTAATGAACACTAAGAGTCATTTTACAAATACTAATGCACTGAATTTAAAATAAAAAAGTTTTTTATTTATTTATAAGGTAATAAACATGTAATACAACTACTGTAATACTTATTTACAATGAACACATTACTGCACTGAAATGGTGCAGAAGTTAAATTATACTTACACACACACACACACACACACACACACACACACACACACACACACACACACACACAGACACAGACACACAAATTTTCAGTGAACACATTACTGCACTGAAATTGTGCAGAAGTTATGTTGTACCAACAAATCAGTTGGTTTTACTAAGAAATTCATCAATGGAGTAGAAGGAGTTTGCCACCAATAAATCCTTTAGGCTTCTCTTAAACTGAATTTCATTGGTTGTTAAGCTTTTTATGGTTGCTGGCAAGTTATTGAAAATGTGTGTTCCTGAATAATGCACACCTTTTTGTACAAGACTAAGTGACTTTAAATCCTTGTGAAGATTATTCTTATTTCTAGTATTGATTCCATGAATTGAGCTGTTGGTTTGAAAAAGTGATATATTTTTAATGACAAATTTCATTAAGGAATAAATATATTGGGAAGCTGTAGTTAGTATCCCTAGTTCCCTAAACAGGCTTCTGCAGGATGTTCTTGAGTTCACACCACATATAATTCTTACTGCACGTTTTTGTGCCCGGAAAACTTTAGCTTGGCTTGATGAATTACCCCAAAAAATAATCCCATATGACATTATGGAATGAAAGTAAGCATAGTATGCCAGCTTTTTCATTTTTATATCCCCTATGTCTGACAAAATTCGCATTGCAAACAGAGATTTGTTAAGACGCTTCAGCAGTTCTGTGGTGTGCTCCTCCCAGTTGAATTTATTATCAAGCTGTAATCCCAAGAATTTAACACTGTCCACTTCTTCTATCTTCTTGTCATCGTATGTTAGACATATACTCTTGGGACACCCCTTACAAGTTCTGAACTGCATGTAGTGTGTTTTTTCAAAGTTTAGTGACAAAGAATTGGCTAGGAACCAGTGATTAATGTCCACAAATATTTTATTGGCTGATCTTTCTAAGACTACACTTGATTTGCTATTTATTGCAATGTTTGTATCATCGGCAAACAAAACAAACTTGGCATCTGGTAATGTTACTGATGAAAGGTCATTGATATACACAAGGAAAAGTAAGGGCCCCAAAATGGAACCTTGTGGGACCCCACATGTAATTAGTTCCCAGTTGGATGATGCCTGATAGCTTGATACATGTCTCTTTCCTAATAACACCCTTTCCTGCCAGAGATATAAGATTTGAACCATTTTGCAGCATTTCCTGTTACACTATAATATTCTAGTTTACTTAAAAGGATATTGTGATTTACACAGTCAAATGCCTTTGACAGATCACAAAATATACCAGTTGCCTGCAATTTTTTGTCTAATGAATTAAGCACATTTTCACTGTAAGTGAAGATAGCCTTCTCAATATCAGAACCTTTTAGAAATCCAAACTGTGACTTTGACAGTATGTTATTTGAGATAAGATGGTTATAAAGACGACTATACATTACTTTTTCGAAAATTTTTGAGAATGCTGGCAACAGTGAAATTGGACGGAAATTTGATGCTATTTCTTTATCTCCCTTCTTAAACAGTGGCTTAACTTCAGCATATTTCAGCCATTCAGGAAATATTCCACTGATAAACAACTGGTTACACAGATAGCTTAATATGTTACTTAGCTCAGAATCACATTCTTTAATTAACTTTGTTGATATTTCATCATACCCACTAGATGTTTTTGATTTTAAAGATTTTATGATGGACATTATTTCTGTTGGGGTAGTGAGGGTCAAATTCATATTATGGAAGTTACTTGAAATGTCTGGTCTAAGGTAATCCATAGCAGCATCTACCGAACCTGACAACCCCATCTTTTCAGTAACAGTTATAAAATGTTTGTTAAAAAGTTCTGCAACACTATACACATCTGTCACCAATGTATCATTTACTCTTAATGCTATTTGTTCCTCTTCATGTCTGGTTCTACCGGTCTCCTCCTTCACTATATCCCATATTGTCTTTATTTTGTTATCTGATATGACTATCTTTTCCTTGTAATATATTTGCTTTGACATCCGTATTACAGTCTTTAATATTTTGCAGTATTTCTTATAATGTGCTATAGCATCAACATGGGAAATGTTTCGGATTGACAGATACAGTTTTCTTTTTGTTTTACATGATACCCCTATTCCTCGAGTAATCCATGGCTTCTTTGTAGACTTTGCTCTAACCTTGGTAAGTTTTGGGGGAAAGCAGTGTTCAAATAAGGTAAGCACTTTATTAGCAAAAATGTTATATTTTTCATTCATGCCATGAGCATTGTAAACATCAGTCCAGTGAATGTCTCTGAGGAGTGTCCTAAAATAATCAATTTTTGGCTTACTGATTACCCTCTTGAGCTCAGATTTAACAGATTTTATATCCTGTTCAGTATTAACATTTAACAGAAGGAACTGCATGTCATGGTCTGAGAGGCCATTGACTATTGGTTTTGTAATATAATTTTGTTCATTGGACTGTTCTATAAAGATATTGTCAATGGCTGTTTGTGAGCAAGTGGCTATCCTAGTGGGGAACTTTACTGTGGGAATTAAGTTGAATGATAGTGTTACTAACTCAAATAAGTTCTTATTGGGTGAGTCTTTAAGGAAATCTACATTGAAATCACCAGCAACCACTATTTCTTTGTTTTTGGTTGTTAAATGGGCCAGTACAGCTTCAAGGTGGTTTACAAACAGATTAAAGTTACCTGCAGGTGCTCGATATACACTTAATATTATGAAAGATTTTTTGTGAAAATCTAATTCTGTTGCACATGCTTCCATATGCTGTTCTAGGCAAAATTTATGAATGTCTATGTTCTTAAATTTATGACAGTTCCTGATGAATGTGGCAACTCCTCCTTTCTCCATTTCTGATCTACAAAAGTGAGATGCTAACCTAAACCCTGTAACACTTAAAAGTTCTATACCAGTGGTCACATGATGTTCCGAGAGGCAGATTATGTCAGCTGGGTTTGAAGACTCTAATTCATCTATGCAGATAGTTAATTCATTAATTTTATTTCTCAGTCCTCGAATATTTTGATGCAATAAAGATAGCTGACATTTCACATTGACTGAGTTAAAATTGGGTGGAGTTAAGATATCTGCTGACAGTTGAAAATTCTTAACCAATGGCTGTTTATGTTGATGTAATAAGCTGGAATTATGTTTTTTGATTTCTTTCTCAAACTGAAGGTTTGTCTCAGTTCTAACCTCTCTTAAAATTTGCTTTCTTTCTGTCCTCCCTACCCTAAAAAAGGGTCTTTTCTGAATCCTATAACCACTGGTATTTTACCACTCATGACAGTGCCTCCCCCCTTTAACTTTCCTGCTATTTCCCCAGCCAATTTACCCTTCCCCTTCCTGTTGAGGTGAAGGCCATGCCTAGTATAATCCCACCTACTGATAGAATCAACATGAACCACACCAATGTGTGACCCCGCACCCGACATGAGCAGCCGTTCCAGCTCCAAATTAACTCTCTTGACAGAAGAGTTCAAATTAGGTCGGTCATGGCGCCCAAGAACACATACAAACTCAACACTGGTATGCCTCGATGCTGATGCAATCTTCGCCAGGTCACACTCTATACTGTACCCAGGATCTCTGTCAATACTGTTACCAGCCCCACCCACTATAACCACGGTGTCTTCCTTAGTGAAATCTTTGCAAAGTGATCCTAAATCCTCTGTCACCTGCTCCAGACCAGCACTAGGTTTAAAAAAATTGGTGACCTGGTATTCTGATCCTAGTTCATCCTGCAAGAGCTGGCCAACACCTCTTCCATGGGAACTACCTAACAACAACACTTTCTTTCTCTTTACTGATTTCCCTACATTCTGACTTTTCAATTTGCTGCTGAAAGTTTGTCGTGCCCTGTCTACACCTGTAACTGCTTGAGGCTCACCAGCTTCTAACTGAAGCAACAGGTCAAATCTATTTTCCACATTCACCATAAAGCTGTCAGACAAAGTTCTAGGCCTGTTCCTCCTGTTGCCTGTTGCCACTTCCCACCTCTCTTTACCCTTCTCCCTCCTTAACCTGTCAAGATCTCCCCTGGCCTTGTCTAACTCAGCCTGAAGGGCAGCAATTTTCCCCTCCTGTTCCAGTATCTTCCTATCTCTACTACAAATCCTACAAAACCACTGATGAGTCTCATTTACTTCCCCTATTCCCACGCCACTACAGTCACCCACATGGAAAAAACTACAGCACCCATCACACCAAAGCCCCGACCTAACAATTCTACGGCAAGTCAAGCACTTTTCACTCATGATAAACGTAATAGTTTATTAAGAATAAGTCAGTTAAATTACAGATAAACACGAAAATATGGTTACACAAATTTGGCCTATACGCAACTGTGTGTAAACAAAAACAAAAGTGCAAAGTTTCTGAAACAACAAGTTTAATTTTACGCTACTTTCCGGAAATGCTAGTTAAATAATGAAGATGTACGCTAAGTTAAATTGCTGGAGAGAGCAAGGAACAACTAAACGAAATTCTATAGATTTGCTGCAGCAGAACGTAAACAGAAAATACGACTGTACGGTCTTTTCGCGTTTTCTGCTATATTACGTAAAGAAAAAAGGACCCTTTAATGGTACACTTAAACAGCACACTAATACACTTATTTACCACGTAATCAGTACTAATCTATATGTTTTATAATCTAAAATAACTTATTTGCAATTAGATCATCAATAAAGTTACATGACTTTTTTTTGTATACAATTATCTTTTGAATTAATCATGTCTGTCAGCACCATTATTTCACTTACATTTCTTACCTTATTAACTAGTGGAGTGCATTCTCAAAAAATATCCCTATTGCAGAGGCAGGGTCCCTAACCATTAAGGCCCTAACATTATTCATTATTTTCTTATTTCATTTTTGTTTCATTATCTAATAAATAAACACCCACTCTGGTTATCTAATGCAAAATTGACTCTACTGAAAAACACTCCAAAGTAACAGATTCTTACGCTAAGGCAAACTTAACTCTCAATACCAATCAGACAAATTATCACTCAGAAAAAAACTATTATTTCACTGTATTGTAGCCAGAAGGCAAGTCTTGCTACTATATTCCACATGTATTACACCAGGCAACTATGTTTAAAAGTTGTAATTCCTTAATGTTAGAAAAGGCTGTGCCATGACACAGATAGATAGTTATCTCCATATACTGACTGCACTGAACACAAGCACTTCTACTATACCACAATTAATATTAAGATCTCATATTGAAGATGGTTTATATTGCACACTGTCTCTGCTGCTGCACCAATTATCTCATTACCTCAGGTGTTAATTATCCTCCACACATGCTGACACCTTTCATTTTCAGTTTAACTTAGCTCTTTGTTTGACAGAAATTTCTTAACCATGGTATTATTTTACTTTCTTCCATCCTCTAATGATTGCATTTTTTATAACTAACACAACATAATCTACACATACACAAAGACAACACTAGAGAAACCTTTTCTAACATATCCCTATGCTAAATTATCCTACTGTACAAAATTACATGAAAGTCAAAGGTAGAATGTTTGTGATTCGCTTATAAACTACAGACAGCATAGGAGAAGAGTTTGACTGCCTCAGGAAACAAGAAAAATGAGACAGACAGCTGGGGTAGTCATTATTGCCACATAATGAATCCAACACAGAAATTAGTTCCAAATATTACACCAATGCTGAGATTTTGAATAACCAAGAAATTGCACTCCAACAACGGTCTTGCCAGTTTCACAGTTAATAGTATCTCTTGTTTCACACTCTTTAATAGCTTACCAATAGCACCCATAATTCTTATTCCAGAAACATGCATCACTATTATACCATCACTGTTCTTAACAGATTCAAAAAATGCCAGTGAAATACCATTAAAATCACTGTCACTATCCAGTAAACACTTACCACTTCGAGTCTCGGTCGGGCACACAGTTTTAATCTGCCAGGAAGTTTCATATCAGTGCACACTCCGCTGCAGAGTGGAAATCTCATTCTGGGAACACTTACCATGTACATCTTGTACACTTGCTGTTATTACAGGTTGACACACTTCCATTTTACTTACCAGGTGATCTTCATACCAGAAATCCTCATTATTCCTTTCTTTACTTAACACATTGCCCTCATTATCAATTACAGATTCAAATACCCCATTGCCATCACTACCAGATTTGTCATTGCTATCATCATTACAACTGCTGTCAGATTCAGACCCACTTTCACTTTCACTATGATTTAGATTTTGTACCTCTTCCACCTTTTTCTCCATTTCAGTCAATTTTGAATCAACAATTTCGTTTACTTTTACCAGTTTTTCCTCTACTACTACTGCACACTTGACTTATACCACAGTTTCTGAATCATTCTTAATGTGATTGATTTGGCTCTCAAGTTTATCTCTATTTTCGAAAACAACCACCTTCTTGAAAACCTCCTTCTTCATGCTATTGTCATCACAAAATGCCCTCTCTCTTCTAGACATTTTTTGCTCAATTTTAATTTCTCATTAGTATTATGTACTACTTCCTTTGAACTATTTACCACACTATTATTGGCTTTTCCCTGTCCTCTTTCATAGCTATATTATTCATAATATACCTTAATATTGCTTCCACTTCTCTATATGTCATAAACCTTTGCCCTTGCTCGCTTTTGCTACTAGATTCCTCCTCCTTACCCTCAACAATCTTACCCACTTTAGAACTGTTTTTGTTCATTTTGCTCTTTACAGTGGGACTTTTGTCCCCATCCTTCAAAGTTACATTCATGTATGATTTATAATTACTTACAGCCTTCTGTTCATTTAACAACTTAACCTCTACAGCTTTGTTTTCCATCACACTGTCTTGTTCATTAAGGTCACTCATTATGTATCACTTAATGCAAAACAGCTATTGCAATGAATTACCTTGTTTTTAATTACTCATCTTCTGCTGCTCTGCTGCCACTGTTGTTGCAGTTGTCATTTTGATTTTACATCTGCTGCGCATTGTAATTCTCTTGGCGATATGTCCTGTTTACCTAGATCAGCTGTGTCCACCTGTGTGCTGACTATGTACTCAAGGGCTGCTTCCATAGAACCCACTCACTGATTGGCTGCTGTCCTTCTTCATTATGAACTCCCAGCACTGATTGGCTGTATCATCACTACACTGTAAACCGCTCTTGATTTCACTTTTTGAAATTCACGAGTCCTTATTCATTGTGGTTACGTAGAATATTCCTCACCTGGGGCACCACATGCAGTGGTTCCACCTGCTTTTATTTCTTTGTTTGTTTGTCCAAAATGTCGACATACTATGTCTCTACACTGTCTGAAAAATGAGGTTTGTAATTTGGACACTAACTACTGTAAATAATGTAGCCGACATTTGTGCAGTTGCTTTGCACAGTCTTTTATTTTCACAGTTTACACAACCCACCAATAATACACAGTTATATGTGTTTGGCCAGTGGACTACTGTTTAAACTTTCCACATACCTCATTAATAGTTTCCAGGCAAATCTCCACATACTGCTACAATAGTTTATTGTTGAACATCTACGAGCAGTAAAACTTAACCAAAAGATCACAGTTCTTGAAGAATAATCAAGTAGATATGGAAAAGGGACTGTTAAGGGAAGATAAGTTGAAGCATTGTTCTCGATATAACCAACACAGTTTCCTCATCTGAAACTCTGCAATGGACTGACTGTTTCGTGACCAAAAATCGGGCCCTTATATATCATCACAGTAATAGGTGCTGAAACTACACATTGTACAAAGTTAAATTTACAGAAATTGCAATTAAAACTTAACTTATTAAATTAACTGACTACATCGAAAAGTTCCGTCTTTCTAACAGTTTCCTCTACTACAAAAGTTAGGCTGAATTATTTGTTTAAATCATGAAATTAACATATATTATTATGCAAACAATACTTTTGACAAAACTGTTAATTAAATTGGAATTAAGGGATGGTTTTGCTAACATGTTTCCAACTAGAACCAAATAGATACTTTTAAGATTACTAGTATTTTGTCTTCCAAATGTTTATTATTATTGCAGAATTTATATTTGTTTATATGTCAACAATAGGATTTAATTTACGAAACGATTACTGATTTCAGCATATAATGAAAGATACTAACTAGGAATAGTCTAAATAAATTAGAAAATCAATTACATACATAAAACTAATCACAAAATTAGATCTGGTGTTATATTCTTTAAAACTGAGGGCAAACCTTTCTCTTTTATGAAAATGCTGATTATATTAACATGTTGTTGTTGTTGTGGTCTTCAATCCTGAGACTGGTTTGATGTAGCTCTCCATGCTAATCTTTCCTGTGCAAGCTCCTTCATCTCCCAGTACCTACTGCAACCTACATCCTTCTGAATTCGCTTAGTGTATTCATCTCTTGGTCTCCCTCTATGATTTTTACCCTCCACGCTGCCCTCCAATGCTAAATTTGTGATCCCTTGATGCCTCAGGACATGTCCTACCAACTGATCCCTTCTTCTAGTCAAGTAGTGCCACAAACTTCTCTTCTCCCCAATCCTATTCAATACCTCCTCATTAGTTACGTGATCTACCCAACTAATCTTCAACATTCTTCTGTAGCAGCACATTTCGAAAGCTTCTATTCTCTTCTTGTCCAAACTATTTATTGTCCATGTTTCACTTCCATACATGGCTACACTCCATACAAATACTTTCAGAAAAGACATCCTGATGCTTAAATCTATACTCGATGTTAACAAATTTCTCTTCTTCAGAAACACTTTCCTTGCCATTGCCAGTCTACATTTTATATCCTCTCTAATTCGACCATCATCAGTTATTTTGCTCCCCAAATAGCAAAACTCCTTTACTACTTTAAGTGTCTCATTTCCTAATCTAATTCCCTCTGCATCACCCGACTTAATTCGACTACATTCCAATATCCTCATTTTGCTTTTGTTGATGTTCATCTTATATCCTCCTTTCAAGACACTATCCATTCCGTTCAACTGCTCTTCCAAGTCCTTTGCTGTCTCTGACAGAATTACAATGTCATCGGCGAACCTCAAAGTTTTTATTTCTTCTCCCTCGATTTTAATACCTACTCCGAATTTTTCTTTTGTTTCCTCTACTGCTTGCTCAATATACAGATTGAATAACATCGGGGAGAGGCTACAACCCTGTCTCACTCCCTTCCCAACCACTGCTTCCCTTTCATGCCCCTCGACTCTTATAACTGCCATCTGGTTTCTGTACAAATTGTAAATAGCATTTTGCTCCTTGTATTTTACCCCTGACACCTTCAGAATTTGAAATAGAGTATTCTAATCAACATTGTCAAAAGCTTTCTCTAAGTCTACAAATCTAGAAACGTAGGTTTGCCTTTCCTTAATCTTTCTTCTAAGATAAGTCGTAAGGTCAGTATTGCCTCATGTGTTCCAACATTTCTACGGAATCCAAACTGATCTTCCCAGAGGTATGCTTCTACCGGTTTTACCATTTGTCTGTAAATAATTCCCATTAATATTTTGCAGCTGTGACTTATTAAACTGATATTTTGGTAATTTTCACATCTGTCAACACCTGCTTTCTTTGGTATTGGAATTATTATATTCTTCTTGAAGTCTGAGGGTATTTCGCCTGTCTCGTACATCTTGCTCACCAGATGGTAGAGTTTTGTCAGGACTGGCTCTCCCAAGGCTGGCAGTAGTTCTAATGGAATGTTGTCTACTCCCGGGGCCTTGTTTCGACTCAGGTCTTTCAGTACTCTGTCAAACTCTTCACGCAGTATTGTATCTCCCATTTCATCTTCATCTACATCCTCTTCCATTTCCATAATATTGTCCTCAAGTACATCGCCCCTGTATAGACCCTCTATATACTCCTTCCACCTTTCTGCTTTCCCCTCTTTGCTTAGAACTGGGTTTCCGTCTGAGCTCTTAATATTCATACAAGTGGCTCTCTTTTCTCCAAAGGTCTCTTTAATTTTCCTGTAGGCAGTATCTATCTTACCCCTAGTGAGATAAGCCTCTACATCCTGACATTTGTCCTCTAGCCATGCCTGCTTAGCCATTTTGCACTTCCTGTCGATCTCATTTTTGAGACGTTTGTATTTCTTTTTCCCTGCTTCATTTACCGCATTTTTATATTCACATATGCTAATGGTAAATAGTTAAAATGGAAAAAATTCGTAGAGGCCAAAAGGTGTGATCAATGCTGTCTTTGGTATATCGCTCTGTGCCATGGGTATCTGTAAATATGCCTTGCAGCAGTCCAAGACACTGAAGATGCATGCTAAGTACTTGTTTGAAGTATTGTATATGCGGTATCGGATAATTTACAGAGGCAGATGGCAAAACAAGAGGGGAAGAAAAAATATCACAGTTTGCTGTGTCACAAGTTGTTTGCAAAAGTGGCAATTTAGTAATAGCCCCTTGTCATAGCATAGGACGTCAGGCAAAGTACTGTGATTAAGTTGCAGTAGCTGCTGTTGCTCATTGCAATGTCATCACTCTGAGGATTTCCTGGTTATGATGCTCATAGTGGAATGTAGATAGTAGATGAATGCAATTCATATGCACTTTATTGTTTAGTATGAGGTACAATGAGGCGTATGTAAATAGCATAATAGTGGACTGTCAGCAACAAATTTACTCTCCTCATGGGAGCTCAATCACTGTCCAAAGAGTCTTATTATGTCATACTCACATTATTGATGGTCAAGTGCTTACATATTACATTTCAGACAGTTCTTATTTAGAACACCTTGAGTTACTGAAGTCAAGCTTTGGTTTGACCTCTGCAACAATAGTTCCAACAAGTATAAAAGGATACAGTGCAACTGTGATTGCTAATTTATTTCTAAATACAAATGCTTTTCTTGAGATAGATGTGAGCCCTATGCTAAGTGCTTTGTCTTACCACAATGGTCAAATGGCAGCAATGAAGTATCCCAATCAAACTGGTTTAACTAAAAAAGAAAAGTGAATTTTCATACAATTGTAAATGATGACATAGTTATACCTTTCAGGAAGAATTTACAGTTGAAAAATGGGTAAAAGTTTGTTAAAAAGACACAGTAGATGAGAAATTTAAATTTTTCCTTAAAATCCAGAACATAACAGTGGAGGCGGGCAGTAGGGGCCGGGCACGTGCGTATCATGGACAGCACACAATACAGCAGCCATCTAGCGGCCAAGACTGGGAATCGCGAGCGGGATGGCACCAGCCCCTCCCCATCCCAACCGGGCAGGCGCCTGAATGCCCCCGCCTTCCCCTCGCCTGACAGTTCAGGTGGCTGGATGAGTACAGCTGACTCACACATATGCTGGTTCCACTCCACTTACAGGGATTCCACTCACAACTGCTGCCCGCCCTGTGGATTCCCAAACGCCACACGCAGGCCGCAGTAGGCACCACAGCTTACGGATACATGCAAGGGCACCCACAGATGTTGCATTCTGTCAGATCCCCCACTTCATGAGGACATCTGTACACCTTTGATTTAGGTTCACGCCAGTATTTTCTCATTGATACCGGAGGAGATGTTAGTGTCATACCTCCCACATTTACCATAAAGGACATGACACCAGCCAAACTGTTTCTTCAAGCAGCAAATAAATCGCCACTCCAGGTTGATGATTTAGCAGAGGTACCTGTTGAACACATACCTGGCAAACAGTTCACTTGGTCATTCTACATGGCTGATGTAGAAGACCCAATATTAGGCATCGACTTCCTTTTTCATTTCAGACTGTCTCCAGACCTCCAGTCGGCTGCATTATTGTACCATGCCTCGTCCACTCACATCGTGTGTTCAGTCAGTTCCTTGCCCCCCCCCCCCTCTCCCTCAGCTTCCTGACAATTTTGACACTGCTCTCATCAAGTGCTCCTCACTGGCAAACAGCCTCACAACTTCCATTGCCCAGCTTCAGTCCGAGCGCTCTGCAGTCGACGATCTCCGTACTCGCAACACTAAGCTGAACCGCGCCATATCATCGGCTATGCAAGCCCTCACCGAGGCATGATGCCTCGTACAACACATGTCAATGTCACCACCCACAGACATTGGTGAAGCACCACGTGGGACTTTGACGACACCATCCCCCAACATCGGAGACACACCTCATGGAACTTTGTCGCCACTGACGCGGACAGCCTCCCCGGCACAGCAGGTTAGTGACTCTTGTGCTACCGATTCCCATTCGCGACCCTCCCTGAATGAGTTCGCCAACCCAGTTGAACACTATCATGAATGGCACGACACACAAAATTGTCACAACAGAGGGGCCACCAGTGCGTCATAAAGCGTGCCAACTGCTGCCACATAAACTATAACTCGCTAAGGCCGCAGTGGAAGAACTTCTGCTGGCAGGTATTGTTCATCCATTGGACAGTAACTGGTCTTTGCCCATACATTTAGTCCCCAAAAAGGACAGCACAGTGCATCTCTCTGGTGACTATCACTGCCTCAACACGCGGACTGTATTAGACAATTATCCGATACCGCATATACAATACTTCGCACAAGTACTTAGCATGCATCTTCAGTGTCTTGGACTGCTGCAAGGCATATTTACAGATACCCATGGCACAGAGCGATATACCAAAGACAGGGTTGATCACACCTTTTGGCCTCTACGAATTTTGTTACATGCCTTATGGTCTCAAAAATGCAGCCCAAACTTGGCAACATTTTAGAGACTCACTTCTGTTAAATTGCACATATTGTTATGTATACCTCAATGACATACTCATTTTTTCCTCCTCTGACAGAGGACATGAACTCCACCTGTTCATGATACAAGATTTATTGACACATAATAGAGTCAAGATCAATAACAACAAATCACAACTTCGATGCACCTCTGTCACTTTTCTGGGGTACACTGTCTCCTCGGAAGGTATATGCCCCCCTCCAGAGCAGGTTGACTGCAATCGCGATCTAGCTCTCCCAGTATCATTCCGTGAATTATGCCAGTTTTTAGGAACTATCAATTTCTACTGTCGTAACGTACCGATGGCGGTAGGCAATTCAAACCCCTTTGACTGACGCATCAGCCAGGAAACAAACCTCAGGCAATCGCCGAGTGCAGTGGTCTGACAACATGGTGAGAGCTTTTGAAGACCTTACATCAGTGTTAGCATGTGGTGTCACTCTCACTCTCACCCTCCCTTTGCCAGATGCCTGCATCTGTATTACAGCAGATGCAAGTGATTTTGCAATTGGTGCAGTCCTCCAAAAACACGTCGGTGACATGATACAACCACTCCATTTTTTTTTCCAAAAAACTTTCTACAGCTTAACATAAATGGTCAGCATTCGACAGAGAATTGCTTGCAGTTTATGAAGCTGTAAAATATTTCTGCTCAGACATCGAAGGAAGGAACATAACAATTTTCACAGACTATCGCCCCCTCGCAGAGGCTATCCATAACCCTGCTGTTGACCTTCCCCCATGTAGGTTTTGGCAGATGGACTTAATTTGCCAATACACAACAGACATCCTTTACTTCCGAGGTTCAGAAAATCTGGTGGCCGACTACCTATCATGTTCACTGCAATTTCATCTCCCATTAATTTTGATGAATTGGCCCACTTACAGGACAATGATGCTGAATTGCACAACCTCCGACAGGACCCAGATACTTCCCTCCAGATCGTTTCCTGCAACCTACCAGGCTCGGTCAGGCCACTGTGGTGCGATACGTCCATGGCCACAGCCTGGCCTATTGTTCCACCTGTGCTGCGTCACCCAGTATTCACTATGTTACATAACCTTTCACATCCTGGTGCTAAGGCTACTATGTGCCTTGTTATAGAATACTTTGTGTGGCCCAATGTGAAGAGGGATCATCATACTTTGGCTTGTGCTTGTTTATAGTGCCAGCACAACAAAGTTGGCAGGCACACACAACCCTGTCCAGGTAAATTTGACATCCTGAAAGGCCACTTCCGACATGTGTATCTAGACCTCATAGGACCGTTACCCATGTCTGATGGTTTCAGGTATATCCTGTCTTTCATCAACTGCATTACACATTGGGTGGAGGCAATACTCCTGCAGGACACCACAGTGGATTCCATAGCACATGCATTCATGACCTCCGGGATAGCTCAATTCGGCTGCCCTACATCCTTCACCACTGACCAGGTAAGGCAGTTTGAATCCCTGCTGTTTAACAAACTCTGCATACTCTGTGGGGTGGGTAGATTCTGCACTATGGCATACCACCCACAGAGCAATGGACTGGTTGAGTGGTGGCACAGGACTCTGAAAAGTGGCCCTCATGTGCCACAGCGGTGAGTGGTCCCATGCCCTTTGCTGGGTTATGTTAGGAATACGCACAGCTTACAAGACAGATCTCCAGGTTTCACTCCCAGAGCTCCTGTATGGTGACGCCCTAGTTCTCCCCACAGAGTTTGTCAACAATGAAGGATTTGTCGACCTGTCTGACCTCCCTGCTCTAGTTGAGTGTGTCTGGACACACATAGCTGCAATCCGCATACCCCGGCCATGACCACACACCCTATTTTGGGTCTTTCTGCGTTTGGCACTGCACTCTTGCTAGTTCATTAAGTTATGGGATGACACAGTCAAACCAGCTTTACAGCCACTTTACTCCAGCTCACATCAAGTAGTGTCTTGCATGGACAATACTATGGACATTCTTGTCAGTGGCTGTCGGCAGACAGTGTCCCTTCACGCATGAAATCAGCCTGGATGATTAAGGAATCTGTACCACACCCTCTTGAGTCAAGTGTTCCTCCATCAGGTGACGACTCCGATCTCACACAGACCGCCTGCTCCCCTGCACCTCACCATGATCATATGTGCACCGAGCCCACACCTGTGGGCAGCTCACTTGTTTCATGTGATGATACTCTACCCTTGATTCACTCAGGAACTGCATGTGACAATCCACAACCTCAGGCCCAACCACATGTTGCATGTGATATTACCCTGTTGCAAGTGTCAGCACCGAACGCCACCACAGAATGTTCCAGTGTTTCTCTTGAACTGTGTTATTTTTCCCCACCACCTCCCCTAGTGCCCCCTATGTCCACTGTTGATGAAATTTGCATCTTGATAAATGCCTCTGAGTGCGCACGCAACGAGCTTTCCTTTCAGCTTCATGAGGGATCCATCTTCATCCTCCATATAGGGGTCACTATGCATGATTCTACTCCCATGTCACATATCACCATCCCATGCACAGTCCCCATCCCAAATGGGGTGGATACGGCTCACATTGTTGCAACGTTCAGCACTGATGGGATGCTCAAGATTCACATCCCCCTCTCCACCTGTACTGTAACACTGACATCTTCCATGCCAGTCCAGTTCACACATGCAGGTCAACCAGTCCGTCCCACCCCACTGGATGGTGGACTATACCAGTGCTAGTCCACCCTGCACTGTGGCGACCATCAACCACCAGTAACTGCTACCTAAAAAGTGCAGAGTAAACAGTCTTTGGGGACTCTTTGTTCATTGGTGCGGTCTTGTGTCCTGAGATTACAATATGCGTGTTGTGAGTTTCTGTATGGTCTTTCATGTGTTTTGTATAATTATGCGAACCTTAATAAAGGTGTCTGATCATAGTAAGTTGGAGTTTCCTGTGCACCAGATGCTATAGCTAGAAAAACCACACTACTTTCAGCTCATAATTCCCCAGAACACAAATCAGAGTTTTCAGATAACCTATTGATCCAATGATGCAGCATTATATGACTTGTAAATATTGCTCTTTCTGTTAAGTTCTCATTCCCAGCTGCAGTAACATGAATTGCACAATATACACAGTACCTGCTCTGTGGCGACCATCAACCACCAGTAACTGCCACCTACAAAGTGCAGAGTAAACAGTCTATGGGGACTCTTTGTTCATTGGTGTGGTCTTGTGTCCTGAGGTTACAATGTGCGTGTTGTGAATTGGGTGGCTTGCGGAGTATAAATGTAGATGTAGATGTAAATGTACCCAATGTTGCCTACTTCACAATTAGATCATCAATACAGTTACAACACATTTGTTTGTATACAGTTACCTTTTTCATTAATCATGTCTGTCAGCTCCATTATTACACTTACATTTATTACCTCATTAACTAGTGAAGTGCATTCTCAAAAAATATCCCTACTGCAGAGACAGGCTCGCTAACCATTAAGACGCTAACATTGTAGTGGTTAATAAAAAAGAAAAAAGAGAAGAAAAGAAAAGAAAAGGTTGAAAATGTGGGAAGAAATGGTAAATAAAAAGGGGGTTTTAAAATCGTTAATAACCATGAAAAAGGGAAAGAATGAAATGCAAATACAACTTCGTATTACAGAAAAGTTATCGGACTTCGTGATTCGGAAAAGCTATTGTTGGGGTGGTCCTTGTGGCGTTTCTGAGCAAAAGTCAAACCAATTTCCACTACAAAAATTATTGAAAGAGAACAGAGAATAACAAAATGTGATTAACAGGGGGAAATGGCGTAGATAAGAGTTCATCCTTTACCATGTTAACATGTCTTCTTTCGTGCGGCATCCAGGTCTTTTTCTCCAAAACTCTCCTGCTTCATTTCTGCATGAAAAGATGTAGCTGCTCCGAAATCTTGCAATCGTCCAGGAATCACTAATTTATACAAATCAAAATCGCCTTGATACTAAATGCAATGTCTTTTATGTTGCTGCTTCCATCCTCTGAATTTCATACAAATTTCCACAATACGTCTGCACATCAATAAGTTGTTTTTCGTCTTAATCAGACCAAGACTAGCTAATAAGTTTTTACGTCTGAATTAAGCTTCTGCTCTCAAGAGAGACAAAAGCGGGTAGCAAAACAAAAAGAGTTATAGTTTTTTGTACCTTCATTTTCTTATTTTCTCTGCCGTCGAGAGCGCATATAGCTGCGACTTGAGCCTGAATGTTGATGCACACAAAACAATAATATTTGCTGATGACACAACTGTACTCCTCAAAGGGGAGAATACAGAGGCTGTGCAAAAAGCTGTGATCTTGGCCACTGAACAACTCAGCAACTGGTCTAAAATCAACAGATTAACTATCAACACCAAAAAGACAGCTTCCATGAACTTTCACACAACACAAAATGCAAATTCCTCTCAACCATTTGTCACTGTAAATAACCAGCCAATAGATACTGATACTGTTTTCAAATTCCACGGTCTGTGGGTTCAAGATAACCTAAAATGGAATAGACATAAAGGAAAGGTAAATGCCAGAATTAGTACTGGCTGTTATGCATTGAGCGTACTGAAATCATGTGCTAGCCTGAAAACATTAACCAGCGTGAACTATGCTTATATACAAGCCCACCTAAAATATGGTGTGATATTCTTGGGAAATTCTCCAACTGCTCTGAGCACATTCAAAATCCAGAAGAGAGCAATGAGGATTATTACTGGGAGCAAATCCACAGACTCATGCAAACCCATCTTCAGAAAGTTGGAAATCCTTACACTGCCTTGCCTATACATTCTCAATACCCTAAAATTTTTCAGAAACCACATAGTGCCAATTGACACCAGAGTCGTAAAAAAATAATGAAATTAATGAACACAACACCAGGAAAAACTCAAAGCTGCATGTTTTACGTACAAACACTCAACTGTGTAAAAAGGGAGCTTTCCACATGGGTCTCCAACTGTTCAACAGTCTTCCCACTAGTATTAAGTCCATCGAGGACAACATAAAATTTAGCAAAGCCGTGAAGTCATATTTGTTGTGTCACTGTTTTTACTCTGTAAATGAATACTTAGAACAGTAATCTTGCTATTTGTGTTAAATTGAAAACATTGAGCAGTATAATACATTAGGATACTGTATGTTAATACATGTTAACAATGTTAACTGATATTTTCTGACATCTGCAACACACTGTGTACCATCAAATCACATGAAATAAATAAATAAATAAATAAGCAACACAGGTTCCTTGTCTGAAACTCGGCCTTGGACTAACTCTCTCATGACCAAAAACTGGGCCCTTATATATCATCACAATAATAGGTACTAAAATTACACATTCTTCAAAGTTAAATTTACAGAAATTGCAATTGAAACTTAACTTATTAAAGTAACTGAATACATTGAAAAATTCCGTCTTTTTAACAGTTTCTTCTACTATAAGAGATAGGACGAATTATTTGATTAAATCATGAAATTAACAAATATTGTTATGCAAAAAATACTTTTGACAAAACTGTTAATTACTTTGGAATTAATTAAGGGCTGGCTTTGGTAACATATTTTAGAATAGAGCCAAATAGATACTTTAAGATTAGTAGTATTTCATCTTCCAAATGTTTGTAATTAGTACAGAATTTATATTTGTTTACACATCAACAATAGAATTTAAGTTATGAAACAATTACTAATGTCACCCTATAATGAAAGATACTAACTAGGAATAGTCAAAATAAATTAGAAAATCAATTACATATATAAAACTAAGCTGAAATTAGATCTGGTGTTATATTCTTTAAAACTGAGGGCCAACCTTTCTCTTTTATGGAAATGCAGATACTATTCACATATGTGAATGGTAAATAGTTAAAAGTAACAAAACGAATTTAAGGAGGCAGAGCATAATTAAAAGTATCTAAACTTGCTTCTTCACACAGATCAGGTTAAAATTGGCTGTACAGTAAGTAACTAATTCAGGTGTAAGGAATAGTACCATTACTTAACATAAAATAAGAAAATGATGTATGCGAGTAGAGCAAAAGAGTATATTAAGAAGACAATTGCAAAGTGGTCATATAATTTAAAGAGAAGAACTGCCAACAACAAAATGAATATGAAGTACAATATCTATCTTGAGATGTTTATATGTTTCCCATTTCCGCGTTGCAAATATTTTGAGTGAAATGCCCAGTCGATTTGCTGTTGTTTTCACGTCAATTCTACCAACATTTAGAGTTGTTTAGTTCTCGGGGTTTTGTAAAATTCCTGGATTCATGTCTCATTGCTGTGCAGCCTATGAAAAGGATTGCGGAAGACTCCCAAATAAATACCAAAGTACAGTGCAGTTTTAATACCAATATATTTCCAGTACTCTGGTGTCCGAGCCTGGTGAACTGTATCGGTTACATCACATGTACCCAAAGTTGACATCAAACGACACAGAGTTCACAACAATCAACAAATGAGTGAGCCTACAATACATTGTCTTGCAACCGTAGCCAAAAAACGAGTGCCCCAAGGTGCCAGCGTGACCTCTATTTATACTTTTGTTAACAGTTACCTACAATGAAAATTACAATTTTATGTCAAATCACAATTAAAAGTTAAACTGAATATGAGATACACATTGCTAAAAATTTACAATCTCAGTGCTGAACAAGGTGAACCTATTTTCAACTTAGTTACGAGTTAATATAGCATTTTCTGACTAATTATGTTACAGGTAACAATTACATTTCTAAGTTTGTTTATAACAAATCAACTAGTGCCTGAATTTTTGTGCTAACATATATCGAAGATTCAATTAACGTGCTTTATTTATATGTTCTATTTAATTTGCTGTACTAATTTTATAATGATAGGTTTACTGGTACATCCTGACCACGTGCAACATTTCTTTCGGTTAGTTACAGTATTAATTTCACATTTATATTGTGTTTCTCACATAAGAACAATGTTTATTAACAAAGCATCATTTTCGAATTATATGTATACTGAAATAGTGGTTATTTTTGTATGTAATTTGGAAACAGGTCACTTTACAATTGGACAATTACGACTGGTGTTTATCTTTAAGGCTCTCCGAGGGGTTCCGATAGGTAGCAACGAGATACAGTAATATTTCAATCTGTTATACAAATGGCCCTATGTGAATAGTACAAGGTGCCTTCAAGTTCTAAGGCCTCCGATTTTTTTTTTCTCGACTGGAAAGAGATAGAAACATGCGCATTGTTTTAAAATGAGGCCATGTTCATTGTCAATACGTCCCAGAGATGGCAGCACCGTATGGCAGATGGAATTTTACCGCCAGCGGCGAGAATGAGAACTGTTTTAAATACTTAAAATGGCGACATTTTCCTTACTTGAACAGCATGCAATCATTCGTTTTCTGAATTTGCGTGATGTGAAACCAATTGAAATTCATCGACAGTTGAAGGAGACATGTGGTGATGGAGTTATGGATGTGTCGAAAGTGCGTTCATGGGTGCAACAGTTTAATGAAGGCAGAACATTGTGTGACAACAAACCGAAATGACCTCGGGCTGACACAAGCCGGTCTGACAACATGATCAAGAAAGTGGAGAGAATTGTTTTGGGGGATCGCCAAATGACTGTTGAACAGATCGCCTCCAGAGTTGGCATTTCTGTGGGTTCTGTGCACACAATCCTGCATGACAACCTGAAAATGCGAAAAGTGTCATCCAGGTGGGTGCCATGAATGCTGACAAATGACCACATGGCTGCCCGTGTGGCATGTTGCCAAGCAATGTTGACGTGCAACGACAGCATGAATGGGACTTTCTTTTCATTGGTTGTGACAATGGATGAGACGTGGATCCCATTTTTCAATCCAGAAACAGAGTGCCAGTCAGCTCAATGGAAGCACACAGATTCACCACCATCAAAAAAATTTCAGGTAACTGCCAGTGCTGAAAAAATGATGGTGTCCATGTTCTGGAACAGCGAGGGTGTAATCCTTACCCATTGCATTCCAAAGGGCACTACAGTAACAGGTGCATCCTACGAAAATGTTTTGAAGAACAAATTCTCTCCTGCACTGCAACAAAAACGTCCGGGAAGGGCTGCGCGTGTGCTGTTTCACCAAGACAACGCACCCACACATCGAGCTAACGTTACGCAACAGTTTCTTCATGATAACAACTTTGAAGTGATTCCTCATGCTCCCTACTCACCTGACCTGGCTCCTAGTGACTTTTGGCTTTTTCCAACAATGAAAGACACTCTCCATGGCCGCACATTTACCAGCTGTGCTGCTATTGCCTCAGCAATTTTCCAGTGGTCAAAACAGACTCCTAAAGAAGCCTTCGCCACTGCCATGGAATCATGGCATCAGCGTCAGCAGGGCAATTACATCGAGAAGTAACGCCAGTTTTATCGATTTCAGGTGAGTAGTTAATTAGAAAAAAAATTTGGAGGCCTTAGAACTTGAATGCACCTCGTAATATAATGTCTTCTGTATAGATTTGTGGATAAACAATTATAGACACCAATAGTAAAACAAAAATAATGTGTAAGACTATAAACCAGTAAACACTGTGTAAAACTCTGCAATGTGTATTATTTAAAATATTGAAAGAAGGATGGAATCATGACTTTGTATCATTAAGTACTTCAGTAAAATTAGGAACCAGTTCTATGTGTTGGTTTGTATTTGCACTTTCACAGTTTGACAAGGTTTGTTGCAAAAGTATTTAATGAGTATACAGACAAGAGGAAATAAGAGTGTAACATTCATTTTATTATAGTAAATTATATTTATGGTTTTAGGCAACATTTGGTACAATAACTGTTACTTTTAGCACATTAAACAAGAATTTCATGGTGTTTTGACAGTATATGCTACTGCATAATTTATTGTCTATGTTATCAGAAGTTGTCAGTTTCACCTGTGGTACCAATGGCTTTAGGTGAATATGTACTAAAAGAATAGATGCCATGGTAACTAACTAATTACAACACACAAAGTAAAATGAACATTCTAACAGTGAGAAAGAACAGTAAATTTAAGTCTGTATTGAGTAAAGTAATTTGCTTTGAGTGAAACCAGTTGAGATTTAAAGACATCTTAGAGACCCTTGCCTGAAGCAATTAAGAAATGCATTTCACACAATGATAATAAATGTTAAATGCATAATAAAAAAATTTGGTTATTCTGCTTCAGGCTTAGAAAAAGTCATTACTTTGCCAACATAAGTTATTTTGTATGTACTTTTCATATAATCAGTTTGTGTGCACAATTATAACCATGGGCTCTGTAAGGAGTGCCTGGAAATGAACTCACTGCCTGGATATTTGGAGGCTGTGAACAGCGGTGCTTGTGAAATTATCTGGAGTACATGTGAAATGTGTGGTGAGTGTATAAAATGCAGTTACTCATTTGCAAAATTTTTTCTTATCCAAGAAATTTATTGCCTGTAAGTTTGTAAAAGTACTGTATAAAATTTGCATACACCTATCATTGCATATCAAAATTCTCTGAAAATCTGATAACTGATCGGCAATGAATCCCAAGATATTTGGAACTGATTGTTGTATGTCGCATTATACAGTCAGCTATTTATCATGTGAGGGTGACGTGACATAGCAAGTCTGGTGTGTTCAAACTGTTATGACTTCAACTCATGGTAATAGTTTTTTTTTCTTTTTCCCCATTGCTTGTTCCTCAAATTTTGTACATTCTCCAAGTAGTGTACACATGGGGGGGGGGGGTGTTCAAATACTTCAACACATTAAACTGTTTCCCTCTTAAATCATTGTGCAAAGTGATATTTTTGATGTGTGAATCCTAATGCTGTACTTAGTTTTATAGGGAAATAAATTAATTGAAAGTTATATCTTACTGAAAATTCCGCTTCACTGCATTATAAGGAAAACTTTGTAAACTAATATGTATTCCAGGGCACAGTGACCATTACTAGACCACCAATCCTACTTTCAAGTTCTGTAAAACTGATTAATTTATGAGATAATTAATATTATATTTCAGGGGTATCTATATTTCCCACTGAAGATTTTGCCTCTATGTTTCTTAAATTCCAACCTTTGACATTTTGCTTTTGTTAACCCAAATTTTATGCACGAAAGTTCATTAATTGATTAAGCCATTATTTAAGATTTTTGCATGATTTACCATAATTTTCAATATGCCATTTGTACTTATAAGCTGGCTAATCCCAACACATGATATACAGGACATAAAATCCCATCTGAGGCCTGTGATCATTTTTATGTTAATAATTGGCAACCAATGCTGTACAATCGCAATAAAGTCATAAGATGTTCAATTGACTCTTTTATTAGAACAAATTACACATTTCGGGATTACACCCATCTTCAGACATCTGTTACAAAAAGTACAAAACATAAGTGAACAGCACTCTCAACATGTCTCAACTTTACAGAAAATGAGATCAGGTCATATGAGTTACATACTACAAACTTCAACTCCTTCCTAACCAACCAGGTGTACAGCCTTAACAACACAAAGAAAGTGTCCAGTAACATATGACTGTAACTGCAGCACAAGCAGTCTTGAAGCAGAGCGTACACTGACGATAAACAAGTCAACTAGCAGTGAAGTGCCCTGGGTAGGGGGTACTGCATGGTCATGTGCTCCAAGCATTCACATGTAATTTAGTAATAATATACTCAGCATATAACATCTAACAGGGTGTAATTATGAGTAGCAACATTCCTTCGGCTGTTTTCACAGCTTTTGTATTGGCATAGTGTGTTAGATAATCACTGCAAACAATAATCTATCTATTGCCACTAGCAAATGTTGGAAATCATCCGCAAGGGCAATCCCAACATGCTGGAAAAGTGTTTCGGCTGGTGGAATTGGTATGAGATGGCAAGGTGGTTTCTGAGGAACTGCCTTCCTCCTCTGGCACTCTTTACAGTGCAACACCTAGTTACGGACACTCCTAAATAAACCTGGCCAGAAAAATCTCTTGTGGATTTTATCATAGGTATAATAAATCCTAAATGTCCAGCCTCAGGTGTGCCATGGAATTTCTGTAGAACATCTAAGTGCATGTGTTTAGGAATCACTGGTAGCCACCTCTTTCCAAATGGATCAAAGTATTTCTCACAAAGTAATCCATTAACTACCTTAAATTGTGCTTTCAGATCCTATGACTGATTTAAGGCAAGCACAATTTGAGATATCTTGGCGAGCTCCTCCTGCTCAGCAGACAGATCCTGGAGTACAATGAGACAGTCACTATCTTCACCAAAGACTTGGTGGTCTTGCACAAGTTTTCTTGAGAGACAGTCAGCATCTTGCTGTTTTTTTTCCACTTTTGTACACTATGGTGATGTCATACTCTTGAAGACCCACCTGGTGAGTCATCCTGTTGGATCCTTAAGACCTGTCAGCCAACAAAGTGAATGATGGTCTGTAACAACTGTGAATGGCCTTCCATAGAGATACTGTTGAAATTTGCACATTGCCCAGATCACAGCAAGACATTCTCTTTCTGTAGTTGAGTAGTTTCTCTCAGATTTTGTAAGTGTCCTAGAATCATAGGCTATAACCTTCTATTTTCCATTCAAAATTTGCACCATAATAGCACTGATCCCATACCCACTGCCATCTGTGTGTAGTTCTGTGGGTGATCTCTCATCATACAGACCAAGTACAGGGTCTGTCACCAGAGCTTTTCACAGCACATCAAAAGAATCTTGTTGAGCACCACCCCATATGAACTTAGCATCAGCTTTTAACAACTCTTGGAGTGGCCTGGCTGTGATACAGAGGTCTTTGATGTTATTGTTGCTGTGGTCTTAAGTCCAGAGACTCATTTGATGCAGCTCTCCATGCTATTTTATCATGTGCAGCGTTCTTCGTCATCCAGTACCTACTGCAACCTACATCTTTCTGAATCTGTTTAGTGTATTCATATCTTGGTCTCCCTCTATGATTTTTACCCTCCACGCTGCCCTCCAATACTAAATTGGTGATCCCTTGATGCCTCAGAAATGCTCTACCAACCGATCCCTTCTTCTACTCAATTATCTTCTCTCCAATTCTTTTCAATACCTCCTCATTAGTTATGTGATCTACCCATCTAATCCTAAGCATTCTTCTGTCACACCACATTTCAAAAGCTTCTATTCTCTTCTTGACTAAACTATTTATCGTCCATGTTTCACTTCCATACATGGCTACACTCCATACAAATATTTTCCGAAACTACTTCCTGACACTTAAATCTGTACTTGATGTTAACAAATTTTTCTTCTTCAGAAACACGTTCCTTGCCATTGCCAGTCTACATTTTATATCCTCTCTACTTTAAGCGTCACATTTCCTAAGCTAATTCCCAGAGCATCACGCAATTTAATTCGACTACATTCCATTATTCTCGTTTTGCTTTTGTTTATGTTCATCTTATATCCTCCTTTCAAGCCACTGTCCATTCCATTAAGCTGCTCTTCTAGGTCCTTTGCTGCCTCTGACAGAATTACAATGTCGTCGGCAAATCTCAGACTTTTTATTTCTTCTCCATGGATTATAATTCCAATTCCAAATTTCTCTTTTGTTTCTTTTACTGCTGGTTCAATATACAGATTGAATAACATTGAGGATAGGCTACAACCCTGTCTCACTCCCTTCTCAACCACTGCTTTCCTTTCATGCCCCTCGACTCTTATAACTGCCATCTGATTTCTGTACAAATTGTAAATATCCTTTCTCTCCCTGTATTTTGCCCTTGCCACCTTCAGAATTTGAAAGAGAGTATTCCAGTCAACATTGTCAAAAGCTTTCTCTAAGTCTACAAATGCTAGAAATGTAGGTTTGTCTTTCCTTAATCTATTCTCTCATGGATATGATGGGGTATCTAGCAGAATACTGAAGTATTGTTCTATGTATGTTAGCCCAGTACTTAGCCATATATGTAACTTTTCCTTTAGGAGTGCTCGGTTTCCTGACTGATTAAAGTACTCGGTAGTGAAGCCACTTTATAAAAAGGGAGACAGGGAGAATGTTGACAATTATAGACCTATTTCTATGCCATCGGTGTTTGCTAAAGTTATCGAGAAGGTTGTATATGCAAGGTTACTGGAGCATTTCAATTCACATAATTTGCTGTCAAATGTTCAGTTTGGTTTTAGAAATGGTTTAACAACTGAAAATGCTATATTCTCTTTTCTCTGTGAGGTTTTGGATGGATTAAATAAAAGGTTGCGAACACTAGGTGTTTTCTTTGATTTAACGAAGGCTTTTGACTGTGTTGACCACAAAATGTTACTGCAGAAGTTGGACCATTATGGAGTAAGGGGAGTAGCTTACAATTGGTTGGCATCTTACCTTCAGAACAGAAAGCAGAAGGTAATTCTCCGCAATATTGAGAGTGGTAGTGATGTTCAGTCCCAATGGGGCACTGTTACGTGGGGCGTTCCCCAAGGGTCGGTGCTGGGGCCACTGCTGTTTCTTATTTATATAAATGATATGCCTTCTAGTATTACAGGCGATTCAAAAATATTTCTGTTTGCTGATGACACCAGCTTGATAGTGAAGGATCTTGTGTGTAATATTGAAACAGTATCAAATAATGTAGTTCATGAAATAAGTTCGTGGCTTGTGGAAAATAATTTGATGCTAAATCACAGTAAGACTCAGTTTTTACAGTTTCTAACACACAATTCAACAAGAACCGATATTTTGATCAGACAGAATGGGCATATTATAAGCGAGACGGAACAGTTCAAGTTCCTAGGAGTTCGGATAGATAGTAAGCTGTTGTGGAAAGCCCATGTTCAGGATCTTGTTCAGAAACTAAATGCTGCTTTATTTACCATTAGAACAGTATCTGAAATAAGTGACACTTCAACACGAAAAGTAGTCTACTTCGCATATTTCCATACGCTTATGCCGCATGGTATTATTTTTTGGGGTAATTCTTCTGATTCAAAAAGGGTATTTTTGGCTCAAAAATGGGCTGTTTGAGCTATATGTGGTGTAAGTTCAAGAACCTCTTGTCGACCCCTATTCAATAGTCTGGGAATTCTGACATTGCCCTCACAGTATATATTTTCTTTAATGTTGTTTGTTGTCAGCAATATTAGCCTATTCCCAAGAGTTAGCAGCTTTCACTCAGTTAATACTAGGCAGAAATCCAATCTGCATGTGGAATGCACTTCCTTGACTCTTGTGCAGAAAGGAGTGCAGTATTCTGCTGCATCCATTTTCAATAAGCTACCACAAGAACTCAAAAATCTTAGCAGTACCCCAAAAACTTTTAAGTCCAAACTGAAGAGTTTCCTCATGGCTCACTCCTTCTATTCTGTCAAGGAGCTCCTGGAAGAGCTAAAAAAATAAGCAAATTCCAGTGTTACATTGTTGATTTTCTTGATTTAAATTTACATATTGTCACCTGAATATGTTTTTTATATTTCATTTTATCTGTTTCTAATATCGTGTTATAATTTCATGTATTGACTCGTTCCATGACCATGGAGACTTCTCCTTAATTTGGTCCCACAGAACAATAAATAAATAAATAAAAAAATAAATAAATTTTCTAAGATGTATCGTAGGGTCAGTATTGCCTCACGTGTTCCAACATTTCTACGGAATCCAAACTGATCTTCCCCGAGGTCAGCTTCTACCAGTTTTTCCATTCGTCTGTAAAGAATTCATGTTAGTATTTTGCAGCCATGGCTTATTAAACTGATAGTTCAGTAATTTTCACATCTGTCAAACACCTGCTTTCTTTGGGATAGGAATTATTATATTCTTCTTGAAGTCTGAGGATATTTCACCTGTCTCGTACATCTTGCTCACCAGATAGTAGAGTTTTGTTAGGCCTGGCTCTCCCAAGGCTGTCACTAGTTCTAATGGAATGTTGTCTACTCCCGGGGCCTTGTTTCGACTTAGGTCTTTCAGTGCTCTGTCAAACTCTTCACACAGTATCATATCTCCTATTTCATCTTCATCTACATTCTCTTCCATTTCTATAATACTGTCCTCAAGAACATCACCCTTTTTTAGACCCTCTATATACTCCTTCCACCTTTTTGCTTTCCCTTCTTTGCTTAGAACTCCATCTGAGCTCTTGATATTCATGCAAGTGGTTCTCTTTTCTCCAAAGGTCTCTTTAATTTTCCTGTAGGCAGTATCTATCTTACCCCTGGTGAGATAAGCCTCTACTTCCTTAAATTTGTCCTCTAGCCATCCCTGCGTAGCCATTTTGCACTTCCTGTAGATCTCATTTTTGAGACGTTTGTATTCTATATTTTCTCCTTTCATCAATTAAGTTCAATATTTCTTCTGTTACCCAAGGATTTCCAGTAGCCCTCGCCTTTTTACCTACTTGATCCTCTGCTGCCTTCACTACTCCATCCCTAAAAGCTACCCATTCTTTTTTTACTGTATTTCTTTCCCCCATTCCTGTCAATTGTTGCCATATGCTCTCCCTGAAACTCTCTACAACCTCTGGTTTAGTCAGTTTATCCAGGTCCCATCTCCTTAAATTCCCACCTTTTTGCAGTTTCTTCAGTTTTAATCTACAGTTCATAACCAATAGATTGTGGTCAGAATGCACATCTGCCCCTGGAAATGTCTTACAATTTAAAACCTGGTTCCTGAATCTCTGTCTTACCATTATGTAATCTATCTGATACCTTCTAGTATCTCCAGGCTTCTTCCATGTATACCACCTTCTTTCATGATTCTTGAACCAAGTGTTAGCTATGATTAAGTTACGCTCTGTGCAAAATTCCACCAGGCGGCTTCCTCTTTCATTTCTTCCCCCCCAGTCCATATTCACCTACTACGTTTCCTTCTCTCCCTTTTCCTACTCTCGAATACCAGTCACCCATGACTATTAAATTTTCACCTCCCTCCACTGTCTGAATAATTTGTTTTATCTCATTATACATTTCATCAATCTCTTCTTATCTGCAGAGCTAGTTGGCATATAAACTTGTACTACTGTAGTAGGTGTGGGCTTTGTATCTAACTTGGCCAGATTAATGCATTCACTATGCTGTTTGTAGTAGCTTACCCACATTCCTATTTTCCTATTCATTATTAAACCTGCTCCTGCATTACCACTATTTGATTTTGTATTTATAACCCTGTATTCACCTGACCAGAAGTCTTGTTCCTCCTGCCACTGAACTTCACTAATTCCCACTATATCTAACTTTAACCTAGCCATTTCCCTTTTTAAATTTTCTAACGTACCTGCACAATTCAGAGATCTGACATTCCACACTCCAATCCGTTGCCAGTTTTCTTTCTCCTGATAACAACGTCCTCCTGAGTAGTACCCGATCGGAGATCTGAATGGGGGACTATTTTACCTCCAGAATATTATACCCAAGAGGACGCCATCATCACTTAACAATACAGTAAAGCTGCATGCCCTCGGCTGTAGTTTCCCCTTGCTTTCAGCCGTTCGCAGTACCAGCACCGCAAACTGTTGTCCCTGAAACTGCTGAAAAGGCTGCTGCCCCTCTTCAGGAACCACACGTTTGTCTGGCCTCTCAACAGATACCCCTCCATTGTGGTTGCACCTATGGTACGGATATCTGTATCACTGAGGCACGCAAGCCTCCCCACCAACGGCAAGGCCCATTGTTCATGGGGGGTGGAAGTCTTTGATAAAACAACAATAATAAGAACATAATCTGAGGAAGCTTCTCACATCTCTAATACTTTTAGGAATAGGAAATTCCATTATAGATCTCACTTTTTCTGGATCTGGCCACACACCTTCGTTTTATACAAGGTGTCCAAGTATTCTGTTTTCTTTTGCTCCAAAATACCTTTCTTGGATTAGGTTTCAGTCTGCCTTGTTGGAGAGACTTAAGAATGGCCCTCAGTCTATTTATGTGTTCATCAAATGTCTCTGAGAACACTACAATGTCATCTGAATAACAAAGACACATCACCCACTGAATGACAAACACTAACTTTACTTAACGTAGGTTTATTCAGCACTTGCACATACGAGAGCACGGAGCGAACTGCCCCTGGCCAGAACACATACAGTATGTATACAGCTACAGAACATTCCAGTACAGTGATTCTTGATATTTGTGGATACTTCCAGAATGTACTCAGACCGAATATAAAAACTAAAATTGTACAGTCCAGGTGAGTTTTGAACTCACAACCCTCCATGCAACAGTTTAGTATTATAACCACTACACCACACTGCTACTCAGCTTCTTCTATGACATTATGTTATATTTCAAGCGGAAAAACTATGAAATTGACTTATTTTGTTTTCATTGTTACATACTAGCTCTGAATGTACGATCAAAATGACTTTTTTTTCTTTTTTTCTTTTTTTTTAAACATATGAAATTACGAAATATTTGGCACACTTATAATTTCTATTATTAATTACACAATCTAGTACTGTTTATTATTTTTATTCCTGGATTCATTTATAAAATAATAAACTACTAGATACTCATTTGTCAAGAATGATTGTAAAGCCTTTGGAATATTTTTATTACCACAGAATGAAATAGTAGTGGGCATGCCTCTGATGTGATCGGACATGTTTTTGTATTTTGGAAGAACAATGCAATTCCAGCTTTGTCAATGGAAAATTCAAAAGACAGTGTGATATAGTAAAATGTGAAACAAATAAACATAAAAATATCCATGCAGGCATTCATCAAAATTATCTCTGTCAACTGCAGCCATTAGAAGCTAAAATATGAAAATTTCAGCTTCAAGAATAAGTCCTGTAGACAAGTAGTACTAAAGACAACTATGAAAAAAGAAGATAAGTAAAAAGTTTATTGTAAATCCTACTCCTCTCGAAACGTATTAAAAGAGTTAACCATAAAGACAGTTGCGACAACAAAAAGGGGTAGATTACAAATGGGGGCTCAGATGGGATCAGTTGACTAATAATGAAGTTTTGTCTGTTGCGGAAAAGAAAGTACTTTATTGCATTTACAATTTATGTATGTATAAATATCTGATGACATGAAGAAAGAAGACTGAGGGCTGCCCAACAAAGCAAATCATAACAACAGTGAAGATGTACTACCAACAATGACGGACCGGAACAAATGAAAGAGGACTTTAAAAATACAACCACAGACATCAATCAGGAAAGATAAATATGAACTATTTGAGAAGCTAATTTGTTTGTGGACTTGCCAGCTTGTTAACAAAATGAATAGTGACGAGGGTAGGAGGTGAGGTAGAAGTGAAAGCTGTAGGATCCATTCAGGACATGTTTGAGCTGAGTGAAATAGTAGTCAGCAGAAAAACAGTAAAAACTGATATTTTGCAGATAATGTTGGCAAAACTGGAGGAAATAAAGACAGATAACAGTAGTAAATTTAGTGCAGTCAATGATTTGTTAACTGAAGTGAGAACTGAAGACAATAGTAAAACAGACAAAGTATAAGATCAGATAGGTCAACTTAGCAATCAAGTTTCAGAGTTAAAAAATGGGTTGTCAGAGGGGTTAAAAAGTGTGAATGAAAAAGTTGATGTTTTAAAATAAATTTATTGTTTTGGAAAATGAGTAAGTAGCTGAGTCAGCAAGACAATCGAAGAATGTTGATGATGTCAGAGTTGCACAAAAGGCTGTAGAATGAAAAATGAAACAAAATATCGCCAGCTTAAATCAAAAAGTTCAAAATGTTGAAAATAATATGCAAACTAATGAACTGTTTTAGATCAAAATAATTCAGCAGTTCAAGAAATTCATGTGAAACGAATTCTGTGTACAAACAATGGTACTGCATGGTCCAACACTCCTATCAAAAGTTTTCCATCAGACAGTTTACACCCACTGTAGAGATAGTTTTGTGTCGGGCATGAATGACAATCAAAAAATCAAATTTGTTAAAAGATGTCTTGATGGCGAAGTTCTATCATAGGTAAATTTAAACTTAAGTAAATGGGAAACATATCAATGTTTTGAAAAAATTTTTTAAATAAATTTTGGTCAGAAACTGAACAGGGGAGAAATAAAAGTGAATTTTTGAATTGTGCTAATTAGAGGAATAGGGATGGTATTTTGAAAGACTTTTGTAAGAATCAATTTAAAAAATTAACATGCCTTGACAAACCATTTGATGAAATTAACTTGAATGATGCACTTATAAGGAGATTACCAGTAAGGTTGCAGTGGGATTTAGATAACAACAGTGTTAATGATGTGGCACATGTATCTGAAACTGCACAGAAGGAATATCAGATTTCTCATTTATGTTTTGATCAAATGTTTTCAGATACTGTGTTTAATTATGGTGATGTAGGTACTAATCACAAACCAGAATGTCAGAGTATTGAGAATTTTGATGTAGTATGTACTGATGATTTATTCTCTTGGTCAGAAAACTGTGTTATTGATGTATGTAAATCAGGTGATGACTGTATTGGACCTGAACTAGGTGGTATTTTTGATGTAGATGTGAATGAGAGCTGTGAAGTAACTGAGATTGGGAAGTCTGAGACTGGTGGCTTACTGCGAATGACTGTGGGTGAGATAAGTGACTTTAATAGAGATGAGACTTGTATTGTTAGTGATGTTGTTGATGAGGTAATTTTGGAGGAATATGATGATGATGATGATGATGATGATGATGAGTATCAATTGTTAAAATCTCAAGTACTGTTAACTTTTAGTAAAGACGGCAAGACCTTTGAACATGGATGCATAAGGATCTTTAGTCTGGAAAAATATGCACTATGTTTTCAGGTTCCTACAACTATATAATTATGTTTTTTAATAGATTTGTGGTTTAGAATTTGATACATGTAAGCCATGCTACTAAATGAGTAAATTCTTTTATAATTCTGAAATGGGACAATACCATTAAATATCTAGTAATAAATTTTCATATCTTGCACTGTAAAAATTAGGAATATCATCTTAGTATAACTGTGTGTATAACCTTATTAGTTCATTTTTTCATTGTGTTTAGCTCTGTTTATTAAAGTTTCATATGTAAACACTTTTTAATCCAATCTGATGTAAACACTGTATACATTTTGATATATATAAATAGGCAGAGAAAATGCCATGGGATGTGAGGAAAGTATTGAACACCATATTTAGTACACAAAACAATGTTGCATGATTTGATGTGAATGTTAGAAGGCAGTAACCTATCCATTAGATCACATGATGAGAAATGTAGGGAAGAAACTGAAATATGTGAGTGAATCCATTCCCACACTGCTGTATGGCTGTACCATTGTTGGTCTAGTTGACTTTTTTATTTATTTATTTATTTATTTATTATTTGTCCCGTGGATCTAATCAGTACAATGGCTTGTACAACTGATATGGGATAAGTCAATACAAATATACAGTTTACTGGAGTCTAAAATAGTAAACAAGAATACAGAGGAAAGATTATTTTACATTACCTACAAAATTATGTTACTTAAAGTTACAGCTTTACAGAGAATTGTTACATGATGTGACAAAACTGACTTAACAACATTCAGCTTTGATACTTTATCATGCACTAAGACAATTTTGATTCCAAATATTCCTGGATGGTATAAAAACATTCTTTTAATAAAAGAGATTTCACTGTTTGTTTGAATTTATTTATTTCTTGGATTTCTTGTATAAAAGTTGGAAGATGATTATATAATTTTATTCCCATGTTCTTGACACCATCACTGTACAGTTTTGTTGAGTGGGGAAGTATTCTTAGAGAGGTTTTTGATCTTGTGTCATAATCGTGGTAGTCCATATTTTTGCTAATTTTGTTGATACTTTTTTTGGTAAAGAATAATAATTCTAGTATGTATTGGCATGGGAGGGGCAAAATATTTAGTTTCTTAAATAATGGTTTACTAGTGTCTCTTTGTTTTTTGAACATAATTGTTCTGACTACCTTCTTTTGCAGTTTGAATATCTTAATTGATTCAGAATTTTGGCCCCAGAAGATGATTCCGTAGTTAAGTACGGAGTGAAAGAGTGCATGGTACATTGTGGTTAGGGTACTTGTGTTAGTGACGTCCCTTATTGATCTAATCATGAAGCATACTTTACTAAGTTTTGTGCTGGTAACGTCAATGTGCCTTTTCCATGTGAGCGTATCAGTAATAGTGACCCCCAAAAATTTTATTTCATTTTCAAGTTTAACATTATTTTTTTCCAGTGATATAGTTGGTTGTAATGGATTTCTGTTTTGGGCAGTGTGAAAGGTTATTCCAATTGTCTTTTTTGCATTAATCAGCAGCCTATTACTTTGAAGCCATCGACTTATTTGATCTGTGGTTCTATCTATATTGGATTGGAGAATTTGTTCGGGCGCAGATATGAGTATAGAGGTGTCGTCAGCAAATAAAAAGGTTTTTGTGTTTGGTAGGCTGTGAGGAAGGTCATTTATGTAAAGTAAGAACAGCAAAGGGCCCAAATCGGAGCCTTGGGGAACGCCTTGCTTTATGGTATGTATGGAGGAATGTACAGTGCTAGCTGTACCTGAGAGCTTAGTTTCATTTAATTCGACATACTGCTGTCGATCTTCCAGATAGCTTTTAAACCAGTCATAGGCATTTCCTCTTATTCCATAGGAATGCATCTTTTGCACAAGTATACTATGATTAACCATGTCGAATGCCTTTGTTAGATCTAGGAATATACCTATGGCTGGGAGTTTTTTGTCCACAAGCTCCAGTGCATGATCTAGAAATTCTTGTATTGCATCTGTTGTAGCTTTCTTACTTTGGAAGCTGAACTGAGCAGGTGACAGGATATTTTCTTTGTCTAGAAAGGACATGATTCTGGTGGCCATTATATATTCAAATACTTTACTAAAAGTTGAGAGCAGTGCAATGGGTCGATAATTACTGGGATCCTCTTTGCTTCCTTTTTTGTGGACAGGTATAATTTTTGCAATTTTGAGCATGCCAGGAAATGTACCATTCAGGAATGAGAAGTTTAATATGTGAGCGAGGGGTTTACTGATAGAGTTACTGCAATTATGAAGGAGGAAGCATGGGATTTGATCTTGTCCAGCAGATGATTTTTTTTTTTTTTTTATTTTGCTATGAAGTGTCTTTTCTATTTCAATTTCAGATGTAGGCCTTAGAAATAGAGTCTCAGAGCATAAGTTTGGTTCTAGTTGTAAGGGACAGCTATTTTTAAGATGGTTAGCCAGGTTTTCTACTGTTTCTGTAAAGTAGTTATTGAATTCCTCTGCTGTTTCTTTCCCACAGGAGACTAATTTTCCATTTATTTTTAGGCTAATATCACTTTGTAGTTGTTTTCCTCTATTAGTATTCATATTAATAAGTTGCCACATGCTTTTGCTCTTATTTGATGATAATTTGAGGTAGTTATCATTCTGTAGCTTTTTGGCTGCATTTACTACGTTCTTTAATATCTTTTTATATAGAGTAAAGTATGACTTAAATGCTTCACTACTGCCTAGTTTGGATTTGCTCATGTAAAAAAGTTCTCTTTTTCTTTGTGATGATCTAATGATTCCTGGGGTGATCCAGCTGGAGAGTTTTCTATCTTTGGTGATACATTTTGTTTGTAAGGGAAAGTGGCAATTAAAATAATAACAGAAAATATCCAAGAATGATTCATATTTGCTGTCTACTATTTGAGCCTCGTATACATTTTGCCAGTTTTCATTTTGTATATCAAAGAGGAAAGTATGCATGTGGGTTTTATTGAAGTTTCTCCTCTGTACAGTGATTTTATTGTGTTCGTGACTGTTATTTTGCAACCAGACCTGCATAATTAATGCATTGTGGTCTGAAAATCCTAGTTTGATGGAGGATACAGTACAATTTATATTGCTTGCTACTTGATCCAGACAAGTGGTACTGTGGTTTGTTATCCTGGTTGGAGTGTTAACCATTAGGTCTAGGTTGTAGCTGTTCATAAAATTTTTAATGCTTAGATGGCTGGGGTTTTCTGAGAGAAAATCTATATTATAGTCACCACATTATTAGAACACTATATGATTTTCTTTTACTTAGATTTTCTATTACTGGTGCTAGATTTTTGTAGAAAGTCCCTATGTTACCAGAGGGTGACCTGTAAAGTGCTATTATATAAACATTTAGATCTGTAAGCTCTACACCTGACAGTTCTATATCTTTTTCAATACTATACGAATTGCAAATATCAAGAGGTGTAGCAGTAATGTTGTCTTTTACAAATATGCAACTGCTCCACCTTTGTAAGATGTTCTTGAGAAGTGACCCACGAGTTTAAAATTTGGTATCACAACACTTTCTATTTCAAAAGACCTCAAGAAATGTTCATTAATACATAATATCTGAGTATCTGACAGTTCACTTGCACTTGATAACAAAATTTCTAATTCATTAAGTTTGCTTTTGAGCCCTTGTACATTATGGATGTATACTTTCAGATCAAGAATTTTTTTTGTTTAATTTTTTTTACACGTTGGTGAGGAGGTTCAGACTTTACCTTATTTACTACAATTTGCTGATGGAGTCCTTTGCCAGTTTTATGGTATATCTTTAACTTGTTTGATGATGCTAAGTTTTTTCTTTTCTCAGAGGGGGATAGAAAAAATCCTCCTCCTTGGGTATATTCTGCCTTGATCTTAAATTTACTCTTACAGGTGTAGCTGCTGCAATCCTTTGTGGATCTTCTGATGTCTCCTCTTTCCTGCTTTCTTCGTTCTTGTCGAATTTGCTTTCCTCATTTTTGCTTGTAAGTCTTTCAGGAAGCTGATAGACTGATCTATTTCGTAATAGTCTTTTTTTTAATTATTTCACTGATGTGATCGCACATAATACTTTTTCCGTCATAATTAAGGTGCATTCCGTGTTTGGTGTGTAGGTTTCGATGTAGTTTACTTACGTCCAGTACATCGCACTTTGGGTATTCTGCACACAATTTCTTAATTTTGATGTTAGTTTTCCTGATTTCTTTATTAACACACGATCTGTAAATTAGGTCGTGTCTATGAGGCACAGTGGCTACTATTATGTTCCTAGATTTATTCACTTCTAGAAAGTTCTGTAGCGTTTTAACGCAGGCATCGGCTTCATTTTTAGCTATGTCATTCGAACCCGCTATACATACAATAAAGTCATTATCCTCTATTGTGTTCATCTGAAAATCAATGTCTACGACATGGTGTGTTCCCGCTCTAGGTTTCACTATGCTAGTCACTGCCGTTTCTCGATTTTTCTCTCGGAGAATGCTTGATAGCTTTCTGCCGTGGCTGTCGGAAAGCAAGAGAATACCACACTTTTCCCTTAATGATACGTGTTTGCCCATACCACTGTTTCCAAGTTTACTGTTGGTGTTCGGATTGCAGGTTTTTACAGCGTCACGATCAGTTGTACACTCGTTATGATACATCATATTTGTTTTTTTCTCTAAGAAAGTAACACTTTTAACAGTTTTCGTGATTTGAGACCGAACTTTTTGCGACACTGCTATCCACTTGGATGAGATAGTAGGTGCTAGGTAATGTACTCAAGCATCTGTGAACTACATCAGTGTTGTGACTGAGATTTGTAAATTGTTAGCCAAGAAATTATCCTGTATGAAAAATTCATGGAACTATTGTTCAGAAAAATCATCACTGACATGGATAGTGTTATTCCACATAAATGTATTTATGTACAAGTAGGACGATTAACTTCCCAATACATTATATAACTTTAATTCAGTATGTCTTTTTTTATCAGTTGTAAATAAATTTTCTAGGCCTCTATGTATGTTAGTTTGTATGAACAATTAGCAAATAGTGTGGAGGACATTTAAGAGTATAGACGGTATAATAAGATACATACATATCTAATTTCATACACTGATTTTGGTCCTCAAGATACTCGACTATGTCATCATTCAAAGCTATTTATGACTTTGATTACTTGTATTTATCCTGAGTACTGTAATATTGTACCTCATTGGAACTTGAGTTGTGGGAAAACTCATACTTAACTCTGTTTTGGGTATCCCTGGTCGTTGTGACTGTGTATGCGTGTACTCAAGGAGAGCATGTAACTATTGATTGAGGCTAGATGCTTCTTATAATTACTCTCTCATATGTTAACTTATTGATATGATTATGAACTTCATTCATTTTGTTGTGTCAAAACATTTTTTACTGGCTTGTATCCGGTGTGGTTTGGATTCATGGGTCGGACCCCATATCATAAGCTTAGGCCCTAATATTTTTTTCGTTATTGTGTCCTTTCATGAGTCAACAGACCCTTCAATACTCTCGTTTATGTGGATGGCTGATTTTTTATATATTTCTACTCATGATTGAGTCTATTGTTTTGGTCTGTACCCGCTGTCAAGAGTTTTTCGAGTCAGCTCACTCGCCGTACACTTAGGCTCTGATTTTTTTTTTTTTCCTTCTCTTTTGAAGATTTTGAAAGTGTGATTTAATAAATGTAAACTTGCAGTTTGTAATTCTAGTAATTTACTTTCTCTCTGCATTTATTTCTATAGTTTAGTGTTTGTAGTGTTGTAGTTTTTACTTTGTATCAGTTATCTTATGACAGAATGTTCCACAGATCTGAAAATCTGAAGGCCATGTTCTGATATACATATAAATTATGACTTGCATAGTAGATATTTTTCTTATGTTTTCTATTATATGTTATGTATCAGATACTTCTATACATCTGTATTACATCATTTGGCATCATTTTGTAAGGTCGTCTGGCAAACCTTATAGTAAGTAACAAAATATTGTAAACACATTGTTTCCAAATTTTGTGAGGGGTATATTGTAAAGGGACACCCTCCTCTAGCATTACTTTTCCTCAACAGAACTAGTCGATACCAGAACTAATTTTCGAATTTTGGACAGGTTAATATTATCATAACCATTTATCCAAAAAATTTGATATATTTTTATACACAATGTGTTATAAGCTAAAAACTGCGAAACAGAATTACTTTATTTTCATTGTTACCATTGATATGTACTAGTACTGATATGTACAGTTAAAATTTTTTTTTTACAAACATTTGAAATTACGAAATAAGTGGCACACTTAAAATTTCTATTAATTATGCAATTTGCTACTGTTTATAATGCTTATTTCTGGATTCATTTATAAAATAATAATATAAACTATTAGAAATTCATTTGCCAAGAAAGACTGTAAACCCTTTGGAATAGTGTTACTACCACAAAGTGAAATAGTAGTGGGCATAACTCTGATGTGATCAGATGTGTTTTTGTATTTTATAAGAACACTGTAATTTCAGCTGTGTCAATGTGAAAATTCAAAAGACCGTATGATATAGTAAAATGTGAAACAAATAAACATAAAAAAGGAATATAAAGAACAAAAGAATCTGCACAGGTATTCATAAAAATTATTTATGTCAGTTGCAACCATGAGAACTTAAATATTAAAATTTCAGCTTCAAGAATCAGACCCCAGGACATGAAGAACTGGAGCCAACTACAAGAAAAGAAGATATGTAAAAAGTTTATTGTAAATCCTACTCCTCTCGGGTGATGCTGAGGGAAGACAGTTGCAACAACAAAGGAGGGAGGAGTAGATTACACTACTATATATTTGTTCCCATATAATAAGCCCAGTCGCATCTGAAATACATAATACATACCTAACCCAAGTCATTTTACCACAGTGACTGGATTGTCAAAACCCTATTTGAGAAAGTTTATAACAGTTGTCAATAACTACCAACCTGTTTCACTGCTGACACCCTTTTCCAAAACTTTTGAGATGGTGATTTATTCTAGAATAGTATCTCATATGAGCATCAATAATATCCTCAGAAAATCACAATCTGGATTTCTAAAGAGTTGCTCTGCGGAGAATGCCATTTACATGTTCAATCACTAAATTTTACAAAAAAATAACAAAATAGTACCACTTCGTATTTTTTGTGACCTATATAAGGCAATCCCAAAGAAAGCAGGTGTTGACAGATGTGAAAATTACCAAACTATCAGTTTAATAAGTCACAGTTGCAAAATACTAACAAGAATTCTTTACAGACGAATGGAAAAACTGGTAGAAGTCGACCTGGGGGAAGACAGTTTGTATCTTAGAAGATAGATTAAGGAAAGGCAAACCTATGTTTCTAGCATTTGTAGACTTAGAAAAACCCTTTGACAATGTTGACTTGAACACTCTCTTTCAAATTCTGAATGTGGCAGGGGTAAAATACAGGGAGGGAAAGGCTATTTACAATTTGTACAGAAACCATGTGGCAGTTATAAGAGAAGAGAGGCATGAAAGGGAAACAGTGGTTGGGAAGGGAGTGAGACAGGGTTGTAGCCTCTCCCTGATGTTATTCAGTCTGTATACTGAGCAAGCAGTAAAGGAAACAAAAGAAAAATGCAGAGTAGGAATTACAATCCATGGAGAACAAGTAAAAACTTTGAGGTTTGCCGATGACATTGTAATTCTGCCAGAGACAGCAAAGGACCTGGAAGAGCAGTTGAACGGAATGGACAATGTCTTGAAAGGGGGATTCAAGGTGAGCATCAACAAAAGCAAAATGAGGATAATGGAATGTAGTCGAATTAAATCGGGTGATGTTGAGGGAATTAGATTAGGCTCTCCTTCCCTCTTTCCTGAGGAAGCGACCGTTGGTTGCGAGGGCTTGAATTTTGTGTGTATGTTTGTATTTGTTTGTGTGTCTATCGGCGTGCCAGCGCTTTCATTTGGTGGGTCGCATCATCTTTGTTTTTGGATATATTTTTCCCATGTGGAATGTTTCCCTCTGTTATATTCATATCATTAATTTGAACCCAACAATTACGTTTGTTATTGTCACTATTGCATTTCGAAATCTTTTCTGTCATCTTACTTTCTCTTTCTGTTTTTGCAAGTAGTTTCACTTTGTATTCACCTTCTCCTTTTTACCGTAATCTACAATACAATTTTATCCCGCCTATATATACTCAATAATACGTAACCCACTTCCAAACCATAACCAAAAAAAAAATTTTTTTTTCCGCTTTCAAAACTACCACTGCTATAAAATCCACCGTTTCCAGTTCACAAACACAATCACCTAACCTTTGTGCACATCGTTGTTTACCAACCCAAGTTCACCACAGGATAAACATAGCTCAGCTTAAACCAACACTTTTTCGACTTTTTTCACCTATTAAACAACCATTTCGGCTAGTTCTAACTTTCGCTTTATTTCCATTTCCATTATTCCCACATCACTGATTATTTTTAGCCGCTTCCCACAGGTTTTAACATCATTATTTCTTCGTCAGACAATTGTTAGCCTCATTTTCATAATCTGCCACCACAAAACCACTCCTTTAATACATTTACACGCAGTTTTTTTTGAAATTTTCCCAAATTTCTCCACCCTTTAACGTGTTTAGGCGGCAACACAATCACCTAACCTTTGTGCACATCATTGTTTACCAACCCAAGTTCACCACAGGATCAACATAGCTCAGCTTAAACCAACACTTTTTCGACTTTTTTCACACCAGATCTCCAGTTGCTTTCTAATTTACCTTTATCTCTCCCCATATATTTTCATTTTCATTTCAGCCTCAAGTTTCACTTTCCACCTTCTAATACCATGTCACCCTCACAACATCCCCAGAACGACCCCATTAAGTTTTATTTACATTCCCTCCACAAACATGCCTTCGCCCTAGGCAGATTACACTCCCATATTTTATTTACTCAGGCTTGTCTGACATTTGGCATTACCCCTGAAGGCCTCAAACTTAAAGTTCCCATCTCTGGCTGTAGCCCTTCTTTCCATCAGTCCCTATACCAGTTCCAAACTGAACAATCCATAGCCCTCACCCGCCTAATCCTTCACCTACACATCAACTCAGCCAATGAACACACCCGTCAACTCCTATCCCTAATCAAAGTCCTCAATCTTTCCTCTCCCACATCCACACTGGCCGTTCAGAGCATCCTCCTACAGGTCAACCGCAAATTAGAACAGCATGCCACCCTACACCTCAAAAAACTATCCAATCTCCTGGTTTCCCACTTCTGGAAAGGCAACTCACTCACCCTCCACAACCTTTCCAGCTAACCTTAAACTCCTCTCATTGCACACAGACCCAGTATCTCCCATCTACTCAATCTCCCACTTCCAGCTCCATTCCCCCCAAAACCTCAAAATTGTAATCAATACAATCTGGAACCACAACACCCTAATTCAGTAGTTAACCTTTCCTCCAAACCTCTCTCCCAATCCGAAACCTCTGTCCCATCCAAAGGCCTCACCTTCAGCCCTACTCCCTGATTCAACCAAACAGCCCTCATCAAACATTTACTGTCCTACACTCGCACTCTCTGCTGGAAATATCACTTTGCCATGAAGAAAAATGATCCTACCGTATTTACTCGAATCTAAGCCACACTTTTTTTCCGGTTTTCGTAATCCAAAAAACCGCCTGCGGCTTAGAATCGAGTGCAAAGCAAGCAGAAGTTATGAAAAATGTCGGTACATGCCGCCACAACTAACTTCTGCCGCCGAATATATGTAGCGCTACGCAGGCATGTTTTGTAGGCACAAGGATAAATACTGGCGCCAAAATCTCAGCGTCAGTAAATAAATTTTAAAAAAAAAGTGGAAGACGAGCTTTTTTTTCTCCGCCGCGAGTTTCGACCACTGCATTTTCATACATTATCCAACAAAGTAAATACAAATTCTGTATTGTTCATCTTTGAATGTAGCACAATTTCAGTGTACTACAAAAATCTGACTGGTAAGACTGTTTGGGATGTTTGTCAATATGGCCAACTCTACGTTAGTACGTTCTGAATTTTTTCCTATCTGTGAGAAGAGATGGTTGCTAATAGGAACCTGATGAAATTTGAATCATATACAGTATTCTCTTCACCTTATAATTATACGAATATAAACATTTTGCCATGTATTCTTTCGTGTTTGCTGCTATCTCATTTAAATCCTGTCTGCCTAATAAACTACGAAACTAGAGTGAGACAACAGCAAAAGCGGAAGAATATACGTATCGTGTCATGTTTATATTCGTATTATTCTTATGCCTAATAGTGATACAGTCAGAAATGAAGCACGGCAAGTGACTAGATTTTTAAATCTAAAATGACTCTAATTTCTGTGCAGAATTTGATGTAATAAAGAAGCGACCGCAAAGATTTTCTAACGGAGAAAAATTTTCGCCTAACTTTCGTTCAGAACATGTTCTATCATACGCAGTCTATTATTTGATTCTTGTTGATCATTATCAAAGAAAGCAGCAGTGTAAGTAACAACAAATTGCGGTCTCTTGCCATTGTTTCGCTAATGAGACGATTCTTCTTTTTTTTTTTTTAATTGTACGCGGCGGTAGCGCGCACAAAAGCAAGCCGTGCCGCGAGCCGCGACAGGCCGTAAACACGCACTATCAGAATGCGACAAACAATGCATGACACAGTGCAGTAATGCATTTTCAGCTTAAGAGTGTCGCAAACACCTATAACAAAGAAAACGGCAATTATCAGATCAAAGCAAAATAAGCAATCGATTCAAACCAGATGAAGCACGTGAAAAAGGAAGGGCACCCGTATAAATACGGACGGAGCGCCTGACGCATAGCAATGGCTACGTGGTAAAGCTTAACTGCTAAGCTTAGACTCGAACCAAACTACTGTAGCTGTATCGTCATTCATTCGACCTAAATTGTGTCTCATATTACAATGGACAAACTTTGTTTTGATTTGGAGGTGCGGCCTAAAACTTTTCTCTCCCCTTGAATTTCGAGTCTCAAATTTCAGGTGCGGCTTAGATTCGGGAATTTTTTTTTTCCTGTATTTCGAGTCTCATTTTTCAGGTGCGGCTTAGATTCGAGTACGGCTTAGATTCGAGTAAATACGGTAATCCTACTCCCAATGATCCAACTCAAGACACTATCCAAATTGAACCCTGCCTGGAACAGTTCCATTCTCCGTCACAGCGGGAGCCACCTCCTCTTCCTCAAAATCACCCTCTCCAAGCCATCCAGGAATTTCTCACTTCCAGCCTTGCCTCTCAATCCTTCTTAAAAAAACCTTAATCCTATTCCCAACATCACCACTGCTGAAGCCCAGGCTATCCGTGATCTGAAGGCTGACCGATCCATCGTCATTCTTCCGGCGGACAAGGGTTCCACGACCGTGGTACTTGATCGTCGGGAGTATGTGGCTAAGGTAGTAATTAGTTTTATTATAATAGTAATTTGTCAGTTTTTTGAGTTACAATGTGATATGATACCTTAGCTCCAAAAGTGGCACTCGATAATGGAATTTTCACTGAAACAGATCTGTAGTGAAAGGTAAGGAAATAAAAATTATGATCACACAGTAGAAAACCTGGACATTTGTTATAAATCAACCAATACAGTCTGAGAACATAATTATAACTGGGAGATATCACATATGGGGTTCCCAGGTCTCAGTCTTAAATCATGTGTGAGGTTCCCCAAGTCTCAGTTTTAGGTCCACTTTGTTCCTCTTCCATCTAATTATAAGTGGAATTACAATATTAAAAAAGGAAAGCTGCTACTCACCACACAGTGGAGATGCTGAGTCGCGATAGTCACAACAAAAAAATTCACGCAACTATAGCTTTTGGCCATTAAGGCATTTGTCAACAACAGACACACACGCGCACACACACACACTCACAAAAACGCAACTCGCACACACGTCTGCTGTCTCAGGCAACTGAAACCACACTACAAGCAGCAGCACCAGTGCATGATTGGAATGGCAGCTGGGTGGGGGTAAGAATTTCTGTTATTGTAAGTGTAAAAGGTGAAGGTAGGAATTATGAACTCACACCAGAATATTAAAAAAGAAACCATATTATAAATATTCAGCATGTAGCCATATTTACAAATTAATTTGCAATGTGAACAACAATGACTCGTTCCAAATCATAATGATGAAACGTGCAAAATGATAAATGGAGCATGTAACTGAATAGTAAGAACTACCACTGATCCTTGAACAGTGTTTTGTTTACTTCAGCTTCAATGATTTTATAATGTACTTAAAGAATTTACCACTAACCTCTTGGATGTTCATGAGTGTCAACCTGATATATGTGCTATTAATATTATGAAGTTGAGAAACTTGTCATTGTCCCAACAAAGGAACTTTGTGGCTACCATATGGGTGGAAAAGTGACATCACAAATGTTTTGTTATGTACGTTAGTGAGCAAGCACCATCCAATACTCAATAAGATTTTCAGCTTCAAGGTAATAAACCGACTTGGTATCAAAGAAATGACTGTTTCTGAGTCTACAGACCCAGATTGGTGAAATTACAATGACAGCAGAAAGCAAATCAGCTCTTAGCATAATTGAACAAATGCTGAGTCAATCCAAGATGTTATACTACTAAGATTTAAGCTTTAATTTTTGTCTAACAACTGATGCTTTGTGTGTTTGGACTAGGAGCTTCTTTATTTCAGATTTGAACTATTAATAGAGAAGCAAAATGTTGTACCAAAGGACTTGCAAGCAGAGTGTTAAAAGATTGTGAGAAGTGATATTCCACCAGTGAACTTGAAGCTTTAGCTACAGCATAGGCATTCAACAGATTTTTTTTGTTTAGCAGGTCACCATAACAAAATATACAATGAGCATAATTAAAAATTAAGTTTTCTATCCAGTTGTAAACTACTGCGTGCATGAGTAGCACTTTGGGCATTTTCCTTGTAGGAATACAGATTTGAAATGTATTACTTTAAAGGAGAACGGAACTTAGACACAGATCCAATATCACTTTTACTGGAATAATTAGAAATATAATCTTTGTTTGAGGAGAGACTGGAGACATAAGAGTTTACTGATGAAAGGGTGTATCACAAATACGTTTTTGGTGTGTAAAAATATGAATCACATGCAAGATATAGATCCTACCTGGTTGGAAGTAAAAGAAACTTTGAAAACTGACCCAAATAGCAAGCTTAGAACCCACTATTTCCTCAATCAAGAAGTATTATTTTACAGGAGGAGATCTGACAAAGACCATTGATTAGTTTGGTTTCCTTTAGAATGCTGAAACAAATTGATATGGCATTCACACTATGTGTGGAGGCACTTTGGAGTCATAAAACTTGGAAACAAGTTAAAAAAGCACTGTTACCCACACAACATGAGAAGAAATGTACATAATGAGATATTGTTACTGTGTCAAAAACATAAGGCAACAAATAAATGCATAATTTTAGAGTTACACTATATTGTCTGCACTAAACTATTAGAAATAGTTGATGTGGATATTTGTGACATTTTCCCCAAAGGATTAGGAGGTGTGAAATACATTGTTGCCTTGTGTGATGTGTTTATGAAGTATTTGAAACTGTATGCATCATATGGAACTCAATCAGCACAGTGATTATTAAGAGATTTGTAATGATTACTCTGTGAAGGTTACAAAATGAGACAATATTATCAGATATCAGAGGTCAGTTTACTTGCAATCGATGACACAGTTTGTTGGCAAATTCGGGGATTAATCAAGCACTTATAATAAAATTCTATCCGGAAGCCAACACAGCAGATGCAGTTTTTCATTTATGTTTGGGGAAGCAAGTGCCTTAACTGCTTAGCAACAGTGGCTAGTTAGGAGGAGTGAGGGAGACTTCCATTTCATTCGTCTCAGCCTCAAGTTCAAGCCAAGCATATTTGTCTGCATGTTCTTGTGGCTGACAAGAATTATGCAACTGTGTAACATAAAACTGAGTTTGAACATCATTAGATAAATGGTTTCCCTCACAACTGATATTTAACAAAATTCTACATCCATCAGGATTTAAACATAAGGTATTTTTTTTAAGGGAAATGCAAATTTCGGACTAAAAGTCAGAATAACATAATTCATCCATTTCTTAGGTATAAGACAGAATGTGGAGATTACAACATATTCTCAGCACCATATTGTTCATAGAAAATGATTATGAATGACCAAGTTTAAGAAAATTTAACAAGCATACAGCAGTGATAGACTGGACAGTTCATATGGAAAAGACCTTTCATGGCATTTTAGAGGCAGTAGTTCCATTTCATAGTCTGCTGCTGATTGTCCTGAGGTTATATAAACAACTCAATAGCTCCAGAATGAGATTTTCACTCTATAGCGGAGTGTGCACTGATATGAAACTCAATAGCTGCCTTGTGGGTTCATTCACTCAAAGTATTTTGTCAACAATATGTGTCACTATCAGACTCAGAGAGTTGTGATAGAGTGCTTTGTGTTGCTGGCCACAACCGGGAACACAAGCCTCGGACAATTTTGTGTGTGTGAACCCCTTTGAGACACAGCAAGAAAGTTTAAGGTTGCACTTTATGGAACCATTAGAAACTGAATAAATAATTAAATACCTCTTTCATTTCGGTCTAGCATATATTGTGCACTGCCGGTATTCTAAAGCCGTGTGGTGAGTGGAGTATTAAAACATACTTTTTTTAAGTGAGCTAAACTGTACTTTGAATTATATGAAAAAAATTTTTCAGCAAAGAAATTGAGAATTCTGAACTGTGCCAAGTGCTGATTAGGGCAGTAAAACTTAGTTGATCTATGAACAAGTTTGTGTGGGCCCATAGCTTTTTGTGTATATATGATTATTTCAAACAGTGAACTTTCAATTTTCATCATTACTACCTCACTGTCTTCAAAGTAGTGAAAATAAATTTATTTTTGAGCCAGAGCTAGCTGAAATTTGAGTAAGTGGACTGTAGATTGCAATTAAGACATTTGGGGCTATTTTGTGGTTGCTCATTTAAATAATTTAGTACAATTTTGGTAAACATTTTTGGAATACAGTGATGAATAGATTATTATATTTTGACTAAAGTTCAGTCTTGATCACACCATTTATGCTTCAATGACATAGGTAACTGGCTTCGGTTATTTTTACATAACCGTCATCAGACCCATGGCTCCCTTAGGATGGTAGGCGGAGCTCTCCTCAGCTGCTACGAAGTCAACTGACCGGTTACCTATGTCATTGAAACATAAATGGTGTGATCAAGACTGAACTTTAGTCAAAATATAAATAATTTAGACTCACTTTAGGTGTGCTTGAACTTACATTTAGAGAACCAACATACTGGTAAAGTTAAAACTTCCTGCCCCACAAACTAAATAGCTTAGAAAGACAAGGAAGACGGTTTAACTATCAAAAACAGTTTCAAAAAATCATGAACAGCGTATCACACACATCTACAGAGTTTAAACTGCATGAACTGATGTTTTCAAACAAAGAGTGAAATGGGCACAATGTACACCTCAATGTGACTGCTCTAACATGTCATGAGAAGTGAAAGTGAGACAAGCAGTTGCTACACTTTCAAAACTGAGCAAAAGAATAAAAAAAATGACAGACAAGCAAGACTATGAGTCAGTCCTTGTATGAAACCATCCTAAGTCATCACTGTTAGCTAAACATATAAGGAAATGAGATATGTTATATATTCTACCGTACAGAATAATTCATACACTTCATTCTGGAGCATATTTGGTACATTACCCAAATTCAGGATGCATACCAAGATTTAAGGTATCTTTTCATTAAGACAAAGAGATGTTGAGTGCTGACAGTTTCCAGTAGGGTGTGTGGTGGAGTGATGGGCCAGTGGGGTCAAATGCAAGAAACATTTTGCTAAACTTTGAATATACATAAATTGGTTATCAATTTGAGGCACACACACACCACTCCAGCAATTCAGGACAATGATGGCTAGCACATGTTGGCTTCAGTCCTGGTGAAGAGATGCACGTGTAGGTGCCCTGAATTGCTGACACCAGGCTGAGCAATAGCCAGCGGACTGACAGTGTGCTAAGGCTCTGACATCAGTCATGCTCTTCTATTTCTACTGTAACTGTGTTCTGCTGCAGAACAGCCACACCTGGTGACTCATGCTCAGCTCACGTCCACCATGGTGATGAGCGAAGACTGCCGTGCACACGACATGACCTGATGACCTGCTGCCCACAGCATGAGTCTGGTGACAGCAGGCATGGACAGCAAGCACCATGGGACCAAGTTCCACAAATGACTTAGTACTGGAGGTGGCTGGCTCTACCCAGTCTTGAACCAATGGCTGCAGTTGGCAGTGCCAGTTATCTCGTTATTTAGTGTGGCCCTGGTCTCTCAGTGGTGCTCTGAATTAATCTGCCTCAAAATTCACAGCTGTTTACATGGCACTGAGGCACATTTGTTGCACTATTACAAAAGGTCCCAAGTCATGTAGCTCACAACATGGATCTATCTTAAAGTGATGACATCATCATGCCCATTCTGGCTATTAGTGGTGCACATTGCAAGTTTGCTGAGTTCAGATAGCCCATCTTGCAATCCTTGTACATGTGTTGTTGTGACTTATATGTTGCCACATTGCGGTTACTGGCCCATGGTTTCATGGTGGCCTTACAAATTTTTACAACTTTCATTTTAAATTGAGTAATGACATTACATTGCAACCCCCCCCCCCCCCCTTCCTCCCTAAAACCCAGCTGTCTCCAATCAGCGCATACCAAAAAATAAAAAAAATCTTTATCCTTATGTACATGTACAATATTACCAAAAATTACTTTAATAATTGATGTAATGTACAAAAAGGAAACCAACCAAAATCACAAGAATCATAAAAAAAAAACACGAAACATATTGAATATGCCATAGGCCTTAACACATACAGTGTGCAAGGTACATGGACCACCACCTGTTTCTCATTCTACTGCTTCCTATCTTTTTCTTCCTTCCTTGGTTTCACTAATATTCCCTCTGGAATGTCTTCTGGCACACCCTTGAATAGTCATAAATGTCTGACATGCACAATCATTGACCCTGTTGGCAACTGTAGCTTCGCATTCACAGGTGATTGTGGTTTTGACAACTTTGTACCAGCCCTGGTGCCATGTCACAAACTTCTTTGTATTTCCTTTCAGAGTACAGACTCAAAAATCACCCAAATGACCACCTTGTATTGCGGTGAAGTACAGATAAGTTCCACTGTCTCATCTTACCTTTCCACTGCCTTGGTGCTTGCTTGTTGTACCTTCTTCCAAATCTCTCTTACTTTTCTTGTTAATTTTCAAATTAACTCTACATTGTTGCTTTCTTTCTTCGTAAGCATAGTAAATGGCAACAGCATCATCTCATCATGCAGTAGCTCAAATGGTGACAACCCAGGGTTGGTGTGTTCTTTCGAATTATAAACTGTCACCATAAAAGATAAACGTGTCCCAAACCATATGATAACAGTTAACTAACTGCCTGCTCATACAACATCAATACCATCTCAAGGTAACAAGAACTTTGGTCTCTTACAGTCAGCACAAAATTACCTGCTGGAGTTTGGTTGAATGGTTCTAATACATTCATTGCTTCTGGCAACCTGTGCAACAGTACTTGTTTCTGACTCAAATTATGATGCTGCACACACTGTACACAATCCCTAACACACTGACAGACATAACTTTTTCTTCCTTTTCATAAGAACTTTACCACCCTATGATTCATAGCTCTGCCTACTCCATGGTCCAACAAAATGTGATCATGCATTTCTCTCATTACCTCTTCCCTTAGCTTCAGTGGAACAACCAACTATGATCTGAACCTTGCCTTCCTACAAAACATGTCACACGTGCTGAACTGGTGCTGCTTACTGTACTACTTACATTCCCTGTCAGCACTCTATGCTGCTTGCCATCAGCAAGGTCCTAACCTACTGCTTGTACCACTGTTATCTTCCTGCTTAATGCTGTTTGTTTTGTTTTGTTTTCAGGGCAAAAACAACTTAAGTCATAAGCACCCATACCATAACCTTAGAACACCAATCAGTAAAAGAAGTTAAAAGTGACTATACATTACACCCAATCAATGGAAGGAAAGAGGGCTAAAAACAAGGACTTCCTCTTGGACGAAGGTCCACAAAATATGCTGTAGAGACAGTGGAGATCCTTAATCAAAGATTAAATGTCCTTTGCCGTATTGCTACGACAGATAAAAAGTAAAATGTGGTCAACATCGTTTGCTAAAATGGCCAATAACTCAGATGCAAACACTGGGTCATAAGCGGTTAAAAAAAGGGCACTGAATCAGGAAATGGCAAACAGCCAAAGGTTGATGACAATAAGAACAAAGTGAAGGGGGATCACCAGTTAAAAAAAGGCGATGGCTAAAAAGACAGTGCCCAATACGCAATCTCATCTCCTCACGATGAGAGGGCTGAGAGGTGGCCAGCCAAGCCATTGGAAGAGGTTTAATTCCCCAGAGCTTGCTCCTGTGATGAGAAAACCAGTGGTGATGCCATCTGCCAACAAATGCCAACACAGAGATCATCCAAAGGAATGGAAAAGGCCAACGTACCAGGACTGCAGCCTTGGCAGCAGTGTCAGCAGCCTCATTCTGGGTCGTATTGACGTGACCAGGAACCCTGACAAACATCATGGTGGGTCCCTCAAAAGCTAGCAAATGGGAGCTTTCTCAATCCTGTTGCATTACAGGATGGAGTATCTACAGCACACAGAGGCTCTGAAGGGTCCTGAGGTAATCAGAGCATATGAAACATTTAAAATGCCTGTGTTGCCAGATGTCCTGGATGTCTAAGTTGTGTGCGAAGGTCGATAAACTTACAGCAACACATCAGATCCAGAGTAGTGTCCTTGGGAAGTGAATGAAATGCAAGATGAACACAGGGTGCAACGTGAAGTCAAGGTTAAAACCCACTGGAAATGTGTCAGGTAGCATGAAGTTAAGCTGCTGGAGCAGTAGCCAAAAACGAGCTCTGCGAGGTAACAGAGAATAAGGGCACACCCCATACTGGCAGTCAAGGGAGCCATCGAGGAGGAGCGCATAGAATGGGTGGCTGGGCACAACAGACAAATGGCATCCGTACCCACTGGAAAGGGCATCACGCTGGTATGACAGTGGAAGTTCAGCAGCTTCAGCACAGAGACTCAACTAGGCTAGTGTAAAAGGCACCAGTGGCCAAATGTATCCCACAATGGTGATTGCATTAAGATAATGTAAGATGGACGGACATGCAGAGGAATAAATGAAACACCCGTAGTCTAGTTTCGAACAGGCAAGGGATCTGTATTACCGGAGGAGGGTGGTCCAATCTGCTTCCCAGGAAGTACTGATTAGGACACTGAGGGATGTGGTACAGCGTACTGCTAGATAAAACATGTCGGAGAACCAAGAATGTTTCCTGCCAAGCGTGATCGCCAGGAATTTCATGGTTTTAGTGAATGGAAAAGCAACAAGCACAAAACGTAAAGACAGTGGAAGAAACCCACTGCATTGCCAGAAATTCATACAAACAATTTTTTCAGTGGAAAAGTGAAAGCCACTGTTGATGCTCCATGAGTAAAGATAATTGAATCATTGCTGAAGATGTCACTCAAAGAGATAAGTCTGTGGAGAGCTGAAATAGATCACAAAGTCATTTACAAAATGGGAGCCGGAGATGCCTGACGGGTGACATTCCATGCAGCTAAAGCCCAGTGGACAACACTCTGTTTGGACCCTTAGGGAACCCCATTCTCTAGGATAAATGTCTTTGACAAGGCTGAATCCACAGATACCTTGAAAGGCCAGTCTTTTAAAAATTCCTGAAGGAAATGGGGCAGGCAGCCTTGGAAGCCCCACATGTATAGGGCACAGACAATACCAATCCTCCAGCAGGTGTTTTAGGCTTTCTCCAAAACAAGAAACACAGCCACAGTCTAATATTTCTGCAGAAAACAATTTATGACATGGTTTGACAAAGTGATGAGATGATCAACTGCAGAATGGTGTGCACACAATCCACATTCTGCAGCAGTTAGTAGATTACAAGACTCAAGTCACTAGCCTGTCATGAATCACATGCTCCATCACCTTGCAAACACAGCTGGTGAGAGAAATGGGGCAGTAGCTAGAAGGAAGGTGTTTGTGCTTATCAGGCTTAGGAATGGGTATGAAAGTGGATTCATGCCACCACCTGGGAAACATGCAATCTGCCCACATGTGATTGTATTTTCAAAGGAGAAAGTGCTTGCTCACAAGATAAAGGTGCTGTAACATCTGAATGTGAACATCGCCCAACACTAGGGCGGAAGACCAGGATGAGGTGCGAGTATGGTCACCCTCCCTCATAGTAAAGGCAGTACTGTAGCATTCATGATTCTGAGAGGAGAAGGATCTCACTCAAGGCTCCTCCACTAGTTTCCAAAGGAGAAAGGTGGGGTGATAGTGAGTGGAACTCCAAATCTTCACAAAATAGCGGCCTAAGGTATGTTGAAAGTAGTATTAGGGTCCACAGTGACATCTGCTACAGTATGACTGGAAATAGGGGAATGAGAGTCTCCGAGAGCCACTGGAAGTTGCCCCAAACAATTGAAGAGGGATTGAAACTGTTAAAAGAGCTGGTAAAGGAAATCCAGCTAGCTTTTTTGCTATCCTAAGAATACAATGACACTGCACACACAACTTTTTGTTAGAAATACAGTTCACCATCATAGATTGACAGTTCAAAATGCAGAGAGCACATCTTCATTTGTAATGAATGTCCATCAGGGAGCTGAAACACGATGCGATAAAGAAGTGTGAAGTATGGAACATTTTGCAGCAGTAAGGAGAATGTTCTTTTGTGTGACACCGTTCCTCACAAGCGACTTCTTATCAAGCTGCGGGCCTATGGGGTATCATCTCAGTTGTGCAACTGGATTCATGATTTCCTGTCAGGAAGGTTGCAGTTCATAGTAATAGACAGCAAATCATCGAGTAAAACTGAAGTGATATCAGGTAATCCCCAGGGAAGCATCCTGGGATCTCTGCTGTTCCTGATCTATATAAATGACCTGGGTGACAATCTGAGCAGTTCTCTTAGGTTGTTCGCAGATGATGCTGTAATTTACTGTCTAGTAAGGTCATCCAAAGACCAGTATCAATTGCAAAGTGATTTAGAAAAAATTGCTGTATGGTGTGGCAGGTGGCAGTTGACGCTAAATAACGAAAAGTGTGAGGTGATCCACATGAGTTCCAAAAGAAATCCGTTGGAATTCGATTACTCGATAAATAGTACAATTCTCAAGGCTGTCAATTCAACTAAGTACCTGGGTGTTAAAATTACGAACAACTTCAGTTGGAAAGACCACATAGATAATATTGTGGGGAAGGCGAGCCAAAGGCTGCATTTCATTGGCAGGACACTTAGAAGATGCAACACGTCCACTAAAGAGACAGCTTACAATACACTCGTTCATCCTCTGTTAGAATATTGGTGCGCACTGTGGGATCCTTACCAGGTGGGATTGACGGAGGACATCGAAAGGGTGCAAGAAAGGGCAGCTCGTTTTGTATTATCATGTAATAGGGGGGAGAGTGTGGCAGATATGATTTGCAGCGAGATCTATTTACGAAATTTCAGTCACCAACTTTTTCTTCCGAATGCGAAAATATTTTGTTGAGCCCAACCTACATAGGTAGGAATGATCATCAAAATAAAGTACGAGGAATCAGAGCTCGAACAGAAAGGTTTAGGTGTTCGTTTTTCCCACGCGCTGTTCGGGAGTGGGATGGTAGAGAGATAGTATGATTGTGGTTCGATGAACCCTCTTCCAAGCACTTAAATGTGAATTGCAGAGTAGTCATGTAGATGTAGATGTAGATGGATAGTCTGGATTACATTATCGGCTGGGTACAAACATTTCAACAAGTTAAGGGCACTTAGATAATGGGAACAGGTGAGAAATTTAGAACTGGAAAAACGTCTCATCTGCTCCATTGCCAGCAAGATTGCATACAATTCTCCATCAAAGAGGCTGTCGGACCATGAGGACACAATCTAGGAAAACAACAGAGCAACTAACAGAATTCCGTAATAACAGCTACATAGTTGTAGGGCTCAGATAAAATTTCAGAAAATGTCACATTAAAAACGGACCACACCAAATCTAAAACCACTCTCAGCCTCTCTAGTAACCAGGATGTTATACAGTCAAAACCCTGGATTTGGGGTCGTACTGGCCCCACACTGAGTGACTTCAGCAAACGTTGCATGTGGATTCCAAATGGCATTGTGGCTTGTGGATGGTTCAAAAAAAGGTGTTCCAGAGGAGAATGAGCAACAGTATGGTGTGTGGGTGAAGTCGGAGCTGCGAGGAACTTACATACCTGATGCACCATGAGGAACTGCTGCTGGATGGTAAGTTTCAGTTCCCTGGCTTCAGCACAGAGGCTGGGTATGGAAATGGTCCAATAAGCAACCATGGCCAGCCAAAGCCCCTCATGGTAGATAGGTCAATGATCTTCAAATAAGAAGGCCTCGTCGATCCATACACTATACTCCTGCACTCCAGCCACAAATGCATGAAGGCTCTATAAAACTGGAGGAGATGTGCCTTGCTTGCTCCCCAAGACCTGTGGCTAAGACATTTTAAGATATTCAATGCCTTCAGGGTTCTGGCTTTCAGGTCTCCAATCATGAGACTAATAAACCTCATTGAATTTCTAAAATTTAGGTTGGTGTCCCTCATAAGCAAGATAGATAACTAAAAATATGACGAGAATGATTAAAATGAACACACACACACACACACACACACACACACACACATACACACACCTCCAGAAAATTGAAAACCCGCCTTTGCAGCCCGCTCCTCTAACCTGCGCAATGCAAGTTGCAAGTGATAGCTTGTTGTTGCAGCATTGAAGGAGGAACAGTAAACAACAAAATCATCCACAAATGAGGAGCACACTGTACAGGACTCCTTACGTGACGTTGTTGATCACTATGACAAAGTGGGTAACACTTAAAATACTGCCCTGAGGGACATCATCTTCCTGCTCAAAACGATCTGACAGCTAGTCACCAACTCTGGTCCTAGAATACTGCTGAGACAGGAAAGACAGTCTCATTGATGCAAAAAGTTGTGAGAGAATACTGTGTACCCAAGTAGTATCGTATACCTTACTGATATCGAAGAATATACTGAAACAGCGATGTTTCTGTAGGAGAGACTGCTGAACAGCCACCTCTGACAGGCTCAGGTTGTCTACAGTGGACCAAAATCTCTGGAATCTACACAGAGTGGCTAAGGAGTTGCCTGCTCTCTAACAACTGACTAAACAACTGTTAACCATTTGCTTTTTCCTGCACAACTCATTAAGGCATACTCTGATAACTATTGGGATGTGCAGTCCTTTCCTGGTTTGAGGAGAGATATCAAATTGGCTGTCACCACGAATTGGGGAAGTTACCTGCTTGCCATATAAGATTAAAACATTCGAGATGGATTTCTTTCGATGCTGCTGGCAAATGTCTAAGGTTTCAGTATCAGATCTGGTCATACTGGGTGCAATATCATGAGTCTCAGACAGGGCTAATTCCAGCTCCCACATGGAGAAAGGGTAGTTGTAAGTCTCAGTATCATGGATCTAAAGTCCAATCTTTTCCTCTCTACAGCTGCACAGTAGCAATGAAACACCAGATCATCACTGGCATTTGCATTAGTTGGTGCAAAATTCTCCACCAGCACCTCAGTGATGTCTGTGGGCTCTGTCTGGAGACACCCACACATCAGCACTGCTGCTATTGGTGAATGGTTGAGTTTATCATAAATCCTCCTGATGGCTTCCTATACTTTTGTAGAACAAGTGGAATGGTGGATGGAGTACAGGAATGCCGTGACCTTTCCATACTGTCCTTAATCATATATTGGGCTTTTGCTCTCGCAACTCCAAGGGCTATGAAGTTGTCTGCCATAGGGCAGCTTTTAAATTATCAAAGAGCTGCACACCTGTTCTGGATGGCTGAATGGCACTCATCCATCCACCAAGGCACAAGTTGCCTCCTAAGATGGCCTAAGCACTTTGGGTGGATAAGTCAGCAGCATGATGGATCACTTGTGTGATATGGTCCACCCATTCCTGGACGCTATTACAATGTTGAAGCACATCTAAAGTGCCCAGTCAGCTCAGTTGACTGACCATGTTGGTGCTTTCACTTCAGTTTGAGGTCCATCCAAATAGGTTAATGCAGAGTGGGAAATGGTCAATGGAATGGATGTTGTCAATGACCTCCCATTAAATAGTGTCTGTGAGGGCTGGAGACTGGAGAGGTCAATGGCTGAGGATGAAACAATAGCAGTACCGAAGTGAGTGTGAGCGCTTATGTTAAGGGTGAACAGCTCGCGAGAGGACATGAGGTTCTCCAAAACTCAACCCTGAGGGCAAGTAGAAGTCAATCCCCACAAAACATGATGGGGATTGAAGTCTCCCAGTAGGAGAAAAGGTCATGAGAGTTGTTCCACCATATCTATGAGAGCCTCAGAGTCAATTGCATCTTGTGGACTGAGATACAGCAAGCAAACAGTGATTGTCTGACACCCATAAATTTCGACAGCAACTGCTTGCATGTTGGTGGCCAAACACTGCTCCCTTGGCTCTGTCCCCAGTCAGGTCATCCTTTCAATGAAGGTTACAGCCACGTATCACAGGGGTGTCAGTGGCCTTAACGTGTTTTTCTCTCCTAGCAGTTTCAGTTCATCCACAGATGTCCAGAATCCATTAATGTTCCACTGTAATATGGGAGCCATCTATCATGGGGGTTGCACTTTCACCCTGTCTTTATGCTGGGGAGGGAGCTTGTAATGGATGGGGGCTCAGTCATGGGGCAAGATAATTGCCCAGTCTGACATCAAGCTCAATTAGTTCTACCAAAGAGTCAAGTGGGACATCAGATACTAGCATGTCAACATCATCAGACTGTTTACTTTCATACACCATCAGTGGTGGTTGCTTGGCCTTTGATATTTTGCCTGGGGAGGCTTCAGAGCCAAAACTGTGGCAGTGGTAGTGGTAGTGGCACTGCTGGATGGTGGACCTTTGGGGTGCAGAGAGCTACTCAATGTTTTTTTGGGAGTAGGCTTTGAAGGAATTGCAGTGGCACAAGTGCACAGGCAAAGTCAGGTGCTAGTGCTGACACTACCAACCTTTGTTTGGATAGCAGCATCGGTCTTCTGAACTGGCTGTTTAAGAGCAGATGCAAAGGAGATAGCAAATATCGGGGGCTACATGGCCTTATAGATCTTTTGGCCTCTCCATATAAATACATTTAGTTGTTTTGATTTCCTGTATCTTCCTTTCTTCAAGAAAGAGACTGCAGTCCCTACTCCAGACAGGGTGATTGCCAGAGCAGTTGACACACTTTGGAGGAGATGCACAACCAGCATCTTCATGGGGAGCCTTACCGCTATTGCCACAAGTGGCTGCTCCCTTACAACCTGAGGTGGTGTGTCCAAAGTGCTGACATGTAAAACAGCGCATTGGGTTAGGAAAATAGGGCCACGTGCAGAGGTAGAGGAAACCAGCCTTAATGTGCTATAGAAGTTTTGTGCTGCCAAAAATCAGTATAAATGAGTCCGATTTCAAGAGATCACCATCTACTCATTTCAGTATGTTCTGTACATCAACGATGCCTTCCTAGGACCACTCAGCTTTCAGTTCTCCTCAGGGAATGTCAACCAGACCCTTGCAAGCCACAACACCATTGCTATAGTTTAAGGTTTTGTGCAGTTCACTTTCTATTGCATACTCCCCAAGGCACTGAGCTTTCTGGATATTCTTCACTTGTTGGGAATTGGATGTTTCTACTAACAGGGTCCTGTTTCGCAACTGCTTGACAGATTTTAAGCTTCCAGCAATTCCCTCTACCCCTTTTTGTATGTAAAAAGGTGAAAATTTCTCAAAGCTCCCTTCTTTCCGTTTAATTATAAGAAACACATTGTGGCCACCAGTATGCATTCTGTTACTCAATACAAACTAAATCTGTGTAACGCCCAATTCTGGAGGGCTGGCTACATGAGCTCTCTTGTTTAATTGGGTGTTGGTACGTATCAATGGCCCACCATTTCACAGGGAGGAGAAAGAGAAGATTTAGAAGGATCCATGCTGGTTTCACAAGTAGCTAGGGAAATAAAAGTCCACCTAGACACAGGCCTGCATGTCTAGGTAAGCCTTATACAACTGAGGTGTGGTAGGTTCACCAGAGGTTGCCTGCTAATGATTGTTCCACCTGAACAGCCATGCATTTCATCAGCGTATAAGCTCACCTTGAGATTGAGGTGTTTTTAGCTTTTTACCATCCTCACAATCCAGGTGGTCAAGCCTAGCTCCTCGTTTCACTGCCATGCTGAACAGTGGTCGCTGAAGCATGTCCAGAGCTTATGGTAAGGACTGGCAGCATGACGAGTCCCCAGCTCAGAAACCCCACGGTCACCAAGCCCGTACCCAGCAAATGAATGCCGAGCCCCTGAGGGGGATAATATTCATAACATACTCTATTTGGTCATCACAACTGGGGAAATGTTCAACAAAAATCGCCATGGTCCATTTGGCCTTAGAAAGCTTCCAGTTGGGTGTAGGTGCAGGTGGAGTAGGAGTCAACAAACAGATAGCACACAGGAAGTGGTTGCTTGTGTGATGTCAGAAAGAATGGGAACAGGTGTGTCTGGAGTCTGAAAGGAACTTGGGTGCTCCAATGTTAAGATAGATGAGATTGAGTTGATTGAGAAGATCAGCCAAGAGGGAACCTCTTGGTCAGGTTCTCTCAGAGCTCTGTAGGGGATGTTGGAGTGTTAAGAGTCATCAAGCAGTCAAAACAGGTGAGGGAGCTGACCAACAAGTTGGGGAAAGTCTGCTCTGGTGGCAGCAAATGACGAAGGAATGTAAAAATTACAAACAGGAAAGGTGAAACAGGGAAGAAAAATGCAGACTGCAACAGCTGGCAGCCAGGTGTTCAAAGGAATGGTTTGGCTATGGATATCATCCCAAATGAGCAGTAAGATTCCCGCATGAGATGTAATGCTGTCTTCAGGGAGAGAGCAGCAGTAATTCCTCCTTGTTGGATCTAATGCCATGAACATTGCACAAAAGAAGAGTCATAACAGGGACTGGGGAGGAGGGAACAAATGAAGGACAGTAACCTTGGTGATTGTCAGTGCCAACCTTTGAAGACTGACTGGGTGGAGGATCCTGTTCCAAGAAATCTATGAAGATGTCAGCATTCTCCCTAGGTCAGCCTGTGGACTCTATGGCAGAAAAACGGTATGTACTGCACGCTGGCAAAATGTAGGTTGGCCGAGTGAGGGTTATCAAGCGATGTCACCATTTAAGAGGATCTCCGAGTCAGGGAGTGAGACTACTTCCCTTTGCTCAATTTCTTAGAGCCTTTATGGTTGACAGACAAAGACTAAGACTTTGTTGGCTGAAAGGAAATAGAAAGTCTTCATGGGAGTGTTGCTTTTGTCCTTTCCAGTCTGCTGGTTGCATTGCAGGTCATTTTGCTGCTGGAGGCGAAGATTCAGTGGCTTGTTGTGCAGCCCTAGGAGGAAGAGACGGGGATCCTCCATGATACTCGGCAATTTCACAACTGCACTACTGAACTGGAGGTCGCAAGTCTGCATGGGCACATTTTTTATGGAGCAAGGCATAGCAAGTACTGTAAATGCAGAGTTTCAACTGGCCAACAACTTGTGAGTGCCAGGGTAGAGCACTTTTTCCTTCATTCTTATCTCCAGGACAGCCTGCTCATCAAGATACATGGGACGCTCACTGGATGAGATGGCATGGTTGCCAATACAATTGATACAGCATGGAGAAGGAGGCGGGCATTATGTAGGTACATGGTGAAAGAACCACAAAATATAGAAAAATAAAAATTTATTAAAAAAAAAGCAGCACCAATTGACTGTAAGCATCAGCAAAGACATTAATTACGAATGCGTGGTAAGGCAAAGAAAAAAAATCATTCGTTTTTCTTTGTACATGACTTCGTTTCTCACTCTTTCGTTTGTAGAAGGACGATGAAGATGTACGGCTTTAAGTATGAAGTATTACGAGTGTTATGTGTCATATGTAGGCCTGAATAATAGAATATTTAACAACAGTATTAAGTATTTTTATTGAAGTGAAATGGAACAAAGTAAGGAGGATTTTCTTCATTTATTTGACAAGCACTGGTGTCCTGGAAGTAGGCTGACTGCATCTACAATTGGAATGTAAGAGAGGAAGTCTGATTAGCCTACATTTGTAAATGCAGAAATTTCTAATAATGCAATCAATTGTTTTCCATTCATATGTATGTTCTTCTTTTATTATTATAACACAACTGGTGACCTGGGTGCCATGACTTCAGGGCATCGGTTGTAAAAAGGGATTGTTAACTATTGTTATAGTAAGAAATTTCTGTGACATTGTTATGAGTCAGAAAAACTAATTGTCTATATTTTCTGTTTACATGAATCACAATGGGAAGCAAGTAAAACAAAAAGGCAAAAATTGAGGAGAAAATTTTGGAAAGCAATAAGAACTGGACGCAGATTATGTAAAATTTTCCGTAGGAAGCTGTTTTGTTCGGCACAGCAAAGGTAGGACAGCTACGCAAGTTGCTTGCATGGTTACACTTGGTAGTGCCTCTTTTGATGTAGATAGAAACCTTTTCCTCATTATTCCCTTCCTTGAATTTTATGGTGGAAAATTTACAGGAATTTTTTACTGTGACATGCATGATCAGTAAAACATAAAGAATTGCGACCAACAATTTGCGTATCATAATAGGCATAAAACAGGCTATGACATCACGTAAATTAAAATTATCAAGTGTAATAATTAGCATATTAAATTTTAACATTTTTGTGAAATTTTTATTTTTGCATATTCATATAACACGGTCAAAAAATATATGTCCACTGTTGATAGCAATAGCAAAAAGGCAATCAGCCAAGACGGCATAGAATTGTGTGATCAAACAATTGAAGTTTAGGTGCCATGCATGCCTACTGCAGAAAGTTTAAGTAGGTCAGAGATGAGTGATGCATGTGTGACAAATGATAACAACACTCCACAGCAGAATAATCTTGACAACACAATGTTTACAATTGATGAGACAATGTCACGCATCTCCCAGAGTGATCTAGCATTCATGAATGAAACATCAGAGAACAATACAAATATGAATCTTGACAACATGTTACGAACACCACTTGATCACAACACCAACATTAACTTGGAAAGCACAGCTGACAGCAGCCAACATAGTACAACTGATGCACTGCTATGGCAGTTATCTAACATAAACACAAAATTAGATAATATGAACACCAATTTCAATTATATGAAACAAGATATAGATACCAAAATTGATAATTTGACACAGAATCTGAACACTGCCTCACAAGATATGAACACGGTAAAACAGCAACAAAACACTGTTACAAAAGATCTAAATACAACGAAGCAAGACCAAAAACAAGTATATTAAACACACAAACAAAGTTGACACATGGCACAGTGTCTGATGGGAGTGACTGTACATGGTAAATGCCTTTACGGTCGCTCCCAGCAGCCACCATGCCGAGTATCAACTTTGCGGATACAGTACAAGGATTTCCAAGACACGGTCTCATAGAAATTCAATACCCTAGCCAAAAATTTTCACACTGAAAACAAGGAAAAATTGAATGATATGAAAAAACAAGTAAAGTATGAAGTGCTTCCTGAAGTTAACAGTAACATTATGGAGTTATAACAGAAGGTAGATTCTTTTAACGACCTTCATGATCTAGTAGGGAAATAGATAAAGAAAATCACAGATGCAAACACAAACATTAAACCCACACGAAACTAGTTATATTTGACAGTAAAAAAGGTAACCACTGTCATTAACAAACTAAATAATAACTATGAAGGTGTACCGCTAGCTGTAGAAGAGCTTACTTTAAGGATAGCAACATTAGAAGTTGACTCAGCATGTGCTACGAAGGAGAGAGAGAGAGAGAGAAAGAGAGAGAGAGAGAGAGAGAGAGAGAGGGAAGATCAATAAAAATCTGAGTGATATCATTAGTCAAGCTGAAGCAGGTATGTTGGATAAGGGTAATACCATAGCAGAGAAGTTAGTAACTGATTGCAAGTTATACACAGATGTAGGAGAAAAAGGCTATTCAGAAAAAAGAAAATGAAATCGTGAACAAGGTAAACATCAATCTACAAGCCGCGGAAGATAGGATCCACAATTTTTTAGAAGAAAATATTACCAGGTCTCAAAATATGCATGCAAATAACACACAGGCTACAGTGAACAAACCACAGCCTGTCAGTATATATCTACAAATTGTTACGAGTCCCACAGCTGGTACGAGTAACAGTTGTAGAGTGCAAAATGTAAACATACCCACAACTCCAATACCTGAGCAATTACCAATCAGAATTACAGGTAACTACAATAACCACATAAATATGTCAGAAAATGCCATGTGTCTATCACCTATATTTGCAGACAAAGGTTTGCTGAGACATCGACAGTTTCCTACATTCAATACCAAATGTAAAAAAAATGAATCCAGTAGTGTTTATCAGTGCTTTTCATCATGCATTTCCATGCAACTGGACAGAAGCACAGAAAATCAGATTTGTCATGGGATATACGCATGTGATGTGCTTTTATGGGCAACTGAAGTGGCCGAATGTTGCAGCACTTCTATCCAATTTGAACATGCTTTCCTCAACAAATACTGGTCTGAGTCAGTGCAAGAAGTCTCAGATGCGAGGTTTTCCATCCCACACCATTCAATGGCAAATACAGTAGTCTACGTGGATACTTTCAAAAATACCTGAACAAGACATGCTAGTGGATGAACTCTATATCACAGGTAGATGTGTTAAAAATTTTGAAAAGTCGTTTACAATTGCCAATTAGAGATAAATTAGTTACAATGCCAGAGCACGACACTGAATATTTTCTGTCAGTGCTTGATTCTATCGACATAATCTATGAGGAAAGACCTGTACCCAATAGAGCAACAGAAAATCAGGTACAACACCAACAACGTTATGTAGATCAGTTAGTAAAATGTGTAAAGGAAAAAAACAAACGATTTTAAAGAAATTTTCAAAACAACACGAGTAATTTCAATGCATGAGTGAATTACAGTCCACTGTTGCAAGGCCCTATGCCGAACATGAACAGAAACAATCAGCCGCATCAGTGGCCAGTGCACGGCAACAATGCCATGCCTTACGCTGTACCTCAGCTGACCTTTGGGCATCAAAATAACAGCACAGCAGTTAATGACACAAACAGGTGAAGTACACACACACAGTGCAACTAATTGAAATTACTCCAGGTAACGAATTAAGTCACATTACGCAGTCTGAAAACACCAACTGGTCATAGTTAAGCCCCAGGCTATTGACCTCTCTGGGAGTGGGGGAAAAGCAAAACTACAAACATGTTTCATAAGGTTTGACAAACAAAGTGACATTAAGGATGGAAATGGAAATGAGTATTTGGCATCATTGGCCGCGAGGCCCCTTACAGGGCAGGTCCGGCAGCCTTGGTGCAGATCTTATTACATTCGACGCCACATTGGGTGATGATGATGATGATGATGTTTGGTTTGTGGGGCGCTCAACTGCGTGGTTATCAGCGCCCGTACAATTTCCCAACTTTTGCTCAGTCCAATTTCGCCACTTTCCGGGATGATGATGAAATGATGAGGACAACACAAACACCCAGTCATCTCAAGGCAGGTGAAAATCCCTGACCCCGCCGGGAATCGAACCCGGGACCCCGTGCTCGGGAAGCGAGAACGCTACCGCGAGACCACGAGCGGCGGACGCCACATTGGGTGACCTTCACACCGGATGAGGATGAAATGATGATGAAGACATTACAACACCCAGTCCCTGAGTGGAGAAAATACCCGACCTAGCCAGGAATTGAACCCAGGCCCGTAGGACGGCAATCCGTCACGCTGACCACTCAGCTATCGGGGTGGACGACATTAAGATTGATCTGTATCAGCATGAGTTACATACAAAAAATAATATCCAGGAAGAACAAGTACAAGCAATCATTATGGTGAAGATATTTAATATTGACACACAGTTAATTTTAGATACAGGTTCAACTACCAAAATAATGTCAAATGCATTTTTCTGTGAATTGAAGAGATGCAAATTCCCAACATTTCCTGTCCAGAACTGCAAGGTGCAAACTGCTACAGGCAATAAGACTAAATTGGTTAAACATCAGGTACTTAATCCATTAAAAATTGACCATTTTACAGTGATGTGCAATTTTCTTATAATTGTCAAACTTATAGTTAATTGTCTTATTGGTATGGACATGTGTAGAACATACAAAACACAAATTGACATAAGTAATGGTAAATGCCACTTTTATGTAAAGGATCAGATTTTTTCTATTGATTTAGCCAAAACACCTGATGAAAGTAACAAAACCAAACCAGAGTCAAATGTAATAGTACAATATTCCTTTCCAACTGTATATTTCACAAACAAATTTGATACTGAACAAGAAGCAAAAACTGAGGTTAATTACAAAATGGTAGAGCAGAAACTAAGTGAATCACAGATGCTAAATGATACGCAATGACAAGAACTTTCTAACTTGTTATTTAAGTATGGAAATGTTTTCAGTAAGGAGCTAGGAGTAATCAAGGGCTATGAACATAAATTTGAAGTCTGTCCACATGAAACATTTTGTGTAATGCCATATCCTACTCCATGGGCATAACGAGAGGCAGTAAGGGAAGAGATCAATCATATGATTAAATGGGGAATTATACAACCTTCATTTTCACACTATTGTAATCCTATATTACCAGTGAGTAATCCAGACGGTTCTGTAAGGTTAGTTCTCGATGCTAGAGGTATCAATAACGCTATAGTACTAGTACGCATAAGACCCAAAAACTTGGACGAACAGCTTCTAAAGTTTTACAATACAAAATATTTCAGTATACTCGATCTCAAGTAGTCCTACTGGCAAATAAAGCTCCACGAAGAAAGTCAAAAATAAACAGCATTTGTTTGTGGTGGTAGAAGTTACGAATTCTGTGTTCTACCTTTTGGACTGAATGGACAAGGTTTTAGGACCAGAGTTGTTTAGCAAAGTCACTGTTTACATAGATGACATGCTAATAGCCACCGACTTGGTTGGAAGATACTAGGCTCATTGAACACGTACTTCAATGATTTGCAGATTACACAGAAAGAGGCAATTTAAAAAAGTCTAGTTCTGGTAAGGAGCAAGTGAAATTTTTTGGACATGTTGTGTCAGAATGAGGAATATTACCTGATCCAAAAAAAAACTTGATGCAATATGTAATTGTCCAGCTCCAAGGAATAAAAAACAAGTAAAAGGTTTTTTTCTGTAATTCATACCACAGCAACTGATGAACAGTGATGCATTGATCAACTTGTTACAAAAAAATAAGCCTTGGTTATGGGATGATAAGTGTCAGGAGGACTTTAATAACATTAAGCAGGCATTAGTCAATGCAAACATTCTTAGCCATCCTGACATGTCCAAGGATTTTTGTCTATGCACAGATGCCTCATCTCAGGGGCTGGGGGCATGCTCGTTCCACATGCAAGAAGAAGAAAGTAAAGATCAAACAATGGAAAATCCAGGATGGAAAGTAACAATAACAGAGAAGGAAAGTTGCTAGTCACCATATAGCGGAGATGCTGAGTTGCAATGTTCACAACAAAAATATTCACACAAGTATAGCTTTCGGCCATTAAGGCCTTTGTCAGCAGTAGACACACATTCACACATGCGCGTGCACACACACACACTCACGCAAACACAACTTGCACACACGTCTGCAGTCTCTGAGAGCTGAAACTACACTGCGAGCAGCAGCACCAGTGCATGATGGGAGAGGCGACTGGGCGGGTGTAAGGAGGAGGCTGGGGCGGGGAGGGGGAGGGAAAGTATGGTGAGAGTGGTGGACAGTGAAGTGTTGCAGTTTAGATAGAGGGCAGGAGACAAGGTGCGGAGGGGGAGGGGTAAGTAGCGGAAAGGAGAGAAATAGAAAGAAATTAAAAGACTGGGTGTGGCAGTGAAATGATGGCTGTGTAGTGCTGGAATGGGAACAGGGAGGGGCTGGATGGGTGAGGACAGTGACTAACGAAGGTTGAGGCCAGGAGGATTACGGGAACATACGATGTATTGCAGGGAAAGTTCCCACCTGCACAATTCAGAAAAGCTGGTGTTGGTGGGAAGGATCCATATGGCACAGGCTGTGAAGCAGTCATTGAGATGAGGGATACCATGTTTGGCAGCGTGTTCAGCAACAAGGTGGTCAGCTTGTTTTTTGGCCACTGTTTGTCAGTGGCCATTCATGCAGACAGACAGCTTGTTGGTTGTCATGCCTACATAGAATGCAGCATAGTCGTTGCAGCTTAGCTTGTAAATCACATGACTGATTTCACAGGTAGCCCTGCCTTTGATGGGATAGGTGATGTTAGTGACCGGACTGGAGTAGGTGGTGGTAGGAGGATGTAAGGGACAGGTCTTGCATCTAGGTCTATTACTGGGGTATGAGCCATGAGGTAAGGGATTGGGAGCAGGGGTTGTGTAAGGATGGACGAGTATATTGTGTAGGTACGATGGATGGCGGAATACCACGGTGGGAAGGATAGTCGAGTTGCTCCAGTCCCGGATGGTACTGAATTATGTGGGGAATGCTCCTCTGTGGTTTGACTGTGGGACTTTGGGAGGTTGTTCAAGGCACGGGAGATTTGTTTTTGTACAAGGATGGGAGGATAATTATGGTCAGTCAAGCTTCAGTGAGACCCTTGGTATATTTTGAGAGGGATTGCTCGTCACTGCAGATGTGACGACCACAGGTGGCTAGGCTGTACGGAAGGGACTTCTTGGTATGGAATGGGTGGCAGCTGTCAAAGTGGAGGTATTGCTGGTGGTTAGTAGGTTTGATATGGACGGAGGTACTGATGTAGCTATCTCTGAGGTGAAGGTCAACATGTAGGAAGGTGGCTTTTTGGGTTGAGTAGGACCAGGTGAAGCAAATTGGGGAGAAGTAGTTGAGGTTCTCGAGGAATGTGAATAAGGTGTCCTCACCTTCAGTCCAGATAGCAAAGATGTCATCAGTGAATCTGAACCAGGTGAGGGGTTTAGGATTCTGGGTTTTTAGGAAGGATGGCCCATGAATAGGTTAGTATATGAGGGTGCTATGCGGGTGCCCATAGCCGTATCGCAGATTTGTTTGTAGATAAGGCCTTGAAAGGAGAAGTAACTGTGGGTGAGAATGTAGTTGGTCATGGAGACTAGGAAGGAGGTTGTTGGTTTGGAATCCATAGGGCATCTGGAAAGGTAGTGTTTGATAGCAGTAAGGCCATGGGCATTAGGAACGTTAGTGTACAGGGAGGTGGCATCAATAGTGATGAGCAGGGCACCATGTGGTAAAGGGACAGGAACTGTGGAGAGTCAGTCAAGGAAATGGTTGGTATCTTTTATATAGGATGATATGTTCCGGGTAATAGGTTGAAGGTGTTGGTCTACGAGAGCATCTCCGCTATATGGTGAGTAGCAACTTTCCTTCACTGGTATTGAAGAAAGTAAAGAAGTACCCAAGTTCATGTTTTGCTAGTCACACATTATCAGGAGCACAAATATCTTAATCTGTGTCAGAAATGGAAAGTTTAGCTGTAATATGGTCATTTAAAAAGTTTTTTTGTGGGGCAAGAATACCAAAGTTACTGTGACCATCAGTCACTGTCAATTCCTTTAACATGTAAACTATTGCACCATAGATTAGCTAGGTGGTGTCTATATTTACAAGAATTCAATTTCAAAATCATTTATATTAAAGGAAGTCAGAACATTACAGTAGATGCCTTGTCTAGGCTACCACTAGGTTTAGAGGAATTTAGTGAATTAACAGAGCAAGATGCAGAAATCAAAACGTTATTAATGCAAGGTACAACACAACTGTCTGATCACCATAAGTTTAGTAACCAAATGAAAATTATACTACAGCAAGATCGCAGATGGAGTAAGGTCATACAAAACCTTAACCAAGATGAAGGTGGAAAGGTAAGTAAATGGTATCAGGAGTACTAGGGCGTTTTGTTCCATAGGAAACATGAAAAATCTGATCAGTTCTGTGTGTGTGTATTCCTGAAGATTATATCAACGAATTTATAACACACATGGGGACATTATGGAGTAGGCAAATGTACTGAAAAAATTGCAGCACTTTGTTACTTTCCAAATTTGAGAAGGCGAGTCCTACAGGTATTAAGAAAGTGTGCAATATGTCAAAAGTCAAAACAGTCCATTTTGTCAAAATATACTGAGTTACACCCAATACTCACAAAAAACCCTGTAGATATAGTATATCTGGACATAGCTGGCCCATATCCAAGAAGTAAATGAGAAGTAAGATACATAGCAGCACTATGCGATATTTTCTCGAAACATATCAAAATGTATGCCATTAAAAATGCAACAGCCACAAATATCAGAAAAAGAAATGAGGGAGACTATTTGAGAAGAGTAGGTAAACCAAAGGTACTACTAACTGATAATACTTATATTTCGTTGGGCAAAAGTGGAAATAATTCATGACCTCGCAGGGCATAAAGCACATATTAGTAAGCTTTTTTCACCCTGAAGCAAGCCCAGTAGAGTGAGTCTTTAAAGAATGTAGCTGGTTTATTAGGATATACACCCCTCACAAACACACCCGATAGGTAGAATACGTAACTTTTTTCATGCAAGTTGTCAATAACCTTCCACATTCTTCAACAGGTTTCACACCTAACGAATTGATGTTCCGGACAAAACAAACAAATGAGTGGGAGTCGCCCATACTGAAGGTATCCACTACAGAAACGACACTACAAGACAAAATCAAACAAGCCATGGTTACACTAGAAAACAGGGCTGAGTATAGAAAGAAAATTTACAATAAGAAACTGAAACGTGTTATACAATTTTTTGAAGGGCAAGTCCTCTTAAGGATGCACCCTAAATCGACAAAATTTGGCAAAATGAATAAGAAGTGGCATTTACCATATGTAATTTCCAAAATACCATACCCTGGGCCATACAGATTAGTCTATGAGACAACAGTCTCCACTCTCACAAAGATATAAAAGCTTTTATAGAATGATGAAGCTTCCTATAACAAGATAATTGTACATAGTATACATAAATATAGGGGTAATTTTTCTTCTGGAGTGTATTTTAAGATAAAGTAATGTGTATGGTCATAAGTAATTCTTTTGATTTGTACACATAGACATAAAATTAACAGCAATGAAAAGTAATACACCACTTCATACAAAGCGAAAGTATAAACAAAATTAGCTTATGACTCAGCTGTCTGCGCTCAACAATATGCATTGACGTCAGTAGTAGGAGAGCAGACATTAACTTGGGTGCATGCGTGACAGACTGGCAGAAGGTGCAACCAAATAGGAATGTTATATGTTCAAATACTTAAGTTGAATACAAAGTAAACGGAAATACTAAGCAATTACATCCACTTTCTAAGAACTAAGGAACCTATTGATATATGTACACAGAGATTTAATTAAATACTAAGCATTATAGAATGTATTGATATATATTTATATACAAGACGTGTAAGCTAAGGAGAAACGACAAAACACTGTAAGAAGTATCAAATGAGTTTCTTTGCAGGGTAAATGATCACAATGCATAAGAGAATAAACAAATGTCTATGAATTTACACGAAGTATGGAAATATCTGCAGACAGATGTAATGACCAAATATATCAGTGGCCATCGAGCTACATAATGAAATTAGTTTTAAGTTTTATTCTTTCAGTGACCAGTGAATTGTCACGGCACAGAAGAAGAGAATTACGTCGAGAATATTAGGTACCAAATGAAGAAATGGGACGCACCTCGAGTAAACAATTTAGTTATAATGATATTTATACAAAGGTCATAAGGCAAATGAAAAATGAAATATCCGTCACTGCAGTATATCTCTGTGACATTTACCAGTACCTATTCACTGCAGAGTACACATAAACATTTAAGCATGTGATTTCACAAAAACCAATTAATTTTTATCGTGTCACATGAAAGCTTGAAGAAGAGAATTTCCAGGCATTTGAGAAAGATAAGACTACAGTGGTCAAAACGTCTTCATATTTCACACTAAGCTACACGTGAATTGAATTATATAAACAGCACTAACACATGAAGAAACAACATGAGACTACGTGAATGATTAGTCAGTACACATTATTTCCAGAAAATAAATGTTCCTTGGCAACTAATCCACGATTGTATGAGTAACATTTCCTCATAAATCCTTCAACCAGTAGATAAGTATTTCCTTTCTTCCCTCCCAAACAAAGGACGCAGTGCCAAATGTAGTTAGGCCAGCAATGCATAATGTTTTAGTCCCATTTTGAATGTTTTTCTCCCTCCTCTGCCTAAGGAATAAATGAGCTCCCATGAGTGATAAAAGCCTATCTATAAAATGAAGCATAAATGTATCATAATAACGTGATATGTAATTAATTTGTTTACGTGATGTGAATGAAGATAAGTTGAAACTAACAGTCAAACTGTTGTAACAGAACATAGTTAATGAAGAATTTATGACGTTTTAAACTTAAGAAATTTATGTTCATAATGTAAGCAATGCATGGAATGTCAGCCATAGGTGTAAGCTATCATGTCATGTATATTGTTGTTAACTCAATACTTGTATGAATTTTTTATTGGAAACCAAAATCCATGTGAAGGAATGAACTTCAATGACAAGCAATTTATACAATGTCTGGACGGCTATATGTGTCTTTCAACAAGTGGACGCTCAAGTGTGGTGACAGTAGCATACGTGTGGAACAAAACAACCTCTAAGTATAGTGGCTCACAATGCTTCACACATTAATAAGTGAACTACGGTTGTTTGAGCCACTACTTACCTCATCGACACATGCTGTTGGCCAGGGTTCTCTCTGCTGAAAACAGGAGTATGACTGGTAATAGTGACACCCGAGCCATAAAAATAGAGATCTTCTGCCACAGCATCGGATTTTGAGCAATAAGCACAGACCCACTGCACCACAAATGAAGAAAAATGCCACGGCAATTCTTCAATACGTGATACTCAGATGAAAGTGTGACATTCAATATGAAATCAACACTAAGAAAACGAGTGCATGCATGTGCAATGGTAGCATCCGACATGTTGACCATTAGCGACTAGTTCTTAGCCACCAAATCTGTCAGTGCGCAACACGGCAGTGAGGCCGAAGCAAACTGAACATTGTTGTCTGTGCGCTAAATTCAAATATGTAATGGACTGTCATATAAAGTATATAACCTTTTAATTTCTTGCAGAACTCTAGCATACATGGGATAAGCTGACATATCCATTCCATTAAATAAAAGAAAAGCTGACAAAGGGGCACCAACCCCTATCAGTAAATGTAAAATACACTGTACGTCTCCATACCATGTCAATGTACAGTGTGGGGGCAATAGTGTAGATACATGGTGAAAGACCGCCGGAATATCATAAATTTAAAATTTATTAAAACAAAACAAAAAAAATGAAACATCCATCGACCAACCGCATCGGCAAAGACATTAATTATGAATGCGCAGTAAGGTGCAGACGAAAGAAAAAACAACCCATCATTCATTTTTCGTTATACATGATTTTGTTTCTCACTCTCTCGTATGTAGGATGACGATGAAGATGTACAGCTTTAAAGTATGAAGTATTACGAGTGTTATGTATCATATGTGGGCCTGAATAATAGTATATTTAACAACAGTATTAAGTATTTTTATTGAAGTGAAGTGGAACCAAGTAAGGAGGATTTTCTTCATTTATTTGACATGCACTGGTGTCCTCGAAGTCGTCTGCCTGCATCTACAATTAAAGAGTAAGAGAGGAAGTCCAATTAGCCTAAATTTGTACAAGCAGAACATTTCTAATAAAGCAGTTATATTAGCCTTTAATTTTTTTCTTTCCATTCATATGTAGGTTCTCTTTTTTACTATTATAACACAGCAATCATCCTGATGAACCCCTCTACCACGACAAATACGTTTGGCAGAGTTCTGACAGGACACACGAGTATGGTTATAACACTAACACTGGTAGCAATGCATTAGTTTTGGAATGTACCGTCAGACTGTGATGACTTTATAGCCTGCCTTTATCTTTGATGGAAGCACTACTTGATCAAACGTAAGTGTAGGCAGTAGATTTGCATCAATCGTTTTCATTACCCAATGAACTGCAGTTACATCTTGATCAGAGAGAAAATTTTGGATTTCTCCCTTAGTCAGACCATAAGGCAGCTGAGTGTAAATACACCACACGAAGAATTCATTGTACGATGGACCTCCCAAACATCAGACAGAGGGACGAATTAGCAATTGGGAAAGTAACAATTCAAGCAATCACCCCTCCCAGGCCTAGCCTGTACCAGCAAGTATGTGCAAAACCATAGCAGTCAACCTGGGACTGGGAATTATGCGTTAACCAGTCACTTGTTAAGCATCAAACACCTAGGTTCAGCCTTCAGGAGCACAGAGGCAGGAAGAAGAAATGAGGAGATACCTCAAACGCCGAAGCAGAGGAAGGGGAGGAGATGGAGAATGGAGACAGGGGGAGAAAGTGGACTAGGGACTGTTCTGATGTGGGCTACTGAAACTTCAGAATGCATTTTCGAAAATATCTATGACATGTTCCTGCAGGGAGAGGAAAAAGAATAGCATGAGGATAGACACACAGTACAGAAAGGAAAGAGCTTGTGCAAAGACTGGAGGCAAGTAGTAGCCCAGCATGAACTCACCAGAGAGTGGTGAGGCTGCTTAATGCATCTACTTTTCTGCATATCTTCCCTAGTTTGTGGATTACTTTGTACTGAAATTCACCGAGTTTAATGCCCCTCTAATTATGTCTACTAGATGGGTGCTTCAGACCAAGTAATCATTTCAAAGCATCACGATTAGTCGCTTCCTTACGTTTCCTACCATGCAGGTACCACTGGAAGTATGTTACTCTGTACACCTGGCTAAGCATTTCTCTCTCTCTCTCTCTCTCTCTCTCTCTCTCTCTCTCTCTCTGTCCACTGGGGAATAATTTCTCTCCACTCCACTCAGTTATTTCGATTCCAAAGCAATAAGGTGTTCCTCCATTGACTTCCTGGCTCAAAATGCACCCAAGAGCATGATTCAATGCATGCAAGATGATAATTCCTTCCCAAAATCTGGGCATACCAACAATGGATTTGACAAATGCTTTCCAACACTCCTCAGGCCACACAAATTTGGTACCTTTCTTCACTAATAGTGCAAGCAGTTGTACTCGTCTGCAAATCCTCTCAAGTTTTCTACAATAATTCTTTGCTTGTTCCAAGTACTAGAGAAATCTTGCACTCCCTGTATCAAACTCTGATCAGCCCCTACACCATCCTTACTAACTTCAGTGTCAAATGTGCAGCCTGTAACCTCTGGAACACTTCCTTTAGTTTTTTCCTATGTTCTTGCACATTTCTTGAAAAAACAATTATGTTGTCCACATACACTAAACATTGATGAAGTTATAACCCTTCCAACACCCCATCCAACAAATGCAAGAATGTCACTGGCATTCTTCAAACCAAATGGCATCCTCCTATCCTCAAGGTATTGCAGACACAGTCTTCGATGTATCCTCTGCACACAATTCCCACTGATGGTACCCCACTTCTCAAGTCCATTGTCAAGAAATACAGGAACTGCCCCAGATTATCAACGGTTTATTTAATTGTTTGTAATGAGATAAGCATCTGTTGTCGTCTTACTAGTCAAATGGTGGTGGTTGCAGTAGAACCGATATTTCCTCGACTTGCCCCTAAGCTTCTTTTGTACAACTGCAATTCTTGCCCCATCTCCAAGGGTTACTACTCTGTCCTCTTCCCTGTAAGTTCCACGACACATCATCGAGGATCAATTATGGCGTGATGCTGATGCAGAAACTGTAATCCTATGATCACGATGTAGCCCTCACTTACATGAGACACCACTTCTACATTCTGCTTAAACTTTGTTGCCTCCAATTGATCATTCACCATTGTTGACACCAATGGCCATATATTCTTATCCCCCCACCCCATGCAAGTTAAATGTGGTGGGCCCCATTGCCTTTAACCCATTAAATCTCTCAATGTCATTGACAAATGCACCCATGTGTCCAACAACCACTTATACTTCCTTCCACCCATTACACCCACTACAGTATTTCCTTCCTCTGCATTACCACTGACTGCATTTGTTTTTACTGGGAATGCTTTTTGGCAGTTCTGGGGTTTCCTTTTGAGATTAACAGGTGCTTATCACAATCCAGCCTTATCATTATTCCCATACTATTGCTGCTGGTTCCTTTCACCCCTATTGTTATTCCCATTAAACCACTGAGTGTTCACACCAACCCTACTACTCTGTGGCTGGCAGCACTATCTCTGCATGTCCTGGACACCAACAATTAACCCTTTCAGACCCTCTGGCTACATTTGTGCGCATTAACTTTTGCTGTATTTTAGCTGCAACAGAAGTATTTTTCCCAGTGGAAACATGAGTTACACATTTGTGAATGTTGAACACTGATGTGTTGGTTTGCTATATTCCACTTTATAAATGAATATAGTTATTGTTATTTTGCATGGTAGTTATTGAATGATCATTGTACTATTTATGACAAAAGAGAATATTTCTTAATTAGTTATTTTAATGCATAAAATGAACCAGGTGTACAAAGTACGTTTTGAAAATGGGTGCATATTTTTGTATAAACCTTGCATCTAAAATGATTAAAAAAAATCACCTAAGAGGATTACCACAAAGAAAATTTTTCCTTCCTTCAGAACAAAAAAAAACAGGTCTGAATGGGTTAAAGCACCTTTTTATTTACTGCAAACACATTTCATCAATCTCTTATCCCAGTTGTAACATCAGTCTCCTTCAATTCCTTTGCTAGACAAACTACCACATGGAGACACATACGCACTCCAGTACGCACCCTCTTACACATCTCTGGTGCTAAACCTCTTAGAAAAGCATAGAGTGTCCTTTGATCAACTTCTTGTCCCAATACCTTGTTTACCTCATCAGCCTGTGTCAACTCATTTGAATACAATTTTAACTTTTCTAATTCTGTCCACATAATTCCCTATGGCTTCATCAGGCCTCAAATTCTACTTAAATGTTCAGAGCGGCACGCAAACAAAACGGTAGTTCACTCCACCAGAGCTTTGGTCCAGTTCATGCAGTGGCTCTTAGCAGCCAATCGATCAGAACCTGTTTGGAAGCAACCACAGCAGGACCTATGGCTTTCCAGCAATACCCTGAGACGTACCTGTTGGCCAACTACGCCAAATGCTCAACCTCTGGCATTAGGGATTATCAATGGCATGGTCTCCACCTCCCATGACGTTTAATCCCTGTGTGTTCCAGGCATATGCCTGCTAGTGTCTGAGAAGTTGTATTAATTTTTATTGAGAAAGGTTTTCCTTTGTTATTAATTTTCTCTACTGTGTTGTAATAAACTCTTGTCCTTGTTTACCTGTGTCTTATTATTTCTTATCAAGCATCTTCACATGGTAGATACAGCAGCATGTTCATGCAATACATTAAAGGAACTTTTACCCGAGACAGCTATTTGTAACTAATGGACAATAATGTCAATGATATGGTCTAACTTAGTACCAGTTATTTCAAACAATAGTGTGCACATGAATACGTAAAACAGAGGTACAACAGTTAATGTTTCCTTTCAAATTTTATTTAACACGTAATAACAATTAGGTCAATGAATTTCAAATCCACGAGAGAAAAAAAGGACATGTTATCAGTGATATGTGCTTGCTAAGGAGCTTGCAGCATAAAGTTCCCATAGAACTTTTGTGCGCTACATAAAGGAACACATATCTGGATTTAAAATGGCAGGAAAAGGAACAGTGGCAGTGGCAGTGACTTATCTTCAAAGACAGGAATAATGGGCGTAGATCTACTGAAGAATAATCCTACAATCAACAAGTGATTCATATATAAGAAATGTTAACATCCAGATCTGTATGACACTGAACACAATGCAAATTAAACAGTTAAATATTCCAGACTGATTGTAAAGTGTGGGGTTAGCAGCACCTGACATATGCAGCATGTACTAGTTAAAAATTTTGTGATGTATGGACCTTGTGAAGGGCTTAAATCAAAAACAAAGTGACTGAAGGAATTCAGACTGTTTCTAACATGTACGAGTGCAGTTCAATAAGTAATGCAACACATTTTTTTTCTCGGCCAATTTTGGTTGAAAAAACTGGAAATTTCTTGTGGAATATTTTCAAACATTCCCGCTTCGTCTCGTATAGTTTCATTGACTTCCGACAGGTGGCAGCGCTGTACAGAGCTGTTAAAATGGCGTCTGTAACGGATGTGCGTTGTAAACAACGGGCAGTGATCAAGTTTCTTTTGGCAGAAAACCAGGGCATCTCAGACATTCATAGGCGCTTGCAGAATGTCTACGGTGATCTGGCAGTGGACAAAAGCACGGTGAGTCGTTGGGCAAAGCGTGTGTCATCATCGCCGCAAGGTCAAGCGAGACTGACTGATCTCCCGCGTGCGGGCCACCCGTGCACAGCTGTGACTCCTGCAATGGCGGAGCGTGCGAACACACTCGTTCGAGATGATCGACGGATCACCATCAAACAACACAGTGCTCAACTTGACATCTCTGTTGGTAGTGCTGTCACAATTGTTCACCAGTTGGGATATTCAAAGGTTTGTTCCCGCTGGGTCCCTCATTGTCTAACCGAACACCATAAAGAGCAAAGGAGAACCATTTGTGCGGAATTGCTTGATCGTCATGTGGCTGAGGGTGACAATTTATTGTCAAAGATTGTTACAGGTGATGAAACATGGGTTCATCACTTCGAACCTGAAACAAAACGGCAATCAATGGAGTGGCGCCACACCCACTCCCTTACCAAGAAAAAGTTTAAAGCCATACCCTCAGCCGGTAAAGTCATGGTTACAGTCTTCTGGGACGCTGAAGGGGTTATTCTGTTCGATGTCCTTCCCCATGGTCAAACGATCAACTCTGAAGTGTATTGTGCTACTCTTCAGAAATTGAAGAAACGACTTCAGCGTGTTCGTAGGCACAAAAATCTGAACGAACTTCTCCTTCTTCATGACAACGCAAGACCTCACACAAGTCTTCGCACCCGAGAGGAGCTCACAAAACTTCAGTGGACTGTTCTTCCTCATGCACCCTACAGCCCCGATCTCGCACCGTTGGATTTCCATATGTTTGGCCCAATGAAGGACGCAATCCGTGGGAGGCACTACGCGGATGATGAAGAAGTTATTGATGCAGTAAGACATTTGGCTCCGACATCGACCAGTGGAATGGTACCGTGCAGGCATACAGGCCCTCATTTCAAGGTGGCGTAAGGCCGTAGCATTGAATGGAGATTACGTTGAAAAATAGTGTTGTGTAGCTAAAAGATTGGGGAATAACCTGGTGTATTTCAATGCTGAATAAAACAACCCCTGTTTCAGAAAAAAAAAAAAAAAAGTGTGTTGCATTACTTATTGAACTGCCCTCGTAAATTCAAGATGATCTCATGTTTCCTGCCAGGTGGTATGAACTTCTGTTTAATTTATGTAAGCGTATTTATACAAATATCTGACCTAACATACTGTGTTTTGAGTGTGAAATATTGTGAGTGATGGATACACTCACACAGGAACAATTAATGTATAACATCAGGAATCAAATTTGTTTAAAATTTTGTGTAGTAATAGTGAATGAAAGTTAACAAAATATCTTTGCTAACAGAATGCTTCAGGAGGGAGCACGTGTGTTCTAAAATACGATGGGTGTCTGAAAAGTCCGTGCAAAAATAAGACTACTTATGTGTTTGGGGTAAACCTTTTTTATTTTTCGACAGTCTCCTTTTAGACTTACACACTTCACCCAACACTGATCTAATTTGTTGATCCCTTCCGAATAATAGGGATTGTCCAAGTCTGCAAAATAGCTGTTAGTTATTGCAATCACCTACTTGTTTGAATAAAATCTTTGTCCCGCCAGCCATTTCTTCAAATTGGGGAACAAATAGTAGTCCGAGGGAGCCAAACTGGTGAATAGGTGGAATGTGAAACGAGTTGGAATCCTATTTCCATTAATTTTGCGACCACAACTGCTGAAGTGTGTGCTGGTGCATTGTTGTGATGGAAAAGGACTTTTTTGCGGTCCAATCATCGGCGTTTTTCTTGCAGCTCGGTTTCCAAACGATCCAGTAACAATGAATAATATTCACCTGTAATAGTTTTACCCTTTTCCAGATAGCCGACGAGGATTATCCCTTGCGAATCCCAAAAGACAGTTACCATGACCTTTCCGGCCGACGGAATGGTCTTCGCCTTTTTTGGTGCAGATTCTCCCTCGGTAACCCATTGTTTAGATTGTAGTTCGGTCTCAGGAGTATAGTAACGTACCCATGTTTCATCCACAGTGACAAAACGACACTTGAAGTCCTGCAGATTCTTCCTGAACAGCTGCAAACCATCCTTGCTACACTTCACAAGATTCCGATTTTGGTCAAGCGTGAGCAATCGCGGAACCCATCTTGCGGATAGCTCTCTCATGTCCAAATGTTTATGTAAAATATTATTTACCTGTCCATTCGAGATGTCCACAGCACTAGCAATCTCACGCACCTTAACTCTTCTATCATTCATCACCTTACCATAGATTTTATCAATGATTTCTGGAGTCGTAACCTCCACAGGCCGACCAGAACATTCAGCATCACTTGTGCCCATATAGCACTCCGAAAACTTTGAAACCACTTATAAACTGTTCTAATCAAAGGTGCAGAGTCACCATAATGTTTATCAATCTTCTCTTTAGTCTCCTTAGGCGTTTTGCCTTTCATAAAGTAATGTTTAATCACCACACAAAATTCTTTTTCGTCCATTTTTTGACAATCACTCGACTTCCTTGATTCACAAGAATGCGAAACACAAAGAAATAAACCAATATAGCTGAAACTTGGTGAGCATTCTTTCCAAACATGCTACTAACGAAACATGACCTCGACATGCACTGGTGGTGCCATCTCACGGACTCTGCACCGACTTTACAAACGCCCCTCGTATGTATTAATGGTACCTGCCATTTTCAGGAAGCAGATTAACTTCAAAGTTTGTAGTGCCTCGAGAATTTCGGGGTAAATTCTAGAGACCCTTGTATTTCCACCACTTCAAACATGCGTTATTTTAGAGATGAGTGCAGTAAAGTAAAACTGTGACTACAGCACCACAATTGTGTGTGTGCAGGACAGATGTGTATAGGACGGATGATCGGCATGGGCAGGTAATCACCAAGCCCGCCTAAGAAGTTACACGTCCAGCTCAAGGAACAAACGTGCCATACTCTGTGCGACGTCAAACATTATTGTGTGAACATTTGAATGTTGTTGAAAGAAGAGAAGAGACAATTACTTATTCATTCATTCTTGTACTTTCGTAAGGTCTGGACAGTTGTCTTGTTTAACTGGAAAGATTTGTAGACTGTATTTAAGGAAAAATGAATTTGATAGTTGACGGACCGGAAGGTGTCAAGCTTACAAAATATGTTTCAGTTGTATGAAAACTGTTGTGTTGATGAAAATACAGTGAGATTGAGTTCAAAGTATTCTCAAGTGTACGGAGTTATTTTAAAGGTAAAAAAAAATTCCTCCAAAGTATAATCTTATCTTCGGAGAAGAAGTTGTGCAGGACATTGCAGCCAGCTATCCTGAAAAGAAGATCGGTGAAGCAACTCCAAGTAAGCTCGATAGCCAAGGGGGAGTGTGAGTCTTTTACACCAGTACCACACTGCCATCCTTAATCACCAGAAACCATTAGAACGTGGGTACCAAAGTGAGTAGCACATGAAAAGGAGGATTTTTTTTTTTTTAAGAAGATTGAGATGAGACAAAGTTGAGAGTTGCCATAGCAACATATAATAACGAGATGAAAAAACTGGTCTGGAAGATTCAATTAAGAAGATTTGGTTGTGGGGAGGAAGCAATCCTCACACATGTGGTAACCAGCCGACGCCGACACAGTAACCAGCCGATGCCAACGCAGTCGCAGTAACCCGCCATTGTTGCTGGTTACTGTTTGAGTTGCTGACTGCGTGCCCGCCAATGCCACAACCAAAATTTGATGCTGCCGGTGCCCGTGCAGTTCACCAGTGCTGTTTCTACACCTCACTTGACACAGCCTACAATCCTATGACAGGTGAGCTCAAGATAATAACTATTTGAATGCAAACTAGGGTGGTCATTATTTACAGAGGTGATTTTTTTTTTTTAATGATAACAAGATTGAAGGAAATTAGGACTATGGAGAAGGAACAACACCCTACAGAAACTGTAGAACCAGCCATGGCGAAGACAGTGACTAAGGTCACGCCAGACTGGACAGAAGTAGCAAATTTAATTAAGGGACTAATTCTGAAGTTAGACTCGGTGAAGACTCAGTTAAATCCTAAGTTAGATGTACAGAGACAGTGACCAAAATGTTGCTTTAAATGAAAAACTAGAAGCACAGAGTGCCACTTTATGTGAGAGGTTAGAAGCACAGGGTGAAGCTTTAAATTCTAAATTAGAGATGTTAAATGATAAAGTGGAAAATTTATGAGTAGTTTTAAAGAATGAACTAACTAATTCTTTGACTGTACAAATGAATCAAATGTTTATGGACTTTAACGAAATGCAGGACAATCAATTTCAGAAGTTGACCCAGAGATTAGAATTTAATATTGAGGACAAGTATACCAATATAGGGTCTGAATTTAATGAGAAGTTAGGGTCATTTCAAAGTGTGTGTGAGTGTGAGTGTGAGTGTGTGTGTGTGTGTGTGTGTGTGTGTGTGTGTGTGTGTGTAATGTTACATACGACACAGTGAAACAGAGATTACATACCTTAAAAGATACCACTGAAAGTCAGGACAAATTGATCCCTATTGTCCAATCGCAAATTGCAGGGGTCAACACTCGTGTAGATGTGGTAGAGAAATTTTAATGAAAAGCTAGCAACCTCAGACACCATAAATATGAGTGGTCTGGAGGAACAGGTAGAGAAATTAATCGACCGGAAAGTTGCTGAGAAGGTGAAAACAGACAATGTTCCATCACATTTAGTGTCGGAACTTGATGATACTAAATTAAGGCATAGTTGATTTGTGGAAGGAATTTAAACTTATCCATACTAAGACAGAGAAGGGGGTAGCTTCATAGAATGTAGTGTTGACTAGTGAAGTAGTAACAGATTTACAATGGGGAGCAAATTCTGGACTCACCAGACAATTGCCCAAATGTAGACCAGATGGAGACATGCGCCCAACCCATTTCTTAAAAAGATTTAATCAAGCCTTACCAAAAAATTGAGAAGTTGCAAAAAAGATAGAATTTGCTGTAGGTTACCTTCTAGGAGAGGCTTCCAAATGGGGCACAGTGAATATAGAAAATTTCTTATTCTGGTAGGATTTTCAGAGAACGTTTAAGGAGAAATACTGGTTGACAAGTGCCCAGGAGAAGTTAATATCTGATTTATGGGACCCAAGGTATTACAATAGTATGTGGAGTACAATGAGAAAATATTTTCACTGGCATTTAACAAGAGATAAATATTTAGACAAACCAATGGAGGAAGAGGGATTGGTACAGATTTTGATAAGGTGATTACCTGCTTGAGTACTGCTCGAGCGTTGGCGTCCCTATCAGGTTGGATTGAGGGAGGACATAGAAGCAATTCAGAGGTGGGCTGCTAGATTTGTTACTGGTAGGTTCGATCATCATGCGAGTGTTACTGAAATGCTTCAGGAACTCGGGTGGGAGTCTCTACAGGAAAGGAGGCGTTCTTTTCGTGAATCGCTACTGAGGAAATTTAGAGAACCAGCATTACTGAGGAAATTTAGAGAACCAGCATTTGAGGCTGACTGCAGTACAATTTTACTGCCGTCAACTTACATTTCACGGAAAGGCCACAAAGATAAGATAAGAGAGATTAGGGCTCGTACAGAGGCATATAGGCAGTCATTTTTCCCCTCATTCTGTTTGGGAGTGGAACAGGTAGAGAAGATGCTAGTTGTGGTACGAGGTATCCTCTGCCACGCACCGTATGGTGGATTGCGGGGTATGTATGTAGAGGTAGATGTTACGCTATGAAAGACAAATTATGTAGCGGGTGGAAGACAGTGTGAGAGTTACTATCCTTCGTGAATGCACTAGATGCAATAAATGAAGACCGAAATGAGAATATGCATCAAAATGAGAATCAAAACTAAAGGAGAAGTAATAATAATAGCTGTGGTAATTTCAAAAGACATGAGATGAATTTGGCTAGAGTACACTGATACAATCTGAACAAGGGTAACGAAAATTATCAAAAAAGACATCATCCTTCGAATATAGGCCCAGTAACTACACGAGAATTTGTACCTGGCAATAATAGGACTCAAAATTAAAAAGTCATACATAGGATTGGTAACCGGCGAGTGATTACAAATAGTGAGGAAAATGGAGGGTGTTCTGGACCCAGGGCTGGGGCCCAAGTCGTATCAGTATATTAAGAGGCCTACTTCATAATAAGTATGTTTCCTTTATGCATAAAATACCAACAAAAGAGTGGTTGCTATTAGAAGAACCTGGCGTAGCTACGGTTACTCCACAACTAATTATAGCTGGAAACGTAGAACATTCCGAAGTGGACATATTTATTGATTCTGGTAGTGAAGTGTCACTTATTTCTAGCAGATTCTTTAATACGTTAAGTACTAGCAATAACTTACCTTTATTACCAGTAACAGGAGTATATATAATCAGTATAACTGGAACTAAAAGTAAGGTTGTTAAACACGAAACACAAGTAAACTGTATCATTGGTGAGATTACATTCCGGCAAACACTGCTAGTAGTAGAAAATATTAATAGAAAGATGTTATTTGGCTTAGATTGGCTGGCAAGAGTTTAATGTTATACTAAAATTTGAAGAGAGCTGCCTTTATTTTGGACTTGGGGAAGATAAATATTGTGTTAAGTTTCTAGCAGTTAGTTATGTTGATAAACAAACAACTGAATACCAGAGTTTACGATTAACCGTGACAGCACAATTGTCACCAGAGATGGAAAATATGTCATGCATCACAACGAGATGACATACAAAATAAAGTAAATGAATCCCCAATATTAACCGATGACCAGAAAACAGATTTAGCTGAAATTCTATTAGAGTATGAAATGGTATTTTTGGATAGTCCAGGTAGTATTAGTGACCATGTATGTAAATTTAAGATCAAAGATGATACACCATTCTTCCGTAAACCGTACCCAATACCAGTGAGTTTAAAAGTGGTTAAGGAGGATATAAATAAAATGGTAGATAACAAAATAACAGAACACAGTGCAAGCATTATAAATAATCCCTTGGTAGTAGTGAGAAAGGCTACAGGTGATGTATGGCTAGTACTGGATGCGCGCACCCTGAATAAACATATAAAAACTGAAAGAGAGACACCCGTTAACATTGACGAGTTATCCAAATTTGAGAAGGCACAGTACTTTAGCACGATGGACCTGACTGCTGGGTACGGGCAGATCTGGTTACATCCAGATTCAAGGAAATATACAGCATTCCTTTTTGATGGAAAAATCATATCATTTTAATGTGTTACCATTTGGGCTAAATATCTCGGTATCAGTGTTTATATGCGCACTGTACAAAGTGATAGGGAGAGAGTTATTAAAGCATTTAATTACATATGTAGATGATATATTGATAATATCACCCACCTGGAAAGAGAATTGCCTAAACTTGAGGAAAACCCTGAAAAAATTTAAAGAAAAAGGTATTACAGTGAAATTGTCTAAGTCACACTTTGCCAGGAAAGAACTAAAATTCTTGGGACATATCATAGGTGTTCAAGGAATTAAGCCCGACCAAGAATGTATAAAGGCTATTAAGGAGGGTCCACCACTTAGAAACATAAGATAATTGAAGGGATTTCTTGTAATGGCAGGGTATTACAGACAATATGTACAATATCAAGAGTTGAACGACCCTCGACTATTGCGTTTATTATGAAGGGGAATACCATTGAGTTGGCACCAAGAGGCACATGATGCTTTTGAAAATGTAAAGAGGGCGCTATCAGAATCACCGATACTGCACCATCCAGTGATGGGTGAACCATTTAAGATTTCGACCGATGCATCAGACTACGGTATAAGCCCAGAGCTTAGATTGTATAGAGAACAGGCCAATATCTTTCGCTAGACGGAGTCTCAACAAACATGAGTTAAATTATACGGCAACAGAAAAGGAATTATTAGCCACAGTATGGGGTATACAAAACTTCCAAACACTGATATGGGCGTTTGAAATATATGTCTATACAGATCACCAAGCTCTGTTATTTCTAACGAATAGCTGATTACTACATAGTATATTAATGCAGTGGATGTTGTTTCTTCAAGAGTATGACACCAAGATCCAGTATGTAAAGGGTTCGGAGAGCACTGCACCCGATGCTTTGTCTTGGCTACCAGTAGGCATGAAAGAACTAAAATATTTGGAAGGACATGGCGTAATCTTCACAATCAATTTTCTGACATTAGAATACCCACACAATAAGAGATAGCTCAGAAAATAACAGAAAACATCCAACATAACCCTTATTTTACGGACATCTTTGCTATGTGTGTTAGGAAATCACTACCGCCTAATCAAGAGGGAAGATTGTACGATATAATCTGTTCTGGAGAGACAGTAGGACAATACAACATCGGCTTTTATGTATACCAAATTTAGTAGAAGATGAGTTGGTGTGGTACATTCTTAAGGGGTATGGACATTTCGGTATAAAGAAATGTATTCCACATACGAATAAATAAAATTACTTTAAAAAGCTAGGACATAAAGTAGCATCAGTCATTAAGACTTGTGAGATTTGTCAGAAAGTAAAAGAGGATAACACCCACATTAAATATAAAATGTATCCAATTATTAAAGCATTACATGATCTAATGGCTGCAGATTTCTTTGGACCAATTCCAAAAGGAAGAGGAGGAGTGGCCTACAATTTTGTCCTCATAGAGTGTTGGTCAAAGTATGTTAAATCTTATCCAAATAAAAAAGCAAATACACTAACAGTGGTACATTGTCTACAACAATACTTTCTCAAAGTAGGCAAACCAAAACGATTTCTTTCTGACAATGGACCTCAGTTTACTAGTAACGAGTTTAAAAAAATTTTAGCATGGGGAGGAATTCGTCAAATATTAATATCCAACCATAATCCATCTTTTAACCCATGTGAAAGAATTATGAAGAAAATTGGGAAACAATGTCACACTTACTGCCATGAAAACCATACATGATGGGCGACAAAAATTAAAGATTTCGGGCTTATTTTAAATGAGTTATCACATTTATCAACTGGACTAATACCCTTGGAAATATCAGGTAAACCCTTTGTAGGTGAACCACTTATTAAATGTTTTACTTGGCCAGAACAACCTACTACTGATTACCAACTGAATCAAACGATAGTTGCTACGAACTTAGTTAAGAGAGCACAACAATGAGTAAGAGAGCACAACGAGAAGGCTATAGAACCTCAATTCAAGGTCAATGACCTAGTCTTAGTAAAACGACATCTTCAGAGCTCTGCCCTAAAGAAAGAAACGCATAAATCTCATCTTAAACTGAAAAATATTTCCAACCCACATTACGTAACCAAAATGCACTGAGAACTGCAATATGTAACTGTTCCTGTTAATGTAAACAGTAAGTGCTATTGTGGTTTAGTATGTCAGGGAAAGAGATTTTCCTTAAAGTTATGATTATTTCAGTTTAGCATTGCAAAGCTACACATAACAGATTCAGTTTAAGTTTTAACTAAAAATAATAACCACTCACTCAAACACGTGAAGGATGTCAAATGAATGTGGAGTGTGGCAAGAGTTAAATCTGTAACCTAATGAATAGTCTGTAAGTGTCTGTCCATATCACGTCTCTCTTGGCTGTGACATTACTTTTTTTGTTAGTCTTTTGGTTTTAGGTATCATTTTTGTTATACTTTTTCACATCAAGCATTTTTTATTATCGTTTGGACACTCACTTGAGTAATTTCATCTCAGCCACGACCACATTTTCATTTATGTCGAAACAAATTAAGAAAGGTAGACCAATTTTTTTCTTCCCAAGATAGATGCAGAATTAAGTGAACATAATGAGAGGCACTCTCATGTCTTCGTACCATATTTGCTGGTTAAATTACAAGTTTCAAAATATGCTGGTGTGGAGTATGATATTCACTTTTCCTATTTCATCATTTAACATTTACTTAATACACAATGGCTGCTGGATCAAAATTTGTGTCAGCTTTTTCAGACATCATATATATGACGTGCGCGCGCGCGCACACGCGCACACACACACACACACACACACACACACACACACACACACACACACACTTGGTTGGTTTAAAAAAGGAGGGAAGGGTCCAAACTGCTTGGTCATCGGTCCCTTGTTCTGAATAAAACAATGCCACAAGGGTGAGAATAAAACAAGCGCGACTGACAACAGAAAACAGACAGAAAGGAAAAATGAAAAGAACAACGGAAGGGCAACAAACACTTAATGGACAAAATGGGACAAGAAAACCACAGAAACGCCAGAAACAAGTAGAAGAAGTTGAAACGACAAAACATATTAACATGGCTGGCTGACCATGAGAATAAAAAGGAGAAGCCAGCCACACTGCAACACATTAAAACCTCCACCCTAACAGCACTAAGGTGGAGGACACAGAGGGACAAACGACATGCAGTAAAACTTAGATCAAATGATGAAACCCACCCTCACGAATAAAACGTAAAACTAAATCAGCCAATGAGGTGTTGTCAGATAACATTAATGGCAATGAGTCCGGTAACCAAAGATTTCATTGCAGGACAATCAAAGTAGGACAGTGCACCAGAATATGGGCCACTGTCAACCAGGTGCCTCACCGACACTGTGGTGGGTCTTCACAGCGCAGGAGGTAGACATGGCTTGCCCCAGAATGGCCAATGCAGAGCCAGCAGAACCACAGAGTCCCTGCAAGAGGCCCGCATGGAGGACCGCATGGAGGACTGCCACACATTCGTAGTCTCCTTAATGGCACACAATCTGTTGTGCGTACTGAGACTATGCCATTCTGTCTCCCAAAGCCAAAAAACATTGCGGCGTAAAAACGAATGCAGGTCAGTTATTGGAATGCATGAGCAGTTTTGTGTAACCTGTTTGGTCAACCTGTCAGCAAGTTTGTTGCCTGGGATTCCGACCTGTCATGGGGTCCACACAAGCACCACTAAACGACTGGATTGTTCCAGGGTATAGATGGCTCCTGGATGGTCTCTACCAAAGGATGACACGGGTAGCACTGGCTGATAGCTTGTAGGCTGCTCAAGGAGTCAATACACAGAAGAAACAACTCCCCAGGGCATGAATGAATGTGCTCAAGAGCATGAGATATAGCCACCAAGCTCAGCAGTGACAACACTGCAGCCATTGGGCAAGGAATGCTGTCTTCCACGGACATACATAAAGCTGGCATGATCATCAGCCATCAAGTTATTGGTGTAAACCACTTGACTTCATGGCCTCATTACATATCAAGAACTGAGTCCTTAAGGCCATGTGAAAGGTCCAGGTGAAGCTGCGGCCTAGGTGTACTCCATGGAGGTGTAAGTGAATGGATCTCAAGCATAGGTGGTAATGGCAAGAACTACAGTTCAGATAGAAGGGATCGGACGCAAACTGCAATTGTAAGCCCTGACCTGGGCTGCCACTGCAGGAGATGAACCACTGCAGGTGGGAAAAGGAGACAGTAATTCAGATGTGCAGGAGAACTACGAACCTGCGCAATGTAACTGGCCAGCAGTTGTACAAGCCTGAACTGCAATGGAGGGACATTAGCCACCGGACTCGTTCTAAAAGCTCCCTCCAGTAGTCAAAGTGGTGCACCAGGTTGAGTGAACGCAACGCTGAGGGCGCCGTCGAACCATAAACCTGACTCCCACAGTCAAGGCCGGATTGAACGAGGGCTTTGTAGAACTGCAGCAGCGTAGAGTGATCTGCAACCCAGTTGGTGTTGCTCAGGCAGCAGAGGGCACAGGGCACTGAGGTGCTGCCAGCACTTCCACTTAAGCTGACGAAGGTGAGGAAGCCATGTCAATCGGGGATCAAAAACCAGTCCTAAGAATTGATATGTCACCACAACAGTGAGGGGATCGTCAGTATAGTAGAGTTCTGGTTCCAGATGAACAGTACGATGACGACAGAAGTGCATGACATACAACTTTGCGGCCGAAAACTAGAAGCCGTGAGCTAGGGACCATGACTGCACCCTGTAGCTGGTTCCCTGCAGGCGGCACTTGGCAACAACAGTACTTGTGGATCAGTATGAAATTCACAAGTCGTCTGCATACAGAGCAATTTGAGAATATTGTACTAGCAACCTACAGATTGCTTCCTCCAGCCTTAGCAGCAACAAAAGAAAGAGTAATATGAGATTTAGTTATGAAGCGAAACAGTAATTACCACTCATAGGACTATTACAACTATTTTCCAGACTATCTTATGGAAATCATGTAGAAAAAGTATTAATCAAATTCAATTTTCCAACAATTATAAATGTTTCTGCTAAGCAAGACTTTTTTAAATTATGTTGTAATAGTCATCATTGATACAGTCTGTCAGTATTTGTAAATGATCAACATATTTCTTTCCTATGTACTAGTTTCCAGCTGGATTAACAAAAATTGCCCATTGACAAGACTTTAATTTTCCTTTTTTATTACTTTTTTCCTACATCTCTCTGTCTCGTGTGTGTGTGTGTGTGTGTGTGTGTGTGTGTGTGTGTGTGTGTGTGTGTGTGTGTGTCGGGGGGGGGGGGGGGGGTCATGTGTGAATCCATTTGTATGTTGTATAAAGCCACCTGCCACTTCAAAAGAGCAGTGTAAGCACAAATAGTATTAAGCAGTGTAGTGACACTTTATTGCTGACAGAGTGTACAAATTATTTTTCTAAATACTGCATCAGTTTTCTTAATGTGCATCTTAATTTATTTTGTAAGCCTTAAGGTTATCATTGATGAGACCTATGGAACATAATGAATTAATATATAAATGAATGTGTTTTACACTGTACAACAGCCAATCTCTATGATCAGTTGCCTTTCCTAATGCCATTATCAATTATCAGTTCAATACCACAATTGTTTAACTCTTTGGCATTGTGCATCGTATGGTTTGAGGTACCGAAATATTTCTCCTCCTCTCTTCAGGAAATACAAAGGTACTAAGAGCTTTCACAGCAGTAAATTGACTAGAACTTCTGCTTGTTAACAGCAACATTAACAGCAATATAAAAATATATTTCAAAACTCATACATCATAAACAAAACAAATATTGATGCAGGTATAAAAAGCAGTCAGTTTCAGTGACAGGAACAGCCAAATGACATGTACCTTACTGTTACACATTTTTCATTAATATTTACATAGTCAGAATACTTTCAAAACTGTCAGTGCATTTCCTTTTCTTCCTAAATCTATTAAAAAAATGCCTTTCAATCTAACATAAGACCATCAACACATTTCAATTCATACAGTTTTAATATAAAAAAACACATTCTGGTCCTCTATGACAATTTTAAGAGTAGAACTTCTTCGTACTGTCATTAGCATGGGATACCAATAGCTCACAGGGCTTAAATGGCTCCCCATAGTGGGCTTGAAATTGTTCCATTTTCTGTACAAGATTCTTTGCTCCATAATGGTCAACCCATCTGAATGGTCCACCACTGAATGGAGGGAAACCTAGTCCAAACACTGCTCCAATGTCACCTTCCAACTGAAATATAAAAGGTTTCTTTAGTACACACCAGAGACATACAATATCTTCTGTCAATTTAATCTATTTCTAAGTAAACTTATATACTTTCAGGCTTCTGTAAATATAAAATTTACTTAGGAAATTAAGACTTAAATTAATGACACACAAATTGACAAGAATGAGAACATCTTGGGTGTGAGAGCTACATGTTTGTCCGAGGTGGGGATGACCTTTTCAATTTACCCAAATTCTGCTTCTCTACTGTGATTCTATTCCTGACACATACTTATTCTGAGGCCAATGTCCGATATATTAAAAAAGATAAAAATTGTCATTTGGGGACAAGTAAGATAGCCATCACCTCCACATCTTCTAACATGCTGACTCCTCTTGCATTCTTAACCTAATCCTCAAACGGCAGTAATTTGAAGCTCCCAGGTCAGCATGCAGAGATATATTGGAAATGAGTCACACCCAACTGACGCATCAGGTACTACACCCATGCTGCAACATTACTGATGGATGAACAAATAATACCCGACAAAAATGACAACCATATCAAAGAACCTCAACAACAAAAACTACCACGCAGTAGTGTAATAGCTACAGCTCCATTGTTGAGCAAGTGTATTTTTAATTTTTTACCTTTTTAAAATTACAATGAATATTACAGCAATATGTGTTGTTTTGTGGAATCCAAGTTCACACAAATTTTTCATTTCAGTACACAGCACGAAACAAGGATAATGCTGATATGTGGTGAAACAACGCTCTGGTGGGTGGTTTGCAGGTTTAAATCACCTCGGGGTATGACCATGCGGTGCATTTGACCTGCGGTCGTCGCATGGTGGCACTGGCAGCATTCCACATACGCAGACGTGTGTTGGTGCATGTCAGTGTACGGTGCAGCGAGTAAGTGTGCAGACGTTTTCAGATGTGCTAATGGTGACTGTGTGTTGAAAATGGCTCAAAGAACACATATTGATGACCTTATGAGGTAGAATACTAGGGCGACTGGAGGCTGATCAAACACAGCAGGTCGCAGCACGGGCCCTTCATGTGCCACAAAGTGTGATCCCAAGATGCAAGAAGATCGATATCTCACCATCAGTGCCCGCAGATGGGCCACGAAGTACTGCCAGTAGCCTTGCTCGGGACCTTACTGCAGCCACTGGAACAGTTGTCTCCAGACACACAGTCTACAGACGGCTGAACAGACATGGTTATTTCGCCCGGAGATCTGCAAGGTGCATTCCACTGACCCCTGGTCACAGGAGAGCCTGTAAAGCCTGGTATCAAGAACACAGTACATAATCATTGGAACAGTGGTCCCAGGTTATGTTCATGGACAAGTCCAGGTATAGTCTGAGCAGTGATTCTCGTCGGGTTTTCACCTGGCATAAACCAGGAACCAATTACCAACCCCTTAATGTCCTTGAAAGGGACCCATATGGAGGTCATGGTTTGATGCTGTGGGATGGGATTATGATTGGTTCACGTACATCCCTGCATGTCTTTGACAGAAGAACTGTAACAGGTCAGGTGTATTGGGACATCATATCGCACCAGTATGTCCGCCTTTTCAGGGGTGCAGTGGGTCCCACCTTCCTCCTGATGGATGACAACGCATGGCCCTACTGAGCTGCCATCGTTGAGGAATACCTTGAAACAGAAGATATCAGGTGAATGGAGTGGCCTGCCTGTTCTCCAGACCTAAACCCCATCGAGCATGCCTGGGATGCTCTCAGTCGACATATCACTGCATGTCTTCAAACACCTACGACACTTCAGGAGCTCCGACAGGCACTGGTGCAAGAATGGGAGACTATACACCAGCAGCTGCTCGACCACCTGAACCAGAGTATGCCAACCCGTTGTGTGGCCTGTGTACAGGTGCATGGTGATCATATCCCATACTGATGTCGGGATACATTTGCAGGAAACAGTGGCATTTTGTAGTACTGTGGACTTGCAGATCTGTGTCGTGTGTGTTACCTACGTGCCTATGCTATTAGCACAAGTTTTGTGTAGTGCCACATTGTGTGGCACCTCATTCTGCAATTATCCTTAATATCCTTAATTTATGAGCATGAGTATATATGGCAGTGCAGGTGGTGCATTGTCTAGCAGTTTTTTTGAGTGAGCTGATTTATTGTGTGGAGGAAGGAAGGTGGAAGGTCAAGGGAAGGAAAAAGTTTGACAAGTCTGATGGAAGAAAATGATAACTAGTAAAACCTTTTTTTTTTTTGGAATGATTTTCTATTGTCCTACAATGAAGAACTGTTCATGTACCTGCTAACTCAGTGTAAGAGCTGTCACTTAAAGCAGTGGTAATAAATCTATGAAATTCTCTACCATGATTTGCCAATTACAGCACAACACACACGTCATTTCTTGACAACTGTCCCTTTAATTTACAAACTTACACTATATATGTTCTATCTGGTTGTACTAGTTCACTGAGGGAAGAGCATTGCCACCTCAGGGTTGTACAGATTTATGTGCATTTAACTTTCTCCCACACATTTACTTTCAAAGCAGCCAATCTTCAATCACTGTGAAATTTCTTCCTTTCTTGTGTCTAAAATAGAAGTTCTCTCACTTCTTGAACATGTGCCACTACCCTTAGATAAATCACCATTTGACACCCATTGCTTGCAATAGGCTTCATTTAGGTCTTACCAGGCATTGAAGTCTTCCACTACAAGCATTCACAACATTCATGCATGTTTTCCAATTGCTCTACCCACATTCCACCAGGTCATTGCCTTTGTCTTTACTAATGTTTTTGGATCCAACAAAGAAGTTTCTTGGTGAATCTCCCATTGAACTGTCTGCCCACATCTCAGCTACCTCAATTTCAGAAACAACCATAATAATGTCTTTCATTCCAGTCTTTTTACTGATCCATTTGTTTGTTTTAATCTCTCTATTTGTAATTCCAAATGTGCAAGTCACTAAACAATCATCAACTTTTTAATGTTTTTAACTATCAAATTCCATGTCTTACAGTTAGAAGACATAACTGGTGATACACACTGACTGCAAACTTTTATTTTCAGACACATCCGAAGTGTAGTTTGGAAAATCCTATTTAGTGCACCAAATGCACTCCAGGCCATTTCTACATTCATTTATTTCTCCTTTGTCCAACTACTCATTGCCTTCAACTTCTTTTTCTGTTTTCACTCTTTAAAGATCTGAAAACTACTCTAGAACTTTGAGTGTAGTTTTGGTGATAAGGAGTTTGAAATTTTATGGCATTAGTGATCAGTTGTGTAACATTTAACTTCATGTTCCATATTTTTATCTATCTTATTTCTATCAATATTAAGCAGAAGCAGTCAGTTTAGGGTTTACTCATCCATAATGTGTCTGAATGTGCATGTGACTATAGGTTAACATTCACACAGCTAGCGTTTTCTGGCAGGTATATCGGCCACCAGGTGCAAGTCTTTTTAGCTGACACCACTTCATTGACTTGCATGTTGATGGGGACAAAACGTTGATGAAGACAACACATCATCCAATTCCCAAGCAGAGATAACCTCTGACTCGGCTGGGAATCGAATCCGAGCCACCTGCATTGCATTCTGCCACACTGACCACTCGGCTGTGGAAGTGGGCATATAACTACATACTGGATATTTACAGATTACTAAATAACCTAAGTTGAACTGAGTAAGACCTCACCTTTTCCATCACTCACACTGATAGGGAAAACACCCTATAATCTAACAACAAAAGTAAACCATCTATATCTTCCACATTATATAGCCTACTAGTTTTAGTTTAAATTTATCAGCTGGGGTTAGAAGTTGGGCATAGTACTCCAAGGAGCCATGAGCAGGTCATCTGTAGGTACGGAGAGGATTACATAATTATAAGTCACAAAAATAAATTATAAACTTAACACTAGTTAACTGCAGTAGTGTTCCAGGTAAGATTTCAGAATTACTCCCACTCATTACCAGTAATAATGTACATATGGAACTTGGATCAGATAGTTGGCTGAAAACAGAAATAAATACCAGTGAAATATTAAATTATAAACGAACAGATACCACAACAGACAAGACACCACTGATGGTTGTATATTTATTGCCATAAAAAACCTGTAATGCTTATTAAGTTAAATACAAAATAGAAATTCAGATAATCTGGTAGAAGATAACTCAATGGAAACTCATTGATTTTTCCATCTTCCTTCAGAGTGGAAATGCCAATACTAATACAGGGAAGTTTCTTGGAAGGACAGAAATTGCAGAAAATGGCTTAGCCACATCCACGATAGTATTTGCTTTGCTTATCTGCACTTCAAGCAAGTAGCATGAAGTCCTACCTAACAGTCGCACTCTGCAAACTACCGAGAGATGCTTGGCAGAGGGTACATCCCATTGTACCAGTTATTAGGGGGTTTTTCCTGTTCCATTCACACATGGATTCCTGTTCCATTCACATATGGAGCACGGGAATAATGACTGATTCAATGCTCCGTGCGTGCAGTAATTGTTCTACTCTTATTTTCACAATCCCTCAGTGAGTGATATGTAAATGACTGCAGTATATTCCTAGAGTCACCATTAAAGCCAATACTTGAAACTTTGTTAATAGGCTGTCTCAGGATAGTTTACATCTATCTTCAAGTGTCCTCCACTTCACTTCCTTCAGCACCTCTGCCACATTCTCCCATAGATTAAACAAACCTTCGGCTATTCATGCTGCCCTTCTCTGTATATGTTCAATATGCCGTGTTAGTCCTATTTGGTACGGGTCCCACACACTTCTGCAATATTCTAGGATGGGTTGCATGAGTAATTTACAGGCAATCTCCTTTCTAGACTGATTGCACTTACCCTGTATTCTATCAATTAACCGAAGTCTACCACCCGCTTCACCCATGAATGAACCTCTGTGATCATTCCATTTAATATCCCAACAGTGTGTTACACCCATGTATTTGTAAGAGTTGGCCAATTCCAACAATGGCTCATTGATATTTTAGTCATAGGATATTGTGTTTTTTCATTTGGTGAAGTGCACAATTTTACATTTCTGAACGTTGAAGCAAGTTGCCAATCTTGAAATCTTATCAAGCAAGGTCTGACTTAATATTTATGCAGCTTCTTTCAAATAGTACTTCATTATAGAGAACTGCATTATCTGCAAAATGCATCATGTTACTACTAATATGGTCTGCCAGATCATTAATATACAACATTATCTTACGATGACTGTCCATCCAAGATGACATGCTGCGTCCTCCCTACCAAACATCCTCAATCCAGTAACAAATTTCAATTGATACCCCATATGATCGAACTTTTGACGATAAGCACAGGAAATCAAGGAATTCTGCAGCTACCTGACTGCCTTGATCCAAAGCTTTCAGTACATCATGTGAGGAAAAAGCAAGTTGGGTTTACATGATCAAAGTTTTCAGAATTAATGCTGGTTGGCAATGAAGTGGTCATTCTGTTCATGATACATCATTATGTTTGATCTCAGAATATGTTCTAAGATTCTACAACAAATTGATGTCAAGGATATTTGACAATAGTTTTGTGGATCACTTCCATTACCCTTCTTGTAGACGAGTATGACCTGTGCTTTTTTCCAAGAACTGCGCAGTTTTTTGTTCAAGGGATCTACAATAGATTATAGAGAGAAGAGCAGCTAACTCAGCCGCAAATTAAGTATAGAATCTCACAGGAATTCCACTGAGGCCTGGAGCTCTGTTCAATTTAAACAGTTTCAGCTGTTTCTCAACATCCCTGACACTAATACTTATTTCATTCATCTTTTCAGTGGTAAGAGAATTAAATTGGGGCAAATCTCCTGGGCTTTCCTTTGCACACGAACATTTGAAAATAGAGTTAAGCATTCTCCCTTCTAATAACATTCCATATTGATTTGATTTTATTGCCAGAGTTGTTAATTTCTTCTCTAACATACATATTTCTTGATTTCCTTACAACTTTTCTCAGTATGTTACCACAATTTTTCTAGTGTAAAACTACTTCTGGATCTTTACTAGTTCTTGCTGTCTCATACAGTTAATTGGAAAAGGTTGTTGCAGCAGGATGGGTGGCAGCCTGAGATGGTAAAGCCCATTGCTTGGGATACCATGTGCTAGACAGGAATTTACAAAGAAGATGTGTAACTGGAGTTTTGGAAGGACAAAGCAGAGAACTGACAGAGGTAGAATGAGCAGGTTTCATGGCTGGATGGTTTGAGAGACAAATGGAGTAACTGAAAATTTGGTAAAAAAGAGAGTTCACAATAAGAAGGTGAAGATTTACAGTTGAGGTGTTATAACAAAAATAAAAGGTAGCTGCTATAAAGAGGGCTGTGTAGGAAGTTCAGAAAATGTTGTATAGAAGTAGAAAGAAGCGGGCGCACTTGTAAGTAAGTCTGACAGCAAACTGTTGTGTGTGACAGTAAGAAATACAAGCAACCGTAAACACACACACGCAGTCTGCAAACAGTTAACTTGGTTTGCATGAGCCGATAGAGGACAATACGTTAAAAACTGCACTGGAATTAAATGTTCAAAAATGGGATGTTGCTGTGAGAACAGGGAGTTGTAGCACACCAGTATTTAGTGTGGTGCACCTCTACAGAAGCAGGTGTTCAAATTTTGCAACAGAGTGTTGCCACTGTGTGTTGAAGGCACATACATAAGTCAGCTGTGCATTCTCAGGAGCTCAATTCATCAGGACACTTTATGATGGCAACATGTCTGATAGCCGAAATATTGTACCCATTGGGCATTATGAACTAGCAGTAAACCTGTGGACTGCTTGTCAAATGTGAGATCTGTAAGTCAACTGTGTAATTGTTTTATTGAGCAACAAAATGAAGGGAAGTTTCATCAGTTTGTAGCAAGCTGACATATTTGTGAGCTCTCTCACAGCCATCAACCCTCTATAGATCATTTAATAACACCACATGGTATAATTAGTGGAATGTCATAGCAGGTCCACAGTTTCAAGAAAATACAACAAGGCAACCAGTGATTAATTCAACTACAGTCTATCACCAGAATTTCTTTTTATTTCACTTCGACACACTACATTTTTGAATGGCTTCCTGCTCAACTAGTCTTTGTATCTTATGTATTTTACTCTGCATCTCACAAATCTATAACCAATTACAATACAAAAATGGTTTTGTTTCTGTGTTATTTGATGAAATGCACCAGGTTTTACTTTTAGTTTCCTTTGGTCCTTGCCAAGAATATTTTATTTTTAACACTGTAGCAAAAAATACGATTGATACTTACCATGCAGGATACACATTAAGATGCAGTCAGGCACAATTAAAAGACATTTACATAAAGCTACCAACCACAGCCATCATCAGCAAAAGAGAAACACACACTATTCATACACACAAGCAAGCATGCCTCATGCACACGACTGCCAACTCCAGCATCTTGGGCCAGAATGCCGACATTTCAGCCCAAGATGCTGGAGTTTCCAGTCATGCGTGCAAGAGGTGTGCTTGCTTGTGTGTATGAATGGTGTTTTTTTTCTCTTTTGCTGATGAAGGCTGTGGACGAAAGCTTTATGTAAGTGTCTTAATTGTGCTTGTCTGCAACTTAACATGTCTTCGTTATGGTAAGTAGCAATTTATCTTTTCCTACATTGTTGATATTCTTACCTGGAGTTTCCATTGTTCTATATTCTTTTTATTTTCTTTAGAAAGACTGTGTCAAGCACAAAACTTGTTATCTGAAAATTCTCCTTATTTCTGGTATCATAACAAACATTTTCAACTGAAAAATTTATCTTTATTTTTTGTCCTACTTTACCATTAAAAGTGCTTAGCGTAGTCTTAGTGTGATTTGCTGTTTATCATTAGCTTCCGTAACTTTTCACATAGGTCTGTTTTCAAAATGTTAGTGTTTTGTTGTACAGACTTTATAGTTCACATGGCATATCTTTTATTTATTTTTGAAACAAGCCCTGCTGCTCTATCCAAGGTTTCCTGAACATCTAGTATTTATCGTAATTTCCTTGTTCACAATGAAGTTTATCCCAAAATTTCCTCACTGTCCTGTTACTCTGTAATACAATACATGATCAATTTTAATTCATTTTTTTTTCTTTCCCCACTCCAATACTGATAATCTTACTACAAGCTACTTGATCTTATATAACTCCTCTTCCAACTCTATTAACTTACCTTCATATATTCTTCCAGTAGTTAATTATCCCTATAATAAGTGTGAGCAATTGGTCTCCCAAGGCGTGTGTTATTATCTATTCAGACGAACTTAATGTAGTAAGGTACAGGAGCCTTTCAAAATCAGATGGTCATAGTCTCATCCATAAAACATCAAGTCGAGATGGTTTATTGATGAACTCACCATTCTTTATGCAGTGTAAGTTTGTGAGAAACCTACCCACATTTGTTCCCATTCAAGTGATGCATTAACATTTTAAGTACTATCAGCTGCATGGCATGAAATGTCTGGATTGGACATCCGTATCTAACCCAATTGGTTATCTTAATCATCAAATGCAAGCAATTAAAGCTCCTCCCTCCTCAGCCTAGTTCTTAGTTGACACCTTTTACTATGCTAAATCCATCTAACAAATAAAAAGAAAGTATTTAAAAATGCAACAAATCATCTTTTCATGGTTATCTGTTGAAGCAATGTTCACTTCTGAATGACAAATTGTAAGTTTGTTTTCACTGTCAATCAAGATTCATATTGCAATTGTCCTTTGCAGTCTAGTACATGCTTCCTTGCACAGTTTAAGTGGACCCAAGTCTCATTCAGATCCCTAATCGACCAACTGCAATTCCCTTTCCTGACTATTTCCATTTTTCTCAGAAATCTACACCTATCTGCTATTTCCATGTGAACATATTTCACTGTTGTATCCTTTGTAACTGAATACAATACTTAAAGTTCTGCCTTTCAAATTTTATCCTCTTGTGAAGCCAGTTGTAATGTTCAAGGTATCTGTCACCTTTTAGTGTGTGGGCATACTCTCCGTGAACATAGAATTCTGAAACAGTATAGTGAACAATGTTCTCCTAGAAAAGGTCCCAGTCACTTGACAGGCTTTCTTCCATTCACATGAGAATTAACAGTGTACAGCTTTTTGAACAACGGTTCTACTTATTTTCAGTTAGAAAATTACAGAGGGTGGATATTTAATAGAAATTAAATAGAAACTTACAGGATTAGCTAAGATGTTTTCTTGCAAACAGAGAACTGCTTCATTCACAAATCTTGATACCATTCGCAACTGCTGGTCTTCAGTTTCTGTGGAACCTTTGGGTTCAAGTTTGTATCTTTGAATAATGTTTTTCGCTTCTTCATTCATATCCCTATCCTTTCGCCCTGGTTCATAAATGTAGCATCCTTTCCCAGACTTGCGGCCTGCAAATGGTGGAAGCATATTTCCTCAAAACCTTTAAAAAATGTACTACAAACTTTTATATTTTGCATTTGTCGTTAGTGATTAACAGGAATTAATGTAAAAGAATATCACAAAATGAAATGTTAATGAACAAAATGTTATTCAAGAGGAAAATATAACTTAATTACAGTAAGTACACTTGTTAACATTCACAAAGTTAGATGGCGTAAACTATTCTTCCTATACAATCTCAAGCTATAAATTAGGAAAGGAAAAATAAAACTAACACACACTTTTGCAATAGACTTGGGGCATGCTATAGGAAAAGTGCAAAATCTGAAACAACTACAAAATTAAGAGCCTCCAGAAAAAGATTCTTGCCATAACTTCATAAAATAACTAGATCGCCAGCTAATGTGGTATGAATAGCAAATGAGAGAAAGTTACTAGAGTAATTCAGACATATAAATTACTCTAAGGATTGTAACAAAATCTTATGAACCATAAATTCTCAAGTTTATGAAAAACTTCAATTCATGCCTTCAGCCTTACAATTTTAGAAGGGGAAAGTAAGCTGAAGGAATGAACTGAAGTTTGTGTTACCTATACTGCTACAGTGGTGTAATGGCTAGCACATCTGCCTAGTCGAGTTCCTCTCAGTCATAGCACAAAATTTAATTCATTTATTCAGCTTCTGTAAGCATAGATACACAATATTATTACTGGAAGCTTGTTTCCTTTTTAAAACTCTTTAGTTTTTATTACTTTTTGTTACCCTCATGAAGGAGGCCTTTCCACAGCCTCTTCCAGACAGTCCAACAGAACTGTATGTGTTGCAGGTCTGCTGTTATTTCAGATAGAAATTCTGCTGCCTGAGTCAGTCCCATAACTCACCATACTGCAAATTTAGATAGTGTTAAGAAATTTACAAAAATCCTGAGAAATTAACATTCCTTATGTTATCAGCCTATTCATGTCCCAAAAATAAGTTACTGATAATACTATAAATGATTCCTTTGTCAAAGTGGTTGGTTGGTCGGTTGTCTTAAAGGAGGGGGGGAAAGGGACCAAACTGCGAGGTCACCGGCCCTTGTTCCTGGTAAAATAATTACAAAAGGGAAAGAAGAAAAGAAAGGAGAAGTACAGTACAAGAACAGGAGAATGGAAGAACCAGAAGAATGAAAGAAGGACAACCAACACTACTATGGACAAAATAGGAAAAAAACCACAGAGAGAAGCAAGAAACAGATAGAAGGAATAAAAACAAGAGAGCAGATGACGGTGGATGGCTGACCACGAGAATAAAAAGGAAAAGCCAGCCACTCAGTGACACATTAAAATGTTCAGCCTAAAAGCATTAGAGTGGAGAACACAAAGCGACAAAGGACATGCGCGAAAACTTATACAGGGTGTTACAAAAAGGTACGGCCAAACTTTCAGGAAACATTCCTCACACACAAAGAAAGAAAATATGTTATGTGGACATGTGTCCGGAAACGCTTACTTCCCATGTTACATCTCATTTTATTACTTCTCTTCAAATCACATTAATCATGGAATGGAAACACACAGCAACAGAATGTACCAGCGTGACTTCAAACACTTTGTTACAGGAAATGTTCAAAATGTCCTCCGTTACCGAGGATACATGCATCCACCCTCCGTCGCATGGAATCCCTGATGCGCTGATGCAGCCCTAGAGAATGGCGTATTGTATCACAGCCGTCCACAATACGAGCACGATGAGTCTCTACATTTGGTACCAGGGTTGCGTACACAAGAGCTTTGAAATGCCCCATAAATGAAAGTCAAGAGGGTTGAGTTCAGGAGAGCGTGGAGGCCATGGAATTGGTCCGCCTCTACCAATCCATCAGTCACCGAATCTGTTGTTGAGAAGCGTACGAACACTTTGACTGAAATGTGCAGGAGCTCCATCGTGCATGAACCACATGTTGTGTCGTACTTGTAAAGGCACATGTTCTAGCAGCACAGGTAGAGTATCCCGTATGAAATCATGGCGGTGAATCGAGGAAGTATGGTACATACTGACGAAACTAAAATGAGCTCTAACATGGAAATTAAGCGTTTCCAGACACATGTCCACATAACATCTTTTCTTTATTTGTGTGTGAGGAATGTTTCCTGAAAGTTTGGTCGTACCTTTTTGTAACACCCTGTACAGAATGATAAAACCCGCCATCACGTATAAAACGTAAAACTAAAAAGCCGATGAGGCGTTGTCAGCTAAAATTAATGGCAAAGAGTCCGGTAACTGTAGAGTCCATCGCAGGGCAGCCAAAGGAGGACAGCTCACCAAGATATGGGCCACTGTCAGCCAGGCGCCGCATCAACACTGAGGTGGGTCATCATGGTGCAGGAGGTAGCCATGTGTTGCCCAAGCATGCCCAATGCAGAGCTGACAGAGAACCACAGAGTACCTGCGAGGGGCCTGCGTGGAGGTCTTCCACATGTTCACAGTCTACTTAATGGCAGGCAGTCTGTTGTGTTTACTGAGGTTATGCCATTCCTCCTCCCACAGCCGAAAAACCTTGGGGAGTAGTACTGAACACAAGTCAGTTGCCGTGAAGCCGATATCCATAAGCAGTTTCCGCATAGCCTGTTGGCAAGTTCGTTGCCTGGGATTTTGATGTGACCTGGGGTCCACACAAACACCACTCAACGACAGGACCATTCCAGGGCATAGGTAACTCCTCGATGGTCACTACCAAAGGATGATGATGGAAGCACTGGTCGACAGCTTGTAGGCTGCTCAAGGAGTCAGTACACAGAACAAGCAACTCCCCAGGGCATGAACGGATGTGCTCAAGAGCACGAAATATAGCCACCAGCTTGTCAGTGAAAAAACTGCAGCCATTGGGCAAGGAATGCTGTTCAGTATGTCCTCCATGGACATATGCGAAGCCAACATGATGATCAGCCATCGAGCCATCGGTGTAAAACCACTTCATGGCCTCAGTACATGTCAGGAATCGAGAGGAAGTGGCAGCGGAGAGCCGCAGGGTTAACTGAGTCCTTAGGGCCATGTGAAAGGTCCAAGCAAAGCCGTGGTCTAGATAAGCACCATGGAGGTGTACGAGAATGGACCTCGAGTACAGGTGATAAAGACAAGGACTCCAGTTTGGCAAGAAGGGATCAGACACACACTGCAATTGGAACCACTGACTTGGGCCACCGATGCCGGAGATGAACTGCTGTGGGTGGTAAAAGGAGACAGTAATTTGGATGCGCAGGAGAACTACAAACGTATGCAGTATAACTGGCCAGCAGTTGTGCACACCTAACCTGCAATGGAGGGACTCTGGGCTCCACCGGGAAGCTCGTCACTGGACTCATCCTAAAAGCTCCTGCCACTAGGCAAACACTACAGTGGTGCACTGGGTCGAGTAAATGTAATGCCACCAAACCACAAACTAGGCTCCCATAGTCCAGGTGGGACTGAACAAGGGCTCTATAGAGCTGCAGCGGTGTAGAGTGATCTGCATCCCGGTTGGTGTTGCTCAGGCATTGGAAGGCACTGAGGTGCTGCCAGCACTTCCACTTAAGCTGACAAAGCTGAGGAACCCAAGTCGATTGGGCGTTGAAAACCAGTCCTAAGAATCGATATGTCTCCACTACAGTGAGTGGATCGTCAGTAAAGTAAAAGTTCTGGTTCCAGATGAACGGTATGATGCCGACAGAAGTGCAGAACACACAACTTTGCGCCCGGAAAATGGAAACCATGGGCTAGAGCCCATGTCTGCACCTTGTGGATGGCGCTTTGTAGGTGCCACTCAGCAACAGAAGTACTGGTGGAGCAGTACGAAATACAGAAGTCGTCAGCATACAGAGAAGGTGAGATGGACGGCCCTACAGCTGCTCAGCTGATGCTAGACCATTAACAGCCACTAAAAATAGAGAGACACTCAATACAGAGTGCTGCGAGAACCCATTCTCCCGGATATGGTGTGAGCTATGGGAGGCACCAACTTGGACACGGGAAGTACGAAGCAACAGGAAATTTTGGATAAAAATCAGGAGCAGACCTTGGATATCCTACTTGTATAATGTGGCAAGGATATGATGTCGCCAGGTTGTGTCATACGCTTTTTGTAAATCAAAAAAGATGGCAACCATGTGTTTGCATCTGGAAAAAGCTGTTCAGATGGCAGACTCGGACACAAGATTATCAGTGGTAGAGCAACCCCGCAGAAGCTGCCCTGACATGGAGCCAGTAGGCCACGTGACTCCAGGACCCAAACCCAACTGCCGACACACCATACATTCCAGCAGGTTACAAAGAAAGTTGGTGAGGCTGATGGGCCAATAGCTATCCACATCAAGCGGGTTTTTACCAGGTTTGAGCACTGAAATGATGGTGCTCTCCCTGCATTGCGATGGAAAGACGCCATCGCACCAAATCTGGTTGGAGGTGACAAGGAGATGCCACTTGTAGTCAGATGAGAGATGTTTAATCAAGTGACTGTGGATCCGATCTGGCCTAGGAGCAGTGTCAAGATAATGTGCATGGGCACTGAGGAGCTCCCACTCTGTAAATGGGGCATTATTGGATTCACTGTGGCGGGGAATGAGAGGACTTCCCTTCCAGCCGCTGTTTGAGAGTGCGAAAGGCTGGTGGGTAATTCTCCGATGTAGACTCTCGAGCATAGTGCTCAGCAATCGTGATAGCATCGGTAGGTAACATACCATTTATGTTAACACCTGTTGGGGTATGGTACCCAAAAACACATTTGATCCTCGCCCAGACTTAGGAAGGTGAAGTATGGCACCCAATGGTCAAGACTTATCTCTACCAACACTCCTGCTTCCGTTGTTTGATAAGTTGGCGAATGTGGGTACGGAGCTGTTTAAAGGCTACGAGGTGCTCCAGGGAAGGGTGCCACTTATGCTGCAGTAGAGTTTGCCGACGCTCCTTAATTGCTTCAGTGACTTCTGGCGACCACTAAGGGACTGCCTTTTCCCAGGAGCACCCTAAAGAGCAAGGGATCACGTTTTCTGCCACAGAAACAATTGTTGATGTCACCTGCTCAACTATCACATCGATGTTACCGTGTTGGGGAGATTCAATGGTGACAGCAGAGGTAGAAGTTTCCCAGTCCATCTTGTTTAAACCCCATTTAGGCAGGTGTCCATGGGCCTGACACTGGAGCAGTGACAGCAAGATGGGAAAGGGGTCACTACCGCACAGGTCATCATGTGTTCTCCAGTGGATAAATGGGAGAACTCCTGGGCTGCAAATTGATAAATCAATGGCCGAGTAACTACCACGAGCCACACTGAAAAATGTGGCAGCCCAAGTATTTAGGAGAATGACAAATGTAAATTTTCATCATCTTTGCCTCAGCCAGTAAGCACGGTACTACCCCACAAGGGGCTTTGGGCGTTAAAATCTCCCTTAAGTAAGGAAGGTTTAGTGCAGCTAATACATTCAGGGGTACTGCACCATCTGGAGGAAGACAGTTATTTCCTGTGTCGTCCTTACTTTGACAGCCACGGCTTCAAGAGGGGTTTGAAGGGGCACAGTTTCACTACATACTAAGTTTAGGACATGAACACAAACTCCACCTGACACACCACTATAGTGGCTACGGTTCCTGTAATATCCCTTATAGCCACGGAGGGCAGAGGTCCACATTGCTGGGAACCAGCGACTGGTGGGTGTCATCTTTTCCACTAGCAGAAACCTGGGAATGGAGTGACCCAAGGGACCTCTTACTAGCGAGAGGAGCCAAAGAAGACTCCCACTTCTCCGGCACAGAAGTGGGGACTGATATCCCCGATGGTTGGGAGGGTGTTGCTCCCGAAGTAGGTGGTCCAGGAGCAACAGGGAGGGAAGTGCCCCCCACACGCAAGGAGGCAGGTGTAGTCTCCGACTCTGAGAGGTGACTGGGGTTGGAGGAGCTGATGGGGCTAGAACTGTTGTAGCAGTGGTGTAAGGCAATGTCATACATACAGGATGTATGCATTCAAATTTCCTCTTAGCTTCAGCATAGGTCAGTTGGTCCAGGGTCTTGTACTCCATCATTTTCCTTTCTTTCTGGAGAATCCTGCAGTCAGGGGAGCAAGGCGAATAGTGATCTCCGCAGTTGACACAGATGTGAGGCGGGGAACATTGAGTATTGGGATGTGATGGGTGTCCACAATCGCGATATGTGACACTTTAAGTACAGAGGGAAGACATACGCCAAACTTCCAGCATTTAAAGCACCACATTGGGGGAGGGATATAGGGCTTTACATCACAGAGGTAGACCATCACTTTAACCTTCTCGAGTAATGTATCACCCTCGAAGACCAAGATAATGGCACCAGTGGCAACCTGATTATCTCCCGGATCCCGGTGAACATGCTGAATGAAATGAATACCTCACCACTCTAAATTACAGAAACATCCCCCAGGTTTTCACAAGCGAGTAACATCCGTGACTGGGCAGAGGATGCTATTTTGATCAAGACTGACCCAGATTTCATTTTGGACAAGCTCTCCAGCTCCCCAAACTTGTCCTCTGAATGCTCAACAGAAAACTGAGGCTTAATCATCGTGAAAGATTCCCCATCAGCTCTCAAACATACAAGGTACCGGGGAGAATAACAGCCTCTGCCATCCTTAGTCTGACGTTCCTCCCATGATGTGTCCAGGGAGGGGAACAATTTGGAGTCGTACTACTGTGCGTTGAATGGAGCCCACGAATGCTTTGAGACTGCTGGTGTTTGACCACCAGCAAGAGATGATGTACTATGCTTCACCGTGTGTCATCTGCCCTGATGCCACCCACTCCAAACAGGGCCCGCCCCATTAGTGACACCCAGCCGTAGCAAAGGCCATTGCCCAGAGTCCCAATGCTTCAGAGTGACGGGCATCTACTCCTCGGCATACATGGGGAGTAACAGCACAGGCATCAGCAGAGCGATCCCTGTGTGATCTTGGGGCTATAACCAACAGGGTACATGGCAACCCCACCAAAACGGACTGGCTACTGTGCTGGATATCAGGTGCAACCAAGCAAACAAGTCCATTATCATCACCAGTGTAGAAAACGACACTGCACAGTTCATGGAAAAAATATGCACCCAGGAGGGTGACCTCGCCCAACAGTTGGAGAATGTGCAGAAGTGCATATCCACGCCAACGAAGCATGTGTAATAGGTCTCAGCGCATGATTGACACAATGCACCATGTAAGGCGCCCTTCCCCAACTGGCCCGCTCTTTGGGAAAATTTTGAAAAATGGAAGTTAATCCCCTCAGGGGGCCATCACACAAAGGTCAAAACATGTGAGACTCCGTTTAGTCGCCTCTTACAACACGCAGGAACACCTCAGGCCAATCCTAATCCCTGGACCCGCAAGGGGGTGTCAAAGTGGCCATACATGAAAAATTTGCATGCTAATAATTATTTTGTTGCTTATTTTTTGAGTTGCGCCATTCATCTGGTCCAATTTATCACATTCTATCTGATTACTGTAAACTACTGCTTTCTACATTTTCTCTAATTTCCTATTCCTTACGGTCCACTATTAGTTCACTGCCAGTTTTATTTATGAAATCTTTCACCCATCCCCTCACCTTGAAATTGTATTGTATTGACTTATTTTTCTCTCATCCTAAGTTCAGGGTGTGTATGCAGACAAGAAAACTTCCCAGATTTTTGCTGGATTTACAGGTTAAAAATACACTTCTTCCCAGGTGAAAATACACCTTTTCTGTGTTAAGTGACAATATTTTTTCCCGCAAAACAATAAAACTTACCAATCCTTTGAAAGGTTAACATCTTATGCACCAGCATAGAACTTACCGGCACTTTAGAAAACAAACCCCAAGGGAAAAAAAAAAAGAAAAAAAAACAGATTTTGGAAACATCTTTGATATACAATAACATGTACACTGCATATTTTCATATTATGATACTGCATATTTTCATACTACAAAATTATATATTTGAATTCCACCATACACAGCACGTTAGTTTCTGAAGCATTAAAATCAAGATTGGGATGCACTTTCAGAAGCCAATCATAGTTCACGTCATGATTTCACCAGCCGATGACAGCAGATATTCAGAGCACACTACCTGTGATGTAGCCAGCCAATAGCAACATCGCCGTTAAGTAGAACAAACACACAAATTGGAAAAGTTGATGGATTAAATATATATGCATAGTATAGCTACAAGAAAATCTATGCTTTCACTTTTCAGATCATCAGTCAAATGTTCCAGTGAAATTTTAAATAATGACATAAGTGTCTGGTCTTCTGGGCTCAAAATTATTGTGTGTGTCTGGCCCTCAGAGTGTTAAGCTATAACTAAGAATCGTACACACTGTCATTTAAGAAATTCAAATCATGTTCACACACATAACAATTTATCTTGTGTAAAATGAAATTTACTTTGAAAGTAACACTTTTCAAACCACCATTTGCAATATTTTTTCACAAATGTTAGAATTCATTTCAGAAGTTGTCAGAGAGCACCAGAAAACACACATTACTGTGTGGGCAGCTATGATGATGTAGGAAGCTATGTTCTTATGTATATAGCATTAAGAGATCTTACATTACATCATAAATGAAAAAGGATATCAGAGGATACTAAAAAAGTATCGGAATTTAGTAAACCATACAAAAATGCGTAATTTGCCTTAAAGTGCACATTCATATGTCCAGATACACAAAGTAGCAGGCCCCAACCTGACATTAAGCTTTTCAGTGTGGTTTTCGGGATACAAATTTTCTTGGAGTAACAGTACTGCTCTATCTCATGTTTGGTTCTTTGTTACAGTGTAATAGCATATGTACCAGAAGATGAAAATGTGCATTTGAAATTCAGCAAACAGTTGACACTAGCCAACAATGTTTCAAATAAACTGACTATCTTTGCGGGAAAGGTTAATGAAAGTCAATTTTCTTTTGCAAATTGACAAAAGTCACTTCATTGTTCTGCATGGCAATTAATGCCCGACTGCCAAAAACCTAGAAATAAAATGAAATTGGAAAAGTGATACTAACAACACATTTTAGCCTTCCATAATTATGTGAATGTATTTTAATTCACTTGATAGTTCCCAGCCAGAGAAATCTGTTTTGTTTTCATTTGGCATGAAATATGTAAATGAAGAGGAAACAGCAAAGTCGCTACATGTAAACACGGGTCACACGGAAACTAACCCCCCTCCCCACTATAGCTCAGACTGCTCTCCGCGAATCTGCTGGCTTGAGCACACCAGAAAAATTATTCTAGATAGCATCTGGCTGCCTGTTGCTATTGCAAGTACAGCTAACAGCCACACTTCAAGCTGCCAGAAGCGGGAGAAGTTACTGCTTGCATGGTACTCCAGTGGGCGTGCATATGAGCACACTGGCAACTGCTCAAACAAACCTAATGTAAACCGTTATGAGGTCACACTCATCGGAAGCAGTTTGATTTTAGGAAGTATTGCATAGTCTTCATCCTAAAGCCTTTGACATGTTTTGCTGTTGGCAGATGCTTGTGTGTGCACTGTGTTTTGTTGTCACGGATAGTGCATTTCCTTTGCAGCTTAAGTTTTATTTTTATTTTTTATAGCTGCAGTATTATTCTGCAACAACAGGCCAAAGTAAAACTTTTTGTTAGGGTATCGGTTGTTACCAGCCAGAACAACAAAAATTTAACAGAAAACTAAAACAATGAAAGATTCCTGCAATTATAAAAATTTCCCGGGTTTTTACCAGTATTCTCCCACATGAAAAAATTCCCAGGTTTTTCCTGTATTTCCTGGTTGTCCTGGGGTGTGTACACCCTGAAGTTACATTTCCCTTGACTAAGGTTCTAAGTGCCTTTGTGCCCTTTAGCTTATGCTTTTCAACAATTTTTTCCAAAAAACCACAGAGAGAAACAAACATCTTTGAATCTGGAACCTAGCAATTAACAGACCTTTTGGTACATGTCATTTGGTAAGTGTAACATCACTCATTCTTTTTAGAGAAATGGAGGGAGCCATTTAAGAACAAAATCTGAACTCTAATCACGCAGAAGCTTAACCACTTCTGACACCAAGATGACTGAGGTTAGAATTTAACAAACAGAATCCAAATTTGCAACAAGATAGTTTGCCACGCATATTACAGGAAACAATCATTCACTCATACGTACTCAGCTACCTTTACCTTTAGATCACAGTGTGGTAATACTCTGGGTTATTTTTAATGAACAATAACCCAGACCATTGCTCATTAAAGATTTTAATATTCAATGACTGATTTTCATATGAGGAGCTACATTAATGACTCATATATTATCCACTGATATTACACTCCAAGTCAATGAAAGTGGCATATGTAATGAAGTAAATCATTTTAAGATAACCTAAGACGATTGTAACATTTTGTGCTGTGTGTCATTTCAATCATACAACCATTAATTTCAATGAAATCCAACTTCAACTCATTGCTAAAGATCATTCAGGTACTCACGAATGCCAAATAGCGAGCCAGCTTATAATAAAGCTGTCACAGGGCATGAAGATGATAGTCTTCACAAATTAGTAATTGGAACTTTAAGTAGAAGGCAAGCTACGAAATGTTATATTAAAACGGAAGATAAGTAGTTTGTTACCTATTACAATACTATGATGCCAACTTTCATATTTAACTATAATTAAAATAAACCACTTTTGATTAATAAATTACCCAAAAATCCCTGCTTAACCATGTCCTGGAGAACTCCAATGTCACCACCACCAAATCTTGTTCCAAATTTGCTTCCAAGGTCCTTTGCAATGTGTGATGCAACATCAACACCAACTTCGTCTAGCAATGTAGCTGCACCCACAGGGAAGCCAAATGTTTTGCTAAGTTTATCTAAAGTCTTGAACTCCACACCTTCCTGAAAAGGTCACTTTAGTTTTCAAATTATTGTAAAATGTCCAATGATATGTGCAACAAATACAGTCCAAAAGCTTAAAGAACCTATAAGATTAAACAATGCTCAATTTCAAAAATCAAGTAAGTAAAACCATAGAAGAGCAATATTAAAACCAGTAGCAAGTAACCTGTGAAATTCCTGCAAGTTACTTTCTTTAATAAAGTGCGTGCAGAACATAAATATTAGAGCAATAAAATTAAAAGCTGTACTAAAATGACAAAAATTATTATACATGAAGTACAATACTGTAACAACCAGTGAATGGGGTTACCACACTTGAACTTTTTGGAACTTAATGAAATTAAAAGCAGCAATAAGTTACGTACTGCCCAAAGGGATTTGCCCTGTTCTCTTAATTCCTTTGCCTTGAACTAACTCTTTATAATTTTAATTTATACAAATGCTGGATGCAGAGAAGATGTTACAACAGCTTAAACCCCTATGTGAAGATTCTGTGTTCATCAACAACATAGAAATTCCACATTACATCTATACAATCTACAAAAGGACGAGAACTTTCTTTCTTCACATAATACACTGAAATTGCAATTCTGTAGTAGCTATGACTTGATTATGTACCTGTAAAAGCCTTAATGCTTCAGCTTGCATGGCTGCAAGAATCCTTGTTGTATAAAAACCTGGTCCATCTCTCACAGTTATCACCACTTTTCCCTGTTTCAGTCCAACATCAACTGCAGAAGCTGCAGTATCTTTTGAAGTCTGATCAGTTGTTATCACTTCCAATAACTGCATCTTGTCAACAGGTGAAAAGTAATGCATACCAATAACCTTGGGAAAAAAAGGATTGACGTTACTGTCTTCTCTTTTGCTGAGAAACAAGTCAGACACTCCCACAATACATTACCCTGAATGGGTGTATATGAAAAATGAACTACAAGAAAATGAACACAAAGTTATCAAATTTATGGAAATGGTAGTCAAGGAATGGAGAACACAAATTGTAAATATAAGATTTATTTTTCTTGTTAAACTGTTTTGGCTGAAAAGTTATCAACTTTCATTCAAAATAACACAGTATTTGCTTGTATGCTGGCAAATCATACAAGAATTTTCATTGCTGGTTTTTGCTACATTTAAACAATAGAATGAATAAAAATAACCACCCATTTACAGTCCAAGGATTTAGCAACAGGATAGCTTTAACACAGTTCAGCATACAAACACTTGGGTACATCTTTTCACACACACACACACACACACACAAATGGGTCATAATACTGGAATACTGACTGGCTGTTTCCATGTGCTCCAAGAAGATGAGCGAACAACTGAACGAACAAACAAACGAATGAATAAATAAACAGAATGTATGCAAGTCTGTAAGCTATATTACAATATTCAAGTGCTTTTTTTGTGCATTGATATATACTTAACACCTTGTAATGGATCTGGGAGATGTGTTATTTTTTAGCGGATTTGTCAATACCAAATTGTAAATGTTTTCTTATATTTTTTGTCAGAATTTATTATAATTTGCCTTATTATATGTTAATTTACTATTTATAATTTGCCTTATTATATGTTAATTTACTTATATTTTTGAGAGTGAAAGCATATTGATCACAATTAGTAAATGTGATGACAAATATCAAAGAGACTGATTACAAGTGGAAGCTTGTGTGTTGCGTAAAATGTCTTTGACGCTGGAGTCATCTTTGACTATAGTCAGTCGGCAGTTAACTCTTGGTGTGTGTTGACGGAAGAAGAATGTGCAGGTCGCCATCATAAATAATTTTGAATTACGTTACTATTTTTCTAAATAAACTTTAAGAAGAAACTACATTCGAAGAAATGGTATTTGAAGCACCAAAAATGAGGCAAACACTTTGAACCAGGTCATTTCTGCAACCGACAAAGATGCATTGTGGAATGATACTTCCGATAGACAACTGAAGCCAAGACTAATATCGCCGTGTAAACATCTAACGGAAAAGGTATTGTCACGAAATATGTCAAATTTAAGTAAATAAAAAATAGTGAGCATATTTCAACTTGTGTCTTAGCCGGGATACTATATTTCAACTGGGGACTGTAGCCGGGATATTGGGTTCACTAGATCTTCAACAGTGCTACGAGGAAGAAAATTTTTGTGTGTTAATACCAGTTTTTTCAGAATGTGTGTTACAGTATTTGTGTTCATCAGGAAGTAAAAGTTTTGGAGAAGAAATGTTTCGGCGAAAAATATAATTTTCGACAGAAGAAGTAATTTCAAGAAATTTGGCCAATAATCACATGGATGGAAAACGTGGTTTTTGCAACAGTAGAAGAGTGTTCCAGATAAGTCATGAAACCCTCGTATTTTGTTAAAACAATCTTTTTATCTTGTTTTGTATTGTTGTGTATATTTTTTTTTTCTTCACAATGACTTATGAGATTTTCGAGAGTATTGTGCCTAAAGTAGAAAGTAGTAATTTAATAGACTTCGAAAATCAGGACAGGTCAAATGAAACAGAAAGAACCGATCAATTTGATTTAAAAAGTTTTCTTGTAAATTTCACGAAAGAAATTAAACAATCAGTTGACAACAATAAGACTTACTGGGACGAAAAAATTGATAACACTTTGTTGCAAGTCCAAGCAGTCAATACCCAAGTGGGTGATCTTTCGAACAGAGTTGGCAGTGTTGAGGAAAAAATAGAATCTGTGGAAGCAAAAGTAAATGAAATTGATGCTAAATTGAGCGGTGAAATTAATACTGTAAAAAATGAGTTACTGGTAGATAGAGAAAGAAATTTAATTGATTTTAATGAGATAAAATGGGAAATTAAAAATTTGGATGAGAATACAAAAGTTTTAGTAAAAAATGTACAACAAGAAACTGACAATCGCCTGGTTACTCTAGAAAAAAAAGAAGAGTGCAATGATTTAGAAAACAAAAAATAGACCAAAGGACTTAGCGAAAAAACTGAAAGTTTTGACATTGAATTTCAAAGCAAAAATCACAATGTCAACACATGCAATCTTGTATCTAATATTCCAGTGAAGCACTTTTCGGTAGATGGACCCTTACATCCCGTTGATTTTATACAGTATTGTAAGGATTGTTTTTTACCTCACTCACCAGATGATATGAAAATTAAATTTGTGAAAAAATTCTTGGAAGGGGAAGTTTTGACTTGGGCAAACCAGATTGTAACTGTGGGGATGACCTTTTCAGAATTTGAATCAAAATTTCTGGAAAATTTTTGGGATGATCTTAAACAAACTAGAATCAAAAGTGAATTTTTGAATGGGAGAAACTATAGAGAATCAGATGGGAGCATGAAACAATTTTGCAAAAGTGAACTTCAAAAACTTATTCATTTAACAAAACCTTTGGATGACTTGATCAAAATTGATACCTTAAAGAGAAGATTGCCATCAGCAATGCAGTTGAGTTTAGTTCATTGTCCTGATAGTAATGTAGAGCAGTTTCTCAATTATATTGAAAAGTTGGATAGGGTAACAACAAGAACACACAGTGGGTTTACTCAGAAAGGTAATGGTCAAAATTGGGGAAATGATAACTTTCAAAAAAGGGAACAAAACAATTATCATGGTGTCAGTCAAAATTCAGGGGGATATAACAATTTTCAAAAGAAGGACCATAATTTTCATCCAAAACAAGAACAACATTTTCGCGGAAGTAATCAACAAAATAGAGAACATTTTAGAGATCAAAATCACAGAAATTTTGATAGAGATCAGTACAATAGAAACTACCAACAATCAGGTATGTTTGGCATAGGGATGGGAACAGATATGTTGATCAGAGACATTGGCAGAACCACAATCAGCAGTTCGAACAGGAACTGGAAATAAAAAACGAGTAGACGCCCCCTTGAAGGTCCGTAAGGTTGAGGCAGAAGGTGAGCATGATGAAAGGACCAATGGATGTGACTATCATAAACCCAAACATGACAGTTCCAAACCTAAGCTATCACATGACGTTATTAGTTGTTACTTATTGAAAAAATTTCAGGAGGAAAATAATAATGATATTGATAAAGATAAAATTTTCAGTACACAAGAACATACAGTAGATAAAAGTAATTGTGATTCATTTAATTTGACAGAGTTTTACACTTGGGCAGAAAAGAACAACACTTTGTCAAATGATGTAATTCATAGTCAGATTTGTAGTAGTTCAGAGACGTGTGTGAATGAAAGAGAGAATACATGCTGTGAGAATGAAAATATTGGTGAAAGGGATCTGGTAACTTTAGAAAGGGGAAATTATATTTTGGGGGATAATTTGAATGTGTATGACCTGAATATGTATAATGATAATGAGGTTGATAATAAAGTTGATAATGATAGTAATGGTATTGATGATGATGTTGAGGAAAGGTGTTTCATTAGTTTAAATAGGGAGTTGGGTATACACATGGTTGAAAATGGATTAAATAGTGAGAATATTATAGAAATTCCCAGGGATGTAACCAGCATGAATAAGGCTCGCAAGCAGGGTGTATGTGAAAGTGTGAATTTTGATGTTGTTGGTAAAGAATCTGACTACACAAATAATGATGACACATGTATAACTTCTAGCCTAAGTGAAACTTTTACAGATACTAATGACACACACACATTTCTTATGAAACTATGGCTGAACAGTGAAACTATTTCTTTTGACAAGAACTTTAGAAAGATGCTTATTAATGTATGTGAAACTATATGTCCTGAGTGGTGGAAAAAGATGAGATATTTTATTTTTGAAAAGCTGAAGGATAAGTACTTCAATAGTATACAATGTGGTTTGGATGAAAATTCTTGGCTATTTGAGATAATAGAGGGTACTAATGACAATTTTGTATCTTGTGCAAATTTTATAACTGTGACAAATAAAACATGTAATGATATACCATATGATTCTGATAAGTATAGGTTTGGGGAAATTGACAGTGATTTATTAGATGAGGATACAGGTTCTGAGAAAAGTGATCAATTTTGCAGTCCTTATATAAAAGTTCAAATTGGGTCATGGATTGGTAAATGTTTAATTGATATAGGAAGTGAGATCTCGGGAATATCTGGAAGGTTAAGCAAGAAATTGAAAGAGGGGAAAGATTTTGTTGAAATGCCAGTTGTTGGGGTAAAGATAAAAGGAAGAGCAGTAAATTGGTAAAAAGCCAGGCTTTAGTGACATTTTTAATTGAAGGCAAGTTGTTCACACATGGTTGTAATTCAGGAATTTAATGAGAATTTTCTTTTGGGTATGAATTGGATAGTAAAAGTAAATACAGCATTTGATTGGGTTGGAAGAAAACTTTTGATAGAAACTAGTGAAAGGGAATACATTCAGACAAATTTTGTGAACACACTTGGTGATTGGAGTAATGGAAATTTTGAAAGTATCAATTTACTAAAAGAAAAGAGATTGGAGAATATCGAAACTCATAGATTTGATACTGATGAAGTTGAATTTGGGAATTTAGTAAATTTGAAAATTTCAGAAACACAAAATTTATCTGGGGAGCAAAAACAACAGTTAGAAAATCTGCTGTGGGAATACAGTGATGTTTTCAGTGACATACCTGGTAGGGTAAAGGGTTATCAGTGTAAGCTTCAGGTAAAACCTCATGAACCATTTTTCATAAAACCATACAGTATTGCAATATCAACAAGACCTGCTGTTGAGAAAGAGTTGAAAAAGATGGAAGGATGGGTAATATAATAGAAAGGAGTATCAGTGCATATAACAATCCTCTAGTACTAGTTTCGAAAAACGATGGTGGAGTAAGATTGGTTTTGGACTCCATACACTTAAACTAAATTTTGTTTAGACAGACAGACCATCCCGAAAATATTGATGAGTTACTCTATAAATTTACAGATATAAAATATATGTCAAGTTTGGATCTAACTTCGGGTTTTCATCAGGTACCACTTTCGGTTAATTCTAGGAAATATACTGCTTTCTTGTACAATGGGAAGAGTTACCAATATTGTGTTGTGCCATTTGGGTTAAATTCTTCTGTTTCAGAATTTATAAGAGCTTTGGATCATGTACTGGGGCAAGAACTTGCATCTAAACTGATAATTTATGTAGATGACATTTTGGTTACAGGGCAAAATTGGGAGGAACATTTTTCGATTTTGAAGTCAGTTTGTGAAAAACTTAGAAAAGGGGGGATGACATTGAAATTAGAGAAATGTAAATTTGCAGTTTCTGAATTAAAATTTTTGGGTCATGTTGTCACAGACAAGAGAATTTTGGCAGATCCAGAAAAAATTAAAGCAATTTCAGAAATTCCTATTCCTAAGACTAAAAAACAATTAAAGTCGTTCTTTGGGTTATGCGGTTATTACTGAAAACATACAAGTGATCAGAGTCTGAATGCACCATATTTAAGTCAGTTACTTAAGAAAAACACTGTTTGGGTTTGGGATAAAAGTTGTCAGGAAGAGTCTGATGAAATTAAGCAAGAGTTGAGGAAGCAACACTTATTACACAGACCTGATTTTAATTTACCATTTGGTTGAACACTGATAGCAGTAATTATGGGCTTGGAGCAGAGTTATTTCAAGAAAGAGTAGAGAATGGAGTTAAGATACATTGTACCATAGCATTTGCAAGCAGAATGTTGCTCAAGCGTGAGAAGAATTATACAGTCACAGAGAAGGAACTTTTGGCAATTCATTGGGCTTTTACAAAATTTAGAATTTACCTTATTGGACATAAAACCATAGTATTTTCGGATCACAAAGCTTTGAGTTACTTACAAGAGTGCAAATTATACCACAGTAGATTGACCAGATGGGCAATATTCCTGCAACAGTTTGACTTTGAAATCAAACTCATAAAAGGTTCTGAGAATGTAGTAGCTGATTCACTTTCAAGGTTACCAATTGGGGGAGAAAATGAGATTTTTGAACAAGAGGAGGAAAAGCAATTTAAAATTAGATACTTGAAAGGGGTGGAAAATGAGAAAACAATTAGAGCTATGTGTAACAAAATTAGAAAAAACCAAAATTTAGATCAAAGTTGGAAATTAATCAAAGAATGTTTAGGGAAGAAGGGGTATGAGAAACTTGATAAATTTTACAAATTACATAAGGGGATTTTATTTCGGAGAACAGATGTAGATTCTGATAATTGGAAACTGTGTTGGCCAGAGGCAGATGCTGATAAGCTGATCATTTACATACATGAAAGTTTTGTTCATTGTGGGACACAGAAGTGCATTCAAAAGATACAAGAAAATGTTTATTTTTACAATATTGGTAAGAAAAGTATTGGCAACCTGTGACAAATGTCAGAGAGTAAAAGTGAGCAATCAAAGATGTCGTGGAGAGATGCAAAACATTATTTCGGAAAAACCCTTAGATCTTATCACAGTAGACTTATATGGAATGTTACCAAAAAGTAAAGGTGGTCACTGTTACATATTTGTTATGGTAGATGTATTTTCAAAATTAATTAAACTATATCCAGTGAAAAAAGCTACTAGCCATGAAATTATAATAAAAATTGAAAGATATTATTTTGCACAGGTGGCTAAACCAAAAGCTATATTATCAGATAATGGTTCACAGTTCACCTCTAAAATTTGGAAAAAGTTTATTGAAAGATCGAAATTGAAGCATATACTTATATCTGTTTATTCTCCGTCCACCAATCCTGCAGAAAGATATATGAGGGAAATTGGGAGACTCTGTAGAACCTATTGTAGCCATAAACATCCAACCTGGTTTGAGCACATTCGAAATTTTGAAGATATTATGAATAGCCTACAACATAGTTCCACAGGATTTTCACCGTATGAGATTATGTTTAATATTAGACCTCCAAATCTTATACCAGAACTTATTGAATTTCCTAAATGTACACCTTTAACCATGCAAGAGAGAGAAAATATTGTCAGGGAAACTATGAGGAAACAAGGGGAAAAGAGGAATAAAAGACATAACAATAGGGTAAAATTAACCACTTTCAAAATTGGGGATCTTGTTCTGGTCAAATCTCATGAAAAATCAAAAATGTTAACTTCAGAAATTAAAAAATTCTTTGATATCTATATTGGGCCTTTTGAAGTCATAGAAAATCCACGCCCTAATGCTTATCGTTTGGTGTATCCTAAGTCATATATATATATATATATATATATATATATATATAATAGAGGGAAACATTCCACGTGGGAAAATTATTTAAAAAGAAAGATGATGAGACTTACCCAACAAAAGCGCTGGCAGGTCGATAGAAACACAAATAAACACAAACATACACACAAAACTCTAGCTTTCGCAACCAACGGTTGCCTCGTCAGGAAAGAGGGAAGGAGAAGGAAAGACAAAAGGATATGGGTTTTAAGGGAGAGGGTAAGGAGTCATTCCAATCCCGGGAGCGGAAAGACTTACCTTAGGGGGAAAAAAGGACAGGTATACACTAGCACACACACACATATCCATCCGCATATACACAGACACAAGCAGACATTTGTAAAGGCAAAGAGTTTGAGCAGAGATGTCAGTCGGGACGGAAGTATAGAGGCAAAGATGATGTTGAAAGACAGGTGAGGTATGAGCGGCGGCAGATTGAAATTAGGAATTAGCGGAGATTGAGGCCTGGCGGATAGCGAGAAGAGAGGATATGCTGAAGGGCAAGTTCCCATCTCCGGAGTTCTGACAGGTTGGTGTTAGTGGGAAGTATCCAGATAACCCGGACGGTGTAACACTGTGCCAAGATGTGCTGGCCGTGCACCAAGGCATGTTTAGCCACAGGGTGATCCTCATTACCAACAAACACTGTCTGCCTGTGTCCATTCATGCGAATGGACAGTTTGTTGCTGGTCATTCCCACATAGAACGCTTCACAGTGTAGGCAGGTCAGTTGGTAAATCACGTGGGTGCTTTCACACGTGGCTCTGCCTTTGATCGTGTACACCTTCCGGGTTACAGGACTGGAATAGGTGGTGGTGGGAGGGTGCATGGGACAGGTCTTACACCGGGGGCGGTTACAGGGGTAGGAGCCAGAGGGTAGGGAAGGTGGTTTGGGGATTTCATAGGGATGAACT